>NC_084799.1:31667500-36467500 GCF_963169125.1 Humulus lupulus
GTAAGAAATGACGCGAATGATTTATAGTGGCTTGTCCCCAAGTGTGTGGTAATAACCTACGTCCACTTAGTGATATTATTAGTGTTGAATCCCAATGTTGTGATCAAAGAACTAGGGTTCTTGAGTTTCACAAGCCTTAGGAGAATAACAACTTTTTGGTGGATAATCGCACTATGCTCTTTCTATGAGTCTTCAGAAAAAAGGTTCAAAAGTCCCTTTCTTGAGCCATCTCATACATATTTATAGGCTCAAGGAGAGTTACATGGGCCAATGGGCCTTAAGTCTCCTTAATATCAACATATTAAGGCAATAAAAAGAATATAATAAATGTAGTTGTTACAAAATTACATATCTTTAAAGGAAATAAACTGAAGCATGCGACCAAGATGGTCGCGTCTAATCGCGAGATCTGATGAAGCAACAAGGAGCTGGATGATAGACGAACAACACCTCTTCACTTTGACGCGGCCACGTGCCAACCATGTGTAATAAGTTCTTGCCACGTCATCAGGAGCCATTTTTGGGTAAACAATGCCAAACACAATTTCACCTATGTCGATTTTAGAGCATAAGAGTTTAGTAGTCTGAGTTCGGCCCATCCAAGATTATAAGAATAACCTCTTAATTACTACCATTTTTATTTAAAGGAAAAACATTTTGATTCCAATCATGATAATATTAATTACTTGTATAATTTTGAGAAATTTTTTGAAGAATTTGGAATTGCGACTGTACTCAGTAAATTTGACTGACTGAGCTGCCTACATACCCTCTTTATGAAGGATCAAGTCACTTGTAGTTCTAGATAGATATTTTGGAAAATGAGTGGAAGAATTCCGGTAAATGACCATTCATAGGAATTCATGGTATTTTTAGAAATTTATGAAATCCCAGTAGATGACCATATCATGGAATTATTTAGTGTTTTGGAAGTTAAAAAAAAAATTGAGGTGAAAGATCTTTTATGGAATTTTGAGAGTTGTGTTTGATATTTGAGAATTTTGGGAATTTGTGGTTCATGTGACTGCACTTAGTTTTAGTGACTAAGTTGCCTACGTATCCTTTAGAGGAATCAAGTTAAACGTGGTTCAAAGGATTTGAGATATTTCAAAATTTTGAGGTTGACAACCTCACTTTGAAATTCAGTTATTCTTATTTTAGAGAAGCTTTGGAGTGTTTTTTAATTTTTAGGCGAAACATCTCTTTAAAAATACAATTTTATAAAGTTTTGAAGTTACTTTAGTGCACTTTTGAATTTTGAGGTAAAAGACCTCTTTTGGGATTTTTGTTGAGATAAAAGACATCTTTGAGATACCATTTAAAATAGATTTTATCATTTCAGATGCTTTAATGAGCTCATTTGGGGTTTGAAAAATTTATACCATTTACATGGTTTTAGAATTTTTTCATTTTGGTGACAAGTTTGTGTCTTGAAATCTCTTTATATAATTTTTTATCAAGAATTTATTTTATTTATAAAGAGATTATTTGACTTTATTTATTTAATTATTCTCAAGATTTAAGAGTGAATAATTAAATCCATTATCTCTCTAAAGTTTCTTTTATCATTAAAATTTAAAATAAAATCTTATTATATTTAAATTTGGTATAAAATATCTTTTTGTTTCAGATTTCTGTTTAAATTTGAATTGAATTCGAGATATAATACAACTGGTCTTATATTCACATCTATATAAGTCTTTTTCTATTGTACTCATCTCAAATCACCCATCAAAATTCTCCAAATTTGAGAAAGAGAATTTTAGTTTGAAAGAAAATTTAAAGTGTATTTGTAGTAGCATTTTGGACTTAACATCAAGCTCAGTGAACATTTATACTTCGTCCACATATCCATCAGTTTTGGACTCAAAGACCAAACTCGTTTATGAGCCACGTTATTTCAGTTTCGGTAATTCTTTATATACACACACACATATATATATATATATGTAAACATCAATATATGCACTGAAGTGAAATATATGTATCTTTGTTTCTTTCTAGTTTACATACCACAATATATACATATATATATATGATTATATCATTTGTTTTTCTGTCATACATTGAAAGCATTTTAGACTTTTAGGATTTTGATGAACCACTTGCATATATATATGATATATAATATATGTATATATGAATATATGTAATTTATATATACATCATTTTTGTCCATATATGGATTATGTGTTTACTGATATTCTTTCCTTACATGTAGAATCAAAAGTTCTTTTCAATTGGATCAATCTGTGATAAAAGTATGTACTACATGCCAAATAACTCATATCTATGAGTTGACCGACTGCTCTCAATTTTTCTTTCTCTGAGAACATATTCATCACCATTTTTATTGAATATACATGCAGATATCTCAAATTTGATCTCTACCTTTTGAATATCAGTAAAACAAACACTTTCAACTTTGCCTGCTTAAACGAGGGAAATTGCAAAGTGGAATATTTTTAATTCATTGAACTCATTCAAATTGTAATGTCCCAAAATCTCTAATGTGGTTTAATGGTTGGATTTGGAGGCCGGGAGGGCCATAATTGATTTATTATGCCATTAAATTATTATATGCATGTTTATGTGAATTATATTATAATATGATGTTAAATGCATGCATGTGGGTCCACATTTCATCATAGGGGCATTTTGGTAATTTGGCACATTGAGAGCGTAATTGTATATTTGTACATGTTGGTGAACTATTGTTGAGGCCACATAATAATGTGGATTTGTTCGAGCCATTCGGCATGAGACGATGTTTGAGTGCAAGTTAGCAGTTTGGTCATAACGGGATTAAGTTCGGGGCTCGGGGTGAGTCTCGGGGTAATTTGGTGATTAGAACGTTGCCGGGAATTAAAGGGTAACTGGATATGAATTATTGGTATTTGAGAATTTTGGGAATAACAGGAATTGGAGGGTGTTAATTATGATTAACGAAATAGGTGGGAAAGGACAATTTTACCCTTGGGAGCCTTTAGAAGACTTTAATTGACCTAGGGGCAAAACAATCTTTTCACCCTAATATATACTTAAGCCATTGAAGGTTGTAGAAGCTTCCCAAAATAAAGTGTCCTATCTTTCTCTCCCGTACATCATTTCTCTTCATTTTCTCTTTGGATTTTTGAGCTTCTTTTGAGGATTCAAGCTAGGGAAGTGGACCTTGAGGGCTTAGGATTGTGTTCCACCATTGAAGAGGGTTCTAAACTGAGCTTGAGGTAAGTTTCTAGCCATTAAAACTCTGGTTTACTTTGTTTTCGTTTTGGATTTCAGCTTGGATTTCTAGGTTGGATAATGGGAATTGATGGGAGTTTTTGGCTAAGGTTACTTGGGTTATGATGCCTAGGACATGTGTAGATGGTTTTTGGGTTCATTTGGAAGTTAAAATGAGGTTTGGAAGCTTGTTATTCGGGTTGGAAATGGTGGTGTCGAAGGAGGGAAAAACAAAGGTTGAAAACCCTGGTTGTAGCGATACAACGCTAGCCATGAGGGATTTTTCCAGATTCCTGTTTTGGGCATTTTTAAGGGTTTTTGGCTCAGGGTTTCATTTCCTAAGGCTCAGGATCGAATCTACTCACAGGTTGGGTACAATTCGGGGTCCCGGGAGTGAGGTTTAGGTCAAGACCCTTTTATTGTTGATTTTCATTAATAGAGGTTATAATTGGTTATGACTAGGTAACCGCTAAGGAATCAAAAGGTCGATCATTCTCAAGAGTCATTATTTTACTATTTCTCACTCGAACCAGAGGTAAGAAAACTGCACCCCATATGTGACATGCATGGTTACTATTGAGGCATGTTGAATGTTTAAATGTGGACATTGATTGCATATCAAATGTTTAGCAAATCTTGCTCACTTATGCATGGCACTGACTAATTAGTCAGAATTGGCAATGGTGTAGTATTAACTGTGAAGCTGTGACTCACTAGTCAAGTTCGGCAGTAGTACTGAGCACTGGTCATATGGTATTGACTAATAAGTCAAGAATGGTCTTAGCTTTTTTTTTTGTAAGCTGACAAAGATTAGATCTAATCGACATCTGCATTGAATGACTCATTATGAGCATTAATGCCGGACTGACCTCAAGTTCGATGAAAACTAAAAGCGCTTGTCTAGCCTATGGCTAGTCACTTAGAGATAGGGCCAGAGGCCCAGGTGACTGCATCGTCACATGGCTATGGGTGATGAGCCTCGTAATGACTTACTCATCAGTCACTCATCTATTTAAGCTAGTGACTTACTCATCAGTCACTCATCTGGTTTACGCTAGTGACTTACTCATCAATCACTCATCTGGTTTACGCTAGTGACTTACTCATCAATCACTCATCTGGTTTATGTTAGTGACTTGCTCATCATTCACTCATCTGATTAGGGCTATAAGCCCCAACATGGTTAAACAGAACCTTAAAGTGTTACTCACTCATCTGTTCAGGGCTATAAGCTCTGTATTATTATCATGATCATCATTTGATATTATTTACATGCAATAATGAGTTTTCTTGCTGGGCTTTGGCTAATGGGTGTTGTGTGGTGCAGGTAAAGGGAAAGAAAATCTCACCCACCCTTGAGTGGAGAGCTTAGGTGGTGATGTGTACATATGCGGCCGCTTGATCACCATGGCCAAGGAGTTTCTCGAAGGAACTAGGGGTTAACCCTATTTTTGCCGCTTAGGTCGGCGGGTTGTAATTTTTACACTATAATGACCATTTTGGATTGTAAATAACTTGTAAACGTTTTTATGGGCCCATGAGCAGTTTTATGTTTTAAATAAAATATATCATTTCCTTTTAATTGGTTTTTCACCTTAGCCTATTAATAACACCTAGACGCACATTTATAACCAAAGAACTCGATTAGCGAGTTAAGCACGGTTCAAAGCTCATAGTAACGGCCTTGGAGTAACCAGGGCGTTACAAAAATCTTTTTGGTTAATGAGGTATTTTGCCAAAACTGAACGTGTTCTCACTGTGTTTTAAACAAAACTAACATTTTGTGATAATTTTGACAACATAACACTCCAACTTTATTTTAAAGAAAAATAAATTAAGGGCAGAATGAGTGCATTATATAAATTTGGAGCAAAATGAGTGCATTTCATAGATTTTAGGGGAATGGGTATATTCCATAGAATTGTAGTGGAATGAGTGCATTCCATAGATTTTTGGATTAGTGCTTCCATTAATTTTTTAGGTGAAATGAGTGCATTCCATCATGGAGCAAGAGAAAGCCAGGAAAGAAGAAGAAATTTAGGGATAGATATTTTACCTGTGAAGCCTTGAGCAATTTGAAGAAATACTGTGATTTGATTTTTTTCTCTTTGTTTCTTTCCTGATGCAAAATGTCGATCTCCTTTTTTTCTTCTCTTCCCTTTTTTTATTTATATAGTCTTATAGTTAAAATTGTTTTCATAACACATTTAAATAAATGGAGAAGTGGGAAGAGAGAGATAGGTGAGTGGAGATGTAACGACCTGAATTTTCAAGACTCGATAATGCGGAAATATAAATGTTTTCATTTAACAAAATGTCTCAAAAACCCGTATAAGAAAAAAAAAACTTTTTTAAAAGTCGTAGGGCCATACGTAACATTTAATTACAACATATTTTATAAAGAGTAGAGTGAGCCTAGTTTAGGAAAATTACACAACATTTTCAAAAATAAAACGGCTTCCCAAAAGGTCGGTCCACATGTACATTCGCAAGGTAGACCCCAATGCTCACTGCTCTGCCTTGCCCTTGTTCTTACCTATAACAGGAAACAACTAGGTAAGTGAAAACACTTAGTAAGTTCAACCTTAAAACAAAAGCAAGCAGAGAAATAGGGCTCCGGATCCATCCGGACCCTACACAATCAATTTCAAGAACGCAAAAGTGTCCTGGAAAACTTATGGTCATGCCTGATAACCAATGACAATTTTTTTCCTATAAACAGATAAATCCATGCACTCAGAAAAATCCCAGAGCCAACAAATATAATATATCACAACTATTTCATATAAACCTATAAATCCCTGCA
This sequence comes from Humulus lupulus, assembly GCF_963169125.1. Lineage (NCBI taxonomy): Eukaryota > Viridiplantae > Streptophyta > Magnoliopsida > Rosales > Cannabaceae > Humulus > Humulus lupulus. Next base: position 31,673,529 of record NC_084799.1, read on the forward strand.
CTAAGAAAATCCCAGAGCAAGCAGATATAATATATCACAATATAATTCGAGACCAACGCTCGACAACTTCCAACAATTCGGGCATAACAAGCTCTCCAGCATAAATGCTAATCTGTAAGAGAGAACTGTGTCTCAACACTAAGATCTAGCCAATAAATATCCTCATCAAGGGTAACTATCATGTTACCTAGGGCATCACTACTTGTCCAAGAGTAAATTGAATTTACACGATTTTACAGAGACTTCTATGTTAATCAGTGGTGCTGGTGAGCAGTTGCCCCTAGGGTGTTCAGCCTCACTCAAACTTGGCAACCCTTAGTATCTCTAGGCACTCTCATTGAAAGGCCAATATTCATGGCTACTATCCGGGAATAACTTATCAGAGCACTTGCTCGAATTCTAATCGTTCACTGATTAAGTAAGCATGAGGGCCCCTAGGTCCCATTCATTTTGGCGTCCCTAGGTTTAACCAGCAATCCTCACCTCTTGGCCACTCGTCGCAGTAATGAACCAAACATAATAAAATCAAGCAGTGTGACGGGGATCAGCCGTCTAGGATATGACAGATATCTACCGTTCATATTTTCTAAATCACCACTCACTAGACTAATGTCTCTAAGCAACTTTCTACGACAGTGTATATATGTGCATGTGTCCCTATACTAACATACAATACAATAGTCGTTTCATGTTGCAGCCACACAATATAAGTTGACTTACTTAGAGTCCTTAGCACTCAACAGGTTTTCACCCTCCAACGTTCAGTCCAGTTACGCTAGCATATACTGTAGTTATCCATACAGTATACTCGGATTAATTATGACACTCATAATTCATTATTATTATTTTGGGTAGTTTGGTCATTTTAATAAAATTCATTTGTAAGGATAAATGATCCTTATTTGGTTTTAAACCCATTAAGGAAATTCATACAAAAATATTTGAGACTAAACCCTAAGTCTCGGGGAGACCTACCCTATGGTCTCGATACCTAGGCTCGGGTATCACAATAGTATTTTCCCACAATCCGCTAAAAATTTTGTTCTTTAAACACATTGCTATTAACCCGTACTTTCAATAAGTCGGTTCAATATATGGAAGATTTTAGCCGGTATTATATCCAGAAAATACTAATTAAATTCCTTAATTATTTTTAAAGAAAATAAACTCTTAATTTTCCTTTTATTTTTCTTAAGGTTTTAATCTCTAAAAACCGTTTTAAGAAAATTGCCTAATTTGTCTTAATTAAGAAAACCGTTAAAAAAATTTCCCATCTTGACTAGTTAATCTTTCGAAAGTCAATTAATCAAGTTTACTTACTAGAAAAATAACTCACTCAATTATTTTCTCAAAAGATAGGGTTTTAAACCCTCTTTTAATTTATTAACTTATTAATAAATAAATTCTTTTATTTTTTGAAAGAATAAAAATTCTTTAATAAAAAACAATTCCCACTAAACTCAAAGTGGTATTTTAGGTCAAAATATATTTTCAAGACTTGCCAAGTTTTTATCTTGCAATAAGCAAAAATTTACTTTTTTACCTTAAGTTCCAAAATCTCATTTTTTTACACCAAGTGTGAAAACCCTATTTTTCACATTTTTAACTACATATTGTATTAGTTCATAACTTGAAATTTACTTACCCAATTGTAACCAAAATTTCCCAATTCCATTTTTGGTATGCCATTTAGATCTTTGTAAAATCTTAGGTCAAAATGAGCATTTTTGATTGGTAAAATTATTTTCCAACGAGGTAAAAATGACTTTATTTTCAAGTTCTTATTTTTTCCAAACTTTAACACCTAATAACTTTCAAACCGTTCAGTATTTTCTTACTAAATTTTATAGTGGAATACTAGGTTATGCCAATAATATGTCCACCAAATTTTAGAAAAAACTGGGTTCATTTTCCCTATACAGTAGCTGTCCAAACTTGGTCCCAAAATTAAGATACGAAAAAACAGTTTTTTTACCTAAACTTTGAAATAACATAACTCACTCATTTTTAAATATTTTTTAGTGTTTCAAAAGCTCAATTTTATGTAATCAATCTCGTCAACATCACAGTACAATTAAATTTTACAAAATCAATATACAGTGGATGCTTGACCCCTTGGAAGTCACAGCTCAAAACATGTATATTGTTTTAGGGTTTCCAACAAAACCCTTGGGGGTTTTGGTCCTTATTTTCAACAATCATCACACAAGCATCATAAAAATTATAAAACAACTACCATAACCTTATTACATCACCAATAAAAAACTTTAAGCATTAACTATACAAAATAATACTTAAAACTAAAAACCATACAATAACAACCATAAAAAGTAAACTTTTTACCTCTTTGATGTTCTTGCTTAAGGTTTGGATCTTCCTATTAGCTTTGGCTCCTTCAAAAACCTTTCAAAACCTTAACCAACTCCCTCCAACAACATATATAATTAGCTATTTAAAAATCTATGGTTAAAACTTTACAAAAGTCTAGTGTATTGAAACTTTACCTTAGGGAAAACCCTTCCTAGACCAAAGCTTCAATGCTTCCAAGCCTCCTTAGTGTTCTTGAGGTTGAAGATGGAGAGAAAACTTGAGATAGTTTTCAAAAAGATGATAGTGAAAGTGAGAGAGGGTGTGGTGGGTTTTGGGGGTTAGAAGAGCTTACACAACTCTAAAAAAAATATCTTAAAAACACTCAAGTGTTTTTTATCCACCTGGTGCCTTTAACCCTTATAGTTAAAATGAGATTAAACTTAAAACCATTTGGTCCACCCAAATAATCTCCCACATGGTCGGCCACCTTTTTAATTATATATGTGATTATATATATATTTTTATAAAGGTTAATAAATATTTCTCAAAAAGAAAAATCAAATTTGACTTCCTTTAACCTTTTTCACTCTTATTAAGTTTTAAACATAAAAATTAACACTAAATAATTAAATTAAATGTCTCTCACATTTAATTTAATTAATCACACAATAAAATTTAACATAAGGTCCATTCATGGAATAAAATTCCCCAATTCGGTAAAATTAAGCATTTAACACAAAATGCCCTAAAATTTCCATTTTCTCTTAGGTTTATTATGTTTTACTAAACTTTAAATTTTTATGAATTTATTTTATGCCCAAAATATATTTTCCATAGTTTTTCATTTTATTTTCTGAGATTTTTACCCAACCAGGGTTTTTGTGTTGGTCCAAGACCGAAAGTCTTATCTTGACTTTTAAACACAAAATTCATAATTTGGCTAGCAATAACTCATGGAAATAAATTCCAAACACAATATAATATTATTTAAAATAATATTCTTAACTCGGGAAAAATAATCCCAACCCGGGTCGTTTAAAGGTATTAGAAAATGCAGGACGTTACAGGAGATAACTCCCCTAATTTGTCTCACCTATACCGATTTCTCTCTCTCTCTCTTTTATGTGGATATATACATATATTATATTTCTTAGATATATTGATTTATATTCTTATTTCTCTCCCCTTTTTCGGTTCAACAGTTGCCCCCTCAAGCAAGTACGTGTCATTTATGAGCGCGTGCATTGCTTGAGATTTTTTTTAGAAAAAAAAACATACTAACTTCTTTCCTTTTTTTTATAAGGAAAATGAAACATTTCTGAAATATGTCCAGTGTTGGAAGTATTGGCTCCCAAAAGGCTCTTGATGAATTTGGCAAAAAAATAATGATCGGGTCCTCTTATCACCACTCCTTATCATTGACTGAGATTCAAGCATCAAATGATCACCAAGATCATGTTTCTCTATTTAAGATTGAGGATGTTTGTTCAGGTGATTTGAGATATTATTCTTCATCTGACGACCATGTTGTTAAACATGTTCAAGGCTATGGCTCCAATTTTCAAGCAAAGGTTCTGGGAGATATTGACAATAAAGATGATGGAGATTTAGCTCACCAAGTAAGTAGTAATTTCTTTCCAAGCCTTCATTGTGTCTTGAAATATAAAAAGACTTGTAATAAATTTCGTTTTCGATGGCAAATTCAATTCATGTCATATCTCCTCGAATGGAAAAAACTCATTCTGCGTCAGAATCAAAGTGTTTTAAAGAAAGCAAGATTTATGGAGTTGTTTATATATCGAGATACCCATTCGATGTATCTTTCTCCATTTGGCGAGCTTTCTCTGAGCCTTGGGGTCCCTTATTTAATACTTTCCATCATAGCAGTGGTGAAATGAGAATTTCTTTGTATGATTTGAAAGTTATTGGTGGCTTGCCCATTTTAGGTATACCTTATGAGGAGTTATCCCTCTCGATGAGAAGTTAATGAAGGGTAATTCATATTATTCTACCATTTCTGAACTTTTGAGGACCCTCGCTCAAATCTATGACTATTTGAAGGGTAAGGGTGCCTATGACCGCTCAGAGGCTTTGGATGTATCCTGGGGTCAATGGATTGAATTTTTTTATCGAGGGCCGAAGATTTTTAAAGGCATTAAAGAGAGCTTTAATTCTAAACCCCCCCAAAAATTTGGCCAACAGAAAAATGACAAAGGGTTCGGCCTTCGTTCTCTTCCTCTGAATGTATCAAAAGAGTGTGGTCTTGCGACATTTTTATCTCTATGGTTAAGTCGTTTTGTCTTTCCTACTCCAGGTTATAACATTAGACCCGGAACTTTTATATGGATTCATTAATGGCACATGGAACTAAAGTTTCATTTGTGCCTTCAGTTCTTAGTTATATTTAGCGTGCTTTTCACAATTCAGCCATTCATTGTCGAGAAAAGGGCCAAAGTTTTCTACCTATGCATTATGTGATAGGTTGGTTGGCTGAGTATTTTCGTGATCTTTATAGCGGCTGGGGGCTCATTGCGGATTTTCCTTATTTAAGCAAGTATGTTGGCATTCCTGCTGAATACTGAACTTTGAATGGAGCTAGGCGTATTTTGAGAGAGGAAGACTATGTTATCCATCGACCATACTCTTTTCTGGCAGAAGAAGATCAGGACTATTTGGATGATGAAGACTTGTCTGACAAAAGGTTTGAGCTATTGATATCAATGCACTCTTCTTTATTACCTGTGAGAGTAGGAAGTGACATGTATACGAAACCATACTATCCAAATAGATTTTCTCGCCAGTTTGGTTTTGACCAAGGTGTACCTTCGGACAACTTTTGTTTAAGCATCCGTAGGGAGGCACCATGTGAGATAGGCGATATTGCCAAAGTTTGGGTTTTGATTTTAAGGAGAAATATTGGCATTCGTTTTTCGTATCCCCAAGATTACTCGTATGGGTCAATGTATGTGGTGGTATTGTCGTTGGTGGGTGAGAAGTTGTAACATCCTCCTAATCCAGGACCGTTACACTGTGTATTTTAAATTGTGTTAGAATTACTAATCAAGTCATTTGGTTATAAACATGTAACTAAGGTTAATGTAAAGGGTTAGGGTTAAAAACTTTGGTCAAAGGAACTGTTGGCTTTTATTTAAAAAGTTTCATACATACATGGGATCCCAAAATATTACAAACAAACGTTTAAACGGGAGTATATACATCAAAAGTTACAACCGGCCGACCTAAGCGGCAAAATTAGGGCTATAACCCTAGTTCCTCTGAGATATCCTCAGCCATGGTGGACGAGCAACCGCATATGTACATGTCACCACCGAAGCTCTCCAACTCATGGTTGGTCAAGCTTTCCTTTTCCCTTACCTGCACCACAAAGCACCCGTGAGCCAAGGCTCAGCAAGAAAACTTAAACATGTGCAAAACAGGAAGTATGAATCTCTAGATACTTATATGGCACGTCCAGTAGTAATAACCTACTCATACAAGCATACAATTACAAATAAATAGTCATCGGACCATTCTGGGGCCGCTTCCCTGAGTAGTTGACCATAGAGTCAATCTCGGGGGCCTATCCTCTACCTATGTGACCATAGAGTCACATGGGGCCCTCGCCCTTAGCTCTGGGTAACTAGCCATAGAGCTAGCCAAACACTTTTGTTTTCCATCGACCATTGGGTTGGTCAACATAATAGTACGTTGCTGATTTAGGACTAAGTCTTTCGACCAGCGCACAATGTGCTATTGCCATCCTTGACTAATAAGTCAAGGCCTGAACTAAGTATTCGAATATTGATACAGAAACATATATGGATAGGCATACATCAACAAGAAAAATATGCATACATATTAATCACATAACATCATTAAGTAACCGTAATCATAGTAATAATCATGCTTATTTAACGGGCCAAGCCCTAGCCACGCAAACCATGCGAACAGTCATGTAACACTTAAGCAGGTATAAAATATTCAAGTAGGTTTAATCAACAGGTGGAATGATAACTTAAACATAAATGTTCACAGGGGCCCAAGCCCTAATCATAATTATTATTAACAGTCGGACCAAGCCTTGATCACATATAACACATATTGGGTGCAGTTTTCTTACCTCAGGTCCGAGTATAGCGTAAAATAAGAACGACCCTCGAGCACGATCCCAGTTCTGAGCCCCTAGCAATAACCTAGTCACAACCATGATATAGGATTCCATCAATAACGAGCAATTAAAGGCTTCTGTACTGAGACCTAGCCTCTGGGGCCTCAAATTCTACTAAACCAGGTAGTAGTATCGATCCCAAGCCCTAAGGAAAAGATTCCCATCTCTAAAAACTCACCATGGCCAAAACAGCCCAAGCGGGCCGCGACCTGCCCTTGAGGGTTACGGCGCCCCCCTCAAGTCAGAGGCCCTCCTCCCCTGGAAATGGAACACGGGTCGCGACCTACCCTTGGGGTTCGCGGCGCGTCTCCCAGACAAAAGCCTCCCAGGGCCCTGGGTTCAGTTGGGTCGCAACCCCTCAAGAACAGGGCCACAACTTGGCTCTGCGAACCCAGATTTCCTCCATTTTCATCAGCCAAATCCAACCAAAACTATACCAATTTCACCCTAAAACAATAATTCAATCCATATAATAGTTTTAATACCTTCCCAGCAGCAAAACCTAACTAACACCTAGATGTAAAACTCATCAAAACTTCCAATTCAACTCTTGAGCTATAAGGCTCAAGAACACCTCAAGAACAGCTATGAATTCTAACATAATTCAGTTAAACACGGAGATTAACACATTACCTCAGCTGCGAAAGGTGATCCCCTAGCCACAAGTTATCTGAATTCTAATCCCGAGCCTTCAATTCCTTAGTTTCTAGCCAAAAGCTACTTAGTTCTTCAAGAACTTACTTAGGAATCTGAAAGAAAAAGAGAGAGAGAGTCAGTTCTAAGAAAGAGTGTTTTGAGTGTTTGTGTTTTTGTTTTCCTTAAGGCTTAAGTGACTTAAGCTAATCCCGAGGCTCGGGGTACCAAAAACGTTCCTGAGGGCAAAATGGTCAAAATCCCCAGTATTCCCTCCTAATCTCGCTAATTCTAAATAAATCCTTAATTATTCTTTCTCATTACCCGATAACCTGATTTAATGCCAATTACCTAAAATACCCTTTGACTCACCCCAAGTCGGGTATTGGGTCCCGTTGTGACTTTCCTGCTAACTTGCTCCCTAGGATCGTCTCATGCCGAGTAACCCAAATAAACCCACATAATAATGTGTTCTCTCACATATATCACATATATGAACTTATATACAATTATGCCCATAACGAGCCAAATTACGAAAGTTGCCCTTCTAATAAGAAACAGGCCCACATGCATATTTAATATTCCTAAACATGCATAACTAGTTATATTATCATATAACTCACATAATCACAATCAAATATATCAAGTAAACATATAATTCCATATATTGCCATCTTGGCCCCCTAATCAAGGCCCTAAGTGTAATGCCCCAAATTTCCTAATAAGGTTTAGGACCTTGATTAGGAGGCCGGGAGGGCCATAATTGATTTATTATGGTATTTAATGGTTATATGCATGTTTACGTTAATTATATTATTATATGATGGTGAATGCATGCATATGGGAGAATTTATTATTGTGAGGGTATTTTGGTAATTTGGCCACTGTGGGCATAATTGTGTATTTTGGGTGCATGATTGTGATTAATTAATATAGCCACATTATAAGGTGGATTGGTTCGAGCTTTTCGACATGAGACGATCATGAGATGTAAGTGTTCGGTCTAGTCATAACGGGTTTAAGTTCGGGGCTCGGGGTGAGTCTCGGGGTGAATTTAATGATTAGAGCATTACCGGGAATTAAAGGGTAATGGGTTATGATTTATTGGTATTTGAGAATGTTGAGATTAGCGAGAATCGGAGAGCGTTAATTATAATTAACAGTATAGGTTGGAAATGACGAATTTACCCTTGGGAGTGTTTAGAAGCTTTTAGATTGGCCTAGAGGCATTATGGTCTTTTGACCTTAAGGATTTATATCAGCTCATTTAGTTTGGAAGGCTGTGGAAAAGTGTAAAACAGAGCATCAACCTCATCATTTTCTTCTCTCCCGTACATGTTCCTCCCTTCAATTCCCTTTGAATTTTGAGAGGCCAAATTGAGGAGTTGAGTTAGGAAATCAAAGGTGGAAGCTTAGGAATTTGGTTCAGCCATTGAAGGAGGTTCAAACTCAGATTTGAGGTAAGTTCAGCCATGAGTTTCTGGTTTATACTCTGTTTTGGGTTTAAACTTTCAGCTTATGATTTCATGGTAAATAGTTGAAATTAATGGAAGTTTAGTTGATGTTTAACTTGGGTTTTGAAGTGGGTGAGTTGTTGATAATGTTTAGTGGTTAAATTGGGTGTTAGGTTGAGTTTTGGAACTGGTTTGAAGGGTTGGTTCCGGGGAAAAACGCAGGGGAAAGCAAGCTGGTGCTTGCTGGTTTTGGTAATGGGCAGCGGCACGGCTGTGGTGAGCCGCGGCCTACGTGCGTTTTTGTGAAGGGTTTGGCTCTGTTAGGAGGGTGAGTCGCGGCGTGTCTCTGGTGAGTCGCGGCGTGTCTCTGGTGAGCCGCGGCCCATAGAGGCAGATTTGGCCAGAATAGGGTTTTTGACTTAGGGATGCTTGCCATAGGCCTCGGGGTTGAACCTAGTACCCGGTTAAGTGGGGATTGATGTCCCGGAGACTAGGTATTGGTTTGGGAACTTATGTTGATCATTTTTATTGATGGTATCTTATATTTGGTTATGACTAGGTGACCGTTAAAGGACCAAAGGACTGATCGTTCTCAAAGGTCGTTTCTTTTATTAATTCTCGCTCGAACCCAAGGTAAGAAAACTGCACCCCATATGTGACATGCATGGCTACGATTGATGCATGTTGGATGTTTAAATGTAAACATTGATAGCATAATGAATGCCTGGCAATCTTGCCCATTTGCATATGATTATTATTGAGGCATGCTGGATGATTAAGTGTGATGCATGTGATGCACGAGAAACATATGATTAGGGCATGCCATGAATGATGAATATGAGATTGGTCAGAGCTTGAGTCTCTGGGTTTGTGCATGATCATGATTATGCTAGCAACTGTTTAGTAAGCATGTTGAATACCCTATTCTTGGATAACTGGTATATGATACATATTGATAGCATTGCTTACTTGTGCATGGTACTGACTAATTAGTCAGATTTGGCAAAGGGGCTAGTATCAACTGTGAAGCTGTGACTCATTAGTCAGGTTCGGCAGTGGTACTGGGCACTGGTCACGTTGCACTAACTCATTAGTCAGAATTGGCAAAGGTGTTAGTATCAACTGTGAAGCTGTGACTTATTAGTCAGGTTCGGCAGTGATACTGGACACTGGTCACATAGTGCTGACTCATTAGTCAGAACGGCCTTAGCGTGTATCACGCAAGCCAACAAAGATTAGATCTAATCGACCATCAGCATTGAATGACTCAAAGAGCATTAATGCCAGACCGACCTTGAGGGTCGATGAATGAAATAAGTGCTTGGAGGCTAGTGGCTTACCTAGCAGCCACTCTCCCTCTTGAATCATGTGATGTTCACTCATTGGTTTGAAAGTTTTATGCTCAGTGTGATTATAATGATGATCACTTGATAATGCTTATGTATAGTGTTATGTTTTCTTGCTGGGCTTTGGCTCACGGGTGCTATGTGGTGCAGGTAAAAGCAAGAGGAAGCTGGACCATCCTTGAGTTGAAGAGCTTAGGTGATGATGTGTACATATGCGGCTGCTCGTCCACCACGGCCGAGGTTTAAAGTGGAACTAGGGTTGAACCCTGTTTTGCCGCATAGAACGGCCTGTTGTAAATATTTTCTGTAATAAACTCTGAAATTATATTTTCGGGATCCCAATGTATATATTAAACGTTCCAGTGAAACGTTACACGCTAACCAATATGTTTAATCCCTAAACCGCTAATCATACTTAGTTACACGTTTTTGGCCAAATGACTCGATTTGCGAGTTTAGCACTGTTTACAAGGCACACCATAACGGTCCCTGGAGTTGGGGCGTTACACTAAGCCTTATTAGGTAATTTTGGGACATTACAAAGTTGTCTTCCGTATTTAGGAAGATTTGTGAAGGATATCATTACATTGTTGTCAAATCAACCTTATAAGGAAGATGAATCGAAATATGTGATCAAAGACAGGAAGTTTATTCTTCCCTAGAAGCAGTTTTTGTGAAGAGTACTCCTCAGGTTGATGATTTTGCCGGCACTAATTGCACTGATGTAGAATCAAATAGCGACAATACTTTAGAGGTTCATTTTAAAAGAAAGAAAAAAAAAACATGCCAGACATGTTGTAGAGTCCCAGAATTTTACTTAGCTAGTTAGATAGTAGTAGTAGTAGCAATATCTAGTATTAGTTTGTAGTATGTTAGATTTCGTGGATTTTGGTTCAAACTGGGACTTAGTTGGAAACTCCTAGCAATAGTTATGGATTTTATAAGTTTAACATGTAGTTTAAGAATATTAATTATAACATAAGGTTTGATTAATATTGCTGGTTATTAATATGATAACTATTATAACCTAAGGTTTAGATAAAGCCAATAAGAATATGACACTTGTCATGAGCATGGTTATTCCTAAGGTTCAGATAGAGCCAATAGGATTATGACACTTGTCATATGCATGATTATTAAGGAATTGTTATTTTAATGATAAAATAAGAGAAATATAAGACTTAGTCTTCACCAGAATCTGTTAGGAACATGACATTTGTCACAATTTTATTTATTTGTGGATTAGGTTGTTATTTAGATAATTAAATAGATTTTCCATAACTTTAGGGTACTGTAAATTTCGACTTATTTTTGACCCAGTTATATTATCAATTTCGAAAAATAGTATTTCTAGAAAGTTGTAGATAATTGAATTATCTTTCTAACGGTATAAAGATGGTCTAAATCGAACTTATACAGATTCAGTTATGTTGATTTTACTGAAGGTGAGTTTAGAGTTACGAGATTTAGAGAGTTAGAAGTTAGGATTCTATTTGTTTTTATTATTTTTGTTTTTAATTTTAAAAATCAAGCTTTGACTCCCTCAACCTCTATCTGAACAATTTGGCCAAGTCCTAATCCTTTGACTAAAGAATATTCAAATATTTTCAATTAAATTCATTATTTTTATTCAAAGCCAAAAAGAAGATTTTTATTCCTAGAACTCTATAAATAGGACTTAGAACCCAGCCCTTCTTCTCACTCTTCAGCTGTGATCATACTCCAAGGTGTTAGTGAGAACATAAGAGTGATACATTTGGGTGGGAAATGAAAAAAGCTTTGCCATTCTTAAGCTTTATAAAATACTTGGGAAGTGAGGTTTAGTATATTTCGATATTGGAGTTAGACCAATCCATAAGGTCAACTAAGGTACCCTTATTCTTTAAGTTCAATCCTTTAAAACTCTTTCGATTTCTTAGTTTCTTTTATTCAGATCCTAACTTGTGATATTGGTTTTGATTAGGCTCTTGAAACTTAAAGATCTTTCTTGGTAAGTTTCGTCTTGAAGGTTTAGTTTCCACATTTATTCTTTACTCTTTAGAAATACTCACCATTCTATTGTTGGTTAGAGGAGTGTTCCAAGTCCCGCATTTGTTCTCAAATATCCCGGTTTTGGTAAGGAAAATAGGCTAGATCTTGTATGTTTGAATGATATGTTATGCTTTTATGTTATGTTATGATAAGTTTATGTTTTAATATGTTATGATATGTTATGATATGATTTACCCTACCTCAAATATTAGACAAGGGACGTAGATGGGTTATCATACACTACATGTGATCTAACCTATCTCAAATATTAGACAGGGGACGTAGATGGTTTATCACATGTCATAATGGCCATTATTAGTATAGTCTTATATGGAATATGTTATAATATGTTTATAGTATATGTTATAATATGTTTTTAGTATATGTTATGATATGCTTATAGCATATGTTATGATATGATTTTATGTGTATGTTTATGGTGTTAGTAGTTTTTCCTTGCTGGGCATTAGGCTCATTCCTTTATTTTTTTTTTTAGTGTGATGCAGGAAACTAGATACGGAGGCGGAAAGATTCTTGGTAGCTTGGCTTGTGTGTTGAGGATGGATGGAATGTGTGGACTGCATGTCGATCGAGGATTAAGTTATTTATTTTTAGTCTTTTAAATCATGTTTTTCCGCATTTAGTTTTGTAAAAAAAAATTCTTTAGTTTAAAATTATGTTTTATGTTTAAATAATGGGTACCCATGCCATATTTTCTATTATTATGTATTTGATACAATATTTTGAGATTTAATAAAGTTATATTATTTCTTATGTATCTTTCCCAAAATAGTAGCTATGTATAGTAGATCTAATGGTCCAAGGTCTTAGAAATAGTTGGGTCATTACACATGTTGAAACTAGTCATCACGAAGATGTAACCTTTCCAATCTCTCATAATTCTGGGACCAGACCTCATAATGTTGATTTTGACATTGATGCACCTGTTGATTTTGACGAATTTGCTGAACATGACAATGTTGAATTTTCTGAAGAAGTAATACCTAATGAGAATGATGCTCCACCCAATTCCATCTCATCTATGTGTATTTCGGCGGTCACCAACTAGAACTTAGAAAAACATACCAAAGTCTTTATAATTGGTATCATGAGGACCATACTTCACTTGCTATCTCATTCTCAGCCAACACAAGACATTTTGAAGCATAGTGCTAAAGTGACTAAGGAGCTTGATGTATTGAGTTATGTTTGTAAGTCAATGGATTTTGAGCCACCCGAGATTGCTTGGTTTATTAGTTCTGTCCATAATTCATTTGGCTTAAATGAAAAATGTTTAGAAGCTACGAAGGTAATTGAAGATGGCAAAGATATCAACTCCTCTCTCATCCGTGATATAATTCGTCACGACGAAGAAAATTTGGCTACCATGGACAACTTGTCTATATCTGTATCAAACAAGCAAAAAGCTTTGGAAGATCTTAAGGCCAAGGAAACAAATATTATCACCGCCGAATTAGAGTTACAACAAAGAAGGACTGATTACGAGACTGAAAAGGCATCCTTTGAAAAAAAACCTTTCTAGTCTTAAAACCTCCTTGAAGGATCATCAATAGATTGACGAAGACCTTAAGCGATCCAAACTCGATGTTGACATGGAACGATTCTATGAAATTGAAAGAGCGAACGACACAATCAAGATTCAACAAGAAGAGTTCCATAAAATCCACAATGCTATTAATTTATTCCTCAAGTCAGATTGAAGACCTTAGTCATCATCATTTTTCGTTTAGAATCTTGTTTTGTTTTTATTGTTTTTTTCATCAATATTAGAGACCGTAGTTGCTTTGTTATTTGGATATGAACATTAACATTTTCATTTGGAAAGGAGTGTTTTTGTTATTTTGATTTTGTGGATGCATCTATATATTTTTTTTAGATTGCGTACGTACTTGTAATGGGATCAAGCCTTTCGTAGTTTTTTTTTTTTATGATTTAGAATATTTTATTATGGCTGGGCCTAGTTAAAAACTAGATTGCCTACGTACTCAAAGTAGGATCAAGCCTTCCGTAGTTCATTGCACACCCTTTTTTTGTTTTGTTTTTTAAGTGTGCGGTCTACACATTAGGTGAAAACCTTTTTGTTTAAGTGTAGAAGTTCTTGATGAACTTTCTGTTTACACATGGGTAAATGTGTCGGCCTTCTGAATTAGAAAGTTCATATGCCCCTCTTAAGAAGACCTTAGTAACAACATATGGTTCTTCCCATTTAGCTTCAAATTTGCCTTTCATCCTTCTAGTTATAACAACCGATCTTTTTACGGTCAGTACCAAATCGCCAACTGAAAAGAATTTGAATTTTACTTTCTTGTTGAATGCCCCAGCTACTTGTGCCTGGTATATTTCGAGCTTTTGTTGGAAAGTAAGTCATTTTTCATCTAATACCTCGAGCTCAGCTAAACGAACTTGCACATTCTCATCCAAGGTCAATAATTGAATAGCGATTCTTAATGAAGGTATTTGAACCTCCAAGGGTAACACTGCTTCAGACCCAAACACCAAGCTATAAGGTGTACAGCCAGTGGCAGTTCTTACAGCGGTCCTGTAATCCCATAAAGCATCTGGGAGGCATTCATGCCAATCCCTTTTGTTCTTGGTTACCATCTTCTTCAAGATTTTGCATAACACTTTATTAAATGCTTCTGCTTGGCCATTTGAAGACGGATTATAACCTGCTGAAAAACTATGCTTGAATTTGTACTTCTCCATTAGATGGACAAGTGTCTTACATTTGAAGTAAATAGCATTGTCTGATATAATTTTTTATGGAACCCCATAACGATAAATTATGTGAGTTCTTATGAAGTTGGTGACATCTTCTGCATGTACTTCTTTTCAGGGCACAGCTTCAGCCCACTTGGAGAAGTAATCTGTAACGACCAGGATGTATTTATGAATTTTGGAAGATGGTGGCGTGAAAGGGCCAATGACATCCATTCCCCATGTTTCGAAAGGCCATGAAAATATAGAAGGATGAAATGGTTGAAGGGGTTGACGGATAAATTCTCCATGTAGTTGACACAACTTGCAACATTTGGAAAAATTATTCGCATCTTGGACCATAGTATGCCAATAGTAACCCAACTGTTTCAATTGAGCTAACAATTTAGGGCCATCTTGGTGTGCACCACATGTACCAGCATGAGTTTCTTGAAGAACATGTGACACCTCTTCTTTTGAAAGACATCTTAGCAACATCCCATCAAAAGAATGCTTATACAATGTGTCATTGAGGAAAACAAATCGAAGAGCTCTTCTTTTTACATCCACTCTTCTTTTCAAGTCTTCTGGCAAGGCTCCTCTTTGGATATAGTTAATAATTGGTTGGCCCCAATCATTGTCGTTTGTATTTCAAGGAAAGTTACCAAATTTATGGTATTTATTTCTTCTGTCCTCCCCATAATTTGGGGTAACAAATAGTGTTCTCCTATTTAATTTGAATATCCCTTCACCAGGAAGCGTTAGTGGTGCAACGAATTTAGCTAAAGCATCACATTTGCCATTTTTTGACCTATGGACATGATTTAATGTGATAATTTGGAATTTAGCAATCAAATGCTTAGCCTTCTCATGATAAGGAATTAAAGCCTCATGCTTGACAGCAAATTCACCATTAATTTGTTTGATAATCATAAGAGAATCTCCATATACCTATAGTGATTGTATTTTGCATTTCAAGTGCAATTTCGAGATCAATTATTAACGCTTCATATTCTGCTACATTATTGGTACATATAGCTAGAATGTGAAAAAAAGTAAGGTATCAGTCCTCCAGAAGGTGTCACAAAGACAATGTCAGCACCTACCCCACACTTTTTTGCTGCCCCATCAAAGTAAAGTTGCCAAGATGAGGTTTCAATTGTGAAAAATTTCTCGTCTAGAAGGTCCTCATACAACTCCATATTATCTGGAATCGAGTGCACTGCCAGAAAATCAGCCAATGTTTGTCATTTTATTGCTTTTTGTAGGACAAAGTTGATTTCAAACTCTGACAAAATCATGGACCATTTTTCCAATCGCCAAGACAACACGGGTTTCGATAGAATGCACCTCAACATGTTATCTTTGGACACTAATGTCACAGTGTGTAAGAGTAAGTATGGTTGTAATTTTGTAACAGCAAAAATTAAATCCAAGCACACATTTTCAATTGGAGGATATTTATGTTCTTCCCCTACCAAAGTTCTACTTAAATAGTAAAGGGTGACTTCCTTTCCATCCTTGTTATTTTGTGCCAACAATGCTCCTAAGAGCGATCTAATGTTGTGATATACAATGTCAATGGCTTTCCTAAAATTGGAGCTCTCAACACTGGTGGATTAACAAGTATCACTTGATACTTTCAAAAGCATTTTGACATGCCTCATCCCATATGAATGGTACATTTTTCTGTATTAGTCTTGTGAAAGGTTGGCATCTATCAGATAAGTTTGAGATGAACCTTCGGATATAAGTCAGTCTTCCTTGCAGTCCCCGTAATTGACGCAAGTTGCGTGGGGGAGGCATTTCCAAAATCGCTTTTATTTTTGCGGGGTCAATTTAAATTCCTCAATGTCTAACAATGAATCCTAAGAACTTTCTTGATGTTACCCCAAATGCACATTTTGAAGGATTCATCTTGAGCTGATGTTTTCTAAGTCTATCAAAGACTCGCCTTAAGTCATCAAGATGATTTCTCCTTTCTTTAGTTTTCACCACCAAATCATTGACATAACATTCAATAGTATTGTGAAGCATATCTTCAAAGACAGTGGTCATTGCCCTTTGGTAGGTTGCCCCTGCATTTTTAAGCCCAAGTGGCATAACTGTGTAGCAATAAATGTCTTTTGGTGTTCAAAAATCAGTGAGCTCTTCATCTTTAGGTGCCATTTTGATTTGATTATACCCAGAAAACCTATCCATGAATGATAATGCATTAAATCCAGTAGTAGCATCTACTAGCAATTCAGTAATGGGAAGTGGGAATTCATCTTTTGGGTAGGCACAGTTGAGATCTCGATAATCCACACATATGCGAATTTGCCCATTTTTCTTTAATACGGGGACAATGTTTGCAAGTTAGGTTAGGTATTTAACTTCTCGAATGAAGCCAGATTTTATCAATTTGTCAATTTCTGCTTCAATTTTTGGAATTAACTCAGGTCGAATTCTTCTTTGAGATTGATTCACAGGTGGAACATCTTTTGATACTACCAACCTATGTACAGCAACATTTGGATCCAAGTCTGGCATATCTTAAGACCCCAAGAAAAAACATCTTTGTATTCATAAAGGAATTGTTTGTACTTTTGCAATTCATCTTCAATTAATAACGAGCTGACAAATACAGGATTTGGATCATCCTTGATACCAAGATTGAATTCTGTTAAATCATCAATTATTGCTTGCCCCTCGCCTTCTAGTTCTTGAGGTATTGGTTGAATGATATCCACAAAATCTTCTACAAAATTTGAGCTTGAGTTTTCTTCATCTACAACTAAACTTTCTTCAAAAGAAAGATAGTTAACTTACACAACATCGTCTTGATCCTCTTGTGCTTTGTACCCCTCATTTTGGTGAGAAGAAATTTTCAAATGTTTATTTTTCTTTAATTGCCATTTCTTATTATTTCTAAATTACTTTGGTTGAGAAACAGATGGAAATTCAAGCCTCTCAAATGTTGACACTCATGGAGTTAATGTGCCTACTTCGAGTCTTTCGAATACCGACACCCGTGGGGTCGATGTTCTTATTTCATCACCAAGAAACATCCTTTGTTCCTCTTCTGTTAACTCATCAGGCTCAAATGAGGCCTTTAAACAATCACAATTTTGATGAATTGTGATTTGTTTTTGTTTCTTAACATGTAATTTTTTTTATTTTCGATCTTGAAGGCTTTTGAAGTTACAGCAGTCGAGGATCTTTTGCTAAGTGTAACAGGCCTTTTGTTTGTTTTGACATTTTTACCAAAATTTATTAATATTTGCATTTTTCCAATGGGAAGTGACTGATCAATCTTTTGTAATGGTAAGGTGAAACTCATCATCAGGGTTGTCACTATATCTTCAATAGGTGTTAATGCTTTTTGCCCCACTCCCTGTTGATTTTTAGGAGTATATTTAAATATTCTTTTTTGGCAAGACACCTTTAAATTCTCCTCTTCCTTTTGAGAAGATTTCATAGGGGTAATTGTTTAATTTGTAGGGATTTTTGTGAGGTTGAGCCCTCAAATTGTTTGGGACAACATTTTGCTTCCTCAGATTTCCCTTTTAATATAGTGACATTAGCTGGCTTATAAAATTTTGCATCAGCGTAATTCACTTATTCCCCATAAAAGGGATTTAGGTCTGCATTAACCGTTTTAACTTTTCCTCCTTTGGAAAACTTGAAGCATTGGTGAAGTGTTGAAGGAATGACTCCATATACATGAAGCCAAGGTCGCCCTAACAACACATTATAAGATGTGTCAGAGTCAATAACATGAAATAGGGCCTCAAATTTTAATTTGCCTATTTCAACTTTAATGTGATACTTCCCCTTACTTTTTCTCCAACTTGATTGAATCCTTGGATTGTTAATGATGATGGAGATAATTGACATGGTTGAAAACCAACATCTTTCAAAGTTTTTACAGGAAGTACATTAACAGCTGACCCACAATCCAACATGATTTGACTTACGCGAATATTGGCAATCATACTTGTCACATAGAGAGGTCGATTATGCAAGGCGGCTCCCAATTGACGATCTTCATCATCAAAAGTAATGCATGCCATACAATAAGCATTTCCCTTAAGTGACGTAGGTTTAATTGGCTCTATTTACTCCGTATAAAATTCAGGACTTGTTAATGCAACGACTAGAGCATTTCTATGCTCAGGAGACATTTGTAAAGCATCGTAGACACTCAAAAGAGCAGGGATGCGTTTTAGATGAGCCAATATGCCATATTTTGCTCGCATCATCTCGTGTTCACCATTACCTTTGCTTTGGCGATTATCACTGCATATTTCTTTATTGATCGAGGATGAATGTTTTTCGAATTGAATATCATGCTTAGCCTTTTCAAGCTCTTTTGCTTCCTTTGCCTTCTTTGGAACGATTTTCCTGTGCATGTCTTGCAAAGTAATCTCATCTACCTCAATTTCATTTTCCAATAAGGCAGAATTGTGATTTTCTTCTGCAAGTATAGCCATGCAACAACTCAACACTTCATCCTCATTATCAATGATAGTCATTTTACACAGCTTCTCTGGCATGAACTCTTCTAGAATTATGAAATTTCTTTTTTGCTCGTGTTCATCCTCTTTATGAACAGGCCTTTGTTCTTGGCCTTTTTCTTTTTGTCATTCTTCTTTGGTCTCGCTTTGCCCCAGAATTTTACTCCAGAACTTTCAGAAGAAATATTTTTTGTTAAGGATGAACCTTGAACTTTAGTAGATTTTTTTCCAGAACATGTTTGCCATATACTTTCTAACTCTTCTTCACTATCAGACCAGTCATCCCACAACTCCAGATTTGGTTCCATCATAAGTTCATACAAAGTAGGAATATTTGGATTTTTTGACTTTGGCATCTCGCAATGAGCTTGAACTATTGTAACTTCTTTATCAACTTCAAATGCTACATAAATTACATCTCTATGTAATGGTTGGTCATTTTCAATTAATGAAGTTGCATTCGTAGTTGCTTTCACAAAAGAAGAGTCTGTCTCAATCTATTTTCTTTTAATCATGCATTCAATGATGTCTTTTAGGACATAACAGTCCTTCATCGGATGGCTAACAATTCTGTGATATCGACAATAATTTGGATTATTAGTCTTGTTGAATTCGTTGGGTCTTGTAGGCTCGGGGAGCTTAATAGCTTTGGAATTTATTAACTCATCAAAAATTTGTTCAACATCTTCATCATCAAATGAATATTTTACTTATTTTCTTTCTTTGAGAGTTAATTTCTTTGGTGGCTCTCACGTTTTTCCCCTATCCTTATTATTGTCAGCATTAACAAAGGTGGTCATTGACTCCCCTTTCTTCGGTGCCCTTTTGTTATTAATTTTTGTGTAGGACTTTTGTAAGCCACCCTTTTGCCGAGAAATTTGAATTTCCACATTACATGCTTTTGACACTAGCTCATTAAAGGTTTTAGCCTCTATTGTGCTAACAAAAGTGGCCAGCTCAGGGTTGAGGTTCCTAGCACACATCGAAGCTGCAGCCTGTTCCAATATCCTTTTCGGACATTGGAGATTGAGAATTTTCCATCTTGTAATGAATTCGTTTGCATTTTCATTAGGCCTTTGTTTGGTTTCCACCAGATCATGGATGTTTATCACCTTTCTCGAACTGACAAATTGTGTTAAAAGGCCTTTTACATATCATCCCAGGTATTTATGGACCCTGGTGGAAGTTGGGTATACCATGTAAAGGCTACTCCATTTAATGATTGCACAAATTGTCTTATCAAAAGTGCATCTAACTGAGCGGATTCACCACACACTGAAATATGCCAGATGTTCATGGGGAGACCCTTCAATTCCATCAAACTTTTCAAATTTTTGTCTAATGTAGTTTGTTGAAATGAAATTTGATCATAGTAGGCCAGATAAGGTTTGTGATATCCAAGAATAGGCATGCTTGTTGCAGCCTGGTACTCTCGAATACTTTCCATGATCAAAGTTTTCAGATCTCACGATGGTTGCACACCAGCTGGTGGTGATTGCACACTGACTGGCGGAGGTTGCATACTGGCTGGAGGAGGTATTGAGGATGAAGAATTTTTCCCAATTTCAGCCTCTTTTTGTTTTGATTCATTAACATTAGCTTGTTGTGCTAATTGTGTAGAAAGTCAAGCAACTTCTTCTTATCTTTCTGGTAATCGCTTGCGAAGCTCTTGCACCTCCTCTTTTGGACTCATTGCCCTAGTTACTAACACTCGCATATTTTTATCACTACCCATTGTTAGTGCTTCAAACTGAGAAATGAGCTCATTGGGAATCACTTCTTCTTGATCACTGAAATAAGTATCATTTATGGAGGCTTCTGACATACTACTTCCCACTTCTTGAGTTGAGGATTTTAAATATTTTTCAGTACCCGTTTTTCTCATGGACCTCTTGAACGAGTTATAGGTCTTGTATAGGATGTAGACTCATTATTTTGTTCAACTCTCATGGGCCGGTACCCAGGTTGAAATATCCATTCACTTTGTCCCTTCTGAGTTGTTGACCATCCTTCTCTTTTGTTAAAGAACGAGCAAGGGCTTGCTTTAGGCACTCATGAATGGGAACTTCTAGCCCTCTTTAGGAAAGAGTAAAATGTCTTTAATTTTCCATTTAATCTCAAGTGATCCGATAGATGCCTAGTCTCCTCCATGAGTGGTTGTTGCTGCCTTTGATGACTATATGAACTTTTTGTTGGAATTTTTGACTATATAGATTGTGCCAGTATTCCAATTTTGGGCATAATAGAGTCACCTTTTACTAACTTTGACATTTTGGGGGTACTAGGTGTAGATGAAGATTTTTTTGCCTTTATGATCCTCAAAGTTCGGGGAGTTGGTGCAATTTCTTCATCCACGATCGAAGTGACCATCACAGATGCCACTGTGGGCAAGTTGATAGGCATAGAACCAATCATAATCTGAATAGATTGTTGCTTCGATTCCATTTGATTATTAACTAAGTAACCATTGATTGGTAGTGATTTTTCTTTGGTAGTTTTGACTACCTCTAAAAGCAATGATGCAGAAGCTTTCACAATTTTGGTGTTGTTTCTTTTGATGGAGCGATTTTGCATCTTTTTGAAACCCCTAGCTGCCTTACCTTTCAAGACTTCCTGAGTTTTGGTGGTGCCTCTATTAAGCTTTCCTTTAAAGGCTTCTCGAGCTTCGGTGGTGGTTTTCAAGTTCAAAATTGGTTTGGGTACACTATAAGTGATAGGCACCCTGCTAATAGAGAATGAGGCCAAAAACATATTCCTCTTAGGCTTCTGTCCGTTGTTAGTGCCTACAGTTGGCAATTGATACAAATAAACAGTAACTTGTGGTGCCATTTTTCCCCTGTAATATAAACAACAAGATTAGCACTAAAAATTTGTAAAATCATTATATTTGGAGATGAAAAGGAGAATGGGTCCCACTAGGCATGCCAAAAATCATGTTAGACAAAAATTTCAAATTTAATATATTAAAATTAATGCCAAACACAATTTCACCTATGTTGATTTTATAACATAAGAGTTTATTAGTTTGAGTTCAACCCATCCAAGATTATAAGAATAACCTCTTAATTACTACCATTTTTATTTAAAGGAAAAATATTTTGATTCCAATTATGATGATATTAATTACTTGTACAATTTTGGGAAAAATTTGAGGAATTTGGAATTGCGACTGTACTCAGTAAATTTGACTGACTGAGCTGCCTACATACCCTCTTTATGAAGGTTCAAGTCAATTGTAGTTCTAGATAGATATTTTGGAAAATGAGTAGAAGAATTATGGTAAATGACCATTCATAGGAATTCATGGTATTTTTATAAATTTATGAAATCCCGGTAGACGACCATATTATGGAATTATTTAGTGTTTTGGAAGTTAGAAAAAATTCCGAGGTGAAAGACCTTTTATGAAATTTTGAGAGTTGTGTTTGATATTTGAAAATTTTGAGAATTTATGGTTCATGTGATTGTACTTAGTTTTAGTGACTAAGTTTCCTACCTATCCTTTAGAGGAATCAAGTTAAATGTAGTTCAAAGGATTTGGGATATTTCAGAATTTTGAGGTTGACAACCTCACTTTGAAATTTGGTTATTCTTATTTTAGAGATGCTTTGGAGTGTTTTTTAATTTTGAGGTGAAATACCTCTTTAAAAATACCATTTTATAAAGTTTTGAAGTTACTTTAGTGTACTTTTGAATTTTGAGGTAAAAGACCTCTTTTGGGATTTTTGTTGAGATAAAAGACATCTTTGAGATACCATTTAAAAAAGATTTTATCATTTCAGATGCTTTAATGAGCTCATTTGGGGTTTGAAAAATTTATACCATTTACATGGTTTTATAATTTTGTCATTTTGGTGACAATTTTATGTCTTGAAATCTCTTTATATAACTTTTTATCAAGAATTTATTTTATTTATAAAGTGATTATTTGACTTTATTTATTTAATTATTCTCAAGATTTGAGAGTGAATAATTAAATCCATTATCTCTTTAAATTTCTTTTATAATTAAACTTTAAAATAAAATATGATTATATTTAAATTTGGTATAAAATATCTTTTTGTTTCAGATTTCAGTTTAAATTTGAATTGAATTCGAGATATAATACAACTAGTCTTATAGTCGCATCTATATAAGTCTTTTTCTATTGTACTCATCTCAAATCACCCATCAAAATTCTCTAAATTTGAAAAAGAGAATTTTAGTTTGAAAGAAAATGTAAAGAGTATTTGCAGTAGCATTTTGGACTTAACGTCAAGCTCAGTGAACATTTATACTTCATCCACGTATTTATCAGTTTTGGACTCGAAGACCAAACTCGTTTATGAGCCACATTATTTCAGTTTCGATAATTCTTTATATATGCACACACACACACATATATATATATGTAAACATCAATATATGCACTGAAGTGAAATATATGTATCTTTGTTTCTTTCTAGTTTACATACCATAGTATATATATATATATGATTATATCATTTGTTGCTCTTTCATACATTGAATGCTTTTTAGACTTTTAGGATTTTGATGCACCACTTGCATATATATATATATGATATATGTATATATGAATATATTTAATTTATATATACATCATTTTTGTCCATATATGGATTATGTGCTTACTGATATTCTTTCCTTGCATGTAGAATCAAAAGTTTTTTTCAATTGGATCAATCTCTGATAAAAGTATGTACTACATGCCAAATAACTCATATCTATGAGTTGACCGACTGCTCTTAATTTTTCTTTCTTTGTTTCGGACTCTGAGCACATATTCATCACCATTTTTATTGAATATACATGCAGATATCTCAAAATTGATCTCTGCCTTTTGAATATCAGTAAAACAAAAACTTTCAACTTCGCTTGCTTAAACGAGAGAAATTGCAACAGTGGAATATATTAAGTCCATTGAACTCTTTGAAAACCTTTTTGGTTAATGAGGTATTTTGCCAAAACTGAACGTGTTCTCATTGTAGTTTAAACAAAACTAACATTTTGTGATAATTTTGACAACATAACAATCCAACTTTATTTTAAAGAAAAATAAATTAAGGGCAGAATGCATGCATTCTATAAATTTGGAGCGGAATGAGTGCATTTTATAGATTTTAGGGGAATGGGTATATTCCATAGAATTGTAGTGGAATAAATGCATTCCATAGATTTTTGGATGAGTGCATCCATTAATTTTTGAGGTGGAATGAGTGCATTCCATGTTAGATGAAAAGAAAGGAATGAGTGCATTCCATCATGGAGCAAGAGAAAGTCAGGGAAGAAGAAGAAATTTAGGGATAAATATTTTACCTGTGAAGCCTTGAGCAATTTGAAGAAATATCGTAATTTGATTTTTTCTCTCTGTTTCTTTCCTGATGCAAAATGTCGATCTCCTTTTTTTTTCTTCTCTTCCCTTTTTTATTTATAGAGTCTTTTAGTTAAAACTGTTTTCATAACACGTTTAAATAAATGGAGAAGTGGAACGAAAGAGATAGGTGAGTGGAGATAACTCCCCTAATTTTTCTCACTTATACTGATTTCTCTCTCTTTTTTTATGTGGATATATACATATATTATATTTGTTATATATATTGATTTATATTCTTTTTTCTCTCCCTTTTTTTCAATTCAACAGACCCTTATATAGAGTAGGAACCGTCATTAGGTCTAAACAATAGGATTAGACTTGTAAAATATGTCATTGAGAGCATTGTACATAACTTGTACGTACTATAATTAGTGATGTGTCGCCTACATGCAGGCGATGCATCACCTGTTAGGGTTTCTTGAAACCCTAAGCATCAAGCGATGCTACGCCACTTGGGTGGCAACGCATCGCCATCCTCGTTTTTTTTTTTTGACACTTCCAAAGGTCCAAAAAATTTCTCCAAATGCTAATAATTTTTTTGGGAACCCTTAGATACCTCCATGCATCACTTTGGACCCAAAAACGCATATTTAAAGTGCCTACAATTAAAGCTATAACTTCACATCTTCACCATGTGAAATTTACTAAGTGTTTATATCTTGCTTGTATTTTAATATCTTTGTATTTAACCAATCATAATAGGAGATACCATAATCGTGGTTGATGTATCGACGATTGTAATATATTGTGATAATCAAGCCACTTTGATTAGAGCTTACAACAAGATTTATAATGGGAAGTCTAGAAATATAAGTCTAAGACATGACTATGTGAGGGAATTGATTGATAAGAGTATCATATCAATTTTATATGTGAAATCATGTGAGAACCTAGCAGATCTGTTTACCAAACCTCTTGGGAGAGAGTTGGTTGGTTCCACAAATAAAGGGATGGGACTAAAATTCCTTGATATAAATATTCCCCAATGACAACCCAACTCAAAACGTGTTTACATAAAGTGTAGAGTTCAATGGGTAAGAACAAGTCATTCGATAAGGGAATAGATTCAGCATTAACAACTTAAAATTCTCATCAAGGGTGAGTTAATGTTGGTTGCTACCAAAGTGAGGGTTAAGTCTAGAGCTTTTAATGAAATTCAGTTGAAGAGTAACAAGCATCTCTAAAGGTTGTAAGAATTTCACCTATGTGAACCTAGAAGTGGGCCGCCTCTCAAGAGAGTAAGAGTTTTCTCTCTGGATGGTTCATGAATGGATCAAACACAAGGCCATTAATAGTGCTAAGTGTGAAGAATGAGAAATACATAATTAATCAGATTGAGGTGTGTGAGACATTACCGGTTTTATCACTAGGAATGTTGGGTTCAATCTTTTAAGAATACCTTAGCATTTCGATTTAAATTTTTGTAGTGTTTTCACTAAGGTAAAGTTCAAACCCAAAATGTACTTTACTTTATGCACTAATATTGTTGGCTAGAGAAGTGAGGATGTATTTAATCAAGTGGGGGAATGTTGAGATTTATTAAATACATGGTGAAATTGTTTAGGTACAAAGAGGTGCTAAAACAATAACGATTTCACAAAAGTCAACATGTGAAAGTTGACTTTCAATATAGGCATTTATAAATAAACTTTTTAGGTCCAAAATGTTTATTTGGAGTATATAAGAGTACCAAAGAAGTTTAGGAGCATTTGGAGGTGTTTTGAGACAAGTCCTGGAGTGCCAAAATAGAGGTGTCAATGATGCGTCGCCCCTAGGAGGCGACGTGTCACCAAAAGCATGAAACCTTTGGCTGAGACGAACCATGCGATGCATCGTCTGGTCATAGGCGATGCGTCGCTTGGGCTGTTACGGATTGTTCGTATAGTTATGTAAATTACCTCCAAAACTTAAATTTAAATGTTTTAATCTCATTATTTGAGTCTAATGAGGATCCTATACTATTTAAAGGGTTTATATGAGTAAATTGGTTAATTTATCACTCACCTCTTTCTCTCTCTCTAAAAGAAAAACTTATCTCTCTCTCTAGCTCCAATATTACTAGTTTTCTCCAAGAATCTTCATCAATAAAGCTTGGCTTGTATGAAGGACCAAGGCTTGTGTATCCTAATCTCATTCCATTGTTGCAGTTTCAAGAACTTCCATAGAGAAGGCTAGGAATAGAGATTTTTGGACAACAAATCTTCATTTGTGTCAAGCCTTGCAACTTTTGTGTTTCACATAAAATCATAGATTGTGATTTTATGTTCCTAGGGTTTTTTTTCAAGGAAGGTCCTCTCTAAACTCTTACCTTATTATGTTTATGTAATTTGTGTTTAACTACTCTCAAAATTTGTTTTACTTGTATCTTTTGTCTTGAATTGCATCACAAACCAAACGTTATCTGTAGCCTAATCCCCAACATAACCGTGCTATAAGCTCGGGGCTTTAAAAGTAATCTCGCATGGAGTGGGAAGATTACTTCCAAAATGGGTTATCCCGATTTTCTAGGAAGAAATGGGTAGTTACCCAAAATGGGGATACCATTGATTTGTGCGTGTATAAACCCTATTCTAAAGCCCTAAGTCTTGTTCAACACGAAACCTGCCACTACTATATTCAAAACTCAGAAAAGATGCCATTTTAAC
This sequence comes from Humulus lupulus, assembly GCF_963169125.1. NCBI lineage: Eukaryota > Viridiplantae > Streptophyta > Magnoliopsida > Rosales > Cannabaceae > Humulus > Humulus lupulus. The sequence goes on from NC_084799.1 coordinate 31,700,707, forward strand.
CATATTTATCCTCTACGAACATATTTTCATCCCTAAATATCCTAAAAAATAGACCAATATGTCTATTTTTCCCATAAATCCCCACAAAAAAATTCAAGAATGCCAAAAAAAAAACATGCATAAAAAAGAGAAAATCAGAAACTTACATGTTGGAAGTTGATGAGGAAACTGAAGTATCGACTGGTAATATTTGTGCAAGGAAATCTTTGGGAACTTGTTTTTTAATGGAGATTGAGTGGGAAATTGAGGGATTTTGGAGATACCTTCCTTTTTTCTTGAAGGAATCATGCAAGAAAATGCTCTGGTTTTGTTTGAAACGTTTAGAATGAAAGTGATGAGAGGGAAGGAAATAGAAGGATATATATAGGCTGAAAAATGGGAAATTGGTAAAAGGATCTGGGACGTTAAAATTAAGTTGGCATTTGATCCGAGGGGTATCATTTAACCTTGAAAATTGACGACAAAAAGGGGCAAGTGAAAAGACGTGGGTAGAAGAAGAGTACTTGAGTACTCTCGGTATCCATCCCTGTATTGACACGTGTCCACACTCGAGTGTGGTAGATGGGCACATTTTCTGAAAGAGAAGTTCAAAAGTTTCATTCTCACGGGGCTCGAAAAGATACTTTTGAGGGGGTAAAATGTTACACCCCAAATTTTGAGATATAAAAAGCAGTCTCAAAATGTAGGCTCGTAAGTGTGAAGATTAAATATGTACAGGGTAGTCGACATGACTACTTACGCTAATAGTCACTCGCGTACGGCACCACGTCATTCATACCCGAGCCTGTAATGTGAGCTCGAGGACAATGGCTTCTTCTGAAGGGTAGTCTCGAAAACTCGACAATTTACATTAGAGTCACACTGAGTTCGATACATGAAGCAGGCTCGAAAGCGCGCATGTAGCTGCAAAATCCCTATAATCAGGGGGATTTAATTTAAACTGTGTAATCAACCTTATTGTTTAGGGATATTTATTTATAATTAATGCAAGTGATTGTATTTTAATGTACAAATTTGTATTTCAAATTCAAATATGATATATTGTAATATCCCTAAGATTAAGGGAGGACATTTTGATATACCAAGCCTATAAATAGTCTCGACGATAGTCCTTAGGGGACATGGCTTAATTCTTTGATAGAAAGATAAATAAAAAATTACTCATGGACTAGATATATTTTAACTATTGAACAATGTAAAAATCTATGTTATTCTTTTCTTTATGAATTATATATTTACTTAATTACTATTGTTTTTAGTTGACGAAGGTTTACAATAACTACAAAGTATATCATCGTATAAAAAAAATTTGGGTTATAATATCCCAAGTAACAAAAATAGAAACGCTCCTTCCTCTCTCTTTCCGATAAGAGAAAAAATGGCACCACCACCATAGAAATTCCCAATATATTTGTGGTTAACCATATATTTCGTGTGATGTAATAAAATATTATGCATGGTGTAATTAGGTTTTATTTGATCTTATTTAATTGGAGAGATCTCTTCTTCCAATCCAATAACTACATTATTGTAAACAAATGAACTAAATTTTCAGTGAGTTGATTATTTATCATTGCTTTTTAATGTTCTATATGAAATCGAGCCGGCTTGCTGTTTTTAATGATTAGAAGAAGCCAAAAAGAAAGACTCATGGGATAAATCGAACAACAGTCTCAAATCCCATAAAAGCAAACAAAGTCGAAAGTGATGTACTTGACAAAGCCTTTTTCCACCCAAAATAATTAAAAGGTCTAACCCCCTGTTTTAGCCGTCTGATTAGAATAAGACAAAAGGGTTATTTGATCCCCAAAAATGAAAAGATTCCGATTGGTGCACGTAACTATAAAGCCTCCAAATATCTTTTTCTGTCTTAATCTACATTACCAATGACCCTGCCAATTGATTTTCCTATCAAATATGCCCTATACGCGGCAATGTATATATAGAATGTTCCAAAACCAGTATCAATTGTTACTTAAAAAAAGTTTCATTCTTACCAATAATAATTAAGAAAAAAAAAAGAGAAAAAATTTGAATGCTTCAACAACCATCCCAATTTCATTTGTTTGTTTTCCTTATTCCTGTTCAATTTCAAAGCAATCCTTTCTTTACCTTTCAAGCGATGCCTTTTTCAATTTCTTAAACCTCTATGATCTGAAAGTAACCATCTTTACCCTTCACCATTTTTGTTCATCTTTTTCTTCTATGGTTGGAGATTGACCAGAACATTCTACGACCCCGATAAGAGTTATCATCCATGAAGGTTTTTGGAGACAAAACTACTATGACCATCATCGTCAAATGCCGCTTCTGGTTCGTCGTCTTGGCCTCTTTTCTTCTCTGGTATTTATTGCTTTGCCTTTGTAATTCTAATTCAAGAATTACAAAGGGCTCCATTACATTCAAATTTGATAGTATTTTTGAGCCTATACCCTTTTATGAAAATAGTACCTTGTTTGACAAACAAATAGAGGACATTAACAATGTTCTCAGAACCAAAAACTGGGACAAACCCAGTAGTGCTTTTCACATTAGTGATAATGGATTTGAAGCCATTGATACTATTTTGATGCCTGATAATCAATTAGCGCCATCGGCTATTGAATCTCGAAGCAGAGAAAACAGAGTAGAGTTAGATGCAAAACCTATAAACGATACCAAACGAGAGCGAGAATCCAATGAAGACTCAGATACATGTGCAGGCCGACATATCTACATTCATAATCTTCCAAGAAGATTCAACCAGGATTTGTTGAAGAACTGTCGAACGCTTAGTAATTGGACCAACATGTGTGAGTTCACATCAAACTCTGGTTTTGGTCCGCCTCTTTCAAATTCCGGGAGAGTCTATTCGAACAGAGGTTGGTATACGACGAACCAGTTCTCATTAGAGGTCATATTCCACAACAGGATGAAGCAATACGAGTGCTTGACAAACGACTCGTCGTTGGCGTCGGCATTCTTCGTACCATACTACGCTGGTCTCGATGTTGCACGGTATCTTTGGGGTTACAACATTTCCATTAGAGACTCTGACTCACTTGGGCTCGTGAAATGGCTGAGACAGAAACCCGAGTGGAGAAAAATGTCGGGCAGGGATCATTTTCTCGTCGCGGGAAGGATAACTTGGGATTTCAGGAGGCTAAGTGATGAGGAATTTGATTGGGGGAACAAGTTTCTCTTCTTACCCGAGTCGAAAAACATGACAATTTTGACAATAGAATCAAGTCCTTGGCATAACAACGACTTTGCCATACCGTATCCGACTTACTTTCACCCTTCAAAAGATGGAGAAGTGTTTCAATGGCAGAACAGAATGAGGAGACAAAGAAGGCCTTTCCTGTTCTCCTTTGCCGGAGGCCAGAGGCCTAATATTCGAGAATCGATTCGCGGTGAGGTCATCGAGCAATGCAGGGTTTCTAGGAAGAAATGCAAGCTGTTAGAATGTCGTGATGGATCAAACAAGTGTCAAAATCCAGAATTCGTTATGAAAATGTTTCAAAGCTCTGTTTTTTGCTTGCAGCCTCCGGGGGATTCGAGTACTCGAAGATCGGCCTTCGATTCCATCTTGGCAGGGTGTATTCCGGTCTTCTTTCATCCGGGCTCGGCTTACATTCAATATTTGTGGCATTTGCCAAAAAGTTTTACCAACTATTCTGCGTTTATACCTGATATTGATGTCAAAAAGAGGAAGGTCAGCATTGAGAAGACTCTGCTTCGAATACCCAAACAGAGAGTTGCAGCAATGAGAGAAGAAGTTATAAGATTGATACCAAAAGTGATATATGCTGGTTCGAAATTGAAGAATCTTGATGATGCCTTTGATATCTCAATCAAAGGAGTTGTTGAAAAAGTGAGTAGATTAAGGAGAGAAATGGAGGAGGGTAAGGATTCCAGTTTGGATTATGCAGAAGAAGTGTCTTGGAAATACAACTTTTTTGGGACAGTTGAAGATCATGAATGGGATCGTTACTTTGAAAAAACATAGCTGAATGTTAATTGGTTTAGACTATAGAGGAAAACATAGGAGGGAATATTTTTGTAGTTGTTGTTGTAAGCAGCCAGTTAAACTAGTAGAGTCAATGTTTCTACTATGAATATTTTCGTTTTTTTGTTTATTCCTTTAGTTATTGAGTTAATTTGTCAGTAATTTACAAATTTGCATATCCCATTAGAAATAACACTCACACCACACCACACTACTAATGATCAATCAAAATCAAGTGTTTAGCAATGAACAATAAATTTTTTTGTGTGAGCTTTAAAAATGCAGGTAATTATAATTTCATGGTCAAAATGTTTACAAATGAAACAATCTCAAAGAACAGTGCATTAATGTACTTAGTTTTCTGAATCATAATATTATATTTAAACTGATATATAATATTTATTCAGCCCATTTAACACCAAGCGTTTGTAGTCCAACGGTTAGGATAATTGCCTTCCAAGCAATAGACCCGGGTTCGACTCCCGGCAGACGCAAACTTTTTAAGCTATTTATTTTTATAGCTCAAAAAAGCGGAACCAATCGCGAAGCAGGAAATAGTATCTCAGGGGTGCCAGAACAAATACTTACGCGCCAAACAAAACAACGACAGCCTCAAGGGGGATTTCGGCAATTCGAAAAATTCCAATCTCACATTTCAATTCAGGCCCTTGATTTTGCTAAAATTCCAATCTCACATTTCAATTCTGGCCTTTGATTTTGCTAAAATTGCGTGGCTCAAATCTCCTGTTTGAACGTTGTCAAAATAGTAAAAATGAAAGAGAGCCTTTTTTTTATATATTTAATCTGAACCGCTTATCTTCTTCTGGTTCTGCTTTCAATGCCTCCATCTCCACCACGCTGTATGGCCTGTGGCACAAGCCCTTCCTTCGCCCCTCACGTGATCGGTTCTTCCTCCTCCTCATTCCTGGAGCTTTGCCGGACCTCCAGACCCGGACCCCCGTTTCCAGTTCGGATATCCGCTAACGGTCATAATTTCCCCACCACTCGTGATGACCTTGTTCAAGGCCCTTCTTGTATCTTCGTCGGCCCCATCGAGACTGCCAGCAAAGAAACTTTGGAAGCCCTTTATCGTCAAGTAAACATAAAATTATTTTTTTCTTCTTTTTTTTTTTTTTGAGTTATGGGGTTTTGGAAGCGATTTGACTTTTTCTGGGTATTGGGTTTTTTTGGGTTATAGGCTAGGGATTCTTATTACAGTGGGAAGCCTTTGATAGTGGACGACATGTTTGATAGAGTAGAGGTTTGCCTTTACACACTCATTTGCTTGTTTCGTCTTTTGGTGTTTGTTTCTTATGCGATTTTGTTAATGGGGTGATTTTTTGTTGGATGTTTGGAACAGATGAAGCTTCGGTGGTATGGTTCGAAAAGCGTTGTGAAATACCCTCGGTGTAGTCTTAGACGACAATCAACGTATGCAGATGCTGAGGTGATTAGTTCATTTTAGAATTTTTTTTATTTTATTATGTTAAACTTAATTTTTGCACTAATTAATCACCAACCCAATTCATCCTAATATCTCGTCATGATATTTATGACAATGTTTAGTGTTTTATAATGTAAAGACTGTGATATGTGTTATTTTTGGAAGTCAAAAGTATGGTTTTATAGTTTGACACGTAGCAAATTGTCTTTCATATGGTAAAGCTTATGACTTCACGGCATATTTGGATTTATGTCATATTTGATGGAATAGGAGTTGAGTCTTGGAAGCAATGGTGGCTTTTTTTTTCTATTCTTTTTTGTTTTCTGGACTTGAATATTGAGTGACATGGATGTAGGGCAGGTAGATTTATCACAGGTTTTCACATTAGCGAGCATATGGGTGCTCTTTCTTGCTATTGGCAGTTCAGCTTGCGTTGTGCCCATAATCTACACTATTGGACTTGCTTATCAAGATGCATATAATTCAGGAAAGTCTTACATCAACCAAGTGCCTGCATTAGAGTTTCTTGCCACGGTGAATGGTGTTTTATTTATGGTATTCGGTTCTCTCATTGGCTACCCAATTGCCTCGGCTTCTGGTTTGTTAAACATATGTGTTTGAGGAATATGAATCATTTTTCAAATCCCAATTGGTCTGGGAATGTTTCCAAATGCAGCTTACTTAACCTAAATGCATATGTTTGCAGTAAAAGTTCTTCAAGGCTTGTGGAGAAATGACTTAGTAGCATTAAAGGGGGCATGCCCAAATTGTGGGGAGGAGGTTAGCCAATTACTATCATAACATATTGTCAAGTCTATCTAATAGGCTCTTCTTAAACTTTTGATTGCTCTTGCTTCATTCTCACTGATTTCAGTACTACTGTCCTGCAGGTTTTTGCATTCGTGAAATCAGATCAATCTAATGACTCCCCACATAGAGCAGATTGTCATGTATGCGAGAGCCTATTAGAGTTTCGCACCAAGGCTGAGGTAATTAGTACTTAATGGTTTCTCACACTAGAAAATTTAAGTTGCTTCAGTTTTTGTCCTTTTTCATTTTTTTTTATTGTCGTTTGACAAATCTCGACTCTAATGTTCACTGGGATTCCAAGTCCATATCATATCGTCTTGTATATAGAACACCCAAGTTGTTGGCTGGTGTATTGTGAGTAGTGGGTGGGGTTCAAACCTAGCTGAGACGCAACTGCCTCTTATATGTTTATAGAAAAAAATAGTATTCTAGTCATTATCACATCAGTGTGACATGTTTGTCTAATACATATATGTTTAAGAGACGTAGCTTGATTTTTCTTTTTTCTTTTTTCTTTTTGGTGCAGAAATCCGATTCAAGATTGGGTAGGAGATGGGTATATGGTCGCATTTATCTAGTTTCTCGAAGAAATCGGCGAAGATGGCTGTAATATTTGAGCTTTATGTACAGTGGCTTCCCATTTTTTTCCTTTTTCTTTTTTCAGTCAAAATCCTTTTTGTGATTTCCTTAAGACTGTTTAGCTGTTTTATATTTTCATTTTACCCTTTAAATAATAAAAGCAATCTGTATGTAATTTTGGCAACCAACGCCAGCATTAATCATCATAAGGTGATCAAATATGAAAAGTAGAGAAAGAAAGATTTGAATTTAGAACAAAACCGAATTGTCTTATGCTTCTATTTAAACTATGGACATCTCGATTCGCAAGGACAACATACAGGTCGTCATTGTAACTATCTGAGTTCAGAATCAACTTTCCCTTGCTACAAGACTTTCTTTCATAATTGGAATAGAAGAAAATTCACTATAACAAAAGATGATTATAAAGGTTTGTCCTCAAGAATTTTGCTCATAGGCGCTCTTATTAAAAATTACAGAATCAAAATTTTGATACTCAATCGTAGAGGCCATGATTAGCTACACAGCGCCAAAGTTTATGAAGAAAATTGTTCGATCTATTTACCACAAACCAGAAGGTAGCACACTCAAGCTCTGCAAGTTCGACATGATTGTACAATCATAATGCAAAGAACAACTAATAAAGACTAATTGATTAAAAAAAAAAAACTTTCTCATTGTTTGTTAAGCTACGGAATAGCACCTCCAGCCTCCAAAGTCATAATTTTTGCCTCAACGGATAGAGATGCTGGTGAACAATACATAACCCTATCAGAAGTGGCCCAAGCTGTAAACCAGAACCCAAGCAAGCTGTAAACCAGAACCGAGTAAGTTCCACATTTTTCTTGTTTTACCGCTATTTTGATGTGTAGACATTCTTTGAAAAGGAAAAGGAAGGAAAAAGAAGTAATAATGATAATAGATAAAGATAAGTACCAGAAAGAGAGTAACGGAAGCAAACAGTCCTTCTTGAAGGAGAGCTCCATGACCACCAAAATCTTCTTCATCAACCTTTAGTATCATTGCATAATAACCGTATATTATCCCAGATGATATCGCAAGAAAACTGTAAGTGGCAATCAGTTCCAACAGGTTAACAAAAGTTTTGACATCAATTTATGGATATTAAAAAATTTAGGGGTCATTCAAATCGAGAAATTACAAAGGAAGAGAGACATTGGATTGAGTTTAATGAAGATGAGTAATATCCACATAATTAAAAAAAATGCTAACATTCTATCAAACCAAAGGATATAGTGGCACAATTGAAATGAATTTGAAGACAAGTAACACCCAAAAGCCATGTTTCTTAGCAAGACAAACGATCTTAGATCTATGAAGCAGTTGAAACAATTCAAATGCTTCTCTTAGCCTAAATGAGTACAGCATTAAGAAGAAAGCAAGCTGTGACACCCACCACACAATTTTTTACCAAACCACAGGTCAACCCAAAGCTTTCCTTTTCCTATGACTCGCCTAAACTCAGGTAGTCAAAGCTTTAAGTCCATATCCTAAAATGAACGAAGTTTAAAATCTTAACTTACAATTAATAGCTTAATCACAATTTATCCTAGTAAAAATATAAAAAAGGAGAATTTCTTAACTCTTGAAAGATTTTATTTTTCAAATATAATATTCACCCTCTTAGACTTCCATTAATAAGGAGCCAACAAGGTGAATGAACCAGTAACCAGAGAAGCTTTCCACTAGTTGCCAAAGCTTGATATCTAAAAGGACCAAAACACTAATGTGTCAATCGCCGGATAAAACACCAAAAAACTTCTAATCAATCATAGCCTACGTAAGTATATCCATATCTATACATGGTTGAACACACCATCTACACAGACAACGCAATCCCAGAAACCTATCAATTCAACTCGTAATTCCAGTAGAAGTTTTTCCATCAGCTAAATACTTCTAAGATAACATAGCTGCATTAACTGTTACAATTCTTCAATGCGGAAAGGTCCATCAAGAAGTTTAAATCTGGACCTTTTGCTGGAATCGAAATCTCTGATAGCCTAATGTCACAGAACAGGTCATCAAGAACTTTAAATCTGGGCCTTCTAAATATCAAAGAAAGAAGGCAGAGATCTATATGTATATTGTAATTTGTACAAGAGTTATAGATTAGACAGTGCTAAAGCGAGAGCTTACATCATAAACCATATACCACCAACCAAAGGTATGGCTCCCCATAGTAACCCACAAACTAGGGCCACCACTTGTCGGATCCAATGCAAGACATCACCCAGTTGATCCTGCACAAAATTGTATCAATGCAATGAACAAAGGTAATTAACAAGGGAACTAATGAATTGGGTTCCAAATTTCTTACTTCAATTTGCATAATAGCAGTTTCTCTCACTGTTACATGAAAAGTTGTGCACTTCTATATTTCCTTTTACTAGTACCAAACTACACTCTAAACACTTCCCAGTTATGCTTGATACGTCAAATCTGATTATATAAAACATAAATCCAACTCCCTCTCTTTTCAAATCCTCAAAAGAAAATATTAGAAAAAAAGGTCAATTGATCAATCAGTAGCTATCCAATGCCACAGTAATGATATTCTATTTCTCTCCCTACTCTTCTTTTCACCGCACTTTCCCAGTAACCAAACAAAACAATAACAGTAATCAAAGTTTGAAAAACGGCGAAGAATACAAGAAACTGGAGATTACCTTGTCCCATGAAGCTTCTGGATCCAACAACTTGGCGAATTTGAACGGAGACAAGTGACCGTTCTGGTGATTCAATTGGCCGTTCAATTTTAGGGATTTTCCTTCTTTCATACTTGAAAAGATAATCAGATGAAAACTATTCGAAATTGGGAATTTTTTCTCAAGTTGTGGAGAGAGACAGGACTCGAGTTAGCTAAACTTTGCCAATCTGGTTTTAATTACTCAAACGATTGAAATCAAAGAATCGGAAAAATTTTAGGGTTTTAGATTTTCCAATGTAAATTAAATTGGATGAGAAAGAAATTAGGAAATACAATAAACTGAAATTTGGATTTTTCAGTGAAAAAAAGAAGCTAAAAAGTGAAGAATGCTTCGCTGTATTGTAGGCTACTAGAATTAAATATTCCTACAATGGTGGAGTTGCACGTGCCCTATGTTAGCTAGCTTATGAAACTCTAAAACGATGCCGTTTTGAGTGTACATATTTATTCTTTTTGACATACATATAAATTCTTTACATAATTTGGCTCTTCTTTTTTCATTATTATAATTTTTTTTGTTAAAACTTATTAGATCCAAGAATAAGAGTATATCTAATAGGTGGCACAAACTGCTTAGGGTAGTTTACATAAATATGAGAAAAATATATATAGTTTTTAAATTTATGGAAAAAAATTAATTATATAAAATATAGTAAGTTTTAGAAAAAAAATTTTAAAATATGGTAAATAAATTACCATAAACTTTATTACACAACTCTCTCTTATTTTCTCTTTTCTCCCTCACGATCTCTCTATCTTCTCATTTCTTTCTTTCTCCTCCCCCATTCAATGTCCATCTCAGATATCTTCTGACGATGCCACCTCCGACGACGACGACGATGACGACCTAGTTCTTCTTCTTTCTTTCTTCTTTTTCTTCTTCTTCTTTCTTTCTTTCTTCTTATTCTTCTTCTTCTTCTTCTGTCTTTCTTATTCTTCTTTTTCTTTCTTCAAATCTGTTTAAGTAACCAGGTACCATGAAGCTAGGTAGTTGAATATTTTAGGGTACTTTTAACATATGAAAGCTTAGGTTAGCTGATTAGTTTTTTTTTTTTGAAAAGGGAAAAAGTTGTCAAAAGGTTTTTCCCTGTGATGTTTAGGTCAATTGGATATAGGTTTAGTAGCCAAACGTTGGCAAGTTCCACAAACATTTAACTGTTGGGGTTTTATGCCTTAATTAAAACCCAAATTCTTTGTAATCTCATTTTATTATCAATAAAAGAATAGAAATCATTTTTTGACTTGGTTAATCACTTTGCTCACATATTTTATTTTCATGATTATTTGTTTAATATAAACTTCTATTAAATCCCGAGCATATAGCTAATCTTATTTATAGTGACGTCATCACAGTGGAATATAAATATGATTATATGTTCAAAATAAGCTAGTCCTAAGATTAGTCAGTGCACAGGATTTACACTGACTTGTCAATCTACGATATGATCTACTTACACATTACAGTGTTATGTTCTTTCTAGAACATTAGCAAAGTAGATAAGATCGAATGTATTTGTTACATAGAACAGGGCCGATATTGACAATTGATAAGATAAGTAAACATATCGTTATTCTCTATTCTAGTCATATCATATAGTTGACCATAGGTCAATTCAATCTCAATTATGAGTGGTCAGTATTCTAACTAATTGTATTATTTGAGTTCTTCAACTTGTTCGTTACCAGCTTACCCTACGGACTAGCCCATACTTACATCTTGGGAACTCGGTAGTATAATTCAGTGGGAGTGTTAATCATAGATATGAACATCTATAGCTTCTGATGAAGAAGTGAAACGATGGTTTCCTTTTAGTTTGGTTCAAGGTGTTAAATGATAGAGATCTCATTTCAGTAATTAAATTAGTTACTGAAATATCATTTACAAGGAACTAAGTGTACTTAGAGCAGCAATCCTTCCAGTTAAACTTTGAACGTCTTTGATTCTTACTGGCGATTTCATATCAACCAGGGCCTTGAACTTCTCGGGATTAGCTTCAATTCCTCGTGAGTTTACTATAAATCCCAAGAATTTCCCCGATCCAACTCTGAAGGAACATATGAGGGGATTTTGCTTCATCTGATATTTATTCAAGACGTTGAAGCATTCTTGCAAGTCTCCTATGTGTCCTTCTGCCTTCTTCAACTTAACCAGCATGTCATCAACATATACTTCCATGTTTGTACCGATCAGTTCCTTGAACATGTGATTGACTAGTCGCTGTTAAGTCGCACCAGCATTTTTCAAACCGAAGGGCATTACCTTGTAACAGTAAAGTATTGTATCGGTCTGAAAGCTAGTGTGATCTTCATCAAGTGGATGCATACTGATCTGATTGTACCCAGAGTATGCATCCATGAATGATAGGATCTCGTGTCCTGCAGTGGCATCGACCAACTGGTCGATTCTAGGGAGTGGGAAACAATCTTTAGGGCAGGCTTTATTAAGGTCTGTGAAATCTACGCACGTTCTCCACCTGCCATTTGGCTTGGGTACTAGTACGAGATTAGAGACCCACCATGGATAAAACACTACCCTGATGAATCCATTCTCCTTTAGCTTATCGACTTCTTCCTTCAGAGCTTTTGATCTGTCTTTATCGAGCAGCCTTCTTTTCTGTTGTACTGGTGGAAAACTTTTGTCTATGTTCAGGACATGGTTGATAACTGTCGGGTCTAGCCAAACCATGTCTTTATGCGACCAGGCAAAGACCTCCTAGTTCTTCTTTAAAAATTGTTTCTAAGTTTTTACCAACTTTCACAACCCTGGTCGGATCTGCTTCATCGAGTTGGACCTCTTCGAGGTCCTCGATGGGTCCTACTTCTTCATCACAATCCCCAAAGCGAGGATCCAAATCTCTATCATCACTTTGGCCAACACCCTATTTGGTGACACAACCACCTGATTGGGCTTGCACTTCATTGGCTGTTTGCAACTCTTTTCCGGCGGTTTCCCTCGATCCACATTTCTTTGCCTTAGATATCGAGACGTTGTAGCACTCCCTCACTTCTTGTTGGTTTCCCAATACGCATCCTACCCCTGCGTCAGTTGGGAATTTCATGGCAAGGTGCCAAACCGAGGTTACAGCTCGCAGGTCGACCAGAATAGGCCTCCCAATTACAGCATTATATGCGGAAGGACAATCAACTACTATGAAAATAGTGAGTAATGTCCTATTTGCAAGCGCAGTTCCTGCTGTAACGGGGAGCCTAATCGACCCTGTTGGCGTGAGCCCTTCACTAGAAAAACCATATATGGTTTGGTTGCACGGCTCCAGGTCCTTGATGGACAACTTCATCCTCTCCAATGAAGACTTATACAAGATGTTGACTGAGCTCCCTGTGTCAACCAACACCCTCTTAACCATCATATTGGCAATCTGGACGTCCACGACCAGTGGATCTGAATGTTGGAACCGGACATGCTGGGCATCATCTTCAGAGAAGGTTATCAACTCCTCCTCTGTTCGAGCTTTCTTAGGTGCTCGATCCTCCACACTCATCATCTCGATGTCCTGGTTGTGGCATAAGGTCCGAGCATACCGCTCCATTGCCTTCCCACTATCCCCTGCAAGGTGTGGGCCGCTACAGATGGTGAGTAACGTACCTGCCATAGGAGCTGGTTGTAAAGGTGGCGAGTGTTGGCGTGCAGGCACCTGCTCGTTGCCTCCTTGAGCCTCTCACTGAGACCCTTCTGCGACTCATACGTATCTCCTTAGGTGTCCTTGTTTGATCAGGAACTCAATATCGTCCTTCAACTGGTTACACTCATTGGTGTCATGTCCGTAGTCGTTGTGAAAACGATAGAATTTTGTTGTATCTCTCTTGGAGATATCCTTTCTTATAGGTGTCGGTCGCTTATAAGGGACATTGGCATTGGTCGCCTGGTAGACCTCTGCTCTACTCTCGACAAGGGTCGTATAGTTGGTGAATCTCGGCTCATACCTATTGCCTTTGGGGCGTTTATTTTTGGACGTTGATGGCTCATTATTCACCCTTTTTCCACCATTCTTACCATTTCCGTTCCCGTTGCCTTTGTCGTTGCCATTGGGTATATCCGGCCCATTGGCGGCTTTGGCGGGATCTTCCCTTGGTCCCTTGTCTTTCGTAGGCGACTTCCCCTCGTTGGCAATCGCGTCCTCGAGCTTGATGTATCGATCAGCTTGATCAAGAAACTCCTGGGTACTTTTTACCCCATTCTTTCTTAGGCTGTTCCAAAGGGGAGAATGGCGCCTAACCCCAGCAGTTAGGGCCATCATCTTTGTAACGCCCCAAACTCCAGGGACTGTTACAGTGTGCCTTATAAACAGTGCTAAACTCGCTAATCGAGTCATTTGGCCAAAATCGTGTAACTAAGTATGATTAGCAGTTTAGGGATTAAAATTTTTGGTTAAGATATAACGTTTCATTAGAACGTTTACTGTATACATTGGGATCCCAAAAATATAATCTAGAGGTCTATTACAAGAAAATATTTACAACAGCCGATTTAAGCGGCAAAACAGGGTTTAACCCTAGTTCCTCTTTCAACCCTCGGCCGTGGCGGTCGAGCAGCCGCATATGTACACATCGTCACCTAAGCTCTCCAACTCAAGGATGGTCCAGCTTTCTTTTGCCTTTACCTGCACCACATAGCACCCATGAGCCGAAGCCCAGCAAGAAAACTTAATATGTTCATGAACAGTAATAACATGTCATCAAATCATAAGGCACGTGCCTAGTAGAGATAGCCCTATTCAAGCAGGCAAATGAGTTCACGTAGTGTTGAGTATAACACATCAACCAATGATCATAATAATCATCCGGGTCTTTTGACCCAAAATAGAAGAGTGACAGTTGTACTAGTCACTGAGGTGGGTTCCGTTCCCAATAGACATGTGACGATAGGGTCACTGGGGCTTATAGATAAGTGATCCTTTCACTAGCTTAAATAATATAGGTATATGTGCCTTTGTTCGCTAGCGCCCAGTCGATCAAAGACGTTATGCTGTCTGGGCTGCACCCCAATGTTATGGCTCGTAGGCTTATTTTCTCTCAATGGGGGGTTTTTTTCTCCACCTCTTTCCTCACCCCTCGACCAGCAATCCTCCTGCTGGAATCAACCTCATTATAGTCATGGTCGTCCCTAAACTATGACCGACTATGGCGTGACCGGCTGGTCACGTTGTTTCCTCCTCTAGCTGGCATTTCCCGAGTGCTAGGGGGAGGCCTGCATTGATTGATGGGTCCCCGTGCATTATTATGCCATGGAGGGCCCCTGACCGCAGAGCCTAACTCGTTGTGCCTTTTGTTAGCAGAAAGACGCTGCCCCCTGCTCGGTGGATTTGGTTCATCATCCCTTGGGCGTCTAGGGCTGCGAGGAGGCTGCCCAGCCCTATTCTGTCTCTGGCGCTGGGGATTGCCGTGAGCAGCTTGAGAGGGCAGTCGTTGCTCATGATCCTGAATTGAGACATCCTCCTGAGCAACATGCGGCTACTCCGGTCTTTGAGGACTAGCTGGCTGGAGCGGAGGACTCGGATTTGGGGCCTATTGCGGTGGTGCATTTGGTGGCTGATCTGGTTGAAAGGCCAGCACAGCTTGTCCTTGGGCCAACTGAATGGCTACTTCAAGAGTGGCCGTGGCATCTCTCTGTCGATGGTCCATGTCCGCCTACCGCTCATTCAGCTCCTGACGCTGACGCTCAATCTCCCTCTGCTACAGCGCCAAGGTCTCTGCTGCATTCTCCTGATTGGCCCTCAGATTGGCCAACTCGTCCTGTAACACACTCAGTGTTGTCCTCAACGTCTCAGAATCCATTTCTTCCTCCTCAAAATCCAAGTGTGTCTCATTTTCAGCCACATTTGGAGGAGGAGGTTGAGAGGATGCAGCGCCAGCAGCCTGTCCAGCTCTCTTGGATGTCTTCGCCATATTATCTTCTTGAAGTTTTTTGTTTAAGCTCTCAATGAAAGCACCAAAATGTTGACCCTTGATTTGGTCAACGACACAAAGTCAAATAAACGATAAAGAACAAAAAAGGAAATAAAGAAGAGGATCAAAGGGAAAGAAAATGACACAAGTGATTTATAGTGGTTCAGCCCCAATTGGATGGTAATGACCTACGTCCACATAGTGTTCTTATTGATATTGAATCCCAAAATTATGATCAAAGAACTAGGGTTCTTGAGTTTCAACAGTCTTGGGAGTATTTCAACTTTCGGTGTATAATCACACTATGCTTTTCTCTCTGAATCCCAATGATTAAAAGTTAAAAAGTCCCTTCCTTGAACCCTCTCTGTAATGCCCCGAAATCCTTAATGCGGTTTAATGGCTTGATTAGTAGGCCGGGAGGTCCATAAATGTTTAATTACGCCATTAAATGAATATATGCACGTTTATGTGAATTATATTATAATATGATGTTAAATGCATGCATGTGGGTCCACATTTCATGACAGGGGTATTTTGGTAATTTGGCCCATTGAGGGCATAATTGTATATATGCATGTCGGTGATATATTGTTGAGACCACATTATAATGTGGGTTTGTTCGAGCTATTCGGCATGAGACGATCTTGGAATATTGATTAGCGATCTAGTCATAACAGGTTTAAGTTCGAGGCTCGGGATGAGTCTCGGGGTGATTTTAATGATTGGAGCGTTACCAGGAATTAAAGGGTAACGAGATATAAATTATTGGTGTTTGAGATTATCGAAAATAGCGGGAATTGGAGAGCGTTAATTATGATTAATGAGATAAGTGGGAAATGTCAATTTTGCCCTTGCAGTCTTTGGAAACCTTTAATTGACTAGGGGTAGTTTGGTCTTTTCACCCCTAGGATAGATATAAGCCATTTATGGCTGTAGAAATGAAGAGAAACAGAGTAATTTTAAGAGCTTACCCGTACCTTCTTTCTCCTCCATTTTCTTTGTGATTTTTGAGCCATTGTTGAGGATTCAAGCTTGGGAAGTAAGCCTTGGGAGTTTGGGAGTTAGGGGTTGTATTGGATGTTTGGGTGGTGTTTGGGTTTGTTTTGGAGGGTTGGTTTCAAGGAAAATCGCAAGGGAGGAAAACCAGAGTTTTGGCTGAAGTATAGGTTAGGCCGCGACATGGCTAGGGAGGGCCGCGGCTCATGCTGGGTGCTGAGGGAGGCCGCCTCTATTTGAGGGGTGGGCCGCGGCATGTCTAGGGAGGGCCGCGACCCTTATTGGCATTTTGGCTAGAAATGAGTTTTTGGCTCGGGGATTCTAGCCTTAGGCCTCGGGATCAATCCTACTACCCGGTTTAGTAGGATTCAATGTCTCGGAGGCTAGGTTTTGGTTTGGGAACCTTTGTTATTCATTTTATTGATGGAATCCCATAATTGGTTATGACCAGGTAACCGCTAAGGGACAAAAAGACAGGTCGTTCTCAAGAGTCATTCTTATATTAATTCTCACTCGAACCAGAGGTAAGAAAACTGCACCCCATATGTGACATGCATGGTTGTTTATGAGGCATGTTGATTGTGTAAATGTGGACATGGATTGATTATTGGATGCTTAGCAAATCTTGCTCACTTGTGCATGGTACTGACTACTTAGTCAGAATTGGCAAAGGTGTCGGTATCAACTGTGAAGCTATGACTTATTAGTCAGGTTCGGTAGTGGTACTGGGCACTGGCCACACAGTGCTGACTCATAAGTCAGGACGGTCTTAGCGGGTTCAACACAAGCCAATAAATATTAGATATAATCGATATCTGCATTAAACGACTCAGAAGAGCGTTAATGCCAGACCGACCTCAAGTTCGATGAAAACTAAAAGCACTTGTGTGACTTACCCATCAGTCACTCATCTGTTAAGTTAGAGACTTATCCATCAGTCTGTCATCTGTTTAAGCTAATGACTTACCCAGCAGTCACTCATCTGTTTAAATTAGTGACTTGCTTGTCAGTCACTCAGTATGGTTTACCAGAACCTCAAGTGTTGAATCACTCATCCGTTTAAGAGCTATAAGCTCTGTGTGATTATAATAATAATCAGTTGTTAATATCTATATGCAATATTGTGTTTTCTTGCTGGGCTTTGGCTCATGGGTGCTATGTGGTGCATGTAAAGGGAAAGAAAAGCTCACCCAACCTTGAGTGGAGAGCTTAGGTGGTGATGTATACGTATGCGGCTGCTTGACCACCACGGCTAAGGAGTTCTCAGAGGAACTAGGGGCTTTACCCTATTTTTGCCGCTTAGGTCGGCGGGTTTGTAAATTTGAAACAGTAATGACCATTTTGAGTTGCAAATAACTTGTAAAAGATTTTGTGGGCCCATGAACAGTTTTATGTATTTAATAAAATATATCATTTCCTTTTTATTGGTTTTCCACCTTAGCCTGTTAATAACACTTAGATGCACGTTTTTAACCAAAGGACTTGGGTAGCAAGTCAAATTTCCGATTCACCGTTCACCGTAACTGTTCTGGTTTAACCAGGGCATTACACTCTCATTCTTATTTATAGGCTCAAGGAGGTTATATGGGCCGATGGGCCTTAATTACAATTAAGATCAGCGTATCAAGGTAATAAAAAGAAATATAATGAATGTAATTATTACAAGATTGCGTATCTCAAAGGAAGTAAATGGAAGTATACGACCAGGCTGGTCGCACTTAACCGTGAGACTTGACAAATCAACAACTATCTAATCGATGATCGAACAAGATCCCTTCACTCAGAACTACCACGTGTCAGCCACATGTAAGAAATTCTTTCCACATCATCAGGAGCTATTTTTGGGTAAACAGTTTCAAGAGGTAAATGTTTATGTTCTTGAATATTCATATGTTTATGTGTTTATATGTTATATATAAATATATTGTATACTTATATATATATATATGTTGCATGATTAATAATATTGTATGTTAATATTTCTGTCTGGATGTTTTCTTGTTCATATAAACTGTTTATATGAATGATGAAATTTTTTGATGTTCTACACAATGGGCCCACCACGTGTATTCCCCTGCATACTCTGTATGTTTTTCCAACAATTGGTATCAGAGCAGGTCATTAATCTATGCATATTATTAATTGTTGTGTGGGATTATGTGCATTTTTATATTATATGTGATATATGTTTGAATGGATGGATGTTTATTTTCATGATGATAGATTCTTAAGGATTGTTTAATAATTGTGCTTTTGGGTTTAGGAACTTAAAATTTCTAGATGAAATATGTAAACATTTTGGGGAATATGAATTTTGTAATTTATTTTTAAATTCTGGATAAAAAAAATTATGTTGTGGCCCGAGCCCCAAGCCCGAGCCTAGCCCTGAGCTGCGCACCTGCTTGCGCGCCTGCCCATGCCCCTGCGCTAGCCACACACGCCCAAGCATCACGCCTGCCTGAGCCAGCCTACACCCCTACGCCAGCCTCGCACGCCCAGCCATGCACCCAACGCGCCCCTGCCGCGCCCAGCCGAGCCTCCACCACCAGACCACCCTCCACCCGCCGCCTTTCATGGTACAACCTGAGGATTGTATCATACAAACCCTAGTGTGTTGTTACCATAATTATTTTAATTATTCATTTAATTAAAAATGAGAAATTGAATTAAAATTGTTTTAATTGGGAAATTTCTTTAATTGAAATAATATTGATTATTTTCCTTAATTAAAAATATTTTAATTGTTATACTCCATAATTAAAATTGTTTATTTTAAATATCCAAAATTAAAATTATCTTGAATTTTAATTTATTAAAATTAAATTGTTTAATTTTATTTTTGAATTAAACTATCCAAATTCAAATTAGGCCTTAGAAACTTTTGGGTGTTAAAACCCAAAGTTTAATTATTTTAATAGTTTGTTTAAAATAATTAAAAACTTGAATGATTCAAAATGGATATGGAAAATGGTGGCATGGGCTCAACAAGACTACATCTCAAGGTTCAAGATCAATGTGCTCTTCATCAAGCCTTAGTTAGTCTAGGTTATATTTTCATGTATCTTTGCAAGTGTTGTAATTTTTCTAGAAATACTCAAAAGTTACCATACCCGCTTTTATTAATTTATTATAAATGTTTGAATGTGATTAAAATGTTTAATATTTTGTCATGCATTATAACATGCCATTCATATACCCACACAGTATGCAATTAGCATGCATTACATTTGTGTAGAAACATGCTATTAGAAATGTCCTATAATTTTTGTTATATGTTTATATATGATAAATCATATAATAATAAATTTCGTCTTTGTTAGTTAAGACGGTAAATCAAAATTAAAGTTGTTTAATTTGTTGTTTTCAATGAAAAATGTTTTATTAAAATAAAAAATGATATTCTCTTGATTAAAGCAAAATTAGAATTCGAATTAAGGGCAAAATTTTGTTTTGTTTTGCTTAATTGGATTAGTAATTATTAGAATATCATTTGGTAAAAATAATTAAATTTATTTTTACAATTAAATTGAAAAATATTGATTTTGTGAAAAATACACTTTTCCAAAATAGTGAGTGGGAGAGGGGGTTATGACAACAAGTCTCATGGTCTCCATTATTGGTTGAGCACCGAGAGGAGAAGGGCCTTGTGTCGCCTCCGTTTGCGGCCTCCCTAAGGAAATGCTTCCGAATATGTTTATTTTATCTCAAGGTTGACTTCTCTTATGAGAATATAATTAGTGATGTATTTCAAGTTTGACTGACCCTAAGACACACTCTTGAGTTAAGTCATTGATTGAAAATAATGAGTAATATTCCAAAGGTGTATCTAGGCTTTCGAGCACAACTAGTGCATCTTGACCAAACTAGCGGTAGTTCATAAGTCAAAAGCGAAAAAAATGCGTTTTTAAGTTTTCACTTATGAAATTGAGATTTGGAGTTAGTCTGACCTACCCAAGGCGGTCCATTAATTTTCAAATTAATTTATCGTGGATTAGTATATATTTTTATGTGTTTTTATATGTTGCATTCATGCATCATGTTTACTTTTCTAAATAAAATCTGATATTTATTATATGTTTTAATTCATTATATATTATTTATTTATTTCCAACAACAATGGTTAATTCTCTTAATCTTGATCATGTACTTGAAAACTTGGGAAATCAAACATACCTCATTGAAAAACTCTTGGAAATGATTCCATTTAGTCTTAACCACATAAGAAGATGGTACGAAGGGATTCACATTGTCTTTGAAACACAAAACTTGTATGGAGCAATCTATGATCTACCACTATAGGTTCCAAGCTTTTCATCCAGCTTTGATGAATATGAAAAATATGGTGAATGGATGAGATCGAATCACCTGGCACGTCAATGCATGTTATCGACCATGCATGACAACATTAAAGAAAGATATATGGTTATTGAAACTGCATATGAGATGTGGGCCAAGATAAAGGATGATGTTATAGCACATGCTCAATTTTTGAAATTCGAGGTAAATTCGATTTACTCAAAAACTTTTCTTTAATATTTTTGAATGGTTGATTCAAAATTATGCCACTAACATTATTTTTCATATGTTTTTGTTTTCAAGGATGCAGAAATCTTTTGAGAAAAAGAGTAGTTGCATTGAAACCAAAGCGAAGAATAAATGATGAAGACAATTGAATAAAGAAAATATTAGTTTAGAAATTTATTTTGTTTAGTTTAAAACAATTTAAATTTTTAGTCATTTTGAAATAGTTGATTTCCATTATGAAAGAAATTAATAATATCTTTTTTTAAAGCAGTTATAGAATCCTTTCTAAAAACCATGTTTTTAGATTCATTTATTTGATGAATGAACAAGTTTAATATTTCTTTTTAATAATAAATTCAGTTGTTATTTTTGAAATATACTTATTCCACTTATTTCATCAATGAGTATAAATGATAATTATGAATTATTCATTATTGTGCAAATCATAGATTTAATAAGACATCTTATTCCAACCACAATTAAGTGAAACATATATGTGAATTATTTTTTAGATTGACTTGTAATTAATTAGACACGTAAAATAAATAAAAGACAGTATTTTATTAGAACCATTCATTGGTTTTCTCCCTATATGTAGTATGTTAGTTAAAGTTAACCAAAAGACATTTATCTTATAAAAGCTCAAAAATCACATAATCATTTAGTTAATACATAGAGATGTATGTTGAACATTTTAATGTTCAAAGCTAAAAGAAATAATAAATAGTAAGTCAATATTGATTGACATTTATTTTAGATATGTTTAATTTTGATTGAATGCAAAAAAAAAAAAAATCTTAGGATTTTCATGCAACATTTAAAGCAAAGTCACTTAGAGACTTATTTGATCTGATCAAAAGGAAGTCTAAACTTGAATTTGGAATTCAAGTAATTTGCATGTGAACTTGGAATTCAAACCCAACTCACATACAACTAGAATGCTAAACAAAATTAGTATTTTAGATATGGAATATAATCATATTAGATAAGATTAAATAGATAATGAATGATCAGTATCATCTTTATTATTTCTATAATTTTAACACTTGTTATACTCTGTACATGTTTGATTGTACAACATCAAAGACTTAGAAGTTGGGATTCACAAGTGGTTATGTGAATAAATTGAAAATTTTCCATGAAGTCATTTAGTGAAACCGTTTAATAATCATAAAAGAGTACAAAAAAGTTTGTATCTCTTTAATGCTACTTTAATGAAGCATGATTATTATAATTACTATATAATCTAGTTAAATTGTACTAGAAATAATGACTGCAAGTCAAGTAAGCAAGTTAGTAATAATTAACAATGATAAAACCAAAGAATATCACAAATTCTTTAAAGCATTGTTGTAGTGGGAGCGTTAGTTAGTAACTACTCCATTACACATGTAAAGATAGTTACATTATGTGTAACAAAATCTAACTATACTTCATTCACATACTAGTATATGAAATAAAAAAGGATTTTACAGAAAACAATGGTTGAAACACCATGAATCTAGAAATGGAATTTGGAATTCTATGACATCTGGATTCTTGAACATCCAACTAAAGTTCATTCAAATTCAATTTAAAACAGGATATTCAAGATGAAGAGGAGAATAGAGGAAAGTACAGACTTTTCAAAGTTAGGTTAATAGCATAAGGCTATAAAGAAAAAGAAGAATTTATTACTTAAATAAATATCTTCTACTGTAGCCAAACTTAAATCTGTTTACATGCTCTTATCCACTATTTTATGCATGGATTGTGAGATAAATTTAAATAGATGTTTAAGTAGTCTTTACTGAATGGCTGACATGACAAAATCATTTGAAGATCTCGACCAGAAAGATTCTGTTGTGATTTTTATTCTTAATATTGACAACGTTCTAATCATTGGGAAAGATGTAGAGAAATCGTCAACAGAAAAGAAATGATTAGCTAAACATTTCTAAACATTAGATTTAGAAAAGCCAAGAATGTTCTATACATTCAAGTTTATAGAGATTGAAAAAACAATCTTTAGGCACTGTCTCAAGCGACTTATGTAGATAAGAAGCTTAAATGCTTTAGTTTACAAAAATCCAAGAAAGGCTTTTTGCCTTCCTGGTCAGGAGGACGTATTATCTAAATAATAATGTCCATTTATTCGTTCACAAGAAAAGAGGACATGAGACAGTTATTCCTACAACTCAGTGATAGATGATTTAATGTATCAAATGTTATGTTCTGAAATTGACATTTGTTAAACAATGGGAATAGTCAGCAATTGTCAATCCAATGATAGATTGAGTCATTGAATAATTATAAGGACTTAATTTTGAGAATCTTGAATATAATAGAGATTATGTGTATGTGCATTTAGGCAGAGACCTAAAATCACAAAGGATGAACTGATTTTAAATTTTCAAAGATTGATATCATAATCAACCTCAATAACTATGGATGAGACACACTAATATAGAAATGTATTAGACAATTCAGATTTGTATGTTTCACCACAAAATCTGAAATGTAACAATTACGAGCAGTTAAATAGGCTATTTGACTTAGTTGAGTTCTTTGTCATTCTGGAAAGGGTTTCAGACTAAAATAAACAGCTAGTATCTCATTGCGAAAGCAATGGAGATACAACTATTTTAGAAGAACTAGAAATCATGAGAGGGTAAAGCACATGAAATGAAGTATCATTTAATTCAAGACAATTTTACATAATTGATGTAATGTTCTTGAAGATAACTTCAAAACAGTTTCTTACAAAACTGTTACAAAGACTTTGTTAGCCAAATTCGGTCAGGAGAATATGATTGACATATTAAAAGAGATGCCTCAATTTGCTTTAGGACAAGTGGGAGATTGTTGGGAATAGTGTCACTAAAGCAATTGTAGTTGACAAATGTTTAAAATGAAATAAATAATTGAATAATTATATATAGACTATGTTTGATATTATATTGATAATATTAAGTAAATATCACAAAATTCCAAAGTTTGTCTATGTGGTCTTAATCTCATATTGGTATGAAAAGATCGAGATTGAGATAATAAACTTAAAACAGTTCGTAGTAAAATAAAGTTACAGAATCTTTAGATTAATTACTGCTAGTACGGTTTGCTAGTATTATGAATACAAGTGACCTAGATTCGGGTCACTGGTGTAGTAGAACACTTTAGTGGATGTACTTTATACATAGTGATATATAGAACTGAACCAGATGTGATTTGTTAATACTTGTTTAAACACTGTTTCATAGTATTAATCAAACACATCGAACGATGATCATATCCACAATGATCTTAATTCTGAGGTTGCTATGAACTCCTATACATGCCATATGATCCTTTTATTCATGCGTTAATGTTTGTCAGAATGATCATGCTAAGAATAATTGTTTTAGGAACTCAATTATATATATGGCTGGGGACGTAGTTTAACAGATATGGAATCTATACCTTCTTATAGATTGACTAATGGTTCCCTATTGGGTTGAATTTTGGAACTGAAAAGGTTATGAACGCTCACGTTGGAAACTTGTTGTGACACAACCTTCACTAATAAAGTCAGGAACAAGATATAACTAAAAGGGTAAAACGATAATTTTATTTCATTTTAATTATGAACTATTAATAGAGGATTAACGTTGTATGTAATGATTATATCAATGGACACTTTATTCTTAAATAAAGTACTCAGTAAATATATGTTTATAATTATCAAGAATTCAATCTTATATTTATAGTGGAGTAATAATGAGATTAATAAATATGATTATTTAATCAAAGAGCTTTGATTAATAATCTAATATTTATTGGAGCTTGATATTATAGGTCCATAGGTCATCAGGGTGGCTCTATCAACACCATATCAAGGTAAGAGTTGATACAAGGGTAAAACTGTAATTTGAGAATTTGAGAAGAATTTTATTCTTCAGATCAAGTATGCAATTATATGATAATTGAGGTTAAATAATTAATTTAGAATTAATTATTACTTTTCAAAAATATATTTATTAATTTTAAATATATATTTTTTGAAATTCATATAAATAAATAAATAAATTTTGGATATTAATTATTTTATTTGAGTGGGAGAAAATAAAATTGGTAAGTCAAAAATAGTTTTTGGTTTATTGAATTTTAAAAGATGATGATAATGATGATCATCAATTTGAATTTTGAATTTAAATTTAAATTTTGAAATATGGTTGTCAACTTTTTCTTAAAAAGATTAATACATTATTTTATGGATGAGTGATTTTAATTAAATAAATAAATAAAAGAAAAATATAATATTCCTTAAAAGGGAAATAGCAGTTCACGCATGGATTGTGCCATGCGTGTACTACTACACTGATATTGTATCAATGTTGTTTTTATTTTATTTATTTAATTAATTAATAATTTGAAAATAGTTTTTTCAAATTTGGTAAGTTAGATATTTACCTAAATCAATTCCTATCATTATTATGATATTATTATTATATCACTATTATTATTAAGAATAATAAGGTAATAGAGTAATCTCTATATAAATATGATATAGAATAATAAGAAGAAAACAGATAACAGATAACAACACAATACAATTCAGAATAGTTCTCATAATTTTTTGTCAGACAAAAAGTTTATCATCTTCTTATTTATTCTAACCATTCTCAGACCATTATCCAAGTTCTCATGTGTTGAGAAATACTTGTAATTCCTAAATTGCAAACACATGTTCTCTATGTGCCCACACACATCTTGAAGTGTAGAGAACACTCTGGAAGATCGTGGTTTGAGTGCTCAAAGCATTAGATAGGAAGATCGATAAATATATGAAAAGACTCAAGGACACTTGATAGGTTTCAAGAGGTAAATGTTTATGTTCTTGAATATTCATATGTTTATGTGTTTATGTGTTATATATAAATATATTGTATATTTATATATATGCTGCATGATTAATAATATTGTATGTTAATGTTTCTGTCTGGATGTTTTCTTGTTCATATAAATTGTTTATATGAATGATAAAAAAATTTGTTGTTCTACACAATGGGCCCACCACGCCTATTCTCATGCGTACTCTATATGTTTTTCCAACACATATACCATAATTATGTAAGATATGAAGAAAAAAATACAAAAAAAAACATTTCTATTTCTTTAGGTTTATATTCATGTCCCGGTTGCCGACAGTAAAAAAATATCATTAGTTAAATAGAGTTGTAAACTCATTTAATAATGGACACCATTATTAACAACCTATTATTCGATAAAAATAAGAACACAAAATTTCTTATTTTATGAGCTAGACCCACGACTTCGATAATCATAGATTTAGTCCTAGTAGTCACCATAGGGGTGAGTCTAATAGAATTAGACCTATAATTATCTATCTTTCGAAATCTAACATTGTCAAAATAACTAATGAACACCTTCCATAGGGGGACAAATCGAAGCATCTCGAGGCCCCATTAAGCTATTGACCTTGTTAAACTAATGGTGGAGATCAAATATAATTATTAAAATAAGCTCATTATTTAATTAAAATATTATTTTTCGAAAATTAATGACTATGGTTCTCCAAAAAATTATAAAATTAAAATTTTAAAACCAAAGTCCTATAATTTTCTATTAATTCTAAAGTGTCACATTGAAACAAATTCAATTAAATTATAATTAATTTGTTGCTAATTAATATTTATGTTTAATTATTATAACGAACCTATACAATTAAGTCAAACTTAGGCAAATAGGCCTTAACAATTGGCCTTATATGGAGGAGGGCTGAGTCCAGTATGTCGTTCCCACTACTAAGACCCCCATACTTCCATTCACGGTCCAAAAGATAGGAATTTAAACTTTCATTTTATTAATTTTTTTTAATTGTTATGCCCACTGTAATCATGCAAAACAAATGAGCCTTCACAAGTGGAACCATCCACAAGAGATGGATTAAACTGTACATTTTCTAATGGGCTCAAATAAAACCTATAATTTTATGAATGATTTATTTAGCAAAATCCATATATTAAGCAAACATATGGACCACTATATGCATCTAAGCCCAATTGCAAAAATACCACATATAGTGCAACCACACATGTTATAATTAGATGGACCTAATTATGTTACTATATGAGCAAGTCTATGAATTTATGCAAAAATACTACAATTTATTTCATTTGCAAAAATACCACAATTAATTTTCTAGAATTTATCCAAAATTCGAATTAATTATTTTTTTTGCAAAAACGAAGTCAATTTAAATTCAATTTATTAACAATTAACAAAAGTTAATTTAAATTTCATTTATAAAAAATCAACTTAGTTTATGTCATTTTGAAAAATATTAATTTAATTTAAATAGAATATATCAACAATTAACAAAGTTAATTTAAATCTCATTTATTAAAAAACAATTATTAATTGGTTTGAAAAAATGTGATATTTTTCAAAATTTAACCAATTTTAAAACCAATATTTTTAGCTATTTTTCAAAATAAAAAAAATCTTATGTTATTACAACTATGAGCAAATATCTTAACCATTTATTAAATAAATATAAAATATTAATACTTATAACAAAACTAAAATATCTTAAAAAGTTAAACAATTCAAACAATTCAAATATCCATAAAAATATCTAGTTAACAAATTTTAAATAATTTAAATATTAAAATCTATAGAATAATCAAATATTAATATTTTCAAATAAAAGATTTCAAAAAATATAAAGTATTTAAAAAATATATCTTTAATATCTGATAACTTAATTATAATATTTTAATATAGTAAATGATTTAAAATTAGTTAACCTATTTTTAAATTTGAATTTGAATATTTGTAGAAAATATCTAATTTTAAATATCAAACAACAAAAATATCTTATTTTAAAAAATATTTTTATATGATAAAATAAATCTGATATTTTTGGATTTGTTATCAAAAATCAATTTTATATTTTATTATCTTTAATTTTAAAAAAAATTATGAGTGAACAATACCTGGGACGGGTACAGTTCACTACTGCGACCTTACAGGGGAGACGCACGCGCGAGAGCATCTGGCTGCCGAGGGTGCGTGCGCGGGGGGCCTCTGGCTACCGAGGGTGCGCGTGCGGAGGGCCTACTGCTGCGTGAAGGCGCGTCGTGCACCCGGGAGCTGCGCGCGCACTGGTGGGGTGACGCGTGCAGGCGCATGCACGCGAGTGCGCATAGCAGCCAAAAAATTTTCAAAAAATATTTTTGTGTAATTTTTCAACCCAAAATGTTTTCTGAATAATTTTTACAATGTTTTACACCAAATAAAGCATTTATAAAATTTAATTGCATAGAAAAACAAAATAAAATAACCCAAATTTGCTAATATTCACATAAAAATCAACTTGCTTCATAAAAAACACGAAATCCATCAAATTACTCAACACATCAAGTAATTCAATTTTTACTATGTTCATGCATGAAAATAAAGATTACCAAAGGCTCCGAAGCCAGTTGTTGGGAAAACTTATACATGATTTTATTTATTTTCATGTAAATCATATATTAAACAAATTAATATAAGAAAAACCTAGAACATGTTTCTATAATTGAATTTAAATAGAGATAATGATAAGAACACTTACATTATGTGCAACGGAATGAATAAGTCATTCCTTCAGTTTCTCTAACCCTTGTATCTTTTCTGTCGCAGTGTATCACCAAGAAACTGAATCAATCTTCTAATTTTTTCATAGTCTTCCAAAGTATCCTTATAATCACATAGACTAGAGTAGGCAATTCTAAACACATGAGATAAATTCATAGACAAGAAAAGAAGATAATATAGAGGCTTCAAAAATGACTTTTGTTGTAGAGAGAGTCTAAAACCCTAAAGCATCAAAACTAGATGTTCAGATCATCTCTTTTCAACTCTCACTTATCATTCCTTTTTATAGGCTCAATTAGGTCACTTATTTAAATTAAAAAAAATAAATAAATAGGTAATATCAGCCATTATGTCGAAATTATCATGGGCTTTAGGCTCGTGAAATTTCCCATTTAATTATAAGCTTATTGAACTTAAAATCTAAGCTCGTATTATTTTCTATTGATTAATTAATTAAATAATTATTTAAATATTTTTTAAAATTAATTATTTATAATTCGAACCTTGATTTAAACTTATTTATTAATTTAGACACCAATTTATCTTAATTAATAAATCTGCCCTAAAATCTCTTTTCTTCTCTAAATTGCATAACTCTGTGAAACTATCCGAAATTGATCTGATCAACTTTAATGATTCTAAGTGATAATTAAATTAATTAATTGAGATTGTCTAGATGATTTTATCCAAGGTACAGTGGGGACCATGAACCTATGAAATCAAGCTCCAATAATTTATCATAAATTTAACAAATAAATTTACTAACTTATTAATTCATCGTGACTCCACTAAAGACTCAAAATTGCACTCTTAAATTCATAGAACACTCTATAAGCAATATAAATATGTTATTAGTTATCCATTGTTACAACCATAATTATCACTCAATCATCTATAGACGGTCTACAATGAGATAAGACTAAAATATTGTTTTACCCCTCATTGTATTTTATCCTTAAAACAGTTAGTTCTTTGTAAGTGATATTTCAGTAAACTAATATTAATTACTGAAATGAGATCTCTATCATTTAGCACCTTGAACCAAACTAAAATGAAACCATCGTTTTTCTTCTTCATCAGAAGCTATAGATGTTCATATCCATGATTACCACACCCACTCAATTATACTACCGAGTTCCTAAGATGTAAGTATGGGCTAGTCCATAGGGTAAGCTGGTAATGAACAAGTCAAAGAACTCAAATAATACAATCAGTTAGAATACTAGCCACTCAGAATTGAGATTGAATTGACCTATGGTCAACTATATGATATGAATAGAATAGATAATAACAGTATGTTTACTTATCCTATCTACTGTCAATATTGGTCCAGTCCGATGTAACAAATACATTTGATCTTATCTACTTTGCTAATGTTCTGGAAAGAACACAACACTACAATGTGTAAGTAGATTATATCGTAGATTGACAAGTCAGTGTAAATCCTGTGCACTAACTAATCTTAGGACTAACTTATTTTGAACATATAATCATATTTATATTCCACTGTGATTACGTCACTATAAATATGATTAACTATATGCTCGGAATTCCTTAGAAGTTTATATTAAACAAATAATCATGAAAATAAAACATGTGAGTAAAGTGATTGACTAAGATAAAAATTATTTCTATTCTTTTATTGATAATAAAATGAGACTACAAAGAAATTGAATTTTAATTAGGGCATAAAACCCCAACAATAAGAACATATGTATATTGTTACATTGGACTAGACTGATATTGATAAGATAAGTAAGTATTGTTATTATATAATCTAATCATATCACAATGTTGACCATAAGTCAATTCAATCTTAATTCTGAGTAATTAATATTCTGCTAATTGTATTATTCAAGTCTTTTGATTTGTTTGTTACCAACTTACCCTACAAACTAGCTCATACTTACGTATTGGATATTTGGTAGTATAATTGAGTGAGAGTTGTTAACCAAAAATCAGGCACGGGTGACGTGGCAGACATTTTTAACACATAGCTGACACCTGGCAGAAGTTCTGTTCGACCATCGACCAGTAAGATTCTCCTGGCGTAACATTTGAAGTTTCTATACGACCAGC
Source organism: Humulus lupulus (assembly GCF_963169125.1). Lineage (NCBI taxonomy): Eukaryota > Viridiplantae > Streptophyta > Magnoliopsida > Rosales > Cannabaceae > Humulus > Humulus lupulus. Next base: position 31,731,382 of record NC_084799.1, read on the forward strand.
AGTCGTATACTCCGCGTATTTCAAGATGATCTTGGGTAAATCATAATCAATTCCGAGATTATCTCCTATGATTCCTAATTATCCGATTAATTAGGAGAGAATATCTGTAACAAATTCATGTAATTCTCCTTGAGCCTATAAATAGAGAAAGATAGCTCAAGGAATGGACTTTTGGCTTTTGATTGATTAAAGCTATACACTTACGAGAGAATTAGAGTTATTGTATTACGATTGTATTGTTTATCTCTCTCAGGCTGGTGAAACTCAGAGAACCCTAGTTCTTTGATCACTCCTTTGAGAGTTCATATCAATAATAACTTAAGTGGACGTAGGTCATTACCAGTTCTTGGGGCCGAACCACTATAATTTATTGTGTTCTTTACTGTTTTTGTCATTATACCTATTCGAACACATCTATCCACTTCAAGTGTTTGACTCCGTGTCAGTTGACCAATACAAGGGTCAACATTCTGGTGCTTTCATTGAGAGCTTGATACGTGCTTATTGAAGCATTAATGGCGAAAACAACAAAGAAGACTGGGCAGGCGGCTAGCGCTGCACCATCTCAACTGCCTCCTCCCCCAAACATGGCTGAAAATGAACCACACTTGGAATTTGATGAGGAGGAACTGGATTCCGAGACGCTGAGAAATACCCTGGGGGTATTGCAAGATGAACTGGCCAATCTGAGGGCCAGCCAAGAAAGTGCTGCGGAGATTATGGCGTGGCAGCAACAAGAGATAGAGCGTCAGCGCTAGGAGCTAAGTGAGAGACAGGCGGAGATGGACTGTCGTCAGAGGGAGGCCATGGTAGCCCTCGAAGAAGCCCTATAGTTGGCTAGGAATCAGGCTGCACCTGCCTCACAACCTGATCAACCCTTAAATGGGCCACCCCAAAGGGGTCCCAATCCTAGCCCTCCAATCCAGCCGACAAGCCCCCAAAGGCCCGAGCAGCCACCAATGCCTCAGGATGATGTCCCACCAAGGGATCCTGAAGCGCAGCCTCCATCCCAGGCTAGTCGAGGCAATCCCCCCCAGCCAAGGCAGAATAGGGCCAGGCAGCAGCCCCGCAGTCCTAGACGCCATAGGGGCGAAGAGCCGAACCCACCAAGCAGGGGGCAACGTCCTTCTGGCAACAGAAGGAACTCAGAGATAAGCTCTGCGGTCCGGGGCCCCCAACGGCATGATAATGCACGGGGACCTACCGACCAACACAGGCCACCCTCTAACGCTTGGGAAGTTCCAGCCCAAGGAGGCAACCGAGGGGACAGTCGGTCCCACCATAGCCAATCAAGGTTCAGATATGGCCATGGTTACAATGAGGCCGACTCAGGCAGAGGAAATGTCGGTCAGAGAAATGAAGAAAGAGGTGGGGGCAGAAGCCCACCACCTAGGGAAGACCAACCAGAGAGACGTAACGCTGGGGGGAAGCCTAGACAAAACAACGTCTTTAACCGGCTCGAAGCAAGTGAGCAACAGCGAAGAGACGAAGACTTAAGGGATGTACTCAACGACCGCCGGGAATGGCACGATGAGTACATTCCCCCAGCAATAGAGGCCCCCGCAATTCCTGACGCCGTGTAAGCCCAAATAGATGCCATGAACCAGGCAGTACAACAGCTGGTCGGGGGAAGGATGTCTTATATCGAGTACGACAGGAGAAGGGGCACTCCTTTCGTTCAGAGGATAGCTGTGGCAAAAACTCCCAGCAAGTTTAAGATGCCCACGCTTCCGAACTTTGACGGGTATAGTGACCCGGTATCTCATGTCAAAAAATTTGAGATACAAATGGGCATTCAGAAAGTGTCCAAAGATGCTCGGTGCAGGATCTTTCCTGCAACACTTTCTGATGCTGCACAGGAGTGGTTTTTCAAATTCCCTCCTGCAAGTATTGTTTCTTGGGAGATGTTCGTAAAGGGATTTTACGGAAAATTCTATGCGGGTCGTGTGCACCCAACTGAGGCGAACCAGCTGGTGGAGATACGCCAGCAAGAAGGAGAGCCACTAAAGGATTACGTCCAGCGCTTTATGCGGTCAGTAGCTGGAGCTAAAACAGTGGGAGATGAGGGCAAGATGATGTCCCTAACTACAGGAGTTAGGCGTCGTACGCCTTTGTGGAGTAGCCTCAGAAAGCATGGAGTTAAGACTACTCAAGAATTTTTGGATCGAGTTGATCGGTACATCAAGCTCGAGGATGCCATCGCCGGTGAGGGAAAGCCCCCAGGCAAAGATAAGGGGACTGTAGAACCCACCAAAGCCGCCAATGGGTCAAAACCCAACGGCAACGGGAATGGCAATGGCAATGGCAAGAATGGGGGGAAGAGGTCCCATAGTGAACCTTCCACCTCCGAGAATAAGCGCGCTAAGGGCAATCGTTACGAACCATGGTTCACTAACTACACTGCCCTTATCGAGTCTCAAGGAGAGGTATATCAGGCCACGAGTTCCAGTGTGCCTTACAAAAGACCCGCTCCCATTCGAAAGGATATTTCGAAAAGAGATACTACCAAGTTCTGTCGCTATCATAACGACTACGGACACGATACAAACGAGTGCAACCAGCTAAAAGATGAAATCGAGTTCCTTATCAGACAAGGACACTTGAGGAGATACGTACGGACCTCAGGAACTTCCCAACGAGAAGCTCCAGGTGGCAACGAGCAGGCGCCTGCACGCCAACGCTCGCCACCTTTGCAGCCTGATCCCGTAGCTGGCACTTTACTCACCATCTATGGAGGCCCGCACCTTGCGGGAAACAGTGGAAAGGCAAGGGAACGATATGCTCGGACTCTACGCCACAACCAGGACATCGAGATGATGACTGTGGAGGACCGGGCATCAAAGAAGGCTCGGTCAAAGGACGGTGAAATAACCTTCTCTGATAGCGATGCCCAGCATGTCCGGTTCCCACATTCCGATCCGCTGGTCGTGGATGTTCAAATTTCCAACATAATGGTGGAGAGAGTGCTAGTCGATACAGGAAGTTCAGTAAACATCCTGTACAAGTCTTCGCTGGAACGCATGAAGTTGTCCGTCAAGGACTTGGAGCCCTGCAACCAAACAATTTACGGCTTCTCTGGTGAGGGACTTGCCCCAACAAGGTCAATCAGACTTCCGGTAACAGCAGGTACAGCGCCTGCTACCAGGACATTACTTGCTACTTTCGTAGTAGTCGATTGTCCTTCGGCGTACAATGCTGTAATCAGAAGGCCCATACCGGTTGACCTTCGGGCCGTCACCTCAGTATGGCACCTGGCCATGAAATTCCCGACAGACACAGGGGTAGGACACGTGTTGGGAAATCAAAGGGAAGCAAGGGAGTGCTACAATGCCTCGATCACGAAGGCAAAGAAGGGAACGTCGAAGAGCACTCCCCCAGAGAGGTTGCAGATGGCCATTGATACACAAGCCCAATCCGGTGATGGAGTCACCAAATAGGGTGTTGCCCAAAGTGAGGATAGAGATTTAGATCCTCGCTTTGGGGATTTTGAGGAAGATGTTGGACCCGTCGAGGACCTTGAAGAGGTCCAACTTGACGAAAAAATTCCGACCAGAGTTATAAAGGTCGGTAAAAATTTAGAAACAACAACGAAGCACGCATTGGTGGAATTTTTGAGAAAGAACCAGGAAGATTTTGCCTGGTCACATAAAGACATGGCTGGGATAGATCTTGCAGTCATTAGCCATGTCCTGAACGTTGACAAAAGCTTTCCACCCGTGCAACAGAAAAGAAGGTTGCTCGATAAGGACAGATCGAAAGCCTTAAAAAAGGAAGTTGAAAGACTGAAGGAGAATGGGTTCATCAGGGTGGCGTTTTATCCATCATGGGTCTCTAATCCAGTACTAGTTCCCAAGCCTAACGGCAAATGGCGAACCTGTGTGGATTTCACAGACCTTAATAAAGCCTGCCCAAAAGATTGCTTCCCACTCCCAAGGATCGACCAGCTGGTCGATGCAATTGCAGGACATGAAATCCTCTCTTTCATAGATGCATACTCAGGATACAATCAGATCAGTATGCATCCTCCTGACGAGGATCACACTAGCTTTCGGACCGATACAGGGTTATACTGTTATAAAGTAATGCCCTTCGGACTGAAAAACGCTGGTGCGACTTACCAGTGATTGGTCAACCACATGTTTAAGGAGTTGATTGGAGTAAACATGGAGGTGTACGTGGACGACATGCTGGTAAAGTCAAAAAAGGCAGAAGGACATGTGAAGGATTTACAGGAGTGTTTCAATGTTTTGAACAAATATCAGATGAAGCTAAATCCTCTCAAATGTTCCTTTGGAGTAGGATCAGGGAAATTTTTGGGGTTCATTGTCAATTCAAGAGGAATCGAGGACAACCCCGAAAAGATCAAAGCCCTAATCGAAATCAAATCACCGGTGAAAATCAAGGATGTGCAAAGTTTAACTGGAAGGATTGCCGCACTCAGTAGATTTATTTCAAAGTCGACAGATAAATGTGTCCCTTTCTTTAATCTACTTAGAGGCAACAAGAAGTTCGAGTGGACTGGAGACTGCGAACAGGCCTTCCAAGCCTTAAAAGCCCACATGGCACAGCTTCCTGTTTTATCAAAGCCTGTAGATGAAGAAACTTTGTTCATTTACCTGGCGATCACCGAATATGCTGCTAGTGCGGTGCTAGTACGAGAATAAGAAGGCGTACAAAAGGCGGTTTATTATGTTAGCAAGAGGTTAATCGGGGCCGAATTGAGGTATCCTCCCATCGAGAGATTAGCCTATTGCTTAATTTTGGCCTCAAGGAAGTTACGTCCTTACTTCCAAGCCCATCCCATCACAGTCTTAACTAACCAGCCCCTTTGGCAAGTTTTACAAAAACCGGAGGCAGCTGGACGTTTGTTAAAATGGGCAGTCGAACTCGAGCAATTAGATATCACATATTCACCGTGAGCAGCAGTAAAAGGACAAGTCTTGGCTGATCTCATCGTCGAATTTACTGAACTCCCAGACAACGAGCAGTGCGAAAAACCTAATGCGCTTGAGCCCCAAGTTGAAGCTCCTTCGTGGAAGTTATTCACGGACGGATCGTCAAACGAATCTCATGCAGGAGCAAGAGTGATATTGATAACACCAGAAGGGCATCGATTTCACTGGGCTATTAGGTTCGATTTCACCACTTCAAACAATGAGGATGAGGCCGAGTATGAAGCATTTCTCGCTGGGCTGAAGTTGGCCAAAGACATGAGTATAAAAGTGCTGGATATTTACAGTGATTCACAGCAGGTAGTGAATAAGGTCTTAGGGGAGTATCAAGTACGAGGCTTGAAAATGGTGGCCTACCTAAACAAAACCAAAGATCTGTTGGCGCAATTCGAGAAATATACCCTCCAGCAAATACCTCGAGATCAGAATTCAAACGCAGATGCCTTAGCCAAACTCGTGAGTGCGAAAGATGCTGAAACTTTAAATATAGTGCCAGTGGAGCGGCTACGCGAGCCGAGCATACGAGCAGATGAAGCCAGTATGGAGATCCGGATAGAAGATACATGGATGGCACCGTACTTGGAGTATCTCACGAATGGTGTACTACCAGCAAATAGAAACAAAGCCAGGACTCTTCAGAGACAGGCTACTAGGTACATATTGGTCGATGGTGTTCTATACCGAAGAGGATACTCCATGCCACTGCTCAGATGTATTACACCAGAAAAGGCTAATGAGCTGATGAGGGAAGTACATGAAGGCTTCTGTGGAGATCACGCTGGGGGGCAGAGCTTATCAAAGAAGATTCTGAGGCAGGGTTATTTCTGGCCGACTATGAATGAAGACTCAATGGAGTTTGTACGAAAATGTGATAAGTGTCAGAGGTTCTCCAAGATCCCACGCGCAGCTCCAAATGAATTAAAGTAGATGCAAAGTCCATGGCCCTTCGCAGTATGGGGTATCGATTTAATTGGGTCCTTGCCAATGGGAAAAGGTGGAGTAAAATACGCAGTTGTAGCAGTCGACTACTTCACCAAATGGGCCAAAGCTGAGCCACTCGTTACCATAACGACAAAGAAAGTTCTTGACTTTGTCATCAAGAACATTGTTTGCCGATATGGATTGCCTCGGAAGATTGTCTCAGACAACGGCACCCAATTTGACAGCGACCTATTCACAGACTTCTGCGAAAGGCATGGAATCATCAAGAGCTTTTCTTCAGTCGCGCATCCACAAGAAAATGTGCAAGTCAAAGCAGTAAACAAAACACTTAAGGATACCCTGAAGAAAAGGCTCGAAGAAGCTAAAGGAGCATGGCCAGAATAGCTGCCTGAAGTACTCTGGTCGTATAGAACTTCTCATCGAACAACAATAGGTCATACCCCATTTTCCTTAGCATACGGGTATGAGGCTATGTTGCCAGTCGAGTTAGATCCACCCTCACATCGAAGAATTACATACGAACAAGACCAGAATAGCCAACTGTTGATGGAGTCCCTAGACTTGCTTGAGGAGAAACGAGAAAAAGCCCAATTCGAGTAGCTGCGTACCAGCAAAAAGTCGCCCGGTATTTTAACTCAAAAGTAAAAGAAAGAAAGTTCAACGTCGGAGACCTAGTACTTCGACGAGTTTTCTTAAACACCCGCGACCCAGCTGCTGGAGTACTCTGACCAAACTGGGAAGGACCTTACCAGATTGAAGAAGTCCTTCATCCCGACACATACAAACTTGCACGCTTAAATGGAGATCTCGTTCCGCGCTATTGGAATTGAGAACACCTGTGCAAGTATTATCAATAAACAATCCTTCTTAAAGGACTGACTTGTATTAATTTTTACTTTTTACAAGTTGTGAAAAAGGGTTAGTCATGTTATATGGCTAATCGCTTATAAGTGTAAGATCTTTTTAAAGATCACTCGTAAAGACATGTTTAGTCCATTTCAATACGAGAATTATAAGGGACTGTGCGCAGCCAGTCATTCTTGCCAAACCTTTGTAAAAAAAATTTTTTTACAAGTATTTGTTCATTACGTGTGTTGTTTTGCTATATTATAAGTGTTGCATTCTATACCGAGCAGTAATGTTCGCACAGGTCATGGTCAAGGAAAGAGACCAAGGACCTAAAGCTCCTTAGTCACTTGGGGGGCATATAAGGTACATCGATAGCAAAGCATACCAAGAGGTATGTAAACACATGAACAAAATAAGTGAAAGCATGCAACGGTACTTAGAGTATTTTTCAAAATTTATATTTTGTTAAATCAAGCCAAAGTACTATGCTAAGTTCGGTCATGTGAACAGATGTTATAATAAGCAAAAATATTATAATATCAAAGGGAATTCTTTTACACTGCAAGCAGTACTACTTGGATGTAATTGTTCAAAAGTAAAAGTAAAATATGTTGCCCATGCAGCAAAATTAAAAAGAAAATCAGTCTTTACATCACGACCCGTAGGTCGTGTAATTAAAGAAAAAAATTTATGGAGCTTGAGGAGCAGGAGGATCCTGTGGAGCATTCTGATCGACCACGTCTCCTGCAGCTTCTCCTCCCTCCACTCCGATGGCCAACGGAATGTTTGGGGAAGCAGGGACCCTAACTCTCTCTTCGGCAGCCAACCGAGCAGTGCAGCGAGCTAGCTCGGCCTTCCTAGCGTCCTCTGGAAGGTAACTGAAATCGGCACTTTGGTTGTGTTTCCAAAAATTGTAGAAACACCGAAGTGTCGCGTTCTTATACCTCTCTAGGTCCTTGGCATTGGTAAGCTTAAGCTGCTCCACCTGGCTCTAAAGGACAGCAATGGTCGTGTCCTTAGCAAGATGCTCCTCCCTAAGTTTTTTGACTTCACGCCATTGGATTCGGCTAGATTCCTGGTAGCCATCCCTCTGCTTTCTGGTAGTTTCCAGGGAAGCTTGCTTTTCTGCCAGCTCCGCTACCAAGGCATCCTTCTGCTGGGTGACTACCTCCAGCTCCCCAGCATGCCTAGCCTCCGCGGCTTGAAGCTCCTCAATAACCTTCGCCCGAGACTGCTCGATGCTGGCACCAGCGCGAGTACGAGCAACATTCATTGTCAGCATGGCCTGCAATCAAAGAATAAGAGTTAGGCTATCTTACAAGAAGGAAAAATAAAAACCAAGATCGCAAAAAGAGAGAGAGTGCTTACACTGGCCACTTCGTTAAGAGCCCTGTTGAGGATCTGATTGCCCCCCATGTTTTCAGCCTCATCTATTGCCTCCCTGCAATGGTCATGCTTCAGGATATGGGCGAGGCGATCCTTGGCTGATCGTAGGGAGCGGCTTGAGAGTTTGGCCCCTGGAAGTTCGGCTTGCTGGGCCTGTTCTTTTGGAGCCACGGGCGAAGGATTTGTGGCAGTAGGCGGGGTCTCCTTCTCACCAGGAGCGGAGGGTTGAGCAGAAGGTTGGCCAAAGGGCCCATCCTTTGGAGGATCAGCTGCTCGACTCTTCTTGGCCGAGGGTGCTTGTCTAGACTCGCCATCTTGTCTCCTGGTCAATTTCCTTCTTCAAACCAGGGGAACCTCCTCCTCCTCCTGAGTGTTGTACAGGTCGAAAACGTTTGCGGAGGCCATGTTTGCAGAAAGAGATAAACATGCAGATAGAAAGCTAAAAATAGATGACAAGTTATGGTACATCAGAAAAGAAGTAAAGAAATTTACAAAGTCCAATACCCGAGCTACTACTACTTGTCGCTACACTACTGACTCTACTAGTCATACACTCACTCCCTGGCACGAAGAAGTCTGACCCTAGATTAGGAGTATACGTAAAATTTCCATCCCCGTCAAATAAGTGACAGGGAATTGGCAAGCTATTTTTGTGTTCCCCTTTCCTTGGGGGGCAGAAGACCTTTCTGCTGAGGGGGCGCCAGTCGGTTCCCTGATTGTAACCCCAGTCAGTCTCCTTCGAGGAGGGGACGCTGGGGATTGCTGCTCGGGATTCCCCTCGGCAGTGGCGTCAACCACCGCGGGTTCCCTCATTTCCTAATGAGGGGTCAGGAGGCCAGACAGCCTCAAGTTTTCATCAGTGACCAGAGACTTAACGCTTTTTTCAGCGTCAGTCATTCTGGCTAGTGCGTTGGACCTCAACACCATGTCTGGTGTTTGGTTTGGGCGTAGCCATGGTCCTGAAAGGCACAAGATACTTTAGAGAAGTACAAGGAAAATTGCTAAGTAAAAGTAGCGACCAGTGGAAAAGGACATTTACCTCCTCGAGCGAAGGCCAAGTTGTTTGTAGTCATGTCGGGCGTGAGGAAATACTCCTGGCTGTATCTCCCCGCGTTGGAGATGTGGGTGGTGTCACTCAGGAATGTTCGGTTTGTTTCCTGGTGACAAAAATGAAAAAAGCCCGTTCCGGACTGTTGAGGGTTGAACTTAAGGTCAAAAAGGAAGTTGACCTCGTGAGGAGTAGGCTCTGGCCATTTTTTAAGTTTGTAAAGGATATAGAGTGCATCAAGCATTCTATATCCATTTTGGAGTAATTTGAAAGGGAGCGACACCGAAGTAGTTTTCCACCCCTGATAGAACGGATGTAGAGGAAGGGTAGCCCCCTCCTCTATGTGGTACCTTGACCAGGCGCTGTAGACACCCCCAGGCAAGTTAGCCCTCTGGTCAGCAGCAGGGATCTTGAGATTGACCCTAGTGAGAGGATACTTCCTAAGATAATTGGCAAGCATCCTGGGGGTCACCTGGCTGAGGGGAGAAAGATACCACTCGACATCAGGAAGGGTTGAATGCCGAGGGCGAGCCCTGACCTGAATGCGAGGGTCCGGGGCAATGTTTTCTCGACCGCTGGTCGAGGGAACCCTAGCCTGGGAATCAGGCTGGGCAGGAGGATTTGGATTTTCTTCAGTGTAATGACCCAACTACTCTAGACTTTATACCATTAATGAAAACTATACATAGACCATAATCCTTAACAGAACTTACAAGTGAAAAGATCATAACTTTAATAAAACTTATAAAAACAAATGTTAAACTTACATAAAATCTCAAGTAGGATATGGGATCCCATTGTTTTAAAAACAAAACATAACATAATGGTAATTAAAAAGAGATTACATAAATAAGTGCGGAAAAATACACATAAAACCATAAGTAAAGACTTCATCCTCGAATCGAAACTCTCGGCTCTTTGAATCCATTCTGCCTCAATACACATTCCCCAAGCTTCCAAGAACCTTTCCCGCTACTAAAGCTATTTTCCTGCACATATAAACATAAAAGGAGTGAGCCTAATGCCCAGCAAGGAAAATCTAACATATAACCATATACATAAAATTCATAATGTAACATAAAACATATCATAACACTTATGTCACATACATACTATAATGGCCATTATTACTTGGGGTCCCATAAACTAAACAAGTCATATGCCCATTAGATTAGTGGGGCTTGCTAGCTAAGCAAGTCATATGCCCATAATCTATTTGGGGCTTGTTAGTTGTATAGGTCATATGCCCAAGTCTACAAACATACTTAGCATAGCATATTACATAACATAAAATCATAAGATAAAATATAAAATCATATAACACATAAATCCTATCCTATTTTTCCTTACCAAAATTACCGGGATATGAGGACAGAGTTGGGACTTTGGAACACTCCTAAAAACCATTTATAACAGGGTGAGTATATTGAAGAAAAGGGATGAAAGTGATGAGGGTACTATACCATCAAAATACACTTACCAAGAATCTTATGCTCAAGAACTTAGATTTCCTAACCAAGAATAAAGAATAAGGTTAGAATGCTGAGTAGAAGACTATGAGAACTTTAAAGAAAATAATACCAATTGAACTAGAGTTTGGAAATACCTTGAAGACTTATATGACCAATCTAAACTTTGAACCGAAATGTGAATAAACCTTACTTCCCCAAGTGTTTGGTAAGCTTATAGTGATCAAGCTTATGATCCCCAACCCAAGTGTTTACACTCTCACAATAACCTAGCAACTTGCAGCCTCTGAACTTAGCTTGAAGAATGAATAAATGGCTGGGCACTAGGTCCTATTTATAGAGTTTAGGAATGAAAATATCTTCATTTAACTTGAATAAAAATAATGGCTTTTTAAGTGAAAAACATTTGAAGACTCGTTCAGCAGAGGCTGAAGACTCGTTCAGAAAGATGCTGGACTTATCAAGAGGTTAAAGATTTGAATGGAGAACATTTTCAAAATGTTTCAAAATGGCCTGAAGGAGGCGATATATCGCCTGGGCCAGTATGCCCGAGGCAATCGTGCGACGTTTTTTTTTTTTTTTTTTTCGTGCTGCGATATATCGCCTCTATAGCTGCGATATATAGGCATACGCTGAATATTTAAACACAAAATTACACATTTTTAGCTTAATTTGAATTGAGTAAGCAGCCTTGACTAAGCCCTCTAACGTTTTCAAAGCTGCTGACTGACCCTAGGATATTCAAATTTTAACCTTAATAAATTTAATCCTCAAAATACTTAATCATTATTAAACATACACATGACATGTGCTATTATCTTATTGGGTCTTATCTAAACCTTATAATATAATAAATATTACCCTCAATATCAGTCATATTAATCAAACCTTAGGTTAAAATTAATATTCCTAGACTATAGGTTAAACTTATAAAATCTACAAGTGTTACTATGAGTGTCTAAATAAATCCCGGTCTGAACCAAAAATCCACAGTCATAACAATAATACTACTATTACTATTATACTACTATCTAACTAGCTAAGTAAAGTTCTTTGGACTCTACATTCAGGGTTTGGTTTCTTTTTGCCAAGAGATTTAGAAAGGGCCATTTTAGGTGGTGATGGTTGAGGTCTAGAAGAAGAGAGTCTTGAGAATGGAATCTCGTGAACGCACTGGGCCGGCTGTTCTTCACCTTCAAGCAGTTGCGCAAGAAGATCGTCTTAGATAAGCCGCTCACCTCCCCACAAATCTGGCATTAAAATCTGCGAACAGAAAAATTGGGAGGTGAGGATGGAGAGTCTAGAAAGTTGGTTAGAATAACGCTAGTCGTATATAAAAGTCAAACTTTTATACAACAACATTCTAACAAAAAACTAATTTTTTCACACGAACAGTTTGAAAAATAGATCAAAAAGTGAAAGCAAAAAGTTTTTTGAAAAAGCTTTTTCAACTCCTATAAGGGCGGGAAAAACTCTGTTTTTCAACTAGCATAAAAATCGAATTTTTACTTCGGTTTTACGTCCTAAATTTATGATCTCGACTATCAAACTAACTCGTAACTCCTGGATGGCAAAGAAACATCATCCTATCTAACATCACCTGATAAATCCCCTACTTCCATGCATCTCAACCCAAGAACACAGACAACGCCAGAATCTAAAAGATAACTCACAGTGGCATGCAGAACAAAAATAAAGAGTAGAAAGGTTCTGAAACTTACCAAAGCAAAGATTGTGGAGGTTTGAAGGAATTTCGAGCGTAGACGAACGGACGGCTGGTTCTTGAAACGCTGAAAGATGATCTTCAGAGAGAATGAAGGTTCTGATTTAGGGTTTTTTGAAAGAGAAATAACTTGCGTAAAAAGAAAAAGAAGGCTCTGAGAAGGCTATATATATTTTGTTTGTGGCATGAAGGAAGAGGTAATCATCAGTTTCCTCTTTTCGAAGCATGGGGAAGGGTGATAGCCGTCAATAGGTTACTTGGAAATCGAAAAGTCGTGATTAGACGGGGGTAGGTCATTTTTTCCAAGAATGCACGAACTACTCTGACAGATTTGGTGGGGTAATCGAAGAGGCGTTTTCCTTCAAGTTTATTTATTGTTGGTCGTAATAAATAAACTTAGGGGGCAAATGTTATCCAAAAATCAGGCACGGGTGACGTGGCAGACGTTTTTAACACGTAGCTGACACCTGGCAGAAGTTCTGTTCGACCATCGACCAGTAAGATTCTCCTGGCGTAACATAGGGCTGTGCATAAATTTTTACAACCTGCCCAACCCGAATAATCCGCCCAAACCAACCCGAAAAAACCGCCAAAAAGCGCAACCCGAATAAACCGACCAAAATTTAAACCGCCCAATTGTTACATTGGGTGGGTTGAAAATAATTATCAACCCGCTCAATATAACCCAACCCGCCCAATTAAGAATTTATTATTTTTAATATATTCAAATAAATATATCAATTAATTAAGTTTTGTTTTAATTTTTTTACTATAAATTTAAAATATTGTTTTAAGCTTAAAAAGATAAACTTCACACTATTAGTACTAGTATTTAAAAGAAAAAAATTACAAAAATGTAAAAAAAAAAAAAAAAACCACTTTTGTTTGGGCGGGTTGACCCGACCAACCCGCCCAAAAAAAATACCATTTCGGTTTGGGCGGGTTAACCCGACCAACCCGCCCAAATTATTGGACGAGTTAAAAAAAAAATTCTTAATTGGACAAGTTACGAGTCACTTTTGCTAACCCGATTATGACATTGGACAGGTAAAAATGCCTTGTAACCCGACCAACCCGCCCAATGATCAGCCCTAGCGTAACATTTGAAGTTTCTATACGACCAGCGGTCGTATACTCCGCGTATTTCAAGATGATCTTGGGTAAATCATAATCAATTCCGAGATTATCTCCTATGAATCCTGATTATCCGATTAATTAGGAGAGAATATCTGTAACAAATTCATGTAATCCTCCTTGAGCCTATAAATAGAGAAAGATAGCTCAAGGAAGGGACTTTTGGCTTTTGGTTGATTAAAGCTATACACTTACGAGAGAATTAGAGCTATTGTATTACGATTATATTGTTTATCTCTCTCAGGCTGGTGAAACTCAGAGAACCCTAGTTCTTTGATCACTCCTTTGGGAGTTCATATCAATAATAGCTTAAGTGGACGTAGGTCATTACCAGTTCTTGGGGCCGAACCACTATAATTTACTGTGTTCTTTACTGTTTTTGTCATTATACTATTCGAACACATCTATCCACTTCAAGTGTTTGACTCCGTGTCAGTTGACCAAAACGAGGGTCAACAAGAGTATTTATCATAGACATGAAATCTATAACTTTTGTTTAAGAAGTGAAATGATGATTTACTTATAGCTTGATTCAATTGTTAAATGATAGAGTACTCATTTCTGTAATTAAATTTACGGAAATATCATTTACATGAACTTTGTGGGAGTTAAGGATAAAATACCCATGAGAGGTAAAATAGTAATTTACACATATATCATTAGTAGATCATCTATAGATGATTGAATGACGGTTATGGTTATAACAATGGATAACGTATTTACATTTGGTGTAAATCATTTTATGAATTCAATAGTGTGATTCTGAGTCTATAGTGGAGTCACGATGAATTAATAATGTAGTGAGATTATTTGTTATGAATAAACTCATGGCAACTTATTATAGCTTGTGTTCATGAATCCATGGTCCACATGTCATCTCTCATCAAAATGAACCTAGTTGTCTTGAATAATTAATTTAATTATTAATTATAAAAAGTATTATATTGACTAGGTCAATGAAAATAAATAATGTTAAATTATTTATTGATATTTGGCGAGAAAAGAAATAGAAGAAACATTGGTGATTTTATTGCAAAGTCTCAAAAAGATAGTATTATAGCCAATTGGGGCAATTTTGTTAATATTGATAAATTAGTATTAATATTAATAAAATGTCAAAATTATAATTGGTTAATTTTGACAAGTATTTAATTAATTATAATTATTAAATAATTAAAATAAAATGTGAAACTAAAACTTATTTTATGTCTTAGCTAATTGCATATATATACTAGTGTTATAGAATGCATTAGATCAAGAAATTTTACAAGGTAAAAATTCACTCCTAATATTCTATACCTAGCCCCCCATCTCTCTTAGTTTTCTTTATAGGAATTCTCTTCTTATGTGTTGAGACTTGACCATACAAACACTAAGTTGTTTTAGAGAAATGTTTGGATTCATTGCAATACGTAGCATTCACAAGGACAAAATATTAGGGAATCCAAAGGGTTTAGTTTTATTCCGTTGCGTATTCGTAAGTGCTCTAATCTCTATTGTGCTATTTACGAATCTTTGTATAAAAATCACTTCTATGCATGTATTTACGTTTTCTATTGTATGTTATTTTGTGTAATAGGGAGCATGAATATAGACTTTTATAAATGAAAATCACTTCTATGTATGTGTAATTCTATGCGTTAGCCATATATGTTTTTTATATATATATATATATATTTATATAATAGATGATAAGTGCACTTTTTTATTTTTTATTTAAAAAAAAAAAAGAGTAAGTCCTAGGAATTCATTCAAGAAGAACTAAGTATTTAGGACTAAGTCCAGTACAACAACTTCGATAAGTCAATATGGCAAATCTATCCCCGAGGGATGAACAATAATGGCAACAAAGGTCACTAAGACCGACATAAAAACAATATACAAGCTAAAGTCATAGTCATCAATAAGTTCCAAACTATACAAGATACAATAGAACCTTTATATAGGAATACCTAGAATAATATCTATTTTATTATTAAAAAAAATTAGTCACAATTTAGGTCAATTATAAATAGGAATAAGCTATAAATTGTAATAAGTTATAATTTTTTAAGTCCCGTATTAAGAATATATACAATCAAATATTTTTTTTGACCCTTACTCACTCTGTATGAGATTAATTATACATAAAGATGTGGTAACAACTCTAAAGAGTAAATCAATATGCTAAACAAACTTACACATTTTTTTTATTTTGAATAATAGTTATTAGAGAGTTCTTAGTGCTATTATCATTATTGATACTTTTGAGTGTTAGGATTTTTTTTTTCAATACAAATACCTGTATTTACTTATAACCTCTCAATAAGAATACAATTACTTTGATCTCAAAACTATTATTATATAGAGACTTTACTTACTACCAAATCCCACATAAGGGAACTAACCAAAAGGAAAACTACAAACAAAGATAAAAAAAAACAAAACTAGCAACAAGAAAAATAACACAACAAAACTAACTAAAGTAGTCGCAATAATAAAGATAGAATGACATCAAAAAAAAGCAACGGACCCTACTACCCACCATGATTTCAAGTAGATGATGCCTCACTACACTCCAACTTCCAAACAAGAATCTCACGACTGTTACCGGAATGGAACCAACCCACAACTCTTTCGAGTAAACCCACGCTGGCACAACCCGACACACAACCAAAAGGGAGAAAACTAGTCAACTCCACAACTTCAGATCTATCACTTTCAAACCAAAATTGCCAAAACTTCCACCTAAAACGTGGAAGGAGTTCAAAGTTGAAGCCACCCCACTTTGGCTCCATGTCGGAGGCCGACCAATGCACCGGGATGCATGGCTGGAGCTCTAATGAGAGCCAAATGACCTTTTTTTTATAAACCTCATCTCTCTTCTTTCTCTCTCAACTGGCAGCTAAGGTTTTTTGTTTGGTTAGAAGATATTCTACATTATCTAGTGACTTAGGCTTGATTTTTAAGTAATTGTGATACAATTTTATAAATCTGAAAACTCAAAATAAGTAGGTCCCACCAAAATAGTTGATTGGTTCATTATTTTGAAAAAGTGTTTTCAAATCTAAACTCCAAAATTAAGGCAAAAGTTGAAAACACAAATATATCATTTTCTCAAATTTTCAATTATTAAATCCAAAATCTACAGCACAATATTATTTTTCTCTCCACCGTCTATTCTGTTCATTTCAGTTTGATGGTGTCTTCTATTTTTCGTATTATTCTCCCTGTCTTTGTATTATTTTTTTAGTCATCTATATAAATTTAGTAAAATAATTAATTATAAAATCATATAACTGAATATAATTTGATTCTAATTTACAATATATTTGCTAAAAAAATTCATTGATCAAATAAAAATTACAACAAATAAATAATAAAAAAAAATTTCACTTCAATTACTATTATACCAAAAATAAAAAAATATATATTTACATATTCAATTTTTAGATTTTCTATCAAAAAATTATTCAATTTTATAAAACTAAAAAATAATTAACGGACAATACATTCAATCACATTTTCATAAACATATTTTCAGACACTAAATCTAGATTATTTTTTCAGAATCATACTTTTTCAAAATACAATTTTTAAATCACTAACCAATCATGCCCTAAAAAAATATAACTTTAATTTATAAAAAAAAATCAAAGTTAATGACAATGTAATATTGTTATGAATTTAATTAATGCACTATTATTAAATTTTAATTTATCAATATAATTAAATTTTACTTTCAGCTGAACCAATCACGTATTCAGTTTCTGTTATATTTTCAAATTTAATACCAATCACAGATTC
Source organism: Humulus lupulus (assembly GCF_963169125.1). Taxonomy (NCBI): domain Eukaryota; kingdom Viridiplantae; phylum Streptophyta; class Magnoliopsida; order Rosales; family Cannabaceae; genus Humulus; species Humulus lupulus. Next base: position 31,748,671 of record NC_084799.1, read on the forward strand.
AGTTTTTTAAAATTCAAAAACAGTTTATTGACATTGAACCAATCACATTTTCAGAAACATGTTTTTAGTCACTAAATTCAGATTTTCATTTCAGAATCCCACTTTTCAAAAATACAATTTTCTAATCATGAACCAATCAGACCCTTATATATTTTAATATTCGTATTAATAGAAAGATTAATCTTTTGTCAAAAAGATAAAATAAAATAATTTTTTTTATTTCTTCATATGGGTTATTTTTATTTGGTTAAAAAAATATTATATAAAAAAACTAACTAATAACTAATGATAAAATATAAAGATGGGAGATAAAATAAATTTAGATTAAAGGGAAATTTTATATTTAATGAAAATCTAAAAGATGTGTGAAAATAATGTGTAAAATAAAAGAAGAGTGAAAATAAATATTCAATATAAAGAAAACGTGAATGGTCACTATGCATTTTAAATTTTTTTTGTCAGAAGAAAATGTATTAGATTAAGATTGAAAATGAACGCAATTGCAGATAGAATGATGGATCTCTTCCATCTAATAAAATTTATTATCTATATCATAAGGGCATGCTTAACCATTCTATGAGTCACAATTAAGATTGTAAAGGAGCGCAATTGCAGATAGAATGATGGATCTCTTCCATCTAATAAAATTTATTATCTATATCATAAGAGTATGTTTAGCCATTCTATGAGTCACAACATTAAAATTATGACTAACATGAGAAAGAATGTCATCGGAAAACTAAATAATAAAACTTTTATATCAGAAAAAAGAACTCCTAATTTATTTTGATACACAATAATACTACCCAAAGCTAAGACCAAAGACATTGAACCAGAGAAGAACACTTGGACTGGAAGACCAATATCTCAAGCCCATTTTAGTCCTACCAAAATAGCCAGTGACTCTGCCGGAAAAACCGATAAAATACATGTGTCACAAAAATCAACACATCTAATAAACTTATTAAGATTACATTATTAGAGACCGGTTTTTAATTGTTATGAAAGTCTCTAACCAAAGGGGTATCCTTTTTATTAGAAACTAAGTATCTTAGATTTATTCAAAAACTTATTATGGGTCTTTAAAATAATTCCTACCAACTTTATCATTACTTTCAAAGAAGATATTCTTGAAACGTTGACTACAAATTTATTTGCCATAAGTGAAATGGAAAGTTTCCATTTAAAATTAGGTAATTTCAAAAAAGCTTCATGAGAGAGTTAAACTGGTCCTATATTATTATTGCTGTTTATCAATATAAAATTGATTAAAACCTTAAAATACCAGCTCATAGAAAACTCACTATTAAAATGAATACTTTTGTAATTAAAATATCATTCTACATTACTTTGTCTTTAATGCTTTAGATTATAAGGACAACAATATGCTATATATAACGAAAAAATATATATTTTAAAAAAGAAAATTTGGGTATTTATGCATAATCTAAGTGCATATATAAAAAAAAATATTATTTTTTAAAATCATTCCAAAATAATACTATTTGTTTGATTTCTAAAAATATCCTTAACATTTTCTTAGCCTCTATCTTTCTTCTCTCTCTACTCCCTCTCTCTCTCTTGTTATCTTTATTCTTTGGAGTTATGGCAGTCACTATCAAACCATCATCACCACCAAATTTCTTTGAAAAAATGTCTACAACTTTAGCATCCTCTTTTATTTTTTTCTTCTCTCTTTCTTCTTCTCTCTTAAAGTATCCATGGAGACTAAAATAAAATGCCCCATAATATATTTTGATGGTATAAAAATTAAACCTACTAAAAGTTCAATTAAAACACTAATTTATACATTTTGAATAGATCTCTGCATAATTTTTTAGTTTTTTTTTGGCAATTTTTTTCACAATGTTTTAGATCTGAAACGTAAAAATTTGCAGAAAACTCAATATACCTCGATGGGCCCTTAAAAATTATAATTTTCATGAAAAAAACCACTTGCCACGATAGGCCTCGATATGCCTCGACATGCTTCGATGCAAATCAATGCAATTAATAAAAATTACATAATTTTTCACTCGGGTGTCCATTTGAGGTGATTTTTTTTTTAATTTCTGTATTTTCTTGAGATCTAAACATCTTGGATGTGTACACACACATTTAGGAGGTTGAAATTTTGAAAACATACCAAAGTTTGAAAATATAAAGGTATTGTTTTGAAATTTGGTGTGTTTTCAAGTCTTCAACTTCCCGAATGTGTGTGTACATATCTTAGATATGTAGATCTCAAGAAAATACCTTAAAAAAATCACCTAAAACACACCCGAGTGAAAAATTATGCACTTACTATGAATTGTATCGAGTTGCATCGAGTCCTGTCGAGGCCTATCGAGGTGTGTCAAGGCATATGTTTTTTTTCTTCATGAAAATCATGATTTTTAAGATATACCTTGATAGACCTCGATGTGTCTTGATGCCCAGTTCGATAAGCCATTAAAAATCATGATTTTCAAGAAAAAAATCACTTGCCTCGATAGGCCTTGACATGCCTCAATGCAAATCAATGAAATTAATCGAAAGTGCATAATTTTTCACTCGGGTGTCTGTTTGAGGTGATTTTTTTTAATTTGGGTATTTTCTTGAGATCTACACATTTAGGATGTGTACACACACATTTGAGAAGTTGAAAGCGTGAAAAAATACCAAAGTTCAAAACAATACACTTATATTTTCAAACTTGGGTATGTTTTCAAACTTTCAACTTCCCAAATATGTATGTATATATCCCAAACGTGTAGATCTCAAGAAAATACCAAAATTAAAAAAAATCACCTCAAACAGACACCCGAGTGAAAAGTTATGCATTTTCTATTAATTGCATTGATTTACATCGAGGCCTATCGAAGTCTGTCGAGGCCTATCGAGGCAAGTGGTTTTTTTTTTTCATGTAAATCATAATTTTTAAGGGCCCATCGAGCTAGGCATCGAGGTACATCGAGATCTATCAAGGTATATCTTAAGAATCATGATTTTCATGAAAAAAAATCATATACCTCGATGCCACCTCGATAGGCCTCGACAGACCTCGACGCAACTCGATGCAATTTATAGAAAGTGCATGATTTTTCACTCGGGTGTCCGTTTGAGGTGATTGTTTTTAATTTGGGTATTTTCTTGAGATCTACACATCTAAGATGTGTACACCCATTTGGGAAGTTGAAAGCTTGAAAACACACCAAAGTTCAAAACAATACCCTTATTTTTAAAGTTGGGTATGTTTTTGTTGACGCCGTTTTTCGTCAACAGTGAAAGAAGAGCACGTAAACAATGAACAGTAATGGCCAATATAAATATGATAATACAAAACACGATTTTTACGTGGTTCAGCAGTTAAATCTGCATAGTCCACGAGTCTTTTTTATTAAGCTCAAGATGATCTCTGAAAATTCTTCAAGAATTCTTCAGAGTTTTCTCTCAAGATTCAGAAATTCCGTCCTTTACAATGGTGCATGATCTCTCTATTTATAGAGAAGATTGCAGAATACTATCCCACATACTTCGGGTAGTTACTCTTTTTGTGCAAATAAATTAAATGGCTTTAAATGCCTGTAATCCGATATAAAAGGAAACGTCCCCTGAAGACCAGGGGGCGTATAACTAATCAAATAATATCCCATGATTTTAGGGGATTTACCGTAATAAATGTAGACCACGTCTCTTATGGACAACACTTGTAGATGTTCAAGATTATTATCATATATCTCCAAGGCCATATTCTCCCAGGTCTTACATCAACTTTCGAGCTAATGACATCTCCCGAGGTCACATGGTTTTCGAGATCGTACTCGCGTCAGGCTCGGAACCCCTGATCCGAGGTCATCCCTGAGGGTAGAACCATCTCGGGAGCTCCCCTTCGAGTTCGTGTGGATTTCGAGGCCAATATATTCGAAGTCGTCTCAACTTTGCAGGCTCGATGTCTAGTCTTGAAACATACTTTAGACTTTACGAGTTCATTCGCTGTGAATCCAGCTTTCGAGGTCACATTTAACATGGCTCGAAATCTGGGTATAACAGTTTTCAAACTTTCAACTTTCCAAATGTGTGTGTACACATCCCAGACGTGTAGATCTAAAAAAAAATACTCAAATTAAAAAAAATCACATCAAATGGACACCCGAGTGAAAAGTTATGAACTTTCTATTAATTACATTGATTTGCATCGAGGCATGTCGAGGCCAATTGAGGCAAGTGGTTTTTTTTCACGAAAATCATGATTTTTAAGGGCCTATCGAGCTGGGTGTCGAGGTACATCGAGGTCTATCAAGACATATCGAGTTTTCTGCAAATTTTTACATTTTAGATCTAAAAAATTGTGAAAAAACCAAAAAAATAATGCACAGTTCTATTCAAAATGCATAAATTAGTATTTTAATTGAATTTTTAGTAGGTTTAAGTTTTATATTATCAAAAAATATCATGAGGCATTTTATTTTAGTCTTCATGAATACTTTAAAAGAGAAGAAGAAGAGAGAAGAAAAATATAGAGGGGATGCCAAAGTTGTAGACGTTTTTTCAAAAAAATTTGGTGGTGATAATGGTTTTGTGGTGACTGCTATAACTCCAAAGAATAAATGTGACCTGAGAGAAAGAGAAGAGAGATGGAAGCTAAACAAATGAACCAAATAAATAATAACATTATTTTAAAAAAAATTAAATAATAATATTTTTTTTTATACTTGCACATACATTGTACATAAAAATAAAACCAATAACTATAGCTAAATTAGATTATTACATTCAATCCCTGATAGGACAGATTGTGGAAAATATCAGTGGAAAAACTTAATCATTAGGTGTAGCTTTAAAATGAGATTCCTAAAAACACAAAGAAAAACTTTTTAAAAGAATTCTAAATTATTATCTTCTAATTGGGAGTACTCTAAGAATTGAAGGCATATAGTGGTTAGTTAATAAAATTACTAAAACTCCTAATAAAAACTTGAATTCGCGCAAGAATAGCCTAAAAAAAGCACAGAATATTGGAAATTTGAGAACGAAATCTTGGTGTAATTGCATTCACCTATACTATCTACTACGATGTTGCGTAGAGCATAGGATAAACGTGGTGGAACATAGAGAACAAAAAATTGTAAAATCCACTCGCTCAATAGAACGCGCGTGGGGTTTGAAAAGTCAATCTGAAACGCAATAGAAGTAAAAAAAGAAGAAGCGAAAAGCTTCGCGTTCTGGTTTTTCTCTTCTTTCTAACGCAATTGTTCAAAACCGCCATAGCCAGGGAGTGCCACCTTTCATCTTCGCTAGCACTTCTCTGAAATTTTTCAGATTATAACTAGTAACCTTTATCTTTCTTCTTGTCTCCTAATTCGCGCTCTACGGATTTTGAATTTTGTTTGCCTCAAAGGTCGAAAGTAGAAAATTCATCGAGCTCGATCGTCCAGTTAGGGTTTACAGATAGAGAGAGATGGGTAGCCCTAAGAAGAATGATAACAAAGGCTTCTTTGCTGCCATGAGTTCTGGCCTCTCCATGTTTGGTAACGCCATGCACCGATCCGTCAACGGGTAATCTCTCTTAACTTAGAATTGAGAATTTATTCATCTTTTCTTATAGGCTTCTCTAATGAAATTAGAATTCATGATCGTATGTATCCATTTTATTTATATGTTTGATTTTAAATAATTATGGTTCTTTGGAGTGTTTTGTTTTGTAATTTACATCGATCGAGCTGATTAAGTTTGTATCTATTTTGTCAATAGGGTAGTGAGTTCATTGTAAATATGAGATAGTATTTTTTTAATTCACATCGATTTGTGTTAATATTCCATGCGTAGCGCGGCCAAATATTACCTATTCCCATGAAGTAGTTTTCGATCTCTTGGCTGTGCTTTGTAGAATTTACTGTGTGTTTGAACTCTGAACGCAAGAAATTGATTCAAGTTTGTGAGGCTTCATTTTATTGGGGATGCTCAAGCTCGTTGCCAGTTCCTGAATCTCCATGCATATAATTAGAATCGTGGCCTAATAATTTAGCGATCGAAGGGGTTTACCAAGTTGAAGCCATAGCAATGTCGTTTTTTTCCCTTCTTGTTTCTCCAAATCATATGTCTTAGTAACTTGTGTATCAGATAATGGAAATGGTAGTTTGGTTGCTTACAAGAGTGAAGCAAATTATCATATACGGGATTGCAGCTCCATCATAATAAGTATAGTGCATATTTTGGCTATAATCAAGTGCGTGGGATAGTGCTTTGATATTTTGCTTGCCAAATTTTAGCAAAATCTTGGCATTAATTTTCCATTTTTTGTAGTGGCTGGTTTTTCTTGTCCCCGAATACATTCAGATAGTTAACTCCCTATTGTTTGGTTCTGCCATTGTAGCCGGTCACTGGCCAGAACCTTTGGTACGGGAAGCTTGCACAATTGAGCAAAGAAAAACTTTTTAAGTTGTTCACTATTTGGCTAACTAATAAATTGTTATAACTGACCTTTTGATATTTTGCATATCTTTTTCTCTGATTTTACGTAATTAATTGACATTACCCTTGTAATGACTTGTAAAAGATATGGGCTGATCTGCTTTATCTTTGATCAAGGGATGAGGAAGGTCTGTTAGAAATTGGTTCTTCAGCATCTCTTTTTATTTGCTATTTAGGTTGCTTGGTTATGAAGGAGTTGAAGTTATTAACCCAGAGGGAGGAAAGGAAGATGCAGAGGAGGAAGCTCAAAGAGGAAGGTGGAAGCAGGAGGTATGTGGAAGAAGGAGTTGAAGTTATATTGTTCCTTTCCTTTTATTGTTTTTTTTTTCACTGATCAGTTTAATTAAAGATGGGCTTTTATTTTAATTTACTTATTTTTCTACTTATAATATGAGTAATAACTATTGCTTTAGGAAACATATTTTGTCTCCATTTCATAGTGATTATCAAGTCCTAAGTAAAGTAACCTACGGAGTAGTTGTCTTGAAATTCTTTACATTTAATGGTCGTGTGTTTTTACATTATCTATCTGTTGTGTCCTGTATTTCTGTGTGAATTATGTTCGTTACTTCACCACCGATAGACCTGATATTTTGAGTTTATTTCCTGTTTTAAGGAACGAGATAGTTACTGGAAGATGATGCAGAAGTATATTGGTTCTGATATCACATCACTGGTGACGCTTCCCGTCCTTATTTTTGAGCCAATGACCATGCTACAGAAAATGGCAGAGGTCTGTGATTCACTGTTACTTAGTATATATGCTACATCCTCATGGATTATATGTACAATGTTTTCATACTGTAGATTAATGCTATGTTTGAAAACAGTTAATGGAGTATTCCTACTTATTGGATCAAGCCGATGAATGTGAAGATCCTTACATGCGTTTGGTCTATGCAAGTGAGTATATGCTTCAAATTCAATTTTAAAGATGCACATGGAAGACTTCTCTCTTATAATTGATGGAATATACAACTCTATGTTACTTCATGCAGCGTCTTGGGCTATATCCGTCTACTATGCATACCAACGAACATGGAAGCCTTTTAATCCTATACTCGGAGAGACTTATGAAATGGTTAATCACGGTGGAATTTCATTTATTGCAGAGCAGGTGAGCTTTATAGGACTATGATTCTGCAGCAAACTTCTTGTCCTTTTGCCTTATTCAATAGGAATATCATCTCTTCTTTTAATGTATATGGTGTCCTCGAGGCCATTTTGAGTCCTGTATGTTCTTCTATACATTTTAGAATCCGTGCATTGTGTTTACTGTTTAGAATAAGAAGTATTAATGGAGTTTCAATAAAGTTTAAGTTTACTCTTCTTATAACTAAATATTAGACCTCTAGCACTGTTTTCTTCTCCTGTCTTTATACTGTCAATTATTTAGAATGTCTTATTACCATATTCTTTTTACTTTAGGTAAGTCATCATCCCCCAATGAGTGCAGGGCATGCTGAAAATGAACACTTCACATACGATGTGACATCAAAGTTAAAAACTAAGTTCTTAGGAAACTCTGTTGATGTGTACCCTGTTGGAAGGTAATAACGGGTTTTCTGCTCTGATTTTATCTCTCTCTAGACTAAACTTGTTCAGTCTTTTTTTTGTACCCTGTTGGAAGGTAATAACGGGTTTTCTGCTCTGATTTTATCTTTCTCTAGACTAAACTTGTTCAGTCTTTTTTTGTTCTTTTCACTTAATCATCTTCTATCTTAAATTTGCTCATATGCTCATCTTCTATTTAAACTTGTTCATTATTTAATTCCCCATTTTCTCATGTATAAATTTAACATTGTTTGTTATTTAACTCCCCTTTTTCTCTTATTTAAATATAAACTTAAACTTGTTCATCATCTAACTCTTCAATTTCTCTTTTTCAAACATAAACTTGTTCATTATTTACCTCTCCTTTTTCTCTTATTTAAACTTGTTCTGTCATCTTTATTTTTCATTTTTTGCCTTTGCACATATTCTAATTTCTCTAATATTTATTATGTGTTTATGTTATTTTCTAGTTTTTCTTCATAACCTATCTGTGTGGAAATCCATTCTTCTAACAAGCACGGGACATGTGATTTTGAAATGGGTTTGTCCTACTTTATTGTGATTCAGTATTAACAGAAATTGCAGAAGTTGTATCTGTGGATTGATACTCACGTATCAGGATAACACTGCTTTGCTAAAGCTCTTTTGTTGTCAAATGCTTTCCCCTTCTTCATTTTAACTTGGTTATATTTATTTTGTAGGTGGGCCAGGTTTGTAAGAATTATACTTACGTACTTCTTAATATTTTCAGAACTCGTGTTACTCTTAAAAGAGATGGCGTTGTTTTAGATTTAGTTCCTCCTCCCACAAAGGTTAACAATCTAATATTCGGACGGACATGGATTGATTCACCAGGGGAAATGATCATGACTAATCAAACTACAGGGGACAAGGCTGTGCTATACTTTCAACCATGTGGTTGGTTCGGGTATTTAACCTATCCATTTTTTTTTCGTAATCTTAAAGGCATGAAACATGTTATTGTGCCCATAAACCTTAAAGTGCCATAGCAATGCTTACAGTAACTATTTGAGGAATGCTTACAATTTCCCACCACCTTCTTTCAAATAATGTTGTCAGTTCATGTGCGATAGGAATACATGAGTGAAGACGGATGATTCAGTGAAATTATTATTATGTGCATGTACTTATTAAATTCATTCCCGACATTCCCCTTAATTCAATAAGACCTTTTCCTTAGTTGTGCTGTGTTTTGATAGTTAAAAAATTCAGTTTCTACGACTTTCACAAATATTGAATTGCAATTTTTTTATTTTCCCTTCTTTAATAACTAAGAAAAAAAAAGAGCTTGCCTTGTGTTAGTGGTGTTTTGAAAAAGATTCTGTTTGGTTGCAGAGCTGGTCGCTATGAAGTTGATGGATATATTTATAATGCTGCCGAGGAGCCTAAAATACTGATCACAGGGAAATGGAATGAGTCACTGAGCTGCCAACCATGCGATTTGGAAGGCGAACCTATTCCAGGAGCAGAGTTGAAAGAGGTTACTTACTGTACTTTATTCTAAATTATTTTCCATCTTTCATATGCAAGTGTGGTTGATGAGAGTAATAGGCTGAAAAATCATATGACGGGACTTTGGTAAATATGTATATCATACAAATGAAGGGCTTATATACAGCTGGTGGTCCTTAATACTTGCTTACGGAAAGATACCAAGTGATCTAGCTTTTAATTTCATGGAATTAGTTATTAGATGCAAATTCTAAGTAATCCACATGTTTCTCAATGACTTATGTTTGTTAATTCATTTATTTAATGAAGTGTGAGCTGGTAAATATATTATTTCTATAGCTAATGCCTATCTTGTTCTGCAGGTTTGGCATGTTGCTGCTGTGCCTAAGAACGACAAATTTCAGTACACATATTTTGCACATAAAATAAACAGCTTTGATACTGCTCCTAAGCAGTTGTTAGCATCAGACTCGCGTTTGCGTCCTGATAGATTTGCACTTGAACATGGTGATCTCTCCAAAGCTGGTTCAGAAAAGAGCAGGTCTTTCTCTCTGAAAAAAAAAATAAAAATCAAGAGTAAAATAAATTATCGTATGTTTTTCTTTGGTTTCATGTTAATGCTGTTGTTTCTTTGTTGCTGTCTTTTTTGCCCATTATAGTTTGGAAGAGAGGCAAAGAGCTGAAAAGAAGGAACGAGAGGCCAAAGGTCACCAGTTTGCACCAAGATGGTTTAATTTGACTAACGAAGTTACTCCCACACCTTGGGGTGAATTGGAAGTGTATCAATATAATGGTAAATATGCTGAACATCGGTCTGCTATCGATAACTCAGACTCCATTGATGTGGCTGATGTTAGATCAACCGAGTTCAACCCGTGGCAGTTTGGCAATTTGTCTTTGGAATGAGGTACTCTAGTTATCTGCATTACTAATCTGAATCTGGAGTTGGTTAATGGAACTTCTTTCAGCGATATGTGAATGCAGTACGTTGTTTGCTATTATGTTGTGTACATCGTTTCCATAATCTCTATCATAGTTGGTCTTAGTATTCCCATTGACGAAATTTCTACGTTCTGTGTCTCAAACTTGACGCATCAAGGTAATGGTCAGCTGCTGTTGTTTATTTAGTTGAAAGCGTGTAACTGTTTTCCATTGAATGAAATATTAAACCATTAAATTAGAATATAAAAGAACAGAAAAAAAGAAGATATTATTAGTGAGAGACCAGCTTCTGCCATATAATACTGTAACTTTCTCTTGTTTAACCTTCGTGTTTTTTTTTTGAATCATATTACCAGTGGCAATTGAAGTAAAATGACTTGCCTCTTAATTTAGCATTTTTACTTTTATTTCTTGGAGGGTGGGTGGGGGTGTAAAACCTGATTTTTGTATTTCTTGGTAGAAAGTTTGATCGATGCCATTGTTGGGATAATTAACAACTAATTTTGTCATAATTTTTATTTGTTCCTCTGTTTGTTTTGATTCAAAGGTAGCAACCAACTATACTCGATTACTTTGCAAGACAATTATAAATTATAGTTGTGTTAATTTCTTTCCGTAAATTTCATTTCACAGATTGATCTTGTTATTCTTTTTCGTACAAGAATATTTTCGACTATGTCATATTGTTAGAGATAGATATCTGTTGCTAATGGGTGACATGGCTACCATACATTTTGCTAAATAAGTTAAGGGCGTGTTTATTGATTTTTGGATTCATTTTGTGATTTAATCATAAAGAAAAATCATTCCAAAATAGAGTACCTGGATTACTACTTGATGACCGTTTTGCAACTTTGTACATTAATCAGAGCAGTGGAGCAAAACGCCAAAATAATTTGATTGACATTGACATCTATCTAAGCCTGTACAATGTCAAGCTATATATGCGTAGGAATAACATTGATTAAAAAACTAGTCAGGCAGACGGGTGACCATCAAATGGTCAATGATATCAAATCAAATGCCACATGTATTACAGGTCACATGGAAATGCCACATATGTCACAGGTCACATGGAACTTGTTTTTCTTTCTGGATCACAAACCTGCCATGGAAGATTGTGTTGTCCCAAACATTATCTGGCAAAGCCTGCTTTTTTCATCTGTATAAAGCTGCTTTGCCTTTCACTTCAGCTCGTGAATCGTCTCATCAACATATTGACTTCCCAAGCACTCAAAAATTTGTGAAATTGTTAATAAGACTTATGTACACACGCGAAAAACGCCAGGACAAAGTGCCATTTTTAAAATCCAAGGTGGCATATTTACTTGGCTGCCATAGATATTGTTTTGAAAAATAGCTTTAAAAATATAATGACAAGTGGATATAATAGGAATGTGAAGTACCATACACGTGAATAATTGTAGCTTTTGATAAAATATTAATATACTAACTAATTCAATATACATTTGCCACCGCATATACCGTATAAGTTTATTACACTTTTTCTAATTAAAAGAATAATAATAACAAATAAAGCAATGGATAATTCTTCCATAATCTACCTTTTATTAAGACAAAATGATATATATTATTATTAGTATTGGATTTAATTTTTTATGTTATTAAAATAATTTTTTTTATAAACCATATTCATTAGAAATCACAAAATTTAATGTTATAATTTTTTTTGGAAAAATACTAGTTTGACTTTTGTTTGAATACTCGATCGGCCCCTATATTTTATTAAATGATAATTCAGACCATATGTTTTGCAAAATGAATCAAAATAGTACTTTGAGCCCAATTTTGATCAAACATTTTTTCAATATGACCAAAATACCCTCATTTTTTTTAATTAATGAATTAATTAAATAATTAAGAATAACTTTTTATTAATTAAAATAACACAACAACCTCACCAAACCAACAAATATGTTTGAACAAAACATCAACAAATTAATTCGAATCCCAAATCATAACACACAACATCAACAGATTAAACAAAAAAATTAGTATAAATTCTTAGATCTGAACTGTATCCAAAGAAAAAGCCAAAATTACATCACTCTAACAATGACAAAAACTATTGATTCATGAACCTATCATCATTTTCGATCTTGAAAGAACCAAATGTAGATTTTAAATCCACCAGACCCACTATTCCATAACCTAAGCCACCAGAGATGGAGAAGAAGCTCCAAAACCTACTCTGTTGCGTTTCAAGCCAGCAAAAAATCCATATAGCAAAAATCCAAATCAGTTCTCAGATCTTGTTGTTTGCCCAGGTTCCCAAGGAAGAAGTCTCTCGCCAGCCACATCCCTCCTTTGCCCAGATTCTGGATGCACCTAAATCCCAGCGTTGACCTCGATTTAGCCTCTTTGTCCCCGACTGCCTACAACAATGATATGACGTCTTCATCTCTGGAGGCCTACACGAATGGCGATGATGCTCATCAAATACGCAGAACTCACCCTTGTTGCAGATATTGTTATATTATTTTATAATATAATGTTTTAGATTAAATAAATGTGACAAAGAGTGTCACATATTGTAACATATAATATAGAGTTACAATATTTAGATATATGTGAATATCTAAATATGTAACATATTTGGTGTTACAAATTCAGTTACAAATTTGTAACTTCTAAATATTGCCCATTATTGTGTATATTTGTTGTTACACAATATTGAGATGAATTTCTTAAAGCCATATGTGATATGGTTGTTAGATATATGATTTTAACCCCAATAATGTGTTTCAGGGGTTATAAAATCATTTGGGAGTGGATAGGAACCGTGTGGAAAAAAAGCACATTTTCATGTGCTGAAATTGGCTAGTGGTCGCGGCCATGATTGTTGGTGGCCACAGCCTGGGGAATAGAGACCAGTGGTAGTGGCCATTGATACTCCTAGCCACGGCCACAGAGACAGATTGGCCAGATTTTTCAGTTTTTTCAATCTTTTTTTAACGACTCCAAAAACACAGATAACTCCCAAATCTCATTTTTTAATTCCATAAACATCCAATTAATTATTGGTAACAGCCATGGGGGTTGGTGGAGTTTGAAATTCAAAGGGTGTCTCTAAACTTTATAAATAGGAGCTTATTGCTCACTTGTAAGACACAACTTTGCTATCCATTAGAGCACTTGGCTAGAAAACACCTAGATGCTTGATTATTCCAGAAAGCAATTTCCAAAATCTGTGAGAGATCCCTTAGTGCTTGAGTTAGGAGGAAATAAGCTTTTGGACAAAGGTTTCAAACCTTGTTCAAATTGGTGATCCCCAACACTCTTCACTTTGGTAGTGTGAGTGAGAGTTATTTGTCATTTGATTCTTGTTCTTATCTTTTATTCTATTGCTTTTCATCTTCATATTCTTCTTCTCTATTTACTTGTATTTCTTGTTTAGAGTTGTAATCTTTTCTTTTCTCTTTGTTACAAACACTTTTGCTTTATTTGTATCTTTTTGTTTAGAGTTGTATTCCTCCATTCTCTTCTTCTAATTCTTCTATTGTTTATTTGTATTTTCAGTCATAGAGTTGTAACATTATTTAATACATATTATTTATTTGTAATATTTTGTCTAGAGTTGTAATATTTCTTACCATATCCATTGAAATAACATATATTTTCCTAACATTCAAAAGCTTATCCCTTTGTTTGTTTCAATGGAAGGTGAGACTATCAAGATCATGAATTAAGACCTAGTGAGGTTGGATAGGTTTGATGGGTCCAATTTCACTAGATGGCAAGACAAGGTGAGATTCCTCTTGACCACTCTCAAGATCACCTGCATTCTAGAGTCCACTCTAGAACCTCTCCCAACGCCATCTGACAAAGACACTCCCGAAAAGGTGGAGAAAAAAGGAAGAGGGAGGAGGACAATCTCCTTTGTAGGGGTCATATCCTCAACGCCCTTTCCGATAGGCTCTATGACCTGTACACCGAGGCCAAATCGACAAAGAAAATATGGGATACACTTGAGACAAAATTCAAGGCGGAAGAGGAAGGTACCAAAAAGTTTTTGATATCTCAATATATTGATTTCAAGTTTTTTGGTGATTATTCTTCCTCAAATACATGAATTGCAAATAATTGTTAACAAATTGAAAGTTTTGAAGATTGAGCTTCCCGAGGCCTTTCAAGTTGGTGCTATAGTGGCTAAATTACCACCAACTGAAGGATCTATAGGAAACGAATCCTTCATAAAAATGAGGATTATTCTTTGGAGGAAATCCAAAAGCATATTCGAATTGAGGAGGAATCGATATGTAGAGATAAACTTGTGGAGGGGTCTAATGAAGAGACTTCTAAAGAAAATGCAGTGTCACAACCAAAACATCCCAAAAATAAAGGGAAAGGCAAGAAGGGTAATGAGACATCCTTGGGTCCAAGAACCAACCCAAACAAGTTTAAGGGCGAGAAATGTCCTTGCTTTGTGTGTGGGAAAAATAATCACTATGCTAGAGAGTGTAGGCATCGAAAAGACCAACAATGACTTAAGGTAAATGCAACTCAAGAGGAGAATATAGTTGCTACCCTTAGTGAGGTGAATGCGGTCCAAGGCAAGGTGAAAGGGTGGTGGTATGATACATGTGCCACTGTCCATGTCACCTATGACAAATCATTGTTCAAGACCTTTGAAGAGTCAAAGGGCAACCATGAGATTCAAATGGACAATGAGGGAAAATCCAAGGTACTTGGCAAAGGTACCATTGAAGTCTTTTTTACCTCCGGCAAGAAAGTAACATTAGTGAATGTACTTTATGTTCCCGAAATGAGTAGAAACTTGGTAAGTGGTGATTTGCTTGGCAAGCCCAGAATTAAAGCCGTTTTTGAGTCCGGTAAACTTATTCTTACCAAATCCAATGTATTTTTGGGAAATGGGTACTCTTATGAGGGTATGGTTAAGTTGTGCATCAATGATGTAACTTTCAATGTTATCAATAAAAATGCTAATTCCGCCTATATTGTTGAGTATGATTCTTTATTTTTGTGACATCTTAGACTACCTCATATAGGTTTTTCAACCATAAAAAGAGTAGTAAAATATGGTATGATTGCATGCAATATTAAAAAATATGGTAAATGTGAAACATGTGTTAAGGCAAAAATGATTAAAAATTTCCCAGTGTAGAAAGATCATCTAATTTACTAGATTTAATCCATAGTGATATTTGTGAATTAAATGGTGTTTTAAGTAGAGGTGGTAAAAGATATTTTCTTACTTTTATAGATGATTTTAGTAGATATACCTATGTGTTTCTTTTCAATCATAAAAATGAAACTTTTGATGCTTTTAAAGTATATAAATTAGAAGTTGAAAATCAACTCCATAAAAAGATAAAGGTGCTAAGAAGTGATAGAGGAAGAGAGTATTTCTCTAATGAATTCAATACATTTTGTGAAGAAAATTGTATAATTCATGAGTGCACCGCACCTTATACACCACAACACAATGGTGTTGCCGAAAGGAAAAATAAGACTTATCTAGAGATGATAAATTCTATGTTGGTGTTTTCTAAGTTGAACTTCAACTTATGGGGTGAAGCGTTGTTAACCGCTTGTCACATTCTTAATCGAATACCGATGAAGAAAAATGAGATATCTCCATATGAGTTATGGAAAGGAAGAAAACCCAACATAGGGTACTTTAAAGTGTGGGAGTGTCTTGCATATTGCAAGAAAAATGAACCTAATAGAACAAGATTAGGTTCAAGAGCCACAAAGTGTGATTTTGCTGGTTCTTCCAACAATAGTAAAGCTTATAGGCTATTAGACTTAGAGCCTAATGTTGTGATTGAATCTAGAGAAGTTTAATTCTTTGAGAACATTTTATGTGACAAGAATTCTCAAGCTTCAACATCTCTAAAGGAGAATTTGTTATATGAGAACAATTCTCAAGCTTCTACATCCAAAAATGATTCTCAAGAGGATAGTTCTCAAAGGAATGTAAAGCAATCCATTGAACTTAGAAGAAGTCAAAGGCTTAAAAAGGAGAAAAGTCTAGTATTGGATGAGGCAGATTCTCAACGAATTTCTTTCTACATGGTAAAAAGAAATAGAGAGGAAGTCATTAGGAAAGTCTAGTATTGGATGAGGCAGATTCTCAACGAAATTCTTTCTACATGGTAGAAGGAAATCATCAGGAAAATTCCTATTGTACTTCTTATTGAGGATGATCCTAAGACTCATAAAGAAGTCATGCAATCGAGAGATAGTGCATTTTGGAAAAAAGCCATCAATGATGAGATGGATTCCATTCTTTCCAACAATACTTGGGAATCGATAGACCTCCCACCGGCGTCTAATTCAATTGGGTGTAAGTGGGTATTTAGGAGAAAATACCACACTGACGACATTATCCAAACCTTTAAAGCTAGATTAATAGCTAAAGAGTTTAGGCAAAAAGAGGGTATCTATTATTTCGATACCTATGCGCCTATTGCAAGAACAACTTCTATAAGAATTTTGTTTGCTTTGGCTTCTATACACAACTTGTATGTTCATCAAATGGATGTCAAAATGACATTCCTTAATGGTGACCTCAATGAAGAAGTCTATATGGAACAACCCGAAGGGTTTGTCCTACCAAGATATGAACATAAAGTATGTAGACTTGTAAAATCCTTATATGGATTGAAACAAGCTCCTAAGCAATGGCATGCGAAATTTGATCAAGCCATCATGTCTAATGGGTTTAGGCACAACAACGGAGACAAGTGTTTGTATTCCAAAACTTGTAAATGATATGTGATCATTGTTTGTTTATATGTGGATGACATGCTTATTCTAAGTGATAGCATGAAAGGGATAGAAGAAACGAAGAGGTTTCTATCATCAACCTTCAAGATGAAAGATCTTGGAGAAGTTGACACCATACTTGGTATCAAAGTGAAGAAACATAGTGGGAGTTTTGCGTTGGGGCAAGTCCACTATGTTGAGAAAGTATTGAACAAATTTAACCATCTCAAGGTTAAAGATGTCAATACTCCATTCGATCATAGTGTAAGACTAGAGAAGAATGAAGGAAGAGCGGTGGCTCAATTGGAGTACGCTAGTGCTATAGGGATTCTTATGTACGCTGCCCAATGTACTAGACTTGATATAGCATTTGCGGTAAGTAAACTTAGTAGGTTCACAAGTAATCCAAGTGTGGATCACCCAAAGGCTATTGGGAGAGTCATAGGTTATCTCAAGAAAACCAAAGGACTAAGCCTTCAATATTCCAAATTTCCTTCAATCTTAGAAGGATATACAGATGCAAGCTGGATATCCAATCTTGGGGACAACCTGTCCACAACTGGTTGGGTATTTACACTTGGCGGGGGTGCAATTTCTTGGGGTTCCAAGAAACAAACCTGTATATCTCATTCCACTATGGAAGCAAAGTTTATAGCTCTAGCTGCTACTGGCAAAGAGGGCGAAGGGTTAAGGGATCTATTGATAGAGATACCCCTAATAAAAGAGAATGCATCCACTATATCGATACATTGTGATAGCCAAGCAACATTGGCTAGAGCATACAACAGAGTGTATAATGGGAAGTCTAGACATATTAGTCTAAGACATGGATATGTAAGAGAATTGATTCAAAGATGAGTCATCTCAATATCCTATGTGAGAACAAGTGAAAACCTGGCGGATCCTTGCACTAAGCCACTAACGAGAGATTTAGTAGCTACATCATCTCGAGGGATGGGACTTAAACTCCCTAAAGAGATTCACAATTGATGGTAACTGTAATGCCCCAAAATCCCTAATGCGGTTTAATGGCTAGATTAGTAGGCCAGGAGGGCCATAATTATTTTATTATGCCATTAAATGATTATATGCATGTTTATGTGAATTATATTATAATATGATTTTAAATGCATGCATGTGGGTCCACATTTGATTATAAGGGCATTTTGGTAATTTGGCCCGTTGAGGGCATATTTGTATATTTTGGTGCATGTTGTGATTTATGGATGAGATCCCATCATTATGTGGATATATTCGAGCTATTCGACATGAGACGGTCTTAGATAGAAAATTAGCGGTTTTGTCATAACGGGGTCAATTATTGGGATATTGGATAATGAGACTGTTTGTATGAGGATATATTGGGAGTTATTGAGTTCATGAGGAAATTCTGGGAGTTTTGACTATTTTTCCCCCGGGGATGTTTTTGGGACCCCGAGAATTAGAATTTATTTGAGGTTACTTAAGCCTGAAGTAGTCTGTCAGAAAGAACCTTACGTTAAAACACCTTTCTCACTCTTCCCATTAGTTCTTTTTACCGTTCGTTGCAATTTCGAAGAAAACTTGAGTTCTAGGAGTCGGAATCAAGCAACGATCGAGGCATAGAAATCCTAGGAAATATTAGAAGCTTTTTGACCGAAGGATTTAGTGAGAAACAACCTAATCAAAGGTAATCTAAGTTTTAAGTTTTGAGTTTTAGAGTTTCTAAGCTTTGATTTGGATTTTGTGTGTTGATGAGCTTTTGAATTGTTTGAGCCTCAGGATTTGATGATTGTGGATCATTGGGATGTTTGGGAACTTTGATTTTTTTATTTGGAGATGTTTAAGTAGGTTTTTGGAAGGTTTAAAATGTGAGAAAACAGAGTTATGGCTGGTTCCCGGGTGGGGGTTGCGACCCAAGTTGGGTGCTGAGGGTGGTGGAGGTTGTACGTGCTGGGGGCCGCGGCGCTTGCTCCTAGCTTGGCTGGAGGCCGTGGCTCAAGGTTTTGGGGTCGCGGCTCATGAGGGCTTTTGAGGCCAAATGGGTGTTTTGATCATGGGAACTCAATCTAAGGCCTCGGGATCGTTCCTACTACCCGGTTTAGTGGGATTGGATGTCCCAGAGGCTAGGTTTTGGTTCAGGAACCTTCGTTAATCATTTTATTGATGAGATCCCATATTTGGTTATGACTAGGTGATTGCTAAGGAACTAAAAGACAGATCGTTCTCAAGGGTCGTTCTTTTACTTATTCTTGCTCGAATCAGAGGTAAGAAAACTGTATCCCATATGTGACATGCATGGTTATTCTTGATGCATGTTGGATGTTTAAATGTGATGCATGTGATGCACGAGAAACATGTGATTAGGGCATGCCATAAATATAGAATATGAGATTGATCAGAGCTTGAGCCTTTGTGTTTATGCATGATCCTAATTATGCTAGCAATTGTTAAGTAAGCATGCTGAATGCCCTGTATTTGGATATTTGACATATGATATATGCTTGGTAGCATTGCTTACTTGTGCATGGCCCTGACTATTCAAGATTGGCGTTGGTCGCGTGTTACTGACCTAAGAGCCAGAAACGGCATAAGCGTCATGAACGCAGAGCCGATAAAAGATTAGATCTAATCGACATCTGCATTGGATGACTCAATATGAGCATTAATGCCGGACCGACCCTAAGTTCGATGAAAACTAAAAGCGCTTGACTAGTCTATGACTAGTTACTCAGAGCTAGGGCCTAAGGCCTAGGTGAATCTTTTGTCACATGGCTAGGGAGCGGAATCCCACGATTGTGACTCTATGGTCACTCGGTAGGTTTATGTTGGTGACTTTTTCATCAAATATCTACCTTGTTTAAGCTAGTGAAAGGATCACTTATTTTTAAAGCCCAGGTGACCCTATCGTCATATGGCTAATGGGAATGGAACCCACCTTAGTGACTTTTACAACTGTCACTCCTTTATTATGGACTAAAAGTCCTGGATGGTTATTACGATCATTGTTTGATATTATATTAATGTAGTATTGAGTTTTCTTGCTAGGCTTTGGCTCATGGGTGCTATGTGGTGCAGGTAAAGGGAAAGAAAAGTTCACCTAACCCTGATTGGAGAGCTTAGGTGGTGATGTGTACATATGCAGCCGCTTGACCACAACGGCCAAGGAGTTCTCAGGGAAACTAGGGGGTTTACCCTATTTTTGTCGCTTAGATCGGTGGGTTGTAAATTTTATAATGTAGTGACCATTTTGCATTGTAAATAACTTGTAAGCATTTTTTATGGGCACATGATCAGTTTTATGTTTTAAATAAAATATATCATTTCCTTTTGATTGGTTTCTACCTTAACCTATTAATAACACCTAGAAGCACGTTATTAACCAAAGAACTCGATTAGCGAGTTAAATTCACGGTTCAACGTTCACCGTAACGGTCTTGGGGTAACCAGGGTGTTACAACTTGGTATCAGAGTGTGCCAAGGTTTAGGGTTCCTGTAGACTGGCTGGACATGTACACTCACCACTGAAGACAAGCTCGACTCATGGTTTGGTAACTATTTATGTAGTTATATGTATAACTGCTTAAATATAGTATAAATGCTTTACCTGTTTACATGAGACACCATGTTAAACCTGTGCCCTGAATATTGCATCTTCAGCAACCGTGTGCTAAATAGTACTGAAATTGCTGGAACATACTCATTAGTATTGTTGATTGTGAATTATTATCTGATACATGTTAAGTGTTAAATGTTATAATCATGTATCCATTTGTATGTTTGTATAACTGTGGAATTTGGTGATTATATGTTGATCTTGGACCATGAGGCAGCAAGAGGTTTTGTTATTACTGCTTAATTGGCCGCTTTGATTGTTTCAACAAGGTTTAAGTTGATAAGAATGAATCTATGACAGACAGATACATCAGCTGGCCAGAGTGATCAAGGTCAGAATAATAATAATCAGGGTCAAGAGAATGACCAGGGTCAGATTCCATAGCTAGCTCCTGCGAACTAACAGCAGTTGTTTAATGAGTTGTAGGCTACAGTGTTGAGGCAGGGAGAAGAATTCCGCCTCCTAAGACAACAACAAGCTCCTGCAATACCCAGTGTATCTGAGGCACCTCCTGTATCGGTGCCAGCAGCTGCCTGAGGTTGGTAACAAATGGGAGCCTCTCTATGAAAGGTTCAGAAAGCAGCAACTTCCAGTTTTTGAAGGTAGTGCAGATCCTGCTAAAGCTGAGCAGTGGATGAGCATGATTACCACCATCCTTGACTTCATGAGGGTGACTGGTAATGAGAGCGTGGCTTGTGCCACGTATATGTTTCGGGAGGATGCCCGAGTTTGGTGGGAGGTTATAACTGTTGGATTAGCTTATACAGGATCTATATTTATTTTCATGTATATCTAATATTAAACAAATTAATACGAGATAGCCTAAAACATGTTTCTAAAATTGAATTCAAAGAGAAACAAATAATAGAATACTTACAGTATACGCAGCAGAATTAAAGAGTCCTTCCTTCAGTTTCTCTAACTCTTGTATCCTCTTTGTCGCAGAGTATTATCAAGAAACTGAACTAATCTTCTATTTTCTTCACAATCTTCCAATGTATCCTTAGAACCACCTAGATTAGTGTGGACAATTCTCAACACATGAGATAGATATAGAGAGAAGAAGAGAAAATAACAAAGAGGCTTAGAAAATGACTTGTGTTTAGAGAGAATCTAAAACTATCAGAAAATCTGACTTGTGACTTGTGACTTATGACTTATGTTTTGACTTCTCTCTAAGAACTCATTTTATAGACTCAATTAGGCCATTTAATTTAATTAAAAAATCAATAAAATAATAGCCATTTTGAAGCCCTAGGTCGAAATTATCATGGGCTATAGGCCCGTGAAATTTCCCATTTGATTATAAGCTCATTGGACTTAAAATCAAGGCTTGTATTATTTTCTATTGATTTAATTAATTAAATAATTATTTAAATCTTTTATCAAATTAATTATTTATAATTTATTTATTAATTTAGATACCAATTTATCTTAATTAATAAATCTTCCATAATTTCTCTTTTCTTCTCAAAATTACACAACTCTGTGAAACTATCCAAAATTGACCTAGTCAACTTTGATAATTCTAATTGATGATTAAATCAATTAATTGAGACTATCTAGATGATTTTATCCAAGGTACAATGGGGACCATGGGCCTATGAAATCAAGCTCCAATAAGTTATCATAAATCTAACAAATAAATTTACTAACTTATTAATTCCTCGTGACTCCACTATAGACTCAGAATTGCATTCTTGAATTCATAGAACGCTCTATAACAAATATAGATATGCTATTAATTATCCATTGTTACAACCATAATTGTCACTCAATCCTCTTTAGACGGTCTACAATGAGATAGGACTAAAATACCGTTTTACCCCTCATTGTATTTTATCCTTAAAACACTTAGTTCCTTGTAAATGATATTTCAGTAAACTAATTTAATTACTGAAATGAGATCTCTATCATTTAACACCTTGAACCAAACTAAAAGGAAACCATCGTTTCAATTCTTCATCAGAAGCTATAGATGTTTATATCTATGATTAACACTCCCACTCAATTATACTACCGAGTTCCCAAGATGTAAGTATGTGCTAGTCCGTAGGGTAAGCTGGTAACGAACAAGTCAAAGAACTCAAATAATACAATCAGTTAGAATACTAACCACTCAGAATTGAGATTGAATTGACCTATGGTCAACTATATGATATGACTAGAATAGATAATAATGGTATGTTTACTTATCTTATCAACTGTCAATATCAACCCAGTCCGATGTAACAAATACATCTGATCTGATCTACTTTGCTAATGTTCTGGAAAGAACATAACACTGTAATGTGTAAGTAGATCATATCATAGATTGGCAAATCAGTATAAATCATGTGCACTGACTAATCTTAGGATTAACTTATTTTGAACATTTAATCAAATTTATATTCCACTGTGATGACGTCACTATAAATAAGATTAGCTATATGCTCGGGATTTAATAGAAGTTTATATTAAACAAATAATCATCAAAATAAAACATGTGAGCAAAGTGATTGACCAAGTCAAAAAATGATTTCTATTCTTTTATTGATAATAAAATGAGATTACAAAGAATTTGAGTTTTAATTAGGGCATAAAACCCCAACAAACTCCCACTTGCACTAATTGAAACTAATGCCTTAATTCTACTAATCCCATCTCCTTGATATGCTTATCAAATGTAGCTTCTGGTAGTGTCTTTGTAAACGGATCCGCAAGATTGTCTTCAGTTGCAATCTTCATAACCTTCACATCTCTCCTGGCCACATATTCTCGAATAATGTGATACTTCCATTCTATATGCTTACTCCTCTTGTGACTTCGAAGTTCTTTCGAGTTGGCTATTGCTCTTGTATTGTCACAAAACAACACAAGCGGTTTATCCATTTCTGGAATAACACCAAGATCCGAATAGAACTTCTTTAGCCAGACTATTTCCTTAGCTGCTTCTGACGCGACTATGTACTCAGCCTCCATGGTGGAATCTGAGATTGCAGACTACTTTATGCTTCTCCAAATCACAGCTCCACCCCCAAGAGTAAACACCATTCCAGAAGTAGACTTCCTGTCATCGACATCAGTCTGAAAATCTGAATCGGTGTAGCCTACAGGGTTCAGAACACCACCCTTGTAGACTAACATATAATCCCTAGTCCGTCTCAAATACTTCAGGATATGCTTAACTGCTATCCAATGTTCCGGTCTTTGGGTTTGACTGATACCTGCTCACTACTCCCACTGCATAGTAGATATCTGGTCTAGTACACAACATGGCATACATCAAACTTCCAACTGCAGATGCGTTAAGAACTTTTCTCATTGCATCTTCCTCTTCAGGAGTCTGGGGGGGACTGCTTCTTTGAAAGATGAATTCCATGGCGGGACGGTAGATGCCCTTTCTTGGAATTTGTCATTGAGAAACGTTCAAGCAATTTATCTATGTAAGCTTCTTGAGATAGAGCTAAGAGTCTGTTCTTTCTATCCCTGATGATCTGGATACCTAGAACATAACTCGCTTCACCCAAATCCTTCATTTGTAATTGAGTGCTCAGCCAATTCTTCACATCTGATAATTTCTTAACATTGTTTCCAATGAGTAAAATGTCATCTACATAAATAACCAGGAATACCACTATTTGATTTGCCTTCAGTTGGTAAACACAGGGCTCATCAATATTTTGTTCAAATCCATAGGTCTTGATTATTTCATCAAACCTAAGATTCCAGGAACGAGAAGCTTGCTTAAGTCCATAGATGGACCTATTCAACTTGCAAACTTTTCCTTCTTGTCCAGCTACTTTAAATCCTTCTGGATGATCCATATAAATGACTTCGTCAAGCTTTCCATTAAGAAAAGCTGTCTTGACGTCTATTTTCCAGATCTCATAGTTGAGAACGGCTGCTATGGATAGGAGGATGCGAATGGATTTAAGCATGGCTACCGGACTAAAAGTTTCCTCATAGTCCACGCCTTCTCTTTGGGTATAACCCTTTGCCACTAATCGAGCTTTATAAGTCTCGATATTTCCATCAACACCTCGTTTCTTCTTGTAGATCCACTTGCACCCAATGGCCCTAAAGTCACTAGGTGCTTCCACAAGATCCCAGACGAAATTTGAGTACATGGACTCCATTTCCTGTTTCATGGCTTCGAGCCATAGTTCCTTTTTAGGGCTAGCCATTGCTTGTTTGAAAGACAATGGATCATCATTACTAGTGTCACAAACAACCATATTGGTTTCACCATCCAAGCCATAGCGAACTGGGTTTCTAGAAACCCTCCCACTACGATGAGGCTCCGTGACTGTTTGTTCAGGAACAGTGGTACTTTCTTCATTTAAATCAACTTGCGTCGGTTGTACATGAAGAGTGGGAATTTCATCATCGACTTGCGTTGATGACGATGGAACATTGGTTGGAGTCAATTCTTTAACCATCTCCTCTAAAACTACTTTGCTGCGAGGTTTAAAGTTCTGGACATAGTCATTTTCCAGAAAAGTAGCATTTGTAGAAGTAAACACTTTATTTTCTGAATGACTATAAAAAAGTCCACCCCGAGTACCTTTAGGATAGCCAACAAACATGCAAACTTTAGTTTGTGGTTCTAGCTTTCCCTCCTTTTTCCTCAGGACATGAGTGGGACACCCCCAGATTCTATAATGGCGTAAACTAGGTTCACGACCATTCCAGCGTTCTAAAGGTGTTTTGGGGATCAATTTTGACGGCACGACATTGAGAATGTCATTCGCGGTTTCAATTGCATGTCCCCAGAACGAAGTTGGTAGAGTTGAGTAACTAAGCATGCATCTAACCATTTCCAATAAAGTTCTGTTTCGACGTTCCGCTACACCATTTTGTTGCGGAGTACCTGTGGCAGTAAGTTGTGATAAAATCCCAAGTTCAGTTAAATGATCTTGGAACTGCATATCCAAATATTCTCCACCCCTATCAGATCGCAAGATCTTTAACGTTTTACCTAATTGGTTCTAAGCCATTGCTAGGAATTCCTGAAACTTTGAAAATGTTTCTGTGCATTAGGTAAAGACATAAGTATCTAGAGTAATCGTCAATGAAAGTGACAAAATACTCCAAACCACCCCTAGCTTGTACATTCAAAGGTCCATAAACATCTGAATGCACAAGACCAAGTGGTTCTTTGGCCCTATCATCCTTTGTAGAGAATGGATGCTTGGTCAGTTTGCCTTCTAGACAAGATTCACAGACAGGTAATTCACCTAAGGTGAGTTTCCTTAAAGGTCCGTCCTTTGTAAGTCTTTGAATCCTATCATAGCCAATGTGACCTAGTCTCAAGTGCCATAAATATGTCATATTATTGTTATCGGTCTTTTGATGTTTATTGGTCCTAGGTTTAGCTACTTTGAATAAATCATTATTAAGAGCGAGGGGTTCGTTAGGTCGCAGAATGTAAAGCCCGTTTTCCAAACATGCAATACACAATTGTGATCCATTGAAAGAAATAGATATATTAAAACTTGTGAAAGTCATAACAAATCGTTCTAATTGCAACATGGAAACTGAAATTAAATTTCTACTAAAATCCAGAATAAAAAATACATCTTTTAAAATTAAAAATTTATTTCCGAACTTCAGACCAGCTCTTCCTCTAGCTTGGACCACAACGAACACTCCGTTCCCAACTCTAAGCTTTAAGCCGCCTTCGTTCACTTCCTCCCACGATTCAAGAAGCTGTAAAGAGTTACAAACATGGTTAGTAGATCCAGAATCAATAATCCAAACAGAGTTATCATTCTCTAAAACACATGTTTCCAAGATAAATGAACTATAATCATTACCTTTGTTTTTATCTGCTAGAAACTTGGGGCAATCTTGTTTCCAATGCCTCTTCTCTTTGCAGTGAAAACATTTACCTTTACCTTTCTTGTTTTTCCCCTTAGGCGTCTGTGCACTTGATTGTGGACTCGTCTTTGCAGCCTTTGCAGGCTTGGGGTTGTTTATTTGTCCACCTTTCCTCTTGTTTCCATCTTTCGAAGACGAAGCTTGGTTAGCTTCAGCCTTAGCTAGATGAGCAGCAACATTAGTAGTCTTATTTTCACCTCCTTTACTAGGTCCACCCATGACAGGTTCAATAATCTGAAGCTCGTTCATGAGCTGCGTCAGACCATAGTTGAGTTGAGCACGAACGTGCAGACACGATGCCATCCGAGAATTTACGGTGCCATCACGAACATGCAGAGACGGTGCTATCCAAGCATTTACGGTACCATCACGAGCATTGACGGTGCCATTAATAACGTGCGGACACGGTGCTCGTTATGGGGATTCCTCAATCATGAAGAATTCAGAGTTGTCACCAATCAACTCTATGTTGATATTCTGCTTCCAATTAAGGAAGTTTTCTCCAGTGAGTTTCTCCATCAAAAGTTGAGAAAGGATGGGAGTAGACATAGACACTACTAAGCTTAAAACTACAAATTATCAATAAAATAGAAATCAATCACATTTGCTCAATAAAACTTCTATTCACATAAATTTGAAGAAATAGCACAACATATACCAAAAATATGTAAGATATGAGAAAAAATACCAAAAACAATCATATCTCTATTTCTTTAGGTTTTTAACCAATCTATGATATCATTGTCCCGGTTGGCAAGAGTAAAAAATATCACTAGTTAAATAGAGTTGTAAACTCATTTAAAAATGGACACTACTATTAACAACCTACTATTCGATCAAAATAAGAAAACAAAATCTCTTATTTTATGAGCTAGACCCACGATTTCAATAATCATAGATTTAGTCCTAGTAGTCACCGTAGGGGTGAGTCTAGTAGAATTTGACTTATAATTATCTATCTTTTGAAATCTAGCCTTGTCAAAATAACTAATGAACACCTTCCGTAGGGGGACGAATTAAAGCGCCTCGAGGCCCCATTAAGCTATTGACTATGTTAAACCAATGGTGGAGATCGAATAAAATTCTTAAAATAAGCTCATTATAAATTTAAAAATAGTATTTTTATTATTTATTTTTAAAAAATTAATGACTATGGTTTTCCCAAAAAAAATTAAACATATTAAATTTTTTAAAACCAAAGTCCTATAATTTCATATTAATTCGAAAGTGTCACATTGAAACAAATTCAATTAATTTAGAATTAATTTGTTGCTAATCAGTATTTAGGTTTAACTAATATAATGAACCTATACAATTAAGTCCAACTAAGGTAAATGGGCCTTAACAATTGGGCTTGTATGGAGGAGGGCTGGGTCCAGTATGCCGTTCCCACTACAAATGCCTCATATCTTCCATACAAGGTCCAAAAGATAGGAATTTAAACCTTCGTTTTATTAATTGTTATTAATTGATTAGGGCCACTATAGTCATGCAAAGCAAATGAGCCTTCACAAGTGGAATCACCCACAAGAGAGGAATTTAAACTTTACATTTTCAAATGGGCCCAAATAAAACCTATCATTTTATGAATATTTTATTTGGCAAAATACCATATATCTAACAAACATATGGGCCACTATATGCATCTAAGCCCAATTGTAAAAATACCACATATAGTGCAAACAGACATGTTATAATTGGACGGGCCTAATCATGTTACTATATGAGCAATTCTATGAATTTATGCAAAAATACCACAATTGATTTCATTTGCAAAAATACCACAATTAATTATCTAGAATTTATCAAAAAAAAATTCAAATTAATTAATTCTTACAAAAAATAAGTCAATTTAAATGAAATTTATCAACAATTAACAATACTTAATTTAAATTTCATTTATCAACAATCAACTTGGTTTTAGGTTAATTTGAAAAAAAATATTAATTTAATTTAAATAGGATTTATCAACAATTAACTAAAGTTAATTTAAATCTCATTTATTAAAAAAATATTTTATTAATTGTCTGAATTTTTTTTTGATATTATTCAAAATTTAACCAATTTTAAATTTTGAAATCAATATCTTAACTATTTTCCAAAAATGTCTTGTGTTGTTACAACTATTAGCTAATATTTTAACCATTTAAAATATATATATATATATAAATAGTTATAACAACCCAAAAATATCTCAAAATAGTTAAAAAAATTCAAATATCCATAAAAATATCAAACTAACAATATTCAAATTTCAAATAATTTAAATATTAAAAACTATAGAATAAAAAGATATTTATATTTTCAAATAAAGATTTAATAAAAAAAATTAAGAATTTAAATGAAAATATCTTAAATATCTGATATCATAATTCTAATATTTTAATATATTAAAAGATTTAAAATTAAGTTGTTAGTCTATTTTTAAATTTGAATTTGAATCTTTGTAGAAAATATATAATTATTTAAATTTCAACTAACAAAAATATCTTGTTTAAAATAAAACAATTTTAAATGATAAAACAAAAAAGATTTTTTGTTTTAATTATAAATAATAAATTTCAACAATTTTAATTTTCTTTAATTAAAAAAAATGGATGAATAGTACCCACGGTACTGTTCACCGGTTACTATTCATGCGTGGCATGCACGCGTGGTGGAGCATGCGTGTGGGGCGGGTGACGCGGGTGCGCACGCGCGCATGGCAGCCAGGCAAAAAATTTCGATTTTTTTTTTTGTGCAATTTTTCAAACCAAAATAATTTTCTAATTAATTTTTAACACGTTTTTACACAAAATAAAGCATATATAAAATTAATATCATAGAAAACACAACAAAATAACCTAAAAATTGCTAAAATTCACATAAAATTAATATGCTTCATAAAAACATGAAAACCATCCAATTATTCAAACATATCAAATAATCCAATTTTAAACATGTTCATGCATGAAAATAAAGATTACCAAAGTCTCTGATACCAGTTGTTGGATTCGCTTATATATGATCTTTATTAATACGAGATAGCCTAAAACATGTTTCTAAAATTGAATTCAAAGAGAAACAAAGAATAGAATACTTACAGTATATGCAACAGAATTATAGAGTCCTTCCTTCAGTTTCTCTAACTCTTGTATCCTCTCTGTCGCCGAGTATTATCAAGAAACTGAATCGATTTTCTATTTTCTTCACAATCTTCCAATGTATCCTTAGAACCACCTAGATTAGTGTGGGCAATTCTCAACACATGAGATAGATATAGAGAGAATAAGAGAAAATAACTAAGAGGCTTAGAAAATGACTTGTGTTTAGAGAGAATCTAAAACTATCAGAAAACTAGTGATTAAAACTTATGTTTTGACTTCTTTCTAAGCACTCCTTTTATAGACTCAATTAGGCCATTTAATTTAATTAAAAAATCAATAAAATAATAGTCATTTTGAAGCCCTAAGTCGAAATTATCATGGGCTATAGGCCCGTGAAATTTCTCATTTGATTATAAGCCCATTGGACTTAAAATCAAGGCCTGTATTTTTTTATTGATTTAATTAATTAAATAATTATTTAAATCCTTTATCAAATTAATTATTTATAATTTGAACCTTGATTTAAATTTATTTATTAATTTAGATACCAATTTATCTTAATTAATAAATCTGCCATAATTTCTCTTTTCTTCTCAAAATTACACAACTCTGTGAAACTATCCAAAATTGACTTGGTCAACTTTGATAATTCTAATTGATGATTAAATCAATTAATTGAGACTATCTAGATGATTTTATCCAAGGTACAATGGGGACCATGGGCCTATGAAATCAAGCTCCAATAAGTTATCATCAATCTAACAAATAAATTTACTAACTTATTAATTCCTCGTGACTCCACTATAGACTCAGAATTGCACTCTTGAATTCATAGAACGCTCTATAAAAAATATAGATACACTATTAATTATCCATTGTTACAACCATAATTGTCACTCAATCCTCTATAGACGGTCTACAATGAGATAGGACTAAAATATCGTGTTACCCCTCATTATTTTTTATCCTTAAAACACTTAGTTCCTTATAAATGATATTTCAGTAAACTAATTTAACTACTAAAATGAGATCTCTATCATTTAACACCTTGAACCAAACTAAAAGGAAACCATCGTTCCAATTCTTCATCAGAAGCTATAGATGTTCATATCTATGATTAACACTCCCACTCAATTATACTACCAAGTTCGCAAGATGTAAGTATGAGCTAGTTCGTAGGGTAAGCTGGTAACGAACAAGTCAAAGAACTCAAATAATACAATCAGTTAGAATACTAACCACTCAGAATTGAGATTGAATTGACCTATGGTCAACTATATGATATGACTAGAATAGATAATAACGATATGTTTACTTATCTTATCAACTGTCAATATCAGCCGAGTCCGATGTAACAAATACATCTGACCTTATCTACTTTGCTAATGTTCTAGAAAGAACATAACACTGTAATGTGTAAGTAGATCATATTGTAGATTGGCAAGTCAGTGTAAATCCTGTGCACTGACTAATCTTAGGACTAACTTATTTTGAACATATAATCATATTTATATTCCACTGTGATGATGTCACTATAAATAATATTAGCTATATGCTCGGGATTTAATAGAAGTTTATATTAAACAAATAATCATGAAAATAAAACATGTGAGCAAAGTGATTGACCAAGTCAAAAAATGATTTCTATTCTTTTATTGATAATAAAATGAGATTACAAAGAATTTGAGTTTTAATTAGGGCATAAAACTCCAACAATAACCCATACCAGAAACATCAATGCCCTGAGTTGGGAAGAGTTTCAGACTCTGTTCAATGAGAAGTATTACAATAATGCCATCAGGGCAGCAAAAGCCGAGGAATTTATTAGATTGCTTCAAGGGAGATTGTCAGTGATTGAGTATGCCCTGAAGTTTGACCGATTGGAAAAGTTTGCCATGGAGTTGGTGCCCACTGATGGGACCAGGAGGGAGAGATTTCTCAAGGGGCTACAGCCTAGATTAGCCCGTGATGTTTGCATTACCACTATGGCTGGGATTACTACCTATGCACAGGTGGTTGAGAAGGTACTCACAGTTGAGAGTGTAGAGAATAAGATTTGGCGAGATAATGCAGCCAGAAAAGAGTTCAGGAGGACAGGTCCTCCATTTGTGGGTTCTGGTAGGGGTGGAGGCCCCAATGATCAAAAGAGGAAGGCTCCTGACACCTTCCCAGTTCCAGGTTCTGATAGGCGACCTCGTGGTATTACAATCGGTCGTCAAGGTGGTAGTAAAGCCTGGATGCCTTATCCTGAATGCCCTAGGTGCAAGAGGCGTCATTTGGGAGAATGTAGGGCAAGGGCCTGCTTTTTGTGTGGAGCAGTGGGCCATCTTAAGAAGGACTGCCCTAAGGCAAGAAAAGAAGAACCCAAGAAAGTGGACAACTCGGCCCCAATTCGAGTGTTCGCATTGACACAAGCAGAAGCCGAGGCTTCTCCCTTAGTAATTATAGGTCAGATTCTTAGTGGTGGAACCCCTTATAATGTATTGATTGATTATGGTGCTACACATTCTTTTGTTGCTAGTAGAATTATTGATAGACTATGTAGACCCTGTGATTCTTATGTTGTGGGGTTTTGAACTTTATTACCCACTGGGGAGTTAGTGGTATCCAGGAGATGGGTCAGATCTTTGCCAGTGATAGTGGAGGGCAGAGAGTTATCAGTGGATTTGATAGAGTTAGTTATGATTGACTTCGATATGATATTGGGTATGGATTGGTTGGTAAAGTATGGGGCAACCATTGATTGCAGAAGGAAGATGGTCACCTTTAAGCTTGAAGGTGAGGATCCTTTTATGTTTGTTGGTATTGTGCATGGACCTCGCATACCTTTGATTTCTGTTTTGAGGGCTAGAGATCTATTGCAAGAAGGTTGCATTGGATTCTTAGCCAGTGTGGTTGACATCACTCAGGTCATGCCAGTGAGACCAGAAGAGACCAGATTAGTCTGTGAATTCCTGGATGTATTCCAGAAGATTTGCCAGGGTTGCCACCTTGCAGAGAAATAGAGTTCGTGATAGAATTGGCACCAGGGATGGAGCCAGTGTCTAGAGCACCTTACAGAATGGCCCCAATTGAATTAAAAGAATTGAAAGTACAGTTGCAAGAACTGTTGGATTTGGGTTTTATCAGACCTAGTTTCTCACCTTGGGGTGCGCCAGTTCTATTTGTGAAAAATAATGATGGTTCTCTAAGAATGTGTATTGATTACAGAGAACTGAACAAGTTAACAATCAAGAACAAATATCCTTTTCCAAGGATAGATGATCTGTTTGATCAGTTGCAAGGTAAGAAAGTGTTCTCAAAGATCGACCTTCGTTCTGGTTATCATCAGTTGAGGGTCAAGGAGGGAGACATACCGATGACTGCTTTTCATACCGGTACGGGCATTATGAGTTCTTAGTCATGTCTTTTGGATTGACTAATGCCCCAGCTGCTTTTATGGATCTGATGAACAGAGTGTTCAAGGATTATTTGGACCAGTTTGTGATTGTCTTCATTGATGACATCCTGGTTTATTCTCAGTCAGAGTCAGAGCATGAGCAACATTTGAGGTTGGTTCTTCAGAGACTGAGGGAATATAGACTGTTTGCAAAGTTCAAGAAATGTGAATTCTGGTTATCTCAAGTATCTTTTCTTGGACACATTGTTAGTAAGGAAGGGATTAAGATAGATCCAGCGAAGATTGAGGCAGTCAGAGATTGGCCAAGGCCAAAGAATGCTTATGAGGTTAGAAGTTTCCTTGGATTGGCAGGTTATTATAGGCGTTTCGTGGAAGGGTTCTCAAAGATTGCTACTTCATTGACTGAGCTGACACGCAAGAATCAGAAATTTGTGTGGTCAGATAAATGTGAGAACAACTTCCAGGAAATGAAGCAGAGATTGATTACAGCTCCAGTACTGAGTCTTCCAACAGCTCAGGAGAAGTTTTTGATTTATTGCGATGCTTCTCATCAAGGTTTGGGCTGTGTTCTGATGCAGTCAGCGAGAGTAATTGCTTATGCTTACGTCAGTTGAAGGAGTATGAAAAGAGGTATCCCACTCATGATTTGGAGTTGGCGACTGTGGTTTTTTCTTTAAAGGTGTGGAGGCATTACCTTTATGGGGAGATGTGTGAGATCTATACGGACCACAAGAGCCTGAAATACTTCTTCACGCAGAAAGATTTGAATATGAGACAAAGGCGTTGGCTGGAGTTAGTAAAGGAATATGACTGTGAGATTTTGTATCATCCAGGAAAAGCCAACGTGGTAGATGATGCTTTAAACCGGAAGGGTCCGGGGTAGATTAATGGTGCTAGGTTGATAACTGGAGAGTTAGAAGATGATATGACCAGAGCTGGTATCGAGTTGCTGGTGGGCCAGTTGGCCAATATTACGCTACAGTCTACACTATTGGAGAGAATTAAGGAAGACCAGTTGGGTGATTCACAGTTGATCAAGATCAGAGAGGATGTTTTGGCCAGAGCATCCAGAGATTATACAGTGTCTGATTTAGGCCTACTGCAGTACAAAGGGCGGATATGTGTTCCGTTAGACACTGCTTTGAGGCGAGAGATTCTGGATGAATCTCATACTACACCTTACTCTTTGCATCCAGGCACCACAAAGATGTATCATGATGTGAGATTGTTGTATTGGTGGTTGGGGATGAAGAGAGATGTAGTAGAGTATGTGGCTAAGTGCTTGACATGTCAGCAGGTCAAGGTTGAGCATCAGAGGCCGGCAGGGTTATTACAGCCTCTGGATATCCCAAAGTGGAAGTGGGAGGACATCACGATGGACTTCGTGGTGGGATTACCCAGGACTGTTGGTCAGCATGATTCTATTTGGGTGATAGTGGATCGCTACACCAAGTTAACTCACTTCTTGCCAGTGAGGACTACATATACAGTTGATCAGTATGCAGATCTCTATGTGAAAGAGATCGTGCGCCTCCATGGAGCACCAAGGTCGATTGTGTCAGATTGGGACCCCACTTTTACTTCCAAGTTCTGGGGGAGTTTACAGAAGGCCATGGAAACACAGTTGAAGTTCAATACTGCTTATCATCCTTAGGCAGATGGGCAATCTGAGAGGACGATCTAGATATTGAAAGACATGCTGCGAGAATGTGTGCTGGACTTTGGTGGATCTTGGAGTAAGTATCTACCTTTGATAGAGTTTTCCTACAACAATAGTTATCAGTCTACCATTGGGGTTGCACCTTATGAGATGTTGTATGGTAGGAGGTGCAGATCTCCCATTCATTGGGATGAGACAGGTGAAAGGAGATACTTGGGTCCTGAGGCAGTTCAGAGGACCAGTGAGGTCATTGAGAAGATTAGAGCTCGGATGCTCCCTTCTCAGAGTAGACAGAAGAGCTATGCAGATCCCAAGCGCAGGAACATGGAGTTCCAAGTGGGAGACTATGTTTTCCTTGGAGTCTTGCCATGGAAATGGGTGAGAAGGTTTGGGAAAAAGGGCAACCTGAGCCCTAGATTTGTAGGTCCATTTGAGATCCTGGAGAGGAATGGTCAAGTGGCTTACAGGTTGGCCTTACCTCCGGCATTGTTAGCCGTGCATAATGCGTTTCACGTTTCAGCTCTTCGGAAGTATGTATCTGAGGTAACACATGTTTTGAGCTACGAAGATCTAGAGCTTGAGGCAGATCTCTCCTTTGAAGAGCAGCCAGTCCAGATACTTGATAGAAAGGATAAGGTCCTCAGAAATAAGACGATACCTTTGGTTAAGGTATTGTGGAGGAACAACAAGGTCGAGGAAGCGACCTGGGAGCTGGAGTCAGATATGCAGAGTCAGTATCTCGAGCTGTTAGGGTAAATTTCGAGGATAAAATTTCTGTAAGGAGGGGATAGTTGTAATGCCCCAAAATTCCTAATGTGGTTTAATGGCTGGATTAGTAGGCCGGGAGGGCCATAATTGTTTTATTATGCCATTAAATGATTATATGCATGTTTATGTGAATTATATTATAATATGATGTTAAATGCATGCATGTGTGTCCACATTTGATTATAAGGGCATTTTGGTAATTTGGCCCGTTGAGGGCATATTTGTATATTTTGGTGCATGTTGTGATTTATGGATGAGATCCCATCATTATGTGGATATATTCGAGCTATTCGACATGAGATGGTCTTAGATAGCAAATTAGTGGTTTTATCATAACGGGGTCAATTATTGGGATATTGGATAATGAAAGTGTTTATATGAGGATATATTTGGAGTTATTGAGATCAAGAGGAAATTCTGGGAGTTTTGACTATTTTTCCCCCGGGGATGTTTTTGGGACCCCGAGCATTAGAATTTATTTGAGGTTACTTAAGCCTGAAGTAGTCTGTCAGAAAGAACCTTACGTTAAAACACCTTTCTCTCTCTTCCCGTTAGTTCTTTTTACTGTTCGTTGCAATTTCGAGGAAAACTTGAGTTCTAGGAGTCGGAATCAAGTGAGGATCGAGGCATAGCGATCCTAGGAAAGATTAGAAGCTTCTTGACCGAAGGATTTAGCGAGAAACAACCTAATCAAAGGTTGTACACCCTAATTTTCCACGGGCTATTAGCGAGCTGAGATATGGCATAATTATATCAGCCACGTGGATACCACGTGGCCGGAGCTGCTGTTGTCATGTTCTACCTTTTTAGCTCGAGGTAGCAAAAGGTTTATCAAGATTATTTAAGGGCCAAATCAGAAATATGAAGATCGTGGGTCAAGAAGGTATCCAGCTCGAGGCACGAGCTGGAGTTGGAAGCTGTGACCCTTTATAAAGTCAACCACGCAATGTAAACGTTCATATATCAGACATCACGTGTCTGATATATTCCTGAATTCTCGGACATGCAGCATGAACGTGCGTGTTCAGGCACCCACGACTGGGTTGGGCCGTGCGGCCCATTATCCCCCTTACCTATAGATTAGACCACACTTCATTTGTCAGGTTTTAGGAATTAATCATGAATGTCACAGAAAGAGGCAAGGCGAGCCTCATAAGTCCCGCCGGGGTAATCGGTCCAGGCCTAGCCGCTCGGCCAGACCTCCGACATCCAACTCTACTCCCTCATCGCACCGCCAAGAGGCAACCTTCGAAGAACTACCCAGGGCCGAGCAAGTATAGCCGCTCGGTCCGAACTTCAACTCCCAGCTCACTGCCAGCCTCGAGCGCACCCATGAGGGCTTGAGGGAATTCTAGAAGGAGATCCAGGGAGGGCTCACAGCGACAACCCGTCCCGGCCAGCCGTCCTGTGCCCCGCTCAGATCGCCAGGTGTAAGGCCCGCAAGTTGGTAGGGCCGAAAGGCCCCTACCTAACCTGATCCGCCCTGACAGAACCAGGATTGCATCCCCGGTCAGGCATCCTCCTTCACCGATAAGATATCCATCTCCTCCTCGACCTGTCCGAGATATTCCAGCTTATGGGAGCAGCAGGAGAAACCCGCCTTCCGCAGGACCTTCCCATCGTGGTAGGACGCCTAGAGAAGTCCCAGATCCTCAGCCCCAAAGGCGGGTTCTGAGCTTCTCTAACGGGAGTTACTGGACCGGAAGTCGCCGAAGTGACCTTTCTGGCGGAGACCTACGCCAACGCCTAAGCTCGGCGCAAAGTCCTCAAGCTACCCCAAGGGGCGACCTACGAGATCGCCTTAACTCTCATAGGGGGGCCCCGGTAGGAAGTGGCAGCCATGCTCGCTCAAGGGGAGACCTGTCCGAGGTGCGTGACGGCGGGAATGTCCCAAATAACCTATCTCAAGATAGGAGGGGCAATAACCCACCAAACGTATACAATGGATCCGAAGCTGTTGAATAGCCCCGGAATAACCAAGGAAATCAGGACAAAACCCTTGAGCGCCTGGCTCAGATGGAGGAGCTAATGAGGAAGCTCCTATCGGAGAAAGAAAAAGATGAATATGATTCGGGGGACGAGCTTGAGCTCTTCGCCCCAACATAGCAGCAATGGCATACCCGCCCGGTTATCGTATGCCACACCTGTCCAAATTCAATGGAGATGGAGATCCGTCAGATCATCTGGGTATGTTCAATACCCTGATGATGGCCCACAACATTGGCCCTGAGCTGAGGTGTTTAATATTTCCCTCTACACTGACTGGGCCGACCAGGCAGTGGTTCAAACAAAGCAAGAAACAGTCAATCAGCTCCTGGAAAACTTTCTCTGCTGACTTCAAAAGAGCATTCCGAGCCTCCCAGGCAGCCCGCGTAAAGGCCGACTCCCTGGCTAACATGAGGCAACAACCCGACGAGCCTCTGAAGGCTTACCTAAGCAGGTTCGTGAACGTCGCTGCTCAGGCCAGGGACGCAGATGACAGCTCCAAGCTCATGGCTTTGAGGACTGGAATCCTCGTCGGAGGGGGACTCTGGAATAAGATACAAAGGAAGGGAGTCAGCTCAGTAAACGAATTCCTAAATAGGGCCCAGGGGTGGATCAACTTGGAGGAGGCCCAAGCATTAGCTGCAGGAACCAGCCAGGTCTGCTGGAGTGGGAACGGAGGTCATGACAGCGACCCAGAACGTTACATAGAATAACCAGTTTGGTGGAGGCAAGAGAAAGGGGAACGACGAGGGAAACCAGCACGGCCCCAAGAAGAATAAGTCCGTGGAAAAATTTAATCCGGTCTATGCGACTTATACGGAGCTCACCCACTCTAGGGAGAACATCTTCCTAGCAAACTCTGCTCGCCTCCCCTGGAAGAAGCCGGAGTCGTTAAAGCACCAGAAGGGGAAGCGAGACACCTCCAAGTTTTGCCATTTCTACAACGACGTTGGCCACAATACCGATGATTGTAGACACCTGAAAGATGAGATCGAGACTCTCATCAGAGCCGGCCCCTTGGCTCAGTATGCGCGGAACAGGGTTCCAGCAAGCCGACCTGCTCCGGAAGCCCTAGTCAGTCAGCCCGTGTCCCGGGTAGATCAAGACGTCCCTCCTCCAGTGATAGGAGGAGAGATCTCCACAATCTCTGGGGGTCCTCATTTGGCTGGCACGAGCAGAGGTGCCCAAAAGAGGTATGTCAACGAACTCAAGGCTCATAATGGAGTAGAGTTCGTCCCCGAGCAGCATCTGCCAAAGCAGTAGTGATTGGAGAGGCATCCAATCATTTTTACTGAAGAAGATGCCAGCCACGTTCAGTTCCCTCGTAACGACCCTCTGGTCATAGCAGT
This sequence comes from Humulus lupulus, assembly GCF_963169125.1. Lineage (NCBI taxonomy): Eukaryota > Viridiplantae > Streptophyta > Magnoliopsida > Rosales > Cannabaceae > Humulus > Humulus lupulus. The sequence goes on from NC_084799.1 coordinate 31,787,552, forward strand.
GCAGCTCGCTAATCAGAGGGTTAGGAGAGTGCTGATCGATAATGGGAGTTCGGTAAACCTTCTATTCTGGTCCACGCTGGAGAAGATGGGTTTGGCTGTCCCGGGTAGATCAAGGCAACCTCCATGATGCTTTATGGTTTCTCGGGAGAAGGATCAGCGGCTATAGGGACGATCGAGCTGGTGATCACCTTAGGAGAGGGACCTCGGACAGTCTCAAAACTCCTTGAGTTCGTGGTCATCGACTGTCTCGCCGCATACATTGCCATTTTGGGTCGACCTACACTTATAGCTTTTGAAGCCATCACCTCCGTCCGCCACCTCGCGCTGAAATTCCCTTCTTCCACAGGGATATGCACGGTCCGTGGTGATCAGCTTGCTGCCAGAGAATGCTACAGCATTTCCATGAAGGGAAAATTGAAACCCGGGTAGTTAAAAATGGCCATCCAAGGTGAAGAAGAGGAATCTCAGGAACCTTTGCCTAATCCTGAGATTGAAAAACCTCAGAGCGTCGAAGGGGAAAGTATCGTCCTGAGTGAGGATATTGACCCTCGAATAAGCGAGGATAAGTCCGAGCTCCATGCTATTGAAGAGCTCAAGGAAGTAAATATCGATCCACAAAATCCCTCACGGATGGTTAAGCTCAGGAAAAACCTCTGTGGCAAGAGGAAGGCGGAGCTGATTAGATTTCTGCAGGAGAACCTGGATGTGTTCGCATGGTCACACGAGGACATGGTGGGAATCAGTCCAAATTTCATCATGCACACCCTTCATTTGGATAAGAGTGTTCCTACAAAGTCCCAAAAACAGAGGCGCCTGGGAATAACTCAGGCTGAGGCCCTAGAAGAAGAAGTAGCCCGACTCAAGAAATGCGGTTTTATCCATGAAGCCAAGTTTCGGTTTGGGTCGCCAATCCTGTGCTGGTCCCGAAGCCCAACGGGAAATGGCGAACCTGCATCGACTTCTCCGATCTGAATAAAGACTGCCCCAAAGATTTTTTTCCCTTGCCAAGGATCGACCAATTGGTTGACGCCACGGCGGGGCACGAGCTCATGTCCTTTATGGACGCGTACTCAGGCTACAATCAGATCGCCATGAATCCGGCGGACGAGGAGCACACCAGCTTCATGACCCCAACTAACGTCTATTGTTACAAGGTCATGCCGTTCGGACTGAAGAACGTCGGTGCTACATACTAGAGATTGGTGAATAGAATGTTTGCCAACCAGATCGGGAAGAACATGGAAGTGTACGTCGATGACATGCTGGTCAAGTCAAAGACTTCTGATAACCATGTTTCCGACCTGGAGGAATGCTTCAAGATACTCAGGGAGTACGACATGAGGCTGAACCCGCAGAAGTGCACTTTCGGGGTCGCATCTGGAAAATTCCTGGGTTTCATTGTCAACACTAGAGGAATCGAGGCGAACCCCGATAAGATCAGGTCATTGCTCGAGCTTCCCTCACCTAGGTCGCGTAAGGATGTTCAAGGCCTGAATGGAAGGGTGGCAGCCCTTAATCGGTTTATTTCAAAATCCACTGACAAGTGCCTGCCATTCTACAACCTGCTCCGGGGGAATAAGAAGTTCGAATGGACAGAGGAGTGCAAACGTGTGTTCCTCGACCTGAAGGCACATCTGGCCGAGCCGCCTGTATTGTCCAAACCAAAGACAGGAGAGCCTCTTTTCCTTTACCTAGCTGTCACAGAAGATGCAGCTAGTGCCGTATTGGTCCGTGAAGAAGACCGGGTTCAAAAACCGGTCTACTACATCAGCAAGAGACTTCTCGGAGCCGAATCCCAATACCTGTTGATGAAAAAATTGGCGTTCTATCTTATCACGGCCTCCCGAAAGCTCAGGCCGTATTTCCAGTCCCACTCAATACACGTCATGACCGATCAACCTTTAAGGCAGGTTTTGCAAAAACCTGAAGCATCGGGACGCCTGTTGAAATGGGCTATCGAGCTCAGTCAGTTCGAGATTTTATACACCCCACGAACTGCTATAAAGAGTCAGGCTCTGGCCGATTTTGTGGCAGAGTGCACAGAATTCAGGGAGGATCCTGTGGAAGGGTCACCCCAGGTCACCTCGACCTAGGCGTCATGGAAGATCTTCATGGATGGCTCATCTAATGAGAACAACTCCGGGGCTGGAATCATTTTGATATCCCCAGAAGGGCATAGATTCCACTCGGCACTAAGATTCGGATTCAAGGCCTCCAACAACGAGGCCGAATATAAAGCTTTGCTGGCTAGGCTAAGGGTAGCCCAGGAGCTGAAGGCCAGCTTCGTTCAGTGCTTCAGCGATTCCCAGCTCGTGGTAAACCAGGTGCTGGGTGAATATCAAGCACGGGGAACCAAGATGGCTGCTTACCTGGCCAAGGTAAAAGTCAAACTGTCCGCATTTGAACGAGGCTCAATCGAGCAGATACCTCGAGAGCAGAACCCTACCGCAGACGCCCTCGCCAAGCTCGCTACCTCTGGGGAGACGGAGGCTTTGGGGTTAGTACCGGTAGATTTCGTGGAGAAACCAAGCATAGAAGAGGTCGGAGCGGAGGTCGAGATGATCGACGCCAGACCTACCTGGATGACCCCCCTCCTCGAGTATCTCACCGAAGGAAAGTTTCCCGAGGGGCGTAATGACGCACGGCGGGTACTGTACCAAGCTCCAAGGTATACGATAGTAGATGGGGTGTTGTACCGACGTGGGCATTCTCTACCCCTCTTACGATGTGTTCTGCCAGGCGAGGCAATGGCCATCTTGCAGGAAGTGCACGAGGGTTTTTGCGGGGATCACACTGGGGGACAAAGCTTGGCCCTAAAAGTCTTAAGGCAAGGGTATTACTGGCCCACTCTATCAAAGGACTCGATCTCGTACGTCAAGAAATGTGACAAGTGCCAGCGATTCGCCACAGTTGCCCGAGCTCCCCCAGTCGAGCTGAAGATGATCTCGTCCCTGTGGCCCTTTGCGGTCTGGGGAATCGACTTGGTTGGCGCCCTCCCTACTGGAAAGGGCGGGGTCCGCTACGCTGTGGTGGCTATCGACTACTTCACAAAGTGGGCTGAGGCAGAACCTTTGGCAACAATCACTTCCAAGAAAGTCCTCGACTTCGTGGTCAAGAGCATTATCTGCCGGTTCGGGATGCCGAAGAAAATCGTATCCGACAATGGGACTCAGTTCGACAACGACCTCTTCAACGAATTTTGTGAAAGGTATGGCATTGTGAAAAGCTTCTCCTCCGTGGACTATCCCCAAGTAAATGGTCAGGTCGAGGCTGTCAATAAGACGCTAAAGGCGAGCCTTAAGAAGAGGCTAGACGAAGCCAAGGGGGTCTGGCCAGAACAGCTCCCCCAGGTACTGTGGGCATACCAAACCTCGCATCGGACTCCTACGGGTCGTACTCCTTTCTCCCTGACTTTTGGGAGTGAGGCAGTCCTCCCTGTCGAGATTAAGGTATCGTCGCATAGAATCCAGGCGTATGACCAGGACCGCAACCACGAACTACTTTGCGCGTCCCTCGACCTGATTGATGAAAGATGAGAAGATTCGCAGCTTCAGCTCAAGCATTACCAGCAAAAAATCACTCGTTATTTCAACTCAAAGGTCAAAAAACGCGCCTTTAGCATTGGCGACCTAGTCCTCAGGAGAGTCTTCTTAGCTGGTAAGGATCCCAAAGGTGGAGTACTGGGACCGAACTGGGAAGGGCCATATCAAATCACCGAGGTCATAAAGGAAGGAACTTACAAATTAGCTCGGCTCTATGGAGAAGCAGTCCCACGAACTTGGAACGCCATCCATTTGAAGAAATATTATCAGTAACACCCTTGTAAGGCTTAAAGGCCACTTTTTTTTTTTTCTGTTAAGCAATGAGAATTAAAACTTTGTTTATTATTGTGTATATTTGCGGATGTAATCTCAAGTAACCACGAAAGACCTTTTCCTAGTTACTTGGGGGGCATATGATGCCTGGATATAACCAGGTTGCCTTCAAGGCTTAGAAGTTGATTCAAATCGATTGATCGATGTTTTTCTTAAAAAACATGAGATATTGATAAAGGATTAACGCGAACTAAGTCCTATCCTGGATGTAACCAGGTTGTCTCAAAACTTAGAAGTTGATTCAAATTGATTGATCGGTGTTTTTCTTAAAAAGCACAAGATATTAGTCAAGAATTAACACAAACTAAGTTTTCAAATTAACACCCTGGATGAAACCAGGTCCTAAAACTTAGAAGTTAATTCAAATTGATTGATCGATGTTTTTCTTAAAAAGCACGAGATATTGATAAAAATTAATGCCAACTAAGTTTTCAAACTAACGTCCTGGACATAACCAGGTCCTAAAACTTAGAAGTTAATTCAAATTGATTGATCGATGTTTTTCTTAAAAAGCACGAGATATTGATAAAAATTAACGCCAACTAAGTTTTCAAACTAACGTCCTGGACATAACCAGGTCCTAAAACTTAGAAGTTAATTCAAGTTGATTGATCGTTGTTTTTCTTAAAGAGCACGAGATATTATATCAAGAATTAAAGCGAACTAAGTTTTCAAGGCAATGTCCGGGGAGCAACCAGGACTTATCTTAGAAGTTGGGTCAAGATTGGTTAACATGTTTTTCCTAGAAAAGCATAAAAGTATCAATCATAGCACAAACAAAAAGAAAAACAAACTAAGACTATTACCGAAGTGCATAGAGGAAAAAGGATATAAACCAATTAAAAGCAAAAATTGATAAAGCCAATTGTCTCGAGGTGAAAAAACCTCATACAAAAGCTACAAAAAAAAATATATGTGTTCAAAAAAGAAAAAAATAAAGAAGGCCCTAGGTTCCACCGGGCTGCTCCGTTGAGGTCGCCGTCTCGCCCTCCTGCTCGGCCGCTGTGGAGATCTCCCCGGTCTCAGAGGGCGCCTCTTGCTGAAGACAAGCTTTAAATCCCTCTCGGAAGGACTCCTAGGCATCCGCTCCTAGAAAGGAGAAGTCGCCATCCGGGTTGAAGACCCAGCAATGGTATAGCATATCCTCCATGGTGGAGCTGGAAGCTGCCTTCTCCATTGCCAAGATGGCCTTAGCCTCCTCGGCCTTGGTTTTCACAGAGTCTAGCGCAGCCCGGGCAGCCTTGGCCTCCTCGAGTTCGGCCATTACAGTAGCTAGGACGGCCTTGGTAGCCTCGGCCTCTTGCAGCTTGGGGCGGGACGTGTCCAGCTCAGCCTGCGCGGCCGCCAAGGCATCCTTGGCCTCATGTTCCTGCTTTTGGGCAGTCTTCAGGGCGGCCAAGGTAGTCTGCTGGGCGGCCAAAATAGCCTGATGCTCGCCCCTCATGTCCTCGAGCCGAGCATTGGACCTGGATATGCTCCGGTGAAGAGCCAAGGCACCCTACAAAACAAAGAGGCAACTTCCTTAGAAAAAAAAGAGAGGAGAGAACGTGCGATGCAGGGTAACCAAAGAATACAAAATGCAAAGCCAACTTACCATTAGAGCCATTCCAAGTGAAGACTCAATCACGCTCTTCGGGCTCCTTATTTCAATCGCCCGCAGGTCTCTTTCGGTGGCATTGTAGCAGTGGTCGACGGTGTAGGTCACCGTCTCGTACACTGTCCCCTGAAAGACGTCAGGAATTTTCTCCAAGGCCTGGGGATCCACCGGAACGCGCACCTCGGGGACTGCGGTTGCCAAAGTCCCGGGCTGAGACATCTCCTCTGGCAAAACAAAGACAACATTAGTATACAAGTAAGCATTTATGCAAGAACAACAAAAATAAGAAGGAAAAAGTGGAACTCAAGTATATATCGAAAGGGATCCTACCCCCCGAGCTAGAAGAGGAATCTATGGTCACGACCATCAGCCCCGGAGCTTCTGCGGGGGAATCTAAGACAATGACTTCGCGAGCTGGAACAGGTTCTGGCTCCGAATCTGGTTCGGGACTAGACTCTTCTACATACTGCCTAAGACCCGGAGCTACAGTACCCTCCCGAAGAGAGGGCCACGACCGGAGATTAGTCCCATACTCCTCAAAGAAGGCCGACCTAAAGGCTAAGGTGTTGTCTACGACTACAGTACCCCTAGGGCGGCTACTCTCGTAATCCAGCACGAGCCGGTCGACACACTGGAGTAGGGTTATGTCAAAGTCTGGGTCATTTCGATGGCGTTGGACGGGCTGGTTGGGATTAAACCTAGCTAACCGAGGATCGGCGGTGGCCCTATCTAAGCCCCTGAACATGTAAGGATTACCTTGCCCAGAGGGACCTGCGACTGCTCCGGACCGGACCCTCTCCTCATCCATTTCTTGGGCAACCTCAAGCGCCCGCTTCCTCCTCGTCCTTATGAGGGGCACCTCGTCCTCTTCGTCCTCATCCTCTCCTTCCCCCACGGCCTCCTCCTCGGGGATGGGTGCCATCTCGCGGGCTGGAGGGGGACCCCGGGGTCTCCTCAGGGCCAAAGTCTGGCCTGGAGAGATCAGTTTGCATGCCAACATCGTCTCGTCTGTCACGAGCTGGCGATAGTCCTTTTCACTGGGGGGCAAACCCGCCAGTGTCTTGTACTGACTCCCGAGGATCACAGACTTGTCTGTCCTCGCGAAAATGGCTGCAGAATTGTTCTAAGTCGGAAACTGATAAAGGGGAGCTAATCAATACTTAAATTACGAGCTAAGAGTAAAAGGTACTTACGAGGATGGTTGAAGTAATGAAGTTCGCAGTTGCGAAACCCCTTGGACATAAAGAACTGGTCTTTGAAGTCGTTGGGGTGGCTAGGCAGCTCGATGACCGCAACCGTGTTTGGAAAATGGGTCAGGTAGTAGAACCCGTTACCTCAGCCCCGCTGCTCCGGGCTGGCCTTGAGGCAGAAAAAATACAAGATATCCGCTGGGGTGGGGATCTCCCATTCCTGCTTCAGGAACAGATATCTCAGCCCCGCTAGCAAACGATACGAGTTGGGTGGGGGGGGGGGGGGGGGAGCTGGAAAGGAGCCAACTTCATGTAGTTGAGGAAGTCGGCAAAGTATTGGTCCAGCGGGAGGAAGGCCCCAGCCTTGAAGTGCTCGTCACTCCAAGCCGCGTATTCCTCGTCGAGCGGCGCGCAGCTCCGCTCACCTTCTAGGGGAGGTCATGCGATCAGGGCGCCCCTCCCCATCTCGATATTGTGGGAAAGGAATATTTTATTCACTTTCCCCTGGTCAGTGATCTTCGAGACGATCTGCTCAGCCTCGAAGAAAGCGTCGGCCGCCACCTCGAGCTCCCGCTCCACGGCCGGCCCGAAAGCGGGGATTGGGGAGTCTGTCACCACCTCCTTTCCTTTGGATTGTTGGGAGGACGAGCTGCCTGCGGTCTTCTTAGGGGCGTTCTTCTTGGGTCCCATCTGATCGCCTAGTGAACAAAAGAAGAAATTTTAGAAGGGGCGACCTAAGCATAAGAAAGAATCTGAAGAGAAGTGTTTCCTTTGCACGGGCTGAGGTAATCTCAGCCCGTGGAGAGTGAGACCACGCGGTTCTATGAACACGTGCCTATGCTCCCAACGGATCCCCAATTACTCAGAATTCGTGTGTCAGGAGGGTCAGGATAAAAGTTTGCCTTGGAAGGAAAGTTTCAGTAGGCAAGAAGTGAAAAACCGCCTGTGAAGCGTGTCCCCTAAGCTACCCGGTTTTGCACCCAAAAGGCTGGATATTTTAAACAAGCATACCAAAAAATCCTACCCAGAAGATATCCCCAGAAAGCGTACCCTGTGAGCCGTGCTTCTAAATGGTTTTCTTCTACAATCGATGCCCTAAAATAAAAACCTACACCCTTCATACCCACAAAAAACCAACAGAATGTTGCATGCAGCTACAGGAACTATTTACCTAGGCTACAGTGACGAAGAAATTCAAAGCATGCACAGTCAAAAAACTTACGGAGTGTTTTGCTGTGGAGGAGATGAAGGGCTCGTTTGGGTTGGGGCCCGTCGGAATAGCTAGTACCAAAGCCTCAAAGGAGTCCTTGCACCTGAACTTCTGGAGTGCTGGGAACGGTGATCGGGAGAAAAAGGGTTTTTTGAGGATGAGAAGAGAGAAGAAGATGGGAAATTTAGAAAATTTTCAAATAAACAGGTGGCCCATGTGTAAGGTGGCGACCCCTTTTATATATGTGAAAGGCCATGTGAGGAGGGCCGTTGGATTGCCCTGATGTGGGATCCGAGGCTCTCTACTCGAAACGCGAACCGACGGCCGAGTATAGGCTAGGCCCTTTAATGCGGTTCTCGGAAGACGTACCGTCACCAACCACGATGCTCCACGTATTCGGCGCCTGCGTAATGGGTGGAGTATGGAGAAGCCTAAAAGCCCCCATTGTGGCCCCAGGTGACGTCATGTGCCACGAGCAGAGGCTTGGGGGGAAAATGTACGCCCTAATTTTCCATGGGCTATTAGCGAGCTGAGATATGACATAATTATATCAGCCACGTGGATACACGTGGCCGGAGCTGCTGTTGTCAGGTCCTACCTCTTTAGCTCAAGGTAGCAAAAGGTTTATCAAGATTATTTAAGGGCCGAATCAGAAATATGAAGATCGCGGGTCAAGAAGGTATCCAGCTCGAGGCACGAGCTGGAGTTGGAAGCTGTGACCCTTTATAAATTCAACCACGCAATGTAAACGTGCATATATCAGACATCACGTGTCTGATATATTCCTGAATTCTCGGACATGCAGCATGAACGTGCGTGTTCAGGCACCCACAACTGGGTTGGGCCATGCGGCCCATTATCCCCCTTACCTATAGATTAGACCACACTTCATTTGTCAGGTTTTAGGAATTAATCATGAATGTCACAGAAGTGACATGATGGGTAAGAAGGTCACGGGATGACCCCCTTTACCAACTCCCAGATGCCCTCTCCTATAAATATGGAGACCCTGGGAGTTGCAAAGGGTTGGATTCAATTGTGTAACGAAATACCTTGTAAGGAATACCAGACATATACCAATAATATTGGCTGGTGGAGTAGAAGGATTTTAACTTTTGAACCACCTAAAAACTTATTCGTATCATCAGTTCATTTTAAGATCATTCATCTGTTTCGTTTCATCATTCAGCACTAATCCCTTTCTCTTATTTTCTTAATTACCTGTTGGCGAAGAACCGCGTCAACAAAGGTAAATCTAAGTTTTAAGTTTTGAGTTTTAGAGTTTCTAAGCTTTGATTTGGATTTTGTGTGTTGATGAGCCTTTGAATTGTTTGAGCCTCGGGATTTGATGATTTTGGATCATTGGGATGTTCGAGAACTTTGATTTTTTGATTTGGAGATGTTTAAGTAGGTTTTTGGAAGGTTTAAAATGTGAGAAAACAGAGTTATGGCTGGTTCTCGGGTGGGGGTCGCGACCCTGTTCTTGGGCGCTGCGGCCTAAGTTGGGTGCTGAGGGTGGTGGAGGTTGTGCGTGCTGGGGGCAGCGCCAGTGGGTAAGGTGCGCCGCGGCACTTGCTCCTGGCTTGGATGGGGGCAGCAGCTCATGAGGGCTTTTGAGGCCAAATGGGTGTTTTGATCATGGGAACTCAATCTTAGGCCTCGGGATCGTTCCTACTACCCAGTTTAGTGGGATTCGATGTCCCAGAGGCTAGGTTTTGGTTCGGGAACCTTCGTTAATCATTTTATTGATGAGATCCCATATTTGGTTATGACTAGGTGACCGCTAAGGAACTAAAAGATAGATCGTTCTCAAGGGTCGTTCTTTTACTTATTCTCACTCGAATCACAGGTAAGAAAACTGCACCCCATATGTGACATGCATGGTTATTCTTGATGCATGTTGGATGTTTAAATGTGATGCACGAGAAACATGTGATTAGGGCATGCTATGGATATTGAATATGAGATTGATCAGAGCTTGAGCCTCTGTGTTTATGCATGATCCTAATTATGCTAGCAATTGTTAAGTAAGCATGCTGAATGCCCTGTATTTGGATATTTGACATATGATATATGCTTGGTAGCATTGCTTACTTGTGCGTGGCCCTGATTATTCAGGATTGGCATTGGTCGCGTGTTACTGACCTAAGAGCCAGAAACGGCATAAGCGTCATGAACGCAGAGTCGATAAAAGATTAGATCTAATCGACATCTGCATTGGATGACTCAATATGAGCATTAATGTCGGACCGACCCTAAGTTCGATGAAAACTAAAAGCGCTTGACTAGTCTATGACTAGTTAGTCAGAGCTAGGGCCTAAGGCCTAGGTGAATGTTTTGTCACATGGCTAGGGAGTGGAATCCATGGTTGTGACTCTATGGTCACTCGGTAGGTTTCTGTTGGTGACTGTTTCATCAAATATCTACCTATTTTAAGCTAGTGAAAGGATCACTTATTTTTAAAGCCCAAGTGACCCTATCGTCACATGGCTAGTGGGAACGGAACCCACCTTAGTGACTTTTACAACTGTCACTCCTTTATTATGGACTAAAAGTCTTGGATGGTTATTACGATCATCGTTTGATATTATATTAATGCAGTATTGAGTTTTCTTGCTGGGATTTGGCTCATGGGTGCTATGCGGTGCTGGTAAAGGGAAAGAAAAGCTCACCCAGCCTTGAGTGGAGAGCTTAGGTGGTGATGTGTACATATGCGGCCACTTGACCACCACGGCCAAGGAGTTCTCAGGGGAACTATGGGGTTTACCCTATTTTTGCCGCTTAGATCGGCGGGTTGTAAATTTTATAATGTAGTGACCATTTTGCATTGTAAATAACTTGTAAACATTTTTTTATGGGCCCATGAACAGTTTTATGTTTTAAATAAAATATATCATTTCCTTTTGATTGGTTTCCACCTTAACCTATTAATAACACCTAGAAGCACATTTTTAACCAAAGAACTCGATTAGCGAGTTAAATTCACAATTCAACGTTCACCGTAACGGTCTTGGGGTAACCATGGCGTTACAGTAACCTATCTTAACACTAGTTATTGAACTAGTGTTAGGTTCAATAGGTAACAACAAGTCAGTCAAGTGAATATTAGTTGTACTCAAAACAAGTCTCATCTGAGATGTTGAGTACTTGTGAGTTACCAAGTTGAGGGTTAAAACCGAGAGGATTTTTAATAGAATTCAGTCTTGTGAAGACAAGTATTTTTTGTAACAAAATACTGTAAGAGTTCTACCTATATGGACCTAGGGGTGATGCCGCCTCTCATGAGAATTTGGAGTATTCTCAAGAACGTCCATGAATGGAAAGTGCACATGGCCATTAACGGTGCAAAGCGAGACATATAGTTCTCAAGTGAACATGGTAAAGGTCTATGTGTTATCACCGATTTGTTATCATAGAAAGATGGTTCAATGCCTAGTGCAACCAAATTTTCAACAAATTTTGTGATAATTACACTATAGTAAAGTTCAAGTTGAAAAACACTTTATTTTATGCACCAATGCAATGACTCCTATAAGAGAGAGTTATTATTTAATCAAATGGGGGATATGTTATATTTTAAAATATAATGTTGATTGATTAAATAAGTGTTACAATAGATAACTATTTAATCTAGTGGGGGAATGTTATATTATTTTATTATATAATGTTTTAGATTAAATAAATTTGACAAAGAGTGTCACATATTGTAATATATAATAGAGAGTTACAATATTTAGATATATGTGAATATCCAAATATGTAACATATTTTGTGTTACAAATTTAGTTACGACTTTGTAACTTCCAAATATTGTCAATTATTGTGTAGATTTGTTGTTACACAATATTGAAATAAATTTCTTAAAGTCATATGTGATATGATTGTTAGAGATATGATTTTAACCCCAATAATGTGTTTTGGGGGTTACAAAATCATTTGGGAGTGGATTGGAATCGTTTGGAAAAACAGCACATTTTCATGTGCTGAAATTGGCCAGTGGTCGCGGCTAGGATTGTTGGTGGCCACGGCCTGGGGAACAGAGACCAGTGGTTGTGGCCACAGAGGCAGACTGGCCAGTTTTCAATTTTCTCAATCTTTTTTGAACGACTCCAAAAACACAAATAACTCCCAATCTCATTTTTTAATTCCATAAACATCCAATTAATCATTGATAACAACCACGGGGGTTGGTGGAATTTGATATTCAAATGGTGTCTCTAAACTCTATAAATAGGAGCATATTGCTCACTTGTAAGACACAACTTTTCTATCCATTAGAGCACTTGGCTAGAAAACACCTAGAGGCTTGATTATTCTAGAAAGCAATTTCCAAAATCTATGAGAGATTCTTTAGTGCTTGAGTTAGATGGAAATAAGCTTTTGGACAAAGGTTTCAAACCTTGTTCAAGTTGGTGATCCCCAACACTCTTCACTTTAGTAGTGTGAGTGAGAGTTATTTTTCATTTGATTCTTGTTCTTATCTTTTATTCTATTGCTTTTCACCTTCATATTATTCTTCTCTATTTACTTGTATTTCTTGTATAGAGTTATAATCTTTTCTTTTCTCTTTGTTACAAACACTTTTGCTTTATTTGTATCTGTTATCCCCAAAATTTGAAAACGATGATGTGGCAGCAGAAATGAAAAATGGCAAGGAATGGTTGGGTGACCTGGCTTAGGAGTGACCTGGTAGACCAGTGGAGAATTTTGACTGGCCAGAGAAGTGTCATGACCGACCAGGCATGACCTTGTCTGACCAGTCACAAGTTTGTCTGCCCAGGCGTGATCTTGTCTGACCAGTCACAAGTTTGTCTGCCCAGGCGTGACCTTGTCCGACCAGTCACAAGTATGTCTGCCCAGGCATGACCTTGTCCGAATAGTCACATGCTTGTCTGCCCAGGCATGACCTTGGCCGATTGGTCATGACCATGTCCGACCAGCCAAGTGCATGTCTGCCCAGTCAAGTGCATGTCTGCCCAGTCAAGTGCGTGTCTGCCCAGTCAAGGGCGTGTCTTCCCAGTCAAGTGCGTGTCTGCCCAGTGAAGGTGTGTTCGACCAGCTTGAATGAGATATGGATCGACTAGATAGAGCAAAGCTGCGCAATAGATCCCAGAAACAGCTTCAACGAGAATCGGTCTTGGCTTGCGCGGGAATCTCTCATTTATCCCACGAATATAGTGTACTGTTACATTTTGAATATTAATGTAATTTAAATATAATGAGAATCATAAAATATCCTGATTATGGGGATATCATCTGTACGATCCTGAGCCTATAAATACAAGGCTTATGGCATCATAAAGGGGACTTTTGGACTTTTTGAACTTTTGATTCGGATTCTTATTTTCTAGAGAGAGAGAGTACTTGTATTTGAGAGAATTCTTGTATTCTTGTAATCTGCACTGAAGAAACTCAGTTGACTCAGGTTCATTTGATCTTGAGTGCAGATCTATAATCACAACTCTAAGTGGATTAGGCTATTACCAACACATTGGGGCTGAACCACTATAAAAATCGTCTGTGTCGTTTATTTCTCTTGAAGGTTTTTGTCGTTTTGACGTCTACAGGTCGTTGGCCAAAAACGCGGTCAACATTTTGGTGCTTTCATTGAGAGCCTGAAGAGAAAGACAGACGATCCCTGAAGTATTATGGCGCCTAAGAACACCAATGCGGCCTCCAAGAAGACAAGCTCGTCTAAAGAGCCTGCCAGATCAGAAGGTCTTGGCCCACAAGACCGTGAGACTGAGCCTAGAGTCGTGCTCGAGGAAATGACTCCAGAAGTTGAAGAACTCCAGGAAGCCATGGGGGCCTTCCAGGAGGAGATGGCATAATTCAACGCTAGATAGGAGGCGTTTGCTGAAGAAATGGCCTAGCAAAAGGTTGCATTCGAGCAGCAAAGACGGGAAATGGACGCCAGGAGTAAGGAGATCCGGCGATAGCAGGAGGAAGCTGATAGGCGACATCGCAAGGCTACACTCGCTCTGGAGGCAGCTACGCAGCTGACCTGGGCCAATGCCCAAGCTGCAACAAGAGTGGCAGCCACCCCAGGAGCAAGGGCCATAGAAGCTGGTCGTAAGAACACTGATAGACCCCATTCTCGAGGGCCAAACAGGAGTGGTAGTAACCCACCTGGTCGAGAGGAAGATGGGGTTCGGTCGGGCACTGCCTCAACTCAAAGGGGGAACTCCAAAACCCCCTCAAGGAGCCACCGATCAGAGACTTCTAGGTCTGGAAGTCATAAATCAGGTAGCATCCACCTGAGCAGGAGCACAATAAAGCTCCTCAAGGTAAAGAAACTTCCCACTTCAAAGATGGGCATGGTCGTGATGAAGCTGATAGTCATCACACTGACCAGTCGAAGGAGAAGAATGATAACAACCATCGAGGAGGAAAAGATCACCCATCGCAGACAGGAAAGCCACCACTGCATCCCAAACAGCGTAGTGGCAAGGAGCATGTCACACACTGCAAGCCTTCCGAAAAGACTCGGAGTACGGTGTTCAATCGGTTAGGGAGACATACCTCCCAGAAGGATTTAAGAGACAACATCGCTGATAAGAGAAGGACCGTGCCGGTCGAAGGGCGAGATCCAATCCGACCTACCAGTCAAGTAGAAATACTTGATGATGGTCTGCCAGATAGGAGCGCTCGACCAGGTGGTCCCGAAAATGAGTCCCAAGCAGTGGCCCCAGGAATCCAAGCCCAACTTGATGCTCTAGCAGCAGCAGTTCAAGGTCTGACGAAACAACCCTCTACGATCGATCTAGTAGACCACAGGAGTGGCAGCCCATTCTGTGCTCGAATTAGAGCAGCCCAGCCACCAGCAAAGTACAAAGCACCGGTACTGCCAGTTTATACAGAAAAGGCAGATCCGATAAGGCACGTAGGGAAATTTGAAGATCAGATGGAGCTGCTCGAAGTGAGTGATGACTATCGGTGCAGAGTCTTCCCCACCACATTGTCCAACACTGCCCAGGAGTGGTATTGGAAGTTTAAGCCAAACTCCATCACTTCTTGGGAAAGTTTCATAAAGGAGTTTTGCAGGCAGTTCAGCACTGCTTGGACCCCTCCACTTTATGCCAATCACTTGGCAGATATTAAACAAGGGAAGGACGAGTCACTCAAGAACTACATACAAAGGTTCATGAGAGAAGCTAACCGAGCTACTGCAGTTGGAGATGAGGGGAAGATGGTGGAAATTTCTTCCGGCATAATCTATCGAAGTCCTTTGTGGGACAGCATTCATCGCAACCCAATTTCAACGTTACAACAGTTTCTTGACCGGGCAAATAAATATATAAAATTGGACGACGCGTCGAAAAAGGAGAGAAAGGTCTAAACAATCCGGGCAGATCGACTGACCTCCCCAAGAACGGAGAAAATTGTCAAAATGGCGGAAAGAAACGTGGGAATAACGGGTCTGACCGCCATGATGAAAAGAAATCTAAGTCGAGTCCGAACGATAAGTCAACCAAATATGAGCCCCGATTCACAAACTACACAACTCTTTCAGCAAGCCGGGCAGAAGTCTATCTCGCTAGTCATCAGGAAGTTCCCTATAAGAAACCCCCACCGATGAGGAAATAGACATCTAAGAGGGACATGAACAAATTTTTTCGGTTCCATGGAGATTATGGCCATGACACAAACGAATGCAATCACCTCAAAGATGAGATAGAATTTCTTCTCCGGTCGGGCAAGTTGAGGAAGTACCAGGCAGAGACACCCCAAGGAGAAGGAGGCAGCAATAATCCTGGTTTCAAACGACAAAGATCTCCACCCTTGCAGCCCGAGCCTGTGGAATTTACCTTAGATACTATATGTGGAGGTCCACACTTGGCTGAGCAAAGCAACGAAGTAAGGGAGAAGCATGCTAAGCGAGAGTGCTAGGATCAGGAGCCACTGGAGCGGCGAGTGTCTATGAATATATTATTTCTAAATACCGCTTTCAGAGTGGTAGTTTAATTTCAAGTTGTATAACTTGTTATTTAAATTTGGATTATGAGCTGGTTATTTGCTGACCAGCCATCTATTTTTGAACAATTTTGTTGTTTTAAGACTCATTATTAGACACGTTTTGTCCTTTTTTTACGAGTAATAAAAGAGACTACGCACATCGTGGTCGATTCTTGCTACAAATGTGCATGTGTGTTAATTATCCGAACAGTGTTCAACTGGTCGGTAAAATCGGACAGTGTTCAACTGGTCGATACATTCAAGCAGTGTTCAATTGCTCGAATATTTTCCATATATTCTATGTGTTTCACGAGTGATAAACTGCTCGAACAAATTCGGTCAAGTAGCAAGTGACTAAGGATCTCTCAACCCTCAATCACTTGGGGGGAACATAGGGTATATCGGTATATAATTTAACACATGCAATAAGAGCACGAGTTAAGATATCTGTTTTTAGGCTGACTTGTAAATTTTCGAAGTCCACAAAGGCCATTAAGCTAACTTGTTAACTTGTTTGACAAAGCTTAAGTAACTTGGAATTTAAAAAAAAATTTAAGTTAGAAGCAGATATTCGTGTGACAATAAACATTATGCTCATAAAATGTTAGAGCAATAAGTGTGTGAGAAAGTATACTTAGTATGGACTTATGAAATGTCTAGAATTTTTAAGTTAGAAAACTAAGTACTCATGCGAAAATATAAGGCATGCATCAGAGTGACTTTGCTATTCACAAAAAAACTTATAATGTTTTAAGTCTAAAAAGACTTAGAATGTTTCAAGTTAGCCAAGAAAAAGTAAAGTATAAATGCCAACAACTCGATCATATGAGCAAGAGTATATAACAAAATACAAAACAAAATTATGCTAGAGAGCTGGTAGGATGACAACTTGTCTGGTCGGTCGGACGGAGGCCTCTCTGGTCAGATGAGAGATCATTGGTCGGCTCTGGCTGGTTGATCAACCCCTTCCTCAGCATCAGCTGCTCCTTCCGGTCGGAATGACAACATGGGGGAAACAGATGTAGTGCCGGCAGGATTAACTGCTTCCTCAGCAGCCCTTGCCTCACATTTCGCAAGCTCCTCTGCCTTGACCTCCTCTGTGAGAAAGTTGAGGTTGAGAGGCTTGTTTAGCTTCCACACCTGGTAAAAGCAGTTGAAGCAGATCTCCTCGTAGCGAGTAAGATCGACTTCTTTCTCTTGCTTCGGCTCCTCAATCTCGCGAATCAGTCCCTCGTTCTCGCGAGCCAACCCCTCGTTCTCACAAGTCAATTTATCTAGCCGATCGGTCAGCGACTTGTTGGTTTGGGTTATTTTGTCATTCCCATCAGCCAACCCCCTAAGAGACTCCTCTCGCTCAACCACAGTCTTCTCTGACCGCTCCAACTTGGATTGAAGAGCATCCACCTTAGCTTGGGCCTCCACTAGTTGATCATTTAAGACCTTGATCAACTCCTTGTAGTCTACTGCTCGGTGCTGAGCATGACTGATGGTCATGAGTGTCTGCATGAAAAACAAAAGGCTACTACAAAGTATGAATATAAGTAACAAACTGTCTTGTGGTAGAGTACTTACATTCGCCAATTGAGCAATCCCTCTCTGTAAGAAGACATCAACACTAAGTCGAGGGAAGGATTCAAAGCTTTGAATCGTTGAAGCGTCATGAAGAGTCTGATCAACTGCTCCCCTCCCAATGGTACCAGCAGTGCGTAGTGCCTCGCTCGGGCCGGTCGGACGAGTGGGGGTTAGGCTCGCTGAAGGAGGAAGCGAGGAAGGGGTCAACTGCGGGATTGCAACTAACCCCTCGGGTTGTCTCCCTTGGCTGGGCAATACTGTCCTCGGGACCTTGCTCGGGGGAGTGGAGCCACTTCCTTCTCCAGACTTCCTCTTCGGGGCAAGAGGGGCGTTGTAATGCCTGAACAATCTCTGGATCTGCAAAAGAGGAAGCACAAGATTTGTTAGTAAAAAAAAAGAGTAAAGTAATATGTGGATAAATACATTGCTACTACTAGACAGTTCTATTAATATCATATCACCAAGTTATCAAACATATTACTATGACTACTAGACCTGAGTTGAGGATCTGATCGAGGAAGTCGTCCTCGTCGTCGGATGATGAGCTCAGGTCCCTTTCAGGCTGGATGGCCTTTCCCTTCCCGGACTGGGTGGGAATAGTAGGTCTGCATTGATCCTCTGGCTGAGGCTCCCTAATGACGAGATTGCCTAGTCTACGGGAGTGGGGAGATGGTCCAGGAGAAAACTGGTCAGTCACCACCTCAGTACCGGCGTTGGACTGATCAGTTGCGTTATTCTCCTCAGTAGTACTCTCCACTGTGATGTTTTGGTTACATGGTAGCATGCCCACCATCTAAAGGTTGTCCACAGTAACCAAAATTTTCACGTCCTTCTCCTCGATACACATGTTGGCCAACTCCTCTACTCGCTTGAACATCTCTTGAGTGGGCAAGGGTTGCTTGAATGGACCCGCATGTGTAAAAGCCAAGTTGTTGGCTCTGATGTTTGACGTGAGAAAATACTCTGTATAGTATTTCCCAGCGTTCAACTTGTGGGCGATGCCACAAAGGTATTTAACCCCCTTTTGCCTGTGAAAGAGGTGGAAAAAACCTGTGTTCTTATGGCTTGGGTTGGTCCTGAAGTCGAACAAGTAATGTATCTCGTGAGGAGTAGGCTCATCCCAGCCTTGCATGTAGTAGAGAATGTACAGCGCAGACAACGCCTGAATCCCGTTCGGAGCAATCTGGAAGGGAGAGACGTTGAAATAATCCGCTACTTACCGGAAGAAAGGGTGTAGCGGGATGGTCGCTCCTGCGTATATATGGTGCCTGGACCAGGCACAGTATGGTCCGCCAGGCCTGTTAGCTCTCTGGTGAGGGCGTGGACATATCACATTCACCCCTCTCAAACCCAAGGCTTGGATGTGTTTGTCGAACATCCCGGGGTTGAGTTTTGTAGGCTTGGTGGTAAACCAGGAAGGTGTTTCTTCTCCTTCCTTCCTTGGTTTTTGGACGGCCAGGTGCTGGACCTCAGTAGCGAAATTCTGGGTGGTTTGTCTCCGAGTCTTACTTGATTTTGGCATCTGGCGGGGTGGTCTCGAAGAAGCTGCAGTGTGGACCTCACTGCGTTCCACCACTTTTTGCACCGCTCTACAGGCTACTTGAGGATCCTGGTCCTGCGGGAGTCTATTAGACTTCTTTACCCTCATTGTCGACTGTTCAGCTTGATGAAGAAACTCCTCTTCGTGAAGAAAGTACAAAGCTGAACGGGGGAGGATCTACTTAAAGCGGCGGAGGCGATCCTCAGGAATGCGACTGGTGGGAGACTTTGACGAGGAGTCGCTGCTTTGAGGGGTCTCGATCGACTGCGGGACGGACGTATCAGAATTCGTGTGGTTTTCACCTCCCCTATAGTCAAAGCGATTCATCTACAAAAAATAAAAATGGGGAGGTGAGTAACCATACAGATAAAAATCAACAAGAGCAATGTTTATTTTCTACTTAGAAATTTTTTATCTAAGTAGTGAAAATTTGGCATGCATGAGGAAAAATAATTTTTTGTGCCTAAAAGTGCTTAAGGTTCCTAGAATGAGCATGAACGAAAATTTTTGGAAATAGGCAAAAATCTTAGTGTCCGTGTGTGCGTGGCTAAGGGGCTATCCGAGGAGCCCGTGTTGTGACCGAGTGGACCCCTGTGTCTGAGGGGCCGCGCCTGGTCCAAAGAGTCATGTGGTGTCCGAGGAGCCGAAGGATGCCAAGGGGCCGCGTCTGGACACCCGTGTCCGAGGAGTCGAGAATCACGCTTGGTCCGAGGGTTTGCGTTTGGGCAGCTGCTGCCGAGGAGCTGATGCACGTGTCCGAGCATCATGCCGAAGTGGCCGAGCGGATGCTTAGGATGTTCGATCGGGTGCCGTGCCTGCCGAGAAGCTGATGCGCATGTCCGAGCAGCGTGCCGAAGGTCCGAGCGGATGTTTGGGGTCCGAGGGGTGTGCCATGCCTGCCGAGGAGTTGATGCGTGCGTTTGAAGGGAGTCCCGAGCCATCCGAGTAAGTGTCGAGGGGCTGTGTTGGGACACGTCCGGTCGGATGGCATTTTGGACCGAGGGTATCCGAGCAGCCCTAGCATACCCGAACATTCAAGAAAAAAAAAGCATGGTTGATCGGATATGACTTTTTTTTCCTAATCCCATTCCGAAAAAACCCTAAATTCCATCTAGTACAAATACCATTTCTCATCCAAAACACACAACCACAAGATCAAAATGGGGAATTTGTAAAGTTCCTAATGTTCTAAAGACCACATTCATATCATCAAATACCCATAAACACATACAAGCAATTTAGGTTGAAAAACTCATTTTTCTTTAAATTTCTATGAAATCAAAGGTAAAATTGAGTTACCCATAACCTAAACAACATCAAAAAAACCACCAAATACATTGTATCTCTAAGATTCACACATAGATTCAAGAAAAAATTCTCTATGAAGTTTCGGCCAACACATGTATTTTTCATGGAATTTTTGAAAAAAAAAAAAACAACACAAGAGAAGACTTACCCAATCTCGAAGAGACCTTGGAGAATTCTTGAAGAAATAAGAGGCTTTTCCTTGAGAACCCTTGAACTTTCGGCCAAGAGAAGGAGGGTTATGGGGTTTCGGCCAAAGAAGAAAAAAAAAGATGAGAAGTTTTCGATTCTTTTTTTTGTTTTCTTGTGTGTGTGGAAGTGTGGGAGTATAAAGGTCTATTTAAAGGAAAAAAGTGGAAATTGCCACTTATTTTTGGACCCTTGGGATTCCTAGGATATTTTTTCTCCCCACGATTATGAGCAGTTAATTGCAGTGATCGTGGTCTGTGGAGTCGTGGTCTGTTGCATGGCGGGAAGATGAACAGTTGATTTTTTTTATAGTGCCGTCAGCTGTGGAGAAAAAAGTTTATTATGTGAGACATCATATAATAAACTTGGGGGGCAAATGTTATCCCCAAAATTTGAAAACGATGATGTGGCAACAAAAATGACAAATGGCAAGGAATGGCTGGGTGACCTAGCTTAGAAGTGACCTGGTAGACCAGTGGAGAATTTTGACTGGCCAGAGAAGTGTCATGACCGACCAGGCATGACCTTGTCCGACCAGTCACAAGTTTGTCTGCCCAGGCGTGATCTTGTTCGACCAGTCACAAGTTTGTCTGCCCAGGCGTGACCTTGTCCGACCAGTCACAAGTTTGTCTGCCCAGGCATGACCTTGTCCGAACAGTCACATGCTTGTCTACCCAGGCATGACCTTGGCCGATCGATCATGACCATGTCTGACCAGCCAAGTGCATGTCTGCCCAGGCAAGTGCATGTCTGCCCAATCAAGTGCATGTCTGCCCAGGCAAGTGCATGTCTGCCCAGTCAAGTGTATGTCTGCCCAGTTAAGTGCATGTCTGCCCAGTCAAGTGTGTGTTTGCCTAGTGAAGATGTGGTCGACCAGCTTGAATGGGATATGGATCGACTAGATAGAGCAAAGCTGTGCAAGAGATCCCAGAAGCAGCTTCAACGAGAATCGGTCTTGGCTTGCGCGGGAATCTCTCATTTATCCCACGAATATAGTGTATTGTTACATTTTGAATATAAATGTAATTTAAATGTAATGAGAATCATAAAATATCTCGATTATGGGGATATCATCTGTACGATCCTGAGCCTATAAATACAAGGTTTATGGCATCATAAAGGGGAGTTTTGGACTTTTTGAACTTTTGATTCGAATTCTTATTTTCTAGAGAGAGAGAGTACTTGTATTTGAGAGAATTCTTGTATTCTTGTAATCTGCACTGAAGAAACTCAGTTGACTCAGGTTCATCTGATCTTGAGTGCAGATCTATAATCACGACTCTAAGTGGATTAGGCTATTACCAACACATTGTGGCTGAACCACTATAAAAAATCATTTGTGTCATTTATTTCTCTTGAAGGTTTTTGTCGTTTTTGACGTCTACACATCGTTGGCCAAAAATGCGGTCAACAGTATCTTTTTGTTTAGAGTTGTATTCCTCCATTCTCTTCTTCTAATTCTTCTATTGTTTATTTGTATTTTCAGTCATAGAATTGTAACATTATTTAATCAATATTATTTATTTGTAATATTTTGTCTAGAGTTGTAATATTTCTTACCATATCCATTGAAATAACATATATTTTCCTAACAAATATGTCCAAGCAATCCCAATCTCGTGAAGAATGGAGTTATCAGGCTCTAACCATTGAAGCCGATAGGGAAGAAGGAAAAAAAAGAGAAAGATATAAAGCAACTCTGTTAAAGACCCTCACTGCACAACCCTCACGTAACCCTCGACCCTTGACCCCTCGCGACTAAGCCCGATCCAGCCCTCCTTTCGTGGGCCCGTCGCCCAACCCTCATTCCGCTTGTGCCTATGAGTTCATCTTCCAACCAACAGAAGAAGAAGAGGATTGAAGATTTAGGGTTGGGTTAGATAAAAAATTTAGTGTTACGGGAAGAGAGAAAGAGTTTGGTTTAATTTTAATTGGGATTGTTTTGGTTTTGGTTTTGGTTTTTAATATATTTTAATTATTTTATTAATAATTTTAATTTGTTTTTTTATTATAGAATTTACTTTTAATTAATTAATTAAAAAACTTAAGGATATTTTGCTCATATTGAAAAAATGTTTGACCAAAATTGTGCTCAAGGTACTATTTTGATCTATTTTGTAAAACAGATAGTTGAAATTGTCATTCAACAAAACACAGGAGCCGATTGAGTATTAGTGTAAAACACAGGTGCCAGACTGGTATTTTCCCTTTATTTTTTACAGTCTCCCTAATTTTAATATATACGATTTTTTTATTATGATTATTACTATTGTAATTTGCTCTTATTAATGAAATTCTTTAAAAGATAAATGTCAAATTTATGTTTTTCTAGATATATAATCTTTTATATAAATTTCTTTATTATATATTTTTTTTAATTAAAAATTATGTATCTTGGGATAGGTTCAAAATTAAGAACACCGTGTTGATCTTTTGGTCTCCTTGAAGTTTCAAGATTAATGAGAGGCGATAAAATTGTGGTATCGGCTAAGAATGTTCTAACGATGTCTTTTGATGACTATATTTTTAGAGAGAAAAACAATGTCAAAAATTCAAAGAGAGTTTTCAATAACTTTAGCTAATTATGAGACATTTCAGACTCAATGGTCGGATTGTTACTGGCAATGTTCCAAGATCAACAATTGCATTAATCAGCAGTGTTCTTGTTGAAAATTAGCAGCAAAAAATATACGATCGATCAGTGTCGATCGCTGCCGAATTAATTGCAATGTAGTAGTTTCTAAACTAAGTAAGTACTAACTAGTTGACAATCTATCAAGTGTCATTATTATTATCTTGTATTATTAAACGAACATCTAATCCAAAAATTTTGTGTTGAGAACTCAAACCATAATATTTCAAATTGTTCTCTGTACCTCAAGAGATAGAGAAACAATGGACATCATTTTGTGATTCACGAGATAAACTCAATATATGAAATTTTGTGAATAGGTTTTGGGAAATCAAGTTTTCTTAAGAGAGAAAACATTACAATATATTTTTCAACCATATCAGACTTAGAAAATCAATAACTAATTATATTATTATTTTAGATGTGTTAATTATCTTTTATTATTTAAAATAATTAAATCCAATTTAATCATTTTTCTTAATAAAATAAATAAAAGAGGACTCAATATACACGTCAATCATTATGCAAGCACAATAACAAACATGTGGCACATGTCACATTTCTGTTGGCTTGTGTAGTCTCAATCTCTTTTCAATTATTTATTTAAAAGATAATTTCATAAATTATCTTTTAACTAGTTTATTTATTCAAACTTATACTTAAAATAAATATTCAAATACTCGATAATCCTAACACAATCAAGATTATATTTTATTTAATGAATTGTTTAAATAATCAATTATTTGAATAACCATAAAATCCTAATTCAAATCCAATTTCAACTATCATATTGATATCTCACATTTAAATTAAAATATGATTAATTCAAAAATTGATTATTTTTATTTTATATTTTATAATTTTGAAAATTACAAAATAACTAATCAATTATTTAATATTTATTAATTTTGAGAATTAATAATTAATTAATTAATATTAGATATCCCATAATTCCATATTTGCCCAAAGAACAATTTTCTTCTAAATATACCCTTACACAATTTTTTTTTTCGGTTTCAACTCTTTCCATGAATAGTGTTGATAGAGCTAGTTAGGAGACCTATGAACCTATAATTTCAAGATCCAATAAATTTAAATTATGAATTGAAACTATTTAATATAATATCCTTATTTATTAACCTCAATATTATTCCACTAAAAAATGAGATTGTACTCTTATAATTATAGACATTATATTTAATGAGTATTTTGTATTGTAATTCATGCATTTCAATCTTTCATTAATGATTCATAATTAAAGTTAGGATAAGTTCATCGTTCCACCTCTTTAATTATCTCTTTATCCTTAAGTAAAATTAATTTTATTAGTAAATAGTTAATAATTTTTTAATTTGAGTTCAATAACCATTCAATCAAAAAAAAATGAACCCATAAGGGAATCATTGCTCGTTTCTTGAAGAAAAAAGTATAGATTCCACTCTATACTATGTCGCCAACCATCTATATCAATAAGTCTAAAGTTGTTAAAAACTACCACATCGCAATTAGTTTGGCAGCGACACCGATCAATCGTATTTTTTTTGCCACTAATTTTCAACAAGAACACTCTTGATTAATGCAATTGTTGATCTTAGAACATCACTGGTGGTAATTGTTTAACGCCCAAACGTGACTTCCACTTTGCGGTGGTTGTAGTATAGATCGGGCGGTCGATTCCACAAGGAGGCAAAGAAATAAAGTTAATCAATAAATAAAGTTTAGAGATAAATAATATGAAGAAAATAGAACAAGTGATATTTTTGTTGTTTTTGAAATTTAAAGATTAGAAATAAAGATAGAATAAAGTGTGATGTAACAATAAGTAACAAGTAGGAATGATCAAGAGTCACCAATATGCATACTTATTTATTTGGATCTTTGATTCACAAAAAGTTACACAAATGAGAAGTTCACATCCCAACTATTCATTTGGAAGATTTAACATTAAAGCACAAATATATTTTACAAAAATGTATTCAAGTGATTATTATTCTTTACCATGGAAAGATGAGATAAATCTTATGAGAAATTTAAAAATGACATTATATCATTGGCAATAATGCAATAAAAGATTGGACATAAAACCTAACACAAATATTACTTTTACTATTTATAAAATACATAGAAATAACATGACTAATTCTATATAGATTTTAGCAAAAGTACATATATATGAGTGAGATGGAGAAAATGATAAAGATATTATCTATATTATTTTCACTAATTTGATAATACATAGAAAGTGCATGACAAAATCTATATACTATTAGTAAACATAAATATAGATAATAAGATGTAGAAGTAGAGATGAAAGAAAATAAATCACTAAAATATATAAACTTTAAACACATGGTGAATCAAAAATACCAAACAAAGTCATAGTGCATATAGGATCATCCTAACCTTCCTAAAAAGGTTAGTCTATTATGCTAGATATTCTCATGAAATTCTAGAGAGAAAATATGAGAAATGAGACTAAAATTTGGTAGAGTTTTGCTACCTAAAAATTACATACAAAATGTGAAGAAAGAATCCCTATTTATAGAGGGAGAAAATGACTAAAAAGAAATTAAACAACAATTTGGGGTTTACAAAATAAATCTGAAATATTAATAATAAAATATGATTTTGAAAAATCAAATCCTATTATAAATATTAACCTAGTTATTTTGGTGTATGGTCAAAATGCTCATTTTCAAAAACACAAAAAAAGATGAGCTTTAAAGCTCAAAATGGCAATTTTGCAAGGCCCAACACCCACAAAATATGGGTTGAAGGTAGCTGATGATACAAGAGGGTTTTGACCCACTCCTAGCCAATGGGAAGGTGCCACGTGGCACTGGGTTGAAGAGAAGGCTAGCTGAAAAAGGCTATGCTGGATTTGGAGATATTTGGGCCTGGAGTTGTTTACGTTGGGCCTACTGGGGTCCTTGGCAGAAGGAAAAGTTGGCCATGTGGACAGGTGGCAATCGTGGAGTGCACCAGGTGGCGGCTTTGGGTGCAAAGAGGCTGGCGGGCCTGGGCCAAACTTTGGGCTTCCCTCTTTCAATAATGCCACATTTCCTTTTTCTTCTTCAATTTTGTTTATTTCTTTTTCTCTTTGTTTCCAAGTGCCAACAATATCAATTAAATCCTACAAAATAAAACAAACTAAATTAAAATTAAATATTTTCATTTATAAATTTAATCATATTAATTCGATGAAAATATTAATTAAAACTTAATTTATTTTGACTATTAAAATCAATAAATGTGTATTTCTGGGCACTAATCAGTAATCTTACTAGCATAATAGTGATGTTTTCAACGCCAATATTATAGATAAAACATTTTAGTAAATATATATATATATATATAAGCTTAGAATAATTTGGACATGGGACTCTCTAAGACACTATGATACACTTGGAATCTTGTTTCACTTGCCCTTTAGGCATATACCATGCTTCTAGGCAACAAAGGAGATATCTAAATCCTTCTCCTCAGACTCTGCTACTGCAAAAGAAGCTTCAAAATTTTCATTCTTCTTCGACTTTAATCGTCTTTTTGGATGTTGCATTACCTTTGATATAATTCTTTGAATAACAAATCTTAGCAATGTGTCTTTTCCCTCCACAGTTATAACATCATAAGTTCTTTTGTTTGCTCATCCAACTATTCTTATCATGATTTTTATAAGCTCCCTTTGATTGAGAACTTCTATATTGTTGTTTCTGTGACTTTTCATTACTTCCAATGTTATTATGTTGCTTGGGTCATCCTTGTCCTTTGTTGCTGAAAAGTGCTTGATCTTTTTCACTCTTTAGTGAAACTTCTGACATTTACTTGGCTAAAGATTTTTGATCGGGTTGTACGTAAATTATCAAACTTTACAAGAAAAGGTTGGGTTGGCCAACCTTGTATTGCAACAACAAAACTTCTATATTCAGGCATTAACCCATGAAAAATTATTCTTTTTATTCTTGCATCTGGAATTTTTGAAATAGGCTCCAAATAAGAGATTTCACGACAAATAGATTTTATCTTGTTAAAATATTGGTTGATTGTCATCTCTTGTTGTGGGACTGACAAAAGCTCATTTTCCAGAAGCTGTAGTCTTGCATCATTCTTCTTTAAGAAGAGTGCGACAAAAGTGTCCCAAGCTTCCTTTGGTGATTAAACTTTTCTAATGTGTTTAAACATTTCCTCTTCGATTGTAGTCTTGATTGCAAACATCACCTTTCCAACTCTGATCTTCCATTTCTTCAAAGCTCCAATATCTTCAGGTGGTTTTACTTGAGCAGTGTCGGCGACTTCCCATAAATCTTGACCTTCGAGGTATGACTCCATCAACATTGACCAAGTATTGTAATTCTGGTTGTTGAGCTTCTTCATAACACTAATTACGCCACCCATCATGGGTTGGCAAATGAATTACCAAACAAGCACCTAACTTGTAAGCTTCACAAACTTATTGTGCACGATAACAAGAACCACCTATACCACCACAAACTTGATGAACTTGACTCTGATACCACTTGTAGAGTAAAAGATTACAGCACTTTATTATCATTAAAAAAAATACAAGCTTACAATACTTTGGAAAAAAGAACTCTCTAAAACACCCCTATAATCTCATATACTTGACTCTTTTTTAACTTTCCCTTTAAGCACACGACATGCTTCTATTTATAGGCAACAAATGAGATATCTAAATCTTTCGAGAATTTTCTAACTTTCTAAGTAATTAACTACTTTCTACTATTCTCTAAATAATTTTAGAACTATCTATCTACTTGTTAGGGTTTTATACCCTAATTAAAACTCAAATTTCTTTGTAATCTCATTTATTATCAATAAAAGAATAGAAATTATTTTTTGATTTGGTCAATCACTTTGCTCACATGTTTTATTTTCATGATTATTTGTTTAATATAAACTTCTATTAAATCCCGAGCATATAGCTAATCGTATTTATAGTGACGTAATCACAGTGGAATATAAATATGATTATATGTTCAAAATAAGTTAGTCCTAAGATTAGTCAGTGCACAGGATTTACACTGACTTGCCAATCTACGATATGATCTACTTACACATTGTAGTGTTATGTTCTTTCCAGAACATTAGCAAAGTAGATAAGATCGGATGTATTTGTTACATCGGACTGGAGCGATATTGACAGTTGATAGGATAAGTAAACATACCGTTATAATCTGTTCTAGTCATATCATATAGTTGACCATAGGTCAATTCAATTTCAATTCTCAGTGGTTAATATTCTAACTGATTGTATTATTTGAGTTCTTTGACTTGTTCGTTACTAGCTTACCCTACGGACTAGCCCATACTTACATCTTGGGAACTCGATAGTATAATTGAGTGTGAGTGCTAATCATAGATATGAACATCTATAGCTTCTGATGAAGAAGTGAAACAATGGTTTTCTTTTAGTTTGGTTCAAGGTGCTAAATGATAGAGATCTCATTTCAGTAATTAATATTAGTTTACTGAAATATCATTTACAAGGAACTAAGTGTTTTAAGGATAAAATGCAATGAATGGTAAAACGGTATTTTAGTCCCATCTCATTGTAGACTGTCTGTAGAGAATTGAGTGACAATTATGGTTGTAACAATGGATAATTAATAGCGTATCTATATTTTTTATAGAGCGTTCTATGAATTCAAAAGTGCAATTCTGAGTCTTTAGTGGCACGGGGAATTAATAAGTTAGTAAATTTATTTGTTAAATTTATGATAATTTATTGGAGTTTGATTTCATAGGCCCATGGTCCCCACTGTACCTTGGATAAAATAATCTAGATAATCTCAATTAATTGATTTAATTATCATTTAGAATTATCAAAGTTGGCCAAGTCAATTTTGGATAATTTCATAGAGTGATACAATTTTGAGAAAAAAAGAAAAATAAGAGCAGATTTATTAATTAAGATAAATTGGCATCTAAATTAATAAATAAGTTTAAATCAAAATTCAAATTATAAATAATTAATTTTATAAATGATTTAAATAATTATTTAATTAATTAAATCAATAAAAAAATAATCCAGGCCTTGATTTTAAGTCCAATTGGCTTATAATCAAATTAGAAATTCCATGGGCCTAAAACCCATGATAATTTCGACCTAGGACTATTAAATAAATGACCTAATTGAGTATATAAAATGAGTGTTAAGAGAGAAGTTAAAACACAAGTTTCGGATAGGTTTTAGAAATGAAATATTGGGATCTTCTTTGCTTCAACAACCATGACCATCCCCATTAGCCTATAATTCTTGTTCTGCAAATAAATATACTCTATCAATACTGTTTTGTAAGAATAATAACAATGCAATTAGTTAATTAGCATAAAATATACACTCCTGAATTCTGAATAATACTTGCAATATATTTGGACGGTTGGTAATAGAATAGAGAGCAAAAAAATGAAATTTTGATGGCACCCTTGGGTTTTGAATTCTGTAATAATACTTTATATCCAAAATCCTATACTACATTAGAAATATACAATATGTAATTTTC
Source organism: Humulus lupulus (assembly GCF_963169125.1). Taxonomy (NCBI): domain Eukaryota; kingdom Viridiplantae; phylum Streptophyta; class Magnoliopsida; order Rosales; family Cannabaceae; genus Humulus; species Humulus lupulus. Next base: position 31,817,142 of record NC_084799.1, read on the forward strand.
ACATTCTATTTATTTTCACCATGCTTTCTAACCCTATCCAATCATCAATGACCAAGGAAGTCAATAGCAAGAATGAGTGGGAAAATAAATTAATAGCAAGATGAGTAGAAAGCATCATAAAAATCCTCCAACCCGTACTCAGTCATGAAGAATATGGAATCAATAGCAAGATGTGTAGAAAGCAATAACAATAAGCCATTGATTGAAAAAGCTATATTCTACTTGCCTCAAAAGTTAAAAGCTGCTCAGTGTTCAGAGGAAATGTAATGGACCACAAGCTGGGCTGAAATGCATACAAAATACAATCAGTACAAGAATATGAAACATAATCTATATAAATATTTAAAGAATTCGAGACCTTGTGAAATATTTCATCTTCAGGTTTGCGATATATTATTTCCTCCTCATTGTTCTGCCTCATTTTTTGGCTTGTACCCTTTAGCTGTTCGCATAAGAAAATACATGACAAATATCAATAGCAGGTAGAGAAGAAATAGGGAAGAATGATAAGACTGCTGAAGCCAATCAAAGAAAGATCATATAAAACTAAAAGCAAATTTACGGTGTGAAATGAGATTGTCGAGATAGAATACCTTTACAATTTGACAGATTACTATATAGAATTTAAAGCAGAAGGACTTCCGAAGCTCCAGTGTTTGCTTCAGACAAGAAACAAGATAATATGTCAGGTAAAGGAAGTTGCTTCCATAAAGTTGAGAAACAACAATACTACTTGGTCCGATCGTTTTTTTAGCCCGGTCCAGCTGTCTAATATCAATTATGGCAGATAAACATATTCAGCATCTGGATCATTTGTTTGAGATGGGACAATTTTTAAAACTAATTTTTTTGTTGCAATAATTCAATTGGGAGAAAACATTTGTCTATAAAGCATTTTTCGTGGAGAAAACACAAACAAACTCACAGATTATATTCCCATCTAACCTCATCTTCTGTAGCCCAGGAAACTTCATCAAAAAGAGCATCATACAAAGGTGGCAAGAGCTTGTCTGGGAGACATGTATTGTGCTTAGAGACCTACATTATGAGCTTCTTCACTCAAAAGCGATCTCAAATTACTGCTGAAATCCCTCTCGTGGCATACTGTAAGGAGATACTCCTTGAGCTCCACAACACATTTATATTCCTAGTACAAATTAAAACAAGGCTTTTGCAAGTGAGATGACTCCCTATGACATAAGCTAACCAACATCTGTTGCAACTTCCACAATCAAAGTAGCTATACATGACACGAAAACACACATAAGACCAGAAACGAAATAGTATGAAAAAGTATTGACCAAGGTTAATAAGCCTAACTAATAAGATGAAGTTTACATCTGCACTGCTGAGAAACTAAAGTAATTATTATGTGGGAAAAGACAGCATTGTCCAATAATTTCATCATATTTGTACACTGGTATCATCAGAGACAGATGCCAGTTTAACAAAATCAAAACAGTTCTTTGACTTAGTAGAGTAAGTGCTCCCCGTCCTGATAAGACTTGGTAGATATGTACGTATGCATATCTTGCATGTGCTAATCAATCTCCCGAAGCTTTGTGACTATATTAATATATATCATGTAAATGTTATACATGAATGAGGCCATAGGGAACTACGTCACTGATTGAGTTGGGTCTTATGTGATTTCTTGGCTATCCTAAAAACTTAGCAAAAGATTTAAATCATTTGACACTCTCTCTTTCCATCCCCGTCTTTCCTTTTCATTTTTTCCTTGTGTCCAGAAGTATGCTCAGGTACAAAAAACTTGGAAAGGGGTTTTGAAAGAGCATATGCACCAACATATGTATACGAGCTAAAACTATATAATTAAAAAAGTTAGTTCGAATTGTTAGTAGTAAAGTATTTACCTTGTATCTATACAAGTTAAGAGCAGTAACAATAGACCAAATAGTATTTTCCTCATCATTCTCTATTTTAATGACAGTCCCCACAGTAGTCTGTCCCAGGATCAAGTCTACAAAACCACTCACATCCCATTGTTTATCATCAAGATAAATCTGCAGTAAGGCCTTCACTCCATGGAAATCATCAGGTTTTGGATCGAAGAACACAAAATCTGCTTGGATAACTCCCTTCAAAACAAGATCACTATTTCACATCAACACAAGCAAAAGTATAATTCAAAAGGCAAGAAAAATAACAAGGTATTAGTGCAATTGATGACACACTATCAGAATATTTTTCATACATCAAATTCTTCATCGTCAGAAGCCTCAATCTAGTCATTCTTAGATTTCATATAGTTATTCATCAATTCTTTACCTAAAAAGGAGGATATAAAGGTACTAGTGAGTTCTTCACAAAAAAAGTTGATAAAGATAACAGAGACAGCTATAGCCATAAGAAATACTCATCGGCAATGCATCATTTAAGCAGTAATACCAGCAGAGTTGGGAATAATTCTCTTTTTCTTGACTTTTGGCTCATGCCTCTGACGGTTGGCCGTTGAAATAGAGGCAATTTGAGCAATTGAACGAGCAAATGAGGAAAAGGTTAAAGGTTGATGTTACACCAATTGGGAGCCCCTTAAAGGCTTCCGGGGCATGTTCCTAATCTATAGCAATCAACATGCAAGGTTCAATGTTCCTAGATCAGTCAAAGCCTAAGAAGCACGGATATACAGTGAAATGCTACCTAAATAGCTAAAAAAAGAAGCTTGAAAGCATAAGAAAATCCAATGAGCTGTAAAAATATCTAGCAGGAATGGTGATACAGTCATAACCTAGTCACATAAATCTTACTTTTACATGACTTACCATTATATCATGCCAAAAGAGCAAATCTTCAGTTTCTTCTCGACTCCCTCATTAATTAATCACACTTTCAAGATTAGTTCTTGACCTCATTTTATAAAATACCAGAGCATCAACATAACTCAGCAACAAATCACTGAAGCAATTAATCATAAAGTAACAAGACTCTATCTATTCATTTGCCTCAAAAAGAAGTAAAAAACAGAACCCACAAAACAAATATTCACAAATAATTTTGTGTGACATACGACATATATAGAATGAAAATTTGAATACAAATAACGTAAAACAGCCTATGAAAGTTCAGAGAATAAAACAAAGAAGAAATTTCAAAGCTGAATTGAAATTGTTGATAGAGAGAGGAAGAAAGACATGGAAAGAGACAACAATAATGAAGTTGCTCAAAAGAGAAATTTTCAGATCAGAGGTTGCAACCCATTGAATCTATTTCACAAAAATCTATTGTAATCATTTTCAGAGCTTAGCTCAGTCTAATAAAGAATAATGTCATTCTCTTTACTCAAATGCACACACAATTGGAAGCCTTATGATATGGGAATTCTTAAACTGAAAAAACAACAGAATCCCATGAAAATGAACTCAGAAAAAATCACAAAGTCTGTTCTTTGATCACCCTATTTAGATTTTTTTGGACATAATCTATTTTAATGATTCCACAAAGTGCTAGTCCACATTCTTAGGTGTGCGCCATAAGTTCTTCCACGATAATTACATGTCTCTCTAGGATCATGGATCACCATCAACTGTCTTAGTAAAAAATTGTCAAATATCTGACTTATGTCAATTTTTGTTTTCCACTCGTTCTTTCTTTCCTCTTCTACGTCAGCCATTCATTATCATCATCGACAATCTCATTATCCATAAGTTCACCTGTATAGTTAAATTAATCTTTCTAAATTAGTTTCATTATGCAATTATGTTCACTATTTATGCAAACATATTTAATAATAAGTAAAACTTCAGATCCTAAGCAGACAACCTAAGAAAAATCTCATATTCAAAATGAGAAATTCACACATACTGAACAAATACAACTTACTCTTCAACAAACAGAGAACAGAACATGTTATTTCAAAATAGAGTTTTCACATATTTAATATTAACCAAATTACAGTAAAAAAAAAAAAACTAACCACTAACTATTAACTAATGAAGTGAATGACAGCAATATACATTGTATTTCACATATAACATAAACAAATTAAGAACAATAATATAACATACTGTAATTTCAAAAGCAAAATCAAAATAAAATTAAAAAAAAAACAAAATCAAAATCAAAATGAAATTTCACAAAATTTATTTAATTACCGTGAGTCCGTGACAGAAAGAGATTGTGACTGAGTGAGAGAGAGTCCTACAGAGATGAGGAAGGCGAAGCAGGCGACGACCTTCTAGGTGAGCCACAGCCACTGAGCGCCGTGAGTAAATCGGAGGTGAGCTGAGCGCGCCGGGAGTACTGCTGCTGCTGACAGTGTTGAGTGAGTGGGGAGGCGTCTGGGCTACTGGACTTGAGGAGATACTGGGCTGGCCCAGTACAAAATAGGACTTTACACACCTATTAGTATGGAGAAACTATTACAAGTAATGATATGTGTAAAAAACTTATTACACCCAAATATTATACTTATTTACGTGGCAATTTTTGTTTAGGTAGGTAATTATTTGGTGCTACGTGTTTTTCCAAAGTATTATTTTGATATTCTCTATTTTCAATAATACTGATATAGTACCTTGTATTTTAAAATCGTACATATTTGGTACTCTAAACTTAAATTTAATTAATAAAATTTTACCAATTTAATGAAACTGTTGTGAATTATGTAAGTTCTAAATTTAAATTTAATTACTGAATTACATATAATTGATGACAGTTTGATCATATTGACAAAATTTTATCTATCAAATCTAAGTATAGGGTATCAAATATGTATAATTTTAAAATACAGGGTACCATATGAGCATTATTGAAAACAGATGGTATCAAAATGATACTTTGTAAAAATATAGGATACCAAATCAGTAAATTCCCTTTTTTTAACTAATGATGTTTAGTTTAGATAGGTGACACTAAATTAAAATGACTTACTTTAACTAATGATGTTTAGTTTAGATAGGTCACACTAAATTAAAATGACTTACCACGTAACAATGTGAAATATTTGAGTGTAAAAGATATGTACGTATCATTACTTTTGTTACAATATAACAATTAACCGTATCATACAACATATTCTCATATATAAGAAGGGAGCTTCTCTATACTTTCCTTATGAAAGACGTGCCAGTACAATATGGTCTAAAAAGATAACATGTGGGGCATTTTGACTCCAACTATTTTTTAGGATGGTGTTATTGTAGTTATAGGCATCTCTTATAAATTTTTAAGAAATTTTAAATAATTTATAGTGTTGAAAATAAAGGTTAAATAATTTGTTTCATGCGTATTTGTTTTTTTTTATACGCATGTAAAAACAACTATTTTAACTTTTATTTTTGACACCATAAGTTATTCAAAAAATTTCGAAAACCTAGAGTAGATTTGTTATAATTACAATTAATACTGATATAAAAAAATAGATTTTTTCTGTAATAATCAAAAAGTAATAAAAAAATATTTTTTTTACTGTAGCACAAAATTTTTTACATTTGTACAGAACAAAACTTCAAAATTACAGAAATATTACTTGCTCTTTCTTTCTCTCTCACAAGTTGCAACTCGTCCTCTCTTAGGCGACACCCACGGTGATTTCCACCTGAAACAACTTCCAAACTCAACCTCAAACAACAGCAAAACCACATACCAGACCTCTCTCAGATGACCCACGACGATTTCAATTTCAAACAACAGCCAAACTCGACCTGAAACAACAACAAAACTACAGAGCATTTCGATCTGAAACAACACCCCATCTACAGACGATTTAGATCTGAAAAGCAACACCACAACGACAACAGATCTCGATATGAAAAAAAAATCACAACTACAACCCAATCTTGTTCTGAGAAAGCAGCAACATCAAAACACTGGCTGCCGACGATCTGCATCTGACAGCAACAACAGCAAAATCTAAAACATTGTTGCTTTCGGGTTGTTGGCATGTTGTGTTGACGTTGTTTTCAATGATCCTAGCATACAACCTGCACAGACAAGGAGACAATGCAAGATCAAAACAAAATCAACATCAAGTCAACAACAGTCTATAATGGTGATGGTGTTGTTGCTGTGAAAATTTGAAGAAGAATAAGAAGAAAAAAGAATGAAAGAAAGAGATGGAGAGAGAGAGATTTTATATTGCTTTGTGTTGATGATAGTTTTTTTTATATTTTTAATAGTATATATTGCATTGATTTGGTGTTGAGACAGTGTTGTCGAAACTGAAATATGGGATAACACTATCAAAACGTTAGAGAAATGATCAAACAACTCAACATAAATCCTAAAACAAGACTTGAGCAACAAAACAAAAATATAAAATGAATCATCAGCATGAGATCAACACGAAAACAATAGGAAAACTAAAAAAATAACAAAATAAATCAAATCAAATGCAACAACAATAACAAAAATATATCAAAAGATGAAAGCATCAACTAAACAACTTATAAACAATTAAAGATCAACATAACCATTAAAGATCTAGAGAAAAACTCATTGAGGCATAAAACTCATATCAACATAAGTAACACCAGAACAACAATAGTCCAACAACAGAAAAGAAAATAAGAAATCACACAACAATCATACATAAACAACAGTCCAACAAAATATCAAAAAATAAGAAATTAGTTGTGCTCGCATTAGCTCCAGGGCTTCCTTGAAGTCTATTCGTGTTTATGATTTCTTTTTGGAATCAACTAGTTTTCCATGAGAGATGATATATTTATATATATATAGGCATTTATGAACTTTTGGAAGTTCAATAAAATTATAAATTGAGGTAAGCAATAAAAGAGGAAGTAAACATAGAAAGTTGCATACGACAAACTTAGCATCGATATATCTTAATGAAGAAAAGAAAAGAGGCTGAAAAATGGATCTAGGGCGTGGTTGAGTACACAAGCAATTCATGATGAACCTACGATAGTAAAAGAAAAAATAATTGACAATGGATTATTGAATTGTGTAAAGTTTTATGAGAAAAAAATATAGGTGTGTAGTAGGTGACACATTCCATAACAAACAACACAGTAATATAAGTCATCTAATGAGAAAACGTGTCTTACATGTGGAATACATATATAGAAGCCACATTTTTGCATGTGGAATATGTTAGGGTTTTATGCCCTAATTAAAACCCAATTTATTTGTAATCTCATTTTATTATCAATAAAAGAATATAAATCATTATTTGACTTGGTCAATCATTTTGCTCACATGTTTTATTTTCATGATTATTTGTTTAATATAAACTTCTATTAAATCCCGAGCATATAGCTAATCGTATTTATAGTGACGTAATCACAGTGGAATATAAATATGATTATATGTTCAAAATAAGTTAGTCCTAAGATTAATCAATGCACAGAATTTACAATGACTTACCAATCTGCGATATGATCTACTTACACATCGCAGTGTTATGTTCTTTCCAGAACATTAGCAAAGTAGATAAGATCATATGTATTTGTTATATCAGACTGGACCGATATTGACAGTTGATAGGATAAGTAAACATACCGTTATTATCTATTCTAGTGTTGACCCTTGATTTAGCCAACTGACACGGAGTCAAAATATGAATGATATAGACGAATATGTATAGATAATAACGTAATGACAAAAGTAAAGAAAACACAGTAATTTATAGTGGTTCGGCCCCAGAATCTGGTAATGACCTACGTCCACTTAGAATGATATTGATATGGGAACAAAAGTGTGATCAGAGAACTTGGGTTCAATGAGTTTCAACACTCCTCATAAACAATACAAGTTTTCACAGATAATTTCTATATCTCTATGATTTCCGGGCTCCCAAAAAAGTCCCTTCCCATGAGCCATCTCCTGCTTTTTATAGGCTCATGGAGGGTTGCCCAATATTGTTACAGATATTATCCCCTGAATCATGGGATATTCAGAAGATTGCATGAAATAAATTCAGGATACATAAGATCTTTCCATAAATGTTGCTTTGCCAGCGGAACCACCGACCAGTCTGGTCGTGGTAAAAACAGGTCTGTCCTGCTTCTGGTGTGTCTCCTGGTCGATACTCTAGCAGACGCTCCAGGTGTCAGCCACGTGTCAAGAGATTATTTGCCACGTCACAAATGCTAATTTATTGGATAACATTTGCCCCCCAAAGTTTATTTACCACGAACAGTAAATAAACTTTGAACGAACGACCCTTCGGTAACCCCTCCTGACGTGTCAGAGCCCTTCGTGCGTTCTTGAAAAAAGCAAACCACTCCTGTCTAATCAAGGCTTTTCAGTTTCCCAGAAACAACTACGACGGCCATTACGCTTCCCCATACTTCGAAAATGGAAAACTAATGATCACGCCTTTTGAACACCAAAGACAAACTTATATAAGGTTACTTGAGGCACTTCTTTCCTTTTTACGCATGTCATCTCTTTGTCGAAAAACCCTAAAAACCAGAGCTTTACTCTCTCCGGCGAACCTTCCTTTGTGCTGTAGGATCAGACGGTGGGCTCATTGACTCCCGAAACTTTCACTTCCATCTTCACGACCACTTTCCTTGGTAAGTTACTCTGAAACTCCATGCTTCTAACCTTTTGTGGTGCATGCTCTTAAATGGTGTACTGTTTGAATCTCTTGGTTTCTGGTTTTTTTTTTTTTTTTTGAACGCCTGTAGATAAGATGTCTTTGTAGGCAACGTAGGCTTATGAGTAGGTTTAAAACCCAGGATTAGTGCTTTTTAGGACGTAGGATCGAAGTAGCATTTCGATTTTTTAAACCAGTTGGAAATAATTTCTTCCCGTTGTGAGGGGAGTCGAAAAAGCTTTTCAGGAAAACTTTTCACTTTCACCCTTTTGGTCCGTTTTTTAAACTGTTTGCGCAGAGAGACTTAGTTAGAATGCTGTTATATAAAGGCTTAGCTTTTATACTTCGACCAGCGTTACTTTAAGAATCTCCTAGATTCCTCTGACCTCGCCTCCCCATTCTTCTGTTTGCAGATTTTAATGCCAGATTTGTGGGGAGGTGAGAGACCCATCGACGACGACCTCCTTGCCCAACTGCTCGAGGGAGAAGAACAACTAGCCGATCGCATCCACCAGATACCCTTCTCACGAGCCTCTTCCAGACCGCACCCTTCTCCTTCAATGGCCCGTTCAAAATCCTCTGGCAAGAAAAGGCCCGAATCTGAAAGTAACCCTTCTCCTTCTGCCCAGCCTGATTCGCAGGCGGGGGCTCCCTCGACCAGTGGTCGAGAGAATCTTACTCCTGACCCCAATATCCAAACTAGGGCTCGTCCTCGTCATCGCAATCCGCCTGATGTCGAGTGGTACACTCCTCCAGCCAGTTCGATGACCCTTCGGATGGTCGCGAACTGCTTCAGAAAATACCCCCTAACGGGGGTAACCATTACACGTCCTACTGCGGAGCAGAGGGCTAACCGTCCAGGAGGGGCAAACAGCGCCTGGTCCCGGTATCACATTAAAGCGGGGGCTTATCTCCCTCTTCATCCTTTCTTTGTGGGGGTGGCCAATTATTTCGGCGTCGCTCCCTTTCAAATAACCCCTAACGGATATAGGATGTTGGCTGCACTCTATGTCCTGTACAAACTTAACAAATGGCCAGAACCTTCACCTCATGAGGTTAACTACCTCTTTGACCTTAAGTCCAATCCTCAACACAACGGGACGGGCTTTTTTCACTTCTGTCATCAGGAAACTGGCCGGACGTTTTTGAGTGGCACCACCCACATATCAAACGTGGGACATTACAACAAGGAGTACTTCTTTACTCCGGATATATCCAGCAACAACTTGGCTTTCGCGAGAGGAGGTACAATTTTGTCTTTGCCTTGGTCGATACTTTATCGTAGAGTATTTCCTTTCGTCATTTCTCAAACTCGACTTGCTTTTCAGGCCCCTGGTTGCGCCCGACCCCAACACCAGACATGGTGTCGAGGTCTGACACTCTGGCCAAGATGTCTGCCGCTACCAAATGTGTCAAGACCTTGACACAAGAAAAGAATTTGAGGTCGTCTGGCCTTCTGGCTCCTCGCCATGACAATAGAGGGTCCGAAACGGACGAACCCACTACCGGGGGGGTTCCCGAGCAGCAACTTCCTGTGCCCTCTCCAAGGAGGAGGCCAACAGGAGTTACGATCAGGGAACCCACGGGCAGCCCTTCTGCAGAAAGGCCTTCTGCTCCCCAAGGCAAGGGGAAAGAAAAGGCCAAAGAACCAGTTGTTGACTTGGAAGAGTCTTCTGATGACAATGGTAACGTTATTTCGCTTTTAAATGGTCTGCCAATCCCCTGTCACATGTTTGACGGGGATGGCAACTTTACATATGCTCCAAATCTAGGGCCAAACTTCTTCATGCCAGAAAATGAGTATATGATTAATAGAGTCAATAGTATAGCGACCAGTAGTTGTAGCTCGGGTATTCACTTTATTATCTTCTTTCTGTTGTATTACTTATTTTCACCTTTTTCTTCCCTTACTAACCTCTTGTGTTTATTTTCATGCAGATATGTCGACTCCCAATATCTTTGACATGTACCAGGCTGAAGAGGAAGAGGAAGTCCCTCAACTTCAACGGAGGTCAAAGAAACGAACTGGTGAAACCAGTCGAGGCCCTTTAGCCAAGAAGAGTCGACCAGAAGACCTTCCTCAGGGCACTCCAACCGGGCAAAGTCCTGCGCCAACTGGGCGAACTCCTACCCCTCCTCCAGCTCCTTCTGAACAGCAAAACACCCCTGCTCGGTCCAATCCTCCACCTGCGCCTGCTAGGGAGCATCTTTCTCGCGAAGAGGCTCATGAGGCCAGGCTCGTGAGCCATACCATTCGATCCGCTAAGGATCGAATTGAACGGATTGGCAGAGGTGAGCGTGTTGGGGCTGCCATGATCCAAGCTGTAGAGCTACCAGTCGATCAGATCCTGAACAGGACTCTGAACGAGATCTCCAGCGTAAGTATTTCTTTGTTTCTCGAGTCTTTGTTTTTTCAGTTCTCGTGATAAGTCTTGACTTCTTTTTCTTTCGTTTACAGGCCTTACTTTCTGCCATTACTGCTCGTACCCGAGCCCAGGCCTACTTTGAGCAGATTGAGGCTAAAGTTCTCGAGAAACATCAGGTGAAGGCGGCTGAGGAGCTTTCGGCTGCTGAAGCCAAACATGCTAAGGAGTTGGGGACGGTGGTCCGAGAGCGGGATGCAGCGGTGACCAAACTGTCCGCGGCTGAAGCTGCTAAAGATGCAGCGGTTAAGCTGAGGGAAGAGTACCGGTCGTACAATAAAACTCATCTCCACGAGATCAAGCATCTGGAGGGGGTAGTCAAGTCTAAGGACGAGACTATTGCCACTCTCGAGGGCAAGGTGCAGCAGTCGGAGCTTGACAACTCCAAGAATCTGGAAAAGTACAAGAGGGCGACACTCCGATGTTTCTATAACTTTTGGAAACACAATCAGGGTGCTGACTTTAGCTACCTTTCAGAGGAGGTCAGAGTTGCGGAGTTGGCTCGGTGCGCTGCTCAACTGGCTGAAGAGGAGGCGAGAGCTGCAACTCCTGCAACCCCAAGCGTCGTTGGTTTGGACGAAGAAACCATCGAGGAAGAGACTGACCAGGATGTTGCCCAGGATCCTCCTGCCCCCCATGCCTCTTAATTTATTTAGCTGTTCTTCTTTCTTTTTAAACACGCGACCCACGGGTCGCAATGTAAAGACAATAATTTCTTTTTAAACTTTGCTGCATGGGCAGTAAATCTTTTTGTTTGAACAATTACATCCAAGCAGCAATGCTTGCGGTGTAAAAGCTTAACTCTTGGTGTTATAATATTTTTACTTATTATAACGTTTGTCCGTATGACCGAACTTAGCATAGTACTTTGGCATCATATATTTTGAAAAAATACTCTAAGTACTTGAAGCATGCTTTCACTCATTTTGTTCATGTGTTTACATACCTTGAGAGTATGCTTTGCTATCGATGTGCCTTATATGCCCCCCAAGTGATCGAGGAGCTCTTAGGTCCTTGGTCACTTGCCTTGACCATGGCCTGTCCGAACATTCCTGTTCGCGCGGAAAAATGATACTTGTAATACAGCAAAACAACACACGTAATGAACAAATACTTGTAAATGTAAATTCACAAAGGTTGGCAAGAACGACTGGCTGAGCACAGTCCCTTATAATTTCGTATTAAAAATGGACTAATCATGTCTTTACGAATGATTCTGAAACAGAATCTTACATATACGAGCAGTTAGCCATACACCGTGGCTAACCCTCTTTGCAAAACTTGTAAAAATTAATGGGAAAATTTGAACAAGCCAGTCCTTTAAGAAGGGTTGTTTATTGATAATACTTGCGCAGGTGTTCTCCATTCCAGTAACGTGGAACGAGATCTCCGTTTAAGCGTGCAAGTTTGTAGGTGCCTGGGTGAAGGACTTCTTCAATCTGGTAAGGTCCTTCCCAGTTAGGTCCGAGCACGCCAGCAGTGGGGTCGCGGGTATTCAAGAAGACTCGTCGTAACACCAAGTCTCCGACGTTGAATCTTCTTTCTTTAACTTTGGAGTTAAAGTACCGGGCGACTTTTTGTTGATAAGCAGCAACTCGGAGTTGAGACTTTTCTCGTATCTCATCAATTGAGTCTAAGGACTCCAGTATTAGCTGGCTGTTTTTCTCTTGATCATACGTTAAACGCCGATGTGAGGGGGGATCTATCTCGACGGGTATCATGGCCTCATACCCATAAGTTAAGGAAAATGGGGTACGCCCTGTGGCTGTTCGATGAGATGTTCTATACGACCAGAGGACTTCCGGTAGTTGTTCTGGCCATGCTCCTTTCGCTTCTTCAAGTCTTTTCTTCAGGGTGTCCTTGAGGGTTTTGTTTACAGCTTCGACTTGCCCATTCGCTTGGGGGTGTGCGACTGAAGAAAAGCTCTTGATTACCCCATGCCTTTCGCAGAAATCGGTGAACAGGTCGCTGTCAAATTGGGTTCCGTTGTCTGAAACTATCTTTCTGGGCAAACCATACCGGCACACAATGTTCTTGATGACAAAGTCGAGAACTTTCTTGGTCGTTATGGTTGCGAGTGGTTCAGCTTCGACCCATTTTGTAAAGTAATCGACTGCCACAACTGCGTACTTTACTCCTCCTTTTCCTGTCGGTAGTGATCCAATTAAATCTATTCCCCATATTGCGAAAGGCCACGGGCTTTGCATCTGCTTTAGCTCGTTTGGAGCTGCTCGTGGGATTTTGGAGAACCTCTGACATTTATCACACCTTCGTACGTACTCCATTGAATCCTCGTTCATCGTTGGCCAAAAATAGCCCTGTCGAAGAATTTTTTTTTGCCAAACTCTGCCCCCCAGCGTGATCTCCGCAGAAGCCTTCATGCACCTCTTTCATGAGTTCCTTAGCTTTTTCTGATGTAATGCACCTGAGCAGTGGCATTGAATATCCTCTTCGGTACATAACACCGTCGAGCAGTATGTACCTAGCAGCTTGTCTTTGCAGAGTTCTGGCTTTGTTTCTATCTACTGGCAATGTCCCATTTGTCAGATACTCCAGGTAAGGTGCCATCCATGTATCTTCTACTCGAATTTCCATGCTGGCTTCGGCCGCATCAATGCTTGGTTCACTTAATCTCTCTACTGGGACTATGTTCAAGGTGTCAGCATCTTTGGCACTTGCAAGTTTGGCCAAGGCGTCTGCATTCGAATTTTGGTCTCGCGGAATTTGCTGGAGGGTGTATTTTGTAAACTGTGCTAGCAAATCTTTTGTTTTATTAAGGTAGGCCATCATTTTTAACCCTCGCGCTTGATATTCTCCCAGGACTTGATTCACGACCAGCTGAGAGTCGCTGAAAATATCGAGCGCTTTTATGTTCATCTCCCTGGCCATTTTCAGTCCAGCGAGGAGTGCTTCGTATTCCGCTTCATTGTTTGACGCTGCGAAATCAAACCTGATTGCGCAGTGAAATCGATGCCCATCGGGCGTTATCAATATCACTCCCGCTCCAGCGTGAGATTCATTAGATGATCCATCTGTGAATAGTTTCCACGAAGGAGTCTTGTCTTGAGGCATGGGCGCCTCAGGTTTTTCGCACAACTCGTTGCTGGGGAGTTTGGTGAACTCCGCAATAAAATCGGCTAAGGCTTGCCCTTTTATTGCTGCTCGCGGTGAATAAGTCACGTCGAACTGTCCCAATTCGACCGCCCATTTTAACAGTCGTCCAGCCGCCTCAGGTTTTTGGAGGACCTGCCGAAGGGGCTGGTCGGTCAAAACCGTGATAGGATGGGCTTGGAAGTACGGTCGCAACTTTCGGGAGGCTAGAATTAGGCAATATGCTAATCTTTCGATCGGTGGGTATTTTAATTCTGCACCGATCAGCCTTTTGCTGACGTAGTAAACAGCTTTCTGCACGCCTTCTTCATCCCGTATCAGTACCGCACTAGCAGCAACTTCGGTAATCGCCAGATAAATATACAAAGTCTCTCCTTCCATTGGTTTTGATAGGATAGGAGGTTGCGACATATGAGCCTTTATTGTCTAGAATGCTTGCTCGCAGTCTTCCGTCCATTCAAACTTTTTATTTCCCCTAAGTAGATTGAAGAATGGAACGCACTTGTCAGTTGATTTTGAGATGAATCTACTAAGGGCAGCTATCCTTCCGGTCAGGCTTTGGACATCCTTGATCTTTTCTGGCGACTTCATATCGATCAGGGCTTTTATCTTGTCGGGGTTGGCCTCGATTCCCCTTGAATTCACTATAAATCCCAAAAACTTTCCTGACCCGACTCCAAAGGAACATTTGAGGGGATTCAACTTCATATGGTACTTGTTTAACACATCAAAGCACCTTTGCAAATCCTTCACATGTCCTTCAGCCTTCTTGGACTTTACCAGCATGTCATCCACATATACTTCCATGCTTACTCCGATCAGCTCCTTGAACATGTGGTTGACCAATCGTTGGTAAGTTGCACCTGCGTTTTTCAGTCCAAAGGGCATTACTTTGTAACAATATAAGCCCGTATCGGTCCGAAAGCTGGTATGATCCTCATCAGGGGGATGCATGCTGATCTGATTGTAGCCTGAATACGCATCCATGAACGAAAGGGTCTCATGCCCAGCAGTTGCATCGACTAGCTGGTCGATCCTCGGGAGTGGGAAGCAGTCTTTTGGGCAGGCCTTAGTGAGGTCTGTAAAATCCACACAGGTCCGCCATTTGTCGTTAGGCTTGGGGACCAACACCGGATTGGAGACCCATGATGGATAAAACGCCACCCTGATGAACCCATTTTCTTTAAGTCTTTCGACTTCTTCTTTCAAGGCTCTTGATCTGTCTTTATCGAGCAGCCTTCTTTTTTGTTGCACCGGTGGAAAGACTTTGTTTATGTTCAGGACATGGCTGATCACCGCAGGATCTATTCCGACCATGTCTTTATGTGACCAGGCGAAAACTCCCTGGTTCTCTTGCAAGAATTCCACCAGCGCCTGTTTCGCGGTAGGTTCTAAATTCTTCCCAATCCTTACGATTCGGGTCGGGTCTTTTTCATCGAGATGGACCTCCTCCAGGTCCTCGACGGGTCCAACATTTTCTTCAAAATCCCCAAAGCGAGGATCCAAATCTATATCCTCACTTTGGGAAACACCCTATTTGGTGACTTTTCCACCTGATTGGGTTTGTCTGTTTTCCGTCATCTGTAATCGTTCTGGAGTAGCGCTCCTCGATGCTCCACTTTTTGCCTTTGTGATCGAGGCGTTATAGCACTCCCTGGCCTCCCTTTGGTTTCCCAAAACGCATCCTACCCCTGCGTCCGTTGGGAATTTCATGGCTAGATGCCACATGGAGATGATTGCCCTTAGTTCAACCAGTATGGGTCTTCCAATAACGGCGTTATACGCTGAAGGACAATCGACCACTACAAAAGTGGCGAGTAATGTCCTTGAGGCAGGCGCTGTACCCGTTGTTACTGGGAGTTTGATCATTCCGGCTGGTGCGATTCCTTCTCCAGAGAAGCCGTATATGGTTTGATTGCAGGGCTCCAAGTCCTTCACGGACAGCTTCATGCGTTCCAGCGTTGATTTATACAGGATATTCACTGAACTCCCTGTATCGACCAGTACTCTTTTTACCATCATATTGGCCATTTGGATATCCACGACCAGCGGATCGGAATGTGGGAACCGGACGTGTTGGGCATCGCCCTCAGAGAAGGTTATCCCGCATTCCTCTGAGCGGGCCTTTTTCGGCGCTCGGTCCTCCACAGTCATCATCTCGATGTCCTGGTCGTGGCGCAGAGTTCGAGCATATCGTTCTCTAGCCTTTCCGCTATTTCCAGCGAGG
Organism: Humulus lupulus; assembly: GCF_963169125.1. Lineage (NCBI taxonomy): Eukaryota > Viridiplantae > Streptophyta > Magnoliopsida > Rosales > Cannabaceae > Humulus > Humulus lupulus. The sequence continues at coordinate 31,833,427 of NC_084799.1, forward strand.
TGTGGGCCTCCACAGATGGTTAAAAGTGTTCCGGCTACGGGGGCAGGCTGTAATGGTGGCGAGCGTTGGCGTGTGGACGTCTGCTCGTTGCCACCTGGAGCTTCTCGTTGGGAAGTTCCCGAGGCCTGTACGTACCTTCTCAAGTGTCCTTGTCTAATGAGGAACTCGATTTCATCTTTTAGCTGGTTGCATTCATTAGTGTCATGTCCATAGTCGTTATGGTAACGACAGAATTTGGTAGTGTCTCTTTTTGAAATGTCTTTTTGAATGGGCCCAGGCTTCTTGTAGGGCACACTAGAGCTTGTGGCCTGGTAAACCTCTCCTCGAGACTCAACGAGGGCAGTGTAGTTAGTGAACCTAGGTTCATAACGATTACCCTTGGCTCGTTTATTGTCGGAGGTGGAAGGCTCATTGTGTTGCCGTTTCCCACCATTCTTGCCATTACCATTGCCGTTTCCGTTGCCCTTGCCGTTGCCATTTGGTTTGGTGCCATTGGTGGCTTTGGCGGGTTCGGCAGCCTTCTTGCCCTTGTTCGAGGATTTTCCATCATCGGCAATGGCTTCTTCGAGTTTGATATACCGATCAGCTCGGTCTAAGAATTCCTGGGTGGTTCTAACCCCATCCTTACGAAGACTTTTCCATAGGGGCGAACGGCGCCTCACTCCCGCGGTTATAGCCATCATTTTCCTTCGTCCCCGACTGTCTTTGCTCCGGCTGCCACTCGCATAAAGCGCTGGATGTAATCTTTTAGTGATTCTCCATCTTGCTGGCGGATCTCAACCAGTTGGTTTGCTTTGGTCGGGTGGACACGACCTGCGTAGAACTTTCCGTAGAACTCCCTTACGAACATTTCCCAGGAAACTATGCTTGCAGGTGGGAACTTAAAGAACCATTCCTGCGCGGCTTCAGAAAGTGTTGCAGGAAAGATCCTGCACCGAGCGTCTTCGGACACCTTCTGAATGTCCATCTGGATTTCAAACTTATTCACATGCGAGACGGGATCTCCGTATCCATCAAAGTTCGGGAGCGTGGGCATCTTGAACTTGCTGGGAGTCTCTGCGTTGGCTATTCTTTGGATAAATGGAGTGCCTTTTCTTCTATCGTGGTCAATATAAGAGGTCCTTCCTCCGACCAACTGTTGCACAGCCTGATTTAGTGCGTCTATCTGGGCTTGCAACGCAGTAGGAATAGCTACGGTCTCTACTGCTGGGGGGATGTTCTCACCATGCTTCTCTCGACGATCATTGAGTATGTCTCTTAGATCTTCCTCTCTTCTCCGTTGCTCGCTACCTCCGAGTCGGTTGAAGACATTATTTTTCCTGGGTTGCCCCCCAGCATCTTGTCTATTTGGTTGATCATCTTGAGGTATTTGGCTCCTGCTCTTACCTTTATTTCCGTTCCTCCCATCAGCATTGTTCTTGCCTGAGTCAGCCTCGTTGTAGCCGTGGCCATATTTGAACTTTGACTGGCTATGGTGAGACTGGTTGTTCCCTCTATTCCCGTCTCTGGCAGAAACACCCCGAGCGTTAGAGGGTGGCCTACGCTGGTCGCGATGTCCCCGTGCATTATCATGCTGTTGGGATCCACGGACCGCAGAGCCTAACTCCGAGTCTCTCCTGTTACCAGGAGGGTAGTGACCCCTGTTCGCTTGGTGTGGCCCATCATTCTCGCGGCGTCTAGGACTACGAGGCTGTCGCTCGGCCCTATTCTGCCTTTGCTGCGGGGGATTACCTCGAGCAGCGTGGGATGGTGGATCTGCCTCGGGGTCCAGTGGGACGTCGTCATGGGGCATCTGGGGCTGTTCAGGCCTTTGCGGATTTGAAGGATGGACCGGTGGGCTAGGATTGGGACCTCCCTGGGGTGGCCCAGTTTCAAGTTGATTAGGCTGCGAGGCAGGCGCGGCCTGATTTCTGGCCAACAGCAAGGCCGCTTCAAGGGCTGCCATGGCCTCAGTCTGGCGGCGATCCACCTCCGCTTGTCTCTCGCTTAACTCCGCCCTCTGACGATCAAGTTCCTGCTGCTGCCTTGCCATAGCTTCTGCGGCAGTCTCTTGATTGGCTCTCAGACTAGCCAGCTCTTCCTGCAACGTGCCCAAGGTGCTCCTCAAAGTCGCATCGTCCATTTCCTCCTCTTCAAAATCTAGTTGCGGCTCATCTTCCGCCATGCTTGCAGGGGGAGGAGGAGGTGGCGGATTCGACGGTGCAGCGGCGGCGGTCTGAGCAGCTTTCTTCCCTGCTTTCGCCATTAGTTTTATCAACAATGATGAGTCGTCCTCTCAATGAAAGCACCAGAATGTTGACCCTCGATTTAGCCAACTGACACAGAGTCAAAATATGAATGATATAGACGAATATGTATAGATAATAACGTAATGAAAAAAGTAAAGAAAACACAGTAATTTATAGTGGTTCGGCCCCAGAATCTGGTAATGACCTACGTCCACTTAGAATGATATTGATATGGGAACAAAAGTGTGATCAGAGAACTTGGGTTCAATGAGTTTCAACACTCCTCATAAACAATACAAGTTTTCACAGATAATTTCTATATCTCTATGATTTCCGGGCTCCCAAAAAAGTCCCTTCCCATGAGCCATCTCCTGATTTTTATAGGCTCATGGAGGGTTGCCCAATATTGTTACAGATATTATCCCCTGAATCATGGGATATTCAGAAGATTGCATGAAATAAATTCAGGATACATAAGATCTTTCCATAAATGTTGCTTTGCCAGCGGAACCACCGACCAGTCTGGTCGTGGTAAAAACAGGTCTGTCCTGCTTCTGGTGTGTCTCCTGGTCGATACTCTAGCAGACGCTCCAGGTGTCAGCCACGTGTCAAGAGATTATTTGCCACGTCACAAATGCTAATTTATTGGATAACATCTAGTCATATCATATAATTGACCATAGGTCAATTCAATCTCAATTCTGAGTGGTTAGTATTCTAACTGATTGTATTATTTGAGTTCTTTGATTTGTTCGTTACCAGGTTACCCTACGGACTAGCTCATACTTACATCGTCGGAACTCGGTAGTATAATGCAGTGGGAGTGTTAATCATAGATATGAATATCTATAGCTTCTGATGAAGAAGTGAAACGATGGTTTCCTTTTAGTTTGGTTCAAGGTGCTAAATGATAGAGATCTCATTTCAGTAATTAATATTAGTTTACTGGAATATCATTTATAAGGAACTAAGTGTTTTAAGGATAAAATACAATGAAGGGTAAAACAGTATTTTAGTCTCATCTCATTGTAAACCGTCTATAGAGGATTGAGTGACAATTATGGTTGTAACAATGGATAATTAATAACGTATTTATATTTGTTATAGAGCGTTCTATGAATTCAAGAGTGCAATTCCGAATCTTTAGTGGAGTCGCCAGGAATTAATAAGTTAGTAAATTTATTTGTTAGATTTATGATAACTTATTGGAGCTTGATTTCATAGGCCCATGGTCCCCACTGTACCTTGGATAAAATCATCTAGACAATCTCAATTAATTGATTTAATCAGGTCCCTTCTTTTCTCAATCAGGTTTGGGGTGACATAACTGATGGAAACTCTCAGAAATAGGTGGAAACACTTAGCAAGCTCTCACACTTTCTCTCTCTTTCGTTACTCTCTCTCTTAGCACTTAGGGAGTTTTTGGAGGAAGAAGAGCTCAGAAGTTTGAAGGTTGAAGCTAGGATTTGGGCATAGGCAGGTTATGATTGCAGCTTAACAAAACTGAGGTAAGAATTCTCTTTATTTTCTGATTAATCTCTCATGTTCTTGAGGTGTTTTTGAGTTTGAAGCTCAAGTTTGGGTTTTGAGTTTTGGTGGGTTATAGATCAAGTTTAAGGTTGGGTTTTGATAGTCTTGATGTATTGATGAGGTTCTGAGGTTGAATTGTGAGTTTGGGTTGTGTTTAGATGAGATTTTGGTGGCTTGAATGGAGAAAACGCAGGGGAAATCCCATGATTTCTGGGTTCGTAAGTTGGCGCCCCAGCGCTAGGCAGGGGAAGCCAAGGTGGGCTCTCTGACTTGGTTGGCGCCCCAACGCCACCCTTGGGCGCCCCAGCAATATACCAATTTCAGCAAAGCCCACCTTTAGGGCTTAGGAGGACCTGGGGGCTCGGGGGATGGCTCACCACCCCATTGGGTGGGATTGGAAGTCCCGAGAGCACGGGAGTGGTCCCATAGTTTGTTTTTAGGGATTGAATCTTAATGAGGTTATTATTTATGGTTATGACTAGGTTACCACTAGGGCTCGAGACAGGATCGTGCTCGAGGGTCATTCATATTTAACTGGTGCTTGGACCAAAGGTAAGAAAACTATTTGTGCATGGAGCTATAATGTGCTTAGTGTTATGTGTATTGTTTGTAACTATTACGTCATACATGTGTTTGTGATGGAGCGACAAAGGTCGGGAATGGCAAAGGTCGTGAGCGGCAAAGGCTGGGATCGGTAGAGGTTAGGGACGACAAAGGCCCTCGACTATTAAGTCGCTCTCCAACTAACATCCTAATAATCCCTTGATTTATAAACCAAGCTCTCTAGTCACAATAGACAATCACATATTTCATTTATTATACATACATACATACATACATACATACATACATACATATAGATACAATGTATTATAATACACTCCAACAACATACATAGACATAATCATAATCATGCGCATTTCAGTGTGCTTAACCAGATATTCACAAACATAATTATAATCATGCTCATTAACAGGGCCAAGCCTTAATCATATCTATATTTAACCATCGGGTCAAGCCCTAATCACACATTCACATACTGGGTGCAGTTTTCTTACCTTCGGTCCAAATGCAAGTTACTAACGACGACCCTTGAGTACGATCCCTGATCCGAGTCCTTAGTGTTGACCTAGTCACAACCATAATAAGGAATTCCATCAACAACGAGTGAATAAAGGTTTTCAGACAAAGTCCTAGCCTCTGGGACGTCAAATTCCACCCAACACGGAAGTATAATCAATCCCGAGCGCAAAAGGTTGAGTTCCCGCACTCAAAACCATCTCAGAGCCAAAAATCCCCTTAAGAGTCGCGGCCCCAAGCTCCCATGCTGCGGCCCGCCTCTAATCAAAGGCTCAGCCTCACCAGCCATTGGACACGCGTCGCGGCCCAGCCATTGTGGCACTGCAGCCCGCCCTTGCCACAGAGCCCAACTTGGCTCCAGTTTTACTCAAGAAGGCCGCGACACACCAAGAATAGAGCCGCGGCCCAGCCCTTCGAACCCAGAATTTCTGGGTTTTTCCTTAGTTGAACCCAACTAGAAACAACCCAATTATACCCCAATCTTTCAATTAAATCCCCAAAATCAATATAACTTCTTTCCAGCAACAAAACCTAGCTAATTACTAGATCAAAACTTGTCAACAAATCCCAAAACTCATCCTCCCAACTACCAAGCATGCATATACTTAAGCTTTAAACAAAACCACAGAATTAACATGAACAAATTTTGAATTCAAGCCCTTTCCTCTGATATGATGATTCCCTTGAGCTAATCTCCTAGTTCCCCAAGCTTAATACCTCAATTTCCTAGGCTTTGTTATTAAATTTCCCCAAGATTTTTTTCCCAAGCTTTAAGAGATAGAGAGAAAACGAGGGAGAGAGAAATGAGCTGCTGAGAGTTTTCTTTTTATTTCCTGAACCTTCTGAGAAGTTCCCAACCAACCAAATCACACATTTGGTCAAAAATGACCAAACTGCCCCTTTGCCCCTAGCCTACTCATCGAATGTCCCCAAGGGAAATTTTGTCATTGTCTCATACCCCGCTAACCATAATTTACGCCCTATAATTCCTGTTACTTCCAATATCCTCAGACGATTACTAAATAATTTCCCATTACTCGCTAAACCCGGTAATGTACTAAACTACAAAAATACCCCTAAGCTCACCCCGAGCCGGGTATTAAACCCTGTTGTGACTTTTCCGCTAACTTGCTCATCGGGATCGCTTCACGTTGAGTAACCCAAATATATCCACATAATAATGTGGTCTCAATCACACAAACTAAAATTTACAATTACCCTCAGTGGGTCAAATTACTAAAATGCCATTCTTATAAGAAACGGGCCCACATACACCTATTTAACATTTCTAACATGCGAGCATAGTTATATTATAATATAATTCACATAATAACATGCTCATACCATATTAACACATAATTAACACAATTATTGCCTCCCGGCCCCCTAATCCAGGCACTAAATCATATTAGAGAATTTGGGATGTTATAGTGAACTTGGTGCTTGGTAACGCACCCTGATCAGTGTGGGTTGTTGCTGTAACTCTTGATAGGAACTTGTAGATTGTTTGACGTGTTTGATTAATTATAAATTTGTTGAAATAAATTATTATATATTGTGTTGTGAAGTTTTCTTGCTGGGCCTCGGCTCACGGGTGTTCTATGGTGCAGGTAAGAGCAAGGAAAAAGTCGATCAACCATGAGTTGGAGGGCATGGAGCAGTGCATACATGTTTGGCCTACCTGGTCGCCACGGTTTGGGTGGTGTTGAAGTCATTCGTCAACTTAAATCATAGAGCAATTAAACAATGTAAACTATGGTGCAAACGAATAGTAAGGAGAAACAATAAGGTTTTTACGTGGTTCAGCAGTTAAATCTGCCTAGTCCACAAGTCAATGTTATTAAGACTTGGAGTTTTCTGGAAATTCTTCAAGGATGAATTACCCAGACTTTTCTCTCCAGATCTCAGATAATCGGTCCGCTACAAGTGGTCATTCCTCCTCTATTTATAGAGAGGTTACAGAGTTCATTCCCACATATTTTGGGAAGATATTCTGTATATCAATTCAAATAATTACATTAAATGTTGTATATCCTATATACAAGGAAACGTCCCCTGAAGACCCGGGGACGGATAACAAACTAAATAATATCCCTTGAATGTTGGGATTTTACAACAATAAATATGTTCATACATAACGGGTTGTCCTAGATGACTCATCGGGTCTTCGAGATCAGCGGTCGAACCTGTGGCTGTCGAGACTTATGGTATTACTACGATCTTGCCACCTTACTCCAAGACATGCTCGGAACAGATAAATACTGTCGAGGCTATCACACTCGATCCTGCGTTTCCTAAGCTCGGGCTGCTCAATCCGAAGGCACTCGATAACGGATGTATCCCAATGTCATGTCATTTCGAGCTCAGAAAGAATCCCGAGGTTACACATTTTTTAGATCGTTATTTTACTTCGGAGATCTTACAACTGGACCATACAATGTATTTCATATATTTCGAGCTCACACTTGACGAGTCCAGTCTTCGAGGCCATAACTTCTGGTCTCGAAATCTCGGTGTAACAGTTTGCCCCCTCAAAAGTATCAGTTTGAATCCTATGCGAAGAAAACTTTTGAACTGCTCCCATTGGAAACTGTACCATAAAAAACACTCGAGTATGGGCACGCGTCAATCGGGTATTGATCACTCAAAGTACTTGAGTACCTTGGAAACCTGCCCACGTCTATCCGTCTACCATTCTTTATGGTACTATCAACTCACAGGTCCCTGACCGTTTGATCCGATACGAAATCTGGCCAATGGCCCAGATTAATCCGGCCCTTTACACTTCCATGGGTTTATAAATAGGACCATGTTTGTCGTTCCCATTTCAATTTCACGTTCGAGTTTTTTGCAGAGAGAAAAGAAGAGAAAAACCAGAGAATACTACCCAGCTCTTGCATGTTCTCCAAGACACGAAGACAGAACAACGTGCACCTCTTCGATTCTGTGAGGTCTTTTTTGCAGCCTCTTGTTCAATCATCAATCTCTCTGTTTCTGCTAATCGCATTGTGTAAGTTTCTTGTTCATAGCTTTGTATGCCCATATATTTTTACATGCATGTTTACATTGCTGCACTATTTGTTCCCTTGCTAGTTTTGCGCATTAGATTGTTTCAGTACATTGTTGTACTATTTGTTCCCTTGCTAGTTTTGCGCATGGGTTCCAAACCCAGTTCATGCGTAGAAAACCCAGTTATGGTTCTTTTACTAAATTTTTTGAATTTTGAATGGCGTATCTTGTACACCAAGATATCGGGTAAAAAATTAGGGTTTTGCAAAATGCACGTTTCCCAAAAATTCCATTATTTGGGTAACCGCCAACTTTTTCCCTGAAATATCGGGATCTTCAAAAAATAAATCCACCTTCCTTTCCTTCGGTGGAATACACGCTCTAAGAGACTGGCCTTGTCCATTGGATCGAGTTTGCCTTGTAGCCTCGAATATTCGAGCTTAGGTCATCCCATTTTTTCATCATTTCTTGCTCGCTTGGCCCTCACCCTTTTGCTCTCTTGCTAGATGCCGTAGAACTCGGGAAAGTGGTGGGGGTCAAAGCTCACGATTCCTTATTCACCGGTAACTCTGAGCCCAGAGTCTCCTTTCAAATGGAACCAGCGCTTGATTCGGGAGCACGAACTGAGGTGTGAGTGGGAGGACATCTGATATCACTTTCAACGTCAGATAGACGAGGTCGAAGAAGGAAAATAGAAAAAAACTAAGGGTCACCATCTATCCAGATCCGGACTCCGAGCCTAGACCGATCCCCCTCAAATCTACGCTCAAAGTGACAGTTGCTTTCAAGCCAGGTGATCTCCAAATCTCGCTGATGGGGGAACCTTCTACCTCGCAGCCAACTTCCGTGCCTACCCTGAAGAGGGAATTTTTCGAGGCCAAGCATTATTGGAGCTCGATCTCATCATTAGGGCAGATCTCTGACATCCTTGCCCTACACAACATCGGACTGTCGGGCTCGCTGATATGTTGAGCTCCGGCCTCCCACAAGAGAAGTTGCCACGCTCAGGAGATGGGAATCTTAACAGCAAGCTAAGGTATGCAGCTTGGAGCCAGGAACATATGAAGGTAGGGGGTGTGCTGCCTTTGAAGTCCTTTTTTTAAGATTTCTTGGATTTCGTTGGGCTGGCTCCCTTCCAGCTCAACACCAATTCTTACAGGGTTCTGTCCACCCTGAGGTCGCTTTACCACGAGCTGAAGTGGGAAGGACCTTCGCCAAAGGAGATCTTGTATCTCTTTGGTCTGAAAAGTAATCCCTCCTGAGCTCGGGGAGGAGATGACTTCAAGAAGGCTTTCTTCTAGACAGATGGCCTAGCTCCATCCAAATACTATTCGTTCAGACAAATTCGTAAGTATCTAAAAAGTTCCTTCTTTTTTGTGCTCAAGTTTTTGTTTCAGCTTGCGCTTAACCATGACATGTTCATTTTTCCAGCCAACTTCCATCATCCCTCCCCCTCCAAGGAGATGAAGGAGCATAAGGAAGCTCTGCTTCAGCTGCCATCCATTACGGGGCCTGGAAGGTCCCGAGTTTCCCTATACCGGTTCAGGAACGTTTTGCGTGTTACCAGGATTTTGGGTCCGAGCCGCTGCGGAGGCTCGATTATCCCCAGTTTCAGCTGGTTCCTTAGTAGTTGAGTTGACAGGAGCTCCAGCCCGGGTATTTCTCCGAGGCCTTGAGGGAGCAGGCTATTCTGCCAGTGGTAGAGGTTACTCCGTTCTTCATGTGGCAGCATTTTTGTGAGGTCGCCCACGAGGCCTGCGGGGCGAAACATGAACATCTCGCGGAGGTGGAGCTTGGGCCTCAGGCGGAGGCGGGGGCTGAGCTGCCTGCGCCTCAGTAACCAATCTTGCCAGCTCCTCATTACGTTTCTTGGCCTCCACCAATTGCTTTCGCAAGTGACGGTTTTAAAGCTCCACAATAGGAACATATCGCTCAGGGTTGTAATACATGGCCTCGTCGTCCCTGGGGGTTGGCAGTGCAAGTGGTCCTCGAGAGTCAGAGGATCCACTCCTCTCATCTGGGTCCGAATTTATCATCGGTTGTTTCCCAGGGCGCCTCGGATAGTCAACTTCCTCTAGGATTTCCTTTTTGGGAATATTGGGATCATTCGCGACCATAGTTGATTCAAGGAGGCTTCTTCAACTGACTAGACTCTGATACGTATTGCTTAATGCTCTCAATGAAAGCACCAAATTGTTGACGCTATTTTTCGTCAACTTAAATCGTAGAACAATTAAATAATGTAAACTATGGTGCAAACAAATAGTAAGGAGAAACAAGAAGGTTTTTATGTGGTTCAGCAGTTAAATTTTCCTAGTCCATGAGTCAATGCTATTAAGACTTGGAGTTTTTTGGAAATTCTTGAAGGATGATTTACCCAGACTTTTCTCTCCAGATCTCAGATAATCGGCCCGCTACAAGTGGTCATTCCTCCTCTATTTATAGAGAGGTTACAGAGTTCATTCCCACATATTTCAGAAAGATATTCTGTATATCAATTCAAATAATTACATTAAATGTTGTATCTCCTATATACAAGGAAACGTCTCCTGAAGACCCGGGGACAGATAACAAACTAAATAATATCTCTTAAATGTTGGGATTTTACAACAATAAATATGTTCATACATAACGGGTTGTCCTAGATGACTCATCGGGTCTTCGAGATCAGCGGTCGACCCTGTGGCTGTCGACACTTATGGTATTGCTACGATCCTGCCACATTACTCCAAGACATGCTCGGAACAGATAAATACTGTCGAGGCTATGACACTCGATCCTGCGTTTCCCAAGCTCGGGCTGCTCAATCCGAAGGCACTCGATAACGAATGTATCCCAATGTCATGTCATTTCAAGCTCAGAAAGAATCCCAAGGTTACACATTTTCGAGATCGTTATTTTACTTCGGAGATCTTAAAACTGGACCATACAATGTATTTCATATATTTCGAGCTCACACTTGACGAGTCCAGTCTTCGAGGTCATAACTTCTGGTCTCGAAATATGGGTGTAACAGGTGGTTTTGAGGAACGTGTTATAAGTGACCAATTTTGTCGCCTAGGTAAACCTTATAAATACTTTTGAGTTGTAAATATTTTTTAAACCAATATTTTGGGATCCCAATGTAACACTTATATGATTTAGATGAATGGCCAACATTTTATATTTAAATTTTATTAAACGAGTCTTTATTTTAATTTAACCACACTTTTTGGTCTAAAACCCGATTAGCGAGCTAATGGCACATTTTAAAATCACATGGTAACGACTCTAGGGTAGTAGGACGTTACAATGGGTGTTATACTTGGAAGTTATAAATAAATTATTCCTTCATTTACTTTAATTTGTTCAATAATTAGTATATTTTTTTTTCTTATACGAGTGATTAATTAATACAATGAGTTCATCAAATTTATATCAATATTAAAATGAGTATATTTTTTTCTTATATTAGTAATATATTTATATTTATATATTTAATTTTGTAGTATATATTTTTATATCATTTAAAATTATAAATATTATGTTATATATTGAAAAAAATGATATAATATATATACTTTAACAAGAAGGCATATATATTGTAACACTTATTTTTAAAAAAGGAAGTTCACAATTTTTAAAGAGACATATAAAAGATTATATATTGTTGTGATATTAAGTTCGTTTGAATAAAAAAATATATAGACCCACTAACACGTTAATAAGTTCAAAATAATAAAGAAAATTAATATCTTATATATTTATTTTATTTTTGTTGTGTAATGATTATCTTTTGTGCTAATAACATAAGATAAAGGGTTTATATCTTTTTGGACCCTGTATTTTTTCTCATTACCTATTTGGACCCTGTGTTTTGACAAATTACTTTTTGGACCCTATGTTTTGTAAATGGGTTAAAATAGAACCCTAAACCCGATTTTGGTCAATGTTTTCTCAATTAAAATTACAAATAATTTACCAAACTAACAATTCAGAACAAAAATAAAATCATTCTGCTTAAAAACTGTGTTGTTATATTCAATTTTTTTTTCATCAAAATTGAGTTTAGGGTTCTATTTTAACAATTTTACAAAACATAAGGTCCAAAAAGTAATTTGTCAAAACACAGGGTCCAAACAGGTAATGAGATAAAACACAAGGTCCAAAAAGGTATACAACCTAAGATAAAAGAGTAAGAAAAAAAATGAAATTGTAAGCTATGAATAATTTCTCTTATTTTTCTTATAAGAATTAGAAAAAGTATTAGTAGATTAAAAAATAATTAATTTATGGGACAATTTTAAGTGATAATCTAGTACATGTGAGTTTGTATAAATATATATATAATATTTAAGGTGAATTATACAAAGATAGATTAAAGAAAGTCTATGTGTGTCTATATATTTATGTAAGCCTAACTTTTGAATAGATGATGTTGTTAGATGTCTTTTATCTATTTTATTTGAATTTTTGGAGAATATTAGATTTTTCTATGTATTTATTTGTAAATGTTAAGTAATGATTTTTTGTAAAAATCCCACGTGGTTTACAAACTATTATAGGCATCATACGTGTAGTTTATAAAAAAATGTATTCTTTCATTCACTTTTGATTTGTATAAAAATCAATATTTTTTTCTTATATAGGTGAATGATTAATTCAATATTACCTAATTAGTTATAATTTTTGAGTTCATCAAATTTATATCAATATTTAATATATTATTTATATTTATAATATTTTTGTAATATATATTTTTAAAGTATTTAAATTTGTATATTCTATATTATATATTGAAAAAATGATATAATATATAATGTAACAATAATGTATGTTTATTGTATCACCTATTTTTTAAAAAGTCTTGTCACAATCCTTGAAGAGACATATAAAAGATTATATAAATGATCTATCATGTTAATAAATTTAAGATAATCAAGAAACTTAAGACCCTACAATATAAATTTATTTTTGTTATGTTATTATTTATTTTTTCTGCTAATTTTAGAAGATAAAATAGAAAAAAAATTGTGATATTATATATAATTCCTCATATATTTTATATAAGAATTAGAAAAAGTATTAGTAAACTGAAGAATTTTTTTTAATTTTTGAGATAGTTTCAAGGGATGAGTTAATATATATGTGTGTATATATAATTTTAGGTGAATTACATAAACATAGCATTAAAAATTGAGAAATTACGAAATGAATACAAAAATTATAACTTTCTATTATTATTAAAAAAAATTATAATTTCTTTAATCATATTATATTATTTTCCTAAAAAATTATAACTAACCAGATAAATATAAAATTATATTATTAAATAAGTGGTTTTTTGTTATTATAAACCGTGCGAAGCGCAGTTATATTTCCTAGTATTATATATAAAAGAATAACATAAACACATTAAAAGAAAAATTAACTAAAACAATGATTATAATTTAAAAAAAAAAATAATATGATAATCTTTTATATTACAAACTATCATATTTAAGGTACAAAATAGTTATGGTATTATTCAAATCACACATCAATAATTAGAGAATAACTTACTTATTCTTGATAAAAGATAAATGTTATTATAATTTATTGTGTAGTTACACAATTATGTTATTTGTACATACACGACACTTACATATAATGTATTTATAATATTTGTTATTATTTAATATGAATATATATTTATATAAGTTGAACATGTTTTCTTTTTAAATATAAATGATAAAAAATTTAATAAAAATTCAGATTATGTACTACATATTATTATAATAATGATATTTTAATATATTTGTGTTTACCGAGATTTTCGGAAACTATATTAATAAAAATTAAGCGAGATTAATGATAAGGAATTTAGAAGATATAAACAAGATTTTTACATGGTTGAGGCGTTAATGAGCCTTAGTCCACGAGATAGTTGTATTAGAGCTTGGAAACTCTATAACAATGAAGTTTTTCTCTTTGTTTTAGCAGAGTAACTGTATACAAACCAAGAAGAGATCCCTTCTCCAGTGCTCTGTCACCTGTATTTATAGGCTCACAGGAGCACTGGGCTTGGGCCGGGCTGACCCGGGCCCAACAAAGATATAAATACCACTGGCTTCTCTATCGAAAGCCCAATACAAAGGATAAAAATATAATAGACAAACAATGATCAGAGCCCACTGGGGCAGCCCAAAGCCTATCTATCACCCGACAAAATGGGGCTTTTGGTCTGGGTATTCCGAGTTACGAGGCAGATTCAGGGGACAAGATTATTCAGAGTAGTGGTGATACAAGTCTGAACCAGCGGCGTGCAATCCCGAGGTGGCCTTTTCCGCAGGTGAAACGTGGGGACAACTCCCACGCTTCATGGGGCGGAGTCAGGGTTGTGGATGCTTTATTCTGCCAACCCTGAGGACTTGACCCGGGTTCGTTTACCTCTGTCCTTCTTCATCTACCGTAAGCCCGGATCATCTACATAGAGCCCGGATCATTTACTAGGCTCCGGGACCGTTTGCATACATCTCGACCATAACCCCAAACAGCTATGTGTCTCCCGGATGATCGTCCCGGATCATTCTTCCTGGACACCGTCTAGGTTTGGACCCACACTTGGGCTGTCGATGTTGGTCACTCCCAGCCAAACGGGCCTGGGCTGGGCCCAACCCCAATTGCCCAATTAGTGGGCCTGGACCACCGTCCCGGGCCCAAGACAGGAAATGGGAATAACAATTTGAATTTATATTAATATAATTATTAAATATTATTAAAATAATGATATTTTATAATATTTAAATTTATATTAATATAAAAACTAAATATTTATTCTACTAAAATTTTATAAAAATTGGTATTATATTATATAATATTATTATAATAATAATATTTTATAGCATTTAAATTTATATTAATATAATTTTTAAATATTTTGTATTATATATTATTATAATAATGATATTTTATAACATTAAAATTAAAATTTATATTAATATAATTATTGTTATAATGCTGTATAATATTTGAATTTATATTAATATAGTTAATAAATATTTATTTTTAATTATTTTCAAAAGTATATTTTATTATATATTTCGAATATTCTGTTAAAGTTAAAAAAATGGTTAAAACCAAGAAAAAGCGTTAAATACATACTTTTTATACATAAATATATATAAAAAAGAGAATGATGTTGTTGACTCATTTTTTTTCTTAATTTGTCCAACATCCAAATAATAATATTGAGAAGATTTGTGAGAGCTAAATAAAGTATAAAAGATGTTTCTAGTGCCGATAAATAATGGATAGAGAGAGAGAGTTTTATAGTGGTTCAACCCCAAAAAGATGGCATACATCCACTTTGTCACTATCATTGATCTTGCAAGCCACGAATTATATTTGTATTTAGCTTTTAGCTATTTGACTCCATTGAAGATGAAAAACTCTCTATGTGAAAAGCTATCGCCCCTTCTCCCTTCTTTTTGGTCCATACTCCTCTTATTTATCTTGAAGAGTTAGGGTTACATTTGAGTGTGGACTTAAGTTATTGGGCTTAACCCAGTAATTATACAAAATTACAATTGACTAGGCCCTAGGCATGATCTGGGCTGATGGGTTGTGATACTCAAAAGAGTATAACAAAATTACAATTGACTATGCCCTAAGCATGATCTGGGCTGATGGGTAGTGGTACTCAAAAGGGTATAACAGATACGTGCACCCAAAATATGTACCTAAACATTACACACAATGACATGACAATTTAGTCTAGTCAATCACATTTATCAAAACTAAGATCCATTGTTTTGAAAAAACAGTAATACGTCACTGTGTGTAATGTTTCGGTTCATATATCATTATTCATAAAAAAATATTAGTAAATATATGATGGTTTATGCATATAAATTTTTAAAAATTTACTTTTTATCTCATGATCCAAAAAAGTATATAAAAACTGATAGTATTATAATTAATTACTATTTGTTATTGATGTACCCAAAAATCTTTTGGTATTCATATTAGCAATGTTTTATGTGAGGTGGAACATGAAAATACATTGAATGTTCTTAATTTATTATTGTTGTTCCAAATTTATTTGTAAAGTGTCTTAATGGTACTTAGGCATGTAAATGGGGCGGATCTGCCCCGCCCTGCTAACATTACGCCTCGCCCCGATAAGTTTCTTGGAGTGGGTCGGGTCGAGTTGACCCGCCCCGGCTGAATCATGGTGTGTCTGCCCCGACCCATTTAACTTTTTTTTTAAAAGAAAATTTGAATTATAATTAAATTAGATTAAAAGTAAGAAATAAAATTCTAAATAGTATATACAATATACATTATATGGCCCCATTTCAATAAAAAAAGATTTCAAATATATATTATCTCATTTGTAAAATCACAGTATACTTAGATATTTGTAATCAATTTTTCTTGACTAAATAGAAAAAAAGAATAATAATATAAAAGGGTACCATAAATACATATAAAGACACCTCACTATTTTAGAACTAACATTAAGACATTGTTGACGCCTTTTTTCGTCAACTTAAATCGTAGAGAAATTAAACAATGTAAACTATGAAGCGAATGAATAATGAAGAAAGACAAGAGGGTTTTTACGTGGTTCACCAGTTAACTCTGCCTAGTTCACGAGTCTATGTTATTAAGACTTAAGAGATCTCTAGAAATTCTTGAAAGATGAATTACCCAGAGCTTTCTCTCTAGCCAAAAGAAATCGATCCATTACAAGTGGTCATTCCTCCTCTATTTATAGGGGAGGTTACAGAGTTCATTCCCACATATTTCAGGAAGATATTCTGTATATCAATTTAAATAATGACATTAAATGCAATATCTCCTATATACATGGAAACGTCCCATAAGAATTGGGAACGGATAACAAACTAAATGGTATCCCTTAAATATTGGGATTATACAACAATAAATATGTTCATACATAACGGGCTATCCCAGGTGACTCATCGGGTCTTCGAGATCAGCAATCGGCGTTGTGACTGTCAAGACTTATTGAACTGTTGCGAACTTTCCGCCCTACTTCAGGACATGCTCGGAGTAGATAGATACTGTCGAAGCTATCACACTCGAGCTCGCACTTCCCAAACTCGGACTGTTTTATCCAAAGACAATTGATAACTGATGTATCCCAATGTCGTGCTATTGTGAACTCAGAATGTATCTCGAGGTTACACATCTTCGAGGTCGTCATTTTACTTCAGAGATTTTACAGCTGGACCATACAATGTTTTCATACATTTCGAGCTCACACTTGACGAGCCCAGTTTTCGAGGTCATAACCTATGGTCTCGAAATTTGGGTGTAACATTTTGCCCCCTCAAAAGTATCAGTTCGAATCCTATGAGAAGGAAACTTTTGAACTGCTCTTCTTGGAAAATGTACCATAAAAAATACTTGAGTGTGGACACGCGTCAGCCAGGTATTGGTCAATCAAAGTACTTGAGTACCTTGGGAACTTGCCCACGTTCATTCGCTTGCCACTCTTTATGGTACTATCATTTCACAGGTCCCTAGCCGTCGGACCTGATACAGAATCTGGCCAATGGCCAAGATTAATTCGGATTTTTACATTCCCATGGGTCTATAAATATGTCTCCACTTGTCTTCCCCATTTTACTTCAAGCTTTCGCAGAGAGAAAAGAAGAAAAAACCATAAAATTTTACCCAGTTCTTGCATGTTCTCCAAGCCCAGAAGATAGAGCAACGTTGGCCTCTTCGAATCCGTGAGATCGTTTTTGCAACCGCTTATTCGGTCATCAATCTCTCTATTTTTGTCGACTGCATTGTGTAAGTCTCTGTTCATAGCTTCGTATGCCCGTATATTTTTCATGCATGTTTGTATTATTGTACTGTTAATCCCTTCACTAGTTTTGCACATTAGAGTGTTTTAGTAAATATTAGTCTTAAGTTCTGATATCACAGGTTCCAAACTTAGATCATGTGTAGAAGGCCCATAAATGGTTCTTTTACTGAGTTTTTGAATTTCGAATGACATATCTTGCACACCAAGATATTGGGTACAGAATTAGGGTTTTATAAATTGCACGTTTCCCAAAAATATCACTTTTTGAGTAACCGCCAGCTTTTTTCCCTGAAATATCGGAATCTTAAAAAATAAATGCACCTTCCTTTCTTTTCGTGGAATATATGCTCCGAGACTGCCCTCGTCTTTTGGACCGAGTTTTCCTTGTAGCCTCAATTATTCGAGCTTAGATCATCCTAATTTTCATTCTTAAGTTCTTGTTCGCCTGGCCCTCACCCATTTTTCTCTTGCTAGATGCCGCAGAACTTGAAAAAGCGGTGGGGGTCAAAGCTTGCAATTCCTTATTCGCCGAAGGCTCTGAGCCCGGAATCACCTTTCACTCGGAACCAGCGTCTGATTCGGGAGCACCAACTAAGGCGCGAGCAAGAAGATACCCGAGATCACTTTCGACGTCAAATCGACGAGGTCGAGGAGGGAAAAAGGAAGAGACTTAGGGTCGCCGTATACCCAGATCCAGACTCTGAGCCCAGACCAATCCCATCGATCCCACTCTTAGAGTGACAATCGCCTTCAAGCCGGGGGACCTTCAATTTTCACTAATGGGAGAACCATCAAACCCCCCTTCTACCTCGCAGCCAACCTCCATTCCCACCTCGAAGAGAGAGTTCTTTGAGGCCGAGCACTACTGGAGCTCAATTTCCTCATTAGGGTAGATCTCCGACATCTTGGCCCTTCACAACATTGGATTATCGGGCTCGCTGAGGTGTCGAGCTCCGTCATCCCACAAGCGAAGTTGCCGTGCCCCGGGAGATGGGAACCCCGACAACAGGCTGAAGTACGCGACCTGGAGCCAGGAACACATGAGGGCAGGGGATTTACTACCCTTAAAGTCCTTTTTCAAGAACTTCTTGGACTTTGTTGGGCTCGCCCCTTTCCAGCTCAACACTAATTCATACAGGTTTTTGTCCGCCCTGAGGTCGCTTTACCACGAGCTAAAGTGGGAAGGACCTTCACCAAAGGAGATCCTGTATCTCTTTTGTTTGAAAAGCAATCCCTCTCGATCTCGGGGAGGGGATGACTTCTACTACCTCTCGAGATATCCCAAAGAGAAGAAAATCTTTGAGGATCTACCATACCATCCCCCAGACTTCAAGAAGGCTTTCTTTTGGACGGATGGCTTGGCTCCTTCCAGACACTACTCATTCAGGCGAATTCGTAAGTACCTAAAAAATTTCTTCTTTTTGTGCTTGAGTTTTGTTTAAGCTCGCGCTTAGTCATAATATGTTCATTTTTCCAGCCAACTACCATCATCCCACTCCCACCAAGGAGATGAAAGAGCATAAGGAGGCTTTGCTGAAACTTCCCTACGGCAGGAGGTCCCTCTCCTATCTCCTTCATGAAGACAAACTCCGAGCCTGTGGCTTCCTGGAGAAGGATCAGTCCACATTCGACTAGTCCAACAAAAAATATACCAAGTGGGAGTTTGTGCCTCTCCCAATTCGCAACCTTCCTCCGAGGCGAAATGTTAAGCCACCACCCCAGTTCGACGTCGTAGGAGCCCGCAATTAGGGAACGAGGCCAATGATGAAGCCTCGAGCTCGAGCGATAGAGGTATGGTCATCCTTAGCTCGGATTTGTGGTCTTCCTCACTACTTAAGCATAAGCCCGACAGATTAGTGTTGTGTAAGGATGATAGGGACCATTTTTATGTATGGTCTTGGGTAGATGAGAGGGTTCATAGGTTCGATAGTTGGCTCGGGAAGTATGACACTATGTATAATCTGAACGAGGTATGGAATGGAATAGTCGTTCAATACGGGACAAACAACTATAGGGACCTTTCGAGGTTGACTTCCACTTATAGGGAAGGTACTCCCCCCGCCTCCTCTGAAGATGGGGGAATTACGTGGTCGCCGAGCACGAGCTTGGGGAAGAGTTCCAGTTAGGTTTCTCTCTACTTGTCTTTTTATTCTTTGCCTGTCTGCATCATGCTAACTTTTTTGTCTTGGAATATCTCATAATGTGGTGTAACTGTGCATGTGATATGGATTCCGACCTCGACACTGTGTTCTCTAGTGGCGAGGGGGCCTAGAGGAGTAAGCGCCCAAGGGGCTCGCAAAAGTCTGACCGACCCGCCAAGGTCCTCAATAGGACTGAGAAGACTCCTCCTCCACCAGCTCCAGCTGTTACGAGCCTAGCTGTGGATCCGACTCCTCAGGTTGAAGCGTCCACAACGGTTGAGCTCCGACCTACTCCGATCATGGTTCATTCAACTCTTGCCTTACCTCCGAAAAATCCCTCGGCCTCCACAACACGCATGTTGTCGATTTCTACTCACGTCGATGAGTATGTAATCGACAATCCTGCTGGGACCCACAGGGCTACACTTGGCTCGAACATTCTGTCCCGAGTGGGACAGAGCTTTGGTGGTTTTGACGCCCCTCAATGGCAGTTTTTGAACAATGCTCGGGAGGAGGCAGAGAGAGCCAAAGAGGATGCTGAAAAGGCTAAGGAGGATGCTCCTCCCTCCTAAGTCTCTACCTAGGGCTGCGTCCCTTCAAATTTTTTGTACTAGTTTTTATACTCTGTGTTTTATGCCCCTGGGGCCAAGACAATTTATAGCTCGTTTAAGAGCTATTTTTTCTTTTGTTTATGATATTCGCGTTTGACTTTGCTTTAATATTTTTGCTTTTTATTTCTTAAGTCGAAATATTTCAAGCAATTCATATTAAGTGTCCTTATGTCTGTTTATTCATACAAACATGTGGTGAATTTTAAGCTCAAGCTTCGATGCATTCATGCATAGTTTAATCGACGTATCCGTGTCTAATCTCGTTATTTGTCAAGGTTGAAAGTTACTTTTACCATGCACCCGAAGGTACTTATATGGCGTGTAACATAGGTGGTTTTGTTATATCTTGCTTTTTTAGTCACTTTTACTTGTCCTTGGTAACTCCCCAAGGTTATGAGGTCAAAACTATTTTTTTGCAAGATATTCCAGCCTCGATCTTGACTTAGCTTGAAGTAGGTTATGTTCCAACTTACTATTGATTAGTTTTAGCTGGTTCGTTCCAAACCTATTCAGGTCGTGTTTGGTTTGTAATCCATACACTTATATTCTTGATCTAGTTATATCTAGATCGCGTATTTGGTTATATCCAACTTATCTTGGCTCGCGCATTTGGTTATATCCAACTTGTCTTGGCTCGCGTATTTGGTTACATCCAAACAATTTTATTTTTTTAATAATTTGGTTATGTCCAAACTATCTTAGCTCGCGTATTTGGTTATATCCAACTTATATTGGCTCGCGTATTTGGTTACATCCAAACACTTTTGTTTTTTAATAATTTGGTTATGTCCAAACTATCTTAGCTTGCGTATTTGGTTGTATCCAAACACTTATATGCTTTTAATAATTTGGTTATGTCCAAACTATCTTAGCTCGCGTATTTGGTTGTATCTAAACACTTACATGCTTTTCGGATATGCTATTTTATTTTTTCAAGTCGACGGTATATATATACCACTAATGCCCCCTTAATATCCTATGGGTGTGACCATAGGTTATTAAATTAAGAGATTTTGCAAAAAATACAACACAATCAAACAAAAATGAGGTTTCTTTGAAATTGAACAATTTATTAACAAAAACATAGGAAAGATAAACAAACATGGTTACAGGTGTCATTATTCCTATACTATTGATAGTAAGGTCGCAAATGTTCAATATTCCATGCTCGTGGTACCAAATTCCCATTTAATCTTGCTAACTTGTAGATGCCGGGTCGGATAACTGATTCGATCTAATAAGGTCCTTCCCAATTAGGCCCGAGCACGCCAGCAGCTGAATCCCGTGTTGCCAAGAACACACGCCTCAGCAGCAAATCTACCACACCAAATTTTCTGTCTCGAACTCTTTTATTGAAATACCGGGTAGCTCGCTATTGGTATGCAACATTTTTTAGTTGAGCCTTGTCCCTTCTTTCTTCAATCAAGTCCAGACTTACTTCAAGCTGGGATTGGTTCGAGGCTTGGTCATAAGTGTGGGTTTGAATGGTGGGTATTTCGACCTCAATTGGCAGCATAGCCTCGCATCCATATGCCAGAGAAAAAGGGGTATGTCCCGTTGAAGTACGAGCTGTGGTTAGATATGCCCACAAAACTTGGGGCAACTCTTCGAGCCATTTCCCTTTAGCTTCTTCCAACTTTTTCTTCAGAGAACTCTTCAGGGTTTTATTTACAGCCTCGACTTGGCCATTCGCTTGGGGATGGGCCATGGAGGAGAAACTTTTTATTATCCCATTTTTCTCGCAAAAGTTGGTAAACAAGTCGCTATCGAATTGAGTACTGTTATCAGACACTATCTTCCTTGGCATCCCATATCGGCAGATGATATTTTTTACCATGAAGTCCAAGACTTTTTTTGAGGTAATTGTTGCCAGAGGCTTAGCTTCGGTCCACTTCGTAAAGTAATCTAATGCGACTACTGCGTATTTGACTCTGCCTTTGCCAGTTGGCAACGAGCCTATGAGGTCGATTCCCCAGACCGCAAATGGCCATGGGGAGGTCATCATAGTTAGCTTGGAAGGTGGAGCTCGAGGGATTATGGTGAATTGTTGACACTTGTCGCATTTCTTGACGTAATCAAACGAATCTGCTTTGATGGTAGGCCAGAAGTATCCTTGGTGTATAACTTTCTTGGATAGGCTATGCCCCCCAGTGTGGTCTCCACAGAATCCTTCATGAATTTCTTCTATGATCTTCTTAGCCTCAGGTGGAGTCACACATCGGAGTAACAGCATAGAGTATCCTCTTCTATATAGCCTTCCATCCACAATGGTGTACCTGGGGATCTGATACATCAGTGTTCGAGCCTTGGTCCGTTCTTCTGGGAGAATGCCCGTTTCAAGGCACCTAATTATCGAGGTCATCCAGGTTGGCTTGGAGTTTATCATGCATACATCTTCCTGTTCAGGCTCGGTTATACTGGGTGTCAATAGATGTTCGATTGGCACGACATTCAGCTCGTCGACCTCGGTGGACGTGGCGAGCCTGGCTAAGGTGTCTGCATTCGAATTTCGCTCTCGGGGAACTTGTTCTATCGTGCAAAATTTGAAATGCTTGAGTGCTGCCTTCGCTTTTTCTAAATATGCAGCCATTCTCGTCTTGTGAGCCTTGTATTCCCCTAAGATTTGGTTGACCACCAACTGGGAGTCACTGTAGCAATGTATCACCTTAGCCTTGAGTTCCTTGGTTATTCAAAGTCCTACCAGTAGAGCTTCGTATTCAGCCTTGTTATTTGATGCTTCGAAGTCAAATTTCAAAGCGAAGTGATATTGACTTCCTGCTGGGGTGATCAGTATTATTCCTGCCCCCGACCTATTTTCATTGGAAGACCCATCAACATAAAGTTTCCACAGCTCGCAGGTTGGGGATATAACTTTATCGTTAGTCACTCCAGTGCATTCCACTATGAAGTCTGCCAGGGCCTGTCCTCTTATGCCTGTCGTCGGATGGTAGGTGATCTCAAATTTTTTGAGCTCAATGACCCATTTTAGTAATCGGCCCGAGGCTTCTGGCTTGGATAAGACTTGTCTTACTAGTTGATCGGTCAGCACATGGATGGGGTGCGCCTGGAAATAGGGTCGGAGCTTTCGAGATGAGTGAATTAGGCTGAGAGCCAACTTCTCCATTAAGGGGTATCTCGATTCTGCCCCCAGTAACCTTTTGCTGACATAGTATACATGATTTTTGCACCTTCTGTTCTTCTCGGACGAGAACGACGCTAGTAGCGTCCTCGGTCGTAGCAAGATATAGGTACAAAACTTCCCTTGTGATAGGTTTCGACAAGATGGGAGGCTCCGCGAGGTGCTTCTTGAGCTCCTGAAAAGCTAGCTCCTATTCTTCTGTCCACTTGAATTTTTTGCCTCCCCTCAAAAGGTTGAAAAATGGAAGACAGTGGTCTGTAGATTTCGAGATAAACCTACTTAGTGCCGCCATCCGCCCAGTCAAACTTTGGACATCCTTATGCTTTCAAGGTGAGGGCATGTCAATTAAAGCCTGGATCTTGTCTGGATTAGCTTCTATTCCCTGGGCGTTTACAATGAAGCCTAGGAACTTTCTTGACGATACTCTAAAAGAGCACTTCTGGGGGTTGAGCTTCATGTCATACCTCTGTAACACGGCAAAGCACACTTCAAGGTCGTCCACATGGTTACTGTTATTTTTAGATTTAACTAACATATCATCAACATAAACTTCCATGTTATTACCTATCTGTTCGGAGAACATCATGTTTACGAGTCGTTGGTAAGTGGCTCCAGCATTCTTCAGTCTGAACGACATGACATTGTAGCAATATAATCCTTTGTCTGTCACAAAACTCATATGCTCTTGATCTGGGGCGTGCATGGCAATCTGGTTATATCCAGAATAGGCGTCCATAAATGACATAAGTCAATGCCCAGCTGTGGCATCTACGAGCTGATCAATTCAAGGTAGGGGAAGCAGTCCTTAGGAGAGGCCTTATTGAGGTCTGAGTAATCAATACAGGTCTGCCATGTCCCGTTAGGTTTCGGGACAAGCACCGGGTTGGCGACCCAATCGGGGAAGAAGGCATCTCGTATGAATCGATTTGCCTTCAACCTATCAACCTCTTCCTTTAGGGCCTTCTTCCTGTCGTCATCCAGGAGTCTTCACTTTTGCTGCTTCGGGGGTAAGCTTTTGTCAATATTTAAAGCGTGGCTTACCACATTCGGATTTATCCCTACCATGCCCTAATGTGACCATGCGAAAACATCTTGGTTCTTTTTCAAAAAGAAAATGAATTGTTATTTTGTTTCTTCTGGAAGGTTTTTCCCCACCTTCATTGTCTTTGGGGGGTCTACTTCTTCGAGCTTGACCTCTTCGAGCTCTTCTAATGGCTCGAGGTCGGCTCTTTCCTCTATTCTCGGATCAATTTCTTCGTCTATCTTGAAGACCGTCCCATCCTTATTCTGAATTATGATAAGTGTTTGTGCACTTGTCTGTTTCTTTCCTCTAGTGGAGATGCTATAGGATTCCTTCCCTGCGAGCTGGTCTCCTTTCAGTGTCCCGATGCCACTAGAAGTTGGGAACTTGATGGCCAAGTGCCTTATAGACGAAACTGCCCCCAGCCCTACTAGGGCAGGTCTTCCGAGCAATACGTTGTAGGCCGATGGTAGATCCACTACCACGAATTCCATCATCTTGGTTGTCGAGACCGGGTAGTCTCCCAAGGTTACAAGAAGTTCGATGGATCCCATACAGGCAATCCCTTCTCCTGAAAAGTCGTTCAATGTCGTTGCACAGGCCTTTAGGTCACGAAGCGTGAGTCCCATCTTTTCTAAGGTGGCCTTATAAAGGATATTCACTGTGCTCCCGTTATCGACCAGGACTCGGTGAACCCTCTTGTTCGCGAGCTGAAGGGTGATGACCAGTGGGTCGTTATGAGGAAATTGCACATGAGATGCGTCGTCCTCAGTAAAAGTAATAGGTTGAGATTCAACCCTTTGGTGTTTCATAGCTCTGGGTTTGGGTTCGTAAGGGGACCCGTTGCCAGTATTCAGCTCATTCACGTATCGTTTTTGGGCGTTCTTGCCCGATCCTGTAATATGAGGTCCCCCCGAGATGGTTATGATATCTTCTCCATCAATTGGAGGGGGCCGCTCGTCCTCCCTTGCTTGGGAGTTACTGTTCTGGGTAGGCGGTGCTGCTGTTGTCCTCTGGCTGGTAGAAGCCTGATTGGGGTTTTGGTTCCTTACATATTGCCTGAAATATCCTCTCGAGATCAGGCATTCTATCTTATCTTTTAGTTGCCTGCATTCATCGATTGTATGTCCGATATCTCTATGGAATCTAGAGTATTTGCTGGAGTCTCTCTTTGCTTTCTGGTTCCTCATGGGGTCTGGACGCCTGAAAGAGACTTGGTTTTCATTAGCCAGGTAGATATTCTCTCGAGATCCATTCAGCTCAGTGTACACTTTGTACGCAAAGAAATATCATTCCCCTTTCTTCTTCTTTCCCCCTTCCGCCTCTGGATTATTCCCTTCATTCTTCTTTCTTTTAGAAGGGTTATCCACAAGGGGTTTTGAGGTTGTAGGATCCGCCAAGGTCGAAGCATAATTTACGTTTGTTGTTGTAGTTACGGGATGAGAGGCCATATTCAATGCTGACCTCGCCTCTTCTACATTAACAAACCTCTGAGCTCGTCGATTGAACTTGGTTAAGGACCTCATGGGTTTCCTCTGCATATCTTCCCAGAGAGGGCTTCCAAGCATACCCCAGCTCGGACAGCCATCAAATGACCGCTATCATCTACGTCACGAGCTCGGGCGACTTCCAAATTGAACCTTGTAAGGTAACTTTTCAATGTTTCATTTAGCTGCTGTCGGACATTGGTCAAGGCGGACGCCTCAGGCCTTATTCCAATCATGGCTCTGAATTGCTTCTTGAAATCTCTAGATAATTGATCCCAAGAAGCAATTGAATGCCTCTTATATTTTTCGAACTAGTTTTTTGCTGGTCCTGTGAGCGAGGCGGGAAATAGCATGCATCTGAGCTCGTAGCCCACATTACTCGCTCTCATAATTGTATTGAACGTACTTAAGTGACTGTATAGATCAGAATTCCCATCAAATGGTGGGACATGTGGAATTCAAAATCCTTGGGGAAACGGGGTGTTAGAAATATGGGGGGCGAATGGCTCTAGTTCCTCGTCAAACTCTTCGTCCCGATCCCGACCTCGTTCATTTTGTAAGAGCCTGAACGCTCTTTCCAGTTGTTCGATCCTTTCTTGGATTGGATTCACAAGGGGTCTGAATTGAAACGGGTTATCGTTGATCACAATTCCAGCCTCGCATCTTCGCACAGAATTCTTGTGTCCATTGAGGTGATCCCTCAGGTCAGTATTCACCGGGTTATCGCTCCCCCGGTTGTGATTTAGGTGTTCACATAAATCTGAGCGATCTCTTCGATTCCCAGTATCTCTGCGTCCCTGGTCATACATACTGACTAATCTAGTATCTCCTGAGCCTTCACTGACATGGCTCGTTGCGCGGTTGTTTCAAGATGGGTTCCTTTCTGGTTGTCTCATCTCGATAGTGTGAGACCGAGACATTTGGCTTCTCATGGGTTGGGTACCTCTATGCTCCCTAGCAGTCTCCCCATTCCCATGTTTTCACCCAGCTCGCCTTTCCCTATTACCCTGAGTTGGTTGCGTGTTTCTCCAAGTTGGTGAGGGATACCTTATTGGTGATGGTGGGTGCCTTATGGGTGATGGTGGCTGCCATCCATTACGGGGCCTAGAAGGTCCCGAGTTTGCTTGTGATGGTTCAGGGATGTTACCAGGATTTTGGGTCTGAGCCTCCGTGGGGGCTCGGTTATTCCCAATCTCGGCCAGTACCTCAGCAGTTGGGTTGGTAGGAGCTCCAGCCCGGGTACTTCTCCGGGGCCTTGAGGGAGCAGGCTGTTCTGCAGGTGGCGGAGGTTGCTCCATTCTTCGTGTGGTAGCATTTTTGCGAGGTCGCCCACGAGGCCTGCGTGGTGGAACATGAACATCTCGTGGCGCCGGGGGTAGTCAACTTCCGCCACTTGCAGGGCGCCGGGGGTAGTCAACTTCCTCTAAGATTTCCTCCTCAAGAATATTGGGATCATTCGCGGCCATAGTTGATTCAGGGAGGCTTTTTCAACTGAATAGACTCACATACGTACTGCTTAATGCTTTCAATGAAAGCACCAAACTGTTGATGCCGTTTTTTGTCAACTTAAATCGTAGAGCAATTAAACATTGTAACCTATGAAGAGAATGAATAATGAAGAAAGACAAGAGGGTTTTTACGTGGTTCAGCAGTTAACTCTGCCTAGTCCACGAGTCTATGTTATTAAGACTTAGAGATTTCTGGAAATTCTTCTGAGAAGGATTACCCAGAGCTTTCTCTCTAGCCAAAAGAAATCGATCCCTTACAAGTGGTCATTCCTCCTTTACTTATAGGGGAGGTTACAAAGTTCATTCCCACATATTTCGAGAAGATATTCTGTATATCAATTTAAATAATGACATTAAATACAATATCTCCTATATACATGGAAACGTCCCATAAGAATCAGGAACGGATAACATACTAAATGGTATCCCTTAAATATTGGGATTATACAACAATAAATATGTTCATACGTAACAGGCTATCCCAGGTGACTCATCGGGTCTTCGAGATTAGCAATTGGCATTGTGACTGTCAAGACTTATGGAACTGTTGCGAACTTGCCACCCTACTTCAGGACATGCTCGGAGTAGATAGATACTGTCGAAGCTATCACACTCGAGCTCGCACTTCCCAAACTTGGACTGTTTTATCCAAAGACAATTGATAACTGATGTATCTCAATGTCGTGCTATTGCGAACTCAGAATGTATCTCGAGGTTACACATCGTCGAGGTCGTTGTTTTACTTCTGAGATTTTACAGCTGGACCATACAATATTTTCATACATTTCGAGCTCACACTTGACGAGCCTAGTTTTCGAGATCATAAATTCTGGTCTCAAAATTTGTGTGTAACAGACATCCTATAAATAATAATGTTAAGAAAAATATAATAGTTGCATATATCTCAAGATAATTTTTTTTTTAATATTGGGAGTATAGAAAAAAAAAAAGTTTTCGGAGCGAGATTTCCCCGTTCCGCTTGAATTAATTTAGCATTACACTTTTCGATGAAAGCGAGTTAAACCTTTTTTAGTATTTTTTATAATTTGATTTGATTTGATTTTTTTTTTTTGCTTCAATTGGCCTATATGGGATCCAAGAAAACCTATTCAATAATGTAGATTCAACAAAATTTAAAAATATGTCAAATCTATATCTCTCTATATATCTCTTCTATATAATTAGTGTGTAGATAACATAAATTCTTAGTTTTAACGATTTTTTATTTTTTTAATGTTAACTTTAACGGAATATTATTAAATTTAACACAATATCTTTATATTTAACGATAGTTTGTAAATATCACTTAAATTTAAATAAAATAAAATAAATAATTAAAAATAATTAAAATATGATATCTTTGAGATATTTTACCATGATAATTATTTAAAAATAATAAATAATTAAACAAATTAAAATATGATATTTTTGAGATATTTTACAATGATAATTATTTAAAAATAATAAATAATTAAACAAATTAAAATATGATATTTTTTAGATATTTTACAATGATAATTATTTAAAAATAATAAAATCATAGATTTTATAACTTAAATAAAATTTAATTAAACTTAAACTCACTTATTATAATAATATCATATTAAACATATAATATAATCTACTGTTAATTAGCAACAAATTTGTTTTTTTTTTAAAACTAGCAAGAAATTAAATTTAAAATCTACGTATAATATTTAATATTACATTAAACATATAATATATAATCTTTTGTTGTCACTCCCAAATTCAAAAAGTATAACAAACATAAACTAAAAAAAATTATTTAATTAAAACATGATATTTATTTGAAATTTATATGACATTAATATAAATTTAATAAAAATAACTAATAAATTCTATAAATAAAACTACAGAAACGTGCATTGTACGTTACTTGTATCTAGTGTGTGTATATATATATATATCAAGGAGAGCACCAAAGAGATTATGTGACACTCTAAAAACTCTTTAAACCTCTCTCTCTATTTTCTCCTTTAATCTATTTTTTTATTCATTTTATAGATTATAATAATAATAATAATTAATTCTAATTCTTCTTCTTAACTACTTAATAATTAAAAATGACTAGAAAATAAATTTAATTTAAAATAATGTACCATACACGTTTAAAAAAAATGAAGTTACATGTTTTTCCTATTTACTATCTTAATAATAATAATAATAAATGTAGTTACACATTAGTTTAAATTTAAATAAGATATTTACAAGAAATTATTATTTACCAATGAGATGATGTGACACTCTAAAAATTCTTCAAACCACCTTATCTATTTTCTTCTTTAATCAAATTTTTTTATCCATTTTGTAGATTATAATAATAGTAATTAATTTTACTTTTACTTCTTAACTACTTAATCATTAAACATTACTAAAAAATATAAATTTAATTTTGAAAAAAATGTACCATACACGTTTAAAAAAATGTAGTTACATGTTTTTCATATTTACCATCTTAATAATAATAATAATAATAATAATAATCTAATAATAATAAATGTAGTTACACATTAAATTAAATTTAAATATGATATTTACAAGATATTATTTAAATATATTTTCTATTTTTTTTTTCAGATTTTTTAATTTTTTTATTATATATATTTTTCTTGAAAAAAAAACTTAAAAATTCAATCAATTTAATCTAATTTAAGTATAATGTGTATATAAAGTATTAACAAAATAATTTGTAAATACAAAAAATAAAATCTCTGACCCACGGAATAAATATTATGATGCTGTTTGGTAACACTTAAAAAAATAGTTTTTTTTAATTAATTAAAAATTTGACAATTAAACATAAAATATGTTTGGTAACTCTATTTTTATTTATGATTTTTTTTAAATTTTAATTAAAATTTTGAAAATAGAATTTTTTTTACTTTCAAATTTTTTTTAAACCGTTTTTGACTTGTTTTTTTCTTCTCTTCTTCAAATCAACATCTCATATTGTTAAACAAAAAAATAAAAATAAAAGTTATCAAACGCGTTTATTATTTTTTATTTTTAAATACAAAATACAAAAAATTGTTACAAAACATATTTTTATTTTTTTAAAATAAAGAAACAAAAATAAAATTATATTTCTATTTTTGTGTTTAAAAAATTCAAAATTTTTTTTTTTACCAAACACAGCCTATATTTCTTGAAACTATAATTTTATAAATACATAACCAAACTAAAATTAGGAGGGTACTTACCAAATATATCTTAACATCATATATTATTGGGCAAAGTGAAAATTTGAATTGCTTAGTCCCCAAATGAAGTGTCAAAACTTACAAATTTTCAGGTACAGGCAAGTGAAGAAAAAGATAATTGGGAAAGAAAGAGAAAATTATTGAAAATTGTATTGTTTGCATATTATATATAGTTTTTTAGTTTTATTAAGTGATTCTTTGACTTTTAATTCTAAATGGGTTATAGGATCCCAACTTTGTAAGTTAAAATTCTCACTTTTTTTTCCATTTCAGATCAACCTTTTTCGGCAATATTGGAGAAATTTAAGATATTCACATTTTAACCATAGCTTCTATAAATTCAGGTCTAGTCCCATTTTAGTTTCAAACGGGTTATAGGATGAACCCATTTAAATTTTTTTATGTTGTTCATTCCAATCTTTTTTTTTTTTGAGTTAAAATTGGATTATTGGAGTGTAACGCCCTGATTTCTTATAAATTATCGAGAATACAACGTTGGATCATAAACATAAACATTGTTTTTATATTGAATGAAAATTAAAATAAGTAAATGGATCCATGATTTTACAAAAATAAAATAATTGGCTTTAACATACTAAAATGAGCAACATTAAATAAAACTTTAAAAGAAACACGCTTTAATAACAATAGGTCCGCTTGATCTTCTTCAACTATATGGTCCCCACGAGCACATCACGAAACTCCTAGGTCCCACTCGCCACCAGTCTTTCTATCTTTAATTGCCTGAATCAACAACATCATAAGGGGTGAGCTTCTAAGCCCAGTAAGGAAAATACAAACAAGAGTTAGTCATATAATCATATAATCAAACATATCATAAAATTTCACAAGGGTCACAACAGAACTTATTTATACTAATCATACAACATCATAAAATCCTAGGTCATAACATAGCCTAAGTCATAATCATAAATCATAGTTGATAGTCATAAGTCATGGGTCATAAGTCATAATCATAACAATAGGTCATAAGTCATAAGTCATAATAACAAGACATATACAATAAAAAGATAAGTGCTTATACAGGGGTGACAATTAAGCCCCGAACATAAGTTCGTCATACAAGTTTGGCAACTGAGCCTACCGGACATTAGCTTAGGTCTGTCATACAAGTTTGGTAACTGAGCCTATCGGACATAAGTCTGTCATACATCATTGGACACCTTAGGTCCAGCCACACTTACCCCTTTATTGTACCTGAAATGTTAGGTCATACAAAACATAAACTATGTCATAAACTAAACTACCTAATTTTCTGTAACGCCCTGGATAGCCAAGACCGTTACACTGTGTATTTATAAAGTGTCAAACTTGCTAATCAAGTCATTAAAGTAAAAACGTGTTCTGAAACAGTAGAGGTACTAGGGTTAAAAGTGTTTTGGTCTCAAAAGTTACGTTTTCATTACTAAACATTGTTTATGTACAAGGGATCCCAAAATTGACAGTTTAAAAACCATTTACAAAAGTTACAAAGTTTAAATACGTTGACTGGCCATACTAAGGCAAAAACGAGCTGTTAGGTAATCTTTGTCTTGACACACTCCTCGACCGCGGTGATCGAACGGCTGGCCATGTACATTTCACCTCGGAGCTCTCCACCTCAGGCCTGGTCCAGCTTGCCCTTGCCCTTACCTGCACCACGAGGCACCCGTGAGCCAAGGCCCAGCAAGAAAAACACAGCAATAACAGAGCATGAACAACTAGCAATCAAGTCAATTACTCATATAGCATCTCATAAATTCAAGTATATCATCATTCAAGTATACCACATACTAAGCATCTCAGCTCAAAATACATAAAACACAGGTGTTAACCAGGGCTAGCGCTCACAGGCAGCTCCCTCTGTTAACCTATTGTTTCTGGCTTCCAATGGCCAATTCGCGCTCCGTGCGCTAAAATCATGAACGGTACTCTTAGACCGCTTATACGTGTCCCTTGGCATAATACCAACGATGACACAATACAACTCTCGGGAGCACTTAGTCCCATCACAATCATACATTCAGGTGCAGTTTTCTTACCTTTCAATTCACTGGTTTCCGATGCCACGTAGCCACAAGCACGGTCCTCCACTCCGAGCCTCTCCAAAGTCCTAACCACAACACAAATATAATATTCTTTGTCATTAACCAATCCAAGACTACCTTCCCGGAACTTAACCCACACTCTCGGAACCCCCAAAACCTTAGAACAATACCCCGGGGACATCCCCCGAACCCCCGGAGCAAAGGCCAAAAATTGCCAAAAGTGACACTCTGAAATTAGCCTTGTGCCGCGGCACCACTTCCTTGTGCCGCGGCACCCATCAGTCAGAGACTCCAAGCCGCGGCACACAAAAACCGTGCCGCGGCACGCCTTCGCAGCCCAGAATTCTGGGTTTTTCCTTCGCATTTTCCCGAGCTCCAACCTCTCCAAATCACCCTAAACTCCATCCTAAGTCCTAAAACCAGCTCTAAACCCTTAATAAACCTCACAACAACCCAAAAACATCATACCCAAGCTCACTCACACCTTCAATCCTAAAATTCACTCTTGAATTTCACACTTAACAACTCAAACCAGAAAATTAAGAACAGCTTGAACTCAAACACAAACCACACTCCAAACTCCCTATACCTTAACAGAAGCAAGCCTAATAAACATACAGAGACCTTACCTTGAATGATGAGTCCAATCTCCAGCTCTAAACCTCCTTCCCCCTTGATTTCCCAATTCTGAAATTACATAAAACCAGCCACCAACTTGCCTCAATTCACATTCATTATCTAAAATTTCAGACTAAAAACTTGGATATATCATATTCAAAATCTTACCTCTGAGTATCCTTGATCTAAGCTTGCTTGACAACTTCAATCACCCTTAAATTCTTCTTCCAAAAGCTAAATTCAGTTTCTCCCTTCTTCTTCTTAGGTTTGCTCTTCCTCTAGGTCCCCAATTTCAGCATAAACCCATTTCTCCAAGTATTATACGTATATCATATTTTCCCTTCAGCTAATGATCATTTATCCTACCAAATGACTGTTCTACCCTTCCACTAATACCCCTTCCTAACTAAACCTCAAGGCCATACTTGTCTTTTCACCAGCTTTGCAATTCTACCACTTTCCCCATAAAACCTGTTACTCTCTATGGTTACTAACAGTTACGCAGGTTACCAAATTACCAGTTACCATTATCTAGTTTCCTAGGACCGTCTCGGCACGTGCATCACGTTGGTATCACAGCACCCACGCGGTACAATTCACACATCATAATTATCACGTAATATAATTCACATAGTCATATAACATGCTTAAAACCATAATCATGCATCTTAATCATAATAATCACACATAATTCCCATCATGCCCTCCCGGCACACTAATCAAGGCCCTTAAGCCTTATTAGTGAATTTGGGTCGTTACAACTATCCCCTCCTAATAAGAATTTCGTCCTCGAAATTTACCTGAACAACTCCGGATACTGATCTCGCATAGCTGTCTCAAGCTCCCAGGTCGCCTCCTCGACCTTACTGTTTCTCCATAGCACTTTAACCAAAGGAATCGTCTTATTTCGCAACACCTTGTCTTTCCGATCTAAGATCTGAACTGGTCGCTCATCATAAGCCAAATCTGTCTGTAACTCCAGATCTTCATGCCTCAATACATGAGTCACATCTGAAACATACTTCCGAAGCATGGAGACGTGGAACACGTCATGAACTCCAAACAACGATGGTGGCAAGGCTAACCTGTAAGCCACCTGACCAATCCTTTCCAGGATCTCAAATGGTCCAATGAATCTAGGGCTCAGCTTGCCCTTCTCACCAAACCTCCTCACCCCTCGCAGAGGTGAAACTCGAAGAAAGACGTGATCACCAACCTGAAACTCCACATCCCTACGCTTAGGATCAGCGTAGCTTTTCTGCCTACTCTGAGATGCGAGCATCCTAGCTCGGATCTTCTCTATGGCCTCACCTGTCCTCTGAACCATATCTGGCCCCAAGTATCTTCTCTCACCCATCTCATCCCAATGGATAGGCGATCTACACTTCCTCCCATACAACATCTCATAGGGAGCCACTCCAATCGTTGACTGATAACTATTGTTGTTCGAGAATTCAATCAACGGAAGGTACTTACTCCACGAACCCTCGAAGTCAGTCACACAAGCTCTGAGCATATCCTCCAGCACTTGGATCGTTCTCTCAGACTGTCCATCAGTCTGAGGATGGAAGGCGGTACTGAACTTCAACTGAGTTCCTAAAGCTTTCTGCAAACCTCCCCAAAACTTGGAAGTGAAAATAGGATCCCGGTCTGACACAATAGACTTAGGAACCCCATGGAGACGTACGATCTCTTTCACGTACAACTCAGCGTACTGATCCACAGTATAAGTTGGCACTCTCCCGCCTTTTTCAAATAAAGGTACAATTAAAATTTTCAATCCACTAAAAGGGCAGTTACTAATTTCCCATAAAGTAGGATAATGGGATAATGGGATACACGAAAATGAGGAGTTGTGGACTCCCTTCTTTCCTATAAATAACCCAATTCTTGCCCCATTCTCTTATACCAAAACAAGCACCATAAAAAAAAACCTCCTTGTCGTGGACAACTTCTTCATCAAGGCTTTGTGTCTCTCCAAGAAATTTCAAAGGAAACTCTCAAGAAACCTAAAGCTCTTCCACCCATTTGAGTAAGTTCTCTCTTCTTGATCTTTCCTTTCAAGCATTTTAGGCTTTAAAATTCTGCACAAAAACTTGTTAGAACATGCACACGTCGAAACCCCCTTTTGGAATACATTCTTGGAATTTTTGTGATGAATCTTTGTAAAATAGAGATTTTGTGGCTGATTTTGTGTAGTTTAGGCTTTGGGTTAGTAAATTATTCCTTCAATTTCATGAAATTTTGAAGAAAAAATGATTTCTCATTCAACATTGTATTTTCGGGTTCATGGGTTTAAGATGAGCATTTGATATTTTCTTGAGACTTGTTGAACCTTGAAATTCTACTTTTTGATCTTGTTTGCACACCCAAGATTAGAAAAATATGTTCATGCTCATCATTATGCCCCATACCTTTTGGCCAGTCGGACTCCACTTAGTTCATAGTCGTTAGGACACCTTCAGCTTCTTGGAACCCAAATATCTTCTCGGCAGCACTCCTTAGTTGCTCGGACACGCACCTACGCTGCTCGGACACACTCACTGTCTCTCGGACACGCCCCCTAGCCGCTCGGACACACCCCCTAGCCGCTCGGACACGTCCCCCAAGCCGCTCGGACACGCCTCCTAGACTTTTGGGCACGCACCAATCCGCTCAGACGCACGTACCTAAGCCGCTCAGACACACTCACTACCGCTTGGACACGCCCCCTTGCCGCTCGGATACACCCCCTAGCCGCTCAGTTTTGCATGCTTTTAAGCTCTCGGGCTTATGCAAAAACTTTAAGGTTCCTGCATTTGGGCACCAAAAATTTCTTATTTTTATTGTTGCTCTCATACATTTTTATCTGGGCAGTAAAATATTTTTACTGCTTAGAGAAAATATTTTACTGGGTAGTAAATATTTATTTTTTCTTTGCATTCATCTTTTTGTGTTTGCTTTGGTTCATTCACCTCCCCATATTTTTTGTAAATGAATCGTTTCGACTACTGGGGAGGTGACAACCATACAGACTTTGATTATTCATCTCCTAAATTGAGCGACACTCCTCAAAGCAGTGATTCTTCATCCAAATCTCTTAGCAACCATACTCCCGAGGATCGCCTTCGTCGTCTCAAGAAAATCCTTCCTCGGTCGTCTCTATACTTCCTTCACAAGGAGCAGTTTCTCAACAATCAGTGTCAAAATCCGCCAATGAGGGTAAAAAAATCCAATCGACTCCCTCAAGACCAAGATCCTCAAGTAGCTCGAAGAGCGACACAAAAGTTAGTGGAACGCGATCCAATAGCTAGAGAATACTTGGTAAAGAAGCTCAAACCGAAGCTTCTTCAAGGCCTCCTCGCTAAGTTTGAAAAGCTGGTAAACCCAGGCTAAAGGCTACCAAGACTTTTACAACTGAGATTCAACAATCACCTACACTTAAGCTGACGAAAGAATAAGATCATGTGCCTTCTTGGTTTGTAGCTAAACCTTCTAAGCTAAACTCCAAAATGTTTGATAAGCATATTCAGACTTTGGGTCTTGAAGGAGTGAATGTGATATGTCCGCAACCTCACCAGATAACTAATAATCCTGGTGGAGCTTATTGCGCCTGGTCTAGATACCATGTTTATGCAGGAGCTACTATCCCTCTGCATTCTTTCTTTCGGACAGTAGCATATTACTTCAATGTTTCTCCCTTCCAGATTGCTCCAAACATAATTCAAGCACTGTCTACTCTATATATTCTCTATCACTTCCAGGGCTGGAATCCACATACTCCTCATGAAGTGCATTACCTTTTTTTATTTTAGAACCAATCCTAGCCACAAGAATACAGGTTTTTTCCACCTCTTCCATAGGAAAAAAAGTATCAAATACCTCCATGGTATCGCTCATAAATCGAATCGTGGAAAATATTACATGGAATACTTTCTTACTTCAGATATTAGGGCCAACAACTTGGCTTTTACGCATGCAATCCCTTTTCATCAACCTTTACTGACCAGGGAAATGTATTCCCGAGCAGAAGAACTTGCTAACATGCCCATAGAAGAGAAATATGTCAAGGATTTGGTCAACTTGGAAAACCTTCAATTGGTGGGGTTATTACCAAACAATCAAAACATTATAGAAGGCAGTACTACTGAAGAAGCAAACATAAACGACCTATCGAATGTTGATACTGAAGTAGTGACTAACCAATTTTCTCCTGAACCATCAGTCACGCGGACTAGGTGATCTTATTATTAGGGAACCTCCTCTTGAAGATCCTCGTAGACATGCCTTTCCTACCAAGCCTAGGAAAGGAAAGAACATTGAACTACTTAGAGAAGACATCTCATCGTCTGATGATGAAGACGACCTTCTTGACGAAATTCTGAATTCAGGTTTTTCTACTAATAGTAACCATAGTTTTTCTTGTTATATATAACTTTTTTGAGAATGATTGTGTAAAATCTTGTAAAGTTAAGGTCATAGTAAAATTTTCATTTACTTATATTTATCTCTCATTCCCACTAACCAGTTTTGTGCTTCACTCTTTTGCAGATCCAGACATGTTTAAGCAATTCAACTCTTCCTCTGCCCAAAAGAGGAAACCTAGTGAAGGTAGTAGCTTAAACCCTCCGAGCAAGGTTGCAAAGACTGTACCGACCAACCAGGGGAGATCATCTGACCAGCCTATCTGATAACTCTACAAAATAGAGTTATTTTACCATATTTTATTTGCTAATTGTTGCTTAGTTTTTGAGTTTTTAAGTAACTTATTAAGTTTTTAAGTAATTATGAATTTATTAGTCTTATTGTAGTTTTTTTATATTTTTATATGTTTTTATAGTTATTTTATTATAATATGTTATAGTATAATTATTTAAAATTAATAGTGTTAAGTTAGGAGTAAAAAAAATGCAATTTTGAGCTTAAATGTTTAAGTAAATTAAGTTTAATTAATATTTTCATGGAACTTTTGGTTGTATATTTTATTATTGAAAATATTTAGTTTTAATTTAATTTATGTTTGTTTTATAGGGAATTTGTTGTATTTTATTTGCTCTTGAAAAGCAAGAAGAATGATGAAAAAAAGTTGCATTTTTGTGAAAAAGCAAAGGAATTTTACCTTTGCCCAGCAGAAGGCCCGCAGCCATTACCTCTGCCCAGCCAGTCGGCCCAACATCCCACCACGTTCAGCAGCCTCCTGGGCCGCCTACCTCTTCACCAGTCACTTGGGCCCAGCCGAAGCAGCCTCCAAGCCCAATCCGTGAACCTTCAGCAGCTGCCCAGTCGTGCCCTCCTCACAGCACTGCCTCCTTCCTTGCACCCCACGGGCCTGGCACCCCAACAGCCACACCACACGGGCCAATTCTCCCTTGCCACGGGCCCAGCACATCCAAGCCTTTAGCCAAGCTCCACCAACCCAATTGGGCCTACACACCACACCAGGCCCGAGCCTAAAAACCACCTGCCACCAGCCACACCTCCAGCTGCCAACACCCACCAAAGCCACCCTTTTTTTAGCCCAACAATTGCATTTTTGTACCTTTGTCCCCTTTGTCTAAAATGCCACCTTTTTACCCAATTCTCTCACATATTTCACCACAACGTCATCATTACACCCTATAATTTACCTCTACATGCCATATTTACTTTATTTAATTAATATAATCAATCTAATTAATTTGAGTTGATTATTTTAATGCTCTCATTTTGGCTATAAATATGGAATTTTCAAGACCATTTTAGGGTGCTTAATTTTTGGTTACCATATTCTTTTCTCCCATTTTCTCTCTACCATTCTCTCTTCCATTTTGGGGTTTTTCAAGAGCATTTTCAAGTATGTATTTTGTTTATTTTGTAATTTCTATTCTAGTTATGTGCTTCTAATATTTTTCATAAGATTATTAAGATCATGATGAAACAACTTGTAACTAGATAATATTTATGTTGTATGTTGATTTCCCTTGTAATGCAACAAAGTTTATGGATTTTTCTTCTTCATATATGTCTTTCATTTTCAATATCTCATATTTTGGATTGTTAGATAATATGCACTTTATTCTTCATTTTGCAAAACATAATATTCTTTGTGTAAGATGTGTCATTAAATTGTACACATTCAATGCTTAGAACAAAAATATTATGTTTTGCCTTATAAATAATGTTATTTAATTTTTTGTTGTTTCATTAGGTTGATTCACATTAAATACTTTGAAATTATACTTTTTGAAAAGTGAAGAAAAATCTTATCTTTTTAGAAGTAATTTGTGCTTAAAATTATAAATCTATTTGGAAAATGATAGTTTGATTTATTTTAACTATCACTAAAACTTGGAAATCAATATACTAATAAATATTATTAAACTTACATTTTTTGGATTCTAGTATCTTAATAATCTTTCTTTTAACACTTATTTTCAAATCATTATTGATTTATTTTTATTCTCTTAAATAGCTTTATTTTCAATCCTTTATTTTTTGTTCATAACATTAAAACTCATCAATCTTTGGAGCTATGTTAGAATTTATTAATTTTGGTTTAAAATAGTTTTCTTTTTGAATTTAGACAACTCCTTTGGGTTCGATCTCGGGCTTACACGAACACTATATTCCATATACGATTCGTGCGCTTGCGAGTATAAATTTTTAAAACATACCCGTTTTGGGTCCATCAAGTTTTTGGCGCCGTTGCCGGGGAGTTGCAAGAAAAGAAACGAAATTTATCTCAAGGTTAGTAAATTATTCTACTAGTTATTTTAATTTTTGCAATTAAAAAAAAAACTATGTATACAAAAATATAAAAAAGTATATATTTATAAAAAACTAAAAAAAAAGATAAAAAAAAATTTTGGGATGTTTCTACCACCCATAAAAAAAAACACTTGCTTATATTTCTATATTTATTGTCTTTTTTAGTTGACGGCACTTGTGCCTCCTATCTATCTTTTTAATTTTTATAGTCGATGGCACTTGTGCCTCCTAATTTTGTTATAATTTTGTTGTAATTTTTATTCCTTGTATTTCTTTGTTAGTTGACGGCACTTGTGCCTCCTATCCTTTGTTGTAATTTTCTTTATTTATCTTGTTGTTATTTTTCTTTATTTACTGCAAGTTACTAGTTGATGGCAATTTTGCTTCCTAGTTTTTTATCTTATGTTTTAGTTGATGGCACTTGTGCCTCCTAATTTTTGCCTTATTTTTGTTATGGTTGATGACATGCTATGCCTCCCTACTCTTGCCTAATTTTTATAGTCTTATTTAATTTTACCTTATTTTTCTTTGTCTTTTATCATATTTTAGTGTAATTGTGAAAAATACTTGAAAAAAAAAAAAAGAGAAACCTAAATCTTGTCCTTTCACCTTAAAGGAAATTTGAACAAAATTCCCAATCCGCCTCTACTAATTAACCTCGGGGAATTGTTAGTAGTGCGCGAGTAAGTAGAATCAAATAGGCCTGGGGACAAGTAAACCATAAGAATTATATTGTTGTGAAATCTCTAAAAATCCTAAGTATGCTCTGTGGTTTCAGTTTTAACTGATCTTCCACATCAGAAAATTGTTTGTTTGAGATTATCTCTGTTGCTTTGTGAAAATTGTATGCATCATTGGAACGTAACTCTAAAAATCGATTAGTAAAAAGACGTTTACCTTTGTTTGAAATTGAAAGTGTTAGTAAAAATTTGAGCATCATGGAACCAATTGCTAATCCTGTTGATGAAAATGTTGTGCTTGGAAAAACTTTGCTTGAATATTTTGCACCTATTTCATCTAACGCTCCTTCATGTATTGTTCTTCCAACCACTTCTGCTACCCATTTTGAGCTTAAACCATTAATCATTTAATTGTTGCCATCTTTTTATGGGTTAGATAGAGAGGATCCTTACATATGCATGTCAAAGATTTCTTAGAAATTTGCTCAACATTTAAATTTAAAAAAAAATCTGATGAATCGGTCAAACTAAGATTGTTCCCTTTTTCATTAAAAAACAAATGAAAAGCTTGGTTAAATTCCCTTCCCACAGGGTCTATAACTACATGGGATCAACTTTATAATAAATTCTAGCAAAAAAAATTTCCTACGTCTAAAACTGATAGTCTAAGGAGAGAAATCTCCGAGTTTTTTCAAAAAGATAATGAAGAGTTTTATGAATGTTGGGAGAGATTTAAAGTTTAATTATTAAAATTCTGTCGTCATGGTTTTGAAATGGAGACTTGTAAAATATTTTTATGATGGTTTGACCCCCTCTAATCATCAAATGTTTCAATCTATGCATACTGGAAATTTTTTAAAATTTCAAGGACAAGTGGCTTGGGACACCCTTGAAGATTTATCTGTCAATTCACAACAATGGAATTATTTTGATCCTAGGTCTATGTCAACTAATTCACCAAAAAGATGAGGAAGGTATGAAGTAAAAGAGGAATTAGACTTAAGAACATCCTTAGACAAATTAGCGAGAAAAGTAGAAGCTTTAGCCATAAGCCAAACTATAAACTCTCGAATACAACCAAGAAAATATGTTTGTTCTATATGTTATAGTCCTTGCCATAATGTCCAACCATGCCCTTCCTACCAAGAAGCCTTTTCTGAGGAGGCCAATGCACTTCATGCTTATGGGAAACCAAATTATATCCCATTTTCATCCACCTACAATCCAAATTGGAGAAACCATCCGAACTTTTCATGGAGACAAAACCAACCTCAAATGAATCAAGGGCACCAATACAACACGCAAAACCAAACTCATGCCCCACAAAATCAACCATATCCTCAACAAAGGAAACCTTCATTAGAAGATACTTTACAAGAATTTATGCAATCCACTCAACAAATCCTACAAAATCGATCTCAATCAATTACCAATCTCGAGACACAAGTAGGACAACTCGCCACTGCATTAGCTGAT
Source organism: Humulus lupulus (assembly GCF_963169125.1). Lineage (NCBI taxonomy): Eukaryota > Viridiplantae > Streptophyta > Magnoliopsida > Rosales > Cannabaceae > Humulus > Humulus lupulus. The sequence continues at coordinate 31,875,755 of NC_084799.1, forward strand.
AGAGAAAAAGGAACATTCCCTAGTCAACCTATCCCTAATCCAAAAGGTCAATATGAGATAGGAAAGTCTATTCATAATGGAGAAATCAAATCAATTTCAACTCTTAGGTCCGGAAAGAACATTTTCAAACCCAATTACATACCCGAGGTTGAAAAAGAAATAGAAAAAGAAAAGAGTCAGCCTTCTAGTTCTAATGCTAATGAATCTTCAAACAAGGGAACTCCAATCCATCATTTCATTCCAAAAGCCCCATTCCCACAAAGATTACTTCAAATTAAAAAAGGCGGCCAATACAATGACATTTTAGAAGTTTTCAAACAAGTTAGTATCAATATCCCTTTCTTAGATGTCATTAAACAAACTCCTACCTACTCTAAATTTTTAAAAGATCTTTGTACTGTTAAAAGAAACACTAATGTTCCTAAAAAGGCGTTTTTAACTGAACAAGCTAGTTCCATTATTCAATATAAGAGTCTTGTTAAATATAAAGATCCTTGGTGTCCCACAATTTCATGCATTATTTGTAACGACCCGAATTTGCTAATAGGGCTTAGGGCCTTGATTAGCGTGCTTAGAGGGCAATAAAAGAATTATTATGTTAATAAATGAATTAATGTGAATATATGATAATGATGCATGTTTCGTTGAGTTAAATGTTCATGTGGGCCCCGTCTGGATATTAGGGGTATAAATGTGATAAATGCTATATATGTGTGTGATGTGTCTGTGCAGTATGACCCGAGACAGTCCTGGGGAGCGGTTAGCCAGAAAGTCACAACAGGGTTGAGATTCCGAATCGGGGCGAGTCGAGAGGTAATTTGGGTATTAGATGTGTTATGGGGTTATCGGGTTATGAAAATAAATATTTGGAGATATATTTGAGGATAGAATGTCTAGGGGGGAATATTGGGGAAATTTACCATTTTTGCCCTCGGGGACGTTTTGGTACCCCGAGCCTTGAAGTAACCACATAGACTTAAGTTGAATAAAACAAACCTTAGAATTATATAGAACACTCAGGAAACCGACTCACTCATTCTCTCTCAAGAAGTGGTTACCTTTTCATTGGAGGCTTAAGGAGAAACTTGGAGAAATTAGCTAGAAGCTAGAGGAATTCAGCTAGGAAATCTTGGGAGCTAGGAGCTTGAGGATTAAGGATCAAATTCAGAGACTAAACTCAGCAAAGGTAAGCTCTAACCATGGGAATTAAGCTTGAATTTCTGTTGTGTTTTTGGGATATGCATGTGATTGGAACTTGATCTGTTTTTGGGTATTTTAGTTGAGTTTTGGAGCAGGATTTAATGGGTTTTGTTGTTGATATTGAGTTGGAATGTTTGTGTTGATTATCTGGGATTGTTAGTTAAGTTTTGGGTGAATTGGCTTAAGGAAAAATGTAGAAAGATGATGAAGATTTTTGGGTTGGAGGTGAGGGCCGCGGCCCTAGGATGGGCATGTCGCGGCCCGTGCGCGCGCGCGGCCATGGGAGGCCGAGATGCTTGAGGCGCGCCGTGGCGCTTGGTGATGTGTGCTGCAGCCCGTGTGGGTTTAAGAGAGGTGCTAGCCTCTGTTTCGAGGCTAGCCACGGCGCTTGTAGGTAGGGCCGTGGCTCTTAGTGCCAGTTTGTGTTTTTTAGGGTGTTTAGGCTTGGGAACTCAATGGTTAAGGCTCGGGATGGATTTTATCACCCGGATTGATCTAATTCAAGATCCCAGAGGTTAGGGTTATGTCTCAAAGTTATTTATTGGATTAGAACTTGATGGATGGATATTGTTAATGTGTTGTGACTAGGGTTTCGGTGAGGCTCAAGTTAGAGGACTGTGCTCGGGACATCGGTGGTCGGAGAGCTCGGGACTCAAGTAAGAAAACCCTTGTTCCCATAGAGCTTGTATGCAGGGCTGAGCCCAATGTGTTTGTATGCAGGGCGTAGCCCTTTGATTGAATTGGTTAGTATTCAATATATGTTTGTTATGATATGAATGCAATTATGTGAATGATCGGCAAGAGCCGGGAACGGTGTAGGCCGAGGTCGGCAAGGGCCGGGAACGGCAAAGGGCCGGAAATGGCGTTAGGCACGTTGAGTGCAAGGCCGAGTATGACAAGGGGCCGGGAGCAGCGCTGAGCATGTGGAGTGCGAGTTGCCAGGGCGAGTCCCTAAAGGATACCTGGGATATCCTCACGGTGTGGACCACGAACCCAGGGCCTGGTAAGCGCCTGGGACGGCTAGGCCGTATGTATTTAGCCTACTGATGGCCAGTTTATATACTTGGTGTATGTTTTGCATATGTTATCTATTTGTGGGTTTTCTTGCTGGGCTTCGGCTCACAGATGCTCTGTGGTGCAGGTAAGGGCTAGGAGAAATCCAACCAACCATGAGTGTAGCAGACGTGAAGCGACATGTACATGTTTGGCCGGCCTGGCTGCCATAGCTAGTGGATTTTGGGAGATGTTTGTAAATAAACCTAGATTTTGTCGTTTAGTCGACTTGGTTCAATTTATATGCTGTAAATGTTTCTAAACTGTATTTTGGGATCCCAGTTGTTAAACTTTTATGATTATCAATGAAATGGAATTATTTCTAAAGTTTTTCCTCTGTTTATGGCTTAATTACACTATTTGACCTAAAACCTCGATTAGCGAGTTGAATGCACGTTTTTAAACTCACTTAGTAATGGCTCTAAGGAAGTAGGGCGTTGCATTATTAGTGATCATTTTATTAACAAGGCTTAGCTTGATTTGGGTGCTAGTGTGAATTTATTGCCTTATTCTGTTTATAAGCAAATTGGTCTAGGTGAATTAAAACCTACCTCTATAACTCTTCAATTAGCTGATCATTCTGTGAAAATTCCTAGAGGCATTATAGAGGATGTTTTGATAAAAGTTGATAAATTTTATTTTCCTGTTGACTTCATTGTTCTTGATACTCAGCCTGTGGAAAATATGCATGCTCAAATTCCTATCATTTTAGGTAGACCATTCTTAGCAACATCTAATGCAATCATAAATTGTCGTAATGGTGTTTTGAAATTATCTTTTGGAAATATGACTGTTGAATTGAATGTATTTAATGTTGTTAAATATGTTGAGTGTGAGGAAGTGCATGAAGTTAACATGATAGATAGTATTTGTGAAAATGATGGAAATGACTTACTTGACTTTTCTGAAAAATACTTTGGTATGAACTTGCATGTTGATGATTCTAATGATGATGTGAATTCTTTGCTATAGTCTATACCCTTAAATGAAACCGAAGTTGAACCTTTTTCACCCTTAGATCACATTCAATCAATTTCTGAGTCTCCAAAGTTAGACCTTAAACCTTTGCCAGAAAATTTAAAATATGCTTTTCTAGGAGAGTCTGAAACCTTACCTGTTATCAAAGCATTCGCCTTAGATAAAGAACAAGAAGATAAATTGTTAGATGTCCTTAGAAAACATAAAGAAGCCATAGGTTGGACCATTGGAGACATTAAAGGAATTAGCCCATCCATATGTATGCATAGAATCCATTTAGAAGAGAATGCTAAAACCTCTCGGGAATGTCAAAGAAGGTTAAATCCAAATATGAAAGAAGTGGTTAGAGAATAGGTCATAAAATTATTAGACATATGTATCATTTACCCTATTTCTGATAGTCAATGGGTTAGTCCAGTTCAAGTTGTACCTAAGAAGTCTGGGATCACAATTGTTGAAAATGAAAAAAATGAATTAATCCCTACTAGAGTACAAACGAGGTGGAGAGTGTGCATAGACTATAGAAAGCTAAATAATGTTACTAGAAAAGACTATTTTCCATTCCACTTTTATTGATCAAATGCTTGAACGTTTAGCTGGCCATGCATATTATTGCTTTCTTGATGGGTATTCGGGATATAACCAAATCCCCATTGCCCCAGAAGATCAAGAAAAGACTACTTTTACATGCCCTTTCGGGACTTTTGCCTATCGTCGCATGCCTTTTTGGATTATGTAACGCACCTGCGACTTTTCAAAGGTGTATGATTTTAATTTTTTCTGACATGGTTGAAAGATTTCTTGAAGTGTTTATGGATGATTTTTCTGTGTTTGGTTCTTCCTTTAATGAATTTCTGCACCATCTTTCACTTGTTTCAATTCGTTGCAAAGAGAAAAACTTTGTGCTTAACTGAGAAAAATGTCATTTTATAGTTAAAAAAGGAATTGTTTTAGGTCATGTAATCTCATCTGAGGGAATAGAAGTTGATAAAGCTAAAGTTGATCTTATTTCAAAACTTTCCCCACCTAAAACTGTGAAAGAAATTAGATCATTCTTAGGCCATGCTGGTTTCTATAGAAGATTTAGAAAAGACTTTAGCAAAATTTCTTGGCCTTTATGCCATTTACTTGGAAAAGAAAATGCTTTTGTCTTTGATAATAATTGTCATGTTGCCTTTGAAAAATTAAAAAAATTTCGAGCCTAAGCAAACCATTCGAGCACAAAAAAAGAGATTTTGTATACTTACGAATTCGTCTAAGCGAATAATATCTGGAAGAAGCCAGGCCATCTATCCAAAAGAAAGCCTTCTTGAAATCGGGGGGATGGTTGGGTAAATCCTCAAAAAATTTCTTCTCCTTGGGATAGCTCGAAAGGTAGTGGAAGCCATCTCCTCCCCGAGCTCGGGAGGGATTTCTTTTCAAGCAAAAGAGATACAGAATCTCCTTTGGTGAAGGTCCTTCCAACTTTAGCTCGTGGAATAACGACCTCAGGGCTGACAGAACCCTGTATGAATTGGTGTTGAGTTGGAAAGTGTTAACCCAAGATATGTTTCCAAGAGGGGGGGTGAATTGGAAATTTAAACTAATTTCGGAAATTTAAAACTTAATATGCCAAATTATGCAATAAATCAAATTTATCAAGTAAAAGCAAATAATATGGCAATCAAATAGATAAGCAAATAATCAAACTTGTAATGTAAAGAGTTTAAGGTTAAGAAATTGCAAACTCTCGAATTTTACAAGGTTCGGTAGAACTAAGCCACCTACGTCCTTGGTCTTCAAAGCTATGGACCTAGCTTTGAGTTCAACTATCGAGCCAAGTTAGCGGGCTTGACTAACCCTTACAACCGGGAATTTTTCACCAAGGTATTTCCAAACCTCTTACAATAGTTTTCCACCACCAAGGACTATCAACCTCTTTTTCGGATTGTTGAAGTGCCAATCTCACTCTAGCCGGGTTTTTTACAAAACCGGTGCCAACCTCACCTCAATCTCAATATGGGAATGTGTTTGATATTACAAGCAAAAATCACTCTAGAAGTATGATAATACAATGAGAAACCTAGAGTGATTAGCAAGCACACTTAGAAGAAATAAATACAAATTTTGGCTCAAGTGTGTGAAAATGTGTTTGGATGAGTTAAACTTTGAAAGCTCTTTGAAATCAATGGATTTGGTTTGGTATATGTAATAAATGCTCAGCCAACAACCAACTTTGAGTGAAAAACGAGTTTATATAGAGTTTGGGAAAAAAACTAGCCGTTTATAGCCGTTAGGAGTTAATTTTCGAAGCTGTCTGCCGCGAACCGGAAGTCCGGATGGGGAACCGGAATTCCGGTCTGGAAGCAACCGGAATTCCGGTTTCCAATCCGGAATTCCGAATGGCAAACAGAGAGCAAAAGTCCGAATTGTGCCATTTTCCCGTTTTTCAATTCTTCATAACTTTTAGCTCGTTTATCCGATTTCAAAAATTCCAATTGCGTTACGACCGTATCAGGATGTATTTTCTTAAAAGTGAATTTAGGATATTTATTTCTCATTTTAAAATATCACCATTTTTTAGTACGTGAGTGAGCCAAATTTTATACTTATGACTTAAAGTATACTTGCAATCACTTTACAAGACTAAGAAATGAAATTAAACCTTTATCTTGAGTTTCTTGAGTCTTGAAGTCCATTTCGGGTCGTTTCCGGAAAATTTGGTAAAATGACCATTTTGCCCTTGGTCATAAGTTTGACTTTGAAGTGCTAATTCACTTTGGTTTTTGCTACAAAATCAACAAATCATTAGTAACAAATAATAATCAAATATTTGTTAATCATCAAAACAAGGAGACTTAAGAGTTTGAGTCAACAGAAAGGGGCGAGCCCGACAAAGTCTTAAAAGTCTTTGAAAAAGGACTTTAAGGGCAATAAATCCCCTGCCTTCATGTGCTCCTGGCTCTAGGACACGTACTTCAACTTGTTGTCGGGGTTCCCATCTCCCGAGCACGACAGCTTTGCTCGTGGGAGATTGGGGCTCAACACCTCAGCGAGCCTGACAGTCCGATCCCGTGGAGAGACAAAATCTCGAAGATATGCCCCAGTGAAGAAACCGAGCTCCAGTAGTGCTCGGCCTCGAAGAATTCTCCCTTCGAGGTAGGAATGGAGGTTGGCTACGAGGTAGACGGGGGGTTTGGTGGTTTTCCCATTAGTTAAAATTGAAGGTCTCCCGACTTGAAGGCGATTGTTACTCTAAGAGTGGGATCGATGGGGATTGGTCTGAGCTCGGGGTCTGGATCCAGGTAGATGGCGACCCTAAGTCTCTTCCTTTTCCTCGCCTCGACCTCGTTGATTTGATGTCGAAAGTGATCTCGGGTATCTTCTTGCTCATGCCTTAGTTGGTGCTCCCGAATCAAGCGTTGATTCCGGGTGAAGGGTGACTCCGGGCTCGGAGTTTTCGGTGAGTAAGGAATTGCGAGCTTTGACCCCCACCACTTCTCCAAATTCTGCGGCATCTAGCAAAAGAGTTAAAGGGTGAGGGTCAGGCAAACAAGAAATCAAGAATGAAAATCAGGATGACCTAAGCTCGAATGATCGAGGCTACGAGGCAAACTCGATCCAAAGGACGAGGCCAGTCTCGGAGCGTGTATTCCACGGAAAGGAAGGAAGGTGGATTTAATTGTGAAGATCCCGATATTTCAGGGTAAAAAGTTGGCGGTTACTCGAAAAGTGATAGTTTTGGGAAACGTGCAATTTGAAAACCCTAATCTTGTGCCCAGTATCTTGGTATACACGATATGTCATTCGAAATTCAAAAACTCAGTAAAAGAACCGTATTTGGATCTATTACACAGAATTTGGGTTTGGAACCCATGATATTATAACTTAAGAATAATACTTATCGGCTAAACACTCTAGTGTGCAAAACTAGTAAGTGAACCAATGGTGCAACAATATAAACGTGCATAAAAACAATGCATGCACACGGGCATATGAAACTAAGAACTTAAACTTACACAATGTAATCGGCAAAAACAGATAGATTGATGACCAAATAAGCGGTTGCAAAGACGATCTCACGAAGTCGAAGAGGCTAACATTGCTTTGTCTTCTCGGCTTGGAGAACATGCAAGAGTTGGGCAAAGAAACTTCTGGTTTTTCTCCTTTTCTCTCTCTGAAAGCTTGAAGACGAAAATAAAATGGGGAAGATGATGGAAATGTATTTATAGACCCCTGGGAATGTTAAAAGCCAAACTAATCTGGGCCATTGGCCAAATTTCGTATATGATCCGACGGTCAGGGACTGATGAGATGATAGTACCATAAAGTTGGCAAGTGAATGAACTTGGGCAGGGTTCTAAGGCACTTAAGTACTTTGATTGGTCAATGCCTGGCTGACGCGTGTCCACACTCGAGTGTATCTGACGGTACAGTTTTCAAGAGGAACAGTTGAAAAGTTTCCTTCTCATATGATTCGAACTGATACTTTTGAGGGGGCAAAATGTTACACCCAGATTTCGAGACAAGAGGTTATGACCCCGAAAACTGGGCTCGTCAGGTGTGAGCTCGAAATGTATGAAAACATCATTTGGTCCAGCCATAGAATCCTTTGAAGTTCAGCAACGACCTCAAGGATGTGTAACTTCAGGATATTTTCTGAGTTCGAAAAGGCACGACACTGGGATATATATTTTACCGATTGTCTTCAGATAAGACAGTCTGAACTGGGGAAGTGCAAGCTCGGCTGTGACAGCCTCGACAGTATCTACCTATCTCGAGCATGGCCTGAAGTTGGGTGACAAGTTCGTAACGGTTCCGTAAGTCTTGACAGTCATAATGCCGATTGCTGATCTCGAAGACCTAATTAGTCACCTGGGACGGCCCATTACGTGTGAACATATTAGTTGTTGTGTAATCCCAATATTTAAGGGATACCATTTAATCTGTTATCTGTTCCCGATTTTCATGGGACGTTTCCATGTATATAGGAGATATTGCATTTAATATCATTATTTCAATTGATATACAGAATATCTTCCCAAAATATGTGGGAATGAACTCTGTAACCTTCCCTATAATAGAGAAGGAGTCACCACTTGTAAATGATCGAATTCTGATTTCTGATTTCTTGGGAGAAGCTCTCGGTAATTCATCTTTGAAGAATTTCCAGTAAACTCTAAGTCTTAATAATTTAGACTCGTGGACTAGGCAGAATTAACTGATAAACCACGTAAAAACCTTCTTATCTTCCTCTTTAGATTCATTCACTCCATTTTACATTTGCTTAATTGCTCTACTTTCTAAGTTGACGAAAAACGGCGTCAACACCAATTTTTCTTAATTAATAAATCTGCTATAATTTCTTTTTTCTTCTCAAAAATACATAACTCTGTGAAACTATGCAAAATTGACCTGGTCAACTTTGATAATTCTAATTGATAATTAAATCAATTAATTGAGACTATCTAGATGATTTTATCCAAGGTACAATGGAGACCATGGGCCTATGAAATCAAGCTCCAATAAGTTATCATAAATCTAACAAATAAATTTACTAACTTATTAATTCCTCGTGACTCCACTATAGACTCAGAATTGCACTCTTGAATTCATAGAACGCTTTATAACAAATATAAATACGCTATTAATTATCCATTGTTACAACCATAATTGTCACTCAATCCTCTATAGACGGTCTACAATGAGATAGGACTAAAATACTGTTTTACCCCTCATTGTATTTTGTCCTTAAAACACTTAGTTCCTTGTAAATGATATTTCAGTAAACTGATTTAATTACTGAAATAAGATCTCTATCATTTAACACCTTGAACCAAACTAAAAGGAAACCATCGTTTTACTTCTTCATCAGAAGCTATAGATGTTCATATCTATGATTAACACTCCCACTCAATTATGCTACCGAGTTCCCAAGATGTAAGTATGGGCTAGTCTGTAGGGTAATCTGGTAACGAACAAGTCAAAGAACTCAAATAATACAACCAGTTAGAATACTAACCACTCAGAATTGAGATTGAGTTGACCTATGGTCAACTATATGATATGACTAGAATAGATAATAACAATATGTTTACTTATCTTATCAACTTTCAATATCGGTCCTGTCCGATGTAACAAATACATTCGATCTTATCTACTTTGCTAATGTTCTGGAAAGAACATAACACTGTAATGTGTAAGTAGATCATATCGTAGATTGGCAAGTCAGTGTAAATCATGTGCACTGACTAATCTTATGACTAACTTATTTTGAACATATAATCATATTTATATTCCACTGTTATTACGTCACTATAAATACGATTAGCTATATGCTCGAGATTTAATAGAAATTTATATTAAACAAATAATCATGAAAATAAAACATGTGAGCAAAGTGATTGACCAAGTCAAAAAATGATTTCTATTCTTTTATTGATAATAAAATGAGATTACAAAGAATTTGAGTTTTAATTAAGGCATAAAACCCCAACAGTTGAAACTATACATGACTCCACTCCTATCACTGAAACTTTTCCTGATGAACAATTGATGAATGTTTCTTCATTGCCTTGGTATGCTGATATTGTTAATTATTTGGTCACTAAAGAAATACCATCTCATTGTTCTAAGCATGATAAATCTAAATTTTATTATGAGGTGAAAAACTTTATTTGGGATGATCCTTACTTATGTAAATACTTCCTTGATCAAATAATTATAAGATGCATTCCAAATTGTGACCAATCTAAAATCATATCTTTTTGTCACGATCATGCATGTGGAGGACATTTTAGTAGTAAGAAAACAACTGCTAAAGTTTTACAATGTGGTTTTTATTGACCTACTATCTTTCATGATACATATGTTTATTGTAAAGCTTGTGAACGTTGCCAAAAGCTAGGAAGTTTAACTAAAAAAACTATGATGCCTTTGAATCCTATTCTTATTATTGATATATTTGATGTTTGGGGCATTGATTTTATGGGACCATTTCCTAACTCTTTTGGCAATCTTTATATTCTTGTTGGAGTTGATTATGTGTCTAAATGGGTTGAAGCTATTGCATGCCACATTAATGACCACAAAGTTGTGCTTCGGTTTTTGAAAGAAAATATATTTTCCCGTTTTGGTTCACCACACGCTATCATTAGTGATAACGGTACACACTTTTGTAATAAGCCATTGAACATTTGATGAAACAATATGGCATTACGCATAAAGTCTCAACACCATATCACCCACAAACTAGTGGTCAAGTTGAAGTGTATAATAGGGAAGTTAAGCACATTTTAGAAAAAACTGTGAATCCAACCAGGAAAGATTGGTCCTTAAGACTCACTGATTCATTATGGGCATATTGTACCGCGTACAAAACGCCCATTGGTATGTCACCTTACAGACTTGTGTATGGGAAGGCATGCCACTTACTTTTTGAGTTAGAACATAGAACCTTTTGGGCAATTAAGCAGTTAAACTTTTCTTTAGACAAGGCAGGTGAGAAAAGAAAACTTCAATTGAATGAGCTAGACGAAATTAGGAATGATGCATATGACTATTCAAAAAAATACAAGGATTTTGAGAAAAGATTTTTCTCCAGGTCAGAAAGTCCTTTTATACAACTCTCATTTGCATTTATTCCCGGGAAAATTACGGTCTAGGTGGTCCGATCCCTATATTGTTCGAGTCGTTTTTCCACATGGGGCTATCGAAATTGAAAATCCTAACAATGGTGATATTTTTAAAGTTAATGGACAAAAATTAAAACCATTTTTAGAATTAAAAACCGATGAAGTGGATGAGATCCTCCTTGAAGACCCTGTTTACCATGCTCTTTGATTCCTATTTGATCTTGATAACTTGTGTTTGATTTGTTTTGTTTGTTTTATGTGTGATTTAATTTTTGTTTGTTGTATCTTTTACTCTCTTAGGGCTACACCATATCGAGGTACGACAATTCTAAACTCTAAACTCTTGTCAATTTTAATTTATGTTTATATTTTGACACATTGAGGACAATGCTTAAATTAAGTTTGGGGGTATCGAGTTTATATGGTTATTTTCATTAAGGAGAGTATGATTTATTGTGTTTATGTTTTGCTTTGTTTTTTTATTTATGTTTTGTGTTAATTTTTGTTTTTATTTATGTTTGTTTGAAGAAAAAAAACTTTATTAATTTTTGTGTTGTTTTGTAAAAATATATATATATATTGTTGTCTTGTAAAAAAAAAAATCAAAAAAAAAATTGGTGATATTTTTCATTTTCAATGATAAAAATCTTGATTGAGTTTGAATTTAATTCTCTTAAAATATGAATAATTTTTAAGCTTTGTTTTTAATTATTGTGTCAATTTTTCTTGTAACAAAAATTACATTTTTTATAACAAGAACACTCTTTTTTCCTATAAGTTCAAGTGAAAAATAATTTTAATGAAAACCTATTTTTAAAAGCGAAATTGAAAATTTAATTAATTACATAAGCTTAACTTTTATTCATAATAATTTTTTAGAATTATTTTCATTGTCCAATTTTTGAGAAAATTTTCTTTTTATATCACCAATAAAAAAAATGTGTGTTTTAATTTTTCTTTTGCTTGAGGACTAGCAAAACTTTAAGTTTGGGGGTGTGATAACTCTACAAAATAGAGTTATTTTACCATATTTTATTTGCTAATTGTTGCTTAGTTTTTAAGTAACTTATTAAGTTTTTAAGTAATTATGAATTTATTAGTCTTATTGTAATTTTTTAGATTTTTATATGTTTTTATAGTTATTTTATTATAATATGTTATAGTTTAATTATTTAAAATTAATAGTGTTAAGTTAGGAGTAAAAAAAAATACAATTTTGAGCTTAAATGTTTAAGTAAATTAAGTTTAATTAATATTTTCATGGAACTTTTGGTTGTATATTTTATTATTGAAAATATTTAGTTTTAATTTAATTTATGTTTGTTTTATAGGGAATTTGTTGTATTTTATTTGCTCTTGAAAAGCAAGAAGAATGATGAAAAAAAGTGGCATTTTTGTGAAAAAGCAAAGGAATTTTACCTTTGCCCAGCTGAAGGCCCGCAGCCATTACCCCTGCCCAGCCAGTCGGCCCAACACCCTACCATGTTTAGCAGCCTCCTGGGTCGCCTGCCTCTTCACCAGCCACTTGGGCCCAGCCGAAGCAGCCTCTAGGCCCAATCTGTGACCTTCAGCAGCTGCCCAGCCGTGCCCTCCTCACAACACTGCCTCCTTCCTTGTACCCCACAGGCCTGGCACCCCAACAGCCACACCACACGGGCCCAACACACCCAAGCCTTCAGCCAAGCTCCACCAGCCCAATTGGGCCTGCACACCACACCAGGCCCGAGCCCAAAAACCACCTGCCACCAGCCACACCTCCAGCTGCCAACACCCACCAAAGCCACCCTTTTTTTAGCCCAACAATTGCATTTTTGTACATTTGTCCCCTTTGTCTAAAATGCCACATTTTTACTCAGTTTTCTCACATATTTCACCACAACATCATCATTACACCCTATAATTTACCTCTACATGTCATATTTACTTTATTTAATTAATTTAATCAATTTAATTAATTTGAGTTGATTATTTTAATGCTCTCATTTTGGCTATAAATATAGAATTTCAAGACCATTTTAGGGTGCTTAATTTTTGGTTACCATCTTCTTTTCTCTCATTTTCTCTCTACCATTCTCTCTTCCATTTTGGGGTTTTTCAAGAGCATTTTCAAGTATGTATTTTGTTTATTTTGTAATTTCTATTCTAGCTATGTGCTTCTAATCTTTTTCATAAGATTATTAAGATCATGATGAAGCAACTTGTAACTAGATAATATTTATGTTGTATGTTGATTTCCCTTGTAATACAACAAAGTTTATGGATTTTTCTTCTTCATATATGTCTTTCATCTTCAATATCTCATATTTTGGATTGTTAGATAATATGCACTTTGTTCTTCATTTTGCAAAACATAATATTCTTTGTGTAAGATGTGTCATTAAATTGTACACATCCAATGCTTAGAACAAAAATATTAAGTTTTGCCTTATAAATAATGTTATTTGATTTTTTGTTGTTTCATTAGGTTGATTCACATTAAATACTTTGAAATTATACTTTTTGAAAAGGGAAGAAAAATCATATATTTTTAGAAGTAATTTGTGCTTAAAATTATAAATCTATTTGAAAAATGATAGTTTGATTTATTTTAACTATCACTAAAACTTGGGAATCAATATACTAATAAATATTATTAAACTTACATTTTGTGGATTCTAGTATCTTAATAATCTTTATTTTAACACTTATTTTCAAATCATTATTGGTTTATTTTTATTCTCTTAAATATCTTTATTTTCAATCTTTTATTTTATGTTCATAACATTAAAACTCATCAATCTTTGGAGCTAGGTTAGAATTTATTAATTTTGGTTTAAAATAGTTTTCTTTTTTATTTTAGACAACTCATTTGGGTTCGACCTCGTGCTTCCACGAACACTATATTCCATATACGATTCGTGCGCTTGCGAGTATAAATTTTTAAAACATACCCGTTTTGGGTCCATCACTATCGCTATCCCACGATTGACTCCTCCATTTATTCCTCCTTCTGCTAGCTTAACAACTACCCAACCAACTGACTTAAGTGAGCCCTTTCGCATTGCTGGTGAATATGGAAAGAAGTTATTAGACCACACTCTTCATCACGCAACAACAACTCAAATATTTGAGACTTTACCCCGGCACAGTGTTGAAGTTGTCCTGCAGAAAGGCGTTGCTCAAATAATGAGTGTAAGCATCTTATCATCAAGAGCTCACATTTTCTTATGAATTGTTGTTATTCTAAATAGTTTTCTATTATCTATTTCATGGACTTATCACTATCAGTCATGCTCAACACCGAGCAGTAGACTATAATGAGCTGATTAAAGTCTTGAATGATCAATTGGTGCAATCTCAAGCGAAGATTGAAAACCTAACCAAGCCTGAGAAAGATCTGAGAAAGACGAAGCAGGCAGAGCAAACAATTGCTGACCGGGATAAAACCTTGAAGGAGTTGACTGATGAGAACAACAAGCACATCCAAACCATCAAGACATTAACCGACCAGTAGGAGAAAATATTCAAGAGGTTGAAGAGCTGAAATAGGACAAGGAAGTTATCTGGCTTGTTATGAAGAAATTTGTTTCAACTGCGTCTACCAGATTTGGAAGTTAAACAAACCTCTTAACCTTGACTTTCTTTCTGAAGAAGCAAAGGCCGAGGAGCTCGCTAAATGTGAAGCCAAGGCTGCCGAGGAGGCTGCTCTCCCAGTTGGCACTGTGCCTGCCTCTCTTGCTTTATCCTTCCAACCAGAGGAGGTCCCTGATGTTGAGGATGGTGTTGACCAACCAAGAAACAGTCTACCCAACCAGTGATCATTTTGGGCCGACCAGAGAGCATGTTTGGCTTACCAGAGGCCATGCTCAACTTGAATAGTGAAAACTTTGTTCCCAACCAGTAGTTTACTTCTTTTTCTCGTACTTTTGTGAAGAAAATTGTTGCTTAGCAGCCTTGATATTTTTCTCGTATGACCGAGCTGTTGGCATTTATTCTTTACTTTTTCTTGGCTAACTTGAAACATTCTAAGTCTTTTTAGACTTAAAACATTATAAGTTTTTTGTGAATAGTAAAGTCACTCTGATTTATGCCTTATATTTTCGCATGAGTACTTAGTTTTCTAACTTAGAAATTCTAGACATTTCATAAGTCCCTACTAAGTATAATTTCTCACACTCTTATTGCTCTAACATTTTATGAGCATAATGTTTATTGTCACACAAATATTTGCTTCTAACTTGAAATTTTGAAAAATTCCAAGTTACTTAAGCTTTGTCAAACAAGTTAGCTTAATGATCTTTTTTTACTTCGAAAATTTACAAGTCAGCCTAAAAAAACAAATATCTTAACTCGTGCTCTTATTGCCTGTGTTAAATTATATACCAATATACCCCATGTGCCCCCTAAGTGATCGAGGGTTGAAAGATCATTGGTCACTTACTACTTGACCGAATCTGTTCGAGCAGTTAATTACTCATGAAACACATAGAATATATGGAAAATATTCGAGCAGTTGAACACTGCTTGAACGTACCGAGCAGTTGAACACTGTCCGATTTTACCGACCAGTTGAACATTGTTCGAAAAATTAACACACATGCATATTTGTAGCAAGAATCGACCACACTGCGCGTAGTCTCTTTTATTACTCGTAAATTAAAAAAAGGAAAAAACGTGTCTAATTGTAACGACCCCAAATTTGCTAATGAGGCATAAGGGCCTTGCTTAGTGTGTCGGGAGGGCATTATTGGGTTAAATGTGATTTGAATGACTTTATTGACTTAAATGCATAATTGTGTGATTAAAATGCTTGTATGATTATATTGGTATTAATGTGATATATATAGATGGTATTGTGAGAACCACATTATTATGTGGGTAGGTCTGCAGAGCACGACTTGAGGCGATCCTAGGGCTAGATAGCGAGGAAAAGTCACAACAGGGCTTAACAGTTGACTTTGGATAAGTCAGGGGTATTTTAGGTATCAGGTAGTTATTTAGACTATCGGGTTATGAAAATAAATATATGGAGATATATTTGAGGTTAGGAAGTCTAGGCGGGAATATTGGGGAATTTTACCATTTCGCCCTCGGGGATGTTTTCGTACCCCGAGCCTTGGGATTGACTTAACTAATTAGTGATAGACTAAGTAAAATATAGAACTCGGTGGAACAAAAAGTTAGAACCGACCTTCATCCTTCTCTCTCTCTCTCTCTCAAAGGAACCACAGAAGCAAGAGGAAATTAGCTGAGAAATTCAGAGAAATTGAGCTGAGGCTTTGGGGATTAACTCAGGGTTAGCTAAAGGATCTAATCAAGAGTTAAGGTAAGCTCTGAGTTTTATTTTTGGTGGTTAAATTCTGTGTACATGGCTGAGTTCTAAGTGTTTATGGGTTTTGGCATTAAAGGTTGAATTTGAGGCTGGAACCTTGGAAGTTAGGTTAGAGAACTCTTGGAGAAGTGGTTCTCCAGCTGAGGTAAGCTCTAATCTAAGGTTTGATGGCTGAGTTATAGTGTTTTCATGGTTGGGTTTTATGTTTTTAAGTTAGAAAGTTTCAGTAATTGAAATGGGTTTTTGATGGGTTTCTAGCCTAGGTTTCAGCTGGGTTGTGTTGTTGGAATCTTGTGGGAAGTTTTTGGATAATTGGGTTGTGGTTTTGAGTGAGTTTGCATGAGTTTTGAGAGTTAAAAATGGAGGTTTTTTTGGGTTCGAAGGGGTCGGGTCGCGGCATAGTTCTTGGTGAGTCGCGGCCCTTCAAAGTTGATGGGTGCTGAGGAAGGAGGGTGGGCCGCGGCATGGCCTAAGTAGGGCCGCAGCCCTTACCTGCTTTTGTGCTTTGGGAAGTCTCTAGTTGGGGCCATGCCGTGGCATGGATGGCTAATGCCGCGCCCCTTAAGGGATTTTTGGATTTTGAGATTCTAGGCTTGGGAATTTAACCTAGGGTGCCCGGGATTGAATCTTTTACCATGTTTGGTGAAGTTCAATGTTCCGAAGACTAGAACTTTGTCTAGAAGCTCATTTAAGATTGTTGATGGTATACTTTATCTTGGTTGTGACTAGGTGCTAAGCTAGGGCTTGGGGATCGGATCGCGCTCAAGGAGCATCGCTCGTAACTAGTTCACTTGGAAGCCAAAGGTAAAAAAGCTGTATCTGGTTGAATGTATGTAACAGGACTAAGGGTTCTTTATTGTGTATGCTTGAAAAGATGGTATTATGCCATGCAAGCTAATTAGTGAACCAACGGCCTAAGGGTTCCAAGGGTTACACTAGCGCACAGGGTGCGACTTGGCCACTAGTAGCCGAGGACAGCTTAATATGCACTGAGCTCGATTTAAGTGGGCCAGAGTCAGTGGGATAAACAGAGGTGCAGCCTAAGTTGTTGGCCCTGATCATTATGTGATATGAATGTTATAAGTGATTGATTGCATCCATGATTTTGAATATATGCTGAATGATTAGTGTGGATTATTTGGTGAAAGTTCATGCTTAGTGAATTTACTATCTGTTATTATTGTTTGTGTTACATATCATGTTTTTCTTGCTGGGCCTTGGCTCACGGGTGCTATGTGGTGCAGGTAAAGGCAAGGGCAAGCTTGATCAGCCTTGATTTGGAGAGCTCGGCGAGCGGAATGTACATGGCCAGTTGCTCAGCCGCCACGGTTGAGGTTTAGGCAGGGACGCGAGACCCAGAAATTGTCCATTTTGCCTTAGTATGGCTGACAGTTGTTTGTATTATTTTGGGAGTCTGTAATCCAACTTTTAAACTCTGTTTCTTTTGGGATCCCATGTATATAACTGCTTAATTATATAAAATGAAACTTTTGAGACCAAAACCTTTTTAACCCTAGCTCGTACATGTTTAGAGACACGTTTTTAAATTAATGACTTGGTTAGCAAGTCTTGCACCTTTATAAGTACACAGTGTAGCGGTCTTGGCTAACCAGGACGTTACACTAATAACGAGTCTTAAACAAAAAAAATATTAAAAAATAAATGAATGGTCAGCAAATAACCAACTCATAAACCAAACTTAAATAACAAGTTAAACAACATGAAATTAAGATACCACTCTAAAAGCGGTATTTAGTGATAATATATATATAGACGCTCGCCATTCCAGTGGTTCCTGATTAAGCTCCGTTCACCCAATTTGATCCTAGCACTCTAGCTCATGTCAAAGTGTCCGGGCATACCTCTCCCTTGATTTGTTACTATCCCCAGCCAAGTGTGGACCTCCACATATAGTGTCTAAGGTAAAGTCCACAGGCCCGGGTTGCAAGGGTGGAGATCGCTGTTGTTTAAACCCAGGATTGTTGTTGCCTCCTTCTCCTTGGGGTTTCTCTGCCCGATACTTTTTCAACTTGCCCGTCCGAAGAAGAAATTCTATCTCGTCCTTGAGGTGATTGCATTCATTCATGTCGTGACCATAATGTAACGACCCAAATTTACTAATAGGGCTTAAGGTCCTTGATTAGTGTGCCGGGAGGGCATAGTTGGAAAATATGTGATTTAATGATTTAAAGCATGTTATATGACTATTTGAATACTTGAGATGCATGACTATGTGTATTAGTATGCATGTAGGCCCTGATTAGGGTATAAAGGCTATACTTGTAATTTTGGCCCACTGAGGGCATAACTGTATATAATTGTGATAACTGTTGAGACCAAATTTTTATGTGGATATATCTGTGATCTGTGACTCGAGACGATCCTAGTGAGCAGATTAGCGAAAAAGTCACGGCGGGGATTTATACCCGGCTCGGGGCGAGCCTGGGGGTATAAATGGGAATTTAGAGAATATATTGAGGTTAATTTTGATAATGAGGAATATAATTGGTGATTAATTAGGTATCGGGAAGTAATGGGAAAATGTTAGAGGCACTCGAGGAATTAGCGGGAATTGGGTAAAATGACTAAAATGCCCCTAAGTGGATTAAAGGATTTAGAATAAAAGGGGAGGGCATTATGGTCATTTGGTTTTTAGAGATAGGTATTACTGAGGCTTTATGCTCAGTGGAGTTTGTAGAATATAATAGAAGTTTGAAAAGAAAGAAAAGAAGGAAAGAAAAGAAAGAGAAAGAAGGGAAATAAGGCAGGGTTGGTTAGGCTTTCTCTACCATTTTTCTTGAGGGTTCTTGGAGCAAAGTTCAGAGAGGAGCTAGATCAAGTTAAGCCATAAGGTTTCTGAGTTAGACTTGGAAAGTTGGCAAGGGATTAGCAAGAACACATCAATATTTGAGGTAAGACTTTGAAGTTTCTTCAATTCTGGTTTTGATTTCTAACTAAGGTATTAAGCTGAATTGATGGGGAATTCTAGGGAAGTTGGAGCTAAGGATTGAGGAAGAGCAAGCTAAGGAGGTCTAGAGGCAACTTAAGGTCGAATTTCCATCAAAGGTATAAAATTATGAGCTTTAAACTTTGAAGGTTTGATTGTCTTTGCTGAGTTTCTGAAGTCTATGAGCAACTATGGTAAATTTTGAGATTAGGGATGCATGTGATTGGGTTTAGAGTATTTAGGATGCTTGGGATGAGTGGAGTGTGTTAATAAGCTTGTTTTTAAGTTTGGTGAAGGTTTGGAGAAGTTTTGGTTAAGTTTGGCTCGGGGAAATCGCAGGAAGGGAAAATGTGGTGTTGGCTGTCTGTGACTAGCGCTACAGCGCTAGCCTTTGGGCGCTGTAGCGCTAGGCCAAGCTTGCTGAGGGCATTTTGGTTTTGCTTGTAGCGCTGTAGCGCCCTCCAATGAGCGCTGTAGCGCTACCCTGTCTTCAGAAAGGGATTTTAGGGTTATTTACAAGGGTTTTTGACCAAGGGTTCGGGGTTCGATTCTACCACCCTGTTTGGTGGAATTAGGACTTCCCGGGGGCTCGGGATTGGTCCCGAGGCTAGGTTTTGGACTTGAGGTTTGGTGATGACTTTGACCTATGGTTGTGATTAGGTGAGCGCTAGGGCTCGAGAGGGATCGTGCTCAAGGAGTCAAGTGATCAAAGCTAGCGAATCTAAAGGTAAGAAAACTGCACCCGGTTATATGTTTGTGATGGGACTAAGAGCTCCCAATATTTGTATAATGTCAATGATGGTATTATGCCATGGGACATGTGATAGCGGCCTAAGGGTGCCATACACAACATTTGCGCACAGGGCGCGGCTTGGCCACTGGTAGCCGAGGACAGCTTATTATTCACTGAGCTCGGTTTAAGCGGGCCGGAGTCAGTGGGATAACGGAGGGTGCGACCTGAGGGCGCTAACCCTAGTTATCATTTGTAAATTGATATATGATATGAGTTGATATGTTTAGTATGCTGAATACTTGGTTATTCTGAATGTTTATATGGCTGAGTACATGTTATGGAATATGAGATATTGAGTTGTCTATTGATTGATTATGCTCTGTTGTTGCGTTTTCTTGCTGGGCCTTGGCTCACGGGTGCTACGTGGTGTAGGTAAAGGCAAAGGCACGTTGGACCAATCCTGAGATGGAGAGCTGCGGGGTGGAATGTACATAGCGAGCTGTTCGATCGCCATGGCCGAGGAGTGGATCAGGACAGAGATTGCCTAATTGTCTGTTTTGCCTTAATATGGCTACTACTGTATTTAATTCCTGAATCTTTTTAAATCTTAATATTTTTGGGATCCCGTGTAAACGGGAAAAGTTTCTTTATAAGAAATGTGACTTTTAAGACCAAAATATTTTAACCCTAGTTCCATTATAGTATCTATAACACGTTCTTAATTAAATGACTTGTTTAGCAAGTCTAGCACTTTTTAAAACACACAGTGTAGCGGTCTTGGCTATCCAGGGCGTTACACATAATCTCCATGGAAACGACAAAACTTGTTCATGTCTCTCTTACTCATCTCTTTCCTGATGGGTGGAGATTTCCTGTAGGGAACCTCCTCATGACTAGTGAGATATATTTCTGTCCGGCTGGCCGAGAGAGTGGTGTAGTTAGTGAACTGAGGCTTATACTTGGTTGGTTTATCATTTGAACTCAACTTAGCCTTTTTTTCTTCATGGTGGTCAGACTCGTTATTCCCACGTTTCTTTCCACCTTTTTGACTGTTTCCACCGTTCTTAAGAGGGTCAGACGATCCGCCCGAATTATTTATGCCCTTCTCATCTTTCTCGATCGCATCATCCAACTTCATATACTTGTCCGCTCGGTCAAGAAATTTTTGAAGTGTTGAAATTGGATTTCTATGTATACTATCCCACAAAGGGCTTCGATAAGTTATTCCAGAGGATATGGCAACCATCTCTTCCCCTCGTCTCCGATAGCAGTTGCTCGGTTGGCTTCTTTCATGAACCTTTGTATATAATTCTTTAGAGACTCATCATTTCCTTATTTGATATCTGCCAAGTGATTGGTTTAAACTAGTGGAGTCCGGGCAGCACTGAATTGTCTACAAAACTCCTTCCTGAATGTTTCCCAAGAGGTAATGGAATTCGGCTTGAACTTCCAATACCATTTCTTGGTAGTATCAGACAATGTAGTTGAGAAAACTCTACACCGATAATCGTCACTTACCCTGAGCAGTTCCATTCGGTCCTCAAATTTCCCAACATGTCTGATGGGGTCTGTTTTTTTTTTATACACCAGTAGCTCCGGTGCTTTATATTTTGACGGTGGCTGGGCTGCTCTGATTCGGGCACAAAACGGACTGCCACTCTTGTGGTCTACTGCATTTATCCCGGAAGGTCGTTTAGATAAACCCTGTACTGCAGCTGTTAGCGCATCAAGTTGGGCTTGGATGGCTGGTGCAACTGACGAGGCTCCAAAATTTTGACCTCCTGGTCGGGCATTTCCATCTGGTGCAGTGTCGTCAAATATTTCTACTTTATCGGTAGGGCAGGTCAGATCTTGCCCTTCGACTAGGAAGGTCTTCCTCTTGTTGCTGATAACATCCTTTAGATCCTTCTGGGAAGCATGTTCTCCTAACCGATCAAACACCGTGCTCTTAGATTTTCAGAGGGCTTATTGCGCGGGACATGCTCTCTCCCACTACGCTGCTGGCCAGGATGTAGTGGTGTTTTTTCGGAATGAACCGGGTGGTTTTTTCCTCCTTGCTGGTCAGTGCCCTCCTTTTCTTTTTCTTTTGACCGGTGTGTTTGATGACTATCACCCTTGTCTCGACCATGTCCATCTTTATAGCTAGGAGTTTTTTTTTTTTTATCTCGAGGAGCTTTGGTTTGGTTGTTTCTGGGCAGAGTGTGTTTACTATCCGACCGGTAACTCTCTGGTTTGGAGGTTTCCGACCGGTGACTTCTAGAAGGGGTTCTAGAGTTATCCCTTTGTGTTGATGCAGTTCTATAACATTTCTCATTATCCTCTCGACCAGTGGGATTACTCCTACTTCTGTCTGGCCCTCGAGAATCGGCTTTGCCAGCGGACTTCTGTCCAGCATTGTTATTTCTTGCTCCTTGGGTGGCTGCTCGTGCTGTGGCTTGGGCATTGGCCTGGGATAACTATGTGGCCGCTTCCAGAGCAAGTGCCGCCTCGCGATGTCGCCAGTCGGCTTCCTCCTACCGTTGCCTGATCTCTTCGCTTCTGGCATCCATTTCCCGTTTTTGCTGCTCAAATGCAGCCTTTTGCCTGGCCATTTCTTCAGCAAAAGATTCATGCTGAGCATTAAATTGCATCATCTCTTTCTAGAAAGCCCCCATGGCTTCTTGGAGTTGTTTGACCTCTGGCGTCGTCTCTTCGAGAAAGACCCTGGGCTTAGTGTCAGGGTTCTCAGGTGCAGGACCTTCTGGTCTAACAGTTTATTTTACAGTTGACGTACCGGGCTTCCTGGGCGCCATATTGGTAAAAAAGTGTGTTTCTTCTATTCAGGCTCTCAACGAAAGCACCAAAATTGTTAACCACAATTTTGGCCAACGACGAGTAGACGTCAAAATGACAGTAAGCCTTGAATAGAAAATAAATGACACAAATAATTTTATAGTGGTTTAACCCCAATTTGTTGGTAATAGCCTAATCCACTTGGAGTTGTGATATATGAAACCTACACTTAAGATTAGATGAAGTTGAGCCAACTGAGTTTCTTAAGTGTAAGTAGGAAAATACAAAGTTTCTCTCTCTAGAAAATACCCCCAGAATGCCCCAAGTAACAGTCCCAAAGTCTCAAAACTAGAGAGTTTTCAAGTCTCCAAAAGATCAGATCCCCCCAATAACGCCATGAGCTCTTTATTTATAGGCTCATGGATCGTACATGAAGAATATCCCCGTTTTGACTGGGTCTTTGGTTGTTTCAACCAACTTTAATTAATAAATAATAAACAAATTTAAATCACAACAATATAGCTATTACTTCGGGATATTTGAGAGATTCGCGCGATAGTTCCGAGCTATTCGGGTTGAAGTTGTTACTGAGGTTCTATAAAGAAGTCACTAGGCAGTTAACTCCTGAGATTCTGACACATCTGGTTTGATACACTCCTCAATCTGACATAGCTGGTCGGATGAAACCCATTTCTAAAATGATTGGTCGGATGAAACCCATTTCTGAGACGGCAGGTCGGATGAAACCCATCTATAAGATGACTGGTCGGCTGAACTACATGTCCGGTCGAGTGAGTCCCTCTCCGAGATGACCGGTCGGCCAATCCGTGCGTCTGGTCGGGTGAGACTTCTCCCTGACCAGACAAAAATATTCTCTGATGTAGCTGGCTGGCTATACCACATAACTGGGCGGACAAAACACCTCCTGAAGTAACTAGTCGGCTATATCACATTACTGTAGTGACTAGTCGGCCAAAACACATTACTGGTCGGCCAAGACACATTACTGGTCGGCCAAAACACATTACTGGTCGGTCAAAAACCTTACCTGGTCGGGCAAGTCACTTCCTGACCAGGTAAATCTATTTCCTGACCAGTTATATCACAACTCCGCAAGTTAACTTCCAACATTTGCACTTCTTTAGTCAACACATTTATTGTTTATTAATGTGTCATTTACTGACCATGCATTACCACTTGTCCCATCTGATTACCACGTCATCAAACAAAATTTTGGGGATAACAGAGCTAATAAGAAAATATTAACCTTGGTTATTACATGGAGGAACCCATTCCAAAATTTTAATAAACTATATAGAAATGATTTGCTTTGATTTTAGTAATGCAACACTTTGAGTATCATCATATAACACCAACTCAAAGTATTTGTAGCTACCTTAATATTTCTACTACTTGATTAAACACTAGGAGGATCTCACTCTCTATACTTGAAGGTGGAGAATTTGTTAAAAATTTATTTATTTGGGGTCACAATTGTAAATATAAAAATGTGTAATGGGTCATTATATAAATAAGTCAAATTTATGTGGTCTATTTTTTAATAAAGTTTATGACTTAAGGGCATGATTGTCATGATTTTTATATGTGGATACCATTGAGACAATTTCTGATTTGATGAGGGGCCAAATTAGAAATAGTAAATAAATTATTAATTACTGTTTTTCCAGTTATTAATAAAGAGGTAGGTCCCCAGTTTTGCATCGCTTCACATATCGTATTCTTGAATCCCCATCATCAAGAAACTCAGGTTCCAGAGAAAAACTTTGATGCAAAGATTGGAAGATCATACCGTTCAAAATCGATTCTATGGACTCCGGTACGCTTCCGCTAATCTTTGATTCTATAGTTAGATTTCTCATGAATTAATTAGGGTTAAATTCAGATTATAGTATTCTAACATTTGGTACCAGAGCTTTCCTGAATTAATTCTTGAGAATATATGGTAGTATTGGTCTTCCATGAAATTAAATTTCGCAATCGTTTATATATATATGATCGCTGGGTCTGTTTACAGTAATCGTGACTGTTTCTTTTTTGTTTATATGAGGAATTGCTAGTTCCGAATGATATAGATATATGAGGAATCGTTTTTTCGGTAACAGAATGATATAGTTGTTAGTTTCGAATATATATATATTCAAAAGAAATTATATAAAGAAAAATCGTACATTGATATTATATACAGAAAAACTTTTCGTCATTAATATTGATATTTATATATATAAAAGGATTAGGTCTGTTTTCGCCCATAGACACCATAATACAGAATTGAGAAATTGCTTATATAGAGAAACAGTATCTAGTTTACTATATACTATAAACTGTATATAAGGAATTATCTATATAAGAAATTCCTATAAACTGTATACTATAAACTGTATATAAGGAATTGTTTATTAATCTCTTATATACATGAGGAGGTAATTTGTGTTTATATTTTGGTGTTTGGGCCTAGGAGATAAATATTATATTCCTCAGTAATTCCTTATATTAACTTACCTGTATATATTTCTTATATACAGTTTATTAATTTAGGAATAATACAGTAACAATAAATTTTGATTTTGGTTTTGGATTTAATTAAGGATATCTTATATTTTAGTTAAATTAATTGAAACAAAATATCACCAAAGTGATCTCTTTTGTGTAGATTAATTTAATTAAAATATCAAGATAATAGTGTGTATATAATTCATGCATTTATTAATTAACCCAAAGGTGAGTTAATATTTGGCCGAATTTTATGCATACCTGTGGTGATAAATATGTGGCAATTGTAAGGTATTTTTTGTGTGAATAATATGTTAGTCCAAAGATTGCATATTATTTGACATAATTTATTGTCAATGTTTGATCGCTATAACAAGAGTACCGCTTACAATTAATATTATTGTCCAAAGACTTGATATTAATGATGTGTTTGGTATCTTGAGATGGGATTAACCATAATTTGAATTTATTGTTTTATTTGGATTCTTATATGAGCATGTTATTTATGTAATTGTACTGTTCTATTTTCAGCTGTTGCTACTGTATCTGCTAATCTTAATTCAGTGCCGGTCCTTAATGGTAGTAACTTTAAGGACTGGAAGGAGAACATTTTTATTGTTCTTGGCTGCATGGATCTTGACCTTGCATTAAGGATGGATCGACCTGCTTCTCTTACAGATGCTAGTACCTCCGAGCAAAGGAGGATTTATGAGAAGTGGGATCGTTCAAACCGCATGAGTCTTATGATCATCAAGCGCGGCATACCTGAGGCTTTTAGGGGTGCGGTGTCCGAGGAGGTCACCGATGCCACAACTTTCCTTGCTGAAATTGAGAAACGCTTTGCAAAAAGCGATAAGGCGGAAACAAGTACTCTTTTAAAGAAACTTATTTCCATGAGGTTTAAGGGCAAGGAAAACATAAGGGAGTACATTATGGAAATGTCTCACCTTGCTTCAAAGTTGAAGGCACTAAAGCTTGAGCTTTCGGATGACTTGCTTGTGCATTTAGTGCTTATCTCTCTTCCTCCACAATTCAGTCAATTCAAGGTCAGTTACAACTGTCAAAGGGAGAAGTGGACTCTTAATGAGCTCATTTCATTTTGTGTTCAAGAGGAAGAAAGATTGAAGCAAGAGAAGACTGAAAGTGCTCATTTGGCAAGCACCTCTAAAGATAAGGGCAAGAAAAGGAAGAATGAGGCTGCTAATGATAAGGGTCCAGCACATAAGAAACAAACTCAAGCCAACAACAATGGTGGTTGTTTCTTTTGCAACATGAAAGGACACGTGAAGAAGGAATGTGCTAAGTACATTGCATGGCGAGCAAAGAAAGGTACATTTCTTACTTTGGTCTGTTCTGAGGTAAATTTAGCTTCAGTACCAAGAAACACTTGGTGGTTAGATTCCGGTGCTACTAGTAACATCAGTGTTTCAATGCAGGGTTGCCTGAGTTACCGAAAGCCAAGTGATGCTGAAAGAAGCATTTATGTGGGAGACGGCAAGTCGGTGAATGTGGAAGCAATAGGGCATTTTAGGTTGTTGTTAAGTACTGGTTACTATTTGGACTTAATAGATACTTTTGTTGTACCGTCATTTAGGCGGAATTTGGTTTCTGTTTCTTGTTTGGACAAATTAGGTTATTGTTGTTCATTTGGAAACAACTGCTTTAGTTTATCTATTAATTCAAATACTGTTGGAACTGGTTCTCTTATGGTTTATGACAACTTATATTTGCTTGACACCGTTGCTTCTTATAATGAAACCTTAAATGTGGAATCACGTGGTACTAAGCGTAAAATAGATAATGAAAAATCAAGTTCCTTATGGCACAAACGGTTAGGTCACATCTCTAGAAATAGAGTTGAGCGACTTGTGTCTGATGGAATCTTGGATTCAATTGATTTTTCAGACTTTGATGTTTGCATTGAATGCATCAAAGGCAAACAGACCAAAACAAAGAAATTAGGTGCGAAAAGAGCTATGGACGTCTTAGAGTTGATACATACGGATATTTGTGGGCCATTTCCTACACCTTCTTGGAATGGTCAACAATATTTTGTATCATTCATAGATGATTACTCGAGATATGCGTACCTATTTCTACTTCATGAAAAGTCTCAAGTCTTGGACGTGTTCAAATCTTTTAAGGCTGAAGTTGAGAATCAACTTAGCAAAAGAATAAAGCAAGTCAGGTCTGACCGTGGTGGTGAGTACTATGGTAGATATGACGGATCAGGTGAACAACGTCCAGGACCTTTTGCCAGATATCTAGAAGAGTGTGGAATTGTCCCACAGTACACTATGCCGGGATCTCCTAGCATGAATGGTGTTTCTGAAAGACGAAACCGTACTCTTAAAGATATGGTAAGGAGTATGATCAGTCATTCAACCTTACCAGAATCACTCTGGGGAGAGGCACTTAAGACAGCAGCCTACATTTTGAATAGGGTACCAACTAAAGCAACTGCAAAAACACCTTATGAGCTTTGGACGGGGCGAAAGCCTAGTCTTAAGCACTTTCACGTTTGGGGATGTCCAGCTGAAGCTAGGCCTTATAGGCCAAATGAAAAGAAGCTGGAACCCAAAACTGTGAGCAGCTACTTTATTGGATATTCTGAGCGATCTAGGGGTTTCAAGTTTTATGATCCCAAAGTAAAGAATATATTTGAAACGGGAACTGCAAAGTTTTTTGAGGATATTGAGTTTGGGGGGAGAAATACGGTTAAGGACTTTGTTTTTGAGGAGGATTTAGAATCAACCACTCTTCTTGAAGATGAGTTGATTTCTATTCCATTAGTTGCTTTTGACAATGTTCAGGATTCCAATCCTGATATTGATCAAGTTTTAGATCAAGAGCAACCAAACATAGTCAATCAAACCCCAGAGGTACAAACTCAACAACCTCAAGAACAAGTGCTTTTGCGACGATCCACTAGAGAAAGAAGAAATGCTATTAATCCAGATGAATACATAGTGTATCTTCAAGAACATGAGGATGCCATTGGAATGATGGAAGATGATCCAATCAACTTTCATCAAGCCATGAAAAGTTCTAACTCTCAAAAGTGGAATGAAGCAATGAATGAAGAGTATAAGTCTATGCAAGACAATAAAGTTTGGGAGCTTGTCCCATTACCAGAAGGAAAGAAACCGATTGGTTGCAAATGGATTTTTAAGACAAAACGGGATTCAAAAGGTAATGTGGAAAGGTATAAAGCTCGTCTTGTAGCAAAAGGATATACTCAAAAGGAAGGGATTGACTTTAAGGAGACCTTTTCTCCAGTTTCATCAAAGGACTCTTTTAGGACAATCATGGCACTTGTTGCACATTATGATTTAGAGCTTCATCAAATGGATGTGAAAACAGCATTTCTCAATGGAAACATTGATGAAACAATATATATGATGCAGCCTGAAAACTTTGTGTCAGGAGACCCAAAGAAGATGGTTTGCAAATTGACCAAATCCATTTATGGGCTCAAACAAGCTTCCCGTCAATGGTACCACAAATTTCATCAAGTGATTCTCTCGTTTGGTTTTGAGATGAATGTTGTTGATGATTGTGTGTATCACAAGTTCAGTGGGAGTAAACATGTTTTCCTGGTTTTGTATGTTGATGACATACTGCTTGCCACAAATGATATAGGCATGTTGCACGAAACCAAGAGATTTCTGTCAAGAAATTTTGAGATGAAAGATCTTGGTGACGCCTCTTTTGTTTTAGGAATTCAAATACATCGAGACCGTTCTCGGGGTATTCTTGGATTATCACAAAAGAGCTATATCGATAAAGTAATCAAAAGGTTTGGCATGCAAGATTGTAGACCAGGTGATACCCCTGTCGTTAAAGGAGACAAATTTAGTCTTAAGCAATGCCCTAAAGCAAGCCTTGAAATTCAAGAAATGCAAAAGATTCCCTACGCTTCAGCTGTTGGGAGTCTAATGTATGCTCAAGTTTGTACACGTCCGGATATAGCGTACATTGTTGGAGTGTTAGGCAGATACTTAAGCAATCCAGGAATTGATCACTGGAAAGCAGCCAAAAAGGTTATGAGATATTTGAAGAGAACAAGAGATTACATGCTCACATATAGGAGGTCAGATCACTTTGAGATCATTGGATATTCTGACTCCGACTTTGCGGGATGCCAAGATAGTAGGAGATCCACTTCGGGCTACATATATCTGTTAGGTGGTGGAGCTATATCATGGAGGAGTGCAAAACAAACACTCATAGCTTCATCCACCATGGCAGCAGAGTTTGTTGCATGTTATGAGGCATCCAACCATGGCATATGGCTGAGAAACTTTGTCACCGGGCTGCGCATTGTGGATAGAATAGAAAGACCACTTAAGTTGTATTGTGACAATAAATCAGCTGTATTGTATTCCAACAACAACAGGAGCTCGACGAAGTCAAAACATATTGACATCAAGTTCCTTGTTGTAAAAGAAAGGGTACAGAGTGGACAGATTTGTATAGAACACTTAGGTACAAACTCCATGATTGCAGACCCCCTTACTAAGGGTTTGCCACCCAAGGTCTTTCATGAGCACACTGCTCGTATGGGTGTTTTAGAGTATGAGGATATCTAGATTCAGTGGGAGTTTGTCTTTATTATCCTTTGTGTTTTATTAGTTTCATGAAACTTGTGTATTAAGATATTTTTCTGATCAGACTTTATGTTATTAAGTTTATTTCACTTTGTACATTAAGCTAAAGTTTTGATCTCTATAAAGTAAAGCAGGACCAATTGAAAATTGACATGAATAGATCACCATGCATGTAATTTTCATACCACATTATCATGATTGATCTATGTCATTTGGCTATGTTGATATATGTGACCATTGATGGGTTTAGTTGTGATTGATACAACGAAAATCGCTTTGATCCTATGTTGATATAGTTAATGGACGAGATTGCACATGCCTACAGTTATGATGACAAAGTTATGAGCTCAATAAGGTTAACACATTTATATATATACATATGTGGCCCAGTGGGAGATTGTTAAAAATTTATTTATTTGGGGTCACAATTGTAAATATAAAAATGTGTAATGGGTCATTATATAAATAAGTCAAATTTATGTGGTCTATTTTTTAATAAAGTTTATGACTTAAGGGCATGATTGTCATGATTTTTATATGTGGATACCATTGAGACAATTTCTGATTTGATGAGGGGCCAAATTAGAAATAGTAAATAAATTATTAATTACTGTTTTTCCAGTTATTAATAAAGAGGTAGGTCCCCAGTTTTGCATCGCTTCACATATCGTATTCTTGAATCCCCATCATCAAGAAACTCAGGTTCCAGAGAAAAACTTTGATGCAAAGATTGGAAGATCATACCGTTCAAAATCGATTCTATGGACTCCGGTACGCTTCCGCTAATCTTTGATTCTATAGTTAGATTTCTCATGAATTAATTAGGGTTAAATTCAGATTATAGTATTCTAACAGAATTAACTCTTAACTATTTCTTAAAATTATTTTTACCAGTTCAATTACTTATTTTGCTATTTTATTGTTCTACATTATTTGTTATCTTCTTTTAAACTTTACAATCCCATTTTCATTATTGTTTCTAATTTTGAATAATAAATTGAATAATAGTTCTCGTAGGTTCAACCTGTATTTATCATTATGCTAAGTAATTGGTAATATTAAAAATAAAATATTTAGTAAATTTGATATGACATACGACACACATCATTTGATTTTGGTTTAAGTTTTTTTAATTAATTATAATTTTAAGATATTAGGACCTAAAGTATTGTTAAATATATTTTAGTATTTAATTATGTTAAAAAATTATGTAAATATGTGAATTGATTTAATTATTTTGAATTAAAATATTTTTTAATTACTTTTTCTATTTTAAAATATTTTTATTTTAAATTACACACGTGACGCTGAGTGACTAATACACGTCAGCTAGTAAATGACCACATTAGTATTTCGTTAGACACATTGGACGGAAGCACCACATTACAATACTGTGAATATTTCAAAGATAATGTTTAACTGTCATGTATAAGTCATTATTCGGGTTGACAAAAATCATAAATAACCTTAACTAAATATCATATTGAGGGAAGTCTTTATTTTTTTATTTGTCGATAAAAATGGAAAAAAAAACCCAAGTAATGGAATAACTTTTGGAAAGAAATTGCGATTCATGTATGTAAAAGCTAAAACAAACAATGGAATTCAAATCTAGATAATTGAAGTCTTGTTTCTATTCAAGTTCACTCTGGCAGTGACTGAAATTTTTGGCCTAACTTCATTGTACAGATTAGACTATCTACTAAAGTATCAGTGAACTAAAACAGCCTTTAGAAAACTCATAGGTTGTGATTAAAGAAAAAAATATTTTGTACACCTTACTTTTTGAAAGCAAAATAAACAGTCTTTCCATTTTTATTTATTACACTGCTCATATATTCTACCAGGTTTCCATTAACCCAACATAAAAAAGTATGGCCCAATTGGCCACTACCTCATGGTATTCTTTTATTTAGTTTTTATTTTTATTTTTTATCTTTCTAACTATTCTTTTATTCTTATAACAGTAAAAACATACAATCGAAATTAAAATCATTTCAACATTTTTTCTTGGACACATCCCATAATAAAATGATCCCAATGAGTTTTGTTGTATATATAATAGCCAAATCGTTCTTGTTGCACTACAAATAAAGAGGCATTGGCACCAACCTGTCCCACAAACGCCTCATGAAAACAGACAAGAAGCATCAAACATCCTTTCCTTAATTCTTTTCACCAAAACCAAAGGTTGTCGCACACACACACTTGTACACATATATATAGATTTATCTTAAAATGGTACACACACACACATATATATATATATATATATAAATTTTTATTAAGACATCATCAGCTTGACCCATGTACAACTTGTTCAATATTTTGTTAAGAATAATGCTCTCAAATTCATGCACTTTAAACCATGAATTTAAATTTGTAAGATTCCATTTAAGTTTTTTTCATCAACATATCATCATTATTTGTTTGTTGATTCAGGTTTCGATGTGTGTTTTGAGTGGTCATATATTGTACTAATGTCCCCGGTGTTGCTATATTGTCCATAAACTAAAAGAAAGACCCCACTTCATTGTTAGTAGTAGTGAAGTTGGTTTAATTATTAACAACTCTTTTTTTGCACACAAATTGCGCTCTTAGAATTCAAAAAATCCAAATTGATATATTTATATCCATGAAAATTATGCTTGCTTAGACAATTGAAATGAAAGAAAGACAGCCAAGCTTATGGAATAGTTTAGCTGTGGTCATAGTCAATTGCTTTTTTTTTTTTTTTTTTTTTTTTTAAATGTTGTCCTACTTTTACTCCTATTAAGAGAAACTCTTCATGTGTACTAATTATAATGATCATGACGGGTAACTGCATATAAAGAAGAAACTTATTAATTTAATGACATCATCTGTATTAATTAGCTAATCTCTTAACAAACATCTTATTACTCACCACATACTAAAATGGCCGCTTTATAGGCCCTGAATTAAATATATTTTATCTGAAACTTAAGAAGGAAATCTAAATCTTCATAATATTACATCTTTTGTAATTAAGTACACTTAAAAAAATATCAATGCAAAATTCAATTAAGAATGATCATGAAATTAAACAAACTATATTGATTTGAAATAAATTAAAGTTAAGATGACCATGGTCCATGGCCAGTGTTGTCTATAAATAGCATAGTTCGGTTTATCCCTTTGCTGTTGGTTTCTTCATCTGGTCCATGCCACTTTTTCTCATATTTATCTAATTAAGACAACTATGAATATAATGAACACTAACCATAAGTCATATATTTTTGGTCAGAAAGTTGGTTAATGTTTCAATCCCAATTATATATATCTATTATATATAAAAAGTGTGTAGATAACGAAAATTTTTTATTTTAACGGTTTTTTTTTTTTTTTTTTATGTTAACTTTAATGGAATATTCTTATATCTAACAGAATATTCTTATATTTAACGGTAGTTTGTAAACATCTCTTAAACTTAAATTAAATTAGATAAATAATTAAAAAAATTAAGATAAGATATTTTTTTAGATATTTTACAATGATAATTATTTAAAAATAATAAATAATTAAACAAATTAAAATATGATATTTTTGAGATATTTTACAATCATAAT
Source organism: Humulus lupulus (assembly GCF_963169125.1). Taxonomy (NCBI): domain Eukaryota; kingdom Viridiplantae; phylum Streptophyta; class Magnoliopsida; order Rosales; family Cannabaceae; genus Humulus; species Humulus lupulus. Next base: position 31,909,070 of record NC_084799.1, read on the forward strand.
TATTTAAAAATAATAAATGATTAAATAAATTAAAATATAATATTTTTTAGATATTCTACAACGATAATTATTTAAAAATAATAAAATCATACATTTTATAACTTAAATAAAATTTAATTAAACTTAAACTCACTTATTAGAATAATATCATATTAAATATATAATATAATCTAATGTGAATTAGTAACAAATTTCTTTTTTTTTTTAAAAAAAAAAAACTAGCTAGAAACTTAAATTTAAAATACATGTATAATATTTAATATTACATTAAACATATAATATATAATCTCTTGTTGTCACTCCCAAATTCAAAAACTAAAACAAACATAAACTTAAACAAAAATAAATAAATTATTTAATTAAAATAAAATATTTATTTCAAAATTTATATGACATTAATATAAATTTAATAAAAATAATTAATAAATTCTATAAATAAAACTAAGCAAACGTGCATATTGCACGTTGTTTGTATCTAGTATATATAAATATATATATATATATATATATAAATCCATAACTAATAGGCTGCTCTTTAACAAGTCCGCCCCATATTATAATAATTTTTTTTTAGGGATGCTATATATATATATATATAATATACAACTAATTTAATGTTTAATATTTTGTAAAGTTGTAATAAGTTATTGTTGAGTACCCGTTATAACCTCATCGAACAGAAAAAAAGCATCAATGCAACAAAGGAATTTGTTCTAAAATTTCCCTCATTCCAGTATTAGCATATTTTGGCATATTGGCCATTTTCTCTTGACCTTTTAATCAAATGAGATCTAGTTGGCTGGTTCCCTTTTACGTCAAGTAATCTCTATTGTTACGTGAACTTTCAATTTCTTCCAAACTTGCTGTTTCAAAACAAGAAATATTTATATATATATATATATACATTTTTTATATCATATAGTAACAAAACCCATCTTCCATTTACATAAGTGAGTCCAAACTCTTGCCATTTTCCAGTAAAATAAACGAATCCACAACATATAGCTGAATAAGGTAATTGTGCTAAAAAATAAATGATAAATATAGATTTCTAGAGTATCATTTTTTTGTAAAATAATTTATCTTAAATTTTACTAACAAAATAGCACTATCATCGATACGCGTAAATTATTTTGTAAAATATCACTAAGCAACGAACTAGCTTGCAAAATCTATTATTTGAAAAGGATTTATTTTGGTACTCAGAAGCATAATATCTAATTTAGAAAAAGAAAAGAAAAAAAAAACTTTAAACTTTAAAAACAAAGTTGAAGATGTGGTCCCATTGTTGGCAATTCCAAACTTGTATCAGCTGGCAACTCAACAAGGTGAGAACATTTAATAATACCATGCCATGTATGAGTATGACTAACCAGTAATTACTAACTAGGCTCTTGTAATTGCACAAATATATATATATATATATATATATATATAACACATATATATCTCCTCCCTTCTCTTGTACACATTTCACTAATTTTCGTTTCATATAAAAACAAATAAAAATAAAAAATATCACTTTTTCCAGCTTTCTTGGGATGGATTGAAGCATTTAATATGCTAATAGTACTTTTTTTTTCAAAAAAAAAAGAGAGAGAAGAGAGAATAGAGTACTACTTTCTTTGTTTTTGTCAATCTGGCATGTGGGCCAACCTATCCAGTTTCTCAAACACAGCCATTTAAATTCCAAAGTTTCACGTGCTCTTTAACTACAAATACAAAGTCATGTGCCTATCGTTTATTTTTTTTAATACCCATTAATAAACTTATAAATATATTACTTTTGATTTCTAGGTTGTTTTGATTATAAACAACATAACATGCATAGCTTAATCCAATCAATTATTGGAGCGAGAATATGTACTTTGTCGGCATAATTATATATACATAAACATATACGTGTAACATGTATACAAATATTTTGCATTTTTATATATATTTTTTGTTTAGCTTTTGATTAATTAGGACACCAAAGACCATGATAATTATTTTGGTTGAGAATTTGTAAGAAGTTCAACTAGCTAATCATGTTGCTTATTCATCATTATATAAGGAGAAAAAGTTGTCAACGTTAATTAATTCTGCTCTCTCTCTCTCTCTATACTTATATATTCTTATATTTATAAGATACTGTTGCTATATATATATTTGTTACGAATCAGCAGAAGACTTTGGATTATATGACTCGACAAAATTATATTTTTATTTATAATATAATGTGTCGGTTAGAGTCAGATCTTAGCTAGCGCTAAATATATATTTATATATATAGGGTCAAAATTTTAATTTTTAAAATTTTTAAGCACAAAAAAAAAATAATAAACACGTTTGATAATTTTTATTTTTATTTTTTGTTTAACAATATGAAGTGTTAATTTGAAGAAGAGAAAAAAAAAAAATTAAAAACTATTTAAAAAAATTTTGAAAGTGAAAAAATTCTATTTTCAAATTTTAATTAAAATTTTAAAAAATAATAAATAAAAACAAACATATTTTTTTGTTTAATTATTAAATTTTTAATTAATTAAATTTTTTTTTTTTTTTTTTAAGTATTACCAAACAACACCACCGTAACTTTTAGAAATTGTGGTACCATGATTTTGCGAGTTAATCAATAAGTGTTATCATTAATCAAGAATCGTTGCCTAAGTCATATAAAATACAACGAAATAGTATATATAATTCAAAAAAAGTGTAAAATAAACTGAGGGAAAATAAAAGGTCACCAATTTGGACGACTAAATTTTAATTTTGTATTTATAAAATCTGAGGAAGTATGAAACTGATATAATAAGGTTTGGCTTTGGTTGAACTAATTAAAACTGACGATTGACCAAACCCAGTTGAGGAGGCTTTGTATAGTTCGCTTGTTGGTGATACATCACATTGTGATATATTCAGAGATTTTGGTTGTTAAATAATTAAATTAATCTCTTTTATTACAAGTACATATATGTATATATATATATATACTATATACAATCAACGTGCATATTACAATTACTTAATTTTATTTATAGAATTTATTAATTATTTTTATTAAATTTATATTAATGTCATATAAATTTTGAAATAAATATTATATTTTAATTAAATAATTTATTTATTTTTGTTTAAGTTTATGTTTGTTATAGTTTTTGAATTTGAGAGTGACAACAAGAAATTATTTATTATATGTTTAATGTAATATTAAATATTATATGTGAATTTTAAATTTAAGTTTATTGCTAGTTTTTAAAAAAAAAAAAATTGTTGCTAATTCACAGTAGATTATATTATATGTTTAATATGATATTATTATAATAAGTGAGTTTAAATTTAATTAATTTTTATTTAAGTTATAAAACGTATAATTTTATTATTTTTAAATAATTATTATTATAAAATATCTCAAAAATATCATATTTTAAATTGTTTAGTGATTTATTATTTTAAAATAATTATCATTGTAAAATATCTGAAAAATATCATATTTTAATTTGTTTAATTATTTATTATTTTTAAGTAATTATCATTATAAAATATCTCAAAAATTTCCTATTTTAATTATTTATGTTATTTTATTTAAGTTTAAGTATTTACAAACTACCGTTAAATATACGAATATTCTGTTAAATATAAGAATATTCCGTTAAAATTAACATTGAAAAAATAAAAACCGTTAAAACTAAGAATTTCCGTTATCTACACACTTATTATATAGAAGATATATTATTATGTGCAAGCAATGTCCAATATAAATTTGTTCGGTTTTATTTAAAAAATTGACTAATTATTTTTATTAAGTTTTTATAATTGTCATATTAATTTTAAATAAATAAACAATATTATATATAAAAACGACATAATCATATTAAAAGAAAAATTAAACAAAAATATTGTTTATGATTTTTTTATAAAAAAAATAATACGATAACTTTTTAGATCACAAACTACCCTATTTAAGGGGTCAAAACATTCATTATATTATTCAAATCACACCTCAATAATTGGAGAAGAAAATTGATTATTATTAATAGAATATAAATGATATTCTAATTTCTTATTTAGTTACATAATCATACTATTTATACACATATGAGACTTATATATAATGCATTTATTATGTATGATATATTATTGTAATAATAATATTTTATAACATGTGAATTTATAATATTATAATTATTGAATATCTAGTTGTGTATTAAATATTATTATAATAATGATATTTTATAATATTTGAATTTATATTAATATAATTACTAAATATTTATTATAATAAACTTTTATAAAAATTAAAATTATATATTACATGTTATATATTATTATAATAATAATATTTATAACATTTGAATTTATATCAATATAATTGTTAAATATTTAGTTTTGTATTATGTATTATTATAATGATATTTTATAACTTTTGAATTTATTTAATATAATTAATAAATATCTAATTTGTATTATATATTATTATAATAATAATATTTAAATTTATATTAATATAATTAATAAATATATTTTTTAATTTATTTAGAAAATATATTCTATTAAATATTTAGAAATTTTTGTATAGAAGAGATATTACAAAAATTATTATACATATAACAAAATTAAGTCTACATATATATTCTGATATTTCTACATACATGTACATATTAAAATTTTTATTATATATATAATATATGATTTGTTTTTGTTAAAAAAATTAAGTCATTTCAATCACGTAACCAAGCTACTTTCTCTATAGACGCACTAACATTTTCTGATATAGGTTACGTAGTGGAGTCTTTTTTCACTTAATTAAATATAAAAATATTTGTTTTGTCAAAAACATATTTGTTTGGTAGAAAAAAATTGTCGAAAGAAAATTGAATTATCTTATTTATTACATTATTTAATTCCAGATTTTGTTCGTGAATCAGTATTAGTTATTAGCAGTAAATATAATTCGTCTAATTAATTTTTATTATAATTATTATTAATAAAAAAGAATTAAAATAATAAATAAAGAATTTTGCGTGTTGATAACTCAATGCTCTTAGACATGTGTCCGTAACGACCACTGGCTAAACAATCGGCGACGGAATAGAAAGCTCGTGAAACTAAGAGTATGATTTAAGCCACTCAAATAATGCCACGTGTAACGATAACACCGTTTGTAATAGAAGAGAAAAAAGAACCATGCTTTTTTGGGCCAGTTCGCTATCCTCGTTTGACACGTGTTAAAAACACGTACATATACGCCACGTCGACACCCAGTTTAAGTTTAACCGTCGAACGTCCCAGTCTTTCTTCATCGCACCCAGGTTTTATGATTTTGACTTTTTTGACCCCTCAACTTAGGGCCCACGACGTCTTCCAATCCGGTCCCACCACCCACACATGACACACCCTCCCTCCTTATCCCCGAACTTAACGCCGTTAACTATCTCGCCTCTCCACCACCCACGTTACGTTACGGTCCTTGTTGCCCTCCCACCGTCAACGTTATCTTTCACGAATATTCCTCCCGTTTCAAATATCTTTTTTCTCATTTGTTATTTTATTTTATAGTTTTACGATAATGGTGACCAAAAAGTAACCAATAGAGACCCTCCCTTTTTCCACGTAGGATTATGAACCTATTTCCTACGTGGCAAATCCTCCAAACAAAAACAAGAGGACCACAAGTTTTGTACCCAATTTTTTATTTATCTGTATTTATTTATTTTTAAATCGAAGAAAGAAAAAAGTGTGCTAACATGCTTATCGGGATAACTGCTCGAATACAAATACGTCTGCATTAGGGATAAAATGACGAATGTGACCCTCGTGGATCCTGTTCGAAGAACCTTTACCTTTTCTTTTTAGATCTGATGAAGAAGAGGGGGATCTTTCTCATCCCATAATAACAAGCAAAGCATATATTTTTAATTTACAATAATTAAATAATAAAAATATAAATATTTTTAGATCTGTTTATGTACACACGTGATAAATTAGTACAAGTCTACAACCGCTTATAAACTATCCAACATTATGTACGTTATATCTCCCCTGGTTCATTGTAACTTGTCCTTTTTCACTATGTACTTTCTACCACGTAATTTATAAATTATATATATTTTTTTGAGAAAAAAATATATATTGTACTTACTAGTTACTAATAATCTATAAAATATTATTGACTATGCTGTAACTTGTAATTAGTTTGGGTTCGATAACTTTCGTTACAGTTTTTTAAAGGTTTAATAAGGTCAAATCAGTATGTTAATAGGTCGGGGTTTGGTGGGCGGTTAAACTAATTAGGCAAAATTGGACCATTTTATTGCAATTAAAGTTAAAAGAGAAAAAAAAAAGTAAAACTTACCTCTACGTAGGGGAAAAAAAAACTGGGTTCTTTTTCTTGATAACCAAAAACTACCCATGGGGTTTTATATTGCGAGTTAAAATATTTATAAAAGAAAAAACAAATTGAAAATAAAATGAAAAGAATAAAACAAATGGATATCCTTTTCTACCAATCCAAAATTATGGGGTGAGAAACAAAAATAAAAATAAAAGAAAAATTGAGAAATAAATAAATAGCTCTCTTCGTGAATGAACGTTTTTCTCGATCAAGCGGACTTTAGGTGGCCACAAGATTCAGAGAAATTTCCACGTGTCAAGATCTTAAGGATATTAAGAATATGGGTGGGTCACTCGATACGAAGAACCGGTCTTTAGGTGGTTTAAAGAAACCTGCTATAGCCGGTTGGCCGGAATGAAATTACCTATAGGTCCTGTAAAGCAAAGGGGTCAATGGTATAAGAGTTGGGGGTTTAAGACAAGAGTTGGGTGGTTTTCAGAGGGTTTTGGCGATCAGATAGAGATTGAGATTGAGTTTTTTCTTTTAAAAGAGAGCAGAGATCACAGAAAATGGTTTGCGTTTGAACCTTAAAAATTTGTCATTTTTGCTTTTCCGGGAAAACATGGGATAGGAAATTGAGTGGGAAAGTGGTTTTTTTGTTACATGATGGAGGGAAAATTCCTTATTCTCTGAATTGTCCGACAATCCCACGATCCTACATTCTCCTCACAATTTCTCTGAATTCTGTTTCCTCACTTTAAAGATTTGAGCTTTGGACGAAGTTCGTTGCCTAAAGGTGAGAATTTTGTGTTTCTCGTCGATTTCGCTTCCCGAATGATCGAAAAGCTTGCGTTTTTGTTTGTGGGTTTTGGGTTCTTGTGACGATGCTTGTCCTATAAACCCTGTTTGGTTCCCGAGAAACTGTGGTGGAAATGGAAGAGAAAAATGTGATTTGTTGGTGCAATTCAGCTCCATAACTCTGCCATGTCTTCAAATTCTGTGTGTTTTTTCCTTAAAAAAAACCTCTAGTAATTTGACCGTCGTTTGTTTTCCATAGTTTATCTGGTTTTCACGGTTGATTCGTACTTTCTCCAAAATTCAGAGTTTTCTATGGATTTGATCCGAGATGGGTGGTTACATAAATATATATATCTTATTTTCGTTGCTAAATTTCAAACAAGTTTGAGGGTATGATCTACTTTCTAATCATCTTATGATTTCTGGGGCTGGATGAAAAGAAGTTCAGGGTTTTTCTTTCGTGAGATTTTGGATCTCTGAAAATTTTGGAATTTTTTTATTAAATAAATCTTTTGAATCCATTTTTGTCCAATTGTTACCCACCTTTTACCGTTCATGCCCAGAATTGTCACATAGATCTGTATCTCGCTCTGTTCTGTATTTTAGGGTTTTGCAGTGGTTTAAGGATTTTCCTTTCTTCTAGTTTCCCTCATTCTTTGCTATTTACACAATACTAGTTCGGATTATAACAGGTTTTTTCTTCTTCTAATTATATTGTTTGAGTTGATTTCCTTACAAATTAGTTTCTTCCATACCTAAATTGTTTTACTTACCTTTTTGGTGGATTTTTTTTTTAATTTGACAATTGGGCTCTTGGGTTTATCTTCTATGAAATAATGCAACTTTTCTGTGTTGTATACTTTTTTCCCTCGTCATCACAATTTTCTTTTCTTACCTGGGTTGGCTTTGGTTGCTTTTTTATAGTCAGCTCATTTGGATCTGATAGAGTCATGGGGTTGAATTCTAGTTATTTCGTCTAGTTTGTGTTAATTTACATTTCTTTTAAAAGTTATAAGAGATAGAAGCGGGCTTCAAGCCTCATGGCCAGGACATTGTTTGAGATTCTGATGTTGTGCAAATTACCAGACTAAAAACGCAAAATTTATGAAAGTTTCAGATTGAATCTTAATTAAAACATGAATTATATACAATTTTTTATGGCTGAGGATGATCACTTTCCTTCCTCATTATACATTAAGCATTTAGTGAATAGAGGATTGGTATTATAAATGTACTAAGGCTTTTAGTTATTTTTGTCGGACTAATTGATTTGTGTCTTCATCATTATCTTGTTCTTCTTCTTCTTAGTGCTCTATGTTTGCAGTTATGTTGATCGGACTAATTGATTTGTGTCATCCTTTTTTCAGGGTTTTTCATTTTGGACTTTGTGATCATAAGTGATTAGTGAAGGCCCTAGTCTAGTGAACAAACGTGCCCAGGAATGCTATCTCTTTGTGATTGATTAATATTGTGGTATGATTTCCCGATATGGTGTTGCAGAAGAGGTTAGACTATGGATTCAATGGTTATCAAGTACCTGCCATGCCTCGAGCTACTAGATCAGCTAGGGTATGTACAATCCACTATTTATATATCTTCTAATATTGTTTATATTGTTAATTTCACCACTGTCAAACATTAGTGATTCATATTGCCGCTTTTGTTGTGTATTTTAGAGGAGGGGTACAGTTAAAAAGAGAGTTGAAGAAAATCAAATGTGTGCATTTGACCTGCTGGCAACTGTAGCTGGTAATTTATTGCTCGAGAAAGAGAGTTCTCCCACTTCAAGTAATACATTGAATCAGAAAGACAAGTGCGTAATTGTTGATCAAGATGGGCATGATGGAAATGTGCCACTGAAGGTGGAACCTTGTGATCAAGGAACTCGGGACAGGAAACCTTTTGTTTCTGAGCATGAATCACAAGCTCCTAATGTAAACCACAGCTCGAAGGAGTCTTCATTTCCTAGAAATGATGATCATTCGAGCTTTACTTCTATAATGACAACTTCTAATTGCTCTGAGAGGTTAGTTGCTATAAATTCTGATACTAGCAAAATTAAGAATGAAGTAGGAAGTTTCTGTAGCCAAATAGAAGGCTTGTCTATGTACAGGGAGTCTGGTGGCTGTAAATTGGAAGGTGAAACTAAGACACTTGTAAAAGATGAGTCAAATAATACTGGAAAAGTGCTAATTGGCACTGCTGCTGATATGTGCAGTTCAGAGTATCCAACCGTCTTTAAGGGGAAACCTCTTGTATTGCCCAGTTCAGACTGTAGTGCGAAGGCACCTTTGTGCGGGGACCACATCCCGCAGACATCACTTCCCTCTACCAGGGATGATGTGAAAGTAGTTAGTAGAGATGATGACGAAAAATCCTCAGGGTGTACTCACCCTAGCACCACAACCAGGTACTTCAAACGAGCACCACGGATTGGAGACCGAAGGATAAGAAAAATATTGGCTTCTAAATATTGGAAAGTTGGGTCAAAGTATAAGGATGAGACACTTTCAAGTCCTGGTAAGTGGTTCCCCAGTATGTAAAAGGCCTCTGTTACGTACTATTGGAAATACTCTGCATGGTGCTTTGCACTTTCTAACAATAATTTTTTTTTTGTTGTATCTTGCAGATGGCAATATTAAACCAAGTTACCGTAGTAGGAAAGACTGCTACAAACGCCAAAGGACTCAAATGACTGTTCCTTTCAAAAAGAGGAAACTTTTTGATCATAGCTCGGTCTGGGCATCTGATGGAGGTACTAATAGTGGAGGATTTTTTAACTCAATTGAGAAGAGCATTGGTGATGCCTCTGGTTCATGTACAAAAATGCAAGGAGGTCATTTTCAAAACCATTGGCTCTTCTTAATTGAATTTTAGAGCATATTAGTGTTTTGACACCTCGTCAGTCTACTAAGTCAAAGTCATTATACAGGGACTGGAACTTCTTGCTCAGTTGCTGGTCAACGAACATCATTCCAACGCAGGGATTCTCATGGTATGAGAACCTATGACGGAATGATTATTATTCTTTTGACTTGATTGGTTGACATTGAAAGAGGTTCTTATACGAAGGTGTATTTTTCTTTTACTCAGTGAAGCTAAGGATCAAGTCTTTCAGGGTGCCAGAGCTTTTTATTGAGATTCCTGAGACTGCAACTGTTGGTTCACTGAAGGTAAAACCGTAATTTTCTTATTGTTTATCCTAAAGAAATATACTTCTGCTATATTTTCTTAAGTTGAGTAAGTGCAGTTTACTTGCATCATTCTTGTTAATGTCCACTCCGTTGATTGTGATGTTTTGAATACTTAATCCATGTCTATTTTTGTAATTTTAGTGTCTACCTTTTTGTCACTAAACCTATTTTGGAACAGCAGCCCGTACAAAATATTAGTATGTCTTGTGTGGGTTACATGGTCATATTTGTGTCACTGATTGTTTATGTTGGTTCAACAGAGGACAGTTATGGATGCAGTGACAGCAATACTCGGAGGTGGTTTACATATTGGTGTACTCCTTCAGGGAAAGAAAGTAAGAGATGACAACATAACACTACTGCAGTCTGGAATTTCTCACGACAAGGAGCTGGATGCTTTGGGATTTACCCTGGAGCCTAACCCCCCACAAAGTCCCCCACCTCTATGCTCTGGAGATTCTCCACATTTGCTTCCTGGTGATGCACCTGAGATCCTTGCAAGGTAATACACGTATCCCACATATTCGAGTATGTTATTGTGTCTTGTTTTTGTAATCCTCATGCTACACTTGGTAGTTATGAATGTTTAGTTTGTTTGATGTTGAACTTATTTTGTAATTGCTTTCTTAACTAGGTATCCACTCAACCAGGAAATAGTTGACCACGTTAATGCGAATGTCTTACCAGAGCCTCGTGTTGCTAATTTAAGTAACTTTGTTGAAAGTGATCATGATTCGACCCCCTCTCCAACTGATACATCAGCAGACAAAAGTACAACAGATTCAAAAGCATTGGTTCCCATCCCTGAAATGAATGTAGAGGCTCTATCTGTGGTTCCAGCACTACGGAAATCCAAGCGATCCGATATGGCACAGCGTCGAATCCGTCGTCCATTTTCTGTTACTGAAGTTGAAGCACTTGTTCAAGCGGTTGAAAAACTTGGAACTGGAAGGTAATTTAGCTGAAAAATCACCAGAAGTACTGGTTGCAATATTCTAAAATATTAAGTTTTGCCTCACTTTGACCCTCAATATAAGAAACTTCATGTAGGCAAATAGCTGTTAATGCGGTACCTTTGGTGTTACATGTTCCTATATGCGGTACCTTTGGTGTTATCTGGGGTTCTTACCAATTATTTTGTTTGGGGCTCATGTATAGGTGGCGTGATGTTAAATTGCGAGCTTTTGATAATGCGAAGCATAGGACATATGTTGATTTGAAGGTAAGGAGCCTATTTGCCAACTTCAATTATTTATTTTTAATTTTCAATTAGTTTGCTCATTCTACTAACTAAACTGCCATATGTTGGTGTAAAGTTGTACACGTTACTTTTTAAGTCTTCAACTACAAACACCTATAAAGATCCAAGATTTACAGATGGTAATTTGAATTACCATTATTTTTTTCAAAAAAAGTCTACTTTATGTGCTGGGGTCCGCCAGAGAAATTTTCTTTGTTTAATCCGTTCTGGGCCTCTATCAAATAATTGCTTGTACTACAGGTAAGTGATTAGCCAGTTTACCAGATAGCTTTATCAGCGTTCTTACTTTTTATCTGTTCAAATACCACCTTATCAAGGAATCTTACGAGTACTTATTGTACACGACATCTACTGTTTACTTTTCCACACATGCCCTCATGACTAAAATGCCCTCATCATTACTCAGAATACCCTTTTCAAGGTCATAAACCCTTCTCCCCGTTACATTCCCAAGTGAATCTTCTTCACTGTTAAAATTTGTTGTCATCTGTTTTGATCATGGTCACAGATGGATTCATGTCCCCACTTCAGTCTAATCAAAGTTTCGACCTGTTTAATTGCCTTTTTTCTCCCTGGAAGACTTTCTTTTTTTGGGCCAGAAAGCTAAAAGAGCCAAGGTGTTTGTGAGTTGAGTTGGGGTCTTGTTTGTGACGTGTCTATATTTTTCTTTTGGTTTGTGCAGGACAAGTGGAAAACACTAGTACACACGGCAAGAATATCACCCCAACAAAGGAGAGGAGAGCCTGTCCCACAGGACCTGTTGGACAGGGTCCTAACTGCTCACGCACACTGGTCCCAGCAGCAAGCCAAGCAACAGCTTAAACAACAGCCTGAGACTTGCCTTCTCCTCTAAGAAAACTCTCCCACCCTATAATCATCAACAAGAAGGAAACTTACTAGGATCCATGGGGGGATTTAGATGGCCAAGAAGAGGCCCCCCTTTCTTTTTCTTTTTTTATAATTATTTCTTTGTGTAATTTTGTTAATGATGTAAAAATTATGACAAGGGAAAAAGGGATAGAGAAAGTGTGAAGAAGATTATGTAATATTTGGTTGCTCTGCGCCATTGGGTCTTTTATCCTTTGCAGGGAGAAGGCAAGCGCATGTAAATGGTTAGACACTTGACAGAATAAGAGCATTCGCTAACGGAAAAATTAATTTGACCCCAAAAGCTAAGCTGTTGATGTACTCTCTCTCTCTCTCTCTCTCTCCCTCCCTCATTTTCATATTCCATTCATTTTATTGTAATATTCTTTGTTTCTCTCTCTCTCCCCCTCATTTTCATATTCCATTCATTTTATTGTAACAGTCTCTCTCTCTCTCGCTACTTTGGTAGATCAATTGGCTGTGGCAGAGGAGAAGAGGAAGACACATTCATTTGAGGCTTGAGCTATTTATAGCTTGAACCATTATATAATGTATCAGCAAATATTGTTGCTGTAAGTTCTTGTACCTCATTTTATTTTATGTATTGAAAAACATACGGCAATTCTTACAGCTCTTGCTATCAGGAAAAGTCATTTTAACAGTACTTGTCAGAGTTAGCTTTCACACTTGATTTACTTATTATTATTATGACCGAAGTGGAAAAACAAAAGACAAACGTAGCGTCCAAATGTTAGTTAAGTTTTGTTAGCCAGGCACGTGTCTACACGTGTGTTACGCCAGATAATGGGTGAGTACTAACGTGGATCCATATGCATTTCCCTATTTCCTAGGACAGTTATACCTAATTAAGTATTAGTTTTCATGTGTAATATTTTATAGTATTAGTATTAGTATTATGTTATCGATAATAGGGTATAAATTAATACTAATACCCACCCATACATGATGATCGTAGAAAATGTATTAATATAATATATCACTAAAAAAATGTTAGTTTTATGAGTTTTTTTTTACATGATATTATCTACTTGTAAACAAAAGAAAGAAATATAAAAACATTCAAATATGAGAATCCCACAAAATCCAACTTTGGTTAATTCGATATAATGGAAATAAAATATAATAATAGCAAAGATAAAAATGAAGTGGCAATTTCAGGTAGAAACAACATCATATGAATTCTTTAGCATATAACCTTTAAATAATGAAGCAGAAGAGTTAATGGAAGGTCCCATTTCAATTATGTCGTTTCTGTATTTGGCGTCAAATAATGTTCTTTTTACGTCCCTACCTGCCCCTTTCATAATTATTTTTTAATACATATGGATAATAACTATAATAATTCATGGATATTTGTGGCTAATATTAGATTAGTATTGAATTTATTTTTTTTCCAAATTGGACCATCCTTAGTATAGAACTATAGAGAAGAAAATGAAACTACGAGGATAATATTAAAAAAGAAAATGGGTAAGGACAACGACGGTTTTGTTTAGTGGTGGAGATTAGACAATCCTTGTTTTAGTTCATTTTTGGTTGTTGGATTAATTGGAGAATGACTAGCGTTCTTATCTTGTGGCTGAAAATTTTAACAATTAAAGTGATCCATCTCTCTATTAAATTCATCATATAATCACTTTTCACAATTTTTTTACATAATTGACTTGACATCATTACATGAGATAATGACTAGTATTTTCAATTATGATTTAATTAGTATCTCTGTTTTGTTGTGACCGTCAATTTTAGAGGTTCGACTAGAACTGTCTTATTATATATTCACTTTATTCTCATACTCAATAATATAAAGAGGGCAAATTGTCATATAATCTAGCCACAAAATTCCCTCAAAAACTAGTCTCAAGAAGTATTAATGGCTTTTTTTTTTTAATTAATTGTTTATAATGCTACATATATTACTTTATATATATATTATGGTATATTGTACTATTACTTCCTATAGATCTCACTTCTTTGCCAACAAATTATTACTCTCTCTTCCTTTTATTTTCTTCTATATTTCTGGTCATAATGCGATCTAGGTTGTATATTTCTACTATTTTCTTTTCTTTTTTATTTTTGTTAGAAGCTGACACTTATTTCAGTATCAAGAACTTTCATAATTTTTTTTGTCTTTACAAGAGGTTAATTGTGGATGCCCACCTTCACTTTATCAATAATAAATCTTATACAACTGTTTTTTTCCTTTTATTTTGTCATCTCCAATATGGCACTATACTATATGATTTCATGAGAACATGTATATATGTGTGCGCTATGCCTATGGTAAATCTGTGTTGGTCCCTATCGTTATATTAAATTTATTGTTATCCTTTCAAAACAATATATCATTTAATATATGAGGGTTTATGAAAATAAAAATGATTAAATAAGAATATGTAAGCATATACAAAATTTGTGTACAAATATTAAACAAAATAGTCGAGATGTTAATTTACTACACAATTTTCATGTCTGATTTATAAACTGTAGTAAAATAGTCGAGATGTTAGGTATATCAATGATATCCATATGCATATAATGTGAAAAAAGTATACCATTCATAACAAATATATATATTTTTAAAAAAGTACAGATATAAATTAACAGTGAAAATTTTATGTTTGAAATTATCAATTTTTTTTAAACATACTTTTTAAAAAATAATATATATATATATATATATACTAGAAATGCGTAATAATAATAATAATATAGAAAAGTAATTTTATTTTTGAATTGAAATATAGATTGTATGTTAAAAAATATATTATCATTTATTAAAAATGCAGCAAAGAAAATAATGATAATGATCCTAAATAATATAAAAATGTGAAAAGATTTTTGTATATCATCTGCGTATACTAAGTGAAAAACAAACAAATATATACTAATTATAATAATTGATATACTATAAATTAATAATTTGAAAAATATTTCATTTTACTACAACTTAGAGATATGAATATTGGGGTATGGTGCAAAATGACCCTTAATGTTGTGTGAAAGTAAGTAAATGTCCATGTTTTTAATTTTGTAGTAAAATAGCCTAATTATCTATTTAATATCACATATTACCAAATATACCCTTTAACAAATTACTATTTTATTCTAAATATTTTAATATTATGGTATATGTATATTAGTTTTGTTTAATTATTTTTTATTTTAAAGTTATTTTGATTTTTTTTCATTTTTATGGGTTGTTGAATGATATACCATACCATAAAATATATATACTGAGTTGAAAAATAATATACCATCAAAACTTACAAAATTATTACTAAAAAATGTATATACTATGCTAACAAAGTTATATACTACCATTAAAATGTATATACCATGATACAAAATTATATACTACAAAATTATATACTACCACTATGTATAATAAAATAGAAATTAAATATCACAAAAAAAAAATTATATACCATACCACAAAAAACATATACACTAATTGAAAAATAATATACCAACAACCTATAAAAAACTTAAAAAATCAATATAACTTTAAAATAAAATGTAATTAAACAAAACTAATATACATATACCACTATATTAAAGTCATACAGTCCTAAATAAATAAATAAATTATAAAAAATTGCAATTTAGGTAATCAACAATATAAAATGGTCATTTATCTATAATTTTAAAAATGAGGATATTAGCTTCTTGATGGCTATATTTTGGGCCATTTCCTATAATTTCTCTATGAATATTTTGCACTAAACTCCACAAATTGATAATTAAGGAAGGCTTCATTGAAGTAAGCCCAAATAATGTGGGACAAACATTGATAATATAATTCATGAAGACTAAATAAGTTAAGTGGATTTTTGAAGAATTCTTGAGGATTTGCTACTTTCAAGTGGGATTAGGAGCAACTAAGGTCATCTCTAACCTAGAAAATTTCGAAAACTCAGAGAGGTAAGCTTCTTATCTTCTCTAATTTTCAAGTTCTTAAGTGTTTTTGGTGAATGATGAGTTTGACATTTAAAATTCAAATTTAGAGATTTTAGGTTGTTGGGTTATATGTTTTGGTGATAGAAACCAGTTTATAAACTGATTTTATAGCTTTAATCCTCTCATTAATCATGAATTAAGGTTTGATTTTCGGATTGGGAAAAATGGGCTTTGAAACCAAAATTTGGCAAATCTTGTTTAAAATAGGGATTTGATGATGGGGTGTTGTTTTAAGGTGTTTGTGAAGTATTATGGTTGTTTTGGTGCTAGGTTTTGGGGTTGGAACAGGTTTAAAGTCTGTTTGGGCGAGTTTGAGACTTGAGAAATCGCTGGGAAAATCCAGAAATTCTGGGTTTGCACTGCGCCACTGAACAAGAAATTTGAGCGAATTATTTGCTTCTGCTCGCCACGGTGCTAGTACACTTTCAGGGTACAAATTTTCTAAACTTTGGGGAATTGGCTTAGGGGACGATTCCATTGCCCGGTTTGATGGAATCGGAAGTCTCGAGAGCTAGGGTTTAGTTTTGGAACCCGTTTTTGGACTTAGTTCTTAATGAGAATATCGTTTACATTGTGACTAGGGTTTCTGCAAGGCTCGGGAAATGAATTGCACTCGGGGTTGTTCCATTACCTGCACAGGACTCGAGGTAAAAAAATTGGCACATGCACCGTGTTTAGGGAATTGGCCCTGACTAGTGAACGCGGTTATAACCGCGTACTGAATTTGATTGGATTATTATATTATTGTTTTGTAATTTTATTTAATGCATTTGTTGTCATGAATTTATTTGTGAATGATCGACATGGGATGGATTCGGCGATAATCATGTGGAATGTAGGTCATAATGGCAGGGCCACTACAGGGAATTGGCCCCGAGTTGTGAACACGGTTATAACCGTGTACTGAATTTGATTGGATCATTATATTATTGTTCTGTAATTTTATTTAATGCATTTGTTGTCATGCATTTATTTGTGAATGATCGACATGGGCCGGATTCGGCGATAATCATGTGGAATGTAGGCCGTAATGGTAGGGCCACTATGGGGGAATTGGCCCCGACTTGTGAACGCGGTTATAACCACATATTGAATTTGATTGGATTATTATATTATTGTTCAGTAATTTTATTTAATGCATTTGCTGTCATGCATTTATTTGTGAATGATCGACATGGGCCGGATTCAGCGATAATCATGCGGAATATAGGCCGTAATGGCAGGGCCACTATGGGGGTGCGGTACACACTCATTCGGTACGGACTGTGTAAATGAGTTTATGCTTGCATGAATTAGTTTGTAATTTGTGAAGCATGTTATTTAAGATTTATGTTTCATTTGATATCATTTTTTGCTTGGTTAGGTTTTCTTGTTGGGCCTTGGCTCACGGGTGCTTTGTGGTGTAGGAAAGGGCAATGGGAAATTGGACCAATCATGAGTGTGTACATATGCAATATCCCAAATTACTTAATAAGGCTTAGGGCCTTTATTAGGGGGCCAGGATGGCAATTTATAGAAATTATGTGTTTATATGATATATATATGTATATCATTATATGATTATGTGAGTTATATTATAATATGACTTGATATGCATGTTTAGGTGTTTTAAATATGCATGTGGGCCAATTTCTGATTAAAATGGTAGTTTTCGTAATTTGGCCCGTTACAGGTATATTTGGCATATATGTGATATATGTGTGAGACCACATCATTATGTGGATATATCTGGGTTACTCGGCACAAGACGATCCTAGGGATCAAGTTAGCGTAAAAGTCACAACGGGGTTAAATATCGGGCTTGGGGTGAGCCTTGGGGTAATTTGGAAATTTAGTACATTACCGGGACCGGGTAATGGGAAAATTATTTGGTAATTATTTGAGGATATTAGAGGTAACGGGAATTATGAGACATTATTTATGATTAACGGGGTATGTGGCAAATGAAAAAGCTGCCCTTGAAGGGCTTTGAGAAAGAGATTTGACCCTAGGGGCATATGTGTCATTTTGAGTCACAACCAGTGACTTAGTCACTCTTTCCCTCAGCTAAAGGATTCCCCAAAATAGAGCATCACCTCAAGCAGCTCTCTCTCTTTCTCTCACTTGATTTCTCTCTTCTCTCTCATACCTTGGGGGATTTTGGATTTTGGAGGAAGAAAAGCTCAAGGATTGAAAGGTGGAGGCAAAAGTTTGGCTAAGGGATAGCTTGGGCTTGCAGACCATTGGTTTGAGGTAAGGATTATTTGATTTTGCTGTGAATTCAGGTTAAGTTCTTCATGTTCTTGAGGTGTTCTTGAGCTTCAAAGCTTAATTATGGATGTAATGCTCTGGATAACCAAGACCGTTACACTGTGTGCTTGAAATAGTGCGAGACTTGCTAATCAAGTCATTTGATTAAAAATGTGAATCTAACGATACAAGCAGGTTAGGTTTAAAAGATTTTGGTTATAAACGAATAATTTTTCATTAAAATACATGTTTGGTACATGGGATCCCAAATCAAGGTTTAAATAATGTAATTACAAAATTTCCAATGCTTATAAAAAACCAAGCCACTCTAATGGCAAAATACACGTTTTAGGTTCTCGTTCCTGTACAATTCCTCGACCGTGGCGGCCGAGCAGCTGACAATGTACACCTCGCCCCCAGAGCTCTCCAACCCATGGTTAACTTGCCTTACCCTTGGCCTTACCTGCACCACGTAGCACCCGTGAGCCAAGGCCCAGCAAGAAAACATAACATTTAAAACACAATCACTAATAATATTCAATTATTTCACAAGACATATCCAGGTACTCAACAGTGCACAACATCCACCCATTCAACGATAATATTCAACAAGCTAACAATCTGCCATTCAACTAACCAGCATATCATAATCATCATAATAATTGCACTCAAATCACATGATAGTTAGGGCCGACAACTTAGGTCGCACCCTCTGTTTAACCCACTGACTTCGGCCCGCTTAAACCGAGCTCAGTGCATAATAAGCTGTCCTCGGCTACTAGTGGTCGAGCCACGCCCTGTACGCAAGTGTAAACTCTGGCGCTCTTAGGCCGCACGTTTACTATTTACATGGCGTGATACCATCCATTTAAAATTCACATGGCATAATACCATCCCCTCTAGAGGGCATACAAAACAGGGAACCCTTACCCCTAATATAAATTCCACAACCAGGTGCAGTTTTCTTACCTTTAATTCCAAGTGCTTTAATTTGGAGAGACGACCCCCGAGCACGATCCTACCCTGAGCCCAAGCGTACACCTAGTCACAACCAAGATAAAGGATTCCATCAATAATTGCATAAGGGTTTCCGGATAGAATTCTAGCCTCCGGGACATCGAATTCCACCAAACACGGTAGTGGGATCGATCCCGAGCACCAAAGGTTAGGTTCCCACGCTTAAAATCTCCAAATGGCCACAAATGCCCTTAAGGGACGCGGCCCCTAAGACCTGCGCTGCAGCCCACCCCCTAAAATAGAGGCTAGGCCTCTTTGACCACAGACACGCGTCGCGGCCCTGCCCCTGTGGCGTCGCGGCGCTCCCTAATCTCAGAGCCCTCCTGGCTCTTCCTTGCTCCGAAGGGTCGCGGCGCTCTAGAACAGAGCCGTGGCCCAGCCCCGCGAACCCAGAAAAACCACCATTTGTAACATTTAAACCTCAGCCAAATCCACCCTAAACCATCCCAATAACACAATTCAATTATCCCAACATTCTAACATGATTTCCACAATAGAACCCAACAGAAATCTAGTCTAGAAACCCATCAAAACATCATTTCAATCTTTTGAACCCACACACTCAAGCACACTCAAACCAGCCACGAAAACACCAGAATTCAAATATTAAATCATAATTTCGAGCTTACCTTCACTGCAGAACAAATTCTCCAAGTTATTTCTGGGCTAACTCCCAAGTTCCTAGCTTCAATTCAGTCCTTAAATATAAAAACCATAAACACCCTTAAAACCTAGCCAATACACAGAATTCTAATGATCAAGAGTATGATTCAATTCTTACCTTTGTTTCTAGCTTGTTTCCCCTAGCTTCCACTGAGTTAAACCTCCAATTGCTCAGCTCAAACTCTAATTCCCAGCCACAAATCCTTTGGTTTCACTGAGTTTCTTGAGAGAAAAGGAGAGAGGGAGAGAAGAGTCGGTTCCTTGAGTTTCTACTGTTTTCTATTTTTTTCTTAGTCTAACCTTAGTTACTTAAGTCTATCCCGAGGCTCGGGGTACCGGAAACGTCCCCGAGGGCAAAACGGTAAAATTTCCCCAATATTCCCACTTAGGCTTCCTAACCTCAAATATATCTCAAATTATTTATTTTCACAACTCGAAAATCCAAATAATCATCTAATACCCGAAATACCCCTTGACTTGCCCCAAGTCAAGTACCAGGTCCCGCTGTGACTTTCCCGCTACTTTCTCCCTAGGATCGCCTTGTGTCGAAAGCTGCAACACATATATCCACATAATAATGTGGTCTTAACAGATTATCACAAAATCACATTTATGTCCTAACGAGCCAAAATTACAATTATGCCCTTACAACCAAACAGGGCCCGCATGCTTATCAAATACTCATAAACATGCATTTCACATAAACATGTATATTACACCATTAATTCACACAACTTCCAATTATGCCCTCCCGACACACTAATTAAGGCCCTTAAGCCTTATTAGTAATTTTGGGTCGTTACAATGGATTTTTGAGTTTTGATGGGTTATAGATCAAGTTTAAGGTTTGGTTTTAATGGTCTTGATGTATTGATGAGGTTGTAAGGTTGAATTTTAAGTTTGGATGGTGTTTAGATGAGGTTTTGGTGACTTGAATTTAGGGGAAAACGTAGGGGAAAAACAAGAGAGTTCTAGTCTGTAGGGTTGGCGCCCATGTGCTAGGCAGGGGAAATCCAAGGGTGGCTCTATGACATGGATGGTGCCCCAGCGCTACCTTGTGGTGCCCCACCGCTAGTCTAGTTTCAGCAAAGCCCATTTTTAGGGCTTGGGAGGACTTGGGGATTCGGGGGATGGTTCCACCACCCCGTTGGGTGGAGTAGAAGTACCAAGAGCACGAGAGTGGTCCCAGAGTTTGTTTTTAAGGATTGAATCTTATGAGAATATTATTTATGGTTGTGACTAGGTTACCGCTAGGGCTCGGGACAGGATCATGCTCGAGGGTCGTTTATATTTAATTGGTGCTTGGACCAAAGGTAAGAAAACTGCACCCAGTATGTGATACATGTGATTATGGCTTGGCCCGAATCATTGAACAAGAATATGAATAGGGAATGAACGTCTGAGAATGTGCATGATTATGATTATGCTTGTGATTCCTGAATTATTGAACATGAATATGAATAGGTTATGAACGCCTGAGAATGTGCATGATTATGATTATGCTTGTTATTATTGATTAAGCATGTTGAATGCTTTGTATTTGGATATTTGGTATATGATATATGCCTGTCGGCATTAGCTGATTGAGAAAGGCTTGACTTATGAGTCAAGGACGGCAATAGCGCGCTGAGCGCTGGTTAAAAAGCATTGACTTATGAGTCAAGGGCGACAATGGCGCGTTGAGCGCTGGTCGATTTGGTTAAGTTAACCAGGAGCGTATCATACGCTTGTCCCACCTAATGGTCGTGGAAAACTCAATGCCAGGTACGCTGGGCTAGCTCCAAGGCTGGTTATATAGAGGATAGGGCAACGGGCCCCGGGGTGACTTATTAGTCCCATATCCTAGGGCTGGGCCCCAAAATTTACTTATGAGTAAAAAATGACATTAACCCGTTGAGTGCTGGTCAAAAGCATTGACTTATAAGTCAAGGACGGCAATAATGTTGAGCGCTGGTCAAAAATCATTGACTTATGAGTCAAGGAGGGCATTAGCACGCTGAGTGTTGGTCGAAAAACATTGACTTATAAGTCAGGAGCGAAAATAGCGTGTTGAGCGCTGATCGAAATGGTTGTGCCTAATCAAGAGCGTGACATACGCTTGACTGACCTATTGGTTGTAGGAAACTAAGGCGCCAGGTACACTGGGCCAGCTCCAGGGATGGTTATACAGAGGATAGGGCAAAGAGCCCCAGGGTAACCCATTAGTCCCATATCCTAAAGCGCTGAGCCCCAATATGATTTAATAATCATGTAATAGGGCGCTGAGTCCCAGTATGATTCATTGATCATTTCTCTTGGTCTATTAGCCCATATGACACTATAGTCATTTATACGAATGGTATGCATGCATGAGTAGGGATATTACTGCTAGACATGCTTATTATGATTTGGTAATACGTTATTAAAAACTTATGAGCATGTTTAAGTTTTCTTGCTGAGTCTTGGCTCACGGGTGCTTTAGGTGACGATGTGTACATATGAGGTTGCTCGACCACCACGGCCGAGGTTTTGAAGAGGAACTAAGGTCAAACCCTATTTTACCGCTTAGGTCGGTCGGTTGTAACTTTTCAATTGTAGTTAACCTTTGTAAATGTATTTTGGGATCCCATGTATGAAGTAAGTGTTTTAGTTAAATGGTTGTACCTTTGACCAAAATTATTTACCCTAAACTGTTAATCACAGTTATGGCCTAATGACTCGTTTAGCGAGTTTAGCACTATTTAAAATTAACAGTGTAACAGTCCCTGAGTAGTAGGGTGCTACAACTTGGTATCAAAGCGAGCCAAGGTTAAGGGTTCCTGAAGACAAGCTGGGCATGTACACTCGTCACTAAAGACAAGCTCCACTCAGGGTATGGTAACTATTTATGTGGTTATATGTTTAACTGCTTAAATAGGATATAAATGTTTTATGAGCATGCCTTATTAGGAAGCATGAGATATTCTGATAGGGCCTGGCCCTTGACTGTTGATATGACTATATGCTTGCCTACTCAGTGGATATATGAATGTGTTATCTGCATGCTAGAGTAAAGAGCATGATATTTTGTTGACAAGAGCATGGTTTATTGATTGATGCATGAATGTTATGGGCATGTATTTTAGTACCACAGTGGTATGTGAATGTGCTGCTGTTTGATTTTCCCATGGGGAAGGCTTTTGGATGTGCTCATCGTGCTTAATGGGTCAGGTTATTGACTGCAGACTAATTCAGATGTTATGTACCCAAGGCAGTTAATAGGAACCGATGGTATTTATATTGAGGCTGGGAATTACAGTTAGGGCCTGAGCCCTCCACTTGCCCCTCAGAATTGGTAGCAAGTGTTTACAGATATGCAAGCAAGATTGCAGAGGCAGGAGGAAGAGATCAAGTGTTTAAAACAGCAGGTTCTGTCAGGGAACACCTCTTCCTTTGTTATGACAATAATGTCACTAGTTTTGGATTAGCCTAGGGTTGAGAATAGATGGGAATTATTATATGAGAGATTTCAAGAATATTACCCTCCAATCTTTGAGGGAGGCCTAGATCCATTCAAAGATGAAAATGGATGGGCATGATCATTTTCATCCTCGAAAGTATGGGGGTGGTGAGTCACGATAGGGTGATCTGTGCTACCTATGTGTTATGGGAAGATGCTTAGACTTGGTGGGAAATGGTATCCCAGACACGAAATAAAACTGCAATGAATTGGGAAGGATTTAGACAGATTTTTAATGAAAGATATTATTGTGGCACAGTTAAGAATGCGAAGACAAATGAATTTCTGAACCTGGTTCACGGAAATACGACACTAATAGAATATGTTAATAAATTTGATGGGTTGGCCAAGTTTTCTTTTGATATGGTACCCACGGATGTGGCTTGGAAAGAGTGATTTATCCATGGATTGAATTTCGGGATAGCTCAGAGCGTTAAAATTGCACCAGTTCATGAGATCTTTACCTATGCTCAGGTGGTAGGGAGGGCTCTTGTTGTTGAGAGCACAAGAAATGAGATATGGAGGGAGAGTGCCAGAGCGCGAAGCTCAGGCAGTGATACCTCTATTTATTGGATCAGGCAAAGGCAGAGGCCCCAGTGATCAGAAAGGAAAAGTTATCAACATATTTAGTTCCCCTGGAATAGAAAAAGGGTTCCGAATGGCTTAGCTAGGCCATCAGGGCGAGGACGAGGATTGGAAACTCTACCCGAAATGCATTCGGTGGAGAAGGTGCCATCTAGGGGAATTCTGAGCAAAGGCATGTTTCTTATGTGGGATGGTTGGGCACCTCAGGAGGGATTGCCCAGGGATGAAGAAGAAAGAATTAAATGAAGCGGATAGCTCAACTCCAGCTCGAGTATTCGCTCTGATGCAGTCAGAGTCAGAGTTAAAGGCTGAGGTTGAGGCTACTCCCTCAGTAGTGACATGTCAACTTTCTAGTTCTGATTCTTATAGTGTGCTGAGTAGTTTTGGTGCCATGTTTTCTTTGTTTTGTTGTATCTAGTAGTAGCACCGAATTAGTATGTGGATTGTGTGGTTATGTTGTTGTAACGCCCTAATACCCAAGGACCGTTACGCTGTGTATTTTAAACAGTGCTAAACTCGCTAAATGAGTCATTTGGCCATAATCATGTAACTAAGTGTGATTAATGATTTAGGGTTAAAATTTTTGGTCAAAGATACAACGTTTCACTAAACGTTTACTGTATACAATGGGATCCCAAAATACGTTTTAATGGTTAATTACAATAAAAGATTTACAACCAGCCGACCTAAGTAACAAAATAGGGTTTTACTGTAGTTCTTCTTAAACCATCATCTGTGGTGGTCGAGCATCCGCATATGTACACATTGTCATCTAAGCTCTCCAACTCAAGGATGGTCCAACTTTATTTTTCCTTTACCTGCACCACATAGCACCTATGAGTCGAGGCTCAGCATGAAATCTCAACATGCTCATAAACAGCTAATAACATGTCATTAAATCATAATAAGCATGCCTAGCAGTAATAGCCCTATTCATGCATGTAGGCAAATCCAAATAAATGATTATGGGGCCTTGCGCCCTGTATAGATGACTGTCAAGTCAATATGGGGATCTGCTCCCTGAATAGATGACTAATGAGGCTATATCTGGGGATCCGCTCCCTGAATAGATGACTAATGAGTCCATCTCTAGGGATCCGCTCCATAAGCCATGTGTTGTTTCAGTCACTTGAGCCTTTTGGCTCTGGCTCTAAGTAACTAGCCTTTAAACCAGACAAGCGCTTTTAGTTTTCTTTGACCTTAAGGTCGGTCAAGCATTTAATGCTCATGTTGATTAGATCTAATCATTTCAGCTCTGTGTTCAATACACTAATGCCGCTCTTGACTCATAGGTCAATTCAATACGACCAGCGCTCAGTACTATTGTCGATCATGACTGATAAGTCAAGACTTCACGACCAGTACTAACACCAATGTTGTTTCTGATTAATGAGTCAGTGCCACTCACAAGTAAGCAATGCATCCATGCATATATCATATGTCAAATATCCAAATATAAGACATTCATCATGCTTACTCAACATTCACCAGCAAAATTATGATCATGCACATTTACAGAGACACAAGCTCTGATTTATTCAATATTCAATATTCATGCCATGCCATAATCACATGTATCGCATGCATCACATACTGGGTGCAGTTTTCTTACATTTGGTCCAAGCACAGGTTACCAATAAACGACCCTTAAGCACGATCATGTTTCCAAGTCCCTAGCGATAACCTAGTCACAACCATAATATTAAACCCCATAAAAATGAGTAAATAAATACTTCCAGACCAAGTCCTAGCCTCCAGGACGTCGAATCCTACCCAACTGGGTAGTAGGATCGATCCCGAGCCCTTAGAGTTAAGTTCCCACGACTAAAACCCAAATTTGGGCAAAACTGCCCTTAAGCACCGCAGCCCGCCTCCAGACAGAAGCCAGGCCACCTCTTTGCCTACACCTCACGCTGCAGCGCACCTAGCTTGCGCCGCGACCCTATCTGCCCATCACCTAATTCCATCATCTTCGTCAAGCCTGGGCTGCGGCGCCCAAGAACAGGGCCGCGACCCGACCTCAACCCAGCCATTTTTCCTCGTTTTCTTCATTTAAAAACCTTCCATTAACCTATCCAAACATATCTAAATCCCGAAAACAAAGTTCCCAAACATCCCAATTATCCAAAACCATTAAAACCCAAGTCTTAAATCATCCAAGAACTCATTAAAACGTAAAATCCAATTCAAGCTTAAAAACTCAAAAACTCAAAACTTGGATTTCCTCCAATTGAGTTGTTTCCCAGCTAAATCCTTCGACTAAAAATCTTCTAATCTTCCATAGAACCACTATGCCTCAATACTTGCTTGAATCCGAGTCCTAAAACTTAAGTTTCCTTCGAAAATGCGATCGGGTGTCGAAAAGGGAACAGGAGAGAGAGAGAACGTTCTGAACGTTCTTTAGCTTAAGTAACCTGAAGCAAATCCTAATGCTCGGGGTCCCAAAAATGCCCCCTTGGGGTAAAATAGTCAAAATTTCTAGAGTTCCCTCCTGATCTCACTAACTCCCAATTTATCATCAAATATTTATTCCCATTACCCAATATCCCGGTAATGTGCTAAATACCCAAAATACCCATTGACTCACTCCGAGTCAAGTATGAATCCTGTTGTGACTTTCCCACTAGCTTGCTTCCTAGGATTGTCTCGTGTCGAGTAACCCAAACATACTCACCTAATAATGTGTTCCCACACACATATCACATATATACCAAATATACCCATAACGAGCCAAATTATGAAAATTGCCTATTTAAACAGAAATGGGCTCACATTCATATTTAATACACCTAAACATGCATATCAAGTCATATTATAATATAACTCACATAATCACATAATGATACACATAATCACATAATTCCATAATTTGTCATCCTGGCTCCCTAATCAAGGCCCTAAGCCTTATTGTGAAATTTGGGACGTTACAGTTGTGATGAGAATTTGAACCCTATTGATAACCCTTAAGAGATGGGTTAGGTTATTTTGGGAAAAGACTCATCAGTTGACTTGATAGAGTTGGTTATGACCGACTTTGATATGGTCTTGGATATGGATTGGTTAGCAAAGTATGGGGCAATGATAGATTGCAAGAAAAGATGGTATTTGTTGGCACTGTGCATGGACCCTATATTCCTATGACATCTGTACTTAGAGCTAGAGACCTATTGCAAGAGGGATGCATAGGATTCTTAGCTAGTGTGGTGGATACCACTCAGGTCGTATCAGTGGGACCAAGAAAAACTAGATTAGTCTGTGAGATTTGGATGTGTTTCCAGAGGATCTGTCAGGGTTACCTTTACACCGAGAGATAGAATGATGCTTATGTTGGTGCCAGGGATGGAACCAGTGTCTAGAGCACCGTATTGGACGGCTCTAGCAGAGTTGAAGGGACTAAATGTTCAGCTACAAGGTAAGATGGTATTCTCCAAGATGGATCTTCGATCTGTTTATTACTAGTTGAGGATCAGGGAGAAGGATTATGCAGAATATTGCTTTTTGTATCAGATATGGGCATTATGAGTTCTTATTCATGTCTTTTGGTTTGACTAATGCCCTAGCTATTTTATGGATTAGATGAACAAGATGTTCAAAGATTATCTAAGTTGGGTTGTGTAACACCCTAAACTCTAGGGACCGTTACGGTGCGCATTATAAATAGTGCTAAACTCGCTAATCGAGTCATTTGGCCATAATCGTGTAACTAAGTATGATTAGCGGTTCAGGTATTAAAAATTTTGGTTAAGATATAACGTCTCACTAGAACGTCTACTGTATACATTGGGATCCCAAAAAAATATAATTTAAAGGTCTATTACAAGAAAATATTTACAACCAGCCAATCTAAGCGGCAAAACAGGGTTTAGCCCTAGTTCCTCTTTCAACCATCGGTCATGGCGGTCGAGCAGCCGCATAAGTACACATCACCACCTAAGCTCTCCAACTTAAGAATGGTCCAGCTTTCTTTTTCCTTTACCTGCACCACATAGCACCCGTGAGTCGAAGCCTAGCAATAAAATTCAATATGCTCATGAATAGTACTAACATGTCATCAAATCATAATGTGCATGCCTAGCAATAATAGCCTTCATCATACATGCAAGCAGGTGCAAATAAATGATTATGGAGTCCTGCACCTGAATAGATGACTAATGAGTCAATCTCGGAGTGGGTGACTAATGAGTCACATCCTACATAGGAGACTACTGAGTCACACTCTGTATAGGTGACTACTGAGTCACACTCTGTAT
Source organism: Humulus lupulus (assembly GCF_963169125.1). Taxonomy (NCBI): domain Eukaryota; kingdom Viridiplantae; phylum Streptophyta; class Magnoliopsida; order Rosales; family Cannabaceae; genus Humulus; species Humulus lupulus. The sequence continues at coordinate 31,937,712 of NC_084799.1, forward strand.
AGATGACTAATGAGTCATACCCTGTATAAGTGACTAATGAGTCACACTCTATATAGAAGACTAATGAGTCTATCTCTGTATAGGTGACTCATGAGTCATACTCTGTATAGAAGACTAATGAGTATGTCTCTGTATAGGTGACTAATGAGTCACACTCTGTATAGAAGACTAATGAGTCTATCTCTGTATAGGTGACTAATGAATCACACTTTGTATTAGTGACTAATGAGTCACACTCGGCATAGGTGACTAATGAGTCACACTCTGGAGGTCCCATACCCTCCTAGCCATGTGACACGTGGTCACCTTAGCCTTTCTAGCTTTGGCTCTAAATAACTAGCCCTTATATTAGACAAGCGCTTTTAATTTTCATCAAACTTAAGGTCGGTTCGGCATTAATGCTCATTTGAGTCATTCAATGCAGATGTCGATTAGATCTAATCTTTTATCGGCTTGCGTTAAACACGCTAAGACTGTTCTTGACTTATGAGTCAATACCATGTGACTAGTGCTTAGTACCACTGCCGAACTTGACTAATGAGTCACAACTTCACAGTTGATACTGACACCATTGCCAATTCTGACTAATGAGTCAGTGCCACGCACAAGTAAGCAATGCTACCAGGCATATATCATATGTCAAATATCCAAACGTAGGGCATTCAGCATGCTTACTTTACAGTTGCTAGCACAATTATGATCATGCACAAACACAGAGACTCAAGCTCTAATCAGTCTCATATTCAACATTCATGGCATGCCCTAAACACATGTTCCTTGTGCATCATATGCATCACATTTAATCACCCGACATGCCTCAATAATAATCATCACAAGTGAGCAAGATTGCTAAGCATTTGATATGTTATCAATGTTCACATTTAAACATCCAACACGCATCAAGAATAACCATGCATGTCACATATGGGGTGCATTTTTCTTATCTCTGTCCAAGCACATGTTACCAATAAATGAGCCACAAGCATGATCCCGATTCCAAGCCTCTAGTGATAACCTAGTCACAACCACAAATGGTGATCCAATGAGTTCAAGTTCAAAAACCAATCCCGGAACCAAAACCTAGCCTCCGAGTCATCGAATTCCACTAAATCAGGCAGTAGGAACGATCCCGAGGCCTAAGGTTTGAGTTCCCTTGAACAAAACATCAATTTGGCCAAAAATGGCATCAAGAACCACGGCCCCCCCGGCAAGCGCCGCGGTCCTCAGGCCAAACAAAACCTCCACCTGCTTCTTTGAGCCTGGGCCACGACCCAACCTTGGCCCAACCATTTTTCCCCGTTTTTAACCTTTTAAAACCTTCCAGAAACCTATCCAAACATCGCCAAACTCAAAAATCAAAGTTCCCAAACATCCCCATGATCCAAAACCAACATAACCCAAGTCTCAATTCAATAAAAAACTCATCAAAACACAAAGTCCAATTTAAGCTTAAAAGCTTAGAACTTAAAACTTGAATTACCTCCGATTAAGTTGTTTCCCAACTAAATCCTCCGGTTAATAAGCTTTTAATCTTTTCTAGGAACGCTATGCCTCGATCCTCGCTTGAATCTGAGTCCTAGAACTCTAGTTTCCTTCGAAAATGCAATCGGGAGACGAAAATGGAACTTAGAGGGAGAGAGAACGTACTGAACATTCTTTTTATTTCTTAACAGGTTACTTCAAGCTTAAGTAGCCTCAAACAAATCCTAACACTCAGGGTCCCGAAAACGTCCCCGGGGGCAAAATAATCAAAACTTCCAGAATTTCCCCTTGATCTTACTAACTCCCAATTTATCATCAAATATTGATTCCCATTACCCAATAACCTGGTAATGCTAAATACCCTTGACTCACTTCGAGTCAAGAATAAATCCCGTTGTGACTTACCCACTAGCTTACCTCCTAGGATCGTCTCGTGCTGGGTAACCCTGGTATAACCAAATAATAATAATAAAGCACCACACACATATCACATCTATGCCAACTATGCCTGAAATGGCCAAAATATGAAAATCACCCAATTAATCAGAAATGGGTTCACATGCATATTTAATACACCTAAACATGCATATAATCATTAAATGACATAATAAATCAATTATGGCCCTTCCGGCCTCCTAATCAAGGTCCTAAACCTTATTAGGAAATTTGGGGCATTACAACTATCCTTCCTTACAGAAATTTCGTCCTCGAAATTTATCTGAATCGCCCGGAATATAAATTATGCACAACTGATTCCAGTTTCCCGGGTCGTTCCCTCGACCTCACTGTTTTTGTAACATTACCTTAACTCAAGGTACACTCTTGTTCCTCAGAACCTTATTCTTTCTGTTTCATATCTGGACTGGCTATTTCTTACAGGATAACTTAGCCTCAAATCCCCAGATTCTCATAACTCAACTCATGAGTTTCTTTTAACCCATGTCCTCAGAATAGAAATATATAATACACTGTATACTGCTGACAGTGCCAAAGATAAGGCTGATCCAAAGTCAACCTGATCAGTCATATCCGGGACTCAAACTGGCAAAATAATCTAGGGCTCAACTTGCCCTTATCTCCTCACCTTTTCCCTGGTGATACTTGAAGGAAGATATAATCTTCTACTTCGAATTCCAGGTTCCTACTCAGCAAAACTTTTCCATTTATTCTGAGAAGTGAGCATCCAAGCTCTAACCTTTAATAATCTCAATGGTCCCCTGAACTACCTCAGGATCCAGATATAACATCTCACCCATCTCATTCCAATGAACTGGTGCTAAGCATTCTCAACATACCTCATCTCATAAGGTACCTTTCCAATACTGGATAACTCTCTTTCTCTCTCTAATTTACCATCAGTCTGATAATAATGAACTGTACTGAATTCCATCTATACACTTATCACCTTCCTTAACCTCTCCAAGACTTGGAGATAACAATAGAGTCTTTATCTTATAAGATAGACCTTGAATTTCATGAAGGCACACTATCTCTTTCATATAGAGATCTGAATACTAATCAGCTGTGTTACTTATCCTTACTGATAGGAATGAACTCACTTGGAATACTGGTCCATAATGACCCAATGCCAACTCATACGGGCCTACTATCCAGTGCAGCCCCACCGCGAAACCCATCGCAATGCTTTCTTATTTCCACTATAAAGTACTCAAAGGCAACAATGGCCCCACTGATTCTAATACTCTGATTTGACCTGCTAACAGGCTAAGAACTTTACCACATATACCATTAGGTCCCTCTCCATCTCAGGCCACCACTATAAAACTTTCAAGCTCTGTTACATTTCCCATGATGTCTGAATGAAGAGAATAAATGAGTAGCATGAGATTCATCCAAATTATCCCAATTAATCCCAGTGTCCATCGGATTCCACATCCGATCCTTATACCGCAATAAATTCATACCTGACACTGCAAAACCCTTAGCTAATCCAACTAAGAATTTCCACTCAATCTTTCCTATATGTGGTCCACTCAATTGTCTTTCCTTTTGATCTTCTTTGAGATAATCTCAAGCATAAAACTGGCCACCTGGCCCACCAGAAACTCTACTCTAGTTCTGGTCAGATCCTTTAACCAACATGTTACATATGCATTCACTTTTCTTTGTCACTGAGGTGTCATAACAACCTCCAAATTGATTCTGATCTGCAAGAAAACTCAGAATTCTTTCTCAAGGCACATATAATATCCTGCCCAACCAAGGAAACTCTTGCCTACCGAGACGTTCCTTGACCTTGGCAAATCTTCACAAGAAATACATCACAGTACCATCGTCCAAGACGATCACAAATCCCATTCAAATAATCCTTTGAATGCTCGGTCCATCTAATTCATCAAGACAACTCAACAGTAACTGAACTCTCAAATCATAACTCAACACTCCTAGTGCCCTTATTTGATATAAAACATTCTTCTACATATCCTTCTCCCTGATCTCTAGCTGGTAATAACCAGATCGAAGATCCACCTTGGAGAATGCCATATTACTCAGTAACTGAACCCTAAGTTCTTACAACTTTGCTGAAGTCGTTCATACAGTGCCCTAGACCTGATTCCATCCTTGGCACTAATCCAATCACCATTTTATATCTTCATATAAAAAAAACCTTGGGAAGTCCCCTGAAAACACATCCAGAAACTCACAGACTAGTACAGTCTATCCTGATCCCACTGGCACAATCTAAGTGGTATCCCCCACACTAGCTAAGGGTTCTATGCATCTCCCTGCAATAAAACTCTAGCTCTCAATACAGACATCATAAGCATACAGAATCCATGCACATTGCCAACTGTCACAAGGCTCTCCACTCTCAATCTCAAGAGTTACTATCATTTCCTTGCTATTTAGCATTGGCCCACACTTGGCTAACCAATCCAAATCCAGGATCATCTCAAAATCAATCATAACCAACCTTGTCATATCAACTGATGAGTCATTTTCAATATAACCTAACTCATCTCATAAGTCACCAATACAATATTACTTTCCCATCATAATATAACCATGCAATCTGCATAACAACTCTATGCTTCTCTAGATGCATCAAACAAAGAAACAGTATAACACAAAAACTAGTCAGCACAATACAACATCAAAATTAAAAAGCTGACCTACCACCCCTGAGGAACTAGTCTCAGTCTCAGTCTCTGACTGCCTCAGAATAAACACTCGAGCTGGAGTCGAGCTGTCCATCCCCTTTTGCTCATCCTTTCTTAGCCTTGGGCAATCCTTCTTGAAATGCCCAACCATGCCACATAAGAAACATGTCTTTGGTCAGCACCCATTCAAATGACGCCTTTTGCATCGAGCACATATTGGATAAGTCTTCCAGCTCTCCTTCTTGCTTGCTCCAATAATTGGAGGCATCACTGCTTGAGTTCCATGCTCTCCAACACTCTCCTGCTCAATATGATTTCCTGCACTCTCAATAGCAAGAGCCTTCCCTACCACCAAAGCGTAGGTAGAGATTTCATGCACTGGGGCAACCCTAATGCCCCGATCTATTCCAGGATTCAATCCCTGAATAAACTTTTTCTTTTGAGCTGCATCTGAGGGTACCATGTCAACATCGAACTTGGCCAATTCATCAAATCTATTAACATACTCGACTACTGTTGCTTTTCCCTGAACGAGATTTAGAAACTCATTCATCTTAGCAGTCTTGGCTGCATCACAATAATAGCTTTCATTGAACAGCTGCCTAAATTCTTTCCAGTCCATCACAGCTGTGTTTCGTGTCTGGGATACTACCTCCCACCATATTCAGGCATCATCCCGCAATACACACATCGCACAGGTCACCCTATCGTGACCTACCAGCCCCATACTATCAAGAATGGCACTGATCATGCCCATCCATTGCTCAGCTCTGAATGGATCTAGGCCTCCCTCAAAGACTGGAGGGTAATACTCCTGGAATCTTCCACAGAGGAACTCCCACTTGCTCTCAACCCTAGGCTGAGCCAAAGCTAGTGCCACTCCTGGCATGACAAAGGAAGAGGTGCTTCCCAAAAGATTCTGATGTTGCTTCAAACACCTAATCTCTTCCTCCTGTCTCTGCAATCTTGATTGCAAATCTGTGAACATCTGTTGAAAATTCATAGGAGCAAAGGAAGAACTAAAACCCTGGCTTTAACTCCCATAAGTTGAAGTTCAACTTAGAAAACACCAACATAGAATTTATCATCTCTAGATAAGTCCTATTTTTTCTTTCGGCAACACCATTGTGTTGTGGTGTATAAGGTGCAGTGCACTCATGAATTATACCATTTTCTTCACAAAATGTATTGAATTCATTAGAGAAGTACTCTTCTCCTCTATCACTTCTTAGCACCTTAATCTTTTTATTTAGTTGATTTTCAACTTCTAATTTATACAATTTAAAAGCATCAAAAGTTTCATCTTTATGTTTTAAAAGGAACACATAGGTATATCTACTAAAATCATCTATAAAAGTAAGAAAATACCTTTTACCACCTCTAGTTAAAACACCATTTAATTCACAAAGATCACTATGGATTAAATCTAGTAAATTAGATGATCTTTCTACACTAGGAAATGGTTTCTTAATCATTTTCGCCTTAACACATGTTTCACATTTACCATAGTTTTTAATATTGCATGCAATCATACCACATTTTACTACTCTTTTCATGGTTGAAAAACCTATATGTGATAGTCTAAGATGCCACAAAAATAAAGAATCATACTCAACAATATAGGCGGAATTAGCATTTTTATTGATAACATTGAAAGTTACATCATTGGTGCACAATTTTACCATTCCCTCACAAGAGTACCCTTTTCCCAAGAATACATTTGATTTGGTAAGTATAAGTTTACCAGACTCAAAAATGGCTTTAATGCCGGGCTTGCCAAGCAAATCACCACTTACCAAGTTTCTACTCATTTCGGGAACATAAAGTACATTCACTAATGTAACTTTCTTGTCGAAGGTGAAGTAGACTTCAATAGTACATTTTCCAAGTACCTTGGATTTGCCCTCATTGCCCATTTGTATCTCATGGTTGCCCTTTGAATCTTCAAAGGTCTTGAACAATGATTTGTCATAGGTGACATGGACGGTGGCACATGTATCATACCACCACCCTTTCACCTTGCCTTGGACCGCATTCACCTCACTAAGGGTAGCAACTATGTTTTCCTCTTGAGTTGCGTTCACCTTAGGTCCTTGTTGGTCTTTTCTATGCCTACACTCTCTAGCATAGTGACCCTTTTTCCCACACACAAATCAAGGAACTTTCTCGCCCTTAAACTTGTTTGGGTTGGTTTTTGGACTTAAAGGTTTCTCGTTACCCTTTTTCCCTTTGTTTTTGGGATGTTTTGGTTGTGACACCGCATTTGCTTTGGAAGTCTCTCCATTAGACCCCTCCACAAGCTTATCTCTACATATCGATTCCTCTTCGATTCGAATATGCTTTTGGATCTCCTCCAAAGAATAATCCTCATTTTTATGAAGGATTCTTTTCCTATTGCTCTTCCAAGTTGGTGGTAATTTAGCCACTATAGCACCAACTTGAAAGGCCTCGGGAAGCCCAATCTTTAACACTTTCAATTTATTAACAATAATTTGCAATTCATGAATTTGAGGAAGAATAGGTTTATCACCAAAAAATTTGAAATCGAAGTATTGAGATATCAAAAAATTTTTGGTACCTTCCTCTTCCGCCTTAAACTTTTTCTCAAGTGCATCCCATATCTCCTTGGCCGATTTGGTCTCAGTGTAGAGGTCATAGAGCCTATCGGATAGGGCGTTGAGGATATGACCCCTACAAAGGAGATTGTCCTCCTCCCTCTTCCTTCTCTTCTCCACCTCCTCGGGAGAGTCTTTGTCGGATGGCTCGGCTAGAGGTGCCAAGGAAGACTCAAGGATGTAGACGATTTTGAGAGTGGTTAGAAGAAACCTCACCTTGTCTTGCCACCTAGTAAAATTGGATCCATCAAACCTATCCAACTCACTAGGTCTTGGTTCATGATCTTGATTGTCTCCCCTTCCATTGAAACAAAAAAGGGATAAGCTTTTGAATGTTAGGAAAAAATTGTTTTGCCTCAATGGAAATGATTATAATATTACAAATAAAAATAGATTGATTAAATAAGGTTACAACTCTATAACTGAAAATTACAAATAAACAAAGAAAAGGAAGAAGATGATGATGAAGAAGAGAATAGTGAGAATACAACTCTAAGCAAAAGATTACAAGTAAAATAAAGTGTTTCGACCAAAAGAAAAGATTACAACTCTTAAAAAAAATATACAAGTAAATAGAACAAGAGAATAAGAAGAAAAGCAATAGAATAAAAAGAAGAACAGAAATACAAGCAAACTCTCACTTACACAGCCTAAGTGAAGAGGGTTGGGGATCACCAACTTGAACAAGATTTAAAACCTTTGTCCAAAAGCTTATTTCCCCCTAACTCAAGCACTAAGGGATCTCTCTCAGATATTGGAAAAGCTTTCTGGAATTATCAAGCCTCAAGGTGTTTCTAACCAAGTGCTCTAATGGATAGAAATGTTGTGTCTTACAAGTGAGCTATAGGCTCCTATTTATAGAGTTTAGAGTCACCCTTTGAATTTCAAATTCCACCAACCCCCATGGATGTTACCAATGTTTAATTGGATTAATATGGAGTTGAAAAAGAGATTTGGGAGTTATTTGGGTTTTTTGAGCCGTTCAACAAAGATTGAAAAAACTGAAAAATTGGTCAGTTTTTGGCTTGTGGCCGCGGCCACTGGTCTCTGTCCCACAGGCTGTGGCCACCAACATTCAGTGGCCGCGGCCACCGACCAATTTCAGCACTTAAAATGTGCTGTTTTTCCAAACGGTTCCAAACCCTCCCAAATGACTTTGTAACTCCCAAAACACATTATTGGGGTTAAAATCATATCTCTAACAGCCATATCACATATGGCTTTATGAAATTTATCCCAATATTGTGTAACAACAATTTACACAATAAAGGGTAATATTTGGAAGTTACAAATTTGTAACACCAAATATGTTACATTATTTGGATATATCTCATATATCTAAATATTGTAACTTTCTATTATATGTTACAATATGTGACACACTTTGTCACATTTATTTAATCTAAACATTATATTATAATATAATATAATATAATATTACATTATATTATAAAATAATATAACACCATGAAGATGTACAAGGATTTGAAAGCTTTATATTGGTGGCCTGGGATGAAGATGGACATAACTGAGTACGTGGCAAAGTGCCTGACCTGTTAGTAGGTCAAGACAAAGTATCAGAAACCAGTAAGGCCATTACAACCTTTGAGTATCCCAAAGTGTAAGTAGGAGGACATCATGATGGATTTTGTGATGGGGTTGCCCAGCATAGTGGGCTAGCATGATTCAGTCTGGGTCATTATGGACCGGTATACAAAGCCAGCTCAATTTTATCAGTGAGGATGGACAATACAGTTGACCAGTATTAAGATCTTGAGGTGAGAGAGATAGTAAGCCTTTATTGGACTTTGAGGTCTATCCTGACGGATAGGGACCCCACATTTACTTCCAAGTTTTGGGGAAGTTTACAGAAGGCAATGGATATACAGTGGAAGTTCAGTACAGCTTATTATCCTTAGGCTGATGGTAAATAAGAGAGGATTATCCAGATATTGGAGGACATGATGAGAGCATGTATATCGGACTTTTAAGGGTCCTGGAATGAATATTTGCCTCTAATAGAATATTCCTATAGTGATAGCTACCAGTTGACTATTGAAGGGGCACCTTATGAGATGTTGTATGGTAGGAAGTGTAAATCGCCCTTTCACTAAAATGAGATGGGTGAGATGAAATATAGGGGTCCTGAGGTAGTTCAGAGTACCACTGAGGCTATTGAAAAGATTAGAGCTCGGATGCTCACTTCTTAGAGTAGACATAAAAGTTATGTTGATATGAAACGTAGGAATGTGGAGTTCCAAGTGGGAGACTGTGTCATCCTTAGAATTTTCACTATGGAAATGGATGAAGGAATTTGAGAAAAAGGGCAAGTTGAACCCTAGATTTGTAGGACCATTTGAGATCCTAGAGAGGATCAGTCGGGTGGCCTATAAATTGGCCTTACCTCCGGCACTGTTGGTCGTATATAATGTATTTCATATTTCTTTGTTAAGGAAACATGTATTAGATGAGACCCATGTGTTGAATTATGAGGACCTGGAACTGAAGGCAGAGTTATCCTATGAGGAGCAGCCAATTTAGATTTAAATATAAGGACAAGGTCCTAAATAACAAAACCATACCTTTAGTTAATGTATTATAGGGGAACAGTAAGGTCGAGGAAGCGACCTAAAAGCTAGAGCTAGATATGCAGGATCTATAACCCGAGCTATTCAAGAAAAATTTAAAGGACGAAATTCCTGTAAGGAGGGGATAGTTGTAACGTCTTAAATTACCTAATAAGGCTTAAGGCCTTGATTAGGGGGCCAGAATGACAAATTATGGAAATTATGTGTTTATATGATATATATGTGTAGCATTATATGATTATGTGAGTTATATTATAATATGACTTGACATGCATGTTTATGTGTATTAAAAATGCATGTGGGCCCATTTATGATTAAAATGGTAGTTTTCGTAATTTGACCCGTTACGGGTATATTTGGCATATATGTGATATATGTGTTAGACCACATCATTATGTGGATATATTTGGGTTACTCGGCACGAGGCAATCCTAAGGAGAAACTTAGCGGAAAAGTCACAATGGGTCAAATATCGGGCTCGACGTGAGCCTAGGGGTATTTTGGAAATTTAGTACATTACCAGGATCGGGTAGTGGGGAAATTATTTTGTAATTATTTAAGAAAATTAAGAGGTAACGGGGTATGTGGCAAATGACGAAACTACCCTTGAAGGGCTTTGAGAAAGAGATTTGACCCAAGGGGCATATGTGTCATTTTGAGTCAAAACCGGTGACTTAGACACTCTTTCCCTCAGCTAAAGGAAACCCCAAAACAGAGCATCATCTCAAGCAACTCTCTCTCTCTTTCTCTCACTCGATTTCTCTCTTCTCTCTCATACCTTGGGGATTTTGATTTTGGAGGAAGAAAAGCTCAAGGAATGGAAGGGGGAAGCCAGAGTTTGGCTAAGGGATAGCTTGGGCTTGCAGACCATTGGTTTGAGGTAAATATTCTTTGAGTTTTGCTGTGAATTCTGGTTAAGTTCTTCATGTTCTTGAGGTGTTCTTGAGCTTCAAAGCTCATGTATGGATTTTTTAGTTTTGATGGGTTATAGATCAAGTTTAAGGTTGGGTTTTGATGGTCTTGATGAGGATCTGAGGTTGAATTGTAAGTTTGGATGGTGTTTAGACAAGGTTTTGGTGACTTTAATTCAGGGGAAAACTCATGGGAAAAACCAGAGAATTCTGGTCTGTAAGGTTGGTGCCCCAACTCCACTTTTTGAAAATCTAGGGGTTGCTCTCTCACTTGGATGGTGCCCCAGCGCTACCTTGTGGTGCCCCAGCACTAGTCCAGTTTCAGCAAAGCCCATTTTTAAGGCTTGGGAGGACTTGGGTGCTTGGGGGATGGTTCCACCATCCCGTTGGGCGAATTGGAAGTGCCGAGAGCATGGGAGTGGTCCTAGAGTTTGTTTTTAAGGATTGAATCTTATGAGATTATTATTTATGGTTGTGACTAGGTTTCCACTAAGGCTCGGGATAGGATTGTGCTCGAGGGTCATTTATATTTAACTGGTGCTTACCCAATGTAAGAAAACTACACCCACTATGTGATACATGTGATTATGGCTTGGCTTGAATTATTAAACAACAATATGAATAGGGCATAAACGCTTGAGAATGTGCATGATTATGATTATGCTTGTGATTCCTGAAGTATTGAACATGAATATGAATAGGGTATGAACGCCTGAGAATGTGAATGATTATGATTATGCTTGTGATTCCCGAATTATTGAACATGAGTATGAATAGGGTATGAACGCCTGAGAATGTGCATGAATATGATTATGATTTTGCTTGTGATTATTGATTAAGCATGTTGAATGCGTCACATTTGGATATTTGGTATATGATATATGTGTGTCAGCATTATCTAATTGAGAAAGGCTTGACTTATGAGTCAATGAAGGCAATAGCACGCTGAGCGCTGGTCGAAAAGCATTGACTTATGAGTCAAGGGTGGCAATGGTGCGTTTAGCGCTGGTCGATTTGGTAAAGCTAACCAAGAGCGCATCATACGCTTGTCCGACCTAATGGTATTGGAAAACTCAGGGCCAGGTACGCTGGGCCAGCTCCAAGGCTGGTTATATAGAGGATAGGGCAACGAGCCCCGGGCTGACTTATTAGTCCCATATCCTAGGTTTACGCCCCAAAATTGACTTATGAGTCAAGAACGACATTAGCACGCTGAGTGCTAGTCGAAAGCATTGACTTATAAGTCAATGACGACAATAGCGTTGAGCGCTGGTCCAAAAGCATTGATTTATGAGTCAAGGACGACATCAGCACGCTGAGTGTTGGTCGAAAAGCATTGACTTATAAGTCAAGGGAGACAATAGTGTGATGAGCGTTAATCTGTATTGTTATGCCTAATCAAGAGCGTGACATACGCTTGACCGACCTATTGGTTATGGGAAACTAAGGCGCCAGGTGCGCTGGGCCAGCTCTAGGGCTGGTTATATAGAGGATTAGGCAAAGAGCCCCAGAGTGACCCATTAGTCCCATATCCTGGGGCGTTGAGCCCCAGTATGATTTAATAATCATGTAATAGGAAGTTAAGTCCCAGTATGATTCATTAATCATGTATTTTGGGCATTGGGTCCCGATATGATTCATTGATCATTTATCTTGGGCTATTGGCCCATATGACACTGTAGTCATTTATATGAATGGTATGCATGAATGAGTAGGATTATTACTGCTAGGCATGCTTATTATGATTTGGTAATACGTTATTAACCGCTTACGAGCATGTTTAAGTTTTCTTGCTGAACCTTGGCTTACGGGAGCTTTGTGGTGCAGGTTAGGGGAAAAGAAAGTTGGACCATCCTTGAGTTGGAGAGCTTAGGTGATGATGTGTACATATACAGCTGCTCAACCACCACTACCGAGATTTTAAAGAGGAACTAGGGTCAAACCCTATTTTGCCGCTTAGGTCGGCTGGTTGTAACTTTTCAATTGTAGTTAACCTTTGTAAATGTATTTTGGGATCTCATGTATGAAGTAAATGTTTTAGTGAAATGGTTGTACCTTTGACCAAAGTTTTTAACCCTAAACCGTTAATCACCTTTAGTTACACGGTTATGACCAGGTGACTCGTTTAGCAAGTTTAGCACTATTTAAAATTAACAGTGTAACGGTCCCTGAGTAGTAAGGCATTACAACATACTCAACTTGCTCGACTGCCACGACCGAGATTCTTTTGAGGGACTAGGATATAAGTCAATTTTTGCCTCTTAGGTCGGCCATTTTTTGTATCTTGGAATATATTTGTATTATGTTTATAACCTTTTTTGGATCCCTTGTGTACACTCAAAATTTTCAATGAAATTTTTTACTTTTTTTACCAAAATGTTTAGTACCTAAACCACTATTTAACTTTAATTACACGTTTAAGTCCAAATGACTCTGATGGGTGTCGTATGCCGTATCAAATTTAAATATTTATTTTGTCAATAACTTATACTAGCTAATTCAGTATAGCGGTAAATAAGGGTCGAACCTACGGGACTGTGATCAAATTATTATTCAAAATAAGAACTCAACAGAAACTAGATAGGGGTTTTAGTTTTAAAAACTGAAAACATAAAATGAAATAATGATCAAAGATTAAATAGCTAAGGATAAAATGATATTAAATAAATAGTCTTACTTTCCACATTCAACAATCAATCTATCAACAATGACGAATAATATTTCCTATTCCCAATTAAACTATTAACCTTGCAGATAACACTTAAGCAGTCAATTATCCTAGTTTCCCTATTATAATAAATTAAAGCTAAGTACTTTTAATTAATCATTTTTACCCAGAAATAAACTCATTAAGCATGCGATTTATTTAACCTAGTAAAATCATTACACTATGAAAACAAGTTGATCTAGGCAACAAATTCATCAAGCATGCAATTCATTTAACCTAGGATGCATTTTTCATCACAATCAAGATACATGTCACAATACCCTAATTGCAATTTATCACTCTACTTAGAATCCCAAAATATTAGGTGAATAGAAATTCTAAGATGATAGTAGAATAATGCAAAATCCTAATTAGTTGGTCACCTCACAAGATCTCACAATATTCATAGCATTAAATTAGAAAAATAGAAGCAATTTAATAGAAGGAATAAAATTTATGATTGCATTCAAGATCTCATGTCTAGGGTTTTAAAATAACCCTCAAATACAAATAAAACTACTCCATAATCACATTCATATTCACAAACTTAAATATTCAATGAAAATAAATGAGTTTTGAGAAGAAAGAAAAACTAGACTGAAGAATGTAGATGATGATGTCTTTTCTCCTCCTTTGCTGCTCTAGCATCTAAAATTTGAAATCCAAAGTTATTCTGAGTTAACCTTTAACCCTTTTAATGTCCCTTTCAAAAGTACATTTAAAATTAAAAAATTAAGGAAAAAATCGATCAGCATCGAGTGTTTCTTAGCGGTCGCGGTCTCTGGAACATATATTTTCTAGAAAATCGGGCTTCGGCCCTGGCCTGTGACATTGTTGGGCGCGGCCGCTGGGCTCTGTTGGTGTGGCCGCAGCCATAGCATTTTTTTTCTTCAGTTTTTTCATTTTTCTTCAACTGTAGCCACTGGCGGTATTTAAATGATAACTTCCTCGATATAGCTCGGAATTGGACGATTAATAAATATATGGAAAGATAAGAAAAAGATATAAAAATTGTATTTCTTGAAAGATTTTCAAAAGAGTATTGGAAAATGATCAAAATTAAGTATGAAGTTTCAGACTTGTAATTCTGAGCTTAACCATTGCTTGTAAAACATTCCAAATTCATTCTTTTTCATCCAAATGTCTTGAAAATCATAAAAACACAAAATAAACTAATTAAAAATATATAAATAAATAATCAAGTGCATAATCATAGAAGAATAATGAATTATAAATAGACAAATTTGATATTTATCAAATTCCCCCACACTTGACATTTGCTCATCCTCGAGCAAACAAAATAAAAACTAAACACATAAGCAATTGTTTTGTCAAAAGCGTTAGTTGTCTCGAAAATTGATCAAACAAATACGTCATAAAAAAATCCAAATTCCACAATCCTCAAAATTTCAACTCAATACCCAGTCACCACTTAAATTTGATCTCTTATGATTATGCACAATCTAATTTACCAAATCACATGCACCTGAATCAATTTATACATGTCAAAAGTATGTTTCAAAATCTCTTGTATAGAAAATATTTATAATGAAAAGCATCCACTCCATAGACATTAACCAATTATTCTCCACTAATATAAACACACATAATCAAGGTTCAAAATGTGTTTAAATGCTTGCAATGTAAGGCTAAGGTTAAAGGTAGATGAAAAAGGAATATTTAAGCTTAAATCACACTATAGCCTTTATTCATTTTATTCTCTAGATCTTCCCACAAATTTCCCATACAATTCAAAAATACAAAACCTTTCCCTTTTCTTCTTTCCATGTCGATCTTACTATTCCCCTGACACTTGTACTTTTACAAACATTTCTCTTTTTTTCAGTACAATTTTTTTCTCTTCTCTTTTTTTTCTTCTTTTAATTCAACTTCATTGGGAGAAATAGTAGAACAAACATTCCCTTCTTACAATACATAACCAAACCCACAAAATCAAACATTCATATAAAACTATTGTGTAATGAGTCACAAGAATGGATAAAAAAATTCAAGCTGCAGAGGTTTAGATATTGGATTCATAGAATAAAATATTAGTCATTATGACTCAAAAATGGGAAACTAGGGTATTAGATATCATAAGTAAGCGTGAAAGGCTCAAACGATCTAAAGAACATACCTTAATCATCTTCATAATCATGTGTCCTTAGGATTTCGCCTCAAGCAATTAATCAATAATTTCTAGAGTGGTCGAGACTATATATATATATATAGATAGATAATAGCATGCATAAATATCTCCAAATACTAGTGAAAAGGTAAATCGAATTGTACACATATTATGTTTAAGAGTCGAAGATCGAGTTTAAGTGAAAACCAACACACAAGTTAAGTACACAATTCATGCAGAATTCATCAAGTTCCTAGACATATTCTTATCTCAATCAGAAGTTTTATCGTTGACAGACAACTTTCAACAAAACCATGCTTATGACAACCTAAAAAAAATTAAAAATGACACTAGAAACAACTAAAAACACAAACACAAACACAAAAAACAACTAAAGAAATGACAAATAAAAATAAAACAGGCAGTTTCCCATTCCCCCAAACTTAATTTAAGCATTGTCCTCAAGGCATATACTAAATATAAAATCAACGCAAAATAAAAAGATAAGGGTAAGAAAAACTCCCGCAATTTTTCTTTGTTTGACGTCGTTAGCTCGACTGAATGATGTGGTCATGATGGTTATGGTAGGTCATTTAACATAACCTTCTTTCTCTTGTACTTATCAATATAATTCAACAAATCAAAATGTATAACTTCACCATCAAATTTCATTGTAAGTGCCCAAACTTTGACATCCTAAATTGAACATGCACCAAAACATCTTCAACTACCCTTAGGGAATAAACATTAGTGCAATTCGCCAATCGAATAATAACACCAGTTTCTTTTAATAACCCTAGATTTAAAAAAGCAAAAAAAAAAATGACATAACATTAATAGGTTCTCTTAAATCTATCATACAATGATCAAACCTGGTTTTAGTGATTATGCATGGATTTGTAAACATCTCAAGGTCTTGACACTTGGGTAGCAACTTCCTTTGGAGAATATCAGAAACATTCTCCCCTACACTTATTTTTTTATCACCTCTCAGCTTTGTTCTGTTAGTACACAACTCTTTCAAGAAGTTAACATAGTGAGGTACTTGCTTGAATGCATCAATGAGTGGAATTTTAACCTCTACTTTGCGAAAAGTTTTAAGTAGTTCCTTGTTGGCCTCATCTTTGTTAGACTTTTTCGATTTGCTCAGGAAGGGCGGAAGAGATACATAGGTTGTGACAGTTGGTTTGTATGATTTTTTTTTGTAATGATGGACCAACTAAAGTGGGAATGTCAACCTCCTGCGGAGAGGATCCTTATGGGGTTGAATTGTTGACTTCTTGAGTTGGAATATGATCAAATATGTTGTCTGGGTGATGTGATGAGTCAAATTTTGTACCACTTTGGAGAGATAAGGTACTATCATTCTCTATTAAATTACTCCCTAGTTCTGTGGGTAATTCTCCAAAATTCTCAACCTCAAGATTATTCAATGATGTAGAAATTTGTCCCATTACGTTCTCCAAATTTTGAAAATATTTCAAATTACTCTGAAGAATTGATTGGGTCTGTATATTTGAAGCCACCAATGTTTTTAACATATCTAAAATTGATGGTTCCTGATCTTGTTTCAATCCTGTAGGAGGTTGTTGAGGAAGAGGTACGTAAGCCTGCTGTGACATCTGTTGAAGTTGGAGATTTCTGGAATTCAATGCATTGATGAGATCTCAAATTTATGGATCTGAAAATTGTGGTACGAACTCATTATATTCTGATGGAGAGTAGTAATTCAGCTCAACATATTGATTTCCATCGTAGAAAGTATTAGAATATTCCTCCCATTGTGAATTGTAATTGTTAGAATAAGGTTCATATTTATTCATTTGTGGATCATAGCAGTATTGATAGTACATTGCCATGTCTCAAACCAAGTTCAATGCAAGCCCTAAAAACATCAACCACAACTAATAAACCAAGTTAGTAAAAAAAAATGAATAACAAATTAAATAAAATAGTCCCTGGCAACGACGCCATAAATTTGATGGGTGTCGTATGCTGTATCAAATTTAAATATTTATTTTATCAATCACTTACATCAGCTACTTAAGTATAGCGGTAAATAAGGGTCGAACCCACGATGACTATGATCAAATTATTATTCTAAATAAGAACTAAACAGAAATTAGATAGGGTTTTAGTTTTAAAAACTAAAAACATAAAATGAAATAATGATCAAAGATTAAATAACTAAGGATAAAATGATATTAAAGAAATAGTCAAGAATTACCCTCCACCTTCAACAATCAATCTATCAACCATGACGAATAATATTTCCTATTCCCAATTAAACTATTAACCCCGCAAATAACACTTAAGCAGTCAATTATCATGTTTCCCTAATATAATTAATTAAAGCTAAGTGCTCTTCATTTATCCTTTTTACCAAGCAATAAATCCATTAAGCACGCGATCTATTTAACCCAGGAAAATCATTACATTCAATGGACACAAGTTAATCTAGGCAACAAATTCATTAAGCATGCAATTCATTTAACCTAGTTTTTGTTCTTCATCACAATTAAAATACGCCTCACAATATCCTAATTGCAATTTATCACTGAAAATCCTAAACTATTAGGTGAATAACAATCCTAAGATGATATTAGAACAATGCAAAACCCTAATTAGTGGCCATCTAAACAAGATTTTACAAGAATCATAGCATTCAAATAGAAAAATAGAAGCAATTTAATATAAGGGAATAGAAGGAATAAAATTCAACAATGCATTCAAGATCTCATGTCTAGGGTTTTGATATAACCCTCAAATACAAAGAAAACTACCCCATAATCACATTCATATTCACAAACATAAATATTCAATAAAAATAAAGGAGTTTTGAGCAGAAAGAAAAAATAGATTGAAGAATGTAGATAATGTTGTCTTTTCTCCTCCTCTGCTGCTCTAGCCTCTAAAATTCGCAATCCAAAGTTATTCTAAAAGTTAACCCTAACCCCTTTAATAGCCCTTTCAAAAATACATTTAAAATTCAAAAATTAAGGAAAAAATTGATCGCCTGCTGCAACCGGCATTTCTTGGTGGCCGCGGCCACTGGAACATGTATTTTCCAGAAAATCGGGCTCTAGCCGCAGCCTGGGATGTGGCTGGCCGCGGTTATAGAATTTTTTTTTTCTGTTTTTCATTTTTCTTCAACTGTAGCCACTGACGGTATTTTAATCATAACTTCCTTTTTATATCTCGGAATTGGACGATTAAAAAATATATGGAAAGCTAATAGAAAGATCTAAAACTTGTATTTCTTGAAAGATTTTCAAAAGAGTATTAAAAAATTATCAAAATCAAGTGTGAAGTTTTAGACTTGTAATTTCGAGCTTAACCATTGCTTGTAAAACATCACAAATTCATTATTTTTCATCCAAATGTCTTGAAAATCATAAAAACACAAAATAAACTAATTAAACATATATTAATAAATAATCAAGTGCATAATCATAGAATAATAATGAATTAAAAATAGACAAATTCGATACTTATCAGACTCGCTTAACGAGTCAAGCACTATTTGAAACACACAGTGTAACAGTCCTAGATTAGTAGGGCGTTAGAGTACGTTAACCCTAACTTCTTTGACTACAACATGAATAACTAGTGTATTGTTTGGTAGATGTAGGTCACGAGCACAAGTATACACAGTTGTTGTAGAAAGTCTATAATGGTGCTATCCTAGCGGACATAAGTCAAGGTTTAATTCCACCATTGATGAAATGAATGAGAGCATTATTCCTGGGGGGCGTTCCATTCCTTGCAGTGCCGACGTGCACGTTTCCCCCTACAGCACCGACACCCTCGGAGTTGCCACCTCCCATGCCTCTTCACACATGCATCAACATGGCAAGAGGGATGCTAGAGTTTGTGGCATTGGGCCCTCACATTCTCCGCAGTTGGCCATTGGCGACCACAGACTCATCTCTCGATTTGTCCCGCCAACAAATAAAGAAAATACTATTATGGTAACCACTTTGACTTGTCCCCTTTAATTTTTGTTATGAGTTTGTTCTCATAATTTGCTTTGCTTTTCTGCGGTGTTGACCATGTTGAACCTTCATCGCCAACTCGAGCAGGAGCTTGAGGATTTTCAGAAGACCCACTCGGACCTCGAGAGTGCCCTTTCGAACCTTGCGAGCGCTCTCTCTGCACTTGTTGCCACAGACCAGGAGCTTTCAAAGGCTCGTTCTACCTGCGACGAGGCCACCAGAGCTACGGAGCGTGCCCAATAGGATGCCACTGCCTGGAAGATTCAACACGATGCCATCGACGTGATTCGCATGGATGAGTACAGCAAGTTCCATCGCGAGGTTGAGGCAGCTCATTGGGGCGGTGGGGAGAAGACTAACAACATGTTGTTCTCTCTGGAGATTCAATTGTGGCCTTAACTTCAGTTTCACGGGTGAGTCAGCTGCCACAAACATCTTGGCGTACTACAAGACTCGCCTAGCCGAGGGCAAGGTTGATGATGGCTTCACTGGGGATTCTTGTAATGCCCTGGATAACCAAGACCCTTACACTGTGTATTTTAAATAATGATAGACTCGCTAAACGAGTCATTTTGCCATAAACGTGTACTAATCGTGATTAACGGTTTAGGGTGAAAAATTTCGGCCAAAAGGAATAATTATTTCGTTAAATTGTTAAGTTGTACATGAGATCCCATAATAAACATTTACAAATTTGTTTATAGTTCTAAAAAGGTAATTACAACCCAAAAGTTACAACCAGCCGACCTAAGCGGAAAAAATAGGGTTTAACCCTAGTCCCTCTGAGAAACCCCGGCCGTGGTGGTCAAGCAGGCACATATGTACACGTCGCCACCAAAGCTCTACAACTCATGGCTGGTCCAGCTTCCCTTTCCCCTTACCTGCACCACATAGCACCTGTGAGCCAAAGCTTAGCAAGAAAACTTAAAATGCTCATAAGCAGTTAATAACACGTTACCAAATCAAGTAAGTATGCCTAGCAGTAATAAACATACTCAGACATGCATACCATTCATATACATGATTGATGAATGATTAATGAATCATACTAGGGCCCATTAAATGATTAATCTCATATGGGGCCAGCTGCCCTAATTAAATGATTAATGAATCATATCGGGGCCCATTTCCCAAAATAGATGATTGATGAATCATACTAGGGATCAGCACCCTAGGATATTGGACTAATAAGTCACCTTGGGGCCCATTGCCCTATCCTCTGTGTAACCAGCCTTGGAGCTATCCCAACGTACTTGGCGTTGAATTTTCCATGACCATTGGGTCGGATAAGCGTATGATGCGCTCTTGATTAGGCCTAACCATATTAATTAGCGCTCAGCGCGCTATTTCTGCCCTTGAATTATAAGTCAATGCTTTTGACCAGTGCTCAGTGCACTATTGCTGTTCTTGACTTATAAGTCAAGTCTTTTCAATCAGATAATGCAGGCAAGCATATATCATACAACAAATATCTAGATACAAAGCATTCAACATGCTTAATCAATAATCACAGGCATAATCATAATCATGCGCATTCTTAGGGATAACCTAGCCACAACCAAAGATAGAACCTCGTCAATAACGAGTAAATAAAGGCTTCCGAAGCGAGTCCTAGCCTCTGGGATGTCGAGTAGTAGGATCATTCCCAAGCCCTTAGGTTTGAGTTCCCGCACTCAAAACTCCCCACGGCCTAAAAACCCCTTTAGCGCCGCGACCCAAACATTTGAGCCACAACTTGCCCCAAGTCAGAGATCCTAAGGCTCTCCCCTGCTTCCACCCACGCCACAGCGTGCCTTAACAGCATCGCGACACAAATGGCCCGAAGGCACCTGCTTTTCCCAACATTCAAGAGAGTCACAACTCGACATGAAAACTCTATTTTTTCTCCATTTTTCCCAAGCCAAATCCCTCCAAAAACCTATCCAAACATAGCCAAATCCCAAAAACAAAGTTCTCAATCATCTCAGTAGCCCAAAACCATTAAAACCCAAGTTACAAACGAATCAAAAACTCATCAAAACTATAAAATTCAATCAAAGCTTAAGAACTCAAAAACTGAGAACTTAAAGCTTATATTACCTCTAATTAAGTTGTTTTCCAACTAAATCCTCAAGCTAACAAGCTTCTAATCTTCCCTAGATCGTTATGACTCTAACCTCGCTTGAATCCGAGCTCTAAAACTCGAGTTTCCTTCGAAAATGCTAACGAGCATCAAGTGAGAGAACAAGAGAGAGAACGAGAGTGTTGAACGTATTTTTCTGTTTCTATCAGGTTACTTCGAGCTTAAGCAACCTTAAGCAAATCCCAAGGCTCGGGATACCCAAAAATGTCCCCAAGGGTAAAATAGTCAAAATTCCCATAACTCCTTCCTAACCTCACTAACTCTGAATATATCATCAAATATTTATTCCCATTACCCAATATCTTGGTAATGTGCTAAATAACCAAAATACCCCTTGACTCACCCCGAGTCAAGTATTGGTCCCATTGTGACTTTACCGCTAATTTCCTCCCTAGGATCACCTCGTGCCGAGTAACCCAAATATATCCACATAATAATGCACTCCCACACATATATGCCAAATATACCCATAACGGGCCAAATTACAAAATTTTCATTCTGATAAGAAACGGGCCCACATGCATATTTAATACACCTAAACATGCATATATAGCCATATTATAATATAACTCACATAATCATACAATGATACACATATATATCACAACAACACATAATTTCCATAATTTTCCATCCTGACCCCCTAATCAAAGCCCTATGCCTTATTAGGTAATTTGGGACGTTACAACTCTAAAATTCTGTTGTTGAGGTCACTAATGAGGATGCTTCAAAGCAAGGTTATCAATTAACCCTAGTCCACGAGTCACTTGTATTTAGGAGGTTTGAAGCTTGCAAATGTCAAGCTTCTATGAAGGTTTTTAGGCAGTGTTTTGGCAATGCTTTGTATACAAGAAGTGAATCAAAAAGTCCTTTACAAAATGTGCCCTAACCCTCTTTATAGATGGCTGAGGGCAATTAGTTCCCTAATAAGGGCTAATTACAACTATCCTCTCTTAATGTGGGCTTCAATGTACAATAAATGGTGAATTCCTTCATTTATAATGCTGGTTGGCCCCTGCGTATCTCAGTGGGCCCAACTATGAGGTTTCAGGCCACTACTTTATGGGGTAGCACGCACCTGACAATGTCAACAGGGTAGTTGCACATTTTCTCATGTTAGGTGGCGTCGTGAGACATCCTGCTTGTCCCTTGTATTGAATCGACACCACGATTTGTGCAATAGTGAATTTCAGATGGCTGCTTGTGGTCTAGGGTCACTATGCTTGACCCCTAGCAGCTCTACTCCAGGTCTGGAGGTTGGTTCTTGCAGACCTGGAGGATATGAGTAGAAGAGACAATCTTGTTAATGATTGGAGCAACATCTAGGAACATGGTCTTCGGGAAGTAGCTTTTCCACGAGGACATACTCCCATGGTGGTGGTGAACGATGATTGGAGGCAAGGTTTTCCTTCCGTGGAGCTCCAAGCAAGCTCCAGGGGACTTAATTGGCTTCCATGAAAACTTAATTACTCTTAAATGCATGTCATGTGTCACTTGGTGAAAACACGGACAACACAATTATTATTCATAAAATTAATTGTGTTGAAATTAATTGTATTGTTACAAAATTCTAAAAATTTAAAATCAAAACATGTCCAACAACAAACACTTACCCCACAGGTTGAATCACTCCATAACATTCTAGCCTTCCATGCGAAGTCTCGTCAACTCATTTCTCACAAAAAATGCCCTAACACACCTGCAACACAGAGTACCTGTGAGCTAACATTGAGCAAGAAGAGATATGAATGACACAACCACAAACCTAAAATAACATGTCAAAATAAACATAAGATAGCAACCATGATTCCATATAGTTCCAAAATATATAGTCAACGTTTGCATAAACATACAAATCGTGATGTCATATACTCCATAATACCTCAACACAATAAGACAACACCGCCCTTGCGACGGTCCACTGCCATTGCAATAGTCTTTTGGTGCTACCATGCACCATTTGATATACCAAGCATGATACATCTTAATAAAGAATGCAAACATGTCAATGATAACATCATAACCATAACCATAACATAACAAATTATCTCACATGGAACATGCCAAAGTCATTTGTTTTTAGATCAAGCATATACCATGTATTACAGGTGTCCACTCCTCTTACCTTAAGTCCTCATTGTAGCTAGCTTGATGCATGTCTTAGTTCTCTGCTAAGGTCCTACAAGGTAACATAAGACCTCAACGTGAGCTAATAATCAACATCATGATTCTTAGAGAAACTATAGTTCCCAAACCCACTAATATCCTCTTAATGATCCCTCAATACCAAACCTCAAAATCCTTAAATAAATATCCAAAACACTATTTAGAAGTCCCAAATACCCTTAATAAAGTTAGGGAGGAAAGCTCCAATATATCCCAATCGAAATGGCTCAAGGACCACATACCCTCATTACTTATTATTGCAGCATGACAAGGCAACACTTTGTGACTAAATTTTCACCCTAATACATTCTGAATTCATGCCTAGCTATTACACACAAAATTTTAGAGCATCAAAATATATTTGCAATGGTACCAAAACTTTAAAATTGGATTTTAGAGTACAAAGTTATGCCCAAAATTACGAATACCTAAAAATCACCATTGTTAACACCGAGTAGCACCACAATGCTAGGTCGTCTCCCGGCATCGCTTAGGTTCCTGAGTGCGGCGACACTCCCTCGAGGCAGCGCGACGCTATTGTGATGAACAGTGCCAACTCTAATTTTGATGATTCTTTTTTCATTAGATCCATCTTGAACCCTTTTATCCATCCTATGTTCTATCCAATAGCGCATGAAATCACATGCACCATTGCTTTCTCCTCAAGCTTTCCATGAATATTCCATGTGATGACTTCTAGACCAGTTCATACATTGAATATAGAACCTAATCACATTCCTAAAATCCTTATTAACATTATAGTCATAAGTAATTGATCTAACATAACCCTAGAATCAAAAACACCCATGAAACCCTCAAGAACTCTAACCATGGAAACCCAGACCATTAGGAGCACCATGAACATCATACTTTGAGAACATATATCCAAAAGAAAACTAAGGAAGAGTACTCTTACCTCTTCCGAATTTTAAATCTAATGATAAGCTTTGCTTGGACAATCCATTCCTTCAAAATCCTTAAAGCCCCAAGAAATCTTTGATAAAAAAAAACACTTGTTCTTCTACTCCTAGCTTTGGCCAACTACCCTAGATAGAGTCTCATCTCCTTTTCATGTGTAACACAATGGGGATAAAAGAATCAACCCATCTCTTCCTCTTTCTTCTAAACCTCATATAAAAGAATTCCCCAAATGTCCCCCTTGATCTCTAAACCTCATATAAATTTTCAAGGCCCAGACGTCTCATACAGCCTTACGATGATTGTAACGCTCTGGTTAGCAAAGACCGTCACACTGTGTACTTTAAATAGTGCTTAACTCGCTAAACGAGTCATTAGGCCATAAACGTGTATCTAAGTGTTATTAATGGGCCAGGGTTAAAATCTCGGTAAAAAGGAATTGATATATTTTATTAAAAATGTTAATCTGTACATGGGATCCCATTAAAGTGTTTACAAAGTTATTTACTATCCAAAATAGTCATTACAATTCAAAAGTTACAATCCGCCGACCTAAGCGGCAAAAATAAGGTTAAACCATAGTTCCCGTGAGAAACACCTTGGCCGTGGTGGTCAAGCGGCCGCATATGTACACGTCGTCACCTAAGCTCTCTACTCAAGGATGGGTAAGCATCTCTTTCCCTTTACCTGCACCACATAACACCTGTGAGCCAAGGCTCAGCAAGAAAACTTATTACTACATGTATACAAGTATTAATAAATGATCATGAAATCATTCTGGGGTTCGCAGTCCTAATCAGATGATGACTGTTAAGTCATTCTGGGGGTCTTGTGCCCTGATTAGATGATTGTTAAGTCATTCTGGGGTCCTGTGCCCTGATTAGATGGCTAATAAGGCATCTGGGGGTCCTACGCCCTAAGCCATGTGACTATCAAGTCTCTTGAGCCTTTTTGGCCCTCGCTCTGAGTAGCTAGCCAAGCGTTTTAGTTTTCTTCGACCAATAGGTTGGACGAGCATATAAAGCTCTTGTTGATTAGATCTAATCATATCGACCAGCGTTTAATGCGCTATTTCCGCTCATGACTCATAAGTCGATTCCATACGACCAGCGCTCAATACTATTGCTGATCCTGACTGATAAGTCAGAGCTTCACGACCATCACTTAACATCATTGCAGTTTCTGACTCATAAGTCAGTGTGTTGCTCAAATAAACAATGAAATCAAGCATTCATAATGCAACAAATATCCAAATATAGAGCACTCAACATGATTAAAAAATAATCATGTTTGTCACATAATGGGTGCAGTTTTCTTACCTCAGGTTTGAGCGTACAAATAAGTGAAGAACGACCCTTGAGAACGATCCTGACCTTAGGCCCTTAGCGGTAACCTAATCATAACCAAATATGAAATTCCATCAATAAAATGAGAAATAAAAGATTCATGGACTAAACCCAACCCCAAGACCTCGAATCCTACTAAAACAGTTAGTAGATTCGATCCCGAACCTTAAGGTTCGAAGACCCACACTTAAAACCAAATAAAACCCAGCTAGGCTAAAAAAGAACAAGCGGGTCATGACCTCCCCCCAAGGATCGCGGCGTGCCTCCCAGACAGACAGGCCCCTGTCTAGGTGCCAGGGGTGGGCCACGACTTTCCCTTGAGGGTCATGGCACACCTGCCAAGCAGAGCCCAGTGAAGGCTTTGGGGTTCACTCAAGTCGTGGCTCCCATGAACTTGGTCGCAACTTGACCCCGCGAACCCAGCTCCACTGCATTTTCTTCAATCCTAACTCAGCCAAAACTTCCACCAAACAATCCCAATATCAAAACCAACATCAACACAACATTATCACCAATCTAACAGCAAAACCCAGGCTTAGAAATACTCAAAACACCATCAAACACCTAATTCTACAACTAAACTCTCAAGCTTTCAAACAACATCAAAACAGAGTAAAAACCTTAAAGTTCAAGCTAAGAATCCTTACCTTAATCCCATAATTATCTCTAAGCTTTACTCAATCAAGAACCTAGCTCAAATAGCTCCAATTTCCCAACCTCAAGCTTCAAAAATCAATCGAGTGAGTGAGAGAAAGTATGATCGAGAGAGAAGAAAGAGAACCCTTGTTTTCTATGGTTCCTTCTACAACCAACCTTAGCTTAAGTATATCGAATGGCCTAAATGACGCCCCTAGGGCCATCTAAAACCTTCAAAGCCACCCAAGGGCATTTTCCTCATTTTTCACCTACCCCGTTAATCATAATTAACGTCATCCAATTCCCCTACGCCTAATATCCTCAAATAATTATCAAATTATTTCCCATTACCCACTCATGCCCGATAATGTACTAAGCACCAAATTACCCCTGGGCTCACCCCGAGCCCGGTATTTAATCCCGTTATGACCAAACCGCTAACTTGCTTTCTAGGATCGTCTTATGCTGAATAGCTTAAACATATCCACATAATAATGTGGTCTCATCCATATATCACATACATGCACATACATATACAAATATGCCATCAATGAGCCAAAATTACGAAAATGCCCTTCTTATAAGAAATGACTCACATATATGCAAATCCAATCATATGATAATACAACACACATAGTCATGCATATAATCACATAAAAAAGCATTAAATCAATTATGGCCCTCCTGGCCCCATAATCCAGGCACTAAGCCACATTAGGGAATTTGAGACATTACAATGATGGTTCCTAAGAGCACTCCCAACATAAGATGTAAAATAGCTAAAATCCAAAAAAATTAGCTAATAAGTGGTCAAATAGTGCTCCAAGATATGAGTTATTTTACAAAAAATTTACCTTAGCTATTATTCCTCGTAGGATCAACTATTTACTTATATAAAAATATTTTATTATTTTTTAAACTCCCACTTATTCTCTCTTATTCCCTCTCTTTCTTTCTTTTTAATGTGTGTGCATCTTTTATATATATGTAGTGTGTGCGTTTATTGTGTATAAATATTTTAATATTATATTTTTTTAGGTATATTCATGTTACTTTTTATAACTCATTAATTAGTTGATATGTTATTTAATTATAATGCATTTTTTTTTTGTTATTACAATATTTAGAATGAATATTCTTACAATAATTTTATTGTTTTTATATTTTTTCATTAATTTATACTTTAGTTTGTTTTATAATGTTACACCAAAATTTCAAGAATAGAAATTATGGTCTCGAAAGATAGGCTCGTAAAATGTAAGCTTGAAATAAGCAAGTATTTATATAATACTTGTATAGTTCATCATAAAGTATCAGAAGCCACGTCATACGACGATGTAATTGGTGAGATCGAAGCTACACATGGTTTCAAAGGTGTTCCGAGGTTACAAGTTAAGCTCGAAGCCACGACTGATAAACTACAAGGGTTCAACACTTGTATAAATTTCCTGATTTGTTCTTATTGGCGATGAAGCACCAGTTAGGAAGGTTCGAGCCTGAGCATTGTAGGCTCGAAGAGGATGATCTTGATAAAGTTACTAGCTAAGGACGAGGTTAACCATAATGATGAACTCGTGATATTGGTCAATCTCAAAAGTGTGTAAATTATTTGTTCGAGGTCGGTAATCTAGTTTGAATATGGTTACTATTTGAAAATCCCTATTTCTTGGGGATTTTTTGTAATCTGATAATAAATCTCGAATATCATGGGATATTATGTAATTAATGCATTTATTTGTATTTATTTCAAATTAAAATTGTAACTTCCCAAAATAAAAAGGAAGATATTTTGTAAACTAGTCTATAAATAGACTGAAGAATTTCATTTGTGGACACAAACAATTTGGTACTGAGAATACTCTGCGAAAATTGTTTTCTAAAAGCTTTGAGAGAATTTCACCATTCAATATTATTGACTCGTGGACTAGGCATATTTTAACTGCTGAACCACATAAATTTCGTGTGTTTTTTATTAGTTTTCTTGATTCAGTGTAGTGCTCATCTTATCTAAGTTGACGAAAAAGGACGTCAACAGTTTGGTGCTTTCATTGAGAGCATTAAGAAAGTCGTTAGAATGTTTAATCAGAAATCTCCTTAATTATCAATGGCCGCCATAGACAACCCCAACATTGGTGGGCGTCCATTGCCCAAATACCAGAGGAACAAACTCCTCACACTGAAGACCACCCACGTCGGCCGTGGAAGCAGCCCATGGCTGACAAGGGCCCTGAGGAGAGAAGTGATTCATCCAATTTCTAGGGGCCGCCTTCTCCCATGCCTGATGAGGTTCTCTACTATAATCCAGAGAGATACATTCCTATTGTTGAACTGGAGAATCGCCAACTGCGCCAACAATCGGTAGAAGAGACAAAGCACAACAAAGAGTTGGCCAGACAATTTGCTGAGGCCCAGGCACCACCCCGGAGGCCAAGAGGGCATCCTCGAGGGAGCACGGCTGCCAGGAGAGCTGAGCAAGGGGCCTGGCAGGCTCAGTCGAGGCCCAAAACAAATCTTGGTGATCAACGCCCCAGAAGAAACACTCGGGCGGAAGCTACTGATAATTCGACTGCGGAGCTGTCTACAGCAACGGGGAATAACTGAGCTCCTCTAGTAGCTCGAAACCCGAACCCTGAAACAATAAGAAACAATTCAGAACTTGTCCAGGCCCATTGTGGACCATCTAGGCTTGACAATGGGAGGCTTCCACCGTCACCAATAAGACATCCACCCTCTCCAATAAGACACCCCTCACCAGTCCGAGAGGCCCCATGGTCTGCATCACAGAGGCCCTCTTGCAGTGGCAGTCAAGATGGAAACTGTCAGGCCAGACCTGAACACAAGAGCGAGATGGAGGCTACTCGAGAACAAAAGGCTCCCCAACTGTTGGGAAGCCATGTGTTGAGATAAAAAACGGCTGGGGCAAGGAGGCTAGTAGTTGATCCCCCTCGTAACCATCGAGCCTCTTAGCCAGAGAGAATTTTTAGCTTCGTAAGAGGGAGCTCAGATTACACCCGGTCCGTAAGCTTATATAATACTGAGCCTAGGAATGCTAGGAATCGGGGGAATCATCATGATCTTCGGGATCACCTGAACCATAACCCGGGGCTGGCTAATCCCACAAACCCCAACTTACGCGACCATTTCAACGGTCGAAAACAATCGGCATATGGAAACCAAAATAACCCTATGTCGGGACAAGGAGCAGGAGTATTTATAAATAATAACCAGCTTCCTCAATGTAACGCCCTGGTTACTCCAAGACCGTTACTGTGAGCTTTGAACCATGCTTAATTGGCTAATCGAGTTCTTTGGTTATAAACGTGCATCTAGGTATTATTAACAGGCTAAGGTGAAAACTGATCAAAAGGAAAGGATATGTTTTATTTAAAACATAAAACTGTTCATGGGCCCAAAAAAGTGTTTACAAGTTATTTACAATTCAAAATGGTCATTACAGTGCAAAAGTTACAACCCGCTGACCTAAGCGGCAAAAATAGGGTTAACCCCCTAGTTCCTCCGAGAAACTCCTTGGTCGTGGTGGTCAAGCAGCCACATATGTACACATTGCCACCTAAGCTCTCCACTCAAGGCTGGGTGAGCTTTTCTTTTCCTTTACCTGACCTGCATAGCATCCGTGACCAAGGCTCAGCAAGAAAACTCATTACTGCATGTATATAATATCATGTGATGATCATGATAATTATACAAAGCTCATAGCCCTGAACATATGAGTGAATATCACTTTAAGGTTTTGGTAACCTTGCTGGGGCTTGTAGCCCTAATCATATGAGTTACCGATGAACAAGTCACTAACTATAGCCAGATGAGTGACTGATGAGTAAATCACTAGCTTAAACTGATGAGTGACTGGTGAGTAAGTCACTATCTTAAACCAGATGAGTGACTGATGAGTGAGTCACTAACGTGAAGTTGTATCCCAGACACGAGATACGGCTGTGATGGACTGGAAAGAATTTAGGCAACTATTTAATGAAAGATATTACTATGATGCAGTCAATACTGCTACGATGAATGAGTTTCTGAACTTAGTTTAGGGCAATGCAACAGTAACCGAGTATATTAACAAATTCGATGGGTTGGCCAAGTTTTCTTTTGATATGGTACCCACAGATGTAGCTCGGAAGGAAAGGTTTATCCAGGGATTGAATTCCAGAATAGCTTAGAACATTAGAGTTGCCCCAGTGCATGAAATCTCTACCTATGCTCAGGTGTAGGGAAGGCTCTTGCTGTTGAGATCACAGGAAATCAGATTGAGAAGGAAAGTGCCAGAAAGCACGGGGCTCAAGCAGTGATACCTCCATTTATTAGTACGTGCAAGGACAAGGATTCGAAAGTCTACCCAGAATGCACTCGGTGTAAGAGGCGTCATCTGGGAGAATACCGAGTAAAGGCATGTTTCTTATGTGGAAGGGTTAGGCATTTCAAGAGGGATTGCCCAAGGCGAATGAAGGATGAGTTAAAAGGGGTGGACAACTCGACTCTACCTCGAGTGTTTGTTCTAATGCAGTCAGAGTCAGAGAATGAGACTGAGGTTGGTTCCTCAGTGGTGGCAGGTCAGCTTTCTAGTTCTGAGTTTTGTATTATGTTGACTAGTTTTGGTGCCATGTTGTTCTTTGCTTGTTGCATTAAGAGAAGCATAGACTTATTATACAGATCGCATGGTTATGTTGTGATGAGTTAGATTATTGTGGAAAAGACTCATCCGTTGTTTTGATAAAGTTGGTTATGACTGACTTCAGTATGACTCTGAATATGGATTGGTTAGCCAAGTATGGGGCAATGATAGCTTGTAAGGAAAGGATAATAACTCTTGGGTTTGAGAATGGGAAACCCTTGTGGTAGTTGGAACTATGCTGATGACATCTGTATTTAGAGCTAGAGATCTATTGCAGGAGGGTGCATAGAACTCCTAGCTAGTGTGGTGGATACCACTTAGGTTGTGCCAATGGGATCATGACAGATTGGATTAGTCTGTAAGTTTCTGGATATGTTTCCAAGGGATTTGTCAGGATTACGTTTACACAAAGAGATGAAGGTGATTGGATTGGTGTTGGGGACGGAATCAAGTCTAGGGCACTGTATTGGACGACTTCAGCAGAATTGTAAGAACTAAAGGCTCAGTTATTGAGTAAGATAATATTCTCCAAGGTGGATCTTTGATCTGGTTAGTATCAGCTAAAGATCAGGAAAAAGGATGTGTAGAAGATTATTTTTATATCAGATGAGGGCACTAGGAGTGCTGAGTTATGTTTTGAGGATTTGGTTAATGCCAAGTTGTTTTGATGAATTAGATGAACATGGTATTTAATGATTATCTTAATTGGATTTATGATCATCTTGGTCGACGATATTGTGGTATATTCTCAGTTGGAGATTTGCCAAGGTCAAGGAACACCTCAGAGGGCAGGAGTTTCCTTGGACGGCCAGGATATTACATGTGTTTTGGGAAAGAGTTCTGAGTCTTTTTACAGATCGGAATTAGTTTGTAGGTTGTTCTGACACCTTAGTGATAGGGAAAAAGGGATTGTATATACATCATGTTAGTTGAAGGGTATGACCAGAACTAGAGTAGAGTTACCAGTGGGCCAAGTGGCCAACATTACATTTGAGTTTACTATTTCAGAGCGGATTAATGGAAAACAGTTAAGTGAACCCATAGATGGGAAGAATTAAGGAGAATGTCTTAGCTGGATTAGCTAAGGATTATGCAGTGCCAAGTATAAATTTATTGTGGCATAAGGATCGGATTTGGGATCCAATGGACACTGGGATTAAATGAGGGATTATGGATGAATCTCATATTGCCCTCTTATTCTTTTCATCCAGGAATCATGAAGATGTAACAGAGTCTGAAAGTTTTATATTGGTGGCCTGGGATGGAGAGGGACATGACAGAATACGTGGCAAAGTTCTTAACCTGTTTGCAGGTCAAGACAGAGTATCAAAAACCAGTAAGGCCATTACAACCTTTGTGTTCTCCATAGTGTAAGTAAGGAAACATCGCGATAGGTTTCGCGGTGGGGCTGCCCAGGACAGTGGGTCAGCATGATTTGGATTGGGTCATTATGGACCAGTATTTAAGTTTGCTCACTTCTATCAGTAAGGACAAATGATATGGTTGATCACTATACAAACCTCTATGTGAGAGAGGTAGTACACCTTCATGGAAATTCAATATCTATCTATTAGATGTAGACCCTGTTATTATTTCCAAGTCTTGGGAAAGGTTGCAGAAGGCGATGATTATACAGTTGGAGTTTAGTACAGTTCATTATCCTCAGACTGATAGTAAATCAGAGAGAGTTATCCAGCTATTGGAAGGGCACCTTATGAGATGTTGTATGGTAGCGAATGTTTATCGCCCATTCATTGGAATGCGATGGGTGAGATGTTATTCTGGATCCTGAGGTAGTTCTGGGGATCATTGAGGTTATTGAAAAGGTTAGAGCTTGGATGATCACTTCTCAAAGTAAATGGAAAATTTATATTGATTTGAAATGCAGGAACATGGAGTTCCAAGTGGAAGACTGTATCTTCCTTAGAGTATCACCATGGAAAGGGGTGAGGAAATAAGGGCAAGTTGAGCTCAAGATTAGAAAGGACTGTTTGAATCCTAGATAGGACCGATCAGGTTACCTATGGATTGCCTTTATCTTCGGCGTCGTTAGTTGTATACAGTGTATTTTATATTTCCATGTTGAGGACATGGGTTAGAAGAGACTTATGAGTTGAGTTATGAGAATCTGGAGATTGAGGCTAAGATACCCTGTAAGGAATAGCCAGTCCAGATATAAGACAGAACGAACAGAGTTCGGAATGACAAAGTTATACCTTGGGTTAAGGTATTATACAGAAACAGTAAGGTCGAGGGAGCGACCTAGGAACTGGAATCAGTTATGCGAGATTGATATTCCGGGCTGTTCAGATAAATTTTGAGGACGAAATTTCTATAAGGAGGGGATAATTGTAATGACCCAAATTTCTTAATAATGCTTAGGGCCTTGATTAGGGGGCCAAGATGGCAAATTTTGGAATTATGTGATATTTATGTGTATCATTATGTGATCATGTGAGTTATATCATAATATGACTTGATATGCATGTTTAGGTGTATTAAATATGCATGTGAATCCATTTATGATTAATTGGGTGATTTTAATATTTTGGCCATTTCGGGTATATTTGGCATATATGTGGCATGTGTGTGGTGCTTCATTATTATTTGGTTATGATAGGGTTACTCAGCACGAGACGATCCTAGGAGGTAAGCTAGTGGGAAAGTCCCAACGGGGTGTGAGACAAATAACCACTTTGCCCTTGAGGGTATTATAGAACCTAAGCTTTACTAAGGGGTATATTGGTCATTTCCTTTCTAAAGGATAGATATGCTCAGTCATTTTAGAAAGTAGGGGAAAACCGTGGAAGGAACCAAGGCAGAAAAGAGAAACAGAGCACTCTCATTTCCTCCCTCTCGGTTTATTCTCTCTCTCTCTATCTCTTGAAGATTTTGATGAAAGCTTAGAGTTTTGGAGGGGTTTTTTGTGGATTTGAAGCTTGTGGAAGGTTTGGGTACAACTAGGAATCCTTTTCCCATAAATTGAGGTAACAATTCTGAGTTTATCTCTCTGTTTTGATGGTGTTCTTGAACTTGAGTGGTTGATCATGGTTTTGGGGAATGGTTGACGTTTTTGGAAAATTTTAATTTTGTTTTGATGTCTAATATGTGTAGAATTGGTTTCTTGGGTTCAGTTGTGGGTTTTGTTGAGGTTTGAGATCAATTTTTTAGGTTTGAAGCACGAAGAACACGAAGTTAGAACCCATAAATCTGGTTTGGGTGTTGTAGCGCTAGGTTGGTAGCACTACAGCGCTAGGTGCTTTGTTTGGAGGATTAAGCATTGTAGTGCCCATAAGTAGCATTGTAGCACTACTCAGTCTTCAGAATGGGGTTTTTTGGTACTTTTTGGGGTTTTGACCTGAGGGCTCGGGGGATGATTTCACCACCCTGTTTGGTGGGATTGGAGGTCCCAAGAGCGCGGGATTGGGTTTTGGAACTTGAACTCATTGAAACACCGTTTATGGTTGTGACTAGGTTATCGCTAGGGGCTTGGAAACAGGATCGTGTTCGAGGGTCGTTCATTGGTAACCTGTGCTTGGACCAAAGGTAAGAAAACTGCACCCAGTATGTGATGCATATGATGCATAAGATACATGTGATTAGGGTGGCATGAATGTTGAATATGAGAATGATCAGAGCTTGAGTCTCTATAAATGTGCATGACAATAATTATGCTAGGGAATGTTGAGTAAGCATGCTGAATGCCCTGTATTTGGATAATTGACATATGATATATGTCTGGTTGCATTGCTTACTTATGAGTGGAACTGACTCCATAGTCAGAATCGAAAATAGTGTTAGAATTTGTAACGCCCTGGTTACTCCAAGACCGTTACTGTGAACTTTGAATCGTGCTGAACTCACTAATCGAGTCATTTGGTTATAAACGTGCATCTAGGTGTTATTAATAGGCTAAGGTGAAAAACTCAATTAAAAGGAAATGATATATTTTATTTAAAACATAAAACTATACATGGGCCCAGAAAAGCGTTTACAAGTTATTTACAACTCAATATGGTCACTATAGTGTAAAAATTACAACCCGTCGACCTAAGCGGCAAAAATAGAGTTAACCCTTAGTTCCTCTGAGAAACACATTGGTCGTGGTGGTCAAGCGGCCGCATATGTACACATCGCCACCCAAGCTCTCCACTCAAGGCTGGGTGAACTTTTCTTTCCCTTTACCTGCACCACATAGCACCCGTGAGGCAAGGCTCAGCAAGAAACTCATTACTGCATGTATATAATATCAAATGATGATCATAATAATCATACAGAGCTTATAGCCCTAAACAGATGAGTGAATATCAATTCAAGGTTCTGGTAACCATGCTGGGGCTTGTAGCCCTAATTAGATAATATCGAGATTCTGATAATCATGTTGGGGCGTGTAGCCCTAATCAAATGAGTGACTGATGAGTTAGATACTAACTTAAATTAGATGAGTGACAGATGAGTAAGTCACTAACTTAAATTAAATGAGTGACTGATTAGTGATTCACTAACTTAAACCAGATGAGTGACTGATGGGTGAGTCACTAACTTGGGCTCCGCACCCATAGCCATATGACAATGCAGTCACCTGGGCCTTCAAGCCCTGGCTCTAAATAACTAGCTGTAATGCCCTGAAATCCCTAATGCGGTTTAATGGCTGGCTTAGTAAGCCGGGAGGGTCATAACTGTTTAATTATGCCATTAAATGAATATATGCATGTTTATGTGAATTATATTATAATATGATGTTATATGCATGCATGTGGGTCCACATTTGATTGTTATGATATTTTGGTAATTTGTCCCGTTGAGGGCATATTTGTATATTTAGGTGCATATTGTGAGTTGTGAATGAGATCCCATTATTATGGAGATATATTCGAGCTATTCGGCATGAGACGGTCTTATTTTGAGAATTAGCGGTTTTGTCATAACGGGGTCTTTTATTGGGATATTGAGTAATGAGAATGTTATTTGATGATAAATTGAGAGTTATTGAGATCAGGATGGAATTTTGGAGGTTTTGACTATAATGTTCCCATGGGTGTTTTTGGGACCCCGAGCCTTAGGTTTTATTTGAGGTTACTTAAGCTTGAAGTAGCTTGTCAGATAGAATCGTACGTTAGAAAACCCTTTTTCTCTTCCCGTTAGTTCATTTTACCGTTTAGAGCATTTTCGAAGAAATCTCGAGTTCTAGGAGTCAGAATCAAGTGAGGATCGAGGCCTAGCGATCCTAGGAAAGAATAGAAGCTTCTTGACCGAAGGATTTGACGAGAAACAACCCAATCAAAGGTAATCTAAGTTTTAAGTTTTGAGTTTTTAGAGTTTCTAAGCTTAGAATTGGCTTTTGTGAATCGTTGAGATTTTGGTTCGTTTGAGCCTTGGGATTTGATGGTTTTGGATCATTGGGAAGCTTGGGAATTTTGATTTGATGATTTGGAAGTGTTTAGGTATGTTTTTGGAGGGTTTGGGATGAAGGAAAATGAAGTTTTTGGCTGGGCTCGTGGTAGGGCCGCGACTCTGTTCTAGGGCGTCGCGACCTACTTATTAGTATTGTTGTTTGTGAATTATTATGTGATACATGCTAAGTGTTAAATGCTATAAACATGTATCTGCTTGTATAATTGTATGACTGTGGAATATGATAATTGTCTGCTTGTTCTTGGACCGTAAGGCGGCAAGAGGTTTAGTTATTACTACCTGACTGGTCGTATTGATCATTATTTTAGCAAGTTATCAGTGATAAGAATAATGAATCCAGGTCAAACATATACTTCAGATGGCCAGAGTGATCAAGGCCAGAATAATAACAGTCAGGGTCAGAAAAATGACCAGTCACAGATTCCACAGCCAACTCCTATAAACTGGTAGCAGATAATCAGTGATTTGCATGCAACAGTGTTGAGACAGGGAGAAGAGCTTCGTCTCCTGAAACAACAGCAAGCCCCTGCTGTGGCTAGTGTATCAGAGGCACCTCCTATGTCGGTGCCAGCAGCTGGGCAGCTACCTGAGGTTAGAAATAAATGGGAACCTCTTTATGAAAGGTTCAGGAAGCAACAACTCCAGTATTTAAGGGCAGTGCAGATCCTGCCAAGGCAGAGCAATGGATGAGTATGATTACCACTATCCTTGATTTCATGAGGGTATCTAGTAATGAGAGGGTGGCATGTGCCACTTACATGTTTCGGGAGGATGCCCGGATTTGGTGGGAAGTGATTACCCAGACCAGAAATGTTAATGCCCTGAGTTGGGAGGAGTTTCAGACTCTGTTTAATGAAAAATATTACAATGATGCCATCAGGGCAGCTAAAGCTGAGGAGTTCATTAGGCTACTTCAGGGAAATCTGTCAGTCACTGAGTATGCCTTAAAATTTGATCGTTTGGCAAAATTTGCGATGGAGCTGGTGCCCACTGATGGGACCAGAAGAGAGAGATTTTTGCAGGGGCTACAGCCCATATTAGCCCGTGATGTACGTATCACCACTGTGGCTGGGGTTACTACCTATGCACAGGTGGTTAAGAAGGCACTCACAGCTGAGAGTGCAGAGAACAAGATCTGGCGTGATAGTGCAGCCAGAAAGGAATTCAGGAGGCTAGGTCCTCCATTTGTGGGTTCCTAACACCTTCCCAGTTCCAGGTTGATAGGTGGCCCCGTGGTATTTCTATGGGTCTTCCAGGTGGTAGTGAAGCCTGGAAGTCTTAACCTAAATGCCCTAGATGCAAGAGGCATCATTTGGGAGAGTGTAGGGTAAGGGCCTGCTTCTCATGTGGAGCAGTGGGTCATCTTAAAAAGGACTGCCCTAAGATCAGAAAAGAAGAACCCAGGAAAGCGGACAGCTCGGCCCCAACTCGAGTGTTCGCATTGAATCAAGCAGAAGCTGAGGCTTCTCCCTTAGTTGTTACAGGTCAGCTTCTTAGTGCTCGAACCCCTTATAATGTTTTGATTGATTTTGGTGCTACACATTCTTTTGTTGCTAGTAGTATTATTGATAGACTGTGTAGACCCTGTGATTTTTATGCTGTGGGGTTTGGAACTTTGTGACCCACTGGAGAGTTAGTGGTATCTAAGAGATGGGTCAGATCTTTGCCAGTGACAGTGGAGGGCAGAGAGTTGTCAGTGGATCTGATAGAGTTAGTTATGACTGACTTCGATATGATATTGGGTATGGATTGGTTGGCAAAGTATGGGGCAACCATTGATTGCAGAAGGAAGATGGTCACCTTTGAGCCTGAAGGTGATGATCCTTTTGTGTTTGTTGGTACTGTGCATGGACCTCGTATACCTATGATTTCTGTATTGATGGCTAAGGATCTATTGCAAGGAGGCTGCATTGGATTCTTGGCCAGTGTGGTTGATACCACCCAGGTTGTGCCAGTGAGACCAGAAGAGACCAGACTTGTTTGTGAATTCCTTGATGTATTTCCAAAAGATTTACCAGGGTTGCCACCGCATAGAGAAATTGAGTTCGTTATAGAACTGGCACCAGGGATGGAGCCAGTGTCTAGAGCACCTTACAGAATGACCCCAACTGAGTTGAAAGAATTAAAGGTACAGTTGCAAGAGCTCTTAGATTTGGGTTTTATCAGACCTAGTTTCTCACCTTGGGGTGCGCCTGTTCTGTTTGTGAAGAAGAAGGATGGTTCTCTGAGGATGTGTATTGATTAAAGAGAACTGAATAAGTTGACAATTAAGAACAAGTATCCTTTGCCAAGGATAGATGATTTGTTTGATCAGTTGCAAGGTAAGAAGATATTCTCAAAGATCGACCTTCGTTCTGGTTATCATCAATTGAGGGTCAAGGAAGGAGACATACCGAAGACTGCTTTTCATACCAGGTATGGGCATTATGAGTTCTTAGTCATGTCTTTTGGATTGACTAATGCCCCTGCTGCTTTTATGGATCTGATGAATAGAGTGTTCAAGGATTATCTGGACCAGTTTATGATCGTCTTCATCGATGATATTCTGGTGTATTCTCAGTCAGAGTCAGAGCATGAGCAACATCTGAGGTTGGTTCTTCAGAGACTGAGGAAACATAGAATGTTTGCTAAATTCAAGAAATGTGAGTTCTGGTTATCTCATTTATCATTTCTTGGGCACATTGTCAGTAAGGAGGGGATTAAGGTAGACCCATAAAATATTGAAGCGGTCAGAGATTGGCCAAGGCCAAAGAATGCTTCTGAGGTTAAAAGTTTCCTTGGATTGGCAGGTTATTATAGGCGTTTTGTGGAAGGCTTCTCAAAGATTTCTACTGCATTGACTGAGCTGACACGCAAGAGCCAGATATTTGTGTGGTCAGATAAATGTGAGAACTGCTTTCAGGAACTGAAGCAAAGGTTGATTACAACTCCGATTATGAGTCTTCTGATAGATCAGGAGAAGTTTGTGATTTACTGTGATGCTTCTCATCAGGGTTTGGGTTGTGTTCTAATGCAATCAGAAAAGGTAATTGCTTATGCTTCTCATCAATTGAAGGAGTATGAAAAGAGATATCACACTCATGATTTAGAGTTGGCGGCTGTGGTCTTTGCTTTAAAGATATGGAGGCATTATCTTTATGGAGAGAAGTGTGAGATCTATACAGACCACAAGAGCCTGAAATACTTCTTCACCCAAAAAGATATGAATATGAGGCAAAGGCGTTGGCTGGAGTTAGTAAAAGATTATGACTGTGAGATTTTGTATCATCCATGAAAGGCAAACGTGGTAGCTGATGCTTTAAGACGGAAGGGTCCGAGACAGATTCATAGTATGAGGCTGATAGCCAGAGAGTTAGCAGATGATATGACCAGAGCTGGTATAGAGTTGCTGGTGGGCTAGTTGGCTAATATTACGCTACATTCTACACTGTTGGAAAGAATCAAAGAAGGTCAGTTGGGTGATCCACAGATGATCAAGATTAGAGAGGATGTTTTGGCTGGAGCATCCAGAGATTATACAGTGTCTGAGTTAGGCTTGTTGAGATACAAAGAGCAGATATGTGTTCCGTTAGACACTGCTTTGAAGCGAGAGATTCTAGATGAATATCATACTACACCTTACTCTTTGCATCCAGGCACCACGAAGATGTATCAGGATGTGAGATCGTTGTATTGGTGGGCGGGGATGAAGAGAGATGTAGTAGAGTATGTGGCTAAGTGCTTGACATGTCAACAGGTCAAGGCTGAGCATCAGAGGCCGGCAGGGTTATTGCAGCCTCTGGATATCCCAGGTGGAAGTGGGAGGACATCACGATGGATTTTGTGGTGGGCTTCCCAGGACTGTCGGTCAGCATAATTCTATTTGGGTGATAGTGGATCGCTACACCAAGTCAACTCACTTCTTGCCAGTGAGGACTACTTATACAGTTGATCAGTATATAGATCTCTATGTGAGAGAGATCGTGTGCCTCCATGAAGCGCCTAGGTCGATCGTGTCAGATCGGGACCCTACTTTTACTTCCAAGTTCTGGGGGAGTTTGCAGAAAGCCATGGGTACGCAATTGAAGTTCAGTACTGCTTATCATCCTCAGACAGATGGGCAATCTGAGAGGACGATCCAGATATTGGAGGACATGTTGCGGGCATGTGTGCTGGACTTTGGTGGATCTTGGAGTAAGTATCTTCCTTTGATAGAGTTCTCCTATAACAACAGTTATCAGTCTACCATTGGAGTTGCACCTTATGAGATGTTGTATGGTAGGAAGTGCAGATCTCCCATTCATTGGGATGAGATAGGTGAAAGGAGGTACTTGGGTCCTGAGGCGGTCAGAGGACCAGTGAGGCCATTGAGAAGATTAGAGCTCGGATACTCGCTTCTCAAAGTAGACAGAAGAGCTATGCAGATCCCAAGCGTAGGAACGTGAAGTTCCAAGTGGGAGACTATGACTTCCTCAGAGTCTCGCCATGGAAAGGGGTGAGAGGGTTTGGGAAGAAGGGCAAGCTGAGCCCTAGGTTTGTAGGTCCATTTGAGATCCTGGAGATGATTGGTCTGTTAGGAAAAAATTGTTTTGCCTCAATGGAAACGATTATAATATTACAACTCTATGCAATATATTACAAATAAATAATAATTGATTAAATAAGGTTACAACTCTATAACTGAAAATTACAAATAAACAAAGAAAAGGAAGAAGATGA
This sequence comes from Humulus lupulus, assembly GCF_963169125.1. NCBI lineage: Eukaryota > Viridiplantae > Streptophyta > Magnoliopsida > Rosales > Cannabaceae > Humulus > Humulus lupulus. Next base: position 31,979,197 of record NC_084799.1, read on the forward strand.
TGATGAAGAAGAGAATAGTGAGAATACAACTCTAAGCAAAAAAATTACAAGTAAAATAAAGTGTTTAGACCAAAAGGAAAGATTACAACTCTTAAACGAAATATACAAGTAAATAGAACAAGAGAATAAGAAGAAAAGCAATAGAATAAAAAGAAGAACAGAAACACAATCAAACTCTCACTTACACAACTTAAGTGAAGAGGGTTAGGGATCACCAACTTGAACAAGGTTTAAACCTTTGTCCAAAAGATTATTTCCCCCTAACTCAAGCACTAAGGGATCTCTCTCAGATATTGGAAAAACTTTCTGGAACTATCAAGCCTCAAGGTGTTTCTAGCCAAGTGCTCTAGTGGATAAAAAAGTTGTGTATTTCAAGTGAGCTATAGGCTCCTATTTATAGAGTTTAGAGACACCCTTTGAATTTCAAATTCCACCAACCCCCATGGTTGTTACCAATGTTTAATTGGATTAATATGGAATTAAAAAAGAGATTTGGGAGTTATTTGGGTTTTTTGAGCCGTTCAACAAATATTGAAAAAACTGAAAATTGGTCAGTTTTTTGGCCTGTGGCCGCGGCCAGAGACATTGGTGGCCGCGGCCACTGGTCTCTGTCCCACAGGTCGCGGCCACTAAATGTTGGTGGCCATGGCCACTGACCAATTTTAGCACAAAAAATTGTGCTGTTTTTCCAAACGGTTCCAAACCCTTCCAAATGATTTTGTAACTCTCAAAACACATTATTGGGGTTAAAATCATATCTCTAACAGCCATATCACATATGGTTTTATGAAATTCATATCAATATTGTGTAACAACAATTTTACACAATAAAGGGTAATATTTGGAAGTTACAAATTTGTAACACCAAATATGTTACATTATTTGGATATATCTCATATATCTAAATATTGTAACTCTCTATTATATGTTACAATATGTGACACACTTTGTCACATTTATTTAATCTAAAACATTATATTATAATATAATATAATTTTACATTATATTATAAAATAATATAACAATCCCCCACAAGATTAAATAGTTATCTATTGTAGCACTTATTTAATCAATCATTATATTTTGAAATATAACATATCCTCTACTTGATTAAATAAGAACTCTCTCTTATAGGAGTCATTGCATTAGTGCATAAAGTAAAGTGTTTTTCAACTTGATCTTTACTATAGTGTAATTATCACAAAATTTGTCGAAAATTAGGTTGCACTAGGCATTGAACCATCTTTTCATGATGACAAATCGGTGATAATACACACACCTTTCCGATGTTCACTTGAGACCTCTATGTCTCGCTTTGCACCGTTAATGGCCATGTGCATTTTCTATTCATGGACGTTCTTGAGAATACTCCCAATTCTCATGAGAGGCAGCACCACCCCTAGGTCTATATAGGTAGAATTCTTACAGTATTTTGTTACCAAAAATACTTGTCTTTACAAGACTGAATTCTATTAAAAAACCTTTCGGTTTTAACCCTCCACTTGGTAACACACAAGTACTCAATATCTCAGATGGGACTTGTTTTGAGTACAACTAATATACACTTGATTGACTTGTTGTTACCTATTGAACCTAACACTAGTTGAATAACTAGTGTTAAGATAGGTTACCATCAATCGTGAATCTCTTTAGGGAGTTTAAGTTCCATCCCTCGAGATGATGCAGCCACTAAATCCCTCGTTAGTGGCTTAGTGAAAGGATCCGCCAGATTTTCACTTGTTCTCACATAGGATATTGAGATGACTCCTCTTTGAATCAATTCTCTTACATATCCATGTCTTAGACTAATGTGTCTAGACTTCCCATTATATACTTCGCTGTATGCTCTAGCCAATGTCGCTTGGCTATCACAATGTATCGATATAGTAGATACATTATCTTTGATTAGGGGAATTTCTATCAACAGATCCCTTAACCATTCAGCCTCTTTGCCGGTAGCAGCTAAAGCTATGAACTCTGCTTCCATAGTGGAATGAGATATACAGGTTTGTTTCTTGGAACCCCAAGAAATTGCACCTCCACTAAGTGTAAATACCCAACCAATTGTGGACAAGTTGTCCCCAAGATTGGATATCCAACTTGCATCTGTATATCCTTCTAATATTGAAGGAAATTTGGAGTAGTGAAGGCTTATTCCTTTGGTTTTCTTGAGATAACCTAGGACTCTTCCGATTGCCTTCCAGTGATCCACACTTGGATTACTTGTAAACCTACTAAGTTTACTTACCGCAAATGCTATATCAGGTCTAGTACACTGGGCAGCGTACATTAGACTCCCTATAGCACTAGCATACTCCAATTGAGCCACCGCTCTTCCTTCATTCTTCTCTAGTTTTACACTATGATCGAATGGAGTATTGGCATCTTTAACCTTGAGATGGTTAAATTTGTTCAATACTTTCTCAACATAGTGGGCTTGCCCTAACGCAAAACCCCCACTATGTTTCTTTACTTTGATACCGAGTATGGTATCAACTTCTCCAAGATCTTTCATCTTGAATGTTGATGATAGAAACCTCTTCGTTTCATCTATCCCTTTCATGCTATTACTTAGAATAAGCATGTCATCCACATATAAGCAAACAATGATCCCATATCCCTTACAAGTTTTGGAATACAAACACTTGTCTCCATTGTTATGTCTAAACCCATTAGACATGATGGCTTGATCAAATTTCTCATGCCATTGCTTAGGAGCTTGTTTCAATCCATATAAGGATTTTACAAGTCTACAAACTTTATGTTCATATTTTGGTAGGACAAACCCTTCGGGTTGTTCCATATAGACCTCCTCATTGAGGTCACCATTAAGGAATGTCGTTTTGACATCCATTTGATGAACATACAAGTTGTGTATAGAAGCTAAAGCGAACAAGATTCTTATAGAAGTTGTTCTTGCAACAGGCGCATAGGTATCGAAATAATCGATGCCCTCTTTTTGCCTAAACCCTTTAGCTACTAATCTAGCTTTAAAGGTTTGGATAGTGTCGTCAGTGTGGTATTTTCTCATAAATACCCACTTACACCCAATTGGCTTAGACCCCGGTGGGAGGTCTATCAATTCCCAAGTGTTAATTGAAAGAATGGAATCAATCTCATCATTGATGGCTTCCTTCCAAAATGCACTATCTCTCGATTGCATAGCTTCTCTATAAGTCTTAGGATCATCCTCAACGAGAAGTACAATAGGAATTTTCCTAATGACTTCCTCTCTATTTCCTTCTATCATGTAGAATGAAATTCGTTGAGAATCTATCTCATCCATTACTAGACTTTTATGATTTTTAAGCCTTTGAGTTCTTCTAGGTTCAAAGGGTTGCTTTACATCCTTTTGAGAATTCTCCTCTTGAGAATCAACTTTGGATGTAGAAGCTTGAGAATTGTTCTCATATAACAAATTCTCCTTTAGAGATGTTGAAGCTTGAGAATTGTTGTCACATAACATATTCTCAAAGAATTAAACTTCTCTAGATTCAATCATAATATTAGACTCTAAGTCTAATAGCCTATAAGCTTTACTATTGTTGGCATAACCAACAAAAGCACACTTTATGGCTCTTGAACCTGACTTTGTTCTATTAGGTTCGGTTTTCTTGCAATATGCAAGACACCCCCACACTTTGAAGTACCCTATGTTGGGTTTTCTTCCTTTCCATAACTCATATGGAGATATCTCATTTTTCTTCATCGGTATTCGATTAAGAATGTGACAAGCGGTTAAAAGCGCTTCACCCCATAAGTTGAAGTTCAACTTAGAAAACACCAACATAGAATTTATCATCTCTAGATAAGTCCTATTTTTCCTTTCGGCAACACCATTGTGTTGTGGTGTATAAGGTGCAGTGCACTCATGAATTATACCATTTTCTTCACAAAATGTATTGAATTCATTAGAGAAGTACTCTCCTCCTCTATCACTTCTTAGCACCTTAATCTTTTTATTTAGTTGATTTTCAACTTCTAATTTATACAATTTAAAAGCATCAAAAGTATCATCTTTATGCTTTAAAAGAAACACATAGGTATATCTACTAAAATCATCTATAAAAGTAAGAAAATACATTTTACCACCTCTAGTTAAAACACCATTTAATTCACAAAGATCACTATGGATTAAATCTAGTAAATTAGATGATCTTTCTACACTAGGAAATGGTTTCTTAATCATTTTTACCTTAACACATGTTTCACATTTACCATAGTTTTAATATTGCATGCAATCATACCACATTTTACTACTCTTTTCATGGTAGAAAAACCTATATGTGATAGTTTAAGATGCCACAAAAATAAAGAATCATACTCAACAATATAGGCGGAATTAGCATTTTTATTGATAACATTGAAAGTTACATCATTGGTGCACAATTTAACCATACCCTCACAAGAGTACCCTTTTCCCAAAAATACATTTGATTTGGTAAGTATAAGTTTACCGGACTCAAAAACGGCTTTAATGCCGGGCTTGCCAAGCAAATCACCACTTACCAAGTTTCTACTCATTTCGGGAACATAAAGTACATTCACTAATGTAACTTTCTTGCCGGAGGTGAAGTAGACACCAATGGTACCTTTGCCAAGTACCTTGGATTTGCCCATTTGTATCTCATGGTTGCCCTTTGACTCTTCAAAGGTCTTGAACAATGATTTGTCATAGGTGACATGGACGGTGGCACAAGTATCATACCACCACCCTTTCACCTTGCCTTGGACCGCATTCACCTCACTAAGGGTAGCAACTATGTTTTCCTCTTGAGTTGCATTCACCTTAGGTCCTTGTTGGTCTTTTCTATGCCTACACTCTCTAGCATAGTGACCCTTTTTACCACCACGGCCTATGAGTTCTCAGAGGAACTAGGGGGTTTACCCTATTTTTGCCGCTTAGGTCGGCGGGTTTGTAAATTTGAAACAGTAATGACCTTTTTGAGTTGTAAATAATTTGTAAATGTTTTTATGGGCCCATGAACAGTTTTATGCATTTAATAAAATATATTATTTTCCCTTTCATTGGTTTTCAACCTTAGCCCATTAAATACACTTAGAGCACGTTTTTAACCAAAGGACTCGGGTAACGATTCAAATTTTCGGTTCACCGTAACTGTTCTGGGGTTACCAGGGCGCTACACTAGCCATTAGACTAGACAAGCGCTTTTGTTTTTCATCGAACTTAAGGTCGATCAAGCATTTCATGCTTAGGACGATAATGCTTATGTCGATTAGATCTAATCTTTTTGGCTTGCGTTAAACACGCTATTATCGTTCTTGAATCATAAGCCAATACCATACGACCAGTGCTCAGTACTACTACCGAACTTGACTAATGAGTCACAGCTTCACAGTTAATACCGACACCATTGCCGATTCTGACTAATGAGTCAGTGCCACTCACAAGTAAGCAAGTTTTGCTAAGCATTTGATATGTAATTAATGTCCACATATACATCACTCAACATGCCTCAATAATAACCATGCATGTCACATATGGGGTGCAATTTTCTTACCTCTAGTTCGAGGGAGAATTAAGAACGAACCTTGAGAACGATCGATCCTTTGATTCCTTAGCGGCCACCTAATCATAACCAAATATAACTCCCATCAATGAAAATAAACAATAAAAGATTCATGACCTAAACCTCACTCCCGAGACCTCGAATCTTACCCAAACAGTTAGTAGATTCGATCCCGAGCCTTAGGAAATGAAACCCCGAGCCAAAAACCCTCAAAAGTGCTCAAATTAGGAATTAGGAATAACAGGGTAGCGCTGCCCCCCCTAGTTTCATAGCGCTACAGACAGGGATAACTGTCCCTGGGTAGCGCTATAGTGCTATAACCAGTGTTTTTCAGCCCTGGTTTTTCCCTCCTTCGATTTCTCCATTTCCAACCTTAAAAACATGCTTCCAAACCTCATTCAAACTCCCAAATTAACCCAAATACCCTACATACAAGTCCTAGGCATCATAACCCAAGCAACCCTTGCCAAAACTCCCATCAATTCTCAACTATCAACCTTAAAAATCCAGCTTAAAATCAAATGAAAACAGAGCAGAAAACCAGAGTTCTAATGGCTAGAAACTTACCTCAAGCTCAATATGGAACCTTCTTCAATGGTGGAACACAACCCTAGACCCTCAAGGTTCATTTCCCTAGCTTGATTCCTCAAATGAAGCTAAAAAATCCAAAGAGAAAAGGAGAAGAAAAACTATCGGGAGAAGAAAGAAACTTACTTTGTTTTCTTAAGCTTCCTACAACTTCTAATGGCTGATATATATCTTAAGGTCAAAAAGCCATATTTCCCCTAAGCTTAAATAAAACCCTTAACAACCACCAAGGGCAAAATCGTCATTTCTCCTCTATCTCGTTAATCATAATTAACACCCTCCTATTCCCATTATTCCCAATATTCTCAAATACTAATAAATCATAGCCCATTACCCTTTGATTCCCGGTAATGTTCTAATCACCAAATTATCCCGAGACTCACCCCGAGCCCCAAAATCAACCCCGTTATGACCAAACTGCTAACTTGCATTAAAAGATCGTCTCATGCCGAATGGCTTGAACAAATCCACATTATAACGTGGCCTCATCAATAATTCACCAACATGCATGAAAATACACAATTATGCCCTCAACGGGCCAAATTACCAAAATGCCCTTAGAATAAAATGTGGACCCACATGCTTGCATTTAACATCATATAATAATATAATTCACATAAACATGCATATAATCATTTAATGGCATAATGAATCAATTATGGCCCTCCCGGCCTACTAATCCGACCATTAAACCTCATTAGGGATTTTGGGGCATTATAGTATTGACTGTGAAGTTCTGACTCATTAGTCAAGTTCGGCAGTAGTACTGAGCACTGGTTGTATGGAATTGACCTATGAGTCAAGAGCGGCATAAGCATAATGAACGCAGAGCTGAAAAGATTAGATCTAATCGACATAAGCATAATCAACATAAGCATTGAATGAATCATCATGACCATTAATGCTTGACCGACCTCAAGTTCGATGAAAACTAAAAGCGCTTGTCTAGCCTAAAGGCTAGTTACTTAGAGCCAGGGCCAAAAGGCTCAGGTGACCACATCGTCACATGGCTAAGGATGTGAAGCCCAAGTTCGTGACTCACTCATTTGTCACTTATCTGATTAGGGTGCAGAGCCCAAAGTGTGACTCTTTAGTCACCTATCTGATTAGGGTGTGGAGCCCAAAGTGTGACTCACTCATCTGATTTGGGCTACAAGCCCTAGTATGATTACCAAATTCATAGTGTTATTCACTCATCTGATTAGGGTGCATAGCCCAAGTGTGTGACTTAATTGTCACTTATCTGAGTCACTTATTCTAAGATGGACACATTAGTCATCTATTCTCATTATGACTTGATAACTCATCTATACCAAGGGCAGGGCCCATAAGTCATCTACACAAAGGGTAGGGCCCATAAGTCACCTAAACAAAGGGCGGGGCCCACAATCATTATTTGGACTTATTTGCATGCATGAATAGGGCTATTATTGATAGGCATGCCTATTATGATTTAGTAACATGTTATTACCTATTCATAAGCATATTGAGTTTTCTTCCTAAGCTTCGGCTCACGGGTGCTATGTGGTGCAGGTAAAGGCAATAGAAAGCTGGACCATCCTTGAGTTGGAGAGCTTAGGTGACGATGTATACATATGTGGCTGCTCGACCACCACGGCCGACGGTTTAAAGAGGAACTAGGGTTAAACCCTATTTTGCCGCTTAGGTCAGCTGGTTGTAAATATTTTCTTGTAATTAACCTTTAAACTATATTTTGGGATCCCAATGTATACAGTAAATGTTTTAGTGAAACGTTGTATCTTAACCAAAAATTTTAACCCTAAACCGTTAATCTTACCTAGGTACATGATTATGGCCAAATGACTCGATTAGCGAGTTTACCACTGTTTAAAATGCACACCGTAACGGTCCCTGGATAGTTGGGTGTTACAAGGATGATTGATCTCCCCCTATAGATGGGAAGGATGTGGTAGCCATCTCTGGGGGACCACATCTTGCAAGATCGGGTAGAAATTTCCAAAAGAGATACGTAAACGAGATCAAAACTAGAGACGGTTCTCCCTACGAGCCCAAACCACGAGCTCCGAAATAGCAGAGGGTTGAAACTTAACCCATCACTTTTATAGAAGAGGATGCATCACACTTCCAATTTCCTCACAACAACCCCCTGGTCATCATGCTTTAGCTCGCGAACAAGAGGGTACGCAGGGTCCTGATTAATAACGGGAGCTCTGCGAATATTATTTACAAGGCCACTCTAGAAAAGATGGGACTCACGCTTTGAGATTTGAAATCCTGTGCAACCACATTGTATGGATTTTCAGTAGAAGGGATCCATTGAACTCCCTGTAACCTTGGGAGACTGTCCAGTCTCGGTAACCAAGATGATGCAGTTCATGGTGGTAGATGCAACGTCAGCCTACAAAGTACTTCTCGAGAGACCAACCTTGATTGGACTGGGGGATGTATTGTCTGTTAGGCACTTGTCCATCAAGTTCCCTAAGTCTAGTGGCATCGTACATTGAATTGAAACCAGCTCGCAGGAAGGAATGCTACAACATTTTCGTGAGAGGGAAAAACCAAACAAGTGCCCAAACACTTGTGATCATTCAGGAGATGGATAGATCCATCTTCGAGATTGAAGAAGAGATCGACCCTAGAGTTAAAGAAAAGGTCGATCTCGAACCACTCGAGGAGATCGAAGAGGTTGAGCTTGATGAAAAAGATACCACGAGGGTGGTAAAAATAGGAAAAAATCTTTCTGAAAAAGCAAGATAGCAATTAACTTGCTTTTTGAGAGAAAACCAGGATGTATTTGCGTGGTCGCACTCGGACATGGTAGGAATTAATCTGAATGTCCTAAGCCATGCACTTAACATCAATAAAAGCTTCACCCCAAAGCAGCAAAAATAAAGGCTCCTAGACGATGATACAAAGAAGGCCCTCAAAGAGGAGGTCGAGAGGTTAAAATCAAATCGGTTTATATGAGATGTTTTTTATCTTGATTGGATCGCCAATCCGGTGCTGGTCCCAAAACCCAACGGAAAATGGCGAACCTGCATCGACTATTCAGACCTCAACAAGGCGTTCCCCAAAGACTACTTTCCCTTGCCTCGAATAGACCAGCTCGTAGATGCCACTGCAGGCCACGACATCATGTCATCCATGGATGCTTATTCTGGATATAACCAGATTGCCATGCATGCACCTGACCAGGAACATACAAGCTTTGTAACTGATAAGGGATTATATTGCTACAATGTCATGCCTTTCGAGCTCAAAAATGCTGGAGCCACATACCAAAGGCTGGTTAATAGGATGTTTGCTGAACAAATAGGGAATAACATGGAAGATTATGTGGACGATATGTTGGTCAAATCTAAACATAACAATAACCATGTGGATGATCTCGCTGAGTGTTTTGTAGTACTTCAAAAATACAACATGAAACTTAACCCACAAAAATGCTCATTCGGAGTATCTTCAGGTAAGTTCCTTGGATTCATAGTTAATGCCCAGGGAATAGAGGTTAATCCCGACAAGATCAAGGCGTTAATAGACATGCCCTCACCTCAAAAACATAAAGATGTCCAGAGCCTAACTGGACGAATGGCGGCCTTTAGTAGGTTTATCTCGAAATCTACAGACTGATGCCTTCCATTCTTTAATCTTTTAAGAGGGGGCAAAAAGTTCGAGTGGTCGGCGGAGTGTGAACTCGCATTTCAAAATCTCAAGAAACACCTCGCCGAACCACTGATCTTGTCTAAACCTAATACAGGAGAAATCTTGTACTTATACCTCGCCACGACCGAGCACGCCATTAGTGCAGCACTGGTACGGGAGGATAAGAAAATACAAAAACATGTATACTACGTTAGCAAGAGATTACTGGGGGCATTAATGGAGAAATTGGCTCTGTGCCTAATGCATGCATCTCGAAAGCTTCGGCCCTATTTCCAAGCACACCCTATCCATGTGTTAACTGACCAGCCACTGAGGCATGTTTTATCCAAGCCTGAAGCATCCGAAAGACTGTTGAAGTGGGTTGTCGAGCTCGGACAGTTCGAGATCACTTATCACCCAAGAACGACAATCAAAGGACAGGCTTTGGCAGCTTTTATTGTCTAATGTACTGGGATCTCCAACGATGAAGTCGTAACCCCAGCCCGCGAGCTGTGGAAACTTTATGTCAATGGATCCTCTAATGAAAATAGATTGGGGGCAGACATCATTCAAATTTCCCCAACAGGGAATCACTTCCACTCGACACTAAGGTTTGGCTTCGAGGCGTCAAACAACGAGGGTGAATATGAGGCGTTATTAGCAGGACTACGAATAGCCACCGAGCTCAAAGCAAAGGCTATACATTGCTATAGCGACTCGCAGTTGGTGGTTAACCAAGTCTTGGGGGAGTATCAGGCCCGTGGTATAAAAATGGTCGCGTACCTAGAGAATGTAAAGGCAGCACTCGGAAGGTTTGATTTCTATGCTATAGAACAAGTCCCTCGAGAACAAAATTTAAATGCAGACGCATTGGCTAGGCTCGCCACAACTAACGAAGCTAACACACTGAACGTGGTCCCAGTAGAATTTCTACCAACCCCGAGTATTAACGAGCCTAACGAAGAAGATGTATGTATGATTACCTCACAACCAACCTGGATGACCCCAATAGTTGACTACCTCGAAACTGAAATTCTCCCAGCAGACCGGAACGAGGCTAGAAAGCTAATGTACCAAATTCTAAGGTACACTATTGTGGAAGGGAAATTGTACATAAGGGGGTATTCTACGCCATTACTTCGGTGTGTAACTCCTCCCGAGGCAAAAAATATTTTGGAAGAGATCCATGAAGGATTTTATGGAGATCACACTAGGGGGCATAGTTTGTCGAAAAAGGTGATTAGGCAGGGGTACTTCTGGCCCACAGTCAAGGCAGACTCGTTCGAGTATGTAAAACATTGTGATAAATGTCAACAGTTTGCCTTAATTCCACGAGCTCCACCCACCGAGCTCACCATGATGAGTTCCCCATGGCCATTCGCAGTATGAGGGATTGACCTCATAGGCTCCTTGCCAACTAGAAAAGGTGGAGTGAGGTATGTTGTGGTCGCAGTAGATTATTTTACAAAATGGACCAAAGTTGAACCCTTGGCCACTATTACATCAAAGAAAGTCCTAGATTTCATAGTAAAGAATATCATCTATAGATACGGAATGCTCAGGAAGATAGTATCAGATAATGGGACCTAGTTCAACAACGATTTATTTACACATTTCTGCGAAAAAAATGGGATAATAAAAGGTTTCTCTTCTCTGGCCCATCCCCAATCAAACGTCCAGGTCAAAACAGTCAATAAAACCGTAAAGAGCCCCATGAAGAAATGGTTAGAAGAGGCAAATGGGAAATGGCCAGAAGAGTTGCCTCAAGTCTTGTGGGCTTATAGAACCATAACCCGGACGTCAACAGGGCATACCCCATTCTCTCTGGCTTATGGATGCAAGGCCATGTTGCCTATTGAGGTCAAAATCCCAACAATAAGGTGCGATGCATAAAATCAGGGCTCGAACCATTCCCAGATTGAAGAAAGTCTGGAGCTCATTGAAGAGAGACGAGATGCAGCCCAATTAAAAAATGTTGCATACTAGCAACGAGCTACTAGATATTTTAACAAGAAGGCCCGAGATAGAAAATTTGGATTGGGAGACCTAGTGCTAAGGCGTGTATTCTTAGCCACACGAGACCTATCTGCTGGGGTACTTGGACCTAACTGGGAAAGACCTTACTAGATCGAGCCATTATTCGATCTGGAGTGTATAAGCTGGCGAGGTTAAACGGAGAATTGGTTCTGTGAGCTTGGAATGGTGAACATCTACGACCTTATTATCAGTAATGTAGGAATGATGCTTTCATAATAACCAAACATGTGCTTGATTTTTTACTTTTTATCAATAAAATTATGAATTTAGTTCAAAAGTTGTATTTTTTATTGTTATACTTTTTTTTTTTTGCAAACCCTCATAATTCAATAACCTAAGATCACAATCATAGGATATTAAGGGGGCATAAGTGGTATACAATGATACCATAGGTTTGAAAAAATATAACATAAATAAAATAATAAAAAACAATGACTGGATTATTAACCCGACATGAAAATAAGTGTATGGATTATAAACCAAACACGAAAGCTAAATAAGTTTCGAACAAACCAGTAAAACCTAACCGACAGTAAAAAGTTGGAATTCTAGATAAACCATGAAAATTTTGCAAACAAGTTTCGACCTCACAACCTCGAGGCCATACTCGAGGATGAGGAAAAGTGACTAGAAAAGCAAAATATAACTAGACTACTAAAATTACATGCCAATTAAGAACTTTCAAGTGTATGGTAAAAGTAAGGTTCGACCTTGACAATAACGAAGTCGACACATGGATATTTTGAATAAACTATGCATGAATGCATTGAAATTCGAACATAAATCCAATAGATATATTTGTACGAATAAAAAAGTATAAAAGAAAGCCCTTAATAGTGGCAGGCTTGAAATATTTCGATTCAGAAATGTAAAGCATAATATTAAGGCAAAAAGCTAAAGGTAAAATCGAATGCATACAGATTTTCAAGCTAGAAAATTGTGTGCATAAAAATTACTATTGGTATAAATTGATAATTAAGATAGCTCAAAATCGAGTATAAATTGTCTTTACCCCAAGGGTACAAAAAATATAATTACAAGAAATTCTAAGGGACGCAACCCTATTTGAAACTGTTTATTTATTGAGTAAATTGGACTCAGCCTCCTCGCCTTTCTCTACCCCATTCCTGCCATCTTGAGTGGTGGCCGTGGCCTCCTCCTTGGCCAACCGAGCCATCCATTTGGAGACGAACTCCTCTTCTTTGTCCTAGAGGAATGAGGTGTCAATGTCGGTATTCAGAGACCACATCATGTACATGACTCGGCGCTTGACCTCGGCCTTGGCAACACTGGACTTAATCTTTAGGCGTTCTATCTCGGCCCTGGCAGCATCGAAGTCTGATGTCTTGGTGTCAAGCTCCGCCTTTAGGTCATTGACCAACGCCTCGAAGGAGCCAAGCTTGGCTTGAAAAAGTTTGAGGGCATCCTCTGCTTTGGCACGGGCTTCTTCAGCTTTTGACTAAGCTCCCTTGGCCTCCTTCAGATTATCCTCGGCTCGAATACGAGCATGGTTTGCCTCGTAAACTAAGTTCTCCGTCATTGCCTTCTTGGAGGAAAACACTGAGCTCTGACGGAGTACGCCAAGAAGGGCCTCGAGCAAAATTTTTGCAAGGGTTAGGAACTAGATAAATGATAAAGGAAGTTAAAAGACAATAAAAACTAGAACTCACCGAGATCAAAAGCTCCACTATTTGGTCAGTGAGGTGTGTGGGATTGTCACCTCTCAGGAACCGCCAAACATTAGCATCAAGGTTGCTGCATGCCTGGCCAGCCCGAAACAACATGTCTAAGCACAGATCAACTCCTAGAGCCCTCACCCCATTCTCTCGAGAGTACTCCTGCATGTGGGTAGAGGCCACGAACTTGCAGACCACAGTTGGGGCACTCGTGGCCTTGGGGGCCGAAGGAGGCATGATCTGTTTGCCTTTGTTCATGACGGGAGTTTGAAGGGGAGGAGTCTTCTTCTTCTGGGGAGGTGGCATGGTCTCCAAAGGCTTGGCAATGGAGACAGTTGAGGTCGCGAGAGTGATGCTAGGAACCATGTTGGTAGAGGTTAGAGCTTGGGCCTTAGGCTTGGTAGAGACAGGTTTTGAGGGAGACGAGCCCTCAACGATCTTGACCGACTTTGAGGCAGGCCCTTTCTTCGAGGTCACACGACCTCGTTTGGATCCACGGGGTTTAGGGGGTTGTCCCAAGAGGCCATCAAGATTCTACTCCATATCACCTGAAGAATACAAAGTATATTGGTTAAGCCAAAAGAAAAAATATATATAAATCAACACATTTTTGTATGGAAAAATGACTAAGTCACAATAGAAGATCCTAACAAGAAGACTCACTAGAGCTCAAGCTTGGGGACCAGGAAATTCCCCTATCTTTAGATGAGGCTATGGAAGTTCCCTCCCTAAAAGTGGGGGACATTATCGAAAGGTCTCTATAATCATTTGTTTCGTATTGTACTGCTATCCCATCCCCAACCTCGTTTAGACTATACATTATTTGGTATTGACCTAGCCAGCTATCAAACCTATGAATCCTAAGGTCTACCCACGACCATACTAGGAAATTATTCTTGGGGTCCTTGAAGAGGATCATCACGTCAGGTTTGTGTTTAAGTAAGGAGGGAGACCACATGGAGGACTCAAGCACTACTTTATCTCCTGACGAGCTCCCTGAGGCTTCGTCCTGAGCATCGTTTCCCGAGCCTGAGCATTCGAAGGGCGAGGTCGGTAGGCCCGAGAGGTTTGACCCCCACGGTTGCCTCTCAAAAGAAGTTTAGCAATGGGCATGGGTACGTCTTCCGATCTCGTATATTTGCAATAGCTGGATTCGTCTATGGTCTCGCCTTCTCCTATAAGGTTACACTGCTGGAGGTTGTCCTCGTGAAGGAGATAGGAGAGGAATCATCGACCATAGGGGAACTTGAGGATGGCTTCTCTTCATTCTCTCATGGCTTCCGTGGGCTGAGGGCGATGATAATTGGCTATATAAAAGACTAAAGTCAGCTGGACACAAAAGTCTAAAAAAGAATTTATTTAAGGAATGTACGGAACATACGAATTCTCCGAAAGGAGTAGAGTCGAGAAGGAGCGAGCCCATCTGTCCAGAAGAAGGCAGTTTTAGAGTTTGGAGGATGGTTTGGCATGTCCTCAAATAAGCGCTTCTCTTTTGGGTAAATGGACAGATAATAAAACCCATCTCTGCCATGGGCTTAGGAAGGATTGCTTTTAAGGAAAAAGAGATATAATATCTCATGCGCTGTGGGCTCCTCCCACTTCATCTCCTTGTATAGTGACTTCAGTGCGGACAGAACCCTATACGAGTTCGTCTGAAGTTGGAAAGGAGTGATGCCGACATAATCGAGAAAGCCTCGAAAATAGTCCTTCAGGGACAGCAGGGCCCCAGCTTGTAAGTGCTCATGGCTCCAGGCCATGAGCTTAACTTTCCTATATGGGTTGTCATCCCCAAGTGCAAAGCAGATCCTCTCGTCGGAGCTGGTAGGACGACGTATCAGGCTTCCAGAGAGTCTCAATCCGTGGCATGAAAAGAGCTCGGAAATTTGTCGAGTTGAGGTGATGGAGCTTCGTTAATGTTTGGCCTTAAAGAAAGAACTCTCCAAGACTGGGATGGATAGTATTTTGGGAACTTTAGGTTGTTGGTTAGAAAGACCCTCCATTAAATTGAATGTGAGCTTACCTGGAGGAAAAGCTACTGTGACTTTGAGTTTAGGGTCTAAGGGGATAGGCCTAATCTCGGGGTATGGGTCAGGGTAGGCTGCTACTCGAATTCTTTTTCTTTTTCTTTCAATGACCTTGTCAATTTGACGTCTAAAGTGATCTCGTATATCTTCTTGCTCGCACCGTTCTTCGTGCTCGCGGATCAGACGCTGGTTTCGAGTGAAAGGTGATTCGGGATGAGAAGTTAGTGGGTGGTAAGGGATTGCAAACTTGGCCCCCCACTGATTCTTAGAGTACTGCGATATCTAACAAGAAAGAAAAAGGTGAGGGCCCATCATATAGAAAATCACAAAGAGATTGTAATTTTTAAAACTCGAGCTCGAAGCTCGAAACAAAGGTTGCCTCAATCAAAACTGAAGGCTCGAAAGTGCAAGATTCATTCAGTTGTTATTCCTGAACTATTGTAAAGATAGGGCATCGAGGTCGCACCCACGCGAGGGTGGGGAAGTTAATACTAGTTTTTTTTTTAAAATCCCATGTTTACAGGGAAAAAGTTGGCAGTTACCCGAAAAGGTGATATTTTCGGGATTTGTGCATTAAAACCCTAAACCAAAACCCTATTTCTTAAGCTACACGAAATCTCTAACAAAAAAATCCCCCATTACCATAAAAATAAAACTCATTTTTACATGTTTATGCTAGAGACTTTTGGTGTAAAACCATGATTCTAGGCATACTACGGCTATATACAGCAGAAAAACTTGCTTAATGCAAGAATAAAGGTCTTATAAAACTGGTAAAAACTCGTGGAGATATTCTCACAAAACAGAAGGAACAAGTAAATATATATATATACATGCCAAAGAAAAGGAATCAAGAACATGAACTTACACAAAATTGTTCGTGGGAATGATGAAATCGTTGATTGAAGGAGCGATTGCAGGAAAGCTTTCATGGAGTCGAAAGTACTGGGGTTACGTTGTTTCTTTGGTTTAGAGAACATGCACAGAAAAGCTCTGGGTTTTTCTTCTTTCTCTGGTTCGAGTTTTCTGAAGAATAAGGATTAGAATGAAAGTGATGAAGGAGAAGAGAGGGCCTATATATATATATATATATATGACCCAGTGGGATATCAAAGGTCGAATGAATCTGGACCTTTGGTTTGGATTGGGACTTGCACATATGGATGGGGTTTGGTTATAACATTGGCGGCAAAAAAAATTGGAATGGACTAGCACGGAAAAAGAGGGTACTCAAGTACTCTGAATGTGCAATCCCTGAGTGACGCGTGTCCATACTCGAGTATGGTAGGTGGCACGTTTTTCGAAAGGAGAAGTTTAAAAGTTTCTTTCTCATAGGATTCGAACCAACACTTTTGAGGGGCCAAAATGTTACACCCAAATTTCAAGAATAAAAATTATGGTATCGAAAGATAGGCTCGTAAAATGTAAGCTCGAAATAAGCAAGTATCTATATAATACTTGTACAGTTCATCATAAAGTGTCAGAAGCCACGTCATACGACGATGGAATTGGTGAGCTCGAAGCTACACATGGTCTCGAAGGTGTTCCGAGGTTACAAGTCAAGGTCGAAGCCACGACTGATCAACTACAAAGGTTCAACACTTGTATAAATTTCTTGATTTGTTCTTATTGGCAACCAAACACCAATAAGGAAGGTTCGATCCTGGGCATTGCAGGCTCGAAGTGGATGATCTCGATAAAGTTACTGGCTAAGGATGAGGTTAACCAGAATGATGAGCTCGTGATATTGATCGATCTCGAAAGTGTGTAAATTATATGTTCGAGGTCGGTAATCTAGTTTGAATACGGTTACTGTTTGAAAATCTCTATTTCTTGGGGATTTGCTGTAATCTGATAATAAATCCCGAATATCATAGGATATTATGTAATTAATGCATTCATTTGTATTTATTTCAAATTAAAATTGTAACTTCCCGAAATAAAAGATAATATATTTTGTAAACCCGTCTATAAATAGACTGAAGAATTTCATTTGTGGACACAGACAATTTGGTACTGAGAATACTCTGGGAAAATTGTTTTCTAAAAGCTTTGGGAGAATTTCACAACTCAATAATATTGACTCGTGGATTAGGCAGATTTTAACTGCTGAACCACGTAAAATCTCGTGTGTGTTTTATTAGTTTTCTTAATTCAGTGTGTTGTGCTCTTCTTATCTAAGTTGACGAAAAACGATGTCAACATATAACTTTTGAATTTATTTAAAATAGAGTATAATTTTTTTAATTGTAGAGTATATTTATATTTGACATCATGAATAAATATTACAGATATTAAAAAATATATAAATATTATTGAAAATGAGAAAAAATATTTAAAATGAATAAAAAAATATTAAAATGGAGTTTTGGTTATGTAAAATAGAGAAACTGATGTATGGTAGTTTGATGTAAAATAGAAAAAGTGAAATTTTAGTGAGGTAAAATAAATATAGAGTAGCCAATCTTTTGAGAGTGCTCTAAGAATTTTATGTACCTAAAAAGATGACATTTTTGTTATGGGATTTTGGAGAATTGATATCTTTCAAAGTTAAAACTAATGTCACTCTTTTAAATGTTTAAATAACTTATAACAGCGGTAACTTTCGTCCTTAAAAAAATTATATCGCAACTTAAGTGTAACTTTCTACACTAAGTAACTTTTATTGTAAATTTTTTGAGACATAGTGGAAAATGACATCCAACTTCACCAAAATGTTGACAAAAACGACTTTTGGTGTAAAAAGCGTGAAATCTTTAATAGTACTTAATATCTCTTATAAAAATAGCTAGTTATTGCTTTTGGAAAGACAGAAGTATATCTTTACCCTCAACAAAGGAAGACCCATTTTCTAGAAAGAAAGGGTAAAACAATTCTCTATGAAAAAATGATACAAATCAAAGAAATAAGAAGTAATGTTACTACGAATTATTGAGAAATAAAAGTGGCAAGATGGGAATTAAGGACCCAACTCGAATCAGTTAAGCCCAATCCAATATCCATTTCAAGTAAGACAACATATTATCTCATGGAAAGGGCAGTAGCCCAGTCCAACGGCATCTGTAGTGTGGTGTGTGAAGTTTCTCAAACTTAATGGAATTTTATGATAACAATCTTGACGTAGCAAATATTGTCGACGAATTTATATAGGATATCACAACTTAAGCAACGCCAAAAGGTTGCCAAATAGTAACACTTTGGAAATAACTACGTAATTAATAAGTAGTGTAATTAATATAATAGCAATTATATATCTAATTAATTATTATATGTATTTGGATATCAAAAGATAATTATTTATGAATTTTTGCTGTTATATTTGACAAAAACAACTAGTAATAATTACACAAAAAATAATATTATATAATAAATATTATTTAAAATTAATAGCAATAATTTTCATGAGAATATACGAATTGAAGAGTGTAATTAAAACTTCTTCGTTACATAGTTACATAATTATTGTGTAATTATATGATCAGACAAACACATCAAATCGAATACTTAATTTGAATTACACCAAATTCTAATTAAATGATAGATTTCCAAACACAACCTAAAGATAATTTGAGTTTTGTAAATTCTTTATCAATATAGCGAATCAAATTGAACCCTATTTTTTACTCAACGACGTAAAGCCTTTTTGACTAAATACTTTTTAGTTCCCTAATCTTACTCTGATATCTCGTTGAAGAAGAATAATGGCAACAAAATGTAATTATTCTGTCTTGTTTACAATAATTAAGAAGTAGGTTACCAAACAAAAATATATTTATAGCTAGATTTGTATCTTCTTTTTATATATATATATAAATAATTTACTAATAAACTGTTAATCCTAATATTTTTTTGGAAATTTTTTTGGTAGGACTTTCAAAAAAAGTCTTATCAAGAGCCCTACCGTAGGGTTCTTTTGTATTCTCAACCTTTGAATAGTTTTCGACCCGATTTTTTTTTATGACCGTGTATATTGTAATTATTTAGAGCATCCTGCAAATTTTCAGAAAATTCTGAATAATTTACAGTAGCGAAAACTGAGTTCAAACATGCTATTTTCCACGCGCATAAAAAAATTAGTCACGCATGCAATAATCTGTTTTCGGCACTGTAAATTATTCGGAATTTTCTGAAAATTTGCAGGATGTTCTAAATAACTACAATATACATGGTCATAAAAAAAAATCGCGCCGAAAACTATTCACGGATTGAGAACACAAAAAAGTCCTACGGTATGGCTCTTTTTGAAGGTCTACCATAGAATTATTCTATTTTTTTTATATATTTCTTTAATAATTTGCTTTAAATATAATTATTTCAAAAGTACTTATACGTAATTGAAAATTATTACTTCTAATTTAGAAAACATAAAATAAACATATGATACTTTATAATCTACTGAGTTTTAGTTAGAAACTATAATTAAGTATATATTTGGTTATTTTCTCAATATAATAATTTTATCATCGCTCTCATATAATAGAAATTATTATTATAATAAGACGCGAGATCGAAAAAAATATATTAGTCATTTAATATAAAAAAAAAAATCTCAATTATATATTACCTATAAGGTCGATTGGCTAATTTGTCAAATGAGGTTTTGAAACATAATAATATACCTTTTTGACTCAATGAAGAAGTTGTACATCAATCATTGTCATTATCAATAATATTGTGGAGTCTCCCTGAGTAAGATCACTTTTCTAAGCGATTGAGAAAAAAGAAAAAAAAAATTGTTATATAAAATAAAGGATTAGCTACGAAAGTATTTTATGTTTTGATAGCGAAGCATTTAAGTTCTTAATTATCTTTGAAGACAAAAGTCTATAATCTTTTGATATAGTAGCATTTAAGTTTCTAATATTAATATTTTGAAGTTACGTTAACATATTGGTATACTTATTCTTTAAAAACTTATTAATTATTTTAATTAATTTTACAATTGTAAAAGTAAAATAAAATTGTATTTAATTAATAAAAATATAAATTAATTTAAATAGTGAATTAAAATATATATTACTTTTTTTAAAGGAAAAATATTATTTAAAATTACTAAAATAAAATTTTATTCATTAACACATATTTACTAAAATATTTTTTTACTTATTAATTAAATTAAAACTATATTATTTTATTAATTCTTACTCACACTAATCAAATAATTTTAATTTAAGTACATAAGAACTAATATAATAACACAATTTTGATTTAATTAATAAGTATAAAAATATTTTAGTAAATATGTGTTAATGAATAAAATTTTATTTTAGTAAATTTAAGTAATTTTTTTTTCTTTTTAAAAAAAAGTAATATACATTTTTAATTTATTATTTAAATTAATTTAGATTTTTATTAATTAAAATATAATTTTATTTGAATTTTATGATTTTAAAATTAATTAAAATAATTAATGAGTTTTTAACAAATATGTGAACGAATACGTTAACGTAAGAAATTTTTACCTTTAAAAAATTACAGAATTAAATACTACTGTATATATTAAAAGAAAGTGAATTTTTGTCTTAAATGTTACAATGTCAAAAGAGATTTTGAGACTAATAACCCAAAATAAATTAATGTCAATGTTAAGCCGCCTCGTGCAGTGCACTATTTGTAGTTGAAAAAATCAAGAGACAAACATCATTTTCTGTGAAGAATAAGACAACTAAAGAGTTAGAAATATTGACAACATGTAACCTTGATAGTAGCTCTTGATTATAAATTTTCAAAGGTCCTTAATTTGTTCTATTTTTAAAAAAAAATACATCTTTATAATCAATAACAAAATTGATTGCTGCTGAAAAAGACAACAAACAACTCGATTTGGTGGTGTGAACATAAATTTTTAAAATAAAAAAACTAAAAGAAAAACAAGACAATTAATGAAATGAAGGGGTCCTATAGAACCTTTTTTTTTTATTTTTTTATCACTTGGTACCATTAGACTATTTTTATTGGATGAAGAAAATTTTGTATCAAATTTAGTTCAAATAATGAAGAAATGTGGGCTATTTTTATAATTAATTGTGCTCCAATATATAAGATGCAAATTAACTAAAAAAATATATTAAAAATGATTAAATAAACAATTAAAAAGTTAAAAAACTTTCAACTAATATAAAATATATTGTTTAGTGACAAAAAAATAAATAAAAAAGAAATATTTATTGTAAACTAAATTTTGTCTATATTATATTTTGTACTAAATTTGGTACACTTTTTGCAATACTATTATAACTACATTTTTTTTTAAATATGCTAAAATATAGCAATGTATTACTTTTATAACACTTCATTTGAAATACTATTATGTTCAAAGCATTTAACTTTATCATCTATTATTAATTATTATATAGATTGTCTTTTTTTTTTTTTTGCATTGTCAAAGATAAAATAAGAAAATGCGGTAAAGAAACCAAAAAAAAAACATATAAAGATGGTTTTCTTTCTCTGGGCAGTCAAACTCAATAAATTTAAGAGATAAGAGTTGGTGAATTGGGGCCTCTCTCTTACATTATTAGTTAACCTTTGGAATTAGTAAATATAAATATATAAGACTATATATTATTTTCTTATTCTAAAATAAAAGTGGGTGAGTTTGCTATGGGTTTGATCATTCATCCAATTATTTATTGGCTTTTACTATTGTTGGATTTATTATTGCTTCGTTTTATATCACATCAAGTGATTCAAGTCTCTATTCAATTTTAAATTTTAAGCCAAAAAAGTATACATTTTAAATTTAAAATAATAGCAATAATAATTACATACTACAAGCAATGTTGAATAATATTGCTATTTTTTTTCGAGGGGTCATTTGTTTTCCTTCTTAAATTAAAATACATTATCATATAATAACACTAATTTTTTGTTATATGTTTAATAAGAAGAACGTGCAGTTGTTAAGCGGTAGGTAGATTGAGTTGAAAAGTAAACATAATTATTTTAAGATATTACACTAGACGTGTTACTTGTATCCCGTGGCACTTTTTTTTTACTTAATTATTTATTAATGATTTGGATTTGTTGTTAAGTATGTCTTAAATTAAATTTGTCTAAATAATTATAATAAAATACTTTTATTAATTTTTTTACTAGTATTGTTTAAAAGAAAATGTCAAAAAATAATAAATATATGTTTTATTTTGATTAGTTAGACACTAATTAAGACATTTATTTTGATAGTAGATTTGAGATTCGAATTCAATTCCTACTAGTGTAGATTTAGACTTTGTTAGTAGTTTAATTAGTTGATGTTTGAACAACTCAAATACGGAAACCAACAAATTTGTGTTGATGTTTTCTTTGAACCCTTCAAATGACTTATTACATCTTTGTCAATTATATAAGTTTATCTTTTAAGCTTTGACATTAATTGTAATCAACATAAGCCAACAATTATATTTTAAAGGAAGACACATACTTTAGTAAAAATTGAAACTTGGCTTAAGCTGATAATTAACAATAAAACTTGCTCACCAAGCATTAATTTTGAATTAATCAAACTTTTTTTTTCTCTTCTTGCAAGCTAATGATAAGCTTTTCAACTTTTCTTATCACGGGTTTTTACTTTAATCAAACTATAAGTCAAAGTGCCTGCATTTGCGGGTACTTATTTCTTTGATTATATCTTGAAGAAATCGTAAATGACTTGATCTTATTGATATATTTTAGTCGTATATATATATATATACAAAAGAATAGAAAACAGGAAACTAGAGCTGTAATTCTAATCTAATTCCTAAACTTACGGTTATCCATATATACAAAACATTAAGAGAATATCTCAATAATATCTCAATACCCCCTCAAGTTGGAGCATGAGGATCATAAATGCCCAACTTGGAAAGCAAAAACTGAAATTGACGGGTCCCCAAAGGCTTGGTAAAGATGTCTGCAAGTTGAACAGTTGTAGGAACATAAGAAGGAAGAATAGTGTCATCTTGGATAGCATCACGAACAAAGTGACAGTCTGCTTCAATGTGCTTTGTTCGTTCATGGAAGACTGGATTCTGAGCAATATGTAAAGCCGACTGGCTATCACAATATAGCCCAATAGCATCAGTATGTTGAATCCCCAAGCTAAAGAGAAAACCCTTCAACCATTTCAATTCACAAGTAAGAGAAGCCATAGAGCGATATTCAGCCTCTGCCGAAGAACGTGCCACAGTAGGTTGTTTCTTGGTTTTCCAGGAAATCGAGGAATGACCAAGAAACACAAGCCAACCCGTGAGAGAGCGACGAGTAAGAGGACAAGCTGCCCAATCAGAATCACACCAACCAGTCAAGGAAA
The DNA here is from genome assembly GCF_963169125.1 of Humulus lupulus. Taxonomy (NCBI): domain Eukaryota; kingdom Viridiplantae; phylum Streptophyta; class Magnoliopsida; order Rosales; family Cannabaceae; genus Humulus; species Humulus lupulus. The sequence continues at coordinate 32,002,970 of NC_084799.1, forward strand.
GAGAGCTATCAGCACGAAGTAAGATTCCTTGTCCAGGAGAGCCTTTCAAATAGCGAACAACATGCAATGCGGCTTCCCAATGTTCCTGTCTTGGTTCTTGTAGGAACTGTGATAAAACGTGAACAGAGTATGCCAAATCAGGACGAGTGACCGTTAAGTAAATCAAACGACCAACCAAACAACGATAAGGTTCCGGATTGGACAAAGAATCTCCTGAAGCATGAGCAAGCAAGCGATGGTTTTGCTCAATGGGAAAAGATGCGGGCTTAGCACCCAGAACACTAGTCTCAGAAATGATGTCAAGAGAATACTTTCGTTGACAAAGAAATATACCATCAGGACTTCGAGCTACCTCAATCCCGAGGAAATATTTAAGAACCCCGAGATCCTTCATATGAAAACACGTGCTCAAACAGTTCTTAAAGATCTTCAAAGTAGCGGAATTATTCCCAGATATAATTAAATCATCAACATACAACAAAACATTGATTTGAGTATCACCCTTAGTATAAGTAAAGAGAGAATAATCAGCATAGGATTGTAGAAAGCCATACTCTTTTAAAGCAGTGACAAATTTGGAAAACCAACACCTCGGTGCCTGTTTCAAGCCATATAAGGACTTTCGAAGACGACACACCATATCAGGTTGAAAAGACCCAAAACCAAGAGGAAGCTTCATATAGATTTCTTCATTGAGATCCCCGTGCAAAAAAGCATTATGCACATCCATTTGATGCAGCTCCCATTTTTTAGATGCTGCAATGGCTAAGAAAGCACGAACGATGACCATTTTTGCAACAGGTGCAAAAGTCTCACTATAATCGATCTTGGCAATTTGATGATTACCAAAAACAACCAAACGAGCTTTAAGCCGTTCAACACTGCCATCAGAGTTGTACTTTATTTTATAGACCCATTGACTACCAAGAGCACGTTTACCAAGAGGTAATTTTTCCATAGTCCAAGTACCATTATCCTCTAAAGCATGAATTTCTGTGTGCATAGCATGACGCCATCCTTCATCTGTCATAGCTTCTTTAAATGATTTTGGTTCACAACCTGCAGTAACAGCGGCAAGAAATTGCCGATGGCTAGCAGAAAGTTTTGCACAGTTAATATAATGTGTTATAGGAAAGGGCGTACCAGAGGGAGCTGACGGCGCGGGTGAACTTAGAGAGATAGCAGATGGACTTTGTGTGATAACAGTATTAGTAACATAGTCACGAAGCTGAGTGGATGGAACCTTTTCACGGAGTCCACGTCCCATGTGAGTGTCATTGATAGAATTCGAAGTAGCCCCTGCTACCCCCCTTGTAGATGGACGTTGGAGTGGAGATGTGGACTGAACAGGACTCTGTGCAGCAGTCGGGCTAGACTGTGCTACAGGAAAAGGGAGAGTAGGCTCTAAAGTGGTAGTTGTTGGAATTTGGGTGGTGACATGTAGTGGGGAGGATTCATTTGTGGGTTCAGGTTCATTAGACAATGGTTCATAATCACCAAAAAGATTAAAATCAAAATCATCATCACCTAAACTCACACTGCCAGAATTATATGTAGAGCTAATAGTAGAAGGATCATTTTCAGCAAAAGGAAATTGATTTTCAAATAACTTAACATCCCTAGAAACAAAAAAAAAAACTTTTATTTTCTAGATAAAAAAGTCTTTACCCTTTCTTACCAAAAGGATACCCAACAAAGATACATTTTCGACTGCGACTTGCAAATTTATCATTCTTAGCTCGTTGATTATGGGCATAACACAAGGAACCAAACACTCGCAATTCATCAAAAATTGGCAAAGTATGAAATAAAATTTCATAAGGTGTTTTATTCTGAAGAACACTTGAGGGTGTTCGATTGATCAAATGAGAAGCTGCTAAGACACATTCACCCCAAAAATAAAGAGGAAGATGACTTTGAAAACGTAAGGCCCTTGCCACTATTAAAATATGATGATGCTTACGTTCAACTCTACCATTTTGTTGTGGAGTCCCCACACAAGAGGTTTGAAAGAAAATCCCATTTGAAAGAAAATAATCTTGCAAACAATTAAATTATGTCCCATTATCACTCTGAACAATCTTAACCTTTTGACCCATATAGCAAATTGTCGATCAACCATAGCAAAAAACGACATAAACATTTTAAACACCTCCAATTTATCAATCAACAAATAAACCCATATAGCTCGGGAAAAATCATCCACAATAGTCAAAAAATAACGAGCCCCACATGCAGAAACAATATTGTAAGGATCCCATAAGTTACAATGTACTAATTCAAAAATTCGGGAGGCCTTATGGTCACTAAGAGAAAAAGAATCACAAGTTTGTTTGGCACGAGGACACACATCACATGCCTTATTTAATTTATCACTAGAATTACGTAGGAAAGGTAATGACTTGACTACTTTCTCTGAAGGATGTCCAAAACGTTGATGCCAAAGTTCCAACGAAGATGAAGAACCATCCACTGAGATAGCTTGCATTGTAGACGGTGGCCGGAAGTAGTAAAGTCCATCTCTCCGTTCACCCATTCCAATCAGCTTCCTCGAATGACGGTCCTGTATAACACACATATTAGAAGCAAATTGTACAAAACAGTGCATGTCATCAATGAGTTGTGTAACCGAAATTAAGTTGCAGTGCAATTTAGGGACATAAAGAACATTTTTAAGAAATAATCCTTCCAAGAGTCTCACACTTCCCTCTTTAGTAGCAATTAATTTTTGGCCATCAGGGAGTCCGACGGGACATTCGGCAATATCATGAACATTAAACAAACAAGATTCATCCCCCGTCACATGATTAGAAGCACCAGTATCAATAATCCAAGAACTCCTGGAAAACTCACCATGTAAACAGTCGGTAGAGGAATGAGTATTACCAAACATAGTAGCGATAGTTTGCCATTGTGTTGCACTTAGGTGAGGAAGATAGGCAGCAGTGTTTGACGTGGTGGCTGCATCATTGGAAGAGTTTCTTTGCCCATTGACCGAAGATCCAACCATAGTGTGGCTGTCGTCTACCGCCACCGCTCGCACAGTGGCTCCTCGACCACGACTAGCCGCGGGTGAGTCTATACCACGGCCACCACCTCCTTTGCTACGAGCATGAGGGATTCCTTGAGTGCGAGGTCTATCGCCCCACCATTCTGGATACCCAAGAAGCTGAAAACAGGTAACAATATCATGACCAAATCGGTGACAGTGAGAACATAATAGCCCAGATTTGTCAATCTTATCTGGTTTCGGTCGGCTACGCCCTTCCAGACGGACAACAAAACCCACCACTTCCGGTAGAGATTCACGAACATGAGTAATGCCACGAACACGTTCTTCTTGAGCAATTTGTTGATAGGCACGATCAAGAGAAGGCAGAGGTTCTTGAGACAACAAAGTAGTACGTAATGGGGCATAATAATCAGAATTTAAACCCATCAAAAATTGATGAAAACGCTCATTACAGCGTCGTTTTTCATGTTCTTTACCCAAATTACATTCACATTTGCCACACTTACAGGTAATAATGGGTTCATGGTTAGCCAATTCCTCCCATAAAACCTTTAGCTTTCCAAAGTATGAAGAAACAGACATGATCTTGGATTGCTCACATGTAATGCCCCGGTTTCCCTATTATGGTTAATGGCCGGATTAGTAGGCCGGGATGGCCATAACTGTTTAATTATGCCATTAAATGTGTTTATGCATGTTTATAAGAATTATATTATCATATGATGTTAAATGCATGTTTGTGAGTCCACATTTGGTTACAGGGGTATTATGGTAATTTGGCCCGTTGAGGGTATAATTGAAAATTTGTTGTATGTTAATGATATATTGTGAGACCACATTATAATGTGGATTGGTTCGAGGATTCCGACATGAGACGATCATTAAACATCATTTATCGGTTTGGTCATAACAGGTTTGAGCTCGGGGCTCGGGGTGAGTCTCGGGGTGAATTTAAAGGTTATAGCGTTACCGGGGATTTTAGGGTAACGGGTTATGAAATATTGGTGTTGGAGGATTTTGAGATTAGCGGGAAATGGGGAGCGTTAGTTATAATTAACGGGTTTAGCGGAATGTACCAATTTTGCCCTTAGGGAGGCTTTGGAGGCTTAAGATGACATAAGGGGTATTTTGGTCTTTTTAGGGGAGGATATATATGACTAAGTGACTTGAAGGCTGTAGAATAAAACAGAGTAAAACAGAGGTGATTTCTTTCCCTTCCCGTACCTTCTTTTCCTTCATCTTCCTTGTGAGATTTTGTGGGCTTGTTGAGGATTTGAGCTTGGAAGCCAAGCCTTGGTACCTTGGGAGAGTGTTTCATTGTTGAAGAGCACCATAACCTGAGCTTAAGGTAAGCTTTTAGCCACTGGTTTTTACATATACTCTGTTTTCGTTTTAGTTCTTAGATCATGAGTTTTGGTTGTGGAAAGTGTGAATCAAAGAGGGTTTTAATGTTAGTTTGATTGGGGTTTGGTGTGAGTAAGCTAAGGGTGTTGTTTGGGGGTTTAATTACATGTTTGAAGGTGGTTCTATGTTGGTTTGAGGGGTTGGTTTGAGAGGAAGGAGCTCAGGGAGAAAACTGGTTCGAGTTTGGGTGTTCTTGCTTCCTGGGCTGGGTGCCGCGGCACGGCTTTAGCGTGCCGCGGCGCATGAGCGTCTGGTAGAAGGGGGGGGGGGGGGTGGGGGGCTTTCTGTCTGGGGCGTGCCGCAGCACGGCTTTTGGGGGCCGCGGCCCATAGGGCCAAAATTGCTAAAAGGTGGTTTTTAGCTTAGGGATTCAAACCATAGGCCTCGGGGTTGGACCTAGTACCCGATTGGGTAGTATTTGAGGTCTCGGGGGCTGGGATTTGGTTTGGGAAACCCCGGTTATCATTTTTATTGATTAATCTTATATTTTGGTTATGACCAGGTGACCATCGAGGAATTTAAAGGTTGATCGTTCTCAGGGGTCGTTCATATAATTACTCTCACTCGAACCAGAGGTAAGAAAACAGTGTTTGAATATAGTTGCACCCTGTATAGGTATATGACATGCGTGGTTTGATACTTGAGGCATGTTAGTTGATATACGTGGACATGGATTGCATATTAAATGCTATTGAACGCTGATTACCTGCTTGAGACACTGACTAGTCAGGGACCGACTCTAAAGTCGAGAATCATGCATTGAATGGCTCTATAGCATTAATGCCAGACCGACCCTAGGGTCGAGAAACTTATGAGCGCTTGCCTGGCTTACAACCAGATGAATATAGCCAAGGTATGAGACCCCGGTGACTGTCTGTCACATGGCTAAGGGACGTTGTCCATAGCTTCGACTCCAGAGTCGTGAGGAAGGTTATGTTGGTGACTAATCACCATGCACCTGTCCTAAACGAACTTATAAACGAATCACTATTCAGTTAAGCCCTGGTGACCCTATCGTCACATGGCAAGAGGGAGCGATGCTCATTACTGTGACTTTTAGCTATTGTCACCTATTTGTTGGACTAATAGTCCTGAGTGGTTATTATGATCGTTGTTGATATTATATCATGTTTTGTTATGTTTTCTTGCTGGGCCTTGGCTCATGGGTGCTACGTGGTGCAGGTAAAGGAAAGGAAAAGCTTGGCCAACCCTGAGTGGAGAGCTTGGGCGATGTGATGTACATACAGGGTCGCTTGACCGCCACGGTCAAGGAGTTCTCAGAGGGACTAGGGGTTTACCCTATTTTTGCCGCTTAGGCCGGCGGGGATTGTATATATGGAACTGTAGCAACTCTTTTGTAACATGAACTACTTGTAAACATTTTAAAAGGCTCATGAGCAATTTATTTACTTAATGAAAAATGCCCTTTCCTTTTTACTGGTTTTACACCTTAACCTGTTAATGACACCTAGATCACGTTTTTAACCAAAGGACTCGGGTAGCGGGTCAAATTTCCGGTTCACCGATCACCGTAACTGTTCTGGGGGTAGCCAGGGCGTTACATCACACTTAGCCAAATCAGTTTTTAACTGCTGAATTCGGGGGCCATTAACAACTGAGAAACGAGCCTGCAATTCATCCCACAAAAGTTTAGCATCATCATAAAAAGAAATAGTAGACTTAACCTCCGGATCAATAGTGTTCATTAGCCAGGAAACAAGCATCGAATGGATAGTAAGCCAATCCTCCATTGTGAAAGGTGCTTGAGGTTCCATAATCGTGTTGTTGACGAAGCTGTATTTCCAGCGGGATAGCAGAGCAAGACGCACAGTCCTTGCCCATTCATCGTAATTGTCGTGTCGAAGACGAACCGGAGTGATGAGATCTCCAGGCCTGTCTTGTGAGCCAAGGAAAAAAGGAGACGTGTGGTCATTTCGAGAAGGGATAGGTGGAGGTGGAGGCTTAGTGGTATAGTTACCGTCAGCCATTGCCGATCGTGTATCTTAGCCGTGTGGCTCTGGTACCATGAAGAAATCGTGAATGGCTTGATCTTATTGATATATTTTAGTCGTATATATATATATACAAAAGAATAGAAAACAGGAAACTAGAAAATAGGAAACTAGAACTGTAATTCTAATCTAATTCATAAACTCACGGTTATCCATATATACAAAACATTAAGAGAATATCTCAATAATATCTCAATATAAAATAAGTGTGTAGATAACGAATTTTTTTTTTGTTTTAACTATTTTTATTTTTTAAAGGTTAACTTTAATGAAATATTCTTATATTTAACATAATATTCTTCTATTTAACGGTAGTTTGTAAAAACTTAAACTTAAATAAAATAAATAAATAATTAAAAAATTAAAGTAAGATATTTTTGAGATATTTTACAATGATAAATATTTAAAAATAATAAATAATTAAACAAATTAAAATATGATATTGTTGAGATATTTTATAATGATAATTATTTAAAAATAATAAAATCATATGTTTTATAATTTCAATAAAATTTAATCAAACTTAAATTCACTTATTATAATAATATTATATTATACATATAATATAATTTACTGTGAATTAGCAACAAATTTTTTTTTTTTAAAAACTAGCAAAAACTTAAATTTAAAATTCACGTATAATATTTAATAATTACATTAAATATATAATATATAATCTATTGTTGTCACTTCCATATACTTAAACAAAAATTAGAACAAACATAAACTTAAACAAAAATAAATAAATTATTTAATTAAAAGAATATATTTATTTCAAATTTATATGACATTAATATAAATTTGATAAAAATAATTAATAAATTCTATAAATAAAACTAAGCAAACGTGCATATTGCACGTTACTTGTATCTAGTATATATATATATAACTTTTGATTTGTAATGTAGTCATTTTTTTAATTAAATTTTATGATTGTTTAGGTTACAAGTATTTTTATATATTATAAATGTGAATTTAATGAAAATTGTTGGTTTATGTTAGATTTAACACTTTATTTTATTATTTTCTAACAAAGCCAGTTTTCTAAATAAGATAAATAAGTTATAAAATAATAAAGTCATCCCAAATAAAATAAATAAATTGAAAATAAAAATTAAATAATAATAAATGAGCCATATTAATTTCTCATCACATATTTTAAAATTTCATATTAAAGTATTTAAATCACTCTATCAATAATTTTTTAAAAACTATAACAATAAAATATTTATATGTTTAAATTTATTATTATTATTTATTAATTATTTATTTTGTCACTTAATATATTTTGTTTATCCAAGCATATATGTAATAGTGACATAAGACATAAATATACATATTTCTTTTTTTTTTAGTTTTTTAATGAGAAATTACTTATTTTAGTTGGTCTAGCCACTAATTGAAAAATATATATTTATATATAAATTTGTTCACTTTAAATTTTTTTAATTAAATAATTAAAATTGGATCAAATAAATTTTTTAAATTCATACTTTTAATTTAGAATTGCTTAATAATATTTTATTATATTGAATATTTTTTTATAAAAATAAAATTAGAAAATAAATATTTAATTTTAAAATTAAAATCACCATATATAATATATAAATCAAAACATAAAAAATACCAAAATTTACATTATTATTATGAACACTAAATTTAAAACTAATAAACAACATCAAATAATTTACTTTGAAATTAAAATGCATCATATTTTATATGTAAAAAGTGTGTGTCTAACATATTCTTAGTTTAACGAATTTTTTAAATAAAAAGTATGATATTATTTATTTATTTTAAAATTATAGACAATATTTTAGCTTAATTTTTTAAATATATTTGTGTCATTTTTTTTTATAATATATGACATTGTTTATTTATCTAAAATTTAAATAATAATTAAAAAATATAATAATTTTTAAATAAAATTAAGCCAACGTGCAAATCCACGTTGTTTATATTTAATATATGTGTAAAAATAGAAAACAACTAATGATAACATTTTTTTTTTGGCAACTAATGATAATATTTAAATTTTAATAAAATTATAAATATTTTTTAATTTTAATTAAATTCTAATAATTGAAGCCTCTTAAACTTGGAAGCCTTCCTTTTCAAAAAAAAAAAACTTGGAAGCCTTAGGTTTCATGAGCGCAAGACTGGTCGTAATCTATGCTAATGTTCCAAGAAAAAGAGTTCCAGCCAATTATTAAACAAATAATATTGAGTTCGACAAACACAAGAAAAAAGGTTCCTAAAAATAGAAATTATGTAGTGACTTTTTTCACATTTTTCACATAACTGCATAAGCAAAATAAGATTTGCGACTTTTCATATATGAATTAATTTTAATTTAAAGTTCATTTGATAGTTTATGTAGTGATATATTGATAGTTGACAATAAAAATAGTGACAGATTGCTTATATTGAAGATTGAAATCAGTTAATCATTTAAAATTTATAAAAAAAAATAAAAATAAATTAAAGTAATATTTTTCAAAGAAAATTTTGTGAACATCTATATTAATTTTGTTCTTTAAAGCCTCCCTACTATTGCCTCACAAAATACTCAAAACTTTTCCTAACTAGTATAAAACAAATGCATTACATCAAAATCAAAGGTAAGATACCTTGATAGAGGGTGGATTCGTTGCAAAACATGCTAATACTTTTGGAAATCACATTGAGAGAAATAGGCGATCAAATTCAAGGTTCGATGAGGAAAAGAATTTTGAGTGTGTATAAAGTTTGATTTATATTATTTTATGATCTTGTTCATTAATATTATTATTTGACTAGGTGACTTTTTATCACTTATATGTGCATTTAAAATATGCACCAAAACATTACATGGTGCATGTCATTACTCATTTTGATAACAAAAACCAATTCCATTAGTTAGACCAAGAGACAACCAAGTGCGCACAACTATTGTAAGCTCTGGAAATCCAACAGACTTAAGTGTCTAGAACATTGTAAAAATTAAAAGCCTAAGGTTTGCAAAATTCCATATAAAATACACCATATTGCGAAAAGTCGAACAAAGTTGAAGACAGCCAGATATGAAGATAGTATTAGTCAAGGCTTGAAGTTCAACTTCTAGGAGCGATGTAGTAGTGAAGTATTTTGTTGCAATACATGCAATTCCACCATGACCAAACTCCACCAAATAACATTTCTTTAACCTTATAATATAACCATACATCCTCTTAAAGGTTTTTTTACAAAACTAACCTTATACCCCTGTGAAAAGTCATCAATGTGCTTAGGAGAAATAATCTCTCTTTCTCTTCTCCTCTCTCACGATTTTGCACCCACACCCACCATCAATTTTTGTATTCTTTCTTACTCCTCACCTCACTCACGAATTGCAACTAACATCTTCATCTATTTCAACTTTCTAATATTTCTCTTAAAAAATTATCAAAGTTTAAGGAAAATATAGTTTTTGATAATAGTGTAACACCCTAATTTCTCATAATATTATCGAGAGAACGCATTGTTGTATCATAAACATAAATATTACTTCTTTATTTAAGAAAATCATAATAAGCAAAGGGATCACATGTCTTTGCAAAAATAAAATAAGGTTCGTAACAAAATAAAATGAGCAACATTAAGATATAAAAATAAAACTTAAAAGAAAATGCTTTAATAAAATTGGTCCACTAGATCATTCTTCGGTTATATAGTCCCCACGAATACATCACTAAGCTTTTAGGTCCTACTCGCCACCGGCCTTTCTATCCTCAATTATCTATACAACAACTTAATAAGGAGTGAGCTTCTAAGCCCAGTAAGGAAAATACAAACAAAAGTCATATAACAAGTAATCATAACAGACATATCATAAATCATTCAAAAATTCATAATACCCTAATCCATAAACATAATCTAGATCTTACCATAGGTCATAAGAGGTCATAGTCATAGGTTATAATAACAAGACAAGTATAAGAAAAAGATAATTGTTTATACAGGGGTGACAATTAAGCCTCAGACATAAGTCTGTCATACAATTTTGGCAACCGAGCCTACCAGACATCAACTTAGGTCCATCATATATTTCTGAATACCTTAAGTCCAGCCACACTTATCTTCTTTTTGTACATGAAATGTTAGGGTCATACATATCACAAACTAGCTCATAAACTAAACTACCTAATTTTCCTTACCTTGAGTGTGGAAAAAAAGAGAAGAAAAGAGATTGATTTTGCTATAGAGAATCGCCCAAAACCTTTATATATGACTTACAAAATTTTAAGATTAGAGACTTATAATAAAATAAACTTCCAATAACTCTAAACTTTATAAAGTTGTACCTTCACCCTAGAACCAAAAGATCAAAAGCCCGATCCTTCACAAGATTGTCTATCTCCAACAATGATATTAAGAGCTTTAATACTTGGGGTCCTTTTGACTATATAGTGTTTTGAGAAGCTTGGTATTTCGGCTATATAGATTCTATAATGGCTACAATGTTTGAGGCTATTTAAGAAAATATAAGAGGAAAGAAATCCCGAGCATTATAAATGATATAGTGATTTCGGCTATGGTGTGTTATAGGGCAAAAATATGAGAGCTTTAGGGAGAGTGATTTTTTTGAAAATGAGAGCTTTTGAAAGCTTTGTTTTGAGTGTGAAAAATGAATGGTGAAAGACTCTATTTATAGGCTCCAACCCCAACTCCTTTTCTTAAACTTCTCCACCACCACTCAACTAGTTTTTAAAACTCAAACCTTCCCTCCACTGTGTAGTTTCGGCCAGCCCTTGTTTTACTCATTAACTGTGGCTACAACATCTCTCAATATGACACATACATCAACAAGTAACCAAAGTAGTTAAAGGTCTTCACTTATTTCTCTAAGATCATTCCCACACCTACATATGTACTATTTCAAATTCAAAACTCTTCAAATGGTTTCAACTATCACCAACATAGTTACTTAGTTCAAGCTTACTGTGACACCTATGTAAATTAAAAATTTAGTCCAAATCTTAGCCTAAATATGCTCCACACGCCTATGAGTAAGCTAGGTCTTCAATTTAGCTCTAATACTTAATTCAATTAATTCACAAAAATTTCACCTAATCAAACTATAGGAAATTTTGGCTATGGCTATTCAAAATTCAAATTTTGTGACTTATTTTAATGCCGCATGCACACTACTTAAGTCTCCAAGTAATATGCGTACATGTTTTTAATAAAGACTTAAAATTATACTTTAATTTAATCATATGTTAAAATTTTATAAGTACTAACCAAAATAATTATGATTATCCTAACCTAATTATAATTATTTTCTAAGTCATAGAAATCATAACTTAAAATAATTAATTTAAAACTTAAAGCAATCTTTTTAAATTCCACCACTCAAGTTAAACTATAAAATATAATAAAAACTAACCTATGGTCATAATTAAGGAGAAAATAATAACCTTGGTTATTACAAATGGGTAAGTGTTATTGTTGTGTATAGGTTGGGTGTGTTATATAATAGTTTATAGTTGTTTTTCGAACTATTCTGGGTTTAAAATTTTGTCAAAAAATGAATTTTATGTTGAGATGATAAATTTTTAAGTGTTTTTTGCGAACTGAGATTTTTATGTTCGAACATGCTTCGCACATAGTTCAGACATGGTTCGCACATAGTTCATACATCCTTCGGACATCATTCGCACATGGTTCAGAGATGGTTCGCACATCGTTTGGACACATGTCTAAATGATATATGAACCATGTGCGAATGATGTCTGAACCATGTGCAAACGATATCCAAACAATGTGTGAACGATATCCAAACCATGTTTGAACCATGTGTGAAAGATGTCTGAACCATGTGCGAACCATGTCCGAACCATGTGCGGGCGATGTCCGAATAATGTGCGAACCATGTCCGAACCATATCCGAACCATGTCTGAACATAAAAATCCCAGTTCGCAGAAAACACATAAAACAATTTCATCTCAACATAAAAATCATTTTTTGAAAATTTATAAGCCTAGAATAGTTTGAAAAACAACTACAAACCATTATATAACACACCCATTGTTGGGTTTTATGCCCTTATAAAACTGTGACGGACATGTAACGAGATTTTATATTGTCAATAAAAGAAGTAGAAATTATTTAGTTTGTCAATCGTGTTGCTTGCTTGTTTTATTACATGATTATTTGAATAATACAAACATTTATAAAATCCCGAACATATAAATAGTTGCAATTATAGTGACTAGATCACAGTGAATTATAATTGTAATTATATGTTCAAAAGAACGAGTCCTGAGATTAAGTTAGTGCACTGGATTTTCACTGATCTGGTAATCTACGATATGATCTACTTACACATTCGAGGTGTGATGTCTTATCCAAGGCATTGACCAAGTAGATAAGATCAGGTGTATATGGGTACATTGGACTAGGACCAATATTGATTATTGATAGATAAATAAGTATCGTTGTTATCGAATCTAATCAATGTCACAACGTTTACCATATGTCAAGTTGATCTTAATATTGAGTGATAATATTCTTGTAATTATATTATTTAAATCTTTTGGCTTGTTCGTTACCAGCTTACCCTACGGTCTAGCCCATAGTTACATCTTGCAGATTTAATAGTGTAATTGAGTGGGAGTATTAATCATAGATATTAAATATGTAGCTTTTGTATGAGAGGTGAAAATATGAATTCCTTAATAGCTTAGTCTAAAACGGTAAATGATTAAGCGCTCATATTTGTGATTAAGTTCACAAATTTATCATTTACAAAGGACTTAGTGGGATTTAAGGATAAAATACAAATGAGGGGTAAAACGGTCATTTGCACCCGACTTGTTAGTAAGTCATCGATAGAGGATTGACTGACTGTAATAGTTATTACAATGGTTAACGTATTTGTGGTTTGGAAAATACGTTCTATGAATTTAAGAGTTCAATTCTGAATCTATAATGCAGTCATGAGGAATTAATAAATTGTGAGATAATTTATTTAATAAATAAAGTCAAGTGAATTTATTGTAGCTTATATTCATGGATCCATGGTCCCCATGTCGTCTCTTATCAAATCAAGTTTAATAGTCTCAAACAATTGATTTAATTATCAATTAGAAATATCAAATTGACTAGGTCAATTTAGTGATATTTACATGTAATAAGAATTTGGGAATAAAAGAGAATCTTTGGAAAAAATTATTAATATTGATAAATTGGTGTCAATATAAATAAATAATGTTAAATCATGTTTCAAATTATAATTAGTTAAGTTGAACAAGGATTTATTTATTTAATTAATTAATTAAAAGATAAATAAATAAAAAGATTATGAATTTATGCCTAATTATGATTTAAATTCAAAACAAAGAGATTGGGCTCAAGTCCATTTGTGGGAGCCCAGGCTTTGATTTTTTGTTTATTATTTTAATAAATTTAAATTTAATTAAAGTCCATTAAGTTGCCTATATAAGGAACGTGATATTTAAAGTTTTCATAAGTGAGTCTCAGTTGATTCATTGATAAGTGAAAACCTAGACAGTCTAATCATTTCTTAGTCGTTCATTCTCTTTTTCTTCCCTCTCTAATTCTATCTCATGTGTTGAGAACTTGCCCACTCTTTGTTGAGAAGCTGAGGCTTCACCCTCAGTAGTTACAGGTCAACTTCTTAGTGCTGGAACCCCTTATACTGTTTTGATTGATTCTGGTCCTACACATTCTTTTGTTGCTAGTAGAATTATTGATAAACTGTGTAGACCATGTGATTGTTATATTGTGGGGTTCGGGACCTTATTACCCACTGGGGAGTTAGTAGTATCCAGAAGATGGGTCAGATCTTTGCCAGTGACAGTGGAGGGTAGAGAGTTGTCAGTGGATTTGATAGAGTTAGTTATGACTTACTTTGACATGATTCTGGGTATGGATTGGTTAGTGAAGTATGGGGCAACCATAGAAGGAAGATGGTAACCTTTGAGCCTAAAGGTGAGGATCATTTTGTGTTTGTTGGTACTGTGCATGGACCCCGTATACCTATGATTTCTGTTTTGAGGGCTAGAGATCTATTGCAAGGAGGTTGTATAGAATTCTTATCCAGTGTGGTTGACACCACTCTGGTCATGCCAGTGAGACCAGAAGAGACCATACTAGTCTGTGAGTTTCTGGATGTGTTTCCAAAAGATCTACTAGGGTTACCACCACACAGAGAGATTGAATTTGTGATAGAACTGGCACCAAGGACGGAGCCAGTGTCTAGAGCACCTTACAGAATGGCCCCAGCAGAGTTAAAAGAATTGAAAGTACAGCTGTAGGATCTGTTAGATTTGGGTTTTATCGGACCTAGTTTCTCACCTTGGGGTGCACCAGTTCTGTTTGTGAAGAAGAAGGGTGGTTCTCTGAGAATGTGCATTAATTACAGAGAACTGAATAAGTTAACAATTAAGAGCAAGTATCATCTGCCAATGATAGATGATCTGTTTGATCAGTTGCAAGGTAAATGGGTATTCTCAAATATAGACCTTCGTTCTGGTTATCATCAATTGAGGGTCAAGGAGGGAGATATACCGAAGACTGCTTTTCGCACCAGATATGGGCATTATGAGTTCTTAGTCATGTCCTTTGGATTGACTAATGCCCCAGCTGCTTTTATGGATCTGATGAACAGAGTGTTCAAGGATTATTTGGACCAGCTTGTGATCGTCTTCATTGATGATATTCTAGTTTATTCTCAGTCAGAGTCAGAACATGAACAACGTTTGAGATTGGTTCTACAGAGACTGAGGGAACACAGATTGTTTGCAAAGTTCAAGAAGTGTGAGTTCTGGTTATCTCAAGTAACTTTCCTTGGGCACATTGTCAGTAAGGAGGGGATTAAAGTAGATCCAGCCAAGATTGAGGCGGTCAGGGGAAATTTGATGCTTCATACATTACTAAGAATTAAAGGGTAATGGGATATGATTTTATTATTATTTGAGAATATTGAGAATAACGGGAATTAGAGGACGTTAATTATAATTAACAGGATAGGCGGGAAAGGACGATTTTGCCCTTGGGAGATGTTAAGGAAATAATTAGGCATGGGGGCATTTTGGTCATTTGACCTTAGGATATATTTGAATTAAGATGGTTATAGAAGGAAGTAGGCTGAAAAAAGAGACTATTTTTCTTTCTCTCACGATCATCTCTCTTCCTCTTTTCCTTTGAATTTTTTAAGCTAAGATTGAGGGTTCAAGCTTGGGAATTAAGGCTGGAGGTTCTAAGCCAGTGTTCAGCCAATGAAGGAGGTATAATTCTGAGTTGGAGGTAAGATTTCAGCCATGGTTTTTCTGGTTTTTGGCTCTGTTTTCTAGCTGGTTTTGACTTTATAGTTTGATGCTAGTTTTGGGAATCAATGAGGTTTTGGGGAAAGTTTGCTTGGGTTTTGATGTCTAAGACATGTAGAGCTGGTTTTTGGGTTCATTTGTGGGTTTGGTTGAGGTTTGGGGTCAGTTTTTGAGGTTTGGAACTCGGAGAACACGAAGAGAAAAACTCAGATTTTGGGAACTCTGGTTCTGGCGCTGTAGCACCAAGTATTGGGCGCTACAGCGCTAGTCAAGGGGGTGGCGTCTCTTTCTGTAGCGCCTGGAAGGCAGTGCTGTAGTGCTACCCTATTTTTCCAGGTCATGATTTTGGGTCCTTTTTAGGGTTTTGGCATGAGGGCTCGGGGGACGATTCCACCACCCTGTTTGGTGGAATTGGAGGTTCCGAGAGCGCGGGATTGGTCCGAGATTAGGTTTTGGAATTCAAAATTATTGAGACACCGTTTATGTTTGTGACTAGGTGTCCGCTATGCGCCAAAGGATTGATCGTTCTCAAAGGGTCGTTCCTTTATTATTTCACGCTCAAACCAGAGGTAAGAAAACTGCAGCCAGTATGTGACATGCATGATTATTGATGAGGCATGTTGAGTGCTCTATATGTGGACATTGATTGCATATTAATTTCTTAGCAGTCTTGCTTACTTGTGAATTGTACTGACTTATTAGTCAGAATCGGCAATGGTGTCAGTATTGACTGTGAAGCTGTGACTTATTAGTCAAGTTTGGCAGTGGTACTAAGCATTGGTTGTATGAAATTGACCTATGGGTCAAGATGGTATTAGCGTGCCTAACGCAAGCCAAAAAGATTAGATCTAATTGACATAAGCATTATCAACATAAGCTTGAAATGCTTGACCGACCTTAAGTTCGATGAAAACAAAAGCGCTTGTCTAGTCTAAAGGCTAGTTACTTAGAGCCAGAGCCAAAAGGCTAAGTTGACCAACACGTCACATGGCTTGGGAGCGGATCCCCAGAGATGGACTTATTAGCCATCTATTTAAGGAGCAGAACCCTAGAGGTGGACTAACTAGTCATCTATACAGGGAACAGATCCTTAGAGGTTGACTTATTATTCACTTGCACAACGTGTGACTCAATAGTCACTTATCTGATTAGGGCTACAAGCCCCAGCATGATTACCAGAGTCATTATTGATATTCACTTATCTGATTGGGTTGCAAGCTCAGAATCAATTATTTATAATATATACATGTAGTAATAAGTTTGCTTGCTGAGCCTTGGCTCACGGGTGCTATGTGGTGTATGTAAAAGGAAAGAAAAGCTCACCCAGCCTTGAGTGGAGAGCTTAGGTGGCAATTTGTACATATATGGCCGCTTGACCACCACGGACAAGGTGTTTCTCAGAGGAACTAGGGGTTAACCCTATATTTTGCCGCTTAGGTCGGCGGGTTGTAATTTTTACACTGTGATGACCATTTTGGATTGTAAACAGCTTGTAAACACTTTTATGGGCCCATGTACAATTTTATGTTTTAAATAAAAATATATCTATTCCTTTTGATCGAGATTTTTCACCTTAGCCTATTAATAACACTTAGATGCACGTTTATAACCTAATGACTCGTTTAGCGAGTTAAGCACTATTTAAAGTTCACAGTAACGGTCTTGGAGTAACCAAGGCATTACAGACTCAGTGCTGCAATCCAACCAATTAGGCTTTGTACATCCTTGTTTTTCCTGGGGGACGACATATCTATCAATGCCTTTATCTTCTCGGAGTTAGCCTCTATCCTCAGGCGCTGACAATGAACTTGTGGAGGATTGAAAATACCTCTGCCAAATCTTTCACATGGTCAAGTTCTGTCCTTGACTTCACAAGACTGTCGTCCAAGTAAGCCTCCATCATCTGACCTAGTTGTAAATTTTGAGGACAAAATTTCTATAAGGAGAGGATAGTTATAACATCCCAAGACTCCTAATAAGATTAAGAGTTTGGATTAGAGTGTCGGGAGGGCATGTGGAGCAAATATATGAATTATATTAATATATAATTGAGTATGCATGATTATGTGTATTAAATGTGTTTAAAGACCCGCTTTTGTTAAAAAAAAGGGCATTTTCGTAATTTTGACCCATTAAGGGTATAGTTGTATTTTATGTGCTATATGCTTGAGACCACATGATTATGTGGATATATTTTTGATATTCGGTAGGATTGAATCCTTTTGAGAAATTTTAGCGAAAAGTCACAACTAAGATTAATACCTGGCTCGGGGTGAGCCAAGGGGTATATTGGTAATTTTACACACTTCGTGATTTATTAATAAATGAGAGTATTAATGGGAAATAAATTGTATTGGATGATTGGTTGGTTAATTTGGAGATTAAGGATATAATTTGAGGCTTAGTGGGAAATTAGGCTAAATGACTAAAATGCCCTTGGTGGTTAATTAGTGGGGTATTTGAGCTAGAGGAAAAATGGTCAATTGATCCATTTTATTGGAAAATAGGCTAAGTATTGGAAGCCGTCTTTCTTTCACGTTCTAGCCATTATCATTGGCTCTTATTCTCTCCAACTCCTTAAGCACAAGGAAGGACTGAAGGCAAACTATGTCTTGAGAATTTTGAGGGCTTTGGAGATAATTGAAGCTAGTAAAGGGGGATTGGTAGCTGTTGGGAATCCATACCACTTAGGGAATTTGAATTCAAAGGAGGTAAGAAAGTTATTTTCTCTTTTTTCATTTGTATTTGAGGTGTTATTGGCTATTTTAGAGGTTAAGCTAAATTATGTTGGTTTGAATCCTCTAAGGGATTTTGGAGTAGTTAGTGATGATGGAGTCGTGATTTGGTGGCTGTTCTGAGCTTGGAACTGAGTTTGAATTCGTAATCTTGGCTTGGATTCTCAGATTTTAGGAAAGTTTTCAATGTTCAAAGCTCTATTGGTAAATCTTGGTATCTTTGTGTTTTTGGGTGTTCTAGAGATGTTTGGATGTTGTTTTGGGGTTGTAATTCTTATAATTGTCAAATTATTGGGTAAAATCTCTAGGGAAGTTGTTTGGGGTCGAGATATTGGATTGAAATGCAGGGAAAAGTCGCACTTCTTGGGTTTTTTTTTGTGGTGGCACTGCGGCGCTTGGGTAGAGCGATGTGGCCTACTTGAGTTCCTTCGAGGGTGTGTTTGCCTCGGAACGTAGTGGCGCCGCGACCCTTTGGAGGGGGTGTTACGGCCCTAAATGGGGAAAAATGATAGGGAAACTCTTTTTGTTTGTTAGAGTGTTGCCACTTAAAATGCATGAAATTTAGAAAGGGGATTCTCGTTTCATTTAGAGCTGCAGCGCTGCAGGGGGCGTTGCTGTGCTAACACAGTTTTTAGGGTACATTCATTTAGGGTTTTGGGAACTCACTTGGGGGCTCGAGGGACAATTCCATTATCAGGTTGATTGGAATGGGAAGTCCCGAGATCTAGGGTTTATTTGTGAAACCTGTGATTGAGACTTAGTCCTTAATAAGCATGCCATTTATGTTGTGACTAGGAGTTCTACGAGGCTTGGGAAATAGGATCACACTCGAGGTCGCTTTGTCGTCAGCACAGGACTTGAGGTAAGAAAACTGGCAATGCACATAGAGTTGATTGGTTGCTATGCATATTAGCATTGAATTATCTGGGGACAATCAATGCGATCTATATTTGGCCATCGTGTTTGAACGTGGGGTCGGTCGGCAAGCGTGTGTAACACAAGTCATCGACAATCGTTTGCAACGCAGGTCATGAAAGCGAGTTTATTTTAAGGGTGTAGTCCCCACTCACTTGGCAAGGCTATTTTTCCTTAGTCGTGTAAATGATTCATATGATTGAAAAAAATATACTTGTAATTGTGAAGCGTGTTTATGATGTATATGATTGGAATGAATGCATTTATCATCTGTGAAGCATGTGTTTATTGCTTATGAGTACATGGATTATTATTGTGCCTTGTGGATTTCCTTGTTGGGTCTCAGCTCACGAATGCTCCATGGTGCAGGTAAGGGCAAACTTAGGGTAACCAGCCATGATTTGGAGAGCTTTGGAGCGGTGCTAACATATTCGGCCTGCTTGGCCATCATGGTCAAGTTATTTTGAGGAAGTTAGAACATTTGTTCGATTTTGCCGCTTAGGTCGACTATTTTTGTAATGTTTGATATAAGTTTCTTTTAATTATAAACTTTTGGGATCCCATGTATATATTCAAACCTTTTAATGAAAAAATTTAATTATATTGGCAAAAAAATTTAGTACCTAAACCATCGTTTAATTTTAATTACACTTTTGAGTCCAAATGACTTGCTTATCGAGTTAAGCAATATTTTAAACACACGGTGTAATGGTCCTAGGTTAGTAGCACATTAAAACTTGGTATCAAAGCTTCCAAGGCTTATCGTTCCTAAAGATAGACCGAATATGTGCGCTCACTGCTAAAGACAAGCTCGACTCATGGTTTGGTTGTTAATAGGTTTAATACCTATTCAAATGTTTATTTGAACTATATGCTTTATCTGTATGCTAGAATAGAGAGCATGATATATAATGTTAGAGCATGGCCTATTGATTGAATGTTATATACATGTGTTTTAGCATTATTGCTGCATGTGGATGATGTGTTGTTTGATTATGAGGTTGGGACGATTTCTGGATACAGTTATCATGCCTGATAGGTCGGGTCATTGATTGTAGTCGCACCTAGAAGTTATGCATCCAAGTTAGTTAATTGGACCAAGTAGGATTGATAATGAGACCGAAAATGATAATCAGGGCCTATTGTTTGAATGGTATATACATGTGTTTTAGCATTATTGTTGCATGTGGATGTTGTGTTGTTCGG
Source organism: Humulus lupulus (assembly GCF_963169125.1). Lineage (NCBI taxonomy): Eukaryota > Viridiplantae > Streptophyta > Magnoliopsida > Rosales > Cannabaceae > Humulus > Humulus lupulus. The sequence continues at coordinate 32,023,567 of NC_084799.1, forward strand.
TTATGATCGTGGGACGGTTTCTTGATACGATTATCATGCCTGATAGGTTGGGTTATTGATTGTAGTCGCACTTGGAAGTTATGCATCCAAGTCAGTTAATTGGACCAGGTAGAATTGATATTGAGATGAAAATGATAATCATGGCATGTTGACTGAATGTTATATACATGTGTTTTAGCATTATTGTTGCATGTGGATGTTGTGTTATTCGGTTATGACCGTGGGACGGTTTCTAGATACGATTATCATGCATGATAGGTCGAGTCATTGATTGTTGTCGCACTTGGAAGTTATGCATCCAAGTCAGTTAATTGAACCAGGTAGGATTGATATTGAGACTGGAAATGATAATCACGGCCAGAATCCTCCTCTTGCCCCTTGGAATTGGCAGGAAATGTTTACAGATATGAAAGCGAGGTTGCAAAGACAAGAGGAAGATATCATGTGGTTGAGACAATAGATTATGTCAGTGGACGCTGCCCCGTCTGCTCCACCAGTAGCGGCACCAGTTTGGGCTTAGCCTGGGGTTGAGAATAGATGGGAATCGTTGTACGAGAGGTTCCAGAAGTACAAGCCTCCATTCATTGAAAGAGGCCTAGATCTGCTCATAGCTAAGCAGTGGATGGGCATGATTAGCTCCATCCTTGACCTTATGAAGGTGGTAGGAAATGATAGGGTGGTCTATGCCACATGTATGTTACAGGATGCTTCCCAGACCTAGTGGGGAGTGGTATCCCAGACTTGGAACATTGTTACGTTGGGTTGGGAGGAATTTAGACAGTAGTTTAATGAAAGGTATTACAATGACGCAGTTCGAGCTGCGAAGATGAACGAATTTATGAATCTAGTTTAGGGCAACATGACAGTGATAGAGTATGCCATTAAATTCAATGGGTTGGCCATGTTTGCTTTTGACTTGGTGCCGACCGATGTGGCTCAAAATGAACAATTTATTCGAGGGTTGAATTTTAGGGGAGCCCAAGGCGTCAAAATCGCCCCAATAAATGATATTTTTATCTATGCTCAGGCAGTATAGAATGCCCTTATTGTTGAGGGCGCAAATGATGAGATATGGAGAAAAGGCGTCTTAAGGAGCGACGCTTGGAGAATGGTACCTCTGGTTACCAGACTGAGTAAGGGAGGAGGCCCCAGTGATCAGAAAAGAAAGGCTATAGACACATTTAGCACCCCTAGACCAGAGAGAGGGCCCGAGGTGCTCAGAGTAGCTGACAAGGCAGGGGTGAGAAGTGGAAGACTTGCCAAAAGTGAGCTCAGTGCAGAAGACGCCACTTGGGAGGATGTCGTGTTAAGGCAAGTTTCTTGGGTGGCATGGTGGGTCATTTCATGAGAGAGTTCCCGCAATTGGAGAAGGAACTAAGGAAAGGCAAAAATTCAGTTCCAACTTGAGTAGTTGCTTTGACCAAATGGAGGCGGAGGCTAGTCCCTCTGTGGTGACAGGTAAGATTTCTAGCATTGACTTTTCTTGTAAATTACAAATTTATTTTGGCGCTAGATATGAAAATGTCTACTTGGTAAGGTTATAGATTAATGAAGTTGATCCCAGAATATGTATGTTGTGGAATTTGGGACGTTGTCGCCTATTGGAAATCAGTAGCCTTTAGAAGATGGAATTAGATCATTACCAATAGAAGTAATTAGCAGGGAGTAGTCTGCGTACTTAATGGAATAGTAATATAAGAGTTTGACCTGATATTGGATGTGGATTGGTCGGTCAAGTGGGGGAGGCCATGGATTGTAAGAGGAAAATTGTGACTTTTGAGCTTGAAAGATAACCTTTTTGTGTTCATGGGTGCAGTAAACGGGCCTCGGAATCCAATGAATTGATATTGAAGGATAGAGACCTATCCCAAGAAGGGTGCATGATATTTCTAGCTAGTGTGGTGGATACCACAAGGGTTGTACTAGTTGAATCAGAGGTTCTACTGGGATTACCATTGCATCAGGAGATTGAGGTTGTTACTAAACTGACATTATGGATAAAACTTGTATTCAAGGCACCATATAGAATAACATCAGCTGACTAGAAATGATTAAAGGTTTAGTTAAAGGAGATACTTGACTTGGAGTTGATTATATCGAGCTTCTCACCAGGGGGTGCGCCAATATTATTTGTTAAGAAAAAGGAAAAGTCAGTGAGGATGTGTACTGAATATGGAGAACGGAAGAAGTTGATTATCAAGAATAAGTATCCACTGCCAAAGATTGATGACTTGTGTAATCTATTGCAAGGTAAGACAATGCTTATAAGGATTGATCTTCGATCTGGCTATTATCAGCTAAGGATCAAGAGAAAAGACATTTCAAGAACTATCTTCCGCACTAAGCATGGACGTTGTGGATTTTCAGTGAAGGCTTTTGAGCTGACCAATGCTTTAGCGGCCTACGTGGACTTGACGAATAAACAGTTCGAGGATTATTGGGACAATTCGTGTTTAAATTTATCAGTAATGTATTAGCCTACTTCTAATCATAGATAGAACATGAGCAACATATTTGTTTGATATTATAGGGGCTAAGGAAACATAAATTGCAAATGAGGTTCAAGAAGGATGAGTTATGAATTTTTTGAGTGATGTTTTGGGTCACATTTTGGGAAAGGATGGGATCATGCTTGATCTAGTTAAGATAAAAGCAGAAAAAGATAGACCAAGGAACGCTTAAGAGGTCAGAAGTTTCTCGTGACTGGCAGGATACTATCAGCGGTTGGTTGGATCTTCGAGGATTGCAATACCATTGACTGAATTAACACCTGAGAACCCAAGGACTGTCTAGATTGGTAGATGTGAACCAGGCTTCCAAGAGTTGAAATAGAGGCTGATCATTGCACCATGGTATTAGTATAAGTATGTGGTGGACTGATATACAAAGACTGTGTAGTGGATAAGATCTTTGTTGTTGTTAAACGAGAAGTTCATAGTGTTTGGAGGTGGCATGACAAGGACCAGAATATGTCCATATGTAGGTTGGGAAGGAGATTGCTTATGCTTCATGATAGTTAAGGAATAAGAACAGAGATATTCTATACATGACTTTGAGTTGACAGTCCTGATGTTGCGTTTAAGGTGTGGTGACAATACTTATGTGGGGGAGAAGTGTGAGAGATACACTGGCATCAAAGTTTAGTGAGTGTTTTATTGCCCATAGGGATTTTAATATGAGATAAAGATGTTGGTAAGAACTACTGAAGGATTGACGGTGAAATCCTTATTATCCCGGGAAACGAACGTGGTGGCGGATGCCATGATTTGGAAAGGTCCAAGCCAAGTGCATGGTTCGAAAACGATCATAACAAAGTCAGTTGAGGAAATGACTGGAATTTATATAGGGATTCATGATTGATAAATTGATAGATATGAACCCTACAAGTGGTGAATTATAGAAAGAGAATCTTAATAGTAGGGGCTAAGGGCTCTACTATTTTGACATGGTTTGTTGAGATATGAAGATCGGATATGTGTTCCGATGGATGTTGGCATTAAGAGAGAGATTTTGGATGAATCTTGTACCACTCCATGCTTGCTACACTCAGGAACCATGAGTGTGTATCAAGATTTGAAATCTGTATATGGGTAGCTAGGCGACTAACCTTTCAGCAAGTGAGAGATGAATACTAGAGGCCAGCTGGGTTATCATGACCTTTGGGAATTTTAGTATAAACATGGGTGTATGTAATTATGGACTTGATGAATGGATTGCCTAGGGTTGTGGGTAAGAGAGTTTTTGTATGAGCGGTTGTAACTCGATATACCAGGGCAGCGCACTTTCTGCCTATGCGAACGAGTTATAATGGAGAACACTATGATAAGTTATATGTGATGGGAGATGGTATATCTCCATGGGGCACCAAAGTCTATAGTGTCGGATCAAGATCCCACATTTGTTTTCAAGTTGTGGAAAGGCTCGCAAAGGATGATGGGTACACGACTGAGATTTGGTATTACGGATCATCCTCAGACAAATAGACAATCTGAGAGGACAACTCAGACGTTAAAGAAATTGCTTTGGGTATATGAATTATGTTTTTAGGGACCCTGGAGTAAGTACAGTCCCTTGATTGGGTTCCTATAACGATGATTATCAGTTAACAACCGGAGTGACTCCGTATGTGATATTATGAGATAAGAAGTTACAACCACCCATTTTTTGGGATGAATTGGGAGAAATGAAGTATTTTGATCCTGAAACAGTTATGAGAACTAATGAAATTATTGAGAAATGTTAGATCAGGAGTACTCGCTTTATTAATAAGGCAGAAAAGCTATGCAAATTCAAGTATAGGAACGTGGAGTTCCAGAATTGGAGATTTTGTGTTTCTCCGGGTATCACAGATTAAAGAGATAAAATGAATTGGAAAGAAAGGAAAATTGAACCTTAGGTTTGTTAGACCTTTGAGATTCTAGGAAAGTTGCCTACAAATTAGCTTTACTTCGGCATTCGCAGGAGTTCATAGGGTGTTTCAGGTATCGATACTAAGGAAAGATGTGTCGAGTACTACACATGTTGGTGTAACGCCCCAAAATTCCTAATGAGGCTTGTTGCCTTGATTAGCGTGTCGGGAGGGCACATGGAGTAATTATGTGTTCATTAATTGAATAAATATGTGATTATGTAGATTATATGAGTTATATTATGATATGATTGTTTATGCATGTTTAAGTGTATTAAATATGCTTAAAGGCCCACTTTTGTTAAAAATTGGCATTTTTCGTAATTTTGACCTGTTGGGGGTATAATTGTATTTTATGCGCTATATACTTGAGACCACATGATTATGTGGATATAATTGTGATATTCGGCAAGAGTCGATCATTTTGAGAAATTTAGTGGAAAAGTCATGATAGGGAGTTATACCCAGCTAGGGGTGAGTCAAGGGGTATTTTGGTAATTTTATGTATTTTGATAATTAATGGAATATGTGACATTGTTTGGGGAAAATATTTGTATTTGGAAGATTGGTTGATTAAATTGGGAATTTGTGGAATTAATGGGGTTAATGGGAATTATAGGTAATGACCATTTTGCCCTTGAGGTTTACTAAGGAAGATAGGCATGAGGAGAGGTAAATGGGTCGTTTGACCCTAAAATTAGGAAAGATGGCTAAGGAAATTGGCAGCCAACACTCCCAAGTTTGGAATGCTTTCCTCTTGCTTTGCACTACACGTCAAGGCCAAGAAGTACTCAAGCTTATAGCCAAGCTTAGGACCGTTGTGTTGGGGAGTTTTGGGAGGAATTCAGGCTGCCAAAAGGACTAGCAGTTGTTGGAGACTTCAGAACCCATCAAGGATTTCAAATTCAGCAAGTTAACCCTCATTTTCCTAAGTTTTATGTCTTTTTTAGTGTTCTAGAGTTTTCGAAGCTTTGGTTTTGAATTCTAAATTTTGGGTAACTTTGGAAGGTATAACTTGATTTTTTGAGGATTAGAAATCGTTTATAACCTGTTTGTGGGTTCAATTGATGTTGATCTTGTCAAGTTAATAGTGGTTTGTTTTTAGATTTTTGGGGTCTAAGTTGAGAATGAAGCTCAATAATGGCAATCTAGAAATCTTTGTGTTGTTTGAGGTGGTTTGTGGCCAAAAACGGTTGGAAATACATGTTTGGGTCATATTTTGAGTCTGGTTTTGAAGGGGAAAACTGTGGGTTCGTATTGGGGAAGAACATATGAATTCTGGGTTTATTTTGAGTTTCTAGCGACCTAGCGCAACCGCGTTAGGTTGTGGCGCGACCGTGCTAGTGTCCCAGAAAGAATGACATCTTGATTATGATTTGGGATTTCGAGACCTGTGGCGCGATCGTGCTGGGTAGGGCTCTCTCACGCCAATACTACAGAAAGCCCAAATTTTCTATGGGTGCGACCGCGCCAAGTGGGCTCGGGGTTTCTAGGAATGGTTTTGGGGACCTTCTTGGGGGCTCGGGGTACATTCCTATCACCCCGTTGACTGGGAATAGTAGTTCCAAGAGTTAGGGTTTGAATTGGAACGCAAGATCTAGATTTTATAATGTCCCAAATGTGCAAATAAGGCTTAGTGCCTTGATTAGTGTGCCAGGAGGGCAATAACTGATTCAATTATGTTAATACGTGGATTAAATGTTTATGTGATTAGAAATGCATGTTTAGGTGAGTTAAATATGCATGTGGGCCCATTCTGGTTAATAGGGGCATAATTGTAATTTTGGCCCGTTGAGGGCATAAATGCAAATTATATGTATGTTGTCCTTGATACCACAAGATTGTGGTGATATATTTGTGATGTGTGATCTGAGACGGTCCTAGGGAGCAGAATAACGAAGTATTCACAACGGGGTCGAATACCCGGCTCAAGGTGAGCTTAGGGGTATTTTGGGGACATAGTATGTGTTCGGGATTAGCGGGTAACGGATAGCAATTTAGCGATCATTTGGGTATGTCGAGATTAGATGAGAATTATAGGAACACTCGAGGAATTAGCGGGATGTGGAAAATGACGGGATTGCCCTTGGTGGCATTAAGGGATTAAGGTTACACTTAGGGGCAATTTTGGACTTAGGCAGCTGAGGATAAACTCAAGCCCAAAACAGATTTCTGGAACTAAAGAGAAACATAAAATAGAACCTCTCAGGCTATCTCTCTTTCTCTTTCTCGGCTATCTCTCCCTCTCTTGGTGACTTGGAGAATTTTGGGAAGAATTGAAGGAAAAACTCAGAATTTGAGACTGGAAGTTGAGGATTTGCAGCTGGAGGTGTAGAAGATCTAGCTTAAGGTCGGAATCATCACTGAGGTACGTTTTAGAACAAGTTTTCTTACTGAATTTTCTGGTTTACTTTAAGTGGTTTGAGGTTTTGAACTCAAGTATTCAGGCTTAAGTTGTAGTAAGATTTTAGTTAAGTTTTTGGGGTGCTCGTGCTAGTTATGTTACTTGGATATGAATTCTGGACTGAATTCTAGGTTTAAGGTTTGGAATTGGTGAATTTCAAGAAGTTTAGCTCGTAAAATGCATGAGGATTTTTGGGTTTTAGGGCTCGCGTCGCGGCCTGCATGAACTCAGAGGCTTGTGGGCCTCAGATTTTTGCCCAGGCGCCGCGGCCCAGGCTGAGGCACACCGCGTCCCATGTCCCTTTGATGAGAGCCCAAGGCTCTCTGACTTGTGGCACGCCGCGGCCTTTAAGGGATGGGCCGCGACTCAAATAGACAATGTTGGCCAATTGAAGGTTTTAAGTTTGGGAACCCAAATGTTAAGGCTCGAGTAGTATTCTACTACCCAGTTTAGTAGATTTCAAGGTCCTGAAGGCTAGTATTTTAATTAGAAGTTCTTAATTGGTTAGTGATTTATGGATATCTATTTATTATGGCATCGTGACAAGGTTTTATGTCAAGGCTCGTGTTTAGGGGATTGTGCTCGGGATCGCGTTAATCTATTAGCTCAAGACAAAGGTAAGAAAAGTGTTTGTGTCTGTAGAGCAGGGCATGGCTCGATTATCTGTGTTTAAGTGTTTTATGTGAATGTTATAACCTGCTATGCTATTGATTGTGAATAAATGGAGAAGGCCAAGAACAGAGAAGGCTGAGAACGGCGAAGGCCGAGAACTGTGAAGGCCGAGAATGACGAAGGCTGAGAATAGCGAAGGCTGGGATTGGCGTTAAGCACGCTGAGTGGAGGCTGCTCGGGTGAGACCCTATAAGGGTGTTGTATCCACCCGCTCGGTGAAGACCGCGAACCCAGGGCCCAGTAAAGCACTCGGGTTGGCGTAGGCCACTATATGTCTAATCTGCTGTCTGTTAAAATTGTAAATTATCAGATTGATTGTGATATGGGCTTCAGTTCACAGGTGCTCTATGGTGCAGGTAAGGGCATGGGAAAGGTCGACCAACCATAAGTTGGAGAGCGTGGAGCGGCGTGTACATGTTCGGCCTACCTGACTTCCACGGCTAGGGTTATTTTGAGGAATATGTTGTAATGGTTGGTTTTGTCGCTTAGGTCGACTGTATTATTAAATTGGAATAGTAATACATTTCAAATAGTATTTTGGGATCCCAAATGTATAACTTTTATGATTTTAATGAATGTCCAAATCTTTTATAATTAATGTTATCAAATGAATTTTTATTTCAATTTAATCACACATTTCAACTTAAAACCTCGATTAGCGAGCTAATGGCACATTTATAAATCACATGGTAACAACTGTAAGGTAGTAGGGCGTTACAACTTGGTATCAGAGCGTGTCAAGATTTATGGTTCCTGGAGATCGATCGAACATATACGCTCACTGCCAGTGACAAGCTCGACTCAAGGTTGGTCGGTATTAAATGAACTATGTGTTTAATTGCTTGTTTGAGTTGCCCTATTTACCTGAATATTGTTGTAACGCCCTGGATAACCAAGACCGTTACACTGTGTGTTTAAAATAGTGCAAGACTTGTTAATCAAGTCATTTAAACAAAATGTGAATCTAACGTCATCAACAGATTAGGAATAAAAGATTTTGATCGCAAACAGGCTATTTTCATTAAAAATGACAGTTTAATACATGGAAATTCAAAACAGGGTTTAGATGATTTAGTTACAGCAAATTCCAAGGGTTACAAATAATTTAAGCCACTCTAATGGCAAAATATACATTTTAGGTTTCCGTCCCTGTACAATTCCCCGACCGTGGCGGCCGAGTAGCTGACAATGTACACCTCGCCCCCAGAGCTCTCCAACTCATGGTTGATTCAGCATACCCTTGCCTTTACCTACACCACGTAGCACCTGTGAGCCGAGGTCCAGCAAGAAAGCATGATATCATAGCAAGATCAACATCATTAATCAAATATTCCACAATGCACAACCAGGAATTCAGCAATTCATAACATTTATCCAAACAGTGATAACACTCGACAGATTAACAATTTGTCATCTAGACAGTCAACAAATCATATCCATAACACAATATTCACGCTCATAATCAACAGTTTATCACATTCATCAAGTAATACTCAGGGTCGACGCCTTTAGGTCGCACCCTCTATTTAACCCATTGTCTTCAACTCACTTAGGCCGCCCCCAGTGTAATACTCACTGACTCCGGCTAGCTTAACCGAGCTCAGTGATGAATAAGATGCCTCAGCTACCAGTGGCCGAGCCGCGCCCTGTTCGCAAATATTGATTCCGAATTCCTTAGGTCGGTTATCGCATGTCCCATGGAATTATACCACCTCATGACATGATATACAGACATAGGGAGCTCTTAGTCCCATCATGTTCACATGGTTAATCACATTCACATAACAGTGCATACAAGCATAGGGAACACTTAGTCCCAACCTAACCACATAATCAGGTGTAGCTTTCTTACCTTTAGATCTTGCTAGCTCGTTCAATTGATCCTCAAGCATGATCCCGTCTGAACCTTAGCGCGTACCTAGTCACAGCCATAGATCAGAATCACCACCAAACTTCAAATCCAAAACCTAGCTTCGGGACCAATCCCGAGCCCCCGGGAAGCCCTAATTCCACCAAACGGGGTGGTGGAATCAAACCCCGAGCCTCCGGGCATAAACCCTAAGGAAAAACTCAAAAACCCCTTTCTGGAGACAGGGTAGCGCTACAGCGCTCTAAGGAGGGCGCTATAGCGCTACAAGCAGAACCAAAACGCCCAGGAAGCCCAAGCTTAGCGCTGTAGCGCCCAAAGGCTAGCGCTACAACGCTAGTCACAGACCAGCATCACTCTGTTTTCCCCTCTTCGACTTTCCTCGAACCAAAACCCCTTAGAACCCTTCCAACCCTCAATTACACACCAAATTGAGTCTACCATCACCTATATCTCACCCCATACAACTCAATAACACAAGACCTAACCACATGCATCATTAAACTAGAAAAACAAACATTGAACCCAAGAACTGAAAGATTCAACCAGAAACTTAGATACTTAGAACATCAAAGCCAGAACTTGTTACCTTCTATGGAGGATTTTGACCTTAGGTTATTCCTAGCATCCAACCAGCCTCAAGCCCTTCAACTCCTCAGGTTGATATCCCTTTATTCCATCTGAAACTCAAACTTAGAAACCATCTCATTAAAACCCAGAAAAAAACACATCAGGAAACCTTAAAACTTACCTCAATTGACTGGCCAAACCCTGCTAGTTCTTCTAGCTTCACCAAGGTCCTTAGCCCTAAGCTCCATCCTGAGCTTACTCTGGAATTCCAGCTCCAAAACTCACAAAGAATGGTGAAGAGATGACCCAGTCGAATGAGAGAGAGAGATAACTCTAAGTGTCCTGTTTTTCTTTCTTTCCTTCTTCTTTTCTTTTCCTTAAGCTTCTGAGTTTATCTACAACTTCCACTAAGATTATAAAGCAAAGTATAGCATATCCTTTAGTAAGCCAAATGACCACCTTGCCCTCCCACTAATAGCTAAACCTTTAAATCATCCTAGGGGCATTTTGGTCATTACTCCCAATTCCCACTAATTTCTTTAATGTCTTTAATATTTACCACTTACTTTCCAATACCCAACTAATCACCAATTATATTTCTCAATATCAAATCGTCTCCAATATATTCTCCAAATTCCCAGATACATCCCCAGGCTCACCCCGAGCCGGGTATAAATCCCCGCTGTGACTTTCCTGCAAAACCGCTTGTTAGGATCGCCTCGAGCCACAAGCTGCAAACATACCCACATAATAATGTGGTCTCAACATTAACCTACCAATATACACACAAGTATGCAATTACGCTCTCAATGAGCCAAATTACCAAAATACCCTCACAACAGAGTATATAACCCCATGCATGCCTCTATCATCATATAATAATATGAACCACATAATCATGCATATAATCATATAATAGCGCGATAAAACAATTATGGCCCTCCCGCCTCCTAATCAAGTTCCTCAACCTTATTAGGAAATTTGGGTCGTTACAACTATCCCCTCCTTACAAAAATTTCGTCATCGAAATTTTATCTGAACTGCTCGGAATATAAATTCCGCACAACTGATTCCAGTTACCCCGGTCATTCCTTGACCCCACTATTTCTAGAGCGTTACCTTAACTCAAGGTACAATCCTATTCCTCAAAACCTTATTCTTCCTACTCATAACTGAACTGATCACTCCACATGGCATAACTCTATCTTTAACTGCAGATTCCTATCAATCAACACATGAGTTTCTCCAACCCATGTCCTCAACATGGAGTACAAAATACACCGCGTACAGCTAATAGTGCCCAAAACTGTGATCAACTTAAAAACAACCTCACTGATCCTTCCCCGGATCCAAACAGCCTTAATACTCTGGGGTCCAACTAGCTCTTCACCCCTCTATCTCTGGTGACATCCTAAGGAAGATACCATCTTCTACTTGAAACTCCATACTCATGTTTCCCAATTCAGTAAAGCTTTTTCATTTACTTTGAAAAGTGAGTTTCCATGCTCTAACCTTTTAATAATCTCAATGATCCCCTGAACTACCTCAAGATCCAAATACAACATCTCACTTACCTCATTCCAACGAATGGATGATATACAATCCTTATTATACTCCATCTTATCAAGTGTTCTTCCAATAACTGGATAACTCCCTTTCTCTCTGATTTACCATCAGTTGAAAATAGTAAAATTCATCAGATTTCGATTATCTATTCATCGCCTTCCTTAATCCTCCCAAGACCTGAGAGTAAAATAAAGTCCTCATTCAATGAAATTAACCCCGAACCCCATGGAGGCTTACCATTCATCTCGCTTAGAGTTCTGAATACTGGTCAGCTGTATAAATTATCCTTACTGATAAAAGCAAGTTCTCCCCAGATGCTGGTTCATAATGACCCAACCGTCTTGGCAGCCTCTCTGCGATACCTATCACGATATTCTCTTATTCCCATTATAACATACTCAAAGGCTGCGATACCTATCACGGTCTGTTATCAGGTTAAGAATTTTGTTCCTCATTCATTATATTCCTCTCCACCTAGGCCTCCAATACAAAACCTTCAGATTATGGTACCTTTTTCCTGGTGTCTGGATGAAAAGACCAAGAGAGTAGTACAAGATTCATCCAGAATTTCCATGTAACTTCGGTGCCCATCAGAGTCCAAATTTGATCCTTATATCACGATAAACTTATACATAACACTGTAAAATCCTTAGCTAACTCAATTAAGACTTGCCTTTAATTCCTTTCATCTGGGATTTCCTTAACTGTCTTTCTTGATCCTTCATAAGATAATAATTCCAAGTATCAACTGGCTATTAAGCCTACTGGAAACTCCACTCTAGTTCTAGTTGGATCCTTTAACCAACATCATGCATAGACCATCACTTCCTCCTGTCTTGAAGTGTCATAGCAACTCAACAATTGATTCTAATCTATAAAAAGACGTAGAACTCAACCCAAATACATGTACCACCATGCTTGCCTAAGGAAACTCTTACTTCCAAGGCATTCTTTAACCTTGACAAAGTTCCAACCAGAATACATCACTATGTCGTCGATCAAGATAATCACAAATCTAATTCAGATAATCTTTGAATACTCTTTTCACCTATTTTACAAAAACAGTTTGGCATTGACCAAACCCTCAACACGTGACTCAGCATCCACAGTGCCCTTATCTAACATAATAGCAATCTCCTGCCTATCCTCTTCCCTAATCTCCAGCTGGTAATAACCAGATCAAAGATCCCTAACTGTCCCTGATCTCTAGCTGGTAATAACCAGATCAAAGATCATTCCTGAAGAATATCATCCTACTCAACAATTGAGACTTTAATTCTCACAGCCTTGTTAAAACCATTCAATAAAGCGCCTTAGATCTGATTCCATCACTGACACCAATCTTATCACCATTCCATCTCTTTACACAGACGAACTCCTTGACAAATTTCTTGGAAACTTATCTGGAAACTCACAAACTAATCCAGTCTGTCTTGTCCCACTGATACAACTCAAGTAGTGTCCATCACACTAGCTAAGGTTCTAATCATCCCCCTGCATTAGATTTCCCACTCCAGGTACAAATGCTAACCACTGCAAGGATTTCCCCTTTTAAACTCAAGAGTTACTGCTCCTTTCGTACAACCCATCACTGTTCCCCATACTTGATCAACTCTTCATATTCAAAATCCTTACGTTGTAACTGTCTTCGAGGATACTTCAAGAAATAGCTGAAATGTTCATCGGTCTTAGTGTGTTTCCGATCACATATCTTCGTTCCTGATCTCTTCCCTTCCTGTAGCTTAACCTTAAATACCTTTGAAGAATGAAGTTAATTGTAACGCCCCAAACTCCAGGGATCGTTACGGTGTGCCTTGTAAACAGTGCTAAACTCGCTAATAGAGTCATTTGGCCAAAATCGTGAACTAAGTATGATTAGCGGTTTAGGGATTAAAAACTTTGGTTAGGATGTAACGTTTCACTAGAACGTTTAATTTATACATTGGGATCCCGAAAATAAAGTTTCAGAGTTTATTACAGAAAATATTTACAACAAGCCGTTCTAAGCGGCAAAACAGGGTTCAACCCTAGTTCCACTTTAAAACCTCGGCCGTGGCGGACGAGCAGCTGCATATGTACACGTCATCACCTAAGCTCTCCAACTCAAGGATGGTCCAGCTTCCTCTTGCCTTTACCTGCACCACGTAGCACCCGTGAGCCGAAGCCCAGCAAGAAAACACAGAATAACATGATATAATATCAACAATAACCATAGTAACCATTCAGGACTATCAGTCCAAGCAAATAGGTGACAATAGCCAAAAGTCACAATAATGAGCATCGCTCCTTCTAGCCATGTGACGATAGGGTCACCAGGGCTTAACTGATAAGTGATCTTTTCATAAGTTTGATTAGGACAGGTGCATGGTGATTAGTCACCAACATAACCTTCCTCACGACTCTAGAGTCGAAACTATGGACAACGTCCCTTAGCCATGTGACAAACGGTCACCGGGGTCATATACCTTGGCTATAGTCATCTGGTCGTAGACCAGGCAAGCGCTTATAGTTCTCATTGACCTTCCGGTCGGTCCAGCATTAATACCCCATATGAGTCATTCAATGCCGACCTTGATTGGATCCAATCTTTATTTGGCCCGGCGTTCACAACGCACTGCCACTTCTGACCCTTGGGTCGGTGAAACACGACCAGTGCTCAGCCCGTGGTGAACTTAACTAATAAGTCACAGCTTCACAGACGGATCTGACACCATTGTCGATTCTGACTAATAAGTCAGCGCCATACACAGGTAAGCCATGCCACCAAACATATATCACATGTCTATTATCCATAAACAAGGTATTCAGCATGCTTACTTAACAGGTATTAGTACCATTAGGACTATGCATAAACACAGAGGTTCAAGCTCTGAACAATATCATACCCAGTATACAAAGCATGTCCTAATCACATGTTTCTCATGCATCATATGCAATATATCCTGCAATCAACGTGCATCAATACCAGCCGTGCATGCCACGCTTAATAACCAACCAACATGCATCAAGAATAGCCATGCATGTCATACTCAATAATCAACCAACATGCATCATAATAGCCATGCATGTCATACTCAATAATCAACCAACATGCATCATAATAGCCATGCATGTCACATATACACAGGGTGCAGTTTTCTTACCTCAAAGTCGAGCTAGAACGATCAAAAGAATGACCCTTGAGAACGATCAACTTCTAGTCCATTAGCGGTCACCTAGTCATAACCAAATATAAAACCTCATCAAAATGAGTAATTAAATACTTCCAAACCCAACCCAAGCCTCCAGAATATCAAATCCCACTCAACTAGGTAGTAGGATCGATCCTAGGCCCTTAGAGTTAAGTTCCCATCACAAAAACCACCATTTAGTATTTTTTTCCCTTAAGGGCTGCGGCCCTACATGGACCATGCCGCGGCACGCCCCCCAGACAGAGCCTCCACCACCTTCTTCAAGCTAGGGCCGCGGCGCCCAAGAACAGGGCCGCGGCCCAACTTCGCACCAACCATTTTTCTTCGTTTTTCCACTTCTAAAACCTTTCAAAAACCCATCTAAACATCTCCAAATCATCAAATAAATATTACCAAACTTCTCAATGGTCCAAAACCACCAAAACCTGAAGTTCAAACCAACCAAAAACTCAAAAATTCACAAAGTCCAATCCTAAGCTTAAAAACTTAAGAAACTCAAAACTTAACTCAAAAAAACAGAGCACACCTTAAATTCATAACTAGAACTCACCTCAAACACGGTTTTGAATCCCCTTTAATGGCTGTGACAAGTTCCCTAGCTTCCCCCTTTGATCTCCAAGCTTAACTCCTCAAGGTGGCTCTCAAAATTCAAAGAAAAGGATGAAGGAAAGTTTGTACGGGAGAGAAAGGATGAAAGGATGAGGTTAGGCTCTGTTTTGCTCTGTTTCTACAGCCTTCCAAACCCCCAAAATCTGATATAAATCCTTAAGGTCAAAAGACCATAATGCCCCTAGACCAATTTAAAAGCTTCTAAACACTCCCAAGGGTAAATTCGTCATTTCCAACCTATACCGTTAATTATAATTAACGCTCACCAATTCCCGCTAATCTCAACATTCCCAAATACCAATAAATCATATCCCATTACCCTTTAATTCCCGGTAATGCTCTAATCATTAAATTCACCCCGAGACTCACCCCGAGCCCCGAACTTAACCCCGTTATGACTAGACCGAACACTTACATCTCATGATCGTCTCATGTCGATAGCTCGAACCAATCCACCTTATAGTGTGGCCATATTAATTAATCACAATCATGCACCCAAAATATACAATTACGCCCACAGTGGCCAAATTACCCACATAATTAACATATGTGCCCATATGCATGCATTCACCATCATATAACAATATAATTCACGTAATCATGCATATAATCATTAAATACTATAATAAATCAAGTATGGCCCTCCCGGCCTCCTAATCAAGGTCCTAAACCTTATTAGGAAATTTGGGGCATTACATTAATACCCTCTGAAACCTTACCTCTGACCCCGTTGCTTCAGTCGTGATATCATCAATATAGTAGTCGTTCACGTTCCACTTCTAACTAGGGAGTAGTTCACCTCATTGCTAGTGAATCTGAATGCAACCCATCCATGTCATTTCTCTATTCTCTGCTTGTCAGACTTACCCAGGTCGTTGAAGTACAAAACGATTAGGAATCCTTACTATTAATACATCACACCCCTCTCGGTACAAGTAATAATTCATGAGATGTCTCTTTCCTTGATCCTTATCTAGTAATAACCAGATCGATGATCAACTCCTGAAGACATCGTCCTGTCTTGTAACGAGGCATTTAAACTCTTCATCCCTAGCAGGCAATATCCACGAGTCCCACGACGCAATATTCTGCCCAATTCACTTATAAGTCGCATACTTTTTCAGGTGACTCAATAATTCCCTAAGCCAACCTAATATCATTCCTCATAGCGTCCCAGATACCAAATCCTTCCATACCCAAGTTCTGAACTGTACCCAAAAGCTTCTAGCATACTCATCTGCATCCTTACTGACTAATTTGATTTCCATTCAGTCTAATCAATATACCTCAAGAGATGCTCATGACTGTCCAGGGTTGTCCCTTATGTAACACATTAACTTTTCTCAACAAATACTCATCTGAATCTTTCCTAATAGACACACAGCTCCAAGTCCTTTCAATTCTGTTTCTATCCAGAGCAAAAGCTATCCAATCCACTGGTCACTTCCGAGGAACTAACCTTGGGCTCTAAATGAATAAAATATCCCAGTCTTCCTTGTCTTGATGGCCAACCTGTAAACTGAACCCCCTTCCTGTCCAAACCAGGAGCCATAAAACCACCAAAGGTTCTCATTCTTCCGATCACTAAGTAGCCACACTTACTAAATTTCCACGAACGAAAATATCATCACCTGTATTCCTTTCATCCTAGATTTCCACGAATGAAAATATCACCACACTTAAAATCCCTTTAGTCCACCAGTCGATATTATTGATATCTCTTGACTATTTCTTATAGAGTGTTTCTTTACAAAAATATGCCAACCCCTTGGACTACCCAGGGTCTTGGTATTTATAGGAAGAAGATATATGGGTTGGAAATGGGGTCATCCCGTGATCTCTTTACCCTTCACGTCATCTCTGTGACACTGATGATTAATTCCTAAACCTTACAGGGAAGTGAGGTTTAATCAATAGGTAAGGATGGGTAATGGGCCGCCTGGCCCAAATCAGATACGGGATGTCCGAATGAGCACGTTAATATTGCGTGGTTGACTTTACAAGAATTCGAGTGTCAGATCTCTGCCGCATCACGAGCTTAAGATGGCGCCAGCTCGTGACACTCATATTGCTGACACGATGCCTCCGAGTAGCGGTTAACTCTCTAATCAGCTCGGGCTGGACAGATGGAGGCCCATAACAAAACAGCTCCGGGTGGACGATTTACACGTGGCAGATCGAATTAGGCCCTTTTCTAGCTCACCAATAGTGCGCGGATATTTAGGGCGTACATTTTCCCCCCAAGCCCCTACTCGTGACCCATGACGTCATTTGTGACCTTCATAGCGGGGGCTTTTAAATTTCCCTTTCGACTCTTCATCTCCTGCCCACTGCGTGGGTATCGGAAACATGGAGCGTTGTGGCTGGCGACTGTTCGGTTTCCAAGAATTGCATTAAATGGCCTATCCTACTTTCGGCCGTCATTTCGCCTCTCAAGTTATGACCCTCGTATCTCGCAGTAATTTGATCGAACGGTCCTCATTCCTTTATGTCTCTTACGTATATATACGGTTGGCCATCTTCCGTATTAGCCACCCTTCATTTGAAATTTTTTCCTCATTTTCTCTCCTTTTTTGTCTCAGAAGTTTTTCTTCTTCCGGTTATTATCCCAGAGATCCCTACGCTCTCGCCACAAGAGTTTCTTCACCAGTCTAGCTTTAAAGACTCCACCAGGACTCCGATTCCTACGCCGTTTGCGACTTTCACACGAAAAATACCCTGTAAGTCCTCTGCCTGTTGCATGTTTTGACCTTTCCGTTTCTCTGTTAGGTAAACCTATTTCTGGTGCATAGGTTGTTTTTGGCTGGTTTTTGGTGCATAGGTTTTGATCCTAGGCATATTAACTATTTGAGAACATGTCTAGGAATGTGATGTTTAGGACAAAATAAATTCTGGGTAATTTTTCTGGGTAGCATTTCTGGGTAGCTTTAGGGAATGCCTGTTAGGAAAATGGAAGGTAAGAGGTTTCTAGGGTGCAAAACCGAGTAGCTTATGGGTCACGCTTCCTAGGCAGTTTTGCTTTTTTAAAACTTTCCCTCCAAGGCAAGCATTATCCTGACCCTCCTGACACACAGATCCCGAGCAATCACGGATTCGTTGGAGACGTGGGCGCGTGACCATGGCAACGCGTGGCTTCACATACCGCGGGCTGAGATTACCTCAGCCCGTGTACGAAAATCATTTCTCACGCTATATACTTTTTTCTATTTTTAGGTCGCTTATTTAAACTTTTCTTCATTCTTGTTTATTAGGCGACCAGATGGGACCCAGGAAGAACATTCCCAAGAAGAGCACGGCTGGTTCATCATCCCAGCAGGCCAGCAAGGGGAAAGGGATTGCGGTGGATTCTCCCATCCCCCACTTCAGTCCCACAGTGGAGAAAGAGGTCGAGGTGGGACCTAACGCTTTCTTCGAAGCAGAGAGAATAGTCTCGAAGATTACGACCCAAGGGAGGGTCAACAAGATCCTTTTTTCCCAGAACATCGAAATTGGGACAGGCGCTCTTGTTGCCCGACCTCCCCTAGAGGGCGAGAGGAGCTACACGCCTCTCGACAAGGAGTTCGCGGCTTGGAGCGATGAACACCTCAAGGTTGGGGCCTTCCTACCTCTGGACCAGTACTTCGCGAATTTCCTGAATTACGTGAAGCTGGCTCCCTACAAACTGCCCCCTAACTCCTACCGTCTGCTAGCGGGGCTGAGGTACCTCTTCCTGAGGCATGAGTGGGAGGTCCCTACACCAGCGAACATCCTTTTTTTTCTTCTGCCTCAAAGCCAATCCAGATCAATGGGGGCGAGGCGACGGGTTCTACTATTTGACCCATTTTCCCAACTCTCCTGCAGTCATCGAGCTGCCCAGCCACCCGAACGACTTCAAGGACCAGTTCTTCATGTCGACGGGGTTTTCCAATTGCGAGTACCACTAATTCAACCGTCCTCGTAAGTTCTCTCTATTCTCAGCTCGTGAAATCACCATATTGCTTTATTTCTTTTCGTGTGCACTGACTTGAATATCATCGTGCAGCCATTTTTGCGAGGACGACCAAATCGGTGACCCTTGGGGGTCAATACGAAACCTTGGCGGGGCTTCCATCAAGTGAGAAAGACTACCGCCAGCTTGTGTCTGATGAGACGATGATGGCGTGTAAGTTAATTTCTCTGGGCCAGACTCTGGCCTTGAGGAGGATGCGAGCTATCCGAGTAGCTCGTGAGCTGGTGTCTATCCCCGAGGGGGATGCCGCAGACAGTGACGAGTAGGACGAAGAAGATGAGGTGCCACTCGTGCAACGAAAGCGAGCTCTCGAGGCTGCTCAAGGCCTCGACGTGGATCGGATTCAGTCGGGGGCAGCAGCCGGCCCCTCCGACCAAGATAACCCATACCTATTTAGGGACTTAGACAGGGCTGCCATAGACCTAAGGCTTGCTAGGTTTAACCCAAGCCGGCTCGTACATCGTCATCGAGATGACCCAGAACTTAACATAACCCTACTCTAGTGTGTAGATCAACTAGTGTTGCGCCATGATATGGGTCGTCCTAGGGGCACCGTAGTAGTAGACAACACTTTGTCCTTTAGGTCGGAGGGTAGGACCTTTTCAATACACCTTTAGATTTTTCTTGTAATAAAGTGACCTAACGTGTATACTAATGTTCCCTTCTTTTTGTTTCAGGCAAAGAGATGGCGCCTAGAGACAACATCCTACGATCCATCTTCCAGAGGGGGAATCCTCCCTCCGGATCATTCGGGCCACTGGTCAAGAAACCCCGGCTGACCAAGAAGACTCCTTGTAACGACCCAAATTTCCTAATAAGGTTTAGGACCTTGATTAGGAGGCCGGGAGGGCCATAATTGATTTATTGTGCCATTATATGATTATATACATGATTATGTGGGTCATATTATTATATGGTGATAAAAGCATGCATGGGGTTATATACTCTGTTGGGAGGGTATTTTGGTTATTTGGCTTATTGAGAGCGTAATTGCGTACTTGTGTATATATTGGTAAGCTAACGTTGAGACCACATTATTATGTGGATATATATATGTGTGTGTGTGTGATATGTGACTCGAGACGATCCTAATGAGCAGATCAGCGAAAAGTCATGGCGGGGATTTATACCCGGCTCGGGGTGAGCCTGGGGGTATAAATGAGAATTTAGTGAGTATACTGGAGTCTATTCTGATATCGAGGAATATTATTGGTGATTAATTAGGTATTGGGTAGTAAGCGGTAAATATTAGAGACACTCGAGGAGTTAGCGGGAATTGGGGTGAAATGACTAAAATGTCCCTAAGTGGACTAAAGGGTTTAGAATTAATAGGGAGGGCATTTTGGTCAATTGGCTTTTTAAAGATAGATACTATTGAGGCTTTATGTTAGTGGAGGTGGTAGAATGTAACAGAAGTCTGAAGAGAAGGAAAAAGAAAGGAGGGGAAAACAGAGAAGTTTTCCTAGAGTCGGTTTGTGGTTTTTCTCACCATTTCTCTTCATTCTTCTTGGAGCAAAATTCAGAGGAGAGCTAGGTCAATTAAGCCATAAGGTTTCTGAGCTAAGCTTGAAGATTTGGCAAGGGTTTAGCAAGGATAGGCCATCTACTTGAGGTAAGACCTTGAAGTTTCTTCAGTTCTGGTTTTGGTTTTTAACTAAGGTATCTAAGCTGAGTTGATGGGGAATTCTAGGGAAGTTGGAGCCAAGAGTTGAGGAGGAGCAGGCTAAGGAACTCTAAGCTTTTAACTTTGATGTTTTGATTGATTTCTGCTGAGTTTTGAAGTCTAGAAGTGGCTATGGTGAATTTTGAGGTTAGGGATGCATGTGCTTGGGTTTTGAGTATTTGGGATGCTTGGGATGAGTGGAGTGTGTTAATAAGCTTTTTTTTTTTAGTTTGGTGAAGGTTTAGAGAAGTTTTGGTTAAGTTTGGTTTGAGAAAATCGCAGGAGGGAAAATTGGGGTATTGCCTGTTTGTGACTAGCGCTACAGCGCTAGCCTTTGGGCGCTGTAGCGCTAGGCCAAGCTTTCTGGGGGAATTTGGTTCTGCTTGTAGCGCTGTAGCGCCCTCCTAAGAGCGCTGTAGCGCTGCCCTGTTTCCAGAAAGGGATTTTAGGTTTATTTGCAAGGGTTTTTGACCAAGGGTTTGGGGTTTGGTTCCACCACCTTGTTTGGTGGAACTAGGACTTCCCGGGGGCTCGGGATTGGTCCCGAGGCTAGGTTTTGGACTTGAGGTTTGGTGATGACTTTGACCTATGATTGTGTTTAGGTGAGCGCTAGGGCTCGAGAGGGGTCGTGCTCAAGGAGTCAAGTGATCAAAGCTAGCGAATTGAAAGGTAAGAAAGCTGCACCTGATTTTGTGGCTAGGTTGGGACTAAGTGTTCCCTATGTTTGTATGCATTGTTATGTGAATGTGATTAACCATGTGGACACGATGGGACTAAGAGCTCCCTACATTTGTATATCATGTCATGAGGTGGTATTATTATGCCATGGGACATGCAATAACTGGCCTAAGAGTGTCGGAATCAATATTTGCGCACAGGGCGTGGCTCGGCCACTGGTAGCTGAGGCAGCTTATTTATCATTGAGCTCGGTTAAGCTGGCCGGAGTCAGTAAATATTACACTGGGGGTGGCCCAAGAGAGCCAAAGACAGTGTGTTAAATAGAGAGTGCGACTTAGGGCGCTGACCCTAAATATTATTTGATGGATGTGATAAATTGTTGATTATGATCGTGAATAGTGTTATGAATATGATTTGTTGGCTGTCTGGATGACAAACTGTTAATCTATTGTGTGTTATCACTGATTGGATAAATGCTATGAAATGCTGAATTCCTGTTTGTGCATTGTGGGATATTTGATGAATGATGTTGATCTTGCTATGTTATCATGCTTTCTTGCTGGGCCTCGGCTCACGGGTGCTACATGGTGCAGGTAAAGGCAAGGGTAGGCTGAGTTAACCATGAGTTGGAGAGCTCTGGGGGCGAGGTGTACATTGTCAGATGCTCGGCCGCCACGGTCGAGGAATTGTACAGGGACGGAAACCTAAAATGTATATTTTGCCATTAGAGTGGCTTGAATTATTTGTAACTCTTGGAATTTGTGGTAACTAAGACGTTTAAACCCTGTTTTGAGTTTCCATGTGTTAAACTGTCATTTTTAATGAAAATAGCCTGTTTGTGACCAAAATATTTTATTCCTAATCTGTTGATGACATTGAATACACACTTTGTTTAAATGACTTGGTTAGCAAGTCTTGCACTATTTTAAACACACAGTGTAATAGTCTTGGTTATCCAGGGCGTTACACTCCTCCTTCTGAGACCACCTCCAAGTCTCCCGCCAAGGGGAGGGGCCAGGTCCCTGCAGCCACAGAGAACATGCCCCCACCTCCCCCGCGACCTCCAGCCCCTACTCGGGAATAGGAGGCACCAGCTGGAACCCCGCCAGTTCTTCTTCCTCCCACCGTGTGCATCTCGGTTAACGCCCAGGCCTTGGAGAAAATCCCTGAGGCCTTCCGAGGGACGGTCTATGAGACTGCGAGCTATACGGTGGAGCATTATTACAATGCCACCTCGAGGGACTTGAGGGAGATCGAGACAAGGAGCCCCGAGAATGTCATGGAGTCTTCGCTGGGGATGACCCTCACGGTAAGTTTACTTAGTTAAATTTCTTTGCTTTCTTCCCAGTACGTGCTTCTTTGCTTTCTTCCCAGCACGTGCCTTACTATCTATGTCTTTGCAGGCGGCTTTGGTTCTACACCGCATCATAGCTCGGTCCAGGGCCAGGATTGACGAGATCAGGGGCGAGTTCCAGACTGCTCAGGCCGCTCTCGCATCTGCCCAACAGCAAGAGCAAAGTGCCAAGGCTGCCCTGACGGCCTCCAAAGAAAGCGAAAAGGTCGCACAAGTCACCTTGGCTGTTGCGAAGACTGAGCTCGAGGAGGCCAAGACTAAGCAGATGGAGGCCGAGGCCGCCACCGTGGCAGAGAGGGTGTCTTCCAGCTCCTCCATGGAGGCCATGCTCTACCATTGCTAGGCCTTCAACCAGGATGGCAACTTCTCCTTTTTGGCGCCCGAGGTGTGGGAGCCATTCCTTGAGAAGTTCAAAGCCCATCTTCAACAGGAGCCACCTTCTGAGACTGGGGAGACTTCCGCTGCTGGCGAGCAAGAGACCTAGGGGGTGACCTCAGCGGAGCGGCCTGGGGGGGCCTAGTATTTTTGTATTTTTCTTTTATTTTCCTGTAACAATTTATCACGAGGTTTTTTCTCCTCGAGACAATTGATTTTAGTTACCTTGAATTTCATCATTTATTTTTCTTTTTAATATGATGTGATTGATAAAAACCTAATTTGCGTTAGTTTATTGACTTTTTCTTCGAAACATACAAAGCATTGCCAGTCAATTTTAACTAACCTCTAAGTTTTAGGACCTGGTCGTACCCAGGACATTAATTTTCAAAAACTTAGTTCGCGTTAGTTTTATCGATACCTCGTGTTCTTTAGGAAAAAAACTGAATCAATTTAACTAACTTCTAAGTTTCGGGACTTGGTCATATCCAGGGCATTTATTTAAAAACTTAGTTTGCGTTAGTTTTATCGACACCTCGTGTTCTTTTAGGAAAAACATTGGTTAGTCAATTTAACTAACTTCTAAGTTTTAGGACCTAGTCGTATCCAGGACATTGATTTAACAACTTAGTTCACGTTAGTTTTATCGACACCTCGTGCTCTTTAGGAAGAACACTGGTTAGTCAATTTAACTAACTTCTAAGTTTTAGGACCTGGTCGTATCCAGGACATTGATTTAATTTCCTGGATACGACCAAGTCCTAAAACTTAGAAGTTAGTTAAATTGATTCAGTTTTTTTCCTAAAGAACACGAGGTATCGATAAAACTAACGCGAACTAAGTTTTTGAAAATTAATGTCCTGGGTACGACCAAGACATTAATTTTCAAAAACTTAGTTCACGTTAGTTATATCGATACCTCATGTTCTTTACGAAAAAAACTGAATCGATTTAACTAACTTCTAAGTTTCAGGACTTGGTCATATCCAGGACATTTATTTAAAAACTTAGTTTGCGTTAGTTTTATCAACACCTCGTGTTCTTTTAGGAAAAACATTGGTTAGTCAATTTAACTAACTTCTAAGTTTTAGGACCTAGTCGTATCCAGGACATTGATTTAACAACTTATTTCACGTTAGTTTTATCGACACCTCGTGCTCTTTAGGAAGAACACTGGTTAGTCAATTTAACTAACTTCTAAGTTTTAGGACCTGGTCGTATCCAGGACATTGATTTAACAACTTAGTTAGCGTTAGTTTTATCGACACCTCGTGCTCTTTAGAAAAAACACTGGTTAGTCAATTTAACTAACTTCTAAGTTTTAGGACCTGGTCGTATCCAGGACATATGCCCCCCAAGTAAATAGAAAGGGATCTTTCTTGGTTACTTGGAACACGCTCTTCTAACACTATTCGCACACAGAAACATACAACGATATACAAAAGTACTTCTCATTTTTTAATAAACAAGGTAGCTTTCATAATTAAGCCTTACAAAAGTATGACTATTGATAATATTTGTTTAGGTGTATAGCGTTCCATGTCCGTGGGATTGCTTCTCCATTAGGCCGAGCTAGTTTAAAGGTTCCTTCCTTCACAACCTCTATTATCTGATAGGGTCCTTCTCAGTTTGGTCCTAAGACTCCATCCTTGGGATCCTTACCGACTAAGAAGACTATTCGGAGCACTAGGTCGCCTAAGTTAAAGATGCGTCTCTTGACCTTTGAGTTGAAATAACGAGTGATCCTTTGTTGATAATGCGCGAGCTGCAGCTGCGAAGCTTCTCGTTTTTTGTCAATTAGGTCGAGGGACGCGCTGAGCAATTTGTCATTCTGGTCTTGGTCAAACGTCCGAACTCTATGCGAGGCTATCTTTGTTTCGACAGGAAGGACGGCCTCACTCCCAAAAGTCAAGGAGAAAGGAGTGTGACCCGTCGAAGTTCGGTGCGAGGTCCGATACGCCCACAGTACCTGGGGGAGCTGTTCAGGCCAAACTCCCTTGGCTTCATCCAACCTCTTCTTAAGGCTTGCTTTTAGTGTCTTGTTCACAACCTCGACCTGTCCATTAGCCTGGGGGTAGGCCATGGAGGAAAAACTTTTAATTATGCTGTGCCTCTCACAAAATTCAGTGAAAAGGTCGCTATCGAACTGGGTTCCGTTATTTGACACGATCTTCTTTGGTAGCCCGAATAGTCAAACAATATTCTTAACCACAAAGTCGAGGACCCTCTTTGATGTAATCATCACCAGGGGCTCCGCTTCTGCCCACTTCGTGAAGTAGTCAATAGCCACCACCGCATAGCTAACTCCTCCTTTTCCCGTGGGCAGGGCACCAACTAAATCAATCCCCCAGACCATGAACGGCCACGGGGATGAGATCATCTTCAGCTCGATTGGAGGGGCTCGGGAAACCGTGGCGAACCGCTGGCACTTGTCGCACTTTTGGACATAAGAAATCGAGTCCTTTGATAGAGTGGGCCAATAATATCCTTGCCTCAATATCTTCAAGGCCAGGTTTTGCCCACCAGCGTGATCTCCACAAAATCCTTCATGTACCTCCTGTA
Organism: Humulus lupulus; assembly: GCF_963169125.1. Taxonomy (NCBI): domain Eukaryota; kingdom Viridiplantae; phylum Streptophyta; class Magnoliopsida; order Rosales; family Cannabaceae; genus Humulus; species Humulus lupulus. Next base: position 32,049,474 of record NC_084799.1, read on the forward strand.
GGATATTTTTTGCTTCGCCTGGCAGAATACACCGCAGAAGAGGTAAAGAAAGACCACAACGGTACAACGTCCCATCTACCATTGTATACCTCGGAGCTTGGTAAAGTATCCTCTTCGCGTCGTTTTGCTCTTCAGGTAACTTTCCTATTGTGAGGTACTCGACTATGGGAGTCATCCAGGTCGGCCTGGCATCTATCATCTCGAACTCTCTCTCGGTTTCCTCTATGCTTGGCCTTTCCATGAATTCCATCGGTACCAGGCCCAAGGTTTCGGCCTCCCTGGAGGTGGCAAGCTTTGCTAAGGCGTCAGCATTGGCATTCTGCTCCCGAGGTATCTGTTCAACTAGGTTGTGCTCAAATGCGGACAGCCCCTTTTTTACCTTGGACAGGTAGGACGCCATCTTGGTTCCCCACGCTTGGTATTCTCCTGATACCTGATTTACCACGAGCTGGGAATCGCTATAGCACTGGATGGAGCTGGCCTTCAGCTCCTGGGCCACCCTTAGCCTAGCCAATAAAGCTTCGTACTCAGCTTTGTTGTTGGATGCTTCGAATCCGGATCCGTTCTCATTAGACGAACCATCCACAAAGACTTTCCATAAGGCTTATACCGGTTCTTCCACTGGTTCCTCTTGGAATCCCGTGCACTCTGCTAAAAAATCAGCTAGAGTGTGGCTTTTGATCGCAGTTCGCAGCATGTACAGTATCTCGAATTGGCTGAGCTCGATAGCCCACTTCAAAAGATGCCCCGATACCTCAGGTTTCTGCAAAACCTGCCTTAAAGGTTGATCGGTTATGACGTGGATTGAATGGGACTGGAAATACGGCCTGAGCTTTCTGGAGGCCGTGATAAGGAAAAACACCATCTTTTCCATCATCGGATATCTAGACTCGGCTCCAAGGAGCCTCTTGCTAATGTAGTAGACCGGCTTCTGAGACCGGTCCTCCTCACGAACCAGCACGACGTTGGCTGCATCTTCCGTTACAGCTAGGTAAAGAAAAGAGGCTCTCCCATTGTTGGCTTAGATAACACGGGCGGCTCAGCTAAATGTGCTTTTAGGCCGAGGAAAGCACGCTCACACTCATCGGTCCACTCAAATTTTTTATTTCCCCGGAGCAGGTTATAGAATGGGAAACACTTGTCGGTTGATTTGGAAATAAACCGATTAAGGGCTGCCACCCTTCCTGTTAGAATTTGGACGTCTTTTCGCGACCGGGGTGATGGAATTTCGAGTAGCAACCTGATTTTATTGGGGTTCGCCTCTATTCCTCTGGTGTTGACTATGAAACCTAAAATTTTCCTAACGCGACCCCGAAGGTACACTTTTGGGGATTCAGCCTCATACCGTACTGTCTTAAAATCTTAAAGCACTCCTTCAGGTTGGGGACATGGTTATCGGCAGTTTTTGACTTAACCAACATGTCGTCAACGTACACTTCCATTTCCTTCCCGATCTGATTAGCAAACATCCTGTTGACCAATCTCTGGTATGTAGCTCCTGCATTCTTCAGCTCGAAGGGCATGACCTTGTAACAATAAACGTTAGTTTTGGTCATGAAGCTAGTGTATTCCTGGTCCGTAGTATTCATGGCGATCTAGTTATAGCCCGAGTATGCATCCATAAAGGACATGAGCTCGTGCCCCGCGGTGGCATCTACCAATTGGTCAATTCTCGGCAAGGGGAAGCAATCTTTGGGGCAGGCTTTATTCAGATCGGAAAAGTCGATGCAGGTCCGCCACTTCCCGTTGGGCTTCGGGACCAAAACAGGATTGGCAACCAAGATCAAGTATTTTGCCTCACGAATAAAACCGCACCTTAAGAGCCGAGCTACTTCCTCTTCTAAGGCCTCAGCTCGGGCCGTGCCCAGGCGCCTTTGTTTCTGGGACTTCACAAGCACGTTTTTGTCCAGTTGAGGGTGTGCATGATGACGCTTGGGCTTATCCCTATCATGTCTTCAAGAGACCAGGCGAACACATCTAGATTCTCTTGTAGAAATCTCAGTAACTCCACCTTCCTCTCATTACACAGGTTTTTCCTGAGCTTCACCACCTTCGAGGGGTCTTTCGGATCGATGTTCACCTCTTTGAGCTCTTCGATGGCCTGGAGCTTGGATCTATCTTCACCTATCCTGGGGTTGATATCATCATTCAAGGTGATACCTTCCCCATTGGCTTCCTAAGGTTTTTCTATCTCAGGAATATGTCTTTCTTCTTGAGATTCCCTATGTCCGCTTTGAATGGTCATCGTCTGCTGCCTGGGTCGTGATTTTCCCTTAATGGAAATGCTATAGCATTCCCTGGCAGCGAGCTGATCACCTCGGACCGTACATATCCCCGTAGAGGAGGGGAACTTAACTGCGAGATGGCGGATAGAAGTTATGGCCTCAAATGCCATCAATGTAGGTCGGCCCAGAATAGCGTTGTAGGCGGTGGGACAATCGATGACCACGAACTTGAGGAGCTTAGAAATAGTTCGGGGCCTTTCTCCCAAAGTTATTACTAGCTCGATTGTTCCTATCGCTGCCAACCCTTCTCCAAAAAATCCATACAGCATCATGGAGGTGGCCTTCAGATCGGTGATAGACAATCCCATTTTCTCCAGCGTAGACCGGAACAGCAGGTTCACTGAACTCCCATTATCGACTCGTATCCTCCTAACTCTCCGGTTGGCGAGCTGGCCGGTTATGACTAGAGGATCGTTATGGGGGAATTGGATGTGACCAGTGTCCTCCTCGGTAAAAATGATTGGTTGCCTCTCCAATCGTTGTTGTTTGGGTAGATGCTGCTCCGGGACAAATTCCACTCTGTTATGAGCCTTCAACTCATTGACATATCTCTTCTGGGCACCTCTGCTCATGCCGGCCAAATGGGGGCCTCCAGAGATTGTGGATATCTCTCCTCCTACTATAGGAAGAGGGATATCCTAACTTATTCGAGGCCTGGGCTGATTTATCATAGCTTTTGGGGCTGGCTGACTAGTAGGAACCCGGTTCCGCGCATACTGAGCCAAAGGTTCGGCTCTGATGAGTGTCTCGATCTCATCCTTCAAATGCCTACAATCGTCAGTGTTGTGGCCAATGTCTTTGTGGAATCGACAGAACTTGGAAGGGTCCCTCTTAGCCTTCTGGTGTTTCAAAGGTTCCGGCTTTTTCCAGGGGAGGTGCGCAGAATTTGCTAGGAAAATGTGTTCCTTAGTGTTTGTGAGCTCGGTATAAGCCGTGTAGACTGGCTTAAACTTTTCCAGGGGCTTGTTCTTCTACGGACCATGTTGGCCGCCCTCGCTGCTCCCTTTTCTCTTGCCACCACCCCTTTGGTTATTCTGGGTAACGGTTTGAGTCATTTTTATGACATCCGTTTCCACTCCAACGGGCTGATCAAGGGTTTGGCTGGTTCCCGCGACCGATGCTCGCGCCTCTTCCAAGTTTATCCATTCCTGGGCCTTGTTTAGGAATTCATCCACGGTGTTGATACCTCTTCTCTGTATCTCTTTCCATAGCCCGCCTCCAACGAGGATTCCAGTCCTCAAGGCCATAAGCTTGGAACTATCATCCGCGTCCCTGGCTCGAGCCGTGACGTTTGCGAACCTACTCAGGTAAGCTTTCAAAGGTTCCCCGGGCTGTTGCTTCACGTTCGCCAGGGTGTCAGCTTTGACGCGGACAGCTTAAGAAGCTCGGAATGCCCAATTGAAGTCAGCAGAAAAATTCTTCCACGAGATGATGGAATGCTTTTTACACTGCTTGAACCACTGCCTAGCTGGCCCGGTCAGGGTGGAAGGGAATATCAAACACCTCAGCTCGGGTCCGATATTATGGGCCATCATCAGGGTATTGAACATACCCAAATGATCCGACGGGACTCCGTCTCCATCGAATTTAGACAGGTGGGGCATCCGGAAACTCGGCGGGTACATTGTGGCTGCTATGTTGGAGGCAAAAAGCTCGAGTTTATCCCCTGAGTCATACTCGTCCTTCTCCTTTTCTGACAAAAGCTTCTTCATTAGCTCCTTCATCTGAGCTAAACGTTCTAGGGTCTGGTCCTTAATCCCTTGGTTGTTCTGGGGCTGTTCAACAGCTCCAGTTCCATTGTACGCATTAGGCAGGTTATTGTCCCTCTAAGCTTGAGCTTGGTTAGGTGGGACATTCCCACTGTCACGTACTTCGGAATGACCACCCTCTTGGCGAGCATGAATTCCATTTCTGGCCGGATTCCCCCTCTGCGAGTTGAGGCGATCTCGAAGGTCGACCCTCGAGGTGGCCCGAGGGCTTTGCACCGAACTTAAGCGACTACGCAGGTCTTCACCAGATCTGCCACTTCTGTGGCTCTCAGTCCAGTAGGTCCCGTTGGAAATTCTTGGAGCCCGTTGTTGGGGGTGAGGATCCGGGACCTCCCCGCATGCTCGGGGGTGATGGGAAGGATTGGCGGGAGGAGGATTTCTTTTGCTGCTCCCGTGTGTCAGAATGTCTCGAACTGGACGAGGAGGAGACGGGTATCTTATCGGCGACGGGGGATGCCTAACTGGTGAAGCGATCCTAGTCCCATCCGGGCAGATCAGATTAGCTCGCGACCGCTCTACTCTACCATCTCCAACGTCCTGCGCCCGGCAGTCTGACTGCGGCACAGGATGGCTGGCTGGAGCAGGTTGTCTGTGCGAGACTTCCCCGGATCTCCTCCGCAAGCTGCTACGAGCCCTTCTGGGCGCGTTCGACGGTGGAATCAAGCTAGGAGTCGAGGTTCAGACTGATCGGCTAAATTGTTGATTGGTCCTGGGAAACTCCTCAAACATAGTTTCCTGGTTATGGTGTGACATGGGTGCAGAACTCGGGGTTGAGGTTCTGACCAATCGACTAGGTCTGGGCCGATTATCCCCGCGGGACTTGCGAGTCCCACTTTGAATCTTTTCGACGTTAACATCGGTTGTAAGATGGGGTAGTTGGGCCAAGACTTCTTCGATTTGCTTACTTGCTCTGGATAGCTGACCCCTCAACTGTATGTTCTCCATCTCTATCGCCGTCAGGAAACCCGGGTTCGAATTTGGCGGTTGGGGCGCCAAACTCCCAGTGTCGTCCTAGCCCATCAGCTGCTTTCCTGATTACTGCTGGACCTTGGGGTTTGGTTCATCGGATATGGCGGCATGGTGGGCCTCCTGCCCATCATGTTGATCCGCCTCGTTACCATGCCTCGAACGAGTAATCACCATGATCAGGTTTTTGTGATAGCACCAATCTAAATCCTCTCAATGAAAGCACCAAACTGTCGACGCGGTTCTTTGGCAATAGGTAATTATACGAATAAATAGGATGGATTAGTGCAACTTGGTGAACCGTAATATGAAAATAATTATATTCTAGATTTGAGATACTAATAGCATGGGAAGATGGTCACTCCTTTCTTTTTAGGTGGTTCGAAGGTTAAAATCCCTCTAGTCCACCAGTCGATATTATTGATATCTCTTGACTATTTCTTACAGAGTGTTTCTTTACAAAAATATGCCAACCCCTTGGACTACCCAGGGTCTTGCTATTTAGAGGAAGAAGATATCTGGGTTGGCAATGAGGTCATCCCGTGATCTCTTTACCCTTCACGTCATCTCTGTGACACTGATGATTAATTCCTAAACCTTACAGGGATGTGAGGTCTAATCAACAGGTAAGGATGGGTAATGGGCCGCCTGGCCCAAATCAGATACGGGATGTCCGAATGCACACGTTTATATTGCGTGGTTGACTTTACAAGGATTCAAGTGTCAAATCTCTGTTGCATCACGAGCTTAAGGTGGCACCAGCTTGTGACACTCATACTGCTGACACGATGCCTCTGAGTAGCGGTTAATTCTTTAATCAGCTCGAGCTGGACAGATGGAGGTTCGTAACAAAACAGCTTCGGGTGGATAATTTACACGTGGCCGATCGAATTAGGCCCTTTTTTAGCTCGCCAATAGTGCGCGGATATTTAGGGCGTACAGACTTTGATATGATTCTAGGGATGGATTGGTCATTAAAGTACGGGGAAACGATAGACTGCAAGTGAAGGATGGTGACCTTTAAACTGGAAAGGGAGAAGCCCTTTGTATTTCTGGGGACTGTAGCGTCCTAAATTTGCTAATAAGGCTGAGGGCCTTGATTAGCATGTCGGGAGGGCAATAATTGATTTAATTATGCTAATATGTGAATTAAATGATTATGTGATTAGAAATGCATGTTTAGGTTAATTAAATATGCATGTGGGCCCCATCTTATTAATAGGGGCATATTTGTAATTTTAGCCCGTTGAGGGCATAAATGTGATATATGTGTAAATTGTAATTGATACCATGAGGGTGTGGTGATATATTTGTGATGTACGATCTAAGACGGTCCTAGGGAGCAGTTTAGTTAACTAGTCACAACGGGGTCGAATACCCGGCTCGGGAGGAGCCTAAGGACATTTTGGTAATATAATATGTGTTCGGGAATTACCGGGTAACAGGTAGTAATGTGGCAATTATTTGGGCATGTCGGGATTAAATGGGTATTTGTAGGAACGCTTGAGGAATTAGCGGGATGTGGCAACTGACGGAATTGCCCTTGGTGGCACTATAGGATTAAGATTGACTTAAGGGTATTTTAGACTTTTTGGCTAAGGGATAGCCTTAGACATTTTGGGCAGCTGAAACTCTAGAACCATTTAGAAGAAAATAGGAATTCTCAGCTCTCTCTCTCTCTCACACATTCGGCTCTCTCTTCCCCTCATTGTTGCTTGGTGGCTTAATGAACTTTGGGGACCTTAGGCTAAGGAAATTGAAGGATTGGACTTGTGGTGCTTGGGGATTAGCTCAAAATTGAACTCATCTTAGAGGTAAGATCCTAAACCCAACCTTTTCTGTTGAATTCTGCCATGGATTGGAAGCTTGCATGAGAGTTGAATTTTTGGTTTGTCTTTGAGTGTTTGATGAGGATAAGGAATTGTTTTTAAAATGGTTATGATGCCTATGTTGTATGGATAAGGAATATATGCTTAATTGATGTTTGAGGTATGAATTGTGGATTTAGGCTTGGAGAAAACATAAGAAAAATGGTGGATTTCTAGGTTTCTGGGGCCCGAGCCGCAGCCCTGTTGTTCAGGCACCGCGACCTGCGTGTTTGAAGGGTCTGGAGGAGCCTCTGAGTTTGTCCAGGCATCGCGGCCCTAAAGGGGGCATGCCGTAGCCCACGTTCTTCAGCAGAGAAAATTTTTCTCTCTGACCTGTAGGCACCTGCGGCTCTAGAGGGCATGCCGCGACCCAAAATGGAAAGAAAGGGGAAATTGAGGTTTTAAACTTAGGAATTCGAATGTTAAGGCTCGGGAAGGATTCTACTACCCGGTTTCGTGGAATTCAAGGTCCCGGAGGCTAGATTAATATTCCGAAGTTATTTATTGGTTTGGGACTTGGTGGATGGTTATTATGAATGCTTTGTGACTAGGTTTTCAACGAGGATCGGATTAGGGGACTGTGCTCGTGATCGCATTGGCTTATCAGCTCGGGACACAGGTAAGAAAATGGTTGTACCCATAGAGTAGGGCTCGACCCTATTATTTCTGTTTCAGGGTGTGGCCCTATTGCTTATGCTTATTATATGTGTGGATATATGTGATTGTTATGCTATGTAATGCATGCTTTTGAGTAAACGACAAAGGCCGGGAACGGCGAAGGTCGAGAACAGATCAGAAAAATTTTGACCGACTCATCAGAAAAAATTTGAAATTTAAATGTTGAGCAAATTTCTAAGAAATAGTTGACATGCATATAAGGGTCCTCTCTATCTAACCCATCAAAAGATAGCAACAGTTGAATGATTGATGGTTTAAGCTCAAAATGGGTAGCAGAAGTGGTAGGAAAAACAATAGATGAATGAGCATTAGATGAAATAGGTGCAAAATATTCAAGCAAGATTTTTTCGGGCATAACATTTTTTTCAACATGATTTCTATTAATATTAGCAACTGGTTCTATGATGCTCAAATTTTTACTAACACTTTCAATTTCAAACAAAGATAAACGTCTTTTTACTGATCGATTTTTAGAGTTACGTTCACAATGATGCATACAATTTTCACAAACAATGTGATAAAAATAATATCAAACAAACAATTTTCTAATGTGGAAGATCAGTTAAAACTGTAACCACAGAGCATACTTAGAATTTTTAGAGATTTCGCAACAATATAATTTTTATGGTTTACTTGTCCTCATGCCTATTTGATTCCACTTACTCGCACACTACTAACAACTCCCCGAGGTTAATTAGCAGAGGCAGATTGGGAATTTTGTTCAGATTTCCTTTAAGCAAAAATTGCTTATGGTGAAAGGACAAGATTTGTGTTTTTTTTTCAACTATTTTTTTCACAATTACATAATAATATGCTAAGAGAAATATAATAGGGAAAAATAGACAATGTTAACTAAACTTGAACAAAAGTTGGGAGGAATAGCATTCCATCAGCCATAACAAAACTAAGGTAAAAATTAGGAGGCAAAAGTGTCATCAACTAAAACATATGGTAAAAGACTAGGATGCAAAATTGTCATCAACTAGCTAGGAGGCAAAATTTCCATCAACTAGTAAATTGCACAAAAATATAACAACAAGATAAATAAAGAAAATTACAATAAAGGTTAGGAGGCACAAGTGCCGTCAACTAACAAAGATATACAAGAAATAAAAATTACAACAAAGTTACAACAAAATTAGGAGGCACAAGTGCCATCAACTATAAAAATTAAAAAGATAGATAGGAGGCCCAAGTGTCGTCAACTAAAAAAATGCAATAAATATAAATATATGAGTAAGTTTTTTGTATGGGTGGTAGAACCGTCCCAAATTTTCTTCTTATCTTTTATTTTAGTTTTATATATATATATATTTTTTTATATAGTTTTGTATATATATTTTTTAAGTGAAAAAATTAAATAACTAGTAGAAGAATTCACTAACCTTGAGATAAATTTCGTTTCTTTTCTTGCAACTCCCCGGCAACGGCACCAAAAACTTGATTTACCAAAAATGGGTATGTTTTAAATATTTATATCACAAGCGCATGAACCTTATATATTGTATAGAGTTCGTGTAAGAAAGGATATTGAACCCAAAGGAGTTGTCTAAAATAAAAAAGAAAACTATTTTAAACCAACATTAATAAACTCTAACCTAGCTCCAAAGATTGATGATGGGATATTGTGACAAGAAAATCAAATACAATTACAAAGAAAAAGACAATATATATAACAAAATTAATAATTGTAAACAAGATGGTAGAAGAAAGATTATTAAGATAATAGAATCCACAAAATATAAGTTCAATAATATTTATAAGTACATTGATTCACAAATTTTAGTAATAGTAGAAATTAATCAAACCATCACTTATTCAAATGATATTCTATTTAAGCACAAGTTATTATAGAAATATAGGATTTATCTTCACTTTTTAAGATATAATTTCAAAGTATTTAGTGTGAATCAATCTAAAGAAACAACAAATAAATCAATGAATAATATTTATAAGGCAAAACATAATATTTTTGTTCCAAGCATTTGATGTGAACAATTTAATGTCACACCTTAATCAAAGAATATTATGATTTTGCACTGGTGAAGAACAAAGTGTAAATATGCTAACAATAAAAAATACATGATATTTAAGATAAAAGAAGATATTTGAAGAAGAAAAATCCATAAACTTTGTTGCACAAATGAGAAATCAACATACAAAATAAATACTATCTAGTTACATATTGTTTCATCATCACCTTAATAATCTTAAAAATATTAGAAACTCATAACTAGAATAGAAATTACAAAACAAAGAGAATACATACTTGAAAAATGCTCTTGAAAAACACTAAAATGAAGGAGAGAATGGTAGAAAACATGATGGTAACCAAAAAATTAAGGACACCAAAATGGTCTTTAAATTACATATTTATAGCGAAAATGAGATTATTAAAATAATCAATTTAAATTAATTAAATTCATTAGATTAATTAAGTTTATAATAATATGGCAAGGAGGGGTAAATTCTAGAGTGTCATGATGAATTTTGTAGTGAAATGTAAAGAAAAGTTGGGTAAAAAAATGATATTTTTAGACATAGGGAGACAAGGGGAGAAGGAGATGTTGGCCTCAAGAAAAGAATGGCATGGCAGCTTGGTGCAGGCGGCCCACGGAGTGGCTGGGAGACATGGGCCTGGGTGGCTGCTAGGAGATGTCTGGGCCAAGATTTGCGGTAGGCGGATTGGGCCCGAAGCTTGCTGGGCCAAAGGAGGTTGAGAGGCTACTGGTGCTGAGGGGGCTCGCGTGGGCTTGCTAGGCCGAGTATGGTTGGGCTTGGCTATTTTCGAAATGCCACATTTTTTTCTTTCTTTTCCTTGAAAATGTCACTTTATTTTCTTCACTTTTCTTGCTTTTCAAGAGCAAAAAAAATACAACATATTCCCTATAAAATAAACATAAATTAAATTAAAACTAAATATTTTCAATAATAAAATATACAACATAAGTTCCATGAAAATATTAATTAAAACTTAATTTACTTAAACATTTAAGCTCAAAAGTGCATCTTTTTACTTCTAAATTAACAATACTAATTTCAAATAATTAAAGTACAACATATTATACTAAATTTCTATAAAAACATATAGAAATCTAAAAAATTACAATAAGACTAATAAATTAAAAATTACTTAAAAACTTAATAAGTTACTTAAAAACTCAAAGACTAAGCAACAATTAACATAAAAATGTGGTAAAATAACTCTATTTTGTAAAGTTATCAAGGCTGTTGGTTGTTTTGCTGTATACTATGGAATGTTATGTTATATGTTATATGTTGAGCTTCGGCTTACGGGTGCTCTATGGTGCAGGTAAGGGCAAAGGAAAGGTTGACCAAACATGAGTACGGAGAGCGTGGAGCGATGGGTACATGTTCAACCTACCTGGCTGCTACAGCCAGGGTTATTTTGGGAAAATTTTTATAATGAACTGCTTTGTCGCCTAGGTCGACCGTAATTATATTTTTGAGTTGTAATATATTTTCTAAACAGTATTTTGAGATCCCAATTGTATAACTTTTTACGGTTTCAATGAATGTCCAAATTTGTTATAATTAATGTCATTAAACGAGTTTTATTTCAGTTTAGTCACACTTTTAACCTAAAACCTAGATTGGCGAGCTAATGGCACATTTTTAACTCACATAGTAACGACTCTAAAGAAGTAGGGCATTACAACTTAATATCAGAGCGTGCCAAGGTTTATGGCTCCTGGAGATTGACCAAACATGTATGCTCGTTGCCAGTGACAAGCTCGACTTAGGGTTGGTTGGTATTTAATGAATTATATGCTTAATTGTTTGTTTAAGTTTCCCTGTTTGCCTGAATATATAGATAGATGATGAATGTCTTGTTATATGCATGATGTTAGGGCATGGCCCACTTGATTGTTATATGCTATGTGTGACATGTGGACTTGCTGGTTGTGGTTCATTGATGAAAATGGAAGGTGGTTTTGGATGTTTTTATTGTGCTTGATGAGCGGCGTCATTGATTGCAGGCATATTGTAGTAATGCCTCGGCGATCAATCAGACTCCGCAGTAATAGGGCCGAGGATGACAACCAAGGTCAAGACCATCCACTTGCCCCACCAAATTGGCAACAGTTATTTGCGGAGATGGAAGCTAGACTTCATCAAACAGAAGAAGATCTTCGATAGTTAAGGCAACGGGACCTTCCTCGGGGCATTGGGTTACAGGTTCCACAGGCTGTGGCACCAGTGTCGGCCCAGCCTACTATGGAAAATAGGTGGGAACCTTTGTATGAGAGGTTCAGGAAGCATCATCCTCCCACCTTTGAGGGTGGCCCATACCCACTGTCTTAGGGCCTTGATTAGCATGTCGGGAGGGAAATAATTGATTTAATTATGCTAATATATGAATTAAATGATTATGTGATTAGAAATGCATGTTTTGGTGAATTAAATATGCATGTGGGCCCCATTTGATTATTAGGGACATATTTGTAATTTTAGCCTGTTGAGGGGATAAATGTGATATATGTGTATATTGTGATTAATACCACGAGGGTGTGGTGATATATTTGTGATGTACGATCCGAGACGGTCCTAGGGAATAGTTTAGTTAAATAGTCACAATGCGGTCGAATGCCCGGCTCGGGGAAGCCTAAGGGTATTTTGGGAATATAATATGTGTTCGGGAATTACCGGATAATAGTATAACGACCCAAAATTACTAATAAGGCTTAAGGGCCTTGATTAGTGTGCTGGGAGGGCATAATTGGTTTATGCGTGATTTAAATGGTTAAATGCATGATCATGTGATAAGCATGCTTATATGATTATATGGATATATGAGATGCATGATTATGAGTATTAGTATGCATGTAGGCCCTGCTTAGCTTATAAAGGCATATTTGTAATTTTTGCCAATTGAGGGCATAAACATGATTATTTGTGATAAATTGTTGAAACCACATTATTATGTGGATATATTTGCAGCTGGTGACTTGAGGCGATCCTAGTGAGCGGTTTAGCGAAAAAGTTACAGTAGGGATTTATAACCGGCTCGAGGGAGCCTAGGGTTATTTCTGGGAACTTGGGAAATATATTGGAGACTATTTGACATTGAGGAAAATAATTGGTGATTAATTAGATGACGGGAATTAAGTGGTAAATATTAGGAACACTTGAGGAATTAGCGGGAATTGGAAACAAATGACCAAAATGCCCTTAGAATGTTTAAAAGCTTAGGTTTAAATGGGAGGGCAAAATGTTCATTTGATGGTTAAAAGGGGATAAGGGTCATTTCTGCTTTTAGACTTAGTGGGAGTTTGTAGAATGTGTTAGAAACTGAAGGAAAGAAAGAAGGAGGAAAAACAGAGACTCATTTTTCTCCCTATCGATCACTTCTTCTCTCCCTCTCCCTTAAGGATTTCTAAAGCTATAACTCAGAGGAAGCTTAGTCTAGAGCTGGGACCTTGGTTCTTGGTGAAGCTAGGAGGTTCAGCTGGAGTTAGTGTTCAATTAAGGTAAGGTTTCTAGCTTTTTTTTCTGGGATTGCTGAATTCTGTTGTGTTGATCTTTGAATCTGAACTTTGGATGGGAATTCAAGGAGTTGAGCTTTGGGAATTGAGGAGCTAAAGGCTAGAAGGGCTTAGAGGGGAACATAGGGTCTGATTCTCCATTAAAGGTAAGGATTTCTAAGCTTGATCATTTGAATTTCTGGGTAGTTTCTGGTTTTTCTGATGAAGTTCTTGAGCTTCAAGCTCAATTCTTGTTTTCTATGTTTGATGGTGCATGTGGCCAAGTTTGATGTTGTTGGGATATGTGGGATGAGATGTAGCGGATGGTAGGCTTAATTTGAAGTGTGGTTGAGTTTTGGAGGGGTTTTAGGGAGTTTTGGCTCGGGGAAATTCAAAGGAAAAAACTCAGGGTGTTCTGGTGCTATTAGTAGCGTTGTAGCGCTAGCTTTAGGGCGCTACAGCGTTAGGCCTGGCTTTTCTGGGTGTTTTTGCTTCTGTTTGTAGCGCTGTAGCACTACTTTGCCTCTAGAATAGGGTTTTGGGTATTTTTCCTAGGGTTTTCGCTTGAGGGCTCGGGGGTCGATTCCACCACCCCGTTTGGTGGAATTGGGCTTCCCAAGGGCTCAGGAATGGTCCCGAGGTTAGGTTGCGGAATTGAATGTTAATGAGGGTTCCATGCTACATTTGTGACTAGGTGTACGCTAGGGCTCGGACGGGATCGTGCTTGAGGATCATTTCAACTAACCAAAGCGCTTGGAATCAAAGGTAAGAAACTGCACCCGGTTATGTGATTATGTTGGGACTAAGAGTTCCCTATATTTGTATGTGCTGTCATGAGATGGTACTATGCCATGGGCACATGTGATAAATGACCTAAGAGTGCCGGAATCAATATTTGCGCACAGGGCGCGGCTTGGCCACTGGTAGCTGAGGTTAAGTACATAATCATTGAGCTCGGCCTAAGCGAGCCGAAGTTAGTGGGATAATAAGAGGGTGTGGCCTAAAGGCGTCGACCCTAGATTTGGGTGTGATTGTTTATTGTTGTTTAAACTGATGATTGTGACGAGTTTGTTATCTAAATAACTGATTAATGACTTGTAGATTGGTATCATTGTTTATGTGAACAGTATGATCTGTTGTATATATGATTGATGATTTGTGAATTATTTGTCTGTTGGTTGTCGCTTATGCTATGCATTATAGTTTTCTTGCTGGGCCTTGGCTCATGGGTGCTACGTGGTGCAGGTAAAGGCAAGGGCAAGGTGGACCAGTCCTGAGTTGGAGAGCTTTGAGGCTGAATGTACATAGTCAGCTGATCGGCCGCCACGACCGAGGAGTGGTACAGGACAGGAGAACCTTAAATTTCTATTTTGCCCCTAGAGAGGCAAGTAGTTATATATAACCTAGAATTTTTGTAAACTGTCTCTTAAACTCTATTTATTTTGGGATCCCATGTACGAAATGTTTATTTAAATGAAATGTATCTTTTATGACCAAAATCTTGTAACCCTAGTTCAATTATAGTTTCAGTAACACGTTTCTAATTGAATGACTTGATTAGCAAGTCTTGCACCTTTATAAACGCACAGTGTAACGCTCCTGGCTACCCAGAGTGTTAAAAATGGGTAGTAATGTAGCAATTATTTGGGCATGTCAGGATTAAATAGGGATTTAAAGGAACACTTGAGGAATTAGTGGGATGTGGAAAATGACGGAATTGCCCTTGGTGGCGCTGTAGGATTTAGATTGACTTAAGGGTATTTTAGACTTTTTGGCTAAGGGATAGACTTAGACATTTTGGGCAGCTGAAACTCTAGAACCATTTAGAAGAAAAATAGGAATTCTCAGCTCTCTCTCTCTCTCACACATTCGGCTCTCTCTTCCTCTCATTGTTGCTTGGTGGCTTGATGAACTTTGGGGACCTTAGGCTAAGGAAATTAAAGGATTGGACTTGTGGTGTTTGAGGATTAGCTCAAAGTTGAACTCATCTTAGAAGTAAGATCCTAAACCCAACCATTTCTGTTGAATTCTTCCATGGATTGGAAGCTTGCATGAGAGTTGAATTTTTGGTTTGATTTAGAGTGTTTGATGAGGATAAGGAGTTGTTTTTAAAATGGTTATGATGCAGGTTGTATGGATAGGGAATATGGGCTTAATTCTAGGTTTAATTTATTTTTGGGGTATGAATTGTGGATTTAGGCTCGAGGAAAACATAAGAAAAAAGGTGGATTTCTGGGTTTCTTGGGCCTGAGCCGCAGCCCTGTTCTTCAGGCGCCGCGACCCGCGTGTTCGAAGGGGCTGAAGGAGCCTCTGAGTTTGTCTAGGCGCTGCAACCCTAAGGGGGCATGCCGCGACATGCGTCCTTAAGCAAAGAGAGTTTTGCTCTCTGACCTGTAGGCGTGTCGCAGCTCTAGAGGGCATGCCGCGATCCAAAATGGAAAGAAAAGGGAAATTGAGGTATTAAGCTCAGGAATTCGAATGTTAAGGCTCGGGAATGATTCTACTACCCGGTTTAGTGGAATCCAAGGTCTTGGGGGCTAGATTAATATTCCAAAGCTATTTATTTGTTTAGGACTTGATGGATGGTTATTATGAATGCTTTGTGACTAGGTTTTCAATGAGGCTCGGATTAGGGGACTGTGCTCGGGATCACATTGGCTTATCTACTCGGGACACAGGTAAGAAAACTGTTGTACCCGTAGAGCAGAGCACTGTTAGGAAAACTTATATAGGATCTTTATTTATTTTCATGTAGATCTAATATTAAACAAATTAATATGAGATAACCTAGAACATGTTTCTAAAATTGAATTCAAAGAGAAACAAAGACAAGAATACTTACAGTATACACAGCGGAATGAAAGAATCATTCCTTCAGTTTCTCTAACTCTTGTATCCTCTCTGTCGCAGAGTATTAACAAGAAACTGAACCGATCTTCTATTTTATTCACAGCCTTCCAATATATCCTTAGAATCACCTAGACTAGTGTGGGCAATTCTCAACAAATGAGATAGATACAGAGAAGAAGAAGAGAAAATAATCAAAGAGGCTTAGAAAATGACTTGTGTTTACAGAGAATCTAAAACTATCGAAAAACCAGTGATCAAACTTATCTGTCGTCTCAGAAATCTTCACTGATCACTTCTCTCTAAGCACTCCTTTTATAGACTCAATTAGGCCATTTAATTTAATTAAAAAATCAATAAAATAATAGTCATTTTAAAGCCCTAGGTCGAAATTATCATGGGCTTTAGGCTCGTGAAATTTCTCATTTGATTATAAGCTCATTAGATTTAAAATCAAGGCCTGTATTATTTTCTATTGATTTAATTAATTAAATAATTATTTAAATCATTTATCAAATTAATTATTTATAATTTGAACCTTGATTTAAACTTATTTATTAATTTAGATACCAATTTATCTTAATTAATAAAATTGCCATAATTTCTCTTTTCTTCTCAAAATTACATAACTCTATGAAACTATCCAAAATTGACCTGGTCAACTTTGATAATTCTAATTGATAATTAAATCAATTAATTGAGACTATCTAGATAATTTTATCCAAGGTACAATGGGGACCATGGGCCTATGAAATCAAGCTCCAGTAAGTTATCATAAATCTAACAAATAAATTTACTAACTTATTAATTCCCCGTGACTCCACTATAGACTCGGAATTGCACTCTTGAATTCATAGAATGCTCTATAACAAATATAGATATGCTATTAATTATCCATTGTTACAAACATAATTGTCACTCAATCCTCTATAGACGGTCTACAATGAGATAGGACTAAAATACCGTTTTACCCCTTATTGTATTTTATCCTTAAAACACTTAGTTCCTTGTAAATGATATTTCAGTAAACTAATTTAATTACTGAAATGAGATCTCTATCATTTAACACCTTGAGCCAAACTAAAAGGAAACCATCGTTTCACTTCTTCATCAGAAGCTATAGATGTTCATATCTATGATTAACACTCCCACTCAATTATACTACCGAGTTCCCAAGATGTAAGTATGGGCTAGTCCGTAGGGTAAGCTGGTAACAAACAAATCAAAGAACTCAAATAATACAATCAGTTAGAATACTAACCACTCAGAATTGAGATTGAATTGACCTATGGTCAACTATATGATATGACAAGAATAGATAATAACGGCATGTTTACTTATCTTATCAACTATCAATATCGGTCTAGTCCGAAATAACAAATACATCCGATCTTATCTACTTTGCTAATGTTCTGGATAGAACATAACACCGTAATGTGTAAGTAGATCATATCGTAGATTGGCAAGTCAATGTAAATCCTGTGCACTAACTAATCTTAGGACTAACTTATTTTGAACATATAATCATATTGTATATTCCATTGTGATTACATCACTATAAATAAGATTAGCTATATGCTCGGGATTTAATATAAGTTTATATTAAACAAATAATCATGAAAATAAAACATGTGAGCAAAATGATTGACCAAGTCAAAAAAATGATTTCTATTCTTTTATTGATAATAAAATGAGATTACAAAGAATTTGAGTTTTAATTAGGGCATAAAACCCCAACAGGCACGACCCTATCGTTTGTGTTTCAGGGCGCGACCCTATTGTTTATGCTTATTATATGTGTGGATATCTGTGATTATTATGCTATGTTATGCAAGTTTGTGAGTAAATGATGAAGGCCGGGAACGACGAAGGCCGAGAACAGCAGGAAGCTAGGTACGGCAAGGGGCCGAGATCGGCGTTAAGCACGTTGTGTGCAGGCCCCTAGGGAGAGACCCTCCTAGGGTGTTATATCCACCTACTCGGTGAAAACCACGAACCCAGGGCCTGGTAAAGCGCCTGGGACGATGTAGGCCGCTATGTGTTTAGGTCGTTGGCTTTTTTGCTGTATATTGTGGAATGTTATGTTATATGTTGAGTTTTCCTGTTGGGCTTTGGCTCACAGGTGCTCTATGATGCAGGTAAGGGCATAGGAAAGGTTGACCAACCAGTAGTATGGAGAGCGTGGAGCGATGGGTACATGTTCGGCCTACCTGGCTGCCACGACCAGGGTTATTTTGGGAATATTGTTGTAATGAACTGCTTTGTCGCCTAGGTCGACCGTAAATATATTTTTAAGTTGTAATATATTTTCTAAAAAATATTTTGGGATCCCAACTATATAACTTTTTATGGTTTTAATGAATGTCCAAATTTGTTATAATTAATGTCATTAAACGAGTTTATTTCAGTTTAGTCACAATTTATACCTAAAACCTCGATTAATGAGCTAATGACACATATTTAACTCACATAGTAACGACTCTAAGGAAGTAGGGCGTTACAGGGATAGTGAGTAAGCCACAAGTACCTATGATCTCTACACTGAAGGCTAGAGACCTAATGCAAGAAGGTTGCATAGGATTCTTTGCAAACATAGTGGATACCTCTAGGATTGTTTCGATTGGACTGGATGAGACCAAATTAGTATGCGAGTTTCCTTATGTATTCCCAGCAGACTTGTTAGGGTTGCCACCACACCGAGAGATTGATTTCGTCATAGAATTGGCGCTAGGGGCGAAGCCGGTTGCTAGGACACCTTACAGAATGGCACCAGCAGAGTTGAAGGAACTGAAGATTCAGTTGCAGAAGTTACTGGATCTAGGATTAATCAGACCCAGTTTTTCACCATTGGGTGCTCCAGTGTTGTTCTTGTTCCTTAAAAAGAATGATGGATCCTTAAGGATGTGCATTGATTACAGAGAGCTAAACAAGTTGAAAATTAGGAATAAGTACCCACTGCCCAGGATCGACGACTTGTTTGACCAGCTACAAGGAAAGACGATGTTCTCCAAGATTGACCTTCGGTCCGGCTACCACCAGTTAAGGATTAGAGAGGAGGACATACCAAAGACCGCATTCTGTACGTGATATGGACATTGTGAATTTCTGGTCATGTCCTTTGGATTAACCAATGCCCCAGCATCCTTTATGGACTTGATGAATAGGGTCTTTAGGGATTATTTAAATAAGTTTTGTGGAGGAATAGAAAAGTGGAAGAGGAAACTTGGGAGCTTGAGACTGATATGCGAGATCGATATCCCGAGCTATTTAGGTAAATTTCGAGGACGGAATTTCTGTAAGAAGGGGATAGTTGTAGCGTCCTAAATTTGCTAATAAGGCTTAGTGCCTTGATTAGCGTGCCATAAGGGAAATAACTGATTTAATTATATTAATACATGGATTAAATGATTATGTGACTATGAATGCATGTTTAGATGAATTAAATATGCATGTGGGCCCATTTTGGTTAATAAGGGCATAATTGTAATTTTGTCCCGTTGAGGGCATAAATGCAAATTATATGTATGTTGTCCTTGATACCACAAGATTGTGGTGATATATTTTTGATGTGTGATCCGAGACAGTCTTAGGGAGCGGAAGAGCGAAGTAGTCACAACGGGGTCGAATACTCGGCTCGGGGGGAACCTAGGGGTATTTTGGGGACATAGTATGTGTTCGGGATTACCGGGTAGCGATTTAGCGAGCATTTGGGTATGTCGATATTATATGGGAATTGTAGGAACACTAGAGGAATTAGCGAGATATGGCAAATGGCGGGATTGCCCTTGGTGGCATTAAGGGATTAACGATACACTTAGGGGCACTTTTGGACTTAGGCAACTGAGGATAAACTCAAGCCTAAAACAGAGTTCTGGAACTAAGGAGAAACATAAAACAGAACCTCTCAGCCTATTTCTCTTTCTCTCTCACTCGGCTATCTCTCCCTCTTGGTGACTTAGAGAATTTTGGGAACAATTGAGGGAAAAACTTAGAACTTAAGGCTGGAAGTTAAGGATTTACAGTTGGAGGTGTTAGAGATCTTGCTTAAGGTCGGAATCGTCACTAAGGTAAGATTTAGTGCAAGTGTTCTTACTGAATTTTCTAGTTTACTTTGAGTGGTTTGAGGTTTTGAACTCAAGTATTCAGGCTTAAGTTGTAGTAAGATTTTGGGGTGCTCGTGCTAGTTATGTTGCTTGGATATGAATTCTGGATTGAATTCTAGGTTTAAGGTTTGGAATTGGTGAATTTCAGGAAGTTTAGCTCGTAAAATGCATGAGGATTTCTGAGTTTTGGGGCTCGTGCCCGACCCTGTTCTTCAGGCACCGCGGCCCACATAAACTCAGAGGCTTGGGGGCCTCAGATTTTTGCCTAGGCGCCGTGACGCAGGCTGAGGCGCACTGCGGCCCGTGTCCCTTTGATGAGAGCTCAAGGCTCTCTGACTTGTGGCGCATCGCAGACCTTAAGGTCTGGGTCATGGCTCAAATAGACAATGTTGGCCAATTGAAGGTTTTAAGCTCGAGAATCCAAATGTTAAGACTCGGGAAGGATTCTACTACCCACTTTAGTATAACTCAAGGTCCCAAAGGCTAGTATTTTAATCCGAAGTTCTTAATTGGTTAGGGATTGATGGATATTTATTTATTATGGCATTGTGACTAGGTTTAACATCAAGGCTTGGGTTTAGGGGATCGTGCTCGGGATCGCATTAATCTATCAGCTCGGAACACATGTAAGAAAACTATTTGTGCCCATAGAGCAGGGCATGGCCCAATTATCTGCATTTAACTGTTTTATGTGAATGTTATGACCTGCTATGCTATGTGTACATGATTGTGAATAAACGGCGAAGGCTGAAACGGAGAAGGCCGAGAACAACGAAGGCTAGGAACGACAAGGGTTGGGATCAGTGTTAAGCACACTGAGTTCAGACCGCTAGGACGAGACCCATAAGGGTGTTGTATCCACCCGCTAAGTGAAGACTGCGAACCCAGGGCCTGGTAAAGCAGCTGGGTCGGCATAGGCCGCTATATGTTTAATTTGTTATCTGTTAAAATTGTACATTATTGGATTGATTCTGATATGTTATGCGTTGAGTTTTCTGGCTTGGCTTCGGCTCGCAGGTGCTCTATGGTGCAGGTAAGGGCAAGGGAAAGGTCGACCAATCATAAGTTAGACAGCGTGGAGCGGCGTATACATGTTCAGCCTACCTGGCTGCCACGACCGTGATTATTTTGAGGAATATGTTGTAATGGTTGGTTTTGTCGCTTAGGTCGACTGTATTATTAACTTTTGAATTGTAATACATTTTCAAAAAATATTTTGGGATCCCAAATGTATAACTTTTACAATTTTAATGAATGCCCAAATCTTTTATAATTAATGTTATCAAATGTGTTTTTATTTCAATTTAATGACACATTTCAACCTAAAACCTCGATTAGCGAGCTAATGGCACATTTATAAATCACATGGTAACGACTCTAAGGTAGTAGGGCGTTATAGATTTGATTCCTGATAAGTGTATATTTACGATGTGGCTAGGGATCCGCAGGGCTCGGGAAAGGGATCGCACTCAAGGTCATTTCGTCTGCAGCACATGACCCAAGGTAAGAAGACTGACATATGAACATAGAGCATATTGGTTTTCATGCATACTAGCATGGGATTATCTGTGAATGTTTATGGCGATTGACATTCGACCATCTTGTGGAATGTGGGTCAGCCAGTCATGGTGCGTGGTATGGGCTGTGAAGGCGAGTTCAGTTTAAGGGTGCATTCCTCACTCGCCCGACATGGACCGTAGGCTTGGTGCCGGAGTATGCACCTTTCTCTATTGGATCGTTCGGGAAGGCTATTTTCTTGAGTCGTGTGAATGATTCATATGATTGTAATGAATGTACATGTAATTATAAAACGTGTATATGATATATATGATTAGAATGAATGCATTTATCGTTGTGAAGCATATGTGTTATTGCTTATGAATTAGTTGAATTATTATTATGCCATGTGGGGTTTTCTTGCTGGGCCTCGGCTCACGGGTTCTCTATGGTGCAGGTAAGGGCAAGCTAAAGTTGGACCAGCCATGAGTTGGAGGCTTTGGAGCGGCGTGTACATATTCGGCCGCTTGGCGTGTACATTATTTTGAGGAACTTAGAACACCAGTTCGATTTTTCTGCTTTGGTCGACTATCTTTTGTAATGTTTAAAATAATTTTCTTTTGTATATAACTGTTTTGGGATCCCATGTATATATATATATTCAAACCTTGTAATGAAAAGTAATTTTATTAACCAAAATATTTAGTACTCAGACCATAGATTAAATGTTAATTACACTTTTGAGACCAAATGACTGGCTTATCGAGTTAAGCATTATTTTAAACATACGGTGTAACAATTCTAGATAGTAGGACGTTACAACTTGGTATCAGAGCTGCCAAGGCTTATGGTTCCTAAAGATGGACTGAATATGTACGCTCTCTGCTAAGACAAGCTCAACTCACAGTTCGATGGATGGACTCAATGTATTCGTTACTAATCGAGACACTGATTCCTTGTCCTCGATTGGAGGAGACATTTCTCTTGTTGGCCCCTTGGCCGGGATTTCTCTAAGGCCATCGAGGTACTGGAAGGACACCAACTCCAGGAATAATGCATTCTGTCGCGGTGCGCCTGGGCAGAAGGCCCTGAGCTCCACGGACGTTGGCAGCCTGGCGGTGTCCTCAAGCACCCGGGCTTTGGTTATCGTTGCCCCTAAGAGCCTGAACAGAATCGGCCACCCAACGCGATCTTTTCCTCCCGGGCACAAGTTCTTCAGCGACCTTTCCTTTTCCATGATCTTCATGCGCATGTGGGGCTCTAACTCCAGCTGGGTGTGCAGGTGGTACGCCAACTGGCGGATTTTGCGCCATGTCTGTGGGGTGCTCTAGTGGCACACCCACTAGTGTAACAGGTGGCACTCCAGCTGGGTGCACAGGTGGCACGCCAGTTGGTTGCCTAGGCAGTATTTCTCCATGTGGGTCCACTTACAGCCCTTGGGCTACCAAAGTGGCCTTCATGGAGTTAACCATTTCCTATAAGGCATTAATGTTCCCCTCTTGAACATCGATTTTCTACTTTGGGAGGAAACTTAGCCTCTAAGAGCCACCACTTTTGGTGGCAACCTGCGAATAGTCACTGTCATAAAACTCGTCGTCTTTTTCGTCATACTCCACATTTTCGTCATAATCTTCCTAGGCCACTTCTGGATCTGCCGGTGGAGGTGGTCGACTGGGCTCTCCTTTCACTTTCGCAGTGGGTGGCATGACATCATTTAGAATGTTCCTTCTAGCGGTCACCATCGTTGATTCTTCAAGCTCTCAATGAAAACATCAAAAAGTTGATTGCCTTTTTCGCTATCAACTTAATAAATAGAAATTTAAAGAAATGCAATAAAGAACACAAGATTTTTACGTTGTTCAGGTTATAAAACAACCCTAGTCCACGAGATTTTTAGTATTAGGATCTTTGAAGCTTGGTTGGGCAAGCTTTAATGACGTTCAGGCAATGTTTACACAATGCTCTGGGAATAAAAATTGTGAACCCTTTTACAATAGTGCCCTAGCCCTGTTTATAGAGGCTGAGAGCAATTAACTCTCTTAATGAGGAGTTAATACAAGAATATTCCCACACAACTGGGATTAAATGCCCAATTAAAAAATATTTTTGTGATAAAGGGGGCGGTGGGCCCATGCGGATTGCACGGGGCCCAATTCGTAGGTTGCAGCCCACTCTTTTATGGGGAACATGCCCTTGACATGGTCAGAATGCAGCTAAACGTCTCCCATGTCAGACGGGACCTTGGGACATACCAATTGTCGAGTGTACAACCTCGACATTACTACGAAAAACTGTCAAGTGGTCGCTTATGGTCCAAAGTCACTGGGATCAACATCTGACACTCCCTCCATGTCCCAAGGAGAAACTCCTTAGGCCTAGAAGATTAACCAACTCATCAGACAAGAGGACCCTGATGTAGGTCTTCGGGACGTGGCCTAACTTTAAGACATTCTTGCTAGATGATGGAGAAAACTGCATCCGGAGGAACTTACACTCCGAGGAGCTCTGTGCGAGCGTCACAAGACTTCATTAGCCCCCAAGACGCTTAATTACTTCTCGAACAACCGCCACATGTCCACTGATGAAATCACAGACAACATTTTCATTATTTTTATGTTTGATAACAAAATGATGTTCAGTAAGATAATAGTTTTATTTTATTATTATCTTTTTAAAGTTATATTTGCGGCGAAAGTACTTAAGTTATACAAAATGTTATACTTAAGTACCCAAGTTATATTTTTACGGAAAAAGTATCCAAGTTGAGGTCATGCACTAACGGTGCAACTAAAAGTTGATCTTGTGTTCTTTTGCCGTAAAAATAAATAAATTTGGGTACTTAAGTGTAATATTTTGTATAACTTATGTATTTTTGTCACAAATATTTTTTTATTCACTTTTATTGTAAGTTTATAAATTCACAATTTCAAATTGAATAACAAACAATTACAATCAAAGAAAGATGTCCAAAACTTTTTTTTTTAAATCAATATTTTAGGATAAAAATTTAATTTTTTTTATGGCAAAAAGTACCAAAATACTCAAGATCAACTTTGTGTTGCATCTTTAGTACATGCCATTAACTTTGACATTAGATGGCGACGACATGTACCAACCATGCAAATAAAAGTTGAACTTGGGTATTTTTGTTGTAGAAAAAAATATGAGTACTTAAGTGCAACATTTTGTATAACTTAAGTACTTTCACGGTCAGTGGCGAAGCCAGTGACAAGGTACACTGGGGGCGAAAAAAAAAATTTACTGTTATAAAAAATATTGAGAAATTCTCCCCTATAAGGGTTTACCGGTGTACCATTTGTGTTTTAGTATGTAGATATTTAGAATCTTAATTGTTTTTATATGATTGTATACATTGTAGTCATAATATGCATCATACAAATTTTCAGGAATTTCTGAATAATTTAAGGTACCGAAAACATGATTAAAACATTTATGTTAACACAAGTGTTTATTTTTTTTATACACGAGTGAGACAAAATATTTGAATTGTAATTTTGACACTGTAAATAATTCAAAGTTTTAAAAAAAAGAATATATAAATTTAAATAGGAGTATAATTATTTCCTAAAAAAAAAATAAGTCATTAGAAATTAAATGTAAATAAATATTAAAAAAGAAGAACCACTAAATAGGAAGAAACAACAAAATTATGTGAGATTTTTTATTTATTTTAAACTGTCTCATAATTCAACTTTATATCAACATATAATAATATTGGTTGATCAAAGTTTTTGTTTGTATACCAAAAACAAAACTACTTATATATGTATTGTATGTGTATATAATATTTTTTTTAACTTATATGCAAAGTAGAGAAAATTATTTATTTGACCCCACTATAATTTGTGTGTGTATGTTTCGGGGTGGATTCAAATCCCACTTTAAAAAAAAATTATAAAAATTGAGTGGGGCCACATGCCCCCACATCCCTCTGCCACTGTTCACAGTAAATATCCATCTAAAAAAACAGTTCTATCAATATGTTGATATCTGAATTATGTATTTGAACGATATCCATGAACTTCGATGACGATGGCGAATCACAACGACAAGTAGGTCGACGTCAACGGCAAGCAGAAACATAGTCAGAGTCGAGGAGGAAAACTATGGGGCAAGATAGTTGAAGAAAATGGTGGTTGTCGGAAGCTGATCTTGAGAATGATTTTTCACCGGCGACCATGGTGACGAAAATCGACAAAAAAATGGGAAGAAAGAGAAGAGAAAAAATAGACTTAGATCTTACAACCTCAACGGAAAAATAGGAAGAAAAAGAAGAAAGTATTTTTTTAAACAAAATAGAAGTATGAATAGTTTGTTTTCAAAAAATTTAAAATTTAAAAAAATAAAAACAAATAACCAAACATATTTTTTCATCATGTTTTCAATTTTTTAATTAAATAAACAAAAAATTATTTTTTTAATGTTACCTAACAGCACCATAAATTTTTTAATTAAATAAACAAAAAACTATTTTTTTTCATGTTACCTAACAACACCATAACTTTCACTTGAAAAAAAATTATTGTTACTCTTCATCTTCATGAATTATGGGTAGAGAAGAATTGTCATATTATTCAAATTAATTGATTTTTTTTCTTCAAATTTTCCTCTATTTACTTAGGTCACTCCCATCAACTTCCCTTCTTTATCTTTAAATTATATGGCTAAAACCTTATTATTTTTTTTATTTTACATCAAACTTTTACATTATAACTTCTTTATATATTTTTCTATATCATTTAAATAATATATATTTTATTATATATATAATACATAATAATAAAGTAGATATCAAATATAAATAAAGTATTATAAAAATATTTTTGAGGTATGAATTTAGAAAAAATATTATTCTATTCTTTACATCCTTTTCTAAAATACATCATAGTGTCATTATTCTATTATTTTTGTACTGAGTTTATTATAAGAAGATAGCGTTTTAAAGAGGCTATTAAATGAAAAATCCAAAAAAAAAAAAAAAGCCACAACAAGTTTTATTCAAGAGAAAACAAAAAAGTCCGTACCAAATACCCACGTGGGAAAATATTTTTTATTTTCCTCACAAAAAATAATTATATTAAAATAACGGAAACACGTGTCATATTATGCGCGGGAAAACAACTTTAAGTGGGGTCCATTTATCCCGGTGGACCTCCACCTCCACAGCAGCAGAGGTCGTGAATCGTTGTCATTTTTCTGCAACGACCGACTTCGACTAAGACGAAATGCCTTTTTCAAACCCCTTTTTGGGTCTCTTCAATTCCCAAATTGTGTTCAGACAGAAGATAAAACTCTTCAAAACATCGATTCTTCGTCACAAAACCTTCTCTTCTCTTCTTCTTGTTCTGCAACTTGGGGAATTGGTAACCTCGCGCTTTGATTTCTCGAGAGACTGTAATCGAAGCCGGCGCCGGATTTGTCAGCCTTAGTGCGACTTGAAGTTAAGCTTAATTGGTACAGATTCTCTGATTCTTTTCTCATCAGTTAAGGTGTGTGTTTGTTTGTATTTGTGTTTGTAATTGTAATTTTTTCTTTTAATTATTGACGAGGAAAGTTTTCATGGATTTGGTTACTGTGAAAGTCTATTAAATTGTTGATATTTATCGATGAAAATGTTCCTCGAGTACCGAATTAAGGTTTCATTTCTAGTTTAGATCAATACCCAGATAGCATAAACGGAATTGGAGCTAGTGAGACTACTATGGACCTTAGTTTTGACAAAAGCATGAGCTCCGAGAGGGTTTCTCCTCTTGACGACGGTGAATTTTCCAATACTGCTCTTAAGTACATAAACCAAATGCTTATGGATGAGGATATGGAGGCAAAGCCCTCTATGTTCTATGACCCTTCAGCCCTTATAGCCACCGAGAAATCCCTTTACGAGGTTCTCGGCAAGAAGTATCCGCCTTCCTGGAATGAACACGAACACCCTCTATGTAGAGATCAAAATTGTCAAAGCTCAGATGATAGTTT
This sequence comes from Humulus lupulus, assembly GCF_963169125.1. NCBI lineage: Eukaryota > Viridiplantae > Streptophyta > Magnoliopsida > Rosales > Cannabaceae > Humulus > Humulus lupulus. The sequence goes on from NC_084799.1 coordinate 32,076,967, forward strand.
CAGGACAAGTGTCAGTGACTGTTCGGAAGATATCAGTTCTAGTTCCAGTTCCAGCACTGGCAACTCGATTCATTCTTTTGGGACTTCTGTTGATTCACGGGCACACCAACCCTCTGTATTACAAAACCCACCTCCAGCTAAGTTTGTATTCCAGTCCACTTCAAACTCCAGTTCACAATCTTCTGCAAACTTCCCTTACAATATGGGTACTTCCATGGGTGAGCTTCAGAATCTTTTGAGTGAGAATGAATTGATGTTGCAGTTTAAGAGAGGTTTAGAGGAGGGCAATAAGTTTCTTCCCAAAGACAATCAACTTGTTTTTCACGTGGAAAACAATTATATGTCTCCATATACAAATGAGAAGGTCTCAAGTGAGTTAATTGAGGTAGAGAAGGACAAGAGAGAGCATTTGCATTTTGGATTGACAGAGATGAAGAATCATGACCGCGAAGAGACAGATTTAGTAGATGGTAGAAGCAACAAGCAAATGGCAGTTTGTACGGATGAGACTGGGCTATCAGAGCTTTTTGATAAGGTGCTACTCTTTCGAGAGGTGCCGGAAGCTCCTACTGGCACATCGGATGAAGCCTACCAAAATAATGAAGTAAAAAGCTCTAGGCAACAAGGGGGGCGACACCATGGAACTAGTAGTGGTAAAACTCTCAAGACTAAGATACAAGAAATTGACAAGGAAGTGGTGGACTTGTTGGCTTTGTTGATTTTGTGTGCACAAGCTGTTTCTGCTAATGATATTAGGAATGCTAATGAACTATTAAAGAAGATTAGGAGGCACTCGACTCCACATGGTGATGGATCCCAGAGATTGGCCCATTTATTCGCAAAGGCCCTTGAAGCACGATTGGCTGGCACTGGAAAAGAGATTTTTGCCACTCTGGATTCTATAAACATATCGGCTGTTGATATGCTGAGAACTTATCAAACCTATATTTCTGCCAGCCCGTTCAAGAAGATATCAATTATCTTTGCAAACCAAATGATTTTCAAAGCAGCTGAGAAAGCGACAAAGCTACATATTATAGATTTTGGTATCCTATATGGTTTCCAGTGGCCTGTTTTCATACAAAGCCTCTCTAGAAGACCTGGTGGGCCACCTAAACTACGAATTACAGGAATAGAGTTTCCACAACATGGTTTCCGGCCAGAAGAAATGGTCAAAGAAACGGGATGTCGCTTAGCTAAGTACTGTGAGCGGTTTGGTGTTCCATTTGAGTACCACGCCATAGCAGAACAATGGCAAAATATCCAAATTGAGGACCTTAAGATTGATAAAGATGAGGTCCTTGCTGTGAATTGTCTACACAGATTTAAGAGCCTTTTGGATGAGACAGTTTCGGTAAAGAGTCCAAGGAATGCTGTTCTACACTTGATCAGGAAGATCAAACCTGACATTTTTGCTCATGCTGTTTTTAATGGAACATACAACGTCCCCTTCTTTGTTACGCGCTTCCGGGAAGCACTATTTCACTTCGCTTCATTATTTGATGGGGCTGATACTATTTTAGCCAGAGAGGATCCATTGAGACTGGCATTTGAGAAGGATTTTATTGGCCGGGAGATTATGAATGTCATAGCCTGTGAGGGTTTGGAAAGAGTTGAGAGACCTGAAACATACAAGCAGTGGCAGCTCCGGAATACAAGAGCTGGGTTTAGACAGCTCCCCTTGGACATGGAGCTTGTGAAGAGAATGAAGGCTATCGTTAAACATGGGTACCACAGAGATTTTGTAGTCGAAGAAGATAGCAACTGGATGCTTCAGGGTTGGAAGGGCAGGATTCTTTGTGCTTCCTCATGTTGGGTACCGGTATAGGACATAGAAAACTCCTTTTGCATGAATTAGTTTCTCTAATGGAGTAGCTAACTTGGGTACATCGCAGAGTAACTACAGTCAATGACAAAGTGTTTGAACAATGAACATTCATGATTCTTGGCTTCCTAATATGACCAGTAATCCATTGCTTTTGTATGTATATAATTTGAGATTGTCAATGCTGTTTCTTTTTCTCTGTAGATAGATTTTAACCTCTTTTATGGGTTTAATTTGTATTATATGTATATAACAAAGATGCCATGCCCTTGAAAGTTCCAAGAAGCTTGGTGATATTCTTAATATAAATCAAGCACTATGGCCTATGGGGTGTTGGTGTTCCAAGTTCAATGTATATACATAGGTGGGTAATATATAAACAATAAACCAAGCACTATATACAACTCTATAATGGATTAAGGGTTCATTGGATAAGCCACTATGGTGGGATTGGGATACATGGACAACAAAGATTTGCCATCCCTTACTAATCAATCATCAATTCTCTTAATAAAAATAAAAAGTGAAAAAGTTGCTCATTAAATGGTTGGTCAAAGATCCCGAATCAAGGGATTTAAAATTTGTTTCATCGTATTAGTTCGCTTCAAGTTCTTAGTCAAAATTCTTTTGGGTAAAATAAGAAAAATCCATGCAAAGTTCTCTCTTTTTGTCTCCCAAATCTAGTCCGTTGGTACAGATGAAATCTGAAGGAATGAGAGGTACGAGAGAGTATATTCTTTGTTTGGTGAGAAATGCAGGGGAAACTTAACAATTTTTAAGAAGAAAGAGTGAAAAGTTAGAAAAAGAAAAACGGGATAGTTTTCATTGTTTGTCTTTTACGACAATAATTTATTGTTGTTATTATTATTATTACTAGTTTGTGCTTTTCAGCACACAGATTTTTTAATTAAATAATGTAGGATAACTTTTTTTCTTTTGACTTATTGAAAATAGATTGTTATCTATTACAAAATGTGTATTTTTGTATTTAAATAACTCAGTTACGCTTAAAAAAAAAATAGTAATTGACTATAGATTTATTGTCTCAACAACGAATTTATTATTTGTACTAAATTCAAAAGTTGTTCAACAAATAAATATAATATATTATTTATAAACATAATAAGTAAAATCTCAACATAATTAAATTAGAGTTTCTTCTTTTTCTCTATATTTCTACCGTCAAGGATCATCAACATTCATCTCTCTCGGTCATGAGCTGCCACTGGCTTTGGCTAGTTGTCCTTGCCTGAGAGGGGTGGTTGTCTAATCCAACTTAATAATTGGGTTTGGCGCTTGTAGTAGGGGTCGCACTCGATGTCTCTTCATTGGCATCATTTCATGTGATCAGGACTTAGGATTAGTTGGTGGAGGGGTCCGAGATTCGTATTTGTAGGGGCTGGGAGGATGGTGGTTTTGCGAGGGGTGTAGTCAAGGGGTGGTGGTTATGGTGGGATTAGGTTCGAATTCAGCAGGTTCGGTGGGATTAGGTTCGAATTCAGCAGGTTCAAGCTTGGTTGTGAGGATGACCCACAATGGTATGATTTGGTCGGCTGGGTTCAGTCTTATGGCAAATAGCTTTGTGATTGGGATTGAGGTGTTGTGGTTCTCTTCAGTGTTGTGTGTTGTTCATATGTGTCAGTTTATTTTCTCTTTGTTTTGTTTTGTTTTGAGTTGTTTTATTTATGTCATTATTTAGTGAATAATGTCCCCTGTGTGGGAGGTTGTAGTTTTCCTTGTGAGGTGGTATTGTAGTCCACCTTGTGGTGTGTTGTTTCATGGGAAATTTCATGTTATATGTATGATAACTTAGTGAATTTTTTTAATATACCAACATAAGTTACTATCCAAAATATATGACAGTTTCAATTTTTTAGACAAAAATACCCCTAGCATTCAAACATCCATTTTCTCTCTCAATCCAAACTCTCTCTCATTCTAATCTTATAGATCTCGAAAAAATACCAAAATAAAAAAAAATCATCTGAAACAGACATTTGAGTAAAAAATATGAACCTCCAAAGTTTTTGTCAAATTTCAGTACAGAGCATCGATTTTGCATCGAAATTGTATCGAAAAAGCATCGTTTTTGCCAAAAATCAAGTTTTCATGATTGCATCGCAACAACATCGAAACACCATCGATTTTGCATCAAAACATCATCGATGCACCATCAATTTTGCATCGAAACACTATCAATTTTGCATCGAAAAAATATTATTTTGGCCAAAAAACAAGTTTTTATGATTGCATCGCAAGAGCATCGAAACACCATCGATTTTGCATCGAAAAAACATCATTTTGGCCAAAAATCAAGTTTTCATGATTGCATCGCAACACCATCGAAACATCATCAATGCACCATCAATTTTGCATCGAAAAAGTATCGTTTTGGCGAAAAAAAAATAAGTTTTTATGTTTGCATCGCAAGAACATCGAAACACCATCGATTTTACATCGAAACGACATCGTTTTGATGCAATTTAGATGCTGGTTTGATGGTGTTTCGATACAATTTCGATGCAAAATCGATAGTGTTTCGATGCCAAATCGATGGTGTTTCAATGCAAAATCGATGGTGCATCAATGATGTTTCGATGCAATAATGAAAACTTGGGGCCTGTTTGGCATTGTTTTCTGTTTTTTGTTTTCAAAATTTTGTTATCAGAAATGAGAACAGAAAACTGTTCTTGTAGTTTTTAAAAAATAAGAGGTGTTTGGTTAATGTTTTCTAAAAACAATTTTTTTAGTTTTATTTTTTTTAATCTTAAATAAAAAATTAACAAATATATTTACAAAGAGAAAAATATTTTAAAAGTTTGTAATAAATAATAAGATAAAATAATTTGAAAGAAAAAATTATGAAAAATAAGAAGTAAAGTTAGGAAAAAAAATTTGAGAACAACAGAAAACAACTTTTTGTTGTTCTCAAAATTTTCTGTTTTTTGTAACTTTGTTTTTAAAAATTGTTTTCTGAAAACAATGCCAAACACCCCTTTGATTTTTGTCCAAAACGATGCTTTTTCGATGCAATTTCGATGTTTTGCAATGAAATTTGACGAAAACTTTGGATGTTCATATTTTTTCACTCAAATGTCAGTTTCAAATGATTTTTTTTAATTTTGGTTTTTTTTTTTTTTTTGAAATAATTTTGGTATTTTTTCGAGATCTATAAAATTAGAATGTTAGAGAGAGCGAGATAATGATATATATTAGAGAGAGAAACTTACGATTTTTTTCTTAAAAATTGGTGTTTTGAATGCTAGGAGTATTTTTGTCTAAAAATCATATATTTGGGATAGTAACTTATATTGACATATTAAAATTTTTTACTAAGTTATTATGCATATAACATAAAATTTCTCTGTTTCATTCACTTTATTATGTTCGTCATTGTTAGTATTCTTTGCGAGGAGATTCTAGTAATCTAAAATTAAGTGTCAAGATGATTTAGGCTCTAAAATGAGCTGTATATTATTTGCATATCCAAATTAGTATTTGTATGTATTTTGAGTAAGAGTAATAATATGTGCACAAAAATACCCAAATATTACATCAACCAATTTTATTTAACCAATAAGATTTATTTAAAGGAGGACTATTTTAAAAAATAATGTCAACCCCATCATTATTCTTTGAGTTGAAAAATCAGAGACAATTGTATTTTATAGAATTTTTATATAAAAAAACTAAAATATTAATTTATTGATACAGTACTTTTTTATTTTGGTCATCTCATTTGACCAGTCCTCCTCATAATAAATAAATAAATAATAGAGTAAATAATATCTCAAGATAAATAATAAATTATTTTTAATTTATAAATTTAGTGAGGATTAAGATAAGGAGGTTGCTTTCATCAATCACGTCATAGTTTTTTTAACACTTAAAACGAACAATTTCATTCATTGCATGTATGCACTATTATGTGAAAACAATTAAGTACCTTTGAGCTCCCGAAAAAAGTCATCCAGATATCTGTGGGTTATTATTCTCTGCTTCTTTCTGTTATCTATTTTGGAATAATCACTACATTTCAAGCCTAAAGCATATTAAGAAGAAAAATAATGTCCTGATTGGTACGGGATCCAAATATAATTTTATGATTTAGAAAACATTAAACAGGTAATGCCCACATAAATTTGTAATTGGTTGTCTATTTTCAAAATCTCAATTAAAATACTAATTTCAATTTTACACTACAAATCTAAAAACAATAATTTTATGTTTTCTTTCTACCTAATTTATCTTATCCCGAAATTACAAAATAATAATTTTCTTCTCACCACTTCTTTTCTTCTCACAGTAAGTGCACATCTTGCTTTCTCACATATCTGACAAAATACACTAAGTTTTGTATGACATTGACTATAGTGTTTCATAATATTTTTCAACACAAGTTTTCCGCATAATAAATTATTATTACTATTATTATTATAAAAATATATATAAATATTACTTGAGTTCGTAAATTTATACCAATTGTATTACTTTTTAAATTTTGTAGCACATAGATTCTCATTTTATTTTAAATGCTACAATTTAGTCTCTATACCGTATTTATCATTTTAAAAATATTAAATTTAATGATAAATCTATAATTATAGTATTTTATATTTTTTTAATATAGTGAATGAGAAAAAAAGTAGAGAATGATAAGATTATAATTTTTTTTATAGATTAACCCTAATTCTTTATGCTTGATTAATGTTCAAACAGTTTATTCCATGTGTATGTAACAATTGTTTAAATCATATTTTTGGTATAATAAATTATTTATAATTTTTTTAAAACTCTATTATATAAAAACATTGAGGTTATAACTTTTCTAGAAAATAGAAATAACAGAAACACATTACATAAATAATAAAAAAAAATTATAATTATTATTTTTCCTCTAAATTTAATAATTTTTAAATAATAAATAGAGCATAAGAATTAAATTGTAGAATTTACTAGAAAATAAAGATCTATGTATATAAAATTTAAAATAAGGAGCTAACCCATAGTATTAGTATAAAAAGGGATCTTAAGGGCTATTTACCTTTTGGTAAATTGAACTTGAAACTCATGCTTAATATTTTTCAATGTTATTTTATTATTTTTTAGCAAGAAAAAGAAAGCAAAGTTCAAAGTAAATGGGGATTGAACTTGATCCTCAAGTAAGAAACAGGAGCTTGGTTCCCAAGCCATAGTTGAATATTATATTACCCGACCCGAGTGGTGGGGTTGTATCTTGTGTGTGTTTGACCAAGTCAAAGACAATGTAAAGTGGAATTTGATCACATCCTCAGTCAGATCACTGGTTATTGCTTACTACTTCTAGTAACACACCACGTGTCCCCCGTCTCCATTTAGCTGCCTGTTACCACTTACCCACTCGTGCAACCATGTGGACCTTGTTCACACCGATGCGGGTCCTACTCCTACGTTATATACTTCTCTTCTAAATAATAAGTACTAAGTAAAATGGATTTTTATCACCTAATTTATTATTACTATCAAATCCCTACCCATCTTGATAGTGATAATAGTTTGATTAGCAACTTTAAAATGCAATAATAATTCAACTCAATAGTAAATGGGAAAACATTTATATGTCTATTTCTTACCAAGCCACATCAGCTCTTTTAGAGAGAGAGAGAAGATTTGATGGCAGTACTAATTGGGGTGAGAGAAGGAGTAAAAATTATATTTATTTAAATTATATTATAGTACTAGATAAAACCAATGTTAAATATTTAGTTTTATTTATAGAATTTATTAATTATATTTATTAAATTTGTATTATTATTATTATATAAAATTTAAATAAATAAATAATATTATATATAAAAAAAATGACATAAATATATTAATTGAAAAGTTAATCCAAAACATTAATTATTATTTTTTTAATATATATAATATGATAAATTTTTTGATCATAAATGATTTATTTTTTTAATAAAAATTAAGATTATGTATTATATATTATTATTATATTGATATAAGTATTAAATATCTACTTTTGTATTAAATATTATTATACAAATAATATTTTATAATATTTTAATTCATATTAATATCATTAGTAAAAAATTAGGATTATTATAATTATATTTTATAACATTTAAATTTATATTAAATATCTAGTATTGTATTATATATTATTATAATAATAATATTTTATAACATTTGAATTTAAATTTAAATTTATATTAATATAATTATTATATATGTAATTTTATATTAAATATTATTATAATAATGATATTTTATAATATTTAAATTTATATTAATATAATTGATAAATATATATTTTTTAAGTTAGTTCTATAGGTATATTATGTTAAATATTTAGAATATTCCGTTAAAGTTAACAAAACAAACTGTTAAAAACAAAAAATTTCATTATCTACACACTTTTTATATGAAAGAGATATGTATGAGCATACACTAAATACCAAACAATATACCAAGTAGCTATTATTATTAAACATATTATTATATATTTAGGGTATGTTTTAACTACCAATATAATAATTCTACAAACTATAAGCCAAAAATATTATACCTCAATAGTAGTAGTATAGTAATAAAAGATGACCTACTAAAATTTTCTTCTTGGTTATATAGGAATTGATTCCCACCTGCAGGGACGGGGGCAGAAAGGTCAATGTAAGGACTTGTGGCAGTCAGAATCCTGTGATCCACAGAGGGAAAGACCAAGTAAAAGCTGTGCAATCCCACATCACCTGGGGATGGTCAAGTGTGATAATTATAAGACTGTGTAAGTATGAGACTACACAGTTGAAGAGAGCTTAAATAGATTGATGGGTACTACCTATGCCAACAAAATGTATCTTCTTTTCGGTAACTCATCACTTGAGAACTCAAAAGTTAAGCGTGTTTGACCTAGAGTAGTCTCATGATGGGTGACCTCCTGGGAAGTTTTCCCAGGAAGCGTGCGAGTGAGGACAAAGCACACTGAAAAGACTCGTGTTGATTTGTAAGGCCAGTCGTCATTCTAGGAAGCAATCATAGTGACATGAGGCATTACAGGGCTTAAGCCCCACCTCAATTTTTTTTTTTTTTTTAATTTGAAATTTTGTTAAAATTTTAAATTTTAACATAACTAAAAAAAATAACATAAAAGCCCTCACTAAAATTATAAATTTATTGAAAACCTCCCTTCTTCCAAGTCTCCCCCCTATAATAGAATTTGTTGAAATATATAATTTTTTTAAGATGATAAGGCCCCCGGTGTTAGTGAATACTCTAGATAGGCATAAAAAAAGCGTGAGACATGTTCATTTATAGTAAATTTATATAATAATGTTGGGTTGGGGTGTTAAAACACCATTTTTTTTCCTTAAGTAAAAGAAGCCAAAAATATTGCAGGGAAATTTGATTAATCATACTTACATTAGCTTAATAATTAAAATTTGAACCAAAGTTAACCACCATATGATATCAATGCTCATCTTTCATTTAATACCAAAAATACCCCTCTCATAACACCTTTCCTCTCTATTCTCCCTCTTCCTCTCTACCTCTCTTCACCATACCTCTCTTCACCATACATTCTCTCTCACTCTCTCTTCACCATACGTTTTACACACAAGATTTTTATACTAAAATCTTGCAAGAAAGATACACATTCGGACATTGTGGATTGTTTGAGGAGAAACACCAAGCTTTGTGTTATTTTTGCTCATAGTGAAGAGATTAAATGGGTAAGTGATTTTCTTTGATTCTTGTTGTTGTTGGTTGCTTTTATGATTCATAATGCTGTTTATATGTTGGATCTGTAGTTTGTTGGTATTTTTTGCTGTTTTTTTGGGTGAAAATCGTGTTATGTGAAAATCTGCGTTTTCTTGGGTTCCCTGAGTTTTTTTCTAAATGCCCGATAGTGTCCGATAGAGACCCGATACAGGCACGATAGTTGTTGAGTTTCAAGGTTAGGGATGAAGGTCCGATGGCAACCCGATGGTTGCCCGATAGTTTGGTTACCCGATGGTTATAAAGGTACGATGGCTACCCGATGGTTGCCCCGATTATTATTTTAAATCTATACACCCTTTTAAGTACGATAATGGATCGATAGTAGTCCGATATATGCCCGATTGTTATTATTAAGTTACTGCGGACCTAATAGTACGATGGTACTCGATGTTACCCGATACTTGCCCGATATTAGTGTTTTAAGTGATCAAAAAACATAAATAAAACTTTGCCCGATACCGCCCGATATGGCCCGATACTGGTACGATGCCAAAACATTTGAACTAAATTTCGACATTTTGTTGCCATTTACTGATTTTTTTTCTTTGTACATGATAGGGTCAACTTTGTTCGCGTACTTAATGTATAATGGTGTTTGGGAGCGTGAAGGTAGAGATTGGGTTTTTAATGGAGCCGAAAATTTAACGTTCGAGTTGGAGAAGGACATAACTTACTCACAACTTGTTGAACTTCTGTACTCAGAGCTGGAGGTTGACAAAGTGCAGTATGACCTGAAATTAGAAGTGAATTATAAGTACATGAAAGGGTTAATGTATCGGCCTGAACTTATAAGGAATGACAAGGGTGTAAGCTTATATTTGTCAATGCTTTTGAAGAAGCCAGATGAATTTGTTCCCCTTTTTGTGACTTTGGTGGAGAAGAATATCATTGTTGATCGTAATCCTCCACCAAGTACTGTTAAGGATACTCGTAGTGAGGTTGGGACTTATGTTCCAGAAACAAATCCGGAGGTGCTGGTAGCCACTGCTATACCTGAATCAAACCCTTTCATACCAACAGTTGACCATGTAGCACAGATGCCATTTCATGATGATTTTCCTGATTGTCCTGACCCTAAAAATGATTTTGAGGGCAATGACGACCAAGAAACAGAGGTCCGTTCTCAAGCTTTGAGCCTGAGTCCACTGTCGTACCAAATACCGAGGCAAACAACATGTAGAAGTAGACCCCGTAGAGAAGATCGCCAAACACCTGGTACTAGTAGTAGTCGTCCAGACGGAACAAATGATGCTAGAGAATTTAGTGATCCACTCTCTTCTTCGACATATTATAGTAAATTCAAAGCTCAGATGTTTACAAGAGAAGACATTGAGGATAATAGTCACTATATATCTATGGGTGGCACATCGGGCGGGGAGATTCATTTAGGAAAGTTTTTCAGAGACAAGGAACATTTAAAGAAGGTTGCTGGCTTGTTTGCAATGAAGAAGGGATTCGACTTTGTAGTTAAGAAGTCTGGTACTGATGTTTGGTATATTACATGCAAGGATCCTGATTGTGGGTGGAGGTTAAGAGGGAAGAAGAAGCAACTTTCTTAACATGTTCGAGGTGACAACATTTGAAAATGTACACACATGTTCCCTCGATGTTCGAAAAAAAGATAACCGTCAAGCATCACCTTTGGTAGTTGCCGAACTGATCAAGGATAAATTCTCAGTTAACGGTTCAGATTATTTAGCCTCCAAAATAAGAGAAGATATGAAGAATTCTTTCGGGATCGAAATGAGTTATGAGAAGGCTTGGAGATGCAGAGAGAAAGCACTCCACATAGTTAGGGGTACGCCTGAAGCTTCATATTCGAAGTTACCTGGGTACTTGCACATGCTGCAGTTGAACAATCCTGATTCCATTACTGATTTCAAGGTAGACGAGGGTCGCTTCAAGTATTGCTTTTTTTCTCTGGATGCTTGTAGGCGGGGATTCAAGTTTTGTCGACCTGTTATATGTATTGATGGGTCCTTCTTGAAAACTAGGTATGGTGGCCAAATGTTGTGTGCCGTGGCATTGGATTCAGACAGCCACATATTTCCGATTGCTTTCGCAATGGTTGACAGTGAGAACCACGACTCTTGGACCTATTTCATGAGGAAGTTGAAACAAGCGATTGGTGATGTTGAGAACTTAGCATTCGTATCGGATAGGCATCAAAGCATTGTTCATGCTTTGGAACTTGTCTTCCCTGATGCACCCCATGGCGCATGCTACCACCACATTATTATGAACGTGGCTAGCAAGTTCAAGACTGATTGCTTCACGGATCATATTTACAGTTGTGCATACTCGTATAAGAAGACAGATTTTGAAAGAGAATTTGAAAAGATAAAAGCAATGGATGTTCAAGTTGCACTATATTTTGAGGGCATTGGATTTGAAAGATGGGTTCGTGCGTACTTTCCAGGGGACCGTTACAATGTAATGACAAGTAATTGGGCTGAAAGTTTCAACAGCAAAACTAAGGACGCAAGAGCCTTCCCGATCACTGCTTTTGTTGAATTCATCAGGTTTACTATTCAAACATGGTTTGCTACTCGAAAGGAAAACGCTGAAAAGTGTAGCACGACTCTATCACCAGTTATGGAGGGGGACTTGTCATGTCAATTTGAGAAATCTCGGTTCTTAAGCGTCGACAGAGCTGGACCTTATACATTTAATGTCCACCCCGGAGGAACAGTTCAGAGCGGTGGTATAGTTGATTTGGAGGCACGACAATGCAGTTGCGGCCTATTCCAAATCATGAAGATTCCTTGTCCACATGCATGTGCTGCTGCTCAAGAACGAAATATTAGCATGTACGCATTGTGCTCTCAATATTACACAAGAGAGAGTTGGAAGAGCACATATGAGGGGACAATTATGCCAGTTGGTGATGAGGATGATTGGGAATTGCCTGAAGACATTAAGAACATCCAAGTTGGAGTACCGATTGAGAAGAAACCTGTAGGCCGACCGAAGAAGCAAAAGGTCGGACGAATTAGGAAAAATCGATATCCTTCTAATGGAGACAAGGTTGTGATACAACGATGTTGTAGCAAGTGTGGTGGTAAAGGGCACAACAAAGCGTCTTGCAAGTACCGAGGTTAACTTGTTTTGTTTGTATTCTAGTTGATCTATTATGTTTTATTTCTGCTTGAACTAGTAATATTTGTTATGTGCTGGATTTTGCAGGTTTTTTTCTGTTTTTTTCTCCATTATGAAACTCTTAAATATGTAATAATCCAGTGTTGGTTCGATAGTGCACGATGCCGGTACGACAATGCACGATATTGTTTGTTGTAGGATTATTTAAATGTATCTTACAATATGGTACGACGTTGCTCGATGTAGTACGATAGTTAATGTACGACATTAGGGTACGATAATGTACGATATTGGTCCGATAATGGTACGATGGTATGGTTTCAGTACAGTTCGTGAAATTTGTGAGGCATGTGAGGGTACGATAGAGTACGATAGTGATCGGCGATAGTACGATGCAAAGATTAAGCACATTAAAATGTAGTAATTACAAAAAGAGCAATCAAAAAAATTATACAATTCAAAAAAATTAAGACCGTTCAACATAAGTTTTGGTAGAATAAGTCTACACACCACCTAAAAAGTTTTGCCTAAAAAGTTTCATATTATTGTCAGTTACATTATCAAATGGTAGTTGTAGAAGCTTATGTTCAATATGCTCAATTACGTAACATCCGCAATCGCCACTGCATTAGAAAATAAACAATAATTTAATAAAGTTTTGTAATTAAGAAATAATAATTAATATGTGATATTTAATAAAGTTCACCTGGATTTTGTTTGCGGTACGAATTCACGTGGAATGAGTTTCCAATTGAAGGGTCTGACCTGACTCTCTGATGCTGTCAACTGAGGCGCGAGTATAACGTCATGGTTCTCAAATAAACCGGACTGTCGCAAGACCGACGGGAAAATGGTACACCAGTCAACCATCAAGCTGATCAAATCGTTTTCGGAAATTGATCCAATACTGGAGTCAAAGATGTTGAGCATCCACCCATTCAGGTCTGCCTCTACAGCTACCCAATGCATTTGGTCTTTCAAGAAGAGGGCAAAATAAATGAACTCCTTGTTCTGCCAACTCGGTAAGAACTGGACTGCATCACCCCTAACCAGGTCCAATATACTGTCATCCCAACTAAATCTAGAGTAGTCAGAACCTGGAAAAGCGTCCCACCGACCCTTCAATGATTCGGGAAAAATTGTAGGCATAACAACACATTTCTGAGGGTACACGTTAGGATAAAATTCTAGACGCCTCCTCATGAGATGGAATGCTACATCTAAATGCTACATTAAAGGAAAATTAAGTCAGTAACCACATTATCGTACCAAAATAAATAAACAAAAAACTATCAGACATGAATATAGTAACTATCGTACCCCAATCGTACCATTATCGTACCCCAATCGTACATGAATATAGTAACAATAAAACCTTCTATCGTACCCATATCGTGTTAATGTCGTACCATCATCGTACCTTTATGGCAAAAACTAGTATTATACACCATCATACCCACTAGCGTCCCACTGTCGTACCATCATCGTACATTATCGTACTACCATCGTAACTAAATTGTCCCACTACAAATTCTAAAATTACGATGGTAATAGTAACTACTTAACAAATTATATCGTACCACTATCGTGCTAATGTCGTACCACCATCGTACCACCATCGTACCATTGACATATAAACAGTTTATAATTTGACACTTATAATTATCGTACTACCATCGTACCCTATCGTACCCATATCGTACCACTACATATAGAAACATTTAAATAAATTTTCAACATTATTTAATTATGAAGTTATAGAAAACTTACAGAGTCAGAAAGCCATGTCCTCGGAGTATGCAGTTTCAGGAACCAAGCAGCATCGTGTGTCCCTGAGAAGCATTCCCTCGGATATTTATTCCCAATGGTGCCAAGCAACCACTTGTGAAAGGTCATAAGTAATTTACCATCAACAACCCTCAATGGATCCACATTCACTACTGTCTTCGATTTCTTATTCCTTTTCCTCATTGCAGTGTACTCATCGAACCACCTAGGCCTCTTTCTTTCTCTCCTCTTCTCCGGTGCTGGTGGAGCTATGTTTAAGAATTGTACTTCAGAATCTTCAGTATCTCCGATTACAGTAATTTGCATATCCTCTGGTGTGCGAAAAATGTGATCATCTACATCATCAGGTCTGTAATCGTTAGGGAGAATGTCTTCATCTACAGGAGACTGAGGGCCTTCTTCAGTGGACTGAGGGTGTGGATCTGGAACTGGCCTACTAAGATCTTCCATCATTGTCATCAGCTTCTGCAATTGACCCAAGATCTCGGACTGACCTTTAATAAGGGCACTTTGTTGCCCTTCAACCTTTTCCAACCTGGTCAAAATCATAGAGTAGCCTGGTTGCTCAGCTTGGGAGGAGGTGCTGGCATGAGGTGTTGATGGGGGAACCTCAGGTGCCTCAGGTTGAGCTGGTGGAACCTCCTTAAAAATATTTGCTGCTTCTGCTTGCTCAGCTAACTTTTCAGCAAGCTTTTCAGCCTGGCTCTGTAAGGCTTCCTGTGTAGGCTGTCCATCGGGACCCACATCTAGTTCCTCTAACCCCATGTCCACATACAATGGGGCTTCATTGTCTGTAAGGGTCCTCACATAGTGTTCTTCAGCAGGTCGGGCACACAGGTAGGGGTATACTGTCAACTGCCACAAAAAACAATGCATATTTAGATTGGAAAGTAAAACAATATAAAAAATAAGTAATTGTCATCTGTGAAAAATGGTAAACTATCGTACCCCAATCGTACCCTATCGTACCCATATCATGCAATTATCGTACCCATATCGTACCCATAACATAACAATATCGTACCCGTAAGTGAGAATTACTTGCTAACTATCGTACCATCATCGTACAACATCGTACCAATATCGTACCTCTACTACTACATTAACAAAGAATACATATCGTACCCCCATAGGACCATCATCGTACCAAATCGTACCACTTAGTCAGTTTTCAAACAGTTGACAAAAAACCACAAAATAACCCCATAATCGTACTCAAATCGTACCCTATCGTATTCCTATCGTGCAGTACCCATAAAATTGCATATCTAGAAAAAAATATAGAACATTCAAAAGTAAAGTAAAAGCTCACCTTTTTGGCAAACAACTTAATAAGTTGCTCTTTGTGTATCTCTACTTTCTCCTTGCTCTGCCAGTTGATCATTCTTGGTATGCCTTGGCCCAATCTCACAGCATGATCCTGACCCAACTCAATGATGGACTCAAAAGCCCAATACTGCAATGCTGCAGCATACCCATAAATAGAGTACTTGGCCTCCTTCTGAGTCTTTCCTTTCTCAATCTTCTTCTGTAAATGCTTCTTCATTTCAACAAAGTCTTTTTGACAAGTTTGTAACAACTTCTGGTATGATATCTTCCCCCACAGGTACTGGAAAAAGAAGTCAACGTCGTCTACCATCTTCAGCATGTCAGTCCAAACCATCAACTTCTTCTCACGACCTTTCAAAACACCCTCAACTAATAAGCACAAACCCATCTTGTACACATCATCAACTATTTGACAACTCTCAAAAGTTCTGCGCAGTTGCCCTATGCTCACTGGGGAATGACCATTGAAGTACTCAAGAATCAACTGATCCGAAGTGGTCTTCGCTTTAATCTCAGCTTCAGACGGTCCGGCCTCAAAATTTAAACCAGTAACTAAAGCGAACTCCAATTGGCTAAATCTACATCTTTTTTTCCCAATATAAAACTGGACTTCGTCAGTCTTCTCCCCTCTGAATTTGTGCAACAACAACTGATGGACTAAGGCACTAGAAAAATTTAATGGTTCCGCCATGAAGAACTGTTTGAAAGGGGATTCCTTCACCCTATCCAATAAACCACACTGTATAAATTTTGCTTTAATCTTTAGAAAGTACCAACTGCCGCGCCAAGTGATACGTCCCGTAAAATGTTCCTCTACTGGAACTATCAGTTGTGGAGGTCTTAAGTTCTGCATAAAACAAATAAATACCCAATTAAATAGAATAACAAAAAAAACATCAAATTTTATATTATGCAATATACTATCGAGCAACTATCGGAATCTATCGCACCATATCGGACACCAATGGACAACTGGAACTATAACATTATCGTGCACAATCGTACCTCACATCGTACACCATCGTATTATAACATACACAACAATTTGTTCCCACTATCGGGCACACATCGTACCCTATCGTACCTCCATCTTCAACCTCAAGTTATCAGAAAACACAACCTATCGTACCACCGTCGAACCACTATCGTACCCCTATCGTACACTCATCTTCAACCTGAAGTTATGAGAAACACAAATACTATCGTACCCATATCGACCCACTATCGTACCCTATCGTACCTCTAAAAAACCCAGAAATTTTTTTCAAAATTTTACGGTTTATCAGATTTCACACAGTCAGATTTAACACAGTCAAATTCAACAATACATACTATAACATTTTTCAATGGAGAAGAGATTAAAAAAAACACATACCCTAGACATTTTTGCGCAATGGGGTGTCGGTTTTTCTTCTCTGGTGAGGGGTTGGAGCTTGGTTGTTCTTCGTCTCCGGTGGGGGTTGGGGCTTGGTTTTTCTTCGTCTCCAGTGGGGGTTGGGGCTTGGTTTTTCTACGTCTTCGGTGGGGGTTTTTCCGACCGTCGGGTGAGGGAGAGAGCAGCGTCGGGTGATGGTGGGTGAGGGAGAGAGAAGCGTCGGGTGTGAGTACTTATGTTGCTCGATGGTTTTGTGGGAGTGAAGAGTTGGGATTTGGGAGGGAACGGGAAATGGGCAGGGGAAAAGCCGAAAGGTACGGTTTTTATTAAGTTTTTTTTATCACTATCGTGTACCATCGGGTAAAATCGTGTACCATCGTACTATCGGGCAAGCATCGGGCACTTATCGGGTACCATCGTGTACAATCGTACTAATAGGTCTGCATTAACTTAATAACAACTATCGGGCATGCATCGGACTAGTATCGATCCATTATCGTACTTAAAGGGTTTGTAGAATGAAATAAATATCGGGCAACCATCGGGTAGCCATCGAACCTTAATGACCATCGGGTAACCAAAACATATCGGGCAAGCATCGGGTGGCCATCGGACCTCATCACTAACCTTGAAACTCAACAACTATCGTCCCTGCATCGGGCCTATATCGGACACTATCGGGCATTTAGAAAAAAATTCAAGGAACCCAAAAAAACGCAGATTTTCACAGACCACGATTTTCACCCAAAAAACAGCAAAAAATACCAACAAACTACAGATCCAACATCTAAACAGCAATCTAAATCATAAAAACAACCAACAACAACAAGAATCAAAGAAAATCACTTACCCATGTGTATCTTTCTTGCAAGATTTTAGAGAGGAAAGGTATGGGATTTTGTTATGAGAGGGGTATTTTTGGTATTAAATGAAAGATGAGCATTTGTATCATATGGTGGTTAACTTTGGTTCAAATTTTAATTATTAAGCTAATGTAAGCATGATTTATCAAATTTCCCAATATTGCATATATATACCATGGTCAACTGATAATGCATGATACATTACCCCAAACTAATAAATGATATGAAACAAAAATGAAAGTGTTGAATTGATTGAGTATTAAGGGAAGTCGTGAGGGATCACAATACAAGAAACCCATTTGCTCTGTATTACCCACCCACACTAAAAACACAAATGTTCTTTTGCTCAGATGGTGATACCAAATTGACCTTTATGTTCTAAACTTTTCCATAAGAAAGTTTGGTATTGTGTTAGCTTTCACTGTCTATTAAGTAACTTGTCAACCAAATGTGTACTCGCTAGAAGGCAGTATAAGAGGCTGGCAACAAAGATGGATGATTCTAGAATAAGGGGTCATTCTATTCACACTAGTTTTAACTAGTATAAATACAGAGCATGACACATTATTATGAATAAGTTTTATAATTAATAATAAATTTTTATATAAATTGTACAACTATATATATATATAAATATTAATCTAGTGTTAAGGAAAGTGGGCCGGTCTGATTTGGGTCTGACATAACATGAAGCACGACACGACATGGGTCGTGCCTATAGACTGTGTTGGACTTACTCTTTCAAATGTGGGTCGGCCCTGCCGAAAAAATTTAAATACGAGTCCAACCCGACTCAAATTATTCAGAGACACAAAAATGTAGGCCGTACTCGACCGGCCAACATTTACAGTTCTAATTATTTCTATGTTATTGTAAATAATTAAGGTTGGACAAACACAAAATTTTAATATATAAGTTACAAGAAAAAGTTAACCCTTATATAATTTTTTTTATATATAAATATATATATACATAATTTATAAATATTTCTTAAGTTTTCTTGCTATGATTGCTGTTTCAACTTTAGTTTTTTTTTTCATTTTTACTTTTATAGAAATAAAAATATTATTCTTCAATGGTTTGACTAGGTAAAAGACAGAATGAAAATTCCAGAAACAAGATCCAAGCAAAAGTAATGATTTTTTGTGTACAATACTATAGAAAGATAATGACAGAATATTAAATTACCAAATGAAAAAAAAAAAAAGAAATAACTCAATTCATAAAGAGAATATAAAATAAAGGATGACAATGAGAACGAGAGGGAGGGATTGAAGAGGCTTGTCATTTGATTCGGTCTCTCCCAAGAGCCTCATAAATAATACGTGAAGACAAACACAATTTGAAGTGTTTTTATTTTTTAGGTTATACAAAATAGAGAGGAGCGTATTAGTGATCATCAAAATTTACCAATTTTACAAAAGTCGCATTATCTTTATTTTTAGTCTTATTTGTAAAATAAAGTAACACAAAATATAGTCATTGTGTAGTGTTTTGGTGCATATTTACTCTTGTAAATAATGTCTCAAATTTTAATAACCGGTGATTTGAGCATTTCTGAAAGTTTAATTGTAATTTTTATCTATAACTACCACTTGGGATCCTAGACTTGGTAATCCTATAGGTCTAACATTCGAATTCTGTTGGACAAACCATTGTATGTATGTAATATATCTGTATAGTGTTGAGAATTCAACAACACAACTACATATGCAAAACTCATAAGAAAACCAAAAAAATAACAATAGAAGAAATAAAGCAAGAACAACACACAATTTTATAGAGGTTCACACTTAGATGGAAATCCCAAACTAAGGCTAGTCCTCTTTGAACTCCACTTAAGGAATTCAGTCTCTTCACTATGATAAAAGCAAGAATTACAACAAGAACAACAGCTTCAATCCTCTCCCTTGTATAGAAACCTTGAGGTGCAATGGAGAACACCTAGGCAGTTCCTTTGGCAATTCCCCTGACCCCTTTTGACCACTTTGTTCTTTCTCTCTCAGCTCTCTCTCTTTCTATTACAAGAATTTGTATAAAAGTATTGAAAACAAAATAACTCCCTTTCTTAAACTCTCACTGAAACTACAACGTGTATCAAGATAAAAAAAAAGAATTAAATTATATATAGACCCACTTGACTAATAACAGAGAACAATTAACTAATTTTAGTTGATGAAGCTTCCTTTGATCTCAGCCTCTAAGCTTGCCACGTGAGATAATCTGTTTTAATGAGAACTAATTCAACAAATTCCACCTTAGTACTCATTAAAACAATATTGAAAGAGACTTATCCTTAAGTATCATTGCTCTGAAATGAATATGGCTATCCATTTCCAATTCCCAGTAATTCCAAACAGTGTTGGAATTTACTAAGAGTTACCACTTTTGTTCCCATGTCAGCTGGATTATCTGCACTAGGAACCTTCTCTATGTTTATCAAGCATTGTGTCACCTTTTCTCTGATGAAGTGATATCTAACTTCAATATGTTTTGTTCTATCATGGAACATGGGATTCTTACATAAGTACAGTGCACTTTGACTGTCAGTGTACACTGTTGCCTTTTTTGATAAACCTTTAATTCTCTTAGCAACCCTTGTATCCATAAACCTTCTTTAATTGCTTCAGTAGCAGCAATATACTCAGATTCTGTTGAGGATAAAGCTACTATTGGCTGCAACTGAGACTTCTAGCTGATGCAATTTCCTGAAACAAGGAACATAAATGAAGTGGTCGATTTCCTCTCAACTCTGTCACCAGCAAAATCAGCATCCACAAACCCTTCCACTTGAATTGTGTCTGAATTTTTCTTGAATTTTAAACCATATTCAGTTGTCATTGCTACATATCTGAGCTTCCACTTTATAGCTGTCCAATGGTGCTTTCATGGATCTCCCATAAATCTGCTAAGTACACTGGTAGAGTATGCTAAGTCTGGCCTTGTACATACCATAGAATACATAACTGATCCAATGGCATTTGCATATGGTTTTCCCACCATTTCTTTTATTTTTGTCTTTGTCTTTGTTTCTTGCTTTAGGTTGACTAAAAGTTGACTTGACAAAGGTAGAGAAGCTGGTTTAGCTCCTCTCATTGAGAATTTGTCAATTAGTTTATTGAGGTATTCCTTCTGGTTCAGAAATAGATGCTTTAACTTTCTGTCTCTCTTAATGTTGATCCCAAGTATCTTCTTAGCTTCTCCCAAGTTCTTCATGTCAAATTCTGAATTTAAATTTTCTTTGAGCTTGTCAATCTTGCTTTTCTCTTTACTGATCAGTAACATGTCATCGACATAAAGAAGCAAATATTCAGCTTTTAAGATATCAGCACCTTTATAGTATAAGCATGTGTCATACATGCTTTTAATAAACCCATGCTTGGTAATAAAAGAGTCGAATCTTTTATTCCACTGTCTTGGAGCTTGCTTCAATCCGTATAGAGATTTCTATAAAAGGCAGACTTTATCTTTTTGGTTCTTAGCTTCAAATCCCCTTGGTTGTTCCATGCAAATAAATTCTTCCAATTCTCCATTTAGGAAGGCAGTTGTTACATCCATTTGCTCAAGTTCAAGGTCAAACTGAGCAACTAATGAAAGCATAATCTTGATTGTTTTATATTTTACAACAGGTGCAAAGATTTCATTGAAATCTATTCCTTCTTGCTGTGTAAATCCCTTCGCAACCAGCCTTGCCTTAAACCTTGGCTTGCTTTCACTGGTCAGTCCCTCTTTGAGCTTGTAAATCCACTTGCACCTGATAACCTTTTGAGCTTTAGGCTTTGTCACTAAAGTCCATGTCTGATTTTTGTTCAAAAAGTGCATTTCCTCATCCATAGCTTGCTTCCACCAGATTGCATCATCACTAGCAATAGCTTCTTCATAACTGGTTGGTTCAGTTTTAACCATATCAGTTGCTGTGATAAACGCATAAGCAAGCATATCTGCTAATGCATTGAAACCATATCTTTGAGTTGGTTTTGAGACTCTTTTCTCCCTATCTCGAACAAGCTGATAGTCTTGCACATCAGTGATATTCTCTTGATCATGCTCTTCTTCTGGATGAGTACCACCATCTACTTCCATCTGATTGAAATTAGGTTGATTCTGGTTGTGAGTTAATTCATCATGATCTTCATGATTATTTATTTCCACTTGATTTGAACCTGCAGAAATTTGAATTTCTATGTTTCCTGCACTAGAACTGTTAGTAGCATCTGTATTTTTGTGAATTTCATATTTTAAACAAGGAAATTCATCTTCTCTAAAGATTACATCCCTACTATTTATAGTTTTGAAACCCCTTTCACTTTTAATCCACAGTCTATATCATTTTACACCTTGAGGATAACCCAGAAATATACATTTAATGGATCTAGGTTGGAGTTTACCTTCATTTTGATGAGCATAGGCAATGCAGCCAAATACTCTCAGATTTGACAGGTCTGGTTTCTTGCTTGTCCATTTTTCTTCTGGTGTCAAAAGATTTATAGCTGTTGAAGGGCTTCTATTCACAAGGTACATGGCTGTCATTATTGATTCTCCCCAAAACATCTTTGGCAAGCCAGAACTGAACATTAGACACCTTGTTTTATCAAGTAATGTTCTGTTCATTCTCTCAGCAACTCCATTTTGTTGAGGAGTGAACCTAACAGTTCGATGCATTTGGATTCCATTGTCCCTGCAAAATTTGTCAAACTATCCACTGCAAAACTCAAGGCCATTGTCAGTTCTTGATGTTTTGATTTTTCTTTCTGTTAAGTTTTCAATTAGCATTTTCCATTGTTTAAACTTTTCAAGTGCTTGATCTTTAGATTTTAACATAAATAACCAAACTTTTCTTGAATAATCATCAACTATAGACATGAAATAAGCATTACCTCCATGTGTAAGAACCTTTTTAGGTCCCCATAAATCTGAGTGTATATAGTCTAATATACCTTTTGATGTATGTTGTCCATTTTTGAAACTGAGTCTATGTTGCTTGCCTAAGATGCAGCTCTCACAAAATTCCACTTCGCTGATCTTGTCTTTTCCCAATAATCCTTGATCATGGATTATCTTGAGCCCTTTTTCACTGATGTGGCCGAGTCTCCTATGCCAAAGAATAGTGTTTACCGAGATTTTCGGAAACCGCGCTAATGAATATTAGCTAAGACTAAAGATATGAAATATAGAAGATTAACACAAGATTTTTTACGTGGTTGGGACGTTAATGAGCCTTAGTCCACGAGTCAGTTGTATTAGAGCTTGGAAAGTCTTTTACAATGGTGTTTCTCTCTATGTTTTGGCAGAGTAACTGTATATTAGTTGAAAAAGATCCTTTTTTCCAATGTTCTATTGCCTGTATTTATAGGCTCATGGGAACACTGGGTCTGGGCCGGGTATGACCCGGTCCCATCAGAGATATGGATACTCTTGGCTTCTCTGGTGGAAGCCCAATATAAAAGATAAAACATACATAAATTCAAGACTAATTAAGGCCCAATAAGGTGACCCAAGAGCTATATTTCGCCCGACAAAACGGTGCTTTTGATCTGGGCATTTCGAGTTACGAGGCAGACTCAGGGGACAAGATCAGTCAGAGTACTTGGCAGTGCAGATCTGAAACAGTGGCGTGCAATCCCGAGGTGGCCTTTTCGGCAGGTGAAAAGTGGGGACAACCCCCACACGTCGTGGGGCGGCTTCAGGGTCACGGATGCTTTTCCCTGCAAACAGGGAGGACCTGATCCGGGTTCGTTTACCTTTGTCCCCCTTCATTTACCATGGGCCCGGACCGGTTACTAGGCTTCGGGACCATTTTACATATACTTCAATGGGATTCCGAGCTCTGTGCGACTCCCGGACAACTATCCTGGATCGCCATCCCAGACACCGTCCGGGCCCAGAAATCGCACTAGGGCCAGGCCCCTTAGTTATTCTAGTACCACGCGGGCTTGGCCCAGGCCCACATTCGAGCGCCTAGACCATGGACCTAGACCACTGTGTCGGGCCCACGACAGGAAATGGGGATAACAAATAGCCTTTGAGTTTTCATCACTTATTGCTACTGCTACATCTCCACTGTAACGCCCTACTTCCTTAGAGCCATTACCAAGTGAGTTTTAAGACAAAACAGTGTGCAATGAACTCGCTAACCGAGGTTTTTAAAACGAAAGTGTGACTAATCAAAAGTTAAGGCTGTAATCTTTGAAAATGCGTTGTTTCATAAAAAACTTCTAGTATTAAACATTTGGGATCCCAAAATAGGGTTTGAAAACTATTTACATCTTAAAATAAGTTTACAGTTGATTAGTTATAAAAATCATAGATTATTACAGCCATTTCTCGAATAAACCCCCAACCAAAGCAGTCGGGCAGGCCGAACATGTACGCGTCGCTTCACACTCTCCGTACTCATGGCTGGTTGGCTCAATCTATGCCCTTACCTGCAACACAGAGCACCCGTGAGCCGAAGCCCAGCAAGAAAACTCAAGCAGTACATAACATATGCAATTTATACAGTTAATCATATCAGATAGCCCACAGATAAACAGGTCAACCATTTGACTTAAGCAACCCGGCCATGCCGCCCCAGAAGCCGTACCAAAGCATGGGGTCTCGGTCCTCACCGTAAGGATATCACATGTATCCATGGGGTCCCACCCTGACTACAAGCACTCCACGTGCTATGTGGTACTTCCGGCCCCACTGCCGTTCTCGGCCTTTCGCCGTTCTCGGCTCCTCGCCGTATCATTCAACTATAATCACAGATAGTCTAACTCAAATAACATTGGAACATATATTAATTCAATCAAGTCTGCACCCTAACATGTAATGCAATATAGGGTCGTGCCCCGCAATCACACTATGGGCCCATGCCCTATCCTTACGGGTGTTATAGTTTTCTTACCTTTCAATTCGATAGCTTTCAACACTTGACTCCTTGAGCACGATCCCACTCGAGCCCTAGCGCACACCTAAACACAACCATAGGTCAAAGTCAACACCGAACCCCAAGTCCGAAAACCTAGCCTCGGGACCAATCCCGAGCCCCCCCCCCCCCCCGGGAAGTCCTAGATCCACAAAATAAGGTGGTGGAATCAAACCCCGAACCCTAGGTCAAAATCCCTCACAAATAGCCAAAAAAACCCCATTCTGGGCGCAGGGTAGCGCTACAGCGCTCAAAAGAGAGCGCTATAGCGCTACAAGCAGAATCAGCACCATCCCAGAAACAAGGCCTAGCGCTACAGCGCCCAAAGACTAGCGCTGTAGCGCTAGTTGCAGGCAGGCAAAACCCAAATTCCATTTCTGCGATTTCTTTGAGCCAATCTCAACCCAAACTTCCCCAAACCTTTACCAAACTCAAAATCAAGCTTATAAACACTCTCCACTCATCCCAAGCATCCCAAATCCTCAAAACCCACGCACATTCAACCCAAATCTCAAAATTCACCATGATCAACCCTAACTCAAAAATTCAGTCAAACAACAAAGTTAAAGGCTTAGAATTCATACAGTTGATGCAATTTAGACCTTGATTCATTTCCTAGACCTTCATAGCTTGCTCTTCCTCAAAGCTTGCCCAGAAATTCCCTAAAATTCCCATCATCTCAGCTCAAAACACAGCTCAAACCAGCCAAACCCTTAAAACTGAAAACTCTAAAAACTTACCTCAAAAGTTGATGTGTTCTTGCTAATCCTTGCCAAATCTTCAAGTATAACCTTAAGATCCTTGATGCTCAGCCTATCCTAGCTCTCCACAGAGTTTTGCTCCAAGAAAAATGGAGAGAAATGGTGCAAGAATGCACAAACCGATCCTTTAGAAAAACCCTCTGTTTTCTCTCTTTTCTTTTCTTCCTTTTTTTCTTTCTTTCTTTTCCTTCAGATTTCTCACACTCTCTAACAATCCCACTCACTAAATAAAGCCTCATAAATCAATCTCTAAAAGCCAATTGACCAAAATACCCTCCCTATTAGTTCTAATCCCTTTTTGTCCAAGTAGGGCCATTTTAGTCATTTTACCCAATTCCCGCTAATCCTCAAGTGTCTCTAATATTTTCCCGCTTGCTTCCCAATACCTGAAAAGTCACCAAATAATATTCCTCGATATCAAAATTAACCTCAATATATTCTCTAAATCCGTGCTTATACCCCCAGGCTTAACCCAAGCCGGGTATAAATTTCCTCCTTGACTTTCCGCTAATCCGCTCTCTGGGATCGTCTTGAGTCACAAGTCACAGGTACATCCACATACCGATGTGGTCTCAACAATCATCACATATCAATACAGTTATGCCCAAAATGGCCAAAATTACAATTATGCCCTTCTAACACAATCAGGGCCTACATGCATACTAATACACATAGCCATGCATCTCAAATAGTCAAATAATCATATAATATGCTTTAAATCATAACCATGCATTTAACTCATTAAAATCAAACATAAATTCCATTATGCCCTCCAGGCACACTACCCAAGGCCCTTAAGCCTTAATAGCGATTTTGGGTCGTTACATCCACTGATTGATTCTCCAATCAGATAGTATAGGCCATTTTTCTTTTCGCCTTTGATGACAACTAGTGATCCTTGGCTTATCTTCATGATGCAATTTTCAATTTTGTTTGTGTAACCTGCATCATCTAGAGTACCAACAGAAATTAAATTCTTAGTTAGGTTAGGTACATACCTGACTTCCTTGATGATTCTTACAGCTCCATCAAACATTTTGATTCTAACACTACCTATTCCTTCAACATTACATGTGTTGCTGTCTCCCAACACCACTTTGCCTCCTTTTGTTGATTTGAAATCTTGTAAGAGCTGTTTGTTGAAGGTCATATGAAATGTACACCCCGAGTCAAGTATCCACTTGTCACCTTTCATTTGACTTGCTGCAATTAGAACCTCCCCTTCATCATTTTCATAACCATCACCAAAATTTGTAGAATCTTGATCTTCAAACTCCTGATTGGTTTTCCCTTTTGTCCTTATGATTTCTGTTTTTATTATAGTAGCAGTCCCTCTTATAGTGTCCAGTTTTACCACACAAGTAGCATTTGTTTCCATCTTTGCTAGGGCCTTTTGAGCTTGATCTTCCTCTGTTCTTGAAGTTTGAGTTGCTATGATTCTTTCCTTGATTGTTAAATCTCTGAGTATTCCTTCCTCTTGTGAAATGGACTTCTCCATTTGTCTTTGATAACTTTTCACTGCTCTTTAAAGACATTTCCTTTGAGTAAATAGCTCCAATTATCTCTTCCAACACTAAAGTATCTTTGGCATAAAGGATTGTGTCTCTGAATTGTTCATACTGTGATGGCAGTGAGTTGAGCAGATAAATTGCTTGATCTTCCTCTTCGATTTTAACATTTAAGCTGCACAAATCAAATAATAGTTTAGTAAAATCATTTAAATTTTCATCAACTGATTTACCTTCATCTATCTTGAAACCATAGAATTTTTGTTTCAAGTATACTCAGTTTGGTAGAGATTTTGTCATGAACGTTTGTTCCAATTTGTTCCACATGGCAGCAGCTGTCTATTCTCGAATTACTATTCTCAAAATTTCATCTTCAAGACTCAACACGATTGTGTTTCTTGCCTTCTTCAAAATATCATCCTTCTTTAATTTGTCTAAGGATTCTGACATTTCATCTTCTCTTTTTAGAGCTTCATCTAGACCCATGTTTCCAAGATGAGCTTTCATCTTCTCCCTCCAAAGATAGAAATCATTCTTGCCATTGAATTTCTCAATGTCAATCTTTACTGTTGACATTGCCATTGATTCTTGATTTGAGTTCTTGATTCTTGCTTTGGCTTAAACTCGAACACCTGAGCTTCTTCTTGATCTTCACCAGTTCTGATTTTGAATTTTGCACCGAGTTGAATCCCAGTTCATAGCCTGGCTCTTGATACCATTTGTTGAGAATTCAACAACACAACTACATTTGCAAAACTCATAAGAAAACCAGAAAAATAACAATAGAATAAATAAAGCAAGAACAACACACAATTTTATAGAGGTTCACACTTAGATGGAAATCCCAAACTAAGGCTAGTCCTCTTTGAACTCCACTTAAGGAATTTAGTCTCTTCACTATGATAAAAGCAAGAATTACAGCAAGAACAACAGCTTCAATCCTCTCCCTTGTATAGAAACCTTGAGCTGCAATGGAGAACACCTAGGCAGTCCCTTTGGCAATTCCCTTAACCCCTTTTGACCACTCTGTTCTTTCTCTTTCAGCTCTCTCTCTTTTTATTACAAGAATTTGTATAAAAGTATTGAAAACAAAATAACTCTCTTTCTTAAACTCTCACTGAAACTACAACGTGTATGAAGAAAAAAAAAGAATCAAACTATATATAGACCAATTTGACTAATAACAAAGAACAATTAACTAATTTTAGTTGATGAAGCTTCCTTTGATCTCAGCCTCTAAGCTTGTCACGTGAGATAATATATTTTAATGAGAACTATTCCAACATATAGATATAAGGTAATATGTATGTTGTTTCCTATTGTTACTTGTTAGGTAGTGTTGTTGGTTTTCATTGTTAGTGGTAGTGTAATTGTTTCTCTTATTTTGAAGAGGTTGGTATTATTTTTCCTTATATACAATTGGAGATATTAAAAAAATATTTAGCTTCTAGGATTAAAAAAAATCTTTTTTAAAGTGTTTGGGATCTTTTTTATAATTTACATATAATATAAAATAAACACAAAAATCACTTATAAAATTTTATTTACAATAATGCATTGCCACATTATAAAAAAATATGAGATTCTCAAAATAATATACCTGAATTTAAAATTTTCTCGAAATCCCATTTTTCCTTTTTTTTTTCTGGGTTTTAAAAAGTAATTTTTTGGTTAATTAAAATGTTAATAAGTTACCAATTGGTTACTTTTCCAAGAAAATTTTATTTTTAGAGCATATTATTTTATATACATTTTGGTTACCTCCAAAACTTATTTGTTGAAACTTTTTTATCTTAAGATATTGATTAGTCATTTTTAAGTTATGTTATGGTGTCTTATTATTTAAAATACTTTTACGTTGCCGATTAGTCATTTTTTAGAAACTAATAAGTTTCAATAAAGTATAACAAATTACTATATAGCTTATTATTAAAAGTTACTTTTAGTATACTATACAGTAACTTTTTTAATAAAAAAATTTAATTAACTTTTTAGTCGCTAATGTAATTTACATGGGAGTAATAGTTTTTTTTTTTATTAATCAAACATACTTAAAAGTTACTTTCCAATTATAATAATAAATGCACATTTCAGTCTTTTATTATTAAGTTTTGTTTGATCAAATTTAAAAGCAACTACATAGTTACTTTTTAAATAAAATACAAAAATTATTTATTCCAATTATAAAGAAACATTTCTATTTTTTTATATAAACAAAGCTGAAAAGAAACTTAAACATTACTTTTCAAACACAACACAAAAACTGCCCCATCCCCATCATCTTCTCCGGGGACGTCAAGAAACTCATGTTTGTCATATACCAAAATGACCATCTTCAAGAGTAGGTCGAGATGATACCACTCTTAAGCTCAAACAACCAACGATATGGTCGAAAAAAGCTTCTAAAGTCACAGAATACCCACAAACTCTCCGGAAAAAAGCCGACATACAGCTGGAGTGAATGGCTGGGTTGTGTTTCTCTCGAAGAGCTCGTTCCAATAGTACCACCCCCAACTTGGTCGGAGTTGGCCAGAAAATGTCACCGGTGCAATCTTTGACTAGCGCATGCGGTGGTGCAACAGATGACGACGAAACTTCAGCCTAAGCTTTGTCGGAGGCCACTCTTCCTAGTGGTCCACCGCGAGTACGAAATGGATGCTTCGGTGGTTGGCGACAATAAGGATAGAATAGAAGAAGAGAGAGAGAATGTATTAAGTTATATTAAGTTTAAAAGAGGGTATAGAAAAACATTATATTTGTAATTTAAAAAAATGGTAAAATTGTAAATAAAATATGAAAATCAATACTAGATGTAATTTTTCCAAAGTATTTGGGTAAAATACAAAATATCATTTTTTTAATTAAAAAATTTATTTAAAATAAAAAAGATTATTGTGTAGCTATTTTCTAAATTAGCATGATTTTTATAGTTGTTAATTTACTCATATTTTTTTTATTGATATCCATATATATATATATATTTGAGTAAATCGATATCAATATACTTATACTTTGAAAATAATTTTTCTATTAAATATAAATTTTTATATAATAGTTATCCAAATAAAAAAATTTGTAAAAATTATACTTTAATATAAGAGTTTATATATTTTTTGACAATGTGTTTTGTCTTATTATCTGTTTGAATCTTATGTTTTGATAAATTTATTTTTGGACCCTGTATTTTATAAAATGATTCAAATAAATCCCTAAACTCAATTTTGATAAAGAAAAAAAATAAATATAACAAGACAAAATGATTTTATTTTTGTTTTAAATTATTAGTTTGATAAATTATTAATAATTTTAGCTTAGAAAACTTTGACCAAAATCAAATTTAAAATTATATTTAAAATATTTTATGAAACACACTATTCAAAAAAAAATTTATCAAATTCAAAACACATCATCTTAACAAGCAATTAGACAGTGGTCCAAAAAGTTATTAACCTTAACATAATAGTTTTGGAAAAAGAAAAATTGTAAGGGCATGATTGGTATAGTATTAAAAGTTGTTGTTTCCAAAAACAACTTCAATTTTAATGAAGGATTTTGAAAACGAAAATTTTATTGTTTTCAGTATAATCTTACTATTTTAAAAAATATATTTTTTTCTTGCTAATTTTCTTTTATTTTTCTTATAGTCTTGATTTTTTTTCTTTTGTCATTTTTACAAGTCAATCTACTTTTAAAAATTTTTATCTATATAAATTTAGTAAAATAATTAATTATAAAATCATATAACAGAATATAATTTAATTCTAATTTACAATATATTTGCTAAAAAAAATCATTGATCAAATAAAAATTACAACAAATAAATAAAAAAATATTTTCACTTCAATTATTATTATACCAAAAATAAAAAATATATATATTACATATTCAATTTTTAGATTTTCTACCAAAAAAATTATTCAATTTTATAAAACTCAAAAATAGTTAACGGACAATACATTCAATCACATTTTGATAAACATGTTTTCAGACACTAAATCTAGATTCTTTTTTCAGAATCATACTTTTTTAAAATACAATTTTTAAATCACTAATCAATCATGCCCTAAAAAAATATAACTTAAATATAAAAAAAAATCAAAGTTAATGACAATGCAATATTGTTATGAATTTAATTAATGCACTATTATTAAATTTTAATTTATCAATATAATTAAATTTTACTTTCAGCTAAACCAATTACGTATTCAGTTTCTGTTATATTTTCAAATTTAATCTCAATCACAGATTCAGTTTTTTAAAACTAAAAAACAGTTTACTGACATTGAACTAATCCCATTTTCAGAAACATGTTTTCAGTCACTAAATTCATTTTAAAATCCCACTTTTTAAAAATACAATTTTCTAATCAATCAGACCCTAATTTTCGTTCATGTGAATTATATCTGATTGGATAAATCCTGGTTACCTTACATCAACTGTCCCCCTACTTTCTAGAAGCTCCCGTCCCGACCAGGCAACATAAACGTACAGTTGCATGACTGTAGATACCCCACGGCACGACTGCCTATACCGGTGACTCAAAATCATACACATATATATGACAATCGAAGCAAAAGTCAACATCGTCTTTCTCTTTCACCACCGTGAACTTCCATGAAGGTTCCTCACCCTTAGCTAAATTACTCAAGGAATTTTCTTCTGCCTTTTCATTTTAATTATATACAGTTATTTCTTTCTATCTATCTATATATATATATATATATAAAGAATATAAGAGAAGGTTTAACACCACCGCCACCACTTCTCACTGCTTACATCCTTTTTCATTCTGAACCTCTCAACCAGAGCCTTCTCTTTCTCTGTTTTTTCTGCAAACACGATGCTTTGTTAAGGTCTTCAACTCCAAGTCCCCTTCTTTCATTTGCCGTCTCGTTATTTCTTTTTGTCTCTGTTATCGTGTTTGTTCTAATCTGATAGATTCTTTGATTCGGTTTATCTGTTTTTGGTCTCGAGGGTAGTTTAGAATTTTCCTAGGTGTCTGTTTGAAGCAGTAATCTTGTTTTATCTATTTTAACATAGAGCTTTATCTGGTTTGGGTTATTGGGGTTTGACTTACTTTTTCAAGATTGGATGATTATGGATCCAAGCTTCTCTGAATACTCAGATTTCACAAACGGGTTCAAAATCGAAAACCAGACCAGTATACCCAATTCAAATGAGTACTCAGTTCTTTCAGACGAATATCTATTAAACCAACACTCTCCATATTTTGACCTCGTCAATGATTACCCAAACCTTTTTATTCCTGATCCTGACCCCGGTAATTTCACGCCCTCCATGAATTTGTCTTCTTTGGAAGAACCATCTTTTCCCTCTTCCACACTAAGCCCAGATGGAAACTCACCTACTCCTTCAAGCGTGAGCCCTGGGGGTGACTCTTCCAATGATGAAAAAGAGTTCTCAATATACGTTCTCAAGTTCATCAACCAGATCCTTATGGAAGAAAACATGGAGGAGAAACCCAATAAGTTTGATGATCCATTGGAACTTCAAGTCACTGAGAAATCATTCTATGATGCTCTTGGTGAGAGTTACCCTTATTCAGCCAACCAGTCTCCTGTAGATCAAAAAGTTGAGACCCCAGATAGCAATTTTTCAGTAAGCTCTAGCGATTATGGCGGTAGTAGTACTTGTACTAGTACTAGTAACAGTACCAGTCATGATGCTAGCAGCCCTCAATTGCTTAGTGATGTAGGAGACCATAAAGCCTCTTCATTGCAGCCGTTTCTTCCCGGTGACAACAATTTCCAGTTTGATTTGGTTTCGGCTCAGAATTTATTTAGGGACATTGATTCAATCTCCCAGTTTCAGAGAGGTGTTGAGGAAGCAAGTAAGTTCCTCCCTAAAGGCAATCAGTTTATCATTGATCTAGAAAGCAATGGATTCTCGCCCCAGTTGAGAACAGAAGCTGTAGTTGTTAAAACTGAGAGGGAAAGCTCGCCTAACGGGTCGCGGGGGAGGAAGAATCATGAAAGGGAAGATGATGACTCAGAAGAAGAGAGAAGCAATAAGCAGTCTGCGCATTATATAGATGAGAGTGACTTATCAGAGATGTTTGATAAAGTGTTGCTTCAAGTTGATCATAGTTGCGGGCAATGCGGTGAGACTGAACCTGGGCAGAGTGAAGCAAGCAAGGCCTTGCAGTTGGCGGAGTCAAATGCCAATGGCGGAAAGGGTCGCGGCAAGAGGCAAAACAAGAAGAAGGAAACTGTGGATTTGAGAACCCTTTTGATTCTATGCGCACAAGCTGTGTCCAGTGATGATAGAGGGACTGCATATGAGCTTTTAAAGCAGATTAGGCAGCATTCTTCTCATAATGGGGATGGATCCCAGAGGTTGGCCCATTTCTTTGCCAATGGTCTTGATGCTCGTTTGGCTGGAATTGGAACCGGAGCCTTGTTCTATAGTAACTTACTTGCCAATGTGAAAGCTTCTGACCTTTTGAAAGCATACCACCTTAATCTTTCGTCCAGTCCTTTCAAGAAGATGGCTATGTTCTTTGCAAACAAGAATATCTTGCACGTAGCTGAGAAAGCAACAAACCTTCACATCGTTGATTTTGGTATCCTGTATGGTTTTCAGTGGCCAATCTTCATCCAGTATCTCTCAAAAAGATCCGGTGGACCTCCTAATCTGCGCATTACAGGTATAGAGTTCCCTCAAAATGGTTTTCGCCCAAAAGCCAGAATTGAAGAGACAGGGCGGCGCTTAGCAAAGTACTGCGAAAGGTTTGGTGTGCCTTTCAGGTACAATGCCATAGCAGTAAAAAATTGGGAGAGCATCCGTGTTGAGGACATGAAGATTGAAAGCAACGAAGTTGTTGCTGTGAATTGTTTGATACGGTTCAACAACATACTCGAAGAAACTGTTGAAAGCTGCCCAAGAAATGCTGTTCTGAGCCTAATCAGGAAGATGAATCCAGCCATTTTTATTAATAACATTGTCAACGGATCCTACAACGCACCATTTTTTGTCACTCGTTTCCGCGAAGTGCTCTTCCACTTCTCTGCCTTGTTTGACATGTTGGACACCAACATAGCCCGCGAAAACGAAGAGAGGATGATGTATGAAAGAGAATTCTATGGCCGGGAGATTGTGAATGTGATAGCATGTGAAGGAGAAGAGAGAGTGGAGAGGCCTGAGACGTACAAGCAGTGGCAAGTCCGGACCTTGAGAGCCGGTTTTCGGTCACTTCCTCTCAACCAAGAGATCATGAGCAAATTTAAAGAGAAGTTGAGAACATGGTACCACAAGGATTTTGTAATTGATGAAGACAGCAACTGGATGCTTCAGGGATGGAAAGGAAGGATTGTTTATGCTTCCTCATGTTGGGTTCCGGCATAGGAGCCTCATTCAATTTAATTTTTACTTGCTCAAACACTACTCATTAGTAGAGTATGTATGTATGACTACAAGAGATGTAATAGATTAGTTATAAGAGGGTATCAATTAAGTTTTGATGTACTCATTTCTTCTGTTTTGAAACTGCAAGTGTAGCAGCTGTAATATAAGCTTGATCCTCTTCACAAAGCTTCGCCTAAACCATTATGAGGATAAGGTTTAATGAGTTTATGAGTACTAACAAGCGCATTCCCTTTAAATGTCTGGCTTGAGAAATTAAAGCTAGTCCAAGTTTTACAGATTGTGGAATGTATATACATACTCTCATGAATGATATTTTGTAAAAGGATTCTCTTTGTTGATTTGCTTTTACTTTTAGTTGCAACCACGAGGGGGCTTTTCCCTTTTCCTCTTTGTACATTGTTCATACCTATATTTGTATCAGTAGACCTGAAGTCAATATACTATTTGTACTCAATGTTTAAAAAAAGCGTTTTTGAGGCGAAGCAAAATTTGACTCTGTGCCTCGCTGAATCTATTTAGGGCCCAATTTGTGTTTTGTTATTTCTCTCCTTCACAGTAATGGGTTATTACTTAAATAACAAAAAAAAAGCTCAAAAAATACACATATCTGATTAAAAATAAAAAGCCCCTAAAATAAATAATTTTAGAAAACCTAACCACTCTTTCTGTTTCTGTACACTTAGCTGAAGTTGTCGTCACTCATTACTTTTCAATCATAAAAACAAAACAAAATGAAGTAAATAACGAAGCTGTGTTGTTCCTTACATAGCTGAAGCATTTTTTTTTTTCATACATAAAAGGAGAATTAAGGTATATTAAGTTTAGCTTATATTATTTTTTTTATTATATATTTAATTTTATAGCTTTTGGTTTTTTTATTTTTTGTTATGTGTAGACAGTAAAATGGTTAGAAACTAAAAAAAAAGTTGTGATGGAGGAGGGTGATGGTGATGTTGATGATGAGTGGATTTTACAATGTAAACATACGTTTTGGAAGATGATTTTTCATCTAGTTTGTTCTAGTAAAATCTAAAATTTTAGTTCTAGAAATTTTTTTTATCTTTATTTTAAAATTTTAGATAATTTATGAGATATTTATGATGAGTTTTATGACACATTTTATGTTATGCTTGAGTTTTATAAGACATATTAAGTATTAGGCACACTATATATGATGAGCTAGACAACACTTGATCATTTAGTGTAAATTTGTTTTGTAATAGAATTCAGTTGTATAGCCGTCTTAACAGATTGTGTAACTATATTGTAACAACTTCTTTACACTACCAATGATATATATATATATCAAGAGTCTCACCGTGTTCAGATTGAACTCTTCATTTTTACAAATCTCTTTTACATTATTCTCTCGTTTCAATTTTTTATTTCTCTCTCAAGTGTTCAAACCCTTGCATGGTATCAAAGTTCTTCTTGCCATGGCTAATGAAGGATATCAATTCGTACAGTCAACTTCTGCTCACCCTCACGACAATGCACCACCGCTGCCTCCACCACAACCTCAAGCTTCGGTCATTGCTCCAGCTCTGGCAATCGATCCTGCTAATCTCCCCAACAACAATCTTCTTCTGATGAATCTACGGTTAGATCGCTCAAATTATTCATACTGGAGAGCACTTGTCTAGCAACTGTTCGTGCTTACAATCTCGACGGCTATGTTCTTGGAACCACTCCATCTCCAACTCAATTTCTTGCAGGTAATGTTCCAAACCTTGCTTATCTTCAATGGCTTCGCTCCGATCAGTTTCTAATGCACTGGTAAATGAACTCCGTCTCTGAGGCAATGCTTGGCCATATCATTCACTATTGTTCATCTGCTGAGATCTGGAATCTTCTTGCTCAACTCTTTGCCACGAAGTCTAAGGCTCAGATTCTGCAACTCAAAGGTCTTCTTCAAGCAACCAAGAAAGGATCCACCTCCATTGATAATTACATTCTGAAGATGAAGCATTATGCAGATGCTCTTGCTGAAGTAGGGGAACCAATTTCTGATGACAGCCTTTGTCTCTACATCTTAGGAGATCTTGGACCCGAGTATGAAGCTACAGTTGTAAATCTCACCAATCGAGTTGAGAATCTCACTCTCCAAGAACTTCGATTCAGCCTTCACAATCAAGAAATGCGAATCATTCAACAGACTAGCACTGCTTTTGAGAATGTTCAAGCCAACTTTGCTAGTATGAATTTTTGTGGTGGCTATAGAGGTTCAGGACATAGTGGAAATCATGCACCCAACCGTGGTGGTAGATCCAACTCTGGTGGCCATGGCAAACGAGGAAACAGGCTTGTTTGTCAACTTTGTGGTCGTGCTGGTCATACAGTTCACAAGTGTTATCATCAGTTTGATATCACCTTCAATAGTACTCAAACCACCTCTGATTCTTCCTCCACTTCGATTGGATCTTAATCCTCAGGCCTACATCACTGAATCTCCACTTGCTGATGACTCTTCTGGATCATGGTTCTTGGATAGTGGGGCCACACATCACATGACAACTGATGTTCAAAATCTCAACACCAAAGCAAATTGCAAAGGGAAAGCTAAAGTAATTGTTGGTAATGGTACCTCTATGCCCATACTTCACATAGGTTCTAATTCAATTAATACTAGCATTTCAAATCATTCTTTAGTCTTGAAAGATATTCTTCATGTTCCTAATGTTACCAAGAGTTTGTTGGGGTTTTATGCCCTAATTAAAACCCAATTTATTTGTAATCTCATTTGTTATCAATAAAATAATAGAAATCATTTTTTGACTTGCTCAATCACTTTGCTCACATGTTTTATTTTCATGATTATTTGTTTAATATAAACTTCTATTAAATCCCAAGCATATAGCTAATCGTATTTATAGTGACGTAATCACAGTGGAATATAAATATGATTATATGTTCAAAATAAGTTAGTTCTAAGATTAGTCAGTGCACGGGATTTACACTGACTTGCCAATCTACGATATGATCTACTTACACATTGTAGTGTTATGTTCTTTCCAGAAAATTAGCAAAGTAGATAAGATCAGATGTATTTGTTACATCGGACATGACTGATATTGACAGTTGATAGGATAAGTAAACATACCGTTATTATCTATTCTAGTCATATCATATAGTTGACCATAGGTCAATTCAATCTCAATTCTGAGTGGTTAGTATTCTAACTGATTGTATTATTTGAGTTCTTTGACTTGTTTATTACTAGTTTACCCTACGGATTAGCCCATACTTACATCTTGGGAACTCGGTAGTATAATTGAGTGGGAGTGTTAATCATAGATATGAACATTTATAGCTTCTGATGAAGAAGTGAAATGATGGTTTCCCTTTAGTTTGGTTCAAGGTGTTAAATGATAGAGATCTCATTTCAGTAATTCAATTAGTTTACTGAAATATCATTTACAAGGAACTAAGTGTTTTAAGGATAAAATACAATGAGGGGAAAAACAGTATTTTAGTCCCGTCTCATTGTAGACAGTCTATAGAGGATTAAGTGAATATTATGGTTGTAACAATGGATAATTAATAGTGTATCTATATTTGTTATAGAGTGTTCTATGAATTCAAGAGTGCAATTCCGAGTCTTTAGTGGAGTCATGAGGAATTAATAAGTTAGTAAATTTATTTGTTAGATTTATGATAACTTATTAGAGCTTGATTTCATAGGCTCATGGTCCCCATTGTACCTTGGATAAAATCATCTAGATAGTCTCAATTAATTGATTTAATTATCAATTAGAATTATCAAAGTTGACCAGGTCAATTTTGGATAGTTTCACAAAGTTATGTAATTTAGAGAAGAAAAGTAAAATTAAGGCAGATTTATTAATTAAGATAAATTGATATTTAAATTAATAAATAAGTTTAAATCAAGGTTCAAATTATAAATAATTAATTTGATAAATGATTTAAATAATTATTTAATTAATTAAATAAATAGAAAATAATACAAGCCTTGATTTTAAGTCCAATGGGCTTATAATCAAATGAGAAATTTCACGGGCCTAAAGCCCATGATAATTTCGACCTAGGGCAGATTATTGGCTATTATTTTATTGATTTTTTAATTAAATAAATGACCTAATTGAGTCTATCAAATGAATGTTAAGTGAGAGTTGAAATCACAAGTTCAAATTTCTGAAACACAAGTTTATGATAGTTTTTAGATTCTCTCTAAACATAAGTAATTTTCTAAGCCTTATTGTAGCGCCTTGGTTACTCCAAGACCATTACTGTGATCTTTGAACCGTGCTTAACCCGCTAATCGAGTTCTTTGGTTATAAACGTGCATCTAGTTGTTATTCATGGATTAAGGTGTAAAATCGATCAAAAGGAAATGATATATTTTATTTAAAGCATAAAACAGTTCATGGGCCTATAAAAGCATTTACAAGTTATTTACAATTCAAAACGGTCATTACAGTGTAAAATTTACAACCCGCCGATCTAAGCGGCAAAAATAGGGTAAACCCCCTAGTTCCTCTGAGAAGCTCCTTGGCCGTGGTGGTCAAGCGGCCGCAAATGTACACATCACCACCTAAGCTCTCCACTCAAGGCTGGGTGAGCTTTTCTTTCCCTTTACCTGCACCACATAGCACCCATGAGCCAAAGCCCAGCAAGAAAACTCAATACTGCATATAAATATTATCAAATGATTATCATTATAATCATACAGACCTTATAGCCCTGAACAGATGAGTGAATATCACTAAGTGGTTACGTTAACCATGAAGGAGCGTATAGCTCTAATCATATGAGTGACTTAACACTTGAGGTTCTGGTAAACCATAATGAGTGACTGACGAACAAGCCGCTACGGGGCTCGGCACCCATAGCCATGTGACAATTCAGTCACTTAGACCTTCTGGCCCTGGCTCCAATCAAATGAGTGCATGTTGGGTAAGTCACTTCGGACTCAACACCCATAGCCATGTGAGTAAACCGTCACTGGGGGTCTCTGGCCCTGGCTCTAAGTGACTAGCCTTAGGCTAGACAAGCACTTTTAGTTTTCATCGAACTTGAGGTTGGTCCGGCATTAATGCTCATTTGAGTCATTCAATGCAGATGTCGATTAGATCTAATCTTTGTCAGCTTTCACTTAACACGCTAAGACCGTTCTTGACTTATGAGTCAATACTATGTGACCAGTGCTCAGTACTACTGTCGAACTTGACTAATGAGTCACAACTTCACAGTTAATACTGACACCATTGCCAATTCTGATTATTCAGTCAGTGCCATGCACAAGTGAGCAAGATTTGCTAAGAATTAGATATGCAATCAATGTCCACATTTAAATATTCAACATGCCTCAAGAATAACCATGCATGTCATAGATGGGGTGCAGTTTTCTTACCTCTGGTTCGAGCGAGAGATAGTAACAGAACAACCCTTGAGAACGATCGGCCTTTTGATTCCTTAGCGATTACCTAGTCATAACCAATTATAACTTCCATTAATTAAAATAAACAATAATAGGGTCTTGACCTAGACCTCACTCCTGGGATCCCGAATTGTACCCAAATGGTGAGTAGATTCGATCCAGAGCCTTAAGGATTGAAACCCCGAGACAAAAACCCTTAAAAATGCCCAAAATAGAAATCTGAGGCGCTACCCCACTAGCGCCCCAGCACTCAAGTCAGCATGATCCTCACCCTGAGTAGCGATGCAGCGCCCCCTTGTGGGCGCTATAATGCTACACACAGCCTGAAATGGCCCTGAATCTTTCCCCTTCGACTTCACCATTTCCAACCTGAAACAAAAGCTTCCAAACCTCATTTTAAGTCCCAATTGAACCCAAAAACCATCTACACATGTCCTAGGCATCACAACCCAAGTAACCCCAGCCAAAAACTCTTATCAATTCCCTTTAACCAATCTAGAAAACCAAGCTGAAAACCAAACCAAAAACAAGGCAAAGCTAGAGTTTCGATGGCTAGAAACTACTTCAAGCTTAGATTAGGACCTTCTTCAATGGTGGAACACAATCCTAAGCCCTCAAGATCCACTTCCCTAGCTTGAATTCTCAAGAACAACTCAAAAATTCAAAAGAAAAAAAGAGAGAAGAAAGGAGGTACGGGAGGAGAAACTTGATACTCTGTTTTGGCCTAAGTTCCACAGCCTTCAATAGCTTATATCAATCCTAAGGTGAAATGACCTTTTTGCCCCTAGGTCATTTAAGGTTTTCTAAAGGCTCCCAAGGGTAAAATCGTCATTTCCCGCTTATTTCGTTAATCATAATTAACACCCTCCAATTCTCGTTATTCTCGAAATTGTCAAATACCAATAATTCATATCCCGTTACCCTTTAATTCCCGGCAACGCTCTAATCACAAAATTATCCCGAGACTCGCCCTGAGCCCGAACTTAATCCCGTTACGACTAAACCGCTAATTTGCACTCAAAGATCGTTTCATGCCGAATGGCTCGAACAAATACACATTATGATATGGCCTCAACAATAGATCACCGACATGCATACAAATATACAATTACGCCATCAACGGGCC
Source organism: Humulus lupulus (assembly GCF_963169125.1). Taxonomy (NCBI): domain Eukaryota; kingdom Viridiplantae; phylum Streptophyta; class Magnoliopsida; order Rosales; family Cannabaceae; genus Humulus; species Humulus lupulus. Next base: position 32,118,102 of record NC_084799.1, read on the forward strand.
AAATTACTAAAATACCCCTGTGATGAAATGTGGACTGATGGACCCAAAACGGGTATGTTTTAAATATTTATAACTCGCAAGCGCGCGAATCATATATGAAATATAGTGTTCGTGTAAGCACGAGATCGAACCCAAAAGAGTTGTCTAAAATAAAAAAGAAAACTATTTTAAATCAAAATTAATAAATTATAACATAGCTCCAAAGATTGATGAGAATTTGTGACAAGAAACTCAAATAAGAGACAATAATAAAGAAATTTAAGAAAATAAATAAAAATAAATTACTAGTAGAAATCAAGATGGTAAAAGAATATTATTAAGGTATTAGAATCCACAAAATATAAGTTCAATAATATTTATAAGTACATTGATTCCCAAGTTTTAGTGATAGTTAAATTAATCAACTATCACTTATTCAAATTAGATATTCTATTTAAGCACAAATTATCATGGAATTGTAGGATTTATCTTCTCTTTTAAAATTATAACTTCAAAGTATTTAATGTAAATCAATCTAATGAAATAACAAATAAATCAATGAATATTATTTATAAGGCAAAAGATAATATTTTTGTTCTAAGCATTGGATGTGTACAATTTAATGACACATCTTACACCAAGAATATTATATTTTTGCACTAATGAAGAACAAAGTATAAATATGTGCTAATAATAAAAAATACATGATATTTAAGATGAAAGAAGATATTTGAAAAAGAAAAATCCATAAACTTTGTTGCATAAATGAGAAATCAACATACAAAATAAACACTATCTAGTTATATATTGTTTCATCATCACCTTAATAATCTTAAAAAGATTGGAAACTCATAACTAGAATAGAAAACACAAACAAAAAAATTACAAACATAACTTAGGAAAATTTGGAGGAAAACCCTCAAATTGTTCCTCTAAAAATACATAGAAAATTATCCAAAAAGAAGAAGAAGATGAAGAGAATAGAGAGGTCTTGAAATGTGGTAAGTGTGTAGTGTAAACTCTCCTAAAATAAGCACCCCAAATGGTCTTGAAAATTCCCTATTTATAGCCAAAATGAGAGTATTAAAATAATCAATTTAAATTAATTAAATTGATTAAATTAATTAAATTAATAATAATATGGAAAATAGGGGTAAATTATAGGGTGCAATGATGATGTTTTGGGGTAAAATGTGTAGAAAAGTTTGGGTAAAAAAAATGGCATTTTTGGGCAAAGGGGACAAGGGAACATATATGCTTTTGTTGGGCTAAAAAAGGGTGAAAAAGAAAATAAAGGTGGCTGGGTTGTGTGGCAGGCGTTAGGGTGGCTTCGGGTCTAGGGGAGTTGAGGCAGAAGGCCCACGTGATGCTGAGTGTTTGGGTTCGGCTGGGCTGCGTGATGGGCCTGGGAGTAGCATGATCCGTGGGCTGGGGTCTTCACTGGGCCTAGCTGGCGTGGGTTGCTAGAGGTGTCTGCTTGCTTCGTGGGCCTGGTGCCAGGCGCAGGCCCGTGTGGCTGCTGAAGGAAAAACGAGCTGGTGGTGGCAGCTGGTGCTGGCTTGAGGAGAAACGGGTTGGGCCTGTTTGAAATGGCTGGGCTTGGCTTTTTAGAAATGCTACATTTTCTTTATTTTTTTTAGCTTTAATTCTTGTCTTTCCTCTTCTTTCCAAAGTACAAAAATTCAACATTGTTTTCTACAAAATAATCATAAACTAAATTAAAATTAAATATTTTCACTAATAAAATATACCATATAACTTTCATGAAAGTATTAATTAAAATTTAATTTACATAACATTTAATTTCAATAAAACAACATTTTTTACCTCAAATTAAACAACAATAATTCAAATAATAAACTACAACATTTTACAACAAAATAACTATAAAAACACACAAAAATATATAAAATCAAAATAAACCTAATAAATTCAAAATTACTTTAAAACTAAATAAATCAATTAAAAACTCAAGAATTAAGCTACAATTAGCACATAAAAAGTGGTAAAATAACTGTATTTTGTAGAGTTATCACACCCCCAAACTTAATGTTTTGCTAGTCCTCAAGCAAAAGAAAAATTAAAAACACACACTTTGTTTTTTAATTGGTGATGTCAAATGTTTACCTCAAAAATTACATAATGAAAATAGTTCAAAGAAAATAACAAATAAAAGTAAAACTTATGTAATTAATTAAAAAGTTAAAATTATTTTCAAAATAGATATTTAACATGCAAACATAAAAACATCAAATTATCATATGAACATTTAGACAAGCTTATGCAAACAAAAATAAATTAAATCTCAAGAGATAATCAAGCAACATCTAGGATTTTTCAATTTTTTTTTTAGATTTAAATAATTTAATGTTTAAATAAACTTTGTCAAAATATCACAATAATTCAAATAGAATAGAAAAGTGTCATATAATGAGAAAAAAAAAACTTCTATAATTAAACAAAACTAACTCAAAAATTAAAAACAAAGCTTAAGATTTATTTATATTTTTCGAAGAACTAAAAACAATTTCAATCATAATTCTTATCATCGGAAAATGAAAATCACCAATATTTTTTTTTTTCAAACAAAACAAAGAAAATAATTTTTTTTTTGAATTTTACAACAAATGAAAACATGCAAAAACACAAAGAAGAACACATACACACTGCCCCCAAACTTAAATGAAACATTGTCCTCAATGAGTAATAAAATGGAAACAGTTAAGAACTACTCCCTTGGATGTATGCTTCATTGATTTGGCTCATTTGTTTTCTTCTGTTCTTTTTGGCAAGAAGTTTCCTTCAAGCTTTTGAAAAACATGAAACAAAAACACACAACAAAAGTGAAATATAAAATGTAACATGAAAAGTATGGGTTGCCTCCCACAAAGCTCTTTAGTTTATAGTCTTTAGCTCGACTATAATTTTTTTTTTCTTTCAAACTACACCCAATCGATGGTGTAAAATTTCATTTGTAGGGTGAGTTATAACTTTGATGCAAATGCCATAAATAATAATTGATAACATCACACCTACAAGAAAATTAGAAATATACAATTTTAATGGAATAACAATAAAATAAGAAATTTGCATATCTATATTAGACTCCTTTTCATTTCGAGTAAATATACAAATTTGTTCATTTATGGGCTCTTGAGATATAATTATATCTTTTTTATTTTCCTCATGAGCTTCGAGAATTATTTCATCCAACTCTTTTGTTTCATTAGGGGGTTGGATGCATATTACAAGTTCTTCAACAACTTCATTCTCCTTTTTATTTTTAATTTGACTATTTGGATTAGGAATGAGTTGGTTGGGATAAACTTGTTTTTACGACTCTATAACAGTTGCAAGTTGTCCTACTATTGTCTCAATTTTTGAGATTGATTGAGACTGGGCTAGTAAGATTTGGTAGGTTGATTGCCTGAACTGTTGTAGGGTACCCTCTAAAGATGGACTCCTTTCTTGTTGAATGGGATATGATAGGTCGGATTGGGCATGACTTGGATCAGGTATGTTGAATTCATGCTCTTGATTCATTGGAGATTGGGTATGGCTCCATGAAAAATTTGGATTATAGGCAGGGGTAAAATGGATATCAAAGGATTCATGCATATCACTAGTTTCTCCATAATTTAAATTTGATTGTGCATAATAGTTGTACTCAGAATTCCAACTATAATTAAAATGATTCATATGGTAAAAACTAAATGATATATTTTTTTTCAAATGACAATTGAGGTAAAAAGAAAAATAAAATAAAATTAAGAAACAAAAACAATTTTAAAATATTAAACAAATTTTAGGAGGCACAAGTACTATCAACTAATAACAATATAGTAAAATAAAAAGTTAGGAGGCACAAATGCCATCAACTATCACAAAATAACAATAATAATAATACAAAAGCTAGGAGGCACAAGTGCCGTCAACTAACAAAGTTATAAAAAAAAAAATTACAACAAAATTAGGAGGCACAAGTGCCATCAACTATAAAAATTAAAAGGATATATAGGAGGCACAAGGGTCGTCAACTATAAAAATTAAAACGATAGATAGGAGGCACAAGTTCCGTCAACTAAAAAAACAATAAATATAAATATATAAGTAAGTTTTATTTTATGGGTGGTAGAATCGTCCCAAAATTTCTTTTTATCTTTTTTTTAGTTTTATATAAATATATATTTTTTTATATTTTTGTATATATAGTTTTTTTGTTCTTTTTTTTAAGTGCAAAAATTAAAATAACTAGTAGAAGAATTTACTAACGTTGAGATAAATTTCATTTTTTTTCTTGCAACTCCCCGGCAACGGCGCCAAAAACTTGATGGACCCAAAACGAGTATGTTTTAAATATTTATAACTCGCAAGCGCACGAATCATATATGAAATATAGTGTTCGTGTAAGCACGAGATCGAACCCAAAAGAGTTGTCTAAAATAAAAAAGAAAACTATTTTAAATCAAAATTAATAAATTATAACATAGCTCCAAAGATTGATGAGAATTTGTGACAAGAAACTCAAATAAGAGACAATAATAAAGAAATTTAAGAAAATAAATAAAAATAAATTACTAGTAGAAATCAAGATGGTAAAAGAATATTATTAAGGTATTAGAATCCACAAAATATAAGTTCAATAATATTTATAAGTACATTGATTCCCAAGTTTTAGTGATAGTTAAATTAATCAACTATCACTTATTCAAATTAGATATTCTATTTAAGCACAAATTATCATGGAATTGTAGGATTTATCTTCTCTTTTAAAATTATAACTTCAAAGTATTTAATGTAAATCAATCTAATGAAATAACAAATAAATCAATGAATATTATTTATAAGGCAAAAGATAATATTTTTGTTCTAAGCATTGGATGTGTACAATTTAATGACACATCTTACACCAAGAATATTATATTTTTGCACTAATGAAGAACAAAGTATAAATATGTGCTAATAATAAAAAATACATGATATTTAAGATGAAAGAAGATATTTGAAAAAGAAAAATCCATAAACTTTGTTGCATAAATGAGAAATCAACATACAAAATAAACACTATCTAGTTATATATTGTTTCATCATCACCTTAATAATCTTAAAAAGATTGGAAACTCATAACTAGAATAGAAAACACAAACAAAAAAATTACAAACATAACTTAGGAAAATTTGGAGGAAAACCCTCAAATTGTTCCTCTAAAAATACATAGAAAATTATCCAAAAAGAAGAAGAAGATGAAGAGAATAGAGAGGTCTTGAAATGTGGTAAGTGTGTAGTGTAAACTCTCCTAAAATAACAATTATTTTCAACCAACAACATTGGCGAGGCATGCGACTGGTTTCTCTCTCCCCCATGGTGAGGTGTAAGAAAGCTGGTCAAAAGCCTGGACTGCGTTCATCTCCGAGTGTAAACAACAAGGATAATGTACATCGTGATGAAATAGTGGAGGAGGATCTGGTCAGAGAAGAACTCGCGGATGAGTATTTTGCAGATACAGAGGAGAAATTTCAAGAGGTTAGGGAGGATAATTTTCTGGAGGGTAATGAAGAACCAACAACTGAGAATGTGGCTGGTTCCAGGTCTTGGGCGATTGAATCGGAGGAGACAGACTTTCAGGAATTGGCAAAGGAAAAGTGGTCTAAATTTCAGGAGAATTTTACAGCTAATGGTGGTGCTCGGCTCAAATATGAGGAGCCTCTGGTTCGTGATAGGAAATTGATAGCTCAAATCGATATAGAGGAGACTGAAGTGGAGGCATCCTTTTGGAAGTCAGCTTTGGTATGTGTTGTTTTAGGAGCTAACCCCCCTTTAACAGTTTTTGAAGGATTTATTAACCAGTTATGGGGAAAGTTGGGTATAGAAAGGATAGCCCATATGAATGCGGGTCATACTCTGGTCAAGTTTAGGGATGAAGCAACTAGGGATATGGTTTTGGAAGCAGGAGTGGTTCACTTTGATAGGAAACCAGTCTTGTTGAGGCCTTGGTCGATTGATTTAGATACACTAAGGGTGGTGAATTCAGTCCCAGTTTGGATTAGATTACCAAATCTTGGCCTTCAATATTGGGGTCTAAAAAGTCTGAGTGCTCTTGTTAGCACAATAGGGAAACCTATGATGATGGACAAGGTAACTAAGGAAAAATCTATGGTGAAATTTGCTAGGGTCCTTGTGGATGTCGAGATTACTAACAGATTACCTCACTCAATTAGTTTTATCAATGAGCGAGGTCAGTTGATGGAACAGGCTATAGAATTTGAATGGCTTCCCACCCGATGTTCTTGTTGCAAGTGTTTAGGCCATACTGCATCCAGCTGTAAGAATGCTCAGGAGGTAGTCTGGAGACCCAAACAGCAAGTTACAAATTCTGGTAAAGGGGAATCTAGGGGTACTACGGTACTGAGTGAGTCAAAGATTGAGAACAAGCCAGTGGTTGTCAATCAAATGGATGATGGGAAAGAAGCTCAAACTACCAGTAAAGGAAATCAGCCGGATTTAAAGGGAGGTTCGAAGGCTTCTATGATAACAACATCTGAAGATACAAATGAGGCTAGTTGTTCAATGACAAAGAAGGTGAAACCTTGGACTACCCCTAAGAAAGTGGGAGGTTTAAGGAAAAAAGGTTCCACATATCAGACTTTGAGAGCAAATAAATTCAATGTTCTGCAGGAGAAGACTGGCATGGTTTCAAATAAGGAGTCACACAAGCATCAACATTCTAATGGAGGGGTGTAACGTTTTGTGTTGGAATATAAGGGGTTTAAATAAGCGGAATAAGCAACAATCCTTATTACAGTTCTGTTTTGTTCATAAAATTGGTTTGGGTAGTTTTCTGGAAACTAAACTTCACAGCAACAAAATTGGGGAGATGATGCATGATGTGTTCGTGGGATGGAGTTGGTACAGTAGTAAGGCAATTGAAGGGAGAATCTTGTTGGTTTGGAATCCAGATTTAGTTCATGTTGCTGTTGTTCAGGAGCTGGACCAACTAGTCACTTGTGAAGTGCAAATAAAGGGTGTTAGTCAAATAGCTATTCTTTCATTTGTGTATGGCCGAAATTCAGTGGAAGAGAGGAAAAATCTCTGGGCTCAGCTTCAAGTTCCTCAGTTTAATTTTAGGCCTTGGCTGGTTGTAGGGGATTTTAATGCAGTTTTTGAATATGATGATTGAATTGGAGGAAGGTAGATTTCTGCTATGGAAGTGGAAGACAGTAATCAATGGAGGGCAAAATCTCTGTTGATTGATTTAAGATCCAGTGGTTCCTTTTTTACTTGGTCTAATAAACAAAAAGAAGGTTTAAGAATATTCTCTAAACTAGATAGAGTTTTTGTTAAGGAATTGTGGATTGATACCTTTCCTGATTCTGAAGCTCGGATTAATTGGGATACTATATCTGATCATTGTTTTTGTATCATCAGAACTGTTCAATTTCAAACTTCAGGGGTTAGGCCTTTCCCGTACTACAATATGTGGGATAAACATCAGGACTTTAGGAGTACTGTCTTGAATATCTGGTCTAAACCAGCAGGAGGTACTGGATTGCAGAAGATCATTCAGAAACTTAGGAGACTGAAGCCTGCCTTACTTCAGCTCAACAAAGTGCAGATTGGGGATGTGGTTCAGAATTATGCAACAGCAAAGCAGAATTATGAATTGGCTCAATTTATGTTACAGCAGTCTCCTTCCTCGAGTTTATTACAGCAGGAAGAGGATGAGGCAGCAGCTGAGTTTTCTAGAATGTCCAAGTTGTATGAAAGATTTATGAGGCAAAAAAGTAAAATTAACTGGATGAGATTTGGCGAAGAAAACACAGCTTATTTTCATGCAAGTTTGAAACAGAGGAGAATGAGGAATCGCATCACGAGTTTTACTAATGATGAGGGGAAAATTGTAGAGAATCCTACAGAGGTGATTACGCATTTTCATAATCATTTTAAAGGTTTTCTGGGAAAGAGTGTCGCTCTAACAGGTCGGGTTGACTTGAGCTGTTTCCAACAGAATAATGTTTTGTCTTTAGATCATCAAATTGATCTAATTCATCCCTTTACTAAAAAGGATGTTAAGAGAGCTTTATTCAGTATACCAGCTACCAAGAGTCCTGGCCCCGATGGTTATGGCTCTAGTTTTTTTAAAACTCTCTGGAAGGATATTGGAGATGAAATAACTGATGCGATTCTGATGTTCTTTGATAGTGGTGTGATTCCGACTGCATTGAATGGAACAATCTTATCTCTTATTCCTAAGGTTGTTTCCCCTTCGAAGGCTACAGATTATCGTCTTATAGCCTGTTGTAACACCCTCTATAAATGTATTTCCAAGATGATTTGTTTTCGATTGGCTAAGGTGCTTCTTGTGATAATTCATCAAAATCAAGGAGCCTTTATACATAACAGACAGCTTGCTCACAATATCTTAATCCTTCAGGATATTCTGCATGGTTACTCTAGGAAGAGTATTTCTCCCCGCCGTGTTATAAAAATTGACCTCAGCAAGGCTTATGACTCTGTTGACTCGACCTTTATGGAGGATATCTTGAATACATTCTGTTTTCCTAGGAAATTTATTCAATGGATAATGAATTGCTTGACGGGAACGTCCTATATTCTCTTGTTCAATGGAAGATTACAAGGAAGTTTTGAAGGGAGGAAAGGTTTAAGACAGGGAGACCCCATCTCTCCGCTGCTGTTTGTTCTAGCAATGGAATATCTTACTAGACTTCTAAACCAAGCTTCTCATCACAAAGAGTTTAGATATCATCCCTTGTGTAAGAATTTGCAACTAGTGAATTTGTGCTTTGCGGATGATTTGATTCTGTTTTGTAAGGGGAATTTGAAATCTGTTCAGATTTTATTTGATGGCTTTTTGAAGTTCTGTTGTTGTTCTGGTTTGGAAGCTAATTTGAGTAAATCTCAAGTGTTTTTTGGGGGCGTGGCAGCTGAAGTTAGAACTGAAATTCTTAGATCAGTAGCGCTTGGAGAGGGGAGTTTTCCTTTGAAATATCTAGGGGTAACGCCGAGGCCTACGAGATGGTTGATTGCTGATTGTGGTGAAATAATTAAGAAAATTCAGAATAGACTCCATGTTTGGGCTAGTAGACATCTATCATTTGCGGGGAGAACTCAGTTGATTTTCTCAGTGTTGCAGGGCATTCGTAACTATTGGATGAATATTTTTATGCTTCCCATTAGTGCGGTTCATGAAATAGACAGGCTTTGTCATAACTTTCTTTGGGGAGAAAAGAATAGTCGTAGCAAATTTCACTGCTCCTCTTGGTCCTAGGTCTGTCTTCCAAAAGTCTTGGGAGGTCTGGGCTTCAAGGAAGGATCTATTTGGAATAAAGTCCTATTGGCTAAATACATTTGGGCTTTATCTTCAAAGCAAGATGTCTTATGGGTGAAATGGAGTGATGGGGTCTATTTAAAAGGTACTTCTATCTGGGCTTACCATCTGAAATCAGATGTAAGTTGGTATTGGCGCAAGGTGTGTTATTTGCGAGAGATATTTTCTGTCAATGCTTTGGAGAGTTCGGCTATTCATGGTAAGCTAAACTTGAAAGTGTTATTTAATAATTTGCTTCAGAAGGATCCAGTGGGATATGCTAAGGCAGTGTGGAGTAGTATTTTTGTGCCTAGAAATCGTTTTATTCTTTGGCAATATGTTCTTGGGCATCTTCTGACTAGAGATAATCTAGTCCGGTGCCAAATTGAGGTTAACTCAGTGACATGTCCGGTTTGTGAAAGAGGTGAGGAAACACACAAACACTTATTTTTTGACTATGTTTTTTCTCATAGAATCTGGGAGTTGATTAAAAGCCGGATTGGACCTGAGATATGGCCGAATCAGTGGGACAACTGGAAGTATTGGCTGGATGGGAAGCCTAAAACCATGATGCAACGCATATATATAGCTTTTCTGGCAGCTTCTGTGTATCACATCTGGTGTAATAGGAATATGTGTTACTTTTCTCAGGTCTCCTACACGCCCCATAGTCTAGTTAAGATAATCAAGAGGACTCTTAAGATTAGATTGCAGGGTAGGCTTAGTCATAAAGATTTGAGTAAGAATTGTAAGCTCTATGATTTGGATGTTGTAAGTTGTTGTGAGGTTGGCTGTTTGTGAACTGGCGGTTGTAATTAGTTTGTTGCAATATAATCTTCGTTTTTCATCAAAAAAAAAAAAAACTCTCCTAAAATAAGCACCCCAAATGGTCTTGAAAATTCCCTATTTATAGCCAAAATGAGAGTATTAAAATAATCAATTTAAATTAATTAAATTGATTTAATTAATAATAATATGGCAAATAGGGGTAAATTATAGGGTGTAATGATAATGTTTTGGGGTAAAATGTGTAGAAAAGTTTGGGTAAAAAAATGGCATTTTTGGGCAAAGGGGACAAGGGAACATACATGCTTTTTTTGGGCTAAAAAAGGGTGAAAAAGAAAATGAAGGTGCCTGGGTTGTGTGGCAGGCGTTTGGGTGGCATTGGGTGGCTTTGAGTCTGGGGGAGCTGAGGCAGAAGGCCCATGTGATGCTGAGTGTTTGGGTTCGGCTGGGCTGCATGATGGGCCTGAAGGCAGTAGGATCCGTGGGCTGGGGTCTTCGCTGGGCCTAGCTGGCGTGGGCTACTGTAGGTGTCTGCTTGCTTCGTGGGCCTGGTGCCAGGCGCAGGCCCGTGTGGCTGCTGAAGGAGAAACAGGCTGGAGGTGGCAGCTGGTGCTGGCTGGAGGAGAAACGGGCTGGGCCTGTTTGAAATGTCTGGGCTTGGCTTTTTAGAAATGCCACATTTTCTTTATTTTTTTCAGCTTTAATTCTTGTGTTTCCTCTTCTTTCCAAAGTACCAAAATGCAACATTGTTTTCTACAAAATAATCATAAACTAAATTAAAATTAAATATTTTCACTAATAAAATATACCATATAACTTTCATGAAAATATTAATTAAAATTTAATTTACATAACATTTAATTTCAATAAAACAACATTTTTTACCTCAAATTAAACAACAATAATTCAAATAATTAACTACAACATTTTATAAAAAAATAACTATAAAAACACACAAAATTTATAAAATAAAAATAAACCTAATAAATTCAAAATTACTTTAAAACTAAATAAATCAATTAAAAACTCAAGAATTAAGCAACAATTATCACATAAAAAGTGGTAAAATAACTCTATTTTGTAGAGTTATCATGGACTCACATGCATGCATTTAACATCATATTATAATATAATTCACATAAACATGCATATAATAGTTTAATGGCATAATAAAACAATTATGGCCCTCTCGGCCTACTAATCCAACCATTAAACTTCATTAGGGATTTTGGGGCATCACAACCATCCCCTCCTTACAGAAATTTCGTCCTCAAAATTACGTGAACAGCTTGAGATGCTGACTTCGCATATCTGACTCCAGCTCTCAGGTCGCTTCCTCGATCTTGTTGTTCATCCACAATACCTTAACCAAAGGTATCGTCTTATTCTTGAGGACCTTGTCCTTTCTGTCAAGTATCTGGATTGGCTGTTCCTCATAGGAGAGATCTGCCTCAAGCTCCAGATCTTCATAGCTCAAAACATGAGTCACATCAAATACATATCTTCGAAGAGCTGAAACGTGAAACACGTTATGCATGGCAGACAATGCCGGAGGTAAGGCCAACCTGTAAGCCACTTGACCAATCCTCTCCAGGATCTCAAATGGACCTACAAATCTAGGGCTCAGCTTGCCTTTCTTCCCAAATCTCCTCACCCTTTTCCATGGCGAGACTCTAAGGAAGACGTAGTCTCCCACTTGGAACTCCACGTTCCTGCGCTTGGGATATGCATAAATTTTCTGTCTACTCTGAGAAGAATGCATCTGAGCTCTAATCTTCTCAATGGCCTCACTGGTCCTCTGAACTGTCTCAGGACCCAAGTATCTCCTTTCACCTGTCTCATCCCAATGAATGGGAGATCTGCACTTCCTACCATACAACATCTCATAAGGTGCAACTCCAATGGTAGACTGATAATTGTTGTTGTAGGAAAACTCTATCAAAGGTAGATACTCCAGGATCCACCAAAGTCTAGCACACATGCTCGCATCATGTCTTCCAATATCCAAATCGTCTTCTCAGATTTCCCATCTGTCTGAGGATGATAAGCAGTACTGAACTTTAACTGTGTTCCCATGGCCTTCTGTAAACTCCCCCAGAACTTGGAAGTAAAAGTGGGGTCCCGATCTGACATGATCGACCTCGGCACTCCATGGAGGTGCACGATCTCTCTCACATAGAGATCTGCATACTGGTCAACTGTATAAGTAGTCCTCACTGGCAAGAAGTGAGCTGACTTGGTATAGCGATCCACTATGGCTGCTTCCTGGAATGACGACTGGCCCTACAAACCAACACGAGTCTTTCCAGCGTGCTTTGTCCTCACTCACACGCTTCCTGGGAAAACTCCCTAGGAGGTCACCCATCTTGAGATTGCTCCAGGTCAAGCACGCTTAACTTTGGAGTTCTCAAGTGATGGGCTACCGAAAAGAAGATGCATCTTGTTGATATAGGTAGTAACCCATCAATCTATTTAAGCCCTTTTTTCAACTGTGTAGTCCCATACCTACACAGTCTTAGAATCATCACACTTGACCTTCCCCAGGTGGTGTGGGATTGCACAGCTTTACCAGGTCTTTCCCCTTACGGATCACGGGACTCTGACTGTCACAATCACCCCCCTTACGGGCCCGACGTCCCCGTCGGCCATACTTCCGGCTGGGCCAAGGCTCTGAAACCACTATAACCCAAATAGAATCATGTTGACCAACAGTCCTGGGTAACCCCACCACGAAATCCATCGTGATGTCCTCCCATTTCCACTCTGGGATATCTAGAGGCTGCAATAACCCTGCCGGCCTCTGATGCTTAGCCTTGACCTGTTGACATGTCAAGCACTTAGCCACATACTCTACTACATCCCTCTTCATCCCCGAACACCAATACTGCGATCTCACATCCTAATACATCTTCGTGGTGCCTGGATGCAAAGAATAAGGTATAGTATGAGATTCATTTAGAATCTCTTGTCTCATAGCAGTGTCTAACGGAACACATATCCGACCCTTGTATCTCAGCAAGGCCAAATAAGACACTGTATAATCTCTGGATACTCCAGCCAAAACATCCTCTTTGATCTTGATCAGTTGTGGATCACCCAACTAACCCTCCTTTATTCTCTCCAATAGTGTAGACTATAGCGTAATATTGGTCAACTGGCCCACCAACAACTCTATACCAGCTCTGGTCATATCATCTGCTAACTCTCTGGCTATCAGCCTCGCTTTATAAATCTGTCCCGAACCCTTCCGGCGTAAAGCATCAGCTACCACGTTGGCTTTTCCTGGATGATACAAAATCTCACAGTCATAATCTTTTACTAACTCCAGCCAACGCCTTTGTCTCATATTCAAATCTTTCTGCGTGAAGAAGTATTTCAGGCTCTTGTGGTCTGTATAGATCTCACACTTCTCCCCATAAAGGTAATGCCTCTTGTTGACCCTGATTTTGGTCAACTGACACGGAGTCAAAATGCTTGACGCGGACAGATATGTTGGAATGAATATAATGACAAAAACTATAAAGCACACAAGAATTTATAGTGGTTCGGCCCCAGAAACTGGTAATAACCTACGTCCACTTGAGCTATTATTGATATTAGATCTCGAAGGAGTGATCAAAGAACTAGGGTTCTCTGAGTTTCACCAACCTCTCAAGAACAAACAATATATCGTAATGTATTAGCTCTAATTCTCTCGTAAATCTATAATCTCAAGTAATCAAAAAGCCAAAAGTCCCTTCCCTTGAGCCATCCTTTTCTTATTTATAGGCTCAAGAAGGATTACAGGAATTTGTTACAGATATTATTTCCTAAATAATCGAATACTCATGAAATCATGGGAGACAATCTCGGATATGATCATAATTGCACAAGATTTTCTCCAAATATAGTGAGTATACGACCAAGCTGGTCGTGCATAACGTTTGAGCGTTGCGCCACGGAGATCTTTTTGGTCGATGGTCGATCAAGACTTCCGCTAGGTGTCAGCCACGTGTATTAAACGCCTGCCATGTCACCCATGCTTGTTTTTTGGATAACATTTGCCCCCCAAGTTTGTTTAGTGCGACCAACAATAAAGAAACTTTAGGGAAACAACCGTTCATATGCCCCACGAAATCTGTTAGAGTCTTCGTGCGTTTTTGAAAACTGTGACCTAATTATGTCTAATCAAGCCTTTTTAGTTTTCAAGAAACCAATTTGATGGCTTATACACTCCCCCACGCTTCGAAAAAGGGAAAGTCATGATTGCCACTTTTTGCTATACTTCAGCCTTTATAAGTAACCTCCTCATCTCTCTTATAATCCTTTACTCACTATTTTCGGCCAATAACTTTTTCCAAGAGGTTTGCTCTGGATCCCAGAATTTCGAAAAATCCAGATGTCCTGCCGAAGACCTTTCCGACTCAAAGCTTTTATTTTTCTAAACCTCCTACCTTTATCCAGGTAATCTCTTAGTCTTTTAAACTCTTCATGATGCCATGCATGTTGTTACTGTGATCTGTGATTTCTTGCGTTCTTGAGCAGAAATTTGTGAGGATCTTGTATAAACCGTCTGATGCTTGATAAGAGAGTGTACTTCTATTTTATATAAGTTAGGAGTTAGTTTGATAGTAAGGATCATAGATTTAAGGCGCAAAATCGATGTAACAATTCGATCTTTAAGCTAGTCGAAAAACTGGGTTTTTCCCGCCCTTTAAGGAGTTGAAAAAGCTTTTTCAAAAAACTTTTTGCTTTCACTTTTTGATCTGTTTTTCAAATTGTTCGTGTGAAAAAATTAGTTTTTTGTTAGAATGCTGTTGTATAAAAGTTTGAATTTTATACTCGACCAGCGTTATTCTAAAAAACTTTCTAGATTCTTCATCCTCACCTCCCCATTCTTCTGTTCGCAGATTTTAATGCCAGATTTATGGGGAGATGAGCGACCAATCGACGACGATCTTCTTGCACAACTGCTTGAAGGTGAAGAACAGCTGGCCCAGCGTGTCAGCGAGATTCCGTTTTCAAGAACTTCTTCTAGACCTCAACCATCACCACCTCAAATGGCCCGTTCTAAATCTCCAGGCAAGAAAAAACCAAACCTCGAAAACAATGCAAATCCACCTGCCCAGCCTGATTCGCAGGCTAGGGTTCCCTCGACCAGTGGTCGAGAAAATGCTGCCCCAGACCCATGCATTCAAGTTAGGGCTTGCCCTCAGCATCGAAACCTTCTTGATGTCGAGTGGTATCTTTCTCCTACCAACCAGGTGACTCCCCGGATGCTTGCCAATTACCTTAGGAAGTATCCCCTTACCAGAGTTAATCTCAAAATCCCGGTTGCCGACCAAAGAGCTAACCTGCTTGGGGGCGTCTATAGCGCTTGGTCAAGGTATCACATAGAGGTGGGGGCTATCCTCCCTCTACATCCATTTTATCAGGGGGTGGCCAACTACTTCGGTGTTGCCCTCTTTCAAATTACCCCAAACGGATATGGAATGCTGGCCGCACTCTATATCCTTTATAAACTCAAAAAGTGGCCAGAACCCACTCCTCACGAGGTCAACTTCCTCTTTGACCTTAAGTCCAACCCTCAACAGTACGGGACGGGATTTTTTCATCTTTGTCATCAGGAGACAAACCGAACGTTCCTGAGTGACACTACTCATATTTCCAACGTGGGGAAGTACAATCAAGAGTATTTCCTCACGCCAGACATGACTACAAACAACCTGACCTTCGCTTAAGGAGGTAAATGTCATTTTTCACTGGTCGCTACTTTTCCTTCGCAAGTTCTTGTGCACTTCTCTAAAGTATATTGTGCCTTTCAGGACCATGGTTACGCCCAAACCCAACACCAGACATGGTGTTGAGGTCCAACACACTGGCCAGGATGGCAGACGCTGAAAAAAGCATTAAGTCCTTGGTCACTAATGAAAACCTGAGGCTATCTGGCCTCTTGGCTCCTCGCCATGAAACAAGAGGACCCGTGGTGGCAGACGCCACTGCCGAGGGTGATCCTGAGCAGCAACCCCCAGTGTCTCCTCCCCGAAGGAGGCCAACGGGGGTTACGATCAGGGAACCCACTGGCGACCCTTCAGCAGATAGGCCTTTTGCGCCCCAAGGGAAGGGGAAAAAAAAGGCAACAGAGCCTGTCATAGACTTGGATGAGTCTTCAAACGAAAACGATACTATTATTCTGCTTTTAAATAGCCTGCCAATTCCCTGTCACTTGTTTGACGGGGACGACAATTTTACATATACTCCAAATCTAGGGCCAGACTTCTTCGTGCCAGATAGTGAGTGTATGACTAATAGAGTCAGTAGTGTAGCGACAAGTAGTTGTAGCTCGGGTATTATACTTTGTGACCTCTTTTCTGATTTGCCATGATTTTTTATCTATCTTTGTCTTACTGTCTGCATGCTTTTCTTTTTCTGTAGAGATGGCTTCCCCCAATGTTTTCGATCTGTATCAGACCCAGGAGGAAGAGGAGGTCCCCCTGGTCCGACGGAGGAAATCAGCTAGGAGACACGATGGCGAATCAAGCCAAGCACCCTCGGCCAAGAAGGGTCGAACAGCTGATCCTTCCAAGGATGGGCCTATTGGCCAACCTTCTGCCCAACCTCCTACTTCTGTTGAGAATGAGACTACCCCTGCTGCCAACCCTTTGCCTGCAGCCCAAAAAGAACAGGCCCCGCAAGCAGAACTTCCTGGGGCCAGACTCTCAAGCCGTTCCCTGCGATCAGCTAAAGATCGCCTCGCCCACATCCTGAAGCATGACCGTTGCAGGGAAGCAATGGCTGAAGCTGAGAGCATAGGGGTCGATCAGATCCTTAACAAGGCCCTTAACGAAGTAGCTAGTGTAAGTACTCTTTCTCTTGGCCTTTATCTTTCCTTCTTGTAATATAGCCTAACTTTTATTCTTTGACTGCAGGCCATTCTGACAATGACTGCCGCTCGCACTCGCGCCATAGTTAGCATCGAGCAGTCCCGGGCGAAGGTTGTTGAGGAGCTTAAGGCTGCGGAGGCTAGGCATGCTGGGGAGTTGGAGGTGGTCACCCAGCAGAGGGATGTAGCGGTGGCAGAACTGGCAGAGAAGCAAGCTTCTCAAGAAACTCTGAGGAAGCAGAGGGATGAATACCTGGTGTCCAACCGAATCCACTGGCGTGAAGTTAAGAAACTTAGGGAGGAGTATCTCGCTAAGGACGCGACCAATGTCGTCCTCAAAAGCCAGGTGGAGCAGCTTAAGCTCACCAACGCCAAAGATCTGGAGAGGTATAAGAATGCGACACTTCGGTGTTTCTAAGATTTTTGGAAACACAACCAAGGTGTCGACTTCAGCTACCTCCCAGATGACGCAGGAATGCCGAGTTAGCCCGCTGTGCTGCTCGGTTGGCTGCCAAAGAAGAAAGGGATAGAGTTCCTGCTTCCCCAAGCATTTAGCCAGTTGCCGGAGCAAAGGGAGTAGAAGCCATCAGGGATGTAATCGACCAGAGTGCTGACCAAGATCCTCCTGCTCCTAATGCTCCTTGAAGTTTTTATTCTTTTTCTTTTCTTTGATTATACGACCCACGGGTCGTGATGTAAAGACTATATTTTATTTTTAATTTTTCTGCATGGGCAGCATACTTTCCTTTTACTTTAAACAATTACATCCAAGCAGTACTGCTTGCGGTGTAAGAGAATTCTTTTTGACATTATAATATTTTTGCTTATTATAACATCTGTTCGCATGACCGAACTTAGCATAGTACTTTGGCTTGATTTAATAAAATATAAATTTTGAAAAATACTCTAAGTACCGTAGCATGCTTTCACTCATTTTGTTCATGTGTTTACATACCTCTTGGTATGCTTTGCTATCGATGTACCTTATATGCCCCCCAAGTGACTGAGGAGCTTTAGGTCCTTGGTCACTTGCCTTGACCACGACTTGTACGAACATTACTGCTCGGTAGGAAACGCAACACTTATAATACAGCAAAACAACACATGTAATGAACAAATACTTATAATTTTTTTTTACAAAGGTTGGCAAGAATGATTGGCTGCGCACAGTCCCTTATAATTCTTGTATTAAACTGGACTAAACATGTCTTTACGAGTGATCTTAAAAAGATCTTACACTTATAATCGATTAGCCATATAACATGGCTAACCCTTTTTCAAAACTTGTAAAATGTAAAAATTAATACAAGCCAGTCCTTTAAAAAGGACTGTTTATTGATAATACTTGCGCAGGTGTTCTCTGTTCCAATAGCGTGGAACAAGATCTCCATTTAAGCGTGCAAGCTTGTAGGTGCCTAGATGAAGGACTTCTTCAATCTGGTAAGGTCCTTCCCAGTTTGGTCCAAGTACTCCAGCAGTTGGGTCGCGGGTGTTTAACAATACTCGTCGAAGTACTAGGTCTCCGACGTTGAATTTTCTTTCTTTCACCTTTGAGTTAAAATACCAGGCAACCTTTTGCTGGTACGCAACTACTTGGAGTTGGGCTCTTTCCCGTTTCTCTTCAAGCGAGTCTAGGGACTCCATCATCAGTTGGCTATTCTGGTCTTGGTCGTATGTGATTCGTTGATGTGAGGGCAGATCTAACTCGACGGGCAAAATAACTTCATACCCGTATGCTAAGGAAAACGGAGTATGACCTGTCGCCGTTCGATGAGAAGTTCTATACGACCATAGTACTTCAGGCAGCTGTTTTGGCCATGCTCCTTTAGTGTCTTTGAGCTTTTTCTTCAAGGTATCTTTAAGTGTTTTATTCACTGCTTCGACTTGCCCATTTGCTTGTGGATATGCGACCGAAGAAAAGCTTTTGACAATTCCATGCCTTTCGCAGAAGTCTGTGAATAAGTCACTGTCAAACTAGGTGCCGTTGTCTGAGACAGTTTTTCGAGGCAAACCATATCGGCAAACAATGTTCTTGATGACGAAGTCAAGAACTTTCTTGGTCATTATGGTAGCGAGCAGCTCAGCTTCGACCCATTTGGTGAAGTACTCGACTGCTACGACTGCGTATTTTACTCCACCCTTTCCTGTTGGCAAGGATCCAATCAAATCTATACCCCATACTGCGAAAGGCCAAGCACTCTGCATCTGCTTTAACTCATTGGGAGCTGCGCGTGGGATCTTGGAAAATCTTTGACACTTATCGCATTTCCGCACAAACTCCACTGAGTCTTCGTTCATAGTCGGCTAGAAATAACCCTGCCTCAGAATCTTTTTTGACAAGCTCTGCCCCCCAGCATGGTCCCCACAGAAGCCTTCATGTACCTCCTTCATTAGTTCTTTAGCCTTTTCTGGTGTAATACATCTGAGCAGTGACATGGAGTACCCTCTTCGGTAAAGAACACCATCGACCAGTATATACCTAGCAGCCTGTCTTTGAAGAGTTCTGGCTTTGTTTCTATCTGTTGGTAGTACACCCTTCGTGAGATACTCCAAGTACGGTGCCATCCATGTATTTTCCAGTCGAATTTCCATATTGGTTTCGTCTGCTCGTATGCTCGGCTCACATAATCTCTCTACCGGCACTATATTTAAAGTGTCAGTGTCCTTTGCACTCGCGAGTTTGGCTAAAGCATCTGCGTTTGAATTCTGATCTCGGGGAATTTGCTGGAGGGTATACTTCTCAAATTTCGCCAGCAAATCTCTAGTTTTGTTTAAGTAGGCCACCATTTTGAGGCCCCGTGCTTGATACTCCCCTAAGACCTGATTCACTACCAGCTGTGAATCACTGTAGATATCAAGCACGTTTATACTCATGTCTTTGGCTAACCTTAGTCCTACGAGGAGTGCTTCATATTCGGCCTCATTATTTGATGCGGTGAAATCGAACCTAATAGCGCAGTGAAATCGATGCCCTTCTGGCGTTATCAATATCACTCTTGCTCCTACGTGAGATTCGTTGGATGATCCGTCTGTGAATAACTTCCACGAAGGAACTTCAACTTGGGGCTCAGGCGCACTAGGTTTTTTGCATTGCTCGTCGTTTGGGAGCTTAGTGAATTCAGCGATAAGGTCAGCCAAGGCTTGTCCTTTTACTGCTACTCGAGGTGAATATGTGATATCGAACTGCCCGAGTTCGACCGCCCATTTTAATAAGTGTCCAGTCGCCTCTGGCTTTTGCAGAACTTGCTAGAGGGGCTGGTCAGTTAAGACTGTGATGGGATGGGCTTGGAAGTAAGGACGTAACTTCCTTGAGGCCAAGATTAAGCAATAGGCTAATCTTTCGATTGGAGGATACCTTAATTCGGCCGCGATTAACCTCTTGCTTACATAGTAAACCGCCTTTTGTACGCCTTCTTCCTCTCGTACTAGCAGCAAATTCGGTGATCGCCAGGTAAATGAACAAAGTTTCTCCGTCTATGGGTTTTGATAAAACAGGAGGCTGTGCCATGTGGGCCTTTAAGGCTTGGAAAGCCTGTTCGCAGTCTCCAGTCCATTCGAACTTCTTGTTGCCTCTAAGTAGATTAAAGAAAGGGACGCATTTATCCGTCGACTTGGAAATGAATCTACTTAGTGCGGAAATTCTTCCAGTCAAACTTTGTACATCCTTGATTTTCATCGGCGATTTCATGTCGATCAGGGCTTTGATCTTGTCGGGGTTGGCCTCGATTCCTCTTGAATTAACAATGAACCCCAAAAATTTCCCTGATCCTACTCAGAAGGAACATTTGAGAGGATTTAACTTCATCTGATATTTGTTCAGAACGTTGAAACACTCTTGTAAATCCTTTACATGTCCTTCTGCCTTTTTTGACTTTACCAGCATGTCGTCCACGTACACCTCCATGTTTACTCCGATCAACTCCTTAAACATGTGGTTAACCAAACGCTGGTAAGTCGCACCAGCGTTTTTCAGTCCGAAGGGCATTACTTTATAACAGTACAACCCTGTATTGGTCCGAAAGCTAGTGTGATCCTCGTCAGGGGGATGCATACTGATCTGATTGTATCCTGAGTATGCATCCATGAAGGAGAGGATCTCATGTCCTGCAGTTGCATCGACCAGCTGGTCGATCCTTGGGAGTGGGAAGCAATCTTTTGGGCAGGCTTTATTGAGGTCTGTGAAATCCACACAGGTTCGCCATTTGCCGTTAGGCTTTGGAACCAGTACTAGATTGGAGACCCACGATGGATAAAACGCCACCCTGATGAACCCATTCTCCTTCAGTCTTTCAACTTCCTCTTTTAAGGCTTTCGATCTATCCTTATCGAGCAACCTCCTTTTCTGTTGCATAGGTGGAAAACTCTTGTCAATGTTCAGGACATGGCTGATAACTGCAGGATCTATCCCAGCCATGTCTTTGTGTGACCAGGAAAAAACTTCCTGGTTCTTTCGCAAAAATTCCACCAGTGCACACTTCGTTGTTGCTTCTAAATTTTTCCCGACCTTTATAACTCTGGTCGGGTCTTTTTCGTCAAGTTGGACCTCTTCCAGGTCCTCGACGGGTCCAACATCTTCCTCAAAATCCCCAAAGCGAGGATCTAAATCCCTATCCTCACTTTGGGCAACACCCTATTTGGTGAGTCCATCACCGGATTGGGCTTGTGTATCAATAGCCATCTACAACCTATCTGGGGGAGTGCTCTTCGACGTTCCCTTCTTCGCCTTTGTGACTGAGGCGTTGTAGCACTCCCTTGCTTCCCTTTGATTTCCCAACACGCGTCCTACCCTTGCGTCTATCGGGAATTTCATGACCAAGTGCCATACTGAGGTGACGGCTCGAAGGTCAACTAGTATGGGCCTTCTAATGACAACATTGTATGCCGAAGGATAATCGACTACTATAAAAGAAGCGAGTAATGTCCTGGTAGCGGGCGCTGTACCTGCTGTTACTGGAAGTCTGATTGACCTTGCTGGAGCGAGTCCTTCACCAGAGAAGTCGTAAATCGTTTGGTTGCAGGGCTCCAAGTCTTTAACTGACAACTTCATGCGTTCCAGCAAAGATTTGTACAGGATGTTTACTGAACTTCCTGTATCAACTAGTACTCTCTTCACCATCATGTTGGCGATTTGAACGTACACGACCAGCAGATCAGAATGTGGGAACCGGACATGCTGGGCGTCGCTATCAGAGAAGGTTATCTCACCATCCTCTGATCGAGCCTTCTTTGATGCCCTGTCCTCCACAGTCATCATCTCGATGTCCTGGTCGTGACGTAGGATCCGAGCATATCGTTCCCTTGTCTTTCCACTGCTTCCTGCGAAGTGCGGGCCTCCGCAGATGGTGAGTAAAGTTCCAGCTATGGGGTCAGGCTGCAAAGGTGGCGAGCGTTGGCGTGTGGGCGCATGCTCGTTTCCACCTGGAGCTTCTCGTTGGGAATTTCCCGAAGCCCGTACATATCTTCTCAAGTGTCCTTGTCTAATAAGGAACTCGATTTCATCCTTCAGCTGGTTGCATTCATTTGTATCATGTCCGTAGTCATTATGATAACGACAGAACTTGGTAGTGTCTCTCTTCGAAATGTCTTTTCGAATGGGAGCGGGTTTTTTATAAGGCACACTAGAACTTGTGGCCTGATACACCTCTCCCCGAGACCCAATAAGGGTAGTGTAGTTAGTGAACCGTGGTTCATAACGATTGCCCTTGGCTCGTTTATTCTCAGAGGTGGAAGGCTCATTATGCGATCGTTTCCCCCCATTCTTGCCATTTCCATTCCCGTTCCCGTTCCCGTTCCCGTTGCCTTTGCCGTTGGGCTTTGACCCATTGGCGGCTTTGGCGGGCTCGGCAGTTCCCTTATCCTTGCCTGGGGGTTTTCCTTCACTGGCGATGGCATCTTTGAGCTTGATGTACCGATCAGCTCTATCTAAAAATTCTTGAGTAGTTTTAACTCCATGCTTTCTGAGGCTACTCCATAAAGGCGTGCGGCGCCTAACTCTCGCAGTTAGGGCCATCATCTTGCCCCATCTCCCACTGTTTTGGCTCCAGCTGCTGCTCGCATGAAGCGCTGAACGTAATCCTTCAGTGGCTCTCCTTCTTACTGGCGTATCTCGACCAGCTGATTCGCCTCAGTTGGGTGGACACGACCCGCATAGAATTGTCCATAAAATTCTTTTACAAACATCTCCCAAGAAACAATGCTTGCAGGAGGGAATTTGAAAAACCACTTCTGTGCAGCATCAGAAAGTGTTGCAGGAAAGATCCTGCACCGAGCGTCTTCTGACACTTTCTGAATGTCCATTTGTATCTCAAATTTGTTGACGTGAGATACCGGGTCACCATACCCGTCAAATTTTGGAAGCGTGGGCATCTTAAACTTGCTAGGGGTTTCTGCCATAGCTATCCTTTGAACGAAAGGAGTGCCTCTTCTCCTGTCGTACTCGATATGAGACGTTCTTCCCCCGACCAGCTGTTGCACTGTCTGGTTCAGGGCATTTATTTGGGCTTGCACGACTTCAGGAATCGCCGGGGCCTCTGATGCTGGGGGAACGTACTCATCGTGTCGTTCCCGACGATCGTTGAGTATGTCTCTTAAATCCTCGTCTCTTCGCCGTTGCTCGCTAGCTCCGAGCCAGTTAAAGACGTTATTTTGCTTGGGTTGCCCCCCAACGTCACGTCTCTCGGGTTGGTCTTCTCTAGGTGGCGGGCTTCTGCCCCTACCTCTATCTTCATTTCTCCGACCGACATTTCCTCTGCCTGAGTCGGCCTCGTTGTAACCATGGCCATCTCTGAACCTCGACTAGCTATGGTGGGATCGACTGTTCCCTCGGTTGCCTCTTCGGGCTGGAACTTCCCAAGCGTTAGAGGGTGGCCTGCGTTGGTCGGTAGGTCCCCGTGCATTATCATGCCGTGGGGGCCCCAGACCGCAGAGCTTATCTCTGAGTTCCTTCTGTTACCAGAAGGACGCTGCCCTCTGCTTGGTGGGTTCGGCTCTTCGCCCCTATGGCGTCTAGGACTGCGGGGCTGCTGCTCGGCCCTATTCTGCCTTGGCTGCGGGGGAATCTCACGACCAGCCTAAGATGGAGGCTACGCTTCAGGATCCCTTAGCGGGACATCGTCCTGAGGCATTGGTGGCTGCTCGGGCCTCTGGGGGCTCGAGGACTGGATCGGCGGGCTAGGATTGGGACCCCTTTAGGGTGGCCCATTTGTAGGTTGATCAGGCTGTGAGGCAGGTGCAGCCTAATTCCTAGCCAACTGTAGGGCTGCTTCGAGGGCTACCATGGCCTCCCTCTGACGGCGGTCCATCTCCACCTATCTCTCACTCAATTCCTGGCGCTATCGCTCAATTTCTTGTTGCTGCCGCGCCATAATCTCAGCAGCACTTTCCTGGCTGGCCCTCAGATTGGCTAGTTCATCCTGCAATACCCCCAGGGTATTCCTCAGCGTCTCGGAATTGAATTCTTCCTCATCAAATTCCAAATGTGGCTCATCTTCGGTCACGTTTAGAGGAGGAGGCGGTTGAGATGGTGCAGCTCCAGTCGCCTGCCCAGTCTTCTTTGTGGTTTTCGCCATTACTGTTTCAACAATATCGTTTCAAGCTCTCAACGAAAGCACTAGAATGTTGACCCTGATTTTGGTCAACTGACACGGAGTCAAAATGCTTGATGCGGACAGATATGTTGGAATGAATATAATGACAAAAACTATAAAGCACACAAGAATTTATAGTGGTTCGGCCCAAGAAACTGGTAATAACCTACGTCCACTTGAGTTATTATTGATATTAGATCTCGAAGGAGTGATCAAAGAACTAGGGTTCTCTGAGTTTCACCAACCTCTCAAGAACAAACAATATATCGTAATGTATTAGCTCTAATTCTCTCGTAAATCTATAATCTCAAGTAATCAAAAAGCCAAAAGTCCCTTCCCTTGAGCCATCCTTTTCTTATTTATAGGCTCAAGGAGGATTACAGGAATCTATTACAGATATTATTTCCTAAATAATCAGATACTCAGGAAATCATGGGAGACAATCTAGGATATGATCGTAACTGCACAAGATTTTCTCCAAATATAGCGAGTATACGACCAAGCTGGTTGTGCATAACATTTGAGCGTTGCGCCGCGGAGATCTTTCTGGTCGATGGTCGATCAAGACTTCCGCCAGGTGTCAGCGATGTCACCCATGCCTATTTTTTGGATAACACCTCCATACCTTTAAAGCAAGACCACTGTCGCCAACTCTAAATCATGAGTAGGATATCTCTGCTCATACTCCTTCAACTGACGTGAGGCATAAGCGATTACCTTCCCTGACTGCATCAGAACACAGCCTAAACCTTGATGTGAAGCATCACAGTAAATTACAAACTTCTCCTGATAAGTTGGAAGACTCAGAACCGGAGCTGTAATTAATCTCTGCTTCAGTTCCTGGAAGTTGTTCTCACACTTGTCTGACCACACAAATTTCTGATTCTTGCGTGTCAGCTCAATCAATGAAGTAGAAATCTTTGGGAACCCTTCCACGAAACACCTATAATAACCTGCCAATCCATGGAAACTTATAACCTCAGAAGCATTCTTTGGCCTTGGCCAATCTCTGACTACCTCGATCTTTGCTGGATCTATCTTAATCCCCTCCTTACTGACAATGTGCCCAAGAAAAGATACCTGAGATATCAAGAACTCACATTTCTTGAACTTTGCAAATAATATGTGCTCCCTCAGTCTCTATATGTAACGCCCTGGATAGCCAAGACCGTTACACTGTGTGTTTATAAAGGTGCAAGACTTGCTAATCAAGTCATTCAGTTCAAAACGTGTTACTGAAACTATAGCTGAACTAGGGTTAAAAAATTTTGGTCTCAAAAGCTGCATTTCTTATAAATAAACATTTTCTTTTTACACGGGATCCCAAAAGTAATAAGTTAAAGACTATTTACAAAAGATTCAAGATTTAAATACAGTGATTAGCCACTCTAAGGCAAAACAGACAGTTAAGCATTTCTCGTCCTGTTCCACTCCTCGGTCGTGGTGGCCGAACAGCTATCTATGTACATTCAGCCTCGCAGCTCTCCATCTCAGGATTGGTCCAACTTGCCTTTTCCTTTACCTGCATCACATAGCACCCGTGAGCCAAGGCCCAGCAAGAAAACACAATAACAGAGTATAATCATTCAACAGACATTCAGATAACTCATACCGCATAAGCATGCACTCAACAATCTAAGCATTCATGTTAATCAAGTATTTAGCATACCAAGTATATCATTTCATGTTTCTATGCTCCAGAAGTACGTTTCAGATGCGACTCATGTGTTGAGGTATGAAGACTTGGAATTGCAGACGAATTTGGCTTATGAGGAGCAACCAGTTCAGATCTTAGATCGGAAAGATAAAGTACTATGGAATAAGAAAATTCCTCTTGTTAAGGTATTGTGGAGGAATAGTAGGGTCAAGGAAGCGACCTGGGAGCTTGAGATAGCGATGCAGGATCAGTATCCCGAGTTATTCACGTAAATTTTGAGGACGAAATTCTCATTAGGAGGGGATAGTTGTAACAACCCAAATTTACTAATAAGGCTTAAGGGCCTTGATTAGTGTGCCGGGAGGGCATAGTTGGATTATATGTGATTTAATGTCTAAAAGCATGTTATATGATTATTTGAATATTTGTGATGCATGACTATGTGTACTAGTATGCATGTAGGCCTTGGTTAGGTTAGAAGGGCATAATCGTAATTTTGGCCCGTTGAGGGCATAATTGTATATATATGTGATAAATTGTCGAGACTGCATTATTATGTGGATATATTTGTAATCTGTGACTCGAGACGATCCTAGTGAGCGGTTTAGCGAAAAAGTCACAGCGGGGATTTATACCCGGCTCGGGGCGAGCTTGGGGGTATTTCTGGGAATTTAGAGAATATATTGGAGTCTATTTTGATATTGGGGAGTATAATTGGTGATTGATTAGGTGTCGGGAAGTAAGCGGTAAATATTGGAGACACTCGAGGAATTAGCGGGAATTGGAAATAAATGAACAAAATGCCCTTGGATGGGTTAAGGGCTTAAATTTTAATGGGAGGGTATTGTGGTCATTTGGTTTATAAGGGATAAGAATTATTAAGTTTTATACTTGAGTGGAATGTGTAGAAGGCAGTAGAGGTCTGAAGGAAAGAAAGAAAAGAAAGGAAAGAAGGAAAAGGAAGGAAGGGAAAGCAGGGCAAATTTTCAAGAGCAGTTTGGGTCTTCTCCACCAATTTCTTCTGGAGATTTAAGGCTAGAATGCAAAGGAGCTTAAGGCTGAGATTGTATACTTGGGGTCTTGATCAGGTTGGGGAAACTAGCTGAGGTTGTTCATCAGTTGAGGTAAGAATTTGAGGTTAATATTTTAGTTCTTGGTATTGGTGTTGAATTGGTTTTCTAAGCAGAATTCTGTGGGAATTCTAGGGAGTTGAGGCTGAAGCTTTGAGGAGGTGAAAGCTAAGCTAGTGTGGAGAATAACGTAGGTTGGGCTCACCCATCAAAGCTACCAAATTCTAGTTCAAGTTCTGTGGTTTCAGTTGTTGTTTTTATTGAGTTTCTGAGCTTTAGGTTCAGCTATGATGATTTCCTTGATTTGGGGTGCATGTGATTGAGTTATGTGTGGGGTGAGTTGGAGATGTTGGTAGGCTTGTTTTTATGTTTGGTTGAAGTTTGGAAGAGTTTGGTAAGGTTTGGCTCGGGGAAAATCGAAGGAGGAAAATGCAGGGTTTGCTATGCTGTGACTAGCGCTACAATGCTAGTAACTGGGCGCTGTAGCGCTAGGCTATGTGGTCTGGGGCGTTTTAGGCTCTGTTTGTAGTGTTGTAGCACTCTCCTTAGAGCGTTGTAGCGCTACCTTGTTTCCAGAAAGGGGTTTTTGGGTTATTTTCAAGGGTTTTTGCCCGGGGGTTTGGGGTTTGATTCCACCACCCCGTTTGGTGGAATTAGGGCTTCCCGAGGGCTCGGGGTTGGTCCCGGGGCTAGGTTTTGGAATTGAAGTCTGGTGATGATTATGATCTATGGCTGTGACTAGGTGTACGCTAGGGCTCAAGAGGGATCGTGCTTGAGGATCAAATTGAACAAAGCTAGCGAATCAAAAGGTAAGAAAATTGCATCCAGTTATGTGTTTGTGATGGAACTAAGAGCTCCCTATATCTGTATGATGTCATAGACGGTATTATGCCATGGGACATGTGATAAACGACCTAAGGGTGCCGTAAATAATACTTGCGCACAGGGCGCGACTCGGCCACTGGTAGTTGAGGACAGCTTAATATTCACTGAGCTCGGTTTAAGCGGGCCGAAGTCAGTGGGATAAATAGAGGGTACGGCCTAAGGGCGTTAACCCTAGTTATCATATGTGAATTGATTATTGATATGGAGTGATATACTTGGTATGCTGAATACTTGATTAACATGAATGCTTAGACTGTTGAGTGCATGCTTATGCGGTATGAGTTATCTGAATGTTTGTTGAATGATTATACTCTGTTATTGTGTTTTCTTGTTGGGCCTTGGCTCACGGGTGCTACGTGGTGCAGGTAAAGGTAAAGGAAAGTTGGACCCACCCTGAGATGGAGAGCTGCGGAGCTGAATGTACATAGTCAGTTGTTCGGCTGCCACGGCCGAGGAGTGGAACAGGATGAGAAATGCTTAACTGTCTGTTTTGCCTTAGAGTGGCTAATCACTGTATTTAAATCTTGAATCTTTTGTAAACAGTCTTTAACTTATTACTTTTGGGATCCCATGTAAAAAGAATGTTTATTTAAAAGAAATGAATCTTTGAGACCAAAATCTTTTAACCCTAGTTCAACTATAGTTTCAGTAACACATTTTGAATTAAATGACTTGATTAGCGAGTCTTGCACCTTTATAAACACATAGTGTAACGGTCTTGGCTATCCAGGGCATTACAAACACTATGTTCATCAGATCCATAAAAGCAGCTGGGGCATTAGTCAATCCAAAAGACATGACTAAGAACTCATAAAGCCCATATCTAGTGCGAAAAGCAGTCTTTGGTATGTCTCCCTCCTTGACCCTCAACTGATGATAACCAGAACGAAGGTCTATCTTTGAGTATACCTTTTTACCTTGCAACTGATCAAACAGATCATCTATCATTGGCAAATGATACTTGTTGATTGTTTACTTATTCAGTTCTCTATAATCAATGCACATCCTCAAAGAACCATCCTTCTTCTTTACAAACAGAACTGGCACTCCCCAAGGTGTGAAAATAGGTCTGATAAAACCCACATCCAACAGCTCTTACAACTGTACTTACAATTCTTTCAACTCGGCCGGGGCCATTATGTAAGGTGCTCTAGACACTGGCTTCGTTCCTGGTGCCGGTTTTATCAAGAACTCAATTTCTCTGTGCGGTGGCAACCCTGGAAAATCTTTTGGAAACACATCCAGGAATTCACATACTAGTCTGGTCTCTTCTGGTGTCACTGGCATGACCTGAGTGGTGTCAACCACACTGGCTAAGAATCCAACGCTACCTCCTTGAATTAGATCTCTAGCTCTCTGAACAGAAATCATAGGTATGCGAGGTCCATGCACAGTACCGACAACAAACAAAAGGATCCTCACCTTCACACTCAAATGTGACCATCTTCCTTCTGCAATCAATGGTTGCCCCATACTTCACTAACTTTTCCATACCCAGAATCATATCGAAGTCAGTCATGACTAACTTTATCAAATCCACTGACAACTCTCTGCCATCCACTGTCACTGGCAAAGATCTGACCCATCTCCTGGATACTACCAACTCCCCAATGGGTAATAAAGTCACAAATCCCACAGCATAATAATCACATGGTCTACACAGTCTATCAATAATACTACTAGCAACAAAAGAATGTGTAGCACCAGAATCAATCAAAACATTATAAGGGGTTCCAGCACTAAGAATTTGACCTGTAACTACTGAGGGAGAAGCCTCAGCTTCTGCTTGTGTCAATGCAAACACTCGAGCTGGGTTCCTCCTTTCTTGCCTTAGGGAAGTCTTTCTTGAAATGACCCACTGCTCCACACAAAAAGCAAGCCTTTTCCCTACACTCTCCCAAATGATGCCTCTTGCATCTAGGGCATTCAGGACAAGTATTCCAGGCCTCACTACCACCCCGACGACCCATTGAAATACCACGAGGCCACCTATCAGGACATGGAACTGGGAAGTGTCAGGAACCTTCCTCTTCTGATCACTGGGGCCTCCACCCCTACTTGAACCCACAAAAGGAGAACCTGTTCTCCTAAACTCTTTTCTGGCTACATTATCTCGCCATATCTTATTCTCTGCACTCTCAGCTATGAATGCCTTCTCAACCACCTGTGCATAGGTAGTAACCCCAGCCACAGTGGTAATGTGAACATCTCGGGCTAGTCTAGGCTGTAGCCCTTGGAGAAATCTCTCCCTTCTGGTCCCATCAGTGGGTACCAACTCCATGGCAAACTTTGCCAATCGATCAAACTTCAGGGCATACTCAGTCACTGACAAACTCCCCTGAAGTAACCCGATAAACTCCTCAGCTTTTGCCGCCCTGATGGCATCGTTGTAGTACTTCTCGTTGAACAGAGTCTGAAACTCTTCCCAACTCAGGGCATTGATGTTTCTGGTCTGGGATATAACTTCCCACCAAATTCGGGCATCCTCCCGAAACATATATGTGGCACAGTCCACCCTCTCATTACTAGTCACCCTCATGAAGTCTAGGATGGTGGTAATCATACTCATCCATTGATCTGCCTTAGCAGGATCCGCACTGCCCTAAAAAACTGGAGGCTACTGCTTTCTGAACCTTTCATAGAGCGGCTCCTATTTATTTCTAGCCTCAGGCATCTGCTGGCACCGATACAAGAGGTGCCTCAGATACACTGGCTACTACAGGAACCTGATGTTGTCTCAGGAGGCGGAGTTCTTCTCCCGGCCTCAACACTGTAGCCTGTAGATCATTAAATAACTGCTGCCAGTTCTCAGGAGCTGGCTGTGGAATCTGACTTTGGTCATTCTCCTGACCCTGATCATTATTCTGGCCTTGATCACCCTGGCCAGCTGAGGAATCTGTCTGTCTTGGAATCATTCTTATCAACTTAAACCTTGCTGAAACAATCAATGCCGCCCATTAAGCAGTAATAACAAAACCTCTTGCCGCCTCACGGTCCAAGATCAACAGATAATCACCAAATTCCACAGTCACACAAATATACAAATGGATACATGATTATGCAATTTAGCATTAACATGTATCAAATAATAATTCACAATGAACAATACTAATGAGAATGTTCCACAATATCAGTACTATTTAGCACACTTTTGCTGAAGATGCAATATTCAGGGCACAACCTTATCAAGGTATCATATGTATACATGTAAAGCATGTATACTATATTTAAGCAGTTAAATATATAACCACATAAATAGTTACCAAACCATGAGTCGAGCTTGTCTTCAGTGGTGAGTGTACATGCCCAGCCAGTCTACAGGAGCCCTAAACCTTGGCACGCTCTGATACCAAGTTGTAATGCCCTGGTTACTCCAAGACCATTATTGTGATCTTTGAACCGTGCTTAACCCGATAATCGAGTTCTTTGGTTATAAACGTGCATCTAGGTGTTATTAATAGGTTAAGGTGTAAAATCGATCAAAAGTAAAGGATATATTTTATTTAAAGCATAAAACTGTTCATGAGCCCATAAAAGCGTTTACAAGTTATTTACAATTCAAAACGATCATTACAGTGTAAAATTTACAACTCGCCGATCTAAGTGGCAAAAATAGGGTAAACTCCTAGTTCCTCTGAGAAACTCCTTGGCCGTGGTGGTCAAGCAGCCGCATATGTACACATCACCACCTAAGTTCTCCACTCAAGGCTGGGTGAGCTTTTCTTTCCCTTTACCTGCACCCATGAGCCAAAGCCCAACAAGAAAACTCAATACTGCATATAAATATTATCAAATGATTATCATTATAATCATACAGACCTTATAGCCCTGAACAGATGAGTGAATATCACTTAGTGGTTACGTTAACCATGAAGGAGCGTATAGCTCTAATCGGATGAGTGATTTAGCACTTGAGGTTCTGGTAAACCATAATGAGTGACTGACGAACAAGTCACTACGGGGCTCGTCACCCATAGCCATGTGACGATTCAGTCACTTGGACCTTCTGGCCCTGGCTCCAATCAAATGAGTGACTGTTAGGTAAGTCACTTCGGGCTCAACACCCATAGCCATATGACTAAACTGTCACTGGGGCTCTCTAGCCCTGTCTCTAGGTGACTAGCCTTAGGCTAGACAAGCGCTTTTAGTTTTCATCGAACTTGAGGTTGGTCCGACATTAATGCTCATTTGAGTCATTCAATGCAGATGTCGATTAGATCTAATTTTTGTCGGCTTGCGCTTAACACGCTAAGACCGTTCTTGACTTATGAGTCAATATCATGTGACCAGTACTCAGTACTACTGTCGAACTTGACTAATGAGTCACAACTTCACAGTTAATACTGACACCATTGCAAATTCTGACTATTCAGTCAGTGCCATGTTCAAGTGAGAAAGATTTGCTAAGCATTCGATATGCAATCAATGTCCACATTTAAATATTCAACATGCCTCAAGAATAACCATGCATGTCACATGTGGGGTGCAGTTTTCTTACCTCTGGTTCGAGCGAGAGATAGTAACAGAACGCCCCTTGAGAACAATCGACCTTTTGATTCCTTAGCAGTTACCTAGTCATAACCAATTATAACTTCCATTAATGAAAATCAACAATAATAGGGTCTTGACCTAGACCTCACTCCCGGGATCCCAAATTGTACCCAAACGGTGAGTAGATTCGATCCAGAGCCTTAAGGATTGAAACCCCGAGCCAAAAACCCTTAAAAATGCCCAAAACAGAAATCTGAAGGAGCAGGGTAGCACTGTAGCGCTACCCCACTAGCGCCCTAGTGCTCAAGTCAGCATGATCCTCACCCTGAGAAGCGCTGTAGCTCCCCCTTGTGGGCGCTATAGCGCTACACACAGCCTGAAATGCCACTGAATCTTTCCCCTTCGACTCCACCATTTCCAACCTGAACTAAAAGCTTCCAAACCTCATTTTAAGTCCCAATTGAACCCAAAAACCATCTACACATGTCCTAGGCATCACAACCCAAGTAACCCTAGCCAAAAACTCCCACCAATTCCCTTTAACCAATTTAGAAAACCAAGCTGAAAGCCAAACAAAAAACAGGACAAAGCTAGAGTTTCAATGGCTAGAAACTTACCTCAAGCTCAGATTAGGACCGTCTTCAATGGTGGAACACAATCATAAGCCCTCAAGATCCACTTCCCTAGCTTGAATCCTCAAGAACTACTAAAAAATTCAAAAGAAAAAAAGAGAGAAGAAAGGAGGTACGGGAGGAGAAACTCGATACTCGGTTTTGGCCTAAGTTCCATAGCCTTCAATAGCTTATATCAATCCTAAGGTGAAATGACCTTTTTGCCCTTAGGTCATTTAAGGTTTTCTAAAGGCATCCAAGGGTAAAATCGTCCTTTCCCATCTATTTCGTTAATCATAATTAACACACTTATTGTTCTTTTCTCTTCTTCTCTCTGTATCTACCTCATATGTTGAGAATTGCCCACTCTAGTCTAGGTGATTCTAAAGATACTTTGGAAGATTGTGAAGAAAATTGAAGATCGATTTAGTTTGTTGGTAATACTCTACGACGAAAATGATACAAGGGTTAGAGACACTGAATGAAAGACTCTATTATTCCATTGCGTATAATGTAAGTATTCTTATCATTATTTATCTTTGAATTCAATTTTAGAAACATGTTCTAGGTTATCTCATATTAATTTGTTTAATATTAGATCTGCATGAAAATAAATAAAGATCTTGTATAAGTTTTCCCAACAACTAGCCTCAGAGCCTTTGGTAATCTTTATTTTCATGCATGAACATGTTAAAAATTGAATTATTTGATGTGTTTGAATAATTGGATGGATTTCATGTTCTTATGATGCATATTGATTCTATGTGATTATTACCAATTTTTAGGTTATTTTGTTGTGTTTTCTATGCCATTAATTTTTATATATGTTTTATTTTGTGTAAAACATGGTGAAAATTAATTAGAAAACGTTTTTGGTTTGAAAAATTGCACAATAAAATTTTTGGAAATTTTGTGGTCTGGCTGTCATGCGTGCGCACCGCGCGTGCACTTGCACGCACCGCTTGCTCCTCCGCGTATGTGCCTTGCGCGTAGCACCCTGCGCGCGCGAGTCACCACTCAGCAGCCACGGTGAACAGTACCCGAAATGGGTACTGTTCATCCCATTTTTTTATTTTAATTTTTTTAAATAAAGAAAATAAAAATTGTGAAAATTGATTATTTATAATCAAAGCAAAAAATATTAGATTTGTTTTGTCATTTAAACATGTTTTTTTAAATAAGATATTTTTGTTGGTTGAGATTTAAATAATTAGATATTTTTACAAAGATTCAAATTCAAATTTAAAAATAGACTAACAACTTAATTTTACACATTTTAATATATTAGAATTAAGATATCAGATATTTAAAATATTTTCTTTAAATGCTTATTATTTTTATTAAATCTTTATTTGAAAATATAAATATATGTTTATTTTATAGGTTTTAATATTTAAATTATTTGAAATTTGTTAGTTAGATATTTTTATGGATATTTGAATTTGTTTAAATATTTTGAGATTATTTAAGGTTGTTATAACTATTAATATTTTATTTTTTTAAATGGTTAAAATATTAGCTTATTGTTGTAAAAACATAAGATTTTTTTTTTGAAAAATAGTTAAGATATTGATTTTAAAATTTAAAATTAGTTAAATTTTGAAAAATATCATTTTTCCAACCAATTAATTAAATATTTTTTTAATAAATGAGATTTAAATTAACTTTGGTCAATTGTTGATAAATCATATTTAAATTAAATTTATATATTTTTTTTTCAAATTAACCTAAACCAAGTTGATTGTTGATAAATGAAATTTAAATTAACTATTGTTATTTGTTGATAAATTTCATTTAAATTAACTTATTTTTGTAAAAAATTAATTAATTCGAATTTTTGATAAATTCTAGATAATTAATTTTGATATTTTTGCAAATGAAATAAATTGTGATATTTTTGCATAAATTCATAGAATTGATCATATAGTAACATGATTAGGCCCATCCAATTATAATATGTTTGTTTGTACTTTATGTGATATTTTTGCAATTGAGCTTATATGTATATAGTGACTCATATATTTGTTAGATATATGATTTTTGTCAAATAAAATATTCATAAAATGATATGTTTTATTTGTGTCCATTTGAAAATGTAAAGTTTAATATCCTCTCTTGTGGGTGATTCCACTTGTGAAGGTCCATTTGCTTTGCATGACTATAGTGAGCCTAATCAATTTATAACAATTAATAAAAAAAATGTTTAAATTCCTATTTGTTTGACCTTGTATGAAAGTTTGGAAACATTTGTAGGGGGGATAACGTACTGGACCTAACCTCCTCCATACAAATCTAATTATCCATTTGATCCTCGTTACCATTGAGCGCGAGAGTAGAAAGACGGGGAGAAATGAGGGAGCCGCATAGAAGGGGAGAAATGGAGATAATAGACCAATCTTATTTATGACATCGAGTTCATTTATTTAATTTTGTTTGATGGATAACTTTTGCCGACACAATAAATAGGCCAACAAAAGTAATGCCAAAAATATGTCATGCTTCTAAAGGTGAGCTAATTTGGCTTTTTTTAATGGATACTTTTGGTACTCGTGCCAGAAAAAAATCACATGACCATCAAGTGGCACTTTTAAAGCATCTGCAAAGGTTATCACACATTTTATGGTGATTTAATTGTAATGCGCCAGCAAAACCGTATTATTTGTAGTCTAACTTGATTCCACAGTGGTAGATCAATCATGCATTTTCTCAAATGGGAGAGAGAACGGTCAAATTACCACTTCTCGGGGACCTCAATACTTAAATATACAAAAGTGTCAAATATGCAATTGGTCCATTATTATTGACATATTTAACTATTAGACTTCAACATACAAAATTAAACCCATATCTCTACAAAGTGGTATTTCTATAAACTCTTAATATAACTTGTGTCTGATCAATTAGGTTTGAGCATCAATTAAATAGCAGGCTCATGTGTTACCGTGTTATAGAAAATTGCTGACAGTTGTAATATAAGCTTGATCCTCTTTACAAGAAAATTTTCTGTAACAAAGCTCTACCTACGCCATCTTTAGGCTTACGTTTATGAATTATGTAATGTCAGGCTTTGTTGGTCACTGACATATATGACAGGTTAAAGCTAGTTTGAGTTATAACAGATTGTGGAATTTCGCCCATCTCCTCCTTGTAACCTATATATGTATAGAAAGACTATTATTTGTAGTATTGCTTTTGAGGTTCATTAGTTCAATCTTTTTTTATTCAATTTGCTTATGTGCTTACATATCTTTTGATTTACCTAGGGGATAATTAAGTATGAAAACGATCTATTAATTTACTTATTGCACGCGAATATATCAAATATCATGCAAAGAAATATTTTGCATTAAATCTTGGCGTTTTATTCAAACAGAAAGTCGTATTAACTTGGGGAAAAATAAAATAGTAAGTCGTAATAACTTGGAGAAAAATGAACTAAGATAATCTAAGATATACGGTTTTGAATACAGACTTTAGTTTTGGTTAACTTTCTGTTAACCTTTCTTTTGTTTTTCCCACTCTTACTTTCAGTTGTATTATTCTCAGTATAAATAATAAGAGCTTCAGCTGTTGATAATCAATCACAACTTATTTTCTCATTGCATTCTTACATTTCACTTGGTATCAGTGCCTTCCGTTCCTCCTGTCTTTTTTTTTTCTCTACTTTCTCAAGTTTCATTCTCCATGGCAACCAGTGAAACCTCTCAAGCTTCTGCAGCAGCTCTTCCCACGACAACTTACTCGGCTCTTCCAGTGCAGCAACAACAATTCGTGGCTCTTTCCAATGCCCTCAACCATACCCTTTCGGTGACGCTTGACAGAACCAATTTTCTTCTTTGGCGCGCACAAATGGAGAATGTTATCCTTGCCAATAGTATCGATGATTTCCTTGATGGAACCAATGAAGCCCCTGCTCAAACTGTTACTGACACTACTTGTCTCAACCCAGATTTTCTCCAATGGCGTCGTAAAGATCAATTGATCCTTTCTTGGATCTACTCCTCTCTATCACCTGATATCATGGCACAAATCGTCAGTCATACAACGAGTGTTGCTGCTTGGGCTGCTCTCCAATAGATCAACTCCTCTTCTAATGCCAGGATTATGCAACTTCGACTACAACTTCAGGCCCTCAGGAGAGGCTCCTTGCCCATGATGGACTACATTCTAAAGGTCAAGAATCTATCTGACCAACTTATTGCTATCTTAGAAAAGGTTTCCGATCATGATCAGGGTCTTTATATTCTTGTCGGACCCAATGTCGATTATAACTCATTTCTTGTTTCTGTCACATCCAAGACGAAGGCTATCCCCTTTGAATAAGTTTCCAGCCTCTTTCTTGCTCATGAATCATGCCTAGAGCAACTCATTTGCAGCTAATGTTACTTATTGCTCTCAGTCTCAATCTCAGAATCAGTCATGGAATCGCCCACCTTCTGTTCGAGGAAATGCCTCAACACACAACTACTTGCACCACCAAACAGAGGCACCAATAATGGTCAGACCAGTGCTAACAACAACAGGGCATTTGTCAACTCTGTATCCGCCGAGGTCACAATGCCTTCATGTGCTATTGTAGATTTGATCCTCACTTTCCACCACCTTCCACTTATGTGCAGTCATCCCCCTCTGTAGATGTAACGCCCTGGTTACCCCAGAACAGTTATAGTGATTGATGAACCGAAAATTTGACCCGCTACCCGAGTCCTTTGGTTAAAAATGTGTTCTAAGTGTTATTAACAGGTTCAGGTTGAAAACAATAAAAAGGAAAGGATATGCTTCATAAAGTATATAAATTGCTCATGAGCTATTCAAAACATTTACAAGTAGTTTACAGTACAAAATGGTCACTACTATTTCAAATTTACAACCCCGCCGACCTAAGCGGCAAAAATTAGGGTAAACCCCCTAGTTCCTCTGAGAACTCCTTGGCTGTGGTGGTCAAGCGGCCGCATATGTACACATCACTACCTAAGCTCTCCACTCAAGGCTAGGTGAGCTTTTCTTTCCCTTTACTTGCACCACATAGCACCCGTGAGTCCAGGCCCAGCAAGAAAACACAATATAGCATGATATAATATCAACAATGATCATAATAATCATTCAGGACTATCAGTCCAAAACAGATAGGTGACAGTAGCAAAAGTCACTAAATTGGGAACATCTCCCTTCAGCCTTGTGACTATAGGGTCACCAAGGCTTAACAGGTAAGCGAACCTTTCATTAATTTAACCAGGATAGGTGCACGGTGACTGGTCACCGACATAACCCTCCTCATGACCATAGAGTCATAACCCTAGAACATCGTTCCCTAGCGATGTGACAAGCGGTCACCAGAGCCTTATGCCCTGGCTCTCAGTAATTGGTCTTAGACCAGCCAAGCGCTTATAAGTTCATCGACCTTAGGGTCAGTCCAGTGTTAATGCCTTGGAGCCATTCAACAATGATATCGATTAGATCTAATCTTCATTCGGCCCTGCATTCAGGACGCTTATGCCGTTTCTGACTCTTAGGTCAGTGCCCCTGACTACTCAGTACCATATACAAGTAAACAACATTCGCTAGCATTTAATAGGCAATCCATGTCCACATTTATCAATCAACATGCCTCAATAACAATCACGCATGTCATATATACACACGGTGCAGTTTTCTTACCTCTGGTTCGAGTGAAAATTAATATAAGAACAACCCTTGAGAACGATCAATCTTTTAATTCCTTGACGGTCACCTGGTCATAACCAAAATATAGGATTCATCAATAAAATGAATAACAAAGGTTTCCAAAGCAAAACCTACCCTCCGAGACATCGAATCCTACTAAACCGGGTAGTAGGATCGATCCCGAGGCCTAAGGCTTGAATCCCCAAGCTAAAAACTCATTTCTGGCCAAAATGCCTCTATGGGCCGCGACCCTCCCTAGCCACGCCGCGGCTCGCCCCTCAGACAGAGGCGGCTCTTCCCCATCAACCAACGTGGGCTGCAGCTCACCATAGCCGTGCCGCGGCTCTTTACCGCAAAATAGCAAGAACCAGCTTTCCTCCCCTGCATTTTTCCTTGAAACTAACTCTTCAAACCAATCCCAAACATCACCTTAACACCCAATTCAACCCCTAAACTTCATCTACATCTCACCCTCATCAAAAGCCAAGTCAAACACCAACCAAACTTCCATTAATTCCAACTATCCACAAAGAAATCACAAGGTGAAAACTTAAACCAAAACAGAGTAATACCAGAAAACTAATGGCTGAAACTTACCTCAAACTCGAGATTAAACCCTCCTCAATGGATGAATCAAATCTATAAACTCAAATCCTTGATTTCCTAGCTTGATTCCTCAATTTGGGCTCAAAAACTCCAAAGGAGAAAGGAGAGAAAATGATGAACGGGAAAGAGAAACCTTGCTCTGTTTTTGTTTTGTTCTTCTACAGCCAACCAATACCTCATATAACCCAAGCCAAATAACCTTAATGCCCCTAGGTCATTTAAGGCTTCTAAAGTCACCCCAAGGGTAAAATTGGTATTTCTCACCTATCTCGTTAATCATAATTAACGCTCTCCAATTCTCGCTAATTTCCATATTCTCAAATACCAAATATTCTTATCTTGTTACTCTCTAATTCCCGGTAACGCTCTAATCACCAAAACACCCTGAAACTCACCCCGAGCCTCGAGCTTAACCTGTTATGACCAAACCGATAATTTATATTTAAAGACCGTCTCATGCCGAATAACTCGAATCAATCCACATTATAATGTGGCCTCACAATATATCATTAACATGCAAGCAAATATACAATTATGCCCTCAACGGGCCAAATTACCAAAATACCCCTGTAAACAAATGTGGACTCACATGCATGCATTTAACATCATACTATAATATAATTATCATAAACATGCATAAATTCATTTAATGGCATAACTAAACAGTTATGGCCCTCCCGGCTTACTAATCCAGCCATTAAACCACATTAGGGAATTCGGGGCATTACAGTAGAAGTTTTGGTAGCTGATGAATCTTGGCTGCTTGACTCGGGTGCTTCCCATCACCTTACCCCAAACCCCACCAATCTTGATTCATCCTCATCATACTCTGGTTTCGATGGTGTCACTATAGGTAATGGTCTCAAACTCCCTATTTCTTCCATTGGGCATTCCTCTCTTACAACTAATTCTCATACTAACCCTCATACTTTCCACCTACAAAATATATATCATGTTCCTCATCTTTCTGCCAATTTAATCTTAGTTCAAAATTCTATCTTGATAATAATGTCTTTCTTGAATTTCATTCTCATGGTTTCTTTATAAAGGATTCCATCATGAGGAGAACACTGCATCAAGGCTCTCTCGATCGTGGTTTATACACCATTCAAGCTACATCCATTCTCAAAGATCGATCAGCCCCTGTCAAACATGCTTTTGTGTCTCAAGTTCTCCCTTAGGTTCCTCATAGTACCAACCAGTTTCATAGTGTACATCAAACTTCAGCTGCCATTTGGCATGCTCGTTTAGGCTATGTAAATCCTTTCATTGTAAATCAAGTCTTACACAAATGTAAAATTTCATATAATAAAAACAATGTTTGTTCATCTTGTCAAATGGCTAAAAGTCACCATTTGCCTTATTTTTTATGTGATTCTCAAGCATTTTCTCCTCTTGCTTTAATTCATACAGAATTATGGGGTCCTTCACCTACCCCAACAAGTGATGGTTCTCGTTATTTCATATTATTTGTAGATGATTTTTTTAGATTTTCTTGGATATATCCACTGCATACAAAGGACAAAGCTTTATCTGCATTTAAAATGTTTAAATTGTTGTCTGAAAATCAATTTTCCACTACTATAAAAGAACTTCAATCCGACAATGGGTGAGATTTCAAAGCATTCATACCATTTCTTGCATCATGTGGCATCAATCATCGTTTTTCTTGTCCTTACACCTCTGCCCAAACTGGAAGAGTTAAGCGTAAACACCATCATGCTATTGAAACTGGCTTGCCTTACTTGCCCATGCCTCCCTTCCCCTTAAGTATTGGCTATTTTCTTTTCAAACTGCAGTTTATGTCATCAATAAATTACCTACTAATGTAACGTCTTGGTTAGCCAAGACCGTTACATTGTGTATTTTAAATAGTGCTAAACTTGTTAAACGAGTCATTTGGCCATAAACGTGTAACTAAATGTGATTAATGGTCCAGGGTTAAAGTTTTTGGTCAAAGGGATAGATACTTCATTAAAACGTTAAGCTATACATGGGATCCCATAATAAACGTTTACAAATTTGTTTACAATTCCAAAAGGGTAATTATAACTCAAAAGTTACAATCTGCCAACCTAAGTGGCAAAAATAGGGTTTAACCCTAGTTCCTCTGAGAAACCTTGGCCGTGGTGGTCAAGCGGTCGCATACGTACACGTCGCCACCTAAGCTCTTCAACTCATGCATGCTCCACATAGCACCCATGAGCCAAGGCCCAGCAAGAAAACTCAAACATGTTCATAAGCAATTAATAATACGTTACAAATCCATAATAAGCATGCCTAGTAGTAATAACCCTACTCATGCATGCATACCATTCATATAAATGATTACAACGTCATATGGGATCGGTTGTCATAATTAACTGACTAATAAGTCAGATTGAGGCCTAGTGCTCTAGGATATGGGACTAATAAGTCACCCCGGGGCCCATTGCCCTATCCTCTGTATAACTAGCCTTAGAGTTGGCCCAGCATACATGTCGCTGAATTTTCCACGACCATTGGGTTGGACAAGCGTATAATGCGCTCCTAGTTAGGCCTAACCAATACGACTAGTGCTTAGTGTGCTATTGTCATCCTTGACTCATAAGTCAATGCTTTTTTACCAGCGCTATTGTCGACCTTGACTCATAAGACACTGTTTTTCTCAATTATATAATGCTAACATGCATTTATCATATAATAAATGTCCAAATACAGAGCATTCAACATGCTTAATCAATCATTCACATGCATAATCATAATCATGCAAATTTACAGGGGCCCACGCCCAATCAAAACTATATTCAACATTCGAGCCAAGCCTAATCATGTACATCACGTAGTGGGTGCAGTTTTCTTACCTCAGGTCCGAGTATAAAGTAAAATAAGAACGACCCTCGAGCACAAACCTAATCCCGAGCCCCTAGCGATAACCTACTCACAACCAAGTATAGAATCCCATCAATAACGAGTAAATAACGACTTCCAGATCGATTCCTAGCCTCTGGGACATCGAATCCTACTAAACCGGGTAGTAGAATCGATCCCGAGCCCTTAGGTTTGAGTTCCCGCACTTAAAACCTCCCCAAGGCCCAAAACCCCTTAAGTGCTGTGGCCCCCAAATATTTGAGCCGCAGCCTGCTCAAGTCAGAGGCCCAAGCCTCATCTCTGCCTACACTTGCATCGCGGCGCGCCTTAACAGGCGTCGCGGCTCAAAAGCCCCAAAATCACCAGCTTCTCCCTCGTCCAAGAGAGTCGCTGTGCCCCAAGAACAGGGTCCCAACTCGACCTGCAAACTCTATTTTTCCTCCAT
This sequence comes from Humulus lupulus, assembly GCF_963169125.1. NCBI lineage: Eukaryota > Viridiplantae > Streptophyta > Magnoliopsida > Rosales > Cannabaceae > Humulus > Humulus lupulus. The sequence continues at coordinate 32,160,919 of NC_084799.1, forward strand.
TTTTCTCAATCCAAACCTCTCCATAAACCTATCCAAACATAGCCAAATCCCATAAACAAAGTTCCCAATCAACTCAGCAACCCATAACCAACAAAATCCAAGTTACAATCCAATCAAAAACTCATCAAAACCATAAAATCCAATCAAAGGGTACGAACTCAAAAAATTAGAACTTAAAGCTTAGATTACCTCCGATTAATTCATTTTCCAGTGAAATCATCTGGCTATCAAGCTTCTAATCTTCCCTGGAATTGTTATGACTCTAACCTTGCTTGAATCCGAGCTCTAAAACTCAAGTTTCCTTCGAAAATGCAATGAGGGATGAAAAGGAGAACGAGAGAGAGAGAGAGAGAGAGAGAGAGAGAGAGAGAGAGAAAGTGTTTGAACATGTTTTGTATTCTGTCAGGTTACTTTGAGCTCAGGTAACCTTAAGTAAATTCCAAGGCTTTGGGTTCCAAAAATGCCCTCGATGGTAAAATAGTCAAAATCCTCATAATTCGCTCCGGATCTCACTAACTCCAAATATATCTTTGAATATTCATTTCCATTACCCAATATCCCGGTAATGTACTGAATACCCAAAATACCCCTTTACTCACCTTGAGTCAAGTATTGATCCCATTGTGACTTTCCTGCTAACTTGTTCCCTAGGATCGCCTCGTGCCAAGTAACCCAAATATATCCACATAATAATGTGGCCTACACATAATGGGCCCAATGATGAAAATTTCCATTCTGATAAGAAATGGGCCCACATGCATATTTAATACACCTAAACATACATATCAAGTCATATTATAATATAACTCACATAATCATATAATAATACACATAAATATCGCATAAGCACATAATTGTCCATAGTTTACCATCTTGGCTCCCTAATCAAGGTCCTAAGCCTTATTAGGTAATTTAGGACGTTACAACTATCCCCCCTTTCAGGGATTTCGTCCTCAAAATTTTACCTGAATAACTAGGGATACTGATTCTGCATATCTAACTATAGCTCCCAGGTTGCTTCCTCAGCCTTGTTATTCCTCCATAATACCTTAATTAAATGTATAGTCTTGTTCCTCAGGACCTTATACTTCTTGTCTAGTATCTGGACTGGCTGTTCCTCGTAGGAGAGATATACCTCAAGCTCTAGTTCCTCGTAACTCAATACATGAGTCACGTCTGATACATATTTCCGAAGGACCAAAATATGAAATACATTATGTACAACCGACAATGCCGAAGGTAAGGCCAACCTATAGGCCATTTGACCAATCCTCTCCAGGATCTCAAATGGTCCCACAAATCTAGGGCTCAGCTTGCCCTTCATCCCAAATATCCTTACCTATTTCCATGGTGAGACTATAAGGAAGACATAGTCTCCCACTTAGAAATCCACATTCCTACGTTTGGGATCAACATAACTTTTTTGCTTGCTTTGAGAAGTGAGCATCCGAGCTCTAATCTTCTCAAAAGCCTCATTGGTCCTCTGAATTGCCTCGGGACCCAAGTATTTACTTTCTCCTGTCTCATCTCAATGAATGGGAGATTTTCATTTCCTCCCATACAAAACCTCATAAGGAGCCACCCTAATGGTCGACTGGTAGCTGTTATTGTAGGAAAACTCTATCAAAGGCAAATACTTACTATAGGATCTGTCAAAGTCCAGTACACATGCTCGCAGCATGTCCTCCAATATACGTATCGTCCTCTCAGATTGTCCATCTGTCTGAGGATGACAGGCAGTACTAAACTTCAATTGTGTACCCATATCCTTCTGCAAACTTCCCCAAAACATGGAAGTAAATGTGGGGTCTCGATCTGATACGATCGATCTCGGAGCCTCATGAAGGCGAACTATCTCTCTCACATAGAGATATGCGTACAGGTCAACTGTAAAAGTCATCCTCACTGGTAAGGAGTGAGCTGATTTGGTGTATCGATCCATGATAACCCACACTAAATCATGTTGACACATGGTCCTGGGTAACCCTAAAAGCATGTAAATAAATTTTATTGGTTTGAAATAAAAGTACAATTTTATTATATTTGAATGTTATAATTATTGTTTGAATTAATTATATAATAATATCAAGAAAATTCCCTATTCATTCATGAGAATATGATCTTGTATTAGTACGAGAGAATTAAGATCATATATATTGAATAACATATTCAGTAACATATTAAAGTAATGAATCTTTAATGTTACTAGTACGGTTTGCTAAGCATACAAGATGCAAGTAATCTAGATTCGGATTAATGATGTGGATAGACATCTTAGTAAATGTGATGTATATAATAGAGATTATATATGACAAGATCGATGCGAATTAATTATCTTTATAGCCTTGTCGTTTGACGTAAAGATTTAATTCTTGTCATAATAGATGATCATTTGTAGACCAGTCTAAATCTTGAGTATTCATGAACTCTTGTTTATGTTTATTGGATCTTTTTATTCACTCGTTAAGGTCTCTTAGAATAATGAGGCTAATGACTTTTGTTTTGGAGATTCAATATCATGGATGGCTGGGAACATGAATTACAATATTGGAATCCATGATTTCCTAACGAATCGAATATTGGTTCCCTTAAGGGTTGATTCTGGAACGGAATAGTTATTGAGCTTAAATCTATAATTAGATTATAGATTAATTATTCGCTAGTGAATTAATGGTTTTTAAGGATCAAGAGGTAATTATAAGGGTAAAACGATAATTTTGACCAGCTCTAATTAACAAACTAATAATGGAGGAAAAAACTATATACATTGATTATATCAATGGACTACTCGAGAAAACTCTATAAATCTAATTCTATAAATACTTAGAGTGCAATTCCATATTTATAGTGGAGTAATCATGGAATTAATAAATAAGATTATTAGATTAAATAGTTTAATTAATAATCTGGTTTATTGGAGTTTCGAATTATAGGTCCATGGTCTCCAAATCACCTCTGTCCTACACTGTCAGGGGTAAGGATGTCAAAAGAAATGTTTGTTAGGAGAAATGACTAAATTGCAAAGGAATTAATTTTTCAGGGCAAGAAAATAATTATTTGATAATTATGGGTAATTGATTAATTATGAATTAATTAATTATTTAACTGTATAGTTTTTATTTTAAAAAACTATAGGTTAAAATTAACATTAATTTTATTTGGATCAATATAAAGAGAGATAATAATAAATACCTTATTTATAATATGATATTTATTTATTTAATTTAAAATTGATATTTTAAGATAAAGTTAATTTTGAATTAACTGATATTTATGTTGGGATAAATATCTTGTCTTAAAAGTTGATTAAATATACAAATGAGAAAATTAGGGCAACCCTAATAGGGCTGGGCGACACAAACTGTATAGTACATTTTGTGGCGCCTAGCATCAGGGATTTTTATCCCTGCGATTTAAATTTTGAATTTCAAATAAATTTATTTAATCATTTATTTAATTATTATTTTTAAATATGATTTAAATAGATAATTAAATGAAAATATCTAACCAGTTTTAATTTGAAAAATAAAGATTATTTAATTAGATTAAATATCTTTATAAATTTGATATACGTGATATTAAAAAAGGATGGATAATCAGTCTCTCTCTAAAAAAAGTGATAGTTTTCTCTAAACCTGAAAACTATTATAAACCTTCTCTCTGTCAAAATCTCTCTATATCTCATGTGTTGAGTACATCTAGGGAGTCACATAAATCAATATTTTGAATCCTGCGTGCCCACACACGTCCTTGTGTGTTTGAGGATTGGTCTGGAAGATCAGGGTGTGAGATCTTAGAACACTGGATAGGAAGATCGTTGATTTATACAAAAATACTCAAGGACACTTGATAGGCTACAAGAGGTAATCCCTGATCTATTTGTATGTGATTTAATATTTATATATGTATATGATCCTGGCTAGTATTAATATTTATTAAAATGGGTCCATATATTCCGCTGCGTACCTTTGATTTGATAATTTAATACCAACAATTAGTACCAGAGCAGTCTATACATATATATATTAAATACTTTGTGGGTTTCTTGCATTTGTTACATGTATGTTGATTCTATATTGAATGGATGGATATGTTTTTTGAATGTATGGTTGAATGATGGATCATTCATTATATGGTGCTAATGGGTTATGAATTTTATTATTTTTCTAGATCTTGCGTAAGCCATAAAGGGCATAGGATTTTTTGAAAATTTATTTGAGAAATATGTATTTTAAAATCTGTACACAAAGAAAATTGGAGGGAGCCGAGCCACCAGCCACCATGGTAGCAACTCGAGCCCCTCGACCACAAGGCTGAGCCACACACATAAGCCGAAGGCGCCCCCTGTGCGCGCGCGAGCCTCCTGGCTCCCTGCCCTGCGTGCGCCCCTACTCGCCCTAGTGTCGCGTGCCCATGCCCACGCCTCCGCCTAGCTCATGCGCGCGCGGGTCATGCGCGCCCAGCCCCATGTGCCCTAGCCCACGACAGCCATCCAACCCGAGCCCTAGGCTCACCATGCTATTGGCCTTAGGGTTTCCTACGGCACCATTTTGGTGCCCAAAACCCTAATTCCTAAGTTGTTGAAAAATATCTTTTATTTAATTAATTTTTAAATTATTTGAATTTAAAATTTTAAATATATTATTTTATTTTATTAGAAAATAAAATATCTTTTAGTTGATTAAGATATTTTAATATTTTAAGTTTAAATAATTATTTGAATTTGATTCTTTATTTAAATTCAACTAAATTAAAAAGATGACAAAATGGTTATTTAACTAAAAGTTAGTTTTAATTAAATAAATTAATTAGAAAATGTGTTTCTAATTAATAAGTTGGGCAAAAACAAAGTTCCTAAAGATTAGTAAGAAAGCCTAAAGGAGAGGAGGAGCATTCTTAGAGAGTCTTGAAAGCTACATAGGCTTAGATTGCAATTTTATTTCTAATTTTTTTCAAAGGGTTGTAAATCTTAGAAATACCCATTAGTACTCAGTTCATCATTATTGTTTATTTATTTATTGTATTTATTTAAATAAATATTAATTGATGTTTGATTGATAACATGATCATGCATTAGTCAATTACATGTCATTCATGAAACCCCACACAGTTTCTCATTAATCATGCATCTTTTAGAAACATGATTATCTAGGATTGTCCTATTTGTTTATATGAATTATTTTTGGTGAAATCTATTGCATGTAAACTACTAAGTATTAAATTAGTTAAAACTTGGTAACTCATACCATAATAAAGACAATAGTTTTTATAGGTCGTTAAGATAACCAACTTTATGTAAAAAGCGTTTTAGTAAAGTTAGATGAATGTAATGTGTAATTATTTAGATCACATTAATTATAGAAACAAGCTCTTTTATAATTATGATTTTTGTAATTAATTACATTCACATGGTTATTAATAAACTAGTAATTAATTTGGAATTAATTGATTAGTTTAATAAAACACATTTAATCTAAAATAGTAAGTGGGAGAAGGTGAACATCTCAATGTGACTTATGGTCTCTATTATTAGTACAACACTGTGAGATAGGAATAGGGCCTCGAGGCGCCTTTGTTTCCGTCCCCCTAAGGAAGGTTTCTAGACATATCAATTCCAAGGCTGGCTTTTTATGAAGATAGGAGGAAGTGATGTATTTTAGGCTTGACCGACCCTAATGCAACACTCTTTAAGTTAAGTCATGAGTTCTGAAATAATGGGTTACACTTACAAAGATGTAATTAAGTTTTTGCGGTGGATAATTACATCTTGACCAAACCAGCGGTACTTTATATTTGAAAGAGAAAATAAAGAGTTATTTTAATTTTTAAATTATAAAGATAAGATTGTCTTATAAGCTATCTGAATTTAACTTAACCGACCCTAAGGCGACACTATATTTGTTGGGTAGTTTTATCGTGGAAAAATAAATGTTAATTTATATGTTATAATTGTTGCATTCATGCATCATGTTTACTTTCCAAAACATTGATATTTTTTCAAATGATAATATTATTATTTTTTATTTATTTCAGTAATGTCGAATGGTGGCAATCCAATAACCGCTTTATTATCACTTGAAAAACTTAATGGTAATAATTTTATAAGATGCAAATCAAATCTAAATCTTATGTTAATCTGTGAGAACCACAAATTTGTCCCGACTGAGGAATGTCCTGAAGAGCCCGCTACCACTGCCCCGAAGAATGTTCGGGACAAGTATGATGCTTGGATTCAATCCAATAATAAGGCAAAGTGTTACATGCTTGTGAGCATGAATGATGTTCTGAGAACAAAGCATGAAACCATAGAAATTGTGTTTGAGATAATGGATTCTCTGTAGGCCATGTTAAGGCAGCAATCTGATCAAAGTAAACATGAGGCTACTAGAACCTACATGACTACCAAGATGAAGACAGTTGTTTCTGTACATGAACATGTTTTACACATGATTAATGTGATGCATGAAGCAGAAATACATGGGGCCATCATTGATGAGCGTACACAAGTAAGCATCATATTGGAATCGCTCACTCCTGCCTTTTCTGCATTCACCACCAACTATATTATGAATAAGTTGGAATTCAACATGAACCAGCTGTTGAATGAACTGCATACATTTGAGTCTCTTAACAAATCCATTACAAAAGAGACTGAAGAAATTTGGTAGAGGAGAAACCTTCAAACTCTGAGGAGAAATATAAGAAGAGAAAGAAGAACAATAATAAGGACAAAGGAAAGGGCAAAAAGTCCAATAAAGGCAAGAAGGCATCAAAAGCCAAGGAGAACAAAATTGACAACAACTCCAAGAAGAAAAAACCAAAAGGAAAATGTTTACACTGTGGAGTTGAAGGTCACTCGAAGAGAAACTGCAAGAAGTATCTCTTTGAGCTGAAAAAGAAAGGTAAATATGATTTAATTGTACTTGAAGCTTGTGTAGTGGAAGACGATATGTCATCCTGGGTTTTAGATTCGGGAGCCACTAACCATGTTTGTTCTTCCATACAGATATTTGAGTCATCAATGGATGGCGAGGTGACCATGCGAGTTGGAAGTGGAGCACTCGTTTCAGCAAAAGCAAAGGGAACAGTTAGTTTAAATTTTGGGAACAATTATTTAGTTTTAAACAATGTTTATTTTATTCTTGGATTTTCTAGAAACTTAGTTTCTTTATCTATGTTGCAAGAATTTTTTTTATATATTTCTTTTAGTAATAATGTGATTGTTATTTCAAAGAATGATTTCAAAATATGTCCAGCAGAACATAATAACGGACTGTATATGCTCAAACCAAATGAACGAATGCTTAATAATTTAGAATTATTTAAAGTAGCAAAACCGCAAGGTAACAAAAGACAAAAAGTTTCAAACGAGGATGACACATATCTTTGGCATGTTAGACTTGGTCATATAGGTCTAGATAAGATAAACCGATTAACAAAAGATGGACCTCTAAGAGAACTAAGAGTTGGAACTCTTTCGGTTTATGAATCTTGTCTAGAAGAAAAAATGACCAAACATCCTTTCTCAGCAAAAGGCAATAGAGCCAAAGTACCTTTGGAGCTTGTACACAACGATGTCTGTGGTCCAATCAATGTACAAGCAAGAGGTGGGTATGAGTATTTCATCACTTTTATTGACGATTACTCAAGATATTGTCATACTTACCTAATGCTGAAGAAATCTGAAACCTTTGGAAAGTTTCAAGAATTCAAAGCCGAGGCTGAGAAACAGTTAGGTAAGACTCTAAAGACACTTTGATCTGATCGAGGTGGAGAATATTTGGATTTAGAATTCAAAGATTTCTTGTTGGAGCATGGTATTCTATCCCAACTCACAACACTAGGAACACCACAACAAAATGGTGTTTCTGAAAGAAGAAACAAGACCTTGTTAGACATGGTTAGGTCTATGTTAAGCTATTCTTCACTTCCTCTCTCATTCTGGGGATATGCACTTCAAATGGTGACTTACATTTTGAATGTAGTCCCATCTAAGACCATTAGCAAAATGCCACTGGAACTGTGGAATGGAAACAAACCTAGTTTGCACCATTTTCGCATTTGGGGCTGTCCTACTCATGTTCTTAGACCTAAATCAGGGAAACTTGAATCAAGGTCGGAAGTGTGCATTTTTGTTGGCTATGCTCCAGATACAAGAGGTGGTTATTTCTATAGTCCCAAGGAAGTTGAATACATAATGGCTTGTGAAGCAGCTAAGGAAGCGGTTTGGTTGAGGAGGTTTTACATTGATCTAGAAGTTGTTCCAGATATTGATAAGTCACTAATCCTGTACTATGACAACATTGGAGCAGTAGAAAATTCTAAAGAACCGAGAAGCCACAAGAGAAGAAATCATATAGAAAGGAAATGCCATCTTGTAAGAGAGATTGTACACCGAGGTGATGTAATTGTTATGAAGATAGCGTCGGAACAGAACCTGGCTGACCCGTTTAGCAAGACACTTCCTCCAAAGTCGTTCATGGGTCACGTGCGCAATATGGGATTAAAGGAAATGCCTCACTTGTTTTCAGGGCAAGTGGGAGATTGTTAGGATTAATGCCCTAAAAGCATGTAAAGACATTTGATTGGTTTTGAATAAATCTACAATTTTATTATATTTGAATGTTATAGTTATTGTTTGAATTAATTGTATAATAATATCAAGAAAATTCCCTATCCATTCATGAGAATATGATCTTGTATTAGTACAAGAGAATTAAGATCATATATAATGAATAACATAGTCAGTAACATATTAAAGTAAGAAATCTTTAATAAATGGTTACTAGTACGGTTTGCTAAGCATACGAGATGCAAGTAATCTAGATTTGGATTACTGATGTGGATAGAAATCTTAGTAAATGTGTTGTATATAATATAGATTATATATGACAAGACCGATGATAATTAGTCTTTATAAACTTGTCGTTTGACGTAAATATTTAATTCTTGTCATAATAGAAGATCATTTGTAGATCAGTCTAAATCCTGAGTATTCATGAACTCCTGTTTATGTTTATTGGATCTTTTTATTCACTTGTTAAGGTCTCTTAGAATAATGAGGCTAATGAATTTTGTTTGGGAGATTCAATATCATGGATGGCTGGGAACATGAATTACAATATTGGAATCCATGCTTTCCTAACGGATCGAATATTGGTTCCCTTAAGGGTTGATTCTGGAACGGAATAGTTATTGAGCTTAAATCTATAATTAGATTATAGATTAATTATTCGCTAGTGAATTAATGGTATTTAAGGATCAAGAGGTAATTATAAGAGTAAAACGATAATTTTGACCAGCTCTAATTAACGAACTAATAATGGAGGAAAAAACTACATACATTGATTATATCAATGGACTACTCGAGAAAACTCTATAAATCTAATTCTATAAATACTTAGAGTGCAATTCCATATTTATAGTGGAGTAATCATGGAATTAATAAATAATATTATTAGATTAAATAGTTTAATTAATAATCTGGTTTATTGGAGTTTCGAATTATAGGTCCATGGTCCTCAAATCATCTCTGTCCTACACTGTCAAGGGTAACGATGTCAAAAGAAATGTTTGTTAGGAGAAATGACTAAATTACAAAGGAATTAAATTTTCAGGGCAACAAAATAATTATTTGATAATTATGGGTAATTGATTAATTATGAATTAATTAATTATTTAACTGTATAATTTTTATTTTAAAAAACTATAGGTTAAAATTAACAATAATATTATTTGGATCAATATAAAGAGAGATAATAATAAATACCTTATTTATAATATGATATTTATTTATTTAATTTAAAACTGATATTTTAAGATAAAGTTAATTTTGAATTAACTGATATTTATGTTGGGATAAATATCTTGTCTTAAATGTTGATTAAATAATCAAATGAGAAAATTAGGGAAACCCCAATAGGACTGGGTGACACAAACTGTACAATACATTGTGTGGCGCCTAGCATTAGGGATTTTATTCCCTGGGATTTAAATTTTGAATTTCAAATAAATTAGTTTAATTAATTATTTAATTATTCTTTTTAAATATGATTTAAATAGATAATTAAATGAAGATATCTAACTAGTTTTAATTTGAATTAAATAAAGATTATTTAATTAAATTAAATATCTTTATAAATTTGATATACGTGATATTAAAAAATGATAGATAATCAGACTCTCTCTCAAAACCGTTTTAGTAGGATTCGAGGTCCCGGGAGCGGGGTTTTATACCATGAACCTTTTTAGTACTTATTTTATTGATGTAATTTTATATTTGGTTATGATTATGTGACTGCTAAGGGACTTAAGGACCGATCGTTCTCAAGGGTTGTTATTTTATTATTTTACGCTCGAACTAGATGTAAGAAAACTGCACCCAGGATGTGACATGCATGGTTATTGATGAGGCATGTTGAGTGCTCTATTAATGGACATTGATTGCATTGTAAATGTAACGCCCTACTTCCTTAGAGCCGTTACTAAGTGAGTTTAAAATCGTGCTTTCAACTCGCTAATCGAGGTTTTAAGTCAAACTGTGTAACTAAGCCATAATCAAAAGAAAACATTAGAGAAAGTAGTTTTTCATAGCAAATCATAAAAGTTTACACTTGGGATCCCAAAACACAGCTTAGAAAGTATTTACAACACAAAACTGTTCTGGGTCGACTAAACGACAAAATCTAAGTTCATTCACAAGCATCTCCCAAAATCCCCTAGTTGTGGCAGCCAGGCTGGCCGAACATGTACACACCGCCTCACGCCTGCTGTACTCATGGTTGGTTGTTCTACTCTTTACCCTTACCTGCACCACATAGCATCTGTGAGCCGAAGCCCAGCAAGAAAACCCAAAACAGATAACATATGCAATACACAAGTCAAGCATATAAACAGGCCACTAATGGCTAAACACATACGGCCTAGCCGTCCTAGGCGTTTACCAAGCCCTGGGTTCGCGGACCACACTGTGAGGATATCCCAGGTATCCTTCTAGGGACTCGCCCTGGCAACTTGCACCCCACGTGCCTGACGCCGTTCCCGGCCCCACGCCGTTCTCGGTCTACACCGTTCCCGGCTCTTGCCGACCACACACATGATATCATACACGATATAAAAAGAAATACAGAATTCAAGCATAAACAGATAAAGAGCTACGCTATGCAATCCTAGCATATAGGGCTTGGCCCTGCATATCATTTCCATTCCACACATTGGGCTCAGCCCTGTACACAAGCTCTATGGAAACAGGGGTTTTCTTACCTGAATTCCGAGCTTCCTGAGCACCGATGCCCCGAGCACAGTCCTCTAATGTGAGCCTCGCCGAAACCCTAGTCACAACACATTAATAACGTCCAACCATCAAATTCTAATTCAATGAATAACTTCGAGCCATAACCTTAACCTTCGGGACCTTGAATTCTATCAATCTGGGTGATAAAATCCATCCCAAGTCTTACCCCTTAAGTTCCCAAGCCTAAAATACCCTAAAACCCCAAATTAGCACTAAGGGTCGCGGCCCCACCCACAAGAGGCGCGGCTAGCCTCGAAACAGAGGCTAGCTCCCCACTGACCCCCACACGGGCCGCGGCGCGCATGAATCTTTCGGCCACCCATGGCCGAGCGCGCACGCGGGCCGCGACGCACCCCTCCTAGGGTCGCGACGCTCCACGGCAAACCCAGATTTCTACACCATTTTCCAAACCTTTCCTCAAGCCAATTCTCACCAAAACCAAGCCAACAATCCTAGATAATAACACCATTATTCCAGCTCAATATCAGCACTAAAACCCAACATAAATCTGCTCCAAAAATTCAACTAGAATACCCAAAAACTGCTTAGATTCTACCCACATGCAAAGTTTGGAAACACAGCTGAAACTTAAGCATAACTTCCATGAAAAAGCTTAGCTCTTGCTGATTTAAACCTCTGAAGTTGAACCTTAATCCTCAAGCCTTAAGCTCCTAAGTTATCACAGCTGAATCCCTTGCTTATGCTAGCTTGCACCAAGAATTCCCTTTGAAAACCTTAGAGAGTGAAGGAGAGAAAGAGATAGAAACTAACTTCAATTGGAAAGAATAAGCTAAGGTCGGTTCCTTAAGTTTCTAAACCATTCCTCTATTTTGTTTTATTCAGCTTAAGTCTATATGGTTACCTCAAGGCTCGGGGTACCAAAACGTCCCCGAGGGTAAAATGGTATTTTCCCCAAATACTCCCGCCTAGACATTCTATCCTCAAATATATCTCCAAATATTTATTTTCATGTCCCAATAACCCCATAATTCATCTAATACCCAAATTACCCCTCGACTCACCCCGAGTCCAAATCTCAACCCCGTTGTGACTCTCCGGCTAACCGCTCCCCAGGACTGTCTCGGATCGTGTTGTACAGACATATCACACATATACAACATTTATCTCATTTATCACATTTATGCCCCTAATATCCAGACGGGGCCCACATGCACATTTAACTCAATTAAACATGCATCATAATCATATATACACATAAATTCACATATAAGCACATTAACCCACTTATTGCCCTCCAGACACACTAATCAAGGCCCCTAAGCCTGATTAGAAAATTCGGGTCGTTACAGTAAATGCCTAGCAGTTTTGCTTATTTGTGAATGACACTGACTTATTAGTCAGAAACGACATTGGTGTTAGTGCTGGTCATGAAGACTTGACTTATCAGTCATGATCTGCAGTAGTATTGAGCACTGGTCGTATGATATTGGCTTATGAGTCAAGAGCGACATTAATGTGTTTAACGCAGGCCAAAATGATTAGATCTAATCAATATGAGCATTAAATGCTTGACCGACCTATTGGTCAAAGAAAACTAAAGCGCTTGTCTAGTCTAAATGGTAGTTACTTAGAGCAAGAGCTAAAAGGCTCAGGTGACTGAAACGTCACATGGCTTAGGGTCCAGAGCCCCAGGGAGAGACTTATTATTTACCTATACAGAGAGTGACTCATAAGTCACCTATCCAGAGAGTGACTCATTAGTCACCTATACATAGAGTGACTCATTAGTCACCCATCCAGAGAGTGACTTATTAGTCACCTGCACAGAATGACTTACTAGTCATCATCTGATTAGGGATCCAAGCCCAAAATCAATTATTTATAATATACATTTTTAGGAACGAGTTTCCTAATACGCAACATAATGGTGGTGGGGTTGGCCAGTTTACAAAAAAAAAATTGTAACATATTTAAACTACTTTTAAATATGCGGATCCATTAATATACATACATTAATCATAAGCAAGTTAAGAATAGAAAGCATATCTCTTGAAGCCTAACAAGTGTCATTGCTATCTTTTCGTATTTAGAACGATCTTCCTATCCAAGCTACTCCCAGGTACTCACACCAAGATCTTCCAAAGTGTTCTCTACACCTCAAGAAGTGTGTGGACACTTAGAGAATGAAGGATAGTCTATTTGTGATTCTACTTGATGTACTCAACACATGAGATCAAGAGAATATGCCTGAGAATTGGTTCTTTATTTTTCAGGGAGAGAAAACTATTTCTAATTTTAAAAAAGCGATTCTTAGACTCAGTTTTCTGAGATTGGTAATTTGTATATTTTCTGATTAGTCATACTTAAAAGAAAATATTCAAATTTAAAAAATAAATCTGTAACCAACTTACAATTTACTTTTTAATTAATTAATTATTTTATTAATGAAAATATCCAAAAACTATTTTTTTGAATTATCCATTAATTAATTAAATAAATGAAAATCCTATCCCTGAAAAATAGCAGTACACGCACTGAGTGTGCACGTGTAGCATCCCTATTTTTAGGGATGTTGGTTTTTTTTTAATTTGTATTTAATTATTTATTCAAACTACTTTGTCAAATAAGATCTAACAACCTGATAACTAATTCAAATTTGACTTCAAATTTAAATTAAATATCTTTTTAACTAGTTATCAAATATAATTAATTATTTGAATAAATATTAATCTTTTAAATTCAAATCCAATTTGAACTTATCAAATTATTATCTCCCACTTAAATAAAGATATTTAATTAATTACTCTAATGAACTAAATCCAATATTTTTGAGAATAAATATTTAATTTAATATAATCTCAAAAATTATAATTAATTAATTAAATTTCAAAATTCATTTAATTATTTAATATAATTTCAAAAATTATACAATAATTAAATATTAATTAATTTTGTTAACTACAACTAATTTGTACTTAATTAATTAATCACTATTATCATATAATTGCATATTTGGCTCGAAGAACAAATTTCTTCTTAAATATGTCTTTAAACTATTTTTTCCTTCATATCAACTCTTACCTTGAATAGTGTTGATAGAGCCGCTATGGGGACCTATGGACCTATAATTCCAAGCTCCAATAAATTTGAGATTATTAATTAAACTCTTTAATTAAATAATCTTGATTTATTAATTTCATGATTATTCCACTATAAATATGAGACTGCACTCTTGTAATTATAAACATTTCATTTACTGAGTACTTTATAATTATAAAGCGACCATTGATATAATCATTGCATACAAATTGACCCTATAATAATGGTTCATAATTAATCGGGAATAAAATTACCGTTTTACCCTTTTAATTATCTCTTGTTTCCTTAAGTACCATTGACTTTACTAGTGAAGGTTAATTCATAAATAAATTATGAATTTGAGCTCAATAACCTTTCAGTCCCAAAAGTCAACCCTTAAGAGAACCATTATTCAATCTCTTGCGAGAAGGCATAGATTCCATATATGTATAATATGTCCCCAGCCATCTACATTAATGAGTTCCCAAAACAAAAGTTTCTAGCCTGATCATTCTGACAGACCCTAACGAGTGAATCAAAGATTGCATATAACATAAACAGGAATTCATAATAACTTAAGGATTAAGATCTATTTGTATATGATCATCAATTGATATATTTAATTAATACTTCGAAACAGTATTTAACTAAGTATTAATAAACATATCCGGTCCAGTTCTATATATTCTCTAATATATAAAGCACCTCCACTAAAGTGTCCTACCATACTAGTGATCTGGATCTAGATCACATGTATTCATAATACTAGTGGACTGTACTTGCAGTAATTAATCTAAAGATTCCATAACTTTATTTTACTGCGAACTATTCAAGTTCATTTATCTCAAACACAATCCTCCCGTACCAATACGTGTTTGAGATCACATATATAAACTTAGGAATTTTTCTGATATTTACATAATATTATCATAGAATAATATAGTCCATAAAATATATGCATAACAAATTCAATTAATTTATTTATTACATAAAACAATGTCTACTACATATGCTTTCAGGGCACAATTCCCAAAATACACATGCAGTAATAAGTTTTCTTGCTGAGCCTTGGCGCACGGGTGCTATGTGGTGCAGGTAAATGGAAAGAAAAGCTCACCCATCCTTGAGTGGAGAGCTTAGGTGGCGATGTGTACATATGCGACCGCTTGGCCACCACGGCCAAGGTGTTTCTCAGGGGAACTAGGGGTTAACCCTATTTTTGTCGCTTAGGTCAGCGGGTTGTAACTTTTATACTGTAATGACCATTTTGGATTGTAAATAACTTTGTAAACACTTTTATGGACCCATGTACAGTTTAACGTTTTAAATAAAATATATCCATTCCTTTTGACTGAGATTTTCACCCTAGCCTATTAATAACACCTAGATGCACGTTTATAACCTAATGACTCGTTTAGCGAGTTAAGCACTATTTAAAGTCCACAGTAATGGTCTTGGAGTTAAGCACTATTTAGACTCATTAGCTGGCCATAATGACAGACAAGTTCAGGAAAATGACCAGAGTAAGATCCCTCAGCCAGCTCCTGATAACTGGCAGCACTTGTTTGTTGATTTGCAAGTCAGAGTTATGAGGCAGGAAGAAGAAATCTGCCTCCTGAGAAAACAACAGGTTCCTGCAGGGAACATTCTACCAGAGGCCCCACCTGTAGCGGTGCCAACAGTTAAGCAATTGCCAGAATTTGAAAGTAAATGGGAACCTCTTTATGAAAGGTTCAGAAAAGAACACTCTCCAGTCTTTGAGGGTAGTGCATATTCAGCTAAGGCTGAGCAATGGATGAGCATGGTTACCACCATCCTTGACTTTATCAGGGTGTTTGGTAATGAGAGAGTGGCTTGTGCCACATACATGCTTCAGGAGGATGTCTGAATTTGGTGGGAAGTTATATCCTAGACCAGAAATGTCAATGCCCTGAGTTGGGAAGAGTTTCAGACTTTGTTCAATGAAAAGTATTATAATGATGCCATCAGGGCTACAAAAGCTGAAGAGTTCAGCAGATTACTTTAGAGAAGTCTGTCAGTGACTGAATATGCTTTGAAATTTGATAGATTAGCCAAGTTTGCAATGGAACTGGTGCCCACTGATGGGACCACGAGGGAGGGGTTTCTCCAGGGGCTACAACCTAGAATAGCACGTGCTGTTCAAATTACCACTGTGTCTGGAGTTACTACTTATGCACATGTGGTTGTGAAGGCACTCACAGTTGAGAACGTAGAGAACAAGATCTAGCGTGACAGTGCAGCCAGGAGAGACACTAGGAGTGTGGGACATTCATTTATAGGTTCAGGTAGGTGCGGAGGCCCCAGTGATCAGAAGAGGAAGGCTCCTGATGCCTTCCCAGTTCCAGGTCCTGGCAGGCGACCACATGGTATCTTAATGGGCCGCCAGGGTGGCAGTGAGGCCTAGAGGACTAATCCAGAGTGCCCTAGGTGCAAGAGGCGCCATATAGGGGAGTGTAGGGCAAAAGCTTGCTTCTTATGTGGAGTAGTGGGACATTTCAAGAAAGATTGACCGAAAGCAAGGAAGGAAGAGCCAAGAAAGGCAGATAGCTCGGCCCCAGCTCGAGTATTCGCATTGACTCGGGCAGAAGCTGGGGCTTCCCCCTCAGTAGTTACATGTTAGCTTTTTAGTGTTGGAACCCCTTATACTGTTTTGATTGATTTTGGTGCTACACATTCTTTTGTTGCTAGTAGAATTATTGATAGACTGTGTAGACCATGTGAATATTATGCTGTAGGGTTTGAAACTTTATTACCCACTAGAGATGTAACGCCCCAACTCCAGGGACCGCTACAGTGCACATTGCAAACAGTGCTAAACTCGCTATTCGAGTCATTTGGCCATAAACGTGTAACTAAGCACGATTAACGGTTTAGGGGTTAAAAACTTTGGTTAAGATAAAACGTTTCACTAGAACGTTTACTGTATACATTGGGATCCCAAAAATATAATTTCAGAGTTTATTACAAAAGGTTATTTACATCAAGCCGATCTAGGCGGCAAAACAGGGTTCAGCCCTAGTTCCACTTTCAAACCTCGCCCAAGTATTGGTCGAGCTGCTGCATATGTACACGTCATCACCTAAGCTCTCCAACTCAAGGATGGTCCAGCTTCCTTTTGCCTTTACCTGCACCACAAAGCACCCGTGAGCCGAAGCCCAGCAAGAAAACTCATATGCTCATAAACGGTCATATCATGATTTCAAATCATGTCTGGCATGCCTAGCATTCATAGCTCTATTCAGCATGCAAATGTATTCAAACAGATGCTGGGGTATCCAGGATAAGAAATCCTGGCCTTCTGATTGGAGGACTATCAAGTCAATCCTAATCAGATGAGTGACTGCCAAACAAGTCACTAACCAAATGGAAGAGTGGCTGCTAGGTAAGCCACTAGCCTTCAAGCGCTTATAATATTCATCAAATGAGTGTCGCAACACTTGAGGTTCCGATAAACCACGTTGAGTGACCGACAAGCGAGTCACTAATTCAAATGGAAGGGTGGCTGTTGGGTAAGCCTCTAGTCTTCAATAGGTTCTGGTAACCATACTGAGTGACTGCCATGCAAGTCACTAATTCAAATGGAAGGGTGGCTGTTGGGTAAGCCTTTAGCCTTCAACAGGTTCTGGTAAACCATACTGAGTGACTGACAAGCATGTCACTAATTCAAATGGGAGAGTGGCTGCTGAGTAAGCCACTAGCCTTCAAGCGCTTATTTCATTCATCGACCCTCGGGGTCGGTCTAGCATTAATGCTCTTTGAGTCATTCAATGCTGATAGTCAAATAGACCTCATCTTTGATGGCTTGCGTGATACACGCTAAGACCATTCTAACTAATGAGTTAGTACAACGTGACTAGTGCCCAGTACCACTGCCGAACCTGACTAATGAGTCACAGCTTCACAGTTGATACTAACACCTTTGCCAATTCTGACTAATTAGTCAGTACCATGCACAAGTAAGCAATGCTATCAATGTGTAACATATGCCAATTATCCAAGGACAGGGCATTCAGCATGCTTACTAAAAAGTTGCTAGCATAATTATGATCATGCACAAACTCAGAGACTCAAGCTCTGACCAATCTCATATTCATCATTCATGGCATGCCCTAATCACATGTTTCTCGTGCATCACATGCATCACATTTAATCATCCAGCATGCCTCAACAATAATCATATGCAAATGGGCAAGATTGCCAAGCATTCATTATGCTATCAATGTTTACATTTAAACATTCAACATGCATCAATCATAACCATGCATGTTACATATGGGGTGCAGTTTTCTTACCTTTGGTCCAAGCACAGGTTACCAACAAATGAGCCACAAGCACGATCCTGATCCAAGCCTCTAGTGTTAACCTAGTCACAACCACAAATGGTGATCCAATGAGTTCAAGCTCTAAAACCAACCCTTGAAATAAAACTTAGCCTCCAAGACATCAATCCTCACTAATCCGGGTAGTAGGAATGATCCCGAGGCCCAAAACCATGTTCCCGGGGTCAAAACACCCAAACGGGCTCAAAAGCCTGCCTGAGCCGCGGCCCTGGCACCCTGAGCCGCGGCCCCCAGCACCACCAGAAGCAAGCGCCGCGGCGCCCAACACCAAGGGCCGCGGCGCCCAGCAAGACAAAACTGGGGCACCTGCTTCTTCGAGCAAGGGCCGCGGCCCAACTTCGGGGCAGCCATTTTCCCTTTGTTTTAACCTTTTAAAACCTCCCAAAAACATGTCTAAACATTCCCAAATCATTAAATCAAAGTTCCCAAACTCCCCAATGGTCCAAAACCACCAAAACCCAAGATTCAAACAAACTAGAAACCCAACGATTCACAAAGTCCAATTCAAGCTTAAAGACTTTTAAAAACTTAAAACTTAAACTTGAATTACCTCCGATTGAGTTGTTTCCAACTAAATCCTCCGGCTAATAAGCTTCTAATTCTCCTTAGGATTGCTATGCCTCAATCCTCGCTTGATTCCGAGTCCTAGAACTCAAGTTACCTTCGAAAATGCGATCGGGAACGAAAAGGGAACTTTAGGGAGAGAGAACGTACAGAACGTTCTTTTTATTTCCTTAAAAGGTTACTTCAAGCTTAAGTAGATTCCAATAAAACCTAATGCTCGGGGTCCCGAAAACACCCCCGGGGACATTATAGTCAAAACTTCCAGAATTTCCCCCTGGTCTTACTAACTCCCAATTTATCACCAAATGTTAATTCCCATTACCCAATAACCCGGTAATGCTATAAATACCCCTCGACTTACTCCAAGTCAAGCTTAAATCCCGTTGTGACTTTCCCACTAGCTTACCTCCTAGGATCGTCTTGTGCTGGGTAACCCTGGCATAACCAGATAATAACAAAGCACCACGCCCATTTCACATATATGCCAAAAATGCCCGAAATGGCCAAAATATGAAAATCACCCAATTAATCACAAATGGGTTCACATGCATATTTAATACACCTAAACATGCATAATATCATTAAATAGCATAATAAAGCAACTATGGCCCTCCCGGCCTCCTAATCAAGGTCCTAGACCTTATTAGGAAATTTGGGGCATTACAAGAGAGTTAGTAGTATCCAGAAGATGGGTCAGATCTTTGCCAGTGATAGTGGAGGGTAGAGAGTTGTCAGTTGATTTGATAGAGTTGGTTATGGCCGACTTTGATATGATTATGGGTATGGACTGATTAGTGAAGTATGGGGCGACCATAGATTGCAGAAGGAAAATGGTAACCTTTGAGCCTAAAGGTGAGGATCCTTTTGTATTTGTTGGCACTGTACATGGACCCCATATACGTATGATATCTTTTCTAAGGGCTAGAAATCTATTGCAAGGAGGTTGCGTAGGATTCTTAGCCAGTGTGGTTGATACCGCTCAGGTCATGCCAGTGGGACTAGAGGAGACTAGACTAGTTTGTGATTTTCTAGATGTGTTTCCAAAAGATTTACCATGGTTGCCATCACATAGAGAGAGATTGAATTTGTGATTGAACTGGCACCAGGGACGGAGCCAGTGCCTAGAACACCTTACAGAATGACCCTAATAGAATTAAAAGAACTGAAGGTATAGCTGCAGGAGTTGTTGGATTTAGGTTTTATCAGACCTAGTTTCTCATCGTGGGGTTCACCAGTTCTGTTTGTGAAGAAGAAAGATGGTTCTCTGAGGATGTGTATTGATTACAGAGAACTAAACAAGTTAATAATTAAGAACAAGTATCATCTACCAAGGATAGATGATCTGTTTGATTAGTTGCAAGGTAAAAGGGTATTCATAAAGATAGACCTTCGATCTGGTTATCATCAGCTGAGGGTCAAGGATAGAGATATACCGAAGACTTTCTTTCGCACCAGATATGGGCATTATGAGTTCTTAGTCATGTCCTTTGGGTTGACTAATGCTCCAGTTGCTGTTATGGATTTAATGAATAGAGTGTTCAAGGATTATTTGGACGAGTTTGTGATCATCTTCATCGATGATATTCTAGTTTATTCTCAGTCAGAATCAGAACATGAACAACATATGAGGTTTGTTTTACAGAGATTGAGGGAACACAAATTGTTTGCAAAATTCAAGAAATGTGAGTTCTGATTATCTCAGGTAACTTTCCTTGGGCGCATTGTCAGTAAAGAAGGGATTAAGGTGGACCCAGCCAAGATTGAGGCGGTCGGAGATTGGCTAAGGCCAAGGAATGCTTCAGAGGTTAGAAGTTTCCTTAGATTGGCAGGTTATTACAGATGCTTCATGGAAGGGTTCTCCAAAATTGCCACTTTATTGACTAAGCTGACACACAAGAATCAGAAGTTTGTGTGGTCAGACAAGTGTGAGAACAACTTCCAAGAATTGAAGCAGATGTTGATTACATCTCCAGTACTAAGTCTTCTAACAGATCAGGAGAAGTTTGTGATATACTGTGATGCCTCACATTAGAGTTTGGGTTGTATTTTATTGCAGTCGAGAAAGGTAATTGCTTATGCCTCACGTCAGCTGAAAGAGTATGAACAGAGGTATCCTACTCATGAATTAGAGTTGGCGGTTGTGGTCTTTGCATTAAAGGTATGGAGGGATTACCTTTATGGGGAGCAGTGTGAGATTTATACTGACCATAAGAGCCTGAAGTACTTCTTCACACAGAAAGATTTGAATATGAGACAAAGGCATTAGCCGGAGTTAGTAAAAGATTATGATTGTGAAATTATGTATCATCCAGGAAAGGCCAACGTGGTAGCAGATGCTTTAAGCCAGAAGGGTCTGGGACAGATTTTCAGTGCGAGGCTGATATCCAGGGAATTAGCAGAGGATATGATCAGAGCTGGCATAGAGTTGCTAGTAGGCCAGTTGACCAACATTATGCTACAGTCTACACTGTTGGAGAGAATCAGGGTGGGTCAGTTGGGTGATCCACAGCTGATCAAGATCAGAGAGGATGTTTTAGCTGGAGTATCCAGAGATTATACAGTGTCATAGATGGGCTTGTTGAGATACAAAGGCCGGATATGAGTTCCGTTAGACACTGCTTTGAGGCAGGAGATTCTAGATGAATCTCATACCACTCCTTACTCTTTGCATCCAAGCACCACGAAGATGTATCAAGAAGTGAGATCATTGTATTGGTGGCTTGGGATGAAGAAGGATGTGGTAGAGTATATGTAACGCCCTAAACTCCAGGGACTGTTACGGTGTGCCTTGTAAACAGTGCTAAACTCGCTAATCGAGTCATTTGGCCAAAATTTTGTAACTAAGTATGATTAGCGGTTTAGGGATTAAAATTTTTGGTTAAGATGTAACGTTTCATTAGAACGTTTAATGTATATGCTGGGATCCCAAAATTATAATTTCAGAGTCTATTACAAGAAAATATTTACAACAGGTCGTTCTATGCAGCAAAACAGGGTTTAACCCTAGTTCCTCTTTAAACCTCGGCCGTGGCGGACGAGCAGCTGCATATGTACACGTCATCACCTAAGCTCTCCAGCTCAAGGATGGTCCAACTTTATTTTGCCTTTACCTGCACCACATAGCACCCATGAGCCGAAGCCCAGCAAGAAAACATAATATAGAATGATATAATATCAACATTGATTGTACTAATTATACAGGACCAACAGTCCAAACAAATAGGTGACTATCGCAAAAGTCACAAATACGGGGACAACACCCTTTAGCCATGTGACGATAGGATCACCAGGGCTTAACAAATAAGTGAGCATCTCACTAGCTTAACAAGATAGGTGCATGGTGATTAGTCACCAACATAACCTTCCTCCTGACTCTAGAGTCATAACTATGGAACAGTGTTCCCTAGCCATGTGACAAACAGTCACCGGGGCCATATGCCCTGGCTCTGAATAACTAGTCTTAGACTAGCCAAGCGCTTATAATTTTCATCGACCTTCCGGTCGGTCCAGCATTAATACCCCATATGAGTCATTCAATGCTAATATCGATTAGATCTAATCTTTATTTGGATCGACGTTCACAACGCTATGCCATTTCTGACTCTTAGGTCAGTAAAACACGACCAGTGTTCAACTCATTGTGAACTTGACTAATAAATCATAGCTTCACAGATGGATCTAACACCGTTGCCGATTCTGACTAATAAGTCAGTGCCATACACAAGTAAGCCATGCCACCAAACATATATCACATATACAATATCCATATACAAGGTATTCAGCATGCTTACTCAATAAGTACTAGTACAATTAGGACCATGCACGAACACAGAGGCTCAAGCTCTGAACGATATCATACTCAGTATACAAAGCATGTCCTAATCACATATTTCTCGTGCATCATATGCATTATATTTAACAATCCAACATGCACCAATAATAGCCATGCATGTCATATTTAATAATCAACCAACATGCATCAAGAATAGCCATGCATGTCACATATACACAGGGTGCAGTTTTCTTACCTTTGGTCCAAGCACAGGTTACCAATAAATGAGACACAAGCACGACCCTGATTCCAAGCCCTTAGTGAAAACCTAGTCACAACCATGATATAAACCTCATCAAAAAGAGTAAATAAATACTTCCAAACCCAACCCAAGCCTTCGGGACATCGAATCCCACTCAACTAGATAGTAGGATCGATCCCAGGCCCTTAGAGTTAAGTTCCCATCACAAAAACTCACATTTTCCATTATTTTCCCCTAAGGGCCGCGGCCCTACAAGGACCATGCCGCGGCCCGGCCCCCTGGCAGTGCCTCCTCCACCTTCTTCAAGCTAGGGCCGCGGCGCCCAAGAACAGGGCCGCGACCCAACCTCGCACCAGCCACTTTTCCTCGACTTTCCACTTTTAAAACCTTCCACAAACCTATGCAAACATCTCCAAATCCCAAAATCAAAGTTCTCAAACATCCCCATGATCCAAAACCCATAAAACCCAAGTCTCAAATCACCCAAAAACACATCAAAACACAAAATCCAATTCAAGCTTAAAAACTTAAAACTTGAATTACCTCCAATTGAGTTGTTTCCAACTAAATCCTCCAGCTAATAAGCTTCTAATCTTTCCTAGGATCGCTATGCCTCGATCCTCGCTTGAATCTGAGTCCTAGAACTCAAGTTACCTTCGAAAATGCAATCGGGAGACGAAAAGGAAACTTAGAGGGAGAGAGAATGTACAGAACGTTCTTTTATTCTTTTAAAAGGTTACTTCAAGCTTAAGTAGCCTCAACCATATCCTAACACTCGGGGTCCCGAAAACACCCCCGGGGACAAAATAACCAAAACCTTCAGAATTTCCCCCTGATCTTACCAACTCCCAATTTATCACCAAATATTTATTCCCATTACCCAATAACCCGGTAACGCTCTAAATACCCCTTGACTTACTCCAAGTCAAGAATAAATCCCGTTGTGACTTTCCCACTAGCTTCCCTCCTAAGATCATCTTGTGCTGGGTAACCCTGGCATAACCAAATAATAATAAAGCACCACACGCATATCACATATATGCCAAATATGCCCGAAATGGCCAAAATATGAAAATCGCCCAATTACTCATAAATGGGTTCACATGCATATTCAACACACCTAAACATGCATATTATCACTTAATAACATAATAAAGCAATTATGGCCCTCCCGGCCTCCTAATCAAGGTCCTAAACCTTATTAGGAAATTTGGGGCATTACAGTATGTGGCTAAGTGTTTGACATGTCAACAGGTCAAGGCTGAGCATCAGAGGCCAACAGGGCTATTACAGCCTCTAGACATCCCAGAGTGGAAATGGGAGGACATCATGATGGATTTCGTGGTGGGGTTACCCAGGATTGTAGGTCAACATGATTTAGTAAGGGTTATTGTGGATTGATATACTAAGTATCTACCTTTGATAGAGTTTTCCTACAACAACAACTATCAGTCGACCATTGGTGTGGCACCTTATGAGATGCTGTATGGTAGGAAATGTAGATCTCCCATTTATTGGGATGAGACAGGGGAAATGAGATACTTGGGTCCTGAGGCAGTTCAGAGGACCAATGAGGCCATTGAGAATATTAGAGCTAGGATGCTTGCTTCTCAAAGTAGACAGAAAAGTTATGTAGATCCCAAACGCACGAACGTGGAGTTCCAAGTGGGAGATTATGTCTTCCTTAGAGTCTCGCCATGGAAAAGGGTGGGAAGATTTGGGAAGAAAGGCAAGCTGAGCCCTAGATGTGTAGGTCCATTTGAAATCCTGTAGTCGATTGGTCAGGTGGCCTATAGGTTGGCCTTACCACCGACATTGTCGGCCGTGCATAACATATTTCATGTTTTAGCTCTTCAGAGGTATGTATTAGATGTCACTCAAGTTTTGAGTTACGAGGATTTGGAGCTTGAGGTAGATCTCTCCTATGAGGAATAGCCAGTCCAGATATTAGACAGAAATGACAAGGTCCTGAGGAATAAAACTATACCTTTGGTTAAGGTATTATGGAGGAACAAAAAAGTCGAGAAGCGACCTGGGAGTTGGAGTCCGATATGCAGAGTCAGTATCCTGAGCTGTTCAGGTAAATTTCGAGGACGGAATTTCAGTAAGGAGGGTTTAGTTGTAATGTCCCAAATTCCCTAATGTAGTTAAATGCCTGGATTAGAGGTCCAGGAGGGCCATAATTTATTTAATATGTAATTATGTGATTAAATGCATGATTATGTGAATTATATTATGGTATGATGATAATTGCATGCATGTGGACCCACTTCTTATCAGAAGGGCATTTTCGTAATTTTGGCCCGTTGAGGGCATATTTATAAATTTATGTGTATGTTTGTGATTTATGGGTGAGACCACAATATTATGTGGATATGTTCGAGCTATTCGTCATGAGACAATCCTAGGATGCAAGTTAGCGGTTTGGTCATAACGGGGTTAATTATCGAGCTCGGGGTGAGTCTGGGGGTAATTTGATGCTTAGTACATTACCGCGAATGAACGGGTAATGGGATATGATTTAATAATTATTTAAGGTCATTGGAAGTAACAGGAATTGGAGGACGTTAATTATGATTAACGGGATAGGTGGGAAATGACATTTTTTCCCTTGGATGGCTTTGAAAGATTAAATTAGTTCTAAGGGCAATTTGGTCATTGGGTTGTTAGATATATTTAAGGTTAGAAGGTTGTGGAATTAAAATAAGGTAAAACAAAGCTTCCTTCTCTTCACCTCTCGATCATCTCTTTTTCTCTCTCTTGGGTTAGAAATTTGAAGCTAAACTTGAGGATTTAACTGAGGGAATTACGGCTTGAGGGTTTAGGCTTGTGATCAGCAGCTGAAGGAGGTTCATTTAGAAATTGAGGTGAGGTTCATTTAGAAATTGAGGTAAGGTTCTTCAGCTTGAAATTATGAGTTTTACTCTGTTTTTAGTTTGGTTTGTAAGTTTGATAATTTTATTGGGTAATTGGATATGTGGTGATGTTTTGAGTGGTTTAAGGCTTGGGTTTTGTTGTTAAACTGGTGGAAATGTTGTATTTATTGTAACGCCCCACGTCACTATGGCTGCTTCCTAGAATGACGACTGGCCCTACAAACCAACACGATTCTTTCCAGTGTGCTTTGTCCTCACTCACACGCTTCCTGGGAAAACTTCCCAGGAGGTCACTCATCTTGAGATTACTCTAGGTCAAGCACGCTTAACTTTGGAGTTCTTAAGTGACGGGCTGCCGAAAAGAAGATGCATCTTGTTAGCATAGGTAGTACCCATCAATCCATTTAAGCCATCTTCAACTGTGTAGTCCCATACCTACACAGTCTTAGAATCATCACACTTGACCTTCCCCAGGCGGTGTGGGATTGCACAGCTTTACCCGGTCTTTCCCCTTACGAATCACAGGATTCTAACTGTCACAATCACCCCCCCCCCTTACGGGCCCGATGTCCCCGTCAGCCACACTTTTGGCTAGGTCAAGGCTCTGATACCATTTGTAACGCCCCACGTCACTATGGCTACTTCCTAGAATGACGACTGGCCCTACAAACCAACACAACTCTTTCCAGCGTGTTTTGTCCTCACTCGCACACTTCCTGAGAAAACTTCTCAGGAGGTCACCCATCTTGAGATTACTCCAGGTTAAGCACGCTGGAAAGACCATTTAAGTTTTACCTGGTCTTTCCCCTTACGAATCACAGGATTTTGACTGTCACAATCACCCCCCCTTATGGGCCCGAAGTCCCCGTCAGCCACACTTTCGGCTAGGTCAAGGCTTTGATACCATTTGTAACGCCCCACGTCACTATGGCTACTTCCTAGAATGACGACTGGCCCTACAAACCAACACGAGTCTTTCCAGCGTGCTTTGTCCTCACTCGCATGCTTTCTGAGAAAAATTCCCAAGATGTCACCCATCTTGAGATTGCTCCAGGTCACCACTTAAGAACTTTGGAGTTCTTAAGTGACGGACTACCAAAAAGAAGATGCATCTTGTTGGCATAGGTAGTACCCATCAATCCATTTAAGCCATCTTCAACTATGAAGTCCAATACATACACAGTCTTAGAATCATCACACTTGACCTTCCCCAGGCGGTGTGGGATTGCACAGCTTTACCCAGTCTTTCCCCTTACGAATCACAGGATTCTGACTGTCACATTGATGTTTGGTGGTGATTTTGGGATGGTTTAGTTGAAGGTTTGGCTGAGTTTAAATTAAGAAATATGAAGGGGAGCTGGGTTCGTGGGTTCAAGTCACGACCGAGTTCATGCAAGTCGCGACTTGAACCCATTTCAGAGCCTCCCCTGGGCTCTGTCTAGTAGGCGCGTCGCGACCCACAAGGGTCAAGTCGCGGCTCGCCCCTAGCACCCCAGACAGGGGCTCTCTGTCTTGGGGGCGCGCCGCGACCCCTGGGGGTAGGTCGCGGCCCATCCCTCCCTTTTTTGCTAGGATGGGTTTTTAAGAGTTTTAAGCGCGGGTTTTCATTTCTTAAGGGTCAGGATCGAATCTACTAACCGTTTTAGTAGGGTTCGAGGTCCTGGGAGCGGGGTTTTATACCTTGAACCTTTTTTTACTTATTTTATTGATGGGATATCATATTTGGTTATGATTAGGTGACCGTTAAGGGACTTAAGGACAGATCGTTCTCAAGGGTCGTTCTTTTATTACCAGAGGTAAGAAAATTGCACCTAGTATGTTACATGCATGGTTATTGATGAGGCATGTTGAGTGCTCTATTAATGGACATTGATTGCATTGTAAATGCCTAGCAGCTTTGCTTATTTGTGAATGGCACTGACTTATGAGTCAGAAATGGCATTGGTGTTAGTACTGGTCGTGAAGTCTTGACTTATCAGTCATGATCGGCAGTAGTACTAAGCACTGGTTGTATGGTATTGGCTTATGAGTCAAGAGCGGCATTAATGTGTTTAACGCAGGCTGAAATGATTAGATATAATCAACATGAGCATTAAATGCTTGACAGACCTATTGGTCGAAGAAAACTAAAGCACTTGTCTAGTCTAAAGGCTAGTTACTTAGAGCCAGAACTAAAGGCTCAGGTGACTGAAACGTTACATGGCTTAGGGCGCAAAGCCCCAGGGAGAGACTTATTAGTCACCTATACAGAGAGTGACTCATTAGTCACCTATACAGAGAGTGGCTCGTTAGTCACCTATACAGAGAGTGACTCATTAGTCACCTATCCAGAGAGTGACTTATTAGTCACCTACACAAAATGACTTATTAGTCATCATCTGATTAAGGCTCCAAGCCCATAATCAATTATTTATAATATATACATGCAGTACTAAGTTTTCTTGTTGAGCTTTGGCTCACGAGTGCTATGTGGTGTAGGTAAAGGGAAAGAAAAGCTCATCCAGCCTTAAGTGGAGAGCTTAGGTGACGATGTGTACATATGTGGCTGTTTGACCACCATGGCCAAGGTGTTTCTCGGAGGAACTAAGGGTTAACCCTATTTTTGCCGCTTAGGTCGGCGGGTTGTAACTTTTATGCTGTAATGACCATTTTGGATTGTAAATAACCTTGTAAACATTTTTATGGGGCCATGTACAGTTTAACGTTGTAAATAAAATATATCCATTCCTTTTGACCGAGATTTTCACCCTGGCCTATTAATAACACCTAGATGACGACTCGTTTAGCGAGTTAAGCACTATTTAAAGTCCACAGTAACGATCTTGGAGTAACCAGAGCGTTACACACATCCTAATACATCTTCGTGATGCCTGGATGCAAAGAGTAAAGGGTAGTATGAGATTCATCCATAATCTCCCGTCTGATAACAGTGTCCATCACAACATAGATCCGACCTTTATGCCTCACCAAATCCATATCTGACGCTTGTTTAACGCCCAAAACATGCATCCACTAAGCGGTGGTTGTAGTATAGATCGATCAGTCGATTCCACAAGGAGGCAAAGAAATAAAGTTAATCAATAAATAAAGTTAAGAAATAAATAATATGAGGAAAATAGAAAAGTTGATATTTTTGTTGTTTTTGAGATTTAAAGATTAGAAATAAAGATAGAAAAAAGTGTGATGTAACAATAGGTAACAAGTAGGAATGATCAAGAGTCACCAATATGCATACTTATTTATTTGGATCTTTGATTTACAAAAATTACACAAATTGATAGTTCACATCCCAACTATTCATTTGGAAGATTTAACATTGAAGCACAAATATGTTTTACAAAAATGTATTCAAGTGATTATTATTCTTTACCATGGAAAGATGAGATAAATCTTATGAGAAATCTAAAAATGACATTATAACATTGGCAATAATGCAATAAGAGATTGGACATAAAACCTAACACAAATATTACTTTTACTATTTATAAAATACATAGAAAGAGCATGACTAATTCTATATAGATTTAGCCAAAGTAAATATATATGAATGAGAAGGAGAAAATGATAAAGACATTATCTATATTATTTTCACCAATTTGATAATACATAGAAAGTGCTTGACAAAATCTATATACTATTAGTAAACATAAATATAGATAACAAGATGAAGAAATAGAGATCAAAGAAAATAAATCACTCAAATATATAAACTTTAAGCACATGGTGAATCAAAAATACCAAACAAAGTCATAGTGCATATAGGATCATCCTAGAAGGTTAGCCTATTATGCTAGACATTCTCATTAAATTCTAGAGAGAAAATATGAGAAATGAGACTAAAATTTGGTAGAGTTTTGCTACCTAAAAATTACATAGAAATTGTGAAGAAAGAGTCTCTATTTATAGAGGGAGAAAATGACTAAAAAGAAATTAAACAACAAAATGAGGTTTACAAAATAAATCTGAAATATTAATAATAAAATATGATTTTGAAAAATCAAATCTTAATATAAATATTAACCTAGTTATTTTGGTGCATGGTCAAAATGCCATTTTTCTAAAGCACCAAAAAAGATGAGCTTTAAAGCTCAAAATGGCAAATTTGCAAGGCCCAATACCCACAAAATATGGGTTGAAGGTGGCTGGTGGCATAGGTGGGTTTTGACCCATTCTCAGCCAATGGGGAGGCACCACGTGGCAGTGGCTGGGAGAGGAGAAGGCAGATGGGCTGGAGGTGCTTCGGATGGGCTTGCTGCGAGTTGGGTCTTCGTTTGGGGTGCTGAGCTTTGAATGGCTGCTGGAAGAGGAGGGGACCCGAATTGGGCTTGCTGGCTTTGGGCTTACGTTGGGGAAGCTCAGCGTGGGTGTGAGATGCTGGGAAGTTGATGCTTTGCTGGACAGGTGGCGCAAGGAGGCTTCAGCAGCTTGGTGGCTCGGCTTTGGTGGGCTCGGGGAAGGACGGACCTGGGCTTCTCCTTCCAATTGGGCCACTTACTTTCAAGAAAAATGCCACTTTCTATTCTCTTTTTTCAGATTTAATTATTTTCTTTTCAAGTTTCAAAATATAACTTTAATTCCTATAAAATAACAATAAATTAAATCATAATTAAATATTTTCATTTATAAAATAAATCATATTAATTCCATGAAAATATTAATTAAAACTTAATTTATTTTGACTATTAAAATCAATAAATGTGTATTTTTCACCACTAATCAACGCTATATAATCCCTAGACACTCCAGTTAGGATGTCCCTCTGGTCTTTGTCAGTTGTGGATCCCCCAATTGACTCTCCTTTATTCTCTCTAACAGCGTAGACTGTAGCGTGATATTGGCCAACTGGCCCACCATCAACTCTATTCTAGCTCTGGTCATATCCTCTGCCAACTCCCTGGATATCTGTCTCGCACTATATAACGGCTCCGGACCCTTCTGGCTTAAGGCATTTGCCACCACATTTCACCATATCAAAAGTTATATAACAAATCTCTAGACTACTCTCTCTTTAGAACTTTTGGTTGTCTATGTTTCCCCTATCTACCCCCTTACAACTCCAACAAATTACAATATAGGTCTCTGCCCTGTATCTTCCTTGGATATAGCACACAACACAAAGGATATCTATGTCTAGAGCCAAAGACTAATAGAATTTACACCAGTCGTCATGTGGTCTTTGATGAATCCTATTTTCCCTTACCTCATATCACCAACACGTATCCCATTCCATCCTCTCTGCCAGTTTACACTCCAGCCATTTTACCTCTACACCATCTCACAAACTCACCATCCATTTCCTCAAATCCTACCACCACAACAAATTATTCTCCTTCACCAACTCATTCCCCACCTTCCACTCCTCTCACTTCGTCTTCCTCTACACATCCTAATATCACTACTGCAGCAACTTCCCCACCACACTCATCACCTGTTGTTAAACAAACTATTATTACTAACCTTGTTATTGTGTAGCAAGCTCCCAATGTTAATCATCACCCCATGATGACTAGAGCCCAGTGTGGGATTCACAAGCCCAAAGCCTTTGCAGCCACATGCCTTGATGTTATTATAGTGCCAAATACATATAAGCAAGCTCTTCTTGACATTCCATGGCCTCAAGCAATGGAGGCAGAATTGAATGCTCCTCAAAAATAAAACTTGGCACTTCATTTCATCACCTCCAGGAGCTCACATTATTGACTATAAGTGGCTTTTCGAAGTGAAATACCATTCAGATGGTACTCTTGATCATCGCAAAGCTAGACTTGTTGCTCACGATTTCACTCAAACACAAGGGGTGGACTACTTTGATACTTTCACTCATGTCGTGAATCCTGGCACTATCCGAGTTGTTCTTACGTTGGCTTTATCCAAAAATTGGGCTCTTCGGCAAATAGATGTTCACAATGCCTTTCATAATGGTGACATTTCAAAGGACATGTACATGCCTCAGCCACCTGGGTTTATTGATCCTAAACTTCTCTCACATGTATGCAAACTATCCAAGGCTCTATATGGTTTAAAGCAGGCTCCCCAAGCTTGGTTTTCTAAACTCAGCACTGCTTTGCAACAATGGGGATTCACTTGTTCAAGGTATGACAACTCTTTATTCATACTTCACTCGACTTTGGCTACCATTTTTATTCTGGTATATGTTGACGATATAATCATAACTAGAAGTGATAATAAGGTTGTTGACAAGTTTATTCAGCTACTGCACTCAAGGTTTGCTCTTAGGGACCTTGGCAAACTTCAATCCTTCTTAGGAATTGAAGTAACTTACACTCCAGGTCACCTTCATCTTAGTCAACATAAATACATTCGGGTCTTCTTCTTCAGACTGATATGTTGGACTCTAAAGATGCTCCAACACCTGGTTCTATTAGTAAGCCTCTGTCCCAAAATGATGGTGTTCCTATTGCTGATCCAACCAAGTATAGGCGTGTGGTTGGTTCCCTTCAGTATGTTACCTTGACTCGTCCCGATATAGCGTTTGCTGTCAATAAAGCCTGCCAATTTATGCACCAACCCTCCACTTCACATTGGCTTGTTGTGAAGCACATTTTAAGGTATCTCTGCGGCACTCAAACACGTGGAATCACTATGTCAGCTTCTCCTACCTTTCATCTCTTTGCTTTCACGGATGCAGGTTGGGCATCCAGTCCTGATGACAGACGCAACACTGGTGGTTTCTTTGTATTTCTTGGTGACAACCTCATATCTTGGTCCTCTTCTAAGCAGCGTGTTATCTCTCGCAGTAGCACGGAATTGGAGTATCATGCTCTTGCCAACGTTGCAGCAGAACTCGCCTGGTACAAGCAGATGTTTCATGAACTCAAATTGTCTCTTGATTCGATTCCTACTGTTTGGTGTGACAATATGAGTGCCACTCACTTGGCTGCTAATCCCATGTTCCATTCTAGGACAAAACACATTGAAATTGACTTTCACTTTATCAGAGACATGGTCACAAGGAAAGATATCAATGTCCAATTTGTCTCTTCTAAGGACCAAATAGCAGATATTTTCACAAAGCATCTCCTTATTACTAGATTTCAAACTTTATGTAGCAAATTGACCGTGCTCCCTAGGCCGATCAATTTGAGGGAGGGTGTTAACTAATGTGGTTAGTTAGGCTGTTTTCTCTTTGATAGACCCAAAACGGGTATGTTTAAAAATTTATATATCGCAAGCGCACGAATCGTCCATATAGAATAGTGATCGTGTAAGCAAGGATGTCGAACCCAAAGGAGTTGTCTAAAATCGAAAATGAAACTATTTTAAATCAAAATTAATAAATTCTAACCTAGCTCCAAAGATTGATGAGTTTTAATATTATGAACATAAACTAAAAGATTGTAAAATAAAGCTATTTAAGATAATGAAAATAAACCAATAATGATTTGACAATAAGTGTTAAAAGAAAAGATTATTAAGATACTAGAATCCACAAAATGTAAGTTTAATAATATTTATTAGTATATTGATTCCCAAGTTTTAGTGATAGTTAAAATAATTTAAACTATCATTTTCCAAAAAGATTTATAATTTTAAGCACAAATTTCTTATAAAAAGATATGATTTTTCTTCACTTTTCAAAATTATAATTTCAAAGCATTTAGTGTAAATCAATCTAATGAAATAACAAGTAAATCAATGAACATTATTTATAAGGAAAAACATAATATTTTTGTTCTAAGCATGGTGTGTACAATTTAATGACACATCTTACACAAAGAATATTATGTTTATGCACTAATGAAGAACAAAGTGTAAATATGTTCTAACAATCTAAAATACAAGATATTTAAGATGAAAGAAATATATGAAGAAGAAAAATCCATAGACTTTGTTGCATTACAAGGGAAATCAACATACAACATAAATATTACCTAGTTACAAGTTGCTTCATCATGATCTTAATAATCTTATGAAAAAGATTAGAAGCACATAACTAGAGTAGAAATTACAAAATAAATGACATACATACTTGCAAAATGCTCTTGAAAAACCCAAATGGAAGAGAGAATGGTAGAGAGAAAATGAGAGAAAAAGATGGTAACCAAAAACATTAAGCACCCTAAAATGGTCTTGAAAGTCCATATTTATAGCCAAAATGAGTTTATTAAAATAATCAATTTAAATTAATTAAATTGATTAGATTAATTAAATAAAATAAATATGGTATGTAGAGGTAAATTATAGGGTGTAATGATGACGTTGTGGTGAAAATGTGTAGACAAAAGGGTAAAAAGTTGGCATTTTTGTCCTAGGGGACACATGGTACATTTGGGCAATTTTAAGGGCTCAAAAAGTGGCTGATGGCAGTATAGGCGGCTGGGGAGCTTTGGACTGCTATTGGGCCTGGAGCAAGAGGCAAGTGATGTTGGGCCGAATTTCTTGGGCCAGGAGTTGAAGGGAGGCTGTGATCTTTTTCAAGGTAAATGGGAGTTGATTATTTCAACTTGAAATTTTAATTCGGCAGATAGCAAATGGTTTGGAGAGGTGACATCAAGTGGTGATGCTGAGGAAATGGTTGACAGCTGGCGTGGAGAAGTGCTTGCTGAACGTGGGGGAGAAGACTTGCTGGAGCTGGGCCGTGGGCCTTGGTTGTGAGGCCCAATCCGTGGGGCTGAAGGAGATGGGTCTTGTGCCACTTTTTCCTATTTCTTTTTCACAAATGCCACTCTTCTTTCTTACTTTTTCCCAAAACTACAATATAATTCTTACAAGATAAAAATAAATTAAATAACAATCAAATATTTTCAAATATAAATAAATCATATTAATTATTTGAAAATATTGATTATAACTTAATTTAATATAGCATTTAAGTTCACAAGAATCACACTTTTAACTTCTAACTTAACAATACAAATTTCAAATAATTAAATTACAACATATTATAATAAAATATCTATAAAAACATATAAAAATCTAGAGAACTACAATAAGACTAATAAATTAAAACTTACATAAAAACTTAATAAGTTAATTAAAAACTCAAGAACTAAGCCACAATTAGCATATAAAATATGTTAAAATAACTCTATTTTGTAGAGTTATCACTCTTGTAACAGACTTTAGTTTTGGTTAATTTTCTGTTAGCCTTTCTTTTGTTTTTCCCGCTTACTTTGAGTTGTATTATTCTCAATATAAATAATAAGAGCTTCAGCTGTTGATAATCAATCACAACTTATTTTCTCATTGCATTCTTACATTTCACTCATTAGACGGTTTGGCAAGTACAATTCCAGCTACTGCAGTACTATGAAGATGGCATTGGCTTGGCCTCCCACCATTTTATGCTTGAAGGGTCATCACTACTAGATATGGTCATTTTCAGACATCCTGCACATGATTATAAATAATTATTAGTGGTAGTTATGTTAATTAAAACACAAAATTCTTAATCGGTTGGTCAAATTGAGTTTGGTTGTTTGTGAACAATTCAAGCAAGGAAAGATTCTCATTTATTAATTATGGTTATGTTTGGTAACACTTAAAAAAAATAGTTTTTTATTTCATTAATTAAAAATTTGACAATTAAATATAAAATAGTGTTTAGTAACTCTTTTTTTATTTATTATTTTTAAAAAATTTAACAAAAATTCATTAAATTTTGAAAATAGAATTTTTTCACTTTCAAAATTTTTTCAAACTGTTTTCAATTTTTCATTTTTTTCTTCTTCTTCTCTTCTTCAAATCAACATCTCATTTTATATTGTTAAACAAAAAATTAAAATTAAAATTATCAAAAGCATTTATAATTTTTTGTTTTTTGTTTTTAAAAACAAAAAACAAAAATATTTACTAAATATATTTTTATTTTTTTAAAATAAAGAAACAAAAATAAAAATAATATTTTGTGTTTAAAAAATTTAAAATTTAAAATTTTATCAAGCACAACCTATATTAACATTGTAGGCCAATTACTTAGCACAAGCGGTTTTTGACTTAAGTCATGACTATCACCGAATCACACGGGGAAAGAAATTCAAATGAAAAGAGGGGTCGCCGCCTCTCTGCCACTTGAATTGCTAGACAGTTGACACCCTTTCCTTTTATGGTTTTTCTTCTTTTTTTTTTAATCACAAAGGTTAAAGTCGGCGCCGCCCAATACAAAGACAAAAATCCCCCCACAAAAAAAATAAAAAAATAGAAAAAAGCTTTTAAGTTGTTTTATTTCTTTTCTCAAGCCCAATTATTAGTGGTTGTTTCCTTTGTACAATTATTGATAGTACTATATAACTGTGGTTTAAAAGAAGAAGCAAAATTGTGAATCTCCATAATCATCATCATTTTTCTTGGGGCTAAGTTGTGTGTATATACATATCATTAGTTTTTAAATTGTCATTTTTATGATTGACATATATATTATTTAATAAAAATAGAGAAAATTAAAATACAATAGATAAGATATATTTGATTAACATAAATGTTACAATTCAGTTATTAAAAATACAAATAAATAAAAAAATGTAGAAGAAAAAATTACAAACTCAAAATGAAAAGAACAAAAAGAATGAAATAAGAATAATAGAAAGAACACAAAATCATACAACAAAAATATAGAGTAGTAGGGATCACCAACTTGAACAAGGTTCAAAATCTTTTTCCAAAAGCTTATTTCCTCTTATTCTCTAAGCACTAAGGGATCTCACAATGAAATAACTCTCTGGAATTATCAAACGTCTTTGTTGTATTTTCCAGCCAAGTGTTTTATGGATAGAAAATAGTGTGTCTTACAAGTGAGCATTAGACTCTTATTTATAGAGTTTTGAGACACCCTTTGAATTTCAAATTCCACCAACTCCATGGTTGTTACCAATGTTTAATTGGATGTTTATGAAATTAAAATAAAGATTTGATAAATACTTGGGATGTTAAAACTGTCCAATTTGGAGAAAATTAAAAATTGAAATTGGTTGTCAGCACTCCAGGCCGCAGCTGCTGGCTTCTAACCCGTGGCCTGGGAAGCTTGTGGCCACGGCCAGTAGGCTGTTTCAGCCTTCAAATTTTAGTTTTCAAAAAACGTCTCAATCTCTTTCCACATGATTTTGTAACATCCATACACTTAATAAGAGTTAAAAACATGTCTTCAGCAGTGGCTCCATGAAATTCAAATACAAATGTGTAACTCTCAATCTACACATTATTGAGTGACATTTAAGAGTTATAAATTTGTAACTGATTTTGTAACTCCAAAATATGTTACATTTTGACACACAGATGTATCTAATTTTGTAACTCAATAATATATTACTAAATTATGAAAAATCAAGATAAATCACATTTTTCACATTATTTAATTTAACATTATATTATATGAAATAATATAACAAACATTTTAGTATATAAATCAAGTTTCTGTAGGTTAAGTGGCTCGTTACTGTATACACATATTCAATTTTGACGTGCATGAAACTAAGGATTTTATTTCTGCTACTTTCTATATATAAGTGTATATATGTAAGTATCTTGAAACTAATTATTTAACGATTAAGTATGAAACCAAATTTTATAATATCAAATAATACTGCATGCGATGAGAACATATTAATAACTGCTCTGTGTATAAGCAGAAAAACTCACAAACTTGGTGTAAGTCAATGAAACGTACGTTAATTAATCAATACAGCAACCTTCTAGTTCTAGATACAAGTCGGCGTCACTATTGCTTTGCAATTAATCAATATACTATACGTACGTACAATTATTTTCATAATTTCTCTGTGGCTTGTTGAATTTTTCTGATTTATCTATCCTTAAATTTCAATACATATGGATCGATGATCGATCTATTACAAGTTGGTACGATTAATAATATATAGGGTGCCAGGTCAAGATAATCTTCTATACATAACATATTCCATAATATTCAAATAAGTGCTGTGATATGAATATTTGTGTTTATGTATATGTAATATCTCATTCAGATTAATTAGCTAGCTAGATAATAGTTCGTGTGATTTTGAATACTCCTTAATTAAGGTGTTAAACCTTTTTCTCTGTCGTCTGTCTCGAAACAGGGGATATGTTGCTCAAATTAACAATCATGTGTTACTTGTGTAATAAGATCATATGGCCGGTTTTGACTTTTACCAAAGATAAATGAGGCAAATGTGAAACCAAAGACATACAGCGTATATTTACTGTTATGTGCAGTTGAAAATGACACGATCGATCGGCACGCAACACTGTTGTGTACACCTGAATAATGACAATTGACAGCAGTAAATTTCTGTGGGAAAATTTATTCCTATATAAACACAAGTCTTGTTGCTTCAAATAATAATAAGCTCACTCCCACAGCTCTGTCAATTAAAGCTACCAAGTTTCTCCTACCAGGTAAGGCCATTAATTTTACTCATTGTTAGTGCAAATACTAGTGAATTGAATTTCTTTTGAAGTTTTACTTTTCAGCATTATTATTAATTTCTGTTATTCTCATTTGTCTCTGCGGAAAATTAAAGTTTTTGTTTAAATCTTGATACCATATACCACTTATGATGCACATTTCAAAGCTTTATAAAATGTATACAAAAACATTAGGAGGAAAATGTTTTGTAAGGATGCATGCAGGCGTAATTAACTTAGTGTAAGAGATTAATTTGGTGACAAGAATAATAATTTATTTCTAGACTATTGATCACTCTAAATAACTTACTTTTATATATAATAATAACGACTACTTTAATGGTTTCTCTCTAGGCCCCGGCAAACAAAAACATTACTACCTTTACGGCAATGATGAGTACTTTTCCTCCTGATCAAGAAGAAGCTCCACTTTTGAACTGCATAAGCAAGATTCTATTGGAAGAAGACATGGAAGAGGGAACCTACTTTTTCTCAGATGCAACTGTTGAAGCTGCTCAAAGGCCCTTTTCTGATGCACTTGCTGAGAAAAACAGCTCAGAACGACGGTTAATTAGTGCTCCACGTAGTTATGCGTCAAGACAACACATTAACTTAGTGCATAACAACACTACTACTACTCCTAATTATAGTAGTGATCATTGCTTTAATGTTGACCAACCCTTTTTGCTTAATGATGTCTTCAGTAGTACTATTCATGAACCATATTGTAGTTACAATAGTATTATTCCAGCTCTTCCTGTGATCAACTACAATTTTCAGCCCAGTTCATCAACTACTCCCCGCCATGCTGATAAAATGGTATTTGATTTTGAAGGTGATAATCCTATGATTCCACTGAAACTCATGAAGGAAATACCAAGTAAAGGTAAGAGTCAATATAATCACTTGAATGGTGGATTATTGATGAAAAGGAAAAGTGTAAACCAACTTGAGATTGAGACTTTGGCTGGAAGAAAGGACAAGCAATTGACAGTGTATAGTGATCATGAATCTGAGCTATATGCTGAGACTTTTGATATGGTTTTACTCGCCAATGGTTGGCAAAATGGACTCGAAACAAGTAGAAGGAGAGAGTCAAAAGTGTCTAATAACAGTAATTATATTGCAAAAACCAGGAGGAGGAAATGGGCTGGTGGTGAAGAAGATTTGCTTGATTTAAGAAATCTACTTACTCATTGTGCAGAAGCTGTAGCAGTCAATGATCGAGAGACAGCCACCGAATTACTACTTCAGATAAGAAGAAACTCTTCTTTCTCAGGCAATGGATCTCAGAGACTAGCTCACTACTTTGGTAATGCACTTGAGGCACGCTTGAATGGTATTGGGAATGATTTATACACAGCTCTGGCTGCTAAAAGAATGTCAGTTCTCACTTCCTTAAAATCTTGCAGACTGTTTCTTTCAGCTTGCCCTCTCATCAAGCTATCTAACTTCTTTATCAACCATACGATTTTGGAGTTAGCAGAGAAAGCAAACACCCTCCACATCATCCACTTTGGCATTCTAAATGGTTTTCAATGGCCTAGCCTCATCCAGCGCCTCTCCATGAAGTCCGGTGGCCCTCCTCTTCTGCGAATCACCGGTATAGACCTTCCCTTACCCGGGTTTAGACCAGTAGCAAGGCTTGAAGAAACAGGTGATCGTTTGGCGTACTACTGTAAAAGATTTAATGTCCCTTTTACGTACAAACCAATAGCGCAAGCATGGGAGAACATAACATGTGAAGATCTCAACATTAACAAGGATGACATTACTGTTGTGAACTCCTTGTATCTATTCAGATACTTACTTGATGACACTGCAGGGTTACACAGCTCAAGAGATGCTGTACTGAAATTGGTGAAGCGTACTCATCCAGATATTTTCATTCATGGGATTGTTAATGGGGCTTACAATGCTCCATTTTTCACTACAAGGTTCAGAGAGGCGCTCTACTATTTCTCAACTGTGTTTGATATGTTGGAGGCCAACTCACCCCAGGAATTTGAGCAGGACAGGAAGGTGTACGAGCAAGAGTGCTATGGAAAGGAGATCTTGAACGTGGTTGCCTGCGAAGGCTCGAAAAGGGTCGAAAGGCCGGAGACGTACAAGCAGTGGCACGCAAGGAACTTGAGAGCTGGGCTGAAGCAGCTTCCGTTGAGCCGAGAGATTATGAAGAAAGTGGAGCAAATGAAGGCCTCATGTTACCATAAGGACTTTTTGGTCGATGAAGATAGCCAATGGATGTTACAAGGTTGGAAGGGGCGAGTACTGTATGCTCTCTCATGTTGGAAACCTGACTAGCTAGCTAAGATCATCATAACCAAGGGGATAATAATTAACATGTATTTGTAATAATCATAGATCTTGTTACTTTTAAATTAGATTTCTTATATCATGCTAGCTTGGAGCTTTTTAACCTGTGTATCTGAGCTGCTTATGACACAACATATTTATATAAAATAATTAGCACCCTTTTTCTCGTTTGTGTTAATAATCTTGCTCTCTCTTATATTAAAATTATGTCAATAAAATCTTGCGCGGTTTATCTCTTTAAATTTTGGTTGGTAGTCTTTGTTGTTTATCATCAAGTGATCTGTGGTATATGCCTACATGGTACCCCCACAACAATGGCTCAAAACTAAATTAAAAGAAATAATTACAGATTCTGTGAGCTACAAGGACTAATAGATGATTAATTAATGACTATAAGTTTCATTATAGTAGAAGATAGCCTAGTGAGAAAAGTACAAGAGGCATGCAATAATGTATATATATATATATGAAGTGTAATGATATGTTTAACAATTTTTGTCATCAATATTATGTTATTTATATATAATATTTGGGTGGATATTTTTAGGTATCAATAATATTCAACATATCAATTGAATATCTCTTATTATTATCTTATTCTTGTGTTGTTCTTACCAAACGATACAAATGGCCAAATGGGGTTTGGTTGGTCCCCCATGAGTCAATTTGCTTTTATCCAAAAAATCGGCCAGCTTCAAACCCGTAAAGCCCGAAAAATCAAAACCCGCACCTGTCGAATCTAACCTGATTTGAAACCCGCATTTTTAGATTTGGGTTCGGGTTTTAATATATAAAAATCGAATTCGGGTTAAACCCAAAACCCGAAACTATTTAAAAAAAAAACTATATTTATATATCCCTAATTCTTTCGGCCAAAGTCGCCCCTTTCCTTTCTCTCTCAATCCCTATTTCCAACTTCTCTCTTCTCTCTACCCATCCCTCTCTATCACGACTAGCCACACCACCCACCCCTCCCCAGGCAACCCTAGCCCCTCTCTCAATCTCGCCTCACTCCCCGGCAACTCCGATCCTCTCACTCTCATTCTCGGAGCCTCTCACCCTATTGCCGAAATCGACCCCGAGCCTCTCTTCTCGAGTCTCTGTGGCTGGAAGGAGCTTCTCAGTCAAAAGGAGCCTCTCCTCTTCGTCGCTCTCATTGTCTCTTTCCTCCTCTCTCTCTCTCTCTCACACACACACACACATGACTTCATCTTTTCGTCCCTCTCTCTCTGTCTGGCTAGGCCATGGAAGTATCCTCATCTCTCTAACTTGATGTTGTCGTCGACCGCGCACAATCGATGGAGGTCTTTGCTCGGCCATGGAGGTCTCCTCGAACATGTGATATTTTTCTTCTTTTTGTTATTTTTTCTCCTATTTCAATATCATTATTGTTTATTTGAGTTCCAAAATTAATGGTTCTGGAATTAGTTTGGGTTTTATTTGCTTGCCTCTATCATGTTAGTATCTGTTTGTGCTTAATTTTTTTTAACAAAAATATTGTTATATGGGTTGAACTTGAAAATGATTCTATTATGTTAGCATCTGAAATTGGTTTTTGATTTCTGGTTGTCTTTGTTGAAGATGATTCTATCTATTGTGTAGGTTCAACTTAGTTTTGTTTTGTGTTGCTAATGCTAATTGCTATAGTGGTCAACTGCCTTTGCTATATAGTGTTTGGCTTCTATACTATTTTTTGAGTTGTTTAATGTATAGATTCTTGTTATTCAATTTGATGTATTGTTTGAAAATCTTGCATAAACGATAAAAGTTTTGATGAAATGCTTGTTTCTCTGTTTCTTTTTAGGAAAGAGTTGAATAAGTATGAATATCTATGTGTGTATATAATATATATAAATGCTTGTTTATTATGATATTGATGATGAGTTTGTTATTTTTTATGTTTTGCAGGGATAAAATAGAAAGTGTGGTTGATCTATTTTTTTTTTTACTTTTTTATTATATGATAGGGTTTATACATTTTTAGACCCTATGTTTTGTCTCATTACCTGTTTAGATCCTGTGTTTTGACAAATTATTTTTTGGACCATGTATTTTCTAAAATAGTTCAAATAGACTCATAAACCTGATTTTGATCAAAGTTTTTTGAACTAAAATCACAAATAATTCATCAAAGTAACAACTCAGAACAAAAATATAGTCATTCTGCCTAAGAATTATGTTGTTATACTCAATTTTTTATTCATCAAAATCATTTAGGAACATATTTGAACCATTTTATAGAATATAGGGTCCAAACAATAATTTGTCAAAATACAGGATCCAAACAGGTAATGAGGCAAAATACAGGCTCTAAAAATGTATAAACCCTACGTGATATTATCAAGGTTTATAAATTTGTATTTAGTTTAAATTTAATTAAGATTTTATAGTATTTAAAATAATAGAATTTAATTAGATATTAAAGCCTAAATTCACTTTAAAATTGAAACCAAAATAAAAGAGGACCAAAACCTTTTATTTTACAACTTATCTCAAAACTTAACTTAAAAAATGATAAAAATGATATTTTTAATCTTTAAAATGATTAATTTCAATTTAAACTAAACCTGAGGTCCAATTGAGGCGAAATTCGAATCCAGTTGAAACTTGCTCGAAACCCAAATTCGCGATAAAACTGTATATATATTCGGATGGAATTCCGTAATTATTTTTTAAAATCTGAACACCA
Organism: Humulus lupulus; assembly: GCF_963169125.1. Taxonomy (NCBI): domain Eukaryota; kingdom Viridiplantae; phylum Streptophyta; class Magnoliopsida; order Rosales; family Cannabaceae; genus Humulus; species Humulus lupulus. Next base: position 32,204,451 of record NC_084799.1, read on the forward strand.
AAATATGAAATCCGTCAACTTCAACCCAGTACACCCTAGGGATAGGGAAAATACAAAATATATAAAAATAATTTTTCAGAGTCCAACCTCTTATACCTGCCCGGCTGGCGCCCCCCCAAATATAATTTAATTTGGTGTACCACAAACCTAAAACTCTTCTCAAACATTAAAAGAAACAAATAATCATAAATAAATAAATAAAAAATGAATGGTTACATTTGATTTTAATGTGTAGATAAACGACAAAAGTATTATTTTCATTCACTATTATTGGTGTTATTAAGTAGTTCCCTCTTGACTGCCGGGTCTAAAGCCGCCGTTTACTGTTTCTATGACATTAACATTTGAGGTTTGTTTCTTTGTTTTTTATTTTTTCGTAAAATGATTTGACTTTTTTTTTTATAAGGGTGAAGGGTTATATATGATTTGACTTTTTGTGGGTCTTCTCTTCGTTATGATCAATGTAAAATCATTGTAAAATCTATGATAAGTTTATTGAATTATATTCAAAACTCTTTCATAGAATTAATGGTGCATGCTTAAAGCGCCGTTGTTTTATGAAATGAAAAACTTGTGATGCACTACAAGAAAAACAAAACATATCAAAAACTAGAAAAATATATTCTTATAGATAGCTTCATAAGAAAGAGGCGTGAGCAATGAGCACTAAACAAAATCATAACTGGTATACAAGAAGCAGAGGATTATTTGTTGTGAAAATAAAAGAACATGGCATGGCTAAGCTAGAGGCTTAAAAAATTAATGTGAGTTGAATTTTTATGTCCTAATTTTACTTAATAGATTTAACCATGTTTATTATGATATGACCAAGTATTATAGATAGATTATAAGTAGATGCTTAGTAAGCTACTTGTTAATGAGATATGAGATCTATATCTTTATATATTATAAATGTGAGTTTAACGGAAATTGTTCTTCTATGTTAGATTTATTAAACCAAAATCTTATTTAATATTTTTTTTATTGTTTTCTAACACCGTTAGTTTTAAAGTTATCTAAATAAAATTAATAATTTTAAAAAAAAATAAAAATTAATAAATTCATCTAAATAAGATAAATAAATTGAAAAAAAAAATCATTTAAATAAAGTTAATAAATTAAAAAAAAGTAATAAATGAATAATAATTTATCATCACATATTTAAATTACTCTATCAATTATATTTTCAAAACTATAATCGAAAAATATGTATATGCTTAAATTTAATATTTATTCTTTTATTAATTATTTATTTTATCATTTAATTTTTTTTGTTTATATATCCAAGCATATATGTGATATTATAATAAGACATAAATATACATATTTTCTTATTGTGCTCTTTAGTTTTTTTAATAAGAAATTACTTATTTTAGTTCCTCTAGTTATTAATTAAATAATATATATTTATATATAGTTTTTTGTTGGCTTTAAGATTTATTAAATTAAATAATTAAAATTTGATCTAATAAACTTTTTAAATTCATAGTTTAAATTAAAATTTCTTAATATTTTATTATATTGAAATTCATATATATATATAAAAAAGAAAATTAGAAAAAAATATTTAATTTAAAAACTAGATTGCACCATAACTTTATATATAAAAAGTGTGTATTGGTTTAACATTTTTTATTTTTTTTTTTGTATATTTTATTAAAAAAAATTGTCTTTTTAAATTATTTTTAAAATATAGATAATGTTTGGTTTATTTTTTTAAAACTATGTTTATGTTATTCTTGTATAATATATGACATTGTTCATTTATTTAAAATTTATATGACAATTAAAAAATATAGTAAAAATAAATTAATATATTCTCTAAATAAATTAAGTAAACTTGCATTGCACGTTGTTTTAACTTAGTTTATATACATAGTAAAATATCTCTATAGTAATAATGTTGGGATCAACTATTTTTATTACTGTAAGGAGTTTATAACTTAATAGAAATATATCTATAAAATATTATAAATATACATACTTAACTTTAAATTAACTAATAATTTATAAACTATATCAAATATATTGTATAAATATTGATAAACGAAAGTACTTATAGATATAATTACCATGTATATATCTATGTTAGAAATATACAAAGTTATCTTAGAAGTTTAAATTGATAATTAAATTATAAATAAATATGTCATATTTAATATATAAGCATTGAAAAAGATATATATGATAGTTTAAAAAACTAGACAATAAGAGAGGGAAGATAATCCTGAGGATGAAACTACAAAAATACAAAAAGTTTCATGCCAAGAAGTTCTAAACATGTTTGAGAAGATAGAAATATTTTGGCTTAAACAATAAGATACTCATGTTGGTGAGTTATTACAAACTTGTGAATTCGAAGATTTGATAGCAACTCTAAAAAATAAATTATTGTCTCCAACAACTTTAGATAAATATAAAGAATAAATCATTGTCTCCAACAACTTTAGATAAATATTTTATTTCATCCTAAATTTTTAGTATAAGATTGTATATATATAAATTCAATTTTAAGATAATTATTACTATATGAAGGCGTATTTCTTAAGACAAGATTCAAAATATTATAACTTATTACAATATAGAGTTTATTCTTATTTATAACTGGTTCTAAGTTGGGACTCAAAAATTTATAACTATATAGGAGTTATTCCATTATAGAGTAACAATTTAGGGAGGTTTTACTCTATCTCTTCTATATAATAAGTATGTAGATAACGGAAATTCTTGGTTTTAACAGTTTTTATTTTTTCCCATTAACTTTAACAGAATATTCTTATTTTTATCGACAGGTTGTAAACATGACTTAAACTTAAATAAAATAAATAAATAATTAAACAAATTAAAATATGAGATTTTTGAGATATTTTATAATGATAATTATTTAAAAAAATAAAATCATATGTTTTATAATTTAAATAAAATTTAATTAAACTTAAACTTAATATTATATTAAACATATAATTTATAATCTTTTGTTGTTACTGCCAAATTAAAAAATTAGAACAAATATAAACTTAAAAAAAAATAAACTAATTAATTAATTGAAAAATGATATTTTTTAAGATATTTTATGATAATTTAAATAATGAAATCATATTTATTTAAAAATAATAAAAGTATACATCATTTTTTTTATCTTATAAATTTGTGTGATAGTTTATTTTTTATCAAGTGATTAGAGTTTTTTTTCTTCATCAAATTCACCAAAAAATAATGTAAGATATATTAGAAACTAAAAATAGTTGATGCATGCATATTACTATCTACGTACACTATGACTTTTTCTATTCTTATTTGATTTCTTTTATTAATTTTTTAAAATATTATTGTATTTTATATATATGTCATGTAGACTAGGGGTGAACATTTGACCCGCAAAACCCGCCCGACCCGAACCGCGAGAACCCGAATTTTTGGAAAATCTGTTCATTTCAGGCTTAATCTCGACATATGTCGGGTTGGGTTCGGGTTTAAAATTCAGTAATTTCGACCGAAATTTAAAAAAAAAATCTAAAAAATAAGATGATAACCCTAAAAACAATCTTTATTTTTTTTCTTCTTCTCTTTCACTCTCACTCACGCACGGCCCCCCTTCTTCTCAGCAAAGAAAACAAACTATAAAAATTTAAAAAGTGTAAAAAAAATTGGTATTTTTGCAAAGTTGGGCTTTTCGGCCCAAAACTCAACAGGCTCAGCTCAACCTGAAACCCAACCCGAAAAACTCGAAACCTGAAAATTTTGGATCGGTTTCGGTACCATTTTTCTCCACCCGAAACCCGCAAAACCTGAACCCGAAAATCTGACCCGTGTGCACCCCTAATGTAGACATGTAAATATATATATATCTATGTCAACGTTATGTTTAGATGTCATATATGTAAAGATTATTGATATAAATATTTATATATACTATAGAATTATAATATAATCTATTCTATATATATTATTTAAAAAAAACAGTGAACTAAATTTTATTAAAATTATAGACAATGTTTACAACTTTAAAACTAAATAAACGTGCATTACACATTGTTTCTACCTAGTATTTATATAATGTATTCAAAGCAGGAAATATAAATATATTGGTCAATTAAAGTTAGGAAATTAGCATATCTTACAATAAAAAACTTAAACAATATGTTTGGTACTAGTCATTTTTTTTATCAGCTTAATAGATTAATTAAATATTTAAAGAGACCTCATATTTAAATGGTTGTTAATCTAATCTCCGACACGTTTGAAGGATAGAACAAAGACTCATAATCCGGTTAGTTGGAAAGACAAGAAACGTTACATGTACTAGTCTCTTTCAATAATATTTATATATATATATATATATATAAGCAATATTATTATTTAGACCGAATGGTGGTGGGACAATATTTCAATTTATAGTAAGTAAATGTCTATTCACTCGGAATTTAAACAAAAAAATAATAATATGATATTTCTCTGGCTATATTAGACTATCTATCCTTAATTTTATAGAAATTATGAATAATAATAATAAGCACAATAAGTTCCACAGTTGTATTTTGTAGTCATATTGGATGATTATAGGCATCGTTGGGTAATGGGTTATTATTATTAAGCAATTATGGATGATAAGTTAAGGGAAATTTGATAAATCATGCTTACATTAGCTTAATAATTAAAATTTGAACCAAAGTTAACCACCTTATGATACAAATGCTTATCTTTCATTTAATACCAAAAATACCCCTCTCATAACAAAATCTCATACCTTTCCTCTCTAAAATCTTGCAAAAAAGATACACATGGGTAAGTAATTTTCTTTGATTCTTGTTGTTGTTGGTTGTTTTTTTGATTTAGATTGCTGTTTAGATGTTGGATCTGTAGTTTGTTGGTATTTTTTGCTGTTTTTTGGGTGAAAATCGTGGTCTGTGAAAATCTGCGTTTTTTTGGGTTCCTTGAATTTTTTTCTAAATGCCCGATAGTGTCCGATATAGGCCCGATGCAGGGACGATAGTTGTTGGGTTTCAAGGTTAGTGATGAGGTCCGATGGCCACCCGATGCTTGCCCGATATGTTTTGGTTACCCGATGGTCATTAAGGTTCGATGGCTACCCGATGGTTGCCCGATATTTATTTTCATTCTACAAACCCTTTAAGTACGATAATGGATCGATACGAGTCCGATGCATGCCCGATAGTTGTTATTAAGTTAATGCAGACCTATTAGTACGATGGTACCCGATAAGTGCCCGATGCTTGCCCAATAGTACGATGGTACACGATTTTACCCGATGGTACACGATAGTGATAAAAAAACTTGATAAAAACCGTACCTTTCGGCTTTTCCCCTGCCCATTTCCCGTTCCCTCCCAAATCCCAACTCTTCACTCCCACAAAACCATCGAGCAACATAAGTACTCACACCCGACGCTTCTCTCTCCCTCACCCACCATCACCCGACGCTGCTCTCTCCCTCACCCGACGGTCGGAAAAACCCCCACCGGAGACGTAGAAAAACCAAGCCCCAACCCCCACTGGAGACGAAGAAAAACCAAGCCCCAACCCCCACCGGAGACGAAGAAAAACCAAGCTCCAACCCCTCACCGGAGAAGAAAAACCAACACCCCATTGCGCAAAAATGTCTAGGGTATGTGTTTTTTTTAATCTCTTCTCCATTAAAAAATGTTATAGTATGTATTGTTGAATTTGACTGTGTTAAATCTGACTGTGTGACATCTGATAAACCGTAAAATTTTGAAAAAAAATTCTGGGTTTTTTTAGAGGTACGATAAGGTACGATAGTGGGTCGATATGGGTACGATAGTATTTGTGTTTCTCATAACTTCAGGTTGAAGATGAGTGTACGATAGGGGTACGATAGTGGTTCGATGGTGGTACGATAGGTTGTGTTTTCTGATAACTTGAGGTTGAAGATGGAGGTACGATAGGGTACGATGTTGGGTACGATGTGTGCCCGATAGTGGGAACAAATTGTTGTGTATGTTATAATACGATGGTGTATGATGTGAGGTACGATTGTGCACGATAATGTTATAGTTCCAGTTTTTCATTGGTGTCCGATATGGTGCGATAGATTCCGATAGTTGCTCGATAGTATATTGCAGAATATAAAATTTGATGTTTTTTTTTGTTATTCTATTTAATTGGGTATTTATTTGTTTTATGCAGAACTTAAGACCTCCACAACTGATAGTTCCAGTAGAGGAACATTTTACGGGACGTATCACTTGGCGCGGCAGTTGGTACTTTCCAAAGATTAAAGCAAAATTTATACAGTGTGGTTTATTGGATAGGGTGAAGGAATCCCCTTTCAAACAGTTCTTCATGGCGGAACCATTAAATTTTTCTGGTGCCTTAGTCCATCAATTGTTGTTGCACAAATTCAGAGGGGAGAAGACTGACGAAGTCCAGTTTTATATTGGGAAAAAAAGATGTAGATTTAGCCAATTGGAGTTCGCTTTAGTTACTGGTTTAAATTTTGAGGCCGGACCGTCTGAAGCTGAGATTAAAGCGAAGACCACTTCGGATCGGTTAATTCTTGAGTACTTCAATGGTCATTCCCAAGTGAGCATAGGGCAACTGCGCAGAACTTTTGAGAGTTGTCAAATAGTTGATGATGTGTACAAGATGGGTTTGTGCTTATTAGTTGAGGGTGTTTTGAAAGGTCGTGAGGAGAAGTTGATGGTTTGGACTGACATGCTGAAGATGGTAGACGACGTTGACTTCTTTTTCCAGTACCCGTGGGGGAAGATATCATACCAGAAGTTGTTACAAACTTGTCAAAAAGACTTTGTTGAAATGAAGAAGCATTTACAGAAGAAGATTGAGAAAGGAAAGACTCAAAAGGAGGCCAAGTACTCTATTTATGGGTATGCTGCAGCATTGCAGTATTGGGCTTTTGAGTCCATCATTGAGTTGGGTCAGGATCATGCTGTGAGATTGGGCCAAGGCATACCAAGAATGATCAACTGGCAGAGCAAGGAGAAAGTAGAGATACACAAAGAGCAACTTATTAAGTTGTTTGCCAAAAAGGTGAGCTTTTACTTTACTTTTGAATGTTCTATATTTTTTTTCTAGATATGCAATTTTATGGGTACTGCACGATAGGAATACGATAGAGTACGATTTGAGTACGATTATGGGGTTATTTTGTGGTTTTTTGTCAACTGTTTGAAAACTGACTAAGTGGTACGATTTGGTACGATGATGGTCCGATGGGGGTACGATATGTATTCTTTGTTAATGTAGTAGTAGTGGTACGATATTGGTACGATGTTGTACGATGATGGTACGATAGTTAGCAAGCAATTCTCACTTACGGGTACGATATTGTTATGTTATGGGTACGATATGGGTACGATAATTGCATGATATGGGTACGATATGGGTACGATTGGGGTACGATAGTTTACCAATTGACATGATATATTGTTTTACTTTCCAATCTAAATATGCATTGTTTTTTGTGGCAGTTGACAGTATACCCCTACCTGTGTGCCCGACCTGCTGAAGAACAGTATGTGAGGACCCTTACAGACAATGAAGCCCCATTGTATGTGGACATGGGGTTAGAGGAACTAGAGGTGGGTCCCGATGGACAGCCTACACAGGAAGCCTTACAGAGCCAGGCTGAAAAGCTTGCTGAAAAGTTAGCTGAGCAAGCAGAAGCAGCAAATATTTTTAAGGAGGTTCCACCAGCTCAACCTGAGGCACCTGAGGTTCCCCCATCAACACCTCATGCCAGCACCTCCTCCCAAGCTGAGCAACCAGGCTACTCTATGATTTTGGCCAGGTTGGAAAAGGTTGAAGGGCAACAAAGTGCCCTTATTAAAGGTCAGTCCGAGATCTTGGGTCAATTGCAGAAGCTTATGACAATGATGGAAGATCTTAGTAGGCCAGTTCCAGATCCACACCCTCAGTCCACTGAAGAAGGCCCTCAGTCTCCTGTAGATGAAGACATTCTCCCTAACGATTACAGACCTGATGATGTAGATGATCACATTTTTCGCACACCAGAGGATATGCAAATTACTGTAATCGGAGATACTGAAGATTCTGAAGTACAATTCTTAAACATAGCTCCACCAGCACCGGAGAAGAGGAGAGAAAGAAAGAGGCCTAGGTGGTTCGATGAGTACACTGCAATGAGGAAAAGGAATAAGAAATCGAAGACAGCAGTGAATGTGGATCCATTGAGGGTTGTTGATGGTAAATTACTTATGACCTTTCACAAGTGGTTGCTTGGCACGATTGGGAATAAATATCCGAGGGAATGCTTCTCAGGGACACACGATGCTGCTTGGTTCCTGAAACTGCATACTCCGAGGACATGGCTTTCTGACTCTGTAAGTTTTCTATAACTTCATAATTAAATAATGTTGAAAATTTATTTAAATGTTTCTATATATAGTGGTACGATATGGGTACGATATGGTACGAAAGTAGTACGATAATTATAAGTGTCAAATTATAAACTGTTTATGTCAATGGTACGATGGTGGTACGACATTAGCACGATAGTGGTACGATATAATTTGTTAAGTAGTTACTATTACCATCATAATTTTAGAATTTGTAGTGGGACAATTTAGGTACGATGGTAGTACGATAATGTACGATGATGGTACGACAGTGGGACGCTAGTGGGTACGATGGTGTATAATACTAGTTTTTGCCATAAAGGTACGATGATGGTACGACATTAACACGATATTGGTACGATAGAAGGTTTTATTGTTAATATATTCATGTACGATTGGGGTACGATAATGGTACGATTGGGGTACGATAGTTACTATATTCATGTCTGATAGTTTTTGTGTTTGTTTATTTTGGTACGATATTGTGGTTACTGACTTAATTTTCCTTTAATGTAGCATTTAGATGCAGCATTCCATCTCATGAGGAGGCGTCTAGAATTTTATCCTAACGTGTACCCTCAGAAATGTGTTGTTATGCCTACAATTTTTCCCGAATCATTGAAGGGTCGGTGGGACGCTTTTCCAGGTTCTGACTACTCTAGATTTAGTTGGGATGACAGTATATTGGACCTGGTTAGGGGTGATGCAGTCCAGTTCTTACCGAGTTGGCAGAACAAGGAGTTCATTTATTTTGCCCTCTTCTTGAAAGACCAAATGCATTGGGTAGCTGTAGAGGCAGACCTGAATGGGTGGATGCTCAACATCTTTGACTCCAGTATTGGATCAATTTCCGAAAACGATTTGATCAGCTTGATGGTTGACTGGTGTACCATTTTCCCGTCGGTCTTGCGACAATCCGGTTTATTTGAGAACCATGACGTTATACTCGCGCCTCAGTTGACAGCATCAGAGAGTCAGGTCAGACCCTTCGATTGGAAACTCATTCCACGTGAATTCGTACCGCAAACAAAATCCAGGTGAACTTTATTAAATATCACATATTAATTATTATTTCTTAATTACAAAACTTTATTAAATTATTGTTTATTTTCTAATGCAGTGGCGATTGCGGATGTTACGTAATTGAGCATATTGAACATAAGCTTCTACAACTACCATTTGATAATGTAACTGACAATAATATGAAACTTTTTAGGCAAAGGTGGTGTGTAGACTTATTCTACCAAAACTTATGTTGAACGGTCTTAATTTTTTTGAATTGTATAATTTTTTTGATTGCTCTTTTTGTAATTACTACATTTTAATGTGCTTAATCTCTGCATCGTACTATCATCGATCACTATCGTACTCTATCGTACCCTCACTTGCCTCACAAATTTCACGAACAGTCCTGAAACCATACCATCGTACCATTATCGGACCAATATCGTACATTATCGTACCCTAATGTCGTACATTAACTATCGTACTACATCGAGCAACGTCGTACCATATTGTAAGATACATTTAAATAATCCTACAACAAACAATATCGTGCATTGTCGTACCGGCATCGTGCACTATCAAACCAACACTGGATTATTACATATTTAAGAGTTTCATAATGGAGAAAAAAACAGAAAAAAACCTGCAAAATCCAGCACATAACAAATATTACTAGTTCAAGCAGAAATAAAACATAATAGGTCAACTAGAATACAAACAAAACAAGTTAACCTCGGTACTTGCAAGACGCTTTGTTGTGCCCTTTACCACCACACTTGCTACAACATCGTTGTATCACAACCTTGTCTCCATTAGAAGGATATCGATTTTTCCTAATTCGTCCGACCTTTTGCTTCTTCGGTCGGCCTACAGGTTTCTTCTCAATCGGTACTCCAACTTGGATGTTCTTAATGTCTTCAGGCAATTCCCAATCATCCTCATCACCAACTGGCATAATTGTCCCCTCATATGTGCTCTTCCAACTCTCTCTTGTGTAATATTGAGAGCACAATGCGTACATGCTAATATTTCGTTCTTGAGCAGCAGCACATGCATGTGGACAAGGAATCTTCATGATTTGGAATAGGCCGCAACTGCATTGTCGTGCCTCCAAATCAACTATACCACCGCTCTGAACTGTTCCTCCGGGGTGGACATTAAATGTATAAGGTCCAGCTCTGTCGACGCTTAAGAACCGAGATTTCTCAAATTGACATGACAAGTCCCCCTCCATAACTGGTGATAGAGTCGTGCTACACTTTTCAGCGTTTTCCTTTCGAGTAGCAAACCATGTTTGAATAGTAAACCTGATGAATTCAACAAAAGCAGTGATCGGGAAGGCTCTTGCGTCCTTAGTTTTGCTGTTGAAACTTTCAGCCCAATTACTTGTCATTACATTGTAACGGTCCCCTGGAAAGTACGCACGAACCCATCTTTCAAATCCAATGCCCTCAAGATATAGTGCAACTCGAACATCCATTGCTTTTATCTTTTCAAATTCTCTTTCAAAATCTGTCTTCTTATACGAGTATGCACAACTGTAAATATGATCCGTGAAGCAATCAGTCTTGAACTTGCTAGCCACGTTCATAATAATGTGGTGGTAGCATGCGCCATGGGGTGCATCAGGGAAGACAAGTTCCAAAGCATGAACAATGCTTTGATGCCTATCCGATACGAATGCTAAGTTCTCAACATCACCAATCGCTTGTTTCAACTTCCTCATGAAATAGGTCCAAGAGTCGTGGTTCTCACTGTCAACCATTGCGAAAGCAATCGGAAATATGTGGCTGTCTGAATCCAATGCCACGGCACACAACATTTGGCCACCATACCTAGTTTTCAAGAAGGACCCATCAATACATATAACAGGTCGACAAAACTTGAATCCCCGCCTACAAGCACCCAGAGAAAAAAAGCAATACTTGAAGCGACCCTCGTCTACCTTGAAATCAGTAATGGAATCGGGATTGTTCAACCGCAGCATGTGCAAGTACCCAGGTAACTTCGAATATGAAGCTTCAGGCGTACCCCTAACTATGTGGAGTGCTTTCTCTCTGCATCTCCAAGCCTTCTCATAACTCATTTCGATCCCGAAAGAATTCTTCATATCTTCTCTTATTTTGGAGGCTAAATAATCTGAACCGTTAACTGAGAATTTATCCTTGATCAGTTCGGCAACTACCAAAGGTGATGCTTGACGGTTATCTTTTTTTCGAACATCGAGGGAACATGTGTGTACATTTTCAAATGCTGTCACCTCGAACATGTTAGAAAGTTGCTTCTTCTTCCCTCTTAACCTCCACCCACAATCAGGATCCTTGCATGTAATATACCAAACATCAGTACCAGACTTCTTAACTATAAAGTCGAATCCCTTCTTCATTGCAAACAAGCCAGCAACCTTTTTTAAATGTTCCTTGTCTCTGAAAAACTTTCCTAAATGAATCTCCCCGCCCGATGTGCCACCCATAGATATATAGTGACTATTATCCTCAATGTCTTCTCTTGTAAACATCTGAGCTTTGAATTTACTATAATATGTCGAAGAAGAGAGTGGATCACTAAATTCTCTAGCATCATTTGTTCCGTCTGGACGACTACTACTAGTACCAGGTGTTTGGCGATCTTCTCTACGGGGTCTACTTCTACATGTTGTTTGCCTCGGTATTTGGTACGACAGTGGACTCAGGCTCAAAGCTTGAGAACGGACCTCTGTTTCTTGGTCGTCATTGCCCTCAAAATCATTTTCAGGGTCAGGACAATCAGGAAAATCATCATGAAATGGCATCTGTGCTACATGGTCAACTGTTGGTATGAAAGGGTTTGATTCAGGTATAGCAGTGGCTACCAGCACCTCCGGATTTGTTTCTGGAACATAAGTCCCAACCTCACTACGAGTATCCTTAACAGTACTTGGTGGAGGATTACGATCAACAATGATATTCTTCTCCACCAAAGTCACAAAAAGGGGAACAAATTCATCTGGCTTCTTCAAAAGCATTGACAAATATAAGCTTACACCCTTGTCATTCCTTATAAGTTCAGGCCGATACATTAACCCTTTCATGTACTTATAATTCACTTCTAATTTCAGGTCATACTGCACTTTGTCAACCTCCAGCTCTGAGTACAGAAGTTCAACAAGTTGTGAGTAAGTTATGTCCTTCTCCAACTCGAACGTTAAATTTTCGGCTCCATTAAAAACCCAATCTCTACCTTCACGCTCCCAAACACCATTATACATTAAGTACGCGAACAAAGTTGACCCTATCATGTACAAAGAAAAAAAATCAGTAAATGGCAACAAAATGTCGAAATTTAGTTCAAATGTTTGGGAATCGTACCAGTATCGGGCCATATCGGGCGGTATCGGGCAAAGTTTTATTTATGTTTTTTGATCACTTAAAACACTAATATCGGGCAAGTATCGGGTAACATCGAGTACCATCGTACTATTAGGTCAGCAGTAACTTAATAATAACTATCGGGCATATATCGGACTACTATCGATCCATTATCGTACTTAAAAGGATGTGTAGATTTAAAATAATAATCGGGGCAACCATCGGGTAGCCATCGTACCCTTATAACCATCGGGTAACCAAACTATCGGGCAACCATCGGGTTGCCATCGGACCTTCATCCCTAACCTTGAAACTCAACAACTATCGTGCCTGTATCGGGTCTCTATCGGACACTATCGGGCATTTAGAAAAAAACTCAGGGAACCCAAGAAAACGCAGATTTTCACATAACACGATTTTCACCCAAAAAAACAGCAAAAAATACCAACAAACTATAGATCCAACATATAAACAGCATTATGAATCATAAAAGCAACCAACAACAACAAGAATCAAAGAAAATCACTTACCCATTTAATATCTTCACTATGAGCAAAAATAACACAAAGCTTGGTGTTTCTCCTCAAACAATCCACAATGTCCGAATGTGTATCTTTCTTGCAAGATTTTAGTATAAAAATCTTGTGTGTAAAACGTATGGTGAAGAGAGAGTGAGAGAGAATGTATGGTGAAGAGAGGTATGGTGAAGAGAGGTAGAGAGGAAGAGGGAGAATAGAGAGGAAAGGTGTTATGAGAGGGGTATTTTTGGTATTAAATGAAAGATGAGCATTGATATCATATGGTGGTTAACTTTGGTTCAAATTTTAATTATTAAGCTAATGTAAGTATGATTAATCAAATTTCCCTAAGTTAATTGGTCATTTTAGCACTAAAACGTAGTATAGTGGCATCGTGGTTGGGTAATGGGTCCTAAGCTTTGTGGGGAGTCTTTTCGTTCAAATATTGAAATACAATGTTATTGTTTCTTTTAGTTGAGTCTCTCTTTGACGTCTTTACTTTTGTTGATGAAACTCAATACCTTAAGAAGGAAGTTAGGCACATATTACACATGTTTTCTTTATTGGTGATCTTTGCTTTGTATACGGAAAACTTATTGAAAGACAACACAACAGAGACACCGCCAGAAAATATAGTCAGCCAACAAAATTGAAAACATATTATAATGTTCACAAGACTTTAAAAGTATTTTTCAATATACAAAACCAAAACAATATTCTCTTCACAATAACAGAAGGGTTATAAACTAGTGAATAGTATTTATATTCGCACGATAAACCTACAAGTTTTAAATTAAATTTTATATAAAAGAATTTACAACATTTATCATAGTTTCCTTTAATTTAATTTTGATAAAATTTAGCTTTGACTTTCTATTTATGATCAATTAAGATAACAAATTTAGCTTTGTCACGTTCACACACCGACACAACACACACGTTGCCACCCTCTCTCACTCCATCTATATCATCATACTTTCTCTCTTTCTCTTTGTAAAGGACAAAATGAAAAAGAAAAGTCTTATTTGCGTTGGCAGGTCTCCTAATTATACACAGTTAGTTTAGTAAATTGGTCTTCAAACTTTTTTTTAGCAAATTGGTCCCTCCAACTTTAATTTTTTGGCAGTGTTAGTCCTCCACCGTTAATCACTAACGGTTGATGGACTAATTCACAAAAAAAAAAAAAAGTTAGGAGACCAATTTTCCAATAAAACTAATTAAACTTTAAGAATAATAATTAGGACTTTTTTTCTTTTTTGTTTGAGGGGTATCTTTTACATAAATATGGAGAAAATAAATAAAATTCTATATTTATGAAAAAAAAAATTATACAAAATATGGTAAGTTTTGAATTTTTTTTAAAATATGGTAATTCAATAAAATATAAAAAAAAATAAATTACCATAAACCTAATTACACAACTCTCTCTCCTCTCTCCTCTCTCCCTCATGATATCTCTATTTCTTTTCTCATTTCTTCCTCTCTCCTCTCTCTCAGATCTCTATTAGTGATGCTACCTCCGTCGCTACCCCTAATGGCGACGCACCTCGCCCCTCTGGTTCTTTGTCTTCTTCTTCTTCAAATCTGATTTTATTATTCTTCTTCTTCTTCACATCTCATTTTGTCATTTCAAATTTGATTTTGCACTTCATATTTGATTTTTCTAGTTTTTTTTCTTCAAATATGTTTAAGTAACCAGGGACCATGATGCCTGATTCATTTTATTCATATCTGACTTTTTTAAAACTTAGTTGTAACCATTTACAATAACGATTAATTTAGATTCTTTTGTTTAGATTTGATTTTGTTTTCACACCTGACTAAGTAACCAGGTGTCACGACGACTGGTTTTTTTTTTTCAAACCTAGCTGTAATGAGTTACGATTATGATCAGTTTAAATTTTTTGTTTGAATCTTTTTTTTTCTAGGTATGGCTAAGTAACTGGTTGCCATCACAATTTTTTCACACCTAGTTGTAACTAGTTTCCTTCACGATCAATTTAGTTTATTTTTTCCATATTATTTTTTTTCCAAATCTCAATAAGTAACTAGTTACAATTTAGTTGATATTTTGATAATGGTACATTACTAAAAAAAATCAAAATTACTTTTATAGTTGTAACCACTTACTACAACACCCCTTAAAAAATAAAAATGATTGTTATAGTTGTAACCAGTTATTACACATCACTAAAAAAAATTGACAGTGGCATACCATTACTATCACAAAAAAAAAATCAAAATAATTTTGAAAGTGGTAACCAGTTACTGCAGATAAAATGTTGATTGAAGAAGATAAAAAAAATGGAAGAAAAAAATAAGAAATGGGAATAAAAAGTATGGTGAGGAAGGTCTCGGTTTTTTTTTCAAAGAATTATGTAAAAAAAAATATTTTATAAAATATGAATGATAAAAAAATAATACAATCTCAAAACATATCAAAACTAGCTACAAAAAATATATAAAAGATAAAATATGGTATACAAATAAAATTTTACAAATATATGGGGAAAAACTCCCATAAAAATGTAAACTAGAAAAATATGCCATAAAATACTTAAAGAAAAAAAAAACTGCCATATTTTTCAAAGTTTAAGAAAAAAATCACATATTTGGTGTAATTTTCTTTTTTTTCTTCTAAATGAGTAAGGTGCATATATTTCATTATTTTCATCCATTTTGTTATAAAAAAATAATATATTAAATTAGAATTACTTACTAAAATTGCCTATAGTACCATTTTATTTATTTTTTTCAAAAAAGGATCATTATTCTATTTGCTCATTAAAAACTTTGACCAAAATTATAATGGTTCAAAATGTTTCCATATGATGATTTTTTCTATATTGATTTTAAGAAATTAATTCTTTTTAAATACTTATTTTTATATATTCTTCTTACATAAATATCAATATCATTAATATAAGCATCTTATTTATATTTATTTTATAAATTTTATATTTTTCTACACTTGATTTAAAATTTTATTGAAATTGCTAGTTATTAAATAATAAAAAAAAACTAAAATAAACTTTTTACAACTATATTTTTTGCCCCAAATATTAAATATTTTCAACATAGTAAAAGTCCATATGATGATTTTTTCTATATTATATTTTTACAACTATATAAATTTTGAACAATATCTTAGCACATAGGTCAAAAAATTTTGGCAAGCTAGTCCCCAAACTTATTTTTTTAGCAAATTGGTCCCCCAACTTTGATTTTCTTGGCAGCAATAGTTCTCCACCATTAGTGATTAATAGTGCAGGACTAATGCCGCCAAGGATTCAAAGTTTGGAGACCATTTGCGAAAAAAAATCAGATACCAACCTGTCAAACTATGTACATTTGGGGGACTTGTCATGCAAATAAGCCAAAATAAAATGAAAAAAGAAAAAAAAAATTATACAACCTATAATAAAATAAAATAGTTGATGGAACTACCGATTATCCACTCTTCTATATATCAATAGATATATATTGTATTTGTACTTTTCCACTTTTAAATTTTATTTTTAAAGATAAAATATAAAAATTATACAAAAAAATTGTTGTCAAATATGATCACCTACTTATGATTTATGTTTAATCTATATTTAGTGCTTATTTAATTGTTGAAATTTCTTGTTATTTTAGATCGTTTTGATGGGATGCAAATTGTTTTGTTAAGATGTACACCAATATTTACTCTAGTTTATTCACGTGTATAGATAAGCTTTTGCCAGGGTTTCTTTAAATGATAATTTTTGTGCCTAGTTTCCAAGAGACTGCTTCCGTAAACATTACAATGGCGCGTATCATGGTGTTTCTACTGTGTGCTCTGACTACTGCCCAAAAAAATACAAAAGAATCTAGTGCTTTTTAGTCCATTTGAGCCCTGGATCATAGACTCCTCTTCAAAGCGAACAATGTACCAAATAGAAGTTTCCATGAAAAGGGGACAAAACTCAAAACATATCAGATATAAAGTTGAGGAAAAGAAGCCAAATTCATTTGCGTCATTTTCCATTGGCAATGCAGAATTTGCAAAATCTTTCTTATTTGTCTGATTGTGCCAGCTTAGAATCACATAACATCTAAATTTCTGCTGCTCTCTAATCTACAACTACAATAAATGGCAAACAAGCAAGCAGGTATCTCATAATTTTATTCCTTTATGGAATACAAAGTTTTGGCACTTCAAAATTCCCCTAATAAAATAACATTTGGGAAGTTCAAACACTTCTGGGAAACTTTCCATTAAATTGTAAGAAGACAAGGGAAGCTGGCTCATGCAGTCATACCACTTGATTCACGATTGTTGCTTCTGCCTTTCCTGTTCCAAATTGGAGTGGTCTCTATCAGCTTATGAGGGACAAGGCGGTGTTCACGCTTGGTGAGTTTGCGGAAATTGTGAACTTTCAGTCTTGCTATCTCTGCCTCCTCTTCAGGGGTAGTTTCCCTAACAACTACTGTCAGTCGACACTCAGGTCTCACCATAATTCCGCTTCTTCCTTTAGCGTGATAAGAAACTCTCTTTTTGAAAAAGCCTTTCCCAACAAAGGCCTCAGCTGCAGTGTATAGAGAAATGTAAGTAGGGTAAAAGACAAAAAAACAAAAATGAAACTTTACACTCATTTATTTACCAACAAGAAGGCGTTCTGGATCCAATCCATGATTATGAGTTGCATTTGCACGGGCTGAGTGAATAACCTGCAAAACAAAGTGTGATGATTCAAACTTTCATCCTCTTTAGAACAATTAAAAATAGCAATAACCTTTTGACTGAGCAAGGTGTTAAGACTGATAGTATCACCTGATAGACAGTCTTTGAAGCTCGCTTCACAGTCACTTGCAACTGCAACAATGCGTCCTCAACACGCATTCCACGCACTAATGCAGCAACCAAATTTACCTTCTTTGGACTCTGGAGTAGTAAACATTAATTAAGTACACAAGATAAAGCACATGAGTTAAATGTAAATACATGGAGAATACAAATAATCTGTAGTATTGAGGTCCTTCAGATTAAGTACAGACTGGAGGAAAAAAAATGTAAACAATAGTATTTCACTTGCTACTTTGAATGCCAGCGTAAATAAGTTTTCCATTTGAATGCTATTTCTAATACCAATAGCAGTATTGCATGACTATTATATTCGGGTAGGCAGATCAAGTCTTTTCTACAAGGAAAAACTCCCAACTAGATGGTACTCGTTAAAAAAATTGTCTTAATCCCACATCACTTTTAGTTTGCCATTTCTTTTCATGAAAATGACAGAAACCTTATGGTCAAAACAACAGCAACAACAACAGAAAACCTCATCAAGATAATTAAATCTGTACTACCACTAACCCTCTCAAATTTACCAGTTACCAGCAAATCTTTTATCATAAAACCAACATTGATACATGATAAAATTTGTGCAGCCTGTACCTGTTTTATCTTTTTCAATACAGCTTGAACTGTAGAAGGCTTAGAAACTGCTTTCTGCTGCTGGTCTTCTGCTTTGCCACTATTTAATGCCAAAACAGGGGTCAATGGAGACCTTATAGGTGCTTCCTCAGATGAATCTGCTAGTAACTTCCTTGATGTAGAAATTTCCTGTGTTAACGAGGAGATAAAACACTTTAGGGCAGTAAAACAAGCAAAAAATAGTATTTTACGTAAATACACCATGTTTCATCTCGATAAAATTCATATGATAGTCCACAAATCCTATCATGATGAAGGGAAAAAGAAAAAGAAAAAAAAAAAGCAAGAGAGCAAGCAAGCACAACTACACAATTTTAACTCCCCCTACATTATTTCTGACCAATCAAAAGATCATGCAAAGGGATGAGGGGAAAAAAGTATTAGACCAATATCAGCAAGTGCCACTGATAGAAGAATTTACTAAAGAAATTAAGCTAGGAACTGGGGGGAAGATTACAATCAGATATAAGAGCAGAACTACAGAGCTAGACAGGGACATTGGATGGATTGTAGATGAGCTCCATTATAAGAAGACCCAAAAACCATGTGAATGCTGTTATAACTAACAAAACACTTGTGTCCTGTGCAAAATACTTTCCTCCAGTCAGTTTAAGCAAATTTCATAGTCATAGAAAAATTATTAAAAGCATGCCCTAGAACATTTTATTCGTTCAGCATCACTTGTAACACAAGGCATTGATACAGAAAATCATATATCTATAATCTAAAAATCTCACGAGAACATTTGAGTTGTTGAGAACAAAAATTATATTAGTTCACAGTTTTATAGAAAATTTGTAATTATACAAACCATATGTTTCATTTTGAAAAAATTATCATCACATAGTAGAAAATTATAGAGCCCAATAACGTTACCAACTGTTGAAGGTATTGATAAAAGGGCCTCAAAATGGTTGCAGAGGCTGGATTCTTCAGCCTTTGAAGGTAAGAAAATTCAGCTGTAAAAGTATGACGACAAAGAAAAATTGCAATTAACATTCCAAAATTCATATGAAAAGTGATAAGAAGACAAAAAGCATCCTGGCAAGAGAATAGAAAACGGACCTGGCTTAGACAAGAACCCTGTGCGAGAACTACATAAGTTGGCAGATGGAGTGTAACTATGTTCCACTTTTTTCCCAACATGCTTTAGTAGGGATTTTATATGTCTTTGCCACCCAACCATGGCTTCCAATCCTTATCAAAATAAAATAAAAATAGAATTCTCGACCTACACATATCACAAAATAAACGCTCTCTTAGTTAAATATATGAGTTGCAAAATGGAATTTTGGATATGACCCATCTAAACAATAAAGGTATATAACATTCCTAACACTACAAATGAAAACTCAATTTAGTATAACGTTAGAAAATGTTTCCTCCCACCTCATTGAGCCAAACAGCAGCCAGGGCAAGCAATGGTAAATATAGATAAAGTATTATTGTTAAATTGTGATATTAAACCTCATCATGGTATGAGGGCTTTAAGATAAGTGTAACAGGTCTTTCTTCTACTCTTAGCTGTTTTTCCCCCTGGAAATGATCTCTCATGGCTTTACCTATTATCAAACCCTAAAGATTTCTTAAAGCTAGATTGTCATTCTTTTTTTCCATCTTTGGAATGTGTCTTTGAAGGGTTCCCCATACTGTTTGATAATACATCATTTTAACAAGGATCTGACATAGCTAGAAGCAGACTGTTGAGAAACATAAACAACGCATGATGTGATTGGAAAAGCTGAAGCAACTCCACTCTAGGATCATCGGATCACCACCCACAATTCTAGTAAAAAACTGCCAAATATCTGACTTTCCCTCAGGCTTTTATTTTTCTCATTTTCTTTTTCCCCTTCTACTTCAACATCAGGCATATGCATATCATTTTCTTCAACAACAACCTCATCTTCTACTTCAAATTCAATAGGAATATCTTTTGAAATATCCATAATTCCACCTAAAAAATAAAATTGATTTTAGACCTATGATAATGACTTAATGAGCATGCCAGTTACAAAGTGAAAACAAGAAAAACATAAAACATAATATTTTATTAGCCAACATACCTACCAATCCTAGAGTATTATACAACATATTAACAAAAATTAAGTATTAAACATAATTTCCTATCTTATCACACACAAATCAGTAATACAGCCAAACAAATACCACAAATCCCAGAGCATTGGATTATATCATACTTTAAAAGGAAAAAAATTAGAAAGAAAAAAAACTAACCAGAATACCACAAGTCCACAATGATGTCCAACAGCCAAGCAAATATCTCAATGAGATGTACTCCAATAGATAATTGATCAACCTTAAAAAAAAGTATAGGAAAATCAACATTAGTATAAGTAAAGTAATAAACTGAAGAAAATCAAAATCATATAATATACTGTATATTAATATATGTATATAAATAACTACATATATTGTATAAACTATATAAAGGGAGAGAGAGAAACCGTACCAGCGGTGAGGAATGAGGACTGAAGCCGTGAGGGTGACAGAGGCGGAGCCGTGCGGTGGGTGAAGCTCAGTTGGCCGCCGGCTGCACGAAACAGGGAACGAGCCGAGACCCGAGAGGGTGAGACCTTGAGATCCAAGAGGGTGAGATCGTGAGAGTGGAGAGGGAGCAGTCGGCGCCGGAGCCGGAGTGTGGCGTGGGTTACTGCGCCGGACTGCCTGCCTAACTGAGAGAGGAGAGAAGAGGAATGAGATGAGAGTGAGAAAGAGTAGAGAGGACTGAGGAGGCAGTGGCTGGTGAACCGAGTGACAGAAAGAGAGAGTTAGGTTGTCCTTAGGTTTTTCTTTCTTGCCTTATTTTTTTTTCCATGGGTCCGTCCGTGTGTGTGCTTTTTTTTTATATGGAAACTTTACACTATATGCATAGTGAAATATTTAAATTTTTTAACATGACAAAAATACTCTCCACACTCAAATTTAACACTTCACAAATTTTTTTCTCTACATCTTTCTCTCATCCATCATTTACAGCCATTTTTTTATAGCTACTCGGATCTGGAACGGATTGGAAGTTTCTTGGCATTTTTTAAGAGAAAAAAGCATAGGTAAGTATCATTTCATTAATCTACTTGTGAATATGAAATATCATGGTTAGATATTAGATTTGAACTGTTCCACAGTTGAGTTTTGATTTTTTTCTGCAATTTTTGAACTGTTCTTCAGATCTGCGATTATGTGGGAGCCATTCCAAAATCGATGGTATATTGATGGCATTTCGATGGCACATCGATGCCATTTCGATGGTACATCGATGGAATGTCAATGCTGAGGCGAACATCTAATTTAGATGTTATTTTTTATGATATATCGATGTTGAATCGATGCCATATATGTTGATTTGGTTCAGCATCGATATGGCATCGATATACCATCGAAATGGAATTGCGTACAGATGGAAACCATCAGCATCGATGATACATCGATGCCATTTCGATGGTACATCGATGGAATGTCAATGCTGAGGCAAACATCTAATTTAAATGTTATTTTCGATATAATATCGATGTTGAATCGATGCCATATATGTTAATTTGGTTCAGCATCGATATGGCATTGATATACCATCGAAATGGAATCACGTATAGATGGCAACCATCAGCATCGATTATGCATCGAAATGTCATCGATGTGGCATCGATGTTGAACTGCAATACAGATTTTCATAGGCATCGATTCATCATCGATTTACCATCGATTCTTCATCGATTACACTTTATTTTTATAATTTTCTTATGTTTTTTATTTTGTAAATTTGCAGGTTCCAGAGTTAATATAATTGTTTCTTACAATGGTGTTTGGGAATAAAAAGCAGAAAAATGGAATTTCAAAGCTGGTTTGAACACTATAATACATGTACCAATTGATGTTGGTTACATAGAATTATTGGAGAAGTTGTATTCAAAGTTGAAAGTGGATAGGTCCTTGTTCGACTTAAAGTTGGAAGTGTCGTTTACATGCAATGATTTTAGCGTAGATCCCATTGAAATCACAAATGATGAAGGAGTTAGTGCTCTTATTCTTGAAAATTCGAAGTCCTTAAAACATCGGGTTCCTTTATGCGTTAGTTCGATTGCAAAGAACATTGCTCTTATTGATCCATCTCCTAGAGCGAGTGTTAATATGGAAAATCATAATCAATCCTGCACGGTTGTTCCACAAACAGCTCCTGGGCCAAGTGTATGCATGTGGGAGGTCCTAGTCATAATGAAACTTTTTTTCTCCCAACAAATCTCTCGCATGATGATGGGTATGAGTATGAGCCTTATGTCAATGACAATCCAGTTGCCCATTTTGGTGATGATGATGAAAGAGTTGAGGGGTGCAGTAGTTCTGATGATAACTCAGAGGATCGATTGTCGATGCTACATGTGGTTTAAGTAGATAATTTAAATGTACGAGCATTGCCAAGACGTCAAGAAAGCCAAGGACGGAGGACTGCTAGCTCAGAGAGTAGTCGTCCAACTACACAAGATGATGGAGTTCTCCAGCATATACTGCTGAAGATATCCCATGCCCCTCTTATGTTATCCCCACGTTATCTGGGGTGAGTTGTGGAGTAATAGAAGTTGGGAAGGTTTTTGAGAACAAGTTAGAATTGAAGACGAAGGCACACTTGTATGCAATGAAGCAGAACTTCGAGTTTGTGGTGAAGAAGTCAGGTACTGAAGTTTGGTATATCACTTGCAAGGATCCTGATTGTGGGTGGAGATTGAGGGGGAAGAGAATTCCTAAATCTAAAATGTTTGAGATAACTCATTTCACCAACAAACACACTTGCTCACTTGACCTTCGACATAAAGGCCATCGCCAAGCTGCACCTTGGGTTATTGGTCATTGCATAAAGAAAAAATATCAGACTGGATTGAATGCGTACATGGCAAACAACATAAGAGAGGACATTAAGAATGATTATGGCATTGAGTTGTCATATGGAAAAGCTTGGAGATGCCGAGAGAAGACTATTTCTTATGTCAGAGGGACACTGGAA
Organism: Humulus lupulus; assembly: GCF_963169125.1. Lineage (NCBI taxonomy): Eukaryota > Viridiplantae > Streptophyta > Magnoliopsida > Rosales > Cannabaceae > Humulus > Humulus lupulus. The sequence continues at coordinate 32,228,155 of NC_084799.1, forward strand.
GCATCCTACCAGAAGTTACCATCGTACTTGTTCATGCTTCAACAGAAAAATCCTGGGACGTTGACAGATTTTGTCACTGAGGAAGATCGATTCAAATATTGTTTTTTCTCACTCGGAGTTAGTAGAAGAGGATTTCGTACATGTCGGCATGTGTTATGTGTGGACGACACTTTTTTAAAGACAAAATACGGTGGGCAGATGTTATGTGCAGTCGCGTTAGATGCAAATAACCATCTATATTCAGTTGCATTTGTTATTGTGGATAGTGAGAATCATGATTTTTGGAAGTATTTCATGTCAAAGCTAAAGGAAGCGATTGGGGAAGTCGAGGACCTGGCGTTTGTATCTGACAGTTATGCAAGTAGTACACATGCCTTGGAAACTATTTTCCCCGATGCTTATCACGGTGCTTGCTACCACCACATTAGTATGAATGTGGTTGCTAAATTCAAGATTGATCATTGTCATGTGTTGATGTATAATGCGGCATATGCTTTTAGGAAATCCGAGTTGCACGCTAACTTCGAAAAAATCAAATCAAAAGACCCAGCCATTGCTCAATACCTAGAAGGCATCGGTTTTGATAAGTGGTCCCGTGCTTACTTTCCTGGAAATAGGTACGTCATTGTGAATTGTATTTTAATTTATGAAATCTTCTAAATGTATGTTACTATTAAATGTTAGTTTTCCTGGATACTAGGTACAATATAATGACAAGCAATTACACTGAAAGTTTCAACAATAAGACCTGGGACGCTAGGAGCTTTCCGATAACTACATTCGTCGAATTTATTCGCTTCACACTGTAGTCCTGGTTCTGTGATAGGAGAGAAACTAGCAAGAAGACAACTACAACTCTTGCACCGACCTATGAGAAAAATTTGGTGGATATGGCTGAGAAAGCTCAATTCTTGATTCCTTATGCAATAGGGAGGCATGAGTTCCATGTGTTAGATGGTGAGCTGAATGGTGAAGTCGACCTCCTGAATAAGACATGTACATGTGGCGTGTTTCAGATTATTGGTATCCCATGTGCTCATGCACTATCTGGATCCCTTAAGCGAGGGGTGAACTTTTATTCGTTATGTTCAGATTACTATAAAATTGAGACATGGAGGTCCTGTTACACAGAATCTATATATCCTACTGGTAATGAGGAAGAGTTGATTGTTCCACATGACATTATAACAATAAAAGTGAGAACACCTGCGCAGAAAAACCCGGTTGGTCGTTCAAAGAAGAAACAAGGTAGGCCTAAGACGAAACGCCATCCTTCCAATGGAGATAAATTGGTTGTATAATGCAAGTGCGGCACTTGTGGAGGTCTAGGCCATAATAGGGCAACTTGTAAAGTTCGTGTTTGAAATTTATGGCATCAATGTTAAACTTTTTATTTGGGTACTAATGGTCTTTGTTAATCTTTTTATTTGTGTATTAATGGACTTTGTTACTCTTTTTATTTGTGTATTAATGGACTTTGTTACTCAAAATGACATTTTTTAAATACAAAACTAAGGAGAAATATACTATTGTGTGTCATCGAAATCAAAATAAATGTTCTAACATCAAGGGTACACATTCTCATAAAAAATGTCGATGCATAATTTATCCCTGAAGTACTGAATGTTGTCCTCGATGACATATGATAAGGTAATGTCTCCAAGAAAAAACTCCAAGTGTTTGATGGCGAATACGCTGCAATCTCCGCTGAAACCAAGAAATCTTGATTGTGAGTGTATTGAAAATTAAAGGAGAACAGTGTTATGAAAAACTGAATTTAGTACGTCTACCTGGTTCTAGACTGTGGGACAATATCAGTGGACATGCACCGCCAATCAAAGTTTGGAACGATGATCTTCGGTCTAGCTATTTTCAACTTAGGGTGTCCTTTAAACATACCAGAAGCGTTGAGTAAAGATGGAAGCATCCTAGTCCAAGGCTCGATCAACTTAGACAACTTATTATGGCTAAAGTTGGAATGATCTGAGTCAAATACAGTGATCGTCCAATCAGCGAAATTTACTTCGCAAAGGACCCAGTGCCGATTTTCCAAGCACCAGTGGAAGTAGACCTCGTTGCAATCACCCCAAGGCTTCTTGTATTTTTTGGCATCTCCTTTCAAGAAATTAAGAATGTCCGAGTCCCATTGGTAAGTCCTGCCATTTTTCTTGAATTCCTCATATCTAGCAGGAATATATTGTGCAAATGATGAATCAAGTACGGTGGCTTTCACGGGGTACATCTTCGGCAACTCAAAAAGACGGCTCCGTATAAGATAATTCGTAGCATCGAGATGCTGCAAATAAATAGAGTAACGTTAAGGAAGAGTTGATTGTTAAAATGAGATAAATGTTCTAACAAACATAAGAGACTTACAGTTTCTGCCAACCATTCTTTTGCCACCTTCAACTTCAAGAACCAAACAGAGGTCCCATCACAACATTCCAACTTCATTGGTCTGTTGTTGTCAATCTCACCGAGTACCCATCGGTTAAAAGTTGTCAACATATCTTGATCCAACACCTTTAAAGGAAGGATCGCAACTGGGTCCTTGAACTTTGGTTTCTTGGCTGCTGGAGTATAGTCCTCGTACGTTACTAGTCTCAGTCTAGTGCGCTTACCTGTAAAGGAGCAATTAGTATCTAATCTCTTTAAAATATGTAAAAACTCATGGATTAGTCGTACCTAAGACCGTCTACACTGGCTGAGAAGGTGTGGCTTCTCCAACAGAAGGCTCGTAACATGTGGGGAGAATGTCGTACTCTACATCCTCTGTTGGAGTAGGTGCAGGAGTAGGTATACCACCTAGTGTTGCCAGCTTCTCTAATATGACTTCTTGATTTTTAAGGACGATACCTAGAGTGGCCTTAACCTCATCCACTGGACCTGATAGTCTGGCCATCTCACCCAACACCTCCTCATAAGCCCCAGGAGCAGGTGCAGAAGTAGGTTCTGTACTAGTATCTGGAGCAGTCTCTGTCGGGGCATCCTCCACAAATATGCCAGCCTCCACGGCTATCTCAGCCACCGCAGCAGCCTCTGCCTCAGGATCGTAAGGTCTTCCATCCTCTAGTGCAGGCTGGATCATATTCTGCAGCATCGCATACCTAGGAGCATCCCCCTCTGTCCTCTGATATATGGCATCGAAGAAGTCTCGCTCATTTGGTCGAGGCCTTAGGATAGAAATGCATGACAACTGTAATGGAAACAAAATAATCAAATTAGAAATGACATAAGTTGATTAGTATAATTCAAAAGTTCTTGAATTATTTAAATTTAATATAACTTACATGTCTCCTCGCAAGTACATCCTTCAAATGCAAATGCTTCGGCTGGCCTATGCTCTCCCACTGTAGCATCCTAGGGAACTTGAATCCATAGGGCTTGGCGTGTTCCTTTTGTAAATCAAGAATCGTCTCGTATGCCCAATATTGCATGGCTGGTGGATACCCCTTGCAAGTGTACTTTGCCTCCACCTTAACACCCTTAGAAGACTCCATCTCAGTGATCTTCTCCGCCTTCTTACCTGGTATTGTAGCACCAATCGCTTTCATATCTCTATTGAATTGTTTCACAATTGTATCGAATGAAAGGGATCCCCACGGATACTTCTCAAAATAATCTAAATCCTCGACCATCAACAATGAATCTCGCCAAATAGCATTGTCGTTCTCAGCGCCCAATAGTATCCCCTCCACAAAGTAAACCAAACTGAGCTTGTACAAATCATCAGGTACATCGCACATACTAAAAGCTCATTCCAACATACTGAACCGAATGTCTTTCCCGGGTTCCACACTGAAATATGTATCAACTAGGCGGGAGGAAGTAATGTGAGGTTGAATGTCAACGGCAAGTGGTGGACAGGAGCAGCTCAGGCCGGTGATAATGGCAAACTCGTGCACCCCAAACTTACATAAGTTTGGGCCCATCAAGAAGTGCACCTCATCGCCATGCGGAGACTTGACCTTCCGCAAAAGCAGTGTGTGCACCAATGCCCCAGAGAACAAAAAGGGAGGGGCTGTGAAGAATGGTCCAAAAACAGACTCATTCACCCTCCCCAACAATCCATGCTCCTCAAATCTTTTCTTCAATTTTGTTAACCTCCCGGAACCCCTATAGGTCATACGACTGACATAATGATCCTCTATATGGATCTCAAGCAGTGGGATACGTTTGGGTGGCATTTGCAAAATATCCAAAAAAAAAAAGAGAATTAGTTGAATTTACAAAAAATACTCAGTCTGTTGTTGTCATCGAAATACTATCGATATACCATCAAAATAGCATCGATAGAGCATGGAATAAACATATAAAGTCATCGACATCGCATCGACATAGCATCGAATAACCATCGATGCATCACCATAAAATTAATGTGCTCGAACAACCGTCGATATACCATCAAAATAGCATCGATGGAGCATTGAATAAACATATAAAGCCATCGACATCGCATCAACATAGCATCGAATAACCATCGATGCATCACCATCAAATTAATGTGCCTAAACAACCATTGATATACCATCGAAATAGCATCGATGGAGCATCGAATAAACATATAAAGCCATCGACATCGTATCGACATAGCATCGAATAACCATCGATGCATCACTATCAAATTAACGTGCTCGAACAACCATCGATATACCATCGAAATAGTATCGATGGAGCATCGAATAAATATATAAAGCCATCGACATCGCATCGACATAGCATCAATATAGCATCGAATACCCATCGATGCATCACCATCAAATTAATGTGCTCGAACAACCATCGATATACCATCGAAATAACATCGATGGAGCATCGAATAAACATATAACAGCCATCGACATCGCATCGACATAGCATCAAAATTTCATCGACTTTTATAAAAAAAATGAAAACCATGCAAGCATCGACATGACATCGATATACCATCGATTGCGCATCGATGGAATATCGCCTTCATTTACTGGTCCATCGAAATACTATCGATGGAGCATCAATTGCGCATCGATGAACAACTTTTCAATATTTTAAAAATCTGCACATGCACTGTATGTCATCAAATTACCATCGATGAAGCATCGAAATGGCATCGATGTGGAATCGAATGAACATCAACCCACAAATTTTTTGCATAATTTAAACATAATCTTCCAAAATGATGCACATAGAATCAAACCCATTTTAAGCTACATTTTTGCAAAATAAAGATTAACAATCAAACCCATTTCATCGATTTATACATTACGATTCAATTTTTTTTTTTTTTAAAAAAAACCACATGACAACTGTCTTACCTTACCGTGGCCGGCGATGGAGAAGAAGGTGGCGACGGTGGCTGTGAGGAGAGAGAGAGAGCTTCGCCTGAGAGAGATGGTGAGAATGTGAGGGGTCTTCTCGGTTGAGAGAAAATAATGAGAGAGTTTGGCTGGGAAGAGAGAATGTGAGGGGTCTGCTCGGTTAATGGTAGGGGTGTTTTTGTCCAATATTAAAAAATGGCATAGGTTTGGGAGAGTATGTTATGTTGGCATTTAAAAAAAAAAAGTATGTTATTGAACATACAGTGTAAAATTTCCCTTTTTAAATTGACCCATTTTATGTAATTAATAAAATAAGAGAAATCTACAAAAATTCAATGAAAGTTAAAAAAAAAAATGAAAAATACGGTGCATTACAAAAATATGGAATTTTTGGATAAAAACACGGAGTAGCAAAAGTATAAATATGGAGTGACTTTTAAATCGTAAACAAAAGCGGTAAAATATAATTCTTTGTGATCAACGTTTACAAACTTGTAAATATCTGTTACAGAATTATAAATATCTGTTACATATTTGTAAATAATATTTACAAAAATCAGTTTTAAAATTGTATTTTTTTTTACAGAAAACTTACGAACAAATTCGTAACTAATTTTTTATTTTTGTAACAATAGTTTACAAATCTAATTTCATAACTAGGAAATATATTTTTATAACTAACATTTACAAAAATAATTTATAGTTAAGAAATTCTAACCAACATTTACATAAAAATATTATACTTTTCCATATGTAACAATATTGCACCAAAAAATTACAGTAACTATCAAATTTATATTATACAACTTTAAAATATAAATTTAAGATATTCATTATTTATAAAACACTTTATTATATATATAATGCAGTTACATGAATTACAATAATTTTATAAACAAGTTTTACATTTTTGTAACAGTAGTTTGCAAAACTAATTTCACAATTAAGAAGTTTATTTTTGTAACTAACATTTACATAAATATTTATAAATTTATTTAACATGATTGTCACAAAAATTTACACAACTAGCTTTTTAACTTAAAAATATATTTTTGCAACAAAATTTAAACTTTGACTGGATTCAGATTTTAGTTCAACATTGAGTGTTGAGATTTGACTAACTATGGTTTTCAAAATAATATAATATTTTTTATCACCATTTCTCCTACTACTATTAATATATGTTACAAAAATTTATGAATATATATATAATAAAATTGAAAGATAATTTATATTAATTTAAATAAAAATACGATTGTAAACAAATTAATTATAAAAAATATTAATGGAGAGAAAAAAAAAGTGAAAAAGCCCATATTTAATTTGAAATTTTGTGAATGATACTAAGACAATAAAATAAGAAAAGTAAAAGAGCAAATATATAATTAATAGTAGAGGAAATATATGCGGTGGTGTAAATTCACCGTATTTTGGTTATTATTTTATATTACCGTATAAATCAAACTTTTTTTTTAATTACCGTAAAGGATGTAATTTTCCCATAAAATAATACATTGGTCTGGACACATGGCTAAATTTCTTCTAATTTGGTAAACTAATAATCTATTGTACATACTTAATAGCTAATCTAAAATATAGCACTTTTAAAGACAAATAACAAGTATATCTCTTGAAAAATAATTTAATATATATATGTGCGGGTAATGCTCTAACCCATACTTGCCCACCCACTTAGCAGGTTGGGTTGAACCTAATTTTAGTGGGTTTTTAATGGGTGGGCTCAATGTGGACAAATTTTGATAAGTTGAGGAGGTGGGACGGATTTGTGGATCTTTTGTGCACCCCTATTTGGAACTGTAAACTTTATTTTGTTTTAATACATCTCCTTTCAACACAGCTAATATAAACATTAAAAAAAAAGAGATTATCAATTTAAAAAAAAATTAAATTGTACAAAGTATAAATGTAGAAAATTGTGATTTTATTTTCAATTTTAATTCTTATGTTATAATATTTTTATGATATGCTAATATATATATATATTTTATTATTTATTTCATATTAACTTTATATTTCATAAAAAATGATAGTTGTCATAGTATAACTTAATTTTGGATATTTCTAAAAAAAACATAATTTTGGATACATTTTTTTAGGTTTTTTTTTTACAAAATATGATTATTTTTACTTAGCTAATTATGATTAATGTTCTAAGTTATTAATTTTATTATTATTATTATTATTTTAGTTTGGAATATATAAATAATTATATATAGATGAGAAAATTAATAAACTCTAAAAAGGTGAATAAATAAGTTTGTTGATCAAGGATGGCCATCGACACTCTGAGATAAATAAAATGATAATTAAATAAATAAGAGCACACATAATTTATAGTAGTTCAACTCTAAGGATTGACAATGACTTACATCCTGTGGATGCCAAAAATCCCCCAAGGAAAAAAGGTCTGGTCCCTTATTGAAGTAAACGACTAAGGGGCACCGAAGCCGTCAAGTATGCGATAGAGGCCGAAGGTTATTACGTGCTGTGAATACGAAAAATTGTCCCTTTGAACACCCCGCACCAAGTCGTAGGGATAGACCTCAATATATGAAGGTCTTCTATGCAACTCCCCAAGAATGACTTCCCAAGTCGTCAAGATTCCTCCGAAAGGAGAAACGACTAGGCCATGTGTTGGGCGCAAGGGCCTCGCATAGCGAGGCATGCCTTGGCCGCCCAGTCCATCCTCCGAGACACTAAGGCCTCGTGTAGTGAGGCACGCCTTGCATCACAGGCCTGTGTCGAGACACTAAGGCCTCCCGTAGTGAGGCACGCCTCACGCCACAGGCCTCTTCCGCGTGCCAGCGCCTCGCACACCTAGTAGGACCTCGTTAGGAGCCTCGCGTACTAAGCGACTACGCCCCCGTCTCGCACCATGCCAGACCCTCATCAGGAGCCTCGCGTACCAAGTGACTGCGCCCCTGTCTCGCACCACGCGAGACCCTCGTTAGGCGCCTCGTGCACCAATCAACCACACGACGTCTTGCACCACACAACCTCACACCTCCTTGCATTCCAAAGGTGTCATCAATAGAGCAATTATATGAGCGGAGAAGGAACATCCAAAGGTTAAAGGAATAGGTGCCCTGTGAGGGTAAGAACCTATACACGACTCAAAGAGGTCGTACGGGTATACAGTATGTACTGGTATACGACTCGGAAGACCCCAGGCATCCGACCCTCGTATCCATGTCACACAGGTAGTGGTCGTACGAGTAAAGTACTTGATGTGGTCCTTCTCAGCCAACCTCTGATACCCATGCCTAGCAAGTAGTGGAAGTACGAGGAGTGAGGGCATGACTTGCATGTCTCTGACTACAAACAAGCATCGACAACACGATCCTCTGCTCCCCCAAGACCTGTGTCACTACCATGACAGTGTACCCAAGTACCTTCTTGTTCCCTGGGACCACCTTGTATCAAAGACCATTAGGGTCAAGCTATAAATAGACCTCCACCCTTCAAATTAAGGGTTTTTTTTTTTTGGAAAAATTAATGGTAGAGAGAGATAGTAAAGCAATAAATGAGATTTTCCTCCATTGTTGTTTGGCATGTTTCTTTCTTAAGTTTTTCCTAAGTTCAATCTACGCATTCTTTGTAACAAGCTTTGAGTTTTCCATCCATATATCGTTGACGAGTTTCTGCCGTCAATAGTTTGGCGTCGTCTGTGGGAAGAACAAGCATCGAGCCAACGTTCTTTCATCACTTCCAGTAAGGAAAAATGTCAAGGCGTTCAAAACGCTTACAACGAGTACAAGATGTTGAGGTTCATCTGGGCGGAGAACAACTGAAGGCTTCTAGGAAAGACCCTCCTCCACCTGAGCATGGAGATATGTCAGAGGAACGTCCGCCCCCAAGGGAGGAGAAGGAAGCATTGTCCCCGACTGTCCGGCACGACGGAGGTCATTTAGAGCCACTAGTCCACCCACATCCTCAGCCCCCGGTGGCACCATGCTCAGACCACCAAGACCCGGGTCCCTCGACATGCAGGCCAGGCAAGGGTCCCCGAGTACACTCGGTGAGTTCTAGCTCAAGGGCTCGCTTCTATGAGGACGAAATTTGCAAGTTGCACGAAAATAATCAAAGGCTAGAAACCTCACTAGAGAACATGCAGGAGGTTTTAAATGGCCTTTTGCAAGGAAAGTTAAGCCTACCCCTTCCGAAGCATAAGAAGAAAGAGCGTGAAAGAGGGGAAACCCCTGTCCTCGTAGACGATGGGAGAACCTAACTTTCCACCATCAATAATCCCCAAAAAAAGTATCCCCAGGAGCAAAGGCAGAGGGACGGAAATGGTCATAAGAATGAAGCCAAAGACCCCTCAAAAGAGGCGGCCCCTGGCCTAGGAGAAAAGCTCAATGGGGTGAGATCATAAGTAAGGACGACTCTTCCCATAGCCCTTCGAGGGGCAAAGAGAAGAGAAATGCAAACCCACTGAGCTGAGAGACTCTTTGAATAGGAGGCGACAGGAGTTGGACACCGAGATGAGGAGTCTTCGAAAGAGCGAGATCGTCACAGTGTCTGGGGGGCACGTTATCGATGAAGAGTTCGACTACGAGTCACCCTTCACAAGGGAGATCCAGGTTGAACAATTCCCCGCTAGCTTCAAAGAGCCTTGCATGACTCCGTATGATGGTACTACGGACCCAGAGTATCACTTAGACTCCTTCAATAACTTGATGAGGTTAAGGGGGGTCAACAGCAGAGCAAAGTGCCATTGCTTTGTCGTTACACTTAAAGGAGTTGCGTATAAGTGGTTCAAGAGGTTAAGGCCGGGAACAATCAAGTCATGGCATCAATTCTCTGGCGAATTTCTTCGGCAACACCATGCAGTCCGTGATTATGTTATGCCAATTACCAGCCTTGCTAACATAAAACAAGGTTAGAGTGAAAGCCTGAAAAGCTATATCCACAAATTCAGTATGGAAGCAACTAAGATGGGTAGTGCGACTAGAGCAGAGCTTAAGATAGAAATCACCCCTGGGATTCATTTTAAAAGCAGGTTATGGGATAACATGCTTAAAAGGGAGATTACGGTCTTAGAGGAGTTCTTCGAAAGAGCCCAAAAGTACATACGTGTGGAAGAGGGCTGTAGGGACTTGCATGTTGAGGAAAGCGAGTCTTCCTCTGATCATCCTTCCACCAATACGTCTGAAGATTCCACATAGAAGAGATCGTTGTGATAGAGGAGTCACTGATCAGGTTGAAGATTAGAAAATGTTTACAAGAAGGCTTCAAGGAAGAGACAAGCGGGATTCAATGAGGATAACCTCTAATAAGACTCCCTTTATATGAGTCACTTAAGAACCAAAGAAGTCATCACACTTGGCCTCCATAAAGATCCAAAGAGGTCACCAAGCTGACTGCAGAGATCTGAAACTGTCTGAGCATAAAAAAAAAAAAAAAATAAAGCGCTTGGCAAGATAGACCCCATCAACCGCTTGGGAGGTGTTCAACCTCGCAAGCCTCAACAGGCACCTATCCATGTGCGAAATAGGTGCCTAGCCTCACAAGCCTCAATAGGTTCCTGCTAAAGTTTGAAGCGGGTGTCTGGCCTTGTAAAATATATATGTAAGTACTTATAATACATATAGGTATGAGTGGTGAACCTTATAAGACAACATTTGAATCTATAAGGACAAGCTGCCCTTATAGAATCTAAGAAAGTCAAAAGGACCCTCAAAAGTTACCTCTCCACGAACGCACGCACCCTATAAAAGGACCCCATCGCAAAAGACCAAAGGGGAGCCCAAAGAGATCCCTAAGTCAAGATCGGCCGAGTCGCCTTACGGAGGGAAAAATGGCCTTGAAAATAGGCGCTTGTGAGGTTTCACAAATACCATCTCCCTATCGAGGATCCCACCTCTAGGGTGGATCACATCTGCACCAATCGACGCGCCAACAACTTGGTTTACAAAAAAATCACACAGTAGTACCACCAGAGCATAGTGAGTGTTAGGCATGGCAAAATGGGGCGGTATGGCGGGGCGGGGCCCCGACCCGACGGGGCATCTTTGCCCCGATAAAAACAGGGCAGAATTCGGGGCGGGGTCGCCCCGCCTTGAAAACTTTTTTTTTCTATACTCTAACCCAATTCTCTCATGCTACTTATATACATAGTACGTAAAATTGACATTTTATATGTGGTTTAGAATATCCTTAATTCTATATAGACTAGAAAGAATTATAAATATTAAAAAATATGTTTTATATAATTCATCCTTATTCTTGTATTTATTTTGTAAATTTTAAAATAAAAAAAAACACAATATAATATTTGATGGTGTAGTTGATACGAAGTGTAAAATATAAAGATTACAATAAAAAAAAATATTTAGGCTTAGGAAAAATTCTAAAATTATAATTTAATATTTCAAAAAAAAAAGTTAAATGGGGCGGGGCAGACACGCCCCAATTAAGCTGGGGCGGGGCAGACTCGCCCCATTTACATGCAAAGTGAGTGTAGCATTACAACGAGTCTACAAGTACGCCTAAAGGCCTCCTTATAGACTAGGGGCAAGTGTGGATGCCGAGAATCCACCAAGGAAAAAAGGTCTGGTCCCTTATTGAAGTAAACGACTAAGGGGCACCGAAGCCGTCAAGTACGCGATAGAGGCAGAAGAATATTACGTGCTGTGAATACGGCAAATTGTCCCTTTGAACACCCCGCACCAAGTCGTAGGGATAGACCTCAATATATGAAGGTCTCCTATGCAACGCCCCAAGAATGACTTCCCAAGTCGTCAAGATTCCTCGGAAAGGAGAAACGACTAGGCCATGTGCCGGGCGTAAGGGCCTTGCTAGCAAGGCATGCCTTGGCCGCCCAGTCCATCCTCCGAGATACTAAGGCCTCGCGTCGTAGGCACATGCCAAGCCACTAAGGCCTCGCATAGTGAGGCACGCCCCGCGTCACAGGCCCGTGCCGAGACACTAAGGCCTCGCGTAGTGAGGCACACCTCGCGTCACAGGCCCGTGCCGAGACACTAAGGCCTCATGTAGTGAGGCACGCCTTGCGCCACAGGCCCTTGCCACGTGCCAGTGCCTCACGCACCCAGTAGGCCCTCATCAGGAGCCTCGCATGCCAACGCCTCGTGCACCCAGTAGGCTCTCATCAGGAGCCTCGCGTGCCAGCGCCTTGCGCACCCAGTAGGTCGTTGGAGTGGTAACAGACGTTGTAGCTACGGCTCAAACTGTTACCTAGAATAACCAAGGGGGAAATAACAAAAGGAAGGGAAATGGCAAGGGTGACCAAAGCGGGATGAAGAAAAATAAATCCGTGGAGAAATTCAAACCTATTTATGCTACTTATACCGACCTAATGGACACTAGGGAGCACATCTTCCTAGCAAATTCTGCTCACCTTCTATGGAAGAAGGCAGAACCGTTGAAGAACCCGAGGGCGAAGATAGATTCTTCGAACTTCTGCCAATTCGATAATGATATCAGTCATAACACTGATGACTGTCGACAGCTGAAGGATGAGATCAAAACTCTCATTAGGGCGGGAACTTGAGCCTAGTACGCCCAAAATCGGGTGGTCCTTAATCAGCCCGGTGGACAAAACCCTCCATCAGTTCCTGAAGCTCCAGTAAGTCAAACCGGAGCTCAAGCGAATCAGGACGACCCTCCTCCGATAGTGGGGGGAGATATAGCCACCATTTCAGGAGGACCTCATCTGGCAGGCACGAGCAGCGGGGCCCAGAAGAGATACATTAACGAACTCAAATCCCATAATGGAGTGGAGTTCGTCCTGAAACTGCGATTATCAAAACAATAATGATTGGAAAAACAACTAATCATTTTTACAGAAGAGGATGCTAGCCACATCCAATTCCCACATAACGATCCCTTGGTCATAACTGTTCAGCTCACCAACCGGAGGGTCCGGAGGACACTAGTAGATAACGGGAGTTCTGTGAATCTACTTTTCAGGGCCACCTTGGAAAAAATGGGGTTATCTGTAACAGACTTGAAGGCGACCTCAATGACTCTGTACGGGTTTCTGGTGAAGGTTCAGCAGCCATCGGGGCGATCAAATTAGTGGTAACATTGGGAGAAGGCTCACGAACTGTTTCCAAGTTACTTGAGTTTGTGGTAATCGACTATCCAGCTGCATACAATGCGATTTTGGGCCGACCTGCATTGATGGTGTTTGAAGCCATAACCTCTATCCACCACCTAGCAATAAAATTCCCCTCAGCTGCTGGAATATGCACCGTCAGAAGTGATCACCGCCAGAGAATGCTATAGCATTTCTATGAAGGGAAAATCACAACCCGGGCAACAAGCTATGGTCATAAATGACGGAGGTGAGGAGTCTCGAGAAGTAGAAGTTACTTGCGGGATGGAAGAACCTCAGCAAAAAAAGGACAGTAATGACGCCCAACGCGATGACATTGACCCACAGATAGGCGAAGACAGGTCAGAACTCCAAGCTATAGAGGATCTCGAGGAGGTAAACATTGACCCTAATGAAGCTTCAAGAGTTGTAAAGATTGGGAAGAATCTTAATGATAAAAGGAAGAAGGAGCTGGTCAATTTCTTATAAGAGAATCTGGACGTCTTCGCCTGGTCACATGAAGATATGGTGGGAATAAGCTCGAGTGTAATCAGGCACACTTTAAATTTGGACAGGAACATGCCTGCAAAATCTCAAAAATGGAGACGCTTGGGAACAGCTCGAGCTGAGGCTCTTGAGGAAGAAGTAGCTCAACTACTAAAGTGTGGATTTATCCGTGAAGCAAAATACCCGATCTGGGTTGCCAATCTCGTGCTGGTCCCAAAGCCCAATGGGAAATGGAGGACCTGCATCAACTTCTCCGACCTAAACAAAGCTTGTCCCAAGGATTGCTTTCCACTACCAAGGATTGATCAGTTGGTATATGCCACGACAGGTCACGAGCTCATGTCCTTCATGGATGCGTATTCTAGATATAACCAGATCACGATGAATCCTGCGGACCATGAACATACTAGCTTCATGACCCCAAATAACGTATATTGTTATAAAGTCATGCCCTTCAGGCTGAAGAATGTCAAAGCTACATATCAACGCTTAGTCAACAAAATGTTCACTAATCAGATCAGGAGAAGTATGGAAGTGTATGTCGATGATATGCTTGCCAAATCAAAGACTGTCGATAATCATGTATTCGATCTAGAAGAATGTCTTGGAATCTTAAGGAGGTATTACATTGTAATGCCCTAAAATCCCTAATGAGGTTTAATGGTTGGATTAGTAGGTCGGGAGGGCCATAATTGATTTATTATGCCATTAAATGATTATATGCATGTTTATGTGAATTATATTATAATATGATGTTAAATGCATGCATGAGGGTCCACATTTCATTATAGGGGCAATTTGGTAATTTGGCCCGTTGATGGCGTAATTGTGTATTTTCATGCATGTTGATGAACTATTGTTGAGGCCACATAATAATGTGGATTTTTTCGAGCCATTCGACATGAGACGATCTTTGAGTAACAAGTTAGTGGTTTGGTCATAACAGGTTTAAGTTTGGGGCTCAGGGTGAGTCTCGGGGTGATATGATGATTAGAGCATTACCGGGAATTAAAGGGTAATGAGATATGATTTTATTAGTATTTGAGAATAACGGGTTTTGGAGAGTGTTAATTATGATTAACGAGATAGGTGGAAAAGGACGGTTTTGCCCTTGGGGGTTGTTAAGGGATGAATTAAGCATGTAGGGTATTTTGGTCATTTGACATAGGCTATATATAAGTTGAAGACTGTAGAAAATAGAACAAAAAACAGAGCCTTGTTTTCCTTCATCATGATCATCATCTTTCTCTTCTCCTTCCTTTGAATTTTGAAGCAAGTTTGGGGATTCAAGCTTGGAGATTGAAGCTTGAGGTCTTAGACTAGTGTTCAGCCATTGAAGAGGATTCAACCTAAGCTTTAAGGTAAGGTTTTAGTTCCATTTTATAGTTCCTTGCCCTATTTTTGTGCTGGTTTTAAGGTTTGGACTTTTGATCATGGAAATGGGAATTTGGTGAAGTTTTGATTGGTGTAAGGCTTAGGTTTTGATGCTTATATGGTAGATAAGTTGTGGTAACAGTTGGTGGTTTTTCTTGGTGATATTGGGAGAGTTTTAATGAGGTTTTGAAATGAGTTCGAAGGGGAAAAACAAGGGTTTTTGGCTGAGTTTCAGGTGGGGTCACGGCTCTGTTCTAGAGCGTCGCGGCCCAAGCTCATTGAAGAGGAAGGGGGAAGCTGCTGGGCCGTTGGGCCGCGGCATGGAGAAGGAAGGCCACATCCCGTGTTGGGGAAAGGATGTACGGCCGCTTCTGGTTGAGGAGGTGGGCCGCGACATGGTGAGGTAGGGCCGCGACCCTTAGTGGCATTTTGGCCAAAAGTGTGTTTTTGACTTGGGGATTCAAACCTTAGGCCTCAGGATGGATCCTACTACCAGGTTTAATAGGATTCGATGTCTCGGAGGCTAGGTTTTGATCCGAGAACCTTTGTTCTTCATTTTATTGATGGAATCTCATAATTAGTTATGATCAGGTGACCGTCAAAGGTTGATCGTTCTCAAAGGTCGTTCTTTTATTAATTCTCGCTCGAACCAGAGGTAAGAAAACTGCACCGCATATGTGACATGCATGGTTATTCATGCAGCATTTTGAGTGTTTAAATGTGGACATTGATTGCATATCGAATGCTTAGAAAATCTTGCTCACTTGTGCATGGCACTGACTAAATAGTCAGAATGGGCAATGGTGTCAGTATTAACTGTAAATCTATGACTCCTTAGTCAAGTTTAGCAGTAGTACTGAGCACTGGTCACATAGTATTGACTAATAAGTCAAGAACGGTCTTAGCGTGTTTAACGCAAGCCAACAAAGATTAGATTTAATCGACATCTGCAGTGAATAAGTCAAATGAGCATTAATGCCGGACTGACCTCAAGTTCGATGAAAACTAAAAGCACTTGTCTAGCCTATGGCTAGTCACTTAGAGCCAGGGCCAGAGAGCCCATGTGATTGCTTCATCACATGGCTATTGGTGTTGAGCCCGTAGTGACTGCCCATCAGTCACTCATTTGATTGGAGCCAGGGCCAGAAGGTCCAGTGACTGTTTAGTCACATGGCTATGGGTACTGAGCCCTGTAGTGACTTGCTCGCCTGTCACTCATTATGGTTTACCAGAACCTCAAGTGTTAAATCACTCATCTGATTAGAGCTATACGCTCCATCATGGATAATGGAACCACAAAGTGATATTCACTCATCTGTTAAGGGCTATAAGCTCTGTATGATTATCATGATCATCATATGATATTATATACATGTAGTATTGAGTTTTCTTGCTGGGATTTGGCTCATGGGTGCTATGTGGTGCAATTGAAGGGAAAGAAAATCTCACCCAGCCTTGAGTGGAGAGCTTAGGTGGTGATGTGTACATATGCGGCCGCTTGACCACCACGGCCAAAGAGTTTCTCGGAGGAACTAGGGGGTTAACCCTACTTTTACCACTTAGGTCGGCGGGTTGTAAATTTTACATTGTAATGACCATTTTGTATTGTAAATAACTTGTAAACATTTTTATGGGCCCATGAACAGTTTTATGTTTTAAAATAAAATATATCTTTTCCTTTTGATTGGTTTTTCACCTTAACCTATTAATGACACCTAGATGCATGTTTATAACCAAAGAACTCAATTAGCGAGTTAAACACGGTTCAGAGTTCACAGTAATGGTCTTGGAGTAACCAGGGCATTGCAGACATGAACCTGAATCCTCAGAAGTGCACGTTCGGAGTGGCATCTGGAAAATTTCTGGGTTTCATAGTCAACACGAGGGGAATAGAGGAAAATTCTGAGAAAATCATATCGTTGTTAGAAATGCCCTCGCCTAGGTCGCGTAAAGAAGTTCAAAGCCTGACTAGAAAGGTTGCAGCTTTGAATCGTTTTATTTCAAAATCCACTGACAAGTGCATGCCATTCTTCAACTTGCTCAGGGGAAACAAAAAATTTGAGTGGACTGAGGAGTGTGAACATGCATTACTTGACCTAAAAATGCACCTGGCCGAGCCCCTAGTGTTATCTAAGCCTATGTCTGGAGAACCTCTGTTCCTTTATTTGGCCACGACAAAAAATGCAGTCAGTGCCGTATTAGTTCGAGAAGAAGACCGTTCTAAAAAACTAGTATATTATATAAGCAAGAGACTTCTCGGAGCTAAATCATGATATCCATTGATAGAGAAACTAGCATTCTGTCTGATTTTGGCTTCCAGGAAGCTCCAGCCATATTTCAAATCCCATTCAATCAACGTCATGACCGACCAACCTTTTAGGCAGGTTTTGTAAAAACCTGAAACGTCAGGACATTTGTTAAAATGGGCTATCGAACTTAGCCAGTTTGAGATATTGTACGTACCATGGACCTCAATCAAAAGTCAGGCCCTTGCTGATTTTATGGCTGAATGCACTGGATTTTAGGAGGAGCTCTCGAAGGAGCCGGTGTAGGAGTTATGGAAAATCTTCATGGATGGATCATTAAACGAGAATGGATCGAGAGCTGGAATCATCTTAATCTCCTCAGAAGGGCATCGATTTCATACAACTCTGAGATTCAGATTCGAGGCATCCAACAACGAAGTCGAATATGAGGCTTTACTAGCTGGGCTGAGAGTGGCAAGGGAGCTCAAGGCAAAAGCCGTCCAATGCTATAGTGATTCTCATCTCGTGATCAATCATGTATTGGGAGAATATCAAGCTCGAGGGTACCAAGATGGCAGCCTACCTAGCTAAGGTGAAGGGAGAACTGCCTGAATTTGAGTACATTTCTGTTGAACAGATACCTCACGAGCGAAATTCAAATGCTGACGCCTTGGCATGACTCGCCACCACAAAAGAAGATGAGACATTGAATGTAGTGCCAGTAGAATTCTTGGAGAATCCGAGTATAACAGAAATGATAGAAGTCGAAATGATCGACATAAGACCGACCTGGATGACTCCCATAATGGAATACCTCACAACATGAAGGCTACCTAACGATAGAAAAGATGCAAGAAAAATACTTTATCAAGCTCCACGGTATGTGATAGTGGATGGGACCTTGTACCGACGTGGTCATTCATTGCCTCTCCTACGATGTGTTCTGCCTGAGGAAGCTAAAACCATTTTGCAAGAAGTGCACGAAGGCTTTTGTGGAGATCATGTTGGGGGGCAAAACCTAGCACTGAAAATACTAAGGCATGGATATTTTTGGCTCACTCTAACAAAGACTCAATCTCGTATGTTCAGAAGTGCGACAAATGCCAACGTTTTGCCATAATTGCCCGAGATGCTCCAGTTGAGCTAACGATGATCTCATCCCCATGGCCATTCACGGTATGGGGAATCGACCTAATAGGGTCCCTACCTATGGGAAATGGAGGAGTTTGTTACGCGGTGGTGGCGATGGACTATTTCACGAAGTGGGTAGAAGTCGAACCTCTGGCAACCATCACTTCAAAAAAAGTCCTGGACTTCGTGGTGAAGAGTATTATATGTCGATTTTGGCTTCCTAAAAAGATCGTGTCAAACAATGGGACACAATTCGACAACGATCTCTTTACCGATTTCTGTGAAAAGTATGGCATTATGAAGAGTTTCTCCTTAGTAGCATATCCGCAGGCCAACAGGCAGGTCGAGGATGTGAACAAAACCTTAAAGGCAAGCTTGAAGAAGAGGTTAGACGAAGCCAAAGGACTATGGCCTGAACAGCTCCCGCAAGTACTGTGGGCCTATCGAACTTCTCACAGAACCTCCACAGGGCATACTCCTTTTTCCTTAACTTTTGGAAGCGAGGTCATGCTTCCAGTCGAAGCCTTGGTAGCCACTCACAGGCAAAGGAAATTCAACCAAGAGCAGAATGATGGACTGCTTAACGCATCTCTCGATCTAATTGAAGAAAAATGAGAAGAGTCGCAGTTACAGCTCCCCCATTATCAACAAAAAATCACTCGCTATTTTAATTCTAAAGTCAAGACGCATAGATTTGGATTGGGCGATCTGGTTCTCCAAAGGGTGTTTCTAGCAAATAAGGATCCCAAGGATGGTGTTTTAGGCCCGAATTGGGAGGGACCATATCAGGTCGTTGAGGTTTTGTGTGAAGGAACTTTCAAGATAGCTCGACTGAATGGGGAAGTAGTCCCACAGACCTGGAACGCCCTACATTTGAAAAAATATTATTAGTAGTACCACCATCAATGTAAGGCTTATTTATAAAAGCCATTTGATTAAATAATAGATGGATTATTAAATAATTTCCTTTTTAGATTGTATTAGTTCGTGTTCTAATGTTTGTAAAAGCAACTAATAAAGTTTCTACATTCTGGTTACTTAGGGGGCACATAACCCCAGGTTGGAAAAATTAAACCTGCTCGATAAGATTAACATACTTAGAGCTTGGAAAAATTGATTATTCGATGGCTTTTTAAGAACTCGAGTTTTCAGTAAACCTAGCGCGAACTAAGTTTAAATTATTTAAAATCTTGGATATGACCAGGTCTGAAACTTAGAAGCTTGGAAAAATTGATTATTCGATGGCTTCTTAAGAGCTTGAGTTTTCAATAAACCTAGTGCGAACTAAGTTTAATCATTTAAAACTCTGGACATAACTAGGTTAAAAACTTGGAGAGTTGGGAAAATTGTTATATCAAGGGCTTGTTAAAGCCCGAGTTATCAATAAACCTAGCACGAACTAAGTTTAAATTATTAAAATCCTGGTGTTTACCCAAAAAAGGCTACTGATGACGTGGCAATGATTTCTCACACGTGGTTGACACGTGGCGGAAGTGCTGTTCGACTATCGACCAGAGGCACATCACTTCGTCAGGCTTAACTATTAGATACGACCAGGCTGGTTGTATAATTTGATTTATTTACTTCTAATATTGTAATCCTTTAATAATTTCATTGAATATTTGCTCTTTATTACCTTGATACGCAGTTATTGAGGAAAGTTAAGGCCCATTGGCCCATATAACCCTTCTTGAGCCTATAAATATGCATGAAATAGCTCAAGGAAGGGACTTTTGATCTCTGAATCTTTTTCTTGAATATTGAGAGAGAGAGAGCTATAATGCGATTATCCATCGTTTCATTGTAATTCTCCCACGGTTTGTGAAACTCAAGAACCCTAGTTCTTTGATCACGACTTTGAAATTCAATATTAATAATAACACTAAGTGGACGTAGGTCATTACCATTCTTTGGGGCCGAACCACTATAAATTGTTGGCGTTTTCTTCTTTACCATTCGATTAAACTCTTAATTGTCGTCTCATTTTCTATCGTATATTTGACTCCGTGTCGTTGGCCAAATCGAGGGTCAACATTCTGGTGCTTTCATTGAGAGATTGATAAAAAACTGAAAGAAAATCTAATGGCGAAAACATCCAAGAAGACTGGACAGGCCGCTGGCACTGCACCATCCCAACCTCCTCCCCTAAATGTGGTTGAGAATGAACCACATTTGGAGTTTGAAGAGGAGGAGTTAGATTCCGAAATGCTGCGGGAAACGCTGGGGGTGTTGCATGATGAGTTGGCTAATCTGAGGGCCAATCAGGAGAATGCTGCGGAGACAATGGCGCTGCAGCAAAGAGAAATAGAACGCCAGCACCATGAGTTGAGTGAGCGGTAGGCGGACATGGACCGTCGGCAGAGGGATGCCATGGCCGCTCTCGAAGCAGCCATCAAATTGGCTCGGAGTCAAGCTACGCTAGCCTCTCAGCCAGATCAGCGCCGAGTGCGCCGCCTTAGAGGGCTCCCAATCCTAGTCCTCCCTTCCAGCCAGCAAGCCCTCAAAGGCCGGAGCAGCCCCCTGTGGCTCAGGATGATGTCCCAGTTAGGGATCCTGAGCAGAAGCATCCCTCTCAGGCTGGTCGAGGCAATCCCCAGTGCCCGAGGCAGAATAAGGCCAGGCAACCGCCCTGCAGCCCTAGACGCCCAGAGGATGAAGAGCCAAATATACTGAGCAAGGGACAACATCCTTTCGCCAACAGAAGGAACATCGAGTCAGGCTCTGCGGTCAGGGCACCCCCACGGCATAGCAATGCACGGGGACCTAATGACCAGCGCATGCCTCCCCCTGATGTTCGGGAGATGCCAACCCAAGGAGGAAATAGCATGAACATCCGGTCACGCCATAGTCAGCCACAATTTAGAGATGGCCATGACTATAATGAAGCTGATTCAGACAGAGGAAATGATGGTCGGAGAAATGAGGAGAGAGGTGGAGGTAGAAGCCCTCCACCTATAGGCCAGCTAGCCATAACGCTGAGGGGCAACCCAGGCAACAGAACGCCTTTGATCG
This sequence comes from Humulus lupulus, assembly GCF_963169125.1. Taxonomy (NCBI): domain Eukaryota; kingdom Viridiplantae; phylum Streptophyta; class Magnoliopsida; order Rosales; family Cannabaceae; genus Humulus; species Humulus lupulus. The sequence continues at coordinate 32,249,799 of NC_084799.1, forward strand.
GCTAGGAGTTAGCGAGCAGAGACGTGAGGACGATGATTTAATGGACGTACTTAATGACCGCCATGAGAGGCACGATGAGTACGCTCCCCCGGCACCGGTTGCCCCAGCAGTCCCAGAAGCGGTTCAGGCTCAGATTGATGCTCTGAACCAGGCGGTACAACAACTGGTCGGGGGACGAACGTCCCATATAGAGTACGATAGGAGGAGGGGCACTCCCTTTGTACAGAGGATTGCTGCGGCTGAAACCCTCAGTAATTTCAAGATGCCAACATTGCCGAACTTTGATGGGTATAGAGACCCAGTATTTCACGTTAATAAGTTTGAGATAAAAATGGATATACAGAAAGTGTCGGAAGATGTCCACTGCAGGATCCTCCCCACGACACTATCTGACACCGCCCAGGAGTGGTTCTTCAAGTTCCCTCCTGCTAGTATAGTATCTTGGGAGATGTTCGTAAAGGAATTTTACGGACAATTCTACGCGGGTCGCGCAAACCCCACAGAGGCCAACCAGCTGGTCGAGATACGCCAGAAGAAGGGAGAGCCCTTACAAGAATATGTCCAACGCTTCATGTGAGCAGTAGCTGGAGCCAAGACAGTGGGCGATGAAGGTAAGATGATGGCTCTAACTGCTGGGGTTAGGCACCATTCACCCCTCTGGAGTAGCCTCAGAAAGAATGGGGTAAAAAGTACCCAGGATTTTTTGGATCGGGTTGATCGATATATCAAGCTCGAGGATGCGATTGCCAATGAAGGGAAATCGCCAACAAAAGACAAGGGGCCGAAGGAAGAACCCGCCAAAGCCACCAACAGGTCGGAAAAACCCAATGGCAACGGCAAGGGCAACGGGAATGGCAATGGTAGGAACGGTGGAAAATGGGCGAACAATGAACCCTCAACTTCTGAGAATAAACGCCCCAAAGGCAGTCGATACGAGCCGAGATTCACCAACTACACGGCCCTTGTCGAAAGCCGAGCGAAAGTCTACCAGGCAACCAGCTCAAGCGTGCCTTACAAATGACCCGCACCTATAAGGAAAGATATCTCCAAGAGAGATACGATGAACTTCTATCATTTTCACAAAGACTACGGGGACAATATGCTCGAATTCTATGCCACGACCAGGACATCAAGATGATGAGTGTGGAGGATCGAGCACCAAAGAAGGCTCGAACAGAGGAGTAATTAATAACCTTCTCTGAAGATGATGCCCAACACGTATGATTCCCACACCTGATCCGTTGGTCGTGGACATGCAAATTGCCAACATGATGGTGAAGAGGGTGTTGGTTGACACAGGAAGCTCGGTCAATATCTTATACAAGTCTTCACTGGAGAGAATGAAGCTGTCCGTCAAGGACCTGGAGCCACGCAACCAAACCATCTATGGTTTTCCGGCGAAGGACTCGCCCCAACTGGGTCGATTAGGCTTCCAGTTACAGCAGGTACTACACTTGCTAACAGGACATTACTCATTACTTTCATAGTAGTTGATTGTCCTTAGGCATACAATGCTGTAATTGGGAGGCCAATTCTGGTCGACCTACGAGCCATCACTTCAATATGGCACCTTGCCATGAAATTCCCAACAGATGCAGGGGTAGGATGCGTATTGGGAAATCAGCGGGAGGCAACGGAGTGCTACAATGCCTCGATAACCAAGGCAAAGGAAGGTGTGTCGAGAGATGTTCCCGGAAAAGAGTTGCAAATTCAATTGATGCTCAGGCCCAGTCAGGTGATAATGTCACCAAATAGGGCGTTGCCCAAAGTGAGGATAAATACTTGGATCCTTGCTTTGGGGATTTTTAGGAAGGAGTAGGACCCATCGAGGATCTTGAAGAGGTCCAACTCGATGAAGAAAATCCAACCAGGGTTGTGAAAGTCAGTAAAAACTTAGAGGCAACAATAAAACAAGCACTGGTGGAGTTTTTGAGGAGGAAACAGGAAGTCTTCGCCTGGTCACACAAAGACATGGTTGGAATAGACCCCGTAGTCATCAGCCATGTCCTGAACATCGACAAGAGTTTTCCACCGGTGCAACAGAAAAGAAGGCTGCTCGACAAAGATAGATCAAAGGCCTTAAGAGAAGAAGTCGAGAAGCTGAAGGAGAATGGGTTCATCAGGGTGGTGTTTTATCCATCGTGGGTCTCTAATCCCATGCTAGTTCCCAAGCCGAATGGCAAATGGCGAACATGCGTGGATTTCACAGACCTCAATAAAGTCTGCCCCAAAGATTGTTTCCCACTCCCTAGGATCGACCAACTGGTCGATGCTACTGCAGGGCATGCGATTCTCTCTTTTATGGATGCATACTCCGGATATAATCAAATTAGTATGCATCCCCCTGATGAGGATCACACTAGCTTTCAGACTGATACCGGGCTTTACTGTTACAAAGTAATGCCCTTCGGTTTGAAAAATGCTGGTGCGACTTACCAGCGACTAGTCAACCACATGTTCAAGGAGCTGATCGGGACAAACATGGAGGTATATGTCGACAACATGCTGGTTAAGTCAAAGAAGGCAGAAGGGCATGTAGAGGATTTGCAGCAGTGCTTCAACATCTTGAACAAATATCAGATGAAGCTTAATCCTCTCAAATGCTCCTTCGGAGTAGGATCAGGGAAGTTCTTGGGATTTATAGTTAACTCAAGAGGAATTGAAGCCAATCCTGAGAAAATCAAAGCCCTGATCGATATGAAATCTCCAGCAAAGATTAAGGATGTTCCAAGTTTGACCGGAAGGATTGCCGCTCTCAGTAGATTTATTTCAAAATCAACGGACAAGTGCGTTCCATTTTTTAATCTACTTAGAGGCAACAAAAAAATTGAGTGGACGGAGGAGTGTGAGCAGGCTTTCCAAACATTAAAGACTCACATGGCGCAACCACCCATCCTATCAAAGCCGGTCGATGAGGAAACCTTGTTTGTCTACTTGATGATTATGGAATATGCTGCTAGTGCTATCTTAGTAAGGGAAGAAGAAGGCGTGCATCAGGCTGTTTATTATGTAAGCAAGAGGCTAATTGGAGCGGAGTTGTGATATCCACCAATTGAAAAGTTAGCCTATTGCTTAATTTTGGCCTCAAGGAAGCTGCGGCCTTACTTTCAAGCCCACCCAATCACAGTTTTGACCGACCAGCCTCTACGACAAGTGCTGCAAAAGCCAGAGGCTGCAGGAAGATTGTTGAAATGGGCAGTCGAACTTGGGCAGTTTGATATCTCTTACTTACCACGAGCAACGATAAAAGGACAAGCCTTGGCTGACTTCATTGTAGAGTTCACTAAACTTACAAATAGCGAGCAGATCGAAGAGCCTGAGTCTCAAAACCAACCTCCCTCATGGAAGTTATTTACAGACGACTCTTCCAATGAGCATCATGCAGGAGTAGGGGTGATCCTTATTACGCCTGAAGGGCATCTATTTCACTGTGTAATCAGGTTTGACTTCACTGCTTCCAACAACGAGGCTGAGTATGAAGCGTTGCTCGCTGGGTTACGATTAGCCAGGGACATGAATATAAAGATACTTGACATCTATAGTGACTCTCAGCTGGTGGTAAATCAAGTCATGGGAGAGTACCAAGCCCGAGGTTTAAAGATGGTTGGCTGCTTAAACAAAACAAAAGATCTGTTAGCACAGTTTGATAAGTACACCCTAAAGTAGGTACCTCGCGACCAGAATTCAAACGCTGATGCTTTGGCCAAGCTAGCAAGTGCAAAAGATACTGATACTCTAAACATAGTGCCAGTTGAACGACTATCTGTACCAAGCATCCAAGCAGAGGAGACCACTCTGGTGATCCAGGTGGCGGATACATGGATGGTACCATACATAGAGTATCTGACGCAAGGCGTGTTACCAACGGACAACTAGGAACCTTTAGTGATAGGCTGCTAGGTACATCGTAGTCGATGGAATCTTGTACTGAAGGGGATACTCAATGCCACTCCTCAGATGTGTTTTGAAAGAGACGGCCAAAGAATTGATGAAAGAAGTACACAAAGGCTTTTGCGGGGACCACGCTGGGGGGTAAAGTTTGTCGAAAAGATCCTGAGGCAAGGGTATTTCTGGCCAACAATGAATGAAGACTCGATGGAATTCGTACGGAGGTGTGACAAGTGCTAGAGATTCTCAAAAATCTCGCGAGCAGTCACTAATGAACTGAAACAGATACAAAGTCCATGGCCGTTTGTAGTGTAGGGTATAGACTTAATCGGATCTTTACCCACAGGAAAAGGTGGCGTCAAATATGCTGTGGTTGTCGTCGATTATTTCACTAAATGGGCCGAAGCTGAGCCACTCGCAACCATAATGACCAAGAAGGTGCTGGATTTTGTGGTAAAAAACATCATTTGTCGATATGGATTGCCGAGGAAAATTGTCTCAGATAATGACACACAGTTTGATAGTGATTTATTCACGGACTTTTGCGAACGACATGGGATTATCAAGAGCTTTTCTTCAGTCGCTCATCCCCAAGAAAATGGACAAGTCAAAGCAGTCAATAAAACGCTAAAGGATACCCTGAAGAAAAGACTGGAAGAAGCTAAGGGTGCATGGCCAGAGAAATTACCTGAAGTCCTTTGGTCTTACAGAACTTCTCATCGAACAACAACATACCATACTCCATTCTCTTTGACTTATGGGTATGAGGCTATGTTGCCTGTTAAGTTAGATCCACCCTCATATCGCAGAATAATGTACGATCAAGACTCTAGCAGCCAGCTATTGATGGAATCCCTGAAGTTGATTGATGAGAAACATGAACAAGCCCAACTTCGAGTAGCTGCTGTTGAATCCCAAAAGAGGGTGTTTTAATATTTAAACTCGCAAGTGCACGAATCGTTTCGGAATATAATGTTCATGTAAGTACGAGGTCGAACCCATGGGAGTTGAATAACATCAAAAGAAACTATTTCAAACAAAGCAAGAATATTCTAACCTAGTTCCAAATATTTGATGAGATTTTGTTTTTAGAAAAATAAAAGACAAGTAATAAAAAGATTTAAGATTAAATAGAAAAATGGTTTTCAAATGAGATATGTAAAATAAGATTATTAAGATATTAGAATCCACAAAATGCAAGTTCAATAGTATTTATAAGTATATTGATTCCCAAGTTTAGATATAGTTGAAATAAATCACACTATATTTTTTTGTCAAAATACATTTTCTATTCAAGCACAAGTTACTTTAAAAAAAAGGTAGGATTTTTCTTCACTTATATAAGATATAATTTCTAAGTATTAGTTGTGTTACAACCTAATGAAACTACAAAAAATCAAAGAGATTATGTTTAGGCAAAATATGATACTTATGCTCTAAGAATTAGATGTGAACAATTTAATGAAAAACATTTAATCAAAGAATATCATATTTTTGCATAATGAAGAGCTAAGTGTAATATGCTTTAACAATCAATAATATATGAAAAATGCATATCTTTGATAGAACAATCCATAAACAATGTTGCACAAATGGGAAATCAACATACAACCAAAAAATACTATCTATTTACATTTTGCTTCATCATCATCTTAATAATCTTTGAAAAAGATTAGAAGCTCATAACTAGATTGAAATAAAAATTACAAAATAACATACTCGACATGCTCTTCAAAAGATGAAAATGGTAGAGAGAAACTAGTGAAAAGAAGAAAAATATGATGTGTAGAAGAGGTTGAAAAGATGAAGAAGAAGAGCTCCCCCAAATGGTCTTACAAGACTCTATTTATAGGCAAAATATGGAGATTAAATTAATCAAATTAAAATAAATAAATTGATTAATTTAATTGTGTTGGGAGGTGGTAGGATAAATAGAGTAAGTGTAAGAGTATTGGAAAGATGAAATGTTTGGTTGGGTAAAAGATTAGTGAAAAGCTAGGGTAAAAAAATGAATTAGGAATGTTTATTTAAGTAAGAAAAATAGGGAATAGTGAATTGATATTTGAGTGAAAAATATTGGGAAGGAAAAATATGATTTTTGGCATTTTGGTGGCTGTGTTGGCAGCTTGGTTGACTTGGGCCGTTTGGGCCTTGTGCTGAAGGAATGTTGGGCCGTGTGGCTGGAAGGAGCAATATATCCAAATGGCTGAAGCTTGATGCAAATGGGACAGCTGGTGGATTTAGGCGTGAGGTGTTGATGGGCCTTGCTGGTTGATGGCTGGAGATAGGAGATTGCATATGTGATGCTCGTTGGGTGTGATGCGTGAGCTTCGGGAGGTTTGCTGAAGGAACTTGTGACAGCTGGTGTGGAGAAGGAAGTGCTGAAGGCTGAGGAAGGGATGCTTCAGATTGGGCCAGGCGCAGAGGCAGGTGGGTGGGCCTGGAAAAATGATACTTTTAACTATTTTCTTTTCAGATTTGCCACTTTTTTCCTTATTTTCTTTACTTTTCAAGAGTATAAATTCCCTACAAAATAAATCATAATACAATATTTTCAACTATAAAATAAATCAATTTAATTCTTTGAAAATATTAATTATAACTTAATTTATATTTTACATTTAAGTTCAATAATACAACATTTTTTACCACTAACTTAACAATAATAATTCAAATAATTAACTACAACATTTTATAACAAAATACTTATAAAAACACACAAAAGTATATAAAATAATGATAAGACTACTAAATTCAAAATTACTTAAAAACTTAATAAATCAATTAAAAACTCAAGAATTAAGCAACAATTAGCACATAAAAAGTGGTAAAATAACTCTATTTTGTAGAGTTATCAGCTGCGTACCAGCAAAAAGTCGCTTGATATTTCAACTCTAAAAGTACGCGAGAGAAAATTCAACGTCAGAGATTTAGTACTTCGAAGGGTTTTCCTAAATACCCGCGACCAGGCTGCTGGAGTACTCGGACCTAATTGGGAAGGACCATACCCGATTGAAGAAGTCCTCCATCCAAGCACCTACAAACTTGCTCGCTTAAATGGAGATCTCATTCCTCGCTATTGGAATGGAGAACACCTGTGCAAGTACTATCAATAAACAATTCTTCTTAAAGAATTGGCTTGTATTAATTTTACTTTTTAAAAGTTATGAAAAAGGGTTGGTCATTTTATATGACTAATCGCTTATAAGTGTAAGATCTTATTGATCACTCATATAGACACGTTTTTTTCCATTTATTACGATAAATATAAGGGACTGCGCGCAGCCAGTTATTCTTGCCAATTATTGTATTTATTACAAGTATTTGCTCATTATGTGTGTTGTTTTGCTGTATTATCATTATAGTTATTTTGCTCCAACCAATAATGTTCGAACAGGTTCTGGTCAAGGCAAGTGACCAAGGACCTAAAGCTCCTCAATCACTTGGGGGGCATATAAGGCATCTAGTAAGCAAAGCACATCGAAAGGTATGTAAACACATGAGCAAAATAAGTGAAAGCATGCTAAGGTACTTAGAGTATTTTTCAAAATTCTATATTTTGTTAAATCAATCCAAAGTACTATGCTAAGTTCGGTCATGAGAACAAATGTTATAATAAAATGCAAATATTTTAATATCTTAAGGAAACCTTTTACACCGCGAGCAGTTACTGCTCGGATGTAATTGTTCAATTAAAAGTAAAATCTGCCCATGCAACAATAAAATTTTAACTAGAAAATTATAGTGTCTTTACATCACGACCCGTAGGTCGTGTAATTAAAAGATGGAAAGGAAAAAGACTAAGAGGCTGGAGGGTCTTGAGGAACATCCTGGTCGACAGCTGCGCCAGCTTCATTATCTGCACCATCTATCCCTATTGCCAGGGAGATCTCCGGGGAAGCAGGAACTTTAGCCCTCTCTTCTTCCTCCAGGAAAATGGCACATTGAGACATTAGAGTCTGCCTCAGGCGATCTGACAGGTAGCTAAAGTTAGCCTTCCGGTTGTGCTTCCAAAACTCATAGAAGCAAAGATGAGTGGCTTCCTTGTACTTCTCCAAGTTCTTGCCTTCGAGTTCCTTAAGCTCCTTCACGCGCTTTTCCAGCTCCTCCGTCTCCTGCCTGCTTGCATTCAAATCAAGCTCGAGCTGTTTGGATTGTTGGTAGTTGAGTTTGGCGCTTTCCCTGAATTTTTCTTTGTCTTCATTGGATTTCTTCAGGGCGTCCCGACTCTCCAGCAGCTCCTCGGTCAAAGTGACTTTTTGCTTGAGTAGTTCCTCATTCTGCTTAGATAGCTCCGCACTTTTCTCAAGCAACTCGCCGTTCTGCTTGGTTAGCTCATTGTTCTTCTCGAGCAGGTCAGCATTTTTCTCTTCAAGCACTTTCTTAGCCTCAGCAGGCTTGGTGTCAAAATTTTTGGTCTTGGACACCATTTACACCCGCACGCCACCAGACAGCGGTCATGGTCAACAATCCCTGCAATCAGATGAAAAGGGTAAGGCGATGGCAGAAAATCAAAAGCAAATTATTCAGCATAAGGAAGTAACTTACGCTAACTATCTCATTCAGCCCTCGGTTGAGTATTTGGTTGGTCTCCATGGAAATAGTGTCGTCAATGGCCTCTTGACTGTGTTTGTGTTTGGAGAGCTTGTATATCCTCTCCCTGGCTGAGCTGACCATGGAGCTGGACAGGGAGCCTTTGGGCTGAGAGGGCTGAGTGCGGTGTGTTCGGCTGGTAGGGTCCTGAGGTGTGGGGTGCTGGTCGACAGGTGTTGGAGGAGTAGCGTCCTGGTCAATCGGAGGAGTTGAGTCCAGCTGCTCGAGTGGCGATGGAGGTGGCGTGTTCTCCTTCGAAGGGACAGTGGCTGGAGGGCCCACAGTTCAGGCCTTCTTTGAGGCAGTTTTGCTGCTCTCCTCCTGAGTCCTCTTGCTGTCCTTCTTCCTACCTGAAGATGTAGCGGCAACCTTTTAATGCTCGAACACGTCTTCAGATGACATATCTGCACAAAAAGAAACAACAAAAGCAGTGAGACAAGATATATAGGCGGAAATAAAAATGAAAGTAGAGAGATTATAAGTAAAGTACCCATGCTACAACTACTGGTCGCTACATTACTTACTGAACTACTTACTGCCTGGAATAAATCTGAACTTAAGTTTGGAGTATACTTAAAGTTGCCGTCCCCGTCAAATAAGTGACAGGGAATTGGCAAACTATCTAAGAGCGAGAGATCAGTACCGTTCTCATCTGAAGATTCATTGATGGGAGCGGGAGGTTCGGTGGCTTTCCTTTTTCCCTTTCCCAGTGGGGTGGGGGGAGCGGCAGCTCGCGGGATGCTAGAGGGTTCCCTGATTGTCACTCCAGCCGTCCTCCTCCTTTGAGGTTGTGACACATCTGGGTGCTGCTCGGGAATCTCCTCGCCAGTGGCACTTCCTGCTGTTGACTCCCTCACATCCTGGTGAGGATCTAAAAGCTCGAATAGCCTAAGGTTAGCCTTTGTGACCAAATGCTTGACGGTCTTCTCCACGTCAGTCATACTAGCCAAGAGGGCTGATCGAACCTCCATGTTTGGAGTAGGGCCTGGTCGCAACCATGGGCCTGAAAGGCGCTAAAAATCTAAGGAAAGTGCAGGAAAAAATTAAAGAAAAATAAACGACCAGGGGTGTTAAAGTATTACCTCCTTGGGTGAAGGCCAGATTGTTGGCAACCATGTCCGTAGTCAGGAAGCACTCAAGGTGGTACCTCCCTACATTGGAAATAAAAGTTGTGTCACTCAGGAAAGTACGGGACGTTTCTTGGTGACAAAAGTGGAAGAACCCCGTGTTTTCCTGGTTGGGGTTGGATTTTAGGTTGAACAGATAGTTGACCTCGTGTGGTGTGGGGACAGGCCATTTCTTATGGCTATAAAGGATATAGAGTGCCGAGAGCATTCTATGTTCATTAGGGGTTATTTGAAAAGGAGCGACCCCAAAATAGTTGGCCACTCCTTGAAAGAAAGGGTGAAGAGGCAGGATAGTTCCTGCCTTGATGTGATACCTCGACCTGGCGTTGAAAGCACCTCCAGGCAAGTTCGCCCTTTGGTCTTTGGTGGGTTGGACTAAGGTTACCCCAGGAAGTCCGTATTTTTTAATATAATTCGCAATCATCCTAATTGTTACTCGGCTAGAAGGGGAGACATACCATTCAACATCTGGTTGAATGGCATTTCGAAGTTGAGCGTGAGTTTGGATGCTAGGGTCGGGGATATTTCTTTCTCAACCACTGGTCGAGGGAATTTCAGCCCGAGGAGCACGCTGATTTGAAGGATTGGAAGGTTTCTTTTTCTGGGCTTTAGTTTTTGCTCGATCCATATTTTGGATGAGGATCGATGGAATGTTTGAAGTGGCGCAAGAAAAGGGAATTTCAGGTATTAGTAACAACGGTTGCTCCTCATCCTCAAGCAATTGAGCTAGCAAGTCGTCATCAATGGGTCTCTCACCTCCCCACAGATCTTGCATGAAAAGCTGCGAACAAAAAAAGGGGAGTTGAGAACTTAAAGCTTAAAAGCTTGTGTTGAGAGTTGGAATAACGTTGCTCGCATATAAAAATTAAGTTTTTATATGGCCAACAACATCCTAACAAAAACACTAAGTCTCTTACGAGCAGTTTGAGAAACAGATTGAAAAGCGGAAGTAAAAAGTTTTTTAGAGAAATTTTTTTCAACTCCGAGAGGGCGGGAAAAACCTAGTTTTTCAACTAACTTAAAAATCGAATTTTTACTTCGATTTTACGCCTTAAATCTACGGTCTTGACTATCAAACTGGCTCCTAACTCCTATACAACACTATTTCACTTCCCTATCAAGCATCGATCAATATGCCCATTACCCCAAAATAGTTTCGGTCAAGAACACATATTTGAATACATAAAAAATAGTTTTGCATGGCATCTCAAACGTCCAAGGGGTTCGTAAAACTTACTTGGATGAAAAGAGGGGTCTGAAACGAAAGCTTTGAGCGTCCGAATGGAGGATCCTTAGAGCAGCGATGGAAGCTCCTCAAATTTTTTGGGCTTTGAAAGTCAAAGTTCTTAGGAGTTCTTGACAAGAAAATGGCGAGTGAAAGTAAAAAGTAAAAATATGGATTTGGGGTATTATATATAGTGACTGCGACACGATAAAAGAGGTAATCATGAATTACTTTTTTCTGAGTATGGGGAAGTGTAATAGCCGTTAGACAAGTTTTTGGGAAACCAAAAAGGCTTGATTAGACATGATTGATTGCTTTTTCCAAGAGGGCATGGGCGGCTCTGACAGGTTTGGTGGAGTAAGCAAAAGGTCAGTTTCCTAAGTTTACTTATTGCTGCTCGCAATAAATAAACTTGGGGGGCAAATGTTTACCCAAAAAATGGCTGCTGATGATGTGGCAAGGATTTCTCACATGTGGTTGACACGTGGCGGAAGTGTTGTTCGACTATCGACCAGAGGCACATCACTTCGTCAGGCTCAACTATTAGATACGACCAAGCTGGTCGTATAATTTGATTTATTTACTTCTAAGATTGTAATCCTATAATAATGGCATTGAATATTTCCTCTTTATTACCTTGATACGCGGTTATTGAGGAAAGTTAAGGCCTATAAATATGCATGAAATAGCTCAAGGAAGGGACTTTTGATCTCTGAATCTTTTTCTTGAATATCGAGAACGAGAGCTATAGTACGATTATCCATCGTTTCATTGTAATTCTCCCACGGTTTGTGAAACTCAAGAACCCTAGTTCTTTGATCACAGCTTTGAAATTCAATATTAATAATAGCACTAAGTGGACGTAGGTCATTACCATTCTTTGGGGCCGAACCACTATAAATAGTTGGTGTTTTCTTCTTTACCATCAGATTAAACTCTTAATTGTCGTCTCATTTTCTGTCGTATATTTGACTTCGTGTCGTTGGCCAAATCGAGGGTCAACACCTGGATATAACCGGGTTCAAGGCTTGATTCTTAACAAGTATGATACAAATCAACACACAAAACTTGGATATAACCAAGCGCGATAAAATCTATCCTAATCTAAAAATCGATTCCTAAAATCTCGAATGTACAAGTCTAAGGTACCATAAACATGAGAGATAGTAAAGTAAAGATAAATGGATCAAAAAGATGTATATTGAAATAAAGCAAGAAAAATTATCCCGAGGAGAAAAAACCTCGAACTGAGCCCGAAGGCAATTGTTTGATAAAAAAAACTATTAAACAGTTACAGACAAAAAAATGTTAACAATTACAAACGAAAAACAAATACAGAGGAGATATCATTGAGCTCCATCAGCTCGCCCCGAAGATGTGACCTTGTTGCCATCTCCCTCCTCCATTCCAAATGCATTGCTAGTCTCTGACGGTTCTTGCAAGAGCCAAGCCTTGAATTTTGCAAGGTACGGATTCCACAGCTCAGGTCCCATGAAAGAGAAGTTCCCATCCGGGTTAAAGGCCCAGCAATGGTATAGCATCTCCTCCATGGCTGATGATGACGATGCCTTTTCTTCTTTGGCTATGACTTCGGCCTCGAGTAGTTTTGCTCTGACCTCAGTAATCTCGGCCTGAAGTTGTACAGTTTGAGCTTGGGAGGCAGACAGTGCAATCTTTGCAGCCTGCTCGCTTTCTTTGGATGAGGCAAGAGCAGCCTTGTCATCATGCTCATTCTTCTGAGCAGCCGCCAAGGCAGCTTTGGCGGCCTGCTCGCCTTCTTGAGCTGTAATCAGGGCGGTTTGGGCCGCGTTCAGTTCGGCCCGGAGCTCATCATTTCTAGCCCTAGCACGGGATATGCAGCGATACTAGGCTAGGGAAGACTACAAAATAACAAAACAAGTCAGAGACATACACCCAGTCACAAAAAAAAAAAACTTTTCACTAAGCAAGGAAAGAGAACTTATAGTGAGGTTCATCCCCATAGCTGATTCCATAACGTTCTCCGAGCTACGCTCCTCGATGGTCCTCAGGTCCCTCATGCTGGCCTTGTAGGCGTGCCCCACCATGAGAGTCACAGTCTCATAAATGATACCCCGAAAGGCTTCAGGGATCTTCTCCAGGTCCTGAGGGTCTACTGGTATTTGGACGGTATGGGCTAGGGCCTCGGTCTGTATAACTTGAGGGGCCACGAAGCGAGGTGGGGGAGGAGGAAGTTGCTCGGTAGTGACCGTAGCCACCGGAGCTAGCTCCTGAGTTGAGCTTGTCTCCTTATTTTTAGCGGGGGATTTTGAGGTGTTCCCCATTGCAAGGGTGGCCTTCTTCGTAAGCCTAGGCCTCTTCACAACGGGGCCTGAGCCGACCTTCTTAGCTTGGAATGTAGTTCGGAGGTCAGGAGCTCCGGGTTGTTCCATCTCTTCGCCTAAAAAGTGCAAAGGGAGTTAGTTCACAAAATAAAGTTGTCAAAAACATAAATAAAGAAAGAAAATAAAGATCCTACCCTCCAGGCTGGGGGATGAGTCTATTATCACCAGCTCGGGTGTTTTGACCGGGATAGGCATGACCTCCCGCCTTGGGACTAATGGAGGAGAAGGGGAGTCTACAGTTAATATTTTTGGGATCTTAAGGGGTTCAGGTTTAGGTCCTTCCTCAGGGTTGGATTCCTCTACATATTGTTTAAATCTAGGGGCAAATGCACCCTGGAGCAGAGAAGGCCAGGCCCTACGGTTGGTCCCATATTCCTAAAAAATGGCGGATCTATAGTTTAAGGTGTTATCAACTACGACTGTGCCCTTAGGATAACTACTGTCATGACATATCATTAGGTGGTCTACACACTAGAGTAGGGTTATATTTTGATCTGGGTTATAAGGATGATGGTGGACGAGCTGATTTGGATTAAAATAAACTAACCTAAAATCGGAAACAACCCTATCTAATTCCCTAAAGGGGTATGGGTTACCTTGGCCGAAGGGGCCGGCTGCTGCCCCTGACGCAACTCTTTCTAGATCGGGTTCCCGGTTAGCCTTGAAAGCCCGCCTTTTTTGCACTAGAGGTACCTCATCCTCTTCATCCTCCTTGTCCTCAATGGCTGGCAAGGCCTCTTGAGAGGATGGGAGCTCGGGGATCGCCGGAAGGGAAGACCGGGTCCTTAAGGCCAGTGTTTGACCTTCGCCAATCAACTGTCAAGCTAGCATCATGACATCATTCACGACCTGGTGGTAGTCCTTCTCACTGGGGGGAAGCCTAGATAACTTCTCATACTGACCCCCGAGGGTCACAGACTTTGCTGTCCTCACAAATATGGTTGCACGAGAAACAAATTCAGTTAAGACATGTAAAATATATATATCTTAAAGAATGAAAATTCACGAGCTTAATTCATAAGGATGGAAGACTTATGAGGTCGGTTGAAGTATCAGTGTTCGTAGTTCTGGAATCCATTCGACATAAAGAACAACTCTTTGTAGTCGTTTGGATGACTGGGAAGCTCGATGACGGAGGCTGAGTTAGGGAATCGTGTGAGGTAGTAGAATTCATCACCGCGTCCCCTCTAGTCAGGGCTCGCCTTGAGGCAGAAGAAATACAAAATGTCTGTCGAAGTAGGGACCTCTCACTCGTGTTTCAAGAACAAATACTTCAGTCTTGCCAAAAGTCTATACGAATTTGGGGGGAGCTGAAATGGAGCCAGCTTCACGTAATTTAAAAAATCCATGAAGTACTGGTCCAAAGGGAGGAAGGCCCTAGCCTTCAGATGCTCGTCACTTCAAGCCGCAAAGTCGTCTTGCAGAGGGGAATAACTCCGTTCCCCTTTGAATGCAAGTCGGACGAGGATAGTTCCAGTTCCGACCTCTATATTGTGGCTCAACATGATCTTGTTTACTCTCCCCTGAGTCGTGATATTTGAAATGATACGCTCAGCCTTGAAGTATGCATTGGGATCAACCACAATCTCCTTCTCCATCACCAGACCGAAGTGTGGGATGGGAGATTCTGGGGCGATCTGCTTCCCTTTGTTCTTCTGTTGAGAGGACGAGCTCGAGGCATTCTTCATTGGGGAATTCTTCTTTTGAGGATCCATCAGATCGCCTAATGACAAAATGACCTAGTTAGCAGGCGACCTAAGAAGATCTAATACTATGACGTGAGAGTACGACGGAAACAATGTACTTTTGTTATACGAGATAAGGTTAGCCTCAGCCGCATCGCGTGACGCCACGCAATATCCTAAGCTACACGCCTTGGTTTCCTAACAGACCCCTGATAATTTGGGATGCGTGTGTCAGAATGTTAGATCACTAATTTCCTTAGGAGGCGGTTTAGTGCAAAACCACCCAAGAAAATGTAACATCTAAGCTATCTGGTTCTAAACCTAAAAACCTTTTATTTCCTTTACCCCAAATGGGTATTCTTTAAATTAAAACACCATTAAAGTTACCCGGATATACCCAAAAATTCCCCATTTTTATGAACGTCTTATTTCTAAAATGTTTTTTGACTTACTCGTTGAACCTAAGTCAAAACCTAATCCCTAAGAACTTTTAGAAATAGCCTAACAGTAACTACAATGAATGTTATGGATGAACATGATGAAGAATAGAAATTCCATTGGATAAAAGAAAAGAAAAACTTTTAAAACCAAAGGATGAGATACTTACAAGAAAGTACGATTCGCAGATTGGAAGGAATAGACTCGGCAACGAGAAGCTTCTGAAAAGCTTCTGAATATCTGGGCACGATGAATGGTTTCTGGGATTTCTGGGAGAGAAGAGAGGCTTGGTAGTGTAGAAAAGGAGTTTTTTTAAATGAAAGGTGGTGCTGTTTGAAGTTTGGCCATCCTACTTATACGTAAATTGTGTATATTAATCTGGGCCATCCAATTGGGTTAGTTCAAGATCCAAGAGCTAAGATTAAATAGACCAAACAGTGGCAAAAAGGTGACAAGACAATTATTGCAGTCCTCGAAACCCGAACAGATGCCAATTATGGTACACCACGTGTCCAGCACTCAAGTAGTAGGCAGGCGTGGTTTTATGTCAGAAAGTGACGACGTCAGAAAGTGTTGGGGAAAATGTTGTACCCTAATTTTAGCCCGAGTTCATTCACTCAGCTCGGGTACAGCTGGAAAATAAATATATGGAGAAATAACCAAGGGAATGATATTTGCTTATTATCCACGTGCACAACTCGAGTTTCATGTGGTCTCGCGTGGTGTTAGGCATCCTGGGTTTAACCCGAGCTAGGGATACGGAAGCTGTGAAGCGCGAGCTCAGAATATTAAAACGGCTATCAAAGCACGAGCATGGAGGAGATATCCAACTCGTGGTAGTTCTAGTATATTGTATACCCGCGGATCCCCAGAGACTCGGGATCCTTTTATACGTATATTTACGACCAGGTTGTCATATTTAATATCCGAGATATTAGGAGTACATTTACCTTGTGATCAAATCATATCCCAATATAAATGGGAATTATTTGTATTAAATGTAATAATTATGTAAACACGTGATTGACTCACACGATTACCCAAACCTGTCCATAAAATTCCCTTATAAATACTGGGAATATTGGGCAGGAAAGGGGACCATTATTCTATAATACCGAAACTCTGCCAAAATAGAGAGAGAGAGAAACATCAATAATATAGACTCGTGGACTAGGTGGATTTTAACCACTGAACCACGTAAAAATTCTGTGTTCTTGAGTGAATTCATTTATTTTTCATTACGGTTTATTAAGCTCTAATCTACCTTATTATTTCTTAATACATTGTTGGCCAAAAACCGCGTCAACATAAATTTATTTAATTTGGGTGATGATTTCGGAAATTAGATTTGTATCGAAATTGGTATATGGTAATTTTGAGATGAATTATGTTGGTATTTGGGGATATGTTGTTATGGCAGGTTAATTGATGTTGATTACTGATTGATTTTTGATATTGGGGATAGGAAAAAAAATAAGGGGAAGCTCTATCAAAATTTCTCAAAGTGACTAAGATAAATCTAACGCTCGATCTAAAGTTGACACATTATTTTATGGATATTATAAATGATATTTTAATGTCTTTGCTGTCATTATAGTGGTATGAAATTAATTTTGTGGATTAGGCGATATTGACTTGATTAAGTGATGAAAATTATTCTGGTCATGATTAGAATACTATGAAGATTTTGGAGTTTTTCTAAAGGATTAAGATAACGAGTTAAGTTTATATATATATATATATGACAATTGGAATCCTAAGAAAACCATATATTTGAAATGATATGAAAATTCATGCTATTGTTAGGATAAGCACATCAACACCTAAGTCATCACTTGTTGCTCAACGAAATATATTTTGGACACAAGGTAAGTAAAGTACTCAACTGAAACACAAGAATTATGTGATATGTGAGGCATGTCATGATTACCTTTTATTGAATGATAAGTACGTGTACATTTGCATTTCTTAATCAACTCATATGCATGGCATATAAAGTTATATGGTGGGTTAGTATATGATATGAGATCTTGCATGAGATTATGAGAATAAAATATGATATGCTTTAATAAGTATTATGTAAGGTTAAACAGATGCATAACGACAAGATTTTAGCAAGATGAGAATAATATAATAAGTGGTGCCACTGTGTTAAGAGTGTGAGTTTATATGTAAGCCTAGATTTAATAAGTTTTTAGCTCTCTCTGTTGGGGTTTTATGCCCTAATTAAAACTCAATTTCTTTGTAATCTCATTTTATTATCAATAAAAGAATAGAAATCAATTTTTGACTTGGTTAATCACTTTACTCACATGTGTTTATTTTCATAATTACTTGTTTAATATAAACCTCTATTAAATCTTGAGCATATAGCTAATCATATTTATAGTGACGTAATCACAGTAGAATATAAATATGATTATATGCTCAAACATAAGTTAGTCCTAAGAAGAGTCAGTGCACATGATTTACACTTACTTGCCAATCTACGATATAATCTACTTACACATTGTAGTGTTATGTTATTTCCAGAATATTAGCAAAGTAGATAAGATCGGATGTATTTGTTACATCGGACTGGACCGATATTGACAATAGATAAGATAAGTAAACATACCATTATTATCTATTCTAGTCATATCATATAGTTGAACATAGGTCAATTCAATCTTAATTCTGAGTGGTTAGTATTCTAACTGATTGTATTATTTGAGTTCTTTGACTTGTTCGTTACCAACTTACCCTACGGACTAGCCCATACTTACATTGTGGAAACTCGATAGTATAATTGAGTGGGAGTGTTAATCATAGATATGAACATCTATAACTTCTGATGAAGAAGTGAAATGATGATTTCCTTTTAGTTTGGTTCAACGTGCTAAATTATAGAGATCTCATTTCAGTAATTAATATTAGTTTACTGAAATATTATTTACAAGGAACTAAGTGTTTTAAGGATAAAATACAATGAGGGGTAAAACTGTATTTTAGTCTCATCTCATTGTAGACCGTCTATAGAGGATTGAGTGATAATTATGGTTGTAGCAATGGATAACTAATAACAAATCTATATTGCTTCTAGAGCGTTCTATGAATTCAATAGTGTAATTTTGAGTCTTTAGTGGAGTCACGAGGAATTAATAATTTAGTAAATTTATTTGTTAAATTTATGATAACTTATTGGAGCTTGATGTCATAGGCCCATTATAACATCCCAAATTTCCTAATGTGGCTTAGTGCTTGGATTAGGAGGCCGGGAGGCAATAATTGAGTTATTATGTGAATTATATTATAATAAAATTATGCTTGCATGTTAGAGATATTAATATGTGTATGTGGGCCCAATTCTTATAAGAGGGGTATTTTAGTAATTTGACCCGTTCGGGGTATAAATGCAATATATGCGATATTTGTGATATATTTGTGATGCGTGATTCGAGGCGGTCCTAGGGAGCCAGTTAGCTAGAAAGTCACAACGGGGTCAGATACCCACCTCGGGAGGAGCCTAGGGGTATTTCGAGAATGTAAAACGAGTTCAGATTTATGGAGTAACGGGTAGTAGTTTGGTAAGGAATTGGACATGTCGGGATTAATGGGGATTTATAAGACTACTCGAGGACTTAATGGGGTATGGCAAATGACTAAATTTCCCTTGGGTTACCCAAGAGGTTAGGATAAGCTTAAGGGGCAATCGGGTCTTTTGGTGAGGATATACTTGGTTTAGGTAGGTTGAGGGGTCTAAGGAAGTCACTGGAAATTAAGGGATTGGAAAGAAAAAGAAGCAGAAACTCTCTCTCCCTCTCACTCTCTTGAGGCTTGAAAGGTTTTGGGGGTTTTTGAGGAGAAAGCTTTGAAGTTAAGGCTGAGAGTTGGGGAATCAAAGCTAGGAGCAGGATTATAGACAGCTCAGGGTCGAAACCATTCTTGAGGTAAGGTTCTTTGCTCTGGTTTTAATGAATTCCTGCCATGGTTTAAGAGTTTTCTTCTAGGTTCAAGTTTAAGTTTTGATCTTGAGATTGATGAAGTTGTGGAATAGTTCCTGGGGTTCTAGAGCTTCTTAAAGTATATTAGACTGGTTATGGGACTCAGTTCTGGTGTTGGGGTGTGTTTGAAATGATTTTCAGGGAGGTTAGCTTGTAAAAGTTGCATAGAATTTCTAGGTTTCGGGGTTGAGCTGTGGCCCTGTTCTTAGGCGCCGCGGCCCGCTTGAGTTTATAGGCTAGTGGGCCGTCAGGACATTTCCTAGGCGTCGCGATGCAAGGTTTAGGCGCTGCGGCCCTAGGCTAGTAGATGCGAGGCAAGTTTGCCTCTGTTTTGGGGTGCGCCGCGGCGCTTAAAGGGGGCTGGGCCGTGGCTCAAATCTGGATTTTTGGCAAAATGAGGGTTTTTAGCTCAGGAACTCGAACGTTAAGGCTCGGGAAGGTTCCTACTACCCGGTTTGGTAGAAACCAAGGTCCCAGAGATTAGAATTTTATCTCGAAGTTATTTAATGGATTAGAATGTGGTGGTTGATTATTATTCATGCGTTGTGACTAGGATTTCTCCAAGGCTCGAGTTAAATGATTGTGCTCGTGATCGCGATGCGTGGATAACTTGGGTCATAGGTAAGAAAACTGCACCTGTTATGTGAAAGCATGATTAGAGCTTAGTCAAGGTGATGAATGATGAGATATATAAAGCTTGGACTTTGTTGATGAACATGATTATAATTATGTTTATGAATATCTGATTAGGCACATTGTAATGTGCATAATTGTGATTATGCCTATGACTGCTGTGTGAATGTATTATAATGCATTGGGATTGTTGATAAGTATGCTATATGAAACATATGACCGTCTGTTATTGTAACACCCCAATTTGCTAATAAGGTTTAGGACCTTGATTAGCGTGCCTGGAGGGCAATAAGTGAGTTAACATGTTAATATATGAATTTAAATGAATATGTGATTAGAATGCATGTGTTAGGTGGTATAAATATGCATGCGGGCCCCGTTTGTCTGTTAGGGGTAAAATGGTAATTTTAGCCCGCTGAGGGCATAAATGTGATAATTGTATTATATGATTAGTACCACGTGTGAGTGGTGATATTATTGTGATGCACGTGCCGAGACGGTCCTAGGGAGCTAATTAGTTTAAAAGTCACAACGGGATTAAATACCCGGCTCGGGAGGAGCCTAGGGGTATTTTGGGAATTTAATGATTTGAGTTTGTGGGTTAATGGTTAATGGTGATTGAGTAACTTGAGTGACCATTGGTGACCATTAAGAGTAACCGATTTTAGATGAGAAAATGGTAGATTTGTAGGAAAGGTGAAAAGACATAAATGCCCTTGAGGTTTCGTTAGGAAAGGATTTTGATGGAGGGGTAAAATAGTCTTTTGGCAGAGGTTTAGATAGCTTCAACTGGGGGAAAAGAAGATTCACGTTCTAACACTTGGTCACATTTTGTTCTTGCTGAAATTGGAGGAGAAACTAGAAGGAAAAGGAAAACCAAGGGCAAGAAGAAGAAAAGAGGGGAGCTGAAATTGGGAACTTAGGAGGAGAACTAAGAGGCTTGAGGCAACTAAAATCAAGTATAGGCTAAGGCTTGTTCAGAGGTAAGAGTTTATCCCCTGTTTTACTAAGTTTAAAGTTTGATTTTAGAAAGTAAGCATGAAAATTGAAAGATTGTTGTGGCTGGTTTTGTATGGGAATTCAGCTTGGTAATCAAGAGGATTTGGTTTGAAGCTGGGTTTGGAGAGGACTCAAAGTCGAATTCTTGATTGAGGTAAGAGTTTTAAACATTTTTGAGTTTTTGTATCTGATGTGGTTTAAGAATTTGGAAGCATGGTTTAAGTTTTTCAAGCTTTGGTTTAAGTTTTTGGCCTACTGGTTTAAGTTTCTGAAGTTTGAAACCAAAGTGTGGATTTTGGGTGTGATTGTGTGTTTGACCTTGTTGCTGGTGTTTATAGGTTGTTAGATGGTTCATTTGAGGTTTAAAATTGGTTTTGGGGTTTAGGTATGTGTTTGGGTTGGATTGGAGATGTTTTGGCTTGGGGGAAATGCAGGGGAAAACAAATTCTGGGTTCGCGAAGGGGCGCCGCGGCCCTGTTATTTGGCGTCGCGGCGCAAGGCTGCATCAGGAGCTAGGGGATTTTTTGGGCGCTGCGGCGCTAGGCTATTTCTAGGCAGGGAGATTTTGTAATTTTGGGCATTTTCCCCAGGGGCTCGGGGGATGTTTCCGTTACATTGTTTTGGGAAATTGGATGTCCCGAGAGTACGGGATTGGTTCCGGGAAGTGGTTTTGGATTGATTAGTATTAAAGAGTGTTTTATATGTGTTGTGACTAGGTTTTCAGAGAGGCTCGGGTTAGAGGACCGTGCTCATGACTTTGGTGCATTGTAAAGCTTTGGATACAGGTAAGAAAACTGTAGTACTCGTAGAGCAGGGCATGGGCCCATAGTGTTGTTGCAGGGCACAAACCTAGATTGTATTATTGTTAGGGTGTACCCTTGATTGAATTATTATATGCTTGAATGTTGTTTGAGTTATGCTATATGTGATTATAGTATAATGGACGGCAAAGGAGCCGGGAACGGCAAGGAGCCGAGAACGGCGAAGGCCGAGAACAGCGAAGGCCGAGAACGACAGTGGGGCTGGGAATAACACTTAGCATATGGAGTGCTTATTGTTAGGGTGAGACCCCAATGGATACATGGGATATCCTTACGGTGAGAACCGAGACCCCAGGCTTTGGTAACGCTTCTGGGACGGCATGGCCGTATTTGTTTAGTCTGATGGACTATCTGTTTATCTGTGGATTATCTGATATGTTGATTAAATAATATGCATATGCTATGTGCTGAATGATTTTTCTTGCCGGGCTTCGGCTCACGGGTGCTCTGTGTTGCAGGTAAGGGCAAAGAGAAAATCAACCAGCCATGAGTACGGAGAGCATGAAGCGGCACGTACATGTTTGGCCTGCCCGACTGCTTTGGTTCGGGGCATTTTGAGAAATGGCTGTATTAAACAGTGTTTTTGATAGTTAGTTATCTGTGAAACCTATTTTGAGTTGTAAATATTTTATACACCTTATTTTGGGATCCCAAATGTTAGACACTTGGAATTTTCAATGAAATAGGGTACTTTCAAAGATTACAGCCTTGACTTTTTGTTTAATCACACTTTTGTTCTAAAAACCTCGTTTAGCGAGTTAATCGCACATTTTAAACTCACTTAGTAATGGCTCTAAGGTAGTAGGGCATTACAGTTATGACTGTGAAGCCTGGTTTATAAACTAGAGGGTTATTAGGGTGTTAAGTGGGAATCAACTTATAAGTTGAGAATATGATGGACTCTGGGAGACTCGCCTCATAAGTTGAAAGTCCCAAGGCTTCAACTTATAAGTTGGAGGCACGTGGTGGCTTGACTTATAAGTCAAGGGCTTAAAGAACTTAGTTTATAAGCTAAGATTAGCATAATGCACGTGGAGTGCAGGCCATCATGGCTGGGCCACCCTGGGAGTGCGACATGCACTTGACTAGCTTGGATGCCAACAACTTGAAAGAAAGTACAACATGCACCTGTGTTAATCTATGGTCTCCAATTTGGTTTTATGAACACACCAATTTCAGTTATTACTGTTTGATAGTCATTTTATTCTGTGAACTATTGATTACGTTTTCTTGCTGAGTCTTCTGGCTCACAGGTGCTTTGTGGTGCAGGTAAAGGTAAAGAGAAGCTCAACCAGCCATGAGTCGGAGGGCATTAGCAGTGGTATGTACATATGCAGTCTGCTCGACCACCACGGCCGAGATGCTCAGGGGAACTAGGGTTGAACCCAGCTTTTGCTGCCTAGGTCGGCTTATTATGTAACCTGAGTATTGTAATTAACTTTTAAACTGATTTTTTTGGGATCCCATGTAAAGAACATGTTTTTAACTTGATGAAAATACTTATGAGTTGATCAAAAGTTTTTAATACCTAAACCTATAGTGGCTTAATCACACGTTTAGTCCAAATAACTTGTTTAGCAAGTCCAGCATTGGTTTTAAACACACTTGGTATCGGTCCCTAATTAGTAGGGCGTTACAACTTGGTATCAGACCAGCCAAGGTTTAAGGGTTCCTGATGTTAGACTGGGCATGTACATTCACTGCTAAAGACAAGCTCGACTCAGGGTTGGGTAACTATATAGTTATGTGTATACTTGCTTAAATGAGTTATGTGTGCTTTATCTGGTAATTTAAACAAGAAGCATGAGTTGTTCTGATAGGACCTGGTCCTTGACTATTGTGTGTAGATTGGGAACGTGTTTATTAGCGCGATAACTACTTATAAATGTTATAGTACTGCTTATTAGCATCACTGAATTTGATGAATGTTGGAAACGCTTATTAGCGTTATTGTGTGTGTACCCTGGATAGAGGATGCTTATTAGCGCCGTAGTATGCACAAGGAAAATGTTTATTAGCATTGTTAAGTGGTTATGCATGCTAAGAATATGCTTATTAGCACCCAATTTGGGCGATATCATGAGTTTCTCTGTTTATTAGCATGATTATTGTATGTGAATTATTGGGATGCTTATTATCATTGTCAATGCATGTGGATGCTTATTTGATCGGTTTTGAACCATGGGCTGATGTGAGATACTGTTATTGCCTGATAAGCTGAGTCATTGATTGCAGATAGACTTGGAAGTATGCTTCCAGGGCAATCTAATGAGCCAGCCAGCGCTGGGAATCAGGCCGAAAGTAATGATCAGGGTCAGGACCCTCCACCAACCCCTAAGAACTGGCAACAGGTGCTTGCAGACTTGCAGGCTCAACTGCAGAGACATAGTGAAGAGATTCGACAGTTGAGGCAACATCAGGTTCCGGCTGGGAACGCTGCATTAGGGGTCCCATCTGCTGTTCCAGTACTGGCCGTACAGCAGCAGACAGAATTAGAAAACCACTGGGAGTTGGTATATGAGGGGTTCAGGAAGAAACACCCTCTGGTATTCGAGGGTGGCGCAGATCCACTCATGGCAGAGTAGTGGATGGCCATGATTACGTCCATCCTGGATTTCATGAGAGTTGTGGGCAATGAAAGAGTGGCCTGTGCCACGTACATGTTTCGGGAGGATGCCCGAATCTGGTCAGAGGTGGTGTCCCAAACTAGAAACGTAACTACAATGGGTTGGGAAGAGTTTAAAACCCTCTTCAATGAAAAGTATTATAATGAGGCCGTTAAAGCTGCAAAGGAAGAGGAATTCAGTAAACTGTTGCAAGGGGGTATGTCATTGACCGAATATGCCCTGAAATTCGACAGATTAGCCAAGTTTGCTCCAGACTTGGTGCCCACTGATGGGACAAGGAAGGAAATATTCATTCAGGGGCTGCAGCCTATGATAGCCCGGGATGTCAGAATTACCACTGTACCTGGAGTGACGACATACGCGCAGGTAGTGGAGAGAGCCCTTACTGCAGAGGGTGCTGAGAATAAGATATGGCGTGATAATGCAGCAACGAGGGATATAAGGAGGGCACGACCTCCCTTCTCAGGAGTCAGTAGGGGAGGAGGCCCCAGTGATCAGAAAAGGAAGACCCCAGATACCTTGGCTCCTAGACCTGATAGGAGGCCACAGGGTGCACAGATTGGCCGCCAGGGAGGCAATGAGAACTGGAAGACATATCCAGAATGTACCAGATATAGGAGAAGTCATCTAGGTGAGTGTCAGGCGAAGGCTTGTTTTGTATGTGGGGTTGTGGGGCATCTTAAGAAGGATTGCCCAAGACTGAAGAAAGAAGAACCTAAGAAGTCAGATAGCTCGACTCCAGCTCGAGTATTTTCATTGACACAAGCTGAGGCTGAGGCTAGGCCTACAGTGGTCACAGGTCAGCTTTCTAGTGCTGGCATATCTTATTCTGTGTTGATTGATTCTAGTGCTACACAATCTTATGTATCTAGTAGGATTGTTGATAGTTTGTGTAGGCTCTGTGAGTTTTATGCTGTGGGATTTGGGATGTTACTACCCACTGAGGAGTTGGTGGTTTCCAGGAGATGGGTTAGGTCTTTACCAGTGATGGTAGATGGTAGGGAGCTATCGGTTGATTTGATAGAGTTAGCTATGTTTGACTTTGACATGATTTTGGGAATGGACTAGCTAACTAGATATGGAGCAACCATTGATTGTAAGAAGAAGATGGTAACCTTTGAACCTGAGGGTGAGGAACCTTTTGTATTTGTTGGCACTATGCATGGACCCCGAATACCCATGATTTTAGCATTATGGGCTAGAGACCTACTGCAGGGAGGCTGCATAGGATTCCTAGCCAGCGTGGTGGATACCACTCAGGTCATGCCAGTGGGACAATCAGAGACTAGGTTGGTCTGTGAATTCCTGGATGTGTTCCCAAAAGATTTACCCGGGTTGCCGCCACGCAGGGAGATCGACATTGTTATTGAGCTGGCACTAGGGACAGAGCCAGTGTCTAAGGCACCTTACAGGATGGCCCCAGTAGAGTTGAGGGAACTCAAGGTACAGTTACAGGAGTTGTTGGATCTGGGTTTTATTAGACCCAGTTTCTCACCATGGGGTGCACCAGTGTTATTTGTGAAGAAGAATGACGGTTCTCTAAGGATGTGCATAGACTAAGAGAACTGAATAAGTTGACTATCAAGAACAAGTATCCTCTACCAAGGATAGATGACTTATTTGATCAACTACAAGGTAAAATGGTATTCTCAAAGATAGATCTTCGATCTGGTTATCACCAGTTGAGAATTAAGGATGAAGACATACCCAAGATAGCTTTCCATACCAGATATGGGCACTATGAGTTTCTCGTTATGTCATTTGGCTTGACTAACGCTCCGGCAACTTTTAAGGACCTAATGAACAGAGTGTTCAAGGATTATTTGGACCAGTTTGTGATCGTCTTCATTGATGATATCTTGATTTATTCACAGTCAGAGGAGGAGCATGAGCAACACCTCAAGTTGGTCTTACAGAGACTGAGAGAACACAAGTTATTTGCGAAGTTTAAGAAATGTGAGTTTTGGTTACCACAGGTGGCATATTTGGGTCATATCGTTAGTAGAGATGGGATCAAGGTAGACCCATCTAAGATTTAAGCTGTTAAGAACTGGCCAAGGCCAAGGAATGCCTCAGAGATTAGAAGCTTCCTCGGATTGGCAGGCTATTACAGGAAATTTGTGGAAGGATTCTCAAGAATATCACCCCCGTTGACAGAATTAATACGTAAGAACCAGAAGTTTACAAGGTCAGATAAATGTGAGAAAAGCTTCCAGGAGTTAAAGCGGCGTCTGATTACCGCCCCAGTCTTGAGTCTTCCGACTGGATAGGAGAAGTTTAAGGTTTACTACGATGCCTCGAGACAGGGGTTAGGCTGTGTCCTTATGCAGGCAGAGAAGGTGATTGCCTATGCATCGCGGCAGTTAAAAGATTATGAGCAGAGATACCCAACCCATGATTTGGAGTTGGCAGTAGTGGTCTTTGCATTAAAGGTATGGAGGCATTACCTTTATGGAGAGAAGTGTAAGATATATACGGACCACAAGAGCCTTAAGTACTTCTTTACACAGAAGGATTTGAATATGAGACAGAGGCGTTAATTGGAGCTGGTGAAAGACTATGATTGTGATATTCTTTATCATCCAGGGAAAGCCAATGTGGTGGCTGATGCCTTAAGTCAGAGAGGTCCAGGGCAGTTGTATAGTGTGAGACAGATATCCAGGGAGTTAGCAGAGGATATGACCAGGGCAGGGATTGAGTTAGTAGTGGGCCAGTTAGCTAACATTACCCTGCAGTCTACTCTCCTAGAAAGGATAAAGGAGAGTCAGTTGCGAGAGCCACAGTTGGTGAGGATTAGAGAGGATGTTCTAGCTGGAGCAGCTAAGGACTATTCTATTTCAGACATGGGCCTGCTAAGATATAAGGGTCGAATTTGTGTTATGATGGATGCTGTTATTAGGCGAGAGATTCTGGATGAATCTCATACCACTCCGTATTCCTTGCATCCCGACACCACGAAGATGTATCAGGACTTAAGAACTTTGTACTGTTGGCTAGGGATGAAGGGTGATGTAACTGAATATGTAGCTAAGTGTCTAACGTATCAGCAGATCAAAGATGAACATCAGAGACCTGCATGATTATTACAACCCTTAGACATTCCAGAGTGGAAGTGGGAAGACATCACAATGGAATTTGTGGTGGGATTGCCTAAGATAGTGGGTCAGCATGATTCAGTATGGGTGATAGTAGACAGATATACGAAATCAGCTCACTTCTTACCAGTAAAAATGACCTATACCGTTGACCAGTATGCAGATCTCTATGTAAGAGAGATAGTACGTCTTCATAGTGTTCCGAGGTCGATTGTGTCAGATCGAGTCCCCACCTTTACTTCTAAGTTCTGGGGAAGTTTGCAGAAGGCAATGGGCACGCAATTGAAGTTTAGTATAGCGTATCATCCTCAGACCGATGGTCAGTCTAAAAGGACTATCCAAATACTGGAGGACATGTTAAGAGCATGTGTACTAGATTTTGAGGGGTCTTGGAGTAAGTATTTACCCCTGATAGAGTTTTCCTACAACAACAGCTATCAGGCGAGCATAGGAGTGGCTCCTTATGAGATGCTGTATGGTAGGAAGTGCAGATCACCTATTCACTGGGATGAGTTGGGTGAGCGCAGATACTTGGGTCTTGAGGCAGTTCAGAGGACCAATGAAGCTATAGAAAAGATCAGAGCTCGGATGCTCACATCGCAGAGTAGACAGAGAAGTTATGCGAATCCAAAGTGTAGGAACGTGGAGTTCCAGGTAGAAGACTATGTCTTCCTTAGAGTCTCACCATTCAAAAGGGTGAGAAGATTTGGCAAGAAGGGCAAGCTGAGCCCTAGGTTCGTAGGACCATTTGAGATTCTGGAAAGGATCGAGCAGGTAGCTTATAGGTTGGCATTACCTCCGGCGTTGTTGGCCGTGCACAACGTGTTTCATATTTCGATGCTGCGGAAGTATGTTTCTGACGAGACTCATGTGCTGAGTTATGAAGATCTGGAGCTGCAGACGGATTTGTCCTTTGAAGAGCATCCAGTCCAGATATTAGACAAGAAGGACAAGGTCCTGAGGAATAAAGTTATACCTTTAGTGAAGGTATTATGGAGGAACAACAAGGTCGAGGAGGCGACCTGGGAGTTGGAGTCAACTATGCGGGATCAGTATCCCGAGCTGTTCAGGTAAAATTTCGAGGAAGAAATTCCTATAAGGAGGGGATAGTTGTAACATACCAAATTTCCTAATGTGGCTTAGTGCCTGGATTAGGGGGCCGGGAGGCAATAATTGAGTTATTATGTGAATTATATTATAATATAATTATGCTTGCATGTTAGAGATATTAATATGTGTATGTGGGCCCGATTCTTATAAGAGGGGTATTTTAGTAATTTGACCCGTTCGGAGTATAAATGCAATATATGTGATATATTGGTGATATATTTGTGATGCGTGATTCGAGGCGGTCCTAGGGTGCCAGTTAGCTAGAAAGTCACAACGGGGTCAAATACCCAGCTCGGGAGGAGCCTAGGGGTATTTCGGGAATGTAAAACGAGTTTGAATTTATGGAGTAACGGGTAGTAGTTTGGTAAGGAATTGGACATGTCGGGATTAATGGGGATTTATAAGACTACTCGGGGGCTTAACGGGGTATGGCAAATGACTAAATTGCCCTTGGGTTACCCAAGAGGTTAGGATAAGCTTAAGGGGCAATTGGGTCTTTTGGTGAGGATATACTTGGTTTAGGTAGGTTGAGGGGTCTAAGGAAGTCACTGGAAATTAAGGGATTGGAAAGAAAAAGAAGCAGAAACTCCCTCTCGCTCACTCTCTTGAGGCTTGGAAGGTTTTGGGGATTTTTGAGGAGAAAGCTTTGAAGTTAAGGCTGAGAATTGGGGAATCAAAGCTAGGAGCAGGATTATAGACAGCTCAGGGTCGAAACCATTCTTGAGGTAAGGTTCTTTGCTCTGGTTTTAATGAATTCCTGCCATGTTTTAAGAGTTTTCTTCTCGGTTCAACTTTAAGTTTTGATTTTGAGATTGATGAAGTTGTGGAATAGTTCCTGGGGTTCTAGAGTTGCTTAAAGTATATTAGACTGGTTATGGGACTCAGTTCTGGTGTTGGGGTGTGTTTGAAATGATTTTCAGGGAGGTTGGCTTGTAAAAGTTGCATGGAATTTCTGGGTTTCGGGGTTGAGCCGTGGCCCTGTTCTTAGGCGCTGCGGCCCGCTTAAGTTTATAGGCTAGTGGGGTGTCAGGAAATTTCCCAGGCGCCGCGGTGCAAGGTTTGGGCGCCGCGGCCCTAGGCTGACAGATGCGAGGCAAGTTTGCCTCTGTTTTGGGGTGCGCCGCGACGCTTAAGGGAGGCTGGGTCATGGCTCAAATATGGATTTTTGGCAAAATGAGGATTTTTAGCTTAGGAACTCGAACGTTAAGGATCGGGAAGGTTCCTACTACCCGGTTTGGTAGAAACCAAGGTCCCGGAGGTTAGAATTTTATCTCGAAGTTATTTAATGGATTAGAATATGGTGGTTGATTATTATTCATGCGTTGTGACTAGGATTTCTCCAAGGCTCGAGTTAAAAGATTGTGCTCGTGATCGCAGTGCGTGGATAACTTGGGTCACAGGTAAGAAAACTGCGCCTATTATGTGAATGCATGATTAGAGCTTAGTCAAGGTGATGAATGAGGAGATGAATAAAGCTTGGAATTTTTTGATGAACATGATTATAATTATGTTTGTGAATATCTGATTAGGTACATTGTAATGTGCATAATTGTGATTATGCCTATGACTGCTGTGTGAATGTATTATAATGCATTGGGATTGTTGATAAGTATGCTATATGAACCATGTGACTGTCTGTTATGACTGTGAAGCCTGGTTTATAAACTAGAGGGTTATTAGGGTGTTAAGTAGGAATCAACTTATAAGTTGAGAATATGATGGACTCTGGGAGACTCGCCTCATAAGTTGAGAGTCCCAAGGCTTCAACTTATAAGTTGGAGGCACGTGGTGGCTTGACTTATAAGTCAAGGGCTTAAAGAACTTAGTTTATAAGCTAAGATTGGCATAATGCACTTGGAGTGCAGGCCACCATGGCTGGGCCACCCTGGGAGTGCGACATGCACTTGACTAGCTTGGATGCCAACAACTTGAAAGAAAGTGCAACATGCACCTGTGTGACTCTATGGTCTCCAATTTGGTTTTATGAACGCACCAATTTAAGTTATTACTGTTTGATAGTCATTTTATTCTGTGAACTATTGATTACGTTTTCTTGCTGAGTCTTTTGGCTCACAGGTGCTTTGTGGTGTAGGTAAAGGTAAAGAGAAGCTCAACTAGCCATGAGTCGGAGGGCATTTGCAGTGGTATGTACATATGCAGTCTGCTCGACCACCACAGCCGAGATGCTCAGGAGAACTAGGGTTAAACCCAGCTTTTGCCGCCTAGGTCGGCTTATTATGTAACCTGAGTATTGTAATTAACTTTTAAACTGATGTTTTTGGGATCCCATGTAAAGAACATGTTTTTAACTTGATGAAAATACTTATGAGTTGATCAAAAGTTTTTAATACCTAAACCTTTAGTGGCTTAATCACATGTTTAGTCCAAATGACTTGTTTAGCAAGTCCAGCACTGGTTTTAAACACACTTGGTATCGGTCCCTAATTAGCAGGGCGTTACACCCATGGTTCCCACTGTACCTTGGATAAAATCATGTAGATAGTCTCAATTAATTGATTTAATTATCAATTAGAATTATCAACGTTGACCAGGTCAATTTTGGATAGTTTCACAAGTTATGCAATTTAGAGAAGAAAAGAGATTTTATGTCAGATTTTTTAATTAAGACAAATTGATGTCTAAATAATAAATAAGTTTAAATCAAGGTTCAAATTATAAATAATTAATTTGATAAAGGATTTAAAAAATCATTTAATTAATTAATCAATAGAAAATAATACGAGCATTGAATTTAAGTCCAATAGGCTTATAATTAAATGAGAAATTTCAAGGCCCTAAAGCTCATGATAATTTCAACCTAATGACTGACATTACCTATTATTTTATTGATTTTTTAATTAAATAAGTGACATAATTGAGCCTATAAAATGAATGCTAAGTGAGAGCTAAAAAAAAGAAGATTTGGAGAAGAACAGAAGATAAGAAGATCTAGTTTTGATGCTTTACGGTCTTAGACTCTCTCTACAGAAAAAGTTATTTTCTAAGGCTCTATATTCTCTTCTATTCTTCTCTTTGTATCTATCTCATGTGTTGAGAATTTCCCACTCTAGTCTAGGTGATTCTAATGATACTTTTGAAAACTGTGAAGAAATTTGAAGATCGGTTCAGTTTCTTGGTGATACCCTCTGACAGAAAGGATACAAGGGTTAGAGAAACTGAAGGAATAACTTATTCATTCCACTACGTATAATGTAAGTGTTGTTATCATTATCTTTGTTTAAATTTAATTGTAGAGACATTTTCTAGGTTTTCTTATATTAATTTGTTTAATATATGATTTGCATGAAAATAAACAAGATCGTGTATAAATATTCCGAACAATCTCCTCCATATTAGACATGTTATATGACACCATAGAGTGAGGCCACCTTATAGTCTTGAGCTTGATGAGACAATGATGGAATAAGGTTTAGTAATGAGCCCTTTTGTGGTGATGGTTAGCTAGAGGAGAACCCATGAGATTTTATTTATAAGTTATAAGCAAGTTCTACAGGCTTTGACCTAATTGAACAATGTGCACGAGATAAGAGAGCCCAAAGGTAATAAGGAGAATAGCAGAGAGAAATAAGATAATTTTGCATAAATATGTAAAGCAGCATATTCCATTGCATGCATTACTTTACTTACTGAGCTTTAGCTCACAATTTTCTTATGTTGTAGGTCAGGAAAATGATGTGTAATTGAACCAGTGAACTGAAGCTTAGTGCCGACTTTGGTTGTACATATGAGTAAATAAAGGTCGTGTGGGAGTGATCCATATTGGATTGTGTTATGTTTGTTTGAGACTTATGTATGATAAGTAAATTTATGAGACTTATGTATTATATATTATAGACACTTACTATGTAAGATAAATAAAGTTGAGGAGATGTTTTATTATATTTTATGTAAAAAAAAAATTATATAAATTTTGAGAATCCAAATCTTGGAATCAATATTAAATGTAACATCTCATTAATAGTACCAAGTAAGGTTAATATTAGTGAGGGTGTCGCAGTCTTTGCTGGAACTTTCCTCGGACAAAGTAAAGATCAAGCTCAATATGTTTGGTCCTAGGATGCAAAATAGGATTAGCTGACATTAGTATTGTGCTAAGGTTATCACACCAAACAGAGCCAGGTTTGGGAATAGGCACTTTAACCTCAGATAGCAAAGATTGAACCTATGTAATCTTAGCTGTGATATTAGCCAAACTTCTATACTCAGTCTCTGTGCTAGACCAAGACACTGTCTGTTGTTTCTTAGAAGACCAGCTAACTAAGTTTGGAGCAAGACACACACAAAACCCCGAAGTTGACCTGCTATCATTTGGGTCTAAAGCCCAATCCACATCACAAAACCCCACCAAGTCAATGGGGGCAGATCTGCGTAGGTGTAATCCAAAATCAAGTGTGCCCTCGAGGTATCTCAATATTCATTTGACAGTTCTCTAATGGGACTCAAAATGATTATACATAAATTGACAAACGCGATTGACAACATAGGATATCTCAGGCCTTGTGATTGTAGCATATTATAGAGCACCCACTAGGCTGCGATACAAGTACAGAGATTCTGTATTGGATCACTCCCAATGGCTGAAAGGTTCTACCCTCCTGTCATCGGAGTAGGTAAGTTGTTGGAAAACTGAAGTTTGGCCTTACACAGTACATTGGTGATGTATGTAGTCTGAGATAAATGTATACCAGCAGTTGTATGTTGCACTTGAATACCAAGAAAGTAGCTAACCTCACCAAGGTCTTTGAGAGCAAAAGTTGAGTTCAGTTAAGAAACCAAGATATCTATCACAGAGGAATCACTACTCGTAACAAGAATATCGTCTACATATACAAGAACAAAGGTAGTATGAGAACCTATGATGCGAAGGAATAATGATTTATCAGCCCGAGCACTTTTAAACCCAAAAGACACTAGAGTTTGTCGCAGCTTGTCAAACCAAGCCCAGGGAGCTTGTTTGAGTCCATATATAGCTTTATGCAACCTGCAAACTAAATGAGAATAGAGAGGTTGGATAAAACCATGTGGTTGTTTCGTAAAAACCTCTTCAATCAAGGAACCATTGAGAAAGGTCTTATTCACGTCTAGTTTTTTGACTGGCTAGTTGCAAGACAAATCTATGGTGAGGATGATGCGAATTAGGGTTGTTCAAAAGTTTTTGCAAACTGCCCAAACCAAACTGTCAAAATTAAAAAAAAATTCAACTTGAATAACCCGACAAAAATTCAAACAGCCCAATTATTATATTGGGAAATATGGAAATTATACCAACTCACCCAGTATAACTCGAATAAACTGATTAATAGTTTTTTTTTTCATTTATACATACATATATTATGTAAATTATTACATATATTATATGTAATATTAAATGTTGTTTTTAAATTTTTAACAATAAATTTATAATAATTTTATAAAGTTTCAATTTAGAATAATTGTCTAAGTTTGGAATATATATACTATACTTTTAATTTATTGAATCTAATTATTTGAACATTTAAAAAAAACTTAAGATTGGTTTGGGCGGGTTAACCCGACCAAACTGCCTAAAACATTGGACGGGTTAAACTTTTTTTTCTTTTCTTAATTTGCCAGGTTAGACTTAGATTTTTGCAATCCAATTTTCACATTGGATTGATTAAAATATGTTATAACCCGACAAAACCGATCAATGAACACCTCTAATGCGAATTGTGGTAGGTTTCACAACAGGATCGGATGTCTCTATGAAATCAAACCCATGTTGTTGATAAAACATCTTTGCCACAAGGCGAGCTTTATGCTTGGATATTGTCCCATATGGATTTTCCTTTACCTTGAAAACCCGCTTACACCCAATGGCTTTTCTACCATGTGGCAGCTCCACAAGAGACCAAGTTCCATTGTTTTTCAAGGTCAGTAATTCAGCAGCCATAACATTTGAGTTTAGTGAGAGCATCATCTACTATCAATGACTCTTTCGAATTGATATACACTTTGGGTTTATAAACCCCAACTTTATCCCTTATAGTCATGGGATGAAAGTTAGTGGGATGCTGTAAACCAGTAGGTACCATTGGTAAGACATGTGTTGTTTGTAATGGTGGTGGTGATGGTAAGATGGTAGCTGAAGTGTCTGATGGTGAAGAA
Source organism: Humulus lupulus (assembly GCF_963169125.1). Classification (NCBI taxonomy): domain Eukaryota; kingdom Viridiplantae; phylum Streptophyta; class Magnoliopsida; order Rosales; family Cannabaceae; genus Humulus; species Humulus lupulus. The sequence continues at coordinate 32,284,533 of NC_084799.1, forward strand.
AAAGAAATAGGTGTGTGAGGAGATGACACACTTAGGGAGGAGACAAAGAAACACAAGGTGAGTGAGTGAGAGAGAGGTGGTGATGAAGAAGAGGTAGAAGGAGAAGGAAAATCAGATGGGGTGACAGGAGACACTAGTGGAAGGCGTTCAATGGCTGACTTTGTAGAAGGAGATACAAATGGAGAAACAAAGGAGTTATTTGACTTTGCATATGGAAAGAAATGCTCATTAAAGATTACATCACGAGAAATGTAGACTCATCCATTGGGTGAGAGACATTTGTATCCCTTATGCTTTAAACTATAGCCTAAAAAGGTGCACTCAATAGAACGAAATTGCAACTTATTATTGTTATATGGTATGATATTTGGATAACATGAACATCCAAAAACACGTAATTGACTATAGTCAAGAGAGTTGTAGAACAAGGTTTGATTAGGTGTTGCAACAAATAACACTAAAGAGGGACGCCTATTTATCAAAAGGGTTGATGCACAGACTGCTTCATCCCAAAATTTGAGAGGCAGAGACGCATGTGCAAGAAAAGTGAGGACAGTTTCTATTAAATGTCTATGCTTCCTCTCTGCTACACCATTTTGTTCATGTGTGGTGGGACAAGAAACTCTATGGTTAATACCATGACTAACTAAATACTCTCTAAAGGCTTGAAATTCCCCATCCCAGTCAGAATGAAGGCCTTTCACAGAACAGTTCAACTCATTTTCAACATGTTTTTAAAAATTAATAAATGTGGCCTCCAACTTGTGTTTTAAAAAATACACCCATGTATATCGTGAAAGTGCATTAGTAAAATGGATATAGTAATGATATCCATTATAGGACACCATGGGAGAGGGACCTCATAAGTATGAATAAATGAGCTGTAATGGCTGAGAGTAAACTATTTTAGACCTAGAAAAAGGGAAATTTGTGTATTCTGCCAAGACAACAAGCAAAAATCAGAAATTTTTTTATTTCTATGTGTGACATTACAATGACTCATTATAATTTGGACAGTCTTGGAAGTAGGGTGCCATGGATGACTATGCCATAGATGAAAAAAAAGAGGTAACAATTTTTTGTGCTGATACAACTTCACTATTATTACAAGACAAACTAGACAATGATGGATGAGACTTTGAAGAAGCAACTGGGTTGGGAGACAACAGAAGAGGAGGAAACCGATACAAGCCATTTCTAAGTGAACCTTGAATAAGTATATTATCTTAATTTTAATTAAACAAACAAATGGAAAAAAAATTAGGGACAGAAGAGTGTGGTACACACCACTCACTATGCCACACTCACCGACAAGTGCCCGTGAGATTTGACTTTTGAATAATTTAAAATTCAAATATTGCTTGTTTATTTAATTATTATTTTAATTTGATTAAAATAATTATCTAACATGCCAGTTTTGATTTAATTAAATTTAAAAATAAATAATTTTTTTTATTATCTTTATAAGTTTTAAAAAAGATATGATCCTTAATCAGACGATTAAGTAAGAGAAACAGTCGATATATTTTTCTAAGTCTGAAAAATTCTCTAGAACTCTCTAAAGCCTTCTCTTCTCTAAACTCTATAGATCTCATATGTTGGGAACATATAGAGAGCTTAAATAATCAAACCAGTGAATGTCACGTGTCCACACACAGCCTTGTGTGTTTGAGGAACAACTTGGAAGACTTTAGTGTGAGTCTTCGTGTGGATAAGAAGATCGTTTGATTATACAAAATAACTTAATGACTCTTAATAGGCTACAGGAGGTATTCTTCTGATCTTATTTGTGTGAAGATTTAATGTATACATATATGTATTGATCTTGGCTCGGTATTAATGATTTTAAAACCACCATCCCTTTCTGTTGCATCCTTAATTTTTCTAAATTACCAACAATTAGTACAATATCGGTCTACATATATGTATACATTAAATGTTGTGCGCGTTTCTTACATTTTTTTTTATATGTATGATGATATGTATATTGAATGGATGATTTTGTTTTATGAATGTGTGGTTGAATGATGAATCGTTAAATATATGGTACCATTGGGTTAGGAAATATTTTTTAATTTTATTAGATCTTGTGTAAGCCATTTATGGGACATATAAATTTTTGTAATTTTATTTGAGAAATTTATTGTACGAATTCTGGTCACAAGAGAAAAGAGCAAAAAAGGGAGGGACCTAAGCCACATTTCCCCTCACGCTAGTACCCAGGGCCTGTGTGCGCCCCTTGGCCCTGCGCACCTCGCACCTGTGTGCACCCCTTGGGCTAACGCCCTGCTCCTGTGTGCGCCACATGGCCCGGCGCCCCTTGTGCCCCCTGCCTTGACCGCCAGCACTAGCTTATGCACCAAGCTTGGTGCCCAACAAATCCCTACAATTTAGCAACTATCTTTTATTTAATTAGTTTTTTAAATTGTTTGAATTTAGAAAGTTAATTATCTTGTTTTATTTTTATCAGAAAAATATAACATCTTTTAGTTGGTTAAGAATTTCTAATCTTCAGTTTAAATAATTATTTGAATTTGATTCTTTTAATTATTTAAATTCAACTAAATTAAAAAAATAATAAAGGGTTATTTAATTAAATACATTAATTATAAAATTAGTTTCTAATTAATTAACGGGCCTTATAAATTCCTAAATATTATTAAGATGAGCCTAAGAGAAGGAGAAACATATTATAGTTTTTGTAATTGACTAGAAGCCCACTTTGTAATTTTTTTAAATTCTATTTTTTCAAGGGTTGTAAGTTTAGAAATACCCAAAAGCCACTCGGTTCATCATTTTTATTTATTTAAATAAATGTTAATTGATGTTGATTGATAACATGATCATGTATTAGTCCATTACATGCCATACATGAAACCCCACATAGTTTATTTAATCATGCGTCTTGTTTGTGGAAACATAGTTATCTAGGATTGTCCTATGTGTTTATATAAATTATTTTAGTGAAATTAATTGCATGTAAACTAATAAGTCTTAAATTAGTCAAAACTTGGTAAATCACACCAGGCAATAGTTAATATATGCCTTTTAGGATAACCAACTTTATTTAAAAAGTATTTTTAGTAAAGCTTGATGAATGTAATGGGTAATTATTCTAGTTCACTTTAATTATAGAAACATGCTATTTTATAATTGGATGGTTTTATAATAAATTACATTCATAGGGTTATAAATGAACTAGTAATTAATTTGGAATTAATTGAGTATATTAATAAACACATACATTCTAAAATAGTGAGTGAGAGAAGATTGACATCTCAATGTGATCTATGGTCTCCATTATCAGTACAGCACCATAAAATATGATTAGGGCCTCAAGGTGGCTTTGTTTATGTCCCCCTAAGGAAGGATTTTGGTCAAATTAATATCAAGGTTGACTTCTTACGAAGATAGGAAATATTGATGTATTTTAGGTTTGACCAACCCTAAGGCGGTACTCTCTAAGTTAAGTCATAAATTATGAAATATTGGGTTACACTCACAAAGATACAATTAATCTTTTGTAGTGGATAATTGTATCTTGACCAAAAAAGGAGAACTTTAATTTTAGAAGAGAAAATATGAGTTATTTTGAGTTTTAAATAATAAAGATAAGAGTGTCTTATAGACTGTCTGAAATTAACTTGACCGACCCTAAGGTGGCACTTTAATTATTGAGTAGCTTTATCATAGAACAATAAATGTTAAGTTTATATGTTTTAATTGTTGCATTCATGCATCATGTTTACTTTCCAAAAAGTCATTGATATTTATTTTTCAATTATAATAAATCTTGTTATAGTAAGAAAAATGTTACCACCCAATACATTTCCTATCATGTGTCCAATATTACATAAATAGATTGATGGGCATATAAGAGATCTAAAACTCACTGAAGAAAATGAAGGAGGATGGATGAATTCAATTTTGTTGGTTTTTCTTGCTGTTTACCGAGTTTTTTGGAAACTAGAAATATATTAAGAAGTAAGAGCTGAATAGAAAGAAATATAGATGAACAGTCAAAGTTTTACATGGATGGGGCGTTAATGAGCCTTAGTCCATGAGTCAATAGTACTAGGCTTTGGAGAGTTTTCTACAAGTTTTTAGCAGAACTTTTGCTTACAAGAGAAAATTGAGGATCCCCGCTATAGTGCACAACTGGCCCTATTTATAGGCAGTCAAGCACATTGGGCCGAACTAATTCGGGCCCAGTAGGGATGTAATTATAGTTTGCTCACTAATGGAGCCATAATACAAAGAATGTTACATAATAAAATGTAGTTAATTTGGGCCCATTGGGCCGACTAAGGTGTGGCCAAGCCTTACAATTGCCCATTGTACGTTAGCATGGACTGGTCCGCGTGGGCTTCTAAAGGGATCATGGGGACAGGATCTGTCAGAGTAGTAGCAGTACTGTTTCCTAGGAATAGTGTACGTTCCGTGCATACCCTCTTCTGCAGGTTAGTTGAGGAGACTAGCTGCCGGATTTCATGGGGACAGGTCAACATCAGGGAAAGCTAGGCTTGCCCTATCCAGAAGTCTGATATGGGTTCGTTTACTAATGTCCCAGCTCACTTACCGGAGTCCTGGTTCGTTCACCAAGATTTGGGTTCATTTTCCAAGATGGACTTCGTGACACTGAGTATCTCCCCTGGATCTTTGATAAGGTTCATCTCCATCAACCAGTTAGTCTGCTACCTTAATCGGCACCCCAGAAGATGTAGGTTGGTCGGGGCCGAGAAGATGAGTCAGGCCTTCATCTTAGTCCTGGTTCCTTCGTTATGATCGCGCCCATTGAATGTTGTTGGGCTCGATGGTGCTTGGGCTATCTGGGGTTTCCCCCTTCCCCCCTCACTAGGTTCAGGATGGGCCGGACCTCTTTAGAGGGCTCACGAGCCCATTGGGTCATGCCACGTGTCACGGGTGGAAAACAGGGATAACATTTACCCCCCAATTCTTTATCCATGTTCGCATGGTGGAGACTTGCCTCGCTTTCCCGGATCAATCTCAAATATCCCAATTCGTTTACCAAGAGCAGGGTTGGGGGGCCATTTGGGTGATCCCCATACTTTCAAATTCCCAACGTCTCAGACACGTATGTCCAGGTTGATGGTGCATCTGCGCTACTCACACCCTAAAGATCTGGAAAGAATCTTTTGATTGCCTAGGTGACTGATTGGTGTTAGCGCAATTCTCGAGACGTCCCGTCTGTACAAAAGAGGTTTATTGGGTACTCAAGTGGGCTATTTAATGCTTCTTCACCATCTGGAACCATTGGATGGGGATAGTCTCGAGATATTTAACACGGACCGTTGGATGAGGTAGGTGCGGATCGTGGATTGACAAATCCACGATTTAGGATTCAATTAAGCCAATTAATGCCCCTACATCATCCGGGATCGTTAGATGGGGATAATCTCGGGATCCCCATTGTGGACCATTGGATCAAATAATGGAATTTTCCCCTATAAATACCTTGACAGGCTTACTTCCAAACTTTAATCATCCCATACATTCAAACTATAAAGCAATGAAAGCTTCGTATTTCCAAAATTGCCGACGAGATTCTCTGACGATTGATAAACCTTCGTGTCCACTTATTTTCGATGAGACTTTTTTTCGTTCTACCAGCAGACAATTTTGTCCCTGTTCAACCAGCAGACGAACTGCTGCATCATCTTCTCAAATTTAAGACTGAGATTCTGCCGACGTTGTCGCCTGAAACTCTACGAATCTTAAATCCAATACCTCACAGTAAGTTTTCTGGTCATTTTATCATCTTTTTATTCCTTTCTTATCTGTTTTTATTGTCACCCTATTTCGGTGACCATAAAACCGTTAGGATCGTGACCACCGTGTAGGGTGGTTCTAGGTAGGATAGTGGTAGACATGAACTGTAAGTTTTCTAGGTGATAACTCATATTAGTATGGTTGTCCTGGATCAATTCAGAGGCCACAAGACCGTTTGGGGTGAGTTAGAAAAACCTTTGGCCTTTAGTTTCCGACTTAAGATCTTGGGATCTCTACTGGTCTCGAATTTGGATCTGGAGGGGACTTCTCCAAGCAGTTTTATGAGAACCCTCGTACCTCAGCCAATTTTCTTCGGTTTTGGTGCTAACTGCTTAGTTCTCATTTTCTTTGTCGCTTCCAGGTCCTTGATCATGAGTCGCGACGTGACTTTATACGTGGAGGACGTTGTCCAGGCGGGCCCTGTAGTCCTGGAGGGGTCCAAACTTCCCACTATTAACACGTGGGAAATGGACAGGGAGAAGAATGAGTTTCAGAATTACCGGATGTTACACCAGCTGGAGAAAGCCCTTGGAGTAGAGGCGACTCTGGGACTTTTCTACAACCGACTGGCCCGGAAGAAGGAGAAGGCCCATACTAGCGTGGGCATGTTCAGGCCCTGGAGCGTAGGCTATATCAGTGCTGGAGCTACTCTCTCGCTCTACAACTACTTCACGCAGTTCCTCATGTTTGTGGGGATCGTGCCCTTCCAACTTCTCCCCCACGCATATAAATTGCTCGCGGGATGGCCCATATTCTATGCGTCGAAGGAGATCCTGGCGCCCACTCCCGCGGAAGTGTTGTATTTCTACAAGCTAGAGCCGCAACTCAACTCCAAAGACAAGACGCAGGACATATTTTATAGACGGAGTTAGTTTGGCTCCGTTTAGCACATGGAATCACCCCGGATGTCAGGCACTATTGGTTCATGACACCGGGTTCCTCTTAGAGAAGAATCCCACTTTGGTGATGGACTTCCAATGTGTGGGTAAGTTATCCTTCTCCACTTCTTATCCAGCCTTTAGTTTTGTTTACTGGACACTTACAATCCTGGAAAACAAGTCCATATGCTCAGACACAACTCAACTAATCGATCTTTAAGCAAAAAAAATTCTATGCCACTCTGAACGTCGAGGAGCTGGATGTGGAGGGCTTCGTAACTATGGAGAACCTTCGGTTGGTTAGGTTGATTGCTGCGAACTAGTCGATAGATGCCTCTAGCTTTCGAGGGCTGCAGTGTGAGAGGGATCCCGCCCTGAGGGAGGAGCTAGCCATCATCCACATCGAGGTTGTGGAGGCCATGACCAAGGCGGACGCGGAGAAGGCGAGGAAGAAGCAGGCCCGTAGGCAGAGAGAGTCGAATCCAAAGAACTGGACGCCCTTCTCGAGGGGAGGCAGCCTAACACCAGAGCTCCTGGAGCTAGCATTTCGGGGCAAGGTAAATCGCCTCTGATTTTAACTTATGCCCCTCATTTTAAGGGCTTAATTAGGAATAGGCAACAGTACCGGGATTATTTGACTGGGACTATTAACAGCGTGGGGCTTCCTTGCCCCATTGTTATAGACATACTGACCCTCATGCACTCGTCCTGGTTCCTCTAATATGGTAGATTTTTGGACCTAGATGACATGGGGGACCGAATTGATTCTTTCGCCCTAGGAGAGTTGACTCAAGTCCATTCCATAGATGATGGTTTGTCCCGGAGGACTTTAAACTTAAATGTTCTTTTTATTTTTGACTTTTTTTTCCCCATTCATGTATTATTGATCAGTTTTCTTTTTTTGCCTATCTCGGGTGATCCAAAGATGTCCAGCCCTGTGGCCAAGAAGAAGGAGATGATCGAGGCTAGGGCGGTCGCAATCAAGGCTTCGACGAAGAGGGCTGACAAGGGCTCGACCAGAAAGAAAATTATGGAGCAGATCCTCAGGGATTCAGAGCTATTCTGGGAGGCTTCCAAGAAGGGTCCAGCTAGAGGTTCTGTCCTGAGGGCGCACGTTGAAACAATTCCATCCAAACCTACTCCTCTCCAGGTTATTAACTTGGAGCATGAGCTTTCTGAAGGACAACAGACGGACAAGAGGAAAGCGGACTCGGTCACCATGGAGTCCTCGAAGCGGGCCAAGAGGTCCAGGACCAAGGATCCGACCTTAGCTGAGGAGCATTCCTCCAGGGAAAGCCTCATTGTTACGCAGGAGGTCCCGGAGGCTCCAGGGCTTCCTGTCAATCCAGTTTTTCCCGAGGAAAGGGACCTGATCCTCTAGGAGGAGAGGATGAAAATGGTGTCCCAGGCTTGGGATGACGGTCGGGACAAACAGGACGAGGTGTACTGGGCCCTGACCATCCGACGGAAGGTGGAGTTTGCCGAGCTTCCGGAGGCCTTCAGTGCTCCCCAACAGATCATGGACGGACTTGTAGCCAAGATCGGGTTTTGACCTAAGTTGGGTCAGGACACGGCTCTGCTTACTACGGATTTGCTGGCCCAGGTGGGGGCTACCATGTCCAATCTTCAGCTCAAGCGATATGCCACCTTAGCCAGCCAGGATGCCCTTTTTATCTCCCATGCCATTCGTCATCAGGCCACGGTGGTAAGCCATATGCCCGTCTAGTCTTTTATTTTACCATCATTATACCTTGTAAATTTTCTAACTTTGATTTGTTCTAGGATGCCTTGTTGGCCCATAAGAACACGAATTTGGTGGTCGAGATGGTTGTGAAGCTGGAGACGGTCCAGATGGAGCTGGAGGGGTCCGTTAATCAATGGGAAGCTACCAGGGAGGCCCTTGCCAATGAGGTTGCTTGGATTGAGGCTGAGTGTGATGAGGCTTCCTGGGTTCGGGCTCAGCACAAGGAAGCTTTGTCTAGGAAGGACGTCGAACATAAGAAGTTAGTGGACAACCTGGAGGCAGAACTACGTCGTGTTCGTGGCTCGAAGGCTTCGATCAAAGCCTTTCTGGAGGCGACTGAGGCCCAACTTCACCAGGAGTGGGTGAAGGTGGCAAACCTTGAGTCCCGGAACCAGGCTTTGGAGGGCATGGCTTAGCTGGAGATGAAGCAGAGCGAGGAGGCTTGCCAGGAGAAGAAGCAAGCTGATGAGATGTTGGCAGTCATTTTTGTCGAGGCCACTTACATGACCTGCTCCAAGACAAGAACATAAATCTCCTCCTCTATCCAGATATGGCTGGAAAGAGGGCTGAATTCAAAGCCAAAGAGAAAGCTGATGCGACGCTCCTAGCTGAGGACCAACAAGGTGAGAATGCTTCGGATGTCTCGGATCAGAACGAAGCCTAGGCCTGGGCCTTCGTATTTTAGTTAGAGCTCCCTTTTAGATTTTGTAGTTGTAAGACAATTTTTATTATCCGTATTGTTATATAATGATTTTTCTCTACATAACGGTCCCTACTTTATATTCGTTTATTTTTTATTCTAAATTCACTAAGTGTTTTATCACTTTGCATGAATCCAAGTTGAATATTGGGTCCTGGTTCCAATGGCCAGGACCACTAGGGGAATATTGTAGAAGGTATTTAACCTGTCTTGAGACCCACGTTTGGGTCTTGACGGCCTGGACTGTTTTGGGCTTCACCAATATAACTTAACTAATTTATCCCGATTATATGGTTCAGGTTCCAACGGCCTGGACCGTTAGAGATTTGTTTTAGATAAGACTTAATTAATTAACTCATTCTAAACTTGAGGTTCAGGTTCCAACGACCTGGACCGTTAAGGAGTTAATAACTGTCATTCGATTTATTTGTCCTGGCTCTGGTGTTTAGGTTTCAATGGTCTAGACCATCAGAGATTAATTGATTAGCTTATTTCAAACCTGAGGTTTAGGTTCCAATGGCCTGGGCCGTTTATAAGACTAACTTTAACCAATTTAAATAAAAGATTCATGTTTCAATGGTTCTAGGCCATTGTAAGGAAGACATGAATATGGATTTGGTTATCTGGGACCACGTTAGGTCTCGACCAATTTTTAGGGGTTGGGTTTTGAACCCCCAGAGCATATAGTTTCGGGTTAGGATTGGGCTTTGAACCTTGCATCCTGTTTTGGTTGAAACCCCCGGATCACACGGAACTGGGTTAGGATAGGTCTTTGACCCTTATATTCTTTTTTATTGGGAGTTGGGTTTTGAACCTCCCAGACAATGTAGGTCTGGGCTAGGATTAGGCTTTGAGCCTTGTATCCCATTTTGGTTGAACCCCCCCAGATCACACGGATCTGGGTTAGGACTGGGCTTTGACCCTGCATCCTATTTTGTTGGGAGTTAGGTTTTGCACCCCAAGTTTATATGAGTCTGGATTAGGACTAAGCTCTAAGCTTTGCATCCTTAGGACTAAGCTCTGAGGTTTGCATCCTTAGGACTAAGCTCTGAGCTTTGCATCATTTTTTGTATTTATTCCTGGACTTGTATAGATGGCCTTACCCCCCAAGTGACCGAAGAGTGTAGTCTTTAGTCACTTGTTTGTGTTAAAATTGAAGATGGACGCGAACTTTTTCTTTCCGTGCAACATTTCTTATGGTGTTTTTTATACACCATTTTCATTAAAAAAAAAAAAAAAGAAATCGCCCTGGGGCGTACATTGCTAGAAATAAAAATGTTAGAAAGAAACAGAATTAGATCCTCCTGACTACTGATTGTACCGGTGGAGGTGTTTTGCGTTCCAGGTCCTTGGGACCTCCGTTTCGTCTAGTTGCCTTAAGCGATACGTTCCCGGACATATTTCATGGGGTCCTTCCCAGTTTGGTCCCAGAACCCGCACTCCTGGATCTTGAGTTGCAGGAAGACTCTTCTAAGGACTAGATTGCTGGTTTCGAACTTCGGGCTCTTAAATTTAGAGTTAAAGTGTCTGGCGATCTTTCCCTAATACATCTTCAGCTGCACCTGTGACTCCTCCCGAATCTCTTCGATGAGATCTAGGGATTCCTGGAGTAAGGTGTGGTTCTGGACAGGATTGTATGTGTCCCGTCTGTGAGACGGAACCGCCATATCTACTGGGATGATTGCTTCATATCTGTACACCATTGAATAGGGAGTATGTCCGGCTACCGTACTTTCTGTGGTTTGGTAGGCCCATAGGATGCGGGGAAACTTTTCTGACCACTTACTCTTCCATGCCTGTAGCTTTTTCTTTAATGTTCCCTTCAAAATCTTGTTCACGAACTCTATTTACCCATTTTCTTGAGGCCTTGCGACCGCGAAGAAGCTTTTTATGATGCCATGTCTTTCACAGAAGTTAGTGAAGTGGACGCTATTAAATTTCCTCCCGTTGTCAGACACGATTTTGTGAAGGAGGCCGTACTGGCACACAATGTTGTTGATGATGAAGTTCAGGGCCTTTTTGGAGGTGATGGTGGTCATTGGTTCCCCTTCGACCCACTCGGTGTAATAGTCGACGGCTACAATGGCATATTTTACTCCACCCTTCCCGATCGGTGGGGATCCTACTAAATCGATTCCCCAAGCTGCGAAAGGCTAGGGACTGGTCATCAGGGTTATTTCCGTTGGAGGGGTTCGCGGGATCTTTGCGTACCTTTGGCACTGTTCACATTTGTGGACATAATCAACGCAGTCCTTCTTCATCGTTGGCTAGAAATATCCTTGCCTCAGGATTTTCTTGGACAAGCTGAGTCCAGCTGTGTGATCTCCACAAAAACCTTCGTGCACTTCGTGCATGATTGCACTCATTTATGTCCTGAATATGCATCGAAGATATGGCATGGACAACCCATTGCGATAAAGTTTTCCATCCATCATGATGTATCTGAGAGACTGGTACTGAAGTTTCCTGGCGGCAGCCCTGTCTGCGGCAATTCCCCAATGGTTAGGTGCTGGATGAGAGGGCCCATCCAGAATTTAGAGTAATTGATGGAGTTGATGATTGCAGGGGCTTGAATACTAGGCGCGGGTAGATGATCGATCGGGACCACCCCAAAGAGTTCCACTTCAACATCCGTGGCCAATTTTGCCAATGTGTCTACAAACACATTTTGTTCCCTGGATTTGGTGGATGAAGTATTTCTAGAAGGATTAGAGTAACTCTTGGGTTTGCATCACGTAGGCGGCCATCTTCTCCCCCTTCATTTGGTATTCCTTCAAAATCTGCCTAACCACCAATTGGGAGTCATTGTGGACTTTTATATTTGCTGTTTCTACCTCCCGGGCCAAGTGTAGTCCGGCCAGCATGGCCTCGTGCTCAGCCTCATTGTTTGATGCTTCGAACTGGAAGCATAGGGCACTTTGCAATGGGTGACCTTGAGGGGATATCAAGATGACCCTGGCCTTGACCCCATTTTCATTTGAGGCTCTGTCTACGAAGATTTGCCACAAATGCATTATGTGGTTGATGGGTTCTTCATCTTCAGTTATGTCAGCGCATTCTAAGATGAAGTCGGCTAGGGCCTGTCCCATGATAAAAATCTTGGGGACATATGCTATGTCAAACTGACTAAGCTCAATGGCCCACTTCAAAAGTCTCCCCGATGATTCGGGTTTCTGTAGCACTTGTTGTAGGGGATGGTTCATTAGTACCTTAGTGGCGTGGGCCTGAAAGTAAGACCTCAACTTCCTGGAGGCGGTCAGTAAGCAAAATGTTAGCTTCTCGATTAACGGGTATCTAGACTCCGTGCTTAACAACCTTTTTATTACGTAATAGACCGGGAGCTGCACCTCTCCCTATTCTCGCACTAGAGCGGCAATGATGGCGTGTTCCGACACTGCCAAATACAGGTACAATGGCTCCCCATCCATTGGTTTCAACAAGATTGGCGCTTGGGCCATATCTTCCTTCAATTTTTGGAAAGCCTCTTCACACTCGGTCGTCCATTCAAACCCCTAGATTCCGTGAAGTATATTTAAGAATGGAATGCACCTTTCCGTGGACTTCGAGATGAAGCGGCTCAAAGCTGCTATTCTTCCCGATAAGCTTTGAACGTCTTTGTGCTTTCATGGTGATGGTATCTCGTTCAATGCTCAGATATTGTCTGGGTTGGCTTCTATTCCTCTCAAGATTACTATGAATCCCAGAAACTTCCCGGATGCCACGCCAAAGGTGCACTTTTTGGGGTTCAACTTCATCCTATACTTCTAGATGATGGCAAATACTTCTGCCAGGTCATCCGCATGTTCAGCTGAGGTCTTGGACTTGACCAACATGTCATCTATACAGACTTCCATGTTCTTCCCTAGTTGGTTCCGGAACATCCTATTGACCAGCCTCTGATAGGTGGCCCCAACATTCTTAAGCCTGAAGGGCATGACGATGTAGCAGTATACACCTTTGTCTGTTTGGAAGCTGGTGTGTTCCTGGTCTGCTACATGCATTGGGATCTGGTTGTAGCCTGAGTAGGCTTCCATGAAACTCAACAACTCATACCCGGATGTAGCATCCACCATCTAGTTAATCTAGGGCAGAGGGAAGCAATATTTTGGGTAGGCCTTGTTAAGATCGATGAAGTCGATGCAAGTCCTCCATGTCCAATTTCTTCTACCTCCTCCATGGGTTCTAATGCCCTATCCCCTTCTATTTGCATATCCAATTCATCCTCCTCCCGGACCAGCCTCTATGTTGGCCGTGATGGTGGGATTGGATCATCATCTTCCTCTTCAAGAGGCTCTTCGCGGACCATGAAGATTGGGCGGGCGGAGATGTGATAGCACATTCGGGCGCTTTTTTGATCTCCCCGTATAGTTCCCACTCCTCCGTTATCACATGAGAACTTCATGCAGAGGTGGCGGATGGAGGTGATGGTGCCATAGTTGTCTAAAGCGAGATGACCAAAAATTACGTTGTACACAGTGGGGCAGTCCACCACGACGAAAGTGCAATATTTGAAATAGCCCTGAACCTCATTCCCCAACGTCATGGGTGGTTGAATCTTACCCATTGGGAGAAATGAATCCCCGTTGAAACTGTAGATCTGTGTCGGGCATGAAGCCAGATCTGCCTTTGTCAATTCAATTTTTGTGAAGACTGGCTTGAATAATACATTGATGGAGCTCCCGTCATCCATCAACACTCGGGATACCCTTTTGTTGGCGATTTGGGCATCAATGACCAAGGGGTCATGATACGGGAAATTAATGTTTTGGGCATCCTCTTCCATGAATGTGATGGGCAGGTTCATCAACTTCGGGCGTTGGGCCGGAGTTTGGACCAAGGCGCATTACCTCATGGTCATGATCGAGCTTGCTGAGGTATCTTTTCTGATCATTCCGTGAGGGTCCTCCCAGATGCGGGCCTCCTGATATGATGGCCACGTGTCCATCTACACGTGGAGGCGCGATTCCAGGAGGATATGACATTTCGGGCCCAGGTGCTTGCACTATTGGGGCCCCCTGGGGGCCCTGTGCTCCCGAACCTATAGCGTACCCTCCCTGAGGAGGTCGGTGCAATCCAGGTGCACCTGGGGCCATAGGTTGTCTGGGAGCTGCTGGCAGTCTCATAACCCCTATTGGCATCTTGACCCATTGGTGGAGATGCCTCAGTTTGATCAGGTTCTTAATCTCCTCCTTCAGCTAACGAAACTCTTCGGTCGTGTGACCCATGTCCTTGTGGTAAGCGCACCTTTTGCTAGTGTCCATCGAATTCTTTCCCCCATTAAACATGGGGGTTGGCTTCCGGTAATGGACTACATTGCCCGTTGCCAAGTACATCTTTTCCCGGGTGTCCACCAGGTTTGTATACTTCGTGTAATGGGGCTCGTACCCTTTTTTCCCCTTCTTTGATGGCTCAGATCGGTTCTTACTCTTGCCCGATCTCTTTCCCCGGGAGGGGTTTATGCTTATCTTAGCTCCTCCAACTTGAGGCGGTTGGGCATCGCTCGGAGTGGCACTGTACTTGGTGGGTGCTACTCCGTACCCAAAAAATGGGGTTGATGAAGCTAGAGCATACCCATTGAAGTGGGCCCATAGACCGTCGGGGTCATGAATGGCATCCCAAGGGTTCCAACAAATTCGGACGCTGCTGGGGTTGCTGGATAGATATTTGTCGGATACTGCACTACGTATCCAGGGAAGGTTTGGGCAGTCGACTGGGTTACTGGCTGCCACCCAAAGGCTTGGATTTGGGCCTCCTCCCAGTTGATGAAACCTTGTACCCTCCCAATGAATTCTTCAAGAGTGGCCACCTTGTTACGTTGTATGTTGTCCTAGAGAGGGTGCCCAGCTCTGATCCCGGACTGGAGAGCCACCAGGCGCTATCCGTCATCCACCTTAGTTTTTGAGGCTTCCTCCGTAAAGCGCTGAATGTAAGCCTAAGGGTTTTCTTGGGATGTTGTTTGACATTGGCTAGTGCACTGACTTGCATGTCCAACTTTATGGCGACCACGAACTGTTTGCGGAATGCTGACTGCAATCCAGACCAAGACTGGATCGATCCAGGCTTAAGTCTTTTCCACCACTCTTCTGCGGGTCCAACTAGAGTGATTGAGAAACATAGGAACTTGCCGTTGTCGCAGACATGAGCTATAGTCATCAGACGCTTGTAGTGGGACACGTGATCTCTGGGATTCATATTCCCGATATAGGCGGGTAAGTCCGGCATCTTGAACCCCTTTGGTAGCACAACATCCAGTATGTGCTTGGCGCATGGCTCATTTTCCTCTTCTTCAGAATCGGAACCTCCGCCTTCTTGTTTCCGGACTAGGCGGTCCGTGACTTTTTAACAGCGACCAGCTGTTCCATGAAATGTCTGGTCATTCCATCGTCCAGGGGACTCTCTCGTTCCTCATGTCGTTGAGGTTATTCCCCAAGTCGCCTCCTCGGGGGAAAATATTTTCCTTGCAGGCCAGCTCCTTTTGGGTGTTGAGGCTGTCACGCAAGTCTACTCGGGAAGTATCATCTCCCGAACTGACGGTTTCTGACCCTTCTTTGCGTTTGCACCCTCTGTGATCCTTGTTCATGGAGGCACCGGGATAAAAGCGTCGTTCTCATTTGTCTTGTCTAGGGACGTTCCGAGGCTGAATACCCTGCGGGTGCTTCCCCTATGGATCGTCGGATGATCCCGTCCTGGGATAGGATTCATCCGTTCTTTCCTAGGGAATTGCACTGGGTTAGCCTCGATTTTTGGAATGGGATGAGATTTCTTTTGAGGGTTTGTTTTTCCCACAAGATCGACTATTTGGGCTTTTCCTTTCTCATAAGCAAGATTTTACGGGCTAGCTCTGGGATGCGGGGATGGTCCTGGAGGAGGAATAGGGCTAGCATCATTTGGTACGCCAGTCCTGATAGGTGGAACAACCTGCTGCATTCCTGGAGGAGGAACGACTGAAGGATTGGTTGCCAATCCTTGGGCAGCAATAAAGGCCTGAAGGGCCAGGAGGGACTCTTGAATTTGGTGGGTAGCCACTTTTTGTTTAGCTATCCTAGCTTCTTGATCTAGGACCTGTTGTCTCAGGCAGACCACCTCTGGATCCTCCTATTCAGGATTCATATCCTTCTCGTCAGGATCAATGGGGTCTTCGACTGTGTGATCCTCATATTCCCCTTCATCTTCCTCGTAATAACCTTCGTTGTAGTCACCCCCAACTCCAAAGTTCTGGGAATCGTCGGGCAGAGGCCCCTGATAAGGCGTGTCCTCAGGTTGGTCTTGAGGAAACAATTGGTTGGGCAATGATTCTCCATTGTCTTGTTGTTGGTGAGCAGGATCAAATACGGTATGCCTAGCGTTCACCATTTTCGCAGATGATCGAGATTGATTAAAGATTCCTTCAACTCTCAATGAAAGCACCAAAATGTTTACCGATTTTTTAAAAAACTAGAAATATATTTAGAAGTAAGAGATGAAAAGAAAGAAATATAGATGAACAGTCACAATTTTTACGTGGTTGGGGCGTTAATGAGCCTTAGTCCACGAGTCAATGTATTAGGCTTTAGAGAGTTTTCTACAAGATTTTAGCAAAGCTTTTGTTTACATGAGAAAATCGAGGATCCCCACTATAATGCACAACTGGCTCTATTTATAGGCAGTCAAGCACATTGGGTCGGACTAATTTGGGCACAATAGGGATGTAATTATAGTTTTCTCGCTAATGGAGCCATAATACAAAGAATGTTACATAATAAGATGTAGTTAATCTGGGCCCATTGGGCCGGCTTAGGCGTGGCCAAGCCTTACAGCTGCCCATTGTACATTAGCACGAACTGGTCCGCGTGGGCTTCTAAGGGGATCCTGGGGACATGATCTATCAGAGTAGTGGCAGTACTATTTCCTAGGATCAGTGTACGTTTCGTGCGTACCCTCTTCTGCAGGTTAGTTGAGGAGAACAACTACCAGATTTTATGGGGACAAGTCAACATCAGGGAAAGCTAGGCTTGCCCTATCCAGAAGTCTGATTCAGATTCGTTTGCTAATGTCCCAATTCACTTACCAGAGTCCTGGTTCAATCACCAGGACTCAGGTTCATTTTCCAAGATGGATGTCATGACACTGAGTATCTCCTCTGGATCTTTGATAAGGCTTGTATCCATCGACCAGTTAGTCTGCTACCTCAATTGGCACCCCGGAAGATGTAGGTTGGTCGGGGCTAGGAAGATGAGTTGAGCCTGCATCTTAGTTCTGGTTCCTTCGTTATGATCGCGCCCATTGATTGTTATTGGGCTCAATGGTGCTTGGGCTATCTAGGGTTTCCTCCTTCCCCACTCACCAGGTTCAGGATGGACCCAAACCTCTTAAGATGGCCCACTGGGTCATGCCACATGTCACGGGTGGAAAACAGGGATAACACTTGCCGAAAACCTTAAACATGTTTTTAATGAAAGATCATCTCCTCATATGCCATCAATTGATGCAAGGAAAGAGGAACATGAGAAATATGTTGAGTGGATGAGATCAAATCATATGGCAAGATATTATATTCTTAGTACCATAATGGACAAGCTGAGAAGAAAGTACGGAAGCATTAAATATGCACGTGACATATGGGATTTTGTCTACGAAGATATACAGAAAAATTCCCTTTGGTAAATATGATTTGCCTATACGTTAAGCTTGAATTGTGGATTATGATGTATCATTATGAATCTTTGATTCAGACACCACTAATCATAGTTTTGTTCTCCTTTATAAAATCTTGAGCAATCAAGGGAACTTGCTGATGGCAACCAAAGAATGAAAGATGGAGAGAGAGTTTAGTGTAGAAAAACATTGGGAACAGTTCATTTAGTTTAGTTTTATTTTATTGAAAGAAAAATTTTATTCCTTGTTTAGAACAATGCTTTTAATTTATTTATATTAGAAATTTAATTTACTTTTTGTTTTACCTAAAAATTAGCACGATGACGTGGCACAAAATTCTGACATGTGGCGGTCAAACGACAACGTATTTGTAACATCAAATTACCTAATAAGGCTTAGAGCCTTGATTAGGGGGCTAGGATGGAAAATTATGGAAATTATGTGAGTTATATTGACTTGATATGCATGTTTTTGTGTATTAAATATGCATGTGGGCCAATTTTTGATTAAAAGGGTAATTTTCGTAATTTGGCCTGTTATGGGTATATTTGGCATATATGTGATATATGTGTGGGACCACATTATTATGGGGATATATTTGGGTTACTCGGCATGAGACGATCCTAGGGAGCAAGTTAGTGGGAGAGTCACAACGGGACCCATACTTGACTCGATGTGAGTCAAGGGGTATATTGGGCAATGGGAATGGTTATTTGATGATATATTGGGAGTTAGTGAGATCAGGAGGGAATTCTGGGAATTTTGACTATTTGGCCGCTGGGGACGTTTTTGGGACTCCGAAGATTGGGATTTGCTTGAGGTTACTTAAGCTCGAAGTAACCTGTCAGAAACATAAAAAGAACGTTTAGTACGTTCTCTCTCTCCCGTTACCCCTTTTTACCGTTCATCGCATTTTCAAAGGAAACTTGAGTTTTAGGACTTGGATTCAAGCAAGGTTAGAGTCATAACAATTCTAGGAAAGATTAGAAGCTAATTAGTTGAAGGATTTAGCAAGAAATGACATAATCAAAGGTAATTTAACCTTTGAATTTCTGAGTTTCAGTTTCGTAAAATTTCTTAAGTTTTGAATTTGGATTTTACGTTTTGAGGAGTATTTTTAATGGTTTGAAGCATGGGTTTTGATGGTTTTGGGCCATTGAGATGATTGGGAACTTTGTTTTTGAGATTTGGGTATGTTTGGATAGGTTTTTGGAAGGATTTAAAGTGGGAAATTTTGAGTTTTTAGGCTGTGCGTGGTTGGGTCGCGACCCAGGCTTGAAAAAAAGTGATTTTTGGCTGTTGGGGGCATCTTGGGCCGCGACACCTTTTTGGCAGGCTGCGACCCATGACACAGACAATAAAGGGGATGAGCCCCTGTTCTTGAGTAGGCCGCGACTCAGGTTTTGGGGCCGCGACCCAAAAGGGTAAAAATGGCCAAAATGAGTTTTTAGTCATGGGAACTTAAACCTAAGGGCTTGGGATCGATCCTACTACCAAGTTTGGTAGGATTCGATGGCCCGGAGGGTAGGACTCGGTCCAGAAGCTTGTGTTTACTCGTTATTGACGGGATTCTATATTATGGTTGTGACTAGGTTATCGCTAGGGGCTCAGAATTGGGATCGTGCTCGAAGGTCGTTTATTGGTAACCTGTGCTTGGACCAAAGGTAAGAAAATTGCACCCAGTATGTGATACATATGATTATGGTGTGGCCTGAATGTTGAATATAGAATTGATCAGAGCTTGAGTCTCTATAAATGTGCACGATTATTATTATGCTTGTGATTCCGAATTGTTGAATAGGAACATGAATAGGGCATGAACGCCTGAGTATGTGCATGATTATGATTATGCTTATCATTATTGATTAAACATGTTGAATGCTTTGTATATGGATATTTGACATATGATATCTGCCTGTTTGCATTATCTTATTGAGGAAGGCTTGGCTTATTAGTCAAGGACGGCAATAGCACGCTGAGCGCTAGTCGTTATGGTTATGCTTAACCAGGAGCGCATCATACGCTTGACCGACCTACTGGTCGGGGAAAACTCAGCGTCAAGTACGCTGGAACGGCTCCAAAGCTGGTTATATAGAGCATATGGCAATGGGCCTCGTGGTGACTTATTAGTCCCATATCCTAGGGCTGGGCCCCAGCATTGACTTATTAGTGAAGGACGACCTTAGCACGTTGAGTGTTGGTTGTAAAGCAATGACTTATTAATCAAGGACGACATTAACACGTGGAGTGTAGGTCAGCGCCAAGTACGCTTATATAGAGGATAGGGCTAAGGGACCCAGAGTGACTTATTAGTCCCATATCCTAGCATTGACTTATTAGTCAAGGACGACATTAGCACGGGGAGTGCTGGTCATAAAACATTGACTTATTAGTCAAGGATGGCATTAGCATGCTGAGTGCTGGTCATAAGGCATTGACTTATTAGTCAAGCATGGCAATAGCGCAGAGCACTGGTCCATATGGTTTAGCTTAACCAGGAGTGCATCATACACTTGATCGATCTATTGGTTGGAGAAAAACTTACCGCCGAGTACGCTAGATCAACTCCAAAGCTGGTTATATAGAGGACAAGGCAAAGGACCCTAGGTTGACTCTATGGTCATCTATTCAAGGCAGAGGACCCCAGGTTGACTCTATGGTCATCTGATTAGGGTTGCAAGCCCCAGAATGATTCCATAATCATTTATTTGTACCTGTATGCATGCATGAGTAGGTTTATTACTGTTAGGCATGCTTATTATGATTTGGTAACATGTTATTAACTACTTATGAGCATGTTTAAGTTTTCTTGCCGAGCCTCGACTCACGGGTGCTATGTGGTGCAGGTAAAGGGAAAAGAAAGCTGGACCATCCTTGAGTTTGAGAGCTTAGGTGACGATGTGTACATATGCGTCTACTCAACCACCATGGTCGAGGGTTTAAAGAGGAACTAGGGTCAAACCCTATTTTTCCGCTTAGGTCGGCTGGTTGTAACTCTTTTATTGTAATTAACCTTTTGAATGTATTTTGGGATCCCATGTATACAGTAAACTTTTTAGTGAAACGTTTGTATCTTTGACCGAAACTTTAACCCTAAACCGTTAATCACGTTTAGTTACACGATTATGGCCAAATGACTCATTTAGCAAGTTTAGCACTATTTAAAATACATAGTGTAACGGTCTCTGGGCAGTAGGGCGTTACAATATTCCACAAACACCTCGTCGACCCTTGACCATAAAGGAATAGTTGTTTTATCGCTAGTTGGATTTAAAGGCACTTTGGATAATTTCAGGTTGGTCGAATAATATGCAAAGAATCCTCATAATTGGTTAAGATAAGATATTTACGTAATGTTCAATTATCTTTTATTATTTTATAAACATTTATTACGAAAGTTGTGTAATACCCATGACCCATTTATGTAACTTCCTAAGCCTATAAATAGAGGTATTAATGAATCATTATTTGTTATGTTGTAATTCTTAAACTTCTAAAGAATTTACTTTTCTAAGTGCTTATACATGGTTTTTGTACTCTCTCAAACTCACAAAACTCAGTTGATCCAATTCATTTGATTGGGGGTTTTGAGAATTCTACATAAATAAAAGTACTAAAGCGGATGTAGATTATTAACTTCTGGGAGCAAACCACTATAATTTCTTGTGTCGTTTATTATTATAAAATTTAAGTTCTCATTTTACATCATTTAATTGCCTTTGTGTCGTTGGCCAGATCTGTGGTCAATATTTTAGTGTTTTCATTAAGAGTTGAACTTAAGGAGATCCATAGTGAGAAATTAACTAAGCAACCATGCCTCCCAAGCCTAAGAAGACTCAAGGTCAATAGGCAGGTCAGACATCTGAAGGCCTTCAAAATCCACACTTTCCTCTAGGAGTTATTGAAGAAAAGCCTCAGGTGGTATTAGAGGAAGACATCGAGGAGATAGATGCAAAAACCCTGCGAGCAGCCATGGAGATGTTGCAAGATGAGTCAGCCACTCTGAAGGCTAACCATGAGAATGTGGTTGTGACAATGATCATGCTATAGATGGAGATTGACAACAGACGAGGAGAGCTAAATGCTAGACAGGCAAAAATGGACCGCTGTCAGAGGGATGCTACTGCTGCCTTGGAAGCTGCTATTCAACTAGCACAGGGGTTTTGACCTGCACAGAACCCTCAACAGCCTGAGTAGCCTTAAAATCCTCCACCACCTCAAAACCCTCATCACCTTGAAAAACCTCGAGATGCTCAACCAGAAGGTCAGCCATTGAATTATGGCAGACCTAATGAGCAGCATCTGCCTCAACGTTCTACTCAAGTAAACAAGAAAAATTCAAGGCAAAATAGGGACGAGCAGTGTCCCCAAAGCCCAGGATGCTTGGTAATGAATGAATATGCTCTCTGTCGAAGAGGGCCATGAAATGCCCCTTCAAAAAATAGGCAGCAACTTGACATTGGCTCTACGGTCAGAGGTCCCCCACAACATAATATTGCTCTGGTACTTAGCGACCTGCGTAGGGCAAATAGGCCGCCCCCTGTTTATCATGACGACTTTTGTCGGAGATAATGAGACAACATGTATAGTCGGTCGTGGACCCATCGATCACAATTTTAGGATGAACATGACTATAATGAGTGATATTTTGAATATTACCAGAATCAAAGGAGAAATGCTGGTAAACCAGATGAGCAAAGTTACGGACAGCAGGAGCCTCCGCCCATGAACAACCGACCAGAGAGACAAAATGTAGGGGGGAGACCAAGACAACCTAATGTGTTTGACTGATTAGGAGGGTCAGAGCAGAAACGTAGAATAGAATATATGAGGAATGTGTTCAATGATCGAAAAGAAAAGGCATAATGAACACATTCTAGCAGTTGTTCTTGCTCCTACAATTCCAACCGTTGTTCAGGCTCAAAATGACGCACTGAATCAGGCCATACAACAACTGGTCGAGTTTAAAACTTCGAATATTGAGTATGACTGAAGAATGGGCACTCCGTTCATCAGCAGGATTGCTCTAGCAGAAGTCCCAAGCAAGTTCAAGATGCATTTTATGCCTAGCTATACTAGAAAAGAAGACCATGTATCTCATGTTAATAAGTTTGAGATACAAATGGATATTTAGAAAATGCAGGATCTTCCCATTAACTTTATCTGATGTTGCTAAGGAGTTATACTTCAAATTTAAGCTTGCCATCATTACCTCCTAGGAGATGTTCGTCAAAGAATTCTATAGGCAATTCTATGCTGCTCGTATACATCCCATGGAAGCTAATCATTTGGTGGATATAAGGAAAAAAGAAGGCGAACCTTTGAAGGAATACATCCACAGATTCATGAGAGCAGATGCTCAGACCAAAACTGTAGGAGACGAGGGCAAAATGATGGCCATTACAATAGGAGTAGAAAGACAGTCCCCACTCTGGAATAGTTTGCAAATGAATGGAATTAAAACTACCCAGGAATTTTTGGACCGAGTAGATAAATATATCAAGCTGGAAGAGGCTATAGCCAACAAAGGAAAGATTCCAAATATGGAATAGGGTAAGAAGGAAGAACTGACCAAAGCTGTTAGTGGCTCGAGTAAACCAAACAATAATGGTGGGAAAAATAATGGAAAAATGGGGGAAAACGGGCGAGCAATGACTCTGCTACATATGATAACAAGCGTTATAAGCAGAATAAATATGTCCAAGATTCACCAACGATACTGCGCTGGTTGATAGTCGAGCCGAAGTGCATCAAGCTAATCACACTACTATGCCTTTTAGGCGACCAAACCCCATTAGGAAGGACATATCTAAGAGAGACAAAAAAATTTGTCGCTTCCATAATGACTATGGCCATGATACAAATGAGTTAAAGGATGAGATCAAATTCCTAATCCGACTAGGGCATCTAATGAGATATATAAGAGCAGGGGTTGACCCCCAACAAATGGCTGCTAGAGGCAACGAACAGGCACGAGGATGTCAACGTTCTCATCCACTATAGCCTGCCCCAGTCGCGGGCACCCTACTCACTATTTTTGGAGGACCACACATGGCAGATGATAGTGGTAAGGCAAGAGAGAGATATGCCAGGACCCTACATAATGAACAAGATATCAAAATGCTAACAACCGAGGAGCAGACTCCCAAAAAAGCTCAAGTAGAGGAAGATTGTATAACTTTCTCTGAACAGGACTCACAACATGTTCGGTTCCCCCACACAGACCCCGTGGTCATATATATTCAGATAGCCAACATGATGGTGAAGAGAGTGTTGGTTGACACAATAATTTTGGTCAACATACTATATAAGTCATCCTTAGAGAGATTGAAGTTGTATGTACAAGATTTAGAACCTTGCAACCAAACTATTAATGGTTTTATAGGACAAAGGCTTACACCAATAGGGTCGATCAGGCTTCCAGTGACAGCAGGAATCGCACATGTGAACAAGACAATACTCACTACTTTTAATCGTAGTTGACTGTCTTTCTGCATACAATGTGGTGATTGGAAGACCTATTCTAGTAGAGTTTCGTGCAGTGACATCTATATGGCATCTTTCCATCAAATTCCCAATGGACTTGGGAATAGGATGTATTTTTGGTAACCAAATGGAGGCTAGGGAGTGCTACAATTCTTTGATTACGAAGGCGAAGAAAGGCAGGAAGAGCACTAGTTTGATTTCATCGAGAAACCCTAATGGACAACAAGATAGGTTGCAAGGAGTCGTTAATGAGCTGAATGCTCAATTAGGTGATCAAGTCACCAAATAGGGTGTTGCCCAAAGAGAGGATAGAGATATAGATCCTCGCTTTGGTGATTTTTTTTTGAAGAGTTTTGACATGTGGAAGATCTCGAGGAGATCCAGTTAGAAGAAAAACATCCGACCAAAGTTGTGAAAGTCGGTAAAAACTTAGAAACAACAATAAGGAAAGAGAGCTAGTGGATATTTTGAAAAGAAATCAAGAAGTTTTTTCCTAGTCGCATAAGGACATGATTGGAATCTTCCCAGCTATAATTAGCCATGTCCTAACACATAGACAAAAACTATCCACCATTACAACAGAAGAGAAGGTTTCTCGATAAAGATATGTCAAAAGCATTAAAGGAAGAAGTTGAAAAATTCAAAGAGAATGGGTTTATTCAGGTAGCATTTTATCCATCACGGGTCTAAAATCCTGTCTTAGTCCCCAAACCAAATGGTAAATGAAGGACTTGCATGGATTTTATAGACCTAAATAAAGCCTGCCCGAAGGATTACTTTCCATTTCCAAGGATCGACCAGGACGTTGATGCTACTTCACAACATGAGACACTATGTTTTATGGATGCTTACTATGAATACAACCGGATAAGCATGTATCCCCCAGACTAGGAACATGCCAGCTTTCGAACTGACATAGGGCTGTATTGCTACAAGGTAGTGACCTTTGGTCTAAAAACTGTTGGAGCAACTTACCAGCGCTTAGTAAAACACATGTTTAAAGACCAGATTGACAACAATATGGAGGAATATGTTGATGCATGCTGGTAAAGTCAAAGAAAGCTGGTGGTCATGTAGCAGAACTACAAGAGTCCTTCAACATCTTAAAATAAAAAATCAGATGAAGCTCAATCCTCTTAAATGTTCATTTGGGGTAGGATCTGGGAAATTTCTTAGATTTATTATAAACTCACGAGGCATAGAGGCCAACCCCGAGAAAATCCAAGCGTTGATCGAGATGAAGTCAACAACCAGGATCAAGAATGTTCAAATTCTAATAGGAAGGATTGCTGCACTCAGTAGGTTTATTTTGAAATCTACAAACAAGTCTGTCCCATTTTTTAATCTGCTGAGGGACAGTAAAAAATTCGAATGGACAGAAGAATGCGAGCAAACTTTCCATGATATCAAGAAACATATGGCTCAACCTCCCATTATGTCCAAGACGATTGAAGGAGAAACTTTATTCGTTTATCTAGCAGTTACAGATTACGCTACTAGCGCAGTCTTGAACAGGGAAGAAAAGAAAATTCAGAGTGCAGTGTATTTTATAAGTGAACGACTGGTAGGAGTAGAATCAAGGTATCCTGCTATCGAGAAACTAGCACACTTCCTAGTTCTAGCATCATGAAAATTGTGACCCTATTTTCAAGCTCACCCAATAATAGTACTCACCAACTTGCCTTTGTGACAAGTGTTGCAAAAGCTAGAAGTTGCTGGTTGACTACTTAAGTGGGTTGTAGAATTAGGGAAACTTGAGATTACTTACTAGCCCCGAGCAGTGATAAAAAGGCAAGCATTGGCCAATTTTGTAGCCGAGTTTACTAGACTTTCAGTTATTGAGTAGACGCCTGTAGCAAAAAAGCAAGAAGAAGAAATCCCAGTCTGGAAGTTGTTCGTTCATGGTTGCTCCAATGAACACAACTCCGGAGCAAGATTAATTCGTATCGCACCAGAAGGACATTATTTTCATTGTGCGCTTAGATTTGGCTTTACTGCTTCAAACAATGAAGTTAAATACGAAGCACTGCTCGCGAGATTAAGGCTAGCAAATGACATCAATGCACGATCATGATCACGCCCGAGGAATGAAGATGGTTTCCTATTTGAACAAAGCTAAAGACTTGTTGGTACAGTTTGAAAAAAAATAATTTACAAAAAGTACCTCGCGACCAAAATTCCAACGCTGAAGCACTAGCAAAGTTGGCTAGTGCAAAGGATATTGATACACTAAACATTGTTTTGGTCGAACATCTAGCAGCTCCTAGTATACAAGAAAATACTCTACCATGGTTATTAACGCAGTCAATACCTTAATGACTCCCATCATGCGATATCTCGAGTAGGGGATATTGCCAAATGAACGAAACAAATAAAAAAGACTTCAGAGGCAATATGCTCAGTTTATCGATGGAATCTTATACCGATGAGGGTGCTCACTACCATTATTACGGTGTATCACCAGAGAAAAAGCCAAAGAACTTTTGCAAGAAGTACATGAAGGGTTTTGTGATGATCACGCTGGGGGTAGAGTCTTTAAAAAAAGATACTACGACAAGGGTACTTCTGGCCAACCATGAATGAGGATGCCATGGGATATGTGCAAAAATGTGATAAATGCTAATGAT
This sequence comes from Humulus lupulus, assembly GCF_963169125.1. NCBI lineage: Eukaryota > Viridiplantae > Streptophyta > Magnoliopsida > Rosales > Cannabaceae > Humulus > Humulus lupulus. The sequence continues at coordinate 32,311,392 of NC_084799.1, forward strand.
TCTCCAAAATACCTCGAGCAGCTCCTAATGAGCTAAAACAGACTCAGAGCCCTTGGCCGTTCCCAGTGCAGGGAATAGATCTGACCAAGTCTTTACCCACAGGAAAATGTGGTGTAAATATGCAGTTGGAGATGTTGACTACTTCACTAAATGAATAGAAGCTAAACCACTCGAGCAATAGATCAACCAGTTCAATTAGCAGTAGAATACAAACAATAAGCTAGGCAACACTAAATAGTTTAATCCAAACATATAATTCAATCTTAATACAATAAGTTAGGTGTCGGCACCCTTAGGCCTCGTCCTCTAGTTATTTAGTTGATCTCGACTCACTTAGGCCGAGCTGCGTTTCGTACGCTTAACATCAGCCCCGGCTCCCTTATGTTGGACTTTCACATAAAATATAACAGATAAACAGATTGTCAAACACGCAATCGAAAGCAGCACAAACAAACATGCCTATCTCGATACCTCCAATCACAAGTACATTTACAATCTCACACACATTCATTTATAGGGGATCTCAGCCCCATTCACAACACGGGTTCTTACCTCGAGTCCTGAGTGGAGGATGTAGAGCGAGCCTGATCGTCAATCCCGAGCCTTAACGGTAACCCTAGTCACAAGTGACAATGGATAACCATTAAAATATAATCCAATTAAATGCTTTAAAAATAACATGCCAGCCTTCGGGACCTCAAATTCTACTAAACCAAGTAGTAGAACCCTTCCCGAACACTTAAGTTTAGGTTCCCGAGCCCAAAAACCCAATTTGGCTAAGGCTGCCTAGGGGAGCCGCGACTTGGCCCCTAGGGCCACGGTGCACCTCCAAGTCAGAGGTGTCAGCCCCAAATTCCAAGGGGTAGGAGGGCCACAACTAGCCCTTTAGGGTCATGGCGCGCCTACGAAACAACAAGCCCCCAGGGCTTCTGGGGTCACGCGGGCCTGGTGCCCAAGAACTGGGTCGCGGCGCGCCCCTGTGAACCCAGATATCCTGAGGCTTTTCCTGTGTTTTCTCCCAACCTAATTCATCAAAGTCTACTCAGAGCAACATAACCACCTAAAATTCTAACAAAAAATCCTCCTAGGAACTCAGAATTCAGCTAAACTCCTTTGAACCTTAAAAGCTAAAGAACAATTATACTAACGACAAAATTACACCATAAATTCACAACTTAAACCTTACCTTGATGATGACTCTGCCACTAAGCTGCACCTCAACAAGTCTTAGCTTTAATTCTCCAGTCCCCAAGCTTTAATTCCTAAGCCTTCTCTTCCAAAACTCCACAATCCTCAAGGTACAAGAAAGGTAGAGAGAGAACGTGAGATTGAGAGGGAGTGCTGAGATTTTTGATATATTCTAGCTTATTCTTGAAGCTTAATCTAACTATATCCTTTAACCTAAAGACCAAAATTTCCTTAAAGATAACTCAACCCCTTTATTTCCCTTAAAGGGCAAAACAGTCATTTGCCTTGTTTCTCGCTAACTCCTCGGGTAGTCCTATAAATTCCTAATTAGTCCCAACATACCCAAATAATCACCATTTAATTATCCGCTCACCAATAATTTCCAATTATGCACTAAGTCCCCAAAATACCCCTAGGCTCACCCAGAGCCAAGTATTAAACCCCATTGGGACTACTCCGCTAATTCGCTCACCAGGATCGCCTTGAGCCGCATACTGCAAATATATCCACATAATAATGTGATCTCAATCATTTAACACATATAATCACATTTATGCCCTCAACGAGCCAAAATTACAAATATGCCCTTATATACAAGAACCGGTCCACATGCATATTTAATACTCATAATGTAACGCCCTAATCTCCAGGGACCGTTACGATGTGCATTTTAAACAATGCTAAACTCGCTAATCGAGTCATTTGGCCATAATCATGTAACTAAGTATGATTAGCAGTTTAGGGTTAAAATTTTTGGTTAAGATACAACGTTTCACTAAAATGTTTACTATATACATTGTTATCCCAAAATACAATTTAAAGGTCAATTACAAAAAAATATTTACAACCAACCAACCTAACCGACAAAATATTAAACCCTAGTTCCTCTTTAAACCCTCGGCTGTGGCGGTCGAGCAGCCGCATATGTACACATCGTCACCTAAGCCCTCCAACTCAAGGATGGCCCAGCTTTCTTTTGCCTTTACCTGCACCACATAGCACCCGTGAGCCGAAGCTCAGCAAGAAAACTTAATATGCTCATGAACAAGTAATAACATGTTACTAAGTCACAACAGGCATGCCTAGCAGTAATAATCCTACTCATGCATGCAAACAGGTACAAATAAATATTTGTGAAGCCCTGCGCTCTGAGTAGTTGACTAATCAGTCTCCCACTCTAAAGTAAATGACTAATAAGTCTCTCTGAGGTAGACGACTAATAAGTCCCTCTGAATAATTGACTAATAAGTCATTCTTTAAATAGATAATTGATAAGTATATCTCTGTATAGATGACTAAATAAGTCTATCTCTGTTAGATGACTGATAAGTCTATCTCGATTAGATGACTGATAAGTCTATCTCGGTCAGATGACTAATAAGTCTATCCCGGTCATATGACTGATAAGTCTATCTCGGTCAGATGACTGATAAGTCTATCTCGGTCAGGTGACTGATAAGCCGATCCTGGTCAGATGACTGATAAGTTTATCTTGTTCAAATGACTGATAAGTCTATTTCGGTCAGATGACTGATAATTCTATCCCAGTCAGATGAATGATAAGTCCATCTCTGTGTAGATAACTGATAAGTCTATCTCTGAGGTCCCATACCATCCTAGCCATGTGATGTGTAGGTCACCTTAGCCTTTTGGCTCTGGATCTAAGTAACTAGCCTTTAGACTAGACAAGCCCTTTTAGTTTTCATCGAACTTAAGGTTGGTCAAGCATTTCATGCTTCTAATGATAATGCTTATGTTGATTAGATCTAATCTTTTTGGCTTGCATTAAACACGCTAAAACCGTTCTTGACTCTTAAGTCAATACCATACGACCAGTGCTCAGTACTATTGCTGAACTTGACTAGTAAGTCATAGCTTCACAGTTAATACCGACACCATTGCTGATTCTGACCAATAAGTCAGTGCCATACACAAGTAATCAAGATTGCTAAGCATTTAATATGAAATCAATGTCCACATTTAAACACTCAACATGCCTCATTAATAACCATGCATGTCACATATGGGGTGCAGTTTTCTTACCTTTGGTTCGAACGAGAAAGACGTTAAGAATGACCCTTGAGAACGATCAATCCTTTAATCCCTTAGCGGTCACCTAGTCATAACCAAATATAACCTCCATTAAAGAAAATCAACCATAAAAGGTTCTTGACCTAACCTCACTCTCAGGACCCCAAATTGTACCCAAACGGTGAGTAGATTCGATCCTAAGCCTTAGGAATTGAAACCTCGAGGAAAAAACCCTCAAAAGTTCCCAAAACAGGAATCTGGAAAAGCAGGGTAGCACTACAGCACTACCCCCTAGCGCCCTAGCGCTACAAGTAGGGCATAATGCACCTGGCTAGCGCTGTAGCGCCCATAGCTGGGCGCTGTAGAGCTACAACCAGGGTTTTCAACCTTGGTTTTTCCCTCCTACGACTCCTCCATTTCCAACCTGAAAAACAAGCTTCATAACCTCATTCAAACTCCTAATTTAACCCAAAAACCATATACACAAGTTCTAGGCATCATAACCCAAGCAACCCTTGCCAAAAACTTCCATCAATTCCCATTATCCAATTCAAAAATCCAACTGAAAACCAAATGAAAAACAAGGCAAGAACCAGAGTTTTAATGGCTAAAAACTCACCTCAATCTTAGAATCACACCCTCTTCAATGGTAGAACATAACCCTAGATCATCAAAGCTTGGTTCCTCAAAAGGAGCTTCAAAATTCAAAGAAAGAAGGAGAGAAAATGATGAACGGTTGAAGAGAAGGTGATGCTCTGTTTTGGTTCAGTTCTACAACCTTCTTAGTTCATATATATCTTAAGGTAAAAAGACCAAAATTCCCCCAAGCCTATCTAAAACCCTTAACAGCCACCAAGGGCAAAATCATCCTTTCCCGCCTATCTCGTTAATCATAATTAACACCCTCCAATTCCCGTTATTCCTAATATTCTCAAATTATAATAAATCATATCCCACTATCCTTTTATTCCCAACAATGATCTAATCACCAAATTACCCTGAGACTCACCCCGAGCCCCGAAATTAACCTCGTTATGACCAAATCGATAACTTGCATTCAAAGATTGTCTCATGATGAATAGCTCGAACAAATCCACATTATAATGTGGTCTTATTCATAATTTACCAATATGCATGAAAATATACAAATATGCCCTCAACGAGCTAAATTACCAAAATGCCCTTATAATGAAAAGTGAACCCATATGCATGCATTTATCATCATATAATAATATAATTTACCTAATCATGCATATAATCATTTAATGGCATAATAAAACAATTATGGCCTTCCCGGCCGCCTAATCAAGGTCCTAAACCTTATTAGGAAATTTGGGGCATTACAACTATCCCCTCCTTACAAAAATTTCCTCGTCGAAATTTATCTGAACCGCCCGGAATATAAATTCAGCACAACTGATTCTAGTTTCCCAGGTCGTTCCCTTGACCTTACTGTTTATGTATCATACCTTAACTCAAGGTATAGCTTTACTTCTCAGAACCTTGTTCTTTCTATTAAAATCTGAAGTGGCTACTTCTCATAGGATAACTTAGCCTGAATCTCCAGATTCCCATAACTTAACTCATGAGTTTCTTTTAACCCATGTCCTTAGCATGGAGATACATAATACACTATACTGCCAACATTGCCAAAAACATGGCCAATTCAAAAGCTACCTGACCGGTCCTATCCAGGATTCAAACGATCTTTTCTAATCTAGAGCTCAACTTGCTCTTACCTGTTCACCCCTTTCCATGGTGATACTTAAAGGAAGATACAATCTTCTACTTGGAACTCTATGTTCCTACATCTAAAATCATCATAACTTTTCCATTTACTCTGAGAAGTGAGCATCCAAGCTCTAACCTTTCCAATAACCTCAATGGTCCCCTGAACTACCTCAGGATCCAGATATATTATCTCATTCATCTTATAAGATGCCCTTCCAATCATAATTGGATAACTCTCTCTCTCTCTCTCTCTCTGATTTACCATCAGTCTGAGAGTAATAAACTGTATATTCATTACCTTCTACAACCTTCCCCAAAACTTGGAAGTAATAATAAAGTCTTCATCTGATAAGATGGACCTTGAATTCCCATGAAGGCATACTACCTCTCTCACACAAAGATCTTAATACCAATCAACTGTGTTACTTGCCCTTACTGATAAAGGTGGGCTCACTTTAAATACTGGTCCATAATGACTCAATCCAAATCATGCTGACCCACTATCCTGGGCAGCCTCATCGCAAAACCCATCGCGATGTTTCCTTATTTCCACTGTGGAATACTCAAAGGCTACAATAGTCTTACTAGTTTTTGACACTCTGCCTTGACCTGCTAATAAGTTAAAAACTTTGTCACGTATTCCATTATGTCCCTCTCCATCCCAGGCCATCACTATAAAGCTTCCATATCTTGTTACATTTTCATGATGCCTAGATGAAGAGAATAAGAGAGTAGTATGAGATTCATCCAGAATCTCCCATTTAATCCCAGTGTCCATTGAATTCCAAATTCGATCCCTATACCACAATAAACCCATACCTGACATTGTATAATACTTAGCTAATCCATCTAAGACATTCCCCTCAATTTCCCATCTATGGGTTCACTTAACTGTTTTCCTTGATCTTTTCTGAAATAATAATCTCAAGCATAAAGCTGGCCATCTGACCCACCAGTAACTCTAATCTAGTCATAGTCATATCCTTTAACTAAAATGATGCATAGACAATCACCTTTTTCCCTATTACTGAGGTGTCATAACATCCTAAGACTGGTTCTGATATGTAAGAAGACTCAGAACTCTTTCCCAAAGCACATATAATATCTTGCCCGTCCAAGGAAACTCCTGCCTTCTGAGGTGTTCCTTGACCTTGGCAAATCTCCGCAGAGAATATATCACAATACCATTGATCAAGACAACCACAAATCCAATTCAGATAATCTTTGAATACTCTGTTCATCTGATTCATAAAAACAACTTGGCATTAACCAGATTCTCAGAACATCACCCAGCACTCCCAGTGCTCTTATCTAATATAACATCAGTCTTCTGCATATCCTTCTCCCTGATCACTAGCTGGTAATAACCAGATCAAAGATCCACCTTGGAGAATATCATCTTACCCAATAACTGAGTCCTTTAATTCTTACAACTATGCTGAGCCGTTTAAAAACAATGCCCTAGATCTGATTCCATTCCTGACACTAATCCAATCACCATTCTATCCTTTTTATGTAAAGGTAACCCTGGAAAATCCCCTGAAGATACATCCAGCACTTCACAGACTAATCCAGTCTGTCCTAATCCCACTGGCACAACCTAGGTGCTATCCACCACACTAGCTAAGAGTTCTATGCATCCTCCTACAAGATTTCTAGCTCTAAATACAAATGTCATAAGCATACAAAATCCATCCACAGTGCCAGCTACCACAAGGGTCTCCCACTCTCAAACCCAAGAGTTACTATCCTTTCCTTGAAATTTATCATTGCCTCACACTTGGCTAACCAATCCAAATCCAGGATCATACTGAAGTCAGTCATAACCAACTTTATCAAAACCACTGATGAGCCATTTCCACCATAATCTACTTCATCTCTTAAAATCACCAAATACAGTATCACATTCCCATCACAACATAACCATGCAATTTGCATATCATCTATATTCCTCTTTATATGAAACAAGCAAAGAAACAACTTGGTACCAAAACCAATCAGCATAATACAAAAATCAAAACTAGAAAGCTAACCTGCACCCCTGAAGAACCAACATCAGTCTCAGTCTCAGACTCTGACTGCCTCAGAATGAACACTCGAGCTGGAGTTGAGCTGTCCATCCCCTTTTTCTCATTTGTTCCTCACCTTGGGCAATCCCTCATGAAATGCCCAACCATTCCACATAAGTATCATGCCTTTGTTCGACATTCTCCCAGATGATGTTTCATACACTGGGTGCATTTTGGATAAGTCATCTAGTTCTTTTTCTTGCTTACTCCAATAAATGGAGGTGTCACTATTTGAGCTCCGTGCTCTCCGGCACTCTCCTTCTCAATCTGATCTCCTGTGCTCTCAACAGCAAGAGCCTTCCCTACCACCTGAGCGTAGGTGGAGGTTTTATGCAATAGGGCGAAGCTAACGCCCTCAACTATTCTGGGATTCAATCCCTGAATAAACCATTATATCCAAGCTACATCTGTGGGTACCATATCAAAAGCAAACTTGGCCAACCCATCAAATTTGTTAACATACTGGGTTACTGTTGCATTGCCATGAACTAGGTTCAGAAACTCATTCATCTTAGCAGTCTGGGCCGCATCATAGTAATATCTCTCATTGAACAGCTGCCTAAATTCTTTCCAGTCCATCACAGCTGTGTCTCGTGTCTGGGATATTACTTCCCACCACGTTCGGGCATCATCTAGCAATACATATGTAGCACTGATCACCCTATCATGACCTACCTGCCCTATACTATCAAGAATGGAACTGATCATGCCCGTCCATTGCTCCACTCTGAATGGATTTAGGCCTCCCTCAAAGACTGGAGGGTAATACTCCTGGAATCTTCCACAAAGAAATTCCCATCTGCTCTCAACCCTAGGTTGAGCCAAAACTGGTGCCACTCTTGGCATAGCAAAGGAAAAGGTGCTCCCCGACATATTTTGCTGTTGCTTCAAACACCTAATCTCTTCCTCTTGCCTCTGCAATCTTAATTGAAAATCTGTAAACATTTGCTAGAAATTCTGAGTGGCAGATGAAGAACTCAAACCCTGGCTGAAACTCCCAGCCTAAGTATAACCACCACCAGGCCGCATTATCTACCTTGGATACATACTTGCTGACTGAATCTGCAGTCAATAACTTGATCCATTAAACATGATGAGCATATCAAAAGCTTTCCCCACGGGAACAATCTTACCACACTACATTCAAAAACCATTGTAGTGCTAAACACATGCCCATAGCATTCATACATCAATTCATAACCCCTGCTCTTCCAACATTCACACCATGCCTCCAACTTCAGCATGAGAATATCACATTTATATAATCACAGAGCAGGTAATCATATAATCACATTCATCTATGTTCACGAAGCATGTAATCATATAATCATTTAATAGTCAAGAGCCAGGCTCTATCAGAATCTCATGCTCCCTAATACAATGTGCAGGTAAAGCATTTACATTCTATTTAAGTAGTTAAGCACATAACTATCGAAATAGTTACCATACCCTAAGTGAAGCTATCTTTAGGGACGAGTGTACATGCCCAACTTGTCTTCATAACCCTTAACCTTGGCTCGCTCTGATACCAAGTTTGTAATGCCCTAATCTCCAGGGACCGTTACGATGTGCATTTTAAACAGTGCTAAACTCGCTAATAGAGTCATTTGGCCATAATCGTGTAACTAAGTATGATTAGCGGTTTAGGGTTAAATTTTTTGGTTAAGATACAACGTTTCACTAATATAACCAGATTATAAAAATTATAAGTGTATTGATTAATAACCAAACACGCAAGCTAAAGCTGTCTGGATATAACCAGATTCGCGAGCTAAGATAGTCTGGTCATAACCAGACTATAAAAATTATAAGTGTATGGATTAATAACCTAGCATGCGAGCTAAATAAGTTTGGAACAAACTAGTTAAAAACTAATCGACAGAAAGTTGGAATGTAAATAAACCTACTTCGAATTAAGTCGAGTCTGAGGCTAGAAAATTTTGCGAAAATTAGTTTCGACCTCACAACCTTGATGAGCTACTCGAGGATGAGAAAAGGTGACTAGAGGAGAAAAATATAACTAAACTACTAAGAGTACATGCCATATAAGTAATTTTGAGTGCATGGTAAAAGTAAATTCTGACCTTGACAATAACGAGGTCGAACATGGGTATATCGAGTAAATTGTGCATGAATGCATTGAAACTCGAGTTTAAATCCAAAAAATGTGTTTGTACGAATAAAAAAAACATAAAAGAAAGCCTTTCGTATAACATGCTTGAAATATTTTGACCCAGAAATGTAAAGCAAAAATATTAAAGCAAAAGTTGAATGTAAAAACAAAATGCATAAAGGTTTTCGAACAAGAAAATCATATACATAAAGATCAAAATTATTGTCTAAATAAATATAAAAGAGCCCTAAAATGAGCTATGTATTGTTTTTTTCCCCAAGGGCACATATGTAAAAAAAAAGGAGTATTACAAAAATCTTAATGGGACGCAGCCCATGGCCTCACTTTTATGAAGCAGGCACATCCCCATCAGCAGCACCAGACTTCTCCGCTGCCTCCTCTACCTCGTCCCTGGCATCCTCCTCGTCAAGCCAAGCTTGCCACCTCTTAAGGAATTCATCTTCAAGGTTGTCCAGAAAGCTAGTGTCAAGATCAGCGTTGTTGGCCGAGATTCGGTACATGGCCATGTCAATAGCATGATCCTTTTTCTGCTTAAACTCCTCAAGGAGGCGAGCCTTCTCTCCCTTGATTATATCAAAGGTGGCCTTCTTCTCCTCCTTGAGCTTGGCATTCAGCTCTTCAAGCTCCTTGATTCTTGAGTCTCCTTGATTTCAGAATCCTTAGCCTCCAGTTTTGACTCAAGCTCAGACATTGTCGACTTTGCAACCTTAAGCTCGTCTGCGAGCTTTATCTAGAGGTTATTCACCTCCTGATCGTAGGACAGGCTCGAGTGAACTTTGTTGTTTAGCTTGTAACTAAGCTGAGCAAACGCGGCGAAAGGCTGTACGCAAACAAAAGTGGGTTAGTAAACGTACAGGATAAGTCCGAATGAGTAACATTACAAAGTAAAAGGACTTACCGAGGTGAGGAACTCGCTGTCCTTGTAAAAAATTGTATTGGTGCTGCGGCAGGAGGTGAGAAACTGCCATTGAGGAGCGCCAAGATTGCTGAGACCTTGGCCAACTCGGGATAGTACCTTCGAGCCAAGACTGACTCCGTGTGTCCCCGCAACGTTATCAATCACGTACTCGGGGACGTGGGGCGAGACTGACAACAAACGTTCCCGTGTGAGAACCTGCTTCTTTGGGGCCGGAGTAGTCTGTTGGGAGATTTGGACTTCAGGAGGAGGCGGGGGAAGTGAAAGCTCGGTAGATACTTTGGCCTCGGGGTTTAGATCAGGAAGTAGGCTCGGGCCATGGGTGGTCGAGGCAGGAGGTGTTGCCTTAGAATTCTTCAAGATTTTAGAAGGGTGCTCCACTCTCTGCGATGCCCTCGGGCGTTCGCTCTACTCGGCTCTCGAGCGGCAGTTGAGCACGTTGTCTAAATCAGACTCCATGTCGTATGAACATACACAATTTACACATTAGTAGTTGAGCCTAAACTACAAAAAGATACAAGATTAAAGTCAAAAGAAACCTAACTGGTACTCTCCCCCGAGCTTGTGCATGGCGACCAAGTAATCTCCCTATCTTCAGAAGATGCTGGGGGAGTCCCTTCCCTATATGTGGGAGACAACCTTGAAATGTCTCTATAGACATTGGTCCCGTACTGAATGGCGACCCCATCCCAAACTTCATTTAAACTATACATAGTTTGGAATTTTCCTAACCAGCTATCAAACCTATGAACCCTCTCATCTACCCAAGACCAAGCATGGAAATTTCCCCTAGGATCCGGGAATAGGATCAATGTGTCGGGCTTGTGCTTAATCAAGGAAGGGGACCACGTGGCAGAGCTAAGTATTACTTTACCTCCACCACCCAAGCTTGAGGCCTCATCTTGGGCTTCATTTCCCGAGCTAGGCCGATCATGACGATGAGCCACAAGAGGACGGGCCCGTGAGCTCGAAGACCTTTGTCTTGGGGGAAGTCTCTCGGTGGGAAGTGGCACGTGCTCCCATTTGAGTTACTTGCAGTAGGCAGCATCGTCTGTCGACTGGTCTTGCTCCAGGAGACTGCAAGGTCAGAGTCGTTCTTCATGGAAACGATAGGATAGGGAGCGCCAACCATACGACAGTTGGAGTAGAATTATCTTGTGCTCCACCATTGACTCTGAAGGGGTGGGACGTTGATAGTTGGCTGAAGAAATGGATGTGTTATTATTTTGAGCCCAACCATTAAATGAACAAAAAAGGAATAAGTATGAGTACTTACGGATGCGTTGGAATGAGTAGAATTTGGAGGGAGCGATGCCATCCGTCCAGAAGAAGGCCAGCTTTAAGTTTGGAGGATGGTTTGGCATATCTTCAAAAATCTTTAGAGGATGGTTTGGCATATCTTCGAAAATCTTCTTCTCCTTCGGATAGCTTGAAAAATAGTAGAAGCTATCCCCTCCTTGAGCTCGAGAGGGGTTGCTTTTCAGACAAAAGAGATACATAATCTCTTGTGGTGAGGGTCCTACCCACTTCGGCTCGTGGTACAGGGACTTGAGGACGGACATAACCCTATGAGAATTGGTCTGGAGTTGGAATGGGGCGAGCCCAACAAAATCCAGAAAATCCTTAAAAAAATATTTCAGGGGGAGTAGGGCCCTTGCCTTCATATGCTCGGGACTCCAGGCTGCGAGCTTAATTTTGCTGTCGGTTTGCCATTACCCTGGGCGTAGCAGCTCCTCTCGTTTGGAGTCGCAGGTCGACACATCAGTGTGCTGGAGAGCTTCAGGTCGTGGCAAGCTAGAATCTCAGAGATTTGGCCCGTTGAGATGACCGAGCTCCAATAATGTTCCGCCTCGAAAAAACCCTCTTGCAGGGTCAAAATTGATGCCGCTCGAGAAGTAGAAGGGCGATCTGAAGGGTCCTCCATCAGCAAGAAGGAAAGTGCACCGGGCTCATAAGCAACGGTGACTTTGAGTTTGGGATCGAGCAGGATAGATCTGATCTCAAGATCCAGATCTGGATAAATCGTGACCCAAAGTTTCTTCCTTCTTTTTTCCTCGACCTCGTCAATCTGACTTTACAAATGGTCTTGGATGTCCTCTTGTTTGCACCTCGTGTGGTGCTCACGTATTATTCGCTGGTTCCGAGTGAAGGGAGACTCCAGACTAGGAGTTGATGAAGAGTAAGGAATTGCGAGCCCTGACCCCCACCGATTCTCAGAGTTCTGTGACATCTAACAAGAAAAAAAAGGGTGAGGACCAGGCATGCAAGGGATCACAAAATATAATTTTGGTGATTCGAGCTTGAAAGCCCGAGATCACAGAGTAAGCTCAAACAAGACCGAGGTCTCGAAAGGACAGATCGAATTCCAAGTGGAACCCCGAACTATTGTAAAGTTCGTGCTTCGAGCATGTACTTAACACGAGAGTGGGAAAGTTTGGATTCATTTTAAGAATCCCAAATTTTCAGGGATAAAGTTGATGGTTACCCAAAAAAGTGATAATTTTGGGATTTGTGCAATTAAAAACCCTAATACAGAACCCTCATTTCTTGGCTTACACGATACACTACCCTTAATCTGAAAAACCCTATGTTTGCATTTTTTTTAACACTAAATCTAAGTTTCAAAATTGTGTTGTCAAAAAACTTTCAATTGAAATTTCGGGTGGTATCAGCTAAACAATGTGGCTAAAACTATTAACTACAGTATACATTCATACGGGAATGAAAAACATAAAAATGCACGAAGAAATAGAAGTACGAGAGTCAAGAATAGAAACTTACACACAGAAGCTTGCTAATACAGTGAAATCGACGACTGGAGGAGCGGTTGCAAGAATGATCTCACGAAGTCGAAAATGCCAAGGTTGTTTTGTCTTCTCGATTTAGAGAACATGCAAAAGGAAAAAAGAGAGTTTTTCGGCTCTGGTTCGTCTTTCTTTCTTAAACTTGAAACGTAAAGATGAAAGTGAAGAAGAAGAGAAAGTGACTATATATATATGTCCCAAAGGGAAATCAAGGGTTGAGCTAATCAGGGCCTTTGGTTGGATTTGGTGTTTGATCAGATGGTCGGGTGCAAACGTGACAATGGCGGCAAAAAGCTGAATGCGAAAAGACGTGGCGTGTTGGAAAAAGTACTCAAGTACTTTGTTTGAGCAACCCGTGGCTGACGCGTGTCCACACTCGAGTCTGGTAGGTGGCAGTTCAAAAGTTTCCTTCTCATAGGATTCGAACTGATACTTTTGAGGGGGAAAAATGTTACACCCAGATTTCAAGAATGGAGATTTTCGATCTCGAAACTCAGGCTCGTAAGGTGTAAGCTCGAGATAAGTATACTCGTCATGTAAATCAGCATTGATGAGAAAGTCAAGCACAATCTCGCTAAACAATAAATGCGACAACATTGGAATTGGTGAGCTCGGAAACTACGCGGTCTCGGAGGAGTTCCAAGGTTATAAGTCAGGCTCAAAACCACAATGACAATAGTTCAATATTTGTATAAATCTCCTGATTTATTTCCTACCATCAGACAAGATGGTTCAAGCTCGAGCGTTGTGAGCTCGGAGAGGATGATCTCGACAACATTATTTGTTGAGAGCATAGGCGAACCGAGGTGTCGAGTTCGCGATGGATGAACGGTCTCGAAGGCGTGAAGTTTAGTGTCCAAGCTTGTAAGCTGTGTGTGAACATGTTTATTGTTATAAAATCCCTATGTTTAAGAGATTGGTTGTAATTTGTTGTTAAATCTCAAATATCATGGGATTTATAAGTGTACGTAGTAACTATATGCATTTAATTGTATTTATTTAATTGATTTGTATAATAACTCCCCGAAATATGAGGGGAGATATTTTGTAAACCACTTTATAAATAGTGTGGAACAATTCATTTGTAGGGACGAAGAAATTAGTCTTGGGAAGACTCTGTAAAATTTCTTCCAGAAAGCTTTGAGAGAATTCCAACAAGTGAATAACACAGACTCTCGTAGACTAGGCAGATTTTAACTGTTAAACCACATAAAAAATCGTGTCTATATTGTTTGTTTCCTCAGTATTTTTGTTTAATTGCTCTTCATTTCTAAATTGACGAAAAACGGTGTCAACACTAACAAAATCAACAAACGTGAACAACGTAACCCAAAAAAAAATAGAGATAAAACAAAAATAATGGTTGAAACAAGAAACAAGAGATATATTGAAAGAGAAGAAAGGAAAAGAAAGAAAAAAGTTATGTAATAATTATAAAACATATTTTCTTTCCCTATTAAACATAATCTTTCTTAGGTACAAAAGGGATTATGGCCAATAATAAACCAAGTTGTCAAGTGAATGAATGGAATAATTTTCAAGAAGGCGATGTAGAACTGTACACTCATGAATGCATGACGCTTACAAATCAAACCCACCTAACAAATACAATAAATAACCAATGCTTTTTTTTTTTTCTTATTCGAATAATAGTAACTTTTCAAAAACTTTACTAATTCATTGTACCCCCATTTTGTATCATAATCATATGATCCCATACCCTTTTCCTATGCCATTTTGAAAGTGGCTCCTTTTGTTTCACCAACTACCTTTTTTTTCTTTGAATAAAAAGTAAATATTTTTCAAAAGATTCCCCAACGTGAGATCGTGACTTTGATTTTCAATCCACTCCCTTGTTTGTTGGTTGACTTTTATCTTGCTTTCATGTTCTACCTATCCTGAAATTCTGACTGGTACAAAGTTTGATACCATAGTGTTTGATTTTTCTGTATATATAAACTTTAAACTTTGATGGTTTTTTATGGATACCCTTTTTGAAGAATTACTTGTTTCTTCCATGAATGATTTTAACTTCAACCAAGGTACAAATCAAAATATAGTGGAGTCTAGAGAAAGGTCTCCACATGAAACAAATCATCCTCAATTGAGTGATTCAAGCCAATCTTTGAGCTTGGTTTCGGTGGGAGATTCTCCAGGCTCTACCTCTACCGACTCCTTTAATGCTACACTAAAGTATCTAAGTGAGATACTCATGGAAGAGGAGGATTTGGAGAGAAAGTTCTTGATTTTGGAGGACCCTTTGGCACTCCAAGCTGCTGAAAAGCCATTTTATGACGTGCTTGGCCAGAATTATCCCCTTTCTTCCAATAAAGGTGCAAACTCATCTTCTGATTCTGGGTCTCGGTTCAATACCCATCTGAGTCAAGATTCAGTTTCTGATCATGTACAATCTGTTGACCATTTTAGGAGGACAGGGGAAGCTAGTTCATTTTGTTATATGGGCAATACCCAGATCTTTGACTTGGAGAGTTTGGAGTATAATGTACCAGATGAACCGAAGGGAAAGAGGAGTCTTCAGAGAGAATATGGTGAGAGTCAAGAAGAAAGTAGGAAAATCAAGCAATCAGGAGTTTATAGTGATGATTCTGAGGCAGCAGAGATGTTTGACAGAGTACTACTCTATCAAGATGATAGTACTGAATCTACTGAGTCAACTGTTCGTCAGAAGTTCTCACAGAATGACCAAGCAAAAGGGTCTGGTAGAAAGGCACGTTTTTCGAAGAAAAGAGATTATAACAAGAAAGAAACGGTGGATTTATGGACCCTTTTGACTCATTGTGCAGAAGCAGTAGCTGGCTATGACCAAAGAACTGCAACTGAACAATTGAGACGGATAAGGCAGCATTCTTCTCCTCGTGGAGACGCAACTCAAAGGTTAGCTCACTACTTTGCTAATGGCTTTGAAGCACGCTTGACTGGAAAAAAAGTAGCTTCATATTCAGCTCTTATAAGTAGTGAGATGTCCTTCGCTGATATCTTGAAAGCTTACCAAGTATACATTACTGCCTGCCCTTTCTACAGGATGACCTTTTCATTTGCTAACCAAACAATTAAGAAACTAGCAAAGAACGTAAAAAATGTTCACATCATTGACTTTGGTATTCTCTATGGTTTCCAATGGCCTGAGCTTATCCAACGTCTCTCACAAACACCAGGAGGCCCTCCAAAGCTTCGAATAACAGGAATTGAGATACCCCAACCAGGTTTTCGACCCTCAGAGAAGGTGGAAGAGACTAAGCGTCGTTTAGATAATTATTGTGAGAGATTCAATGTTCCATCTGAGTACACTGTGATTGCTCAGAAGTGGGAAACAATCCGTTATGAGGATCTCAATATCGATCGAGACAGAGATGAGCTTGTTGTGGTTAACTGTTTGTATCGCTTAAAGCACATACCAGATGAAACAGTGGTGATGAACAACCCAAGAGACACTGTGTTAAAGCTGATAAGGAGAATAAGCCCTGACCTTTTCATCCATGGTGTTGTTAATGGTACATATAGTGCACCTTTCTTCATGACAAGGTTCAAAGAGGCACTGTTTCACTACTCACCCTTGTTTGACATGTTTGACACTACCGTACCTCGCCAAGAAGAGTACAGGTTAAAGTTTGAGAAAGCAGTGTATGGAAGGGATATAGAGAACGTGATAGCGTGTGAGGGGTTGGATAGAGTTGAGAGGCCAGAGACTTACAGGCAGTGGCAGGTTCGGAACACAAGAGCTGGGTTCAAGCCGATCCCACTTGACCAAGAAATCTTTGAGGCTGTGAAGAACAGTGTACACACGAGTTACGACCACAACTTTGTTATTGAACGACATGGTGAGTGGTTGCTGCAAGGTTGGAAAGGACGTCGTATATATTGTCTCTCTTTTTGGAAACCTACTTGAGACAGAGAGAGAGTTGAGACTTGACTAGTTAGATTTCAAGTTTAAACTGTTGTGTGCTTTTTCTTCTTGTACTAGATAATTGAGGCAAGGCCGGCCACACACGGAGTCTCATCCCATAAATACCATATCTAACAAAAAAGTTAAGCATTGTTGATTCATATGGCTAGGTAGGTCCAGAGTCCTGCCGTGACCTGACCTATCCTGAAGTGGAAAGGGCCTTCGCCCTATGAGGTTTTATATCTTTTTTGTTTAGAAAGCAATCACACACGGACCAAGGGTGGAGATGGATTCTATTAACTCTCGAGTTGGCCTCGAGAGATGCGATTGTTCGAGGATATTCCTAACCACCCTTCAAACTTCAAGACCCAATTTTTTTTGGATGAATGGCCTCGACCCATCCAAGTTCTACTCATTCTAATGTCCTCTTAAGTCTTGTCTTCGTATTTTTTGAGCTTAAATTTCATCTTTTTCTTAAGCTCGACTAGTTATACTTTTACTGTTGTACAACCAATTATGATCGCCCAAAGTCGACCAAGGAGATGTCTTTCGACTTGAATTTTACCTTAGTGTAATTATCACAAAGTTTGTTGAAATTTTGGTTGCCGAAGCATTGAACCACTATCCCTTGATAACAAACCGGTGATAACACACACACATTTGCTATGTTCACTTGAGGCCTCAATGTCTCGCTTTTGCACTGTTAATGGCCATGTGCACATTTCATTCATAGAATTTTCTTGAGAATGACTCCCGATTCTCATGGGGGGCAGCACCACCCCTAAGTCTATATAGGTAGAACTCTTACAGTATTTTGTTACCCTAAAATACTACTGAGTTCTATTAAAAAACATTTTGGTTTTAACCCTCATTTTGGTAGCACACTAGTACTCATATCTCAGATGGGACAAAATTTGAGTACTACCACTATTCACTTGATTGACTTGTTATTCCATATTGAACCTAATACTAGTTTGGTAACTAGTATTAAGATAGGTTACCATCAATCGTGAATCTCTTTAAGGAGTCTAAGTCCCACCCCTTGAGATGTAGAAATAATTTCATTTTAATCATTTCTTTTCTCATGCATGCATACTTAGACACTCTCATTATTTTATTCAAACTTTGTTGCTAGTCATAGTTTGATTACAATAGTTACCCCTTTAAAATAATGATTTTGATCATAGTCAACACCCCCACTATTTTATAGTTTTATATCCAAGATAAACATTTTCCTTGAATATTAATTCTAGAAACCTCTTTGTTTCTAAAATTCTCCTTTATGTTTTAAATTGATGCCTTCTTGAATCAAAATATTACAAACAATGACTTTAGACACCAAACATGTCTAGATTTGTTCATTCTATACATATATAGCCAATGTGATTTAGAATGTGGAATTTCAAATCACCTATTTGATAGAATGACCAAATTAATCAATTAATTAACAACAAAATAAATTGATTGACTTTGGAGCATCACCCCCACATTTCTCACATAGTGACAATAAAATATCACTTTAAAATAGAAATCTCTTCATTTCTAATAAGTCATTTATCCTCCAAGATAAATCTAGACCTATGATTCTCAAAGTTCATCATGAGTCATCTATGCCACATGATAAACTCTCAATAGATCAAGATAAAAACCTCAATGTTTATCTTGATTTATTTACTTGCTAAAGCAAGACACATTTCTTTCAAAGCAACTTTTACTTAGTTTCTTTCTTTTATGTATTTCACAAAATAAAATGTGAACACAAATGTAATGTGAGAATTTCTCAAACAAATAGTCACAAATTTTCATTTTTTAGTTGTCTAAATAATCTCAAAATCACTTTAAACAACTTTTGTGTATTTCTTAAGAGTCTCTTTGAGATTCTTTTGAAAACATCAATTTGACATCCATTGATTTTCTCATCAAAATCAAAATGAAAATGTCAATTTTTTTAAACACTTTTAATCAAAGAAAATAAACCCTCATTGATTTATTTAAACACTTTGATTTCTTATGTTTTGTTTAAAATTATCTCCTCATTGAGATTAATTTAAGCATATCACCATCTTTAACCAAAATGAATAAAGTTTTCTTTTATTCACCATTGGTGTAAAGATTCAAAATTGCTTCTCCAATTTTGTAATGTCTCCTCATTGAGATATTCAATATTTAAGAATTATTGTCACTAAATAATTCTCAAATATTTTCTCTTTTGACCATTCTTTAGACTATAAGTCTATTGAGTCAATATGTCATCCCACAATTTTTGAATCCACTTTGATCCATTTTTCTTGCAATGGCAAGACACAACCATTAAAAGATGTAACTCCCTTAGTTTCATCTTTTCTTATCTCATAAAATGAGATGCTCATCTTTTAAATGAGAAAATTTTAAATTCTCAAATAATTCTTTTATTCACAAATCACATACTAACAATAATATAGGATAAAACCTATTAAAATCTCACTAATGTTTGCATGATTATATTTCAATATAATTTCACATTGATGTCAACATACATGACTAATATCATACTAATATGGCTCTTTATTAATATGAGAACATGAATTACAAATATCATACACATATGATTTCACATTTCTATTGATTCACAAAATTAATATATTTATACATGTCATATAAAATTCATATAGTTGTCATTCTAATAATTTCTCATTAACACAAAATAGGACAATTCTATGACATGCTAGCATTTTACCCAATAATCTACTAGATTATTTACATATTAATCACATATAACAAAAACTCAAGATATTAAATTATCTTCTAATCTAACCACTATATTTGAAAAATAAAGGAGATTAGAAAACAATGAACCTTATTTATAAACTTTTCTTCTTCTCGTTTCTATCACTATATGAAAACCATTAGATCTTCTAAGAAAACCAAAGAAGAACATTACCTTATCTTTCCATCTTTTCAAAGTTGGATCCTCATATGATCTCCATGGTTTCTCCTTCCATTGAAAAAGGAACATAAGCTTTTGATTGTTAGAGAATATATGTTATTGCTCAATGGAAAAGTGGAAAAACTAAAATACAACTCTATGCAAAAAATACAATAGACAAGGTAATTGATTAAATAAATATTACAGCTCAATTGCTCAAAATACAAGTAAATAGAAATAAGATAAGGAAGAGAATTATAAGAACTAAAACCCTAAAACAAAAGATACCAATGAATATGTAAATAGAAATAGAAGTAGAGGATTACAAACTCAATACACCAATAATACAAGAAGAACAACAAAATGAAAAGATCAATGAAAAAACAAACTCTCACACAACCAAAGTATAAAGTAGTGGGGATCACCAACTTGAACAAGGTTAAAACCTTTGTCCAAAAGCTTATTTCCCCATATTCTCTAAGCACTAAGGGATCTCTCTAGAAAATAGCTCTCTAGAATTATCAAGCCTCCATGGTGTATTTTCCAGCCAAGTGCTTTGTGGATGGAAAATTGTGTGTCTTACAAGTGAGCATTATGCTCCTATTTATAGAGTTTGAGATACCCCTTTGAATTTCAAATTCCACCAACCCCCATGGCTGTTACCAATGTTTAATTGGATGTTTATGGAATTAAAATGAATATTTGGGAGTTATTTGGGATGTTAGAACCGTTCAATTTGGAAAAAACTGAAAAAACATATAGGCTGTCAGCCTCACTGGCCGTGGCTAGGACTTTTCAATGGCCGCGGCCACTGGCTTCTGTCCCCCAGGGCGCGACCACTGAAAGTCAGTGGCCGCAGCCACAGGCCATTTTCAGCACAAAAAATTCATTTTTCCAAAACGTCTCAAATCATTTCCCACATGATTTTGTAACCTCCAAACAACTATTGGGAGCTAAAAACATGTCTCCAACAACCATATTTCATCATGGCTTTGTGAAATCCAATCTCAAATGTGTGACATATAATATACACATTATTGGGTAATATTTGGGAGTTGAAAATTTGTAACTGATTTTGTAACTCCAAAATATGTCACATTTGGGCACACACATGTGTCTAATTTTGTGACTCTCAATAATATGTTACAAGGTGGGACAAATCACATTTGTCACATTATTTAATCTAACATTATATTATATGAAATAATATAACATTGAGAAAGGGGGATCCCTGGCTGGTAAACAGTTACTCTGCTGAAACTTGTGGAAAACTCCATTGTTATAGATTCTTTAAGCTCTAATACAATTGTCTCGTGGACTAAGGCTCATTAACGCCCCAACCACGTAAAATCCTTGTCTTTATTCCATAAATCTTTTCTTCTAAGCTCTCTAATATTTTATTATTCTAGTTTCCGAAAAACTCAGTAAACATTTTGGTGCTTTCATTGAGAGCCTGAGAAAGCTAGAGTTGATCTCGAACATCTACAACAATGGTGAACACAAGACACACCACTTTCAATCCTACTAACCAAGATCCGGGTAATGGAGAACCACTGCCCAGCCAGCCTCTTCCTCGGAGTCCACCTGAGGACACTCCCCATCAGATGTCCCAGCCCGACGAGTCATAAAACTATGAATGTGGAACGGAATACGAAGAGGACTACTATGAGGAAGAGGGAAATGAGGGGGAATACCATGACCTAGAGCCTGAGGATCCCGAGATCCCAGAAGGAGTGGACCCTAACCAAGAGGATCCGGAGGTGACTAAACTGAGGCAGCAAGTTCTGGATCAAGAAGCCAGGATTGCTGAGCAGAATGAGGCCACTCGGTGGATGCAAGAGTTCCTCCAAGCCTTACAAGCTTTCATAGCCGCCCAGGGTTCGGCAGCTAATCCCCCAGTTTTCCCGCCTCCGGGAACGCAACCGCCAGCTCTGCAGGCCAGAAATGGCACCCCTAAGGACGCGAGCCTGACCCCTCCTTAGGGACAAGCTCTCGAGCAAGGCCCGGGAAACCTGGACCGAGAGAAGAGGAAGACCAGGGCAATCCCCTAGAGGAAAAACCCTCCCGTCCAGAAAGCCGGGACCCATCCCCGGCCGCTCCTTAGGAAAGAAAAGGCGTGCCCCGTCCCAAGACAGGGCAACCCGACCAATCCGCAAGGGACGCGGCCACAGGGTACCAGGCCCCGGTATGCCCCGGGGAAGGCTGGACGGGAACGGTCTTTACATCCCAGTGCTTCAGTGAACAAAATTTGCCGGGAGCGCCCACGTAACGACGAGCATCATGCCCTCAGCTCTAGGGACGATACGTCCCGGGTAGACCTATGCGATGGGTTGATTGCTCGAAAGGAGCGAGCCCGCAAGGAAAAGATCCACCCCTGAGATGGCGACCTTAGAAATGACCTCAACAACAGGAGGAACGAGAGGGTTCCCTTAGAAGATGGTGTGGCCAGGAAGCTCATGGAGTAGTTGGCCACCTTGAAAAAGGTCACGGACCGCCTGGTCCGAAAACAGGAAGGAGCGAACACCGATTCTGACAAGGAGGATAAGGAACCTTGCGCGAGGCACATTCTGGGTGCCGTGCTCCCCAAGGGATTCAAGATGCCGAGTCTAACCACCTACACCAGGAACACCGACCCTAGGGATCATATGTCCCGGTATAACCGATTAATGACCGTGGCCCATGTCAGCGACGACGATAAATGCCTCTGTTTTTCAATCACTCTAGGCGGGCCTACAGAAGAATGGTGGAAGAGACTCAAGCCAGGATCCATCTAATCCTGGTCAGGACTACAGTCGGCGTTTCGTAAACAATTTGTGACTACCATGAGAATGGACATGCAAATCAGTGCCCTCGCCAATATTAAACATCTCCCCATGGAGACATTAAGAGCCTACATCCAGCGTTTCACCGAAGAGGCCTCCAAGACCAAGGTGGACGATGGGCAATGCCTGCTGGCGCTCCACTCCAGGATTCGGGCCGGATCCCCCCTCTGGGACGATATGTAGTGTAGCAAGGCGGCTACCCTAGATGAGTTCATAAGGAGGGCCCAAGGATTTATTAACTGGGAAGAGGCCCAAATCCAGGCATTCAGATGGCAGCCGACACCTTGGCCCAATGCTCAAGCATTTTCGGGATACGGAGTGCAGTTCCCGGGACAGCAATACGTCACTCCCCCGCTTGCACTAAGATCGGCAGCCGCGCCTAGGATGACCTTCGCCACGCCCACAGTATATGGCCCTGCCTCTTCGGGGTATGCCCTGGCCCAGTCCACCCCTTTTTCTGGATTCGGAGTCGCACCAATCGGGTACAGCGCTGCCCCTGTCGGAGCCCAGCTGTCCCAGGCGAGAGGAATTGAGGCGAGTGTGAACCCCTCCTGGGGGAAAAGATCCGGCAAGGGCCAAAACCGGTCCGAGTCAGCTTAGAAGGGCAAGAGGGGCTACGAGCCCCAATACTCGGAGTACACCAATCTAGTGGACACCAGGGAGAACATCTTCCTGGCCACGGAAAGGGCGGTTCATTACCGAAAGCCAACCCTCATGTTCAAAGGAGGAAGGAATCCGAGAGATACTAGCAGGTGGTGCGCCTACCATAAGGACGTGGGTCACACGACCGAAGAATACCGACAGCTCAAGGATGAGATCGAAAATTTGATCAAGTTAGGGCATCTCCACCAGTGGATCAGGATGCCCATGGGAGTTCCGGGCCTGTCAGCAATCCCCGGACAATCCATGGTCTCGGGTGCACCTGGAACGTATCCTCCTCAGGGAGGGTACGCAAAGGGTCTGGCAGCACAGACCCCTCAGGGGGCCCCCGCTGTGCAAACACCTAGGCCTGGAATGCCCTATCCGTCCGGACTACGCCCCCCCCCCCCCTCGAGTAGATGGCCATGTGGCCACCATCTCAGGCGGACCTTGTTGGGACGTCCCAGAACGATAAAAAACACTACCTTAGCGAGCTCTACCACGATCAAGAGGTATGCGCTCTGGTCCAGGCCCCGGCTCAGCGCCCAAAGCTGATGAACCTCCCTATCACCTTCCTGGAAAATTACGCCCGTAACGTCCATTTCTCGCACCATGACCCTATGGTTTTAGACGCCCAGATCACCAATAAATTGGTGTCCCGGGTGCTAGTGGATGACGGAAGGTCCGTTAACATTCTGTTCAAGCCCGCCTTTGTCGCAATTGGCTTAACCGAAATAGATCTAGCCTCATGCCCAACCCAGATCTACGGCTTCAACGGGGACGCAATACTCCCTATGGGAAAAATCCAGTTGCCCGTAACTTTGGGGAACGAGATGCAATGCTCGTTCAAGTTCTGTACGTTCGTAGTAGTGGAATGTCCCACTGCTTATAATATCATTTTCGGTCGGCCCACATTGGTCAAGTTCGAGGCTATCACCTCCATCCGTCACCTATGCATGAAGTTCCCTTGCGATAACAGAGGAGTGGGAACAATCTGGGGAGATCAGAAGAGTGCCCGAAAATGCTACCACGTGTCCGCCGACCTATCTACATGGTCTGGGAAGAACCCCACGAGGGAGTCGTCGGCCCGGTTCCACCTCCTCTAGCTGGGAGGATTGTTCGGGAAGAGGACGAGCTGGACCCGTGGATAGGAGACGCCGCGTATTGGAACCCATGGACGAGATTGAAGAGGTGTGCATCAGTGACACCGACCCGACCAGGGTAATCCAAGTCGGGAAGAATCTGACGGCAAAGGTCCTGTTAGAGAATATATATTATTGCTCAATGGAATTATGGAAAAACCATATACAACTCTATGCAAAAATACAATGGACAAGATAATATTGATTAAATAAGTATTACAACTCAATTGCTCAAAATACAAGTAAATAAAAAGGATGTGGAGGAAGAAGATTACAAACTCAATGCTATAATAATACAAGTAAATAATAAGAACAAGAGGAACAAAAGAATGAAAACACAAACAAACTCTCACACAACCAAAGTGTAGAGTAGTGGGGATCACCAACTTGAACAAGGTTCAAGACCTTTGTCCAAAAGCTTATTTCCCCCTATTCTCTAAGCACTAAGGGATCTCTCTAGGAAATAGCTCTCTGGAATAATCAAGCCTCAGGGTGTATTTTTCAGCCAAGTGCTCTGTGGATGAAAAATGGTGTGTCTTACAAGTGAGCATTATGATCCTATTTATAGAGTTTTGAGACACCCTTTGAATTTCAAATTCCACCAACCCTCATGGCTGTTACCAATGATTAATTGGATGTTTTATGGAATTAAAATAGAGATTTGAGAGTTACTTGGCTGTTGGAAACGTTCAAAATTGGATAAAAACCGAAGTTGGAAAATGCTGTCAGCCGCTCAGGCCGCAGCCTAAAAAACATGAGCCGCGACCCACGGTGTGTTTTTGCCTATTTTTGCCTCTTGGGCCGCGGCCTGAAAAACTCAGGCCGCAGCCTAAGACGTTTTTTCAGCAACCAATTTTCCAACTTTGCCAAAACATTCCAAATTCATTCCCACTTGATTTTGTAACTTCCATACACATTATGGGAGTTAAAATCACATCTCTAACAGCCATATTTCACATATGGCTTTAAGAAATTCAAATCAAAATGTGTAATATTAAATCTACACATTATTGGGTAATATTTGGGAGTTACAAATTTGTAACTGATTTTGTAACTCCAAAATATGTCACATTTGGACACACACATGTGTCCAATTTTGTGACTCTCAATAATATGTTACAAGGTGTGACAAATCACATTTTGTCACATTATTTAATCTAATATTATATTATATGAAATAATATAACAGGTCTGGGATGCAATCATCACCCAGGTAAAGGAGAACCAGGACATCCTAGCCTGGTCTCATTCGGATATGACGGGGATTGACCACAACATCATTTGCCATGCCTTGAACATCGACAAAGATGCGACCCCGGTCCGGCAAAAACGAAGGCCCCTGGGAACGGAAAGGGCAGAGGCCCTCAAGCTAGAAGTTGAAAGCTGTCTTCGATCAACTTCATCCGTGAGCTATATATCCCGTATGGCTAGCCAACCCAGTTCTGGTACCAAAGCCGAATGGGACCTGGAGGACATGCATCGATTTCAAGGATCTTAACAGGGCTTGCCCTAAAGATTGCTTCCCGCTTCCTCTGATCGATCAGATGTTGGATGCGACGTCCGAGTACGAGGTTTTGAGTTTCATGGATGCCTACTCAGGCTACAATCAGATCTTTATGCATGTAGCAGACCAGGAGCATACCAGTTTCCAGACCGACAAAGGGGTATACTACTACATCGTCATGCCTTTCGGGCTCAAAAACACTGGAGCCACCTATCGGAGGCTAGTCAACAGAATGTTTCGGGCCTAGCTGGGGCGGAACATGGAGGTCTATATTGACGACATGCTAGTCAAATCCAAGACCTCTGGCAAACATTTTGACGACTTGGCCGAGGCCTTCGCAATCATTCGAAGATATGAGATTAAGCTGAATCCCAAAAAATACACTTTCGGCGTGGCATCCGAGAAGTTCCTGGGGTTCATTGTGAGTTTCCGGGGGATAAAAGCCAATCTAGACAAGATTAAGGCACTGGTTGAAATGCCCTCTCCCTGGAAGCACAGAGATGTGCAAAGTCTGACCGGGCAGATAGTTGCTTTAAGCTGTTTCATCTCGAACGCCACAGACAAGTCCATCTCATTCTTCAACGTTCTTTGGGGAAGCCAGCATTTCGAATGGTCAGTCGAGTGCGAAGAAGCTTTTCAAAAGTTGAAGGAGCATCTAGCCCAAGCACCAATACTGGCAAAACCAGTGGACGGGGAGCCGCTATACCTTTATTTGGCTGTGACCGAACACGCAATCAACGCCATACTAGTACGGGAGGACGGGAAAACCCAACTCCCGGTGTACTACGTGAGCAAGAGGTTATTGGGCGCAGAGTCACGATATCCGGTAATTGAAAAATTGACATTTTTTCTACTAATGGCATCCCGGAAGCTCCGGCCCTACTTTCAGGCCCACGCCATAAAAGTTCTGACCAACCATCCTTTGCAGCAAGTGTTGCAGAAACCCAAATCATCAGGAAGACTCTTGAAGTAGGCTATGGAATTGAGTCAATTTGATATAGCTTACATACCTAGAGTCTCGATCAAGGGGCAGGCCCTAGCCAACTTCATTGTGGAGTGCTCTGAGATCACCGAAGGGGACGATCCCGTAGCCCTCGCGACGCCCGTATGGAAGGTGTTCGTGGACGGAGCCTCGAATGAAAATGGAGCAGGGGCCGAAATCATCCTAGTGTCGCCATAAGGGCACCAGTTACAAAATGCCTTGCGCTTCCATTTCAAGGCGTCGAACAACGAGGCTGAGCACGAGGCCATGCTGGCCGGATTGCGTCTAGCCCGGGAAGTAGGGGCCGCGAACCTGGAGATCTATAGCGATTCTCAGCTAGTTGTTAGACAAGTCTCGGGAGAATACCACACCAAAG
This sequence comes from Humulus lupulus, assembly GCF_963169125.1. NCBI lineage: Eukaryota > Viridiplantae > Streptophyta > Magnoliopsida > Rosales > Cannabaceae > Humulus > Humulus lupulus. Next base: position 32,338,539 of record NC_084799.1, read on the forward strand.
GGGAAAAGATGGTTGCTTACGTGACTCAGACGAGAGAAATGCTGCAAATGTTCAAGAGGCACTCCATCCGCCAGATCCCCAGGGAGCAAAACGTGTTCGCAAACACGTTGGCAAAATTGGCCACCGATGCCGAGATGGAGCTTTCTGGGCTGGTCTCGATCAACCATCTCCTCATCCCTAGCATCGAACCTCTGCGATCAACGCCATCGACCACTCCATGTCCTGGATGGGACCCATTATCCACTACTTGACAATCGGAGGGTTGCCAGGAGACAGGGCCGCAGCCAGGAAGCTTCAGTACCAGGTCCACAGATATGTCATGATGGACGGAAATCTCTACAGCAGAGGGTTATCCATGCCATACCTCAGATGTGTATCCGGGACCGAACTGAGCACAATCATGCATGAAGTGCACGAAGGCTTCTGCGGAGATCACCCAGCTGGACTCAGAAGTATAGATATTTCTGCCAAGGATGAAGAAAGACTATGTCGATTACGTCCGCAAATGCGAGCAGTGCCAAAGGTATGCAAAGATCCCGTGAGCCCCTCCAACAGAAATAACCTTGATGACGAGTCCATGGCCTTTCGCGGTATGGGGGATCGACCTAGTAGGATAGCTCCCGACCGGGAAGGGAGGGGTGAAGTATGCCATTGTGGCCGTCGACTACTACACCAAGTGGGTTGAAGTAGAGCCCATGAATACAATCACCTCGAAGAAGGCCTTGAATTTTGTCATCAATAACATCGTATGCCGGTACGGGCTCCCCTACAAGATTGTGTCTGACAACGGAAAGTAGTTTGACAGCATCCACTTCATGGATTTTTGTGAAAGATATGGTATCGTCAAAAGCTTCTCCGCAGTCTCTAGGCCTCAAGCGAACGGGCAAGCAGAGGCTGTCAACAAAATCTTGAAGGGAACATTGAAGAAAAAGCTCCAAGCTTGCAAGAGCAAGTGGCCCGAAGAGTTGCCTCGCGTGCTGTGGGCGTACCGGACCACCGAAAGAACGTCCACCGGACACACTCCTTACTCCATGGTGTATGGGTGCGAAGCTGTCATCCCAGTAGAAATGCCCATCCCGTCCCACAGAAGAGACACATACGATCCCGCCCAGAACCACGCCTTACTCCAAGAATCCCTTGATCTCATCGAGGAGATCCGGGAAGAGTCACAAGTTCAGTTAAAGATGCACCAAGGCAAGATCGCGCGACATTTTAACTCAAAGGTAAAAAGCCGAAGGTTCGAAACCGCCGATCTGGTCCTGCGAAGAGTCTTCCCTGAAACCCAAGATCCGGGAGTGGGGATTCTGGGTCCGAATTAGGAAGGGCCGTACGAAATTCAATATGAAGTATGTCCGGGAACATACTGTTTAAAACGACTCGATGGCACGGAAGTCCCAAGGGCCTGGAACGCGGAACATCTCTGTAAGTACTATCAGTAGTCAGGAGAGCATGTTTCAATTTTATATTTTCGTTGTAAAAAATGTACGCCTCAAGGTGATTCTTGAATAATAAAAATGGCGTGTACAAAACGTCATAAAGAAATATTATCATACAATGAAAATTCCAATCTGCTTCCTTAATCAAGTGACCCAAGACCAGTCTTTGCTCACTTGGGGGGGGGGGGGGGGGTATCTCCGGTATAAAAAAGTACGAGAACAAACACAAAGCAGGAAATTAAAGGCCCAGGCCTAGTCCCGACCCAAATCGACAAGGTTTGGGGGGTACAAACCCAGTAGGACCCAAGGCTCAGGCCTAGTCCCGACCCAGATCGACAAGGTTTAGGGAGTACAAACCCAGTAGGACCCAAGGCTCAGGCCTAGTCCCGACCCAAACCGACAAGGTCTGGGGGGTACAAACCCAGTAGGATCTAAGGCTCAGGCTGGTCCTGACCCAGAAGTACGCGGTCCGGGGGTACAATATATAGGACCAAAGGCTCAGGCCTGGTCCCAGCCCGGACATGCGTGTCCCGAGAATATAAAATACCCAAATAACTAAATACCCATCCACGTCCTTCCTACAACAGCATAAGATTATAAGAACGCGAACCCCCAGGTATAAGTTGTCTAAAATTAGTCTTAGAAATGGCCCGAGCCATGGGAACCTAACCTAGGGTTCAAAATAAGCTAATCAACTAATCTCCGACGGTCCAGACCGTCAAACTTTCAACACGGGGAACTGGGCAAAGAAATTCAGGAATAATCATCAACTCCCTAATGGGCCAGGCCGTTGGAACCTAAGCAGCAGGATTAAAGCAAGTTGATAGGTTAAAAGCAGGAGTAATCTAGCTCAGGTCGTGGAGGTCCAAAGACGGATCACCAGGAGAGTTCTCGGCCGTTGGAACCAGGACCAAACACTCGTCTCATTCAGGCATAGTGGTAAAACACTTAGAGAAAGCTTAAACGAATGAGAATGGGAAAGCAATATAAAAATAATAATAATAACGTGGGTAAGAACACAAAAATTTTCTTAGACGCACCCGCGTCCGTAAAAGTGTTACGAAATTAAAAAAAAATGAAAAATGAAAAAAGTTCCTGGGCCTAGGCTTCGCCCCGCCCTAACATATCCGGGACAGCTTCATCTGCCTCTTCCTCGTCCAGGGGCTCCGCGTCTACTTTCTCCTTGGCCTCAAATTCAACCATCTTCGCAGCAGGGTCAGGGTAGAGCAGGAGGTTCATATTCTTGTCCTGGACCCAGGCCATGTAGATGGCCTCATCGAAGGTGACCTCCAACATGGCATCCGCCTTTTCTTTCTCGCAGCGAGTCTTATCGTGCGCCTTCACCTCCTGCTGAAGCAACTCGTCCAATCCTTTGACCCGGGACTCCAGGTCAGTAATCCTCTCCCGATCCTGGGTAGATTGGATTGTGGCCGCCTCCTACAGAGCCTTTACTCGGAGGAGCTCCGCCTCTAGACTGGCCACCAGCTTGCCAGTCTCGGCTTCTCTTCGGGACATAGCTTCTTCAAGTTGAAACTTAGTCCGGGCGGCCTCTTCAACCTCCTTGGCCAGGGATTCCTTAACGGCTTCCCGCTAGTTCACGGTTGCCTCCAGCTCCAGCTGGATCGTCTCCATCTTCATGGCAATCTCGGCCGCCAAGTCAGCATTCCGATGAGCCAGTAGAGCATCCTAGAGCGAAGAAAAGTTAGAAAGAGTCCTAACTAAACAAGAAGAAGAAAAACAAAAGATGCAAAGCAAACTTACAGCGGTGGCCTGATGGCGGAGGGCCTGGGAGATGAACTGCATGTCTTGGCTGGCGATGGAGCCGTACCGTTTCAACTGGAGGTTGGACATGGTATTCCGCACCTGGTCCAATAAGTCTGCTGCGAATGGGGCCATGTCCTGCCCCAATTTGGGGCGAAAACCTGTCTCGGCAATCAGCCGATCCATGATTGGCTGGAGGGCACTGAATGCTGCCGGACACTCAGCAAATTTGACCTGACGACGAATCGTCAGGGCCTTGTAAACCTCATCCCTTTTTTCCTGACCACTCTCCCAGGTCCGGGTAACTAATTTGGCATGCTCATCCCGTAGGACTGCCTCCCCCTCCTCAGGTAAGGCCGGATGGATAGGGAGAGGTGGTGCTACCGTTAGTTCCTTGGTGGTAGGGCGACTCTCTCCGGATGACTCCCTGGCTGAACTGGTGCGTCTAGTCCTGACCCTCTTAGTTCTTGGTTCTGCCTTCGCCGCGCCCAAGTCAGCGGCTCGTTTCTCGGAGCTCTGGCTCGCCGTTGGTTCTCACTCCAGGTCAATCACCGGAGGGTGAGTGGGAAGATCGGGGACAGTTGTCGTGTCAACTATCATGATCGGAACCGCTGCCAGGCCCACCTTGGTGGATTGAAGCTCCGGCACTGACATCTGCTTAGGCATGTTCCTAGCGGTTTTCCTGGCCGCGGCCCTCTCCTTGGCGGCCCGGATCTCGAGGGCCTGCTTCATCTTGTCCACCAGGTTGGACATGTCAGAGTCTTCTGAAATATACAAAAGAAAAAAGGGTTAGTAAAATGAATGAGAGAACAAGGAAATCAAGACTAAAAGTGATCCGGGACGCACCCTTATCTGGGCCTCGGACTTGACTTAATTCTCCTAAGGCGAAAGAGTAGACTCGGTCCCCCATGTCATCCGGGTGTAGAAAGTTCCCGTATTGAAGGAACCCAAACGAATACATAAGGATTTCCAAGCCTGCGGGAATGGGAGACGAAGGTCTCATTTCCCCTTCAGCCCCAAACACGGGGCCTTGGTGTGCTAGCTTATCCCTAACTAAGTCCCCAACTTGAGGAGCATAAGTCAAAATCAAAGGTGAGTTACCGCGCCTTGATACGCTAGCTCCGAGGGTATCGCGTTCGGCTGTGCCTCATCGAAGAGGGCTTCCAACTCCTCGGAAGCGGTCGCTTCCCTCTACTGAGCTTGGTCCCTCTTTCATTTGGCCGCGTCTGCCAGTGCCACGGCCTCCACAGCCCTGATGTGTTCCAGGGCCAGCTCCTCCCTTAGTGCGGGGTCTTTCACGCATTGTATCCCCCGGAGGCTTGGGGCCTTGATCGTTTGATAGGCCGCGAGCATCCCGATCACTCGGAGGTTGTCGGTGGTGACGTAACCCCCCACGTCCAAATCCTCTGCACTTAGCTCGGAGTAAAATTTCTTCCTGTCTAGGATGAACTGGGTGAGGGGAGTCTGGTCATAGGGTCCTGCCGCCCAAGACAATGAGTTGAGAATGAGGAATAAAAAACCAAGACAAAAAAGAAAAAAGGGAAGCCAGGGATCGGGAAACCACTTACCCACTCGCTGGAAGTCCAGCATCAGCGTGAGGTTCTTTTCTATAAGAAACCTGGACGTCATGAACCAGTAATGTCTGATGTCCGGGGGATGCTTCCAGGTGCTGGTGGGAGCAGGGTAGTTTCCCCACGGTTTAAGCCTGTAGAAGCCGTCCAGGGTCTTGTCCTTGACGTTGACTTGCGGCTCTAGCTTGTAGAAGTCCAAGACTTTTGCCGGGGTCGGCTCCGGGATCTCCTTTGCGACACAGAAGATGCGCCATCCTGGGGCAGAAGCTGGAAAGGTGCAATCCCCACGAATGTTAGGAATTGCACGAAATAGTCGTGGAGCGGGAGCGTGGCTCCCGCACCGATGTGGCCTACGCTCCAGACCCCGAATCCACCCACGGAGGTGTGGGCCTTCTCATCTCTCCTGGCCAGGCGGTTATGGAATAGTCCGGGAGTCGACTCCATGCCCAAACACTTCTCTAGGGCATATAGCATCTGGTAGTTCCGGAACAGGTTCGGCACCACGTCCATCTCCCACCTGTTTCCTTTGGGAGTCTTGGACCCAGGCAGAGTGATAGGGGCCGAGTTGACTTGCTCCTCCAAGTGAAGGGTGACGCCTGAGGTCATGGCTAATGATCTAGGAGTAAAACAAAATAAAACAAACAAACCAAGCAGTCAGTACCAGAACCCAAGAAGGTTGGTTAAGGTACGGGGGCTCTCCTATGAACTGCTTGGAAAAGTCCCATCTGGATCAGGTCCGGGATCACCAAGGATCTGCCAGATCCTAATCGGGAACAAAAAAGAAAGACTACACTCCTAAGCTGGCCCACCGCAGCTTGTCCGGGAACCACCCGAACTTGAAGGGGTCCAGAGTAGCTCGGACCAGGTGGCCTTTCCCTAACACTCTAATTCTAGGCACATGCAAGGTCTAGCAGCCTAAGCAGATAAGCAAAATAACATAAGATCTATATATATATATATATGGAGGAGTAAAGGCAAAAGTCAGGAAAGCTTACTGTAAATTTCTTATTGTGAAAAATGGTGGTTGTCCAATGACAGTGACGGTAGAATCTCAGTCTTGAACTGTTGGAGGCGATTCAGCAGCTCGTTGAGAGGGCAGGCTGGTGTCGTCTGCTCAGGCAAGGGTGCGAATATCAGAATTGTTGGGAATAGGTGACGGTGAAGACGGAGCAGGCGGTGGAATATTTCGTCGGCAAGCTCGGTCATAAACAAATCCTTCGAGTTTCTTTTTCTAGCTCGAGAATGTAAATGTTTCAAATGAAAGCCTGGGGGTATTTATAAGAGTCAAAGTGTTGCTTTTGATCTAACAGTTGGGATCGATCCCCCCCCCCCCCCCCCATCAGATGGTCCAGGATCGTGCAGGGACATTAAAGGATCCACTCGAGTACTGGATCACGGTACCCCCAAGGCGCGATCCGCGCCGCTCCGATCCAACGTCCCAAAAAGAGAAGCACCCCAAAGGTAGCCCCATCCTACGGTCCTCGTTGTCGCAGAAATAATAATGGGAAAATGCTTGCGTGGATGGGACGCTTCGTGAACCTAGCCTACCTAATAGCCTTAGCCTAGTGACCCTTGAGGTATTTGCTGACCTTTCAGGATCAAGTGCCATCAATGCGACAGTTGCTAGGGGGCACGTGTACCCCTCATCATGAACTGGGGCCTTGGTAAATGAACCCGGACCCTAGTAAATGGTCAGGGCTCGTTGGACGCGGTCCAGGTCAACGTAACAAGCGGTAGCTCCACACTCGTCCAACACGCAGTGCCCCTCGCCGCGGACCCGTCACTTTGGAAACGAACCGGGAAATGCTGGGAAGATCTAGGACTGAGGCAAGCCTCCACCGCCCAAGCCCAGGTAAAGGCTTGGGGGGTAAATGTTATCTTTGTTTCCTTCTGGGTGCCCGGGTCCACACTTCAAGCCCGCGGGTCGGCCGAATGAGTTTGGGCCCAGACCGGGCCCGTTTGGCAAAGAGTAAAATAGACGTTGGCAACCCAAGTCTAGATGAGGCCCAAAGGGCATCCGGGGAGTGTCGTCCGGGACAGTCATATGGGAGATGGTATGAGTGTGGCTTTCGGTAATGACAGTCGGGATCGTAGTGGATGATCCCGGAGCCTGGTAAACGGTCCGGGATCCTGGTGGAATAATCCGAGCACCTATTAAACGTTCCGTGCTCCTAGTAAACGGTCCAGGCTCCTGGTAAATGATCCGGGCCCCTGGTAAACGATACGGGACCTTGACGAATGGAGGGGGATGTGGGTAAATGAACCTGGGTCGGTTGTCCGAGGTTGGCAAGGTAAAGCATCCGTGACCCTGAATTCGTCCCATGAAGCGTGGGGGTTGTCCCCACGCTTCACCTGCAGAAAAGGCTACCTTGGGATTGTACGTCGTTGGTTCAGACCTGCGTCGCCACTACTCTGACCGATCTTGTCCCATGAATCTTCCTCGTAACCCGAGATGCCCAAACCAAATCCCCAATTTGTCGGATGACAGATGTGGTTTGGGCTGGCCCAATGGGCTCAGATTAGTGTATTTTCTATGTTTTAATCCTTTGTATTGGACTTCCATTAGAAAAGTCAGCAGTATTTATACCCTTATTGGGCCCGGGTCAGCCTGGCCCAAGCCCAGTGCACCCGTAAACCTATAAATATAGGTAGTGGGGCATTGAGGAAGGGGAATCCCTGGCTGGTAAGCAGTTACACTGCTGAAACTTGTAGAAAATTCCATTGTTATAGATTCTCTAAGCTCTAATACAATTGTCTCGTGGACTAAGGCTCATTAACGCCCCAACCACGTAAAAACCTTGTCTTTATTCCATAAATCTTTTCTTCTAAGCTCTCTAATATTTTATTATTCTAGTATCCGAAAAACTCGGTAAACAGTGTGTAATGTTATTTGTCTAGTTATTTCTTTCTTAGTAAACATTTCTTCTCCTTATCCATTATGATGGTTTTGAGGTTGAAATCGTACGTGTGCAAAAAATTTCCAACTTAAATATTTCGAGATGAATGTTGGTTATTCTAGGCTCGTATATAATCAGTCTCGTGTTTGGTTCATGATGATAATTGTTTTTATTTTTTCTATATTATTTTGAGCTTATGGTATCATGGTATACCACATATGCCCCCTAAAATCCTATGATTGTAAAATCTTAGGTTATTGAATATTGAGAGCAAGCAAAAAATTATAAAAATAAAAATAATAAAAATGAACAGTACTTTATTGATAATAATGAAAAAATAAATACAAGCTTGGTTACAACAAAATAAACATCTTTCCAAAAATTATTGATAATATGGTCGTAGATGTTCACCGTTCCAAGCTCGTAGAACCAATTTTCCATTTAATCGAGCTAGGTTGTAGACTCCATGTCGAGTGATGGATTCAATTTGGTAGGCTCCTTCCCAATTAGGCCCGAGCACGCCTGCTGATGTGTCTCGTGTAGACAAAAATAATCTTCTAAGCACCAAGTCTCCCAATCCAAAGTGGTTGTCTCGAACCCTCTTGTTGAAGTACCTTGTGGCACGTTGTTGATACGTGACATTCTTAAGCTGAGCTTCATCTCACTTTTCTTCTGTTAGATCTAGGGACTCTTCGAGCTGTGATTGGTTCGAGCCTTGTGTATATGCCTCACATCTTAGTATCGGAACCTCAACCTCGATTAACAACATGGCCTTATAGCCATAGGCAAACGAGAAGGGTGTGTCCATTCGGGGTTCGAGCTATCATTCTATAAGTCCATATGACTTTTGGTAATTCTCCTGGACACTTTCATTTGGCCTCTTTGAGCTGTTTCTTCATCGAACTCTTTAGGGTCTTATTTACAACTTCAACCTGACCATTTGCATGCGGATGAGCTACTGAGAAGAAGTTTTTTATTATCCCATTTCTTTCACAAAATTGAGTGAATAACTCGCTATCAAATTGGGTTCCATTATCCAACACTATCTTCCTTGGTATCCCATATTAGCATACTATGTTTTTAACCACGAAGTCAAGAGCTTTTTATGAAGTGATAGTAGCCAGAGGTTCAACCTCGGTCCATTTAGTGAAATATTCCACTGCCACTACTGTGTACTTAACTCCACCTTTTCCCATTGGTAATGATCCTATGAGGTTTATACCCCATACTGTAAATGGCCATAGGGTGCTCATCATGGTGGAGCCCGAGGTATCGATGCAAACTATTGACATTTGTCGCAATGTTTTAAATACTCGAATGTGTCTGCTTTTAGTGTAGGCCAGAAATACCCTTGCCCCCCCAGCATGAACTCCACAAAACCCCTCATGAATTTTTTCAAGGATTCTTTTTGCCTCGGATGGAGTTACACATCATAATAGAGGCATAGAATATCTCCTTCTATACATCTCCCTTCCAAGATAGTGTATCTTGGAATCTTGTACATCAACTTTCGAGCCTGATTCTAGTCTTTAAGGAGGTTTCTGGTTTCAAGGTAGTCGATTATAGGTGTCGTCCATGTAGTTTGCGAATTAATCATATCGACCTCGGTCGCATTCAACTCGGTAATACTAGGTTGTGGTAAGAACTCTACTGGGACCACATTAAGCGTGTCGGCTTCCCTGGTTGTTACAAGTCGAGCTAAGGCATCTGCATTCGATTTTTGTTCTCTTGGGACTTGTTCAAAATGTGTAAATTTTGAATTGTTCAAATGGTGACTTGACTTTTTCCGAGTATGCCACCATTATAGTTCCTCGAGCCTGATACTCTCCTAGTACTTGGCTGACCACAAGTTGTGAATCACTGTAGCAATGTATGGCTTTGGTTTCTAGCTGGGAGGCTACCCATAATCCTGCTAGTAGTGCTTCATATTCAGCCTTGTTGTTGGATACCTCGAATGCAAATCTCAACGCTGAATGAAATCTATGTCCTGATGGGGCAATTAGTATAATACTTGCCCCCGATCCATTTTCATTGGAAGACCCGTCAACATAAAGTCTCCACAGCTCTCGAGCCGGGGTTATGACTTCTTCGTTGGATATCCCTGTGCATTCTACTATGAAATCAACCAGGGACTGGCCCTTTATCGTTGTTCTCAGGTGATATGTGATCTCGAATTTCCTGAATTCAATTGCTCGAGTTCTACTGCCCATTTTAATAGTTGACCTGACACTTTGGGTTTGGACAGTATTTGCCTTAATGGCTGATTAGTCAGCACATGTATAGAGTGTGCCTGGAAGTAGGGTCGTGGCTTACGAGATGCATGTACCAGGCATAACACTAGTTTTTCCATTAGAGGATATCATGATTCAGCTCCTAAGAGAAATTTACTAATATAATAGATCGGCCTTTGCACTTTTATGTCCTCCCAAACTAATGCAACACCGATTGCATGCTCAATTGTGGCGAGGTACAAGTATAGTACTTCTCCCAACACTGGTTTAGATAAGATTGGAGGTTCGTCGAGGTGCTTCTTAAGAGCTTGAAAGGCAAGCTCGCACTCCTCCGTCCATTTGAACTTCTTGTCCCCTCTCAAACGATTAAGAAAGGGTAGGCACTTGTCGATGGATTTTGAGATGAACTTGTTTAAGGTCGCCATTTGTCCAATTAAACTCTAGACATCATTATGCTTTCAAGGTGAAGGCATATCTATTAAGGCCTTGATCTTATCTAGATTTTCCTCGATGCCTCGAGCGTTCGCTACGAATCCTAGAAACTTTCCCGAGGATACTCTAAAGGAGCAATTTTAGGTGTTAAGTCTCATGTTATATTTTCGAAGTATAGTGAAATACTTCGCGAGGTCTTCGACATGGTTATTATTGTGTTTGGATTTTACGAGCATATCATCCACATACACTTCAATGTTAGTTCTGATCTGTTAAGCGAACATACGATTCACCAACCTCTGATATGTAGCTCTTGCATTTTTTAGCCCAAATGGCATCACATTGTAACAATATAGCCCCTTATCTATCATAAAGCTCGTGTGCTCTTGGTTGGGAGCATGCATTGATATCTGGTTATATCCAGAGTAATCATCCATGAACGACATGATGTCGTGACCTGAGGTTGGATCTACGAGCTGATATATTCAAGACAAAGGAAAGCAACCCTTCGGGCACACCTTATTTAGGTCTGAGTAATCAATGCAGGTTCATCACTTGCCATTTGCTTTCAGGACTAAGACCGAATCGGCTTTCCAATCAGGGTAAAAGGAATTTCTTATGAAATGATTTGCTTTCAATATGTCGACATCTTCTTTTAGGGCTTTGTTCCTTTCATCATCAAGGATCCTTCTTTTTTGTTGCTTCAAGGGAAAGGTCTTGTCTATGTTTAAAACATGGCTTATAATGTTGGGACTAATCCCTACCATGTCCGAGTAAGACCATGCAAAAACATCTTGATTCTCCTTTAGAAAGCGGATTGAATATTACTATCTTGCTTCCTTGGTGAGGTTTTCTCTGTTTCACCACTTTAGTGATGTCTTTGTCATCGAGCTGAATGTCTTCGAGCTCCTCTATTGGGCTGATGTCAGCCCTGTCTTCTCCCATTCTTGAGTCGATCTCATCTTTGACCTCAAAAATTCTTTCTTCGATCTCCTCGATGATTACTAGTGTTTGGGCACTAGTTTGTCTTTTCCCCTTCATTGAGATACTATAACATTCTTGAGATGCTAATTGATCTTCTTTTAGTGTCCCAATTCCACTTAGTCTTGGGAACTTTAGTGCCAAGTGCCTCACTGACATCACTGCCCTTAGCCCAATCAAGCCTAGTCTCCTAAGCAAGATATTATAGGCGGATGGGGTATCAATGACTATGAACTCAAACATTTTGGTGATCGAGACTGGATATTCTCCCAATGTTATCAGGAGTTCAATCGTCCCTGTGCTGGAAATACCTTCCCGAGAATCCATACAAGGTAGTTTCATAAGATTTTAAGTCTCGAATAGATAGACCCGTTTTCTCCAAAGTCGCCTTATAAAGGATGTTCACCGAGCTCCAACTATCAATCAGTACTTTGTGAACTCTCTTGTTGCCAAGCTGGATGGTAATGACCAATGGGTCATTGTGGGGATACTAGACATAAGAGACGTCGTCTTCTGTGAAAATGATAGGTTGGGATTCGACTAGCTTGGGAGCTTGAGGTTTTGGGTCATAAGGAGATTTGTCTCCTGTCTTCAACTCCTAAACATATCTTTTCTGAGCATTCCTACTCATTCCAGCAATATAAGGTCCCCTGGTGATGGTTATTACATCTTCTCCACCGATTGGGGGAGGTCAATTAACCTCCCTTGCAGGGGGTACGACAACATGAGGTTGTTGCGCAGGCTGGGCCGGAGCTGACATCTGGATAGGCGAAGCTTGCGCTTGTTTATTGTTTCTGTTTCACACATATTTTTTGAGGTAGCCTCTCGAGATTAAACCTTCAATCTCGTCCTTTAACTTCTTGCATTCCTCAGTCATGTGACTGATGTCCCTGTGGAAGCAAAAATATTTGTTTGAATCCCGCTTACCGCGTTGATTACACATTGCTTCAGGTCGCCTAAACGGAACCTGGTTCTCATTCACTACGTATTTATTCTCCTCAGTTTCTGTGAGCTTGGTATGTACGATGTAAATGGAGATATATTTATCTCCCTTTTTTTTAATCCCGTCTACCTCAGGGTTATTTCCTTCATTTTTCTTCCCTTTGGAAGTATTGTCACTTGAAGGTTGAGCAGTGGATGGTGTTGCCAAGCTTGTGGCTGAGTTAATGTTCATCATTGTAGTTATTAGGGTCGGAGGTGCTAATTGCAGTGTTGACCTAGCCTCCTCTATATTGATGAACCTCTGAGCTCAAAGAGTGAACTTTGCGATTGTTTGCACTGAATTTCGTTGTGTCATCCTAGAGTGGACTTCCTGGCAAGATTCCATCTCGAAATGCCATTAGGTTGCTACTATCATCAACATCACGGACTCGGGCCGCCTTGATGTTGAATGTGGCCATATACTTTTTGACTGACTCCCCTGGCTATTGTCAAATATTTGTCAAATATGAAGTTTTGGGCTTGATGCTCTTTGGAGATCGAAACTGCTTTTTGCAGCTCCTGTCAGTGTTGTTGGGAAGAGCATCTGTGATCGGTATTCTCATCACAATGTTAAATGTGCTCAAGTGGCTACCAGGATTGATATTCTCATCATATGGCGCCACGTGGGGTATTTTAAACTGGTATGGGAAAGGCGTGCTTGAAATATAAGGAAAAAAAGGCTCGAGCTCCTCATTTGAGTCGTAGGTCTTTTCTATATCCTTTCTCTCTCGAAGGAGCCTGAGCTGTTCCTCGAGATCCTCTCCTAGACCGGATCTACTAGGGGCTGAGCCTGCACCATTGGGGGCTGGTTATTGTTCCAAGGAACTCCAGCTCATTTTGTAGTGTCGGGTTATAATTACTCCCGTATACAGGCTATAAGGGTTCCCTTTGGGCATTTAGATGTGCTCTTAAGTCTAGGTTTTATTGATTGTAATACCCCCGGTTCTGGTTCAAGTGGTCTCGAAGGTCAGGACCATTGTTAGGATAGTTCTCATAGTACCTAGGTTCGATGTTATAGACATTCACTGACCTATTATAGTCTTGACTGTCTTCGAGAAAACTGACAGTCATTTACAGTTGTTGTTGGGCATAGTTTCAAGGTGGATTGTCCATGTGTACTCTAATCTGAGTTGCACATGACCTCGACATATAACTCCCATATGGATTGGGTTGTCTTTCCTGTCTAAGCTCTTGATTTGCCTCCATTGGGACGTCATGCTTACTCCTTTACTCAGGCTTAACCTGAGGGTTCTTGTCTCAGCTTACACTCCTTGCACTTTGAATAGGCCTCTGAGGTGCCCCTTCTCTAGCTCGAGGTCCACTTGGAGCCTTTGGTACATCTTGAACTAGAAAATGATACCTTATTGGAGAGGGTGGATGCCTTATCAGAGGTGGTGGTGGCATTTCATTATTCATGATTGGCCTTACAGGCTCTGTGTTAGCACCCCGAGATGCTTGTGGCCTAGCAAAATCTGGGTTGTAACTCCAAGCTGCCTGTGGGGGAGCTCGGTTATTCCCAGTGTCTGCGGGAATTTCCCTAGTTTGACTTGTACATGTTGGGTTTCAAGATGAAACCCTAGCCGAGTCAATTCCTTAATTTGCCCTAGATATCCCAGCCTTATTTTGTTAGGCTCTCTGCTCGGCCCGTTGTACTCCCCCGAGGTCGCCTCTTAATCCTTCATGGGGGTGCTTGGGCTTCAGCTTCCCGCCTCGCCATCTCCTCATTTAACCGAGTAGCCTCGGCTAACCTTTCACGCAGCCTCTGATCCTCCAATTCCACCATTGGTACATATCTTTCAGGATTATAACAATCATGGTTTGGTGGTCTGGAACTTTGACTAGGGCCCCGCGGTTGATTACGTTCTCCTGGTGTTGATGAAGCACTCCCTTCATCGGGATTTTGATCATTGACTAGATGCTTGCCAGGCCTTTGATGATGCTCTTCAGTGCGAGGAGTGTTTTCCTCAGGAATTCCTTGGAGTGGTCATGCACTTCCAAATCCAGGGATGTTTACAGCAGCGACTTTTATAAAACGACACATTGAAAGAATATTTAATGCTCTCAATGAAAGCATGAAACTGTTGATGATGTTTTTCGTCAACTAAAATTAAATAAGAGCGATTAAGAACTTATAGAAAATAAAGGAAGTAAAGAAAAAGAAGAGATTTTTACGTGGTTCAGTAATTAAATCTACCTACGTCCACGGTCACTTGTATTAAATAATTAATATGCGTTTAAATGCATATTTGATCTCTGCACTTTCAAGCCTACATTTCAAGGCTGTTTTTTATATCTCAAAATTTGGGGTGTAACAGTATCGAAATTGTTGATACATCAACTGCGATTTTTGGTATCTCCAATGTGAGATCTCTTAGCCACTCGGCCTCTTTTCCAATTTCCGCTAGAGATACAAACTCTGACTCCATGGTTGAGTGACATATACATGTTTGTTTCTTGGATCCCCAAGAAACTGCACCCCCACCAAGGGTGATAACCCAATCGGTTGTGGAGAGATTATATCCTACACCCGATATTCAACTTACGTCGAAATATCCCTTAAGTATCTTAGGAAACTTAGAATATTGGAGGTATAAATCTTTGGTCCTTTAAGGTATCCAAATACTCTTTCCACGACCTTCCAATGTAAGATACTTGGGTTGCTAGTAAACCTACTTAGTTTACTAACCGCAAATGCAATGTCCACTCTAGTACAATGAGCGACATGCATCAAACTTTCAATTGCACTTGCATACTCTAGTTGAGTCACCACTCTCCCTTCATTCTTTTCAAGCTTTACACTTGAATCTAAGGGTGTGTTTGCCTCTTTGATATTAAGATGACCAAACTTGTCAAGCATTTTCTCAACATAATGAGCTTGACATAAGGCATAACCATCCACATTTCTTCTAACTTTGATACCTAATATGGTATCAACCTCTCCAAGGTCCTTCATCTTGAAGTTATAAGACAGAAATCTCTTCATTTCTATCACTCCTTTCATGTAATTACTAAATATCAACATATCATCAACATATAGACACACCAAGATAACATAGTCATCATAAGTCTTAGAGTATGAGCACTTGTCTGCACTATTGCGTCTAAACCCATCCAAAACAATGGCCTCATCAAACTTCTCATGCCATTGTTTTGGTGCTTGTTTTAAACCATATAATGATTTATCAAGCTTACACACCTTATGTTCATTTCCCCTTAGAACAAACTCTTCTGGTTATTCCATGTACACCTCCTCATCAAGGTTACCATTTAGGAATATTTCTTTGACATTCATTTAATGAACATATAGGTTGTGTATTGATGATTGTTGACCGCGTTTTTGGCCAACGACGTGAGAACATCAAATACGACAAAAACCTTCAAGAGAAATAAACGACACAGACGATTTTGAAAAGAAATTAAATAACACACGTAATTTTTATAGTGGTTCAGCCCCAATATGTTGGTAATAGCCTAATCCACTTAGAGTTGTGATTATAGATCTGCACTTAAGATAAGATGAATCTGAGCCAACTGAGTTTCTTTAGTGCAGATTACAAGAATAGAAGAATTCTCTCAAATACAAGTACTCTCTCTCTCTAGAAAATTAGAATCTGAATCAAACGTCCCCTCTTATGATGCCATAAGCCTTGTATTTATAGGCTCAGGATCGTATAGCTGATATCCCCCATAATCGGGATATTTTATTATTCTCATTATATT
Organism: Humulus lupulus; assembly: GCF_963169125.1. Taxonomy (NCBI): domain Eukaryota; kingdom Viridiplantae; phylum Streptophyta; class Magnoliopsida; order Rosales; family Cannabaceae; genus Humulus; species Humulus lupulus. The sequence goes on from NC_084799.1 coordinate 32,354,549, forward strand.
TAAATTACAACAATATTCAAAATATAACAATATACTACAATCATGGGATAAATGAGAGATTCCCGCATATGCCAAGACTGATTCTTGTTGAAGCCGTTTCTGGGAATCTTGACGTAGTCCTCCCCTACCTGGTCGACCCATATCACCTTTAGTCTGGTCGGCCACACCTCTACTGGGCAGTCATCCACTTGACTAGGCAGTCATGCACTTGACTGGGCAGACATGCACTTGACTGGTCGGACATGGTCATGACCGATCGGCCAAGTTCATGCCTGGTCGGACAAAGTCATGCCTGGGCAGGCAAGGTCATTTCTGGGCAAACAAGGTCATGCCTGGGCAGACAACCATATGAGTGGTCGGACAAGGTCATGCCTGGGCAGACAAGGTCATGCCTGGGCAGACAACCATATGACTAGTCGGACATGGTCATGCCTGGCCGGTCATGACACTTGACTGGCCAGTCAAAATTCTTCATTGGTCTACCGGGCCACTCTTAAGCCAGATCACTTTATCACAACTCTGAGGAGCCAATGTATTTTAAACGACTATTAATGTGCCGTTTACGGACCATGTACTGCCACTTGTCACCTCTATCGCCATGTCATCGATCTCCAATTTTTTGGGGATAACAATGATAATGTTGGAAAAACATTCAAAGCACGCAGCGAAATGAGCATGGTGGGCCCATTGTGTAGAACAACAAAAATTTGCATCACTCGTATAAATAGTTTATATGAACAAGAAAACATCCAGATAGAAACATTAACATACAATATTATTAATCATGCAACATATATACAAATACACAATATATTTATATAAAACATATAAACATATAAATATTCAAGAACATGAACTTTTACCTCTTGAAGTCTATCAAGTGTCTTTGAGTCTTTTCGTATATTTATCGATCTTCCTATCCGAAGCTTTAAGCACTCAAACCATGATCTTCTGGAGTGTTCTCTACACCTAGAGATGTGTGTGGGCACATAGAGAACACGGGTTTGCAATTTTAGGAATCACAAGTATTTCTCAACACATGAGAACTTGGATTATGGCCTGAGAATGACTAGAATAAAGAAGAAGAAGAAAAAGTTTTTTCTGACAAAAATTCTGAGAACTATTCTGAATTGTGTATTTGATACGTGTAGTGTCTCATCTTCTTTCTTCTCTTTATTATATATCATATATATAGAGATAATTCTATTACCTTATTATTCCTAATAATAATAGTAATATAATAAAATATTATAATGATGATATGAATTGATTTAGGTAAATATCAAACTTACCAAATTTGAAAAAAATATTTTCAAATTATTAATTAATTAAATAAATAAAATAAAAACAACACTGATACAAAATAGTATATCTGGTACACGCATGGCACAGTCTCTGGACTGTGTCATGCGTGACCTACTATTCTCTTTTCAAGGATTTTGTATTTTTCTTTTATTTAATTTTTTAATTAAAAATCAATCTCTCACAAAATAAGGTGTTAATCTTTTTAAGGAAAAGATGACAACCATATTTCAAAATTTAAATTTTAAATTCAAAATTCAAAATTCAAATTAATGATCATCATTTTCATCATCTTTTAAAATTAAAAAAATCAAAAACTATTTTTGACTTACTAATTTTATTTTCTCATACTCAAATAAAATAATTAATTTAAAATTTTCTTTATTGATTTATATGAATTTCAAAATTTACATATTTAAATTAATAAATATATTTTCAAAAATTAATACTTAATTCCAAATTAATTATTCAACCTCAATTATCATATAATTGTATACTTGACCCGAAGAATAAGATTCTTCTTAAATTCCTAAATTACAGTTATACCATTGTATCAACTCTTACATTGATATGGTGTTGATAGAGTCACCCTGGTGACCTATGGACCTATAATATCAAGCTCCAATAAATATTACATTATTAATCAAAGCTCTTTGATTAAATAATCATATTTATTAATCTCATGATTACTCAACTATAAATATGAGATTGAACTCTTGATAATTACAGACATATATTTACTGAGTACTTTATTAAAGAATAAAGTGTTCATTGATATAATCATTACATACAACGTTAATCCTCTATTAATGGTTCATAATTAAAAGGGAATAAAATTACTGTTTTACCCTTTTAGCTATATCTTGTTCCTAGTGTACCATTGACTTTACTAGTGAAGGTAATGTTACAACAAGTTTGCGATGTAAGCGCTCAAAACCTTTTCAGTTCCAAAAGCCAACCCAATAGGGAACAATTATTCAATATATAAGAAGGTATAAATTCCATATCTATTAAACTATGTCCCCAACCATATACATCATTGAGTCCCCAAAACAATTGTTCTTAGCCTAATCATTCTGACAAACCTTAACGCATGAATCAAATGATCAGATGACATATATAGGAGTTCATAGAAACCTCAGGATTAAGATCATCGTGTATATGATCGTCGTTTGATTTGTTTGATTAATACTATGAAACGATGTTTAAACAAGTATTAACAAAGCACATATGGTCCAGTTCTACACTCTCAGCATACAAAGTACCTCCATTAAAGTGTCCTACTACACTAGTAACCCGGATCTAGGTCACATGTATTCATATTACTAGTGGATTGTACTAGCCGTAATTAATCTAAATATTTCATAACTTTATTTTATTGCGAACTGTTTTAAGTTTATTATCTTAATCTCGATCCTCTCATACCAATATGAGATTAAAACTACATAGATAAACTTCAGAATTTTCTAATATTCACTTAATATTATCATATAATTTCGAACATAGTCTATATATATAATAATTCAATTCAATTATTTATTTCATTTAAAATATTTGTCAACTACAATTGATTTAAGGGCACTATTCCCAATAGATAAGGCAAACAACAATCTTATAGATGTTGTCCTTGCTATTGGTGCATAGGTATCAAAATAATCTATGCCCTCCTTTTGTCTAAACCCTTTGGCAACTAATCTTACCTTATTGGCTTGAATGGTCCCTTTAGTGTTGTATTTTCTTTGAAATACCCACATGCAACCTATTGGCTTGATCCTTATGGTAGATCAACAATCTCTCAAGTGTGGTTAGACATAATTTGTAGCGTCCCAAAACTCCTAGTAGGTGTCAGATACTATATATGTATTGAGTTATGAGACCCTAGAATTACAAGGGGAATTATCTTATGAAGAGAACCTAGCAAAGATTCAAGAGAGAATCTTATGGAATAAGATTGTCACTTTAGTGAAAGTGTTATGGGAAAATAGCAAAGTAGAGGAAGTGACTTGGGAGTTAGAGTAGGCTAGAGTCGGATGTGCAGGACCAGAATCCCAAAATGTTCAGATAAATTTCGAGGATGAAATTTCTATTAGAAGGGGATAGTTGTAGCGTCCCAAAACTCCTAATAAGGTTTAGTACCTTAATCTGTATGTCAGGAGGGCATGAGTGTAATTTATGTGGATTATATTATTATATAATCGAGCATGCATGATTATGTGTATTAAATGTGTTTAAAGACACACTTTTGTTAAAAAGAGGTATTTTTGTAATTTTGATCCGTTGAGGGTATATTCACAGTTTTTGTGTTACGTGATTGGGACCACATTATTATTTGGATATATTTGTATTATTCGGCTTGAGTGGGTCCTTTAATGCCCAGCTCGGGTCAAGCCTAGGGGTATTTTGGGAATTTTTTATGTTTTGGGACTTAATGGTAAATGGAATAAATGAGGAAAATATTTGGGTTTTGTGGATTATTGGGTTAAATTTGAAATTTTGGTGAAATTTGAGGTTTAGTTGGAGTTTAAGTTAAAATGACCAAATTTCCCTTGTGTTTAGTTGAGGATAAGTTAAGGCTGGGGAAAAATGGTCTTTTGACCCATTAAGTTAAGTGAATTGGGACTAAGTGTTGAAGCTTACCTCTCATTCATGTACACCTCTTTTTGTCTCCTAGTTTTCCTTCTTCAAAAGGTATTGAAAACAAACACTTAGGCTAGAACACAACTCTTGATTTTTTTTTTTTTTTTTTGTGGTGGGATTCAAGGGTGAGTAGAGCTTTAAAGAAGGGAATTAGCAGCAACAAAGGGATACTTTCAACCTAGAGATTTTCAAATTCATCACTGAGGTAAGAAATTTCCAACTTGTTCATCTTGTAGCTTTTGAGTTCTTGAGGATTTGGGGTTTGGTTATAATTTCTAGGATCTTGGAGGTTTGGGTGGTTTGGCTAGGTATTTTAGATGTAGAAGGTGGCTTATAATCTGTTAAGAAAATTTATTATTGTTGGGTTTGAGGAATTCAAGTTAAATTTTCGAAGTTCTTTGAGGTGAAAGTTGAGTTAAGAACTCAAAGTTTCAATTCTTATGTTTGATATTAAGTGAATATTATGTATCTTGAGGCTTGAATTCTGAATTTTCCTGTGTTTTGAGATTTAATTTTGGGGTTTTAGGTCGGTTTTGGCAATGTTGGGTTTTACATGTCGCATGGGAAAAACCCATAAATCTGGTTTTCGTTGCGGCGTCACGGCGCTGAACCAGAGTTAGGCGAACTATTCACTTCTGCTCGTTGTGGCACCAATGCAGTTTTAGGGTATGATTTTCTAGATTTTGGGAATTTGGCTCGGGGGACAATTGGAGATCTCGAGAGCTAGGGACTAGTCCTGGAACCCGTTTCAAACTTAGTTCTTATTGAGAATACCATTTATGTTGTGACTAAGGTTTCCGCCAGGCTCGGGAAAAAGGATCGCATTCGAGGTCGTTTCAGCTTCCGCATAGGATTCAAGGTAAGAAAAGTTGACATTGCACATAGAGTGGGCATTGGCCCTATTGTATCTAGAAACAGTTATAACCGTATAATATTAAAATGAGCTAGGGTGGTGTATTCTTATTGCATGCTTTGTTTATTATGCTTAATATTAACTGATTTAGTTATGGGCATACAGTTATTACCATAATCATAGTGATGGGAGACACACTCTACTAGGCATTAACCATACATATGGTGCTAGTGATGCGAAGTATGCGATTATTACCATAATCTTAGTATCGAGAGACACACTTTACTAGGCATCGACCGTACATATGGTGATGGTGATGCGAATTACTTGGTATAGTTGATATTGAATGCCAATATGATTATTGAATATAGGTGGCTATGACTTATGAGTTATGCAAATTGTTATTTATATGAATTGTTATATATTCATGCTGAGATTATTGTGTATGTCTTGTTGAACTTTTATTGTTGGGCCTCGGCTCACTGGTGCTCTATGGTGCAGGTAAGGGCAAGGAAAATGTCAACCAACCATGAGTTGGAGAGCTTTGGAGCGACACTTACATGTTCGTCCTGCTCGGGTGCCACGGTCGAGGGATTTGGAAGGACTTAGGGTACAAGACCAAATTTTGTCGCTTAGGTCAACTACTTTTGTAAACTATGAATGTAATTGTATTTTGACAAACCTTTTTGGGATCCCATGTAATTTTTTAAAGATTAACCTTTTGACAAAAAATTTTAATACCCAAACCTTTATCTAATTTTAATTACACTTTTGGGTCCAAATGACTCGCTTATCAAGTTAAGCATTATTTTAAACACACAGTGTAATGGTCCTGGATTAGTAGGGTGTTACATAATTGAATTAATCTCATCATTCATATTATCTTTCCAAAAGTTAGAGTCCCTTGAGGACATAGCTTCTTGGAAAGTTTTAGGATCATCCTCCACTTGAAGTACCATATGATACTTCCAAGTGACTCCCTTATGGTTTCCCTCTACTAGGTAAAGAGTCTCCACTTGAGAGGTTTCATTTTTTGATCCACTCCCTTTAAACCTTTCTCTTATTTTAGGCAACATCGTTTGCTCTACAAACCTTGAAGGTAGCTCCTCTTGAGTTCTTTCTAATGAGATCGGTTCTTGAGGCTTATTGTAACTATACAAAAAACTCTCAAAGAACTCAGCTTCCCTTTATTCAATTATCACATAAGACTCCAAGTCGAATAGCTTATAGGCCTTGATATTTGAGGCATAGCCTACAAATACACATTTGATGGCCCTTGGACTCAACTTAGTCATCTTAGGCTTCGTGCTCTTGCAATAAACAAGGCACCCTCACACTTTGAGATGCCCTAGGTTGGGCCTCTTTCCTTTCCATATCTCATATGGTAAAATTTGATTCTTTTTTAGAGGAATCAAATATGACAAGCAATAAGCAAGGCTTCTCCTCATAACGCAAAACTCAAATTTGCATGTAATAACATAGCATTCATCATTTCAACATATGTTATATTCTTTCTTTTCGATATACCATTTTGTTGGGGTGTATAAGGGGTTGTACATTCATGTACTATATCATGCATCTCACAAAATACATTGAATTCATTGGAAAAGTATTCACCGCCTCTATCACTTCTAATCACTTTTATTTTCTTTTCCAATTGATTTTCAATTTTGGCTTTATAAATTTTAAACATGCTAAAGGCCTCATCCTTATTCTTAAGCAAGTACACATATGTGAATGTAGAACAATCATCAATAAAGGTAATAAAATACCTATGGCCATCTCTAATAATTATTCCATTCAATTCACATAAATCACTATGTATCAAATCTAACAAATTAGTTTTCCTTTAAACACTTGGACATAGTTTTTTTATCTTCTTAGATTTAACACATAATTCACACTTACCATGCTCAACATCATTTCATACAATCTCATGCCCATCCTTTGACTCTTCAAAGGTTTTGAATATCTCTCTATCTGATTAGTGCTCAAAAATGCAAATTCATTGGTTTTAAAGTGTAAAATAAATTAAGTTTTAATTAATATTTTCATAAATTTATTGTAATATATTTCACAATTGAAAATATTAATTTTAAATTTAATTTGTGTTTAATTTTCAGGAAATAAATTGTATTTGTACATTAATAAAAAGATAGGACAAAGAATGGCTAAAATTGAAAAAGGAAAATGAAGAAAGTGGTAATTTTGAGGAATTCGGCCCAGGCCCATTGTCCTCTCCAGCCACTGCAGCCAGCTCAAGCCACGCGAGCCGAGCCGCCGAGCCACGCGAGCCGAGCTGCCGAGCCACCGCCTGCCAGCCTCCCTGCCAGCCAACCACGCCCCGCCACGTCATCAATGGACCAGCTGCCATTTTTGTCCACATGCCAGCCAACCCGCCAGGTGTCCGCCTCTGATTAGTTGCGGCTTGGTCAATGGACCAGCTGCCACCAGCCCATTTTGTGTGCTCTTTGGGCCTTGGACCTCCTATTTTGAGCTTAAAACTTATCTTTTTTTTGGTGTTTTTGAAAAAGAGCATTTTGACTATACACAAAAATAGCTAGGGTAATATTAATAATAAGAGTTGATTTTTCAAAATCATATTTTATTATTAATATTTCAGATTTATTTTGTAAACCCCATTTTGTTGTTTAATTTCTTTTTAGTCATTTTCTCTATCTATAAATAGGGACACTTTCTTCACATTTGGTATGTAATTTTTAGAGTAGAGAAACTATAGCAAAATTTCCACTCACTTTCTTCTCATACTTTCTTCTTAGAATTTTGTGAGAATCATGAGCATAATGGCCTAATCTTCCTAGGAAGGTTAGGGATGATTCCATATGCAAGTGATGTTATTTTGCTACTTTGATTTACTATGTTCTTAATGTAATATATTTGAGTTATTTATGTTCTTTCATCTCTATCTTTATTTTGTTATTTTTATTTACTTATGCTAATAGTATATAGGATTAGTCATGCTCTTTCTATGTGCTTCTAATTAGTAAAAGTAATATTGATATATAATTTTATGTCTAATCTTCTATTGCATTATTGCCCTTGGGTATTTTATCATTTTTAGATTTTTCATAAGATTAACATTGTGCTTTTAAAGTAAAGAACTTTATAACTCAAATGAACTTTTGTTAGAAAAACTATGGACTTTAATGTTAGATTTTCCAAGTAAATGTTGGGATGTGAACTATTTACTTGTTTATTTTTGTAAATCAACTAACCAAGTAACTAAGCAAGCATATGGATGATTCTTGAAACCTTTCCATTTCTCAAACTCTTGATTACATCTTACATTTATCTCACCTATCTCACTTTATCATTTCATCAAAAAAATGCAATACCAAAATCTCAAACCTCTTTCCATTTATAATTTTATTTACTTCTTGTTACTAACTTTTTGTGTTATTTTCTACTAACTTTTTGATTTTAGGTTACCTCCTTGTGGATCGGCCGCCCGATCTTACTACAACTACCGCTTAGTGTAGTCACATTTTGGGCGTTAAACAAATTTTGGCGCCGTTGCCGGGGAGGTAATTTTCAAAGGTTTAGTGAAATTTCTACAAAAAAATGTTAGTAACCTTATTTGTATTTTTGTGGGTGTAAATATTGTGGTAGTATAGTTTTTGTTTTTATTATTTTTTTTATTTACTTATTTTCAGTTAAATTGATTATTACCAAAAAAAAAAATCCAAAAAAAAATAGTTATTTATATATATATATATTTTCTTTTTCTTTTACTTTCTTCCTTTCCCTTTTTTTTGGTAAAAAAATCCAAAAACAAAAATAAAATTACACTATACATATAAAAAAAAAACGTTCAAAAAAAAACATATATATTTAATTATTATATATATTTAGTTCTTCATTTTTTTTTTCTACTTTTCGGATACCATATAAAAAAAACAAAAACAAAACATTATATAGATATATATATATAAACCTATATAATTTATTTTCTCTCTTTTTTTAACTATAGTTTTATTAATCTTTCTTTTTTTTCTCTCTTTTTTTTTAGTTAAATAAATATTTGTAAAAAAAAAAAATTAAGTTACTTTTCTTTTCTTTTCTTTATTTTATATTTTGTGTTTTTTTTTTTTTTTTTTTTTTTTTGCTTAGTTTAGGTTTTTCTTTTTCTTTTTGCCTTAGTTTTCCTTAGAATTTAGGTTTTAAAAACAAAAACAAAAAAAAAGCATAAAATTGTTCATAAAATTTCAATCATAAAACACTTAGTATTGGGAACAATTGTGTAATATTACAAATGGTAGAAACCGATATTGTTCTGTCTAGAAAGATTGGTTGTTAAATAAGGTTTGTGATAGCGTTACCCTCCACACTTACCTGGGAACCTCGAGGAGTTCTGTCTAGGCAAGTGTGGGTCTAAAGCGGTACCTTGGCAACCTTCCCAATCGGCCTGGGAACATTTCGAGCATCTACCTTTGCACTATTGCATTGTTGAACTTATTACTATAAAAAAACCAAGCTTGTTTTGTCAAAATAAGCAATTTCACTTTGCTTAAAGGTTGTTTGGTCGAAAAGGTTGGTCTGTGATCCACCATACTTACTCAGTAACCTCGGGGAGTTCTAGTAAGGCATTGGAGATCACCCGAAAACCTCCAAATCTACCTGGGAACAAGTTTAAAAAAAAAATCAAAATTCAAAAAAAAAAAGAGAAACATAAAATACATCTAATTCTGATTTCCGAGAGGGGATGAATCATCACGAAACTTCCAGTGACACTTCTTCCAATTCATCTGCCACTCCTACCGGAACTCCTTCCACCAATCCTGCTTCTCCACAAACTTTCGCTAATAATAACCCATTCGCAATGGCTCGCAATGATGAAATCCAACCAAGAACTCTCAATGACTACCTCCATCCTACTCGCACTTCCACGCCTTCATGCATTATCTTCCCTCCTAATATGCCCGCATTAGACTTTAAACCTGGCATGATTCAACTCCTGCCTACATTTCATGGAATGGAAAACGAAAGCCCATACGTGCATATCAGAGAATTCGAGGAGGTGGTAGCCACGTTCTATAACCGAGCCGACAATGCCGATGCTGTGCGACTGAAGTTCTTCCCTTTCTCCTTGAAGGACAAAGCCAAAATTTGGTTATACTCTTTGAGACCTAGGTCGATTGGAACATGGGAGGAGATGACCAAATCTTTCTTTCTGAAACACTTCCCCAGCCATAAGACCAACAGTCTAAAACAACATATTTCCACATTCTCCCAAAAAGACAATGAAACGTTCTATCAAGTCTGGGAAAGATTCAAAGATGTGTTAAATCAGTGCCCGCACCATGGCTATGAGAACTGGCGCTTGGTCAGTTACTTCTATGAAGGCCTCACGAGTCGTGAGCGCCAGTTTGTAGAGATGCTATGCAATGGTGGATTCCTCGAAAAAGAGCCAGACGATGCTTTTGAATATCTCGAAGAAACTGCAAAAAAATCTCACACCTGGACTGGTCCAAGTGCTACTGATAGCACCAACCGACACAAACCATCTGGGATCTATCAACTTCGAGAAGAGGATAGTATTAAGGCCTAACTCGAAGCTTTGAAAGAGCAGTTTGAGGTCTTAATGACAAAAAATGGGCAAAAGTCGCACATGATCGCTCAAGTGGAACTGCAAGAACCTTGCTTTGTTTATGGAGGGACGGAGCACTTAGCTAAGGACTACTTAGCTTTGAATGAAATGAGGGGGGTTTATGAGGAGCAATGCAATGCCTTAGGGGCATATAACAAGCCATTCTCCCATATGTACAACCCTGGTTGGAGAAACCACCCAAATTTCAGTTGGAGAGATTCCAACCAGTCTCAATCGTCTAGAGGCCAATGGAGAAGTGAGCAACAAGTTCAACCATCAAAGGCGTATTCTACACCTCATTACAATGCTCATCCACAACGAAATTCTCTTGAGAATACTCTTCATGCATTCATGGAGGAACAATCCAAACTGAATCGCCAAATGATGGAAGAAATCAAGGAAATGAAATGTCAATTCTCAAAATTGACTGAATCCTTGGCCATTCCGGAAAAAGGAAAACTTCCTTCCCAACCGAAATTTAATGTTCAAGGCCAACACATGGCCCAATCTTCAAATTCCAATGATCAAAATATCAAGGAAGTAAATGCCATCACGATGAGAAGCGGTAAAACTTTGCCAGACCCACCCATAAAATCCAACTCTCCCAGTATTCCAAAAGTCATTCCTGAAAATCCACCACTCAATGCCACTCCAAAGGTACCATTTCCCCAGGCTTTGAAACCTGTTGGGAAACTTCCTGATAACCGAGCTGAACTCCTTGACCACTTGACACAAGTGAAGATTAATCTTCCTTTGCTTCACATCATAAAACAAGTGCCCGCTTATGCCAAAATCATCAAGGATCTTTGCACTGCAAAAAGGAAGCACCATGTCAAGAAGACTGCTTTCTTGACCGAGCAAGTGAGTGCGGTAATTGAACAAAAGACACCGCCAAAATACAAAGATCCTGGTTGTCCCACCATTTCTTGCCAAATTGGGAACCATGAAGTCAGCCAAGCCTTACTTGATCTTGGCGCGAGTGTCAATCTCATGCCTTATTCTGTATACTCGCAACTCGGTCTTGGAGAAATGAAGTCAGCATCTGTTGTACCACAGCTTGCTGACCGTTCCACCAAAAAGCCTAGGGGTATCGTTGAGGATGTATTGGTTCAAATTGAAAAATTCTATTACCCCGTGGATTTTCTTATTCTTGATACCCAATCTGTGGTGAACATGGAGTCTAAAATTCCTATTATCCTCGGAAGACCATTCCTTGTTACTGCAAATGCTTTGATCAATTGTCGGAATGGTCTAATGAAGATATCGTTTGGAAACATGACTCTAGAAGTCAATATCTTCCACATCGAGAAACAACCCCGAGAAGATGATGAATGCTATCAAACATTCATGATTGACTCTTTAATTCCCGAGGAGGTTCAATTTCCCAACAACTTTGATAATCTTGATGAACTCCTCCTTCTGTCCGACAACGAAAGTCCAAGCTCTATTGAGTCTACTCTTGCAATATCAGATCGCATAGACTCACGCCATAGAAGGACTCAGTTTTGGCAACCTCGCTTTGAAGAGCTACCTCGCGAGAGGGCACAGCCGAAAACTTCAGCCAAAGAGGTTCCAACTGTTCAATTGACCCAACTTCCCGAGGGTTTGAAACATGCCTTCTTGGGAGACGATGAAACCTTTCCGGTTATCATCTCATCCTTGGTTTTGTGTCCTTGCATTGAATAAGGAAAATCTCAAAGTGGTGATTCACCAAGGGTTTTGAAGGTTCATCAAGTTGAAGAAGATTGTTCTACAACTAGGGTTTGCATCATCTTTCTCAATCTTTCTTTGGTCTCTGTCAACCATTATTTTGTGTAGATTCTAGTTTTTTGGTGGTGTAATTGTAACGACCAAAAATTACTAATAGGGCTTAAGGGCCTTGATTAGTGTGTTGGAAGGGCATAACTGGATTATATGTGATTTAAATGATTAAAAGCATGTTTATATGATTATTTGGATATCTGTGATGCATGACTATGTGTATTAGTATGCATGTAGGGCCTGATTAGGTTATAAGGGCATATTCAAAAAAATTGCCCGTTGAGGGCATAAATGTAAATATCTGTGATAAATTATTGAGACCACATTATTATGTGGATATATTTGTTGCTTGTGATTCGAGGCGATCCTAGTGAGCGATTTGGCGAAAAATTCACGACGGGGATTTATACCCAGCTCGGGGCGAGCCTGGGGGTATTTCTAGGAATTTAGGAAATTTATTGGAGTCTATTTGATATTGAGGAATATAATTGGTGATTAGTTAGGTGTTGGGAATTAAGCGATAAATATTAGAGACACTCGAGGAATTAGCAGGAATTGGGAGTAATGCCCTTAGAATGATTCAATGGTTCAATTATTATTGGGAGGGCAATATGGTCATTTAGTTTATAAGGGATGAGAGTTATTTCCTCCTTTAAGGCTTAGTGGAATGTTTAGAGCTGAAAGAAAGAAAGGAAATGGAAAAAAGTAAAAGAAGGAGGAAAGAAAGAAAAACAGAACACCTAGAGCTAACCCTTTTCTTTCACTTGGTTGGCCATTCCTCTTCATTTCTTGAGGATCTTCTGGAGCTATAACTCAGGGAGAGCTTGTTTTAAAGCTTGGAGTTAGGGACCTTGATTAAGCTTGAGGAATAGCAGAGGTTACTCATCCAATTAAGGTAAGTTGTCAAGGTTTTCTTCAGTCTTGGTTTTGGTGTTGAACTGGATTTCTGAATTGGGTTTGATGGGAATTCTAGGGAATTAAGGCTGAGGTTTTGAGGAGGGAAAGCTAAGGAAGTGTGGAGGATAGCCTAAGGTCAAATTTCTCTATTGAAGGTAAGAAATTCTGAACTTGGTCACTTGAATACTGAAGTTTCTGTTGTTTTCTGTTAAGTTTTTAAGTTTCAAGATTAGTCATGGATTTTTCTTGGTTTGATGATGCATGTGGTTGAGTTTTGTATGGTTGGGTCATATGGGGTGAGATATAGATGTTGGTGGCTTGTTTTGGAGTTTGGTTGAGGTTTGGAAGGATTTTGGAGGGTTTTGGTTCGAGGAAGTTCGAAGAGGAGAAATCAGGGTGTTGTCTGGCTGTGACTAGTGTTGTAGCGCTAGCCTTAGGGCGCTACAGCGCTAGGCTTGGGTGCTTGGGGCATTTTTGGCTCTGTTTTTAGCTCTATAGCTCCCTCTTTATGGCGTTGTAGCTCTACCCTGTTTCCAAAATAGGGTTTTTGGGATATTTCTTAGGGTTTTTGCCCAGGGGCTTGGGGTTTGATTCCACCACCCTGTTTGGTGGAATTAGAGCTTCCCGAGGGCTCGGGATTGGTCCCGAGGTTAGGTTTTGGAACTGAAGTTTGGTATGGTTCTAACTTGTGACCGTGACTAGGTGTATGCTAGGGCTCGGAAGGGATCGTGCTTGAGGGGTGTCACCATTGATCAAAGGTACCGGAATCCAAAGGTAAGAAAACTACTGTACCCGTAGAGCTTGTGTTGCAGGTAATGACCCTATATGATTGTGTTGCAGGGCATAGGCCTTTGATTGAGTTTATTCATGTTTAAGTGTATACTTAATTATGCTATGTGTGCATATATGTGAATGAACGGCAAGAGCCGGGAACAGCGAGAGCCGAGAACGGTGAAGGCCAAGAACGGTAAGGGGTCGGGAGCAGCGTTTAGCACGCGGAGTGCGAGTTTCCAGGGTGAGACCCTGTAGGATACCTAGGATATCCTCACGGTGTGGACCGCAAACCCAGGGCCTGGTAAAGCGCCTGGGACGGCATGGCCGTATGTGGTTAGCCTGGTAATGGCTTGCTTATATGTTAAGTGTTTGATATGCATATGTTATCTGCTTGTGAGGGTTTTCTTGCTGGGCTTCAGCTCACGGGTGCTCTGTGGTGTAGGTAAGGGCAAGGGAAAAGTCGACCAACCTTGAGTACGGAGAGGGTGAAGCGGCGCGTACATGTTTGGCCTATGTGGCTGCCACGGCCAGGGGTATTTTGGGAGATGATTGTACTAAACCCAGATTTTGTTGTTTAGCCGACTTTAGTTATATTTTTTAGTTGTAAATATTTCTAAATAGTATTTTGGGATCCCAAACGTTAAACGCTTTATGTTTTTTCAGTAAATGGGATTATTTTAAAAGTTTATGACTATGTTTATGGCTTAATTACACTTTTGTCTTAAAACCTCAGTTAGCGAGTTAAATGCACATTTTAAACTCACTTAGTAACGGCTCTAAGGTAGTAGGGCGTTACAGTAATCTCACTCTCCCCAACAATCTGATTCTCTATTATCTGATAGTACATCATGGAAGAATCTAACTCTTTTTGACTTTGAAGTTCATGACTCAAGACTTTGTAAGATTTGTTAGGTTTGATGGGACTGTCTTTGTTCATTGGAAAGACAAGATTAGATTCTTGCTAACCACTCCAAAGGTCTTCTATGTCTTGGATAAAGACCTAAAACCATTGGAAGTGACCAACGAAGATGATGCTCAAGAAGTCATCAAAGAAAGGAAGAAGTGTGAAGAAGATGAATTGATTTCTAGGAGTCACATTCTCAATGCGTTATCAGATCATTTGTATGATATCTACACCAACACCAAGACCGCCCATGAGATTTGGGAAGCCTTGTAAAAGAAGTACAAAGCGGAAGAAGAATGTACAAAGAAATTCCTTATTACTCAATATATTGAATTTAAGTTCTATCATATGAAACTCTTTCTACCCTAAATACATGAGTTGTAAATTATTGTGAATAAATTGTCTACACTCAACATTGTATTGTCAGAACAATTCCTAGTGGGTTCCATTGTAGTCAAGTGTAGAGTCCAAGAACTTTACTTAGCTAATTGTTAGTAGTATTATAGTATATTTAGTGTTATCCTTGTTACTTTGGATTTTTGGTTCAGACCGGGAGTTATTTGGACACTCATAGTAGTACTTATAGATTTTCTAAGTTTAACCTATAGTTTAAGAATATTAAGTATAACCTAAGGTTTGATTAATGTGACTGATATTAAGGATTATATTATTATATTATAAGGTTTAGACATCAACCAATAGGATTTTAAGCACATGTTTTAAATGGTAATTAACGATTAAGTATTTTTGAGGATTAAATTAAATAAGGGTAAAGTTTGAATGTTATAGGGTCAGTCAGCAGCTTTGAGTACGTTGAGGGCTTAGTCAAGGCTGTTTACTCCATTCAAACTTAGCTAAAAATGTGTAAATTCGTGTTTAAATATTCAGCGTATGCCGATATATCGCAGCTATAGGGGGCGATATATCGCAGCACGTAGATACGGAAAACACGAATCGATGCACGGTCGCCTCGGGAACAAAGGTCCAGGCAATATATCGCCTATAGGGGGCGATATATCGCCTCCACCAGCATGTTTTCAAATACTTTTGAATTCTTTTCCTTTCAGCCATTCAAACTCCTTCAACAGTCCAGCATCTTTTGAACGAGTCTTCAGCCTCTGCTGAACGATTATTCAAATGATTTTCACCTAAAAAGCCATTATTTTTATTCAAGTAAAATCAAGATATTTTCATTCCCAAACTCTATAAATAGGACCTAGTACCCAGCCATTATTCACCATTTTCTCTAAGTTCAGAAGCTGCTAGTGTTAAGTGAGTGTGAGAGTGTAAACACTTGGTTTGGGGAAAAACTATAAGCTTAAACATCATAAGCTTATCAAACACTTTGGGAAGTGAGTTCTATAGTATTTAGGTGGAGGTTAGATTGATCTTGCAATCTTTGAGGTAAACCCAAAACTCTAGTTCCTTCCTGTATTTTATGTTATTTCCTTTCTCAAAACCTTCTACTCAGTCCCCTAACCTTATTCTTATTTTGGTTAGGGAATCCAAGCTCTTAAGCATATAAGTCGGTAAGTATGTTTTTTTTATGGTTTAGTCTTTCCATCTCTTTCATTTCATCTCCTTTCTTAGACTCACTCTTTCTTATGGTTTTAGGAGTGTTCCAAAAGTCCCAACTCAGTCCATAATTCCGGTAACTTTGGTAAGGAAATAGGCTAGAATCAACATGTTATGTGCTTATGTTATCTATATGTTTTTATGTTATTAAAAGTGTTATGATATGTATATGTGTATGTTTGTAGGCTTGGGCATATGACCCATATGACTAACAAGACCCCAAATGGGTTATGGGCATATGACCTACTTAGCTAGTAGGACCCCACTAATCCCATGGGCATATGCTTGTTTAGTCTATGGGACCCCAAGTAATAATGGCCATTATAATAAGTGTATGTTATATGTGTTATGTTAAGTCTTTATGTTTTCTTATGAAATTATGTATATGACTTTGTGTTAGATTTTCCTTACTGGGCATTAGGCTCATTCCTTTCTGTTTTATGTGCAGGAAAATAAGCTTTAGAGGCGGTAAGATTCGTGACGCTTGGAGGATGTGTATCGATGATGAATGGAGTCAAGGGGTCGAGCGTTAATCGATTCGAGGATGTAGTTTCTGTTTTATGTCTTTTTATATGTATTTTCCGCACTAATTATGTAATGTTTTATTATTTTAAATTATGTTTTTTGTTTTAAAGACAATGGGATCCCATATCCGTTTTGGTATTTACTTTGTAAATAACTCTTATTTTGCAAAGTTATTCAATAAATTATGGTATTTTCGTAAAAATGTAAGTTTTATGTATAGTTTTGTTAATGGTCCAAATAGTCTAGATTAGTGGGTCATTACACCAAGTTACCTCCACCTTGGAGGGGCTATAGGAAGAAAATCCTCCATAAGAATGAGGAGATTTCATTGGAGGAAATCCTCAAGCACTTGAGGATTATGGAGGAATCTCTCATTCTAGAGATATGAATGAGGAGGAGTCTAATGGAGAGACTTCAAAGGCCAATGTGGTGGCTAATCCTCCTAAAGGCAAAGGAATTGGCAAGAACAATAGCAAGGGTAAAAAACCCTTAGGGCTCAAGAAGAATGGGGGACAATTCAAAAGTTCCAAGGGACCTTGCTTTGTGTGTGGCAAGAATGGTCACTTTGCTAGAGATTGTAGGTTCAAGAGGAACCATAACAATGAAGCAAGAGTCAACTCAATTGAAGAAGAGCTAGTGGCAACACTAAGCGAAGTCAATGACATCTATGGAAATGTGAATGGGTGGTGGAAAGATACTTGTGCCACCATTCATGTTACCTTGATAGATCTCTTTTCAAGACCTTTGAATCTTTAAAGGAATGGCATGAAATACAAATGGGGAATGAGAAAAGGTTCAAGGTTGAAGGCAAGGAGACAATTGATTTGTTCTTCACATCCGGCAAGAAGTTTCTATTCACCAGTGTTTTGTATGTACCGAAAATGAGTAAAAACCTTGTGAGTGGTAATTTTCTTGGCAAACCAGGAATCAAGATTATGATAGATTCTGGGAAACTTACTTAGTCAAAGGGGAATGTATTTGTGGGAAAGGGTTATGCAAGTGATGACATGTTTAAACTTTGTACTTCTATTGACAATGTGAACAATAAAGCTTCCTCGTCTTCTTGTTATATGCTTGACTCAATTTCTATTAATTTGTGTTATGTTAGACTTGCACATATAGGATTTAGCACAATTAAAAGAGAAATTAAATGTGGATTGATTGATTATTATAATGTTGAGCATGATAAATGTGAATTATGTGTTAAATCTAAGATGGTAAAGAAACATTTTCCAAGTGTTGAAAGAAACTCTAAGCTATTAGATTTGATACATAGTGACTTATGTGAACTAAATGGAATGTTGATTAGCAGAGGAAGTAGATATTTTATTACTTTAATAGATGATTGCTCTAGGTTCACATGTTTATATTTTCTTAAGAATATAGATGAAGCATTTAATGTGTTTAAAGCATATCAAGCAGAAGTTGAAAATCAATTGGAAATGAAAATAAAAGTACTTAGAAGTGATAGGGGTGGTGAGTATTTTTCAAATGATTTCAACTTGTTTCGTTAAGAGCATGGAATAATACATGAATGTACAGCCCCTTATACTCTGCAACAAAATGGTATAGCAAAAGGAAAAAATAGAACATTTCTTGAGATGATTAATGTTATGATATTACATTCAAAATTGAGTTTTAGTTTGTGGAGTGAAGCCTTGCTATCCGCTTGTCATATTTTGAATCATATTCCTATGAAGAAAAAAATATCTCTCTATATGAGTTATGGAAAGGAAAGAAATCAAACATTGGTTATCTTAGAGTCTAGGGGTGTCTTACTTATTGCAAGAACACTGATCCCGAAATTACCAAGTTGGGTCCAAGGGCTATAAGATGTGCATTTGTGGGTTATGCCAAAAATAGCAAAGCTTATAGATTATTAGATTTGGAGTCTAATGTGATAATTAAATCAACAGAGGTTGAGTTCTTTGAGAATGTGTCATGTGATAACAACAAGTTAATAGAACCAACTCAAACTAGAGAGCCTCAAGTGGAGACTCCTAAAATGGTTGGTGAACAACCTCAACTGCCTAGAAAGAGTAAAAGGCTCAAAGATTTGGGATCAACTGAGAAGTGTTCTCAAATAGAGACAATATACCTTGTTGAAGGTAATAATGAGGAATTCAGTTGACAATATCCAATAGTACTTCAAATATAGGATGATCCCAAAACTTTCAAAGAAGCATTGTCCTCAAGGGACTCCGCTTTTTGGAATAAGGCAACTAATGATGAAATGGATTCAATTATGTCAAACCACACTTGGGAATTCCAAAGGGGTGTAAACCAGTTAGGTGCAAATGGGTATTTAGAAGGAAATACCATACCAATGGCACCATACAAACATTTAAGGCTAGATTAGTAGCCAAAGAATTCAAACAAAAAAGGGAATATATTACTTTGACACTTATGCACCGGTAGCAAGAACTACTTCTATAAGATTATTATTTGCCTTATCATCTATATATAACTTTTATGTTCACCAAATGGATGTCGAAATGGCATTCCTAAGTGAGGATCTCAATGGGGAGGTCTATATGGAACAACCAGAGGGTTTTGTTCTTCAAGAAAATGAACATAAAGTGTGTAGACTTGTCAAATCATTAAATGATTTGAAACAAGCACCAAAACAATGGCATGAGAAGTTTGATAAAGTCGTTGTTTCAAATGGATTTAGACACAATAATGCGGACAAGTGCTTATACTCTAAGAATTGTGATGACTATGTCATATTAGTGTGTCTATATGTCGATGATATGTTGATTTTGAGTAATGACATGAGAGGAATAATAGAAACGAAGAGGTGTCTATCTTCAAACTTTAAAATGAAAGACCTTAGAGAGGTAGATACCATTCTAGGTATCAAAGTTAGAAGGAATAGTGAGGATTTTGTGTTATGTCAAACTCACTATGTCGAGAAAGGGCTTAACAAATTTAGTCATCTCAAAATCAAAGAGGCAAATACACCATTCGATTCAAACATGAAGTTTGAAAAGAATGAGGGAAGAGCGGTGGCTAAATTGGAATATGCAAGTGCAATAGGAAGCCTAATATACGTCACTCATTACATAAGAGTAGATATTGCATATGCAGTTAGTAAACTTAGTAGGTCTACTAGAAATCCAAGTATGAAGCATTGGAAGGCCATTGAGAGAATTCTTGGTTACCTTAAGGGTGCCAAAGAGTATAGCCCTCACTATACAAACTTTCCAAGGATACTAGAAGGATATTCTGACGCTAGTTGGATATCAGGAGTAGGAGATAATCTCTCCACCACCGGTTGGGTGTTTACTCTTTGAGGAGGTGCAATCTCGTGGGGCTCCAAGAAGCAAAATTTTTATATCACACTCACCATGGAAGCATAGTTTATAGCTCTAGCGGCAACCAGCAAAGAGGCCGAGTGGCTTAGGGATCTCATGTTGGATATCCATTTTACCGTGGATATGGTATCAACAATTTCAACACATTGTGATAGCTAATCCAAACTTTCTAGAGCATATAATAGTATGTATAATGGAAAGTCTAAGAGATGAATATGTGAGACAATTGATTCAAGATGGAAACATATCAATCTCATATAATAATTTAAGTGAGAACTTAGAAGATCCATTAACAAAACCTCTTGTGAGAAGGTTAGTGAGTTCCACTTCAAAAGGGTTGGGACTGAAACTCTAAGAATAATAAATTCACCAATGATGGCAACCCAACTCCAAACTTGTGAACAACAAGGGAAATAGTTCAATGGGTAAGAACAAGTCACTGATAAGTGAATGGTTTCAACACTAAAACGTTGGTGAGTTCCATCCTAGATGATTAGTGTTGGTTGCGACTGAGTAAGGGTTAAGCCAAAGGCTTTTAATGAAGTTCAGTTGAGTGCAACAAGAATCTCTAAAGGTAGAAAAGATGTTGTAAGAACTTCACCTATGTGAACTTTGAGGTGGTGTCGCCTCTCATGGGAGTTGGAGTTTCTCCCCGGAAAGTTCATGAAGGGATAAGCACATGGCTATATGAGTGCTAAGCAAGAAAGTTAGAAAACAAAAGATCTAGTGGAGGTGTTTGAGGTATCACTAGTTTTATTATAAGGAATACTTGGTTCAACATTTTAAGCTATCAACGATTTTGATAAGATTTTGCGGTATTTTCACTAAGGAAAAGTTCAAGTCAAAATGCACTTTACTTTAGGCACCAAAACTGTTGGAGCTAGAGATTGAGGCTTATATTTAACCAAGTGGTGGAATGTTATGATTGGTTAAATATAAATGATAAATGTTGTTATACAAGCTAGGTATAAAACACTTAGTGAATTTCACATAGCGTAAATGTGAAATTTGAGTTTCAATTGTAGGCACTTAAAAATTGTGTTTTTGGGTCAAAAGTGATGCATGGAGGAATCTAAGGATCCCCAAAAAGTCTGGTAGCATTTGGCGCAATTTAAGGCCCATTGGAGGGGTTACAAGTCAAAGAAGGTGGCGATGCGTCGCCTCCTTGGGAGTGTTGCATCGCCTGGATGCAAAGGAGCTCAAAATCCCAGTAGGCGACGTATTGCCCAGGCGATGCATCGCCTACTTGCAAGAAACACGTCGCCTGACGTGTCAATATAGACATGTGCTTTAAGTTCCAAATGACAAGTTCTTTAACTATAATCCTATTGGTTAGACCTAATCACAATGCCTACACTATAAAATGGTCATAATAGAGTTTTGAATGACTTGATCTCTCTCTTAAATCTCTCTCTCTCTCTCTCTCTCTCTTTAGCTTTCAAGAATCTCTAGTTTTCTCCAAGAAAGTCATAAAGAAAGTCCTTGACTTTGTGAGTTCAAGGCTTGTTCGATCCCAATTCTCATTTCCTCTTAGAAAAGGCCTCAAGCATTAATGGTGGCTAGGAAATAGAGAATTATGACAGTTATAAGAATCATGTATAAGCCTTGGTTTTGTGTTTTTGCATTGAAGAATGAAAAGCTCAAAGTGGTGGTTTTCCAAGGGTTTTGAAGGTTCATCAAGTTGAAGAAGATTGTTCTACAACTAAGGTTTGCATCATCTTTGTCAATCTTTCTTTGGTTTCCATCAACCATTATTTTGTGTAGATTCTAGTTTTTGTGGTGGTGTAATCTCACTCTCCCCCAACACCTTCTTCTTCGGTTCTGTACTTCTTCTCTAGATCTTCCCATATCTCATTTGTCGATGTCTTGTTTGTGTAGAGATCATAGCTAGAGACGATCTAACAAATCATTGAGTATGTGGCCTCTACAAATGAGTTCATCATCTTTCCTTTTCTTCCTTTCTTTGAACACTTCTTGGGAATCATCGTCTTTTGGGTGCTCCAAAGTCTTCAAATCCTTATCAATGATGTAGTGAACTTTCAAAGTTGTGAGGAAGAGTTTGATATTGTCTTGCCATCTTACAAAATTTAAGTCATCAAACCTATCTAGT
Organism: Humulus lupulus; assembly: GCF_963169125.1. Taxonomy (NCBI): domain Eukaryota; kingdom Viridiplantae; phylum Streptophyta; class Magnoliopsida; order Rosales; family Cannabaceae; genus Humulus; species Humulus lupulus. Next base: position 32,376,812 of record NC_084799.1, read on the forward strand.
CCTACTAGATCTTGAGACATGAACTTGAGAGCTGAGATAGAGGAGCTTTCTTCCATGGATGTGGTTAGTAGAGACCATTAGAGATAGACAAACTTTGATACAAAACAAAGGATAAGAAATAGATAATTTTTTTTGTAGGAGAATAGGCTTAGTCAACCTTGGTTTTGTATTACAACTATAAGCATAAACAACAAGTAATCTAACTCTATAGGTAGATAATCACAAATTACTTAAACACAAAAGAATAAAAGTGTAGAGTGGACATTTCTTGAAGAACAACCTTCAAACAAAAAATCACAAAGCAGTGATTTTATGTGAAACACAAAAGTGACAAGACTTGACATAAATGTAGCTTTGTTGTCCAAAAATTTGTATTCCTAGCCTTCTCCTTGGAATTGCTTGAAGCTACTACAATGGAATGAGATTGGGATTCACAAGCCTTATTCCTTCATACAAGGCAAGCTTTCTTGATGAAGATCTTGAAAAAAACTACTAATCTTGAAAGCTAGAGAGGGAGAGAGAGTGAGAGGTGAGTGATAAAGTTACCACTTAACTCAAATGAACCTTTTAAATAGTATAGGAACCTCATTAGACTCAACCAATGAGATTAGAGCATTTTAATTTGAGTTTTGGAGCCAAGAATACGTCACTGTCCGGACACGTAAAGACGGCCCAGGAAACGCGTCACATGACACCAATGCCTGCCATGCGATGTGTCGCCTAGCAACAAGCGACGTGTCGCCTGGTCTATTACAATTTGGCAGTGCGACGTATCGCATTGCTGACGCCTCTGTATTGATGCTCCAAAATTTGTCTCAAAATATCCTCAAATGCTCCCAATCTTTTAGGGTACTCTCATATACTCCAAAGACACACTTTGGACCCAAATTTATTATTTATAAATGCCTATACTAAAAGTCAACTCTCACGTGTTGACTTATGTGAAATCATTATAATTTTTGCACATCTTCGTGCCTAACCAATTCCACCGTGTATTTAACCAATCACAACAAACTTTGTATGTTATATTATGAATTGTGTTATGAGTTATGCTATGAATTATGTTAGGAATTAAGTTATGAATTATGTTGTAAGTTATGCTATGGGTTATATTATGAATTATGTTAAGAATTAAGTTATGAATTATGTTATAAGCTATGCTATCGATTATATTATGAATTATGCTATGAACTATGATATGAATTATGTTATGAGTTACGTTAGGAATTATGTTATGAGTTATGCATGTTGTGTGTGAATATGTTGTATGTCTATGTGATATGCTTATGTTATGAAAATGCTTACGTTAATTTGTGCTCAATTGCACAACTAACCAGATCAGCACTAGTTTACGACCAGAACGATACCGGTAACATGTGTTATGATTGTTTTGTGATATGCTATGATTATTATATGTTATGTTATGCTATAGTATGTAAAGTTATGCGATGAGAATGATGTGATACAATATGATTTATTGTTGAACTTTATAATGTATGTAAGGGTATAAGTTTTGAGTAGTATAAGTTTTAGGTTGTGATTATATGAATTAGTTTATGCCTATGTTTTATGCTTTATGTTTTTTTCTTATGTTGTTGGGCTTTGGGGAGTATGTCCTACATAGATCTTCTTGCTGGATGTTAGCTCACGGGTACTCTGTGTTGCAGGTAAAGGCAAAAGCGTAGTTGATGAGGCGATGAGTTGGAGTAGGCTAGGTCAAATGTGTGCATGTCGTGACTAGTTGACATGGGGATCAAAGGGGATTGCTACTTATGCATGGTTTTAAAAGTCTTTAAATCGTGATTATATGTTGAGTCTTAAAAGTTATATTTTTATTTACGATATGCATGAAAAAATGGTTTATTTTAAATAACGAGATCTCGAGTTGCATGTGTTTGTAAAAGATGTTTAATTCACGTTTGTTTTCAAATAAGTTTCAATAAATGTTTTTTTTTCTTAAAGAAATACATGACTATATTAATTTACTTAAATATAGATTATTTAGTAAATTAATTGGCTTTAAGTCGGATTATTTAGTAAATTAATTGGTTTTAAGTCGGGTCATTACATAATGTTGGGGACTTTTGCCAACAAAAAAAAGATAAGGAACTTAAATGCTACACTTGTAAAAGAACAGGGACTTTAGTCGCTAATTACCTTTAATACATTAAATAAAAGACAAATAACCCCCTAGCCCCCGACTTTTGTTGAGAGTTCTCATTTACCCCATAACTTTTGCATTGTTGCCCACTTGCCCCATTTTATTCAAAAATGGATATCATCTACTTGCCCATGGATTCCTAGGGCTACTCTTTTTTTTTAAAGAAAATTAAAGTTTTCCAATGTGGTTTTTTTTAATAAATAAAAAATAATTATAAATATATATATAGGGAGCGATTACAACGCATCTACATTTTTTTATAACACTGGTGCATCCTTTTTCTATTTTCTACAACTGGATAGATATAATTCCGAATTTTTTATATGATTATATACATTGTAGCTATTTAAAACATCCCGCAAATTTTCAAAAAATTCTATATATATATGTGTGTGTGGGGGGAACTCTTTGCTTGTATCATCCTTAAAAATCTACCAATCCATCTTTTTATTTTTCCTATTTTTTCTTAACTATAAATATAATATAAGCATATATTTTATAAATAAATATATTATAAGCATATATTATATTTTTCTTCTACATTTATATAGGTTTTTCTAACTAATATGTATGATCAATGTTGTACCCTGATTTTAGCACGAGTCCATGCACTCAGCTTGGGTACAGCTAGCAGAAAAATATACGGAGAAATAGCCAAGGAGAATGATATCTGCTTATTATCCACGTGGATAGCTCGAGATTCATAGTGGTCATACGTGGTGTAAGGCGTCCTGAGTTTATCCCGAACTAAGGATGCAATGGCTTTGAAGCGCGAGCTCATAATTTTAAATAGTTGTCTAAGCACGAGTTTGGAGGAGATATCCAGCTCATGGTAATTCTAGTATATTGCATATCCGCAGATCCCCAGAGACTCGAGATCCCTTTATACGTTTATTTATGACCAGGCTGTCATATTTATTATCCGAGATAGCAGGAACCTATTTATTCCATTATCAAATCATATTCCAATATAAATGAGAATTATTTTGTATTAAATGTAATCATTATGTAAATGCGTGATTGACTTACGTGGTTATCCAAACCTGTCCATGGAATTCCCTTATAAATACTGAGAATATTGGACATGAAAGTGGACCATTATTCTGTAATAATGAAACTCTGCCAAAATAGAGAGTGAAACAGCAATAATATTGACTCGTGGACTAGGTAGATTTTAACCACTGAACCATGTAAAAGTTATGTGTTCTTGAGTGAATTCATATTATTTTTCATTATGGTTTACTATTAAGCACAAATCTGCCTTATTATTTCTTAATACACTGTTGGCGAAAAATCGCGTCAACAATCAAGCATATGTGTGAGTAATTTTTTTAAACGAAAAAGATGTGTAAAGTGTTGAACAAATTGATAATTAAATTTAAAATATTTCTTTTAACTAATATAAATTTATTATTTTAATATGTGTGAATAATTTTTTTAACTAATATATATTATTTTAATTAATAATTATACAAACTCACTAACATATATAAATTATAGTAGGCTAGTTTATATAATATATTTATAGTTAAAGAAAAAAATAGAAAACATAAAAATTTAGATTAGTAGATTTGTAATATATATATATATATATGTAAGACTTTTCAATGGTTACTATCCATCAATAGGTACTAACAATTATGATGATGTGACAACATAGTGACTTGATATAGCAAGTCACCAACAGGTAATTTTTTTTTCTACTTTAATTTCGAATTTAGTTATTTCTTTTTTGTCATAATTAATGTTGTTTCCAACCAATGAGAGACATTAACTGTATTTAGAAATTGACATGTTTTTTAAAAATAAAAAGTTTACAATATTATATTTCCATAATAAATACACGTTTTTCATCAGGTAACCCTTCCAAAAATTTGAAAAAATTAAAATTTATATTTAGAAATATCAATTAACAACTATAAATATGGATCATTGATCTTAATCTAATGGTTAATATCAAAGTAACCAGCTATGGGTAGTGTACCCATATATATATTTAAAAAATTAAGTGTAAAGTTTATTTTTGTTTTTGAATTTTTTAAACACAAAAATAGAAATATAATTTTATTTTTAAAAAATAAAAATATGTTTGGTAACTATTTTTGTTTTTTGTTTTTAAAAACAAAAAATAATAAACTCGTTTGATAATTTTTATTTTTTGTTTAACAGTATGAGGTGTTGATTTGAAGAAGAGAAGGAAAAAAAAGTCGAAAACGATTTAATTTTTTTTTTTTTATGAAAATATGAGTATATTAGAAACAAACAAAACACTTACAAACCAAACAAAGCCAAACCGGCCAGTCAACAAAAAATTACAACTGAGTCAAATAATCAAAAACAGCTAAATCATTGTTTTTGACCTTAAGCAAAGGCAGCCTAGTTAGTCTAGTTTTCAAAGAATACTTTATCAATTGATCAACAAAATCAACAGACCAAGAGCTCAAATCATATATGCATTTGTTCCTGTTTCTCCAAATCAAATAAACAATAGCTGCCAAAGCTGCAGCAGCTAATTTTTGCAACAGCCCCTTAGGCTTTCCCAACATCCAAGAGTTCCAATCTCCATACCTTCTCGGCCAAGTATCCCTTCCCAGCCAAGTCTCCATTTTAGATCTAATCTGATGAGAAAAAGGACAAGCAAAAAACAAGTGTGAATGAGATTCCTGATCCCTTTCACAAACCGGACACAGTAAGGATGATAAATTCAGATTGCACAGCTGAAGCTTGTCTCGGGTGAGTAGGTGTCCAAGAGAAGCTTGCCATAAAATAAATCGATGTTTAGGCACTGCTAAGGAACACCAGACCACATTTGCAAAATACACTTTATTAGCATTCAGCAACCTGTTGTAAAGAGTTTTAACACTGATCTTGTTGTTTTTGACAGCCTCTTCCAAACTTTTTGATGAAAAAACATCTCTCAGATTGGAAATCTTCTTCCAATACCAGCTCACATCATGTTGGACTCTATAGCTCCAGAAATCCTGCCCCTTAAGATAAATTGTAACGCCCTGGTTACCCCAGAACAGTTACGGTGAACAGTGAAACGGAAATTTGACCCGCTACCCGAGTCCTTTGGTTAAAAATGTGATCTAAGTGTTATTATCAGGTTAAGGTGAAAAACCAGTAAAAAGGAAAGGATACATTGCATTAAGTATATAAACTGATCATGAGCCATTAAAAATGTTTACAAGTTGTTTATAATACAAAATGGTCGCTACAGTTTCAAATTTACAATCCCCGCCGACCTAAGCGGCAAAAATAGGGTAAACCCCTAGTCCCTCTGAGAACTCCCTGACCGTGGTGGTCAAGCGGCCAAATATTTACACAACACCGCCTAAGCTCTCCACTCAAGGTTGGGTGAGCTTTTCTTTCCCTTTACCTGCACCACATAGCATCCATGAGCCAAGGCCTAGCAAGAAAACACAATAAAGTATGATATAATATCAACAATGATCATAATAATCATGCAGGACTAACAGTCCAAAACAGATAGGTGACAGTAGCAAAAGTCACAACAGTGGGTTCAGCTCCCTTCAGCCATGTGACGATAGGGTCACCAGGGTTTAACTGATAAGTTATCCTTTTATAAGTTTGATCAGGTTAGGTGTATGGTGAATGGTCACCAACATAACCTTCCTCGTGACCATAGAGTCATAACCTTGGAACATCGTTCCCTAGCCATGTGACAACAGTCACTGGGGCCCTATGCCCTAGCTCTGAGTACTAGTCTTAGACTAGCCAAGCGCTTATAAGTTCATCGACTTTAGGGTCGGTCCAACATTAATGTCATAGAGCCATTCAATGCTGATATCGATTAGATCTAATCTTCATTTGGCCCGACGTTCATAACGCTCTGCCATTTCTGACTCTTCGGTCAGTGTTCCTGACTAGTCAGTGCCATAAGCAGATAATAAACATTCACTAGCATTTAATATGCAATCCATGTCCACATATAACAACCAACATGCTTCAATAACAACCCATGCATGTCATATACATATACAGGGTGCAACTGTGTTCATACACAGTTTTCTTACCTCTGGTTCGAGTGAAAGTTGTTATAAGAACGACCCCTGAGAACGATCAATCTTTTAATTCCTTGACGGTCACCTGGTCATAACCAAAATATAGGATTCATCAATGAAAATGATAACAAAGGATTCCCAAATCAAAACCTAGCCTCCGAGACATCAAACACTACTCAAACGGGTAATAGGTTCGACCCCGAGGCCTAAGGCTTGAATCCCCAAGCTAAAAACACAATTCTGGCCAAAAATGCCCTGATGGGTCGCGGCTCATCTCCCTGACAGAGGCATTTTTACCCCAAAAGCCAACTTAGGCCGCGGCTCATTTCGCAAAACAGCAAACACCAGCTGAATTTTCCCTGCGTTTTCCCTTGGAACCAAAGCTTCAAACCAGTTCCAAACCTCTTCCAAACATTCAATTTAACCCGTAAACAACATCTATATCAAACCCTCATCAAAACCCAAATTAAACATCAATCAAAACCCCCATAAATCCAAAATATCATTAAGAAATCTCAAACTGAAATCTTAAACTAAAACAGAGTAAAAACCAGAAACTTATGGCTAAACTCATCTCAAATCCGAGTTTGAACCTCCTTCAATGGCTGAACCAAGTCTACAAACCCAGCCCCTTAACTTCCTAGCTTGAAACCTCACTTTGAGCTCAAAAACTCCAAAGGAGAAATGGTGGAGAATGATGTACGGGAAGGAGAAGTAAAACCCTGTTTTACTCTGTTTTTTCTACAGCCACTTAAAGGGCATATAAATCCAAACCCAAATGACTAAAATGCCCCTAAGTCATTAAAAGTTTCTAAAGTCTTCCCCAAGGGCAAAATTGGTACTTTATACTTATCTCGTTAATCATAATTAACGCTCTCCAATTCCCGCTAATCTCAATATTCTCAAACACCAATAATTCACATCCCGTTACCCTATAATTCCCGGTAACGCTCTAATCATTAAAAACACTCCGAGACTCACCCCGAGCTTAGGCCTGTTATGACCAAACCGATAAATCATATTTAAAGATCGTCTCATGCCGAAATACTCAAACCAATCCACATTATAATGTGGCCTCACAATATATCATTGACATGCAAACAAATATACAATTATGCCCTCAACGGGCCAAATCACCAAAACACCCCTGTAAACAAAATGTGGACCCACATGCATGCATTTAACATCATATTATAATATAATTCATATAAACATGCATGAATTCATTTAATGGCATAATTAAACAGTTATGGCCCTCCCGGCCTACTAATCCAGCCATTAAACCATATTAGGGAATCCAGGGCATTACATAAATGGAGTCAATCCATTTCACCCACAAAATATCTTGCTTAGAGGAGACAGCCCAAACAAACTTAGCAAGCAGCACTTTGTTCCAAGTAGCCCCCTGCTTAAACCCAAGACCCCCCATGCATTTCGGCAGGCAGACTTGATCCCAAGCTGTAAAATGCATTTTGCAACGATTGCTGTTACTGTCTTTACGCCCCCAGAGAAAGTTCCTGCAAAGTTGATCAACTTCCTTGAGAACACTCTTGGGAAGAATGAAGATGCTCATCCAAAAAGACATGATGCTTAAAAGAACAGAGTTAATCAGTTGAGCCCTTCCTGCAAAAGAAAGATGGCGACTCGTCCAATTGTGAAGTTTCAGCTGAATCTTTTTAATAATAATAGCACAATCTCCAGCCTTCCATTTTGTAGTGCGAAGAGGAACTCCTAGATATCTAAGCGGGAAGCTCCCTTCATTAAACTGGAGTCTATTCAACAGCTGCTGCGCTTCTCTGTCAGCCAAGCCCCCAAAGTAAACCTGCGACTTCTCCATGTTAGCGGACAAACCAGAAGCTAAACTAAACTCATTGAAACAGTCCTTAATAACCTGAACCGAATTAACCACTCCCTTGCAAAAAATGACCAGGTCATCAGCAAAATACAAGTTAATAAGTTTCAGCTTTTTACACTTTGGGTGAAACCGGAACTCCTTTTTAAGGGCAGCTTGACTGAGAAGTCGAGTGAAATATTCCATCACTAGGACAAACAATAAAGGAGAGATGGGGTCGCCTTGTCTCAGACCCTTTTTACCTTTAAATCTGCCTTGAATCCTATCATTCATTAAGATCAAATAAGTAGGATCCCTTAAACAAGTCATCACCCATTTGATGTATCTGTTAGGAAAACAGAAGGCAGTGAGTATATCTTCTAAAAAATTCCAATCGAGCATGTTATATGCTTTGCTCAGGTCTATCTTCATTACACATCTAGGAGAGATTTAAAAACATTTTGAAAGTGAAAAAAATTCTATTTTCAAAATTTAATGAATTTTAATTAAAATTAAAAAAGTAATAAATAAAAATAGAGTTATCAAACACATTTTATGTTTAATTGTCAAATTTTTAATTAATTAAATAAATAACTATTTTTTTTTAAGTGTTATCAAACATCACCTTTGTTTTTATTTTTATTTTATTTTTTTTAAAATTAGCCCTAAGAATCTATGGGCAAGTAGATGATATCCATTTTTGAATAAAATGAGGCAAGTGGGCAACAATACAAAAATTATGGGGTAAATGAGAACTCTCAACAAAAGTGTGGGCTAGGGGACATTTGTCCTTAAATAAATTAATAAATTTGTCTACGTATAAAATATATATTTTGAATGATGCCATATAATTCTTTTAAGTTATAGTTACTTCTTAGCCAAAATAGTTGTTTTAAATAAATGTACTACGTGTAAAATTAAAACAAATGTGGTGATTATTTAGAAAAAATAATATTGAGTAAAGTTTAGATTAAAATAAAAGTTATCAAATTAAATTTAGAAATATTTCACAAAATTGATTAATTATTAAATGAGATTTTAGCATAAATACCCTTGGGTTTTCATTGTTTGGCAATTCAGTCTTTTGAGAATAATAAAAAATGGTAATCAAGTACTTAAGTTCTATAAATAGTAGCAATTTAAGTTCTTATTGTTTATTTTTGAATAAATAGCATTTTTGCCTCCCAAACTATGATCACTGTATGATCGTGTTCCTCGAATATTTTGCGATATTAAAAATTTCCCCCGAACTATGCACGTTACTGAAATATATGACTTATGTTAGATTTCGTCATAGGTGGCTAACAGATTGATGATGTAGCATTTTGTCTCTTCATGTGGCAGTGCCATGTATAGAATAATTAGAAATTTTGTCCCTCGAACTTTGACCTCTACCAAATTGTGCCATTTTTATTGAGACTAATTTTAATTTTTTTTAAAAATGATAATTAAATCTTTAAAAAAAAAAATTATTTATTTATTTAAGTCTTTCGTCCACCTCTTTAATTAAAATTTTTTTCTTTGTTTTAGTATTTATTTTAAATGTTCATTCTAAAATAGTTTTAATTAATATTGCAAAAGAAAAAGTAAAAAAGAGTTATTTGTTGATAATTAAATTTTTTTATTTATTAATGATTTAATTATTATTTTTAAGAAAAAACATATATATTTTTTACAAAAGGGGTATAATTTGATAGTAGTCAAAGTTCGGGGGGCAAAATTGATAATTATTCTACACATGGCACTGCCACATCAATAGACAATATGCTACGTCATCAATCTGTTAGCCACATAGGACGAAATCTAACAGAAGTCTCATATTTTAGTAACGTGCATAGTTCGGGGGGAATTTTTAACATCGCGAATCATTCAGGTGGCACGATCATACAATAGTCATAGTTCGGGGGGGGGGGGGGGGGAATGCTATTTATTCTTTATTTTTTTTTTCACAAAATTCTTAGTTTTTTAATGAAATTTTTATACAATATGATGTGTAAAAATGTAGACAAATACCAAAATTGTCCATACATTTTTTAAATTTTGTTAAAAAATTAATTAGAAAGACTTAATTGCTACTTCTTAAAAAAAAATCAAGGAGTTGATTGCCAAATAACGAAAAAAAAAACTCTAGGGACATTTATGCTAAAAGCTTTATTAATTTACATTTTTGTTGAAGTTTACTTTTTTTAATAATAATTTTATAACTTATTTGTTGCATAGTTTTCCGTACATCAATGAAAGATTATGAAATTTAAAAGTGATTAAGGCGGGTATTTTTTTTTACGTGGTTTGGTTGGTAATGAGCCAATGTATTAAATAAGAACTTGCAAAGCTCAGTTCGTTTTGGGTTTACGAGTTGGCAACGTTTTGGCTTGTTCAAGTTGTAATTTTATTTACAATAACTTCTAGAGCCTTATTTATATTGTGAACTATTAGCACTGTTGATAGGATTAAATTACATTACTTTTCCTAATTACATGCTAAGAAGAACATGGCTTATACAAAGAAAAGTAGGGAAAATATGTTAAGTTACATGAAAATTGCTTGATTTCTTGTGTCCATCAATGAAGATAGCCTACTCGCATCTCCGAGTAGATATGACTTGTGCTAGTTAAGAAGTTGAGTCTATGCGTGTACAACCACATCTGGCGAAATAGTAGAAGATATCAAGCGATGCACTTTCATTTTTCAAGTGTGATTTTGTGTCTAATATTTCGAATTGTCAGTTTTACGGAGCCGACAACCAGTCTCCTCTTACAACCATCGAGTTAATAGTGGTAGTTGAGGATGTAGAGTCCAAGAATTTTACTTAGCTAGTTAGATAGTAATAGTAATAGTAGTAGTAGTAGTAATAGCTAGTAGTAGTTATAGTATGTTTATTTCTGTGGATTTTGGTTCAAGCCATGACTTAGTTGAACACTCGTAGCAACACTTATAGGTTTTATAAGTTTAACCTATAGTTTAAGAATATTAATTATAACATAAGGTTTGATTAATATAGCTGAGTATAAAGATGATATTTATTATACTATAAGGTTTAGATAGAACTAATAAGATCATGACACTTGTCATGTGCATGTTTATTGAGAAATTAAAGTATTTTTGAGGAATAGTTTTATAAGAGTAATATTTGAAAACCCTAGAATCTGCCAGCAGCTTTAAAATCGTTATAGGACTCAGTCAAAGTTGTTTACTGAATTCAAATTAGGCTGAAAAAGTGCAATTACGTGTGTAATATTTCAGCGTATGCCGATATATCACAGCTCTAGGAGAGATATATTGCCACTCGGGGAATACAAAAAACACGTAACTTCGCACATACGTTTCGACGAGCCTCGGGAATATAATCCCAGGCGATAAATCACTTACCATGGCGATATATCGGCTCTAGGGCGAGATTTTTGAATGATTTTGAAACCGAGCTCAATTCAACTCATAACCTTAAGACTCTGAATCTTTTTGACCGAGTCTTAAGCCTCCGCCGAACGAATATTTAAATGTTTTTCAATTAAATATTCATTATTTTTATTCAAGCTAAAAGAAGATTTTTTTCATTCTTAAACTCTATAAATAGGACCTAGTACCCAGCCATTTCTTTCATTCTTCAAGTTGAGTTCAGAGCCTTCAAGCTGCTAGGTTTACTTTAGAGTGTTAAACACTTGAGTTGGGGTTATAAGCTTTATCATCTTAAGCTTATTAAACACTTGGGAAGTAAGGTTAATAGTGTGTTTTTTTATATCGAGGTGTAGTTCGGTTATAGTGCATTCAAAGGTATTCCTATTCCTAGTTTATTTCTGTATGTTTCGTTAGTTTTTATAGTTTTTCTCTCCTCAAATCCTTACTCAATATTTTCCATTCTAGGTTAGGCATTTAAGTTCTTTGAACTTGAGGTTTTTTTTCGGTAAGCTCTTCGTCTCGGTGGTTTTAGTTCATTCATTTTCATCTTTTTCTTTTTAGAAAATACTCACCTTCTCAATGTTGGTTTTAGGAGTGTTCCAAAATCTCATCCTTTTCTCACATCCCAATTTTGGTAAGGAAAATAGGGTAGTTTCTATATGTTATATGTTATGTGTATGTATAATATCTTATGATGTTATGTTATGTTATGGTTTTATCTAGGGCTCATAGTTGCTTAGTTAGCAAGCCCTATTGTTTATCATTTTCATGTTTAGAGTTATGATATACCCTACCTCAGATATTAGACAGGGGACCTAAATGGGTTATCATATACTATCATGTGATCTAACCTACCTCAAATATTAGACAGGAGACGTAGATGGTTTATCACATGTCATAATGGCCATTAATAGTATAGTCCTATATGGTATACGTCTTTATAGTTATATGTTTATGTTTATATGCTTTTAGTAGATTTTCCTTGCTGGGCATTAGGCTCGTTCCTTTATTTTTATATGTGCAGGAAAATAGTTATGGCGGCGGAAAGATTCTTGGCAGCTTGGGATTGTGTATTATGGGAGAATGGATTCGGTGGACTGCGTGAACGATTCGAGGACGACGTTGTTTTTAGTCATTTTAATTATGTTTTCTATGTATTTTCCGCACTTGATTTTGTAACAAATTTATTTAAGTTAAAGTTATGTTTTATTTTTCAAACGATGGGATCCCATACCCCGCATTTATATATATTTCAACTTTTACTTTATAGTTTTTAATAGAATTATGAATGTTTTGTATGTATGTTTTCTTAAGAATAGTGTCTATGTATAAGCAGTTTTAATGGTCCAAAATCTAGAATTAGTTGGGTCATTACAGAGGATGCGTAGTTTTTGGTCAAGTCATGGTCCTCTCGCCCTTTTTGTCTTTATTATAATGGTTGTGACTTCCACAACAAGTCTTCTAGACCCAAGTAGCTGGTCTTCTCAAAAGAAGTGGTGTTGGGCCACTTACATGAACACCTTCGAGTGCAAGTAAATCATGAATGAGCAAGGAGCGGATTTCACCTCTGGTGGTCTACGAGTAGCGATGGTTATCTACTTGGGAAATATATAGTTGCATGATAGGTCGCTCGCTGAGGCCCAAATCATTTGTTCGGAATATGACATGTGTCACAAAACGATCATGTGCCTAGAGAACATCTCGCATGAGAGATTTGGGAAAAAAACACAAGATTATTAATTTAGTACAATTATTGGAGTCAGAATTATAAAAGGTTATTACTTGTCAAAAAAATTAGTATATAAGAAATTTAACAAAGAATGGGATGTGCAAGTAAAAGGTAGAGAAGATACCCAAACAATTGCACCAATATTATTCGTAATTTAATTTTGGAGCTTCATTGATGGAGGTGGGCTTGTTTTGTTTTAGGCTTCGCTTAAAAATTGAGAGAAAATAACAAAAATTAGACATATCATAATTAGTAGGATTTTTTCATGGAGCACCTAAATTAGCCTAATATTTACATTAATATGGTTGAACGATATTTTTTTTCTTTTTTACTGTATTGCCTTTTCTTTTATACGAATTACATCATTTTTAGCTTTCTCTTATACCACTATTCCCTAGACACGCTACCATATACACTTTATGGTTATCGCGTACAAGTTTCAATACTTTTTCATCATTTTTCCAATTTAGTTTTTTGCATAATCTCCCACACTAGCAGCCTATTCTACATTTTCCCTCCTTTTTGTCTTTTCAGTTCATATTATTAATTTCTTTTTTCTTACACTATCACTCTACTCATTTCCCTATAAACTTTACTATCACTCCACTCATTTCATTTGTAGTTTCTACTCGTTTCACCATATTTTATTTGGGAAATTTGAGTTTTTATGCTTAATGAGATATACTAAATCAAAAAAATGCTAGACACTTAAATCATTTCAAAACAATGCCAAATTTTTTGACAATACCCAAAATACCCCTCTCATAATTTTTCTCACCCCTTCCTCTTCCCTCTTCCCTCTCTCTCCCTCAACACATTCCTCTCAACTCCCTCTCTTGAAAAAAAATTCATGGGTAAGATAAAATATCATAGAAATCAATGTAATGGCAAGTATTCAACACTTAGGACACTAAAATACTACATTTCGAACAGATTTGGACATGATTTTTGGGTTTTTTTTGTGATTTTTTTCAGATCTGAAACTTTGAAATCTGCAGAAAATCGACGTGGTTCGATGGTGGTTCGATGGTGCTCGATGCCAGCTCGATGGGGCCTTCAAAATCAAGATTTTCATGAAAAAATCGATGTTGCTCGATGGTGGTTCGATGGAGGTTCGATGGTGGTTCGATGGTGTTCGATGCGATTCTTGCAAGATACGTAATTTTTCACTCGGGTATCCGTTTGGGGTGATTTTTTTTTTGATTTTGGGTATTTTTTCAAGATCTACACGTTTGGGATGTGTATATACACATTTGGGAAATGTAAATCTTGAAAAAAATGACAAATGTAAAACATACCTCATGTTCAAGATATGTTTTGGTATGTTGTCAAGTTCTAAACTTTGAAAATGTGTATATGAACATATAAAACGTGTAGATCTCAAAAAAATACCAAAAAAAAAAAAAAATCATCCCAAACGGACACCCGAGTGAAAAATTATGTCTCTTACAAGAATTGCATCGAACCACCATCGAACCACCATCGAGCAACCATCGAACCACCATCGAGCAACCATCGAACCACCATCGAGAAATCTCGATTTTTTCATGAAAATATTGATTTTGAAGGCCCCATCGAGCTGGTATCGAGCACCATCGAGCAAAGTCAATTTTCTACATATTTCCGAGTTTCAAATCTGAAAAATAACTAAAAAATCATGCCCAACTCGATGGTTGCTCGATGGTGTTCGATACTACCTCGATGGGGCCTTCAAAATCAATATTTTCATGAAAAAATCGACGTTGTTCGATGGTTGTTCGATGGTTGCTCGATGGTGGTTCGATGCAATTCTTGTAAGAGACATAATTTTTCACTCGGGTGTCCGTTTGGGATGATTTTTTTTTTATTTTTGGTATTTTTTTGAGATCTACACGTTTTATATGTTCATATACACATTTTCAAAGTTTAGAACTTGAAAACATACCAAAACATATCTTGAACATGAGGTATGTTTTGCATTTGTCATTTTTTTCAAGATTTACATTTCCCAAATGTGTATATACATATCCCAAACGTGTAGATCTTGAAAAAATACCCAAAATCAAAAAAAAAATCACCCCAAACGGATACCCGAGTGAAAAATTACGTATCTTGCAAGAATCGCATCGAACACCATCGAACCACCATCGAACCTCCATCGAACCACCATCGAGCAACATCGATTTTTTCATGAAAATCTTGATTTTGAAGGCCTCATCGAGCTGGCATCGAGCACCATCGAACCACCATCGAACCACGTCGATTTTCTGCAGATTTCAAAGTTTCAGATCTGAAAAAAATCGCAAAAAAAACCCAAAAATCATGTCCAAATCTGTTCGAAATGTAGTATTTTAGTGTCCTAAGTGTTGAATACTTGCTATTACATTGATTTCTATGATATTTTATCTTACCCATGAATTTTTTTTCAAGAGAGGGAGTTGAGAGGAATGTGTTGAGGGAGAGAGAGGGAAGAGGGAAGAGGAAGGGGTGAGAAAAATTATGAGAGGGGTATTTTGGATATTGTCAAAAAATTTGGCATTGTTTTGAAATGATTTAAGTGTCTAGCATTTTTTTGATTTAGTATATCTCATTAAGCATAGAAACTCAAATTTCCCTTTTATTATTGGTAAGTGACAAAATAAAGTTGATTTTCATTGTCTTTTATTATTGGTAAGAGACATATAAAAGTTATTTTTATTGTCTTTCTTATCCTTGCTCACTGCGTGGCTATGAAGTTATTGGCACTTGTCTTTGTGCATGCTCTCCCATTAATCACCTGTTCTCACCTTCAAATTTGTAATTTTTTATTAGTCATCAATCATCTCATTCTTCCTCAAATTATATAAATTGCAATTAAAAATTATGGCCTTCAAGCTCTTTTTACTTGCACTATTACTCCTGTTTGTCGTAGTATTAAGCCTAAGTATCGAAGTTTCTGTAAAGAAATATTTGGAATTGAAGTAGTATAGATATTAGTGTGCACACCAGACAGACTTTGGCAAAGTTCTAATAAAATAATTAATTAAAAGAATACACAAAAAAAAAAATCGGTATACGATAAAAAGACTGATAATTCATACATTCATTTACATATTTGTTTATTAAAATATTAAAATAAAAACTATGCATATTAAAATAAAATATTTTGTTTTTTTATCCATTACGTAACACATAAAATGTAAAAAACTCAACCAAACTGTTTACTTTTTATTAGACTTTCAACTAAAATATACTAAAAAAATAAACAACACTACAACATCTACAATTAAAAAACAAAACGTTGATTTATGAAATATCTACAATAAAAAAAATATAAAAACACAACAAAAAAAATAGAAAAGGATAATAAACACAATTAAAAAACTATAAAAAGATAGTATAAAAAAATGTTAAAAAAACAATTTGACATAAAAAAAAAAAAAAGAAATCAACTATTAGTAAACATTTAGTATCATAAAAGGAAAATTTATGAAAAAATAATCCTTAAAACTTGCAACTATGTAATGCACATAATAATAATAATAATAATAATAATAATAATAATAAACAGAATTGTATAATTTTGTTATATTTACCTTTCAAAACACAACAAAAAATGAAAAATGTAAACAATGTGAATGGATATTGGGTTCAATCAAATATGGTAGCTTCTAGATTACAACCTATTAAATTAGTATTTTTTTACCTGAACTCCATTAAAAGAATAAATTAATTAAAAACAAGTCATACAATCAAATAATATAAAAAAAAGGAAATAAATCAATAATATTTTATAATCTGGTTATAAAAAATATATTAGGGTTCCTTGGAAAAATAGCATCTTTTTATAGTGCAATTTGTACTTTGGCCTAATTTCAATAGTTTTTAGCTAAATGACATCTTTCATTAATGAATTTTTTGTATTACTCATTTTACCCTTAAAATAAAATAATAATAAATTAAAACAAAATTCCTAAAAACTATCATCTTCTTCCTCTCACCCATCCACAACCACCCACTCTCATCCAGCCGCCACCACCACCACCGGCAACCACTGTCCTTTGCCGCCGCCACCGCCGGCGAACACTGCTCATCATCGGTTGCCACCATCTCTCCACAAATCTGGCCACCACCCATTCAAAAGGTTGGTTTATATTTTTATGAAAAATGAAATTTTTTATATTGTTTTTGTATATTTAAAATGCAAAATGATTGTTTTAGTATATTGTAAGTATAAGTAAGGATTTAGGTTTATTTATGGAGTTTTATGGGGGTTAAAGCTTGAAAATCTAAAAATAAATTATAGTGGTTTTGGCCATTTTCGAGAAAGAGAAACCCATAATTTTTTGACAGCTTGTCTAATTTTTCGACAAGGAGTCTAATATTTTAGACCAATTGTCTAAATTTCAGACCAGTAGTCGTATTTTTTCGACCATCTATCGAATTTAGACAAGTAGTCTAATTTTTAGACAGACCGTCGTATATTTTCAACCACCTGTCGAATTTTTAGACGGGTTGTCAAATTATCAGACAAGCTGTCTAATTTTTAGACAGGTTGTTGAATTTCTAGATTTTCAACTTGATTTTCATTTTTTTATATAACTTTTCAATCAAAGTAATACCAATAATTTATATTTGTTTATTGTATTATTATTTTTTTTAGATGTCATTAAAAAATATTGTAATATTATGTGACGAACTGTGGAAAAAGAATGAAGACTCATGGAAATGGATTTCAAATGGCTCACGATCAAGATAAGTTTGGTACAAACTAACCTAACTTATGAGGAATTAGTTGAACACATTTATGAAGTTACAAAAATCGATCGCAACCTCTTCTGTTGACGCCGTTTTCCGTCAACTTAAGTAGGAGAGCAATTAAACAAGAAAATATTGAAGGAAATGAACAAAGATGAACACAAGAGGTTTTTTATGTGGTTCAGCAGTTAAATCTGCCTAGTCCACAAGTCTATGTTATTAGAACTTGGGAGTTTTCTAGAAAATTTTCAGAGAATATGTTATTAGAATTTCTTATTTGTTGTTTGGACTTGTAACATCCCAAATTTTCTAATAAGGCTTAGTGCCTGGATTAGGGGGCTGGGAGGCAATAATTGAATTATTATGTGAATTATGTTATAATATAATCATGTTTGTATTTTAAAGATATTAAATATGTGCATGTGGGCCCGTTTCTTATAAGAAGGGTATATTGGTAAATTTACCCGTTAGGGGTATAAATGCGAATATGTGCTTGTGTGATTGAGACCACATTATTATGTGGATATATTTGGGTTACTTGACGAGAGGTGGTTCCAATGAGCAAGTTAGCAAAAAAGTCACAATAGGGTCTAGATACTTGGTTCGGGGTATTCTAGTAATTTAGTACATTACCGGGAAATAGTGGGTAATGGGAATTTATTGGTAACCATGTGAGAATATTAGAAATAGCGGGAATTATAGGATGCAAATTGTGGACGGTGGGATTTAAAGCAAAGGAAAAAATTTCCCTTATGGATATTTGAGGTATAAGCTTAGGACTAGGGGTAATTTAGTCATAACCATGCAATTTAGGATTTAGATGGCTGGGAATTTATGAGAAGGTTGGGGAAATTAAAGGAAAGAAGTTCAGCAGCTCACTCTTGCTCTCTATCACGTTCTACATTTTTTCTCTTGGAGCTTTGGTGATTGTGATCAAATTGAAGGATTTTGCTTGAAGGGAAGGCTTGAAACCAGGGAATTGTTGGGAGTCATTATCATTGGAGTCCTATAGCTGAGGTAAGTTTCTGAACTGAAAGATTTCATGTTAGTTCGGTTAGTATATCTAGAATTATAGAGTTCATGCATGTTTGTTAATTGGGAGATTGGGTTTTGGGATTTTGATGAGTTTAATTTAGTATTTAGTTGGGTTTGATTGCTGGTAAGAGGTATATTCTTTTTGGGGATTTAACTGGAAGGTTAGGATGGAATTTAGTGAGTTTTGGCTGGGTTCGGTTGGAGAAAAACCCAGAAAATTCTGGGTTCGTGGTGATGAGTCGCGGCCTGCGAAGAGGATTTTGAGCCAGCAGGGCTCGGATGCAGGGGCGGGCCGCGCCGTGGCGCGCGTTGGTTTCCAGGGAGGCCGAGCCTCTGGAATCAGAGGCGGGCCACGGCTCGGCTGTGAGGGGTCGCGGCTCTTAAGGGGAAAATTGACCTTAATGGGATTTTTAGGTTGGAAACTTAACCGTTTGGGCTCGGGATCGATCCTACTTCCTTGTTAAGTGGAATTCGATGTCCCGAGGGCTAAGAGTTGGTCTGGAAGTTGTTATTTATTTGTTATTGATGGGAACTTCCTTATCGCGATTGTGACTAGGTTTTCGCTAAGGGCTTGAATCGGGGATCGTGCTCGGAGGATTGTCCCTAGTAACCTGCATATGGACCAAAGGTAAGAAAAATGCACCTGTTATGTGAATGCATGATTAGAGCTTAGTTAAGGTGATGAACATGATTATAATTATGTTGCGAATGTCTGATTAGGTATGCTGTAACGCGCATAATTATGATTATGCTTATGACTATTGAGTGAATGTATTATAATGCATTGTGTGATTATCTGCTAAGTATGCTATGTGAAAAATGTGGGTGTCTGTTATGACTGTGAGGCTTAGTTTATAAACTAGGGTATCATTAGAATGTTAAATGGGGATCAACTTATTAGTTGAGAATATGATAGGCTCTGGGAGATTCTTAATGGTTGAAAATCCCAAGGCTTCAACTTATAAGTTGGAGGCACGTGGTGGCTTGACTTATAAGTCAAGGGCATAAGGAACTTAGTTTATAAGCTAAGATTGGCATAATGCACGTGGAGTGCAGGCCACCATGGCTAGGCCACCCTGGGAGTGCAACATGCACTTGACTGGCTCGGATGCCAACAACTTAAAAGAAAATGCAGCATGCACTTGTGTGACTCTATGGTCTCCAATTGGGTTTAATGAATGCACTGGATTCAATTATTACTGTTTGATGGTTGTTTTATTCACTGAACTGTTGATTGAGTTTTCTTGTTGAGTCTTCTGGCTCACAGGTGCTTTATGGTGCAGGTAAAGGTAAAGAGAAGCTCAACCAGCCATGAGTCGGAGGACATTAGCAGTGGTATGTACATATACAGTCTGCTTGACCACCACGACCGAGATGCTCAGAGGAACTAGGGTTAAACCCAGCTTTTGCCGCTTAGGACGACTTAATATGTAATCTGAGTTTTGTAACAGGCTTTTAAACTAATGTTTTTGGGATCCCATGTAACTGGTTGTTAACTTAATGGAAATGTTTATGAAATGATCAAAAGTTTTTAATATCTAAACCTTAGTGGCTTAATCACATGTTTAGTCCAAATGACTTGTTAGTAAGTCCAACACTGGTTTCAAAACACACCTGGTAATGGACCCTAGTTAGCAGGGCGTTACAGGACTGTTGTTTTTATGTTGTTTGTGTTGTTTATGTATGATTTTTGTGTAATTTCTTATTTTCTTATATGTTGTTGGATTGTTACAGTCGAGTTTCTCGGAGGTTGATGCTGGTATGCGTGATGTTGTCTAACAAATTATTGAGGTTGAAACTACTTCTAACATTCAAAAGAAGAATGACAAGTCTGGAAAAACTTTAAAGTCTCTGTTTTATGTATTTTTGGATATTTCAACCCTCCTCATGAAGATCAAAATATTGCTTTGTTTAAATTTGTTTAGGGAATACAGATATTTCGAAAATGAAAATATCATTAAGACTATTCTTAAACTTGGGAGTGACAAGGTGTAGTTTTACAAGCTTAGTATCTGTGGTGAATTCCTTTCCGACTCGGGAATTTTTCTTTAGATTTTTAATGGTTATGTTGACTGTTTATAAGTTATTCTCTACCTCCTTTCATATTTTGTTTTGTTTTGTTGTTGTTGTTGTGAAGTTGATTTAATGTTGTTGTTTTGTTGCTAGAATATTGTTTTGATTTTATTTATCTATTATTTGTGACAGCAACATAAACACAACACAACAACAACACAATATTAATGTTTTGATAAATAAAAATTTCAAAATGACCTCCATGTTCTCATTATATTTCCCAGAATTTCAAGTCAGTGTTTTCCATCAATATTTACAAAACAATTAGATAGCAACCAAAGTATCTACAAGTAAAACCGATAGATTAGAAGACATCTAGAAGGTTTTGATAATTCAATTTTTTGAAATTGAAAGTTTGGTTCTCGTTGCTTGCTTGTTTAATTTAACTATTTTTATGAAATTATTTTCCAGTTTTTCACCCAGATCTTGTTGTGCGTTGAATTGTTGTTGCTTTCCAAAGCTTCATCACAGGCGTTCATGGAGTTTTTCTGTTGATCTTCGTTGGCTGTCGTGGGTGATTAGCGTAGGAGAAGTCCTTCATGTGCGAGACCTTGTTTAGGAGTAGGTAGTATTTTTGTAAAATCTCATTTGGTACCATATAAAAGTTAAAAAAACTTGTGTACCCGTATAAATGTTATTATTGGACAGTTTATGTGTATCTCTTCTATATAAAAAGTGTGTAGATAACTGAAATTCTTGGTTTTAATAGTTTTTTGTTGACTTTAACGAGATATACTTTTAAAAGTTATTAAAAATAGATATTTATTAATTATATTAATATAAATTTAAATATTATAAAATATTATTATTAAATAATATTTAATATAAGACTACATATTCAATAATTATATCAATATAAATTCAAATTCAAATGTTATAAAATATCGTTATTATAATAATATATAATAAAAGATTAGATGTTTAATAATTATATTAATTTAAATTCAAATGTTATAAAATATTATTATGATAATAATATATAATTCTAATTTTTTACTAATTCTATTAATATGAATTCAAATAATATAAAATATTATTATAATAATAATATTTAATACAGATACTTAATACTTATTAGGCAAGATTTTAAAATGAGCCTTTTATTGAGGAAAAAAAAAAGATGAAGATACATTTTTGTGACTACATACCAGCTCGAACCATGAACTCCTCAGAAGAAAAACTTTTCTCACCAATATACTACTTAACAAAGCTATAAGTTATTGACTAAATAAATATATATATATACTGCTTCGTTTAATAAAACAAAAAAAGTTTACTTTCCAAGAATAAAACCTCGGCACATTCCTGTTAAAGTTAAACATTCCTTGACCAATTGCACTAACGTGAACGTAGTATAATTGAAAGAATATATATATGTGTGCTTTATGTGTTTTTATAAAAATTACGAGTGACGAATTATCAAACCCCTAACCTAGGCAGAACACAATTCTCCCTTACCAATTGTGCTACCCTAATTAAGCAACATAAGGTTGACTAAATTTTTATATATTATCTTTTTCTTTGTTGTATATATATATATATATATATATATTCTATTTTTTTAATTTTGGGGGCCTCCTCAAGCCGAGGGGCCTTGGGCCTATGCCCCGCTCGCTCCACCCTTGAGTCGGGCCTGTTTGTACCTTAAATATGGTAGTTTGTGATCTATCATAGTATATATTTTTAAAAAAAATACTATAAACAATGTTTTCGTTTAATTTATCTTTTATATGTTCATGTCATTATTTTATATATAATTTTTTTATTTATTTGAAATTTATATAACAATCATATAAATTTAATATAAATAATTAATAAATTCTATAAATAGAATTAAATAAACTCTATAAATAGAACTAGCAAACGTACAATGCACATTATCTAATTTCCAAACGTGTAGGATCCACAACACTCACTGTCTATGTTTTTATTTACCGTTTTGCATTGATTTCGAAATATGACATATTCTAAAGTTACTTTCAATCATTAAGAAAAACAATTGACTATTTTTATTTTATTTTTCTAAGTGAATTGACTAAATACAATTTATTTTAGGGGAAACAATGAATAGAGGACGAGAGGGAAACAATTGACTAAATACATTGAAAAAAACATATAAAATTCTTAAAATAAATATATATACACATGTTTAACTATTGACAGCTCATGTATTCCCAATTTCTCATCTTTCAAAATATGCATCAAAAGTTTTTTTTATATATATTGTTGATCCCAAAAGATGGTGTTTTAATAATTATACTCGCAAGTGCACGAATCGTTTCAGAATATAATGTTCATGTAAGTACGAGGTCGAACCCATGGGAGTTGACTAACATCAAAAGAAACTATTTCAAACAAAGCAAGAAGATTCTAACCTAGTTCCAAATATTTGATGAGATTTTGCTTTAGAAAAATAAAAGACAAGTAATAAAAAGATTTAAGGTTAAATAGAAAAATAGTTTTCAAATGAGATATGTAAAATAAGATTATTAAGATATTATAATCCGCAAAATGCAAGTTCAATAGTATTTATAAGTATATTGATTCCCAAATTTCGATATAGTTGAAATAAATCACACTATACTTTTTCTTAAAATACATTTTCTATTCAAGCACAAGTTTCTTTAAAAAATGTAGGATTTTTCTTCACTGATATAATTTCTAAACATTAGTTGTGTTACAACCTAATGAAACTACAAAAAATCAAAGAGATTATGTTTAGGCAAAATATGATATTTATGCTCTAAGAATTAGATGTGAACAATTTAATAAAAAACATTTAATCAAAGAATATCATATTTTTGCATAATGAAGAACTAAGTGTAACATGCTTTAACAATCAATAATAGATGAAAAATGCATATCTTTGATAGAAAAATCCATAAACAATATTTCACAATTGGGAAATCAACATACAACAAAAAATACTATCTAATTACATTTTGATTCATCATCATCTTAATAATCTTGAAAAAAGATTAGAAGCTCATAACTAGATTGAAATAAAAATTACAAAATAACATACTTGACATGCTCTTCAAAAGATGAAAATGGTAGAGAGAAAATACTGAAAAGAAGAGAAAAATATGAAGTGTGGAAGATGTTGAAAAGATGAAGAAGAGCCCCCCAAATGGTCTTACAAGACTCTATTTATAGGCAAAATATGGAGATTAAATTAATCAAATTAAAATAAATAAATTGATTAATTTAATTGTGTTGGGAAGTGGTAGGATAAATAGAGCAAGTGTAAGAGTATTGGAAAGATGAAATGTTTGGTTGGGTAAAAGATTAGTGAAAAACTAGGGTAAAAAAATGAATTAGGAATGTTTATTTAGGTAAGAAAAATAGGGAAGAGTGAATTGATATTTGAGTGAAAAATATTGGGAATAAAAATGTGATTTTTGGCCTTATGGTGGCTGTGTTGGCAGCTAAAGGCTGCTGAAGGTGGGCCTCGGGTTGGGCTCCTGGAGTGTGTGCTGAGCAATTGGGCCTAATGGGTGCAGCTGCCCTGTGAGGAGATGCTGCCTGGGGGGTTCGGCTGGGCTTAAGGGTGCTGGCAGCTGGCGGTTTGGTGTGCTTCGGCTGGTGCTCGGCTGGAGGTTGATGCTGGGAAGGAGACTTCGGGCCTTGGTGGTTGATGCATGCCCACGGCTGGCACTTGGAGCAATATGTTCAAATGGCTGGTGAAGGAGCTTTGCTGAAGGAAGAGGCAACTGGGCCGAAAGGTGGGAAGGCAGCTGGTGGGCCTGAGCAGTGTCTTCGGGTGGGCCTTAGCCTCCTCGACCCCAGCCTTCGCAGTGTCTAGCTCTGCCCGCGCAGCGGTGAGGGCGGCTTTGGTAGCCTCAACCTCTTGAAGCTTGGGACGGGCTTCCTCCAGCTCGGCCTGCACGGCCGCCAGGGCATCCTTGGCTTCTTTTTCTATCTGTTGGGCCATCTGCAAGGAAGTTTGATGGGTGGCCACAACCGCCTGGTGCTCGCCCCTCATATCCTCGAGCTGGGCCTTGGCCCTGGCTATGCTCTGGTGAAGGGCCAGGACGTTCTGCGAAAACAAAGAGGCAACTGCCTTAGAAAAAAAAAGAGAGGAAAAACAAGGCAAGGCATGATAGTAAAAAATAAAGGTGAAGTGAGCTTACCGTTAGGGCCATGCCCAATGACGATTCCATTACGCCCACCGGGCTCCTGGTTTCGATGGCCCGCAGCTCCCTCTCGTTGAAGCGGTAGAAGTGGCTGACGACGTAGCTTGCCGTCTCATACACCGTTCCCCGAAAGATATCTGGAATCTTATCCAGGTCCTGGGGGTCAACCGGGATGCGCACCTCAGGAGGCGCAATTGCCGAAGCCCCGGGCTCCGCCCTTGTGTCCCGGATGAAGGCCGGAGCTCGCGGAGGGGGTGGGGGCATGCTCCCCCCTGCAGCGAGAGGTGTAGTTTCCTCGACCTGGGCAGCTGGGGGCTGCTCCTTCCCCTTTGCAGGGGACTTGGTTG
The DNA here is from genome assembly GCF_963169125.1 of Humulus lupulus. Classification (NCBI taxonomy): domain Eukaryota; kingdom Viridiplantae; phylum Streptophyta; class Magnoliopsida; order Rosales; family Cannabaceae; genus Humulus; species Humulus lupulus. The sequence goes on from NC_084799.1 coordinate 32,402,261, forward strand.
GGGTCCCAGCGGCTTTCTTCGCCACCCGGAGCTTCTTCATTTTGGGCCCAGAAGCCCTGGCTGAGGAGTTCCCTCCGGTGAACATAGCTCGCAGGTTCTTTCCCCCGGGCTGAGACATCTCCTCTGGCATAACAAAGATAACATCAATATGTCAGTAAGCAGTCATGCAAAAACAAAAACGAAGGGAAAAAAAGGCGAAATTCAAGTATATATATATACTAAAGGGAATCCTACCCCTCGAGCTAGAAGAGGAATCTATGGTTACGACCATCGGCCCCGGAGCTTCTGCGGGGGAATCTAAGACAATTACTTCTCGAGCTGGCGCGGGTTCTAGATCCGAGGTTGTCTCAAGACTAGACTCTTCTACGTATTGCCTAAGACCCGGAGCTACGACACCCTCCCGGAGTGATGGCCATGACCGAAGGTTAGTCCCATACTCCTCGAATAGGACCGACCTAAAGGCTAGGGTGTTGTCTACAACTATGGTACCCCTAGGGCGGCTACTTTCGTAATCCAACACAAGCTAGTCAACGCATTGGAGCAGGGTTTCATCAAAGTCTGGGTCACTTCGATGGCGTTGGACGATCTATTTGGGATTGAACCTAGCTAGCCGGGGGTCTGCAGTGGCCCTATCTAAGGTCCTAAACATATATGGGTTACCTTGGCCGGAGGGACCTGCAGCTGCTCCGGACCGGATCCTCTCCTCGTCCGTTCTTTGGGCGACCTCCAGCGCCTGCTTCCTCGTCCTCACGAGGGGCACCTCGTCCTCCTCGTCCTCCTCATCCTCATCCCCCGCGACCTCCTCCACGGTGATAGGCCTCATGCCGCGAGCTGGGGGAGGCACCCGGGGCCTCCTCAGGTTCAGAGTCTGACCTGGGGAGATCAGCTTGCAGGCCAGCATCGTCTCTTCTGTCACGAGCTGGCGATAGTCCTTTTCACTGAGGGCAAGCCCGCCAGTGTCTCGTACTGGATTCCGAGGATCACAGACTTCTCTGTCCTCGCGAAGATAGCTGCAAAATTAATCTAAGTCAGAAATGGATACAGGGGGAGCTAACCGATACTTAACTTACGAGCTAAGGTTGAAAGGCACTTACGAGGACGGTTGAAGTAGTGCAGCTCGCAGTTTCGGAACCCCGTCAACATAAAGAATTGGTCTTTGAAGTCGTTGGGGTGGCTGGGCAGCTCGATGACTGCAGCCGTGTTAGGGAACCGGGTCAAGTAATAGAAATCATCACCTCGCCCCCGCTGCTCCGGGCTGGCCTTGAGGCAGAAGAAATACAGAATGTCTACAGGAGTGGGGACCTCCCACTCCTGTTTCAAGAACAGGTATCTTAACCCCGCCAACAAACGGTAAGAGTTGGGGGGGAGCTGGAATGGGGCCAACCTCACGTAGTTGAGGAAATCGGCGAAGTACTGGTCCAGCGGGAGGAAGGCCCACGCCTTGAAATGTTCGTCGCTCCAGGCCGAGAACACCTCATCAAGCGGCGCGCAGCTCCGCTTGCCTTCTAAGGGAGGTCGGGCGATCACGGTTCCTCTCCCCAGCTCGATGTTATGGGAGAGGAATATTTTGTTTACCCTTGCCTGGTCAGTGATCTTCGAGACGATCTTCTCTGCCTCGAAGAACGCGTCGGGGGCCACCTCGAGCTCCCGTTCCACTGCTGGCCCGAAGCTGGGAATCGGGGATTCAACCATCACCTCTTTTCCCTTGTTTTGTTGGGAGGACGAGCTGCCTGCGGACTTCTTGGGAGCGTTCTTCTTGGGTCCCATCTGGTCGCCTAGCGAACAAAAAAAAGAAATTTTAGAAAAAGGCGACCTAAAAATGGAGAAGAATCTGAATGTGTTTCCTTGACACGAGCTGAGGTAAGCCCAGCCCATGGAGAGTGAGACCACGCGGTTCTATGAACACGCGCTTGTGCTCCCAACAGATCCCCGATTACTCAGAATTCGTGTGTCAGGAGGGTCAGGATAGAATTTTCCTTGGAAGGAAAGTTTCAGTAGGCAAGAAAGGCAAAACCGCCTGTGAAGCGTGTCCCCTAAGCTACCCGGTTTTGCACCCAAAATACTGGGTACTTTAAACCAGCATACCTAAAATCCTACCCAGAAAATTTCCCCAGAAAATGCACCCTATAAACAATGCTCCTAAATGGTTTTCTACTGCAAACGATACCCTAACCTAAAAGGCTTTCACCCTTCATGCCCACAAAAAACCAACGGAACATTGCATGCGGCTACAGTAAATATTTACCTAGGCTACAGTGAAAAATAATTTCAAAACATGCACAGTCAGGAGACTTACAGAGTGTTCTGGTCGAGAAGAGGATGAAGGGATCGCCTGGGTTAGGGCTTCGTCGGAGTAGTTAATTCCAAAGCTTCGAGGGAGCCCTTGCACCTGAACTTCTTGAGTGCTGGGAATGACGACCGGAAAGAAGAAGGTTTTTCTTTTGAAGATGAAGAAGAAAGAAGAAGAAGAAAAATTCTGGAAAATTTTAAATGAACGAGTGGCCCATGCGTAAGGTGGCCACCCCTTTTATATACATGAAGGGCCACGTGAGGAGGGCCGTTGGATTGCCCTGATGTGGGATCCAAGGCTCTCCACTCGAAAGGCGAAACGACGGCTGAGTATAGGCTAGGCCATAAAATGCAGTTCTCGGAAGACGTACCGTCATCAACCACAATGTTCCACGTATTCGGCGCCTGCGTAAAATGTGGAATATGAAGAGTTCATGGGGAAGCCTAAAAGCCCTTACTGTGGCCCTATGCGACGTCGTGTACCACAAGCAGGGGCTTGGGGGGAAAATGTACGCCCTGATTTTCCCACGGGCTGTTAGCGAGCTGAGATACGGCCTAATCATGTCTACCACGTGGACATCCCCAAGACCGAAGCTGCCATCATAAGATCCTACCTCCTTGGCTCGAGGTAACCTAAAGGTTCGCCAAGATTACTTAAGGACTGAGTCTGGACTCTGAAGGCCACAGGTCGAGGGAAGCATCCAGCTTGTGGTACGAGCTAGAGTTGGAGGATATGACCTTTTATAAATTCAACCACGCAAGGTAAACGTGCATATATCAAACATCACGTGTCTGATATATCCCTGACTTCTCGGACACGCAGCATGAACGTGCGCATTCTGGCACCCACGACTAGGTTGGGCCGTGCGGCCCATTATCCCCCTTACCTATTGATTAGACCACACTTCATGTGTCAGGTTTTAGGAATTAATCATGAATGTCACAGAGTTGGCATGATAGGTAAGAAGGTCACGGGATGACCTTCTTACCAACTCCCAGGTGCCATCTCCTATAAATATGGAGACCCTGGGAGTTGCCAAGGGTTGGATTCTATTGTGTAAGAAATACCCTGTAAAAGAATACCAAGCATATAACAATAATATTGACTGGTGGAGTAGAAGGATTTTAACCTTTGAACCACCTCAAAAATGTGATTGTGTCACCATTCCATTTACAAAGATCATTCATGTATTTCGGTTCAACATAAGCACTAATCCCTTCCTCTTATTTTCTTAATTACCTGTTGGCGAAGAACCGCGTCAACAGGTTCGATGTTTGATCATATGCGTTGCGTCTTATAGTTAGGATTTTGATCTCAATAGGCAACATGGCCTCACATCCATAAGCCAGGGAGGAGGTATGCCCTGTTGAGGTTCTTGCTATTGTTTTGTATCCCACATGACTTGAGGTAGTTCCTCCGGCCATCTCCCCCTAGCTTCTTCTAGCTTTCTCTTCATAAAACTCTTTAGAGTCTTTTTTACTACTTCGACCTGGCCATTTGCTTGTGAATGGGCCATAGAGGAGAAGCTTTTAATTATCTCATTTTTTCGCAAAAGTGTGCAAACAAAGCACTGTCAAATTGGGTCCCATTGTTCGACACAATCTTCCTGGGCATCCCGTATCTACAGATGATGTTTTCTACTATGAAGTCTAGGACTTTCTTCGAGGTGATAGTTGCTAAGGGTTCGGTTTCGGTCCACTTCGTAAAATAATCAACGACAACTATAGTGTATTTTACTCCACCTTTTCCGGTTGGCAAGGAACCTATGAAGTTGATTCCCCATACCGCAAATGGCCATGGGGAGCTCATCATGGTAAGCTCGGTGGGTGGAGCTCGTGGTATTGAAGCGAACCGTTGACACTTATCACAATGCGTAACATACTCGAATGAGTCTGCCTTGACTGTTGGCCAGAAATAACCTTTACTAATCACCTTTTTTGACAGGCTGTGCCCCCCCAGTGTGGTCTCCACAAAATCCTTCATGGATTTCTTCTAAAATCTTCTTTGCCTCGGGGGTAGTTACACACCTAAGTAGTGGCATAGAGTATCCTCTTCTGTATAATTTTCCTTCCAAGATGGTGTATCTTGGTACTTTGTACATAAGCTTTCTAACCTCGTTCTAGTCTGCTGGGAGACTTCCGGTTTTGAGGTGGTCAACTATCAAGGTCATCCAGGTGGGTTGCAAGTTAATCATATTTACATCTTCTTCCTCAGGTTCGATTATGCTCAGAACCAGTAGGAATTATACTGGAACCACGCTGAGTGTGTCAGTCTCTTTGGTCGTGGTGAGCCTAGCTAGTGCATCTACATTCGAATTTTGTTCCCGGGGAACTTGTTCTATAGCGTATAACTCAAATTCCCCAAATGCTGCCTTAACTTTCTCCAGATAGGCTGCCATGTTTATGCCACGAGCCTGATATTCACCCAGGACCTGGTTAACGACCAATTAAGAGTCACTTTAGCAGTAGATGGTCTTTCCTTTGAGCTCGGAGGCTATCCAAAGACATGCTAATAATGTCTTGTACTCAGTCTCGTTATTCGATGCCTCAAAGCCAATCCTTAACGCCGAATGGAAGTGATTTCCTGTCAGGGTGATCAAAATGATTCCTGCCCCCAACCCATTTTCATTAGAGGACCCATCGACATAAAGTCTCCATAACTTGTGGGCTGGGGTTACGACTTCCTTGTTGGAGATTCCTGTACATTCGAAAATGAAGTCTGCCAAAGCATGCCCTTTGATCGTTGTTCTAGGATTATAGGTGATCTCGAACTGTCTGAGCTCGACAGTCCATTTCAACAATCTCTCGGATGCTTCGGGCTTAGATAATACATGCCTTAATGGCTGATTAGTTAACACATGGATAGGATGTGCTTGGAAATAGGGTCGAAGCTTTTGAGATGCATGTTTTAGGCACAAAGCCAGCTTTTCCATTAATGGGTATCTCGATTTTGCCTCTAGTAACCTTTTACTGACGTAGTATACAGGTTTTTGTACTTTCTTATCCTCCCAAATAAGTACTGCTGTAATCGTATGATCGGTTGTGGCGAGGTATAAGTACAAGACTTCCCCAGTGATTGGTCTAGACAAGATTGGTGGCTTGGCGAGGTGTATCTTAAGGTTTTGGAACATGATTTCACACTCATTCGACCATTCAAATTTATTGCCCCCTCTCAAAAGATTAAAGAATGGAAGACACTGATCCGTAGATTTCGAGATAAACCTACTTAAGGCTGTCATTCTTCCAGTTAGGCTTTGAACATCTTTATGTTTTCAAGGTGAGGGCATGTCAATTAATGCTTTAATCATGTCGGGATTAGCCTCTATACCCTGAGCATTCACTATGAATCCGATAAACTTTCCTGAGGATACTCCGAATGAGCATTTCTATGGGTTAAGTCTGATATTGTATTTTTGGAGCAGAATGAATCATTCAGCGAGATCGTCCATATAAACTTCCATGTTATTCCCTATCTTCTCAGTGAACATCCTATTCACCAGTCTTTGGTATGTGGCTCCTGTGTTCTTGAGCCCAAAAGGTATTACATTGTAGCAATATAAGCCCTTATCGGTCATGAAGCTCATATGTTCTTGGTCGGGTGCATGCATGGCTATTTGGTTATATCCACAATAAGCGTCCATGAATGACATGATGTCATGACCTGCAGTGGCATCTACAAGCTGATCAATTCGAGGCAAGGGAAAACAATCCTTGGGGCATGTTTTATTGAGATTCGAATAATCGATGCAAGTTCGCTACTTTCCATTGGACTTCAGAACAAGCACATAATTGGCTATCCAATCAGAGTAGAAAGCATCTCGGATAAACCGATTTTCCTTTAGCCTTTCGACTTCCTTTTTCAGGGCTTTCTTCCTATCATCGTCCAGGAGCCTCCTTTTTTGTTGCTTCGGAGGGAAGCACGTATCTCTGTTGAGTGCATGGCTTATAACGCTCGGACTGATCCCTACCATATTCGAGTGTGAGCATGCAAACACATCCTGGTTCTCTCTCAGGAAGTGAGTTAATTGCTATTTCGCATCCTCATAAAGGCTCTATCCTATTTTCACCACCCCCGTGGTATCTTTCTCATCTAGCTTTACCTCTTCAAGCTCTTTGGTTGGTTCGAGATCGGCCCTTTCTTTTACTCTAGGGTCGATCTCTTCTTCGATTTTGAAGACAAATTCGTTTATTTCCCGAATAACAACAAGTGCTTGTGCACTTGTTTGGTTCTTTCCTCTAATGGAAATGCTAGTCTCCCTTCAGCGTCCCGATGCCACTAGACGTCAGGAACTTGATGGCCAAATGCCTAACAGACGATATTGCCCCCAGCCCAATCAGGGTCGGTCTCCCGAGCAGTACTTTGTAGGCAGATGGGGTGTCCACCACTATGAATTCCATCATCTTGGTCACCGAGACCGAATAGTCTCCCAAGGTTGCGGGGATCTCAATGGATCTCGTGCTGGCAATCCCTTCACCTGAAAATCCATGCAACGTCATTGCATAGGCTTTCAAATCTTGAAGCATTAGTCCCATCTTTTCTAGAGTGGCCTTATAAAGGATATTGACTGAGCTTCCGTTATCTATCAGGACTCTGTGCACCCTTTTGTTGGCAAGCTGAAGTGTGATGACCAGAGGGTCATTGTGGGGGAACTGAACATGCAAAGCTTCTTCTTCTGTAAAAGTAATGGATTGAGATTCAACCCTTTGTTACTTTGAAGCTCGCAGTTCAGGCTCATAGGGAGAACCGTCTCCAGTGTTAAGCTCATTCACATACCTCTTCTGGGAATTTCTGCCCAATCCAGAAAAGGTGTGGTCCTCCGGAGATGGTTACCACATCCTCCCCATCTATTGGGGGAGTTCGATCATCCTCCCTTGCTCAGGAGGTGTTATTCTATTAGGTAAGTTGCACAGAGGTTTCCTTCTGTCCAGCTGATGCCTGAGTGGTATTTCGGTTTCTTATGTATTATTTGAATAATCCTCGTGCTTGGGGCTAAGCTGAGTAATTCTCTCCTGGACCAAGTCCACTGGAGGCTAAGCTTGTGCTTGGGGTATCTGGTTATTGTTTATAAAAACTCCAGCTCCCTATCCCAGTATAGGGCAATACTGGTTCCCATATACCAGCTGCATAGGTTCCTTTCGGCTGTTCAGATGTGCACGTAAATCGAGGTTCGAGGGATTAGCTTGCCCCCCGTTTTGGTTTAGATGATCTCGAAGATCAGGATTATTGTCATAATTCCCAGTATTCCTAGGTTCGGTATTATATACACTTACAGACCTGGTGAGGTCCAAACTCCCACTCATAAAGCTAACATTTCTTTTTAGTTGACGGGCTCGATGGTTACGAGGTGGATCTTCCACTGGCCCTCTTGCTCCAGTTGTCTATGATATCGACTTGTGGCTTCCTGCTGGTTGGGCTGCCCTATGTCCTCGGGTTGTCTCTCGCTTGCCCCCGTGTCCAGGTTGAGTTTCACAGTTCCCGTCTCGGCTGCCACTTCGAGATGGCCTTTGTGGTGCACACTTCCTTGCCTGGTTCATATTAGGAGCAGGCTGGGGTGCTTCTCGGATCGATGATGGGTGCCTTATGGGAGACGGTGGATGCCTTATAGGCGATGGTGGAGGCATTCCATTGTTTGGCCTGAAAGGTTCAGAATTGGCTCGGACTGGCTCCGGGTTATTTCTGACAGATTCAGGTTTAGTGCTCTGAGCTATTGGGGGAGCTCGGTTATTCCGTGCTCCTGCAGTTACCTATCGGATTATCAGTAGTATTAGTTTGAGTATTCCTCCCAGGGCGATTGCCACCAATGTTTGTCGTGGGCCTTGGTTGGGTCTACTACGCCCCTTGTTCGGCCCTCCTGGCGGTCGTGCTCCCGTGGGGACGCCCTCTGGACCTCCGGCATGGTGCCTGGACTTCTACGACCTGCCTAGCCAATTCTTTATTGCGTCGTGTGGCTTTTGCCAATTGTTGGCGCAGCTGGCGATTCTCCATTCCCACAATGGGAATGTACCTCTCAGGATTATAATAGAGGTCCTCGTCGGGCCTAGGAGTAGGCAGCCCCCTGGAGTCAGATGATGCACTCCCCTCGTCTGGGTCGTAGTCTGTCATTGGTTGTTTTCCAGGCCTCCGGAGATAATTCTCAGTTTGAGGAGTTTGCTTCTCAAGTATTTGGGGCAATGGTCACCCACCAGCTCCTGGGTTGTTCGCGGTGGCCATTGATGCAATGCAGGAGGTTTCTGATTAAACAATACAAAGATTTGCCAATGCTCTCAACGAAAGCACCAAACTGTTGACGCCGTTTTTCATCAACTTAAACTTGAAGAGCACTAAACAATATTTTAGAAAATAAGAAAAGAACAATAGAACTTTTACGTGGTTCAGCAGTTAAAATCTGCCTAGTCCACGAGTCAATATTATTAATCTTAATACTCTCTCAAAGCTTCCTCAGAGCAATAGCAATTCAACGGAGTATTCTTAATACAAATTTGTGTGTGAATACAAATGAAATTACCAGGCTATTTATAAGCCTGATTGGGAAAATATCTTCCCCTGATTCAGTGAAGTTACAACAAATTATTTTAATAAGAAATAAATTTAAATAAATACATTAAACAAATAATATTTCATGATAATTAAGATTTAATATCAGATAACAACAAATCCCTAAGGAATAGGGATCTCCTAACAGCTGTTGTGTGCAAAACACATTGTTGACCTCGAATGCAAGTTTAATGCGTTTTCGAGATCGACCAATACTTCGAGCTTACACTAAGACTCGAATAACACCCACATGCATCAGAGAAGATTACTTCGTTCGACCTTGAACCTTAAGCTCGAGTATTTTAAACTTGTGCTCGATCGCCAACAAGAACAGTGTAACAATGTGCAATTCTTTTTTTATATACCCCACCATGATTTTTCAAAAAAATAAAATTTATAATACACACATTAACTATTAAGAAAATCATGTAAGTAAAAATACCTAATATGTAAAATCTTTTTAAATTAAATTAAAAAAATAAAAAAAAACTTAAATAAATAAATATTCACTTTAAATTAATATTTTTTCCTAGTCTAAATTATATCAATTTAAATTTTCTCAAATAATAATAATATTAATTTAAAAAAACCATTGCAATATATAAAAATAAAACCTCAATTTAAGTCAAGAAGAAAAATATAAAATTCCAATCTAATTATACTCTTGACAAAGAATTATTATTTTAATTTTTGAAAGGTAAGGAAATTTCCATTAATAAGCCATTGCATGAGGATATCGCCCATAAAACATGATCAACAATAATAGGTTAACCAAGTCGTTTAGAATAAAAAGGAAGAAAACCCTAACAACTACCCCAACTAAAGGTCCAATAAGTCGCTAGCTACCGAGCATAAAAAAAAGTGTAAGGTAAACTAGGTTTCCAAACTAAATGAGCATATGATAGATTTATCTCACTAATGACAATCAGCCAAAAGTCTTCCAATAAAAATTGGGAAAAATTAAACCAATTATTCAAAGAAGAAATAAGGGCAACATAGAAACGACCAACTATGCTCATGAAACTCGACGCAAGAGATCGGTAATTCACATAGCACAGGGCCAATAAAGATAGAGATCGAGGACTCTCCCGATTCTTAAGGCAAAGGGAAGTATGGTCGAGATCCATGCATAAACAAACTCAACAAATCGATGAACCGTCAACCATTAAAAAGGACAAACAACCATTCTCCCAAACACCAAAACTAAACATACACGAAACTAAATAAGCTTCACCAAACACACCATGGATCCCCACAAAAGAACAACAAACCGATAAAGGGTGAACAACACCATTATTAATTAATTGTATCATAAAAAATAGATAAAGAAAAAGACATATAAAATAAAATGACAACAAGCATGACAAGGTTGACCAGCCACCAAATCCCTTCAAACTGAACCATCCCCCCCGACTTCCTCCCTAAACCGCAGGCCACCAACAGGGCCCAAGACCCACCATCAAAGACCCATAAGGCAGTGAGGGAACCCCGTCCCCAGACAAAGCACCCCTACCGCAAACGGAGCGCTGCCCTTGACCGATTAAGACACATAGATCTGACAAAGCCCCCGGCCAGAGAAGCAAAAGTCACGGGAAGAGAACAAAGAGCGAAGGAGTCGACAACCAACTACCTACACATCAGGAAGACCTCTCAACCAAAGCCTTGTTGATGCCCTGAGGCCGACCGGCGAAGCCCCGACCTAGAGGAGATCAGTAAATTGCGACAATGCAAGGCACATAGAGAAAGATAATACGATAAAATCCTAGTTGTGAAAGTCGAATAATTATTATTTTAGACTATTATTTATTTTACATAAATAAATAATTCATTAAGGGTATTTTTTTTATGTATATACCATAAAAATAAATTAACTACATTATTCATACAATATAACATAATTACATAATACTATACAATCGATATAATTAATTGATAAATATATCAATCTAATTAATGATACATATCAAGGAAATTATAAATATTTTTCTATCTCTTCTATATAATAAGTGTGTAGATAATGGAAAATTTTTGTTTCAAAGGGTTTTTTATTTTTTTCGTTAATTTTAACGGAATATTCTTATATATAACATAATATTCTTATATTTAACGGTAGATTGTAAACATGGTTTAAACTCAAATCAAATTAAATAAATAAATAAATAAACGAATTAAAATAAGATATTTTACAATGACAATTATTTAAAAATAATAAAAACCATATATTTTATAACTTAAATAAAATTTAATTAAACTTAAACTTAAACTTCACGTATTATAATAATATCATATTAAATATATAACATAATATAATCTACTATCAACTAGAAAGAAACTTCTAGCAACAAACTTAAATTTAAAATCTATGTATAATATTAATATTATATTAAACATATAATATATAATATCTTGTTGTCATTGCCAAATTCAAAAACTAGAACAAACATAAACTTAAACAAAAATAAATAAATAAATAAATTAAAATATGATATTTTTAAGAAATTTTATGATAATTTAAATAATTAAATCATATTTATTTAAAAATAATAAAGTCATACATATCATTTTTTTTATCTTATAAATTTGTGTGATGGTTTATTTTTTATCAAGTGATTGGAGCTCTTTTTTTTATCAAATTCACCAAAGGACATTGCGAGTTACATTGATAACTAAAAATAGTTTATGCGTGTATACTACTCTATACTATGACTTTTTCTATTATTATTTTATTCTATTATTAATTTCTTTTTAAATATTATTGTAAAATATATATATGTCATGTGTCCATATAAATAAATATATCTATGTTAATGTTGTGTTTATAAGTTATATGTAGAAATTATTAATTCATTCTATTATATATTAAAGAAAAAAAAGTTAACCGATTTTTATTAAAATTACAAATAATGTTTTGCTATAATTTTTTAATACATTTATGTCATACATTATAGGGAATATACTCATTTGGTACCCTGTGTTTTTGCAAAGTATCATTTTGGTACCCTCTTGTTATACCCAAAAATTGGAGATCAATAACGTGGCAATAAATGTGACAAGTGGCAGTGCATGGTCAGTAAATGACACGTTAATAGTCAATAAATACGTTGACTCCTCAGAGTTGTGATAAAGTGACCTAGTAGACTGACGAAGAATTTGGACTGCATGAAGGATGCCATAACCAAGCCAAGTGCACCTTGGTCCAAGGAGGCTAAGGAGAATGCATCCTAGGAGAGCTAAGGAGAGTGCATCCTAGGAGAGCTAAGGGGAGTGCATCCTAGGAGAGCTAAGGAGGGTGCATCAAGGAGAACTCAAGGAAGTGGTCCTAGGAGACCCCAAGAGAGTGATCCTAGGAGACCACAATGATAAGATGCCAAGTGAAGTGCCTCGGACTTGTCCGAGGAGAGATGCCAATGAGGATGCCTCGGACCACCTTGGTCCGAGGAGAAGGCCACAAGGTCCGATCGGACCTTGATTGGAGGAGGTATGCTCGGACTTGTCCGAGGTGAGAAGCAAGAGGAAAATGCCTCGGACCACTTTAGTCCGAGGATAAGGCAAGAGGTGCTTGGCTCGGACCACCTTGGTCTGAGGAGAGCCAAGCATATATCACCTTGGTCCAAAGAAAGCTTGAAGGAGTAATCAACATGCATGTGAGACTACGTCAAAATCCCCGGAACGACTTCAGCAAGAATTGGTCTAAGCACCCGGGAATCTCTCATTCCTCACTCAAATTGAGGAATCTGTTGTATTTTATATATTTTTTGTAATTTAAATATAAGATGAATAATAAAATATCCCTATCTAAAGGGGATATCAGTTGAGTATCCCAGGCCTATAAATAGAGGGCTTAGGGGATGAGAGAGGGGCTTCTTCTTCTGCTTCTTCTTTCTAGAGAGAGAAATTTGGGTCTGAGTATTCTAGAGAGAGAAAGTGCTGAAATAAGAGAGAATTCTTGTATTTTTGCAATCTGTATTGAAGAAACTCAGTTGGCTCAGTCCATCTGATCTTGAGTACGGATCTATAAATCACAACTCTAAGTAGATTAGGTTATTACCGACAATCGGGGCTGAACCACTATAAAAATCTCTTGTGTTATTTACTTTTCTTGTTTAAACCGTCTGTGTCGTTTTTATTTCTCTTGAAGGCTTGTCGTATTTGACGTTCTCACGTCGTTGGCTAAAAACGCAGTCCACACCTCTATTTTCAATAATGCTCATATGGTACCATGTATTTTAAAATCGTACATATTTGGTACCCTAAACTTAGATTTGATAGATAAAATTTTGTTAATATGATCAAACCGTCATCAGTTATATGTAATTATGTAATTAAATTTAAATTTGTAACTTACATAATTGACAGCAGTTTGATTAAATTGACAAAATTTTATCTATCAAATCTGAGTTTAGGGTACCAAATATGTACGATTTTAAAATACAGGGTACCATATGAGCATTATTGAAAACATAGGGTACCCAAATGATACTTTTAAAAAAACATAAGGTACCAAATGAGTATATTCCCTACATTATATTAAACATATTTTATTTCTTTTTATGATATTATTTATTATTTAAAATTTATATGATAATTAAAAATAATAAAAATAAAAACATCTTTATATAGTATTTATAATTGAATATTCATACAGTTATTCAAATTTTAAATAATTTTATTGAACTGCCCAGTTTATTTCTTTTTAAAATAACTCAACTAAAAAAAATGCAGGATTCATCTTCATACACCTTGCAAAATGGATTCTGGTAAACAAAGATGTGTATTGGTATAGAATTTGTTCTCACAGAAAGAAGAAAGAATTCTGCAACCATTTTTCATCAATCAACAATATTTTGTCATCTGAAATATTTTGCAGCTGTCGGACTCCATTTTTTTCGGCCAAAAAGTTTTCAAGGTGATTAAGAATTTTTTTTCTCCATACATTCATTTGATTTCATTGATTAAGGATTTTGTTATATTTCAAATATGTATTTCATGAAACAAAAATTGAAGCACAAAAACACCAATAATCATCCATTGTCACTACACATGTTTGTTTAAAATATAAAATAATTAATTAAAAGAATACACACAAAAAAAAAAAAAAAATCGGTATACGATAAAAAGACTGATAATTCATACATTCATTTACATATTTGTTTATTAAAATATTAAAATAAAAACTATGCATATTAAAATAAAATATTTTGTTTTTTTATCCATTACGTAACACATAAAATGTAAAAAAATCAACAAAACTGTTTACTTTTTATTAGACTTTCAACTAAAATATACTAAAAAAATAAACAACACTACAACATCTACAATTAAAAAACAAAACGTTGATTTATGAAATATCTACAATAAAAATAATATAAAAACACAACAAAAAAAATAGAAAAGGATAATAAACACAATTAAAAAAAAAACTATAAAAAGATAGTATAAAAAATGTTAAAAAAACAATTTGACATAAAAAAAAAAAAAGAAATCAACTATTAGTAAACATTTCGTATCATAAAAGGAAAATTTATGAAAAAATAAACCTTAAAACTTGCAACTATGTAATGCACATAATAATAATAATAATAATAATAATAATAATAATAATAATAATAATAATAATAGCATAATAAACAGAATTGTATAATTTTGTTATATTTACCTTTCAAAACACAACAAAAAATGAAAAATGTAAACAATGTGAATGGATTTTGGGTTCAATCAAATATGGTAACTTCTAGATTACAACCTATTAAATTAGTATTTTTTTACCTGAACTCCATTAAAAAAATAAATTAATTAAAAACAAGTCATACAATCAAATAATATAAAAAAAAAGGAAATAAATCAATAATATTTTATAATCTGGTTATAAAAAATATATTAGGATTCATTGGCAAAATAATAGCCTCTTTTTATAGTGCAATTTGTACTTTGGCCTAATTTCAATAATTTTTAGCTAAATGACCTCTTTTATTAATGAATTTTTTGTATTACCCATTTTACCCTTAAAATAAAATAATAATAAATTAAAACAAAATCCCTAAAAACTATCATCTTCTTCCTCTCACCCATCCACAACCACCCACTCTCATCCCGCCGCCGCCACCACCACCAGCAACAACTGCCCTTTGCCGCCGCTACCGCCGGTGAACATTGCTCATCATCGGCTGCCACCATCTCTCCACAAATCTGGCCACCACCCATTCAAAAGGTTGGTTTATACTTTTATGAAAAATGAAAATTTTGATATTGTTTTTGTATATTTAAAATGCAAAATGATTGCTTTAGTATATTGAAAGTATAAGTAAGGATTTAGGTTTATTTCTGGAGTTTTATGGTGGTTAAAGCTTGAAAATCTAAAAATAAATTATAGTGGTTTTGGCCATTTTCGAGAAAGAGAAACCCATAATTTTTTGACAGCTTGTCTAATTTTTTGACAAGGAGTCTGATATTTTAGACCAGTTATCTAAATTTCAGACCAGTAGTCGTATTTTTTCGACCACCTGTCTAAATTTTAGACCATCTGTCGAATTTAGACAAGTAGTCTAATTTTTAGACAGGCCGTCATATATTTTCAACCACCTGTCGAATTTTTAGACGGTTTGTCAAATTATCAAACAAGCTGTCTAATTTTTAGACAGGTTGTCGAATTTCTAGATTTTCAACTTGATTTTCATTTTTTTTATATAACTTTTCAATCAAAGTAATACCAATAATTTATATTTGTTTATTGTATTTTTTTTTTAGATGTCATTCAAAAATATTGTAATATTATGTGACGAATTGTGGAAAAAGAATGAAGACTCATGGAAATGGATTTCAAATGACTCACGATCAAGATAAGTTTGGTACAAACTAACCTAACTTATGAGGAGTTAGTTGAACACATTTATGAAGTTACAAAAATCGATCGCAACCTCTTATGTTGACGCCGTTTTTCGTCAACTTAAGTAGGAGAGCGATTAAACAAGAAAATATTGAAGGAAATGAATAAAGATGAACACAAGAGGTTTTTTACGTGGTTCAGCAGTTAAATCTGCCTAGTCCACAAGTCTATGTTATTAGAACTTTGGAGTTTTCTAGAAACTTTTCAGAGAATAGTTGCCCAGAGTTTTTTTTGTAGAAATCAGTATATCGGTCCCTTACAAATGGAGTCTCCTTCTCTATTTATAGAGGAGGTTGCAGAATTCATTCCCACATATTTCGAGAAGATATTCTGGGAATCAAATAATATAATGCTATTTAATGCATTATTTCCTACATACACGGGATCGTCCCATAAAATGTGGGATCGGATAACAGATTAAATAATATCCCTTAAACAATGGGATTGTACAACAATAAATATGTTCACATATAACTGATTAACTCAGGTACGAGATTCGTGGAATCACCGAGACTAGCAGTCGATCACGAACTCTCCGAGAGTATCAGTCGATCACGAGCTCGTCGCCTAACTTTGCCTATGCTCGGAACAAGTAGACATTGACGATGTCGCCACATTCGAATTCACACATTCCGAGCTCGAACCAGTCCAGAAGGCAATGGATGGTTTAGGGATATATCCAAGTGTTCCACCATGCTATTTGCAAGCTCGGAGCATTTTCGAGGCTACATACCTCTTCGCATCTTCAAGGTCGTCGTTTGCAGTGACGGTAAGGACGTACGAAGACTGTGTCTATTTTGAGCTTACACATAACGAGCCTAGATTTCGGGATCACAATCTCATGCTCGAAATCTGGATGTAACATTTTTCCCCCTTAAAAGTATCAGTTCGAATCCCATGAGAAGGAAACTTTTGAACTATCCTACTTGGAAACTGTACCATTAATTGCACTCAAGTGTGGACACGCGTCAACCAGGGATTAAATGGTCAGAGTACTTGAGTGTCTTTTGCCCCATGCGCACGTCCGTCCGTCTGCCAACTTCATGCCGCCATCACTTCCATTGTACCAGACCGTCGGATCAGATATGAAATATGGCTAACGGCTCAGATTAACCCGACCTTTGACATCCCTTGGGACCTATAAATACACCCCCATCGTCTTCCTCATTTCACTTTCTCGCCTTGAGTTTTAGAGGAAAAAGAAGAAAAACTAGAACCAAAGTTTGCTCTGTTCTTGCATGTTTTCCAAACTGAGAAGACAAAACAATGTTGGCTTGTTCGAATCTGTGAGATCATTCTTGCAACCACTCCTTCGGTCATCAATCTCTCTGTATCCACCAGCTTCATTGTGTAAGTATCTGTTCTTCACCCCATACATACATATATATATATATATTCTGTTTTTCCATGCACGTTTGTATTGTTGTTGCACTGTAGGCACATTTACTAGTTTAGTACTAGAATTTTTTAGCCGATACCGTGTAGTTCTTAGGTCCTTCTGATATTATGGGTTCCAAACCCAGATTTTGTGTAAAAGATGCAAATATGGCTCTTTTACTATGTTATTTAAATTTCGGATAACATATCGTGTAGACCAAGAAATGGGGTATGGAATTAGGGTTTTTAAATTGCATGTTTCCCTAAAATATCACCTTTTTGAGTAACCACCAACTTTTTCCTTGAAAATCCGGGATTCTCAAAAGTAAATCCACTTTTCCCCCTTCACGTCAAATACACACTCGGGGCTCGACTCTTTCAATAGTTTAGGTTTCTTCCGAGCCTGATCTCGTTCTTTGGATCGAGCTTATTCCATGGTTTCGAGCATTCGAGCTCAGACCATCTTGATTTTTATCTTTAATTTCTTGTGTTCCTGGCCCTCACCTTTTTTCTTTCTTGCTAGATGTCGCAGAATTTGGAAAAACAGTGGGGGTTAGTACTCCCGATTCCTTATTCACTGATAACTCTGAGCCCAGAGTCGCCCTTTACTCGGAATCGGCGGTTGATTCGTGAGCACGAAGTGAGGTGTGAGCAAGAGGATAGTCGAGCTCACTTTCGACGCCAAATCGACTAGGTCGAAGAGAGTAAGAGGAAAAAACTTCGAGTCGCGATCTATCCAGACCCGGACCCTAAGCCCAGACCAATTCCTCTCGACCCTATGCTTAAAGTAACGGTTGCTTTCAAACCAGGCGAACTTAAATTCTCACTAATGGAAGAATCAACAAATCGGCCATCCACCTCGCAGCCGACTGCCATTCCCACCTCGAGGAGAGAGTTTTTCGAGACCGAGCATTATTGGAGCTCGGTTTCTTCATTGGGAAAAATAACCAACATCCTAGATCGCAATGGCCTAGGATTTTCCGACTCGCTGAGGTGTCGAGCTCTGACCTCCAATGAATGAAGTTGTTACGCCCTGGGAGATGGTCGTCCCGACAATAAGCTGAAGCTCGTAGCTTGGACCTGCGAGCATATGAAGGTAGGGGCCTTATTGCCCTTGAAGTACTTTTTTAAGGACTTTCCAGATTTTGTTGGGCTCGCGCCCTTCCAACTCCAGGCCAAATCATACAGGGTCTTGTTAGCCCTGAGGTTGCTATACCACGAGCTAAAGTGGGAAGGACCTTCGCCAAGAGAGATTATGTATCTCTTTTGCTTGAAAAGCAACCTCTCCCAAGCTCGGGGAGGAGATGGCTTCTACTACCTTTTGAGCTATCCCAGGGAGAAGAAGATCTTCGAGGACATGCCCAACCATCCTCCTAACTTCAAGCAGGCGTTCTTTTGGACAAACGGCCTGGCTCCCTCTAAATATTATTCATTCAGACGAATCCGTAAGTTTACAATCCTTTTTCTTTTCGTGCTCGACTTTTGCTTAGGCTCAAATTACTCATAATGTTCCATTCTTCCGCCAACTATCACCGTCCTACCCCTACGGGCGCAATGAAGGAGCATAGAGAAACTCTGCTCCAACTTCCATATGGTAGGTGTTCCCTCTCTTATCTTCTTCATGAAGATAAGCTTCAAGCCTGTGGTCTCTTGGAGAAGGACCAATCAACAGATGATACTGCCTACAAGAAGTATACCAAGTGGGAGTTTGTGCCTCTCCTAACCGACAGGCTTCCTCCAAGGCAAAGCTCAAAGGTACGATTCACAGCTCGTCGTCGCAGGAGTCCATGCTCGGGGAACGACACTAATGATGAGGCCTCGAGCTCGAGTGACAGAGGTAAGGTCATTCTCAACTTAGCCTTGTGGTCTCCTTCCCTACTTAAGTATAAACCTGACACCCTGATCTTATTTGAAGATGATAGGGGAAACTTTTATGTATTGTCTTGGGTAGATGATAGGGTCCATAGGTTTGATAGCTGGCTAGGGAAATACGACACAATGTATAGTCTAAATGAGGTTTGGGATGGAATAGCCATCCAATACGGGACAAACGACTATAGGGACCTTTTGAGGTTGACTTCCACGTATAGGGAAGGACTCCCCCAGCCTCCTCTGAAGATAGGGGAATTACTTGGTCGCCAAGCACAAGCTCAAGGGAGAGTTCCAGTTAGGTTCCTTGTCATTTGTCTTTAATTCCTTTAACTGTCTGCTTTACACTAATTCTAGCATTTTGAGATCGTTTTCTAATGTGATTTGATCATGCAGGTACTATGGACTCCGACCTCGAGAATATGCTCGCCAGTGGTGAGAGGGCCAAGAAAAGCAAGCGCCCAAGAGCCTCGCATAAGTCTGGTCGGCCTGCTAAGGTCCCTAAAAGGACCGAGGTGACTCCTCCTCCCCCAGCTCCTATTATTCCGAGCCTAGTAGCAGACCTCACTCCCCAGGTCGACATTCCTGCAACAGATGCTCTTCCTTTGCCTCCAGCTATCTAGATCCTTCCAACGCTCGATTCAGTTCCGAAGAAGCCAGCGATCACTAAGGGGCGCCTATTTTCAATTTCTACTCATTCTGATGAGTATGTCATCGACAACGCTGCTGGGACTCACGGAGCCACCCTTGGCTCGGACGACCTGTCCCGAGTCAGCCAAAGCATCAGCAATCTCGGGGCTCCTCAATGGCAGTTCCTGGTTAATGCTCGAGACTCTAATGTCCTTTATGACAAGAGTACCGAGCTCATCTCCTCGGTAATTTCTTCTACTTTGCTATTTATTGTGATTTTATTCGGAGCATGCTCTAACTTGATTGGTTTGTGTGTTAGGCTCTTACTGTAGTTTCTCAGCTAAATTATAAGCTGAACAATGAGGTTCACTCGAGAATGTCCTATGCTCAGGAGTCGAAGGATCTCTAGCTCAAGCTCGTTGACGAGTTTAAGGCCACAAGGTCAAAGCTGGAGGCTGAGATCGAGAAGCTAAAGGCCGAGCTCAAAGATTGAGAAGCTTAATGCCAAGCTCAAGGAGGAGAAAAAGGCCACCGTCGAGATAATAGAGGGTGAAAATGCTCTTCTTCTTGAAGAGTTTAAGCAGAGGAAGGATCGGGCAGTTGACCTGGACATGTACAGGATTTGGGCCAGCAACGTCGATCTCGACACAAGCTTCTTAGGCTCTTTTGAGGATGAGTTTCTGGCCAAATGGCAAGCTTGGCTAGAGGCAGAGGAAGCTGCTCGGGAGGATGCTGAGAAGGCTAAGGAGGATGCTAAGAAGGCTAAGAAGGATCCTGAGAAGGCTAAGGAGGGTGCTCCTGCCTCCTAAATCTTGATCATGGGATGCATCCCTCTGAAACTTTTGTAATGGTTTATAGCTTTTGTTTTTCATGCCCTTGGGGCAAAAACAATTTACAGCTCGTAAAAGAGCTATTTACTTTCGATATGTTTAATACCATGTTCGTCTTCACTTTAATATTTTTGCTTTACATCTCTCTTATCAAAATATTTTAAGCAATTTATATTAAAAGTTTGCTTTTATGTTTGTTTATTCATACAAACACATGTTGGATTTAGGCTCAAATTTCCATGCATTCTCGCATGGTTTGCTCGATATATCCATATCCGATCTCGTTATTTTTCAAGGTCTGAACTTACTTTTACCATGCACTCGAAAGTACTTATATGGCATGTAAGATAAGTAGTTTAGTTATATCCTGCTTTTCTAGTTACTTTTCCTCGTCCTTGGGTAGCTCCCCAAAGTTGTGAGGTCGAAACTATCTTTCTGCAAGATATTCCAGCCTCAATCTTGAGTTAATTTGAAGTGGGTTTATTTATATTCCATCTTTCTGTTGATTAGTTTTAGCTGGTTTGTTTCAAACTTTTTTAGCTCGTATCTGGTTTGTAATCCATACACTTTTAATTTTAATAATCTAGTTTCGTCGAAACTATTTTAGCTCGCGCTTCTGGTTATGTCCAGACACTTTTATTTTTAATAATTTGGTTATATCCAAACTATCTTAGCTCGCGCGTTTGGTTATATCCAAACACTTTATTTTTAATAATCTGGTTATGTTCAAATTATCTTGGCTCGCGCATTTGGTTATATCCAAACACTTTATTTTTAATAATCTGGTTATGTCCAAATTATCTTGGCTCACGCATTTGGTTATATCCAAACACTTTTAACTTTTATGTCAGGTTAACGGTCTAGACATTTGTTTGTTTTCGTGTATGCTATATTTGAGTTATTCATTTTTTCAAACTTATGGTATATATACCACTGATGCCCCATTAATATCCTATGAGTGTGACCATAGGTTATTAAATTAAGAGAGTTTGCAAAAAATACAACATATTGAAACGAAAAATGATCTTTATTCAAAGTTTGAACAATTTACTAACATAAATGTTGTAAAGATAAACAAGCATGGTTACAGGAGACATCATTCCTACACTGTTGATAGTAAGGTCATAGATGTTCACCATTCCATGCTCGTGGTACCAACTCTCCGTTTAATCTCACCAATTTGTAGACGCCAGGTCGAATAACTAATTAAATTTGGTAAGGCCCTTCCCAATTGGGCTTGAGCATGCCACCGGCTGCGTCCCTTGTAGATAGGAACACACGCCTTAACACCAAGTCTCCCAATCCGAATTTCCTGTTCCGAACCTTTTTATTGAAATATCATGTAGCTCGTTGTTGATATGCTGCATTTTTCAGTTGAGCTTCATCTCGCCTTTCTTCGATCAGGTCCAGACTTACTTTGACCTGGGATTGGTTCAAGGCTTGATCATAAGCATGGCTACGAATAGAGGGTATTTCGACCTCAATTGGTAACATGGCCTCGCATCCATATGCCAGAGAAAAAGGGGTATGTCTTGTTGAATTGCGAGCCGTAGTTCGATATGCCCATAAGACTTGGGGCAACTCCTCGGGCCATTTTCCCTTAGCTTCTTCCAATTTATTTTTCATAGAACTCTTGAGAGTCTTATTCACAGCTTTGACTTGGCCATTTGCTTGGGGATGGTCAACAGACGAGAATCTCTTCATTATCCTATTTTTCTCACAAAACTTGGTGAATAATTCACTGTCGAATTGAGTACCGTTATTTGATACTATTTTTCTTGGCATTCCATATCGGCAGATGATGTTTTTTACCAAAAAGTCCAAGACTTTCTTCGAGGTAATCGTTGCCAGAGGTTCGGCCTTGGTCCACTTTATAAAATAATCGACCGCGACCACTATTTACTTAACTCCACCTTTTCCAGTTGCAATGAGCCTATGAGATCAATTCCCCTTACCGCAAATGGCCATGGGGAGCTCATCATAGTTAGATTGGATGGTAGAGCTTGCGGGATTGTAGCGAACCGCTGGCATTTATCGCATTTCTTGACATACTCAAATGCGTCTGCTTTGATAGTGGGCTAGAAGTATCATTGTCTTATAATTTTCTTAGATAACCTATGCCCCCCAGTGTGGTCCCCACAAAATCCTTCATGAATTTCTTCTAGGATTTTATTGGCCTTGGGTGGAGTCACACATCGGAGTAATGGCACAGAGTATCCTCTCCGATATAACCTTCCTACCATAATAGCGTATCTGGGAATTTGATACATCAGCTTCCGAGCCTTATTCCGTTCAGCTGGGAGAATGTCAGTTTCAAGGTAATCAACTATTGGGGTCATCCAGGTTGGTTCGGAGTTAATCATGCAGACATCTTCCTGTTCAGGCTCGCTAATACTGGGTGTCGACAGGCTCTCAATTGGCACAACATTCAACACATCGACCTCGTTGGATGTGGCGAGTCTGGCCAGAGCATCCACGTTTGAGTTTTTCTCTTGGAGAACCTGCTCTATCGCATAGAATTCGAAATGTTCGAGTGTTGCTTTCGCTTTTTCTAAATATGCGGCCATCATTGTTCCATGAGCCTGGTATTCCCCTAAGATTTAGTTGACCACCAACTGTGAGTCACTGTAGCAATGTATCGCTTTATCCTTTAGCTCCTTGGCTATTCGAAGTCCTGCCAATAGAGCTTCATATTCAGCCTCATTGTTAGACGCTTCGAAGCCAAACCTCAAGGCAGAGTGAAATCGACTTCCAGCTGGAGTGATCAATATGATTTCTACCCCCAATCCATTTTC
Organism: Humulus lupulus; assembly: GCF_963169125.1. NCBI lineage: Eukaryota > Viridiplantae > Streptophyta > Magnoliopsida > Rosales > Cannabaceae > Humulus > Humulus lupulus. The sequence goes on from NC_084799.1 coordinate 32,425,469, forward strand.
GTTGGAAGACCCATCGACATAAAGTTTCCACAGCTCACAGGCTGGGGTTATAACTTCGTCATCATATACTCTTGTACATTCCACAATGAAATCTGCCAGGGCATACCCTTTTATGGTCATTATGGGATGATAAGTGATCTCGAATTGTCCAAGTTCAACGACCTATTTTAATAATCGGTCTGAGGCTTCTGGCTTTGACAATACTTGCCATAGTGGTTGGTCAGTTAGCACATGGATGGGGTGTGCTTGGAAGTAAGGTCGGAGATTTCGAGATGAGTGAATTAGGCTAAGAACCAACTTATCCATTAATGGGTATCTCGATTCTGCCCCCAGTAACCTCTTGCTGACATAGTATACTGGTTTTTGTACCTACTGATCTTCTCGGACGAGCACGGTGCTGATGGCATGCTCAGTTGTAGCAAGATAAAGGTACAAGATTTCTCCTGTGATAGGTTTCGACAAGATGGGAGGTTCCGCGAGGTGCTTCTTTAGCACCTAAAATGCAAGCTCGCATTCCTCTGTCCACTCGGATTTTTTGCCTCCTCTCAAAAGATTGAAAAATGGGAGGCATCGGTCTGTAGATTTAGAGATAAATCTACTTAATGCCGCCATCCGTCCAATTAAGCTCTAGACATATTTATGCTTTTGAGGTGACAACATGTCAATTAACTCCTGGATCTTGTCAGGATTAATCTCTATTCCTCGCGTGTTTACGATGAAGCCCAGAAACTTCCCCGACGATACTCCAAAGGAGCATTTTTGGGGGTTGAGTTTCATGTTGTACTTTCATAGCACGGCGAAACATTCTTCGAGGTCGTCCACATGGTTATTGTTATGTTTATATTTGACCAACATATCATCAACATACATTTCCATGTTATTAACTATCTTCTCAGATAACATCCTGTTTACAAGCCTCTGGTATGTGGCTCCAGCATTTTTAAGCCCGAAAGGCATGACATTGTAACAGTACAACCCTTTATCTGTCACAAAACTCGTATGCTCTTGGTCTGGGGCATGCATGGCAATCTGGTTATGTCCAGAATAAGCATCCATGAATGACATAAGTCTGTGCCCAGTTGTGGCATCTACGAGCTGATCGATCCGAGGTAGGGGAAAGCAGTCCTTAGGACATGCCTTATTGAGTTCAGAGTAGTCGATACAAGTTTGCCATGTTCCATTAGGTTTCGGAACCAGCACTAGGTTGGCAACTCAATCAGGGTAGAAAGCGTCTCGTATAAATTGGTTCGCCTTTGACCTGTTGACTTCTTCCTTCAGGGCTTTCTTTCTATCGTCGTCCAAGAGTCTTCGATTTTGTTGCTTTGGGGGGAAGCTTTTGTCAATGTTAAGTGAATGTATTATCACATTCGGACTTATCCCTACCATGTCTGGATACGACCATGCGAAAACATCCTGGTTCTTCCTCAAGAAGCAAATTAATTGCTACTTTGTTTCTTCTGAAAGGTTTTCCCCACCTTCGCAGTTTTCGGGGGATCAACTTCTTCGAACTTTACCTCTTCGTGCTCTTCTAGCAGCTCGAGGTCAGCCCTCTCTTCTACTCTAGGGTCGATTTCTTCGTCTATTTCGAAGATCATCCCATCCTTATTCTAAATTACAACAAATGCCTGTGCACTTGTTTGCTTTTTCCCTCTAACGAAAATGCTATAGCATTCCCTCCCTGCAAGCTGGTCCCTTTTTAGAGTCCCGATGCCACTAGAAGTCGGGAACTTGATGGCCAGATGCCTCACAGACGAAACTGCCCCTAGCCCTACTAGGGCGGGTCTCCCGAGTAGCACATTGTAGGCCAATGAGAGATCACCCATGACAAACTCCATCATCTTGGTTACCGAGACTGGGTAGTCTCCTAAGGTTATAGGGAGTTCGATGAAACCCATACAGGCAATCCCTTCTCTTGAAAAGTTGTACAACATCGTTGCACATGCCTTTAGGTCGCGAAGCGCAAGTCCCATCTTTTCTAAAGTCGCTTTGTAGAGGATATTCACCGAGCTCCCATTATCAATTAGGACTCGGTGTACCCTCTTTTTCGCAAGTTGAAGGGTGATTGTAACTCCCCAACTCCAGGGACCGTTACAGTGTGCCTTGTAAACAATGCTAAACTCGCTGATCGAGTTATTTGGCCAAAATCGTGTAACTAAGTATGATTAGCGGTTTAGGGATTAAAATTTTTGGTTAAGATGTAACGTTTCACTAAAGCATTTAATATATATGTTGGGATCCCAAAATTATAATTTCAGAGTCTATTACAAGAAAATATTTACAACAGGCCGTTCTAAGCGGCAAAACATGGTTTAACCCTAGTTCCTTCTCAACCTCGGTCGTGGTGGACGAGCAGCTGCATATGTACACCTCATCACCTAAGCTCTCCAACTCAAGGATGATCCAACTTTCTTTTGCCTTTACCTGCACCACATAGCACCCGTGAGCCGAAGCTCAGCAAGAAAACTTAATATGCTCATGAACAGTTATAACATATCATTAGATCATAAGGTACACGCCCTACTCCAACAGGCAACAGATCCACATAATGTTGAGTATAACACATCAACCAATGATCATAATAATCATCCAGGACTCTTAGCCCCAATAAATAGGTGACAGTCGCAACAGTCACAAAAGTGGGTACAACCCCCTCTAGCCATGTGACGATAGGGTCACTCGGGCTTAATTGATAAGAAGTTTGAACAGGATAGGTGTATGGTGAATAGTCACCAACATAACCTTCCTCATGACCTTAGAGTCATAACCTTGGAACAGCGTTCCCTAGCCATGTGACAAACAGTCACTGGGCCATATGCCCTGGCTCTGAATAACTAGTCTCAGAGTAGCCAAGCGCTTATAAGTTCATCGACCTTAGGGTCGGTCCAGCGTTAATACCCCATATGAGTCATTCTTGCTAATATCGATTAGATCTAATCTTCATTTGGCTCGGCGTTCATAACGCTATGCCATTTCTGACTCTTAGGTTAGTAAAACACGACCAGTGTTCAACCCATTGTGAACTTGACTAGTAAATCACAGCTTCACACATGGATCTAACACCATTGCCAATTCTGGCTAATAAGTCAGTGCCACACACAAGTAAGCCATGCCACCAAACATATATCACATATCCAATATCCATAAACAAGGTATTCAGCATGCTTACTTAACATGTACTAGTACAATTAGAACTATGCACGAACACAGAGGCTCAAGCTCTTAACAATATCATACTCAATATATAAAGCATGTCCTAATCACATGTTTCTCGTGCATCATATGCATTATATTTAACACTCCAACATGCACCAATAATAGCCATGCATGTCACATATACACAACGTGCAGTTTTCTTACCTCAACTTCGAGCTAGAACCAATATAAGAATGACCCTTGAGAACGATCAACCTTTAAGCCCTTAGCGGTCACCTAATCATAACCAAATATGGGATACCATCAATAAAAATGACCAACATAGGTTACCAAACCAAAATCTAGCCTCCGGGACAGCAATCCAAACTAATCCAAGTAGTAGGAACACTCCCGAGGCCTATAGCTAAGTTCTCGGGGTCAAAACAAGCAAACGAGGTGAAAATAGGGAAAGAGCTGCGGCCCCCAGAATTTTCTAACCCAAGGGCCGCAGCGCCCACCAGGTTCACTTCCTCCACCTGCTTCTTCATGCAAGGGCCGCGACACCCCAAGAACAGGGCCGCGGCCCCCAACCCTGGGCCATTCCCAAACTTGATTTTAACACTCCAAATCCTCCAAAATCATACCTAAACACTCCCCAATCATCAAATCAAAGTTCCCAAGCTTCCTAATACTCAAAAACCCTCAAAACCCAAGGTTCAAACCAATAAAAAACTCAACAATTCACAAAGTCCAATTCTAAGCTTAAAAACTTTAGAAACTCAAAACTTCAAACTTAGATTACCTTTGATTGGGCTGTTTTCCATCAAATTCTTCGGTTAAGAAGCTTCTAATCTTTCCTAGGATCGCTATGCCTCGACCCTCGCTTGATTCCGACTCCTAGAACTCGAAATTCCTTTAAGAAGGCTTCGAACGGTAAAATAGGCTATCGGGAAGGGAGAGAGAGACTTTCTAACATACGTTCTTATCTGACAAGCTACTTCAAGCTTAAGTAACCTCAAATAAAACCTAAGGCTCGGGGTCCCGAAAACACCCCTGGGGACATTATAGTCAAAGCTTCCAGAATTCCATCTTGATCTCAAATACTCCTAATTTATCATCAAATAAACATTTCTATTACCCCCAAAATTGACCCCGTTATGACAAAATCGCTAACTCATAATCTAGGATTGCCTCATGCCGAATATCTCGAATATATCTCCATAATAATAAAATCTCATTCACAAATTACAACATGCACCCAATTTACAAATATGCCCTCAACAGGCCAAATTACCAAAATGCCCTTATCATTATAAATACCCCCATATGCATGCATTTATCATCATATAATAATATAATTCACATTAACACGCGTATGATCATTTAATGCCATGATAAATCAATTATGGCCCTCCCGACCTCCTAATCAAGGTCCTAACCCTTATTAGAAATTCTGGGCATTACAGTGATGACCAGCGAGTCATTATGAGGAAACTGTACGTGGGACGCGTCATCCTCAGTAAAAGTTATGGGTTGAGATTCAACCCTTTGTTGTTTCGGAGCTCTGGGTTCGGGTTCGTAGGGAGACTCGTCACCAGTATTTAGCTCATTCACATATCTTTTTTGGGTATTCCTGCCTGATCCTGCAATATGTGGTCCCCCCGAGATGGTTATGACATCTTCTCCATAAACCGGAGGGGTCGCTCATCTTCCTGTGCTCGGGAGTTTCTGTTCTGGGCAGGTGGTGCAGCTGCTGCCCTCTGGCTGGTGGAAGCTTGATTGGGGTTCTGATTTCTTACATACTGCCTGAAATATCCTCTCAAGATCAGGCCTTCGATCTCATCTTTTAATTGCCTGCATTCATCGGTTGTATGTTCGATATCTCTGTGGAATCTGCAATACTTGTTGGAGTCTCTTTTCGCCTTTTGGATTCTCATGGGGTTAGGTCGTCTGAAAGGGGCCTGGATTTCATTAGCCAGGTAGATATTCTCCCGAGACTCATTGAGCTCGGTATACACTTTGTATACAGATAAGTAAATTTCCCATTTCTTCTTCTTTCCCCCATCCGCCTCGGGATTATTCCCTTCATTCTTATTTTTTTTAGAAGGGTTGTCCCCAGGGGGTTTCGAGGTCGTAGGATCCACCGAGGTCGAGGCAAAGTTTGTATTTGTTGTAGTAGTTATGGGCTGAGAGGTCATATTCAATGCTGACCTCGCCTCTTCTATATTAACAAACCTCTGAGTTCGTCGATTGAACTCGGTTGAGGACCTTACTGGCTTCCTTTGTAAATCTTCCCAGAGAAGGCTTCGAGGCATTACTCTGGCTTGAATAGCCATTAAATGGCTACTATCGTCGATGTCACGAGCTCGAGCAACCTCCAAGTTAAACCTCATGAGATAACCTTTTAGTGACTCATTTGGTTGCTGTCGGACATTGGTCAAGGCAGATGCCTCGGGCCTAATGCTGACCATGGCCTTGAATTGTTTTTTGAAATCTCTTGATAGATGATTCCAAGAAGCAATCGAATGTCTTTTATATTTTTCAAACCAGTTTTTGCTGGTCCCGTGAGAGAGGCTGGGAACAACATACATCTGAGCTCGTAGCCCACGTTACTAGCTCGCATGATTGTGTTGAACGTACTTAAATGACTGTATGGATCTGAATTTCCATCAAATGGTGGGACATGAGGAATTCTAAATCCTTGAGGAAATGAGGTGCTAGAGATATGTGGGGCAAAGGGCTCGAGTTCCTCATCAAACTCTTCATCCCGTTCCCAGCCACGTCCATTCTGTCAGAGCCTGAATGCTCTTTCCAACTGCTTAATCCTTTCTTGGACTGGATCTATTGGGGGGTCTGGCTTGAATTAGCGGGAACTGGTTATCATTGATTACAACTCCAGTTCCGCGCCTCGGCACAGGGTGCTTACGCCCGTTGAAATGATATCTTAGATCTGGATTCGATGAATTATCACGCCCACGGCTATGGTTTAGATGCTCCCGTAAATCTGGGTGATCTCCTCGATTTCCAGTGTTCCTATGTTCCTGGTCATATATACTTACAGACCTAGTGTCACCCGAACCTTCGTTGACATGGCTCGTCTTCTTTCTGGTCTCCTTGTCTCAATAGTATGAGATCGAGACATTTGGCTTCTCGTGGGATGGGGACCCCTATGCTCCCTTTCTGTTTCCCCATTCTCATGCCTTCTCCTAGCTCGCCTTTCCCTATAACCATGGGCCGGTTGCGCATCTCTCAGAATTGGCGAGGGATGCCTTATTGGCGATGGTGGATGCCTTATTGGAGAAGGCGGCTGTCGTCCATTACGGGGCCTAGAAGGCCCTGAATTCGCACGATCAGGCTCTGGAACATTCTGCGTAACACTAGGATTTCGGGTCCGAGCCTCTGAGGGGGCTTGGTTATTCCCTACTCCAGTTGGTGCCTCCACAGTTGGGTTGGCAGGACCTTCAGCCCGGTTACCTCTCTGGGGTCTCGACGGAGCAGGCTACTCTGCTGGTGGTGGAGGTTGCTCCGCTCTTCGGGTGGCTGCGTTTTTGCGCGGCCATCCCCGAGGCCTACGCGGTGGGATGTGAACGTCTCGCGGAGGTGGAGCTTGGGCATCTTGCGGAGGTGGGGCTTGAGCCACCTATGCTTTGGCAGCTAGTCTAGCTGGCTCTTTGTTACGTTTCTTAGCTTCTGCCAACTGCTTACACAGTTGACAATTTTCAAGTTCCACTATTGGGACATATCTTTCGGGATTGTAGTACATGTCCTTGTCGTCCCTGGGGGCAGGTGGTCCCCGAGAGTCGGATGAACCACTCCTCTCATCGGGATCAAAATTCACCATAGGCTGCTTTCCAAGGCGCCGGGGGTACTCATCTTCATTTAGGATTTCTTCTTCAGGAATATTAGGATCATTTGCAGCCATGGCTAATTTGAGAGGCTTTCTGACTAAATAGATTCACGCACGTATTGTTTAGTGGCTCTCAATGAAAGCACCAAACTGTTGACGCTGTTTTTCGTCAACTTAAATAGGAGAGCAATTAAACAAGAAAATATTGAAGGAAATGAACAAAGATGAACACAAGACGTTTTTTACGTGGTTCAGCAGTTAAATCTGCCTAGTCCACGAGTCTATGTTATTAGAACTTGGGAGTTTTCTTGAAACATTTTAGAGAATAGTTGCCCAGAGTTTTTTCTCCAGAAATCAGTATATCGGTCCCTTATAAATGAAGTCTCCTTCTCTATTTATAGAGGAGGTTGCATAATTCATTCCCACATATTTCGGAAAGATATTCTGGGAATCAAATAATATAATGCTATTTAATGCATTATTTCCTACATACACGGGATCGTCCCATAAAATGTGGGATAAGATAACAGATTAAATAATATCCCTTAAACAATGGGATTGTACAACAATAAATATGTTCACATATAACTGATTAACTCAGGTACGAGATTCATCAAATCTCCGAGACTAGCAGTCGATCACGAACTCTCCGAGACTATCAGTCGATCACAAGCTCGTCGCCTAACTTTGCCTATGCTCGGAACAAGTAGACATTGGCGATGTCGCCACATTCGAATTCACACATTCCGAGCTCGAACCAGTCCAGAAGGCAATGGATGGTTTATGGATATATCCAAGTGTTCCACCATGCTATTTGCAAGCTCAGAGCTTTTTCGAGGCTACACCTCTTCGCATCTTCAAGGTCGCCGTTTACAAAGACGGTAAGGACGTACGACGACCGTGTCTATTTCGAGCTTACACATAACGAGCCTAGATTTCGGGATCACAATCTCATGCTCGAAATTTGGGTGTTACATCTTCGATATAAAATTAACTAACAAGATAACGACAACAGTGGAGATTGAACCAATTGCAATAAAAAATAGTAGAGACATTGTTAGTTTATTTACATGGCAATTGCAAAATAACAACAATGATCGCAACATTCTTGTACATGTCGAGAGTTTGCCATTGATAAGATTCCATGTGCTCGTGGCATCGCTGCGGCAATGTATCGTGGAGTAGATGTATATAGTCTATGCTCAAAATACACGACTGAATTTTGGAGGATGGCTTATGCAGAATCTATTTACCCTTTACCACCTGAAATTAAATGACATCTTCCAAAAGAGGTTAAGTCAGTGAAGTTAATTCCACCAGGGAGACCAAAAAATAAACTAATTCCTTCGAGATGAGAATTTCCAAAGGAGAAGATTAATTATGCACCTGAATCGTCATTACAGAAAGTAAGGGTAAGGTTTCTGATGTTGATGGGGAAAAAAGCAACGAAAGTGTTCCAATTGTGGATGTTATGGACACAACAAAACCACATGCAAGAAATGATTATTTTTGGATTTATTTTGGAGTTGGTTTGATATGTAATGTTTTGATAATATTGTATGATTTTATATTTTGGACTTGGTTTGATATGTAATGTTTTAACTAAGTTGTCTGAATATTGAAACTGGTTGTTGATAGTTTTAGACTGCATATCGAAATTTTTAACTGGTGGTCAAAATTTTTAGACAGATTGTCGAAACATAATACAACCTGTCGAAATATATAAACAGTTGGTCAAAAATTTTAGATAAATTATTGAATTATAAGACAACATGTCGATACTCAAGAGCTTCATACATATCAAATATTAATGTAATGAAAAATGTAAATTCTCCTATATTAGGAGATTTGCACATTTTTTTATTAACGTAAAAATATGACTAAAACCAAAATACTAAAGAAAGTGATCAAAAGTTATTACATAATTTTTTTTGTCGGGATTATGTGTTCATAATTTATAATAATAATAAGATGATAAATATGTGTAACCAAGCAAAATGTAAAAGTAAAACTAAAAGTATGATTTAAAAAAAAAGTAAGATTTAGTCTTTACACTCTACTTTTTATATGTATTTCATCAAAACATTAATTCATATATTCTATGCGCTATAAATAAGCTTTTAAAATAATTCTTAGCTAATATTTTTTTACCAAATTTATTAATTTAGTATAGGTTGTTGACAACTACTTTTTTTATTTTTATTTTGATCTCTTTTAATCTTCTTTATAAAGTAATCTCCCATAATTTTTTTTTTAAAATAAAATAAAATTTCCACCCTTTTAAATTTTCACAAAGTGTAAAATTATTTTTTAATTCAAAAACTAAAATAAAAAATCATTTCCTTAACTTTATACTTTATTATTTATAGATTTCTTATATAATATATAATTTCAACTAAATTAATAACAATATATAGTTTTATTTATTTTTTACAATTTTAATTTTGATAATATAATTTTATGAGTGCTATATTAAATGTATTAGGAGGAGAAGAGTTAAAAAAAAAGGGATTTTTCCTAAAATAACCAAATATCATTAAAAAAATAATATTTTTATTGTTAAACGACAATAATAACTTTTGTACGACACAAAAGTTTTTTTTTACAAAAATACTATTTACTCTCTCCTTTGCAGGTGGCAAGATCCATCATTCTCAGGCGACCCATGGCGCCGGCTAGAAGCTTTGCTTCTGTAATCAACCACTGCAAACCCAACAAGGAGAGAATTTGTAACGCCCTGGTTACTCCAAGACCGTTACAGTGAACTTTAAACAGTGCTTAACTCGCTAAACGAGTCATTATGTTATAAACGTGCATCTAGGTGTCATTAATAGGCCAGGGTAAAAATTTCAGTCAAAATGAATGGATATATTTTATTTAAAACATTAAACTGTACAAGGGCCCATAAAAACGTTTACAAGTTATTTACAATCCAAAATGGTCATTACAGTATAAAAATTACAACTCGCTGACCTAAGTAACAAAATATAGGGTTAACCCCTAGTTCCCCTGAGAAACATATTGGCCGTGGTGGTCAAGCAGTCGCATATGTACACATCGCCACCTAAGCTCTCCACACAAGGCTGGGTGAGCTTTTCTTTCCCTTTACCTGCACCACATAGCACCCGTGAGCCAAGGCTCAACAAGAAACTTCTTACTACATGTATATAACATCAATAAATGATTTTGATAATCATACTGGGGCTTGGAGCCCAATCAGATAAGTGAATATCAATAATGATTCTGGTAATCATGCTAGGGCTTCCAGCCCAATCAGATTAGTGAATATCAATAATAATTCTGGTAATCATGCTGGGGCTTACAGCCCAATCAGGTAAGTGACTAATGAGTCACAAACTTGGGCTCCGCACCCCAAGCCATGTGACATTAGGGTCACCTGAGCCTTTTGGCTCCGGCTTTAAGTAACTATCCTTTAAACTAGATAAGTGCTTTTGCTTTCATCGAACTTGAGGTCGGTCAAGCATTTCATGCTTATGTTGATAATGATTATGTCGATTAGATCTAATCTTTACGGCTTGCGTTAAACACGCTAATATCGTTCTTGACTCATACGCCAATACCATACGACCAGTGCTCAGTACTACTGTCGAACTTGACTAATAAGTCACAGCTTCACAATCAATACTGACACCATTGTCGTTTCTGACTAATAAGTCAGTACCATTCACAGATAAGCAAGACTGCTAAGCATTTACAATGCAATCAATGTCCACATATAGAGCACTCAACATGCCTCATTAATAACCATGCATGTCACATACTGGGTGCAATTTTCTTACCTCTGGTTCAAGCGTGAAATAATAAAAGAACGACCATTGAGAACAATCAATCATTTGATCCCTTAGCGGTTACCTAGTCATAACCAAATATGAAATCCCATTAATAAAATAATTCATAAAAGGTTCATGGTCTAAACCTCGCTCCCGGGACCTCGAATCCTACTAACACGGTTAGTAGATTCGATCTCGAGCCTTAAGAATTGAAAATCTGAGCCTAAACCCTTGAAAACTCCTCCCTGGCACAAAAAGAAGGGTGGGTCGTGACTTGGCCTAGTGAGTCGCGGCGCACCCCCAAGTTAGAGAGCAATCTTCCTGGGGTACCAGGGGCAGGCCACGACTTGCCTGGGCAAAGTCGCGACTTGACCCCACAAACACAGCCCCCCTGCCATTCTCTCCATTAAAAACAGCCAAAAACCTTCTCCAATCAACCCATAAATCACACCTAAGCATTACCACAACTTATCCAACACTCAACCAACAAAAACTAAGCTTTAAACCATTTAAAACCTCATCAAATTCCCATCTATTCAATCCAAAATATCAACTATAAACCAGCTGAAAAACAGAGCAAAAACTAGAAAAAAAAAAAACTATGGCTGAAACCTTACCTTAAACTCAGGTTTGAATCCCCTTCAATGGCTAAACACTAGCCTAGAACCTAAAGCTTTGATTCCCAAGTTTGAACCCCCAATCTTGCTTCAAAAATCCAAAGGAAGAAAAGAGGAAAGATGATCGTGAAGGAGGAAGAAAGAGAACTCTATTTTCATCCTACCTCTTTCTACAACCTTCTAATTTTAACATATAACCCTTGGTCAAAAGAGCAAAATGCCCCCAAGCCTAATTTAACTTTTTAACAACCCCTAAGGGCAAGACCGTCATTTCCTGTCTAATCCCGTTAATTATAATTAACGTCCTCCAATTCCCGTTATTCCCAATATTCTCAAATTGTTAATAAATCATATCCCATTACCCTCTTATTCTCGGTAATGTACTAATCATCAAATTACCCCGAGACTCACCCCGAGCCCAGTAAATAACCCCGTTATGACCAAACTGCTAACTTGCATTCTAAGATTGTCTCATGCCGAATAACTCGAACATATCCACATAATAATGTGGCATCATCCATACATTACCAACATGCATTAAAATATACAAATATGCCCTCAATGGACCAAATTACCAAAATACCTTTACAATGAAAAGTGGACCCACATGCATGCATTTATCATCATATAATAATATAACTCACATAATCATGCATATAATCATTTAATTGCATAATAAATCAATTATGGCCCTCCTGACCCCCTAATCCAGGCATTAAGCCACATTAGGGAATTTGGGTCGTTACAACTATCCCCTCCTTACATATCTAACTCTAGCTTGGGATACTGATTCTGACTCAAGCTTGGGATACTGATTCTGCATATCTGACTCCAGCTCCCAGGTCGCTTCCTCGACCTTGATGTTCCTCCATAATAACTTAACCAAAGGTATAGTTTTATTCCACAGGACCTTGTCCTTTCTATCTAGTATCTGGACTGGCTGTTCCTCATACGAGAGATCTGCCTCAAGCTCCAGATCTTTGTAACTCAAGACATGAGTCGCATCTGATACATACCTCCGAAGAGTCGAAATATAATGCCCCAAATTTCCTAATAAGGTTTAGGACCTTGATTAGGAGGCTGGGAGGGCCATAATTGATTTATTATTCTATTTAATGATAATATGCATGTTTAGGTGTATTAAATATGCATAAGAACCCATTTGTGATTAATTGGGTGATTTTCATATTTTGGCCATTTTGGGCATTTTTGGCATATATGTGTGAAATGGGCGTGGTGCTTTGTTATTATGTGGTTATGCCAGGGTTACCCAACACAAGACGATCCTAAGAGGTAAGCTAGTGGGAAAGTCACAATGGGATTTAAGCTTGACTTGGAGTAAGTCAAGGGGTATTTAGAGCATTACCGGGTTATTGGGTAATGGGAATTAATATTTGGTGATAAATTGGGAGTTAGTAAGACCAGGGGAAATTCTGGAAGTTTTGACTATAATGTCCCCGGGGATGTTTTCGGGACCCCGAGCATTAAGTTTTATTGGAAGCTACTTAAGCTTGAAGTAACCTTTTAAGAAAATAAAAAGAGCGTTCTGTATGTTCTCTCTCCCCAAAAGTTTTCTTTTCGTCTCCTGGTCGTGTTTTCGAAGATAACTTGAGTTCTAGGACTCGGATTCAAGCGAGGATCGAGGCATAGCAATCCTAAGGAGAATTAGAAGCTTATTAACCGCAGGATTTAGTTGGAAACAACTCAATTGGAGGTAATTCAAGTTTAAGTTTTAAGTTTTTAAAAGTTTTTAAGCTTGAATTGGATTTTGTGAATCGGTGAGTTTTTAGTTCGTTTGAGCCTTGGGTTTTGGTGATTTTGGACCATTGGGGAGTTTGGGAACTTTGATTTGATGATTGGGAATGTTTAGACATGTTTTTGGGAGGTTTTAAAAGGTTAAAAACGAAGAAAAATGGCTGCCCTGAAGTTGGACCGCGGCCCTGTTCTTGGGCGTCGCGGCCCTTGCTCGATGAAGCAGGTGCTCAGTTTTGCTCTTGTTGGGCGCTGCGGTGCTTGCCTCTGGTTATGCTAGGGGTCGCGGCTCAAGGTTCTAGGGCCGCGGCTCAGGCAAGCTTTTGAGCCTGTTTGGGTGTTTTGACCCCGGGAACATGGATTTAGGCCTCGGGATCATTCCTACTACCCGGATTGGTGAGGATTGATATCTTGGAGGCTAAGTTTTAGTTCAAGGATTGGTTTTAGAACTTGAACTCATTGGATCACCATTTGTGGTTGTGACTAGGTTATCACTAGAGACTTGGAATTAGGATCGTGCTTGTGGCTCATTTGTTGGTAACCTGTGCTTGGACCCAAGGTAAGAAAACTGCACCCCATGTGTGACATGCATGGTTATGATTGATGCATGTTGGATGTTTAAATGTAAACATGGATAGCATAATGAATGCTTGGCAACTTTGCCCATTTGCATATGATTATTGTTGAGGCATGCTGGATGGTTAAATGTGATGCATGAGATGCACAAGAAACATGTGATTAGGGCATGCCATGAATGATGAATATGAGATTGGTCAGAGCTTGAGTCTCTGTGTTTGTGCTTGATCAATATTATGCTCACAACTGTTAGGTAAGCATGCTGAATGTTCTACTCTTGGATGAATGACATATTGATAGCATTGCTTACTTGTGCATGGCTCTGACTAACTAGTCAGATTTGGCAAAGGTGTTAGTATCAACTGTGAAGCTGTGACTCACTAGTCAAGTTTGGCAGTGGTACTGGGCACTGGTCACATTGTGCTGACTCATTAGTCAGGACGGCCTTAGCGTGTTCAATGCAAGCCATGTCGATTAGACCTAATCGACCTTCTGCATTGAATGAATCAAAGAGCATTAATGTAGGACCGACCTCAAGTTCGATGAATATAAACAAGCACTTATCTAGCCAAAGGCTAGTCATTTAGAGCTAGGGCTAGCGAGCCCCGTGACTGTTAGGTCACATGGCTATGGGCATCGGCCCTCAGTGACATGCTTGTCAGTCACCCATTTGATAAGAGCCATTGCAGGAAAGCCTAGGTAACGGTGTTGTTACACAGCTATGGGCACTGGGCCCCTAGTGACTTGTTTGTTGGTCACTCAATATGGTTTAACAGGACCTCAAAGTGATATTCACTCATCTGATCAGAGCTGTGAGCTCTGCATGATCATCTTGATCATCATATGCATGGCTTTGGGCACTGAGGCCCCAGTGACTTGCTTGTTGGTCACTCATCATGGTTTACCAGAACCTCGAGTGTTGAGACACTCATCTGATTAGGATTGACTTGATGGTCATCCAATCAGAAGGGCAGGATTTCTTATCTGAGCCCCTAGTGACTTGTTTGGCAGTCACTCAGCATGGTTTACCAGAACCTCAAGTGTTGCGACACTCATCTGATTAGGCTGGACTTGATAGTCCTCCAGTCAGAAGGGCAGGATCTCTTATCCTGGATACCCCAGCCTTGTTTGAATTCATTTGTATGCTCGAATAAAGCAATGTTTGCTAGGCATGCTAGATATGATTTGATATCATGATATGACTGTTCATGAGCATATGAGTTTTCTTGCTGGGCTTCGGCTCACGGGTGCTTTGTGGTGCAGGTAAAGGCAAAAGGAAGCTGGACCATCCTTGAGTTGGAGAGCTTAGGTGATGACGTGTACATATGCAACTGCTCGACCAATACTTGGGCGAGGTTTGAAAGAGGAACTAGGGATAAACCCTGTTTTGCCGCTTAGAACGGCCTTTTGTAAATATTTTCTTGTAATAAACTCTGAAATTATATTTTTGGGATCCCAATGTATATGGTAGACGTTCTAATGAAACGTTATATCTTAACCAAGATTTTTAATCCCTAAGTCGCTAATCATACTTAGTTACACGTTTATGGCCAAACGACTCGATTAGCGAGTTTAGCACTGTTTGTAATGTGCACTGTAGCGGTCCCTGGAGTTGGGACGTTACACGAAACATGAAATAAGTTATGCACGGGTGACAATGTCGGTGGTAAGGCCAACCTATAGGCCACCTGACCAATCCTCTCCAGGATCTCAAATGGACCTACAAATCTAGGGCTTAGCTTGCCCTTCTTCCCAAACCTTCTCACCCCTTTCCATGGCGAGACTCTAAGGAAAACATAGTCTCTTACCTGGAACTCCACGTTCCTGCATTTGGGATATGCATAACTATTCTGTCTACTTTGAGAGGTAAGCATCCGAGGTCTAATCTTTTTAATGGCCTCATTGGTCATTTGAACTGTTTCAGGACCCAAGTATCTCATTTCCCCTGTCTCATCCCAATGAATCGGATATCTACATTTCATACCATACAACATCTCATAAGGTTCCACCCCAATGGTCGACTGATAGTTGTTGTTGTAGGAAAACTCTATCAAAGGCAGATACTTACTCCAGGACCCACCAAAGTCCAGCATACATGCTCGCAGTATGTCTTCTAATATCTTAATTGTCCTCTCAGATTGTCCATCTGTCTGAGGATGATAAATGGTATTGAACTTCAACTGTGTTCCCATGGCCCTCTATAGACTTCCCCAAAACTTGGAAGTGAAAGTGGGGTCCCGATCTGACACGATCGACCTCGGTGCTACATGGAGGTGCACGATCTCTCTCACATAGAGATCTGCGTACTGGTCAACTGTATAAGTAGTCCTCACTGAAAGAAAGTGAGCTGACTTGGTGTAGCAATCCACAATATTCCATAGTGAATCATGTTGACCAACTGTCCTGGGTAACCCTACCACGAAATCCATCATGATGTCTTCCCATTTCCACTCTGGGATATCCAGAGGCTGTAATAACCTCGCTGGCCTCTGGTGCTCAGCCTTTACCTGTTGACATGTTAAGCACTTAGCCACATATTCCACTACATCCATCTTCATCCCAGGCCACCAATACAGTGATCTCACATCCTGATACATCTTCATGGTGCCTGGATGCAAAGACTAAGGAGTAGTATGAGATTCATCTAGAATCTCTCGCCTCAAAGAAATTTCTAACGGAACACATATCCGACCTTTGTATCTCAACAAACCCATGTCTGACACTGAATAATCTCTGGACACTCCAGCCAAAACATCCTCTCTGATCTTGGTCAGTTGTGGATCACCCAACTGACTTTCCTTAATTCTATCTAACAGCGTAGACTGTAGCGTAATATTGGCCAACTGGCCCACCAATAACTCTGTACTAGCTCTGGTCATATCCTCTGCTAATTCTCTAGCTATCAGCCTCGCACTAAAAATCTGTCCCATACCCTTTTGGCTTAAAGCATCTGTTACCACGTTGGCCTTTCCTGGATGATACAGAATCTCACAATCATAATCCTTCACTAACTCCAGCCAACGCCTTTGTCTCATGTTCAGGTCTTTCTGTGTGAAGAAGTACTTCAGGCTCTTGTGATCGGTATAGATCTTACACTTCTCCCTTTAAAGGTAATGTCTCCATACCTTTAATGCAAAGACCACAGCCACCAACTCTAAATCATGAGTAGAATATCTCTGTTCATACTCCTTCAGCTGACGGGAGGCATAAGAAATCACCTTTCCTGACTACATCAGAACACAACCCAAATCCTTATGTGAGTCATCACAGTATATCACAAACTTCTCCTGATCTGTAGGAAGACTCAAAACTGGAGTTGTGATCAACCTCTGTTTTAGTTCTTAGAAGTTGTTCTCACACCTGTCAAACCACACAAACTTCTGATTCTTGTGTGTCAGCTCAGTCAATAAAGTGGCAATCTTTGAGAATCCTTCCACAAAACATCTATAATAACCTGCCAATCCAAGAAAACTCCTAACTTCAGAAGCATTCTTTAGCCTTGACCAATCTCTGACCGCCTCAATCTTGGCTGGATCCACTTTAATCTCCCCATATTGACCATGTTCCCAAGGAAAGTTACCTGAGATAACCGGAACTCACACTTCTTGAACTTTGCAAACAGTCTGTGTTCCCTCAGTCTCTGTAAAACCAATCTCAAATGTTGTTCATGCTCTGACTTTGAATGAGAATAAACCAGGATATCATCGATGAAGACGATCACAAACTTGTCTAAATAATCCTTAAACACTCTGTTCATTAAATCCATAAAAGCAGCTGGGATATTAGTCAATCCAAAAGACATGACTAAGAACTCATGATGCCCATATCTAGTGCGAAAAGTTGTCTTTGGTATTTCTCCCTCCTTGACCCTCAGCTGATGATAACCAGATCGAAGGTTTATCTTTGAGAATACCCTTTTACCTTGCAATTGATCAAACATATCATCTATCCTTGGCATATGATACTTGTTCTTAATTGTTAACTTATTCAGTTCTCTGTAATCAATACACATCCTCAGAGAACCATCCTTCTTTTTCACAAACAGAACTGGTGTTCCCCATAGTGAGAAGCTAGGTCTGATAAAACCCAAATCTAACAGCTCCTGCAGTTGTACTTTCAATTATTTTAATTATACTGGGGTCATTCTGTAGGGTGCTCTAGACACTAGCTCCGTCCTTGGTGCCAGTTCTATCACAAATTCAATCTCTCTATGTGGTGGCAACCCTGGTAAATCTTCTGGAAACACATCCAGAAACTCACAGACTAGTCTGGTCTCACTGGCATGACCTGTGTGGTATCAATCACACTGGCTAAGAATCCTATGCAACCTCCTTGCAATAGATCTCTAGCCCTCATCACAGATATTATAGGTATACGAGATCCATGCATAGTGCCAACAAACACAAAAGGATCCTCACCTTCAGGCTCAAAGGTGACCATCTTCCTTCTGCAATCTATGGTTGCCCCATACTTCACTAACCAATCCATACCCAGAATCATGTCAAAGTCATTCATAACTAGCTCTATCAAATCCATTGACAACTATTTGCCATCTACTGTCACTGGCAGTGATTTGACCCATCTCCTTGATAATACCAACTCCCTAGTGGGTAATAAGGTCCCGAACCCCACAACATAATAATCACATGGTCTACACAGTATATCAATAATTCTACTAGCAACAAAAGAATGTGTAGCACCAGGATCAATCAAAACAGTATAAGGGTTCCAGCACTAAAAAGTTGACCTGTAACTACTGAGGGTGAAGCCTCAGCTTCTGCCTGAGCCAATGTGAACACTCGAGCTGGGTCTGAGCTGTCCACCTTCCTGGGTTCTTCCTTTCTTGCTTTTGGGAAATCTTTCTTAAAATGTCCCACTGCCCCACATAAGTAGTAAGCCTTTGCCTTACACTCCCCCATTTGGCGCCTCTTGCACCTAGGGCACTCAAGATAAGTCTTCCAGGTGTCACTGCCACCCTGGTGACCAACTGAAATACCATGTGGTTGCTTGTCAGGACCTGGAGTTGGGAAGGTGTCAGGAGCCTTCCTCTTCTGATCACTGGGGCCTCCGCCCCTACCTGTACCCACAAAGGGAGGTCCTTCCCTCTTAAACTCTCTTCTGGTTGCATTATCCCACTAGATCTTGTTCTTTGTGCTCTCAGCTGTGAGCGCCTTCTCAACCACCTGTGCATAAGTAGTAACTCCTGCCACAGTGGTGATACAAACATCCCGAGCTAATCTAGGTTGTAGCCCCTGGAGAATCCTCTCCCTTCTAGTCCCATAGTGGGCACCATCTCCATGGCAAACTTTGCCAATCTATCAAACCTCAGAGCATATTCAGTCACTAATAGACTTCCCTGAAGTAATCTGATAAACTCTTCAGCCTTTGCAGCCCTGATGGCATCATTATAATAATTTTCATTAAACAGAGTCAGAAACTCTTCCCAACTCAGGGAATTAACATTTCTAGTCTAGGATATAACTTCCCACCAATTTCGGGCATCTTCCCAAAACATGTATGTGGCACAAGCCACCCTCTCATTACCAGACACCCTCATAAAGTCAAGGATGGTGGTAATCATACTCATCCACTACTCTGCCTTTTCTTGATCTGCACTGCTCTAAAAAACTAGAGGTTGTTGTTTCCTGAACCTTTCATAAAGAGGTTCCCATTTAATTCCAGCCTTTGGAAAATGCTCAACTGTTGGCACCGTTGCAGGTGATGCCTCTGGCAAAGTGTTCCCTACAAAAACCTGTTGTTGTCTCAGGAAGCGGATTTCTTCTTCCTGCCTCAATACTCTGGCCTGTAAATCAACCAGTAACTGATGCCAGTCTTCAGGAACTGACTGTGGAATCTGACTCTGGTCATTCTCTTGACCATATCTGTTATTTTCGCCCTGATCATCCTGGCCAGCTGATTAATCTGTCTGCCTTGGAAGCATAACTACAACTTATACTCTGCTGAAACAATCAATGCAGGCAGTTAGGTAGTGATAACTAAACCTCTTCCCGTCTCACGGTCCAAGAACAAGCAGATATTCATCCATGTTCCACAATCATGCATATAAACATATTGATACATGATCATAGCATTTAACATTTAACACTTATCAGTTAATAGTTCAACGATTAACAATATTGATAAGCATGTTCTAGCAATATCAGTATTAATAAGCACGTTCTTGCTTATGATGAAGTAGTCAAGGCCCAGCCTTGTTAATGTATCTCTTGTAGGCAGGTAAAACATTTTTATTTATTTAAGTAGTTAAACACATAACCACATAAATATTTACCAAACCATGAGTTGAGCTTGTCTTCAGTGGCGAGTGTACATGCCTAGCCAGTCTACAGGAACCCTAAACCTTGGCACGCTCTGATACCAAGTTGTAACGCCCTAGTTACTCCAAGACTATTACAGTGAACTTTAAACAGTGCTTAACTTGCTAAATGAGTCATTATGTTATAAGCGTGCATCTAGGTGTCATTAATAGGCTAAAGTAAAAAATCTGTCAAAAGGAATGGATATATTTTATTCAAAACATTAAACTGTACATGGGCCCATAAAAACTTTTACAAGTTATTTACAATCCAAAATGGTCATTACAATATAAAAATTACAACCCGCCGACCTAAGCGGCAAAATATAGGGTTAACCCCTAGTTCCCCTAAGAAACACCTTGGCCGTGGTGGTCAAGCGGCCGCATATGTACAAATCGCCCCCTAAGGTCTCCACTCAAGGTTGGGTGAGCTTTTCTTTCCCTTTACCTGCACCACATAGCACCCGTGAGCCAAGGCTCAGCAAGAAAACTTATTACTGCATGTATACAACATCAATAAATGATTATGATATTCATACTAGGGCTTGTAGCCCAATCAGATAAGTTAATATCAATAATGATTCTGGTAATCATGCTGGGGCTTACATCCCAATCAGATAAATGAATATCAATAATGATTCTGGTAATCATGGTAGGGCTTGCAGCCCAATCAGATAAGTGACTAATGAGTCATGAACTTGGGCTCCGCACCCTAAGTAATGTGACATTACGGTCACCTGAGCCTTTTGTCTCTGGCTCTAAGTAACTAGCCTTTAGACTAGACATGCGCTTTTGTTTTCATTGAACTTGAGGTTGGTCAAGCAATTCATGCTTATGTTGATAATGCTTATGTCGATTAGATCTAATCTTTTCGGCTTGTGTTAAACACACTAATACCGTTCTTGACTCATAAGTCAATACCATACGATTAGTGCTCAGTACTACTACAGAACTTGACTAATAAGTCACAGCTTCACAATCAATACTGACACCATTGCCGTTTCTAATTAATAATTCAGTACCATTCACAGATAAGCAAGAATGCTAAGCATTTACAATGCAATCAATGTCCACATATAGAGCACTCAACATGTCTCATCAATACCCATGCTTGTCACATACTAGGTGCAGTTTTCTTACCTCTGGTTCGAGCGTGAAATAATAAAAGAATGACCCTTGAGAAAATCTTTCCTTTGATCCTTTAGCGATCACCTAGTCATAACCAAATATGAAATCCCATTAATAAAATAATTCATAAAAGGTTCATGGCCTAAACCTCACTCCTAGGACCTCGAATCCTACTAACACGGTTAGTATATTTGATCCCGAGCCTTAAGAATTGAAACCCCGAGCCTAAACCCTTGAAAACTCCTCCCTGGCACAAAAAGAAGGGCAGGTCGTGACTTAGCCTAGTGAGTCACGACGCGCCCCCAAGTCAGAGAGCAATCTGCCTAGGGTACCAGGGGCGGGCCGCGACTTGCCTGGGCCAAGTTGTGACTTGACCCCATGAACACAACCCCCCTGCCATTCTCTCCATTAAAACCAGCCAAAAACCTTCACCAATCAACCCATAAATCACACCTAAGCATTACCACAACTTATCCAACACTCAACCAACAAAACCTAAGCTTTAAACCATTTAAAACCTCATCAAATTCCCATCTATTCAATCCAAAATATCAACTAAAAACCAGCTGAAAAATAGAGCAAAAACTAGAAGAAAAAAAACCATGGCTGAAACCTTACCTTAAACTCAGGTTTGAATCCCCTTCAATGGCTAAACAGTAGCCTAGAACCTCAAGCTTTGATTCCCAAGTTTGAACCCTCAATCTTGCTTCAAAAATCCAAAGGAAGAAAATAGGAAAGATGATCGTGGAGGAGAAAGAAAGAGCACTCTGTTTTCAGCCTACCTCTTTCTATAGCCTTCTAATTTTAACATATAACCCTTGGTCAAAAGACCAAAATGCCCCCAAGCCTAATTTAACTTTTTAACAGCCCCTAAGGGAAAAACCGTCATTTCCCATCTAATCTCGTTAATTATAATTAACGTCCTCCAAAACCCGTTATTCCCAATATTCTCAAATAGTTAATAAATCATATCCCATTACCCTCTTATTCCCGGTAATGTACTAATTATCAAATTACCCCGAGACTGGTAAATAACCCCGTCATGACCAAACTGCTAACTTGCATTCTAAGATTGTCTCATGCCGAATAGCTGGAACATATCCACATAATAATGTGGCATCATCCATACATTACCAACATGCATGAAAATATACAAATATGCCCTCAATGGGCCAAATTACCAAAATACCTTTACAATGAAAAGTGGACCCACATGCATGCATTTATCATCATATAATAATATAGCTCACATAATCATGCATATAATCATTTAATTGCATAATAAATCAATTATGGCCCTCCTGGCCCCTAATCCAGGCATTAAGCCACATTAGAGAATTTGGGTCGTTACAGAATTCCATGAACACCGGCGAGGAACCTCCATGGACGTCGGCGCCAACTACTTGTTCTCTTCTTCGCAGGCGATGAGACCACTCCTCTCTCAAGTGACCCACGACGATTTTGACCTGAAACGAGAACCAATCTCAACCTGAAACAACAACAAAACTATAGTCGATTTTGATCTGAAACAACACCATAAATACAGTCGATCTCGATCTGAAAAGCAACAACACAACAACAGTCGATCTCGATCTGGAAAAAAAATAACACAACTACAACCCTGAACTCGATCTGAAAAGAACCAACATTAAAACAACATAGTTGCCGACGATTTGGATCTGATAGCAACAACAGCAAAATCTACATGCAAAAAAGTGAAAACTACCATTCAATCTCAGAAAAATTTGTCGGAAAAAAATAACAAAAATGGGCTGGTTGTGAATAGGCAGCTTCTCCTTCACTGATCACCTATGGAAAAGAACCTCAAAGCAACGGAAAATCTCCATGGATGCCGACAATCAAGATTTGCAAAAGCAACAGTACCTAAAACAACAACAAGATATCAAGGAAACAACTGAAAAAAAACATTCAAATCAAGTGAAACTTTGTTGATAGTCTAATTTATTCATCAAATTTTGTTGATATCTGGTTGCTTTCTGGTTAATTTTGAATATCTGAAAGGGAAAACACTAAACTAAAATTCTAGGTAGTATAATGAGAACAAAGAGAGTATTTTTTAATTTCAATTTAAAACATTGTTTTTTGTCGGGTTGTTGACATGTTGTGTTGACGTTGTTGTAAATTATCTTAGCATACAAGTTGTACAGATAACGCAAAATCAATATCGAGCCAACAACGGTCTCTAATGGTGATGGTGCTGTTGCTGTAAAAAATTTAAGAAGAATAAAAAATGAAAGAAAGAGGTAGAGAGATTTGTTGGACACGAGAAAAGAAAAGAGAAAAAAATGAAATGATGAACAAAATAAGGAGATGCGGGAGAGAGATGTGTGGGTGGACATGTATGGAAAAACCGTATAAGACAAAAAAATTAAAAGTAAACAAACCGTATAAAAGAAAAAGCTAAGCAGTATAAATATAAAAATTTCTGTCCATCATTAAAAATGAAAAAATATGGCTAATTTAGATATTTTATGTAAATTTCCCTTAAAAAAATATGATTGGGGTAAAAATTTATATGAGAATATATATATGTTAATTTGTATATAGAATATAATATCGTAAATAATTAATTAATTGGAAAGGATGATTGAGAAATAAGATACCGATAAAACCGCTTTTTAGTACATTTCTATTTATTATGTAATCAAAATTACTAATTTATAAGTAACTCATTCCTTATAGATTTTACATTATGTTTGATCGCTAGAGGGAGAAGAAAGTTCCTCCATTCTACACTCACCATTTAAAACTATTTCACTAATAAAAGTATCTAATACCCTCTAATTTATCTTAAATGATGTATATATACTTGAAAATATAATATAATATATATAATAATCATATAAATTAGAAGAAAAAAAACTAGATATGATGCAGCAGCTTAATTATGATGTAGCAATTTAATTGTTCATGCATAATATATAATCCTTCGTTGTCGTATACTTATATTTTGGCATATGTATCTCTTATGTTCTTTATGGTCATTTCCTTAAGCTACTTTTGGTGCATTGTCGTTTAGCACCCTTTTTGATTTGTAATCAAAACTTGTCATTTGAGATGTGGTTTAAAAGCATCTTAACGTTGAATGATATAACCTAGCCGCAATTAATATCATTTCTATATTTATCATGTTTACTCTGGAGCATGACTAGCTCCCTTCAATCCAATAGAGTTCTTCTCATCATTTGGTATCACGAGCCTACAGCCTTCCTGGACAACTTCCATGGCCGATGCTGATGGAGATACTCGTCGTGCCATCGCCGAAGAGCGAGGTGTGCAGGCCCTTTGGGCAGCTTTGCAGACGATAGAACAATGACTTGACCAATGCCTCATTGTTTAACACCCAAAATGTGACAACCACTAAGCGGTGGTTGTAGTATAATCGGGCAGTCGATCCACAAGGAGGTAACCTAAATCAAAAGATTAGTAGAAAATAACACAAAAAGTTAGTAACAAGAAATAAATAAAATTGTAAATGGAAAGAGGTTTGAGATTTTGATATTGTATTTTTTTTATGAAATGATAAAGTGAGATAGGTGAGATAAATGTAAGATGTAATCAAGAGTTTGAGAAATGGAAAGGTTTCAAGAATCATCCATATGCTTGCTTAGTTACTTGGTTACTTGATTTAAAAATACACAAGTAAATAGTTCACATCCCAACATTTACTTGGAAAATCTAACATTAAAGTCCATAGTTTTTCTAACAAAAGTTCATTTGAGTTATAAAGTTCTTTACTTTAAAAGCACAATGTTAATCTTATGAAAAATCTAAAAATGACAAAATACCCAAGGGCAATAATGTAATAGAAGATTAGACATAAAATTATGTATCAATATTACTTTTACTAATTAGAAGCACATAGAAAGAGCATGACTAATCCTATATACTATTAGCATAAGTAAATAAAGATAGAAAAATAAAGATAGAGATGAAAGAACATAAATAACTCAAATATATTACATTAAGAACATAGTAAATCAAAGTAGCAAAATAACATCACTTGCATATGGAATCATTCCTAACCTTCCTAGGAAGATTAGGCCATTATGCTCATGATTCTCACAAAATTCTAAGAAGAAAATATGAGAAGAAAGTGAGTGGAAATTTTGCTATAGTTTCTCTACTCTCAAAATTACATACCAAGTGTGAAGAAAGTGTCCCTATTTATAGATGGAGAGAAGGACTAAAAAGAAATTAAATAACAATTTGGGGTTTACAAAATAAATCTAAAATATTAATAATAAAATATGATTTTAAAAAAAATCAAATCTTATTATTAATATTAACCTAGCTATTTTGGTGTATGGTCAAAATGTTCTTTTTCAAAAACACCAAAAAATATGAGCTTTGAAGCTCAAAGTGTTAATTTTGCAAGGCCCAAAGTGCTTGAAAGTTGGGTTGGGAGTACAATGGCAGCTGGCGAAAAAAATGGACCGGAGCTGGTTAAGGGAGAGAGCTGCTGCACGCGACCCGAGGCGCACACCCACAGCTGCTGCAGGCGGCTGACAGGTGTCAGGTGGCAGGCGTCAGAAGGCAGGCGGCTGGCAGGCGCAGATGTCAGGGTGGCAGGTGGCTCGGCTCAGCTAGGTGGCGGCGTGGCTCGGCTCGGAACGGCTCAGCTGTGGCTTGGCTGTGGGCTGCTGGATCGTGGGCCTCCATTGGGCCTCAAATGAAACAAAAAAAAGGAAGTTAATTACAATAATATCATTTTTAGCACTCATTTTTCAAGTTTAATTCTTTTCTTTTCTTTTCTATATTTTTTCTTTTAATTAAGCTCAAATGCATTATAATTCATATAAAATATTTTTAAATTAAATTAAAACTAATATTTTCCATTTAAAGAATATATCATAATAAATTCAAGAAAATATTATTCAAAACTTAATTTAGTTTGAACTTAAACTTGATAAAATGACATCTTTTGAGCACTAATCACAACCCCCAACCAGCTTATTGCTAGTCCCTAGCAGTTCAAGCGAAAAAGAAAATTGTCAAGTTGAATAATCAAGTCAAACCAAGCAAAATCATCTAAGCATTTTCAAATTATCAGCAAGAAGTCAGAAATTACTATCTAAGCTACTATAGTTGCGATTTCAGAGTTGTGTGTGTGTGCACCAAACCATATTCTTTTTCTCACAAGTCATAACACAAATAGTATCGAAAAATCTCAAGATCTCAACTCCAAATTCCTCACGGGCATTGAAAGTATTGTATGGGAAGGATTACACTCTTGGAGTTGGAAATGTAACAGTTTACGCTCAAATGAGAAAAGATAAACTTTTTAGGACAAGCAATTTGAACAAATATTGATCACAAGATAGGCAAATCAACTTATTGGAATTCAAATGACAAACAACCTTTGGGATTTACATGAGAAGGCTCTAAGAGCAAAATGACAACTAACTAACAATGATAAATAAGAAAGTGAACTATAATGATAATATATATTTTTTTTAATACAATTACACAAAATAATAGTAATAGAAATATAAATATTTTTTTGTTTTTTTTTTAACAACTACAAAATAATAGAAGGAAGTGTTGCTCTTGTTCTCTTTTTTTTATTTATTATTTTTTTTTCTTTTTCTTTTTCTTCTCTCTTTTTTTTCATTATTTTTTTTTTGACAAGAGACAACACAAAAATAAAAAGGAAATTACAAATACAATACAATAAATGGAACACAAATTTATTACAAAGACTTTTCTTAAATGGAAAATATCCCTCTAGTAAATGTCATGTTTTAAATTCCAAATATGTGACTTTACCAACTCAAATGATCAATATGTTTGGAAAGTGCACATAAGAACTCTGAAAATCACTTCTTAATAGCTAAACATAGTAAGAACTGACTCAAACCAACAAATTATACTCATGCTTGGATAATTTTGAGAAAATTTGACTTAAAATTCAACAAGACAATAATGTTTTCCAAATGAATGCTAATGACGTAACAATAAGATTTCCAAATGAAAGCCAATGCATGCTCACCACCCCCAACCAAAAATCAGACAGTGTCCTCAATGTCAAAATGAATAAGCAATGAAAAAGATAAGGAAAGAGAACACCTGGATGATGACCATGTCCATGAGGTGAGAGCGAAAATAGCCTGGTAACAAAACCCCAAAACAAAATACAAAAACGAAAAGCAGACAAGAATAAAAGAAAGACAGAAAAATAAAGATAATGAAAAATAAAAATAAAAGAACAACAACAAACCATTCAGAACGTCAGAGTGTGTAGATTGGGTCCTTAAGAAGGACCTCTTCAACACGACTCACACTCTCAATGTAATGCTTCAGTCTTTGGCCATTGACGCAAAAAATTCTCCCATCGGTTGGGTCCTCGACCTCCACCGAACCGTTGGGAAATACTTGCTTCACTACAAATGGACCAGTCCATCGCGATCGCAGTTTACCGGGATGCAAGTGCAAGCGAGAGTCGTACAGATGCACTTTTTGATTTGGCTCAAAGTGTTTTCGCAGGATTTGTTTGTCGTGAGCGATTTTCAATTTTTCCTTATAAATCCTGGAATTGTCATATGCATCGTTTCTCAACTCCTCAATTTCGGACAACTGGAGTTTGCGATTGATACCTGCGGCATTCAGATCAAAGTTTAGGGCTTTGATAGCCCAGTATGCTTTATGCTCGAGCTCGACAGGTAAATGACAGGCTTTTCCACAGACAAGTCGATAGGGAGACATCCCAAGAGGGGACTTGAAAGCAGTGCGGTATGCCCAAAGAGCGTCTAGAAGTCGTGTAGACCAATCTTTGCGGTCGGGATTTACCGTCTTTTCCAGAATGTGTTTTATCTCCCTATTGGCTAACTCGGCTTGACCATTGGTCTATGGATGATAGGCATTTGCAACTTTATGAAGTACACCGTACTTGCGCATAAGAGCCTCAAAGGATCGGTTGCAAAAATGAGTGCCTTGATCACTGATGATAGCGCGAGGGGTACCAAACCTTGATAACACATTTTCTTTCAAGAATTTGACAACTGTAGCGTTATCATTGGTTCGACATAGTACAGCCTCGACCCATTTGGAAACATAATCCACAGCGAGAAGAATGTAAAGGTAGCCAAAAGAAGGTGGAAACGGTCCCATAAAGTCTATCCCCCAACAATCAAATATTTCGATAAC
This sequence comes from Humulus lupulus, assembly GCF_963169125.1. Taxonomy (NCBI): domain Eukaryota; kingdom Viridiplantae; phylum Streptophyta; class Magnoliopsida; order Rosales; family Cannabaceae; genus Humulus; species Humulus lupulus. Next base: position 32,453,795 of record NC_084799.1, read on the forward strand.
AAGAATTGGGTTCAAGGGCATCATGTGCCGACGAGATAAGGATCCTAACTTTTGGCACCTTACACAAGAACGACAGAAATCATTGGTGTCTTTGAACAAGGTGGGCCAGTAAAGGCCGCATTGCAAGATTTTTGCCGCGGTTTTCTTCACAGAGAAGTGACCACCACAAGCATCATTGTGGCAAAAATTCAGCACACTAGACACCTCATCGTCGTGGATGCATCTTCGCATGATTTGGTCGGGGCAATACTTGAATAAGTATGGGTCATCCCAAAAGAAATTGCGCACCTCGACCAGAAATTTGCGTTTGTCTTGTGAACTCCATTTAGATGGGAGTTCACCTGTTACTAAGTAGTTTACAATGTGAGCGTACCACGGCAACTTAGCAACAGAAAGCAATTGTTCATCGGGGAAATCATCATGAATAGGTGGACCGTCAGTGGGATCGCTGAATTCAAGTCGGGACAAATGGTCCGCAACGACATTTTCAACACCTTTCTTGTCTTTGATCGTTATGTCAAATTCTTGCAGGAGAAGGATCCACCGTATTAATCGCGCCTTAGCATCCTTTTTGGAAAGGAGATACTTAAGGGCGGAGTGATCTGTGAAGATCGTAATAGGCGATCCAATCAAATAAGATCGGAATTTGTCAAGGGCAAAGACAATGGCAAGCAACTCTTTTTCAGTAGTGGAATAGTTCATTTGAGCACTATTGAGAGTTCGTCTTGCATAATAGACAACAAAGGGTTTCCCCTCCCTTCGTTGCCCTAGCACAGCTCCCACAGCAAAGTTGCTGGCGTCACACATGATCTCGAAAGGAAGACTCCAATCGAGTGACTGAATGATGGGAGCAGAAGTGAGCGAATTGACAAGCGCTCGGAAGGATTCCTCACACTTAGGTGTCCACTCAAAGGTAACATCTTTGGCTAGGAGGTTGCTCAGCGGACGAGCAATCATTGAAAAATTTTGTATGAACCTCCTATAGAAACCATCATGACCAAGAAATGACCTAACGTCTTTGATAGTCTTAGGAGTCGGCAGGTTGGAGATAAGGTCGACTTTGGATTGATCAACCTCAATTCCTTTTTCAGAAACAATGTGACCTAAGACTATGCCAGAAGATACCATGAAGTGGCATTTCTCCCAATTGAGGACAAGTCCCTTCTCGATGCATCGTTTTAAAACAGCTTCAAGATGAAGAAGACATGTCTCAAAGGAGTTTCAAAAAACGGTTAGGTCATCCATGAATACTTCCATTGATTTTTCAATCATGTCACTAAAGATGCTCATCATGCATCTTTGGAAAGTAGCTGGTGCATTACACAAGCCAAATGGCATACGCCGAAAAGCAAAAGTGCCAAAGGGACAAGTGAAAGTGGTCTTATCTTGATCCTCCAATGCAATCTCAATTTGATAATAGCCATCAAGGAAGCAATAGAAAGGATGACCAGCTACACGTTCAAGGATTTGATCAATGAATGGGAGTGGAAAATGATCTTTGCGGGAGGCGGCATTTAATTTTCTATAATCAATGCACATGCGCCACCCCGTCACCATTTTTGTGGGGACAAGGACCCCTTTTTCGTTTTGGATAACGGTGACACCAGATTTCTTGGGCACAACTTGAGTTGGACTGACCCATTTGCTATCTGCTACCGGGTAGATAATACCAGCATCTAGCAATTTCAAAACCTCATTTTTTACAACCTCTTTCATCGTGGGGTTCAGTCGCCTTTGAGGGTCTCATCGAGGAATAGCCTCGTCCTCCAGATTGATCCGATGGGAGCAAATTAACGGGCTAATACCTTTGATATCAGCAAGCGTCCAACCTATCGCAGATTTATGTGTTCGCAGTAGCTCGAGTAACTGCAATTCTTGAGAATTTTGAAGGTTGGATGAGATGATAACTGGAAAGGTTTCACCGTCTCCCAAGAAGGCATGTTTCAAACCCTCGGGAAGTTGGGTCAATTGAACAATTGGAACCTCTTCGGCTGAAGTTTTTGGCTGTGCCCTCTCGCGAGGTAGCTCTTCAAAGCGAGGTTGCCAAAACTGAGTCCTTCTATTGCGTGAGTCTATGCAATCTGATATTGCAAGAGTAGACTCAATAGAGCTTGGACTTTCGTTGTCGGACAGAAGGAGGAGTTCATCAAGATTATCAAAGTTGTTGCGCAATTGAACCTCCTCGGGAATTAAAGAGTCAATCATGAATGTTTGATAGCATTCATCATCTTCTCGGGGTTGTTTCCCGATGTGGAAGATATTGACTTCAAGAGTCATGTTTCCAAACGATATCTTCATTAGACCATTTCGACAATTGATCAAAGCATTTGCAGTAGCAAGGAATGGTCGTCCGAGGATAATAGGAATTTTAGACTCCATGTTCACCACAGATTGGGTATCAAGAATAAGAAAATCCACGGGATAATAGAATTTTTCAATTTGAACCAATACATCCTCAACGATACCCCTAGGCTTTTTGGTGGAATGATCAGCAAGCTGTAGTACAATAGATGTTGGCTTCATTTCTCCAAGACCGAGTTGCGAGTATACAGAATAAGGCATGAGATTGACACTCGTGCCAAGATCAAGTAAGGCTTGGCTGACTTCATGGGTCCCAATTTGGCAAGAAATGGTGGGACAACCGGGATCTTTGTATTTTGGCGGTGCCTTTTGTTCAATCACCGCACTCACTTGCTCGGTCAAGAAAGCAGTCTTCTTGACATGGTGCTTCCTTTTTGCAGTGCAAAGATCCTTGATGATTTTGGCATAAGCAGGCACTTGTTTAATGATGTGAAGCAAAGGAAGATTAATCTTCACTTGTGTCAAGTGCTCAAGGAGTTCAGCTCGGTTATCAGGAAGTTTCCCAACAGGTTTCAAAGCCTGGGGGAATGGTACCTTTGGGGTGGCATTGAGTGGTGGATTTTCGGAAATGAATTTTGGAATACTGGGAGAGTTGGATTTAAGGGGTGGGTCTGACAAAGTTTTACCGCTTCTCGTCGTGATGGCATTCACTTCCTTGACGTTTTGATCATTTGAATTTGAAGATTGGGCCATGTGTTGGCCTTTAACATTGAATTTCGGTTGGGAAGGAAGTTTGCCTTTTTCAGGAATGGCCAAGGATTCAGTCAATTTTGAGAATTGACATTTCATTTCCTTGATTTCTTCCATCATTTGGCGATTCAGTTTGGATTGTTCTTCCATGAATGCATGAAGAGTATTCTCGAGAGAATTGCGTTGTGGATGAGCATTGTAATGAGGTGCAGAATACGCCTTTGATGGTTGAACTTGTTGCTCACTTCTCCATTGGCCTCCAGACGATTGAGCTTGGTTGGAGTCTCTCCAACTGAAATTTGGGTGGTTTCTCCAACCAGGGTTGTACGTATGGGAGAATGGCTTGTTATATGCCCCTAAGGCATTGCATTGCTCCTCATAAACCCCCCTCATTTCATTCAAAGCTAAGCAGTCCTTAGCTAAGTGCTCCGTCCCTCCATAAACAAAGCAAGGTTCTTGCGGTTCCGCTTGAGCGACCATGTGTGACTTTTGCCCATTTTTCGTCATTAAGACCTCAAACTGCTTTTTCAAAGCTTCGAGTTGGGCCTTAATACTATCCTCTTCTCGAAGTTGATAGATCCCAGATGGTTTGTGTCGGTTGGTGCTGTCAGTAGCACTTGGACCAGTCCAGGTGTGAGACTTTTTTGCAGTTTCTTCGAGATATTCAAGAGCATCGTCTGGCTCTTTTTCGAGGAATTCACCATTGCATAGCATCTCTACAAACTGGTGCTCACGACTCGTGAGGCCTTCATAGAAGTAACTGACCAAGCGCCAGTTCTCATAGCCATGGTGCGGGCACTGATTTAACAGATCTTTGAATCTTTCCCAGACTTGATAGAACGTTTCATTGTCTTTTTGGGAAAATGTGGAAATCTGTCGTTTCAGACTGTTGGTCTTATGGCTAGGGAAGTGTTTCAGAAAGAAAGATTTAGTCATCTCCTCCCATGTTCCAATCGACCTAGGTCTCAAAGAGTACAACCAGCTTTTGGCTTTGTCCTTCAAGGAGAAAGGGAAGAACTTCAGTCGCACAGCATCGGCATTGTCGGCTCGGTTATAGAACGTGGCTACCACCTCCTCGAATTCTCTGATATGCACGTATGGGCTTTCATTTTCCATTCCATGAAATGTAGGCAAGAGTTTAATCATGCCAGGTTTAAAGTCTAATGCGGGCATATTAGGAGGGAAGATAATGCATGAAGGCGTGGAAGTGCGAGTAGGGTGGAGGTAGTCATTGAGAGTTCTTGGTTGGATGTCATCATTGCGAGCCATTGCGAATGGGTTATTATCAGCGAAAGTTTGTGGAGAAGCAGGATTGGTGGAAGGAGTTCCGGTAGGAGTGGCAGATGAATTGGAAGAAGTGTCACTGGAAGTTTCGTGATGATTCATCCACTCTCGGAAATCAGAATTAGATGTATTTTATGTTTCTCTTTTCCCTTTTTTTTTTTTGATTTTTTTTTTTATTGATTTTTTTTTTTTTTTGTTAAACTTGTTCCCAGGTAGAATTGGAGGTTTTCAGGTGATCTCTAACGCCTTACTAGAACTCCCCGAGGTTACTGAGTAAGTATGGTGGATCACAAGTCAACATTTTCAACCAAACAACCTTTAAGCAAAGTGAAATTGCTTATTTTGACAAAACAAGCTTGGTTTTCTTATAGTAATAAGTTCAACAATGTAATAATGCAAAGGTAGATGCTCGAAATGTTCCCAGGCCGATTGTGAAGGTTGCCAAGGTACCGCTTTAGGCCCACACTTGCCTAGACAGAACTCCCCGAGGTTCCCAGGTAAGTGTGGAGGGTAACGCTATCACAAACCTTATTTAACAACCAATCTTTCTAGACAGAACAATATCGGTTTCTACCATTTGTAATATTACACAATTGTTCCCAATACTAAGTGTTTTATGAATGAAATTTTATGGACAATTTTATGCAATTTTATGTTGCTGTTTTTTTTAAAAACCTAAATCCTAAGGAAAACTAAGGCAAAGAAAGTAAAAGCCTAAACTAAGCAAAAAAATAAAAAAAAAACACAAAAATAAAATAAAGAAAATAGAATTAAAGTGAAGATAGAATAACAAGCTTAATCTTTTTTTTTTTTAATATGTATTAAACAAAAAAAATAGAATAGAAATTAAGAAAGAAAAATGGACTAAGAATGAATTAGAAAGGAAAAAAAAAGTGATTATATAAATATATATATGGTTTTTTTTTATTTTTTTTAAACAAAAGAAAGGAAATTTAAAAAGTAAGGAAAAAGATAAGAATAAATATATAAATGTTTTTTTTTTTGGATTTTTTTTTTATAGTTATGTATATATATATATATATATGAATGTTTATAATATAAATATATATATATATTGTACCGAAAAAAGAATAAAAAAAAGAAAGAAAAGAAAAGAAAAAGAAAGAAAAGAGAGAAGAAAAAGAAAAGGTATATATATAAATAAAGGAAATTTTGTTTTTATGATTGTTTTTTTTTTCTTTTTTTTTTGTTATAATTATAATAATTAATTAAAAATTAGTAAATAATAAAAACTATACTAACACAATATTTATTCAACAAAAACACAAATAAAGTTACTAATATTTTTGTAAAAATTTCACTAAACCTTTGAAAATTACCTCCCCGGCAACGGCGCCAAAATTTGTTTAACGCCCAAAATGTGACAACCACTAAGCGGTGGTTGTAGTATAATCGGGCGGTCGATCCACAAGGAGGTAACCTAAATCAAAAGATTAGTAGAAAATAACACAAAAAGTTAGTAACAAGAAATAAATAAAATTGTAAATGGAAAGAGGTTTGAGATTTTGATATTGTATTTTTTTGATGAAATGATAAAGTGAGATAGGTGAGATAAATGTAAGATGTAATCAAGAGTTTGAGAAATGGAAAGGTTTCAAGAATCATCCATATGCTTGCTTAGTTACTTGGTTACTTGATTTAAAAATACACAAGTAAATAGTTCACATCCCAACATTTACTTGGAAAATCTAACATTAAAGTCCATAGTTTTTCTAACAAAAGTTCATTTGAGTTATAAAGTTCTTTACTTTAAAAGCACAATGTTAATCTTATGAAAAATCTAAAAATGACAAAATACCCAAGGGCAATAATGTAATAGAAGATTAGACATAAAATTATGTATCAATATTACTTTTACTAATTAGAAGCACATAGAAAGAGCATGACTAATCATATATACTATTAGCATAAGTAAATAAAGATAGCAAAATAAAGATAGAGATGAAAGAACATAAATAACTCAAATATATTACATTAAGAACATAGTAAATCAAAGTAGCAAAATAACATCACTTGCATATGGAATCATCCCTAACCTTCCTAGGAAGATTAGGCCATTATGCTCATGATTCTCACAAAATTCTAAGAAGAAAATATGAGAAGAAAGTGAGTGGAAATTTTGCTATAGTTTCTCTACTTTCAAAATTACATACCAAGTGTGAAGAAAGTGTCCCTATTTATAGATGGAGAGAAGGACTAAAAAGAAATTAAATAACAATTTGGGGTTTACAAAATAAATCTAAAATATTAATAATAAAATATGATTTTAAAAAAAATCAAATCTTATTATTAATATTAACCTAGCTATTTTGGTGTATGGTCAAAATGTTCTTTTTCAAAAACACCAAAAAATATGAGCTTTGAAGCTCAAAGTGTTAATTTTGCAAGGCCCAAAGTGCTTGAAAGTTGGGCTGGGAGTACAATGGCAGCTGGGAAAAAAAATGGACCGGAGCTGGTTAAGGGAGAGAGTTGCTGCACGCGACCCGAGGCGCACACCCACAGCTGCTGCAGGCGGCTGACAGGTGTCAGGTGGCAGGCGGCTGGCAGGCGCAGATGTCAGGGTGGCAGGCGGCTCGACTCGGCTAGGTGGCGGCGTGGCTCGGCTCGGAACGGCTCAGCTGTGGCTTGGCTGTGGGCTGCTGGACCGTGGGCCTCCATTGGGCCTCAAATGAAACAAAAAAAAGGAAGTTAATTACAATAATATCATTTTTAGCACTCATTTTTCAAGTTTAATTCTTTTCTTTTCTTTTCTATATTTTTTCTTTTAATTAAGCTCAAATGCATTATAATTCATATAAAATATTTTTAAATTAAATTAAAACTAATATTTTCCATTAAAAGAATATATCATAATAAATTAAAGAAAATATTATTGAAAACTTAATTTAATTTGAACTTAAACTTGATAAAATGACATCTTTTGAGCACTAATCACTCATGACCTTCCTTGATGAATTTTGTGGTGTTCTTGATCAACTCCGTCCTCCAGCTATCGAGCAACCAGTCGCTGAACATCCCCGTGAGCGTGTTCTTCCTCGCCCATCAGTTCTGACTGTTGAGCTTCTGCGTGAGCAACCTGTTCAAGCCCCTGCTCCACCGGTAGCTGGTTTTCCAAGAGACAATGGTGCATTCCCAATTCGCAATCGCCCCGTCCCTCTTGAACTTGATTTTGACAATGATGTCGATCCACCCTTTGTTGTGGGTAATCACGGTAATGTACGTCCTAATCCTCACCATGATTTTAAAATGAAAATCGATATCCCCTGGTTTGATGGTCACTTACATATTGAGGATTTCTTGGATTGGCTTTCTACTGTGGAGAATTTTTTTGAGTGTATGGGTGTTGATGATATCCATCATGTCCAACTTGTTTCTTATAAATTAAAAAGGGGTGTTGCAGCTTGGTGGGATCAGTTGCAAAATCACCGCTGTCGTTCCGGTCGACAACCCATCCATTCTTGGCCCCAAATGCATCAATTACTCCGTGCTCATTTCTTGCCACCTGATTATGAGCAAATTTTGTATCAACAATATCAACAGTTTCATCAACGAAATCGTTCTGTCGCTAATTATGCTTCTGAATTTTATCGTCTAAATGCCCGCACTGATCTCATTGAAACTGAACAACAGCAGGTAGCTCGATTCTTGGGTGGTTTACGTGATCAAATTCAAGCTGCCTTATCCTTGCACTCCATCTGGTCATTGGCCAACGTTGCCAACCTTGCAACTAAAGTTGAATACCAGCTTTCCAATGGTTGGGGTCGTTCGTTTGTGCCTCGCAAAGTGCCTCCCGATCCCACACTGCTTCCAAGTTTTGAACCTCTACCTACACAACCCAGCACTTCCAATGCAGTTGCTCCACCACGTTCCCCTGCCCCTACCCCCGCTGCTAAACCATCTTATCCTCGACCACCTAATCTATATCCTCATCCTATTACTGATCAATGATATCATTGTCTCGAGCCGGGTCACCGTTCTAATGATTGTCCTAAATGTCGAACTAATTTCTTATGTACTGATGAGCCTGAAGCTTGTGGTGACCTTAATGCTTATGTGACCACTGATGGTGATGAATATTTTGATGTTGAATTTCTTCCTGGGGATGAGGGTGATCCCGTTGTGTGTATTTTGGAGAAAGTCTTGCTGGCTCCTCGTCAACCTTCCCCTAGTCAACGTAACTCTTTATTTCGCACAAGGTGCACTATCAATACCAAGGTATGTGATGTGGTTATTGATAGTGGCAGCACTGATAACTCTATAAAATAGAGTTATTTTACCACTTTTTATGTGCTAATTGTTGCTTAATTCTTGAGTTTTTAATTGATTTATTAAGTTTTGCTTAGTTATTTAAAATTAATATTGTTAAGTTGGGAGTAAAAAGATGCAATTTTGAGCTTAAATGTTTAAGTAAATTAAGTTTTAATTAATATTTTCATGGAACTTTTGTTGTATATTTTATTAGTGAAAATATTTAGTTTTAATTTCATTTATGCTTATTTTTGTAGAGAATTGTTGCATGTTTTTGGGGTTGAAAAAGCAAGAAAAATGAAGGAATTATGGCAATTTTGAAAAGGAAAGAAAGAAAAATGGCATTTTTCTAAGTGCAAAACAGCCTGCCTTCTCCACCTGGGTTGAACCAACAGCCGGCCCACCATTTCAGCCTGGCTCGTTTCCTCTTCAGCAACTTACCCCAACCATCATGCCTCCTGATGCACCATTCAGCCTTCTCACGCCTAACTCCATCCAGCTGGCACCCCCTGAAGCATTCCTTCCAGCCACACACCTCCAAGCACTCACCAGCGTGTTGCTCCTGCCGCCACCTGTCTCCCATGTTTCCTTCAGCTGCTGTTTGTCACGCCTAAAGCCAAGGCCATCAGCAAAGCAGCCCCAACGTGGGCCAACCTCCTCAGTAAAGGCCCAAGTGCTGCCTTCCACCACCGAAGCCACCTTTGGACCAGCAAGCAGCCACAACCCAACACAGCCACCATATGGCCAAGAATCACATTTTTCTTCCCAATGTTATTTTTTTCCTTTCACCAAAATATCAATTCACTCTTCCTTATTTTTCTTACCTAAATAAACATTCCTAATTTTTTTTTTACCCTAGCTTTTCACTAATCTTTTACCCAACCAAACATTTCATATTTCCAATACTCTTACACTTACTCTATTTATCCTACCACTTCCCAACACAATTAAATTAATCAATTTATTTATTTTAATTTGATTAATTTAATCTCCATATTTTGCCTATAAATAGAGTCTTATAAGACCATTTGGAGAGCTCTTCTTCTTCATCTTTTCAACCTCTTCTACACTCCATATTTTTCTCTTTTCTCTTCACTATTTTCTCTACCATTTTCATCTTTTGAAGAGCATGTCAAGTATGTTATTTTGTAATTTTTATATAGTTATGCGCTTCTAATCTTTTTCAAAGGTTATTAAGATGATGATGAAGCAAAATGTAACTAGATAGTATTTTTTTTTTTGTATGTTGATTTCTCATTTGTACAATATTGTTTATGGATTTTTCTATCAAAGATATGCATTTTTCATCTATTATTGAGTGTTAAAGCATATTACACTTAGTTCTTCATTATGCAAAAATATGATATTCTTTGATTAAATGTTTTTCATTAAATTGTTCACATCTAATTCTTAGAGCATAAGTATCATATTTTGCCTAAACATAATCTCTTTGATTTCTTGTAGTTTCATTAGGTTGTAACACAACTAATGCTTAGAAATTATATCTTTTATAAGTGAAGAAAAATCCTACCTTTTTTTAAAGTAACTTGTGCTTGAATAGAAAATGTATTTTGAAAAAAATATAGTGTGATTTATTTCAACTATATCTAAACTTGGGAATCAATATACTTACAAATACTATTGAACTTGCATTTTGTGGATTATAATATCTTAATAATCTTATTTTACATATCTCATTTGAAAACCATTTTTCTATTTAATCTTAAATCTTTTTATTACTTGTCTTTTATTTTTCTAAAACAAAATCTCATCAAATATTTGGAACTAGGTTAGAATATTATTGCTTTGTTTGAAATAGTTTCTTTTGATGTTAGTCAACTCCCATGGGTTCGACCTCGTACTTACACGAACATTATATTCCGAAACGATTCGTGCACTTGCGAGTTTAAATATTAAAACACCCTCTTTAGTGGCAGCACGAAGAATGTTCTCTCGAAGGCTCTTGTCAAAACCTTGGGTTTACCAACGTCCCCGCATCCGCGACCTTACAAGATTGGCTGGATAAAGCGTGGCATTGAATCCAAAGTTACTGAGTTGTGTCGTTTTTCCTTTTCTATTGGGAAATCTTATCACGATGAGGTCTCTTGTGATGTTATTGAAATGGATGCTTTTCATATTATCTTGGGTCGCCTGTGGCTTTTTGATAGGGATGTTACTCATAAAGGATGTGATAACACTTACTTCTTTCAATGGAAAGGCAACAAGGTTGTGTTGCTTCCTTACCTTCCCACTTCGACACTTTCGGTCTCTACTCTAATTGTTGATGCCTTACTCACGACTAATGTTTTTTACTTTTGTCTATTCTATTAAGCAATGATCTTGTGTGGTAGCTTTGATCATGAAAGACTCTGCTGCCCCATCACTGTCTTTACCCTGTTGTGTCCACTCGACTCCAACAATATCCTACTATTGCTCCTGACGATTTACCTGAAAGTTTGCCCCCAACACGTGATATTCAACACCAGATTGACCTCCAACCTAGTGCCACACTCCCTAATTTGCCTCATTATCGTCTTTCTTTCAAGGAGCATGAATTGTTGTAAAGTTTGGTTGACGATCTCCTATCCAAGAACCTCGTTCGCCCAAGTCTCAGTCCTTGTGTTGTGCCTACCTTGGTGGTCCCCGAAAAGGATGGTTCATGGTGCATTTATGTCGACAGTCGCACCATTAATAAGATCATCATCAACTATCGATTTCCCATACCGCGTCTCGAAGATATGTTAGACAAATTGGCTGGTTCTCAGTTCTATTCATGGTTGGATCTTCGCAGTGGTTACCACCAAATTCGGATAAGACTGGGGGATGAATAGAAAACTGCTTTTAAGAGTCGTGAGGGGCTCTATGAATGGCTAGTGATGCCATTTGGTCTTAGTAATTCCCCAAGCACGTTTATGAGATTGATGAAGGAAGTATTAAAGCCTTTTATTGGTAAATGAGTTGTGGTATACTTTGATGATATCTTGATTTTCAGTAAAAGTGAGCATGATCACCTTACTCATTTATCTTAGGCTTTCTCTGTCTTGCAAGCCAATCAACTCTACCTTAATCTCAAGAAATGCAATTCGTGATTGGCCCACCCCTGCCAATGTCCACGAGCTTCGCAGCTTCCATGGCTTGGCTACTTTTTACCAGCGGTTCATTTGAAACTTTAGCTCTCTTGTTGCCCCTTTAACTGATTGTTTAAAGGCTGGGAAATTTCAATGGGGTGACACTCAAGAGTGTTGCTTTGCTTTAATTAAACATAAGCTTTGCCATGCCCCTGTCTTGGCTCTTCCTGACTTCACCAAAGCCTTTGAAGTTGAGACTGATGCATCCATGATTGACCTAGGTCCTGTCCTCTCACAAGATGGTCGTCTTGTGGAATATTTTAGTGAAAAATTAAATGAAGTTCGGCAGCGTTGGTCCACTTATGAACAAGAGTTATTTGCTGTCATTCGCGCTCTTCAACCTTGGGAGCCTTACCTACTCCATCAAGAATTTATTTTGCATTGTGATCATCAGCCACTTCAATTCCTTAGTTCCCAAGAGTCCTTGAATCGGATGCATGCTCGTTGGATACTTTTTATTTAGAAATTTACATATGTGTTTAAACATAGAACAGGACAACAAAACAAGGTTGTTGATGCCCTTAGCCGTCGATCTTATTTGCTATCCACCCTCCATACAGAAATCATTGGATTTGAAGTCTTGCCTTCCTTATATGCAGATGATGAAGACTTTGCTCAGATTTGGTCTCATTGCAAAGATGGTGCTGTCTAAATGAGTTCCATGTCCAAGGCGGTTATCTTTTTCATGGTAACCAAATTTGCATCCCTCACACTTCTTTGTGTGATCAATTAATCCATGAGCTTCACGCCAGTGGGCTAGCGGCACGTCCTGGTCATGATCGTACTCGTACCTTGCTTGAAGATAGATTTTATTGGCCTCATCTTCGTAAACACTTTCAGCAGTTTGTCGAGCGTTGCGGTGTTTGCCAAACTGCCAAAGGCCATCATCAAAATACTGGCCTTTACCTCCCATTGCCGATTCTTGAACACATTTGGGAAGATTTGTCTATGGATTTTGTTCTCGGCCTCCCTCGCACCACTCGACATGTTGATTCTGTCTTTGTTATTGTTGATCGATTTTCCAAAATGGCTCATTTTCTGCCGTGTAAGAAAGCTGCATATGCCAGCTATGTTGCTCAACTTTTCTTTCGTGAAATCGTTCGCTTACATGGCATTCCGAAATCCATCACTTCTGACCGTGATGTTAAGTTCATGAGCCATTTTTGGCGCATTTTTTGGCAGCGTCTTGATACTACACTGAACTTTAGCACTGCCCACCATCCCCAAACAGATGGCTAGACCGAGGTCGTCAATCGCACTCTTGGCGATATGATCTGATGCATCGCCGGTGAAAAATCGAAACAATGGGATATTTCCCTCCCGCAAGCTGAATTCGCTTATAATTGCTTGCCTAATCACTCCACAGGTTTGGCTCCTTTTCATGTTGTCTACACTAAGGCTCCTAATCTTTCAGTGGACCTAGTTGCTATTCCTAACGTTAAAAGCAAGTCTGCTCTTGAGCTTGCTGATTTTGTTGTCGCCATTCACAACCAAGTTAAGCTTAAACTTGAAGAGTCTGCTGCCTCTTACAAACGTGCTGCCGACAAACATCGTCGGTTCAAAGCTTTCAATGAGGGTGACCTTGTTATGGTCCATCTCCGGAAGGAACGTTTTCCTGTTGGTACATACAACAAATTGCAGGCTAAGAAAGTCGATCCATGTCGTATTCTCCACAAAGTCAATGATAATGCATATGTTGTTGAGCTTCCTTCTCACCTCCAAATTCCCAACACTTTTAATGTCGCAGATTTGTTTGAGCTCCACCCTCCTGACGATGCATCAACCACCACTCTGAACTCGAAGTCGAGTTCTTCTCAAGCAGGGTAGGAGAATGACGCAGCAGCTTAATTGTGATGTACCAATTTAATTGTCCATGCATAATATATAATCCTCCGTTGTTGTATACTTATGTTTTGGCATATGTATCTTTTATGTCCTTTATGATCATTTCCTCAAGCTACTTTTGGTGCATTGTCGTTTAGCACCCTTTTTGAATTGTAATCAAAACTTGTTGTTTTATATGTGGTTAAAAGCATCTTAACATTGAATGATATAACCTACCGCAATTAATATCATTTCTACGTTTATTGTGTTTACTCTGGAGCATGACCAGCTCCCTTCAATTCAATAGAGTTCTTCTCATCAAGATATCTTTTTGTTTACTGAGTTTTTTGGAAACTATAAATATATTGAGAAATAAGAGCTAGAAAGAAAGGCTAAGAAATGAACAAGATCACATTTTTTATGTGGTTGGGGCGTTAATGAGTCTTAGTCCACGAGTCACTAGTATTAGGCTTTAGAGAGTTTAACAATGGAGGTTTTCTGCAAGTTCAGCGACGTTTATGCATACAAGAGAAAATCAAGGATCCTCGCTACAGTGCACGAATGACCATATTTATAGGTAGTTATGTGACTTGGGCCGGAATAATTCGGGCCCAATAAGGATATAATTATAAGTGCTCGCTAACGAAGCCATAATACAAAGGTGTAACATGATTATAAGTCGTTAATCTAGGCCCATTGGGCCAACTTGAGGGTAGTAGAGCCTTACAACTACCCTTTGTATGTTGGCATGGATTGATTCGCGTGGGCTACCAAGGGGATCCTGGGGACAGGATCTATCAGAGTAGTGGCAGTACCATTTCCTAGGAACATTGTACGTTCTTTACGTACCCCATTCTGCAGGTTAGTTAGGGAGACCAGCTGCCGGATTTCTCGGGGACATATCAACTGTAGGAAGGACTAGGCTTTATCTACCAGGATACCTAATCCGGGTTCATTTACCGATGCCCAGGTTCATTTACCAGGGCGGACATCGCAATACAATAATAGATCGGACATCCTAATGGCGGACCAGAGCATTAGCGATGGACCTGGAGACTTCGCCTGGATCTCACTCGATGGGATCTGTCTCCTGGAATGGATTGTCCACCACCATAATCTAAATCCCAGAGGATAGAGATTGGGTGTGCCCGGGAAGGCAGTTCGGGCCTGCATCTCAATTTCAGCCCCTTACTATGCTCGTGCTACTCGCTAGTTATTGGGCTCGGCATGGTCCGAGGCGATAGGGTTCGATTGCTCATTGTTCGTTGGGCCCTGGTTGGGTCTAGGCCTCTCCCGAGAGTCCATGTAACCCATCTGGCCATGCCACATGTCCAAGGTGGAAAATGTGGATAACATCTTTTGACTTCCAACTTTCCATCTCTTATATATATATATATATATATATATATGGGTGCACTCTTAATTATTACTACTTATGGATAGTTACTTTAATATTAACCATTGGATTAAGATCAATGATCCATATTTATAGTTGTTAATTAATATTTCTAAAATAAAATTTTGATTTTCCAAATTTTTGGAAGGTTTACCTGATGAAAAAAATGTATTTATTATGAAAATATAATATTGTAAACTTTTCATTTTTCAAATACATTTCAATTTCTAAATATAGCTAGCGTTTATCATTGGATGGAAACAACATTAATTATGACAAAAAAACTAAATTCGAAATTAATGTAGAAAAAAATTATTTAGTTGTTGATGACTTGCTTTACCAAGTCACTATATTATCAAATCATTATAATTGTTAGTACTCATTTATAGATAATAACTATTAAGAAGTCTTTCATATAAATATATAAATATATATATATATATAAAACCATCTTCAACGCACAATTTAAATATTGTGCTAAATTTGTCACAAAAAAATAAATAAATTTATATTTAGTTCAACATTTGCATTTGTGCTATAATACAAAATAGCAATTTAAGATTTAAATCGGTATAAAAGCAAACTAGCATTAATGACCATTATAATTAAACATGTGTATTAAAGTCTATCATTAATGATTAATACAATTATATAATTAAAAACATACCCTTGTTGTTGTGCCCAACTTTACAAGATACATGTAATATCTTATGTTAAATTTGAGATAATTTTAACACACTTTTTAGCACAACATTAGTGCTAAAATATAGCATTACATCATAAATTTGATACTTGATTAGAGATACTCTAAGAAATGATTATTTCTCATCTCTCATATTCATAGAGATTTTGGAGTTTTTTTTTTTTGAGCAAAAGATTTTGGAGTTGTTGAATTTTTTAAGAGTAAACATATAAAAACACGTAATTTGCACACACTTAATTTGAAAACATACTCTACAATAATAATATTAGATACACACTTAATTTGCATGGATAATTATATTTGGGATTACATATGTATTAAGATATAGTATAACAATATTATGATTTCTAATTACACTATTGCACAAATTTTATATTTGATTTTAATAAATATTATGAGATTTCAATTTTTATTATCATTTTAATATTTATGGTAACGTAATTGAATGTGAGAATTTTTTTCCTATAGTTTATTTGATTTTAATATTTACTCCTTTAAGAAAGGATAAAAGAATATTAAATGAAAAGATATTTACCCTCATTTTTAGGCTCAGACATCAGTCTACAATCTTCTGTCTTATTTTCTTCCACAAAAAATTGAAACCCCATATTTAAATATATTTTAAGAAATTTTAATAAACTAATTGGTTTTCGAAATGTACATAGTTTCCTATGAATACTATAAAATCTAATTGTTTGCATCCAAATATATTAAAACACTATAAACTACGCAGAATAAGTTTACTGTAATAAACTAAACCAAATCCTTTACTTTTTCATTTTTTTAAAAAATTTTGTTATATCGACTCATTTGGTATACTTTTATATTTATTTTATATTAGGTGTATTATTATTTTCATATGCTTAATTATAAATAAAATAAAATATATCATTGTGTTTTTGGAATACATTACTTTTGAAATATCATGTGGCTGAAATTATTATCAAACATAACAAACTAGTTTATTTTATATTGTTTTAAAAAAAATGCATTAAATAGTTAAAAAAACAACAATGTTTAATTTATACATCAAACATAACCAATTAGTTTGTTATTTAGTTTAATATATGCATCAAGCTAATTGGTTATGCATCAAACATAACTAATTAGTTTATTATTTGGTTGTCTAGTTGCATTAAACAATTAGAAAAAACAAGGTTTAATTTACGTGGAATGGTTATCATAATAAGTTATTATATTTATTTCAGATGCATTCACTGTTTCTTTTTTTTTTTTTTTATAACCACTACAATTTTGTTTGTGTTTATTATATCTAACATTACTAATTAGCTTATTTCATAATGCTATTTTGACTTATTTGGGTATATTTTTTGTTTAATTTAAATTATTTATATAATTTTTGTTCATTTGTTTTGAAGTTAAAAAAAATTAAATATACCAATATGTTTATTGAATACATTAATTTTACAATAACACGCGGCTGAAGATACCAAGTAAATCTATAAAAAATAATTTACTTTATAATGTTATGTCTTAAAAAAATCATAAATGAATAAACAAACATTTATATAAAGTTTTATGTGTTTCATTACATAACCAAAATACAACAAAATTTATTTTTTATGAGGAAATATTTTAATAATAAATATTTTGGTTTATTATTTTGGTCTATTTGAAATGTACGGGCATACATGCTTAAAATGGAATATAAATGTGTATTTAATGCACATGGGTTTAATTCCTTAATTAATTAATGAACTGAAGTTAATATCAAATATTTAAAACATTTATAAGGAAATAACCACATATTATATAATTAATACAGTATATATTTTTGTTATTTTGAGATCTATTTTGTATTATTAGTATAATATGACTCTAGGAATTAATTTAGTATATCTCATTATAACATAATATCCTAATAAAAAAAGTCATTTAAAATATTTTATTATGGCCTTTTCAAAATAATAAAAAAAAAAAACTCAACAGTTAGAATCTCCTTAATAAGCAATTTATCAAACATTAATATAAAGTTATCAACACTTTTTTAAACAATACGAGACTCAAGTATACATAACATATACAAGCCAAGCCATTAATGTGGCCATTTCATTTTTTTTCTTTTTTTGAAGGGAATTAGTATGGCCATTTCTAGAAAATAAATCAGGCCAAAAATTCTTTTAAAACAATAAATCAGGCCAGAAAGGCAGAAAGGACAAAAGAAGGTACATGTCACGCGTTAAATAAAGAACATTTCCCATCATATTAAGGATATTTATTTCCTAAGGTAATAAAAATAAGATAATGTCAAGATTAACTCGCCTTAATGAGAAAGGAACAACCGACGTGGTCCTTGCTTGTTTAGCTCCTTTATTGAGTTCAACGACTCGAGAGCCAAGCCCCTCAACTACCAAACGAAAGTAACTTCTCTCTCAGTCAGATAGTGACTGGTTCATGGTAATTATATAATGGTAATTACATGGTTGGCGGCTTACTTGGGTTTACTTTTCTAACCCTTCCACGAACATTCCGTGAAGATTCATTTTACTATGATGGTCAGACCTCTCTTATTTTCCAATCCATGCTTGGGAAAAAGATCAACTTTAATCATTCATGACTGTTTTTCTTTTCTGTTTTGTCTTTAAATATACATGTATATATAACCTCTTTTAGGTTTTTAGTCCATACTAGTTTGTTGGGGTTCTCTTATTGCTGTGAGTTTCTTATCCTTAATTGACTGTACATTAGTTTCAGTTGTTGTATTTGTTTCTATTACGCAAATATCTCTATCTTTATGAGTTTCTGCTAAAATTGTTTTATTTGCTAGAGATTTTTTTTTAATGTATGTTATAATTTTGAGATAGATGGTCTTGTTTTATGGATACCCTTTTGGATGATTTTGCTGTTTCAATGAACGGTTTTAATTACAACCCCAAATCATTTTCATTTTATTCGAATCAAAGTTATGTAAGAGATGCTATAAAGCATGGTGGAGTTTTACAACCTTGTGATTATTCAAATGGTCTTCACCAACACCATTCTTGTGAGTCAAGTCAGAATTCAAGCACTTGTTCTGAGGTAGATTCTCCAGGCTACAGTGACTCCTTTACTGCTACGCTCAAGTTCATAAGTGAGATGCTCATGGAGGAAGAAGACCTGGAGCGAAAGTCCTTGACGTTGCAGGACCCTTTGGCCCTCCAAGCTGCGGAGAAGTCATTTTATGATGTGCTTGGCCAGAATTATCCCCCATCTTCTGATAAAGGTGAATATGTATCTTCTAAGCCCTTTCCCTCTTCTGTCAAAACTTCTTTTGATACCCGTTTGGTTCAAGGTCCAATTTTTGGTGGTGTTCAATCTGTTGCCCGTTTTAGGGGAAACACTACTGGTAAACCAACAAGTTCATTCTCTCAAAAGGGCAAAACCCAGATGATTGATTTGGATAAAGATGGGGTCCGTTTACAAAGGGGGAAGACGAATCATCAGAGTGGATACGATGATGTTAACAGTGAAGAAGTTAGGAGCAGCAAACATGTCGCTGTGAAGGGTGATGATTTTGAGCCAACAGAAATGTTAGATAGAGTGTTACTCTATCATGGTGAAAATGAAGATGAATTGGCACAGAAATTGCAGCAGCAGCAGCATGGTAAGCAGGGAAAAAGGTCAGGTAAAATGAAGCGTTCGAAGAAACAAGATAAAGACAAAGGGGATATGGTGGATTTGTGGACTTTGCTTACTCAATGCGCCCAAGCTGTAGCAAGCTATGACCAAAGAACTGCAACAGACTTGTTCAAGCAGATAAGGCAGCATTCTTCTCCTGATGGAGATGCAACACAGAGATTAGCTCATTACTTTGCCAATGGCCTTGAGGCGCGGTTGGCTGGCACTAGGGCAGTGTCGTATTCACCCCTTGTAAGCAATGAGATGTCAGTGGTTGATATCTTGAGAGGTCACCAGCTTTACATTACGGCCTGCCCCTTCTTGAGGATGTCATATTGTTTTGCTAACCGAACGATTATGAACCTAGCAAAGAATGCGAAAACCATTCACATCATTGATTTTGGTATTCAATATGGTTTCCAATGGCCTGGTCTTATCCAACGTCTCTCACAGACACCTGGGGGGCCTCCTAAGCTTCGAATGACTGGAATTGAGCTTCCCCAGCCTGGTTTTCGGCCTACAGAGAGGGTTGAAGAGACAAAGCGTCGGTTAGAAAATTACTGCAAGAGATTTAATGTCCCTTCTGAATACAACATGATTGCTAAGAAATGGGAAACAATCTGCTATGAGGATCTCAAAATCAACAAAGATGAGCTTGTTGTTGTCAATTGTTTGCACCGCTTAAAGCACATACTAGATGAAACAGTGGTGATAAACAATCCTAGAGACACTGTCCTAAAGCTGATAAGGAGAATTAACCCTGACATTTTCATCCATGGTGTTTCTAATGGAACATATAATGCGCCTTTCTTTTTGACCCGGTTCAGAGAGGCACTATTGCACTTTTCTTCACTGTTTGATATGTTTGATTCAACAGTGCCCCGCGAAGAAAGATTCAGGATGGAGTTTGAGAAAGCAATATATGGAAGGGATATAAAGAATATCGTAGCATGTGAGGGCACAGAAAGGGTCGAGCGACCTGAGTCCTACAAGCAGTGGCAAGTTCGGAATGTCAGGGCCGGCTTCAAGCAGACTCCACTTGACCAGGAAATTTTTGAAGCAGTGAAGAAGAAAGTACAATTGAGTTACCACAAGGACTTTATTGTCGAACAACTTGGCGAGTGGTTGCTACAAGGATGGAAAGGACGTCGAATCTTCGCCATTTCCTGCTGGAAACCTGTCTAGCAAGCTAGGATCCTATACACATGTTCTTTACTGCCTAAAAATAGGCTCTAGATCAAAGTAGTGATTATCAAAATGCTGGCTTGTTCTTTCATGTATGACTATTCAATTTATTTATTTTAGTGTTTGTTTTGCAAAGCTAGTTTGACATATTATTCCATGTTTGCACAAGTTAATTGTTGTGAAAATTCCAATGCCGGACAAGGAATAATAATGATAAATAAAGATGGTTACCACAATGGCTGTTTACCAATTACCAATAATTAATGTTTATTTTTATTTAACTTATAATTTATGAAGAGAATAATTAAAACTAAGAAAACTGAAATTAATCCTAGCAAATTCAAGAAACAACTTTAAAAAGATAATTCAATGGAGATAAAATTAAGGCATTTAACTTCATCTTCTATCCACTCTAATATTTCATTAATACAATTCCTACTATTCTTCTTCCAATTGTGATAGTGGATTAACAAAAACAATTTATATTTATGTATATATATATATATATAAATATCAACCTATATGCAAACTTTCTACATCTTTATAATAAATTCAAACGAATAACAGGTATTAAGAATAGAATTCTTAAAAGTTACTCAAACCATCTCGTCCAATATCAAAATTTATGTTTATTCAAAGCATAAGTAAGTCTCACTTCTCAAATTTCGAATTAAAATCATATTGAACATGTAATACATGACCAATCAATCACAAACATTAAGCATAAACTTGAATAAGTCACAATATAGAAGAAAAAATCATAGAAATTGCATTAAATCAATAAAGAGTCTCAAGAGACTTCATTGAAGCCCTAGAAAATAAAATTAGTTCATACTCATAAAGGAAACCATAAACAACATATTAGAACTCATAGAAAGAGAATAAAATAGTAGAAGAAGTCTAAAATAATCTAAAACATTCTTTTCATAGTAATAAAGTTGTGAAAATAATTTTCTAGATGCTTCCACTTGTACTTGTGATGTTCCAAAATATCTTCATTTGAATTTCAAATATCGTATTTCTAGAATGCATAATCTTGTAGCTCAAATATCACCAAGTAAACATCTAAATTTGACTTTTATTGTGAAACTAGATTTTCACTATTACAAAAAAGGCCTTTTAGGACTCGCGGGGTGCGAGTCCTCTATTTGAGAGCCTTAAAAACTGAGGTTTTTTTAGAACTTGCGTTGCAAGTCCTAAAAGATGTTTTAGAGCTCAAAACGAGCCTCGGGCCGCCCCACATAATTTTTGGCCAAAGCTCACGTCGGAGCTTCGACGATGACAACGACGGCGCCACCCCAACGACGGTGGTTGAGGAATCAACCCTTGGGTTTTGAAGTAGAGGTCGAAGGGGACTCGAAAATGGTGGTGGTGAGACTCACCACCCACTGTGGCGGTCGGAATAAGGCCGAGAACCCTCGGGTTTCCACGACACCGAAGAGCACCTCCACTGAAATTTCAGACCAATCTCCATAGGGGTTTTGATCCCCTTGAGCTCACGAACCCGACCATGCCACCCATCGGCCCAAATGACGTCGAAATCGTCCAAAAATTGCTTGGGAAGCCACGGCAGCGACAGAGCTTCACATATCCCGTCGAGGCAGAGGACAGCGAGTGGGGAGGCGAGGTTCTGGGGATTTGGGTTTCGGGGGTTCGGGAACTCAGTGGTGTGGCGCTTGTCGCCGTCTGGTGGCCGGAGGTGCACTGTTCGGGCTTGAGGAATGCAACGACAAGGAGAGAAGGGAAGAGAGGGGATCGAGTAGAGAGAGGAGAGAGAAACCGAGTGGTTAAAAAAATTAATATTAGGGTTTCTAAATTTAATTTAATTTTTATTTATTTATTTATTAAATTATTAATAAAAATTTTGTTAAAAAAAACTATTCAAACTTTTAGGATACACATAAGTTTTTAGGGCTCGCACTGCGCGTCCTTAAAGAAATTCTTTAAGGACTCTCAACGCAAGTCCTAAAAAGTCCAGGAGATTGGAGGGAATTTGTGATTTTTTAAAATTCAAACTTTTAGGACACATATAAGTTTTTAGGACTCGCAATGAGTGTCCTAAAAAGATTCTTTAAGGACTCGTAATGCGAGTCCTAAAAAGTCAAGCTTTTAGGACACACATAGTTTTTAGGGCTCGCGGAGAAATTCTTTAAGGACTCGCTAAAAAGTCCAGGAGCTGTTTTTAGGACTCACATCTAGGTGAGTGCCCTAAAAAAGTGTCCTAAAATAGTGTTTTTGTAGTATTATTTGTAGGGCTTTTAATAAGCTTTCCAATGCCACCAAGAAAACGTAAATCGGAGATGAGAGTAGGGAGATTTGTTTAAAATACCGAAACTATCTCACCAACAAATTAAGTTTAAATTCTCCTTCCAATCAATTCAAATAAATATCTTCTATTATTTTTCTCTTGATTGAAAATAATATTTCAAATAAATTTTGAAATATTTATCAAATATCCATGTAGCATATAGCAACCTGGAAAATACACCCACTCTAAAAATAACTAAAAATATTAAAAAAATAATAATAAAACTTTAAAAAACTAAGACTGAAAAGTAACCTATATCTATCCTATCATTAATAGATTCTGATGAAGAGGCTGCTCAGGACAAGTCTCATTTACTTATCTTTTTCTGATCTTTTTTGAGTCAACTCTTAAGAACTATCTTGAGTCTACTTGTTTTGTGAACTAACAAGTAACTAATCACCTAGTGAGAAAAAAGAATAAAAAGAGTTAACTACTTTGGGACACTTATTCTGAAATTTGAACTAGGCTTAGCACTAATCATTGCTCCTTTACAAATGGCATTTAACTAACAACAGAAGCAGATATTAGGAAGTTACTGAACCACAATCTGGGCCTTGAGAGGCATTGAGAAAGCGGTGGTGGTAGGTGAACCAACTTTTATATCTATTCTTATTCAACATCATGGAAGGAGGTGATGAACTTTACTAAAAGCTTAAAGATTGTAATATGATATGCTCATATTCAGTTCCTTACCTATGGATTGTGTTGTTTATATCCTAAAAAGAAGGTAAATAAATGTAAAATGAGTGGAACCAAAAATAGAAAAATAAAAGCTATGGAATGCAGTTCTTGTGAATCCTACAATGTTATACATCTAAGTACCCTTAACTAGTTCAGTTGCTTTTTATTTAGATGGAGTATAAGTATCTCTACTAAATAAAATTAACAATATAACCTATGTCTAGTTTAATTAGTTAGTGTGGTTGCTTTTCATACACATGGAGTGATAAATATCTAACAAGAAGAGAGAAGACAAAGAGATGAAGGGAAGAATATGTGGTTCCTCTTTATTGAAAAATTAGGGTTAATGCAATAATTAAAAAAACAATCTGGATAGTACTTAGGTTGTCACAATACATATGGGTGTGATAAGAAAGAACAACACTCATATCTGCAAGTAAACAACGTAACCAAAAAATCTCTTTGATAGTAGATGACATAACACAATATTTTACTTTCAACAGAAGATTGATAGTCCATAGTTTGTTTATTACCCTTCCAAAGGAAATAACAGAATTACCAAAAAAATACGGAAGTCAGTAACAGACTTGCAATCTGTAGGAACACAACCATGATCTGCATCAAAATATGCACGCAACTCCAAGGAAGTAGTTGATGGAAGTAACAAACTTTGAAAATAGTACCTTAAAGATACCTCAAGATACAAAGAATAGATGTTCGATGAACAATAGTAGGCGAAGACACAAACTGACTAACTACATGAACAACATATATAATGTTTGGATGACTAATTAGTGAGGTAGATCTAACTATCAACAATGGTGCGATATACGGTGTGATCTTGAATAGGTGTGCCATTAGAAAAAGAATATTAAACATTGAGCTCACAATGAGTGACAATAATTTTAGTATTAGTAAGATGAACATGCCCAAGAATTCAATAGTGTATTTTGACTAAGAAAAATAGTCTTTTTGAGAGAATTCAACTTTAATACCCAAAAAGCATGGTAGAGAACCTAAATTTTTGTTCTCGATGACCATTTAATTTTGACTTTAACATTGCAATTCTATCAACATCATCATCAATAATAATCATACCATCATCATATAAAGAAAGCAAAATATGACCTGCAATGGTACACTTGACAAAGAGATTCGTGTCATGATCGCTAGGATAAAAAAAAAGTGATAACAGTAGAAAACATCTCAAACCATGCTCAAGGTGCTTGTTTGAGACCATATAAAGTTTTCTTAAGCTTGCAAACTTGTCCATGATTATGAGGTGTTAGAATGATTGGATATTTTAATTAATTAGCTAGGATATTTTAAATATAGTAGTTTCCCTTTCTTTTCTTGTTTACATTTACCGTGTATAAATAATGCTCTTAGGATGTAATTCAAAAGTACAATTTAATAAAATATCTAGAGTAGTTCTACCTCACATCTCTCTCCCTAATATTCTACATGAGGAATACGTGGTGGAGGAACCATGCAAGCTTCTTCATTCAAATCACAGTTCAAAAATGTTTTCTTAACATCCAATTGGCTTATGTGGCACTGACAAAGAGATGCAACTACAATAAGAGTACTAACAACTGGTAATTTT
Source organism: Humulus lupulus (assembly GCF_963169125.1). Taxonomy (NCBI): domain Eukaryota; kingdom Viridiplantae; phylum Streptophyta; class Magnoliopsida; order Rosales; family Cannabaceae; genus Humulus; species Humulus lupulus. The sequence continues at coordinate 32,478,848 of NC_084799.1, forward strand.
TGCAATAGGAGCAAAAGCCTCCTCATAATCCATACCATACTGTTGAGAAAACTATTTAGCCAATAATCTAGCTTTGTAGCATTCAACAAACCCATTAGACTTGATCTTTATTTTGTAAACCTAACACGAACTAATTGTACATTTACCAGACGGTAAACGTACTAAATTCCAAGTATGTGTCTTTCGCAAAGCATAAAGCTCTTCATCGATAGCTTGCTACTAAAGGGGGTTAAGAATTTCCTATGTATAAGATAAAGGCTTAAAGAGACAATGAATAGGTGCTAAAAAGTAAGTGAAGGAACCGGTATAAGAAGAATAAAAAAATCTAGTAGTTTAATAGACTTACGAGTGTGCTGATGAAAATGAAGATCCACAATCTTAGGAGGATCTTAGCTGCAGGAGAAGAAGCATCATAAATTTCAAGCTGCGATGTACCAATATCTTCAAATCTTACATTGGGAACCCTACGAGAGTAATGTAAAGGAAAATGGACTATCGAAATAGTTGAAGAAACACGTGAAGAAGATCTATATATATATATATGTGTGTGTGTTTAGAGAAATGATCAATATGAATAAGATTTTATTTGGTCAAGTTGTGAGTGGTACCAGGAATTGAAAATAAATGTACATGTTCAAGAAAGACAACATGGCAAGAATTATATAGTTTTGTGAAGTTGGATAAAAACAACAATATTCTTTTTCCCCTAACCATAACCAAGAAACACACATGCAAAAGTGTGATGATAATTTTTTACACTCCACAAAGGACGAAGGGCAAAGCAAGCAGAACCAAAGACTCTTAAGGAAGAGTAGTTAGGAATAAGAACATATAGCTTTTCAAAAGGAGACAAATCTGAAGTGATAGATGATGGAATTTGTTGATTGGATTGACATCAGTAAGAACTGTTTCTCTTCAGATTTACTAGGAACTGAAGCTCATAATAAAAGAGAATGAGTAGTTTCAACAATGTACCTATGTTTTTTTCTTTTCAACAACACCATTTTCCTAAGGAACATATGTACATGAAGTTTTGTGAATAGTTCCATCTAAAGCAAGCAAATCACAAAATTCATTTGAAGTATATTTTGGGGATTAGGCTATAGATAACCTTTGGTTTATGATACAACTCAAGACAAAAGATACAAGTAAATCAATCTTTGAGAATAGTTAAACAGAAATTACATAAACACAATGAGGTAAGATTTTATAGTAGACCTTTCTTAAAGAACAAACCCTAGGAACATAAAATCACAAGCTGTGATTTTATGTGAAATACAAAAGTTGCAAGACTTGACACAAATAAAGATTTGTTGTCCAAAAATCTCTATTCCTATCCTTCTCTATGGAAATGCTTGAAGCTACTACAATAGTGGAATGAGATTAGGATGCACAAACCTTGATCCTTCATACAAGCCAAGCTTTCTTGATGAAGATATTGGAGAAATCTAGAAATCTTGGAGCTAAAGGCAGAGAAAGCTCTTCTTTTAGAGAAAGAGAGAGAGAGAGATGTGAGTGATTAATCCACTAATTAACTCATATAAATCCCTTAAATAGTAATAAACCCTCATTAGGCTCAACCAATGAGATTAGAATATTTAAATTTAAGTTTTCGAGGTTATTTACGTAACTGTACGGACTTTCTGTAACAGTCTAGGTGATGCATTGCATGGCACCAAGCGATGCATTGCCTGGTCCATCTTAACCAAGGGTTTCAAGCTTTTGGCGACACGTCGCCTCCTAGGGGGCGACGAATCGCCGACGCCTCTATTTTGGCACTCCAAGACTTGTCTCAAAACACCTCCAAATGCTCCCAAACTTCTTGAGGTACTCTTATATACTCAAAATAAACATTTTGGACTCAAAAAGCTTATTTATAAATGCATATACTGAAAGTCAACTTTCACTTGTTGACTTTTGTTAAATCGTTATTATTTTAGCATCTCTTCACGCCTAAACAATTTCACCATGTATTTATCCAATCTCAGCATTATATTCACCACCTCCCATCTAAAACACTTAAGAACATCAACATGTTAAGTTCTAACAAGATCTTTAAATATATTACAAATATCAACGAAGTCATAACACTGTTTCAATAAGATAAACCCAACAAAAGCAAGAGTGATTATCAATAAAAGAAACATAATATCGATACTCTCATTTTGTAACAACAGAAGAAGGTCCCCACACATCAGAGTGGACTAAGTCAAAAGGTGTAATAGAACACGAAGTACTTTTATTGAAAGGCAAAGTAAAGAATTTTGCAAGTGTACAACCACTACAATCAGAATTATCATGAGTTTACAAATTTCCTAAGTTCCAGTAGAAGCTAAGAATATTAAACATGAAGCTTAAATATGATCGAGACAAGAATGCCATAAATGAATAAAAAAAAAACTAGACGGTGAGAATGAAGACAGATCAACACTAGGAGTTGTAAATATCAGTATCTCAACTCATCCAAAACATATAATCTCTCTTACCTACGACATTTCTCAATTAAATTCTAGAATCGCAGATCATACACATGACAAGAGGAAGAATAAAAAGACATTGAGTAACCATAATCACACAATTGACCAACATATGCAATATTTAGTGAAAACTTAGAAATGTCGAAAACATGAAAAAGAGATAAATGAGAATTTACAACAAAACCAACAAAAATTATTGCCATAGGAGTACCATCAGCAATCATAACATGTTTAAATGATGTAGGAGACATAAGATATTGAATTAGGAGACATGGTGAAAAGCTCCATAATCTAAAATTCATGTGGAGGAAGCCATACGTGAAATGCCAAAACATGATTGACATATCAAAGAAAAGGTAGACATAGCATGTGTCTGCGTGGTGAGAAAATTTTGAAAGTGTTCGGAGAGGGCATCAAGTGCAGGATTAGAAGATGAGGATCCAAATTCATATGATTTAGAATAAGGCACAGTTGCAGCAATGTTGAATTGGAGAGGATGGTATGGTTGTGATTACGATTGGTTGCCAAATTGTGGAAGTTTGAATTGATGACCTTGTTGTTGTGGTGCACGATTTGATTACTTTGGACTTTGAGCCTTCCAATGACCTTTTTGTTTGCAAAAGCTACATTCATCAATCCCAAATTTTGTATGATGTTTGTTTTCATGGTGAGCAAAGGATCTAGAAGGGATTGCCAAAACAAAGGGATCAGGTGCCGAAAGAACATATTTTCTTACTTGGGACTTAAGACGAATTTCATCTTCCAAAAGCTTACTAAACTAAAGGAAGTGGACTACAATGTAGAATGGAACCTTTAAGTCCCTCATAATCATCATGAAGTGTCTTAAAATTAAACTAAGTGTTGTTCATCCATGCAATAAATATAAGGAGTAAAAGCTCGTAATTCTACTAATTTTGTAAGAGTCAATTGATCCTAAAGATCTGTCATTGTCATTACTGAATATAATTCTTGATTATTCATATATTTTTTTATTCAATAGCTTTAATGTCTAACTCTAATAGATTTTTCTTTGCAAAGTTAGACTATGTATACTATCTTGCAAGATGTACCCAAACTTCGTTTGCTATTTTATTTTGGGAATTTACGGCTTTACGCTATCTTAATCAACAGTGCATAATATGAATAGTTCAATATTACAAACCCTAGATGCTAATCAAAAATCTTATTCAAAGTATGAATGCAAATCTTGATCATCAAAGAGCCATATTCATAATATGAATGCAAATATTGAAAATAAAGGATTAAGTGATTAAATGATTGTATGATGAACTTAGAAACACTTAAACATCTATACTAACAACATAAACACGATAGAATGACAAAATACAAGATTGGGGTTAGAGAGATACAACATTTTTATTGAGAAACTTGAATCTTCAAACTTGGGGAACTTCTAAGCCTTATACACAATAAAAATATTATTGTCCAAAATCTCTATTTCAAGTCTTCCCTTATTGCTTGAAGCTTCAACCAAGTAGAATGATATTTGAGATTTAACAATCCTTAAAACTCATGCAGGTCAAACAATGCTTGATGAGTTTCTTGGAGAAAACTAGTACTCTTGAGAGCCAAAGAGAGAGGATTTAGAGAAAGAGGTGAGTGATCAAGTCACCAATTAACTTAAATGAACCCTTTAAATAGTATAGGAACCTCATTAGACTTAACCATTGAGATTAGAGCATTTTAATTTAAATTTTAGAGACAAAACACGTCACTGTATGGATTCGTACGAACAGCCCAGGCGACACGTCGCCTGGTTCATTCATTCGTGGTTGAGCGACGCATCGCTACGTCGCCGAAGCCACTAACTTGACTCTCCAAAAATTGTCTCAAAACATCTCCAAATGCTCCCAAACTTTTTGGGTATTCTCACATACTCTAAAGAAACACTTTGGACCCAAAAATATGATTTATAAATGCCTATACCGAAAGTCAACTCTCACATGTTGACTTTTGTGAAATCGTGATGGTTTTGCATGTAACGACCCAAATTCAGTGTTAAGGCTTAGGGCCAGGAGTAGTATGCCTGGAGGGCATGATGGGATTTTATGTATGACTTTAATGAGCTTAATGCATGATTACGATTTATTGCACGTTATGTGATTAGTTGATTAATTGAGATGCGTGACTATGTGAATTAGTATGCATGTAGACCTGATTGTCTTAGAATGAGCATGATTGTAATCTGGCCATGTTAGGGCATAACTGTGATAATTGTACTATGTGAATTGTGCCATGTGAGTGTGGTGTTATTATCAGGATGCACGCATCGAGACGGTCCTAGTGAGCCATTTAGTCTAAAGTCACAACGGGTTGTTGTACCCGGCTCGGGTAAAGCCTAGGGGTACTTCGGGAATCTTATAAGTTGAGTTGAGAGCGAGTGATTAGTTATTGGTATTTTGGTAACCATTTGTAACTGCTGTGAGTAACAAGTTTTAGATAGAAAATGGTAGAAATGAAATAAAAGTGAAAGGACTTAGGTGCCCTTGAAGGTTTAGTTAGGAAGGGTTATGAAGAAGGGGTAAAATGGTCTTTTGGCTAGTGTAATAGACATTTTGCAGCTGGGATTTAGGGGGTACGGTTTGGGCATTTGGGTTCACTTGTGGCTTTGATAAAATTAGAAGAGAAGGAAAAGAAGAGGAAAGAAAGGCTAGGGCAAGAAGAAGAAAGAAGAAAGAAGAAGAGGTGTAGAAGGGGCTGAAGTGGGAAGCTTAGAAGGAGATCAAGGAAACTTTTAGGGTGGATTCTAATCTTGAGGTAAGGATCTTATGCTCATTTAAGTTTGTTTTCTGTGTTGGTTAAGGAATTTAATGCTTGAGTTAAGATTTTTATGGGTTTTGGTTTGAGTTGCTGAATTTGAGGTCAATGGGGTGGATCTTGGGTGTGTTGATGTTTTGACCTTGATCCTAGTGTTTGTAGGGTGTTAGATTGTTCATTTGAGGTTTGGATTTGAGTTTTGAGACTTAGGTACTGGTTTGGGGTGATTTGGAGAGGTTGAAGCTCGAGAAAAATTGCAGGAAAAACCCAGAATTCTGGGTCTGCGAAGGTGTGCCGCGGCAGGGTTTTTGTGTGCCGCGGCGGGGGAGCTTCTGTCTGTTGGGTGCCGCGGCACAAGGAAGTTGTGCCGCGGCACAAGGCAATTTTCAGGATAGCTTTTTTTGGCAATTTTAGGTCTTAGCTCCGGGGGTTCGGGGGATGCCTCCGGGGTGTTGTTTTAAGGTTTTAGAGGTCCCGGGAGTACGGGATTGGTCCCGGGAAGTGGTTTTGGCTTGGTTAGTATTTAAAGTGTTTGATGTGTGTGTTGTGACTAGGATTTGGGAGAGGCTCGTGCTAGTGGACCGTGGTGCATTGGAAAGCTCGGGATACAGGTAAGAAAACCGTAACACCCGAGTTTAGGGCATGGCCCCACTGTGTGATTGTAGGGCATGGCCCCGGATTGTATTACGTGCAAATGCTTAACCTTAAATGAACCGTGATGTGTGTGAATGTTTATTTTGAATGTACTATATGTGTGATTATGATGAAACGAACGGCAAAGGCCGGGTACGGCGTAGGCCGGGGCGGCCGTGGGGCCGAAAGTAACACACAGCATATGGGATGCTTATATTCAGGGTGGGACCCAAGGGATACATGAGTTATCCTCGCGGTGAGAACCGAAACTCCAGGCTTTGGTAAGGCCTTGGGAGCGGCATGGTCGTACTTGTTTATTATGATGGTTTTCCTATGTGTCAGTGAATTATTGCCAGCTATTTGTTTTGCATATGTTATGTGTTATTTGGGTTTTCTTGCTGGGCTTCGGCTCACGGGTGCTCCGTGTGGCAGGTAAAAGCAAGGAGTCAGTCAACCGGCCATGAGTATGGAGAGCGTGGGGGCGGCGCGTACATGTTCGGCCTGCCCGACTGCTTTGGTTGGGGGCATTTTGTATATGGCTGTATTTAACCATTCTTTTGATAGCTGATCAAGTGTAAATCTATTTTTGAGTTGTAAACATTTTGTAAACCTTATTTTGGGATCCCAGATGTTTTATATTTAACGTTTTCAATGAAGTTGACCATTTTAAAAGAATACAGCCTTAAACTCTGGTTTAATTACACTTTTGGTTTTAGAAACCACTTTGAGTCAATTAAATGCACAATTTCTGTTTTAAACTCACTTAGTAACGGCTCTAAGGTGGTAGGGCGTTACATTGCACCTCTTCGTGCCTAACCAATTTTACCATGTATTTAACCAATCATAACATTTTATACTTTGCTAATTGGGTACCTATTGTGTGTTCAATAAAATTGTTTATCATGATAATTTTTGAATTATCGACTTCCCAATTTTCTAAAGAGTTGCATAATCAGTTTTGTCACTTGTGTGTTTATTCACTATTCCAAAAACATAACCTCGCATCATTTTGTGTTTGAGAACAAATTTCATCACATAAGTCAAATATGAATAGTTGTTTCCATCTAATCTCATACTAATGGATTGAAGAGAATCATCTTTTTTACCAACCATTGCAAAAACAAACAAGCTTCCAAAATGCCCTTAAAAAAACCAAATTATCAATATTGATGAAATCCTAAAATTACAAAACCAAGAAAACTTCCAAATACCAAATCAAACAAAAAATCAAAATCATCAAATCTAACAAAGCTCCAAAATTGTAGCTCAAACAAAATATCAAGAAGTTAATTAAAAAAGGAAATAACGATTTGATGCAATAGATGAAGTTTGTAGCTATGATTAAACTAACCTCCATAATTAAGCTCTTGATACTATGATAAATGTTGACGAATTTATTTTTCAACAAAAAACAAGAGAAATTAAGCTAAATGAATAATTTAGAAAGAAAAGAAGAACATCGATTTTTAACGTGGTTCAGTAATTAAATATACCTAGTCCAAGATTTATTAAGATAATCTACGTTACAGCCTGAAGTCAATTTCACAGAGTTTGAGTATAGAATTTGTGCGTGAAAATAACAAGTGAACAATCCCATGTATTTATATACTGGGTTCAGATTCTCCTCACATGATTTTAGGGAAGTTACATAACAATACACATTTGAATTTGAAATATATTGAATCCCTAAAGAATCTGGTTGACTAAACTAATGCATAAACCGATTCCGTGAATATAGGTTTAATTACTCAAATGTAACCACCTAGCTTCTTTAAAGATACGCTTTTGAGCCTACCACCATGGTCTTCGAGCTGACTCCTGCAATGTCGCTCGAACCAACAACAACCAACCTTCCAAGGTCAGCCTCTTGCCACTGTCCGAACCTTTTGAGCTAACCCTCCATTTCGAGCTGAAATGGTTATGTGGCATCAGCAATAATAATAATGTATATATATACAATGCTTAATTTGATTATTTCTCGAGCCTACATTTCGAGATAATTTAATCTGTCTCAAAATTTGGGGTATAACATTTTGCCCCCCCCCCCCCCCAAAAGTGCCTGCTCGAACCCTAAAAGGGAGACTTTTGAACTTCTCTATTCGGAAAACGTGCCCACCTACCACACTCTAGTGTGTATACGTGTCAATTTGCGAATGGGTATTTACAGTACTCAAGTACTGTCTTTTCTGCCCATGTCTTTTCATTTGCCTCATTACCGCCATTTTTCGAAATTAAATTTGATCCATTGGATCCATGGTAAATGCGATTTAAGGGTTCTGATTTATTAAAGGCTTAATCCTTTTCCTTTGTAAACCCTTTCACTACCACTTTCTTCTTCATTCAAAGAGCCTTGCATGTTTTCCTTTGCGAAAAAGAAAAAAACAGTCCCTACGCCATTCTCTGATTACCCCATTTTTAACGACGAGCTTCAAAGGATTTCTTTATACAAGCTACTGCAATCTTCATTGCAATTCCATCATCAACCTCATTCATGTAAGTCTCCTCATATTTTTCTCTATTTTGGTCAAAAAAATATACCATTTGCATATGTCGTTTCATTTTTAGCAGTCCCTGACATGTTCTTGATAGTTTAGATAAAAAAAAAAAGGTATTTTGATCTAATCTTTATGAAAAATTTCCCATAAAAATGGTTTATTTTTTGGTATTAGGCTATAGGCTTTAGGTTTCATGTAGTCCAAGAAAGAGGGTTCTTAGAATTAGGGTTTCCCATTTTCTCTCTCACGCAAACCGATAATAACCCCTTTTTGGGTAATTGCTAATTTTTTTAGAAAATCAGGACAGCCCAAAAATGAAATTAACCACCTGCTATTGGTAGGTACATGTAACACCCTAAACTCCAAGGACAGTTACATTGTGCATTTTAAACAGTGCTAAACTCGCTAATCGAGTCATTTGGCCATAATCATGTAACTAAGTACGATTAGTGGTTTAGGGTTAAACTTTTTGGTTAAGATACATCGTTTCACTAAAATGTTTACTATATACATTGGGATCCCAAAAATATAATTTAAAGGTTAATTACAACAAAATATTTACAACTAGTCGATCTAAGCAGCAAAATAGGGTTTAACCCTAGTTCCTCTTTCAACCCTCGGTCGTGGCGGTCGAGAAGCCGCATACGTACACATCGTCACCTAAGCTCTCCAACTCAAGGATGGTCCAGCTTTCTTTTGCCTTTACCTGCACCACATAGCACCCGTGAGCCGAAGCCCAACAAGAAAACTCAATATGCTCATGAATAGTAATAACATGTTACTAAATTATAATGTGCATGCCTAGCAATAATAGCCCTATTCATGCGTGCAAATAAGTTCAGGTAATGATGGGGAATCCTGCCCTCCTGAATGGATGACTATCAATTCAATCCTAATCAGATGAGTGATTTAACACTTTGAGGTTCTGTTAACCATACTGGGGCTTATAGCCCTAATCAAATGAGTGATTTAACACTTTGAGGTTCTGTTAACCATGATGGGGTGTATAGCCCTAATCAGATTAGTGATTGAGGAGTAAGTCACTAACATAAGCCAGATGAGTGACTGATGAGTGAGTCACTAACATAAACCAGATGAGTGACTGATGAGTAAGTCACTAACTTGAACCAGATGAGTGACTGATGAGTAAGTCACTAACATGAACCAGATGAGTGACTGATAAGTGAGCCACTATGGGGGCTCAGCACCCATAGCCATGTGACGATGCAGACACCTGGGCCTTCAGGCCCTGGCTCTAAGTGACTAGCCATAGGCTAGACAAGCGCTTTTAGTTTTCATCGAACTTGAGGTCGGTCCGGCATTAATTCTCATGATGAGTCATTCAATGCTGATGTCGATTAGATCTAATCTTTTTGGCTTTCGTTAAACACGCTAAGACCGTTCTTGAATCTTAAGCCAATACCATACGACCAGTGCTCAGTACTACTGCCGAACTTGACTAGCGAGTCACAGCTTCACAGTTAATACCGACACCATTGCCGATTTCTGACTCATGGGTCAATACCATACACAAGTAACCAATGCAACCAGACATATACCATATGTCAAATATCCAAATGTAGGGCATTCAGCATGCTTACTTAACAATCACTAGCATAATTATGATCATGCACAAACATAGAGGCTCAAGCTCTGATCAATCTCATATTCAATATTCATGTCATGCCTTAATCACATGTTTCTCATGCATCACATACTGGGTGCAGTTTTCTTACTTCTGGTTCGAGCGAGAATAACAATTGAACGACCCTTGAGAATGATCGTTCCTTTGATCTCTTAGCAGTCACACTAGTCATAACCAAATATAACCTCCAATTAATGAAATCAACAATGAAAAGGTCTTGACCTAAACCTCACTCCCAGGACCCCGAATTGTACCCAAACGGTGAGTAGATTCGATCCTGAGCCTTAGAAATTGAAACCCCGAGCCAAAAACCCTCAAAAGTGCCCAAAACAGGAATCTGGAAAAGCAGGGTAGCACTGTAGCGCTACTCCGGTAGCGCCCTTGGCAGAGTGAAACACCCCCTGGCTAGCGCTATAGCGCTACAACCAGGGTTTTCAACCCTGGTTTTTCCCTCCTTCGACTCCTCCATTGCCAACCTGAAAAACCAGCTTCCAAACTTCATCCAAACCCCCAAATGAACCCAAATACCATATACACAAGCCCTAGGCATCATAACCCAAGTAACCCTAGCCATAAACTCCCATAAATTCCCATTATCCAACTCAAAAATCCAGCTGAAACTTAATAAGAAAAACAGAGCAAGAACCATAGTTTTAATGGCTAGAAACTCACCTCAATCTCAAAATCACACCCTCCTCAATGGTAGAATAGAAGCCTAGATCATCAAAGCTTGGTTCCCTAGCTTGGTTCCTTAAAAGAGCTTCAAAATTCAAAAGAAAAAGGAAGAGAAAATGATGATCGGTTGAAGGAGAAGATGATGCTCTATTTTTCTTAATTCTACAGCCTTCTAATGGCTAAATATAACCTTAGGGTGAAAAGACCATATTGCCCCTAAGCCTAATTAAAACCCTAAACAGCCACCAAGGGCAAAATCATCCTTTCCCGCCTATTTCGTTAATCATAATTAACACCCTCCAATTCCCGTTATTCTCAATATCCTCAAATACTAATAAATCATATCCCATTACCCCTTAATTCCCGGTAATGTTCTAATCCTCAAATTACCCCGAGACTCACCCCGAGCCCCGAAATTAACCCCGTTATGACCAGACCGATAACTTGCATTCAAAGATCGTCTCATGCCGAATGGCTCGAACAAATCCACATCTAATGTAGTATTATTCATAATTCACCAACATGCATGAAAATACACAATTACGCTCTTAACGGGCCAAATTACCAAAATGCCCTTATAATTAAAAATGGACCCATATGCATGCATTTATCATCATATAATAATATAATTCACCTAAACATGTATATAATCATTTAATAACATAATAAATCAATTATGGCCTTCCCAGCCTCCTAATCAAGGTCCTAAACCTATTAGGGTTTTTGGGGCATTACAGTACACCTCGGTATTTCAAGCCTATCTTGGTTTGAATTATTCGAGATAGGACACCTCATTTTTTCGAGCCTATTTTAGCTTGAATTTTGAGGTAGAACACTCTAATTACTCTCATTTCATTTTGTAAATGAAGTACCCTCACCTTTTTCTTTATTGTTAGAGGTCACAGTACTCTTCTGAGAAGAATTGGTGGGGGTCCTCTAATCACGCCATACCCTATCAAGCTCCATCTCCCTGAGCTGAATCCCCATCCACTCGCAACCAAAGACTCTTCAGAGAGTACGAAGTGCATAGAGAACATCAAGACTTGAGTACTCATTTTCGATTCAAATCACTGAGATCCAAGAGGGAAAAAGGAAGAAGCTTCGGTTTGCAATCTATTTTGAGCTCAACTCTATCCCCCGAGATTTACCCTTAGACCAATCCTTTTCAGTTTCCATAGCTTTTCGCCCCAATGAGCTTTCTTTTGAGCTAATGGAAAGCTCTTTGAGCCTACCCTCTCAATCTTCCTCTGAGCTTGCTCCCCCCAAAATATCCTCTTTCCCAACCACCAAGTTCAAATTCTTCGAGGGCAACTTTTACGAAAGCTCGGTCAAAACAACGAGGCAGGTTTCTGACATCCTATCCTTTCATGGCCTCCAAATTTCCAACAATCTGGTGTGACGAGCTCCAAAAACTTAAGAGAGGAACTATTATGCACCAGGCGAACACAATCTTGATCGTATGTTCAAGCTCGTGGCATGGAGACGAGAGCATATGAGGGTTACGACCTTGCTACCCCTGAAAAATTATTGTAAGAAGTTTACTAACTGGGCCAATATCACTCCATTCCAGCTCCAAACCAACTCATATCAGGTTTTGGTGGCATTGAAGTCGTTGTACTTCGAGATGAAATGGCAGGAGCCATCGCCATATAAGATTTTATATCTCTTTTGCCCGAAGAGTAACCCAGCTCAAAAGCAGAGTGGAGATGGATTTTTCTATCTCTAGAGCTATCCTAAGGAAAGGAAACTCTTTGAAGACATTACCAACCTCCCCCCAAACTTCAAAAAAAAAAAATTTTGGACCACCGGCCACGACCCATCCAAATTTTATTCTTTCCAGAGGATCCATAAGTATCCCTTATAGTTTCTTGGACTTTATTTTTTCTCCATCTTTAGATCAGGCAACCATTTTCTTGCACTTTAATGCAACAAATTTTGAACGTCTTGACCCTACCTCAGAGATGGTAAATAGGCGAGTTGAGATGGCCAAGCTCCCTTATGGCAAGCGTTCGTTGAACTATCTGCTTCACGAGGACAAGCTCCATCTATGTGGTATGCTCGGTGAAGGCGAGATCACAGACAACGACAGGATCAGGAAATTCACCTCCTGGAAGAAGCTTCAGTTCCAACTTCTTCCGGACCTACTCGGAAGAAGCAAAGAGTAGGCTTGGGGTTGGCTCTTTCCATTAACTCCTCCCTAGCTGAACAATCGGGCTTAGGGAATGAAGCTCATGACAAAGAATCTTTGAGCTCAATAGAAGGAGATAAATTCATTTTAAATCAATCGGGTTTGTCTCCCACACTCCTTGCACGAGAACACAACATTTTGATCTCTTTCATTAACTCCGAGTATAACTTTATGAATTGGTCAGGGGTAGATAAGATAGTCCATAGAGATGACAGTTTCTTATAAGAACACCAAGTCATGTATAATATAAATGAGTTGTAGGAAGGTCTAGGGACATAATATGGCTCGAATGACTGGCGAGATCTCTCCGAGCTGTCTCCCACGTTTCGAGGTTAAGGATCAGGATTAACAGAAGAACCTTCTCAAGTCATCAACATATCATCTGACGACTTTTCATTAGATTCAATTTCTTCTAGTTAGGTCCCCACTTTTATTTCATGTCAAAAAAATACAAGTATTCATGCATATACTTATATATTTTTCTTCATTTTGCAGGGGACTCAATGGACTCTGACCTCGACAACCTCCTTGCCATTCCAAAAAAGGCCAAAGGCTCAAAGAAAGGTTGAGACTCTTCCAATAAGGACATGTCTCCACATTCACCACCGAAGCAAGCCAAGGTTACTGAAGACCCCCTTCCAAGCAGGCCACCTAGGAGACTTCAAGACAGGTCCCTCCCCCAGCAGCCTCGTGACAGGTCCCTTCTTTAGCGATCTCGGCTTTCGTTCCTCCCACTGATACAAGGCCTCCTTAGTCTTCATCTGAAAAATCATTTGCTAGTTTCCTAGGTGGCAACTAGTCATAAACTTGCCATCGATGCCAAAGCTCCCCAAACAAAAGCTGAGGATAAACTCAAAGTCACAAAGGGCAAGTTCGAGATGGGGCTCACTGAGGCCAAGCAAGCTCTTGACGAAGTAGTGAGCAAGACAACCTCCATGGAGGTTGAGCTTGAGCGCATCAAAGCCGAGCTCGATAGTTGTTGGGGGTATATGTCCTTAATAAAACCATATTTCTCATGTAACACGTTTTTATTATCAATAAAAGAAGTAGAAATCATTTTGTTTATTCAATCGCATTGCTCGCATGTTTTATTACATGTTTATTCAATTAATACAAACATTCATAAAATTCCAAACATATGGATAGTTACAATTATAGTGATTAGGTCACAGTAGATTATAGTTATAAGTATATGTTCAAAAAAACCAGTCCTAAGATTAAATCATTGCATTGGATTTTCACTGATTAGGTAATCTATGATATGATATACTTACACATTCGGGGTGTGATGTCTTGTCCAAGGCATTGACCAAGTAGATAAGATCAGATGTATTTGGTTACATTGGTCTAGGACCGATATCGATGATTGATAGATAAATAAGTATCGTTGTTATCAAATCTAATAAATCTCACAACATTGACCATATGTCAAGTCGATCTTAATTCTGAGTGATAATATTATGCTAATTATATCATTTAAATATTTTGACTTGTTCGTTACCAACTTACCCTACGGTCTAGCCCATACTTACATCTTGGAGATTTAGTGGTGTAATTGAGTGAGAGTATTATTCATAGATATGAAATATATAACTTCTGTATGAGAAGTGAAAAGATTTCCTTAATTGGTTTGTACAAAAGGTTAAATGAATGAGATCTCATTTCTATGATTAAGTTCACAAAAATATCATTTATAAGGAACTTAGTGGGAGTTAAGGATAAAATATTGATGAGGGGTAAAACGATAATTTGCACCTAGCTCGTTATCAAGTCATCGATAAAGGATTGACTGACTGTAATGGTTATAACAATGAATAACGTATTTGTGTTTGGAAAATACGTTCTATGAATTCAAGAGTTCAATTCCGAATCTATAGTGGAGTCATAAGGAATTAATAAATTGTGAGATAAATTATTTAATAAATAAACTCACAGAAATTTATTGAAACTTGTATTCATGGAACCATGGTTCCCGTGTCGCACTTATCAAATCAAGTTTACTAGTCTCAAAACAATTGATTTAATTATCAATTAGAAATATCAAATTGATTGATCAATTTAGTGATATTTACATGTAAAAAGAATTTATGAATAAATGAGAGTCTTTGGGAAAATCTATTAATATTGATAAATTGGTGTCAATATAAATAAATAATATTGAATCAAGTTTAAAATTATAATTAGTTCATTTGAATAAGGATTTAATTATTTATTTAATTAATTAACTAAAAGATAAATAAATAAAAATGCTTTAAATTTAGACCCAATTGTGATTTAAATTCAAGACAAAGAGATTGAGCCCAAGTCCATGTGTGGGAGCCCAAGGCTTTGGATTTTTCGTTTATTATTTTAATTAAAAAAAAAAGCCCATTAAGTTGCCTATATAAGGAATGTGATGTCTAGGGTTTTCAGAAGGAGATAGTCTAAGATGTTTCATTTGGGTAAGTAAAAACTTAGACAGTATAATCCCTTCTTGGCCGCTCATTCTCTTGTCCTTCCCTCTCTAATTCTATCTCATGTGTTGAGAACTTGCCCAATCTTAGTTAGACTTGATTTAGAGATAGGCTTGGTAGACTTTGGCATAGTCTAAGCGGTTTAGATTCTTGATAATTCCTAGCATTCAGAAAGGACAAAAGGATAGAGAATCTAAATGACACAATTCCTAGTGTGTGTGCGCTGTGCAACTACTTAAAATAATTAATTAATTAATTTTTTTTGTAACCGTAAATTTTGAAAATTGATATTTTTTTGGGGAAACTGATAATTTAAAAAAAAATTCAAATTATTTATGGTTAATAAATTAATTATTATTTTTTTAAGTTTCTTTATTTTGTGGGATATTTTCTAAACTTAACAATCAATTTTAATTGAATTAATTAATTAAATTTTGTCTATAAATTCTTGTATTTAATTAAATATTTTAAATTGATAAATGTCTAATTATTTTTGGTTAGTTAGGATTTATTTACTTTTGGCAAAATTGTTTCCTTTCATCATCGAGCAATCTTTTATTTTGTTTCTTTGGAGGAAAGGTCTTGTGTATGTTTAGAGCATGAATGATTATATTGGGACTGATTCCAATCATGTCCCCGTGGGACCAAGAAAAAACATCTTGATTTTCTTGTAAAAATTGAGTTAATTGCTATTTTGCATCTCTGGCAAGATTTTTCCTGATTTTTACTACCTTTGTCGGGTCCTTATTGTCGAGCTGGACATCTTCAAGCTCTTTAATCGGTCCGAGTTTAGCTCGGTCTTTCCCCATGCAAGGGTCAATCTCATTTTCAATCTTGAAGACCCTCTCTTCTATTTCTTTGATGGTTGGCGCTTTCCTCGAATGGAAATGTTGTAGCACTCCCGAGCTACCAACTGGTCACCCTTCAAAGTTTCAATTCCACTAAGTATTGGGAATTTTACTGCCAAACATCGTATTTATTTTGTTGCCCCCATCTCGATCAGGGCTGGTCTCTCGAGCAGAACATTGTAGGCAGAGGGCGTGTCTTCAACTATGAACTCGAACATCTTGGTTACCGAGACTGAATATTCCCCTAGTGTTACAGGGAGTTTAATGGCTCCTGTGCTTGCAATCCATTCTCCTGAAAATCCGTACAGGGTGGTTGCACAAGCTTGAAGGTCTCGAATTGATAAACCCATTTTTCCAGCATAGTTTTATACAAGATATTCACTAAGCTCCCATTATCAATTAGTACCCGGTGAACTCTTTTGTTGGTGAGCTGGATGGTAATAACCAAAGAGTCTTTATGTGGGAACTATACATGAGAGGCATCATCCACAATGAAGGTTATCAGTTGGGATTTGACACGTTGTTGTTTTGGAGCTCGAGGCTCCGGAACGTAAGGGGAACCATCCTCAGTTTTTAGTTCATGCACATACCTCTTTTGGGCATTCCTGCTCATTTCGACTATATGAGGCCCTTCAGAGATGGTTATTACATATTGTCCATCAATCGAAGGTAGTCGGTCATCTTCCTGAGCTGGGGGTGCAGCGAGTTGAGGTGGTGCTACAGGCTGAGCTGGTGCCGCCTTTTGATTCAGTGGGGCTTGCCCTTGGTTGTTACCCATATTTTGAACATACTGCCCGAGGTGGCCTATTGAGATCAATCCTTCGATCTCATCCTTGAGTTGCCTGCATTGATTCTGTCATATGACCAATATCCCTATGGAATTGACAGTATTTCTTTTGATCTCTTTTGACACGTTGATTGCGCATGGGCTCAGGTCGTCAGAATGGGTCATGATTCTCGTTCTTCACATAAATATTTTCCTGAGTCTCCGTTAACTCAGTATAAACAAGGTAAATGGAGATGTACTAGTCTCATTTTTTCTTCTTACTCCCTTCTGCATCAGGAGTATTTCCCTCATTCTTCTTCCTTTTGGAAAAGTTGTCATTTTAGGGTTGATGTAACGCCCTACTAATCAAGGACCGTTACAACGTGTGTTTAAAATAGTGTTGGACTCGCTAAATGAATCATTTAGACTAAAACATGTGGTTAAGTAACTAATGGCTCAGGTATTAAAAAATTTGGTCAATGGAATAAACATTTTCTTTAAAAGTTTTAAGTCTTTACATGGGATCCCAAAATAGGAGTTTAAAAGTTCTTTACAACTCAAAGGATTATAAAATAAGATGACCTAAGCGGCTAAATAGGGTCCGACCCTAGTTGCTCTGCGAAATCTCGGTCGTGGCGGTCGAGAAGACTGCATATGGACACATCGCCCCTAATGCTCTCCAACATATGGCTGGCCAAGATTTTCCTTACCCTTATCTGCACCACATAGCACCCGTGAGCTAATGCTCAACAAAAAAACTTAATTAAACAAATTCCAATATTCAATGAAATATAAACAGCATGCTTAGCAGTAATAACTGTAACCAAGCATACACATTACACAAGTATGCGATGACAAAGTCGCTACAACGCCCTGGATAACCAAGACCGTTATACTATGTGTTTAAAATAGTGCAAGACTTGCTAATCAAGTCATTTAAATAAAATAAAAATGTGATCCTAAAGTCATAATCAAGTTAGGGTAAAAAGATTTTGGTCATAAATGAATAATTTTCATTAAGATAAATGTTTAGTACATGGGATCCCAAAAACAGGGTTAAAGGACAAATTACAAACTTCCAAACAAAAGTCATATATAAGCAAAGGCCACTCTAATGGCAAAATACACAATTTAGGTTTTCTGTCCTTGTACAATTCCCTCAGTCGTGGCAGACGAGAAGTTGACAATGTACACCTCGCCCCCAGAGTTCTCCAACTCATGGTCGATCCATCTTACCCTTGCCTTTACCTGCACCACGTAGTACCCGTGAGCCAAGGCCCAGCAAGAAAACCATATAGCATAGCATAAACAATGATGACAATCAAATGATCTATAAAACAGTTAACCAATTATTCAACATGTCATAAGAGCCACCTAATTAGAGAGGACAATCAATGAATCACAAGCCATTCATCCCAATATATAACAAGCTATAAGCAACAGATTAGCGATGGTAAACATATCAATACCCATCATACAATACTCAGGGTCGACGCACTTAGGCTGCACCCTCTATTTAACCTACTGACTCTGGCTCGCTTAGGTCGAGCTCAGTGATTGTCTAGCTGACCTCAGCTCTCAGTGGCCGAGCCGCATCTTGTGCGCAAATATTAGTCCCGACACTCTTAGGTCGTTTATTTCATGCTCACAAGGCATAACATAATCATACAACATTCATATTCAAATATGGGGGATCTCAGTCCCAACACAACCACACAAAGGGTGCAGTTTTCTTACCTTTAATTCCGAGTGGAGAAAGTGAAATGGTTCTGAGCACGATCCTCAGCCCCTAGCCTTGGCGATAAACCTAGTTACAAGGCCCAATGGGTATCCATCAACTTCAAATCGAAATAAAATACCTAGGAAACAGAAACTAGCCTCCGGGACCTCAATTTCTACTAAACCGAGTATTAGAAGTTTTCCCGAGCGCCTAGGTTTGAAACCCCAAGCCTTGCCAATTCTCAAAATAATTCTAAGGCTAAAGTCCCCAGGCGGGTCACGACTTGGCTTAGTGGGTCGCGACTTGCCCCCAAGTCAGAGAGCAAGCACCCCAGCCAAAAGGGGAGGCGGGCCGCGACTTGGCCTAGTGAGTCGCGGCGCGCCCCCAAGTCAGAGGCACCCCCAGGCCAAAATGGCCACACAAGCCGCGACGCCCCCAGGCTGGGTCGCGGCACGCCCCCTCAAACCTAGAAAATCTGGGTTTTTCCCATGCATCTCCCAGCCAAGAACACCAAAATAAACCTAGAATTTCCTTAACAAACCTCCCTAATTCAACATCAAGCTAACTACGAGTTTGGACTTATATTCACCTATTTTAATCCTATAGTCCCCAACAATATAAACAGAAATCAACACCTATAATTCCATTTAAACAACCAGAAACTTTAAAGATAAAGTTCTATCGTCTTACCTCAATTCACAGCTCAATCCTCCAATATCTAAGTTGAATCCCTTGGGGTGTGTGTGCTTCAATTCAGCAAGGCTTTCTCCCCAAATTTTCTCTAAGTTTCCTAAGCTTTAACCCACTTAATTCCAGCTTAAACTCTAAGTTGATCACCTCCACTTCCTTCAAAGAACCCATCCCAAATCTTAACTTACGCCCTTTCTTCTTTTCCCTTAGCTTCAATCCAAATGAGAGCAAGTGGGGAAAGAGAGAGATACGTGGGAGAGAAAGAGGGAAGCATCAGAAGTTTCTGCCACCTTCCCAAAAAATTCTTAAGTAAAAACAGTCTACCAAATGACCTTTATGCCCCTTCAAATAATCCTAACTTCTTTAATTGTTCTAAGGGTAAATGGGTCATTTTGCTCCCAATTTCTAACTAATTCCTCAAGTGTTCCTAATATCTACCAATTAATCCCGTCTTCCAATTAATTACCAATTATTTACCCAAAGTCTAATAATCCCCGATATATTTTCTAAATTTTCGAAAATACTCCTAGGCTTCCCCCCGAGTCGGGTATAAATCCCCGTCGTGACTATTTCGCCAATCCGCTCACTAGGACCGTCTGGAGCCATATACTGCAAATATATCCACATAATAATGTGGTCTCAACAATTTACCACATATAATCACATTTATGCCCTTAACGGGCCAAAATTACAAATATGCCCTTATAAGCTAAACAGGGCCCACATGCATATTTAATACTTATAAACATGCATTTCACATATTCACATAATCATTGTACGCCCTAATTCTCCACAGGCTATTGGCGAGCTTAGGTAGGGCATAATTATTTCAGCCACGTGGATGCCACATACCTGGAGCTGTTGTTACCAGGTCCCACCTCTTTAGCTCGAGATAACCAAAGGCTTACTAAGATTACTAAGGAGTCGGATTAGGAGTATAGACACCACAGGCTAAGAAGACATCCAGCTCGAGGGACGTGCTTGAGTTAGAAGCTGTGACCCTTTATAAAGTCAACCACGCAATGTAAACGTGCATATATCAGACATCACGTGTCTAATATATCCCTGAATTCTCGGACACGCAGCATAAACATGCGTGTTCAGGCACCCACGACTGGGTTGGGCCGTGCAGCCCATTATCCCCCTTACCTATTGATTTGACCACACTTCCTTTGTCTGGTTTTAGGAATTAATCATGAATGTCACAGAAGTGACATGATGGGTAAGAAGGTCACGGGATGACCCCCCTTGCCAACCCCCAGGTGCCCTCTCCTATAAATATGGAGACCATGGGAGTTGCAAAGGGTTGGATTCTATTGTGTAACAAAATACCTTGTAAAGAATACCAGAAAGCTAGCAAAAATATTGGCTGGTGGAGTAGAAGGATTTTAACCTTTGAACCACCTAAAAAAGTATTCGTATCATCATTTTATTAAAAGATCATTCATCTTTTACGGTTCATTACTTAGCACTAATCTCATTCTCTTATTCTATTAATTACCTATTGGCGAAGAACCGCGTCAACAGTTTGGTGCTTTCATTGAGAGCTTGTTAGATTGGTGCTATCGCAGATACCCAACCATGGTGGTCACTCGCTCAAGACACGGTGACGAAGCGGACCAACATGATGGGCAGGAGGCCCATCATGCCGCCATCACCGGTGATCAGAACCCTGAGGTTCAACAGCGGTCAGGCAAGCAGACAGTAGGCCAGGGTGACACTGGAAGTTCGGCACCCGGCCACCTAATCCGAACCCATATTTTTACACGGCGGTGGAGATGGAGAATGCTCAGCTGAGGAGCCAGCTGGCGAGGGCTAACCAGCAGATTAAGGAGGTGTTGGCCCGACTACCCCCTCTTACAACCGACGTTAACGTCGTTAAGAGGCAAGACGAGACTCATAAGTCCCGCTTGGGTAATCGGTCCAGGCCTAGCCGGTCGGTCAGACCCCCGACATCTAACTCTACTCCCACATCGCACCACTGGGAGACCACTTTTGAAGAACTACCTAGGGCCGAGCAACAGTATAGCCGGTCGGTTTGAACTTCAACTCCCAGCTCACTACCACCCTCGAGTGCGCCCAGGAGGGCTCGAGGAAATTCTCGAAGAAGATCCGGGGAGGGATCACAGCGACAGCCCGTCCTGGCCAGCCGTTCGGCACCCCGTTTAGACCGCCGAGCGCAGGACCTGGAGGTTGTCAGAGCCGAGCGGCCCCTACCTAACCTGATCCGCCCTGATGGGACCAGGATCGCATCCCCAATCAGACATCCTCCTTCACCGATAAGATATCTGTCTCCTCCTCGGCCAGTCCGAGATATTCCAGCTTATGGGAGGAGTAGGAGAAATCCACCTTCTGCAGGGCCTTCCCATCGTAGCAGGGCGCCCAGAGAAGTCTCGGATCCTCACCCCCAGAGGCGGGTTCCAAGCTTCTCAGACGGGAGCTATTGGACCAGGAGTCGCCATAGTGACCTTTCTGGCGGAGACCTGCGCCAATGCCTGAGCTCGGCGCAGAGTCCTCAAGCCACCCCAAGGGACGACCTCCGAGATCGTCTAAACTCTCATAGAGGAGGCCCGGCGGGAAACGGCAGCCGTGCTCGCCCAAGGGAAGACCTGTCCGAGGTACACGACAGAGGGAATGCCCCATATAACCTATCTCAATATAGGAGGGACAATAACCCGCCAAATGTGTACAATGGATCTGGAGCTGTTGAACAGCCACGAAATAACCAAGGAAATCAGGACAAAACCCTTGAGCGCCTGGCTCAGATGGAGGAGCTAATGAGGAAGCTCCTGTCAGAGAAAGAAAAAGAAGAATATGATTCAGGGGACGAACTTGAGCTCTTCGCCCCCAGCATAGCAGCAACGGCATACCCACCTGGTTTCCGTATGCTGCACCTGTCCAAATTCAATGGAGACGGAGATCCGCCAGATCACCTGGGTATGTTCAATACCCTGATGATGGCCCACAACATTGGCCCCAAGCTGAGGTGTTTAATATTTCCCTCCACCTTGACTGGGCCGGCCAGACAGTGGTTCAAACAGAGTAAAAAACAGTCAATCAGCTCATGGAAAACTTTCTCTACTGACTTCAAAAGAGTATTCCGAGCTTCCCAGGCTACCCGCGTCAAGGCCGACATCCTGGAAAACGTTAAGCAACAACCCGATGAGCCTCTGAAGGCTTACCTGAGCAGATTCGCGAACGTGGCTGCTCGGACCAAAGACGCAGATGACAGCTCTAAGCTCATGGCTTTGAGGACTGGAATCCTCGTCGGAGGGGCTCTGGAATAAGATATAAAGGAAAGGAGTCAGCTCCGTAAACGAATTCCTAAATAGAGCCCAGGGGTGGATCAACCTGGAGGAGGCGCAAGCCTCAGCTGCAGGAACCAGTCAGGTCCCCGAGCAGCCCGCTGGAGTGGGAACGGAGGTCGCGACAGCGACCCAAATCGTTACACAGAATAACCAGATTGGTGGAGGCAAGAGAAAGGGGAGTAGCGAGGGCAACCAGCACGGACAAAAGAAGAATAAGTCCGTAGAAAAATTTAAGCCGGTCTACGCGACTTATACGGAGTTCACCCACTCTAGGGAGAACATCTTCCTAGCAAACTCCGCTTGACTTCCCTGGAAGAAGGCGGAGCCATTAAAGCACCAGAAGGGAAAGCAAGACCCTTCTAAGTTTTGCCGATTCCACAACGACATTGGCCACAATACCGATGACTGTAGACACCTGAAGGATGAGATTGAGACTCTCATCCGAGCTGGCCCCTTGGCTCAGTATGCGCGGAACAGAGTTCCCACAAGCCATCCAGCTCCGGAAGTCCCGGTCAGTCAGCCCGGGTCTCGGGTAGATTAGGACGTCCCTCCTCCCGTGATAGGAGGAGAGATCTCCACGATCTCTAGAGGTCCTCATCTGGCTGGCACGAGCCGAGGTGCCCAAAAGAGGTACGTCAACGAACTTAAGGCTCATAATGGAGTGGAGTTCGTCCTCGACCAGCATCTACCAAAGCAGCAACGATTGGAGAGGCAACCAATCATTTTTACTGAAGAAGATGCCAGCCACTTTCAATTCCCCCATAACAACCCTCTGGTCGTAGCAGTACAGCTCGCTAATTGGAGGGTTAAGAGAGTGTTGGTCGATAATGGAAGCTCGGTAAACCTTCTATTCCAGTCCACACTGGAGAAGATGGGTTTGTCTGTCACCGAGCTGAAAGCAACCTCCATGATGCTTTATGGATTCTCTGGAGAAGGATCGGCGGCAATAGGGACGATCGAGCTGGTGATCACCTTAGGAGAGGGACCTCGGACAGTCTCAAAACTCCTCGAGTTCTTGGTCATCGACTGTCCCACCGCGTACAACGCCATTTTGGGTCGACCTACACTTATAGCTTTTGAAGCCATTACCTCCATCCGCCATCTCGCGCTGAAATTCCCCTCTTCCACGGGGATATGCACTATCCGTGGCGATCAACTTGCTGCCAGGGAATGCTACAGCATTTCCATGAATGGAAAATTAAAACTCAGACAGTTAACGATGACCGTCCAAGGTGGAGAAGAGGAATCTCATGAACCTTTGCCTAATCCTGAGATTGAAAAACCTCAGAGCGCCGAAGGGGAAAATATCATCCTAAGTGAGGATATTGACCCCAGAGTAGGTGAGGATAAGTTCGAGCTCCAAGCTATCGAAGAGCTCGAGGAGGTAAATGTCGATCCACAGAATCCCTCACGGATGGTTAAGCTCGGGAAAAACCTCTGTGGCGAGAGGAAGGCGGAGCTGATCAAGTTCCTGCAAGAGAACCTGGATGTGTTTGCATGGTCACATGAGGACATGGTGGGAATCAGTCCAAGCGTTATCATGCACACCCTCCATTTAGATAAGAGCGTGCCTGCGAAGTCCCAGAAACAGAGGCGCCTGGGAACAACTCGAGCTGAAGCCCTAGAAGAAGAAGTAGCCCGGCTCAAAAAGTGCGACTTTATCCGCGAAGCTAAGTTCTCGATCTGGGTCGCCAATCCTGTGTTGGTCCCAAAGCCCAACGGGAAATGGCGGACCTGCATCGACTTCTCCGATCTGAACAAAGCTTGCCCCAAAGACTGTTTTCCATTGCCAAGGATCGACCAATTGGTGGACGCCACAGCGGGGCACGAGCTCATGTCCTTTATGTACTCGTACTCAGGCTATAATAAGATCGCCATGAATCCAGCGGACCAGGAGCACACTAGCTTCATGACCTCGACTAACGTATATTGTTACAAGGTCATGTCGTTCGGGCTGAAGAACGCCTGTGCTACATACCAGAGATTGGTAAATAGGATGTTCGCCAACCAGATCAAGAAGAACATGGAAGTGTACGTTGACGACATGCTGGTCAAGTCGAAAACTGCTGATAACCATGTTTCTGACCTGGAGGAATGCTTCAAGATACTAAGAGAATACGGCATGAGGCTTAACCCGCAGAAGTGCACTTTCGGGGTCGCATCTGGAAAATTCCTGGGTTTCATTGTCAACACTAGAGGAATCGAGGCGAACCCCGATAAGATCAGGTCGTTGCTCGAGCTTCCCTCACCTTGGTCACGAAAAGACGTTGAAGGCCTGACAGGAAGGGTGGCAGCCCTTAATCGGTTTATTTCTAAATCCACCGACAAATGCTTGCCATTCTACAACCTACTCCGGGGGAATAAGAAGTTCGAATGGACAGAGGAGTGTGAACGTGCCTTCCTCGACCTAAAAGCGCATCTGGCCGAGCCGCCCATGTTATCCAAACCAACGGCAAGAGAGCCTCTTTTCCTTTACCTAGCCGTCACAGAAAATGCAGCTAGTGTCGTATTGGTCCGAGAAGAAGACCGGGTTCAAAAACCAGTCTATTACATCAACAAGAGGCTTCTTGAAGCTGAGTCCCGATATCCATTGATGGAAAAGATGGCATTCTATCTCATCACAGCCTCCCGAAAGCTCAGGCCGTATTTCCAATCCCATTCAATACACGTCATAACCGATCAACCTTTAAGGCAGGTTTTGCAAAAACCTGAAGCATCGGGACGTTTGTTGAAGTGGGCTATTGAGCTCAGCCAGTTCGAGATTTTGTACACTCCACGAACTGCAATAAAAAGCCAGGCCCTAGCCGATTTTGTGGCAAAATGCACAGGATTCCAAGAAGATTCAGTGGAAGATTCACCCCAGGTCACCTCGGCCCAGGCGTCATGGAAGATCTTCGTAGATGGCTCATCTAATGAGAACGGCTCGGGGGCTGAAATCATTTTGATATCCCTAGAAGGACATAGATTCCACTCAGCATTGAGATTCGGATTCAAGGCTTCCAACAATGAGGCTGAATACGAAGCTTTACTGGCCGGGCTGAGGGTGGCTCGGGAGCTGAAGGCCAGCTTCGTTCAGTGTTTCAGCAATTCCCAGCTCGTGGTAAACCAGGTGCTAGGCGAATATCAAGCCCGGGGAACCAAGATGGCTGCTTACCTGGCCAAGGTAAAAGTCGAGCTTTCCGCATTCGAACGGGGCTCAGTCGAACAGATACCTCAGGAGCAGAACGCCAACGCAGACGCCCTCGCTAAGCTCGCTACCTCCGGGGAGACGGAGACTTTGGGGTTAGTATCGGTAGAGTTCCTGGAGAAACCAAGCATAGAATTCGGGGTGGAGGTCGAGATGATCGACACCAGACAGACTTGGATGACCCCCATCCTCGAATATCTCACCGAAGGAAAGTTACCGGAAGGACGTAATGATGCACGACGGATACTTTACCAGGCTCCAAGGTATACTTTGGTAGATGGGATGCTATACCGCCATGGGCACTCTCTACCCCTCCTACGATGTGTTCTGCCAGGCAAAGCAAAGACCATTTTGCAAGAGGTGCATGAGGGTTTTTGCGGAGATCACACTGGGGGGCAAAGTTTGGCCCTAAAAATCTTAAGGCAAGGACATTACTGGCCCACTCTGTCAAAAGACTCGATCTCTTACGTCAAGAGATGTGACAAGTGCCAGTGATTCGCCACAGTTGCCCGAGCTCCCCCAGTCGAGCTGAAGATGATCTCGTCCCCGTGGCCATTCGCGGTCTGGGGAATCGACTTGGTTGGCGCCCTCCCTACTGGAAAGGGAGGGGTCCGTTACGCGGTAGTGGCTATTGACTATTTCACCAAGTGGGCTAAGGCAGAACCCTTGGCAACAATCACCTCCAAGAGAGTCCTCGACTTCATGGTCAAGAGCATTATCTGTCGGTTTGGGTTGCCAAAGAAAATCGTATTAGACAATGGGACGCAGTTCGACAGCGACCTCTTCACCGAATTCTGTGAAAGGTACGGCATTGTGAAAAGTTTCTCCTCCGTGGCCTATCCCCAGGAAAATGGGCAGGTCGAGGCCGTCAATAAGACACTAAAGGCGAGCCTTAAGAAGAGGCTAGACGTAGCCAAGGGGGTCTGGCCAGAATAGCTCCCCCAAGTACTGTGGGCATACCGGACCTCGCATCGAACTCCTACGGGTCATACTCCTTTCTCCCTAGCTTTTGGGAGTGAGGCAGTCCTTCCTGTCGAGATAAAGATATCTTCGCATAGAGTCCAGACGTATGACCAGGACCACAATCACGAACTACTTTGCGCGTCCCTCGACCTGATTGATGAAAGACGAGAAGATTCGCAGCTCTAGCTCGCGCATTACCAGCAAAAAATCACTCGTTATTTCAACTCAAGGTCAGAAAACGCGCCTTTAGCATTGGCGACCTGGTCCTCAAGAGAGTCTTCTTAGCCAGCAAGGACCCCAAAGACGGAGTATTGGGACCGAACTGGGAAGGGCCATACCAAGTAATCGAGGTCATAAAGGAAGGAACCTACAAGTTAGCTCGGCTAAATGGAGAAGCAATTCCACGGACTTGGAACGCCATCCACTTAAAGAAATATTATGAGTAATACCCTTGTAAGGCTTACTCAGAAAGGCCAATTTTTGTTTATTAAGCAATGAGAATTAAAAAAAAAATCATTATTGTGTATATTTGCGAATGTAATCTCAAGTAACCACGAAAGACCCTTTCCCAATTAATTGGGGGGCATATGGTACCTGGACACAACCAGGTCGCCTTAAAGACTTAGAAGTTGATTCAAATCGATTGATCGATGTTTTTCTTAAAAAGCACGAGATATTGATAAAGGATTAACACGAACTAAGTCGTATCCTGGATATAACCAGGTCGTCTTAAAACTTAGAAGTTAATTCAAATTGATTGATCATTGTTTTTCTTAAAAAGCACTAGATATTGATCAAAGTTAACACGAACTAAGTTTTCAAATTAACGTCCTGGATGTAACCAGGTCCTAAAACTTAGAAGTCAATTCAAATTGATTAATCGTTGTTTTTCTTAAAAAGCACGAGATATTGATAAAAGTTAACATGAACTAAGTTTTCAAATTAACGTCCTGGATGTAACCAGGTTCTAAAACTTAGAAGTTAATTCAAATTGATTGATCGTTGTTTTTCTTAAAAAGCACGAGATATTAAGCAAAAATTAACGCGAACTAAGTTTTTAAAGTAATGTCCAGGATGCAACCAGGACTTTTCTTAGAAGTTGGCTCAAAATTGATTATGTTTTTTCCTAGAAAAGCATAAAATATCAATCGCAGCACCAACAAAAACTAAGATTATTACCAAAATGCATAAATGCAAAATAATGCAAATCAATTAAAAGCAAAAAGTTGGCAAAGCCAATTGTCTCAAGGTTAGAAAACCTCATACAAAATTACAAAAAATATATATATGTTGTTCAAAGGGCAGAAAGAAAAGAAGTCCTAGGCCCCGCCAGGCTGCTTCGATGAGGTCATCACCTCGCCTTCCTGCTCGGCGGCTGCGGAGGTCTCCCCGGTCTCGGAGGGCGCCTCTTGCTGAATGCGAGCTTTGAAATTCTCCAGGAAGTTGTCCCATGCCTTCGCCCCCATAAAAGAGAAGTCACCATCTGGGTTGTAGACCCAGCAATGGTACAGCATGGCCTCCATGGAGGAGCTAGCGGCTGCCCTCTCCGTCGCCAGGGCGGCCTTGGCCTCCTCGGCCTAGGCCTTCGCAGTGTCCAATGTGGCCCGAGAGGCCCTGGCTTCCTCGAGCTCAGTCCTCGCGGCGGCTAAAGCAGCCTTGGTAGCCTCGACCTCTTGCAGCTTAGGTCGAGATGCCTCCAGCTCGGCCTGCGCAGTCGCCAGGGCATCCTTGGCATCCTGTTCCTGCTTTTGGGCAGTCTTAATGACAGCCAAAGTTTTCTGGTGCTCACCCCACATATCCTCGAGCCGAGCCCTAGATCGGGATATGCTCCGATGGAGAGCCAAGGCACCCTGCAAGATCGAAAGATGATAAGGCAACTGCCTTAGAAGAAAAAACAAACATGTGATGCATAATGAGCAAGGGATACAAACGGTAAGGCCAACTTACTGTGAGAGCCATCCCCAGTGAGGACTCCATCACGTTCTCCGAGCTCCTCGTCTGTTCCTTGGGAGACCTCCAGCGCCTGCTTCCGCCTCACCTCGTCCTCCTCGTCTTCTTCTCCTGCAGCCTCCTCCTCGGGGATGGGCGCTATCTCGCGAGCTGGAGGGAGGCCCCGCGGTCTCCTCAAGGCCAAAGTCTGGCCTGGGGAGATTAGTTTGCACGCCAGCATCGTCTCGTCCGACACGAGCTGGCGATAGTCGTTTTCGCTGGGGGGCAGCCCCGCCAATGTCTCGTATTGACCCCCGAGGGTCACGAACTTGGCCGTCCTCGCGAAAATGGCTGCATGGTTGTCTCTAAGTCAGGAACTAATAAAGGAAGATAATCAATAATCAACTTACGAGCTAAGAGCAAAGGGTACTTACGAGGGCAGTTGAAATAATGATGTTCGCAATTGTGAAACCCTTTCGACATGAAGAACTGGTCTTTGAAGTCGTTGGGGTGGCTGGGTAGCTTGATGACCGCAGCCGTGTTTGGAAAATGGGTCAAGTAGTAGAACCCGTCGCCTCGCCCCCTCTGCTCCGGGGTGGCCTTGAGGCAGAAAAAGTAAAGGATGTCCGCAGGCGTGGGGACCTCCCATTCCTGCTTCAGGAATAAGTATCTCAACCCCGCTAACAAACGATAGGAGTTAGGGGGGAGTTGGAAAGGAGCTAGCTTCACGTAATTGAGAAATTCTGCGAAGTACTGGTCCAACGGAAGGATGGCCCCAGCCTTGAAGTGCTCGTCACTCCAGGCCGCGTATTCTTCATCGAGCGGTGCGCAGCTCCGCTCGCCTTTTAGGGGAGGTCGGGCATTTAGGGCGCCCCTCCCAATCTCAATATTGTGGGAAAGGAATATCTTATTCACTTTCCCCTGGTTGGTGATCTTCGAGACGACCCTCTCGGCCTCGAAGAAGGCGTCGGGCCCCACCTCGAGCTCCTGCTCCACGGCTGGACCGAAAACGGGGATTGGAGAGTCCATGACCACCTCTTTTCCTTTGGCTTACTGAGAAGACGAGCTGCCAGCAGTCTTCTTAGGGGCGTTCTTCTTTGGTCCCATCTGGTCGCCTAACGAACAAAAGAAGAAATTTCAGAAAAGGCGACCTAAGCATAGGAAAGAGTCTGGTGCGAAGTGTTTCCTTTACACGGGCTGAGGTAATCTCAGCCCGTGGAGAGTGAGACCACGCAGTTCTATGAACACGCGCCTGTGCTCCCAACGGATCCCCAATTACTCAGAATCCATGTGTCAGGAGGGTCAGGATAAAAGTTTGCCTTGGAAGGAAAGTTTCAGTAGGCAAACAGTGCAAAACCGCCTATGAAGCGTGTCCCCTAAGCTACCCGGTTTTGCACCCAAAAGGCTGGCTATTTCAAACAGGCATACCAAAAATCCTACCCAGAAAATTTCCCCAGAAAGCGTACCCTATGAGTCATGCTCCTAAATGGTTTTTTCTATGATCGATGCCCTAAAATAAAAACCTACGCCTATCGTACCCACAAAAACCAACAGAATGTTGCATGCGGCTACAGAAACAATTTACCTAAGCAACAGTGAAGAGGAAATTTAAAGCTTGCATAAGCAGAGAACTTACAGAGTGCTTTGCTGTGGGGAAGATGAAAGGGTCGTCTGGGTTGGAGCCTTGTCGAAATAGCTGGTGCCAAAGCCTCAAAGGAGCTCTCGCGTCTGAACTTCTAGAACGACTGGGAACAGTAACTGGAAGAAAAAAAAGGGTTTTTTTGAGACTGAGAAGGAAGAAAAAGATGGGGAAATAAAAAAAATTTCAAATGAACGGGTGGCCCATGCGTAAGGTGGTCACCCCTTTTATATACGTAAGAGGCCAAGTAAGGGGGGTCGTTGGATTGCCTTGATGTAGGATACGAGGTTTTCTACTCGAAAGGCGAAATGACGGCCGAGTATAGGCTAGGCCATTTAATGCGGTTCTCGGAAGACGTACCGTCACCAACCACGATGCTCCACGTATTCGACGCCTGCGTAATGGGCAGGATGTGAAGAGTCCACAAGAAAGCCCCCACTGTGGCACCAGGTGGCGTCGTGTGCCACGAGCAGGGGCTTGGGGGGCAAATGTACGCCCTAATTCTCCACGGGCTATTGGCGAGCTTAGGTAGGGCATAATTATGTCAGCCACGTGGATGCCACATACCCAGAGCTGTTGTTACCAGGTCCCACCTCTTTAGCTCGAGATAACCAAAGGCTTACTAAGATTACTAAGGAGTCGGATCAGGAGTATAGACACCACAGGCTAAGAAGACATCCAGCTCAAGGGACGTGCTTGAGTTGGAAGCTGTGACCCTTTATAAAGTCAACCACGCAATGTAAACGTGCATATATCAGACATCACGTATCTGATATATCCTTGAATTCTCGGACACACAGCATAAACGTGCGTGTTCAGGCACCCACGACTGGGTTGGGCCGTGCGGCCCATTATCCCCCTTACCTATTGATTAGACCACACTTCCTTTGTCAGGTTTTAGGAATTAATCATGAATGTCACAAAAGTGACATGATGGGTAAGAAGGTCACGAGATGACCCCCCTTGCCAACCCCCAGGTGCCTTCTCCTATAAATATGGAGACCATGGGAGTTGCAAAGGGTTGGATTCTATTGTGTAACGAAATACCTTGTAAAGAATACCAGAAAGCTAGCAATAATATTGGCTGGTGGAGTAGAAGGATTTTAACTTTTGAACCACCTAAAAAAATATTCGTATCATCATTTTATTAAAAGATCATTCATCTTTTACGGTTCATTACTTAGCACTAATCCCATTCTCTTATTCTATTAATTGCATGTTGGCGAAGAACCGCGTCAACAATCGTGCATTTAACCATTAAACATGCATTTCACATATTCACATAATCATGCCTTTTCGATCAGACAATACAGACGAGCATACATCATTTAGCAGTTATCCAGATATTGAGCATTCAAACATGCTTAATCAAACAATCACAGGCATAATCATAATCATGTTCATTCACAGAGGCGCAAGCCCTAATTATAATCATGTTTGGCAATCGGGCCAAGCCCTAATCACATATAACACATATTGGGTGCAGTTTTCTTTCCTCGAGCTTTGTTTTATTAAAGAAATGACCCCGAGCACTATCCCTGACCTGAGCCTTGTGGAAACCCTAGTCACAATACAAGTATACGTTCATCAAGAATCAACCCCAGATCCTGAGTCCCAATCTGAACTCTAACTCTCAGTACCACTATTCCTAGTTAACGGGGCACTAAAAATGTTCCCCGAGCCCCCAAGCAGGCCCAAATCGGATTCCCAAGCCCCCAAGCCTTACTCTCAAAAATTCAGCTAAACCACTTTTCGGGGACCCTGACGCGGTCACGCCCATAGAAAATTTGGGGTTTTCGGGGCATTGGCCTGGTTGCGCCAACCCCTGGTGCAGTCGCGCTCCTCTACTTGGGCCCCCAAATTAAAGTTCAACTACACTCTTTCTGGGACACTAGCGCAGTCGCGCCCAACCTAGCACGATCGCGCTGGGTCGCTAGAAACGCAATTCGAGCCCAGAATATTGGTGTTCTTCACCAATTGAAAACTATACAATTTTCCAACAGAATTAGACCCCAAATTTGACCCAAACAGATGTTTCTAACAGAATTTCAACCTCAAAACGTACCACTAAGCTTAGGCAACAAAACCCAACACTCATCTCACCACAACACAACCATAAACTTAAAACTAAAGATCAAAACTAGAAAACCCAAGAACACCATTAGAATGCCAAAAACAGGGGTCTTACCTCTGAATTTATCTGAGGAAATTCGAACTCGTTTGGTGCAAACACTCCTAACAGCCTTAAGCCCCTTGCCACAAGCTACTCCCTTCAATTTCCTCAAGAATCCAAGCTTAGCCTAACCCTTTTTGGTTACCCTTGAGTGCTCTTCCAAAATGGCCAACAAGTGAGAGTGGAGCAGGAAAAACGTGAATTTGCATCAGCCTTGACCCTTAACCAAATCCCACTAGCCACATGTCAAAAGACCAAAATACCCTTGCCTTATTGTTTTTCTTCAAGACAATTCCAAGGGAAAATTTGTCATTTGGCATAATTCTCGTTAATCTAAAATTACCCCATACATTCCCAAATAAATCTATCAAACCAAATATTCACCAATTAATTCACGTTACTCAATAAATCCTCGTAATTTACCAAATTAGCCAAAATACCCCTAAGCTTACCCCGAGCTGGGTATTTTATTCCATTGTGACTTTTCCGCTAACTTGCTCACTAGGATCGCCTCGTGCCAGGTAACTCAAATATATCTACATAATAATGTGGTAACAATTATAAATCACATATATTTAATTATGAAAATTCCATTCAAATAAGAAACGGGCCCACACACATGCTTAATACACCTAAACATGCAAACATAGTCATATTATGATATAACTCACATAATAATTCAATTATTATCCTCCTAGCCTCCCTAATCAAGGCACTAAGCCTTATTAAAAATGCTCAGATGGCTACCCGGGTCAGTACTTCCATCGTATGGAGTCGCATGGGGTATCTTAAAACCATTTGGAAAGGGTGTGCTTGAAATATGAGGAGCAAAAGGTTCAACCTCCTCGTCCGAGTCATATGCTTATTCCTTGTTTTTCCCTTCTCGAATGAGCCTAAATTAATCCTCGAGCACATTAATCCTTTCATGAACCGGGTCTATTAAAGGCGGTGCCAATACCCTAGGAAGCTGGTTATTGTCCAAAGGAACTCCAACTCCTTCCTAGTGTAATGGGTTATAATTATTCCCATATATGTGTTGTAGAGTCTCTCCTCATTGGGCATTTAGATGAGCCCTCAAGTCCGGGTTTGGCTGATTGTACTGCCCCCGATTCTGATTTAAATGGTCTCAATAATCAA
Organism: Humulus lupulus; assembly: GCF_963169125.1. Taxonomy (NCBI): domain Eukaryota; kingdom Viridiplantae; phylum Streptophyta; class Magnoliopsida; order Rosales; family Cannabaceae; genus Humulus; species Humulus lupulus. The sequence continues at coordinate 32,512,552 of NC_084799.1, forward strand.
GACCATTATTGGGATAATTCAAGTAGTATCTTAGCTCGGTGTTATACATATTCACTGACCTACTAACATCTTGGTTGTTAGAACGATACCTACCCTCAACAAAACTGACTGTTCTTTGTTGTTTTTGCTGCTGTTGGTGAGCATAGTTTCGAGGTGGGTTGTCCACGTGTACCCTGATCCCAGTAGCTCGGGACTTGGATAAGTGACTTTACGACTGTTGGGGTCGCCTTGCCTGCCTTGGCCCTTAGTTCGCTCCTACAGTGACCTCATGATTATCCCTATGTCCATATCCGATTATGGGATTTCTATCTCCACTTGCGCTCATTGTGCTTTGGGCTGGCCTCTGAGGTATCCCTTCGCCAGCTTGAGTTCTGCCTGGGACGTGTTGCGGTATGCCTTGAACTGGTGACGGGTGCCTCATGGGTGAAGGAAGATGCCTAGTCAGAGATGGTGGGGGTTTCTCGCTATTTTGGGCCGACCTCGCAGGCTCTAGGTTATTGCTTTCGAGCTGCTTGTGGAGCAACTCGGTTATTCCCAGTGTTTGTATGGGCCTCCTGTGCCTGGTTAGTGTTAGCCTGCAGGGGATTTTGAGATGAAACCCTCGACTGGCTAACTCTAGGGTTCGATGTAGCTCCTATTGTCGGGGCCTGTCGAGCCCTCTGCTCGGCCATTCAGGTCGCGGTACTTCCTTAAGGTCACCCCTGGTCCTCTTGGAGGCGCTTGGGCTTCAGCAGCCCTTCTTGCCATTTCGTCGTTCAATCAAGTGGCCTCAGCCAGCCTCTCTCTCAACCGTTGATTATCCAATTCTTCCATTGGGATGTACCTCTCAGGATTATAATAATCCTTACGAGGTGGTCTTGAACTTTGGCCAGGATCACATGGTGTTGTAGATGCACTCCCCCCATCTGGAGTTTGATCATCATTTATGGACTGTTTGTCTGCCTGTCGAGGGTTCTCCTCAGTCTGGTGTAGTTTCTTTTGAGATTCTGGGTAGTGGTCGTCCACTTCCAAATCCAGGGATGTTTCCAGTGGGTGCAGCCATTTATACGATGAACAAATGTTTGAATAAGAGGTTTATATGAATCGATTAATGCTCTCAATGAAAGCATCAAAGTGTTGACGACATTTTCGTCAACTAAAAACAATAGCAATTAAGCTAAATGAATAATTTAGAAAGAAAATAATGACAGAGATTTTTAATATGGTTCAGTAGTTAAATTTACCTAGTCCACGAGACACTTTTATTAAGATAATCTGCGTTAAAACCTGAAGGCAATTTCATAGAGTTTGAGTAAAGAATTTGTGCGTGAAAATAACAAGTGAATAATCACATGTATTTATAGACTGGGTTCAAATTCTTTTCCCATGATTTTGGCAAAGTTACATAACAATACACATTTGAATTTGAAATATATTGAATCCCTAAAGAATCGGGTTGACTAAACTAATACATAAACTGATTCTGTATATATAGGCTTTAATTACTCAAATGTAACTACCTGGCATCTTTAAAGATACGCTTTCAAGCCTACCACCACGGTCTTCGAGCTGACTCCTGCAATGTCGCCCGAACCAATAGCTACGAACCTTCCGAGGTTAGCCTCTATCTAGACCTTTCGAGCTGACCCCCCCATTTCAAGCCGAAATGGTTAGGTGGCATCAATAATAATGATATACAATGCTCAATTTGATTATTTCCCTAGCCTACATTTGGAGATAATTTAATATGTCTCGAAATTTAGAGTATAACAATAAATATCCAACAAAAGGAGAAGGCAGAACATAAGAAAATATAGCTGCTCTTTATTGCAAAATTAAGATAAATGCAATGGTAGGGAAATCATGCTATTTATACTAAAGTCATATTATATATATATATAAAGACTAAAATAACTGTTAAAAAAAATAAAACCAACTTTCTAAAGTAATAATATTTACTTTAACATCCTCTACTAAATAATATAACAATATTCATACTAATGAACCATAGAAACAAATGAAAATATGAGAACAGTTTCTGCTTCTCAGTTTTTCATGTTGTTAATTTACACATTTGGAACGTAAGTAATTTAAAAAAAAAGATTTAATTTCTTCTTATTACTCACTCACTCATCTTTCTTTACAATTCTTTTCATTACAAATCAGTAAACATACTCAAATATTTTCAACAGAAAACAGATATAAGCTCTAAAAGAATAACAGTTAGTTTCATCATAATTTGTAACTTTATCATCGTTATGGGTTTCAGCATTAAAAGCAAAAGGACAAAAGAAAATAAAAACGAACTCAAAGTAAAGCCTAATGTGAACACTCGAAAGATGTTCTGTGTCATGTATGGAAAGATATGAACTCATTGAGTGCAGTAGAATGGACTGGGGGCAGTAGTCATGAACAGAAGCCCCACAAACTAGACTACAATGACTCCATCAACAAAAGTCCAAGCCAAAGATATTTGTAGGGTCAAGATGTTATCTAAAATGGTAAACTGGAACAATCTTCTTTGTTCATTTTATTCACGGTGAGTCTGTGACTTTCCAAAATCTACTTTTAAACTTTTCTGCTGTATACATTGAACCTAAAATGAAGGGTCATATAGTCTATTACAATATATTATTCTTTTCATATGTAAAGTTTTAGTAAAGCATGGTGTAATTATGGTGTTGAGTAATAAGCTCCAAACAGAGGCAGTTCTTATGTTCAGCTTATAATTATTTAGTATTATAGTGTGTTTTGAAGTTTGAACTATTCAACCTGATTTGTTAAAGCTAAATATTAAACAAGTGGCCGGAATTGGTGGTTTTATGTTTGGCATTTTATTGTGTTAAGCAATATATGCTTATTTTGTGTCCAAGTACATTTGAATATAATAGAAAAAGTTCCCTGTTGATTGGTTTGGTCAATTGATTGGAGACTTTTTCTTTGGGTATTTTGAATTGAGAAATGACTTGGAAAACATAATAGGCTATCAGCAACCAATAAGGTGGCATACTTTTAAATACAAAGGCAGACAGAATTAGCCTCCTTAATAGTGGCAGCTGATTTTAAGTTCTATTAATTAATTAAGTCTAAATTTAAAAATATTCAGTTTATCAAACCAAGTAACAGTTTAGTTTTCAGGGGAATACAATAATAATTTTAATTGAGTTTTAAGAGTTGAAGTAAATGACTAACTATGCAGAAGCCAACAACTGCAATATATTTATTTAACCTAAACAAAGTTGATAAGATTATTAGCCAATGTCATAGCGTTCAACAAATGGTTGTTTATTCCTGAGACATCAGCAAAGTGACATATTAGTTTCCATTTACTTGTTTTTCTTAACAGAAAAGTAATATACTTTGTTGAATGTTGATGTGTCCACAAATACTCACTCATCCAATTTATCAACATGTGTTTATGTTATATATATATATATATTAATATTGATGGCATTTGATTTTTTCTGAGACAAATTACCTTATGTAATTGTTTAAAAATAATTGTTAATTATCTTATCAATTTATGAATTAATCAAATAATTTAGACTAAACAGAATTCATCTCTGCTCGTGATAAGTCCAACCCTATATACATTTATATTTAAAGAGTATTGCTATTAAGTAAAAGCTTTGACTTATTTTTGTATTTGGATATGTCTTGTAAATATTTTTTTTTTTTTGAATGAAAAGTTAATTTCAAAATATTTGGATATCACTAAAAAAAAAAGATTGGTTATCATAAATTAAGAATGATAAAAATTATTCTAATTTAAATAATTAGTTCTCATAAAAGTATTTTGGAACTTCTCTTGAAAGACTTTTTGAATTAAAAAATGTTTTTTTTTTCTCAAACAACTTCAAAAATATATTTTTAGTTGTGAAAGCTAAAAACAACTTAAAATAAGCTAAATTAAATAAGAGAATAATTCATAAAATAATGATATGTACACTCAAATTATGCACAAAAATATTACACCAACTAACGTGATAATATTTTTTTAAATAGTAAGTCATGCTTAAAATAAATTTAATTGGTTAAATGAAAATGTCACGTCAGTTGGTGGTGTTCAAATAGTGCTGGACACTATATTTTGTACACCAAAATTATGCACCAAAATATTACAGCCAACTTATATGACGATTTTATTTAACTAATCAAATTTATTTTAGACAAAACCTACCCTTTTAATAAATAATGACACATCAAATATAATGTTTTGGTACAAAATTTTAGAGCTCATTGTTCATTGTCCAATAATCATATTTAAATGTACGTAGGAATCCAAAAAGACATGGTAATGGATCTACATGTTCTCACATAAATTATATAATCTAATTATATGAAGAAAAAATAAACCGACTGACTAACCCACATGATTAAAGGTTGGTATTCAGATATAATTTGTTTAAAAATATCTGGTATGATTATGGTATAGATCACTCATCTGAATATATGTATATTATATAGAAGAAACAATGTATTAAGACCTCCTTGACTATCTATTAATTTTATATATTTCTGTATATTGTGTCACAAAATGATTTGTCATCATGGCGTGGTCAAAGCCTTGTCCTTCAAGATACTTGATTTATCACCACCCTATATTACTCTCTTTGATAAAAAATAATCAAAGATAAAGAGATTTCTGGCTCTACCATAAGATTTTCTTACACAATACCCCACAAATGTAAATTTATTTTGGCTAAAGGACAAAAAATATGATAAGGAAAGAAAACATACCAAGCTTTTGGTCCAAAGTGACTGCATCGACATATTTATCCTGGGATATGATAAAAACAAAGGGTGACTGCCTTGGCCTGGCTTCGATGGTAGAATAGGTGGCGGCTACCTTTGTGTCGCTGGGTACCTTCCGAGAAGGTTCTGGACTATAAAATTCTCTTCTTTTAAAGGGTTGAACTTGATTCCTGTTCTTTCTTAGTTAGAAGGATTGAATTTAATTTTCATTATTCATACTTTTCTACACTTGCTTATTATTTTTGTCGAAACTTTACACTATTGTTTCTTACTCTAGAATCATCTTGCCTAGTTGGTCTTGATCTTTCTATCTATTTCTACGCCTATACTATTTTTCTCATAGCTTTATCCTATTTCCTCTTTATCTTCTTCTTCTTCTGTGAGTTTCAGATAAGAGTTAGCGGTTGATTTTCATGGATACCCTTTTCGAAGATTTACATGGTTCCATGAACAACAACTTCAGATTTGAACATGACCCCCAGAACCTTGATCATGATTATAATAAAGGTAACCATGAATTCATCGATCCTATTTCACCTCCCACCAATTCAGATCTTCAGGGTGAGCCTTCTCCATCTTCAGCCTCAGGCTCAAGTTCGGAGGGTGACTCTCTAGAAAGCGGTGAGTTTAGCAATGCTATTATTCTCAGATTCATCAACGAGGTACTTATGGATGAACAAGAAGAATTGGAGAAGAAGCCCTGCATGTTGCACGATTGTTTGGCTCTCCAAACTGCTGAAAAATCATTCTATGATGTCATTGGTGAGGAGTACCCCTCTCCACTTCCTTGTTTGGATCAAAAGTTTGAGAATCCAAACCATCAGTATGTTCAGAGCTTCAGTAACGACAGCAGCATCGGATCTAGTACTATTACTAGTCTAAGCAACCTGGGTGTCGACTCGAATTGGGTCTGGAATCAAGATGAAGTTGGATCCTTTGCTGTCCAAAGTCCAAGTATTGAGTCACCTGAAGATACCCTTTTGACCCCAGATTCATATGGTGAAACAACTCGACCCCCTTGGCATTTGGGAGGAGAAGCAGTACAAGGGAAATCAGGTTTCTTTCTTCCAACGAAACTGAACAGGACAGCGTTTGCCATCCCAGAAAACCACGATAGCCATTTCAGCACATTAGATGGATCTGAAGGAAAGAAAGGTCATCATCAGAGAGAGTTTGGTACTGATAGTCCAGAAGAAGAAGAAGGAAGAAGCAACAAACAGACAGCTGTGTATCCCGACTTTTCTGAGCCAACGGAGTTCTTTGATGAGGTACTCCTCTGTCCAAAACCAACACAAAACGACAACGAACCTTGTGCTTTTAATGAAAACGACGACAACAAACCAAGGCAACAGCGGAAGAAGCAGCAGCCAAAAAGAACAAAGCAGAAGAAACGAAACAACAGCAACCGGGGATTGGTGGACTTCACCACACTTCTGACGCAATGCGCACAAGCCGTGGCCAGCTATGACCAAAGAACCGCAACCCAACTCCTCAAACAGATAAGAGAACACTCTTCTCCTCACGGCGACGAAAGCCAGAGGTTAGCTCATTACTTTGCCAATGGTCTCGAGGTACGCTTATCAGGAGGGACGCCGTCGTACAGCCATCTCGGCAGCAATGGAGCTTCGGCTTTTGATCTCCTGAAAGCATATCAGGTCTACATCACCGCATGCCCATTCAAAAGAATGTCACACATTTACGCCAACCGAACGATCCTAAAGCTCTCGGAGAAAGCAAGTAGAATTCACATAATCGATTTTGGTGTTCTTTATGGCTTCCAATGGCCTTGCCTCATCCAACGCCTCTCGGAAAGACCCGGTGGCCCCCCGATGCTCCGCTTCACAGGGGTCGAGTTTCCTCAACCGGGGTTTCGGCCTTCTGAGAGGGTCATCCAGACGGGTCGAAGATTGACGAACTACTGCGAGAGATTCAATGTCCCGTTCGAGTGTAACATGATAGCACAGAAGTGGGAAACCGTCAAAATCGAAGACTTGAAGCTCGACAGGGATGAGTTGACTGTAGTTAACTGTTTGGACCGTATGAAGAACTTGCCTGATGAAACAGTAATAGAGGATTGTCCGAGAGACGAAGTGTTGAGACTGATAAGGAGAACAAACCCCGATTTGTTCATCCATGGCGTCGTGAATGGGACTCACAATGCGCCTTTCTTCTTGACCCGTTTCAGAGAAGCGCTGTTCCATTTCTCGGCTCAGTTCGACATGTTTGAAGCGAGTTTGCCCAGAGAAGACCAGCACAGGCTGATGTTCGAGAAGGAGGTGTTCGGTCGAGACGTGGTGAACGTGGTGGCCGGAGAGGGTTTACAGAGAGTGGAGAGGCCGGAGACTTATAAACAATGGCAAGTGAGGAATGTAAGAGCTGGGTTTAGGCAGGTGGGTTTGGATGGTGAACTGGTGAAGTTAGTGAGGAACATGGTGAAGAAACATTACCATAGGGACTTCGTCGTTGATGAGGATGGGATGTGGATGTTGCAGGGTTGGAAAGGTCGTATTTTTCAGGCCATGTCTTGTTGGCGACCAGCTTAGTCTTCGAGCTTCGATAGCAGTACGTAGCTTTTGGAAATGAGTGCATATCACAACATCACACGTTGTGATTCTGTAACATAGTTAATTCAATTGTTTTGAATTCATTTAATCGAACTTTTCCTGCATCAGGTCTCTAAATTATAGACATGTAATTAAAAGACGCAGGATTTCTCTTCTAGTTTATAGTCAGTCCAACCCACTAAGCCAATGATTGATTGAATTAAGTGAGGATCAGAGACATTTTGAATTGAAATAAATGTTTCTTAAAAAATAAAAATAGAACTGCTTCTGTATCCCTTGAATATTTGAGAACCGGGCAACAATTACTCAAGAAAAACTCGAACCTCAAACCAAATTGGAAGTAAACCACGGGCCAGACCACTTAAGCTACCACCTTGGGTGAATTGAAATAGATGTTATTCTCACATAGCTTCTACATTAAATGGTGATCATGGTCAAACATGAGCAAAATGTGCAAGTATAAATAAACACCCACTAAAAAACTTCACTACGAACAGATTTTAAAACTCGGTTCAAAGGCCTAGAAAAGCCTATATAAATTAAAAGTATGGCTTCCAGTGAATGAATTCTTCCAATTCCCTGGTATGGTAGTGCTTGGTTGGAGGAGATAGATCTCCCTTAACAATTTAAAAAGACGAATTTGACTAACTGGTTGAGAAAATTAGGATAAATATACAATGATAACTAGTTTACAGGCACAAATGATTGGAAGTGACTATCAACTATGGATGCAATGACTGAGTTCATATCATTGCCACTGCCTATCCTTGTTAACTCCTTGATCGTCTAAGGACACTCCAATCAAGCTTTCCACCCTTTGGTTTCTTGAAAGCATCTTTTCTTTTACTTGATGGTGACTGTTGATCACCTTGATCACTTTTGGGAGATTTGTTTGGATATTGAGAATCGGTCACTCCTGGCTGTTTTCTTTTATAGTTTCCATTAGCATCACTCTTTGGTTTATCAAGATCTGAGCACTCTCCTTCTTCCATTGGAGGTTCATTTTCTCTGTGGCAAATATTAATAAATATTTAATTCTAAGATTCAGAAAAGTAAAACTAACCACAGAAGAGAAACGACTCTACATAACATGGATATATTTCCGGTAAAAGAATATACTCAGACTATTATCCTATCAAGTTTACTATAGGTGCATCAGATCAAATTACAAACAGAAAAGGTAAGCGAATTTTGAAATGTCTGACCTATATGATTCTTTTCCATTTTCAGTTCCAGAAGAAGTGGCAAGGGGTACTGGCTGACTAACTTGTGTTGCTTCCTCGTTTAATTTCTACCATGGAAAAGCTTTGGGTGATTAAAATAAATTCTAAAAGGAATACAGAAGGTGAATAGTCATTGACCGTGTACATGGACTTATACTCACATCAATAGACGGGTTGAAACTTCTAAAAGACATACGACCTTTTGTTGCTCCTGGATGGGGGTCACCTTCCATTATTACCACACTACATACATAAAAACAGAAATCCCATTAAACGATAAAACAAAACAGTTTTGAGGTGAACAGGAAAGAAAGGTTCAGTAACCTATGGAAGATAGTAGTACTTGTTCCAGTTGTATCAACAAAACTTAAAATACCATGTACGCATACATCAAATGATGAACCCAGCACTATACTGCCTCATATCAATTATCCATATAGAACATAAGTATTTAACATAAATGAATGCAACAATGCTCCCTTTATACCCTTCTTAAAGCTGTTTAGAAAAGAAACAAAGAACGCACTTATATTACTTATAGATACTATGCGCAACTCAAAGACCACTGATATTTGACTTAACCGTTAACACCCCTGATGTGGGAGATAATTAGCTAGAATATTACGAGTTATTTTGCTATTTTATTATTTGGGTTATTTTTGTATTGTTAGGTTATTGCTAAGGCTACATGTATATGCCAAAGTATGATTGTAAGGGAAGGATGATACATTTTAAAATAGAATTTTGGGAGAGAGTTTCTCATATTTTGGGGTTTTCCCTTAGTTGCCATTTGGCATGAGCTATGCTCACATCATCCATTGCGCTGCATCACACCCTCTCAAAAGATCTCAACATCTATGAGCAAAACAAACCAGCATAATGAAATACATCGAGAACAGTAATTTAACACAAGCAAAAAAACTACATTTTCAATTTTGGGGAGAGGAGAGAAAGACAACTAGATCAATCCAAAAAGAAACACCTTGGCATTCATAGTACTAATTAATGGAAAAGTGGTAAACGTATGCAAATTAGGCTACTTAACTTTAAAACATAAAAATTAACTTTGCAGATGATATCGGTGCTTCTACCTGATATATTCAGTAGTTATTGCAAAGCCAAACACACTAGACAATTCTAACTTCTTGAACACTGACTTAATATTACCAAACTGTCAACCTAAATTAAGTACATTGACGCCTATATTTAAGAGTATGTACGAGACCCATTGACTCTAGTCCACAAAGTTAATGCCCTATTCTTGGACAACAGTTTCTTATGGAAAACTTCTGATTCAATATGAATATATTCTGATTCAATATGAATATAAGTTGAGGTATTAGAGAGCTAATAGGACTCAGTAGTTTCTGTATTAAGAGACAAAGAGGCCTTCCAAATTCGCTCACGAAACCAAATAAGCTAAAACCCGCATTGCATGATTATTATACACAAAGACGGACTCAGTTTTAAGCTCACACAAACCCATTACAATTCACAATTGGACGTAAAAATAGATAAGAAAAAAGAAGAGAACAATAAAAAAACTATGAAAATCAAAACAAAAATAAAAGAGAGAAAACTACCACTTCCTAGTAACGGGACCAGGGGAAGTAAAATTTCCGGCAGGTTTGACCTCTACTTTTTTAATCACCTCTTCTCTTTGAGCCGCCCTTTGCATGAACTTTAGCAATAGAAATATATATCAATTAATCAATTTAAACAATGAGCTCAGAAGGTTAACGAAATCAAATACCAGAAATTAAGAAAATTGGCGAACAAATTAAAGAAATTAAAGAAAGCCCAGATGAATTTAAGCAAAACCCAATCAAAAGATTCAATCTTCTTTTTTTCTTTTTCTTAATTGTCCTCTTCCCTCCCTTTTGAAATATTGAAAATAATAATGAGAAATAAAATAAAAGGTCTTCTATTTCTGCTTTACCTTCAAGCTTTTCAGAGTACTAGAAAATTCTGGTTTAGCCATAGTTAGCGATGGAAGCCTCGTTCGAAGACGGCACAAATTTAACTCTTAAACAAGCAAGTTTAAACTCAAATCTCTGAAACTCTCTCGTCCGGCTAGGGCAAGGAAAATAATATCGGCGTTTTCTACATTCAGTCACATGTCAGTGGGTCAGGGCCGGCTTCATTGGGCCCATATAAACCCAATTAATGTCAATGGGGATCTGAATGGCCCAATTTTGGCCTGCCTTAAATCCCCTCGATACCTCTTTTTCCGGTATATTCATTCTTTCCTTTTTTTTTTTCTTTTTCTTTTTCTCTTTTTTTTTAATATGCATTTAAATTTGCCTTTATACTTTTTTGAATCATTTATTTTTGGAATCTTTACAATTATATACTTATAATATAAAATAATTATAAAAATTAGCTACAAAATTTTATTTACAAAAATATCTTGACACATCATCAAAAAATACCAGATTCTAAAAGTAGTATACTTGAATTTAAAACTTTCCCAAAATCTTAATTTCCCATTTTTTGGTTTAAAAAAGTAATATTTTAGTTACTTAAAATATTAATAAGTTACCAATTAGTTATTTTTTTCACTGCTTTTTTCAACTTTTTTTTTTTCATGGTACAGGGCCTCTCTCTCCACTATTCTCTTTTTTTTTTATTAATTTCTTACATTCTCTATTATCTTTAATTTCAAATATATTTTCCGGCCACACCACTAGTCGGTTGGACTCAAAAGTGGTATCATCGCGACCTAATCTTCAAGGTGATCATTTTGATATATGGGAAGCATATGTTTTTTGGTCGTCGCCGGAAAATTAATAAGGAACATTCAAGCTACTTATTCCAAATATATATATTCGTGATTAACAAGTTTGCTTATAAATTGCAACAATCAAGATTCACATGAAAAGTTCAAGCAAGAACCATTTCAAAAAATACACGACTAGAAACCAAGATTATTAAATTGTAAAAACAAACAATTAGCCCAATATGCGAGCATGACAGTAGTGAAAGAAAAATTTAACAAAAATAATAACAAAATAATAAGTAAGAAAGAAAGACACCGAGATTTATACTGATTCGGATAATTTGACATATGTCCAATTGAGTACCACCACAAGCTTTATTGATAAATATTCGAACAGCTTTGTACAACCCTCATTCTTCACAGTTGAGAAGAACATACAATAAGTGACAGTACAAAATCACTTGTGTTACACCCCAAATTTTGAGATATATTTATCAGTCTAGAAATGTAGGCTCGCAAGAGTGGAGATCGAGTATATAACAGACAAACATTATGATGACTTACACTAGTAATCAATCACCAAAATGCCACATCATAGGCATGGTGCAAGCATGAGATGTGAGCTTGAAGAAGAGGGTTCGCTCCGAAAGTTAGTCTCGAAGGCCTGAAAGATGAGGAGGCGAATACTCATGTAGCGGTGAGCTCGAACCATGTTGCAAGCTCGAAAGTGCACCAAAATACCAAAGTAGAAAGTTACAATTCCCTATAATTGTGGAATAGGTTATAGTCGTATATTAAAAACCCTATTCTTCTTAAGGGATATTTGATATCCATATATTTGATTGTATATTTATTAATTATATTATATTTTGAATGCAAATTAGATATTATGTAACTTCCCTAACATTAAGGGAAGAGATATTTTGTAAACCAGGTCTATAAATAGCCTAGGTTATTGTCATTTATTTTCACACACAAATTTTGTACTCAAGCTTTGTGAAATTGTTCTCAAGGTTTAAACGCAGAATATATTAACAAAAGTGACTCGTGTAGTTGGTAGATTTAACTACTTAACCATGTAAAAAAATATGTTTCGTTTCTTCCTTATTATTTTTAAGTGCTTAATTGCTCTTAGTTTTGGTTGACGAAAAATTTCGTCAACAGTTTGGTGCTTTCATTAAGAGCATTAAACATTCTTTCAATCCTTCCGTCATTACTACAATGGTTGCACCCGCTAGTAATATCCTTGGATCTGGAAGTGGTCGACCACTGCCCAGAATCGCTGAGGAGAACACTCCTCGTACTGAAGAACATCCTCAACGGCCTGGCAAGCATTAATGATCAAACCCTAGATGAAGGGAGTGTGTTCTCAACACAGCGGGACCAGGGTCAACAGTGAGACCCTGGTTAAAGTTTCCAGCCACCAAATCAGGATTACTACAATCTTGAGAGATATGTCCCAATGGTGGAGATGGAGAACCAAAGGCTGTGAGAAAGATTAGCCAGGCTACTCGGTTAAAAGAAGAAATGGTGAGACGGGAAGTTGAAGCCCAAGCACCCCGATAGAGGACTAGAGAGTGTCCTTAGGGTAGTACTGCGGTGAGAATGGCCGAACAGAGAGCCCAACAAAATTGGGCAGGAAGAGCTAGGGAGAACGCTAGAGTTAACCAGACTAGGGTTTCATCTCGAAACCCGACACGTACCAACCAAACCAGAGAGATTCCTATTGACAGTGGGAATAACCGAGCTGCTCCATAAACGACTCGGAGTAATAACCCAGAACCTACAAGGCTAGCTCCTAACAATGAGAGGCTGCCACCGTCTTTGATCAGGCATCCCTCCTCTCTGATCAGACATCCTTCACCGGTTCGAGACATACCACAACCTGCGTCTAGTGGACCTCGAACTGGTGAAATGGCACCTCAAAGGCCTACCCAAAGTGTAAGGAGTGAAAGCTGAGATAGGAAACCTCAGGCTAGGACTGAACAAAAGGATAATTGTGATGTCCCAATGGGGGAAAATCAAGGGCATAAACAGCCGAGACAGCCCCAACCATCTGAGAGTTATATGTTGAGATTCCGTGCTACTGGGATCAGGGTACATGTGGATAATCCACCTCAAAACTATGCCCAAAAACAACAGAGGACAATTAGTTTCCTGGAAGATAGTCATAATCATAGTAGGTTGGTGAGTGTCTACAACACCAAACCAAGGTATTATGAAAATTATCCCAATAACGGTCCAGACCTTCAAGACCACCTGAAACAGAACCGGGGGCAGTACAACCAACCAAACTCGGACTTAAGGGAACATTTGAATGCCCAGGGAGGGCCCTTACAACTTGCTTACGGGAATAATTATAACCCGATACTACAACAAGGGGCTAGAATTCCTTGGAACAATAACTAGCTCCCAGTAGTGCATGCTCAACCCCTAATAGATCCGATCCAGGAAAGGATAAATCAACTCAAGGAGTAGTTTAGGCTCCTTCGATGGGGAAAAGATAAGGAGAAAGCATACAACTCAGATGAGGAACTTGAACTGTTTGCTCCTCATATTTCAAGCACACATTTCCCACATGGGTTAAAAATACCCCACATGGCACCATATGACGGAAATACCGACCCTACAATTATTGTAGAAGAGGCCAGGTTGACGCTACAATTAGCGCCTCTAGCCTCAATAACTACAACAATGAATATTAAATCATCAATGAGCTCGGCAGGACCATCTGCGGCTCAACCTTGTGGTAACAGTTCTTCCAAATGAAAGAAAAACGAAAATAACTTCCCTTGGGAGAAATAACTAAAAAGAAAAAGGGAGATAAGTACATCTCCATTTATACCGTGTACACCGAACTCATAGTAACTCGGGAGAATATATATGTGGCGAATGAAAACCAAGTTCCATTCAGGTGAACTGAAGCAATGCGTAATCAAGGCACTAAACGAGATCAAAATAAATACTTTTGATTCCACAGTGCAAGCAATTGAAGGACGAGATTGAAGGTTTGATCTCGAGAGGCTACCTCAAACAATATGTCTGAAACAGAAATAATAACCAGATGCAGGCTCCATAAAACCAAAGGGCAGCTCCGGCCTAGCCTGCACCACAACCTTAAGTCGCAGCACCCCCTGCTAGGGAAGACAATCGACCCCCGCTGATTGATGGAGAAGACGTAATAACCATCTCCTGGGGACCCCACATAGCTGGAACGAGCAGGAATGATCAAACAAGATATGTATATGAGCTGAAAAAAGAAGATGGATCTCCTTATGTTCCAGAGCCTCGAGCTCCAAAGCAACAAAGGGTCGAATCCCAACTGATAACCTTTAGGAAAGATGATGGGTGTCGTATGTCGTATCAAATTTAAATATATTTATTCCTTATTACTCACTAAATTATTAGTAAAGTGGAAGTAAGGGTCAAACCCACAAGGACTATTATTCAATTTATCATTCAAAATAAAACACAAGAATTAAATAGGGTATTTTTTTCTTCAAGATTTAATAACGCAAAATAAAGTAATAAACAAAGAATAATGGATAATACGTGTAGCGTCCCAAATTTGCTAATAAGGCCGAGGGCCTTGATTAGCGTACCGAGAGGGAAACAATTGATTTAATTATGTTAATATATGAATTTGATGATTATGTGATTATAAATACATGTTTAGGTGAATTAAATATGCATGTGGGCCCCATTTGGCTATTAGGGGCATATTTATAATTTTAGCCCGTTGAGGGCATAAATGTAATATTTGTGTATATTGTGATTGATACCACGAGTGAGTGGTGATATATTTGTGGTGCATGATCTGAGACGGTCCTAGGGAGAAGTTTAGCTAGAAAGTCACAACGAGGTCAAATACCCGGCTCGGGAGGAGCCTAGGGGTATTTTGGGAACGTAATATGTGTTCGGGATTTATTGAGTAATGGGTAGTATTTTAGTAATTATTTGGACATGTCGGGATTAAACGAGGATTTATAGGAACACTCGAGGAATTAGCGGGATTTGTCAAATGATGGAATTGCCCTTGGTGGCACTTGAGGATTTAGATAGACTTAAGGGGTATACTGGACTTTTGCTAAGGGATATACATGAAATCTTGATGCTGAAACTTAGAAGAAAAACCAAAGGGGAAAACAAAATAGAAGGAACTCAGCTCTAAGACTCTCTCTCTCTCTCTCTCTCTCTCTCTCTCTCCATCGGTTCTTTTCCTCTCTCTCTCTCTCCCTTGTGGATTTGAGGCTGAAGCTTTAGGGAAACTGAAGTTTGAGGCAATTGAAGTTAGCTCAGGGTGAGTACAAATCAGAGGTAAGCTCCTGGACTTGATCTTTTATGTTGAACTTTGCTAAGACTAGAGGTTTGCATGAAAATGGACTCTAAGTATGATTTTGGATGTTTGCTTGAGTATATAATTGTTTCTGAGATTTGTTATGGAACCTAGGTTGTGTGGAAGGGAAGTCTAGGCTTGATTCTGGGTTAAATTGGTGTTTGGACTGTGAAATTAGGGTTTAGGCTTAAGGAAAAACGCATGAAGAATGTTAATTTTCTGGGTTTAGGGGCTCAGGTCGCGACCCTGTTCTTCAGGCGCCGCGGCCTGTGTGTGTCGAAGAGGCTGGAAGCCTCTGTCTGCCCAGGCACGCCGCGACGCAAGGTTTAGTGTGCACGACCCGTGTCCCTCAGCAAAGAGGCATTTTGCCTCTGACTTGAGCGCGTCGCGGCCCTTAAGGGGCTGGGTCATGGCTCAAATGCAAGATATTGGCTGTTTGAAGGATTTTAGCTCGGGAACCCAAATGTTAAGGCTCAGGAAGGATTTTACCACCCGGTTTGGTAGAATCCAAGGTCCCGGAGGCTAGAATTATATTCTTAAGTTATTTATTGGATTAGAACTTGATGTATGGCTATTATGAATATGTTGTGACTAGGTTTTCAATGAGGCTCGGGTTAGAGGACTATGCTCGGGATTGTGGTGCTCAGATAGCTTGGGATACTGGTAAGAAAACCGTTGTACCCATGGAGCAGGGTGTGCCCCTATTGTTTGTATTGCAGGGTGTGACCCTATTGGTTGAATTGTAGGGCGTATCCCTATTGTTTATGTTTAGTATATGTTGAGATTATGCTATGTAATGCATATTTTTGAGGGAACGACGAAGGCCGAGAACGGAAAAGGGTCGGGATTGGCGTTGAGCAAGCGGAGTGTAGGTCGTTAGGGTGAGAGCCTCCTAGGATGCTGGAGACATCCTCTCGGTGAAGACCGCGAACCCAGGGCTTGATAAAGCACCTGGGACGGCATGGCCGCTATGTGCTTAAATTGTTGGCTACTTTGTTACATGTTGTTGATAGATATGCATATGTTATTTGTTTTGTGTTAAGTTTTCTTGCTGGGATTCGACTCACGGGTGCTCTATGATGCAGGTAAGAGCAAAGGAAAGGTCGACCAACCATGAGTACGGAGAGCATGGAGCGACGGGTACATGTTCGGCCTGTCTGGGCTCCACGGCTAGGGTTATTTTTGGGAAAATGTACTGTAATAGTTAATTTGTCGCTTAGGTCGACCTTAAATGTATTATGAGATGTAAAGTATTCTATGAACAGTATTTTGGAATCCCAAATGTATAACTCTTTACGTTTTCAATGAATGACCACATTTTCAAATCAAATGCCTTTAAACGACTTTTATTACAGTTTAGCTACACTTTTAACCTAAAATCTTGATTAGCAAGCTAATGGCATGTTTTTAACGCACTTAGTAATGACTCTAAGGAAGTAGGGCATTATAATTTGGTATCAGAGCGATCCAAGGTTTATGATTCCTAGAGATTGACTGAACATGTACGCTCGCTGCCAGTGACAAGCTCGACTCAAGGTTCGTTGGTAATTATTGAATTATATGCTTGATTGTTTGTTAAAGTGCCCTGTTTGCCTGAATATTTTATATAGAACATGAGGAATGAGTTGACATATGTATGATGCTAGGGCATGGCCCCCTTGATTGTTGTATGCAATTTGTGATATGTGGATTTGCTGATTGTGGTTGGTTGATGAATTTGGAAGGTGGTTTTGGATGTTGTTATCATGCCTAATAAGCAGCGTCATTGATTGCAGGCATATTGTGATAAGGCCTCAATGATCAATCAGACTCCGCGACAATAGGGCCGAGGATGACAACCAGGTCATGACCCTCCACCTGCCCCACCGAATTGGCAACATTTATTTGCCAAGATGGAAGCTAGACTTTATCGAATAGAAGAAGAGCTTCGATAATTGAGGCAACAGGCCTCTCCTTAGGGCATTGGGTTGCAAGTTCCATGGGTTGTGGCACCAGTGCCAACCCAGCCTACTGTGGAGAATAGATGGGAACCTTTGTATGAGAGGTTCAGGAAGCAGCATCCTCCCACCTTCGAGGGTAGTCCAGACCCACTACAGGCAGAGCAGTGGATGAACATGATTTCTTCCATCCTAGATTTGATGAGGGTGGAAGGGAATGAGAGAGTAGCTTGTGTCAGCTACATGTTGAGAGAAGACGCCCGCATCAGGTGGGATGTTGTGTCGCAGAAAAGGAATGTTGCAGTTATGACTTAGGAAGAGTTCATGAACATTTTTCATGAGAAGTATTATAGTGTTGCAGTCCGAGTTATGAAGGTTGATGAGTTTACCAACCTAATTTAGAATCGAATGACGGTTACTGAGTATGTTCTGATGTTTGACAGGTTAGTGAAGTTCGCTCTGGATTTGGTGCCGACTGACATGGCACGAATAGATTAGTTTGTGCCGGGATTGAATGTTATGATTGCCCGTGATGTCAAGATAACTTTGGAGCCGGAGACTACCACTTATGCACAGGTAGTGAACAAGGCCCTTACAACTGAGGGGGTCGAGGATCAGATATGGAGAGAGGGTGTTGCTAGGCACGATGCTCGGAGGATGGTGCCTCCTTTTACTGGATCTAGCTAGGGTAGTGGCCCCAGTGAGCAGAAGAGAAAGGCCTCAGACTCTTTTGTTCCTCCTGGCTCGGATAAGAGGGCACGGGGTGCTTTCAGTGGCCGTCAGGGCGGGGGAGACAATTGGAGGAGTTTCTCAGTGTGTTCTTGGTGCAGACGATGACATCAAGGAGAGTGCAGGATCAGGGCCTGTTTTACTTGTGGAAGCATCGGTCATTTGAGGAAGGACTGCCCACAAGCCAGGAAGGAAGAGCTGAAGCAGAGCGACAGTCTCACTCCTGCCAGAGTATTTACCTTGACCTAGACTGAGGCGGAGGCTAGCCCCTCGGTCGTGATAGGTCAGATCTCTAGTGATGGTTCTTCTTTTACTGCATTGATTGATTCAGTGGCTACTCATTCATTTGTTTCTGCTAGAGTGATAGATCAGCTGTGTAGACCTAGTGATTTGTATGCTAGGGTATTTCCGACTTTGTTGTCGACTGGGAAACTGGTAGTCTCTAGGAGATGGGTTAGATCATTATATGGTTTAAACATAAGAACCAAAACAATGGCACGATAAGTTTGATAAAGTTATTGTTTCGGGTGGGTGTAGATGCAATAATGGACAAGTGCTTATACTCTAAGACTTGTGATGGCTATGTCATATTGATGTGTCTATATATTGATGATTGTTGATTTTTAGTAATGAGATGAAAGGCATAATGGAAACGAAGAGGTTTCTATCTTTCACTTTCTAAATGAAGGACCTTTGAGAGGTCGACACCTTCTTTGGTATAAAAGTTAGAAGAAATAGTGGGGGTTATGCCTTAAGTTAGGCTCACTTTGTTGAGAAATCGCTTTACAATTTTAGTAATCTCAAAATCAAAGAGGCGAATACACCATTTGATTCAAGCATAAAGAAAAGAACAATGGTAGAGTGATTAGTAAACTAAGTGGATTTACTAGCATCCAAGTATGAAACATTAAAAAGTGATTGACAGCATTCTAAGGTACTTTATAAGGACGAAGCAGCTAGGCCTCCAATATTCAATGTTCCCAAGGATATTTGAAGGATATTCCGATGCGAATTGGATATCAAGTGGAGAAGATAATCTCTCCACATGTTGTAGTGTCCCAAATTTGCTAATAAGGCTTAGTGCCTTGATTAGCATGTCGGGAGGGCAATAATTGATTTAATTATGTTATTACATGGATTAAATGATTATATGATTGAAAATGCATGTTTAGGTGAATTAAATATGCATGTGGGGCCGCTTTTTTGTTAATAGGGGCATATTTGTAATTTTAGCTCGTTGAGGGCATAAATGTAAATAATGTACATGAAATTATTTGTGTTTAAAGCCCCATGCTTGGTAATCATGGACATTTTTGGAAATTGAACCCGTAGAGGGTATGATTTTGAGCTATGTGTGGTGTTTTCGGCATTGGGAGATCCTGTTCCGCAGTGTTAGCGGAGAGTCACAAATATGGTATTTGGTATCTATTGAGATTGGTAACTATTAGTAACTTGAGGTTAGTATTGTTACTGAACTAATAGTAAAAATGTGGCATTTTTTGATAAAAGGGTGAAAGGCTAGAACTAAGTTAGAGGGAGAGGTAGAATGTTCTTTTGGGCATTAATTAGACAATCCTTGGCTGAAGGAAAGCCATACACGTACAAACACAATTCCATTCACACTCACTTAGTTCCTAAGAGCTCTAGAAGGAGAAATGCCAAAAACAAGCTTGAAGATTCTGGTTGTTGAAGAATTTGAGAGTGAATTCAAGTTGTAGAAAGGGATTTACAACCATCTACATCAAGGAATTTTGGATTTGGGGATAAAGGTAAGGTTTCATCTTTGGTTTTGGGTCTTTTTACTATTCTTGAGAGTTTGGGTTTGATTGTTGAAAACTGGATTTTTGGCTTGATATTTGTGAAGTTTAAGCTTAGGAATCTAAGGATTTAAGCTTGGAGTGGGATTGGAGGCAGCCTAGGGTTTAATTCCTCCTTAAGGTAAAGGTTCCTTTGAATTTTTAAGAGAATTTCTGGTGTGTTTTAAGTTTTTAGGAATTTTAAACCA
The DNA here is from genome assembly GCF_963169125.1 of Humulus lupulus. Lineage (NCBI taxonomy): Eukaryota > Viridiplantae > Streptophyta > Magnoliopsida > Rosales > Cannabaceae > Humulus > Humulus lupulus. The sequence continues at coordinate 32,532,799 of NC_084799.1, forward strand.
TTAAGTGATTTGGAGTTTGGAGGTGAGTTTGAGTTTTTTTTTTTTTATGCATATGTGTTGTGTATGCTGTTTATTTGGAGTTTTGGGTCCAATTAGAACTTGGGTACACTTGGGGAATGGTTTGGGCAAGCTTAGGTTCGGAGAAATGGTGGAAACCCTAGTTTTTCTGGGTTCGTGTAGTAGCGCCACGATGTTGTTCTTCTGAGCTGTGGCGCTTGGATGATCTAGGGCAGGGGGCCCTGGCTGGGTGTCGCGGTGCCCATATGGCTGTGCCGCGGCACTAGGCCATTTTCAGGGGTCTCAACTTTGTAGTTTTAGGGCATAGGCCCAGGGGCTCGGGAGACGATTTCACCACCCCGTGTAGGGAAATTGGAGGTCCCGAGAGCACAGGTTGGTTCCGGGGTTCAATTATGAAATCAGATAGTAATGAGAATGTTATTTGTGGGTTGTTGTAATGCCCCAAAATCCCTAATAAGGTTTAGGACCTTGATTAGGAGGTCAGGAAGGCCATAATTGATTTATTATGTTATTAAATGATTATATGCATGTTTATGTGAATTATATTATTATATGATGATAAATGCATGCATATGGGTCTATTGTTAATTATAAGGGCATTTGGGTAATTTGGCCCGTTGAGGGCATATGTAATGCCCCAAATTTCCTAATGAGGTTTAGGACCTTGATTAGGAGGCCGGGAGGGCCATAATTGATTTATTATAGTATTTAATGATTATATGCATGTTTACGTGAATTATATTATTATATGATGGTGGATGCATGCATATGGGAGAATTTATTATTGTGAGGGTATTTTGGTAATTTGGCCACTGTGGGCGTAATTGTATATTTTGGGTGCATGGTTGTGATTAACTAATATAGCCACATTATAAGGTGGGTTGGTTCGAGCTATTCGACATGAGACGATCATGAGATGTTAGTGTTCGGTCTAGTCATAACGGGTTTAAGTTCGGGGCTCGGGGTGAGTCTCGGGGTGAATTTAATGATTAGAGCATTACCGGGAATTAAAGGGTAATGAGATATGATTTATTGGTATTTGGGAATATTGAGAATAACGGGAATTGAAGAGCGTTAATTATAATTAACGAGATAGGCGGGAAAGGACGGTTTTACCCTCGGAAACTTTTAGAGGGATTTATTTGGCTTAAGGGCATTATGGTCTTTTGACCTTAAGGATTTATATCAGCCTAAGGGAATTTTAGAAGGCTGTGGAATGAAAATAAAACAGAGTTTATCTTCATCTTTCTCCCTTCTTCCCGTACAAGTTCTCCTTCACCCTTTTCTTTGAGTTTTGAGAGCCCATGTTGAGGAAGCAAGCTAGGGAGTCTAAGCTTGGGAATTCTAGACCTAGCTCAGCCATTGGGAAGGACTCAAATCGTGTTTGAGGTAAGTTCTAGCCATGGAATTCAGGATGTGCTCTGTTTTCCTTTTGGTTTTTAGCTTGTGGTTTTTGATGTAGAAAGTGAGAATCAAGGGGAGTTGTTGTGTGTGTTTGGTTGGGTTATGATGGGGTAAGTTGTAGGTGATGTTTGGTGGTTGAATTGGGTGTTAAGTTGTGATTTGAGACAAGTTTGAGGGGCTGGTTCTAAGGGAAAACGCAGGGGAAATTCTAGTGTGCGTGCTGAGTTTTCTGGGCAAAATTGGGTATTGAGTCGCGGCATGGCTGTGGTGCACCGCGGCTCAAGGCGTCTGGCAGAGGGGGTTGCCTCTGTCTGGGGGGCGCGCAGCGGCGCAGCAGGGGAGGGCCGCGTCCCTTAAGGCCATTTTGACCAAAAACATGATTTTTAGCTTGGGGATTCAAGTCATAGGCCTCGGGGTTGAACCTAGTACCCGGTTAAGTGGGGATTGATGTCCCGAAGGCTAGATATTGATTTGGGAACTTATGTTGACCATTTTTATTGATGGTATCTTATATTTGGTTATGACCAGGTGACCGCTAAAGGACTAAAAGTTGATCGTTCTCAAGGGTCGTTCTTTTAATCGTTTTAGCTCGACTTTGAGGTAAGAAAACTGCACCCTGTGTATATGTGACATGCATGGCTGTTATGATGCATGTTGGTTGATTATTGAGTATGACATGCATGGCTATTATGATGCATGTTGGTTGATTATTGAGTATGACATGCATGGCTATTCTTGATGCATGTTGGATTGCTGGATATATTGCATATGATGCATGAGAAACATGTGATTAGGACATGCTTGTGTACTGAGTATGATATCGTTCAGAGCTTGAGCCTCTGTGTTTATGCATGGTCCTAATTGTATTAATACATGTTTAGTAAGCATGCTGAATACCTTGTTTATGGATATGGAACATGTGATATATGATTGGTGGCATGACTTACTTGTGTATGACACTGACTAGTCAGGGACCGGCTCTAAAGTCGAGAATCACGCATTGAATGGCTCTATGGCATTAATGCTAGACCGACCCTAAGGTCGATGAACACGCATTGAATGGCTCTATGGCATTAATGCTAGACCGACCCTAAGGTCGATGAACATGCATTGAATAGCTCCATGGCATTAATGCGGGACCGACCCTAAGGTCGAAGAACTTATAAGCGCTTGCTTGGTCTATGGCCAGATGTTTATAGCCAAGGTATATGACCCCAGTGACTGTTTGTCACATGGCTAGGGGACGCTGTCCATAGCACGACTCTAGAGTCGGGAGGAAGGTTATGTTGGTGACCATTCACCATGCACCTGTCCTGATCAAACTTATGAACGAATCACTTATCAGTTAAGCCCTGGTGACCCTATCGTCACATGGCTAGAGGGAGCTATGCTCATTACTGTGACTTTTGGCTATTGTCACCTATTTTCTTGGACTGATAGTCCTGAACGGTTATTATGATCGTTGTTGATATTATATCATGCTTTATAGTGTTTTCTTGCTGGGCTTTGGCTCACGGGTGCTACGTGGTGCAGGTAAAGGCAAGAGGAAGCTAGACCATCCTTGAGTTGGAGAGCTTAGGTGATGACGTGTACATATGCAGCTACTCGTCTGCCACGGCCGAGGTTTAAAGTGGAACTAGGGTTGAACCCTGTTTTGCCGCTTAGAACGGCCTGTTGTAAATATTTTCTGTAATAGACTCTGAAATTATGTTTTCGGGATCCCAGTGTATATATTAAACGTTCTAGTGAAACGTTACATCTTAACCAAAGTTTTTAATCCCTAAACCGCTAATCATACTTAGTTCACGATTTTGGCCAAATGACTCGATTAGCGAGTTAGCACTGTTTACAAGGCACACCATAACGGTCCCAGGAGTTGGGGCGTTACAGCATAATTGTGTATTTCCATGCATATTGGTGAATTGTGAGTGAGACCACATCATAATGTGGATTTGTTCAAGCCATTCAGCATGAGATGATCTTTGTAACACCCCAAGTTGCTAATAAGGTTTAGGACCTTGATTAGCGTGCCTGGAGGGAAATAAGTGAATTAATATGATAATATATGAATTTAAATGAATATGTGATTAGAATGCATGTTTAGGTGGTATAAATATGCATGTGGGCCCCGTTTGCATGATAGGGGTAAATTGGTAATTTTAGCCCATTGAGGGCATAAATGCGATAATTGTATTGTGTGATTTGTACCACGTGAGTGTGGTGATATCAGTGTGATGCACGTACCGAGACGGTCCTAAGGAGCTAATTAGTTTAAAAGTCACAACGGGATTAAATACCTGGCTCGGGAGGAGCTTAGGGGTATTTTGGGGATTTTGTAAATTTAGTTCTTGTGAGTTAATGGTAACTGGTAATCTGGTAACTTGTGTAACCGTTAGTAACTGCTGAGAGAAACAAATTCAGATGGAGAAATGGTAGAATTGTAATATAGGTGAAAGGACAAGAGTGCCCTTGAGGTTTAGTTAGGAAGGGATTTTAATGGAGGGATAAGATGGTCTTTTGGCAGAGGTTTAGAAAGCTTTGGCTGAGGGAAATGGATATACACGATACTTTATGCTAAGTATGATTGAAATCAAGTTTGGAGGGCTAGAGAAATCAAGAAGGAAAAGGAAAAACTAAGAACCTAGACGGCAAAGTGGAAGAGGAAGTGAGCTGAGTTCTTTGAGGCTAGTGAAGAGCTTAAGGGTGTGGAATCAAACTCAGGTCAAGGATTACTCAGAGGTAAGAATGTATCCCCTGTTTTGTTAAGTTTTGAGCTTGATTTTAGAAGATAAGAATGGAAATTGAAAGATAATCATGGCTGGTTTTGCATGAGGATTCAGCTAGTTTATCAAGAGGGATTTGGTTTAAAGCTGCGATTGGAGGAAGCTCAAGTGGAATTCTTGATTAAGGTAAGAGTATTAAACATGTTTGAAACCTCATAACTGTTATGGTTTAAGAGTCTAGAAGTCTGGTTTGCAGTTCTCTCAAGTTTTGGTTTAAGTGTTTGAAATCTGAAACTCAAGTGTGAATGTTAGGTGTGATTGTGTGTTTGAGCTTGTTGGTGGTGTTTATAGGTTGATAAATGGTTTATTTGGGGTTTGGGTGTGCATTGGGGTTGAATTGGGAGTGTTTTGGCTCGGGGAAAACGCAAGGGAAAACCTAGATTTCTGGGTTCGCGAAAGAGCGCCGCGGCGCGAGGCTGTTTCTGGGCAGGGGAAGCTCTCTGACTTGCTGGGCGCTAGGCTATTCTAAAAACATGGAATTTTGCAATTTTGAGCTTTTGCTCCGGGGGTTTAGGGGATGTCTCCGATGTATTGTTTTAGGGATTTGGGGATTCCGAGAGTGTGGGATTGGCCCCGGGAAGTGGTTTTGGATTGGTTAGAATTAAAGGGTGTTTTATATGTGTTGTGACTAGGTTTTTAGAGAGGCTCGGGATAGAGGACCATGCTTGTGACCTTGGTGCATCGGAAGGCTCAGGGTACAGGTAAGAAAACTGTAGCACCCGTAGAGCAGGGCTTGGGCCCATAGTATTGTTGCAGGGCGCGACCCTAAATTGTATTATTGTTAGGAAATAGCTTAAAATGAATGATTATATATTTGATTGTTATTTGAGAATGCTAAATGTGGTAACAGCAGAATGAACGGCGAAAGGCCGGGAACGACGAAAGGCCGAGAACGGCACTGGGGTCGGGAATACCACTTAGCACATGGAGTGCTCGTGGTTAGGGTGAGACCCCAATGGATACATGGGATGTCCTTACGGTGTAGACCGAGATCCCAGGCCTTGGTAACACTTCTGGGATGGCATGACCGTGTATGTGTTAGATTTTATGGACTGTCTGACTAGATATGAGCAATCTGCTGTAATGACTGTATATTATGCATATCTTATGTACTGTTTGAGTTTTCTTGCTGGGATTTGGCTCACGGATGCTCTGTGATGCAGGTAAGGGCAAGGAGAAAGTCAACTAGCCATGAGTACAGAGAGCGTGGGGGCAGCGTGTACATGTTTGGCCTGCCCGACTGCTTTGGTTGGGGACATTTTTGAGAAATGGATGTACAAACCCTAGTTTTGATGGTTAATTACTTATAAACTTGTTTTGAGTTGTAAATATTTTATAAACCGAGTTCTGGGATCCCGAATGTTAAACTCTTGAACTTTTAATGAAATAGAGTACTTTTTAAAGATTACAGCCTAGACTTCTGTTTAATCACACTTTTGTTTTTAAAAACCTCGTTTAACGAGTTGATTGCACATTTTAACCTCACTTAGTAACGGCTCTAAGGTAGTAGGGCGTTACAATCTTTGAATGCAAGTTATCGGTCTGGTCATAACGGGGTTAATTTCGGGGCTCGGGGTGAGTCTCGGGGTAATTTGAGGATTAAAACATTGCCAGGATTTAAAGGGTAATGGGATATGATTTATTAGCATTTGAGAATATTGGGAATAACTGGAATTGGAGGGTGTTAATTATGATTAACGAAATAGGCGGGAAATGACAGTTTTACCCTTGGTGGCCTTAAGAGGGTATTTTAGTCTTTTCACCCTAAGGGGTATATATCAGCCATTAGAAGCTTAGAAGGCTATAGAAAACAGAGCACTTCATCTTCCTCTCCCGATCATCTTCTTCTTCTTCTTTTCTTCTTGAATTTTGAAGCTCTTTTTTAGGAACCAAGCTAGGGAACCAAGCTTTGATGACCTAGAGTTATGCTCTACCATTGAAGAGGATGTGATACTAAGATTGAGGTGAGTTTCTAGCCATTAAAACTCTGGTTATTGCCCTATTTACGTTTTGGTTTTTCAGCTAGGTTTTCAAGTTGGATAATGGGAATTGATGGGAGTTTTTGGCAAGAGTTACTTGGGTTATGATGCCTAAGACTTGTGTATATGATTTTTGGGTTCATTTGGGATTTTAATTGAGGTTTGAAAGCTGGTTTCAAAGGTTTGAAATGGTGGAGTCGAAGGAGGGAAAAACCAGGGTTGGAAACCCTGGTTGTAGCACTACAGCGCCAATCCATGTGCGTTACAGTGATAGCCAGGGGGCCTTAAGCTCTGCCAATAGCGTTGGGGCGCTAGAGGGGTAGCGCTGTAGCGCTACCCTGATTTTCCAGATTCCTGTTTTAAGCACTTTTGAGGGATTTTGGCTCGGGGTTTCAATTCCTAAGGCTCGGGATCGAATCTACTCACCATTTGGGTACAATTCGGGGTCCCGGGATGAGGTTTAGGTCAAGACCCTTTCATTGTTGATTTCATTAATTGGAGGTTATATTTGGTTATGACTAGGTGACCGCTAAGGAATCAAAGGATTGATTGTTCTCAAGGGTCGTTCATTTGTAATTTCTCGCTCGAACCAAAGGTAAGAAAACTACACCCAGTATATGATGCATGTGATGCATGAGAAACATGTGAATTGGGCATGACATGAATGTTGAATATGAGATTGTTCAGAGCTTGAGTCTCTGCATTTGTGCATGATCATAATTATGCTAGCGACTGGTAAGTAAGCATGCTGAATGCCCTATATTTGGATATTGGACATATGATATGTCTGGTTGCATTGCTTACTTGTGCATGGCACTGACTCATTAGTCAGAATCGGCAATGGTGTCGGTATTAATTGTGAAGATGTGACTCATTAGTCAAGTTTGGCAGTAGTACTGAGCACTGGTCGTGTGGTAATAACTCATAAGTCAAGAATGGTCTTAGCATGTTTAACGCAAGCCGAAAAGATTAGATATAATAGACATCAACATTGAATGGCTCATCATGAGCATTAATGACAAGCCGACCTCAAGTTCGATGAAAACTAAAAGCGCTTGTCTAGCCTATGGCTAGTCACTTAGAGCCAGAATCAGAAGGCCCAGGTGACTGCATCATCACATGACTATGGGCGCTGAGCCACGTAGTGACTCACTCATCAGTCACTCATCTGGTTTAAGTTAGTGACTCACTCATCAGTCACTCACCTGGTTTAAGTTAGTGACTCAATCATCAATCACTCATCTGGTTTAAGTTAGTGACTCACTCATCAATCACTCATCTAGTTTAAGTTAGTGACTCACTCATCAGTCACTCATTTGGTTTATGTTAGTGACTTACTCCTCAGTTACTCATCTGATTAAGGCTATAAGCCCCATCATGGTTAATAGAACCTCAAGTGTTAAATCACTCATCTGATTAGGGCTATAAGCTCCATCATGGTTAACATAACCTCAAAGTGCTAAATCACTCATCTGATTAGGATTGACTTGATAGTCATCCATTCAGAAGGGCAGGATCCCCCATCATTATCTGAATTTATTTGCATGCATGAATAAGGCTATTATTGATAGGCATACCTGATATGATTTTGTAACATGTTATTACTATTCATGAGCTTATTGAGTTTTCTTGTAGGGCTTCGGCTCACGAGTGCTATGTGGTGCAGGTAAAGGAAAAAGAAAGCTGGACCATACTTGAGTTGGAGAGCTTAGGTGATGATGTGTACATATGCGGTTGCTCGACCGCCACGGCCGAGGGTTTAAAGAGGACTAAGGTTAAACCCTATTTTGCCGCTTAGGTCGCCTAGTTGTAAATCTTTTGTTGTAATTAACCTTAAAATTATATTATTGGGATCCCAATGTATACAGTAAATGTTTTAGTAAAATGTTCTATCTTAACCAAAAGTTTTAACCCTAAATCGCTAATCATACTTAGTTACACGATTATGGCCAAATGACTCGATTAGTGAGTTTAGCACTGTTTAAAATGCACACCGTAATAGTCCCTGGGTAGTAGGGTGTTACAGTTGTGATTAGGTTACCGCTAGGGCTCGGGAGAGGATCATTCTCGGAAGACATGCCTGCTTGCCTAACTGCTCGCACTCAGACTAAAGGTGAAAAAATTGTTTGTGCTTGTAGAGCAGGGCATGCCCGATTATCTATGTTTAGTGTTTTATGTGAATGTTATGACTTGTTATACTATGTTATCCATGATTGTGAATGAACGACGAAGGCTGGGAACGACAAAGACCGGAATCGGCGCTAAGCACGCTGAGTGCAGGTCGCTAGGGTGAGACCCTCTAAGGGTGTTGTATTCACTCGCTCAGTGAAGACCGTGAACCCAATGCCTGGTAAAGCGCCTGGGTCGGCATAGGTCGTTATATGTTTAATCTGCCATTTGTTTAAGGTGTTTTTTACTTAATTGACTTATGATATGCTATAGAGTCCCAGAATGTTTACTTAGTTAGCTAGTTAGTAGTAGTAGCAGTATTTTAGATTTCGTGGATTTTGGTTCAAACCAGGACTTAGTTGGAAACTCATAACAACAATTATGGATTTTATAAGTTTAACATATAGTTTAAGAATATTAATTATAACATAAGGTTTGATTAATATTGCTGGTCCTAGATATATTATTTATTCTAACCTAAGGTTTAGATAGAGCCAATAAGAATATGACACTTGTCATAAGCATGATTATTAAGGAATTAAGTATTTTGATGATAAAATAAAGAAATATAAGCTTTAATATTCACCAGAAACTGTTAAGGTCATAGTTTGACTCAGTCAAAGCAGTTATCCAACTTAAATTATGCTAAAAAAGTGCAATTACGTATTTAAAATATTCACGTATGCCGATATATCGTAGCTAGGAGTCGATATATCGCCTGACGAAGGATATGGAAAACACGTTGACGTTGCATGAACATACGAACGGAGGCTTGGGACTAGGGCAGAGCCAATATATTGCCACATAGGGGCGATATATCGCCCTTAGTAAGATTTTTTTTCTTTTGCTTTTAAATTTAAAAATAAGGCTTACCTACTTAGACCTATCTCTGAACGTTTTGACCAAGTCTTAAGCCTCTAATTGACGAATATTCAAACATTTTCAATTATATTCATTATTTTTATTCAAATAAAAAAGGGGTTAGTTTCACTCATTACCTTTATAAATAGGACCTAGTACCCAGCCCTTCCTCTCATTCTTCAAGCTGTAATCAGAGACTCCAAGGTGCTAGTGCTACCATAGAGTGATAAACACTTGGGCTGGGAAAAATCTTTGCCATTCTTAAGCTTTATAAAATACTTGGGAAGTGAGGTTTAGTGTATTTCGGTATTGAAGTTAAACCAATCCATAAGGTCAACTAAGGTACTCTTATTCTTTAAGTCCAGTTCTTTAAAACTCTTTAGTTTTCGTTAGTTCCTTTTATTCAGATCCTAACTTTTGATATTGGTTTTTGATTAGGTTCTTGAAACTAAAAGATCTTTCTTGGTAAGTTTCTTCTTGAAAGTTTAGTTTCCACATTTATTCTTTACTCTTTAGAAATACTCACCATTCTTATTATTGGTTTTAGGAGTGTTCCAAGTCCCACATTTGTTCTCAAATATCCCGGTTTTGGTAAGGAAAATAGTATAGTTATTATATGCTTATATGTTATGATTATGCTATAATATGCTATGATAAGTTATTATGTGTTATGATATATATGTTTTGGGGCTTATAGTTGCTTAAATAACAAACCCCAACACTTTTATGTTTCTTGGGGCTTATAGTTGCTTAGCTAGCAAACCTCAATGTATTTTGAGGCTTATAGTTACTTAGCTAGTAAACCCCAATGTTTACCATATACATGGGTTAGAATTGTGATATATGTTTTATAGTATATGTGTTTGTTATAATCTTATGTTTACGTTTTATGTTATATATATGTTAGTAGATTTTCCTTGCTGGGCATTAGGCTCACTCCTTTTTCTTTTAGTATGATGCAGGAAACTAGTTATGGAGGCAGGAGGATTCTCGGTGGCTTGACTTGTGTATTGAGGACGAATGGAATGAATGGGCTGCGAGTCGATCGAGGATGACGTTATTTTTAGTTTTTTTAAATTATGTTTCTATGTATTTTCTGCATTTAGTTTTGTAAACAATTTTCTTTAGTTTAAAATTATGTTTTATGTTTTATGTTTTAAACAATGGGTACCCATACCAAAATTCTATTTTACTTTGTAATTTTCACAATATTATGTTGAGGTTTTAATAAAGTTATTATTATTTCTTATGTATATGTTCTTAAAATTAATAGCTATGTTTAGTAGTTCTAATGGTCCAAGGTCTTAGAATAGTTGGGTCATTACATATGCTATGTGTTGAGTTTTCTTGCTGGGCCTTGGTTCACGGGTGCTCTATGGTGCAGGTAAGGGCAAGGGAAAGGTCGATCAACCATGAGTTTGAGAGCATGGAGCGGCATGTACATGTTTGGCCTACCTAGCTGCCACGACCGAGGTTGTTTTGCTGGATATGCTATAAATAGTTTGTTTTGTCTTAGGTCGAAAATATTTAAACTTTTGAATTGTAATACATTTTTTAAACAATGTTTTGGGATCCCAATGCATAACTTATATGAATTTAAATGAATGTTCAAATCTTTGTAACTAACGTTCGTCAAATGAGCCTTTATTTCAATTTAATTACACTTTTCAACCTAAAACCTCGATTAGCGAGCTAATGGCACATTTAAAAAAATCACATGGTAACGGCTCTAAGGTAGTAGGGTGCTACAACTTGGTATCAGAGCATGCCAAGGTTTATGGTTCCTAGAGATCGACTGAACATGTACGCTCGCTGCCAGAGACAAGCTCGACTCAGGGTTGGTCGGTATTAAATGAACTATGTGTTTAACTGGATGTCTGAGATCCCTGTTTTCCTGAATGTTATAGATAGAGCATGAGTATGTATGTATATACATGATGCCAGGGCGTTACACAAGTGGTTGGGTGTTTTTGCTCGAAGGAGGAGCGATTTCTTGAAGCCCGAAGAAACAAACATATATTTCACTCAGCCATGGAGAATGAGTTTATAACTCTAGCGAAAAATAGAAAAAAGGCCAAGTGGCTCAAGGATTTCATGAGCAATATCCCAATGGCGATAAACAAGCCACATTAGCTAGAGCTTATAATCGCATGAGAAGTGTCACGACCCACATTCGCTAATAAGGCTTAAGGGCCTTGATTAGTGTGCCTGGAGGGCATAATGGGAGTTATGTGTGACTTTAATGAGTAAAATGTGTGATTGTGATTTAAGCGTGTTATATGACTATCTAAATTTTTGAGATGCATGACTATGTATATCAGTATGCATGTAAGCCCCGATTAGGTTAGAAGGGCATAATCGTAATTTTGGCCATTATGGGCATAACTTCTTTGATATATGTGATAATTGTCGAGACCACATTATTATGTGGGTATATCTGTGATCTGTAACTCGAGACGATCCTAGTGAGAAAAGTAGCGAAAAAGTCATGGTGGGGATTTATACCCGGCTCGGGGTGAGCTTAGGGGTATAAATGGGAATTTAGTGAGTATATTGGGGTTTTTTTTGACATTGAGGAATATTATTGGTGATTAATTAGGTATCGAGAGTTAAGCGGGAAATATTAGAGACACTCGAGGAGTTAGCGGGAACTGGGTAAAATGACTAGAATGCCTTTAAGTGGATTAAAGGATTAGAAATAAAGGGGAGGGCATTAAGGTCATTTGGCTTGTAAGGGATAGATATGCTGAGGCTTTATGTTAGTGGGAATTGTAGAAAGTTATAGAAGCCTGAAAGAGAGAAAAGAAGGAAAATAAAGAAAAGAGAAAAGGAAGGGAAAAACAGAGCTATTCTCCTTGGAGTCGGTTGGTGATCTCTTCACCATTTCTGGGCGTTTTCTTGGAGTAACTTTCAGAGGGGAGTTAGGTCAACTAAGCCATAAGGTTTCTGAGCTAAGCTTGAAGAAATTGGCAGAGGTTTAGCAAGAACATACTAACACTTGAGGTAAGACTTTAGAGTTCTTCAGTTTCTGTTTCTGGTTTTTGAACTATGGTGTTTAAGTTGAATTTGATGGGAAATTTAGGGAATTCAGGCCAAATTCTGAGGAGGAGCAAGCTAAGGAGGTGTAGAGGTTATCTTGAAATCGAATTCCATTAAAAGGTATGAAGTTCTGAGCTCTAGACTTTGGTGTTTTGACTGGTTTATGTTGAATTCTGAGTATAGGGTCAGCTATGGTGAATTTTGAGTTTGGGGATGCATGTGCTTGAGTTCTAGGTATTTGGGGTTCTTGGGATGAGTGGAGTATGTTCATAAGGATGTTTTTGAGTTTGGTAAAGGTTTGGTGAAGTTTTGGTTGAGTTTGGTTCGAGGAAATCGCAGGAAGGGAAAGCTAGTGTTTGTCTGTTTGTGACTAGCGCTACAGCGCTAGCCTTTGGGTGCTGTAGTGCTAGGCCAAGCTTCCTGGGGGATTTTGCTTCTGTTTTTAGCGTTGTAGCGCCCTCCCATGAGTGCTGTAGCGCTACCCTGTCTTCTGAAGGGGATTTTAGGGTTGTTTGCAAGGGTTTTTGACCAAGGGTTTGGGGTTTGATTCCACCACCTTGTTTGGTGTAACTGGGACTTCCCGGGGGCTCGGGATTGGCCCCGAGGCTAGGTTTTGGACTTGAGGATTGATGATGACTTTGGGCTGTGGTTGTGTTTAGGTGAGCGCTAGGGCTCGAGGGGGATCGTGCTCAAGGAGTCGAGGGATCAAAGCTAGTGAATTGAAAGGTAAGAAAACGGCACCCAGTTATATGCTTGTGATGGGACTAAGTGCTCTCGATATTTGTATCGTGTCAATGATGGTATCATTCCATGGGACATGTAAAAGTGGCCTAAGAGTGTCGTACACAATATTTGCGCACAGGGCGCGGCTTGGCCACTGGTAGCCAAGGACAGCTTAATATTCACTGAGCTTTGTTTAAGCGGGCCGGAGTCAGTGGGATAACAGAGGGAGCAGCCTGAGAGCGCTAGCCCTAGTTATCATTTGTGCAGTGATATATGATATGAGTTGATATGTTTAGTATGTTGAATACTTGATTATACTGGATGATTATATGGTTGAGAACTTGTGATGCAATGTGAGATACTGACTTGTCTGTTGATTGCTTATGCTCTGTTGTTGTGTTTTCTTGCTGGGCCTAGGCTCACGGGTGCTACGTGGTGCAGGTAAAGGCAAAAGAAAGCTGGACCAACCCTGAGACGGAGAGCTGCGGGGTTGAACATACATAGCCAGCTGTTCGATCGCCATGGTCGAGGAGTGGATCAGGACAGGGATAGCCTAACTGTCTGTTTTGCCTTAATACAGCTTGAGATTGTATTAACACCTTATGTCTTTTGTAAACGATCTTAAAACTTAATATTTTTGGGATCCCGTGTAGACAAGAAATGTTTATTAATGAAAATGTGGCTTTTCAGACCAAAATGCTTTAACCCTAGTTCCTTTATAGTTTCAGCAACACGTTTTAAATTAAATGACTTGATTAGCAGGTCTGGCACTTTATAAACACACAGTGTAACGGTCTTGGCTATCCAGGGCGTTACAAGAAGTCTAGACATATAAGTCTAAGACATGAGTACGTGAGACAATTGATTTGAGGAGGAATCATATCAATCTCATATATAAATACAAGTGAGAATTTAGCTGGTCCATTTACAAAACCTCTTGCGAAGAGGTTAGTAAGTTCCACTTAAAAGAGATGGGACTAAAACTCCTAGAATAATTATTCACCAATGATGACAACCCAACTCCAAACTTATGAACATCTAGGGCAAGAGTTTAATGGGTAAGAACAAGTTATTGGGTGAATAGTTTGAACACTAACAAAGCCATGAGTTCCATCCAAGGATGGCTAGTGTTGGTTGCTACCGAGTGAGGGTTAAGCCTAGGGCTTTTAATGATGTTTCAGTTGTGTGCAACAAGCATATCTTGTAGTAGTAGTAGTAGTAGCAACAGCAGCAGTAGTAGTAGTTTAATTAATATTTTTTGTCATAGAAATATTTTAATTATAATCTAAGGTTTAGATAGAATTTTAAGAGCATGACACTTGTCACAATCTTGTTTATTTGAGGATTTAAGCATTTTAAATGGATAATTCAATAATAGAAGTATCTAGAAGCTCTAGAACCTTCCAGGACTATTAAGAGCATGACACTTGTCATAATTATGTTTATTTAAGGATTTAAGTATTTTTAAATAAAAGAAAGTTCTAGAAGCTCTAGAACCTTCCATGACCATTAAGAGCATGACACTTGTCATAATCATGTTTATTTATGGATTTAAGTATTTTTAAATAAAAGAAAGTTCTAGAGACTCTAGAACCTTCCAAGAACCATTAAGAACATGACACTTGTCATAATCATGTTTATTTAAGGATTTAATAAAAGAAAGTTCTAGAAACTCTAGAACCTTCCAGAATCATTAAGAGCATGAAACTTGACATAATCATGTTTTTAAGGATTTAAGTATTTTTTTTAATAGGATAGTTTCACTCCTTAAACTCTATAAATAAGACCTAGTGCTCAGCTATTTTCTTCATTCTTCAAGCATTTTATCAGAGCATCTAAGGTGCTAGTATTACTATAGAGAGATACACTTGGGTTTGGGATAAAAGCTTTATCATCTTAAGCTTTATAAACACTTGGGTAGTGAGATAAAGTGTGTTTTCAATATTGAGGTGTAGATCGGTTCTAGTTCATCCAAGGTAATATTGTTCATAAGTTCTATTCTTTATAATTCCTTAGTTTTCATTCAGATCCTAACTCGTTGTTTCAATTCTTAGTTAGGTATTTAAGGTCTTTGAACTTAAGGTGTCTTTTCGGTAAGTTTCTTCCTGATGGTTTTAGTTCTCTTCTTTTTATCTCTTTTCTTTAGAAATACTCACCATTATTATTCTTGGTTTTAGGAGTGTTCCAAGTCCCGTCCTTGTTCTCAATTATCCTGGTGTTGGTAAGGAAAATAGGATAGTTTTATTATGATATGTTTATGTTATGTTATGTTATGTTATGTTATGTTATGTTATATGATTATGTTTTATGTTGCTTAAGGGCTCTTTGTTGCTTAGCTAGCAAACCTCAATGTATTTTGAGGCTCATAGTTGTTTAGCTAGCAAACCCCAAATGTTGTTATGTTGCTTGGGGCTCACAGTTGCTTAGCTAGCAAACATCAATGTATTTTGAGGCTCATAGTTGCTTAGTTAGTAAACCCCAATGTTTTTATGTTATCTAGGGCTCATAGTTGTTGAGCTAGCAAACCTCAATGTATTTTGAGGCTCGTTGTTGCTTAGCTAGCAAACCCTAATGTTTACCATGTACATGGGTCAAAGTTGTAATAGAAGTTTTATAGTCATATGTTTTGATATAGTATATGTATAGTATATATTTATGTTTTATGTTATATGTTTGATTGGTAGATTTTCCTTGCTGGGTATTAGGCTCACTCCTTTATTTTTTAGTGTGATGCAGGAAATTAGATACGGAGGCGGAAGGATTCTTGGTGGCTTGGCTTGTGTGTTGAGGATGAATGGAATAGATGGGCTGTGTGTCGATTCGAGGACGACGTTATTTTTACTTTCTTTAAATTATGTATTTTCCGCATTTAGTTTTGTAAACAACTTCTTTTAAATTAAAGTTATGTTTTATTTTAAAACAATGGGATCCCATACTGCACATTTATGTATTTCGAATATTTACTTTGGAGTTTTTTTAATAAAGTTATGAATATTTCTTATGTATGTTCTCTTCGAAGTAGTAGCTATGTCTAGTAGTATTAATGGTCGAAAGTCTTAGAAATAGTTGGGTCCTTACATATCTAAAGGTAGCAAATATGTTGTAAGAACTTCACCTATGTGAACTTAGAGGTGGTGCCGCCTCTCGTGGGAGTTGGAGTTTCTCCCCAGAAAGTTCACATAATGGATGAGCACATTGCAACTCTGTGCTCCAAAACTTTGTAATACTTCACTAAAGTAAAGTCATGAAAGACACCAATGACTTCGATAAGACTTTGTAATACTTTCACTAAGGTAAAATTCAAATCGAAAGATACTTTATTTTATGCACCAAAACTGTTAAGCTAAGAAGAGAGGATAATATTTAACCAAGTGGCGGAATGTTGAGATTGGTTAAATATAATGGTTAAGATATTTACACGTTGAGGTGCAAAACACTTACCAGTTTTCACTTGAGGAGAAGTGAAAACATGAGAATCTGTTGAAGGCATCTAAACGTTATTTTTATGGGTCTAAAGTGATACAATGAGATATCCAAACATTCTCAAAATGTTTGGTAGCATTTGGAGCAACTTTAGGACCATTGGAGGGCTCCAAAGTCAGAGGGTCTAGCGATGCATCGCCCCTTAGTGGTGTAGTATCGTCAAAATACGAAGGGCTTCAAAAGCCTAGCAGGCGATGCATTGCCTGCGAGTATACATTGCCTAGGAAGTTTTTTAGGGTCGTATAGTTTACATAAAATGCACCAAAGTGTTTTAAATTCTCTAATCCTATTGGTTAGATGAATGATGATGCCTACACTATAAATATGGGTTATTAGAGCTGAAAAGTCTTGATCTCACTTTCCAACTCTCTCTCTCTAACCTCTTTCTCTCTCTATCTTTCTAAGACCAAACTTTCCTCCAAGAAACTCATCAAGCTTTACTTGACTTGCATGAGTTTTAAGGCTTTTTAAATCCCAAATCTCATTCTACTTAGTTGAAATTTCAAGCAATAAGGGAAGGCTTGGAATAGAGATTTTGGACAGTAATATACTTATTGTGTATAAGCCTTAGAAGTTCCTCAAGTTTGAAGATTCAAGTTGCTCTAAATTAATGGTTGTATCTATTTAACCCTAACTTTGTTTTGTATTAGTTTATTTTGTTTTCATTGTTAGTATTCATGATTAACATTTAGTTACTTATATTCAAGATTAACATTCATATCATGAACATGTTTCTTTGATTATCAAGAATTGCATTCATACTTTGAATTTGGATCTAAATTAACATATATGGTTTGGAATATTGCATTATTCCCATTATTCATTGTTTGTTGATTTGTGAAATTGGCCAACGGTCGTATGTTCGGAGTACAAAACCTTTTGAAATGATTGAATATAATATACGACATAGTACAAATATCTAAACAAAACACACAGGAAATTATAGTGGTTTAGCCTTGTTCTTCTGAATAGTAATAACCTAATTCACTTAGTCCTTTGTATTGAATCGCTCGATAGATAATGTACGCCCTAATTTTCCCACGGGCTGATTAGCGAGCTGAGATACGGCCTAATCATGACTACCATGTGGACATCCCCAAGACTGGAGCTGCCATCATAAGGTCCTACCTCCTTAGCTCGAGGTAACCTAAGGTTTCGCCAAGATTGCTCAAGGACCGAGTCTGGACTCTGAAGGCCGCAGGTCGAGGTAAGCATCCAGCTCGTGGTACGAGTTGGAGTTGGAGGCTGTGACCTTTTATAAAGTCAACCACGCAAGGTAAACGTGCATATATCAGACATCACGTGTCTGATATACCCCTGACTTCTCAGACACGCAACAGGAACGTGTGTGTTCAGACACCCACGATTGGGTTGGGCCGTGCGGCCCAATATCCCCTTACCTATTGATTTGACCACACTTATGTGTCAGGTTTAGGAATTAATCATGAATGTCATAGAGTTGACATGATAGGTAAGAAGGTCACGGGATGACCTTCTTACCAACTCCCAGGTGCCTTCTCCTATAAATATGGAGATCTTGGGAGTTCATGGAGGTTGGATTCTCAATTGTAAGAAATACCCTGTAATCAAATACCCAGTATATAGCAATAATACTGAGTAGTGGAGTAGAAGGATTTTAACCTTTGAACCACTTAAAAAACGTATTTTGAGTCACCATTTCATTTTCTAAGATCATTTATCTATTTCGGTTCAACCTAAGCACTAATCCATTTCTCTTATTTCCTTAATTACCTGTTGGCGAATAACCGCGTCAACAGTTTGGTGCTTTCATTGAGAGCAAGTTCGATTAGTGCTGTCGCAAACATCCCACTATGGTGACTACTCGATCCAGGCACGGTAACGAGACGGAGCAGCATGATGGGCAGGAGGCTCATCATACTGCCATCCCTGGTGAACAAATTCTTGAAGCCCAACAGCGGCCCGACAAGCAGCCGGCAGGCCAAGACGACACCGGAAGTTCGGCGCCTCGGCCACCTAATCCGAACCCATGTTATTATACTGCAGTGGAGATGGAGAATGCTCGGCTGAGGAGCCAGCTAGCAATAGCTAACCAACAGATCAAGGATGTGCTGGCCCGACTACCCCCTCTCACAACCGATGCTAACGTCGGAAAGAGGCAAGGCGAGGCTCCTAAGTCTCGCCGCGGTAACCGGTCCAGGCATAGCTGCTCGGACAGACTTCCGACAGCCAACTCCACTACTTCATCGCACCATCGAGAAGCAAACTTCGGAGAAATGCCTGGAGCTAAACAACAGCAGTACAGCCGTTCGGTCAGTACTTAGACTCCTAGCTCCCAACCAGCCTCGAGGGCGCCCAGGGCAGCTCGAAGAAATTCTGGAAGGAGGTCCGGGGAGGGCTCACAGCGTCAGCCCATCCCCAACAGTCGTCCTGCGCCTCGTCTAGATCGCCAGGCGCAGGACTCGCAGGTTGGCAGGGCCGAGAGGCCCCCACCTAATTTGATCCGTCCTGACGGAACTAGGATCGCCTCTCCGGTCAGGCATTCTCCGTCTCTAATTAGATATCCATCTCCTCCTCGGCCCATCCGAGATATTCCAGCCTATGGAAGTAGTAGGAGGAACCCGCCATCAGCCGGACCTCCCTGACATAGCAGGGCACCGAGGGAAAGCCCAGATCCTCACCACCAAAGGCAGACTCCAAGTCTCTCAAACAGGAGCTACTGGAACGGCAGTCGCCGGAGTGACCTTTCTGGCGGAGACCTGCGCCAGCGCCTGAGCTCGACACAAAGTCCACAAGCCACCCAGGGGGGCGACCTGCGAGATCGCCCTAACTCTCATAGAGGGGAGCCAGCAGGAGGAGACAGCCATGCTCGCTCAGGGGGGGCCCTGTCCGAAGTACGTAACGGCAGGAATGCCCCAAATACCTTATCTCAAGATAGGAGGAGCAATAACCCGCCAAATATGTACAATGGATCCAGAGCTGTTGAACAGCCCCAGAATAACCAAGGACATCAGGACCAAACCCTCGAGCGCCTGGCCCAGATGGAGGAGCTGATGAGGAAGCTCCTGTCGGAGAAAGAGAAAGATGAGTATGATTCAGGGGACGAGATGGAGCTCTTTGCCCCCAGCATAGCAATAACAACTTACCCACCTAGTTTCTGTATGCCGCACATGTCTAAGTTCAATGGAGACGGAGACCCGTCGGATCATCTGGGGATGTTCAACACCCTGATGATGGCTCACAACATTGGCCCCGAGCTGAGGTGTTTAATCTTTCCTTCCACCCTGACTGGACCAGCCAGGCAGTGGTTCAAGCAAGGCAAAAGACAGTCAATCAGCTCCTGGAAAACTTTCTCGGCTGGTTTCAAAATGGCATTCCGAGCCTCCCAGGCTGCCCGTGTTCAGGCCGACTCTCTGGCTAACTGAGGCAGCAGCCTGGCGAAACTCTGAAGGCCTACCTGAGCAGGTTTACGAACGTCGCTACTCGGGCCAGAGACGCGGATGATAGCTCCAAGCTCATGGCCATGAGAACTGGAATCCCCGTCGGAGGGGATCTCTGGAAAGATATACAAAGAAAGGGAGTCAGCTCTGTTAACGAGTTCCTCAACAGGGCCCAGGAATGGATCAACTTGGAGGAAGTCGAAGCCTCGGCTGGAGGAACCATCCAGGTCCCTGATCAGCCTGCTGGAGTGGGGACGGAGGTCGTGGAAGCGACCCAAAACGTCACACATAACAACCAGCTCGGTGGAGGCAAAAGAAAGGGGAATGGTGAAAGCAGCCAACACGGCCAAAAGAAGAATAAATCCGTAGACAAGTTCAAGCCCGTCTACGCGACTTATACAAAGATCACCCAGTCTAGGGAGAATATCTTCCTAGCTAACTCTACTCGCCTCCCCTGGAAGAGGTCGGAGCCATTGAAGCACCAGAAGGGGAAGAAAGACACCTCCAAGTTTTGCTGTTTTCACAACGATGTTGGCCACAATACTGATGATTGTAGGCATCTGAAAGATGAGATCGAGACTCTCATCCAAGCCGGCCCCTTGGCTCAGTACGCGCGGAACAGGGTTCCAGCAAGTCGACCTGCTCCGGAAGTCCCGGCCAGTCAGCCCAGGTCTCGGATAGATCAGGATGTCCCCCCTCCCGTGGTAGGAGGGGAGATATCCACCATCTCTGGAGGTCCGCATGTGGCTGGCACGAGCAGGGGTGCCCAGAAGAGGTACGTGAACAAACTTAAGGCGCACAATGGAGAAGAGTTCATCCCGGAGCAGCGCCTGCCAAAGCAACAACGATTGGAGAAGCAACCGATCATTTTTACAGAAGATGATGCGGGCCATGTCTAGTTCCCGCACAATGACCCTCTGGTCGTAGCAGTTCAGCTCGCTAATCGGAGGGTTAGGAGGGTGCTGATCGACAACGGAAGCTTCATAACCCTCCTATTCCGGTCCACACTAGAGAAGATGGGTTTAACTGTCGCTGAGCTGAAGGCGACCTCCATGATGCTGTATGGTTTTTCGGGAGAAGGATCGGCGGCCATAGGGACGATCGAGCTGGTGATCACCCTGGGAGAAGGACCTCGGACAGTCTCAAAACTCCTTGAGTTCGTGGTCATCGACTGCTCCACTGCATACAACGCAATTTTGGGACGACCTACGCTCATAGCTTTCGAGGCCATCACTTCCATCTGTCACCTCGCGATGAAATTCCCTACATCCACGGGAATATGCACTATCTGTTGCGATTAGCTCGCTACCAGGGAATGCTACAACATTTCCATGAAGGGAAAATCTAAACCCGGGCAGCTGGCAATGGCCATCCAAGGTGGTGAAGAGGAATCTTAGGAACCCTTAGCTGATCCTGAGATTGAAAAACCTCAAAGCGCCGAAGGGGAAAATATCATCTTAAGTGAGGATATTGACCCCCGAATAGGCGAGGACAGATCCGAGCTCCAAGCTATTGAGGAGCTCAAGGAAGTAAACATTGATCCGCAGAACCCATCACGGATGGTCAAGCTCGGAAAAAACCTCTGCAACGAGAGGAAGGCGGAGCTGATTAGATTTCTGCGGGATAGCCTAGATGTGTTTGCGTGGTCACATGAGGACATGGTGGGAATCAGCCCGAGTGTCATCATGCACACACTTCATCTAGATAAAAGCATTCCTGCGAAGTCCCAGAAGCAGAGACGCCTAGGAACAACCCAGGCTGAAGCCTTGGAGGAAGAGGTGGCCCGGCTAAAAAAATGCAGCTTTATCCGTGAAGCCAAGTTTCCAATATGGGTCGCCAACCCCGTGCTGGTCCCAAAGCCCAACGGGAAATGGCGGACCTGCATCGACTTCTCCAACCTGAATAAAGCCTGCCCCAAGGATTATTTTCCATTGCCGAGGATTGACCAGTTGGTGGATGCCACGGCGGGGCACAAGCTCATGTCCTTTATGGACGCGTACTCAGGCTACAATCAGATCGCCATGAATCCGGCGGACCAGGAGCACACCAATTTCATGACCCCAACTAATGTTTATTGTTACAAGGTCATGCCCTTCAGACTGAAGAACGCCAAAGCTACGTATCAAAGGTTAGTGAATAGAATGTTCGCATACTAGATCGGAAAAAACATGGAAGTGTAAATTGATGACATGGTAGTCAAGTCAAAGACTGTCGATAACCATGTTTCCGACCTGGAAGAATGCTTCAAGATCCTACGGGAGTATGGCATGAGGCTAAATCCACAGAAATGCACTTTTGGAGTCGCATCGGGAAAATTCCTGGGTTTCATCGTCAATACCCAAGGAATCGAGGCAAACCCCGACAAGATCAGATCGTTGCTTGAGCTTCCCTCACCCAGGTCGCGAAAAGATGTCCAATGCCTGACAGGAAAAGTGGCAGCCCTCAATCGGTTTATTTCAAAGTCCACCGATAAGTGTTTGTCGTTCTACAACCTGCTCCGAGGAAATAAGAAGTTCGAGTGGACAGAAGAGTGCGAAAGCGCTTTCCTCGATCTAAAGGCACATCTGGCCGAGCCACCCGTACTATCCAAACCAAAAGCAGGAGAGTCTCTTTTTCTCTACCTGGCTGTCACGGAGGATGCAGCCAGTGCCGTATTGGTCCGGGAAGAAGACCGAATTCAGAAGCTAGTCTACTACATTAGCAAGAGACTTCTTAGAGCTGAATCCCGTGACCCGTTGATGGAGAAATTGGCAATTTGCCTTATCACAGCCTCGCGAAAGCTCAGGCTGTACTTCCAGTCCCACTCAATACACGTCATGACCGATCAGCCTTTAAGGCAGGTTTTGCAAAAACCTGAAGCATCGAGACACTTGTTAAAGTGGGCAATCGAACTCAGCCAGTTCAAAATTTTGTACACTCCGCGAACTGATATAAAGAGTCAGGCACGACCGATTTTATAGCAGAGTGCACAGGATTCTGGGAGGATCCTGCAGAAGACTCGCCCCAGGTCACCTCGGCCTAGGCATCATGGAAGATATTCGTGGATGGTTCATCCAACGAGAACGGCTCCAGAGCTGGAATCATTTTGATATCCCCTGAAGGACATAGATTCCACTCGGCGCTAAGGTTCGGGTTCAAGGCCTCCAACAACGAGGCCGAGTACGAAGCTTTGTTGGCCAGGCTGAGGATAGCCCAGGAGCTGAAGGCAAGCTCCATCCAGTGCTTCAGTGACTCCCAGCTCGTGGTAAACCAGATTTTGGGCGAATATCAAGCACGGGGGCCCAAGATGGCTGCCTATCTAGCAAGGGTAAAGGTTGAGCTGTCCGCGTTCGGGCGGGGCTCGATCGAGCAGATACCTTGGGAGCAGAACGCTAACGCAGACGCTCTCGCCAAGCTCGCCACCTTCGGGGAGACGGAGACCTTGGGGTTAGTACCAGTAGAATTCTTGGAGAAACCAAGTATAGAAGAAGTCAGGACGGAGGTCGAGATGATCGACGCCAGGCCGACCTGGATGACCCCCATCCTTGAGTATCTCATCGAGGGAAGGCTACTTGAAGGGCGTAATGATGTGTGACGAGTTCTGTATCAAGCTCCCAGGTACACTATAGTAAATGGGGTGTTATACCGACATGGGCACTCCCTACCTCTCCTGCGATGTGTTCTTCCAGGCGAAGTAAAGGCCATCCTGCAGGAGGTGCATGAGGGTTTTTGCGGAGATCACACTGGGGGGCAAAGCTTGGCCTTAAAGGTCCTGAGGTAAGGTTATTACTGGCCAACTCTGTCCAAAGACTCGATCTCATATGTGAAGAAGTGCGAAAAGTGCCAGCGATTCACCACCGTTGCCCGAGCTCCCCCAGTCGAGCTAAAGATGATCTCGTCCCCATGGCCGTTTGCAGTTTGGGGAATCGACTTGTTTGGTGCCCTCCCTACTGGAAAAGGCGGGGTCTGTCACGCCGTGGTAGCCATCGACTACTTTACGAAGTAGGCCGAGGCAGAACCTTTGGCAACAATAACTTCTAAAAAATTCCTTGACTTCGTAGTTAAGAACATTATCTGCCGGTTCGGGCTGCCCAAGAAGATCGTTTCCGACAATGGAACTCAGTTCGACAGCGACCTGTTTACCGAATTTTGCGAAAGGTACGGAATTGTGAAAAGTTTCTCCTTCGTGGCCTATCCTCAGGCGAACGGCCAGGTCGAGGCTATCAACAAGACTCTCAAGGCGAGCCTCAAGAAGAGGCTAGATGAAGCGAAGGGGGTCTGGCCAGAATAGCTCCCCCAGGTCCTATGGGCATACCGGACCTCGCATCGGAATCCTATGGGTCATACTCCTTTCTCCCTGACCTTTGGGAGTGAGGCAATCCTCCCCATGGAAATTAAGGTGGTTTCGCATAGGGTCCAGTCTTATGAAAAGGATCGCAACCACGAGCTAATTCGCACCTCCTTATACTTGATTGATGAAAGACGAGAAGATTCACAACTCCAGCTCGCCCATTATCAGCAGAAGATCACTCGCTATTTCCACTCAAAATTCAGAAATCGCGCCTTTAACGTTGGCGACCTGGTCCTCAAGAGATTTTTCTTGGCCAGTAAGGACCCCAAAGATGGAGTCTTGGGATCGAACTGGGAAGGACCGTATCAAGTCATCGAAGTCATTAAGGAGGGAACTTATAAGTTAGCTCGTCTTGATGGAGGGGTAGTCCCACGGACTTGGAACGCCATCCATTTGAAGAGATATTATCAATGATTCACTCGTAAGGCCTAAAAGGCCATTTTTTATGTATTAAGAAATGAGAATCAACTTTTTGTTTATATTTGTACATGTTTTCAAGTGTAATCTAAAGTAACCATGAAAGACCCTTTCCCAGTTACTTGGGGGGCATATGGTACCTGGATATAACCAAGTCACCTTAATGACTTAGAAGTTGATTCATATCGATTGATCGTTGTTTTTCTTAAAAAACGCGAGATATTGGTAAGGATTAACGCGAACTAAGTCCTATCCTGGATTTAACCAGGTCATAAAACTTAGAAGTTGATTCATATCGATTGATCGTTGTTCTTCCTAAAGAGCTCGAGATATTGATAAAAATTGACACGAACTAAGTTTTCAAATTAAGTTCCTGGATATAACCAGGTCATAAAACTTAGAAGTTGATTTAAATCTATTGATCGTTGTTCTTCCTAAAGAGCTCAAGATATTGATAAAAATTGACACGAACTAAGTTTTCAAATTAAGTTCCTGGATATAACCA
This sequence comes from Humulus lupulus, assembly GCF_963169125.1. Taxonomy (NCBI): domain Eukaryota; kingdom Viridiplantae; phylum Streptophyta; class Magnoliopsida; order Rosales; family Cannabaceae; genus Humulus; species Humulus lupulus. The sequence goes on from NC_084799.1 coordinate 32,557,929, forward strand.
GGTCATAAAACTTAGAAGTTGATTTAAATCTATTGATCGTTGTTCTTCCTAAAGAGCTCGAGATATTGATAAAAATTGACACGAACTAAGTTTTCAAATTAAGTTCCTGGATATAACCAGGTCATAAAACTTAGAAGTTGATTTAAATCTATTGATCGTTGTTCTTCCTAAAGAGCTCGAGATATAGATAAAAATTAACACGAACTAAGTTTTCAAATTAAGTTCCTAGATATAACCAGGTCATAAAACTTGGAAGTTAATTTAAATCTATTGATCGTTGTTCTTCCTAAAGAGCTCGAGATATAGATAAAGATTAACGCGAACTAAGTTTTTCAAAATAGTAACTAAAATGCATAGAGGCAAAGGGCAGTAAATCAATTAAAAATAAAATTGATAGTTAAATTGTCTCGAGGTGTAAGCACCTCATGCAGAAGTTACACAAAAAATTTAAAAATATTCAAGAAAAGGGCACAAAGAGGAAGGCCCTAAGCTCCGCCAGTTGGCCCCTTGGAGGTCGCTGTCTCGCCCTGCTCAGCTGCGCCGGAGCCTTCCCCAGCCTCGGAGGGCGCTTCTTTATCAAGGTGAGCTTTGAACTTCTCCAGCAAGGGCTCCCAGACGGCTGCTGCCAGGAAGGAGAAGTCGGCGTCCTGGTTATAGGCCCAGCAATGGTAGAACATATCATCCATGGAGGCGTCTGAAGTTGCCCGCTCGGCCGCCAGGGCGGCCTTGGCCTCCGCCTTTGCGGTATCTAGGTCTGCCCGCGCAGTGGCGAGGGCGTTCTTGAGCTCTTGAAGCTTCGGGCGAGTCTCTTCCAGCTCGGCCTGCGAGGCCGCCAAGGCATCTTTAGCCATCTGTAGAGAAGTCTGGTGGGTGGCCACAACCGCCTGGTGCTCGCTCCTCATCTCCTCGAGCTGAGTCTTGGTCCTAGCGATGCTCCGGTGAAGGGCAATGGCGCTCTGCGAAAGCAGTGAGGCAATTGCCTTAGGGAAAAAGAAGGAAGAAAGAAAAAACAGGGCAAGGTGTAATAATAAAAAACCATAAAAGGTTGAGGTTAGTTACCGTTAGGGCCATGCCCAATGAAGACTCCAGCACGCCCACCGGGCTCCTGGTTTCGATGGCCCTGAGCTCCTTCTCGTTGAACTTGTATATGTGGCTAACGGCGTAGTTCACCGACTCTTACACCGTTCCCCGGAAGACCTCTGGAATCTTCTCCAGGTCCTGGGGATTGACTGGGATGCGTACCTCAGAAGGTACAATCGCCGAAGCCTCGAGCTCCACCCCTGTGTCCCGGACGGGGGCCGGAGCTCGCGGAGGGGGTGGGGGCATGTTGCTCCCCCCTACAGGAGGAACAGTTCCCGCGACCTGGGCAGTTGGGGGCTTCTCTTTCTCCTTTGCAGGAGACTTAGTGGGGGTTCCGGCAGCTTTTTTCGATGTCTGGAGCTTCTTCATTTTTGGCCCAGAGGCCTCGGCTGAGGGGTTCCCCCCGGCGAACGCAGCTCGCAGACTCCCGTCGGGCTGAGACATCTCTTATGTCAAAACAAAGACATGGTTAGTACAAGAATTAGCAGCCATTCAAAAACGAAAGCAAGGAGAAATTCAAGTATATATATACTAGAAAGGATCCTACCCCCCGAGCTAGAAGAAGAACCTATGGTTACGACCCTCGGCCCCGGAGCTCCTGCGGGAGAATCTAAGTCGATTATTTCCCGAGCTGGCGCAAGTTCTGGATCCGACTCTGGTTCCGGGCTAGATTCTTCTACATATTGCCTAAGTCCCAGAGCTACGTCACCCCTTCGGAGTGATGGCCATGACCGAAGATTGGTCCCATACTCCTCAAATAGGATCGACCTAAAGGCTAGGATGTTATCTACGACTACGGTACCCCTAGGTCGGCTATCTTGGTAATCCAGCACGAGCTGGTCAACACAGTGAAGCAGGGTTGTATCTAGGTCCGGATCACTTCGGTGACGTTGGACGAGCTGTCTGGGATTGAACCTAGCTAGCCGGGGGTCGGCAATGGCCCTATCTAAATTCCTAAACATGTAAGGGTTACCTTGGCTAGAAGGACCCGCGGATGCTCTAGACCGGATCCTCTCCTCGTCCGTTCTCTAGGCGACCTCCAGCACCCGCTTCCTGTTCCTCACAAGGGGAACCTCGTCCTCCTCCTCTTCTTCCCCCGCGGCCTCCTCCACGATAGTAGGTCTGGTGTCGTGAGCTGGGGGAAGCCCCCAGGGCCTCCTTAGGTTCAGAGTCTGATTTGGGAAGATCAGCTTGCAGGCCACCATCGTCTCGTCTGTCACGAGCACGCGGTAATCCTTTTCACTGGGGGGCAAGCCCGCCAGTGTCTCGTACTGGGCCCCGAGGGTCACAGATTTCTCTGTCCTCGCGAAGATACCTGCAGAATAAATCTAAGTCAGAAGGGGATACAGGAGGAGCTAAATGGTACTTAACTTACGAGCTAAGGTTGAAAAGCACTTATGAGGACGGTTGAAGTAGTGGAGCTCGCAGTTCCGGAACCCCGTCGACATAAAGAATTGATCTTTGAAGTCGTTGGGGTGGCTGGGCAGCTCGATGACCATAGCCGTGTTGGGGAATCGGGTTAAGTAATAAAACCCGTCGCCTCGCCCCCGCTGGTCCGAGCTGGCCTTGAGGCAGAAAAAGTACAAAATATCTGCAGGAGTGGGGACCTCCCACTCCTGTTTCAAGAATAAATATCTTAACCCCGCCAACAGTCGATAAGAGTTGGGGGGGGGGGGGGGAGCTGGAATGGGGCCAACTTCACGTAATTGAGGAAGTCAGCAAAATACTGATCCAACGGGAGGAAGGCCCCCGCCTTAAAGTGCTCATCGCTCCAGGCCGCGAATGCCTCGTCAAGCGGCGCGCAGCTCCGCTCACCCTCTGCGGGAGGTCGGGCAATCACTGATGCTCTCCCCAGTCCGATGTTCTGGGAGAGGAATATTTTGTTGACCTTCGTCTGGTCGGTAATCTTTGAGATGATCCTCTCCGCCTCAAAGAATGCGTCAAGAGCCACCTCGAGCTCCTGTTCCACTGCTGGCCCGAAGTGGGGGATTGGGGATTCGGCCATCACCGCCTTTCCTTTGTCTTGCTGGGAGGCCAAGCCGTCGGCGGTCCTTTTTGGGGCATTCTTCTTCGGTGCCATCTGTTCGCCTAGCGAACAAAAAAAAAGATTTCATAAAAGGCGACCTGAGCATGAGGAAAAATCAAATGTTCTTTGCACGAGCTGAGGTAAGCCTAGCTCGTGGAGAGTGAGACCACGCGGTTCTATGAACACGCGCCAGTGCTCCCAACAGATCCCCGATTACTCAGAATTCGTGTGTCAGGAGGGTCAGGTTAAAATTTTGCCTTGGAGGGAAAGTTCCAATAGGCAAGAAAGGCAAAACCGCCTGTGACGCGTGTCCCCTAAGCTACCCAGTTTTGCACCCAAAATACTGGATATTTTGAGCTAATATCCCAAAAATCCTACCCAGAAATTTCCCCCAGAAAATGCATCCTGTAAACCATGCTCCTAAACGGCTTCCAACTACAAACATTACCCTAACCTAAAAGGCTTTCACCCTTCATTCCCACAAAACCCAGCAAACCCTTGCATGCGGCTACAGTAAATATTTACCTAAGCTACAGTGAAAATAATTTCAAAACATGCATAGTCAGGAGACTTACAGAATGTTTGGCTGGGAAGTGGATGAAGGAATCGCCTGGGTTGGAACTTCGTCGGAGTAGTTGGTTTCAAGGCTTCGAAGGAGTCCTTGCACTTGAGTTTCTGGAACGCCGAAGGTAGTAACTGGAAAGAGGAAAAGGGGGGATTTTTGAGAGCAAGAAGAAGAGAAAATTTTGAATGAACGGGTGGCCCATGCGTAAGGTGCCCACCTCCTTTTATATGTGTGAAGGGTCACGTGAAGAGGGCCGTTGGATTGCCCTGATGTGGGATCCAAGGCCCTCCACTCGAAAGATGAAACGACGGCTGGGCATAGGCTAGGCCATTTAATGCGGTTCTCGGAAGACGTACCGTCACCAACCACGATGTTCCATGTATTCGGCGCCTGCGTAGAATGTGGAATATGAAGGGTTCTTGGGGAAGCCTAAAAGCCCCTACTGTGGCCCTACACGACGTCGTGTACCACGAGCAGAGGCTTGGGGGGCAGATGTACGCCCTGATTTTCCCACGGGCTGATTAGCGAGCTGAGATACGGTCTAATCATGACTACCACATGGACATCCCCAAGACCGGAGCTACCATCGTAAGGTCCTACCTCTTTAGCTCGAGGTAACCTAAGGGTTCGCCAAGATTGCTCAAGGACCGAGTCTAGACTCTGAAGGCCGCAGGTCGAGGTAAGCATCCAGCTCGTGGTACGAGCTGGAGTTGGAGGCTGTGACCTTTTATAAAGTCAACCACGCAAGGTAAACGTGCATATATCAGACATCACGTGTCTGATATACCCCTGACTTCTCGGACACGCAGCAGGAACGTGCATGTTTAGACACCCACGATTGGGTTGGGCCGTGCGGCCCAATATCCCCTTACCTATTGATTTGACCACACTTATGTGTCAGGTTTAGGAATTAATCATGAATGTCACAGAGTTGACATGATAGGTAAGAAGGTCCCGGGATGACCTTCTTACCAATTCCCAGGTGCCTTCTCCTATAAATATGGAGATCTTGGGAGTTCATGGAGGTTGGATTCTCAATTGTAAGAAATACCCTGTAATCAAATACCCAGTATATAGCAACAATACTGAGTAGTGGAGTAGAAGGATTTTCACCTTTGAACCACTTAAAAAACGTATTTTGAGTCACCATTTCATATTCTAAGATCATTTATCTATTTCGGTTCAACCTAAGCACTAATCCCTTTCTCTTCTTTCCTTAATTACCTGTTGGCGAAGAACTGCGTCAACAGACAATTACAAAGATAAACTCAGATATCACTCATCATAAATTATCTCAAAAGATTGATCCATAAAGTCTAGAGAAAGAGATCCCTTGAAATGAAGCCCTGAGTCCTTTATTTATAGTGCCCATGGGTTGTTACATGATTAGTAAGAGTGGGGATCGTGGTTTGGTAGACGATCCTTGGGAGTGGAGATACATGTCCACCTTCCCATGATTATGAGATTGTGGGTCTTCCCGTTGTCTTCTCTGGATTGTGGCCGATAATGCACGATTAAGACCTTCAAGAAAACACTAAGTCTTGATTGGTCTATGAGACTTAGGTGCTAGGCTCGATGACCCTTTAGAGCTTGGGTGCTAGGCCCGTTGGTCCACTGGGTGCTAGGCCTGTGATCTTCAGGGTGCTAGGCCTATTGATCTTCTGGGTGCTAGGCTTGAAGTGTCTTTGGGAGTGTAGGCCAACCACCCTATGAAGGATAGGGTGGGCTGACCACCCCGAGGCGTTCTTGGGCAAGCTTAGGCCGACCACCCGTAGGGGGACAATGTCCGGCTGACCACCCCTAGGGGGTTTAGTCCTGGTCGACTTTCTATAGGTTCTGGACCTATCCATCTTTGTTTGTCAGTATTTTTTCAATACTTTGTCATTTTTTCACGAAATGTGATGTCACGTGTCGCTTTCTCATTCACCACGTCATATCTGGATTTTTGAGGGACAACATTTGCCCCCCAAGTTTATCGTAATGTGTTCATCATTACGGTAAATTTGATCTGGCCCAAGAAACATATCGTAGCAGTACTTTAACAGCAAAGTCCCTTCGGACATTACATAGTACTTTTATTAACTATCGATAATTTGCTCAACACGAATTTTTCAAGTATAATTGTAATTCCTAAAAATAATTATATTTTTCAAGAAAAATTAATTTCCTAAAAATCTAATAAATTTTTCAAGGAATTTATGAAATCCTAAAAACATAATATATTTTTCAAGGAATTTTGAAGTCCTAAAAATATAATATATTTTTCAAAGATATTAATTCCTAAAAATACAAAATATTTTTCAAGAAATTCGAATTCCTAAAAATATAAGATATTTTTCAAGGAATTTGAATTTTTAACCATACCAAATATTTTTCAATGATTTTGAATTCCTAAAAATATGGTTAGCCTAAGAGGCTATAAGTAGGGTATTCACTTCTCATTTCTCTGCTCTGTGCATCTAAGCTGTAGGGTTCTCCAAGCGTGATTTCTTCAACTCTTCATCAAACTTAGATCTTCACTTGGGTAAGTATTTTCTCCTAATCTTTACATCATTTAATTTAAATGTGCTTAGATTTAGAAGAAATACTTTGAATCTTTGAGGAATCTATCTGAATCTCCTTGTTTTGTTTTATTTTGATCCAAAATAATTGACTTGTTTGAATCAAGTCTATGATTTCCCTAGCCTGGACGATTTCCATGGTTCCAAACCCTAGCATAGGCGATTTTAGGCTTGTAAAACCCTAGGCCGACCACTTTTCTGCCCCTAGCGATTTCCAGGTTTGTAAAACTCTGACCTAGGCCGACCACTCTTTGAGATTCACTAGCCTGGAAATTTTCAAGCTTGTAAAACCCTAGGTCGACCACCCTTAAGTTCTCTTGGTTTGCCGATTTCCAGGGATGTAAATTCCATCATGGGCCTACCACCCCTAGGGTTTCCACCATGGGCCGACCACCCGAAGGGCTTCCTTAGCCTGGGAAATTTCTAGGGTTACATGATACAGCCCCAGACTGTACTCCTATGCCCTGGGCGATTTCTAGTGTTTCAAAATTCAACTTTATACTGCATTCCATGCTCTGGGCGATTTCCAGGGTCAACAGTCCTGGGTGGTCGGCCCAAACCTTAACATAGGAAAACCACCACTCTCCCTAGGTGACTTCCAGGGCTCCAAGATCCAGGGTGGTCAGCCCAACCATAGGCCAACCACCTGGACCCTAAAAAAAACTTTTCTTCGATTTTTTCAATTTTTCTCCTTAGTTAACGGATATGCCCCCAGCTATTGGCTTCATTATGTTCACTTGCTAACTTTACTCTTTATTTTTCCTTTGTTGCAGATGTCCAGCTCTTCTTCGTCAAATAAATTTGTAAGCGAGTGTACTCCACAGGCATTCTTAGAAAAGGTGAAAAGGATTCTCCCTTGGTCGACTTTATATCTATTAAGTGCGGAAGATTTCTTGAAAAGGTATTGTCCAATGACGAGAGTAAAACAGAAAACTCGGCAGCCCTCCGAAGATCATCCTCATATTGCCAAGCACATCACTCAAGGCTCTTTGACTGGCTCTTTGCAGATCTCTTCTCTACATAGTACTCCTCGTGACTCTCAGGGCACATCTCAGCGAAGTCACTTTTCTCAGCGTAGTTTGTCCGGTCAGCTGGACTCCTTGCCACACCCTTTGAACTTGGATGCCAGTCGGGTTCCCCATCACTCTTCTTCGCAGCAAGAACATACCGAGGGCTCTCATCGCTAGGTTAATTACCCTCAGGAGCGTTCTATTCACAGGTTTCAGCCTAAGGTGGTTCACACTTCTTCCAAGAGCAAGACACTCTTGCCAACTATGCAGCAGAAGAAGAGAAGACAAAAAGAGTTCCATACATCAGATTCTGGGGCCACCTTTTCCAGTGAGATCATATGGAAACCAGTTGAGAAGCCTCACCTTGTTGATTACGAGGTTTTTTGGTTCAAGGGAGCTGCCTCAGATGTGACTAAAGAGAAGGTAAAGAACTTAAGGAAGACCTTTGACCTCTCTGGCGTTTCCATTACTATTCCTGGTCCAAACGACAGAGCTCAGGACCCTCCTTTGGGTATGTGCGCTTGGACACGCTCTGCCATTAAGGCTAGTCTCAGGTGACCGTAATGTCACATGGCTTAGGGTGCGGAGCCCAAGTTCGTGACTTATTAGTTACTTATCTAGTTCAAGTTCATGACTTATTAGTCACTTATCTGATTGGGCTGCAAGCCACAGCATGATTACCAGAATCATTATTGATATTTACTTATCTGATTAGGGCTACAAGCCCCAGAATGATTACCATAATCATTTATTGATATTGTATACATGCAGTAATAAGTTTTCTTGCTGAACCTTGGCTCACTGGTGCTATGCGATGCATGTAAAGGGAAAGAAAATCTCACTCAGCCATGAGTGGAGAGCTTAGGTGGCGATGTGTACATATGGGGCTGCTTGACCACCACGACCAAGGTGTTTCTCAGAGGAACTAGGGGTTAACCCTATTTTTGCCGCTTAGGTCAGCGGGTTGTAAGTTTTACAATATAATGACCATTTTGGATTGTAAATAACTTTGTAAACACTTTTATGGGCCTGTGTATAGTTTTATGTTTTAAATAAAATATATCCATTCCTTTTTAATCAAGATTTTTTTACCTTAGCCTATTAATAACACCTAGATGCACGTTTATAACCAATTGACTCATTCAACGAGTTAAGCACTGTTTAAAGTCCACAGTAATGGTCTTGGAGTAACCAGGGCGTTATAAGTCTGGTGCCCTACTTCCTCTTCATCCATACTTTCGGAGTGTGGCAGATTATTTCGGCATTAGTCCTTCTCAGCTAGCACCCAATGCGATCTTGGTGTTATCTGCATTGTACATTATCTATCATCGCAGAAAATGGGATGCTCCAGTACCTCACGAGATCCACTACTTATTCGATCTGAAGATGAACCCTTCTCAGCGCAACTTGGGGTATTTCCACTTCCACCATTATACGAGTAAGAGTACTGACACCTTCATCGAAGAGATCTCTGGAAATAGCAAGGCATTTAGATATGCCGACAACTATTTCTTCACTAAGGATCCAGAGGCCAACTACTCAAGGTTTAAGCACATCAGACCTTTTATAGACCGCTTCCAAATCAGGCTATGACAGTTAGGGCCAAGGCGTTGATTTCCATGACCCCCGAGGAGAAGAATGTCAAGACCCTCGTTACTTCAGAGAACCTTAGAAAGGTTGCACTATTTCCTCCTACTATAGTCGATGTTCCAAATGAAGATGGTCCCGAGCCTGTGAACGCCATAGAATCCCCGGCACCTATTCATGTCGAGAAGGTACTCTCTTTCCCTGTGCTAGCTGGACAGGAGGGTGATGAGGTGGGTGCATCTGCTGGGTACTCATCGCTTGCTTTGGATGACTTTGGTGAGACTATGTTCGAGCCCGAATCTCATTCAGAAGGTTTGACACTTTATCACCTTTATTTTATGATTCATTTGTGCTTGATATCCTTCTAAATTTGATCTTCCTTTGCAAGTTCAGACATGTTCGGCTTTGTCCATACCCAGCAGAGGTCGACTCCAAGCGAGGCTAATCCTTTTGACCGAGCGACTAAGAAGGCCAGGGCTGAGGCTGAGTCGATAATGGCAGTTCCTCCTGAGGTGCCTCCTCTGACTCCTTTGGTGTCTAGTCCTACCGCAGAGGTAGAGCCATCCTTGCCTACACCAGTTCCTCCCATTTTCACTGATGCGGGTGCCTCATGTTCTGCACCTGCTCCCTTATCTGAGCCACACCAGTCTTCCATCTGGAACCTAGGTACCCTCATGGATTGAGCGTCCAATCTGGAGCAGACGACAACGACTTTTAATGGGATTAAGAATGAGTACTTAAGCACCATCCTCACGAAGTCACTCCTTGACATTCAGATTGTAAGTCCTCTACAGTTTTCTTCTTATCTGGTTAGCTTGTGTGCGGACGTTTATCTAACACTTGTATGTTTTTTGCAGGCACTGATGTTGGTTTCCCATGTCCGTGATAGGTCTATAGAGTATACCTCTACACTTTCCAACCTTCGTTTAAAGCTTGAAGCTGTCCTTTAGGAGGTGCTGGACCTTAGGCACGTTCTTGGCTATGCACCTATAATCATGCTCCACACCGAGTAACTCCATCTGATCCTCGAACTTTCCAATGTGTCGTACTGGGTCCTCCTTCCCAGTGTATGTTGGAAGTTTTGGGGTCTTGTATTTTGATGGTGGTTGAATATCTTGGTTCTTGGCACTGAAGGGACTCCCACTTCTATGAGCCAACTCGATATCGAAAGGTTGCTTTGTCAGACTCTGAATAGCCATGATGAGTGCATCTATTTGAGCCTGCACTGCTAGTGGGATCGCTGCTCCAGGTGGGGTAGACGTCCTTGGTACCCCTTCCTGAGCGATGGTCCTTCTATTGATGACCTCCCTCGAATCTTGAAGTTGTGCATCTTTCCCGAGCCTATCTAACACGGTATTGGTGTTGTTCATCGGTTCCTTTCCCTTGCTAGACCGAGGGTGTAGGGGTGATAGGTCAGCCTTGCCCTTGTCAGTGTGACCTTGCCCCCGAGCCTCTCCTCCTACATGACTTTGAGACTTTGAGCGGCCATTTCCATTCATGTCACGCCTCTCAGATGTTTGACCCTCATCTCCTATGTTGTTTCGTCTGTCCTCCTGGGAGGGGGCCTTCGGGTTGGTAACACTCTTACTCTGAGATGAAGTGTTATTCTTCTTAGTCATGGAGGAGGCAGTCTTAGAATGTGCCTCTTTATCTTGTCTCTGGGAAAGTGGCTCTGAGAGAGTCCTTGGGGTTCGAATCCTCCCCTGGGACTCCCTGTTACTGCTGTCTCGCATTCGTGTTGCTTTGGCATGAGCCTCCCTCACCGCCTGAGCAGCGGCTTCAACATTAGCTTGGGCTAAGTGGGTAGCCACCTCAAGGGCCACAACAGCCTCCTGGTGCCTTTGGTCAGCTTCTTGCTCCCTCTCGATCATCCTCTGAACTTGCTCATCTATCTCCCGTCATTTTCGTTCCATAGTCACCCTCTGGAGGGAAATTTTTTTGTATCAAAGGCCTCCTGCCTCGCCAGAAATTGCGCCATCTCTTCCTTGTGAGAATTATGTGGATCTTCTGCATAAGGTTGGTCTCCAACCTCCACCTGAGATTCATTAACGGGATCAATGGGATCCTGAGTGGTGGAATCTATGGGAGTCGTCTTCTTTGTCTGACTGGATTTCAGAGGCAACATAAAACTGATGAAAGTGTGTTTCTTGATTTCGTACTCTCAATGAAAGCACAAAAATGTTGACCTGTGAAATTGGCCAAAGGTCGTATGTGCAATATACGACACCTTTTGAATGGAATGAACATAACATATGACAGAGTACAAATATCTAAACAAAACACACAGGAATTTATAGTGGTTCAACCCTGTTCTTCTGAACAGTAATAACCTAATCCACTTAGTCTTTTGTATTGAATCGCTTGATAGACAATTACAAAGATAAAGTCAGATTTCACTCGTCACAAATTCTCCCAACAGACCAATCCAAGAAGTCCAGAAAAAGAGATCCCTTGAAACGAAGCCCTGGGTCCTTTATTTATAGTACCTAGGGGCTATTACATGATCAGTAAGAGCGAGGATCGTGGTTTGGTACACGATCATTGGGAGTGGAGATACGTGTCAACCTTCCCATGATTATGAGATCGTGGGTCTTCCCATTGTCTTCTCTGGATCATGGTTGATAATGCACGACTGAGACCTTCAAGAAAATGCTAAGTCTTGATTGGTCTATGAGACTTAGGTGCTAGGCTCGACGACCCTTTAGAGCTTGGATGCTAGGCCCATTGGTCCTCTGGGTGCTAGGCCCGTTGGTCCTTTGGGTGCAAGGCCTGTGATCTTCTGGGTGCTAGGCTTATTGATCTTCTGGGTGCTAGGCCTGTTGATCTCAGTTTGAATGAGTGTGAGTTTTACCCAGTGAAGTGTCATTGGGAATGTAAGCCGACCACCCTATGAAGGACAAGGTGGGTCGACCACCCCGAGGGGTTCTTGGGCATGCTTGGGCCGACCACCCCTAGGGGTGGGGGTCAGGCCAACCACCCCTAGGGGTTTTGGCCTAGTCGACTTCTATATAGGTCCTGGACCTATCATTTTTTCTCATCAGTCTTTTTTCAATACTTCGTCATTTTTCCTTGATTTATGATGCCACGTGCCGCTTTCTCATTCGCCACATCATCCCTAGATTTTTTAGGGATAACAGAGTCAAAATTACAAATATTCCTCCTTTAAATAAAAGTGGGTTTGTTACGCACATTTAAATCTCTTAAACACGCATCATCGGTCATATCATAATATAACTCATGCAATTCATATAATCACATAAATATCCAATTAGATCACATATTAACACATAGTAATCCAATAATTCCCTCATGGCCCCTAATCAAGGCACTAAGCCTTATTAGGAACTTTGGGACGTTACAACTATCACCTTCTTATAGAAATTTTGCCCTCGAAATTTACCTGAACAACTCGAGATACTGGTCCTTCATATCTGACTCTAATTCCCAAGTCGTTTCCTCGACCTTACTGTTCCTCCATAATACCTTAACCAAATGTATAGTTTGGTTCCTCAATAATTTGTCATTTCTATCTAGGATCTGAACTATTCATTCTGCACAGGACAAATATGTCTACAACTCCAGATCCTTATAACTCAATACATGAGTTACATCTGACACATATTTTCAAAGCATCAAAATATCAAATACATTATGAACCCCTGACAACGATGGGGTAAATCTAACCTATAAGCTACATGACCAATCATCTCTAGAATCTCAAAAGTTCATAAACCCAGGGCATAGCTTGCCCTTCTTCCTAAACTGCTTCTCCCCTCTCAAAGGTGAAACACGGAGGAAAACATAGTCCCCAACCTGGAACTCTATGTCTCTACGCTTGCGATCAATGTAGCTCTTCTATCTACCTTGAGAAGCAAGCATCCCAGCTCTAATCTTCTTAATAACCTTATTGGTCCTCTGAACTGCTTTAGGACCCAGATATTTCCTCTCACCCATTTCATCATCTACATTTCCTACCATACAGCATCTCATATGGAGCCACTCCAATAGTCGACTAGTAGTTGTAGTTGTAGGAAAACTCAATCAATGAAAGATACTTAATCCAGGACCCTTCAAAGTCCAGAATGCATGCTCGCAGCATGTCTTCTAATATCCATATCATCCTCTTAGATTTTCCATCTGTTTGAGGATGATAGGTGGTACAAAGCTTTACTTGTTAACTCATATCCTTCTGCAGACTTCCCCAAAACATGATAGTAAAGATGGGTCCCGGTCTGACACAATAGACCTAGGATCCCCATGAAGGCGTACTATTTCTTTCACATAGAGATCAACATATTGATCCACCGTAAAGTTCATCCTCACTGGTAGAAAGTGAGCTGACTTAGTATATCTATCCATAATAATCAACTCTAAATCATACTGACCCACTATCCTGAGTAATCCCACTACGAAGTCCATAGTAATGTCCTCCCACTTCCACTCAGAAGTACCCAAAGGGTGTAATAGACTTGTTGGTGTCTGGTGTTCAGCTTTCACCTGCTAACTGGCCCACCACCAACTCTAGTCATCTCCTTTGCCAACTCCTTGGCTATCTATTTCAAATTGAATAATTGTCCTGGACCTCTCCGACTCAATGCATCTGCCACCACATTGGCTTTCCCGGGGTGGTAAAGAATCTGATAGTCATAATCTTTCACCAACTCCAGCCAACGCCTCTGTCTCATGTTCAGATCTTTCTTGATAAATAAATACTTTAGGCTCTTGTGGTCAGTGTATATCTCACACGACTCCCAATAAAGGTAGTGTCGCCATACCTTCAAGGAAAATACCATCGTTGCTAACTCCAAATCATGTGTAAGATATTGTTGTTCATAATCATTTAACTGTCGTGATGCATAGGCAATCACCTTTCTAGCCTGCATATGGACATAACCTAACCCATGTCTTGATGCATCACAATATACTACAAACTTCTCTTGATCTGAAGGAAGACTCAGAACCGGAGCAGTGATCAATCGCTGCTTCAACTCCAAAAAGTTGTTCTCAAATCTATCTGACAACATAAACTTCAAGTTCTTACATGTCAGCTCCGTCATTGGTGTCGTAATCCTTGAGAACCCTTCGACAAAGCATAGGTAATACCCTACCAATCCAAGGAAACTCCTGATCTCAGAAGCACTCATTGACCTTGCCCAATCCCTAACTACCTCAATATTGGCCGGATCCACCTTGATCCCGTCTTTACTAACGATGTGACCGAGGAATGTTACCTGAGGTAACCAAAACTCACACTTCTTGAACTTGGCATACAATCTATGCTCCCTTAGTCTCTACAATACCAATCAAATATATTGTTCATGCTCTACCTCTGACTGAGAATAAACCAGGATGTCATTGATGAAGAGAATCACGAATCTGTCTAGGTAATCCTTGAACACTCTATTCATCAGATCCATGAAAGTTGTTGGGGCATTAGTCAATCCAAATGACATGGCTAAGAACACATAATGCCCATGCCTGGTACGAAAGGTTGTCTTCAGAATTCCTCATCTTTTATCCTCAGCTCGTGATAACTAGATCGAAGATCAATCTTTGAGAATAATGTCTTAGCCTGTAGCTGATCAAACAAGTCATCAATTCTCGGCAATGGATACTTGTTCTTGATAGTCAGCTTATTCAACTCTCTATAATCAATGCACATCCTCAGGGATCCATATTTATTCTTCAAAAATAAAATTGGTGCACCCCATGGCAAGAAACTAGGCCTAATAAACCCCAAGTCCAGTAACTCATGTAACTGAACCTTCAATTCTTTCAATTCTGTTGGAGCCATTCTGTGCGATGCTCTAGACACTGGTTTTATCCCCGATGCAATAACAAATTCTATCTCTCTGTGTGGAAACAACCCTGGTAATTCTTTTGGGAATACATACAGAAACTCACAGACTAACCTGGTCTCATCATGCCCAACTGGCACAACCCTAGTGGTATCCACCACACTAGCTAGGAATCTTATGCAACCACCTTGCAATAGGTCTCTAGCCCCCAATGTTGATATCATAGGAATATGGGGTATGTGCACAATTCCCACAAATACAAACGGTTCTTTGCCCTCAGGTTCAAAAGTTAAAATCTTATTTTTACAATCTATGGTTGCCCCATACTTGGCTAACCAATCCATACCCAAAATCATATCAAAGTTATTCATAACAAACTCAATCAGATCCATTAGGGTTGAGCATTGGTCGGTTTGGGCGATTTTTTCATATTCTTAAATCTAGAATTCGGTTTTTCAGTCCGGATTGGTGCAATCCAAAAACCGACCGACCAAACCTATTACAGAAAAAAAAACCAACCATGTTGGACCGTAGTTTGATCGATTAAACTGACCAAACCGATGTTAATTTTTTTCATTATTTTTTCATAATTTTTGAAAAAGTTTTAGTTAAAAAAAAACTAAAAATTCTGGATTGTTGGAATCCATTTTTCTTCTTTTTTTTAAACATAAATACATAGAACATAGTTACATTCACAAATTTGAAAGTTTGACATAATTAAAAATTCATAAACATAACCTCAAATCACAACACATTATCAATTTGGTCGGTTTCGGTTCAATTCGGTCGGTGCACCCAGATTTTTAAAATCGACCGAACAATGGCGGTTTATGCCGTTAATGGTTTTTTCGGTGTTCGGTTTAATTGGTTTTGGTTTTTTTGATGTTCGGAAGGTTGGTGTGCTCAATTTTTTCGATTTTTTGGATTTTATGCTCAACCCTAAGATCCACTGATAACTCTCTGCTGTCAACCTCTACCAGTAACGATCTGACCCTTCTCCTAGAGACTACCAGATCCCCAGTAGGCAATAAAGTCCCAAATCCCTCAACATAATAATTCCATGGTCTACACAATCTATCAATCACTCTACTAGATACAAATGAGTGTGTAGCCCCAAAATCAATTAACACAATATAAGATATACCAGCACTAGAAAGGTGACTTCTCACTACTTAGGGACTAGCATCAGCCTCAGACTGTGTCAATGTGAACACTCGAGCTAGCGTCAAGTTGTCTGCCTTCTTTGGTTCTTCCCACTTTACCCTCGGACAATCTTTCTTGAGGTGCCCAACTATACTGCATAAAAATCATGACTTTGCTCGGCATTCTCCCAGATGACGTCTCCTACATCTGACACACTCTGGATAAGTCCTCCAACTCTCACTATCGCCCTGGCAGCCAATGCAAAGGAAATCCAAAACTTTTGGTAAGTTTAAAGAATTATGAGCAGAAGCTAAAAAGCAATTAGGTAAATCACTAAAAGTACTTCGATCAGATTGAGGTGGAGAGTAATTAGATTATGAATTTGAGGACCATTTACGTGAGCATAGTATTCAATCCCAACTCACTGCACCTAAAACGCCACAATAAAATGGTGTTCCAAAAAGACGGAGCAGAACCTTATTAAATATGGTTAGATCGATGATTAGTTTCTCATCATTTCCTTTGTCATTATGGGGTTATGCAATAAAATGTGCTCTATACATACTCAATGCTATTCCATCTAGGTCTATTTAGAAAATACCATTGGAATTATGGAATGGTTTTAAACCTAGTTTACGCCATTTTCATATATGGGGTTTTGCTGCACACGTGCTTAAAGGAAAGACTGGGAAGTTAGAATAATGCACTAAAGTGTGCATGTTTGTAGGATATTCCAAAGAAACAAAAGGTGGTGTATTTTATAATCCTAAAGATAACAAAACTTTTGTATCCACAAATGATAATTTTCTGGAGCATGACTATATAAATAACCACAAACCTCAAAGTAAAGTCGTACTTGAGGAAATTGTCTCAAATAAACAAGACCAATCACCAGCAGTGGCAAATGAAAAACGGCCAGAGGATATCACTATGAACATGAAGTTCAAATGCTTGTGTCTAACACAAACAAAGATGATCCATTGACATATAGAGATGCAATGGAAGATTTTGACAACGAAAAATGGCTAAACGCCATGGACCTTGAAATGGAATTGATGTATCCAAATTCTGTCTGGACTCTTGAAGATCCACTTGAAAAAGTTAAAACTATTGGTTGCAAATGGATATTCAAGAATAAGAGAGGAGCGGATGGGAAAGTAGAGACTTTCAAAGCAAGGCTAGTCACAAAAGGCTACGCACAGAAAGAAGGAGTTGATTATGAAGAAACTTTTTCACCTACGGCCATGCTTAAATCTATCTGCATACTCTTATCCATAGCTGCTTGCATGGATTATGAGATTTGGCAAATGGACATTAAAATAGATTTTTGGAATGGCTATCTTGGCGAAACCATTTACATGTCTCAACCATAAGGGTTCAAAGTTAAAGGTCAGGAGCAAAAAGTTTGCAAGCTTCTTAAGTCTATTTATGGACTCAAACAAGCTTCAAGATCCTGGAATATTAGATTTGATGATACAATCAAAACGTTTGGTTTTCAACAGAACGTTAATAAACCTTGTGTTTACAAACAAATCAAAGATAAGATTGTGGTATTCCTCATTATTTACGTTGATGATATTCTACTCATTGGGAATGACATAGAAACATTATCAAACGTAAATAAATGGTTAGGTGAACAATTCTAAATGAAGGATTTGGGAGAAGCCAAATATGTTTTGGGAATTCAAATCTGTAGAGATCAAAAGAACAAAAATTTCGCACTATCTCAAGTAATTTATATTGATAAAGTGCTAAAACGCTTTGTCATGGAAAACTCCAAGAAATGCACTATGCCTACCCGATCAGGAGTTAAATTGTCTAAAGAACAATGTCCACAAACACCTCAGGAAGAGGAGGACATGAGACAGTATCTCTATGCCTCTGCAGTAGGTAGTTTAATGTATGCAATGTTGTGCACTAGACCTGACATCTGTTATGCAGTAGGGATAGTCAGCCGTTATCAATCCAATCTTGGATTGAGTCATTGGATAACAATAAAGAATATTCTCAAGTATCTTAGACATACTAGAGATTACATGCTTGTGTATTCAGGTGCATACCTGAACCCCACTGGATATAGTGATTATGATTTTCAATCAGACAAAGTCAAAAATTGACATTTGGATCAGTTTTCACACTTGGAGAAGGTGTTGTAGCTTGGAGAAGTATTAAACAATCCAGTATTTTATATTCCACCATGGAAGTCGAATACATAGCAGCTTGTGGAGCAGCTAAAGAGGCAGTGTGGGTCAAGAAGTTCTATATTGTTCTGGAAGTTGTTCCAGGCATGGATAAGTGGGGCATTAGCTAATTCAATGGAACCCAGAAGTCACAAAAGGGGAAAGCACATCAAGAGGAAATATCACTTGATCTGAGAGATAGTCAACCGAGGAGATGTTAGTGTCTTGAAGATTGCCTCTGAAGATAATCTTGCATATTCGTTCACAAAGACTTTATCTATTCAATCTTTTCAGGGTCATATAAGAAGCATGGGGTTAAGGTAAATGCCTCATTTTCTTTAGAGCAAGTGGGAGATTGTTGGGAATTGTGCCCTTAAAGTAATTACAGTTGACAATGGTTTTAATGAAATGAATAAATGAATTGAATTATTGTGTATATGTAGCTTATGTACTACATTATTGTTAACAATATTAAGTAAATGTCATAAATTCCCAAGTTTATCTATGTGGTCTCAATCTCATATTGGTATGAGAGGGTCGAGATTGAGATAATGGACCTAAACTGTAACGTCCCAAATTTCCTAGTAAGGCTTAGGTCGATTAGGGGGTCAGGATGGAAAATTATGGAATTATGTGATTATATGATATTTATGTGTATTATTATGTGATTATGTGAGTTATATTATAATATGACTTGATATGCATGTTTAGGTGTATTAAATATGCATGTGCGCCCATTTCTGTTTAATTGGGCAATTTTCATAATTTGGCCGATTTTGGGAATATTTGGCATATATGTGATATGTGTGTGTGTGTGACCACATTATTATGTGAGTATGTTTGGGTTACTCGGCACGAGATGATCCTAGGGAGCAAGCTAGTGGGAAAGTCACAACCGGACCCATACTTGACTTGAAGTGAGTCAAGGGGTATTTTGGGTATTTAGCACATTACCGAGATATTGGGTAATGGGAATGATTATTTGATGATATATTGGGAGTTAATGAGATCAGGAGGGAATTCTGGGAATTTTGACTATTTTACCCTAGGGGCGTTTTTGGGACCCCAAGCATTAGGATTTGCTTTAGGTAACTTAAGCTCGACGTAACCTGTCAGAAAATAAAAAGAACGTTCTTTCTCTCTCTCCCGTTCTCTTCTTGACACCGATCACATTTTCGAAGGAAACTCGAGTTTTAGGACTCGGATTCAGGCAGGGATCGAGGCATAGAAATTCTAGGGAAGATTAGAAGCTTATTAGCAGGAGGATTTAGTTGGAAAATGAGTCAACCAGAGGTAATCTGAGTTTTAAGTTTTCAAGTTTTTAAGAATTGATTGGATTTTATGTTTTGATGAGTTTTTGGATGGTTTGAGATTTGGGTTTTGATGGTTTTGGATCATTGGGATGTTTGAGAACTTTTATTTTGGGATTTGGATATGTTTGGATAGGTTTTTGGAAGGTTTCAAATGGGAGAAAACAGAGAAAATGGTTGGGTTCGTGGTCAAGTCGCGACCTTGTTCTAGGAAGTCACGACCTGAGTGAACCTAGAACCAGGGGGAGTCTGCCTGGGGGGCGCGCTGCGACTCTAGAGGGCCAAGTCGAGGCCTGCACCCTGAAGCCTAGGCAGAGGGCTCTCTGTCAGGGTGGCAAGTCGTGACCCTCAGAGCCAAGTCGCGACCCGCCTATGCATTTTCAGCTAGATTTGGTTTTTAGTCGTGGAAACTTAAACTTTAAGAGCTTGGGATCAATCCTACTACCCAGTTGGGTAGGATTCGACGTCTCGGAGGCTAAGACTCGACCAGGGTGAAAAATCTCGGTCAAAAGGATAGGATATATTTTATTTAAAACATTAAAGTGTACATGGGCCCATAAAAGTGTTTACAAAGTTATTTACAATCCAAAATGGTCATTACAGTATAAAAATTACAACCCGCTGACCTAAGCAGCAAAATATAGGGTTAAACCGTAGTTCCCCTTAGTAACACCTTGGCCGTGGTGGTTAAGCGGCCGCATATGTACACATCGCCACCTAAGCTCTCCACTCAAGGCTGGGTGAGCTTTTCTTTTCCTTTACATGCACCACATAGCACCTGTGAGCCAAGGCTCAGCCAGAAAACCTACTGCATATATATAATATCAATAAATGATCATGTAGTCATTCTGGGGCTTGCAGCCCTAATCAGATAGGAGACTAATGAGTCACTCCCTAGGTGGGTGACTAACAAGTCACTCTCTGGATAGGTGACTAATGAGTCATACTCTAGATAGGTGACTAATGTGTCACACTCTGTATTGGTGACTAATGAGTCACACTCTGGGTAGGTGACTAATGAGTCACACTCTATATAGGTGACTAATGAGTCACACTCTGGCGCTCCGCACCCTAAGCCATGTGACATTTTAATCACCTGAGCCTTTTGACCCTGGCTCTAAGTAACTAGCCTTTAGACTAGACCAGCGCTTTAGTTTTCTTCAACCTTAGGGTCGGTCAAGCATTTAATGCTCATGTTAATTAGCTCTAATCATTTCGGCCTGCATTAAACACATTAATGTTGCTCTTGACTCTTAAGCCAATACCATACAACCAGTGCTCAGTACTACTGTCGATCATGACTAATAAGTCAAGACTTCACGACCAGTACTAACACCAATGTCGTTTCTGACTAATAAGTCAGTACCATTCACAAATAAGCAAAGTTGCTAAGCATTTACAATGAAATCAATGTCCATATATAGAGCACTCAACATGCCTCATCAATAACCATGCATGTCACATACTGGGTGCAGTTTTCTTACCTCTGGTTCGAGCGTGAAATAATAAAAGAACGACCCTTGAGAATGATCAGTCCTTAAGTCCCTTAGCGGTCACCTAGCATAACCAAATATGAAATCCCATTAAAAAAATAAATCATAAAAGGTTCATGGTCTAAAACATCGCTCCTTGGACATCGAATCCTACTAAAACGGATAGTAGATTCAATCTCAAGCCTTAAGAAATGAAACCTCGAGCCTAAAAACTTTTGAAAACCCATCCTGGCACAAAAGGTAGGGGCGAGCCGTGACTTGATCCAATGGGTCGCGGTGCGCCTGCTAGATGTGACGTGCTGCGTCATGACACATCTCCAGGGGCCATTTTGTATGTATAAGCATGCCTTTGTGCTTGATCATTAGTCAAGTCTTGCACCAAGTAACCTCAGGGGTAGGGAATGACACTTTTGTAATTATGCATATGTCTCCCAGACAAAAATCATATATGTTCCTGGGAAGACTTCATTTCCTTAGAATGCTCCTTAGGGGGGGTGACCTGGTGACTTAAGGAAGCACCATGGCCACCAGCAAATACGGACTTAAGCTGTGTACTTCCTTGCCCTATCAAGGCCTTATATGAATACAACGATGCTTTACCATGTCCCTTTGTGTATGCTTTCTTTACGGTCTATGTGTTGCTTGTTTGTTGCCTTCGTTGGGCCATTGCATGCCACTTGACTGTTTTGTATGCTCTGATTGTTGTGTGGGATGTTGTCTCTGGATTGCTTGCCTCGTGCTTGCTCCCGCTTCATAATTGCCCTTACTTGTGTGAAACTTGTAACGTGGCTAACCATTGACTTTGCTTGCTGCAGGTGTGAATTCTAGGCTGACTTGCTAGTTAAGAGCACTAACAAGTGCCGCACGTTCCGTCAATTTGAGTATCGAAGTTGCGGCCCGTGACAGTTGGTATCAGAGCTAAGTTTGAGAAAGCTTGGTGACCCTGCAGGATGGTGAGCAACACTCAAAGGATTGAAGCGCTGGAGAGGCGTGTTGGAGAACTAGATGGCCTGGACGAAAGAGTCAGGGATCTTAGCTCTGTCAGGCTAGAACCGGAGACGACTAACGCACTAAACTGCGTGGCTGCGTTGGAGCGGGATACGACCAATCTACTAGCCCGCATAACGACAATCGAGTGAAGAGAAAACCTTTCAAGCACATCCAATACTCCTCCAAGGGAGGAACGTATTGAGGCAGTGGAACGAGCGGTGAAGGACCTACAAGAAGCATTAAATGACCTCGTAGAGAATTGTAAGGAGTCAGTTGAGGCAATGAAGGATGAAATGTTAGAGATGAACACCAAGCTGAACCTCACCATGAGGGTTGTTGGGAATCAGCCTGCAACTGGACCCATTGGCATGGAATATGGGAGAGTAAAAGTCCCTGAGCCGAGGCCCTATGGGGGGGCTAGAGACGCGAAAGACTTAGAGAACTTCCTCTTCGATATGGAGCATTACTTTAGAGCTGTGAGAGCTGAATCAGAGGATGGCAAGGTCGCCATGGCAACGATGTACTTGTCTGCAGATGCCAAAGTGTGGTGGAGGACGAAGTACGACGATATTCAGAACGGCAGATGCACCATAACAACATGGGAAGATCTCAAGAGAGAGTTGAAGACGCAGTTTCTCCTTGAGAATGTTGCCTACATAGCTCGACGCCATTTGAGAGAGCTGAAGCACACCGGAATAATCCGAGAATACGTGAAAAAATTCTCTGGGTTGATGTTGGATATCAAGGACATGTCCGAAGTGGACAAACTCTTTGAGATCTTAGAAGGTCTGAAGCCTTGGGCAAAGCAAGAGCTTGAGAGACAACGAGTGGCTGACCTAGCCACTGCTCAGGCTGCTGCCAAACGACTAACTGATTACTCATCAGGGAACATTCAATCCAAGATGACCAATCCATCGACTAGTGGAAGTAATGTTGGAAGTAAAAAGTTTGGGAAGTCTTAGCAAAGCAAGAGTGGGGGAGGAGAGAAAAGGAGTGTGGAGTCTAACTCTCCTAGCAAAGGTAGTAACCCCCCGTTCAAGAAGCCTCTTACATGTTGGATCTGTACCGGACCTCATAAGTCGACAGAGTATCCTCACAGATCCAAGATGAGCTCCCTCCAGGCGACATTTGCTCAAGGAGAACAAACCAACGAAGAGGAGGAGGAGGAGTATACGCACATGGGTGCCCTCCAGATGCTGAATGCTCTCAAGAAACACAGTGCGAAAGTGAAGAAGACCCTCGGAAAAGGACTAATGTATGTGGATGCCGCTCTAAACGGTAAGATGGCCGGATGTGTGATGATCGACATGGGCGCCACTCACAACTTCATTTCGGAGATCGAAGCTAAACGTCTGGGACTGAAATGGGAGAAGGACCATGGCCGCATGAAAGCGGTTAACTCAGAAGCCTTGGCCACAACCGACGTGGCTAAAAAGGTGAACATGAAGATCAGCTCGTGGGAGGGGCAGACTGACTTGGTGGTCGTGCGAATGGACGACTTTGATGTGATATTGGGTATGGACTTCCTTACGGAAAAGGGAGCCTTTCCCATCCCAGCTATGGGAAGCTTACTCATAATGGGGGAGACACCTGCGGTGGTGCTTGCTAAAGTAGAGCAGCCCCCAGAAACCAAGCTGTTGTTAGCCTTACAATTGAAGAAGGGCGTGAGAAGACAAGAGCCCACGTATATTATCCTACCCACAATATACGAGGATACGGTGGATGAATTCATCCCACTAGAAATTCGAATGGTCTTAAAGAAGTATGGGGATGTTATGCCGGACCAACTCCCCAGAGCCTTACCACCTAGAAGAGGGATTAATCACCAGATTGAGCTAGTGCCGGGAACCAAACCACCTGCAAAGGTGGCCTATAGAATGGCACCCCCCGAACTAGCAGAACTGAGGAAGCAGTTGAAGGATTTACTAGAGGCAGGCTTCATCAGACCATCGAAGGCACCATATGGTGCACTCGTGCTATTTCAAAAAAATCACGATGGGAGCTTGAGACTATGTATTGATTATCAGGCTCTCAATAAGGTGACAGTGCGAAATACGTACCCCATCCCCTTGATCGCTGATTTATTCCACCAATTGAGTGGAGCGAAATTCTTTACGAAACTGGACTTGAGATCAGGCTACTATCAAGTGCGGATAGCAAAAGGGGATGAGTCGAAGACAACGTGTGTGACTCGATATGGTGCATACGAGTTCCAAGTCATGCATTTGGGTTGACAAATTCACCAGCCACGTTCTGTACGTTGATGAACCAAGTTTTCCAGGAATACCTAGATAAGTTCATGGTAGTCTACTTGGATGACATTGTGGTCTATAGCTCCACAATAGAAGAACATCAATGACACTTATCTCAAGTGTTTCAGAAAATTAGAGAGAACCAACTCTATGTGAAGCAAGAAACGTGCTCCTTCGCACAAGAGAGAATCAAGTTCCTAGGCCACATAGTAGAACGTGGTCGGATCCGCATGGATCTAGAGAAGTTACGGGCCATTCAAGACTGGAAGGCCCCCACCAATTTGAAGGAATTATGCTCCTTCCTTGGTTTAGCCAACTATTATCGAAGATTTGTGGAGGGCTATTCAAGAAGGACGAAGCCCTTGACCGAGTTGTTGAAGAAGGATGTAACTTGGACGTGGACCGATAGGTGTGTCGAAGCATTTAAAAGTCTGAAGGAAGCCATGATGCAAGATTCTGTCCTAGCGTTACTAGATGTTGGTAGGCCCTTTGAAGTGCAGATAGACGCGTCTGATTTTTCTTTGGGAGGAGTGCTTGTACAAGAGGGCCACCCCATAGCTTATGAAAGCCGCAAACTCACGGAGGTAGAGAGGCGGTACACTGCACAAGAGAATGAGCTTCTTGCAGTAATTCATTGTCTACGAGTGTGGAGGCACTACTTGTTGGGGTCAAAGTTTGTGGTGAAAACAGATAATGCCGCGGTGAGTCATTTCCTCACCCAGCCAAAGCTTACCCCTAAACAAGCACGATGGCAGGATTTCATAGCAGAATTCGACTTTCATTTTGAACACAAGGCGGGCCATCTAAACCAGGCAGCTGATGCCCTGAGTCGCAAAGCTGAGTTAGCGGCTCTAAAATTGATGGCAAATATGTCAGCTAGCATGGTGACCACTCCACTCCAAGAGCGCATTAAGGAGAACCTGGTGAAAGACCCGGTGGTGAAGACCATCATGAATCTCGCAAAAGAGGGGAAGACTCGCCAATTTTGGGTAGAAGACGATCTTTTGTGGGCCAAGGGTGGCCGCTTATATGTTCCAAAGACGGGAGATTTGCGAAGGACACTAATGAGTGAGTGTCACGACACCTTGTGGGCGGGTCATCCAGGGTGGCAGAGAACTCATGCCCTATTGAAGCAGGGGTACTACTAGCCACAAATACGCGACGATATCGTGGAGTATACCAAAACCTCTCTCACCTGCCAGCCAGACAAAGTGGAGAGACACAAGACGCCAGGGTTGTTGGAACCTTTGTTAGTCCTAAGCTGACCATGGGAGAGTGTGCCGCTTGACTTCATTACTAGTTTACCGAAGACGAGAGACTTGAGTGCGATCTTAGTGATCGTGGACAGATTTTTAAATTATGCAACCTTCGTACCGGTGTCGAAATATTGCTCGGCAGAAGAGACAGCGAGACTTTTCTTCAAGTATGTAGTTAAGTATTGGGGAGTACCCCAAAATATAGTTAGTGACCATGATGGAAGATTCACAGGGACCTTTTGGTCGGAGTTATTCAACCTTTTGGGGTCACAACTAAATATTTCCTCGAGCTGCCATCCTCAAACAGACGGACAAACTGAAAGATTCAATGGGATGTTGGAAGAGTACTTGCGGCATTTCATCAGTGCCAACCAAAAGAATTGGCAGTAACTACTAGACGTAGCTCAATTTTGTTTCAACTCTCAGAAGAGTTCTTCATCAAACAAGAGCGCTTTTGAAGTTGTTAACGGTCAGCAACCGCTGTTACCCCACACAGTGGATGAGTATCGCGGAAGAAATCTGAGAGCCTTTAATTTCACGAAAGACTGGAAGAAACCCACCGAGATTGCCCAAGCCTACCTGGAGAAGGCATTAAAGAGAATGAAGACGTGGGCAGATCAGAAGATACGACCGCTGGAATTCAAAGCAAGCGACTTAGTGATGATCAAGCTGAGGCCCGAACAACTGAGATTCCGAGGGAATAAGGACATCAGACTCGTCTGCAAATACGAGGGTCCTGTTCCAGTCATCTCGAAAGTGGTCCTGACCTCCTACAAAGTCAGCTTACCAGAATGGATGAAGATACACCCGGTCTTGCACGTCAACAACCTCAAACCGTATCACGAAGATCCAGAAGATCCAACGTGCAACCAGTCTACCAGAGAAGGAGTCAGCATCAAGCCACGAAGCAGCAGAAAACCTGAAGAAATCCTAGCAGAGAGGACCGTGTTCGTGGACAGAAAGAAGAAGAAAGAGTTTCTAGTGAAGTGGAAAGGGCTCGGAGATGAAGAAATTTGCTGGGAAAGGGCGGAGGACTTGCACAAGCATACGCAGAAGATTGAAGATCAGCTAGGGGCAGGTTCGTCGAGGACGCCAAAGATTTAAGTGGGGGAGAGTGTGACGTGTTGCGTCATGACACATCTCCAGGGGGCCATTTTGTATGTATGAGCATGCCTTGGTGCTTGATCATTAGTCAAGTCTTGCACCAAGTAACCTCAGGAGTAGGGAATGGCACTTTTGTAATTATGCATATGTCTCCCAGACAAAAATCATATATGTTCCTGGGAAGACTTCATTTCCTTAGAATGCTCCTTAGGGGGGTGACCTGGTGACTTAAGGAAGCACCATGGCCACCAGCAAATAGGGGCTTAAGCTGTGTACTCCCTTGCCCTATCAAGGCCTTATATGAATAAAACGATGCTTTACCATGTCCCTTTGTGTATGATTTCTTTACAGTCTATGTGTTGCTTGTTTGTTGCCTTCGTTGGGCCATTGCGTGCCATTTGACTGTGTTGTATGCTCTGATTATTGTGTGGGATGTTGTCTCTGGATTGCTTGCCTCGTGCTTGCTCCCGCTTCATAATTGCCCTTACTTGTGTGAAACTTGTAACGTGGCTAACCATTGAGTTTGCTTGCCGCAGGTGTGAATTCTAAGCTGACTTGCTAGTTAAGAGTGCTAACAAGTGCCGTATGTTCCGTCAATTCGAGTATCGAAGTTGGCGGCCCGTGACACTAGACAGAACCCAGGGGAGGCTCTGGAATAGGTCCAGATCGCGACTTGTATGAACTCGGTCGCGACTTGACCATGCAAACCCAGCTCCCCAGCCTTTCTCTTAATTCAAAACTAGCCAAAACCTCAACAAATCATTCCCACAATTAAAACCAAGCATCAACACAACATATCCACCAGTTTAACTACAAAACACTATCCTTAAACCACTCAAAACATCAACACATACCCAATTCCATGATCAAAACCTCAAGCTTGAAAGTAACCTTAAAAATTGAGTAAAAACTTGAAACTTCAGCTAGGAACCTTACCTCAAGCTTGAATTGAACCTTATCCAATGGCTGATCAAGATACTAAGCTCACAAGCCTTAATCCCCTAGCTTGAATCCTCAAGTTTCCTTCAAAATCTCAACCCGAGAGAGAGAGAGAGAGAGAGAGAGAGAGAGAGAGAGAAATGATCATGAGTGAGGAAGAGAGCTACTCTATTTTTTCCTTAACCTTCTACAGCCATCTAACCTTAAACATATCCCATGGTCAAAAGACCAAAATGCCCCTAGGGTCAATTAATTCCTTTACAGCCACCCAAGGGCAAAACAGTCATTTCCCGTCCACCCCGTTAATTATAATTAACATCCTCCAATTCCCGTTACTCCCAATATTCTCAAATGATAATTAAATCATATCCCATTACCTGTTCATTCCCAGTAATGTACTAAGCATCAAATTACCCCCAGGCTCACCCTGAACCTGGCAATTAGACCCCGTTATGACCAAACTGCTAATCCTGCAACCTAAGATCGTCTCATGCCAAATAGCTCAAACATATCCACATAACAATGTGTTCTCACCCATAAATCACCAACATGCACATAAATATACAGATATGCCCTCAACGGGCCAAATTACAAAAATGACCTTCTAATAAGAAGTGGACCCACATGCATGCAATTATCATCATATAATAACATAACTCACATAATCATGCATATAATCACATAATTGCATAATAAATCAATCATGGCCCTCCTAGCCCCCTAATCAAGGCATTAAGCCACATTAGGGAATTTGGGACGTTACAGTTATAACCATATTTTATAACTGGGCTCAATCCCTAACCACAGTCCAAGTGTAGTTTTCTTACCTCAAGTCCTGAGTGGATAGCATATGGCGACCCCGAGTGTGTAATGTCCCAAATTACCTAATAAGTGTTAGGGCCTTGATTTGGGGGCCAAGATGGCAATTTATGGAAGTTATGTGTTTATGTGAAACATATGTGTGTAATTATGTGATTATGTGTTATATGATAATATGACTAGATATGCATGTTTAGGTGTATTAAATATGCATGTAGGCATGTTTCTTATTATAAGAGAAATTTTTGTAACTTGGCTCTTTATGAGTATATCTGGAACATATGTGATATATGTGTGAGACCACACTATTATGTGGATATATTTTGTTACTCGGCACGAGACGATAATAGGGAGCAAGTTAGCTAGAAAGTCACAACAGGACCTAATACCCGACTCGGGGAGATTCAAGGGGTATTTTGGATATATATTACATTACCGGGTTCTCAGTTAACAGGAATGCATATTCAAGGATATATTTAGAGTTAGTGAGATTAGGAGGGAGTTTCGGAAGTTTTGACCATTTTGCCTTCGGAGACATTTTTGGTACCCCGAGCCTCAGGATTTGCTTAAGGTTACTTAGCGTCTAAGTAAACCTCACAAACACTCAAACTGAAGAAAAACACGTTCACCCTCTCTCTCTCGATTATAGACTCTCTCTCTCTTTCTCTCTCAAATTCCTTGGGAATTCTTGCAATTTAAAGAGAATCGAGGCTAGCTTAGGCTCGGGATTGCTTGGGGAACAACTTACCATCGATTGGGGAAATAGAGGTAATGATTTCTAGCACTTAACCTTTGTGTTTCTCTAGTTATTAGCTGAGTTTTTGGAGTTTGAGAAACTCAGTTCTGAGTTGGGAATTTGATGGGGTTTTGGCCAAGCTTTTGCTTGGGTTTTGATTATATTGGACTGCTAAATCGATTTGGAATGTTACTTTTGGGATTTATCTATGTTTGGATAGGTTTTAGGTGGGTTTTTGCTTGAGGAAAATAGGGAAATTTATGAGTTTTCATGGTGAGTCGTGGTCCTGTTCTTCGAACGTCGCGGCTCTCGTGAACATGAAAGAGAAGGAGGTGTCGAACCTCCATTTGAGCCGCGGCACGTGTCGAAACAAAGGAGAGCTTGGACTCTCTGACTTGGGATGGGCCATGGCTTCTTTATTTTGAGTCGCAGCACTAGAAGGGTTTTTGAGCCCCATGAGGGTTTCGAGTGCGGGAACTCAAACCTAAGGGCTCGGGGCCAATCCTACTACTCGGTTTAGTAGAATTCGACTTCTCAAAGGCTAGGACTCAGTCCAAAAGCCTTTATTTGCTCGTTTTGACAAGATTCTCTATTGGTTGGGACTAGGTTATCACTAGGGGCTTGGAACCGGTATCGTGCTCGAGGGTCATTCTTAATACACGTTGCACTCGGACCTAAGGTCGGAAAACTGCACTTAATACGTGATATATGTGATTAGGGTTTGGCCCGATTGTTGATTATAACTATGAATAGGGCTTGGCCCTTAGAATTAATGAGATTTAGTTTAGCTTGAATGTTGTGTTTGTGTTTGATTGGTTAAGATACCCTAATTTATATGTATGCATACTTGTATTGTCTGAAGTATGCTTATCTGTATCTGTACATATTTGTCTGATTATCTAAATGTTTTAATTAAGCTTTGGCTTATTAGTCAAGGGCGACAATAACACACTGCGCGCTGGTCGAGAGGCTTAGGCCCAATCAGGGACGTACTATTATGTTGGTCGACCTTGTGGTCGCTGGAAAACAAAGTGCTTGGATAGCTCTAAGGCTAGTTACTCAGATCTAAGGGCAAGGGCCCCAAGTGACTCTATGGTCACATAGATAAGGCATGGGACCCCAGGTTAACCCTATGGTCATCTATTCACAACAGCGGGCCCCAGAATGATCCAATGATTATTTATTTCTAATTATATGCATGCATGAGTGGGTTTTTACTACTAGGCATGCTAGATATGTATTTGGAATCTGTATTTACTATTCATGCACATGTTTAAGTTTTCTTATTGAGCCTTGGCTCACAGGTGCTATGTGGTGTAGGTAAGGGAAAAGGAAAGCTAGACTAGCCATGAGTTGGAGAGCTTCAATTGTGGCATGAAGATACATGGCTGCTCCCCCACCACGGTCGAGGATATTTCAGAGGAACTAGGGTTGTATCCCTTATTTTACCACTTAGGTCGGTTGTAACTTTTGATTGTGTATACCTTTTCAAACATCTGTCTGTAACCTTTTGGGATCCCATGTATGTATTAAACTTTTAAATGAAAAGTCAATGTTACTTTTGACCAAAAAATTTAACCCTAACCCTTGCATTAACCTTAGTTACACGTTTATATTCAAATGAATTTATTAGCAAGTCTGACACTATTTAAAGTACATAGTGTGACGGTCTTGGATTAGGAGGACGTTACAACTTGGTATCAGAGCTGCCAAGGTTTAAGGGTTCCTGAAGACTGGCTGGGCATGTACACTCTCCACTAAAGACAAACTTGACTCAGGGTTTGGTTACTACTTATGTGATTAAGTGTTTAATTGTTTAAAATAAATGTTTATGCCTTATTTGCATGCCCTATTAGGGAGCATGAGATATTCTGATAGGGCATGGCCTTTGACTGTTGCATGAATGATAAAGAACATGCTTATTAGCATCGTTATTTCTTGTGAATGCAAATGAACCGCTTATTTGCATTGTTATATGGACATGTAGGTCAGGACACGCTTATTAGCGTTGTTATTTTCATATAGGCCAGGAAATGCTTATTAACACTGTTAATACTAGCAGGGATTAAAGAACATGCTTATTAGCATTGTTATACATGTATAAATGCTTGAACATGCTTATTTGCATCGTTAATTGCTTATGAATGCCATAAACTCTTATTAGCATTGTTATTTGTTGATGAATATCAGGAAGTGCTTATCAGCACCATGATTGAATGATTTACGTGTTGGCATGCTTATTCCCCCCACTGATCGGAGTACGCCGATAACCCCCCGAATCGCATTACATTTGTTTATTTGTTTGGTCTTGGACCATCAGGCAGCAAGCGGTATAGTTATTACTTACCTAACAGTTGATTTGATCACTATAGAGTGGGATAGTTATCAGTATGCTTCCTCGAAGGTCATAGAGGTTGGTTGGCCAAGAGATACAGGCCAAGGAAGAGAACGACCAGGGTCAGGCCCCACCGCCAGCTCTAGAGAACTGGCAACAGGTGCTTGCTAATATGCAAGTCAGGTTACAAAGGCAGGAAGATGAGATTCACCTCTGAAGACAGCAACAGTTCCAGCAGGGAACCTACCGCCGTAGTATCGGCAGTGATACAGTTAAAGGTACCAGCGGTAGTGCAGCCCCAAGCAGGGGGAGATAGATGGGAACCCCTGTATGAGAGGTTCAGAAAACCACCCCGTCCAATTTTTTTGGGCAGCTCAGACCCGCTGAAGGTTGAGTAGTGGATGACTATGATAACCACCATCCTGGATTCCATGAGGGTGGGTGGTAATGAGAGAATGGTCTGCGCCACATACATGTTTCGGGAGGATGCCTGAATATGGTGGGAGGTGGTATCCCAGACCAGGGTAGTAAATATTATGGAATAGGAGGAATTCAAAAATTTGTTCAATGAGAAATACTACAATGACGCAGTTAAAGCTACAAAGGCTGAAGAGTTCAGTAAGTTACTTCAGGGCATCATGACAGTGACTGATTATGCCTTGAAGTTCGATAAATTGGCAAAGTGTTTTGGGGACCTGATGCCCACTAATGGGACCAGGACAGAGAGGTTTCTCCAGGGGCTACAGCCTATGATAGCCTGGGATGTTCGTATTACTAATGTGCCAGGGGTGACTACCGATATGCACAGGCTGTGGAGAAGGTGCTTACAGATGAGAGTACAAAAACCAAGATTTGGTGCAAGAATGTGGCCAGAAGGGATTCTAGGAGGTCGAGACCTCCGTTTGCAGGCTTTGGTAGGGTGGAGGCCCTAGTGACCAAACAAGAAAGACTCCATATACAGTTCCAACTCCAAGGCCAAATAGGAGGCCACAGGGCATACAGATAGGGCGCTAGGGTGGCGGTGAGGCTTGGAAAGCTTTCCAGAGTGTACTTGGTGTAGGAGGAACCATATTAGGGAATGACAAGCAAAGGCCTGCTTTATCTACGGGAGTGTGGGACACTTGAAGAAGGACTGCCCGAAAGCTAGAAAGGAAGAGCCCAAGAAGGTGGACAGCGTAACGCCAGCTTTGGTGTTCTTGACCCAGGTCGAGGCTAGTCCATCAGTGGTTACAGGTCAGCTTTCTAGTGCTGGGACTCTTTATATAGTTTTGATTGACTCAGGTGCTACGTAGTCTTTTGTTGCTAGTAGGATTATAGATGGATTGTGTAGACCGTGTGACTATTACCCTGTACGGTTTGGTACAATGCTGCCTACTGGGGAGTTAGTGGTTTTTAGGAGATGGGTTAGATCACTACCAATGACAGTGGATGGCAGGGAGTTTTAGTTGACGTGATAAAGTTAGTTATGACTGATTTTGATATAATTCTGTGTATGGACTGACTAGAGAAGTTTGGGACAATGATAGATTGCAAGAAGAAGATCGTAACCTTTGAGCCTGACGGTAAGGACCCCTTTGTATTCGTTGGCACTATGCATGGACCCCGTATACCTATGATATATGTACTTGGAGCTAGAGACCTATTGTAGGGTGGGTGCATATGATTCTTAGCTAGTATGGTGGATACCACTCAGGTCGTGCTAGTGGAACCAGGACAGACCAGATTAGTCTGTGAGTATCTGGATGTGTTTCCAGAGGATCTTCTAGGGTTACCTCCACACAGGGAGATAGAGTTTGTGATTAAATTGGTGCTAGGGACAGAGCCAGCGTCTAGGGCACCTTATAGGATGGCTCCGGCAGAGCTGAAGGAACTAAAGGTTCAATTACAGGAGTTACTAGACTTGGATTTTATCAGACCCAATTTATCGCCATGGGGTGCACCAGTTCTCTTCATGAAGAAGAAATATGTTTCTCTGAGGATGTGTATCGATTATAGAGAGTTAAACAAGTTGACTATCAAGAACAGGTATCCTCTGCCAAGGATTGATGATTGGTTTGATCAGTTACAGGGTAGGACAATATTCTGCAAGATAAATCTTCGATCTGGTTATCACCAGCTGAGGATTGGGGAGGAGGATATACCGAAGACAGTTTTTCGCATCAGGTACAGGAATTATGAGTTTTTGGTGATGTCATTTGGACTGACTAATGCCCCCAGTAGCATTTATGGATTTTATGAACAGGGTGTTCAAAGATTACCTCGACCGGTTTGTGATCGTCTTTATCGACGATATATTGGTATACTCTCAATCAGAGATAGAGCACGATCAGCATCTCAGATTGGTATTATAGAGATTGAGAGAGCACAGGCTATATATGAAATTCAAGAAGTGTGAGTTTTTGTTGCCACAGGTGACTTTCTTAGGTCACATAGTCATTAAGGATAGAATTATGGTGGATCCAGTGAAGATTGAGGCGATCAAAGATTGTCCAAGGCTGAAGAATGCTTCAGAGATCAGAAGTTTCTTAGGATTGGCAGGATATTACTGACGCTTTGTGGAGGGGTTTTCCAAGAATGCGTCACCACTGATAGAGTTGACACGCAAGAATCAGAGGTTCATATGGTCAGACAGGTGTGAGGACAGTTTCCAGATACTGAAGAAGAATTTGATCACCGCTCCAGTTCTGAGTCTTCCTACTGATCAGGACAAGTTTGTAGTTTATTGAAATGCCTCAAGGTAGGGCCTAAGATGTGTCCTTAGGCAGACAAGGAATGTGATTTCCTATGCATCACGTCAGCTGGAGGATTATGAGTAGAGGTACTCCACACATGAACTAGAACTTGCTCTTAAGGTGTGATGGCACTACTTGTATGGTCAGAAGTTTGAGATATACACAAATCACAAGAATTTGAAAGCCAATGTGGTAGCAAATGCCTTAAGCTGGAAGGGTCAAGAACATGTGTATAGTGCTAGGCAGATATCCAGGGAATTGGCTGAGGACATGACTAGAGCAGGTATTGAGCTAGTGATGGGCCAGTTAGCCAACATAACCCTACAATCTACTATTTTGGAGAGAATAAGGGAGAAGAAACTGAGTGATCCATGGTTGGGAAAGATCAGAGTGGACATCCTAGCAGGAGTAGCTAAGGACTATACAGTGTTAGACATGGGTTTATTAAGATACAAGGATCAAATCTGCATTCCGATGGACACTGGTATCAGACGGGAGATTCTGGATGAGTCTTATACTACCCCTTATTCTCTACGTCTAGGCACCACGAAGATGTACCATGATCTAAAAGCCTTATATTGGTGGCTTGGGATGAAGAGGGATGTGATTGAGTACATGGCAAAGTGCTTGGCCTGTTAGCAGGACAAGGCAGAGCATTAGAGACCAGTAGGGTTCTTATAGCCTCTGGATATCCTATAGTGGAAATGAGCGGACATCACGATGAAGTTCATGGTAGGACTGCCCAAGACAGTGGGCCAGCACGATTCAATCTAGGTCATCATGGATTGGTATACGAAATCAGCTCCATTTTTACTAGTGAGGAAAAACTACTCGGGGTACCGGTATATAGGTCTCTATGTGAGAGAGATAGTTCGCCTTCATGGGACTCCGAGGTCTATCATGTCTGATAGGGACCCTATCTTCATTTCCAAATTTTTGGGAAGTTTATAGAAGGCGATGGGTACACAGCTAAAGTTTAGTACAACTTATCATCCTCACACCGATGGTCAATCTGAGAGGACTATCCAGATGCTGGAGGACATGCTGAGAGCATGTGTATTGGACTTTGAAGGGTCCTGGAGTAAATATTTTCCTCTGATAGAGTTTTCCTATAATAACAGCTACCAGTCGACTATTGGAGTGGCACCTTATGAGATGGTGTATGGTAGGAAGTGAAGATCACTCATTCATTGTGATGAGATGGGTGAGAGGAAATATTTGGGTCCTGAAGCAGTTCAGAGGACCACTGAGGCTATTGAAAATATTAGAGCTTAGATGCTCGCCTCTCAGAGTAGACATAAGAGTTATTCAGACCTTCAAGCGAGCTGGGCAGACTTCTGGCGTTGCTTCCACTCAGCCTCCTCCTCCAAATGTGGCTGAAAATGAGCCACACTTGGATTTTGAGGAGGAAGAAATGGATTCTGAAATGTTGAGGACAACATTGAGTGTGTTGTAGGACGAATTGGCCAATCTGAGGGCCAATCAAGAGAATGTGGCAGAAACCTTGGCACTACAAGAAAGGGAAATCGAATGTCAGCATCAGGAACTGAATGAGCGGCAGGCAGACATGGACCGTCGGCAGAGAGATGCCACAGCCGCTTTAGAAGCATCCATTCAGTTGGCTCGGGGACAAGTTGCGCCGGCTTCTCAACTGGATCAGCCACCAAATGCACCACCGCAACGGGCCCCAAATTCGAGTCCTCCGCTTCAGCCAGTAAGCTCTCAAAGGCCGTAGCAACCGCCTATTGCTCAGCAGCATATACCAATTCAGGATCCAGAGTAGTAGCCACCTTCTCAAGCTAGTCGAGGCAATCCCCAGCGCCAGAGGCAGAATAGAGTCAGCCAGCCTCCCCGAAGCCCTAGACGCCTAGTGGCTAATGAGCCAAATCCACCGAGCAGGGGGCAACATCCTTCAGCTATACGGAGGCACAACGAGTCAGACTCTGCGGTCAGGGGACCCCCACGGCATAATAATGCATGGGGACCCACCGACCAAAACAGGCCTCCCCCTGAAGCTCGGGAGATGCCAGCAAGAGGAGGAAACAGTGTGACCAGCCGGTCACGCTATAGTCGGTCGCAGTTTAATGACGGCCATGACTATAATGAGGTCGATTCTAGCTGAGGAATGCTGGTCGAGGGCATGAGGAAAGAGGTGGAGATAGGAATCCCCCACCAAGAGAAAATAGGCATATGAGCCAGAATGCTGGGGGGCAGCCCCGATAGCATAACGTCTTTGATCGGCTGGGCGCTAGCAAGCAAAGGCGCAGAGATGATGACCTGAGGGACGTGCTCAATGATAGGTGCAAGAGGCATGATGAGTACGCTCCTCTGACACCATTCGCCCCAGTGATCCCCGATGTTGTACAGGCCCAAATTAATGCTCTCAATCAGGCGGTACAACAGCTGGTGGGGAGCCGGACATCCCACATTGAATACGATCGGAGGAGGGGCACTCCGTTTATACAGAGGATAGTTGTAGCGAAAAATCCCAGCAAGTTCAAGATGTCGGTATTGCCGAACTTTGATTGGTATGGGTACCCAGTATCTCATGTAAACAATTTTGAGATACAAATGGATATTCAGAAGGTGTCAGACAATGCCTGTTGCAGGATCTTCCCTGCCACCCTATCAGACACTGCGCAGGACTGGTTCTTTAAATTCCCTCCTGCTAGTATAGTATCATGGGACATGTTCGTAAAGGAATTTTATGGACAATTCTACGTTGGTCGCGTATACCCCACTAAGGCCAACCATCTCGTCGAGATACGACAGAAGGAGGGAGAGCCCTTGAAGGAATACATCCAGCATTTTATGCGAGCAGGTGCTGGAGCTAAAACAATGGGCGACGAGGGAAAAATGATAGCCCTAACTGCTGGGGTAAGGCACCATTCACCCCTCTGGAACAGCCTAAGAAAGAATGGGGTCAAGAGTAGCCAGGAGTTTCAAGATCGAGCTGAGGATTGTTAATGAAGGAAAATTGCCTGTGAAGGACAAGGGACCAAAGAAAGATCCCACCAAAGCCGCCAACGGGTCGAATAAACCCAATGGCAACGACAAAGGCAACGGGAACGGAAATGGTAAAAATGGTGGAAAAAGGACGAACAATGAGCCATCAACGTCCGAAAATAAACGCCCCAAAGGCAATAGGTACGAGCCGAGATTCACCAACTATACAGCCCTTGTCGAGAGCAGGGCAAAGGTCTACCAGGCAACAAACTCCAATGTCCCTTATAAGTGACCAACATCTATAAGGAAGGATATCTCCAAGAAAGATACAACAAAATTTTGTCCTTTTCACAATGACTACGGACATGACACCAATGAGTGTAACCAGTTGAAGGACGAGATTGAGTTCCTTATCAGACAGGGACACCTAAGGAGGTAGGGCTGGGCATGGGTTGGGTTGGGCGGATTGGGGGTGTTTGAATGAGCCAACCCAATTACATCGGCCTAGAAAATTCTAACCCATTTAAAACATTTTTATTATGTAACCCAACCCTACTAATTACATTAAGGTTTGGGTCGGGTTGGGTTGGGTTGGGTTGGGTTATAACCCATTTTAAAAAATCTATTCAAAATTCAAACAATAATGTAGAAAAGATGATCAAATTAAAATCTAAATGAAGAAAATATGTCTTAGTAGTTTCTACTACTAGTTAGTACTTAACAACTTAAATATTACAGTCATCCAAATTCGAAATACAAGTCTTAAAATCATTACAATCATCCATAAAAGTAAGTAGATAGTTCATAGAAATTTAAATAGAGTCCAAAAAGCTTGAATCCATCAATGATCAATGACGATGGGTGCATTGGTCTTCTCCTTTGTTGTCGCTTTGTCCTTAAGTTTGTTGTCTACAATTCAAAAATCAAATTTAAACACTTATTGAAAATAAAAAACAATAAAGTAAGAACATTATTATCTAAGAAGTCATTTTGTGTACCTTCTTCAAGAAACTCATAAGCTTGTATATCATCCAAATACCCCCTTGTTTGAATCCCTTCATGACTCCCCTTCAACCAATTTTGAGTGCAAACTAGTGCCTCTACCATTTTTGGGCTCAAAGAACTCCTAAATGAGTCTAAAATACATCCACTAGTACTAAAGGCAGATTCAGAAGCCACAATAGACACAGGTATAGCAAGAACATCTTTAGCAATCATAGATAGAATCTTAAACCTTTGAGAATTATCCTTCCACCAAAGTAGGATATCAAATGAGGAAGTCATTGGATTGATAGTTTCTTCAGCCAAGTACTTGTCAACATCATTCATTTTCTCAGTCACAAACATCTGTTGTTGTTGCAAATAATTTTCCAATAATCTCCTCCTAATAGTTTCTTTGACACCACCCTTTGGTGGTGAGTCACTTTTACTTACCTAAATATATAAACAAAAAGAAACACAAAGTTAGGGTTAGAATACAATAACATATATAAAAAAATCATAATAAATAAAAAATCAGCAACTAACCTTGTCACCATCGCTCTCACCCTCAACATTATAAGAATTGTATAGTCGTTGAAGGATTTGTTCAACCTTGACAACAATCTTGGCAACAATTTCAGCATCATAAACAGTCTCAAAACAATACTTCAAATACTTCAACTTGTATCTTGGATCAAGCACAACAGTCAAAAACAACATGGGATTGATGTTCTCTGCACTGCCCCAATATTTGTCATATTTCCTTTTCATACTAGCAGCCATGG
The DNA here is from genome assembly GCF_963169125.1 of Humulus lupulus. Lineage (NCBI taxonomy): Eukaryota > Viridiplantae > Streptophyta > Magnoliopsida > Rosales > Cannabaceae > Humulus > Humulus lupulus. The sequence continues at coordinate 32,596,557 of NC_084799.1, forward strand.
TGGATAATAAAGGATCACTACTACTAGCCAAGTCACTCAATTGTGTATGAATCTCACAAATCTCATGATAGAAATTGTTGGATGTTACATGCAATGTGCCACTAAACTTTAAAGTAACTTCATAAAAAGTTGAGAGAAATTTGACAAATATAGTAGCACTCTCCCACTCACTAGAAGTTGGCGGCCCAACCCTCTTCTTCCCATGTTCATTTTCCATGAAGAAACTCACAAATTTGTCATCTTCCTCCTCATATCTTGCAAAAGCTTTTTCAAATTTAAGTGCCACATCTAACATCATGAAAGTGGAGTTCCACCTTGTAGGCACATCTAAAACCAATCCCCCCTTGTAATCAATTCTTTCCCTATCCACACAAGCCTTGAATTTTAGCAACCTTGCAGGAGATGACCGAATGTATCTTACACAATTGCAAATGGCAGCGATTGAATCATGCATGTCTTTCAACCCCTCATTCACAATTAGATTGACTATGTGCGCACCACCCCTTAAATGCATGAACTCGCTGTCAAGAACAGATCCATTCCATGCATTCACCCTCCTCTTGACGAAACCAACAGTCACATCATTAGCTGATGCATTATCAACAGTCACAGCAAAAACCTTTTCTATTCCCCATCCCAGCAAACAAGCCTCAATCACCTTCCGATTGTCTCTCCTTTGTGATTGGAAATTTGACAAAAATTTATAATTCTTTTTTGCAAATTCCAATCACTATCAACATAATGTGCAGTGAGACACATATAAGCCATTTGGGTGGAAGAGGTCCAACAATCAGTGGTTAAGCATACCCTTTGCCCAGCTCTAGCTAACTCTTCCTTTAATTTAACCCTCTCATCACAAAATAATTGATACATATCCCTAGTCACAGTTCTTCTACTAGGGATAACAAATTTTGGTTGCAAATCCTGAACAAACTCTTTAAAGCCTTCACCCTCTACAACACTAAAGGCTTGCTCATCCTTGATCACAAACTTAGCTAAGGCTTTCCGACATCTCTCCTTATTAAAGGTCACAGCCAAAAAATTTCCCCCACCATCATTAACACTTTGAAAGCTAAGCAATTTTTGTTTTTTATCAGCCACCCTATAAGGATACTTCTTACATTGATTGTTCAAATGTACCCACAAACTACTTGTTCCAACTCTCCTACTATCACAAGCATAGTCTTTCCCACAATAGTTACAAGTGCATCTAGGATCGTTTGGATTCCCATCCTTCACTTTTGTAAAGTGATCCCAAACTGTAGAGTTCCTAGTAGGCTTTTTCCTAGTTGTGGGTGGTTCACCATCGACTTCTTTTTTGGGTGACTTAAGATCAATAGGAGTAGTGTTTGCAGTGGGTTTTGGGGTAGTGTCTACGGCATCATGCACTTCACCTAGTTGGGTGGAAGTTGGGCTAAGAAACTTGTCCATCACTCCTACATTACACATAGTAAAAACAATTACTTATTTCATCACTAATTTATTTAAGCAAGTATCAAAATATTTCAACACTTGTATAAGTTGTATTGTATGATTTTGAGCAAATATCATAATATTTAACACTTATTTCAGCACTTAACCAATCTCTATATATGATCTCTATTTAAATATATACATTAGTCTTTATATAAAATAAAATATACATTTTTAGTCACTAATAAAGGTCACATCCAACAGACAAATTTAAATTTCACTACTCATATTAGTGGTGGAAACAACTAGTTTATAGCTATATTTTCTTATTATTTGTACTATAAATTTAAGTGGAAATATATATATAGCTGATATTGGTGGTGCAACCAAAAAACAAACACTGAAAATTTATATGTTGATAAAAGCAAAAATGTCTCAATATATATGTCCTTCTCAATAATTCAAAGCAAAAAGAAACCAATACTATTACTATACACGATAGTCACACATTTAAGAGTTAGTTTATATATATATTGGATGTGGGTCCCTAACACAAATATACAATTTCTAGGGAGGAGTTTTCAGTAGGACACGTGGCACCAACTCAAACCAATGTTTTTGCCTTAATATGGCTTTCTCCTCTCTGTTTTGAATGAGAAAAAAGAAAAATAAGAAAAATGAATGATCAGCAAGTGTTTGATGAGTTGGTTGTGACTCTCTGAAAGGTCGAAAATTTTATTTATTATTTGTTTTTTCTTTGCAATTAGCAGAGTTGTTTGTGAGCTCTTTGGTTCATCTTGTATATGGGTTTTATATCTTTAGCTTGGCGGTGGCTGGTGATCTCTCTCAGACTTTGAATGAAATATATTACAGATAATATACATATATTACAAAGATAACAGTTAGTTTATATATATACTTATATTACATATAATACATATACATATACAGAATATACATATATATATATTCAGATAATATATTACATTATATAATATATATATACCTGGAGAGAGCTGGAGCCAGAGCTTTGTGCCGCCGACGCCGAGGAGCTTCGCCTGGAGCTGGAGCTGGAGCTTCGCCGAGGAGCTTCACCGCGTCACCTTCACCGACGACGACGACGACGTGAGCTCTCCTGCTGGACTGGAGAACCAGTGGACCGGCGATGTAACATAATGACATTTAACAGTTGGTTTATATATATATACTTATAATACATTAGTTTATATATATACTTATATTACATATACATTTACAGAATATACATATATATATTCATATAATATATTACATTATATATATACCTGGAGAGAGCTGGGGCCGATCGATGACGATGTGAGCTCGCCTGTTGGACTGGAGAACCAGTGGACAACGACGTGAGCTTCGCCTGCTGGTGGCAAAGGCACCAAATGGACTGCGGCGGAGAACTCTGGTCTGAACTGGAGTGCTGTGCTGGTGGTGGTGCAGCCGAAGAGAAGAGAAGGCAAGGGAGGCAGGGGTGTATAATGTGTTTATCTTTTATATGTATTATATGTAGGGTTTACGGTAGGTGGTCGGGCTGGGTTAGGTAGAATGGGTTAGGATTGTATTGGGCCATGGCCGGCCCAATTAAAATCGGGTTGTTGCATAATTAACCGAGTGAGATTCGACCAGCAATTGTTGGGTTGGGTCGGCCCATTTTCGGGTTGGGTTGGCCAGGTTGGTCGACCCAATCTCAAAAATGCCTAGCCCTATAAGGAGGTACGTATGAACCGTAGGAGGGTCTCAGCGAGAGGCTCAAGGAAGCAACGAGCAAGCGCCTGCATGCCAACGCTCGCCACCTTTACAGCCAGCTCATGTGGCGGGTACGTTACTCACCATCTGTGGCAGCCCACACCTTACAGGAGATAGTGGGAAGGCAAGGGATCGGTATGCTCGGACCCTACGCCACAACCAGAACATCGAGATGATGAGTGTGGAGGATCAAGCACCTAAAAAAGCTCGAACAGAGGAAGAGTTGATAACCTTCTCTGAAGACGGTGCTCCGCACGTACGATTCCCACATTCGGATCCGCTGGTTGTTGACGTCCAGATTGCCAACATGATGGTTAACAGGGTGTTGGTTGACACAGGGAGCTCAGTCAACATCTCGTATAAGTCTTCACTGGAGAGGATGAAGTTGTCCATCAAAGACCTGGAGTCGTGCAACCAAACCATATATGGTTTTTCTGGCGAAGGGCTCGTGCCGACAGGGTCGATTAGGCTCCCAGTTACAGCAGGAACTGCCCCCGCGAACAGGACATTACTCACTACTTTAATAGTAGTTGATTGTCCTTCCGCGTACAATGTTGTAATTGGGAGGCCTATTCTGGTCGACCTGCGAGTTGTTACCTCGGTTTGGCACCTTGCCATGAAATTCCCAACTGATGCAGGGGTAGGATGCGTGTTGGGAAACCAATGAGAAGCGAGGGAGTGCTACAACTCCTCAACATCTAAGGCAAAGAAAAGTGGATCGAGGGAAACCGCCGAAAAAGAGTTGCAGACGGCCAATGAAGTACAATCCCAATCATGTAATTTTGTCACCAAATAGGGTGTTGCCCAAAGCGAGGATAGGGACTTGGATCCTCGCTTTGGGGATTTTGATGAAGACGTAGGATCCATCGAGGACCTCGAAGAGGTCCAACTCGAAGAAGCAGATCCAACCAAGGTTGTGAAAGTCGGTAAAAACTTAGAGACAACAGCAAAACAAAAACTGGTGGAATTTTTTATGAAGAACCAGGAAGTCTTTGCCTGGTCGCATAAAGACATGGTTGGAATAGACCCAGCAATTATCAGCCATGTCATGAACATAGACAAAAGTTTTCCACCAGTGCAACAAAAAAGAAGGTTGCTCGACAAAGATAGATCAAAAGCTTTAAAGGAAGAAGTCGATAAGCTAAAGGAGAACGGATTCATCAGTGTAGCGTTTTATCCATCATGGCTCTCTAATCCTGTACTAGTACCCAAGCCGAATGGAAAATGGAGAACATGCGTGGATTTCACAGGAGGTGCGTAGCCCTATTGATGGTGTTTAGGATATGCTTATATATTTGTTGATATTATGCTATGTATTGAATTTTTGTGAATGAACGGCGAAGGTCGAGAACGGAAGGAAACCGAGTACGGAAAGGTGCCGGGAACGGCGCCAAGCACGTGGAGTTCAAAGCCGAGTACGGCAAGAGCCGGGAGCGGCGCTAGCACGCAGAGTGCAAGACTTTAGGGCGGGACCCTTCTCGGATGTTAGAGTCATCCTCACGGTGAAGACCGCAAACCTAGGCCTGGTAAAGCACCTGGGATGGCATGGCCGCTATGTGTTTAGCTTGTTGGTTGTTTTGTTCTATGATGATTGATAGATATGCATATGTTAATTGTTTTGTGTTGAGTTTTCTTGCTGGGCAAAGGGAAGGTCGACCAACCATGAGTATGGAGAGCGTGGAGAGATGGTACATGTTCGGCCTACCTATCTGCCACGGCCAGGGGTATTTTTGGAAATGTTATGTATTAACCTGATTTTTGTAACCTAGTCAACCCTAAATGTATTTTGAGTTGTAAATATTTACTAAACAGTATTTTGGGATCCCAAATGTTTAACGTTTAGTGTTTTCAATGAATGACTACATTTTTATATTTAATGCTTTAAAACAACCTTCAACACAGTTTAGCTACACTTTTAACCTAAAACCTTGATTAGCGAGTGATTAGCACATTTTAAACTCACTTAGTAACGACTCTAAGGAAGTAGGGCGTTACAACAACATTTTGACTAGAGGAATCGTCTTGTTCCATAGAACCTTGTATTTCCTGTCTAGGACCTGAGCTGGTCACTCTTCATATGACAAATCTGTCTGCAACTCCAAATCCTCATACTTCAACACATGAGTCGTATCTGAGACGTACTTCTGAAGCATAGAAGTGTGGAATATGTCGTAAACCCCTGATAATGATGGTGGCAGTGCCAATCTGTAGGCCACTAGCCTGATCCTTTCCAGGATCTCAAATGGTCCTATGAACCTAGGGCTCAGCTTGCCATTTTTCCCAAACCTTCGCACCCCTCGCAGTGGTGAGACTCACAAAAATACGTGGTCCCTTACTTGGAACTCGACGTCCCTACGCTTAGGATCAAAGTAGTTTTTCTGTCTGCTCTACGAAGTGAGCATTCAAGCTTGGATCTTCTCGATAGCCTCATTAGTCCTCTAAACCATCTCCGGTCCCAAATACTTCCTCTCACCCATCTCATCCCAATGAATGGGAAATCTACACCTCCTTCCATATAACATCTCATATGGGGCTACTCCAATCGTTCATTGATAACTGTTGTAATATGAAAACTCAATCAATGGGAGGTACTTACCCCAAGAACCCTCAAAGTCTATCACACACGCTCTGAGCATGTCATCCAATACCTGAATCGTCCTCTCAGACTGTCCATTAGTCTAAGGATGAAAGGTAAACTTCAACTGAGTCCCCATAGCCTTCTATAAACTACCCCAAAACTTGGAGGTAAATATAGGATCCTAATCTGATACTATAGACTTGGGAACCCCATGGATACGTACATTCTCCCTCACATACAACTCCACATACTGATCCATAGTATAGGTTATCTTTATTGGCAGAAAGTGAGCTGACTTGGTGTATCTGTCTACTATCACCCACACCGAATCATGTAACCCCACTATCCTGGGTAAACCTCCCACAAAATCCATAGTAATATCCTCCCATTTCCACTCGGGAATACCCAAAGGTTGTAGCAACCCTACTGGTCGCTGATGCTCAGCCTTCATCTACTGACAAGTTAAACACTTGGTCACGTACTCCACTACATCTTTCTTTATCCCAAGCCACCAATATAATGTCTGTAGATCCTAACACATCTTCATGGTGCCTGGATGGAGTGAGTACGATGTAGTATGAGATTCATCCAATATCTCTTATCTAATACCCATATCTGTCGGGACACATATCTGACCCTTATACCGTAGTAACCCTGTCTCTGAAGCAGAATAATCCTTGGCTATCCCACCTAGGACATTCCCTCTAACTTCCTACAAATGTGCATCATCCATCTGACCCTCTCTTATTCTCTCTAAAAGGGTCAACTGTAAAGTGATATTGGCCAACCAGCCCACAACTAATTATATCCTCGCTTTAGTCATCTCCTTTGCCAACTCTTTCAATAGTGTGCAGAGCTAAACAACTGTCCCCGGGCCTCTTCGGCTCAGTGCATCTGCCACCACATTGGCTTTCCCTGGGTGGTAAAGGATGTCACAATCATAGTCCTTCACTAATTCCAGCCAATGCCTCAGCCTCATATTCAAATCATTATGGGTGAAGAAATACTTCAAACTCTTATGATCATTGTATATCTCGCACTTTTCCCCATACAGATAATGTCGCCAAACTTTCAGTGTGAATACCACTACTGCCTACTCTAGATCATGGGTAGGATACTGCTGCTCATACTCCTTTAGCTTTCGTGACACATAAGCAATAACCTTCTCATTCTGTATCAACACACACTCCAATCCCAACCTCAACGCATCACAGTATACTACAAACTTCCCTCCCTCCAAAGGAAGATGCAACACAGGAGCAGTAACCAGTCTGTAATGACCCAAATTTCCTAATAAGGTTTAGGACCTTGATTAGGAGGGCAGGAGTGCCATAATTGATTTATTATGTTATTAAATGATTATATGCATGATTATGTGTATTATATTATTATATGATGATAAATGCACGCATAAGGGTTCATTTTTCATTATAAGGGCATTTTGGTAATTTGGCCCGTTGAGGGCACATTTGTATATTTTCATGCGTGTTGGTGAATTATGAGTAAGGCCACATCATAATGTGTATTTTTTCGAGTCATTCGACATGAGATGATCTTTGAATGCAAGTTATCCATTTAGTCATAACGGGAATTGGAGGGTGTTAATTATGATTAACGAGATAGACGGGAAAGGAAGATTTTGCCCTTGGTGGCTGTTTAGGGTTTATTTAAGCTTGGGGGAATTTGAGTCTTTTCACCTAAGGATAGATATCATCCATAAGAAAGTTGTAGAGCATCAACTTCTTCTTCATTCGTTCATTTTTTTCTCTTCTTTTTCCTTTGAATTTTTTAGCTCTATTTGAGGAACCAAGCTAGGGAGTTGAGCCTTGATGGTCTAGGGGTATATTCTACCATTGAAGAGGGTGTGATTCTGAGCTTGAGTTAAATTTCTAGCCATTAGAACTCTGGTTTTACTCTGTTTTTCCTTTTGATGTTCAGTTGGGATTTTGATTAGGATAATGAGAATTGATGGGAGTTTTTGGCAAAGGTTTCTTGAGTTATGATGCCTAGGACATGTAGAGTAGATATTTGGTTTCATTTGGGGGTTTGGATGGAGTTTGGGATCAAGTTTTTGACGTTGGAAGTGGAGAAATCGAAGGAGGAAGAACCAGGACTATTTCAGCCTGGTCCTAGCACTATAGCACCCAAGGGAGGGCGCTGCAGCGTTGTCCAAGGAAGACAGCTCTGGCTGTAGTGCTGGGGCGCTAGGGGGACAGCGCTGTAGCACTTCCTTATTCATATTTTGGGCACTTTTGAGGGTTTTTGGCTCGGGGTTTCAATTCCTAAGGTTCGAGATCGAATCTACTAACCGTTTGAGTACGATTCGAAGTCCCGAGAGTGAGGTTTATGTCAAGAACCTTTTATTGTTGATTTCATTAATTGGATTCCATAATTGGTTATGATTAGGTGACCGCTAAGGGATCAAAGGATTGATCATTCTCAAGGGTCGTTCATTTGTTATTTCTCGCTCGAACCAGGGGTAAGAAAATTACACCCAGTATGTGGTGCATGTGATGCATGAGAAACATGTGATTAGGGCATGACAAGAATATTGAATATGAGATTGATCAGAGCTTGAGTCTCTGTAAATGTGCATGATCATAATTATGATAGTGACTGTTAAGTAAGCATGTTGGATGCCCTACATTTGGATATTTGACATATGATATATGCCTGGTTGCATTGCTTACTTGTGTATGGCACTGACCCATGAGTCAGAAATCAGCATGAGCCGCATGGTATTGGCTTAAGAGTCAAGAACAACACTGATGTGTTCAACACAAACCGAAAAGATTAGATCTAATCGACATAAGCATTGAATGACTCATCATGATCATTAATGCCTGACCGACCTCAAGTTCGATGAAAACTAAAAGTGCTTGTCTAGCCTAATGGCTAGTCACTTAGAGTCAGGGCCAGAAGGCCCAGGTGACTTCATCTTCACATGGTTAAAGGTGCGGAGCCCATGTTAGTGACTCACTCAATAGTCTCATCAGGTTTAAGCTAGTGACTCACTCATCTGTCACTCATCTGGTTTAAGCTACTGACTCACTCATCAGTCACTCATCTGGTTTAAGTCAGTAACTTACTCATCAGTCACTCATCTGATTAGGGCTATACGCCCCAGCATGGTTATCATAACCTCAAAGTGTTAAATCACTCATCTGATTAGGGCTATATGCCCCAGTATGGTTATCAGAACCTCAAAGTGTTAAATCACTCATCTAATTAGGGCTATTCGCCCCAGCATGGTTATCAGAACCTCAAAGTTTTAAATCACTCATCTGGTTAGGGCTACAAGCCCCAACATGGTTATAAAAACCTCAAAGTGTTAATCACTCATCTAATTAGGATTGACTTGATAGTCATCCATTCAGGAGGGTAGGATCCTCCATCATTATCTAAACTTATTTGCATGCATGAATAGGGCTATTTTTGCTAGGCATGCACATTATGATTTAGTAACATGTTATTATTGTTCATGAGCATATTTAGTTTTCTTGCTGAGCCTCGGCTCACGGGTTCTATGTGGTGCAGGTAAAGGCAAAAAGAAGCTGGACCATCCTTGAGTTGGAGAGCTTAGGTGACGATGTGTACATATGCGGGTGCTCGACTGCCACGGCCGAGGGTTTAAAGGGGAACTAGGGTTAAACCCTAATTTGACGCTTAGGTCGACTGGTTGTAAATATTTTCTTGTAATTAACCTTTAAATTATATTTTTTGGGATTCCAATGTATACAGTAAACATTTTGGTGAAACGTTGTATCTTAACAAAAAAATTTAACCCTAAACCGCTAATCATACTTAGTTACACGATTATGGCCAAATGACTCGATTACCAAGTTTAGCACTGTTTAAAATGCACACCGTAACGGTCCCTGAGTAGTAGAGTGTTACACAGTCGTTGCTTCAATTCCTGGAAGCTATTTTCACACTTGTCTGACCAGACGAACTTCAGATTCTTCCTTGTCAATTCTGTCATCGGTGCAGCAATCTTCGAAAATCCTTCCACGAACCGTCTATAATAACCTGGTAATCCAAGGAAGCTCCTAACCTCTGAGGCGTTCCTTGGCCTCAGCTAATCTCTCATTGCCTCCACCTTAGCTGGATCCACCTTGATCCCATCTTCACCAACAATGTGTCTAAGGAATGTCACTTCTGGTAGCCAAAGCTCACACTTCTTAAACTTGGCATACAATCGATGCTCCTCAGTCTCTATAAGACCTGTCGGAGATGTTGTTCATGCTCTGCCTTTGAACAAGAGTAAACTAAGATGTCGTCAATGAAGACAATCACAAACTGATCCAAGAAGTCCTTGAACACCTTGTTCATCAAGTCCATGAATGATTTTTGGGCAGTGGTCAAACCAAACGATATGAGCAGGAACTCATAATACCCATACCTCGTACAGAAGGCCGTCTTTGGTATATCCTCGTCCTTGATCCTAAGCTGGTGATAACCAGATCGAAGATCAATCTTTGAGAACATCGTCTTTCCCTACAGCTGATCGAACGAGTCATCAATCCTTGGTAAGAGGTATTTATTCTTAATGATAAACTTGTTCAACTCCCTATAGTTTATACACATTCTCAGAGTCTCATCCTTCTTCTTCACAAACAAAACCGGAGCACCCCATGGCGAAAAGCTAGGCCTGATAAACCCCAAATCAAGAAGCTCTTGCAGTTGCATCTTCAACTCTTTCAATTTCTCCGGAGCCATCCTATATGGTACCCTCGACACTCTGTCCTCGGCGCTAACTCGATGATGAACTGAATCTCCCTATGCGGTGCCAGTCCTGGTAAATCCTCAGGAAACACATCCAAGAACTCGCGTACCAATCTGGTCTCTCCCGGCCCTGCTGGCATAAATTTGGTGGTATCCACCACACTGGCTAGAAAACCTATACAACCTCCTTGCAATAGGTCCCTATCCCTCTGTGACAGTCAGAATCCCGTGATCCGTAAGGGGAAAGACCGGGTAAGCTGTGTAATCCCACACTGCCTGGGGAAGGTCAAGCGTGATCATTCTAAGGCTGTGTAGGTATGGGACTACACAGTTGAAGAGGGCTTAAATGAATTGATGGGTACTACCTATATCAACAAGATGCATCTTCTTTTCGGTAGCCCATCACTTGAGAACTCCAAAGTTAAGCGTGCTTGACCTGGGGTAATCTAGGGATGGGTGACCTCCTGGGAAGTTTTCCTAGGAAGCATGTGAGTGAGGACAAAGCACGCTGAAAAGACTCGTGTTGGTTTGTAGGGCCAGTCGTCATTCTAGAAAGCATCCATAGTGACGTGGGGAGTCACACCCTCAATGTTCATATCATGGGTATGTGGGGTCCATGCACAGTGTGGCGTGCTACCCCTTTGGCACACCCACATGGGGCCATTTTGTAAATGAGCATCCCTTGGTGCCTGATCATTAGTCAAGTCTTACACCAAGAACCTCATGGATAGGGTAGTGGCAGTTTTGTAATATTGCATATGTCTCCCAGACAAAAATTATATATGTTCCTGGGAAGACTTTATTTCCCTAGAAGGCTCCTTAGGGGGAGGTGACCTGGTGACTTAGGGAAGCACCATGGCCATCAGCAGATAGGGGCCAAAGCTGTGTACTCCCTTGCCCTATCAAGGCTATATATTAATGAAATAACATTTATCCATACTTGCCCCTGTGTGCTTCCTTGTTGCTTATGTGTTACTTGTTTGTTATCTTCGTTGGGCCATTGTGTGCCACTTGCCTTGTTGTGTGCTTTGTGTTGTGTGGACGTTCCTAGGAATGACTTGCTTTGTGCTTGCTCATACTTCGTTATTGCCCGTTGCATGTCCGAGATGTGTATGTGGCTAACCGCTGAGTTTGTTTGCCTGTAGGTATGTGTTGTAGGCTGACTTACTAGCTTGAAGAGTCTGCAAGTGCCGCACGTTCTGTCTAGTTGGAGTACCCAAATAGCCGGCCCGTGACAGTTGGTATCAGAGCCAAGTTAGAAAGCGATTGGCAAAACACACTATGGTGAGCAACACTCAGAGGATCGAAGCTCTTGAGAAGCAGCTAAGGGAACTAGATGGCCTGGACGAGAGGGTCAGGGATCTTTCCTCTGCAAGTTAGGACTCGGGATCGTCTGATGCAAACAATCACATAGCTGTGTTGGAAAAGGAGAATGATGTTCTCCTATCCAGAATTATCGCGTTGGATAAAAGAAACACTCCAACAAGTACTTATGTTTCCTCTCGATGGGAAGAGCGCATCGTGGCAGTGGAGCGCATGCTGAAGGAACAAGAAGTTTCCATAAATGACACGACGGAAGATTGCAGGGAGGCAGTTGGCGTGCTCAGAGAAGAAATGGCTGAGCTATCTGCCAAGGTAAACCTGACCATACGAGTGGTTAGGAATGCCCCTGCAACAGGGCTGATAGGTATGGAGTATGGCCGAGCCAAAGTACCCGAGCCGAGGCCCTACAACGAGGCCAGAGACGCAAAGGATTTGGAGAATTTCCTCTTCGACATGGAACATTACTTTAGAGTCGTGCAGGCTGATTCGGAAGACGGAAAGGTCGCCATGGCTACCATGTATTTGTCAGGGGATGCCAAGGTGTGGTGGAGGACCAAGTATGATGACATAGAGAATGATAGGTGCACCATCACATCTTGGGCAGACCTGAAGAGAGAATTAAGGACGCAATTTCTGCCAGAAAATGTCGCTTACATAGCTCGTCGCCAGTTAAGAGAGCTCAAACAAGTCGGGACAGTCTGAGAATATGTAAAGAGATTTTCGGGACTGATGCTCGATATAAAGGACATGTCCGAAGTGGACAGGCTCTTCTGTTTCCTCGAGGGATTGAAACCGTGGGCCAAACAAGAACTTCAAAGACAGCGTGTGTCTGATCTGGCCACCGCTCAAGCTGCTGCCGAACGCTTAACAGATTACACTCCAGAGAGCAACCTGCCGAAAAGGGCTACTCCTCCAACCAGCTCAAGTAGCGCTGGGAGTAAGAAGTCTGGGAAGTCCTGGCAGGGTAAGAGTGGGGGAGAGAAGAGGACAATTGAGTCCAATTCTTCCAGTGGGACAGATGCTGCTGCAGGGAGGAAGCCGATAGCTTGTTGGCTTTGCAAAGGCCCACATAAGTCGGCAGTTTGCCCTTACAGGGCCAGCTGAATGCCCTCATTGGCCAAGAACAACAGGGTGAAGGAGAAGAGAGGAAGACGAAGAGTACGCGCACATGGGCGCTGTCCGCCTGTTGAACGCTCTCAAGAAGCATGGAGGGAAAGGGAAGAAGACCCTGGGGAAAGGGCTAATGTTCGTGGATGCCACTATCAATAACAAGCCTACCAAAAGCATGATGAAATATACTGGCGCCACCAATAACTTCATGTCTGAACTTGAAGCAAAGCGACTGGGACTAAAGCTGGAGAAAGACGCAGGCCGCATGAAAGCGGTCAACTCCAAAGCCTTGGCCACAACTAGCGTGGCTAAAGGGGTAAAAGTGAGAAACGACACGTGGGAGGGGCAGACTAACTTGGTGGTCGTCCATATGGACGACTTCAATGTAGTTTTGGGAATGGACTTTCTAACCGAGAAAGGTGCCATTCCAATTCCTGCCACTGGAAGCTTACTCATAATGGGAGAGACTCCGTCAATGGTGCCTGCAAAGGTGAAACCACCCCCTGGTGTGAAGCTTCTATCAGCTTTACAGTTCGTGGTGAAGAAGGATAATGCAGCTGTGAGTCATTTCCTTACTCAGCCGAAACTGACCCCTAATCAGGCTCGTTGGCAGGAGTTCATGGCGGAATTCGACTTCCATATTGAGCATAGGGCAGGACGCTTGAACCAGGCAGCTAACGCCTTGAGTCGCAAAGCGGAGTTGGCAACTCTAAAGGTCTTGGCTAGTTTGTCGATTAGCGTGGTGAACACTCCACTAAAGGAGCGCATCAAAGAAAACCTGGAGAAAGACCCGGTTGTCAGGACCATCCTGAAGCTCGTAAAAGAAGGCAAGACTCGCCAGTTCTGGGTGGAGGATGATCTTCTGTGGGCTAAAGGGGGGCGCTTGTATGTTCCGAAAGCTGGAAATTTGCGAAGGACATTACTGAGCGAGTGTCACAACACCCTGTGGGCAGGTCATCCAGGGTGGCAGAGAACTCATGCACTCTTGAAGCAGGGGTACTACTGGCCACAAATGCGAGATGATGTAGTGGAGTACACCAAGACCTGTCTTGTCTGCCAGCAAGACAAGGTCGATAGGAACAAGACACCTGGATTGTTGGAGCCCTTGCGAGTCCCAAGCCGACCATGTGAAAGTGTGTAGCTTGACTTTATCACCAGTCTTTCGAAGACAGGGGATTTAAGTGCGATCTTGGTGTTCGTGGATAGATTCTCGAAGTACGCAACATTCATCCCAGTGTCGAAGTACTGTTCGGCAGAAGAGACAGCCAGACAATTTTTCAAGCATATTGTCAAATATTGGGGAGTGCCCCAGAACATCGTTAGTGACCGAGATAGAAGATTCACTGGGACCTTTTGGTCCAAACTATTCAATCTCTTGGGGTCACAACTGAACATTTCCTCGAGCTACCATCCGCAGACAGATGGGCAGACAGAAAGATTCAACGGGATGTTGGAGGAGTACTTGCGCCACTTTGTCAATGCCAATCAGAATAATTGGTCGCAACTACTCGATGTAGCTCAATTTTGCTTCAACTCTCAAAAGAGTTCTTCATCGAATAAGAGCCCTTTTGAAGTTGTTAATGGACAGCAACCACTGTTGCCCCACACAGTGGACGAATATCGCAGTCGTAACCCGCGAGCCTTTCACTTCACAAAAGACTGAAAGAAAACGACAGAGATTGCCCGATCTTATTTAGAAAAAGCATCAAGAAGAATGAAGAAGTGGGCAGATCAGACGTGCAGACCACTGGAGTTCAAAGCAGGTGACTTAGTGTTAATCAAGCTGAGGCCCTAACAGCTGAGATTCCGAGGGGACAAAGACATCAGACTCATTTGCAAGTACGAGGGTCTGGTCTCAATCATCTCAAAAGTTGGCCTAACTTCCTACAAAGTCGACCTACGAGCTTGGATGAAGATACACCTGGTCATTCACGTCAGCAACTTGAAGCCGTATCATGAAGATCCAGCAAATCCAGAGCGCAACCAGTCAACCAGAGGAGGAGTCATCGTTCAGCCAAGGAGCAAGCGTCAATCTGAAGAAATCCTGGCGGAAAGGACGGTCACCACTGACCGTAAAAAGCATAAAGAGTATCTGGTAAAATGGAAGGGGCTCGCTGATGACGAGATCAGCTGGGAGAGGGCGGAAGACTTGAAGAAGCTCACGTAGAAGATTGAAGATCTACAAGCTACTTCTTCGAGGATGCCGAAGGATTGAGTGGGGGAGAGTGTGGCGTGCTGCCCCTTTGGCACACCCACATGGGGCCATTTTGTAAATGAGCATGCCTTGGTGCCTGATCATTATTCAAGTCATACACCAAGCAACCTCATGGATAGGGTAGTGGCAGTTTTGTAATATTGCATATGTCTCCCAGACAAAAATCATATATGTTCCTGGGAAGACTTTATTTCCCTAGAAGGCTCCTTAGGGGGAGGTGACTTGGTGACTTAGGGAAGCACCATGGCCATCAGCAGATAGGGGCCAAAGATGTGCACTCTCTTGCACTATCAAGGCTATATATTAGTGAAATAACATTTATCCATACTTGCCCCTGTGTGCTTCCTTGTTGCTTATGTGTTACTTGTTTGTTATCTTCGTTGGGCCATTGTGTGCCACTTGCCTTGTTGTGTGCTTTGTGTTGTGTGGACGTTCCTAGGAATGACTTGCTTTGTGCTTGCTCATACTTCGTTATTGCCCGTTGCATGTTCGAGATGTGTATGTGGCTAACCGCTGAGTTTGTTTGCCTGTAGGTGTGTGTTGTAGGCTGACTTGCTAGCTTGAAGAATCTGCAAGTGCCGCACGTTCCGTCTAGTTGGAGTACCCAAATAGCCGGCCCGTGACACACAGCACCCACAAAAACAAAGGGATCCTCTCCCTCAGGCTCAAAAGTCACCATCTTCTTTATACAATCAATGGTAGCCCCATATCTGACCAGCCAATCCATCCCTAAAATCATATCAAAGTCATCCATACCCAACTCAATCAAATCTACTGATAGTTCCCTACTATCTACCATCACAGACAGTGCTCTAATCCATCTCCTAGAAACTACCAGTTCCCCTGTAGGCAGTATAGTCCCAAACCCCACAGTATAATACTTACTAGGTCTATATAATCTATCAATTACCTTACTAGAAACAAACAAATGTGTAGCACCAGAGTCAATCAATACAGTATAAGAAGAGCCAGTGCTAGAAAGCTAACATGTCACTACCGAAGGACTAGCCTCAGCCTCTACCTGCGTCAAGGTGAACACTCTAGCTGGAGTGAAGCTATCCACCTTCTCCGATTCCTCTTTCTTCACTGTTGGGAAGTCTTTCTTGAGGTGTCCCACCACCCCGCACACATAACAAGCCTTTGCCCGACATTTACCCGGATGGCGTCTTCTGCACCTCGTACACTCCGGGTAACTTCTCCATGTCTCACGGCCTCCATGCCGGCCACCCTGAGCTCCTCGACCCCTTCTATCAGCACCCGCGGTGGTCGCAGTGTCAGGGGTCTTCCTCTTCAAATCACCAGGGCCTCTGCCCCTACCAGACCTTGTATATGGAGGCACCACCCTGCAAACCTCCCGTTTCGCAGCGTTCTCCCTCCATATCTTATTATCTGCGTCTTCGACGATAAGAGCCTTCTCAATAGCCTGGGCATAAGTCGTTCCCCCAGGTACTATTGTGATTCTCACATCTCGGGCTATCATAGCATTAAGCCCTCGAATAAATCTGTCCTGTCTGGCTGCATCAATAGGCACTAGGTATGGTGCAAACTTCACAAGCTAGTCAAACCTCATGGCATATTCAGTAACTGTCACGTTGCCCTGCACCAACCCCACAAACTCATTCACCTTCGCTGCCCTAACGGCAACGTTATAGTATTTCTGGCTGAACAGATCTCTGAACCCATCCCAACTCAAGGTAGAAATGTCCCTGGTCTGTGATGCCACCTCCCACAAAATACGGGCATCCTCTCTAAGCATATAGGTGGCATAAGCCACCCTGTCATTATCTTCCACCCTCATGAAATCCAGGATAGAAGTAATCATACTCATCCAATGTTCAACCTTTAATGGATCTGGTCCTCCCTCAAAGGTTGGAGGATGTTGTATCCTGAACCGCTCATATAGTGGCTCCCACCTGTTCCCAACCTCAGGTGTCTGTACAACCGGTGCCACAACAGGTGGCATAATAGGTGCATCACTCCCTGACAGAGCCTGCTATCTCAGAAGATGGATCTGCTCTTCTTAACTCTGTAACTGGGCTTGCATATCTGCAAGTATCTTCTTCCAGTTCTCAGGGCCTGGCGGATGGTTCTGGCCCTGATCACCATCTCTAGCCTTAGACCCTGTGCTGGCTAGTTGTATAGATCGCCTTGGATGCATAACTATCCAAGTTTATATGCAATCAACGATTCGGCGACCAGGCAATGATGACAGGTTAACAGTCTTTCCATAGTCTACCATTGAAACTCAATTAACCATAAGCAATCAAAATGCAAACAATCATTCAAATATTCATTCACATACAGTAGCAATGCTAATAAGCACGCCTCATAATAGTCACACATCAATCAAGGGCCAGGCTCTATCAATAACTCATGCTCTCTATTAATCACGCAACAAAGCATTTATATTTCATTCGAACATTTAGGCATATAATCGCATATATACATTTACCAAACCCCGAGTCGAGCTTGTCTTTAGCGACGAGTGTACATGTCCAGCCAGTCTTTAGAAACCCTTAAACCTAGACGGCTCTTAAACCAAGTTGTAATGCCCTGGATAACCAAGACCGTTACACTGTGTATTTTAAAATAGTGCAAGACTTACTAATCAAGTCATTTGAACATTAATGTGCTCCTAAACTCAACTATCAGGTTAGGGTTAAAATATTTTGATCATTAACGGTTAACATTCATTCAAATAGATGTTTGGTACATTTGATCCCAAAAATAGAGTTTAAGAGACAAATTTACAACTCTCAAAAGTTATGTACAACCAGCGGCCACTCTAATGGCCAAATACAAATTTAGGCTCTGTCCCTATACTTTCCCTCGGCCGTGGCAGATGAGCAACTGACGATGTATACCTCGCCCCTAAAGCTCTCCAACTCATGGTTGGTCCAGCTTACCCTTGCCTTTACCTGCACCACGTAGCACCTGTGAGCCAAGGCCTAGCAAGAAAACCATAACAACAAATACATAATCAGTAATAGCATCCAATCAATCATAAGATAGTCATTCAAAAACTCAACAAATCATAAGCATCAAATTGACAATAGTAAACATGTACATTCAGAAATATATCTCAACCAACATACAAGTGCTCAAGGTCGGCGCCCTTAGGCCGAGCCCTCTGTTTACTCAACTGACTCTAGCTCGCTTAGGCCGAGTCCTTTGTTTATCTAGCTGACCCCGGCTCATAGTGACCGAGTCACGCCCTGTGCGCAAATCATCAGCCCCGGCTTTCTTAGGTCGTTCATTTCATGTTTCCCATAATAATATCACAGTTACACAACACATATATCCAAATACAGGGAATTTTAGTCCCAACACAGCCACACAAGGGTGCAGCTTTCTTACCTTGAATTCCGAGCGGAGGATACAGAACGGTCTCGAGCACGATCCTCAGTCCTGAGCTTTGGCGATAAACCTAGTCACAGTGGTCGATGGGTAAACATAAATTTCTAATCCAAATAAATACTTAGGAGACAAAAACTAGTCTCCGGGACCTCAATTTCTACTAAACTGGGTAGTAGAAATCGTCCTGAACGCCTAGGTTCGAACCCCCGAGCCTTACCAATCCTAGAAACCATCCTAAGGAAAAATCCCCTAGGCGGGCTGCGACTTGGCCCTAAGGGTCGCGGAGCACCCCCAAGTTAAAGACTCAAACCCCAAGCCTCAGGGGAGGCGGGCCGCGACTTGCCCCCCTAGGGTCGTGACGCGCCTTCAAGACAGAGAGCCACCCAGGGCCATCTGGGCATGCGGGCCGCAGGGGCCCTTGAGCTGGGTCGTGGTGCGCCCCCACGTACCCAGAATTTTTGGGTTTCTTCCACACTCTTCCCAGCCAAAAACCTCAAAAATTCAATCAAACTTCTAGCCAAACTTAGAACCATATCCAGAACTCTTATCCCCACAACTTAATCAACATACCTAATCCTATAAGAAATTCACACTCTTATAAAACACTCAAATTCAATCCAAATCCAGCTAACAAAACCAGACCTCATGCCAACTTAATCTCTAACATTATTTTAGCATAATTTAGAGATTCTAACCTGAATTATTACCTCAAGTGGCAGCCTAATTCCTCAACAATTTCTCTAAGTATTCCCATCTTGAATTCCTTCTGAGTTCCAACTTGATCACCTTAACTTTCCTTCTGTTTTCCTTCAACATCAAGGTACAAGGAGAGAGAAAGAGAGATAGGGAAAACCGTGAATGAGAGAGGTGAGAGAGAGCTGAGAGTTTTCTACCACTTTCTGGCTATTCCTAAGAGTTATACTGAGTATATCCCTTACTTAAATAAAACACTTTTTTGCCCCTTTAAGCCAATTAATCTTCTAAGGATACTAAGGGGTAAAATGGTCATTCTACTCCAGTTCCCACTAATTCCTCAAATGTTCCTACTATTAATCAATTAGCCCCATCATGTCCAATTAATTACCAAATACTATTCATTATCTAATAACTCCCAAAATATTTCCCTAAATTCCCAAAAATACCCCTAGGCTCCCCCGAGCCGGGTATTAAACCCTGCTGTGACTATTTTGCTAATCCGCTCACTAGGAGCGTCTCGAGCCATATACTGCAAATATATCCACATAATAATGTGGTCTCAATCATTTATCACATTTAGTCACATTTATGCCCTCAACGGGTCAAAATTACAAATATGCCCGTATAAGCTATAAAGGGCCCACATGCATATCTAATACCCATAAACATGCATATCACATATTCATATAATTATATTAACCATGCATGACACATAGTCATGCATGTAACCATTTAAACATACATGTAAACCATTTATGCCCTCCCGGCACGCTAATCAAGGCCCTAAGCCCTATTAGCAATTTTAGGTCGTTACATGGCCTTACCCTCTACACTGTCTAGTGTACACAACACATTTCATATTTCCATGCTGAGGAAGTATGTATCAGATGGGACTCATGTATTGAGTTATGAGGATTTGTAACTGGAGACAGATTTTTCCTATTAGGAGTAGCTAGATCAGATTTTAGACAGAAAGGACAAGGTCCTGTGAAACAAGACTACACCTTTAGTTAAGGTATTATGGAGGAACAACAAGGTTGAGGAAGAGACCTGGGAGCTGGAGGAAGAAATTTCGAGGACAAAATTTATGTAAGGAGGGGATAGTTGTAACGTCCCAAATTACCTAATAAGGCTTAGGGCCTTGATTAGGGGGTCAGGATGGAAATTTATGGAAGTTATGCATTTATGTGAAATATATGTGTGTGATTATGTGATTGTGTGAGTTATATGATAATATGACTAGATATGCATGTTTAGGTGTATTAAATATGCATGTGGGTCTGTTTCTTATTATAAGGACAATTTTTGTAACTTGGCCCTTTACGGGTATATTTGGAACATATGTGCATATATGTGCTATATGTGTGAGACCACATTATTATGTGGATATATTTGGGTTACTCAGCACGAGACGATCCTAAGAAGCAAGTTAGCGGGAAAGTCACAACAGGGCCCAATACTCGACTCAGGGTGAGCCAAGGGGTATTTTGGATATCTAGTACATTACCGGGTTATCGGGTAACAGGAATGGATATTCGAGGATATATTTGGAGTTAGTGAGATTATGAGGGAATTCTAGGAGTTTTGACCATTTTTCCCTCAGGGACATTTTTGGTACCCAAAGCCTCGGGATTAGCTTAAGGTTACTTAGCATCTAAGTAAACCTCATAAACACTCAAACAGAAAGAAAAAAAATATGTTCTCCTTCTCTCTCTCTCTCTCTCAAATTCCTTGGGAATTCTTGTGGTTTAAAGAAAATCGAGGCAAGCTTAGGCTCGAGATTTCTTGGGGAAAGACTTACGATCAATTAGGGCAACAAAGGTAATTATTTCTAGCCCTTAATCTATGTGTTTCTCTAGTTGTTAGCTGAGTTTTTGGAGTTTTAGAAACTCAGTTCTGAGTAGGGAATTTGATGGGTTTTTGGCCAAGCTTTTTCTTGGGTTTTGATGATGTTGGACTGCTGAATCGATAGGGAACATTACTTTTGGGATTTAGTTATGTTTGGATAGGTTTTAGGTGGGTTTTTTCTTGAGGAAAAAAAGGAAATTTCTAAGTTTTCATGGCGAGTCACGATCCTGTTCTTGGGGCGCTGCGGCTCTCATGAACAGGAAAGAGAAGGAAGTGTCGAACCTCCATTTGAGTCGCAATGCAAGTAAGGGTGCGTTGCGGCACATCTCAAAACAGAGGAGTGCATGGGCTCTCTGACTTGGGGTGGGCCATGGCTCCTTTGTTTTGAGTCGTGGTGCTCGAAAGGTTTCTGAGCCCCGGGAGGGTTTTGAGTGCGGGAACTCAAACCTAAGGGCTCGGGGTCGATCCTACTACCTAATTTAGTATAATTCAAGGTCTCAGAGGCTAGGACTCAGTCCGGAAGCCTTTATTCGCTCATTTTGACAAGATTCTATATTGGTTGTGACTAGGTTATTGCTAGGGGCTCGGAACCGGAATCGTGCTCGAGGATTGTTCTTAATACACGTCGCACTTGGACCTAAGGTAAGAAAACTGCACCCAATACGTCATATATGTGATTAAGGCTTGGCCCGGTTGTTGATTATAACTATGAATAGGGCTCGGCCCTGAGAATGAATGAGATTTAGGTTCTGCTTGAATGCTCTGTGTCTGGATAATTTTTTAATGAATGCTTACCTTATTTTGCATAGGATGGGCTCGGCCCCGTTAAGGAACATGGTTATTACTGTGTTTGTGTTTGATTGATTAAGATACCCTGATTTATATGTATGCATACTTGTATTTTTTGAAGTATGCTTATCTGTATCTGTACCTGTTTGTCTGGTTATCGAAATGTCTAATTAAAGCCTTGGCTTATTAGTCAAGGGCGGCAATAACGCATTACGAGCTGGTCGAGAGGCTTAGGCCCAATCAGGGACGTACTATTACGTTGGTCGATCCTGTGGTCGTTGGAAAACAAAGCGCTTTGCTAGCGCTAAGGCTAGTTACTCAGAGCTAAGGGCAAGGGCCCCAGGGGACTCTATGGTCACATAACTAGGGCATGGGACCCCGAGTTGACCCTATGGTCATCTATTTAGGGCAGCAGGCCCCAGAATGATCCAATGATCATTTATTTGTAATTATATGCATGCATGAGTAGGTCATTACTAATGGGCATGCTAGACATGTACTTGGAATCTGTATTTAGTGTTCATGGACATGTTTAAGTTTTCTTGCTGAGCCTTGGCTCACGGGTGCTATGTGGTGCAGGTAAGGGAAAAGGAAAGCTGGACCAGCCATGAGTTGGAGAGCTTCGGTGGCGAAGTGTACATATGTCGCTGCTCCTCCACCATGGCCCAGGATATCTCAAAAGAACTAGGGTTGTATCCCTATTTTACCGCTTAGGTCGGCTGGTTGTAACTTTTGATTATATATACATTTTCAAACATCTGTTTGTAACCTTTTGGGATCCCATGTATGTATTAAACTTTTAAATGAAAATTCAATGTTTCCCTTGACCAAAATTTTTAACCCTAACCCTTGACATTAACCTTAGTTACACATTTATAACCAAACGACTTAATTAGCAAGTCTAACACTATTTAAAGTACACAATGTGACGGTCCTAGATTAGGAGGACGTTACAAGTGTGATCCTTTCCTCTCAAGCCTAATGGTTCACCCTAGTCACAACCATAACAAGGAATAACTATCAAGAAACAAAACAATAAAGGCTTCCGGACCAAGTCCTAGCCTCCGGAACCTTGAATTCTACTAAACCAGATAGTAGAACCATTCTCGAGCCTTTAGGTTTAGGTTCCCATAACCGAAAACACATTTTGCTCATTTTCCCTATTTGAGTCTCGGCGCCCCCACAAAAGAGCCATGACTCTCAACTAAGTAGAGAGTGCCCAAAATCCCCTGCACATGCGTCACGACGCAACCTGCCAAGCACCACGGCACTAAGGCAGTTCAAGGCTCCCCTTCCTCGATAAAGTTCACGAGGGTCGCGGTGCTTCAAGAACAGTGCCGCAACATGTCCTTGCGAACTCAAAAACTAGGGATCCTAGAAACCACAAATGACCCCAAATCCATCCCAAAACACAGTTTTTACCATAATAATGGTCCCAACAACTCAGAAACACAATAAACAACCTTAAAACTTAACTGAAACCCAACCTCCAAGAAATTCTTTTTGAAACTTTCAAAACCATTACCGAAACCTTAAAAAAATAGAATTACCTGTTGATTCCTTGCAACAATTCGAATCCTATAGTTGCTAGAACTCTCAGCAATTTCCAATTCCCCAATCAAACTTGCTCCCAATCCTTAGAATCAAAGTTCTCTTCAAGAACTCAAAACTTAGAGAAAAAGAGAGAGAGAAAACGTGAGAGAAGAGTGAGAGGGAACTTTGAGTTTCTGTTTTCTGAGTTGATAAACTCAACCTTAGCCTATACCATTCAAGTGACCCAAATGACCAAAATTCCCCCACTAAATTACTTTCCTCTCAAAGCCCACTAAGGGAAAAATTGACATTTTACACTCCCATCTCACATTACACTTATAATTCCCAATTAATTATGTCAATCTCAGAATATCTCTATTTTCCCCAAAATATGACTCATACTCCAATGAGTCCTGGTAACTCATCGATTTACCAAAATACCCCTTGGCTCGCCTCAAGCTGGGTATTAATCCCCATTGTGACTAGACCATTATCTTTCTCACAAGGACCGACTCCTGCCGAATATCATAAATATATCCACATAATAATGTGCATTCAATCTCTTAATACAATATAATCACAATTATACCCTCAGCAGGTCAAAATTACAAATATGCCCCATTTAAATAAAAGTGGGCCTGTTACGCACATTTAATAAACTTAAACATGCATCATCAATCATATCTTAATATAACTCTTGCAATTCATATAATCACATAAATATCCAATTAAATCACATATTAACACATAATAATCCAATAATGCCCTCATGGCCTCCTAATCAAGGCACTAAGCCTTATTCGGAACTTTGGGACGTTATAGTCATCATGTGAAAAAGATCATTAGTGGGGAAGCTCGATTGTTACATGAGTGGTGGAAAGTTCTAAAAATTTGCAATATTAAGGAACGAGCGCCTACTCATGACACTATGGCTCTCAAGGACTTGAGGGTTGGCTTGGATCCGAGTTAAATCTAATTAGGAGGTCACCATCCAGCTAAAAGACATTAACGACACCACATTTGGGAGGCATCCCAATAGTTACTTTTAATTTTTTGTTAATTTTTTATCTTTATTTTTGAACAATTTGGATTTTTGGGAACTATTTTTTTATTTACTTAGTTTTGTAGGTTTAAAATTTATTCTGTAAGTTTTAATTTTAGTTGAACTGTGCAATTCATGAAAAAAGGGCTCGAAAAAGGCATTTTCTGGGCAAGTGTCGCGACCGCGGTGAGCCTACCACAGTCGCGTCCACAGATCCCCAAGGCTTATTACGCAAGTAGTGCGACTGTGCCAGACATCGTTCAAGATGGGTTTTTCGAAGGAGTAACGCGATCGCGCTCGTATTGTCAGAGTGTTTTAAACACTCCAAATCACGTTTTCTCAGTTTTTTTCATTCTTTTCTTTTCATCTTCTCCGACTCTTTCCTCTCTTTCTACTGGGTTTTGGGCATTCATATCCAATTTGTGTGTATTTATTCTATAAACTTTCATTTCCTCTTGTTTTGGTGTTTGTTCTTCAACTTTGTAATTGGTTTGTGCATTTTAGCTCTTTCACTTGAACTTTTCTTGAGCTTTATAGGTTCCATCTGAAATTTTTGATGATCTTGATGATAATTTGGTTTTATTTTTGGATTTCTTGTGTTTGATGGTGCATCTTAGCTTGGTTTGGTTTAGATTTTGATATTATTTTAGAATTGTTGAAGGATTGATTGAACAAGTTTTGGGGAAATTTTTGACCTAGAAATTGGGGTTTTCCAAATTCTTGATGTTATGATGCAATTGAAATGAAATTGATGAAACTATTGTGATGCTTGTGAATTTTTGTCATCCATTTTGTTGAGTTTCATTCTAATTTGGGAGAATTTGCATTTTGGAATTTCTAGGGCATGAAACTGGGGGTTTTGTTAATTGTGATAAATTGATGCAATTGAATTGAAATTGATGATCATAGTCTCACAAATCCATTATGCATTGTTCACTCAAAATGTGGGGTTGTATTTTCCTAGTTTAATCACTAGTCTTTGTTTGAAATTCAGGGTCCAATTTGATGAGACTGAGGAGCTTTTGACTCCTTTGATTAATGACATTGTTCAGATTAACAAGACCAAAACAGTTGGTTATGCTAGTGTTGCTACTGCAGGTGGCACTTCGTCTCAGGCTCGACCTATACATTCTCATCCTTCTCCTTTTAAGGAGAGGATGATTATACTAGATTTGAATTTCCAGGAGCATCATTTATGAAGTGTCAATATCACCCATTATCAACATGGGTACCAGCAGGCGTTCGTATCTCATTTCGGCATTTACACTAGTCAATTGCCTTAGTTTCCATAGCCGCCGCCCTTTGGCTATCCTCCACCTGAAAGGGATGGTGGTTAAGGTCCTTCTTCGTGAGTAGTCCGAGTTCGTCAGGTAAGTTTCTATTCCTTAGCTTTTATTTAAAACATTGGGGGCAATGTTTAGGCTATGTTTGGGGGAAGGGAGTTATTGTTTTGTATATATTAGGTTGTTGTTTGTGTTAGTCATGTTGTTTTGTGTTAGTTGTGTTTTTTTAGAGTGTCGTTGAATCAAGTTGACAATGATTAGCCAATGATAATATGTTGAATGATTTGCTGTATAAATTGAATGGAATGAAACCTACAAAAAATGGTGTGCTTGGTTGAATATTTCTTCCACTTTTACATGGGTCTACTTAAATAATTAAGAGCTTGATCATGATTTTTAATACATTTTTTTGTGATTGAACAATATTTATGCTTGCTGAATTTTGAAAATGGAAATAAAATATGAAAATATTGTTATCCTAGAACTTGGTTGCTTGCCTTTTGAGACGAAATCCTAGATGATGCATGCTTAGGAAGATAATTTAGGCAATTCTTTGAAATGATTGAGCCTTTCAAGCCAACCTTAATTTATTAAATCCCTAGTTACCCAATTTTGAGCTTAATGTGGGCATGAATTGATTCAAATGCATTTTATTTACTAATCATGATTAGGAGAACTTTTATTTTTGTTGGACCAAAGTAAGTTGGAAGAATATTTTGACTGAAATTCCGGATTAGTGGTTGATTTTCTTAAAGATTATATAAGCATGTTATTCATAATATTTTAAGGCTTGAATTGTTGTTGTTGGCTTGATTCATTTTTGTTGTTTGTTTTAGGTTTTTAGTTTTGTTTGTCTATTGTGTTCTTTACTTGAGGGCGAGTAAATAGTAAGTTTTGGGGAGTATGATAAACGAGTTTTAGTGTGTCTTTTTAGGTAGTGCTTTAGTCAATTAGGTTTAGTTTTGAAGGACTCGAGTTTCTTTGGAACGAAAAGAGGTGAAAAATCGATAAAAAGACAAAAATCAGTCAAAAATTGGATTTTTAATTAGGTAGCGCAACCGCGCTGAGTGTCTGGAAAGCGAGGACTTCTGAAAATTTTAAATAAATGGCATTTTGGTCATTTAATTTGGGGAAAACATAGGGTTTTTTATTTTAATGTGATTTTCATCAGAATAACCTAGTTTTCAGAGCCCTAGACTTGGAGAGGACTGCTAGAAGCTCAATGGAAAGGATTGGATTGCTTTAGAGTTTTTCTTTCTTCTTTCATTTTTAATTATGTTTTATTTAGTTTAATTGATGCTAACACTATGATTATGAACTAAATCTATTTCTAGGGTTGTAATATCTCTTGAAACTTTATTAGTAGTTAATGTAATTTCTATGACTTCTTTTTCTTCATTGTGCTTAATGAATGTGAATAATTTGACATCGTTATTTGCATTACTTATGAATTTAATTCAAAATCTTAGAGGTGAGAGTTAAATATGTTATAGTTTAATAGACATAGATTTCGATATAGGACAAGAGTGTTGGAAATTGCATATTACAGGATCTTTATTTATTTTCATGTAATTTACATATTATTAAACAAACATGAAAATTCCTAGAAGATGCTCCTATGAAATTGATGCAAAACAGAGTAAAGTATAGAAACTTACATATACGCAACGTAACTGGAACAACTCATTCCTTCAATCTCTCTAACCCTTGATTCCTTCTGTAGCAGAGTATTATCAAGAGATTGAACTAGATCAGCAACACAATCTTCCTCCCCAAGCCTTTGATCAATCTAGAACTAGTGCGGGCTGGTTCTCAACACATGAGATATAGATCTAGAAGAGAAGAAGAAGAGAGTGAATGGCTAAGAAAGTATTAGACGGTCTAGGTTTTCACTTACCCAATGACTCAACTGAGACTGATTTATGAAAATCCTAGATATCATATTCCTTATATAGGCAACTTAATGGACTTTATTTAAATTTAAATTTAAATTAATTAAAAATAATAAACAAAAAATAAAAGCATTGGGCTCCCACAAATGGACTTGAGCCCATTCTCTTTGTTTTGAATTTAAATCCCAATTGGGTCTAACTTCAAGACCTTTTTATTTATTTAATTTTTAATTAATTAATAAAATCCTTATTCAAATTAACTAATTATAATTTGAAACTTGATTTAATATTATTTATTTATATTGACACAATTTATCAATATTAATAATTTTTTCCAAGGATTCTCTTCTATTCTCTAATTCTTTTATCTCTGTAAAATTTTCCAAAATTGACCTAGTCAACTTTAAAAATCCTAATTTATAATTAAATCAATTAATTGAGACATTCTAAATGATTTACTCAAATGTGATGCGGGGACCATGGATCTATAAAATCAAGCTCCAATAAGTTACCGTGAATTTATTTATAAATAATTTCACTACCTTATTAATTCCTCATGACTCCATTATAAACTCGGAATTAAACTCTTGAATTCATAGAATGTATTTTCCAAACCACAAATAAGTTATTCATTGTTATAACCATTACAGTCAGTTAATCCTCTATCGATGACTTACTAACGAGCTAGGTGAAAATTA
This sequence comes from Humulus lupulus, assembly GCF_963169125.1. NCBI lineage: Eukaryota > Viridiplantae > Streptophyta > Magnoliopsida > Rosales > Cannabaceae > Humulus > Humulus lupulus. Next base: position 32,624,832 of record NC_084799.1, read on the forward strand.
TCATTTTAACCCTCATCAGTATTTTATCCTTAACTCTCACTAAGTTCCTTATAAATGATATTTCAGTGAACTTAATCACAAAAATGAGATCTCAATCATTTAACCTTTTGAATAAAGCAATTAAGGAAATCATATTTTCACTTCTCATATAGAAGTTATAGATTTCATATCTATGAATAATACTCTCACTCAATTACACTACTAAATATCCAAGATGTAAGTATGGGCTAGACCGTAGGGTAAGCTAGTAATGAACAAGTCAAAATATTTAAATAATATAATTAGCAGAAATTATAATTCAGAATTAAGATCGACTCGACCTATAGTCAACGTTGTGACATTGATTAGATTCGATAACAACGATACTTATTTATCTATCAATAATCAATATCGATCATAGTCCGATGTAACCAAATACATCTGATCTAATATACTTGGTCAATACCTTGGACAAGACATCACACCCCGAATGTGTAAGTGGATCATATTGTAGATTGCCTAATCAGTTAAAATCCAATGCACTGATCTAATCTTAGGACTCGTTCTTTTGAACATATAATTACAACTATAATCCACTGTGAACTAGTCACTATAATTGTAATTATCCATATGTTCTGGATTTTATAAATGTTTGTAATAAAACAAGCAAGCAACACGATTGTCAAACTAAATGATTTCTACTACTTTTATAGACAATATAAAATTGCGTTACATGTCTGACATGGTTTTATAAGGGCATAAAACCCAACAGAGAGTACCTATATGGTTTGTGTAGCTTTTAGGATTTCTATTCTCAATGATTGACTTATGTTTGGAATTTATCACAGAGATAAAGAAAATTTGCATATAGGTTGAAAGATCTATATATCCTAATAAGAATATAGATTTCTTTAGTAAATACGCTATCACAATAAGAGAAAGAATAATGGAAATTGTATTAATGAAGTAATAAAATGGATATGTAACGCCCTAGTTAGCCAAGACCGTTACACTGTGTACTTTTAAATAGGGCTAGACTCTCTAATCGAGTCATTTGACCATAAACGTGTAACTAAAGGTAATTATCATGTTAGAGTTAAAAAGTTTGGTCAAAAGAAGTAATCATTTCATTAAAAAGTTTAAGTTCGTACATGGGATCCCAAAATAAACATTAAAAGGTCATTTCCAATTCAAAAGAATACAATAGGCCGACCTAAGCGGAAAAATTAGGGTTCGACCCTAGTTCCTTTGTGAATCCCCAGCCGTGGTGGTCGAGCAAGTTGCATATGTACACACCGCCACCGAATCTCTCCAACTCATGGATGGTCGAGCTTCCCTTTTCCCTTACATGCACCACATAGCACCTGTGGGCCAAGGCTCAGCAAGAAAACTTAAACATGCTCATAAGCAGTTAATAGCATATTACAAAATCATAAATAGCATGCCTAGCAGTAATAGCCCTACTCATGGATGCATTCAATCCAGATAAGTGACTATAGAGTCACATCGGGGCTCGTTTCCCTAGATAAGTGATTGTAGAGTCACCCCGGTGCCCATTGCCCTATTCTCTATATAACTAGCCTTAGGGCTGGCCAAGCTTACCTGGCGCTTTATTTTCCAAGCGATCATAGGGTCGGTCAAGCATATACCACGCTCGTGGATAGGCCTAACCATATCGGCTTGTGCTCAGCACGCTATTGCCGCCCTTTACTTATAAGTCAAGCCTTTCAGCCTGCACTCAGCGCACTGTTGCCGCCCTCGACTTATAAGTCAAGTCTTTCGGCCTGCGCTCAGCACGCTATTGCCGCCCTTGACTCATAAGTCAAGCCTTTCAATCAGATAATAAAGACCAACATAAATCATTTAACAATTATCCATATACAAAGCACTCAAGCATGCTTAATCAAATAAGCACAGGCATAATCATAATCATGCTCATTCACAGGGGCCCGAGCCCTAATCATAACCTATGGTGCAGTTTTCTTACCTCGGGTCCAAGCACTGTATAAATAGAAACGACCCTCGAGTATGATCCCCTTCCAAGCCCTAGTAGTACCCTAGTCACAACCATAATAGAGGATATCCATCAATATCAAGCAAATAAAGGCTTCCGGACCGAGTCCTAGCCTCCGAGACCTCGAATTCTACTAAAGTGGGTAGTAGAATCCTTCTTGGGCCCTTAGGTTTCAGTCCCCGCAACTCGAAACCTCACTTGGAAATTCTTCCCAATTAGCGCCACAACGCGCCCCAAAGCAGAGAGCCTTGGACTTGTTTTCACTAGACACGCGTCGCGATGCAACACACCAGGCGCTGGGCTAAGGCGGTTCAAAAGAACCCCAACGCCCCTAAGTTCATACGGGCCGCAGCGCTCCAAGAACAGTGCCGCGGCACAACCCCATGAACCCAGATTTCCAACATTTTTCTTTGAGCCAAATCCCTCCACATTCATCCCAAAGTTGTACCAACGTCCCAATTGAGCCTTGCACTCTCAATAACACAACATAGGCAACAAAAACACCCTTAAAACTTCATTAAAACTCCATTGAAACCCAAAATCCCAGTTTGAGCTTCTAAGCCCAAGAACACTAAAAAACCAACCAGAAAATTCACCCAAAAACAGAGCATAAATCCTTACCTCAACTGAGCAACTCGACCCTAAGCTGCTCCTAAACCCAATTCCCAGCTCCAATGGTCCTCCAAGCTTTCCAATTCAAGCCCTTCTCTTCCAAAACTCAAGTAAGCCACACATAAACCCAAGGGAGAAAGAGAGTAACAAGGGAGAGAGAGAGAGAGAAAAAAAAAAGTGTTGCCTTATGTTTCCTCTTTGATTTGCCTAATTCTGAAGGCTTCTAGTGACTAAGTCCATCAATGGGCATGAAAAGACTAAAATGCCCCTTGCCTAATTCCTTAACTCTTTAATGCCCTCAAAGGCAAAAATTGACTTTTACCACTATTTCACACTAACCTCCATTAACACTAATATTCCCAATTAATCACCAATAAATTCTCATTATCTAATAATCCTCGGTAATGTACTAAATTACCAAAATACCCCTAGGCTCACCCCGTGTCGGGTATTTGACCCTGTTGTGACTAAACCGCTAACTTGCTCACTGGGATTGTCTCGTACCGAGTAACTCAAATATATCCACATAATAATGTGGTCTAAATCACAAAATACACATATTTACTGTAACGCCCCAAATTTTCTAATAAGGCTTAAGGGCCTTGATTAGTGTGCCCGGAGGGCATAATTGGATTATATGTGATTTAATGATTAAAAGCATGTTATATGATTATTTGAATATCTGAGACGCATGACTATGTGTATTAGTATGCATGTAGGCCCTGATTAGGTTAGAAGGGCATAATCGTAATTTTGGCCCATGAGGGCATAACTGTATATATTTGTGATAAATTGTCGAGACCACATTATTATGTGGATATATTTGTAATCTGTGACTCGAGACGATCCTAGTGAGTGGTTTAGTGAAAAAGTTACGGCGGGGTTTTATACCCGGCTTAGGGCGAGCCTAGGGGTATTTCTGGGAATTTAGAGAATATATTGGAGTCTATTTTGATATTGAGGAATATAATTGGTGATTATTTAGGTGTTGGGAAGTAAGTGGAAAATATTAAAGACACTCGAGGAATTAGCAGGAATTGGGTGAAATGACCAAAATGCCCCTAGGTGGATTAAAAGGCTTAGAAGTAAAGGGAGGGCAAATTGGTCATTTGGCTTATAAGGGATAAGATTTAAATTGCTTTATGCCTTAGTGGAAAGTTTAGAGACTGGAGGAAGTTAAAAGAAAAGAAGAAGAAAAAGAAAGAAGGAAAATAGAGGACGTATCTTCACCCATTCGGTTTAGGTTTCTACCTCAATTCCTAAAGGAATTTGAAGCTGAAACTCAAGGAGATTCTGGGCAGGAGCTTGGGGCTAGAGTCTTTGGTCTGGCTTGAGGAATTAGCAAGAGCAATCCATCCACTTGAGGTAAGATTTTGAGGTTAATATTCAGTTTCTGGTAATGGTGTTGAGCTGGTTTTTCTAAGCAAAGTTCTATGGGAATCCTAGGGAGTTGAGGCTGAGAATTTGAGAAGGAGAAGGCTAAGCAAGAGTGGGAGACAACCTAAGCAAAGCTCATCCAGCAAAGGTAAGGAATTCTAGCTCAAGTTATGTGGTTTTAGTTGTTGTTTTTATTGAGTTTCTGAGCTTTAGGTCCAGCCATGGTGATTCCTTTGATTTGGAGTGCATGTGATTGAGTTATGTGTGGTTGGGATGTTTGGGATGAGTGGAGGATGTTGGGAGGCTTGCTTTGAAGTTTTATTGAGGTTTGGTTGGGTTTTGAGTCGGTTTGGCTCGGGAAAATTCGAAGGAGAAAATGTTGTGCAAGGCTATGTTGTGACTAGCGCTACAGCGCTAGTCACTGGGCACTGTAGCGCTAGGCCATGTGTTCTGGGGCATTTTTGGCTCTATTTGTAGCGCTGTAGCGCCCTCCTTAGAGTGATGTAGCGCTACCCTGTTTCCAGAAATGGGTTTTTGGGTTATTTTCATGGGTTTTTGCCCAGGGGTTCGGGGTTCGATTCCACCACCCCGTTTGGTGGAATTAGGGCTTCCCGAGGGCTCAGGATTGGTCCCGATGCTAGGTTTTGGACTTGAGGTTTGGTGGTGATTTTGATCTATGGCTGTGACTAGGTGAACGCTAAGGCTCGAACGGGATCGTGCTTGAGGATCAAATTGAACAAAGCTAGCAAATTTAAAGGTAAGAAAACTGCACCCGGTTATGTGTTTGTGATGAGACTAAGAGCTCCCTATATCTGTATGATGTCATAGATGATATTATGCCATGGGACATGTGATAAACGGCCTAAGGGTGCCATAAATAATACTTGCGCACAGGGCGCGGCTCGGCCACCGGTAGCTGAGGACAGCTTAATATTCACTGAGCTCGGTTTAAGCGGGCCGGAGTCAGTGGAATAAATAGAGGGTGCGGCCTAAGGGCATTAACCCTAGTTATCGTATGTGAATTGATTTTTGATATGAAATGATATATTTGGTATGCTGAATACTTGATTGACATGAATGCTTAAACTGTTGAGTACATGCTTATGCGGTATGAGTTATCTGATTGTCTGTTGAATGATTATACTCTGTTATTGTGTTTTCTTGCTGGGTCTTGGCTCACGGGTGCTACGTGGTGCAGGTAAAGGCAAAGGCAAGTTGGACCAGTCCTGAGATGGAGAGCTGCGGGGCTGAATGTACATAGTCAGCTGTTCGGCCGCCACGGCCAAGGAGTGGAACAAGACGAGAAATGCTTAACCGTCTATTTTGCCTTAGAGTGGCTAATCATTATATCTAAATCTTGAATCTTTTATAAGCAGTCTTTAACTTATTACTTGTGGGATCCCATGTAAAAAGAATGTTTATTTAAAAGAAATGAAGCTCTGAGACCAAAATCTTTAAACCCTAGTTTAACTATAGTTTTGGTAACACGTTTTAATCAAATGACTTAATTAGCGAGTCTTGCACCTTTGTAAACACACAGTGTAACGGTCTTGGCTATCCAGGACGTTGCATTTACAAATATACCATCAACAAGTTAAAATTACGAAAATACTCATTCTAATAAGAAACGAGCCAACATGCATATTTAATACACTTAAACATGTAAACATAATCATATTATAATATAACTCACATAATTCACATAATAATATACACATATCACGTAAACACATAATTACTCCAATTATTATCCTCCAGACCCCCTAACCAAGACACTAAGTCTTATTAGGGAATTTAGGACGTTACAGGATAGATGATGAAATTAAATACCCTAGTTTTACATTCATTGAATTAATTTGTTTTTATTTGTTATTTGTTAATTGTTAGTTTCGTCAATTCTTGTTTTTGTTCTTGATATTCTTGAATCTAAGTTTTAGTATCCAAATAGAATTAGGAAATTAATTATTGATAATTAATAAATAATCTTTGTGGGTTTGACACTCTACTTGTTTAGTTTATTACTTGTTACAATTGTATATACTTGCATAGTACATAATTTACACAACAGGATGTAGGTGATTACCAAGAGGTCAAACCACATAAAAATCATTTGTATTCTTTTATCTATTATTCTTGGGATTCATAAATTCGCTAATTATCATTGCTTTTAATTCAAACTGTAATTAGCCATTTTAGTGATCAACAACAAATATACATATAATGTATCCATTAATATTTATGATCACTAATATATTAATATATTCTTATTTATTTTATAAGTATGGATAATATATTATACTATTAGTATTTATTTTCTCTAATACTTAATTACTTTTCTAAATTATTACTAACTAGAAAGCATAACCGTGTTTTGCGCAGTTTTTTTGTAATTATTAAAAAATATATTTTTTAAATTTTTTTGGGAAGATTGTTTGGCAAGGATACGTAGGCGTGTTTTGACTCCAATTTTTTTTTTATGATTGTATTCATTATATAACGAATAATTAAAGTGTCGAAAATAAACTTCAAACAACTTGTTATACGCGTAATTTTATTTATATATTTATTATTATACACTTTGCATGGTTTTTTTTAATAAATTTATACACTATGTATTAGGGCCGGCCCTGGGCATAGGCGGGCTAGGCCCATGCCTAGGGCCCACCCCTACCCCAGGGCCCATTTTATTTAAAATTAGTTTAATTTTATATTACTAAATATTAGTTTAATTTTATTTAAAATTACATAAAAAAATTACATGTACAAAATGGTCTATTTTTTTCAAATTTATTAAAACTGTCTTAGGCCCACTTTTTTTCAGGGTCGGCCCTGCTATGTATAAATAAATTTATACATACTGTTAGTATTTACAATTCCTATTACTTAACGGTCCTTGCTTAATTATTTATATCACTTATTTGTAATATTATTTTCCATTTGATATTTTTCACAAATTTTACCAAGGAGGTTGATTGAATTTTCTTTAAACTTTCTTAAAATTTTAATAGAGTTGAATTATTTGTGGGTAATAAGTAAAACTTTTTTTATTATATAAAATAGAGTCGTGGAATAAAAAAAATGATATGATTAGAAGTAAAGTTAAAAGATTATTCCCATAAAGAGAAATTAATAGACTACCATCGTAAATGCTTGTTTATTCATTCATGTATGCTGCAATCCCTAGCAATTTGAGTTTTTATGCTTAATGAGGGATCATAAGTTAAAGGGTGATTCTCCAGTATACCATCCAATTTTGGGTGCATCGGTGCACCATTTTCTATTTTCTATGCTTGGATGGTTTTTGGCACAATTTTTTTTATTACCATGTACATTTTAGAGTATTTTGCAAAATTTTAGAAAATTCTTAATAATTTAAAGTGCCAAAAATATAAGGTAAACATGCAAATTTTAACGTGTATAAAATAAACAATCACGTGTGCAACAAACTATTTAAGTCATGTTATTTGTACTATAAATTATTCGGAATTTCTTAAAAATTTGCAATATGCTCTAAATAACGACAATATATACGATCATCAAAAAAATGGTGCCGAAAATTATTTATGTACCAAAATAAGAGAGGGTATACCAACACACCCAAAAATAGAGTGTGTATTGTAGAATTTCTCAAAGTTATATTTGTTGGGGTTTTATGCCCTAATTAAAACTCAATTTCTTTGTAATCCCATTTTATTACCAATAAAAGAATAGAAATTATTTTGTGACTTGGTCAATCACTTTGCTCACATATTTTATTTTCTTGATTATTTGTTTAATATAAACTTCTATTAAATCCCGAGCATATAGCTAATCATATTTATAGTGACATAATCACAGTGGAATGTAAATATAATTATATGTTCAAAATAAGTTAGTCCTAAGATTAGTAGTGCACAAGATTTACACTGACTTGCCAATCTACGATATAATCTACTTACACTGTAGTGTTATGTTCTTTCCAGAACATTTGTAGTGTCTTGAAATTTTACTTAGCTAGATAGTAGTAGTAGTAGTAGTAGTAGTAGCAGTAGCAGTAGCAGCAGCTAGTAGTATTTTAGTTTTTGTGGATAATGATTCAAGCAGGGATATTTTTAGAAACTCATAGAAATAGTTATGGATTTTATAAGTTTAACATATAGTTTAGAAATATTAATTATAACATAAGGTTTGATTTATAAAGCTGGTCCTATAAATATTATTTATTATAACCTAAGGTTTAGATAGAATTATTAAGAGCATGCCACTTGTCACAAGCATGTTTATTTGAGGATTTAAAAAATTTAGATGAATAAATTAATAGTGGATGAATCTAGAAGCTCTAAAACCTTCCAGCAGATGTTAGGATCACGTTTTACTCAGTCAAAGTTGTTTTAACAAACTTCAAATATGTTGAAAATGTGCAAAAACATGTTTAAAATATCAGTGTATGCCGATATATCCCAGCTATAGGGGCTGATATGTCGCCTACGAGAGATACATAAAACACGTCGACTTCGCACGAACAAAACCACGAAGGCTCGGGGCATAGGCATAGGCGATATATTGCCTAGGGTAGAGCGATATATCGGGCCTTGGGCCAGTTTTTGAAACTTCGTGGAATCCAAGCTAGAAACAGCCCTCAACAATTTGGACTTGCTCTTGAATGTTTTTGACCGAGTTCTGGGCATCTGTTGAAACAAAAATTCAAATCTTTTCAATTTTTATGCATTTATTTATTCATTTTAAAAGGGGTTAGTTTCACTCCTTGAATCCTATAAATAGAACCTAGTACTCAGCCATTTTATTTATCATTCAAGCATTCTTCAGAGCCTCCAAGCTGCTAAGTTTATTCTTGAGAGAAAACACTAGGGTTTGGGATTTAAAAGCTTTTCCAATCTAAGCTTTTCTAAACACTTGGGAAGTAAGATATAGTGACTTTTCTGTTTTAAGGTGTAGATCAGAGTCTAGATCATTCAAGGTATTCTTATCCTCAAGTTTAATCCATCATAGTTCTTTTATTTTCTTCCATTTTTCTTTCAGATCCTAACTCATTGTTATGGCTTTTTGGTTAGGTGTTTAAGTTTCTTGGAACTTAAGGTTCTTCGATAAGTTTCTATCTTGATGGTTTAGATCTCCTTTTCATCTCCATTTCTTTAGAAACTTATGATTCTTATTGTTGGTTTTTAGGAGTTTTCCAATCTCGTTCTTGTCTCCATTATCCCGGTTTTTTGTAAGGAAAATAGGTTAGATTATATGTGTTATGATATGTTTATGTGATATGTTGATATGTTATATATGTTTTATGTTATAGCTGCTTGGGGCTTATAGTTGCTTAGATAGCAAACCCCAAGATTTTTTATCATTATCGTGGTTTAGAGTTATGATTTACCCTACCTCGAATAGTAGACAGAGGATCTAGATGGGTTATCATATACTACCTTGTGATCTAACCTACCTCAGTTAGTAGACTGAGGACCTAGATGGTTTTATCACATGTCACGGAAATGAGTTAGTGGCCATTAATATTGTAGTCCTATATGATATACGTTTTTACGTCATATGTTTTATAGTATATGTTTTATGATATAGTCTTATGATGTATGATATATGTTGTTAGTAGATTTTCCTTGTTGAGCATTATGCTAATTCCTTTTATTTTAGATGGTGCAGGAAAATAAACTTGGAAGGCAGGATAGATTCGTGGAAGCTTGGCATGTGTATTGGGAGATTGAATGGACTGCTAGAAGATCGAGGATGACGTTGTTTCAAGTCTTTTAAATTTATGTTCTTGTGTATTTCCGCACTTAGTTTTTGAACAATTAACTAAAGTTTATGTTTATTGTTTTTTTTAACAATGGGATCCAATACCATATTTTGTATTTCGTACCGTATTTTGGATTTTTAATAAAGTTCTAATATTTTAAGTATATATGTATTCCAAAATAGTAGCTATGTCTTAGTAGTTTTTAATGGTCCGAGGTCTTAGAATTAGTCGGGACATTACAACATTAGCAAAGTAGATAAGATCGGATGTATTTGTTACATCGGACAGGAGCGATATTGACAGTAGATAGGATAAGTAAATATACAATTATTATCTATTCTAGTCATATCATATAGTTGATCATAGGTCAATTCAATCTCAATTCTGAGTGGTTAATATTCTAACTGATTGTATTATTTGAGTTCTTTGACTTGTTCGTTTTTTGCTTACCTTACGGACTAGCCCATACTTACATCTTGGGAACTCGGTAGTATAATTGAATGGGAGTGTTAATCATAGATATGAATATCCATAGCTTCTGGTGAAGAAGTAAAATGATGGTTTCCTTTTAGTTTGGTTCAAGGTGCTAAATGATAGATATCTCATTTCAGTAATTAATATTAGTTTAGTGAAATGTCATTTACAAGGAACTAAGTGTTTTAAGGATAAAATACAATGAGAGATAAAACGGTATTTTAGTCTCATCTCATTGTAGACCGTCTATAGAGGATTGAGTGACAATTATGGTTGTAACAATGGATAATTAATAACGTATATATATTTGTTATATAGTGTTCTGTGAATTCAAGAGTGCAATTCTGAGTCTTTAGTAGAGTCGCGAGGAATTAATTAGTGAATTTATTTGTTAAATTTATGATAACTTCTTGGAGCTTGATTTCATAGGCTCATGGTCTCCACTGTACCTTGGATAAAATCATTTAGATAGTTTCAATTAATTGATTTAATTATCAATTAGAATTATCAAAGTTGATCAGGTCAATTTTGGATAGTTTCACTGAGTTTTACAATTTAGAGAAGAAAAGAGATTTTAGGGAAGATTTATTAATTAAGACAAATTGGTGTCTAAATTAATAAATAGTTTAGACATTGGGAGATACATTACAAACTAAAAATAGTTTATACATGTATATTACTTTACGCTATGACTTTTTCTATTCTTATTTTATTCTATTATTTAATTTCTTTTTAAATAGTATTGTAATTTATATATATATATGTCATGTACCCATGTAAATATATATCTATATTAATATTGTGTTTATATGTCATATATGTAGAGATTATTGATATAAATATTTATACATATTATAGATTTGTAATTCATTCTATTATATATATATTAAAAAATGAACTATTTTTTATTAAAATTATAGACAATATTTTGTCCTAATTTTTTAAATACATTTATATCATACATTATATCAAAATCTTTTATTTATTTTTATGATATTATTTATTTATTTAAAATTTATATGGTAATTAAAAAATTATAATAAAAATAAATACATGTTTACAACTTTAAAACTAAACAAATATATACTACACAATCTATATATATATATATATAAATAAATACTAGTAGAAGCCGGCCGTAATCCTCCTACTTACTCCCTATTCAATAAAAAAATATAAGTACTATTACTATTGTTATTTTAGATTTCATTATAATATCAATTATCTAAATTTTGTAAAATTACCCTCATATTAATTTTTGGTATCTGAATTTTAAGAATATTTTACTTGTTTGGTTCTCATATTATTTTTGTTTTAAGTTTAACAATAATTTGAGGATTAATAATTTTATAAATCATGAATCAAATTTGTGATTAAGAAGCATAACTTTAGATAAACATTAAAATTTGAAAGAACGATAATTGTAAATTGAGTGTATATGAGACACTTTTTAATGATAAACAAATTTAAAAACTTTGCATGATACAATTTTACTTAGTTTTTCATTTCCTCTTTAAAACAGCAAAAAACTACGGAAGCAAAGTCTATTAGTTCATGTGGATGATGCTATAATTTGTTTGCCACAATAATAAATAAATAAAATCATTTAAATTTTAACAAATTATTACTATTTTTTGTGTTTGTGTGTTAAATAATACTTTTTTTTTTGTGGAACAAATGAAATAATACATTGTTTGCAAGAAGAGTTCTAGAATTTACTAATACAACGCATCCATTTTCAAAAGGCGAACGTACGATACATTTTTCCTAGGAGAAGTTTCATAATTTTATTTGCATATATTCTCAAAATATTCTAATCATTGGATATATCATCAAAACTTGTTGGAAGCTAAATATATATATATATATATAAATATATAAATATATATTATAGGTAGAAGCAACTTAAAATGTCAATTTATTTTATTTTAAAGTTGTAAACATGATTATTCAAATATATTTTTTTATTATATTTTTTAATTATCATATCAATTTTAATAAATAAACAATATCATAAAAATAAATAAAAGATATTTAATATAATGTATGACATAAATGTATTAAAAAAATTAAGGCAAAACATTGTCAATAATTAGTTTACTTTTTTTTAATATATATATATATTATAGAATTAATTATAGTTCTATAGTATATATAAATATTTATATCAATAATCTATACATATATGACATCTAAACACAACATTGACATAAATATATATTTACATGGCTACATAACACAAAAACAGAAAAAGTCATAATGTATATTTAAAGTCATAGTCATAAATATATATTTACATGGCTACAATAATATTTAAGAATAAATTAATAAAAAAAATAACATAAGAACAGAAAAAGTCATAGTGTATAGTATACATGCATCAACTATTTTTAGTTTTTAATGTATCTCACAATGTCCTTTGGTGAATTTGATAAAAAAAAAAGAGCTCAAATCACTTGATAAAAAACAAACTATCACACAAATTTATAAGATTAAAAAAATGATAAATATGATTTAATTTTTTAAATTATCATAAAATATCTTAAAATATCATATTTTAATTAATTAATTAATTAATTAATTTTTGTTTAAGTTTATGTTTGTTCTAGTTTTTGAATTTCGCTTTGATAACAAGAGAGTATATATTATATGTTTAATATACTATTAATATTATATGTGAATTTTAAATTTATTAAAACATATAATCTAATTAAAATTGTTATAAAATGTATGGTTTTTATATAATATGTTTAATTAAATTTTCATAAATAAATAAAAACACACTATTATGCGTAAGGGTGTTTAATTATGCTTTTCTCTAAGTTTAATTAAATTTTATTTAAGTTATAAAATGTATGATTTTATTATTTCGAAATAATTATTATTGTAAAATATTTAAAAGAATATCTTATTTTAATTTGTTTAATTATTTATTTATTTAATTTTATTTAAGTTTAATTTATATTTATAATCTAATGTTAAATATAATAATATTTTATTAAAGATAACGAAAAAATAAAAAACGGTTAAAATAAAAAAAAATTTGTTATTTACACATTTTTTATACCGAAGATGTATATATTAATACAAGCACGCTATTATGTTTTTTTTTTATCATATATTAATGATAAGTGCCACGAATAAAATTGTAATAAGATATCATAATTTTTTTTGGACAAAATATCATAAATTATTTTTGGCATATGTATATCATTATCATTTTTTTAAGCTTTACCCTAAATATCTTTCTTATTCATTGATTATTTACTTTTATATTCTCAGTATACTCAAATTCTAACCATTGAACCTTTTTATCTAATGGTGTATTATTGATGTAAAAATTGGTGTAAAATACACAGCATGCAAAAACGAATATATAATTTTTAATTACAACCGAAAGATTGGTTGGTAGAAAGAATTGAAAAAGCTTATTTATGACCAAAGTTTCGCCAAAGACTTGTAACTTGAATATTTTACCCAAACTTAGAACTCTCTTTCCATGTGTTGGTTTCTGGCCTAACCAAACTTCCATTGTTAGGACTAGGAGCTAGTTCCCCAGTTTCATAACAGCTCCAAACTTAGACCCCATCGACTCTAAATGCACCATTCATTTCATTTGATTTCATTATCTTTTCACAATAACAACACTCCAAGAAAAAGAACACGTACTGTCTAACGCCCCTCCCACAAACCAAACCAATACAAGTATAAATTGTTTATATGTAAAGAATTTCTATATGGTTGCTAATAGAATTATGTTATATGATCTTGTATTATATGCAGACAACTCCTTTCATAAAGTCAAGTTTAAAAATTTCTCGTTCCTCGTACATTATATTTTCTAGCAAACATAACAGAACTCATAGAATAATGTACCCTTTTATTGATATTCAAATTAGTACAAAGCATATATAAGAAGGGGTTAGACAAAGAACACTTGGCTACCCTCATATTATGTCACATTAATAACATATAAACTAAGCTTGTACAATTGTTGCAATTCCAACTTTCCGAGAATATTTGACACTTTTGGACTCTTCGGCTACCCACAGCTCCGGTATTGCTTCTTTGATGTTATGAATGCTCTCTAACGCATAATCTACACCGGCAATTCGGTGAGAACAACCAACCTATACAAACATTTCATACCAAATTGATTAGAGAACTATTCTAAAAGCCCCTTCAAAAACCAAAAGCTCAATATAAATCATTCCACAAAAGTTACCGGCGGCAGAAACTTACCCAAACAGTGGTGAGGCCCAGTTTTTTCCCAGTTTGGATGTTAAGGATGTTGTCATCAAAGAATACCTGAACAAAAGAAACCAATACTTAGTAAACAGCAGTACTAGACAATATTCAAGTCCATATATATCCAATGTACAACCATTATCTTACCGCTCGTTGAGGGTTGATTTTCAGCATCTTGAAAACTTCATCAAATGAATTGTCAAATGGTTTGCAGACAACTGGAGTCTTTGGAAGAGCTGAATCTCCATTGTTACTGCTTGGTCCCAACTCAATTTCATCATTGCTAACAGCAGGCATAACTTCCTTATAATTGGGATTTAGAGTCTCAAAGCATATAATATCCTGAAAGCAATCCTCCAATCCAAGCCTGCTAAGCGCTCTAGCCGCATGATTCTTGTCCGCATTTGTAAAAATCTGCACACAAATCACCAACACTGTTAAGAGGACATCCTTCTATAGAAAATTACTCAAAAAAAACCTCATTCTAAAGATCAAACAAACAACATTATAGGTGGGCAGTTGTTGAAAATGCTTGATGTCAAAAGTGAGAAAACTTACAACTTTCGGAATAGGAATGCTGAGCAAAAGACTCCTCAGAACATGGTCAGGTTTAAGCAGATTGTAAGGCAATCTCCCATGGACGAAACTGCAAGGCAAGTTTGTTTTGAATTAGATGTATGTCACATACTTCTATATAAGATACGTACTCAACTGTAATTTACAAATTAAGAAAGAAAAACGATTCAGTACCTGTGGAAGTCATCAAAGTCAAATCCATAGCCCATAGCCTGGAAAGAAAAAACCCAAAAAATCAAACTTGTTAATCAACGTTCTCTAGATGACATGCTTTCTACCTTCTGGGCAATAGTATATGAAAAAGAGTTGATTAGATATTTACCTTAAGACCAGCCATTGTAGTCCCATAATTCTTGTACAAAGAGGAACATAGTTCAGGAACTTTATCCTCCTCTATTTCAAGCTTTTGAATCATATATTCTACAATGGAAACGTCACAAAAATTTAATCTTTATTCAAACTGTTAAAGTTTAGTACGTATTTTGGGCAAAAAACATAGCAAAAAATTTAATGAAAATGCTCTAGGCATGAATGTGAAGCATATTTACCTTTAATGTTCTTGGTGACTTGAGCTGAAAGACCCGAAGCCTTAGAATAAAGAGTGTCATCCAAATCTGAAAGTAAAATATTAGAGGTTAACACATATGCAGTTTCAATGTCAATAAAAAAAATTAACAAATACAATAAAAAAACCATGAAGTTTATGCTTTAAAATTATAAATTAAGGCTTACCAAAGAGAAGACAGTCGTATTTTGATTCTAAAGATTGTTGGAACTGATCCTTGTTTTCCATTTTTGATCAATAATTTGCTCTTAACTTAAGTCAAAACTAAAAAAAATGAAGGAAAAAAAATTAGCACAAAACAAATGGACAAATAATACTCAAACACAGTTGCATCAATGAAACGAAAAATCAAAATCCTGAAATGTTACAATGGTACAAGACTATGTCACTAAAAGATGTAATTTTTTATGTAACCAAACAAAATGATCGTAAATAAACCCCAAAAACTTGTAAGATCAAAAACCCAAAATAGAAAACACAATCAAAAGAAGAAAAATAAAACTTATGAACATTTAACATCAACAGATCAAACTGAAAGCGACACTGATTTTCAAACTCAAACGCCATTTTCACCCAACCATGACCCCCACACACAACAACATCAACAAAAATCAGAAAATGTGATATCACAACAATAAAGATCACATTTTTACAAAACAATGAAACACACACAAAATAAAAACGGAGTGAAGAATACCAGATCCAAAATGGCCGGTTCTGAAGGAAATGAAGATCAAAAGAGAAAAGTGGACTGAGGAGAGAAAGAGAGAGAGAGAGAGGGGGTAACGTTTGGTGTAATGAGGAGGGGAATGGGGGGATTTTATTGGATGCAAGAGCGAACATCTAGAAGGAAAAAAGAAGAAGAAAAATAAAATAAAATAAATCTCCAAAGAAGTCTTAGCCTAGACAAATTGACTCGCTCCACGTGGTCTTACAAAACATTGCCACGTTTCATTTTCATGTGAAACTGTCCATTTCACACTTCCCTGTAGGGTAGGCTGTAGCAGCCGCTTCTCATTGACCAACTGTCCCTCTCTCTATTATTTTTATATCAAGTATTTGATTGATAACAGCGTGCGAAGCATTAATTATTAATTTTTTGTGGCAGCATTAATTAAGAATAATAAAAAAATTAATAATAAAATAAAAAGTTCCACACGTGGTGACGCGGTTGCCACGTACTAGCTCCAGAGCCAGACGCCACAACGCTTTAAGAAAGGTAAGTTAACCGACCAACCGATTCAATGCTTCAAAATAATTAATCAAAGAAATTAAAATGGTTTTCTTTCAAAGTATTTGACTTTATTATCAATGTTTTTTAAGGACTTTATTATCATATATTTAGTCACAAATGACGTCTTTTTTTTTTCAGTAAGTAATATATTTCATTAAAAAGAATAATAGTGTAATACAAATAGAGAAGAAGGAAAAGGCTTTTGGGTGTACAAGTTTTATATTAATGTTAAGTGCATGTACAACGAACACACTAGAAAGTAATATTCTCTATGAAGTACCTAACTCAGTAAAATAAAGGAATTTGTAGAGAATGTAAGAACTAAAGTCAACATTTTATGGAAGACCGATCCAAAGTAACATTAAAGTCTCATATTTTGCTTGAATAACTGAACGCAACCTACAAAAAATATAAAAAAAATTGATATGAGTATTAAACTTTTAAGAAGGTAATAACAAGAAAAAAAAATATAGTCTCTTGAAAAAAAATTGTTCTTTTATTTTTTTTTTCTTTCCAAGGGAATCAATAAATAGTACAATTTTAACTACCATGCGTTGGGCTTTAGCAGGGGCTTCTTGCTTTGTAATAAGAGGGTGTAGGTTAGATTTGGAACCAAGCTAAAATATTATATATATATATATATATATATGTATATAGACTGATATTTGTCCCCAAATGTGATGATATTGGTCTTGGAAAGTAATAGTGTTGCTGCATTTTTTATTCCCCTCGTGATGAGATCTGACACTCATTCTCCATAAGTGTTCCTAGTGGGTTGTGTCCCGTTAATAATTAGAAACACTCATTCTCCATAAGTGTTCCTAGTGGGTTGTGTCCCGTTAATAATTAGACATAAATTTAGAGATCATTGTTATGTTTTGTGCTACAATATACATATTCATGTAATGAATTTCAAAATAAATAAATTAGTACTTTTTTTTTAAGCTTTGAGCTTTACAATATACAATATACATATTCATTACTTTTGAGACTTTTTCTAAATTTGTTTAATTAATGCATTTGTTTAGGTTGCTAGCAACACTGAAGTTCCACATATATATTTAAATTTTGTGCAATTTCAGAAGTTTAAATAAAATTAGAAATCACTCGAGGGTTGGTCAATGGAAAGCGGCTGCTCAAGAGGAAAATATTGAGCATAAGAACATATCTATTTTAAAATAATGGTTTTCTTTCAAAGTATTTAATTCTTACAAGGAAAACAGAAAAAGTGTAATTGTGTTTCTATGCTCAATATTTTTTATTTTTGTCTTGGTAGATCTCTAAAAGATCACAAAGTTAACAATAAGAACAATGTTATTGTATTTTTCTATTAGCTATTAAGTCATTAGTTGATCATACGTTCTTGGTCTTTGAAAGTGTAGAAATGGTTGAAAAATAAACGGTTTGAATGGGAGTCATAACCGGACATTTTCTACAATATACCAACTACATTGAATTATCATGCTAGCAACATAACCAAATAGGGGCGGACCTATATCACATCTAGTAGGACAATTGCCTCCATTCACACTTAATTAATTGTTTATCGGAAATTCTAATGTAGGTTCTCACTTTTGTCTCTATCAATAGGGGGTGCTTTTGTTTTTTACATGTAAATAAATTATAATCCATATTTGTTTATACGATATTGTATATTATAGTTATAGTAGATATTTTATCAATTTTTTATAAATTCTAAATAATTTATAGTATCGAAATCAGGGTTCAAAAAATATGTTTTACAATAGTATAAAAAAATCAGACACGTACAACGGACTGTTTAAACCCTAGTATCAGCATTGTAAATTATTCATAATTTTTAAAATAATTGGTGGGATATCTACTATAACTATAATGTACACTATTATATAAAAAAATTATATTATAATTTTCTATGTGACGAAAACAAAAATGCTCCTCACAATAGAGACAAAAATGATACCCATATGTATATTTACAAAAAATCTCTGGTATGGACTTCACTTTTAACTCTTGTTCTTGGGTTTTTTGAAAAATTCTGAAGAGCTCTTAATGGCATTATGGGGTTGGTTGACTAGATCTTTGGAAGCGACTTTTGTATTTTTAAAATCTCAAAAGTTCTTTTAAAGTTAGTTTGGTTTCTTATAAACTTTGGATTTTAGCTCTAAAAAATCTTTTATGAAGAAGCTAATAATAATTTTTTAAAAGGAAGCTTCTTGGAAAGCTTAAAACTAATATAGAAATTCAGTCAATCTAATATTCTAGAGTATTTTGGCAATAAATTATTAGATATTTTTAACTTTTTCAGTAAGGTTATTAATATACATTTTTGGGGATAATTTTTGGGTAACCGGATACACTCTTTTCATGTGTTTTAGTAACCGGATAATTTTTGGCGCAATTTTTTTTTTTTTTTATGATTGTACATACAATAGTTATTTAGAGCATCCTATAAATTTTTAATAATTCACTAAGCCGAAAATAAGGTTCAAATAATTTGTTACACTCATGAATTATTTGGAACCTTGTTTTGTAACTGTAATTTATTCGAAATTTCCTGAAAAAATTTGAAGAGTGCTCTAAATAACTGTAATGTACCTACCCATAAAATACAAATGTACCTACCCATAAAATACAATTACATCAAAAATCAACAAAGTACCAAAAACAAGAGGGGTGCGTCACTACACCTAAAAATGGGGGTGGACCATAGAAACCTCCTATACTTTTTTCTTGTAAAAATGTTAAAAGTCAATAATAATTAAGGGGCTTCTCCAGTACACCACAAAAAAGAGGTACATCGGTGTACCTCAAATCTGGAATTAGTAATGGATGATTTTCGAAGTAATTTTTTTTATTATTGTTATCCCAAAATTTGAAAAGGATGATGTGGCAGTAAAATTGACACGTGGCATGGATTAGTTGGGTGATCTGGCTTAGCAGTAGCCCAATGCATCAGTGAAAAATTTGGACTGCTTGAGAGATGCCATAATCAAGTCAAATACACCCGAGGAGAATACTTGGGCTAAGGTGTGCTTGGCTCGGACCCTTGTCCGAGAAGCCCAAGTGTTTGGTTCAAACCCAAGTCTAAGGAGCTTAAAGGATGGGTTTGGACTTTGGCCCGAGGGACAGAAGCAGCAGGTCCGATCGGACCTTAGCTTGAGGAGCCCCTAGATGCTTGGCTCGGACCATGTCCGAGGAGAACCTCTTGGGTGATTGGCTCGGACCATGTCCGAGGTAAGCTTCCAAGATGTTTGGCTCGGACATGTCCGAGGTGAGCTTCCAAGATGGTTGGCTCGGACCAAGTCCGAGGAGAGGTCCCATGCATGCCAAGGGATGGACTTAGATTTTGGCCAAGGAGAGGCCACAAAAGGTCCGATCGGACCTTAGTTGGAGGAACCAAGTGCTTGGCTCGGACCTATCCGAGGTGAGCTTCCAAGTGCTTGGCTCGGACCTATCCGAGGTGAGCTTCCAAGATGTTTGGCTCGGACATGTCCGAGGTGAGCTTCCAAGATGGTTGGCTCGGACCAAGTCCGAGGAGAGGCAAGGGTGATTGCCTCGGACCCTAGTCCGAGGAGAAGGCAAAAATAGGTTCGATCGGACCCTAGTCCGAGGAGCCAAATTACTTGGCTCGGACCTTAGTTCGAGGTATGCTCAAAGAGGTTGGCTCGGACCATGTCCGAGGAGAGCCAATGCATGTGGCTCAGACCTTGGTCAGAAGACGATCTTCATCAACAAACAAACTAGACTACGTCAAATTCCCGGAAACTACTTCAGTAAGAATCGGTCTGGGCACCGCGGGAATCTCTCATTCCTCACTCAAATTGAGGAATCTGTTGTATTTTAATTATTTCTTGTAATTTAAATATAATATGAATAATAAAATATCTCTATCTGAAGGGGATATCAGTTGAGGATCCCAAGCCTATAAATAGAGGGTTGGTGGGATCGTAAAAGGACTTTTTGGGAAAATTGAGAATTAGTCTATGTTCTAGAGAGAGAAAGTGTGTTTTTCTTGAGAGAATCCCTTTTTTGTATTATGGAATATTTACACTTTAGAAACTCAGTTGACACTGGTTCATCTGATCTTGAGTGCGAATAAAGTAATAAAATCTCTAAGTGGATTAGGCTATTACCGGCTGATCGGGGCTGAACCACTATAAAATCTCTTGTGCTATTTACTTTCATTGATTAAACTATCTGTTGTCGTTTACATTCTCTTGAAGGCTTGTCGTTATTGACGTTCTCACATCGTTGGCTAAAAACACAGTCAACAATTATATTGCAGTTATTTAGAACATCGTATAAATTTTCAGTAAATTCCAAATAATTACAGTGTCAATATCCAAGTTTAAATAGACTAATTTTTACACGTGCAACAAATTTTTAACCATTATTTTCGACACTGTAAATTATTCTGAATTTTTTCAAAATTTGCAAGTAAAGTTGGCCAATAATTAATTATAGGAAGGTAGCGCTTTTCCAAACTTTTTTCAAAGAATACTATTAGTCCACATTGGTGTGAGTGAATATTATTAGGAGGAAATTACATTTTATATGAGATTTTTAATAGTGTGCAAAAGTATGGTTTTTTTTTTCCAAAAAAAGTTAATCTATGCATTTTTTTAAAGAATTTTCACTTTTATGAGTTTATTTTCTCATATTTTTGTATAAAAGTTGGTTTACGTCATAGTTTTACTCTTGATCAAGTTTTATTAATTTGGAAGAGTATGTTTGTAATTTGATTATTATTTTTTTAGCTTATTTGTTTTTTATATATTATTTTTGTATTACTAATTTTATATCAAATTTTTCTTTGGTTGTTTTGCATTTTTTTTTTTTGAAATATGAATTGTGTTTAAAATTATTTTTTATTTATTATAAACATTTTTTTTCTTTTTTTTAGATTGTACGTTTCTTTTATCAAATTCTGGGCAAGGTAACCAGTAACTTGATTGATCTTTGACAGTTATGTAAAAAAAAATCCTAGAGCTAGGTTAAATAACATGTACCAAGAGGGGTAACCATTTATCCTGAGATGAGTAACTTTCTGTCATAAGAGGGGTCACCAGTTATCATAAGAGGGGTGACGGGTTACTCATATTAAATATGAAAAGAAACATCAAATTTGAAGAAAAAAGAGGAAGAACACTTCATTAAAAAATGAAGAAGTAACTACAATTTTAGTAACATAGGTACCAAATTACCATAAAGAACCAAAAAATATACACACACATTAGAATGTGAAGGTAACTAGTTACCTCAGAAATATACACACAAAGAACGTGAAGGTAACCAGTTACCCCTAGAAATATACACACAAAAAACGGGAAGGTAACCAATTACTACAGATCTGAAGATAGAAAAAAAAAAAAAAAGCAGATCCACCCCCTTTCCCTTCTCTAGATTTGAATGTTCCCATCAGGATAACTAGTAAAATTAATTTGAATATTTTTACATATAATAGAAAAAACGATAAAAAAATTACAATAATAAAAGATAATCAATAAAAAAAATAGTAAAATAATTGTGTAATGTTAAAATATATGTGTGAAAAAAAGGAAAAAAATGGAATGAGAAAAGAATAAGTACAAAAAATGAAGAAAAATGAAGGTAAAAAAACTTATGAAAGAAAAATAAAAAAATATGAAAAAAAAAACAAAACAAAAGAAATGATGAAGGAAAAAAACAGATGATTGAATAAAAATGAAAAGAAAAATAAGAAAAATAATGGAAAATGGAAATAAAAAAATATGAATGAAAAAAATGAAAAAATGAAAAGAAAAAAAAAGCTCATATGTATGAAAAAAATGGAATGAGAAAATAATAAATACAAAAATGAAGAAAAAATAGAAGGAAAAAAATGAAAAAAATAACTGAAAAAATATGCACAAAAAAAAAAACAATACAAATGAAAAAAAAATAGATAAATGAATAAAAATGAAGAAGAAGAAGAAGAATGGAAAGAAAAAACACGATGAAGGAAAAAATTGGTAGAAAAAAAAATAAAAAATGGAAAGAAAACAAGTAAGGAAAAAAATAAAGAAAAAATATCTGAAAAAATAAGTAAAAAATGAAGAAAAAATAAAATAAAATTACCTATGATAAAAAATGTTGCATTTCAATATTTTAGTTAGCTACTAATTGTGTTTCTCATACTTTGATTTTTTTTATTTAATAAATTTTTCCATATAAATTAAGAAAAATATAATTCCCATATTTTTATATATTTATGATATAAAAGCTATATTTTTTAAAAATCCACGTTGGTAATTCCACGATAAGGCAATAAATTTGAGTTTTTTTTTTTTTTTGTTAGTAATTCAATGTGTATATTATTGTGAAGAATACGACATTTAAAAAAAAAAATGTGAATCTTAATCTACAAAAGATCATTGATCACAAGTAGGGCTGGGCTGAGTGGTAGTAGAGGTCCTATGTAAAATTTGTTATTTTTTTAAAATTTATATATAAAATGATATTATTAAATTTTTTGGAGGCTTTTGTACATATAAAAAAATTGGGCCTCATTAAGTGGGGCCCTAGGCACAGGTCTGGCCTGCCTGTGCCCAGGGCCAGACTTGATCACAACTACTACTAGTCAGTAGACTAACTTTTTTTTTTTTTTAAATGGGGAAAAGGGCAAAAAATATTATATTAAAAAAGAAGCTATTAAAATAGGAAAATTATAATGAGATATGACACAATTTAAATATGAGTATTGTTATTTAGTACCTTAATGTGTCTAACACCACAAGATGTGATGTCACGATCCGAGCCCTAAATAGTGGCAGATGTGTAATATCCATAATTTGGGTGGTCAACAGTCAAACTTTGACCCTTGTTGGAAAATAATGTTCATATGCGATCCTTTAGTTTATACTAAGAACTACAATAATCATAAGTCCAAAAATAATGGAATAACTCCAATAATTATATTGAAAATAATTGTAATAAAATCATGATCACTCTCATCATATATAGTTTAAAAAGTATTATTCTTATAGTTATGCGATCACCAAATAGTTAAATTTAATAAGTCACAAATAAAAAATATATACTTAACAACATCTGTAATCCCTCAAAACTAAATAATATAGCTCAATTCCAATTCATATACCTTAATAGAATCAAGGATAATTCTCAAGTCATACACATTTCCTTGAAACAAAAAAATCTAGATTGGACTAAACTAAGAAAAATCCACACGCAGGATTCTCATCCATCCTGATATCCATTAGTCTCAATTGAGCGTTTCCTGGAAGGGAGAAATAGAGAGTGAGCTTATAAAGCCCAGTAGGAAAACAACTAATTACAAATGACCCATAGTATTAATAAAAATCTATGCATGGTTAGCTTTTTTAAATGAAACATATTATCATGTGTAAACAAAAACAGAGAGACCAAAAATAATCACAAGAGACAAACTACACGTGCACATTACATCGTCCACTATATCCCTAGTTCCCGATACCCATCATAGAAAACGACATCCTAAATCGGGTAGTCGTGTTTGATAACCACCACAATAGGTGGCTCAACTCACATCCTGTATACAGATACTAGGTCTTTACACCTACAGGTGGGTGAACACCTGACCTACCTATGATGACACGGAGACTAGGTCATGAAACAACAATATGCACAAATCATGATCAATATGACTCTCAACAGTATAACCAAGTGCAAACAAATATAATAACAAAAGCACATATTCTCTTTATTTTAGAAAATTGGACAACATAACAATTGCATATGAATAAAACCTAAAAATTATAACATGCATAGATAAGCATATAAAAATGTATTCGACACTCATTGCCCTCAGAACAATCCAGAAAGCATGCAGGCTAAGTTTTCAATTATTCAAACATTTATAAATAAATAAAAATTTGAATATGTCTAATGTTATTCGATTCATATAAAACAAGTCCAATAATAAGTTATGTCCCTACCTCCTTAGAGATGTCAATCCGAGTCCAAAGCGATGCTCCTAAGCTTAACGATGATCCTAGAGTGATTTAGTCCAATTTTAATATCACGTTTGTCCTACGTGCATCAAATGAGCAAACGATTATTATCATTGCATTCCTTATTCAAAATCGTGTCCAACGACATTTAATATGACCATATTTCAAATTTCAAATTCCGGAACCTCACCCAAGCAGTCCACCGACAATGTCAATGAAGGTAGGCATGACATATATCAAAATGACTCCCTCGATGAGTACATCACAAATATACAAATCATTAGCCCAAACAACGCTCCCAAAGGGGTAGATATACCCAAAATCCAGCCTGAGAAAAATGGCAAGTTGATCAGAATGACTTAGTGGGCGACGTTCCTCTCTTCATGCTGGTTCCAACGGTACCAACCATTCGCCGAGTGGTGGTCGAAGTTAGCTGGACAACGCATTTAAAGTTTCACGGCGAAACTTCAGAGTTTTCGTCTAGGCGCGCCTCCACTCCGATGGCCACCAAACTTTGGAGATGAGTTCGTTGCCAACCGCTAATGGTGCAGACCTGCACGTGTGGCTAAATTGGCGGTCCGATATGTGACTGAACTGGTCCTTGTCGTGGGTTGTTGAAGAGAGAAAAGGAAGCAAAGAAAAGATAAAAAAAAGAATAATAAGAAAGAAGAAGGGTCGGGGGAAGGGAGAAGAAAAATGAAAAAAATCTGAATATAAAAGGAAGTAATCCCACCACTTATATATTAAAATATAATTTTTTTAACTTTTCAACTTGAAAAATGCTTAGATTTTACAGGTGACATTTTATAATTAGTTAGCGATATCTTGTAATAGAGTTTTATCCCTGACAATTCTCATGATCTTATAAAAATCAACCATCAAATCAAATATCAAGTGTTAAAAAAAAAAAGCTTATAATTGCATCCTCACTGCAGAAACTCCTTTTCTTTGTCTAGGATTTTACAAACATAACCCTACTAAAACAGTTTACAAATATAAAATTTTACAAAATAAAATAGCACATAATTATGCGGTGATACGAAAGTTATTGCATAGAATAGCTGCTCCACTGATTGAAATGGACCATCAGTGCATTTCACCACAATCCCACTATAAACTATTATTATGATGAAAGGGAAAAAAATGCGTTTGATTTCCTATGCCTGTTAAAATATTACGGTCATTACTTTTCATTAGAGTCCAGCACCACATATTGCAAATCTATCTCAAAGTAATGGTGACACTACACTACGGCAACAAAATCAAAGTATACAAATTTTGTCCTTACATGAATATGTTAAAAAAAGTTAAAACATTTGAATATAGCAAAAATAAAATTAAGGAGCAGAATAAAAAAAAATCCGCAGAATTTTTTTTATTTCATGTACAATTCAAACATCCCTAGTAGTGATCTCAACTAGGGACAACCTGAGGTTCCAGGGGTGTAGACCCATCTTCCTCCTCAGCCCCATTAATCAATGGGATCTTCATTGACTTTTTATCTTCCTCTTCGAACCCTTGCTTGAATCTATCATAGTTTGTGATTTCACTAGATTTGAATGGCCGCTCACCCAGGACTTCAAGCAGATCATTCTGGTGAAGTACTTCCTTTTCAAGCAACAATTCTGCAATTTGTGCCACTTGTTCTTTGTGTTCCTCTATTAGTTGGACCGTCTTTTCATATGCCTTTGCAACCCATTCTCGTACTTCATTGTCGATAATTGCTGCAGTTTTGCTGCTATAGGGCTTGGTCATCTCAAATGAATCCTCCCTCTGAGGGAAGGATAGGAGACCGACCTTATCACTAAAACCATAGACTGCTACTTGGGCATAGGTCATCTTTGTTACCTTCTCCAAATCGTTCTGTGCTCCTGTAGAGATTTTCCCCAATATAACCTATGTTCCAAAATCATTGTCATTATTATTATATGGTTAAGAAGACACCAGAAAGTTTACATTAGCCAATTGGTCTACACTTTTTTTTGTTCACCCTATATTCTTTTTCCTTTCCCACTTTTATTGGTCAAGATGGGATGCAAAAGGTCTAAATTAGAGTTCAAGGTATGGTTTAAATCATTTTTACAATAAACCTCAGTAGAATATGATAAGAAATTAAGGAATAGCATAGCTACCTGTTCAGCAGCCCTACCACCAAGGGTCATGCAAGTCATGTCAAAGAGTTGCTCCTTAGTCATGAGAAGGTTCTCATTGGGAACATACTGGGCAAACCCAAGTGCAGCCGTGCCTCGAGGAACAATTGTAACTTTCAACAAGGGCTCAGCATATTCTAAGAACCAACCAGCCACAGCATGACCTGATTCATGGTAAGCAACAGTTCGGCGTTCATTCTTGCTTATAACCTGCATGTCAAAGTATGAATGTTAAAGATTCTCTTGCTTATGGATAAATAACAAAAAGATCACAATTTAACTTCTCAACTAGAGCTAGAATCCTTCCACCACACTCAAAGTTTTAATTTCAAATAACCCAGTGCAACACAGTTTTCTGCCTACCCAACTCTTCGTGCACCCACCTTGTCTTAATAGAAAGGACAAAGTTCAGGGGGAAAAGAGTCCCTAAAAAAGCATGATGTTGGATGTACCAAGAGGTTTCCAATACAAGTGAGAAGACACCATGCACAGTATTATTATGGAAGGGCAAAAAAATTTGATACCTTGTTCTTCTTCTCCAAACCACCAATGATCCTATCAATAGCTGACTCAAAATGGTCCATAGTAACTTGAGCACTCTCGTTTCTTGCAGCAATAAGAGCAGCTTCATTACAAACATTTGCAATGTCTGCTCCAGCAAACCCAGGAGTGAGAGCTGCAAGCCTTTGAGAGAAATATGATGGCTCGTGATCAAGTTTGATCTTTTTTAAATAGATTTGGAAAATCTGATCACGACCTTTAATATCAGGTTTGTCAATGGTAATTTGGCGATCAAATCTACCAGGTCTCAAAAGAGCTTTGTCCAAAATATCAGGCCTATTGGTGCCAGCAAGAACAACAACTCCAGCAGTTGTTCCAAAGCCATCCATTTCTACCAGCAACTGATTTAGAGTACTTTCACGCTCGTCATTGGATCCTGAGAAGCCTCCCCGCCCCCTTGCTCGACCAATTGCATCAATCTCATCGATAAATACTATACTTGGAGCACACTGCCTTGCTTCCTGAAATAAGTTCCTAACCCTGGATGGCCCAACCCCAACAAACATCTCCATAAAATCAGAACCAGCAATTGAAAGAAAGGGTACCCCTGATTCTCCTGCAGTTGCTTTAGCTAGAAGGGTCTTTCCTGTTCCTGGAGGGCCTACCAACAGTGCTCCTTTAGGAATTTTGGCTCCCAATTCCTCATATTTCTTTGGATTTTTTAGGAAATGCACAAACTCCATTATTTCTTGCTTTGCCTCATCACAACCAGCAACATCTTTGAAATAGACCTGGAACAACACAGTTAATATGTTACATAGGTAAACCATGCAGTAGACTGCATAGAACAGTGTTAGTCAAAAGAAAATGGCGAAGAAAATATATAAAGGATGCAGCAACAAAATCCAATTCTATAATTTGATCAGGAAACAGAAGACTAACCTTATTTTTTGCATTTTTATCTACTTTTGTAACATGGGCTTTTCCTATATTGAATATTCCACGAGCACCCTTACCCCCACCCCCACCAACACCTAGCCCACCTTGCATTCTCCGTCCCATGTAGAGGAGGGATCCCAAAAGCAATAGTGTCGGTGCAAATCTCAACAATTCTTGGTACCATACCATTTCAGAGACATATGTGACAGGAACAAAATCGTGAGTGTCTATTCCCAATGCTTCCTGAGCTTCCTCCAACTTCTCCTCAAAAGATTCAACACTTCCAATATTGAAGTAATATTTGTACTGACCGCGACTTCCACGAGCAGGGGTACCACTAATGGGTCCTTGGACAACATCGTCACTAGCTCGATCACGTGGTGAGTCCCTTACATATACTTTTGCAACTGATTTGTTTGAGACAACTATACGATCAACTAAACCTGGTTCCAGAAGCTTGTTCTTAAACTCTTGGAAACTAATCTGGATAAGAAAAGGAAAAAATATATATACATATGATAAGTAAAAGAACGATATCAACTTGGAAACAAAAGTACACTATAAAATAAAAATTATGCCTCTTTATCAATTGCACCCATAACAAATAATAACTATGCAAGACAATTGTACAAGAACTGATGAGCCTTAAAATGAAAAGATTAACCACACTGAAACCTACAATGAGATGCTACAAGAGACGGGATTTAATTTTAAATGCAAGTATCAACCATGTGAAGAAATGCCTGGGAAACCACATTATGTCGAATCAAGCATCCACAGTCATATCTAGCAAGGGTTGCAAGGTATTTTAGAAAAATAATGAACTCAAGGTAAAGCTTCAATTAGGTGAAAAACACACTTCTTTTACTCATCAAAAGAATCAATTATCTAACTTGCGGCTACGATCACCAATTTAAAAACTGGGTTCCACTTCATCAGATTAAATATCAGAACAATCTCCTCAAAAAGATTGAGCATCAACTCTAAAAGAATTGTACAAACTAGGAAAATAAAATGTTGAAAGTGTAAACAACTCATAAGATGCCAAAGTTATTTTCCCCAACCCGCCACATTTTAGAAGCATAATCCATAAGAAGGCCGCTAGTTTTCTAACAGAACAATGGAACAGTTACTTACTAGAAGTCTAGAACGACCTCTTTACCACAAATCAAGACCTAAAAAAGCAATCAAATCTCAATGAAATAATGTAACAAAAAATAACACATACCTGTTGTTGTTCACGGGGACCAAAATTAAATGAGGAAAGGAATAATCCAATCACTAACAAAGGGGTTATTAAATTTTGGAACTGCTTCATAAAAGCCTCCTGAAAACTTCCACGATCATCAGTATTTGATTCATCTGGAATGAAAAACAAAGTGATTAGAGGCATAAGATATGCATGTGGTGGTAACCAGCACAAATAAACCAAAATCCACCAGCTTTTGCTATTGCTATAGAATATGGAAGGAAGCATACCATTGAGGATCAAAAGACATGTTTATGCAGCTGAAAGTTTACCTTGAACTAAAGATTATAAATGAATAGCTAATCCCTGGTCAAAGTTAAAAACTAATACTGTGGGGGAAAAAAGAAGCTTTGCTACTGTATTAAATAAATAAACATCATCTTTATTTCTTATACATTAATTAAGAAACTAAGTTTAAAAATCGTTCAGGACTGGTAGCAAGATAATTTCATGTATAGGATCTATCCTTTTATAGGAGATAGACAATCCACGACCCATCATAGAGTGAAGGAAAGTTAACAGTTATGATCACAAATCTAATCTCAAGATTAAAGAGCCCGCTAACTCGGATTAAGTTCACAACAATATATCAAATACAACAAAAGCATCGCACCTCCATTTCCAGAGCTATACATTATTTTCAAACAAACAGCAGCAGAAAATAATGATAATTAACTACATTCTAATCCAAACACGAAAAGGGTATAGTCGTATGATCTATATGAGCAGGGGAAAAATAGAGAGAGAGAGAGAGAGTGAGAGTTGTCTACCTTTGGACTCAGATTTCTGCTCGTCCCCTTTAGGAATTTCCTTCTTTTCCTTGGGATAGAAGTTCTCATAGTCTGCCAACAAATAAACCTTCTTAGTTTACGGAACGCCAGCAAAAATAAAAAGTCTAACCAAAACATCAAGGGGAAATAAAAAGCTCACTCTTTTTCTTTGGGGCTTCGCTGGAGAAAAGTCTACGAAATTCAGGGTTACCGAGAATGTAAGGAAAATCCGAAGCAGAAACCTTTCGAGCTCCAATAGAAGTAATATAGCTTCTCAAAAACCCTAAAGCCCCATCTACGCGACCGCCACTCTGATACGTATTAACACCCGCCACTGACAAAAACCCTTCGTTTTCATTCAAGGTGGCTGGCCTTCGACCCCCATACAACAAGTTCTACCAAACCCAATACATAAATCAACAAAAAAATTACAAACCCCGCCAAATAAAAATCCAATAAATAAATAAAGATAAATCAGAAACAAACAATCTGGTGACTATGTAGAAAAGCCCCTAAAACGAATCAGAAAACTTACTCTGGAACGGGAAGATCGTGAGAAAGAGCGTCCAATCCTGGAAAAAATCATCGCTTTGAGTGTCCCAGAGAACCAAAATGGGAACGATTGTAAGCAGAAAATAGATAAATAAGTATACAAAAATCGATAGAAGGTAGAGAAATCAAAGGTAATTTAACAAACACATTATTCGCCAATTTGGAATGATTTGGATGAAAAAGGATTTTTTTAAGCCGGGAACCTTATGAAACTTACTCACCCTCAGATATATGGGGCTTTGCTTCTTTTTTTTTTTTTTTCTTTTCCTTTTTAAAAAAAAATATATATATATATCTCAGATTATTATTATTATTATTATTATTATTAGAGTTAACAGAGTTTTATTACAGTTGTTAATAAGTTGTGTGAAAATAATTGGTATATTTGTTTGGGTTTTTTTTTTCTTTTGTTGAAATGTTTGGTTGGGGGAATTTTGAGGTCAGCAAATACGATACGTGGTTTTTGTTGTGATTACTTGGCAAACAAGGCTCAAGACTCACACATCGTCTCTTTCAATTTAATTTAATTCAATACAATACAATACATGAGAACGATGAGATTCATTGGGGTTTTAAAGTTGGGACGTTAAAAGTTGGCTATGCTGCTTTCCAACATTATTTCATTTGCTCCTTTCTTTTTAATTTTTATTATTTTGCACAATAATATAATATAGAAGAATTATAAGATTTTATCCATGTTGTTGTCAAATACAGAATTGGATTCTATGATAATCATAAATTAAATCACTCCTCCTGATTGGTGTTGGAAATATTTATAGTTTCCGTGACTATGAATCAGGAGTGTTTTTCCATACACAGGTATAAAAGATGGGTGGTTAAGTAAAAATATTGTGATCAAGAATTGTTAGGTATATTATTATGGGCTTACATTATCCAACATATAAGTTAGGGAATTTTTAAAAAATATAATTTTTATAACATTAATGTGCAAAAATATAGGATTTATACTTTTCTTAATTTATATGGAAAATTTATTAAAGAAAAATTAAAGTATGGAAATATAATTAGTAGCTAACTAAAATATGAAAATGTCATTTTTTTTTCTATCATAGTTATGTTTTATTTGGTTTTGAAGATAATTTTATTTTTATTTTTTTCCATCATTTTTTTATTATTTTTTTTTCTTACTTGTTTTTTCTTCTATTTTTTCTACCAATTTTTTCCGTCATCTTTTTTTCTTTTCATTTTTTCATTATTATTCTTTTTTTTTTCTTTTCATTCATCTATTTTTTTTCTTTTATTTGTATTGTTTTGTTTATTTTTTCAGTTTTTTTATTCTATTTATTTTCATTTTTGTATTTATTATTTTCTCCTTCCATTTTTTTTTCTTTTTTCACACATATGAGCTTTTTTTTTCTTCTTCCATTTTTTTTTCATTTTTTTCTACCAATTTTTTCATTCATATTTTTTTTTCTTTTCATTTTTCCATTATTTTTCTTCTTCTTTTTTTCATTCTTATCTATTCATCTATTTTTTTTTCATTCATCGTTTCTTTTGTTTTTTTTTCATTTTTGTACTTATTCTTTTCCAATTCTATTTCCTTTTTTTTTCACACATATATTTTAACATTACATAATTATTCTACTATTTTTTTTATTTATTATCTTTTATTATTGTAATTTTTTTTATAGTTTTTTCCACTATATGTAAACAAAATTCAAATCAATTTTTTTAGCATTTTCCTTTTACTGTAACACTGATAGGAATACCAAAATTTAGAAAGAAAACTAATAAAAATATGAAAACGTGAATGGGTAACTGGTTACCTTCACATTCTTTGTGTGTATATTTCTAAGGGTAACTGATTACTTTCACGTTCTGGTGTGTGTATATTTATGGTTTCTTTATGGTAACTAGTTACTTATGTTACTAAAATCATAGTTACTTCTTCTTCCTTTTTTAATGAAGTGTTCTTCCATTTTTTCCTTTAAATTTGATGTTTCTTTTCATATTTAATATGAGTAATTCGTCACCTCTCTTAAGTAACTGGTTACCTCTTTTATGGCAGAAAGTTACTCATCTCAGGATAACTGGTTACCCCTCCTGGTGCATGTTATTTAATCTAGCTCTAAGATTTTTTTATAAGATCAATCAACTAACTGGTTACCCTACCCATGATTTGAAAAAAAAACATACAATCTTAAAAAAAAAAACATGTTTCTAATAAATAAATAATAATTTTAAAAACAATTCATATTACAAAAAAAAAATTTGCAAAACAACCAAAGAAAAATTTAATATAAAATTAGTAATATAAAAAAAATATAAAAAAACAAATAACCTAAAAAAAAATAATAATCAAATTACAAACATACCATTCCAAATTTGATTAAGAGTAAAACTATGGCATAAACCAACTTGTATACAAAAATATGGGAAAATAAACCCATAAAAGTGAAAATTCTTAAAAAAAGCCATAGATTAATTTTTTTTGAAAAAAATCTATATTTTTGCACACTCTATTAAAAATCCCATACAAAATGTAATTTCCTCTATAAGTTATTGGGGAAATTTGATCTGCATCTCACGTATTTTATTTTAAATTTGAATATATAATTTAATAAAATCATGGTAAATTTAGACTTAATTTCTATGAAATAATGCCACAAAAATATGGTAGTTGCCCCAAATAAAAATTTAAAATGTGGAATATCCATAAATATAAAAACAAGATTACCATAAACAAAACTCTCTCTCACTCTCAATTTCTCCTTTGTCCTTCACACCTCCTCATACCTTCTCTCTCCATCTTTATCTTTTTATTTTTCTTTGTCTTTATTTTTTTATTCTTCTTCTTCTTAGTTATTTTCAGATCTATACAATTTTGTTCCATTTTGTTTTCCAAATATGTTTTTATTTTTTTAAATCTTTTTTTGTCCATATCTTTCCAAGTAACTAGTTTCCATCACAATTGTTTTTTTTTCCATCTCAAATTTGGCTAAGTAATCAATTACCATCACGGTCAATTTTAGGTTATGTAACCTGATTTTTATTTAGGTTTTATTACCGTAACGAGTTTATTTTGATAGTGGTAACCAATTACCATCATATCATTAAAAACATAAAAACTAATTTCACAGTGGTAATCGGTTACCACCACATCACTTAAAAAAAAAGGTAACTGGTTACTACTATATCACAAAAAATATATTTTTTAATAGTGGTAACCGGTTAGTACCATATCATTTTTTTAAAATAACTAATCTGGCACTAATAAACGATTGTTAAAAAAAATGGTAAAACAAAAATAATATACCAAAATATGGAGAAAAAAACCTATAAAAAACATAAGAATTTATAAAAAATTCACAAAGTTAAAAACTCCATATTTATCAAACATTTGAAAAAAATCATATTTCATATTATTTTCAGAAATTTAAATATGTGAAACTTAATATTAAATTACATTAATAGTCATTTATCACAACATGTTGTCGACATCTTTAAGTATTGTATAGCAACACTCAAATAAAAATTGTCCTATGCATTATAATTATAGTGGAGACTGTAGTAGTGTAAGGTACAATCTTGACCATTCAGAATCATGTAGGAACTTACTAATAGGATGTCTTATCATTGATGATCAGAATTGTATTTTACTTATAAGGTATTCCCTACCACACCTGCCCATTAATTATACTATTGTAAAAATAATACTCGATAATTTTGTAAATTATGATATGAAATGACTATATGGATTTAATGGACTCTCACACAAATTAGTAATTCTTAACTTTTTTCTCTTAATATCCAATTAATATAACCATAACAAGTTACCACCACATTAATTACTATTTTTCTTAGTTATTGTATGCTAACTGATTACCCATATTTGCAATAATAGAGGTGATTAGTTACCTAAAAATCAAAACACATGCGCCAATGATAACCGACTATTATTTTCTTAGTGTTATATTGCATGGAGTCAGTTACTTGAATTTGTATTAAATATAGGCAACAAGTTACCCATCCATTAAATACATATATTAGGCTACTCTGAGTTACCCTAATAAAAATAGGCTATCTTAATATTAATAAGTTACCTCTGTCAAAAAAATAGTAACAAGTTACCCTAAAGGTAACCTAACAGGTTACCCTGTGATATCCCTATAATGTAGCCTACTTTTATTTATTTATTTAGATTTGTAACTAAAAAACGTACAGAAAAAAAAAAAATCTTAAAAAAATGTAGTGAAAAAAATAGTTATCTACAATAAAAGTATTAAAGAACATTAAAAAAATGTTAAAGTATAAATTTAAACTTAATAATTGGGATGAAATAACAAATTACCCTAGAAAAATAATGCAAGTCTCATACAACTAAATGTAATTATTATATAACATTATTGAAATCAATATGGGATATTAATCCCATATAATTAAATTATAATTAGAAATATATCATTATAAGTGTATCTCCAATTCATGTACTTTGTAGTTGTAATGACTTTGCTCATGGATTAGCCAATCATGCAATCATTATAATACATAAGTTTATTTGGTGGGAAGAGATTCCACTGTCTATTATCAGATTATGGTATTTTCTTAAAAGAAAATAAAGTTAAGCCTGGGCCTCATGCGATGGGCTACGGTGTCTACAAAATAATGGTCCTATAAGAAAGTGGATTGGGCTTCAATTAAGGCGCCGAAAGAAAAATCTTGTAGCTCCACGTACTGGAACAACAGCAGAAGTACAACACCACCGAGAAAGAGGGAAGTGCTCTTTCTCCCACTCTATCTCTCGTTGCGGGGCTTCACTGTGAGATTCTATGTTCTAACGATGTGGGAGTCAACTACATAAAAGATTGCTGATTTCTTTATCTCGACAGCCATGGAATTACAATCCCTGCTTATACCCTCGAAAGTGTCACCCTTTTGCTTTGGGTTCACAGGGTGGGGTAAAATTTCACTTAGACATACTAACAAACACCTGCAATGTCACCCTATCCATCCCATTCGGTATTCCCATCCGAGCCAGAAACCGCTCACAACTCAGTCAAATTTTCCCTTTTCTCCAACCCAACTCTCTGTGTCTTCTAAAAGAGGAAGTGCCCATTTTCTTACTCCTATCAATTCCTCTTTTTCCAACGGTGTCACAAGCCCCGATTCCGAAAACTCACTTCTGAGAACCCTGAAAAACTTCTCTTTTGATTCATTGAAGAATACCCTTTTGCAGTTGACCCCTTATGATATTATCAAGCTGTCTGCGATCTTATCTGTTACCATTGCAGCAACAAAATGGGCAATGAATGGTCTTTTCAACCCCTTTTTCTGGATGTACTTCAGCTGGACTTGGATGTTTTGGCCATGGATTCTGGCCGGAGTTGTGGCCGTTTACGGTTTATATTGCTTCCGCAAGTACGTGTGTGGTGAGGCAAACATATTCGAGCAGCTCGCCATTGTTACCTCAGCATTCACTTGGCTCACCCTTGTCCCACCTGCCCATTTCAATGGCTTCCTTGAAGGTTGGCCTTTTGTGTTCTTCTTCGTGTATCACTACTTCTTCTTCTTCAATGTAAGTGTCAGGAAACGGCTTTATGGTGATTACTACCTTCGGCCACACGACCCTAAGTGGGACGTGAAACCTCCCAGGTGGCGTCGCCTTTTGTTCTGCGTTGGAGTCATGCTCGCCCATTGGCTGGCAGCGTTCGAAGGACCTGAGCTTCACCGCATCAGTGGCGGGTTGAGCAATGTGGGTATTTGGGTTATGATATTGGTGACTCTGTTAATGCAGTATAACTCCACCTTATACCTTGCAAAGTACTCAGAAAAGGTGGTGGTGCCAACTGCAGTGGTACAGTTTGGGCCATATCGATGGGTTCGTCATCCGATATATGCTTCAACAATGCTTCTTTTTGCTGGTTACTGTGTTGCGCTTCGAGCTCCTCTGGCCTCGCTATCCGTAGTAGCTGTTTGCTTGTGGTATTATGAGCAGAAGGCAAAGCTGGAGGAGGCTTTGATGGTTGAGACTTTTGGGGACAGCTATGCTGAGTATGCGAGTAAAGTTAGGTACAAGTTCATTCCTTTTGTTTATTAGTCGGACATTGTTAAATTATTGAACATTATGTCTAGTTCAATTACTTGAAAGTGAAAAGATATATGCTCGGTTATATGGAGTTTTTGTGTTCTGTTTCTTGTTTTGTTATGCATCATCATTTATCAGATTCATTATATTTCTCTAGTTTTTTCTTTTTGTTCATGAAGATTGATTACAAATATTTTTAAAGCTGCTCTGGAATTTGGACGGAGCATATAATCTATGGCTTAATTAAAATTTTTAGCCAATTTATGTGATGTAATAATGGATTACTAGACATAAGTTTATGGATGCATTTAGTGATACAAATGAGATATGCATAGTGAGTTATAATAAGTAAAAACACAAGTACTAGTAATGAGTGTAATAATGCAATTTAATGACAACACTTTAACATGAATAAATAATGATAGGAAACTAATCATGATGATTCAATACTAGTCACAGTAATAAGGAAACAAGGTTAGTGAATATTATGAGGTTCGTAAA
Organism: Humulus lupulus; assembly: GCF_963169125.1. Classification (NCBI taxonomy): domain Eukaryota; kingdom Viridiplantae; phylum Streptophyta; class Magnoliopsida; order Rosales; family Cannabaceae; genus Humulus; species Humulus lupulus. The sequence goes on from NC_084799.1 coordinate 32,662,311, forward strand.
AAAGTGTTATCACTCAAGTTTTTGCTGAGTTGTTCGAAAACCTAGCCTCTATTGGTTGAGGTGTTGTATTTGTAAGGTTTTGAAACCGACCCACTGTGGCGTGGGTTTCAAATTTGGGAACTTCTTTTTTTTGGCTATTTTGACATTTATCATGGTTTTTTTTTATCTTTTATATTGTTGGATTTTTCATGGATTTTTGTGGAGTATTAGGCTTAGAACAATCAGACTTTAGAAGACTGAAAGCAAATAATGAACATCAAAATAAAGACAGAACATAGAAGTTATGCCTTTCTATGAACTAAGTTTTTCATTTTAATTCTTAAGCATCTATGATTATTTTTTGTAGCAATGATAACTTCATTGATAATAACATAATACGAATCTATGATTATTAATTCGTTATTTTCCACAATCTTCTGGTATTTTTTTGTACCGTCGTTCAAAATTTACTCCTTTCTTCGATTCGAAACCTCTATTTCGATATGATTTAGGAATTCTCCTTGAATCCTAATATAGTTTTTTTAAACCTTTGACAAAGAAAATGCATAATGAAATCAGCCACAGATAAATTAAGATAGAGAATTTTTTAGAAAGAATGTTATAGGTAATGATGTAATCATTGCAGTTTGATTGTCCCAATCCCAAAGGTCTGATATTGTCTAGGGGGGACTGAGGGTGACAAAGGTAGTTCCATTTAAAGAATAAACCTTCTCCGTAGCTTAGATTTGTCCACATAGTCCGTTCAAAACCCCGTAAGTTATGCTATACAAGAGCATTCCTTGTAGATATATAATGACAAGTTGTTTTCATTCAAATGAAAGAGTACGTAATAGATGGAATCACATGGATTAAATATATATATGTATTTATTTTGAGTTTATATTAAGAATTGACATGTATCTTTTAATGAGGTTTAGAAATATGATCTATTATATTATTAATAGTATCTTAAGGAGCAAAGGATCATGTGAAGGTATTTTATGAGCCAGTGTAACAGAGTGGGATTGTGATGGGTAAATTAAATTATTAGTGGAGCTGGTGGAGTGATTAGAGATGCATGGATAGTATATGCCTATGGATAGGTGTGCAGGAGAATAGAGATGTAATGGAAATAGGTGAGGACTATTTGTAGGTAAAGAAATGAAATATGTAATAAAATTTGTTCATCCCTCATCAGAGAGGCTTGATTTTTTACTTTTTGTAGGTCGCTTATTATTAAAAAAAAAGAAAAAAAAGTGAGGTTGGTAGATATGCTGGTGCTCAATTCTCTTCCAAAAACTATTCGAGTATAAATACTTCTCCCTCTTTTTGAAATGTTGTTGACTTTTTTGAAATAGTCAGATTCCATTTAGGATATCTATTATCCAAGCAAAAGCAAAATGGGACATATGAATGAAATTTTTTGGGGGATTTAGGATTTCTACTATCCAAGCAAAAGCAAAATAGGACATATGAATGAAATTTTTGAGGGGATTTTTCCCGTAACAAATCTGGCACAACAATCATGGACAAGAACAACACATCTCTGTGACGACTTCATGACATTGGGTGGACTTGTTGGCAGTCGAGTAATTTTATATAGGAGTTATTTTTTTATACATTGGGGACTAGAACCTACCCCTCCCCACCACTTGACGCTCAAGTCACAATCATTTTATCTAGGAGTGAACTTGAGTTAGAAATGTTTCACAAGGTTTAGACTTTGTGAGTCATGTTGTAGGACATTTTGTAGCCACCAAAAAAGCACACAGGCGAGTTCTATGGTGAGAAAATTATCAGAGAACATTTATTTTTAGATTCATAAAAATTAACCTTAGAGAGCTTCCTAACTTCAAAATAGAGCAACTTTTTATAACAAATTACTATTTCATCTCCAACCTATTAAAGTAAATTATACACTATAATATTCTATTTCTTTTCACTTGTTCCAACATTTAGTTAATAATTAGTTATATTATAAATATTAACAGAAAGTGTTAATTATTGTAAAAGAACATTAATAATAATTAATTAAATTGTTATGTATGAACTAACAAAAAAAGAGATGAAATTATGACATTGCATTTAAATAAGTATGACTAGTGTCATTGTTGAAACCTGACATTCCAAAATATGCATGTCATAACCAAAAATCTTAATTTGCTAGTCTCAAGATTAATAGTTGGATTTCCACTACGATTAGAATCTAGTACTGTCCATGTTGTTGGACAACTTTCCACTCCTTTGGTATGCAATCTAGATTGACCAAAATTCCTGGAAACTGTTTTGTTTACCTACCAATGTAGAGTAGTTTGGCAATAACGTCATTAATAATAAGTGATCGTAAATAATGCTCCGCAAATACCTCCAAATACACACTTTCAATTGTTGTAGACTTTTCTAATTTTATGTACTCATCAGTTGTTTCTGTCGGTATGCCCATTCGGAACACAACAATTTTTTTTAAACTGGAAAACCCAAGTTTGCCAAGCCCTTCACTTTGTTGCATAAAATAATTGTCATGAATTGTCATTTTATCAACGAAACAAAATAATAAATTTGAAGTTATTCTAAATCAACGGCAGAATATTGTATCATTATAATGTGGATGTTTAGAAAAATAGTCGTTGAATAGATTACTATCAACACTTTCCCAATCTTGGTTAATGACCAAGAGTTGAAGCCTCCACATGTTATTTGAGCACCTTTTTGAGAGAGATAGTGAACCGTATGCATATTTTTGTTAGATGTCATGCAGTTTATTGCTTCTTATTTTGCATTAATCGCCTCAATATCATGGATGAATTGAACTCTATCATCAGAAAATAATGATGAAGAGCTATGGAAAAATTGAGAAGGACCTCTAACATTGAAATTCATTTTTTAAGGTAAAGAACTGGATGAATATTTAGTGTGAACTATAAGTTAATATCTATGATATAGCTAATTATAGGTTAAGCGTTGGAAATAAATAGATGAATAAAAGTTGCTCCAAAATAGGGTAATGGGTTGGAGATGCTCTTATCAAAAGAAGAAAAATCACTTTGTTAGACATCCTTTTTCTTTGTAATCATAAATTGGTCCTTTTCTATATCCTTAGCGTCAAAATGTCCATACTAGGATGCCCAGTCTCGTATTTTCTCACTAGTGTACGCATGCAGGTGCTGTTTTATTTGTTGATTTCTTCTCTTTTTTAATGCTGGTTGAAACCTTGTGCATGCTCTCAATGCATTTATGTTAAAAGTTTGTATCCTTGCATTTTCTTAGTCATGAAAATGAATCTGCTAGATGTCATACTGTTCTCAAACATTAGGTCTTTCTCCCCTTTTGATCCAGCCATAGTAGAAACATATCAACTTTAGTTAGTAGTTATGATTGGTGTCATTCTCAATTGTTACAACCCAAAATTCACAGTCCATATTTAGGAGATGAAAATGATTTAAGCTAGATTAGATATATTACTTGAAAGTAACATGTTGATGGCATTTATGGATTGTTATTGTCACTTATATAATACTCATAATCGCCTCTGATTCCCCTTTTATAGTCTTTCTATTAAAACGAGTTGGGTTTGGGGTTTTAAATTTGACTATTAACTGTTGATTCAACATTACTTCCTAATCAGGATTTCCTATATATATGAAAGAAGAAAAGAAACAGTTGTGCCAGTTTGTATCTAGCTATCTAAGTATTAAAACATCAATTAAAAAGGAAACTAAATAATATAATGAAAAAAATAGTTAACTCAATCCTATATCTCAAGATTTTAAAGGAAGTAGCATAATTTTGATATGGGCTAAAGGTCTGTCTTTGTCATTATTAGAAAACACTATCTTTTGCTTTCTTTGTATAAAACCAATTAATTTTAAGATGAATTCAAATCTTATTCTAAAAAGATATTTCCCATTTTTAATTTCTAGTATGGTAATAACAGCCCATGATAAGCTTCCGCATTTCTCCACCAGACCTCTTGAACTCCCATTTTTTTTGTTGGACTCTTTGACCTTTTTTAAACCAATTAAAATGACAAGTAAGCCCAAACTTGAATGAGTGTATTAGAAATAATCTTACATGGAAACAATATAAGGAATACAATATCCTTATATAGGAAATGACCATTCCATTTAACACCAATTAATTTTAACTTAGAATCAAACCTTTTTTAAAAAGACAACGTCCCTTTCTAGTTTCGTACTCGTGAGAGAAAAAAAAATATCCCACCACCTGAAATGTGTGTGGGTACATTCAGCAATACACAAAAGCATGAATTATTCCACTCATCACCAATTGATTTTGACATGGAAACCCATATTTCTTATCACCTCATTCTTCTTCTAGACTACTTTTCTCATGCTTCTTCTAGACCACTTTCCATGTCCAGATTATGACATCGAAGACATAAAAGCTAATGTATGTGAGGGGGACAACAGTATTATCTTTTTCACACTGTTTTGTTTTTTTGTTTGTTGTATTTTCAATTGGTTATGTGGTTATGCTCAATGGTGTCCATCGTTGACAATTATGCTTTTGATTTAACCGTTCCAAGTTCACAGAAGTTTGCTGGTACCAAAATTTTGAACAAAATGTTTTTGTTCTTTCTATTATTACATGTGAAATTACAGAAACATTTCCGACAGGAAAAAACATGATCACTTAGTTGTGGCTATAGAAAGAGAGAGGACTTGAAGATAGGCTACAGGTGTGTAGTACTTCTTCCAAGTTCATGGTACAATCAGCTGTTGCATATAATCTGTCTAATATGTTTCCATATTAGAAAAACTTCTAATGTAGTAATGAGAAAGAAAACCCTTTTCCCACTTGTTGAGGAAAAATCATTGTCATGAGATATTTAGCAGTTAAGTCGTACGGATTATATAGTTTGATGTATACCAAATTAATGTGGCAGAAATTGGTGGTCTTTCTCTTTCCCTTTATCTGGTATGAAACTTACAAGAGGTTCACGTAAACTAGGAGCAGATAACTTCATTGACCCTTTATGTGGTTTGAAACTTTCAAGAGATTAAGGCGACCAGGAGCAAATAACCTCAGAAATGTGTGTTTAGTTTTAGTTAGTCCATCTATATGTAATAAACAATTCAATGTTTTGGCCACCATCAGGACTATATCTTATTCAACAGTAGTTGAGATTGACATGTATAATCGTCCACGTAGGTATCGATATAGTCCTGCAACACAGCCAGAGACGTGGAAGTTTACCATTCAGGCCCCCCATCTAGCCACGTGTCAAAAACCCATATGCTTGTTATCACGGGGATGCCATATCTATCTATCTAATATGGACCTGAAATCTGGCTTGGCCTAGGTTATCTCTTTGTCTGAGATACTTCTTCACTGCCAACCATAAAAAGAAATGGAAAATATCTTACTTTTCTTCGAGATGAAAGTTAGTTCATTCACATTTACAACCACAGAGATGTGATCCGGAAAACTCACCACAAACCCTTCGCTAATTCACACATTCAGAAAAACTGGTCTCCTCAAATTTTTTCTTTTGAACTTTTCATTTTTTTGTCTTGCCTATTTATTTTTCTGCATGATACAGTTTTTGTTACACACATTTAATGCAATGCATTGACACTGACTTGCCACCTTACGTTTGTAACAGTTAGTCTCTAAGACAAAATGCACTCGAGAGAGAGAGAGAGAGAGCAGCTAAACAAAATAATACATAGGATTCCCTACGACAAAGAAAATGCAAAATAAAAAAATAATAATAAAAAAAGATAGTGAGATGGGTGACTCAACGGGGTGTTTTTGCTTTTGACCCCATTGGAAAAAAGAAAAAAAACTTCGCCGTTGAGGACTCTGGCGAGCGTATTTTTTCATGTCACATTCTTCTTCATCTTCGGAGTTACTTTCATGGGCAAGCCTTGTTTGGGTACAGGGAAAGGGCCATACTGTATTCCATCATCATCTCCCACTACTTGCCACCTGGTTTTTTTATAATCATGGAAAATGTAAACAAACATATGTACACACATGCAATACAAAAATAAACTTAACAAGACTAGAAATAAATTATGTTATGTGCATGCATATGTGAGTACATGCATGATGACTAGTGTTAGGCACCATAGATGAATGTAAATTTAATTGATATGATATCAAATCTCCGTACGTGGTGGAAAACGTGCAGAAGAAAGCATGGAGTAAATTGGCAAAGTGGCTTGTGACTACGTGGCCCAAAGTCATAGACTCGTATACCTTTTTGTCTCGATCTCTTCCTAATTTCATTTATATGTACAGCTGGGAACTTAATAAGTTAAATGTCTTTTAGCAGCAGAGCTGGCCTCATGATCATATATTAACAAAAGGTCAAAACTAAATTTGGTATCACTACTTTTGTTTCGAATGAATAAAAAAAGAGATATTCTCTAGATATTTCTGAGGATGATATATATCTCATATTTTCTTTTAATAATTAAATAAACAAAAACAAAAATTATACTAACTACGTACACTCGTGATCCGAATATACAAAATTTATACACACACGTACGGTTAGCAAAATATAAATGCACAAGTAACCCTTCTCGATCACGTGGAATAATTTTCTTTTCTTTTCTTTTGTGTTTTGTTTTGTTTTCGAAGAATGAATCGCTAGCACTCTTCCACGTCCCCAGTTTACGTATTGGAGAGGGTCCAATTGAACGTGATATTTTGGATCAATGATAGGGACGGGAATCTATACGTACGTACTAATAATGTACGTATCTGAATCTCTGTAAAAATATAGGTGTTGGTCGACCCTTGGTGTGGGATATATATTCACACAAATATATTTACACATGTCATATATCGTGCGTCTGTGTGTTTGAGTTCATGTATGTGTGATTTAAGGGTCGGATGGTCCCACCTATACGAAATGTTTGACAATTGTTTCCCAGAAAAAGTAGAATATGAAAAATAAAGATGAACATTATATATATGGAAAAGTTCCATACAAAGTCCAAGAAAGCAACGGATCCATAACTCTTCGTTTATTTCGAAAATAATGATTTGTTTGTATATATATATATATATATATATAATGCAGTACTGGTGGTGGTGGTATTATCTTACCTTATTTTATCCACAAAGGTCAATACTAAAAGATATACATATTTCAGTTTAACTAATTGATCATGAAAAAGAGAATAAATATCTTATATATATATATATATATATACTTTACAGAAGTATTACATGAGGTATACTCATCAGAAATATTGATATAAATATATACAGGATTTATACATATTGTATTTTGATAAAAAAATTTTATCCAATTTTTATAAAATAGTTTAAATAGATCCCTAAAACCAATTTTAATGAATGATAAATTAATATAACAACACAATCATTAGGTAAAATAATTTTGTTTTTGTTTTAAATTATGAATTATTTGTAATTTTAGGTTAAATTTTTTGACCAAAATCAAATTTAGAATTCTATTTGAACTATTTTACAAAATATATTGTCCAAAAAATTATTTGTTAAAATCCAAATAAGTAACTGAACAAAAGTTGTAAAAGGTTAAACCCATGTATATATGATTAAATGAAATCTATATGCACGATGGGATCCTTGTATGAGTAAAGTCCATCGTAGTGGTGCATGCATGCCGCGTGTAAAATACACGTAACTGATGAACTATAATAAAATTTTGAATCTTGGTTATAAATACACGAATAGGACATATATATATACTATAGCCGACCGGTACATATAAACCATGTATATATATATATAAATATATATATTTATTTGTAGTTTCACTAATTAATAAAGTTTGATAATCTATATGATATCTAGACGAAAGGCAAGTTACGCAACTGGCCCTCGATTGAGGGCTTAATTAGGCTGATGAGAGGACCACTTTTTGCAGCGTTCCACTGCCTAAGGAACACTCAACACCGCGCGCAAGAGGACCACCAATTCAAATCCCCAACGCCCCCTAGTTTGCTAGTCAACAACTAATGGTACTTGACAAATCTCTCTCTCTCTCTCTCTCTCTCTCTCTCTCTATATATATATATATATTTATGCATGCATGGTTTATATGCTCTCCCATATAAAATCCAAAAACTATATATAATTGGTAGAGAGAGCGAACGTACGTGCAGCTGGTCAATAGTATTTGCAAGCTTAAAAAAGGGTTTAATTATAATTCTTAAATGTGTATTTATCAGTAGTGAATTTTAATTATAGATTAACACTTTTTTTTTTTTATCAATTTGGTATATTTTTGTGATAGGGTTATATGGAGGAGAAACCTGTAAGTGGTGGTGAGATGATGGAGGAAGATGAGCATCTCAAGCTTCGCCAACTCACTGCCTGGACAAGAATGCACGCCGTTACCAAACGGCATGTACGTGTTTGGTCTTGGCGGAACCTGAAAATTATAATCACAAAATTACAGAATATAAAAAATTAACAACATATAATATATTACAATCAAATAATATCTCACACCAAACTGACCAAACTTAATAAAAATCAGACGACCAAAAATTTGTTCCACTGTCACGCACCTTTCATTTTTACTAAATATATGTGGAGTTCTTTTATTAACCTATTATAAGCTTGTATATAATGACAATAATTCATATTCCTATTGACATTGTACAAAATAATACTATTATAATAATAATGATTTTCTTTTCAAACTTTTTTCACTTCGTTCTACTACCCTACAAAACCAGCTCACGTGATCCTGACACTCAAAAAGATTTCGATGATCAGGGGGTCATTTCGATTGAGGAAAGATTCACACACAAGAACTTTGAAAATGACACCACCAAAATCATGATCTGGCTAACCACTGCTAACCTTATATTTCCGCGAAAAGGAGATAATGATCCTTGTCCAGTACTTAAGTTAAGTATAAACGTACGTACACACATATCATATAACTATTAACTAGCGCATTAGAGTACGTACCATATATATATATAATTATAGCATTTACAATAGCTCTTCTAAGAAAGATTTCTTTATAATTATTTAAAAATTAATTAAAATTATTATCCAATAGCTCCTAGTTCCTTTAAACTAATTCCCTGAAATGTAATTTCTTTATATTCTTTATTTTTTTTATTTATATTTATAAATTTTTAAGAGTTCCTTTAAATATTTATTTTTTTATTTACTTTCCTTTCTTTGTCATTTCAAATTTATTAGTTTTTTTATTAATAAAATGTTTAAGAATATAATATTTAAATGATGTAAAAATATATATAAAGAAATTAATATAGGATGTAATTTACAAGTTTGATGTAAAATAGAAAAAAGTATGATTTTAGTGATGTATTTTAAAAGATATAGAAGATGAGTAGGGGTGCTCTTACTAATGTGACTATTCATGGTTTTTAATTATCAATTAACATAATTTATTATAATTAATTATACATTATTAAGTACCTCAAATCTTGAAGGGTCGAACTTGTCAGGTTGAGGAAAGAAATCAGGAGAGTGATGAATACTTCTAAAGAGTGGGAGAACTTTCCAACCTTTAGGGATTAAGTAGCCTTCAAACTCCACGTCCTCCACTGCTTCTCTGAATGTAAAAGATAGAATACTTGCTCTTCTTAGAGTCTCTTGAATCACCTGAAAAATAGTTTCAATAAACGACATATATTTAAAAAAAAAAAAAAAACTTAATTAAATAAGAATGAAAATATATATAATATCTTTATAGATATACATAGTATACCCGACTAGTCAACGACATACGCCTAGTATCCTCCCACGTAAGCCCACGATTGGCGTCCAGCAACATGCCTCGAATCTCTTCTTGTTCCCTCTGTAACGGAAGATACCCCCAATTCAATCGACTTAAATATCTTTTTATATATATAATTATTCGTTGAAATAATTATGGTAAGTAATGATTGGGAAATTCATTTTTATTTTTATTTAAAAATATATATATATATATAATATAGATACCGTGACAGCTTCTAAGAGTTCGGCATTATCGTGCAAGTACTTGAGAATCCAAGTGAGGACACTAGCAGTGGTATCATGAGCCGCAAAAATAACTCCAATTATATTATCCACTATTTGTGCATCACTAATAAGCTCTTGCTTAAGCTTATTATTATTATTGTCATTTGCTCCCAATAAAACTCCCAATAACCCACCACTTTGTTCTCCAGTTTCTCTTCTCTTCTCTATCAATTTCATAAGTGTTTCGTTAAGAAGCTTCCTTGCCTTTTCACAACAACAAATATATAATTAGTTTTGATTGTGAAAACTACTATATATAATTATTTATATAATTAATTATACCTTGATGGCTTTGTGGAAGAGAGTTCCAGGTAGATCTAGAGGCATGGAATTATAACCCTTCTCAAGGCATTGATAAAGATGTTTAATACCTTCCAATTCCATTTCTAGGTCCTCTTTATTATTGTTGCCAAACACAGAAATGAGTGCCACATCAAAAGCGTACTGTGACAGAAGCCAAAAATCAGGGTTATATAATTAATTAATTAAACTTATTCCTAATTCGATTCCATTAACTTATATAGTACAGTCATCATGCATTCAAAAAGGAAAAATAAATGAACTTGTTATTTATTTTTAAATTTTTTTATATAAAGTGATTAAGTGACATATATAGTGACACATATACACATAAGGAATGACTATACCTTCTTCATCTCTTGCAAGGTGTTGAGAGAGGTATCCTTCCATGTGGCGAGAAGTTTCAGAGCAATATTTTCAATTTCTGAGACTGACCCTTTTATGGCAGAGGGCAAAAAGGAAGCTTGAACCAGTTTCTTCACCCTTGAATGGTAGGCCCCTTGGTGGAAAAACACAGCCTCTGGCCCTATAATTTTCTCTTTACTCGTCGGATAAGTTGGCCTAAACAGATGTGCCCGGCTCACCAGAATAATTCTAGCTGCTTCTGGGCTCGATATCATCACACATGGGCACCCCAATATGTGTGTCTTAAATATATCTCCATATCTACATGACAAACAAATATTACAACAATACTAATGATATATACGTACGACAGAGTAATGAAGCAAACGACACTTTTTTATTTCCATATCATGTGTGTTGTACCGTTTTTGGCGGTGGGAAAAGAAGGAGTTTGGGTTTTCGGTGTAGAGCTTGAGAGTCTCTCCTACGTAAGGCCAGCCCATGGAACCGGGAGGCAAGCGTTTGTGGATTCTGGGTTGACGCCATTTGAGGCAGAGGAGGAGCAAAAGCAGGGTAGAGAATAAGATTACGATCATGTCTAAGCCTAATGGTACCGGAGTTAGAAATGACTGTAGACCAACAGTAGTGTCGGAAAAAGGTGGTGGCGGTGGTGGTGGTGGGAGTTGCATGGATGATAGTGGATTAAAGAATGAGAGAGAGAGAGAGAGAGAGAGAGTTTAGGAGAGGTGGCAGAGAGTAACTTGACCAAGTAGAACAGGTGATGAGTGAGCGAGTGAGCGGTGAATGGTGGGGGTTTTATAAGGTGAAGCATTGGGGAATAGGGTGGGGATTAGGGACAGATGTCACCACTCTCATGGCAACACCTAACTACCTTTGGCATTTTATTAAACTACTGAGCCAAGACTATTCCTTCCCTTTAATTGTTATTATTACTATTTATTTTATTTAAAGTTGGACCGGTGAAGCTGTTTATTATTTAAATTATTGTGTTTTTATCAGTATATAAATTAATTTTTTAAAGTGAAAGTATCTTTTATATTCATGTTTTTATATAGTTTAGTATATTTATTTGTTTTGCTGTGAAGTCTACTGTATCATGCATTAGGTGAAATTAGCTTATAACTTTAGTGTGTATTTGTATTTAGTAGTTGAGTTACTTTAGAAAGTGTAAAATGACTTAGGATGGAAGTAATATTAAACTATCTTATGTATAAAAGGGTCACTTTACTTTTAAAATACACGTGAGGCTCACACAAATTATTAACTTTATCCCTTAAAATTTGAAACAAATATAGAAAGAGATTTAGATTCTCATTCCAACTTTTACCTTACCCCATAGCAAACACCCCATTGGTATTTTTGCCACAAATATATCTTAAATTTGGTACAAATATCTCTTTAATTAGGTACTTTCAACGCAAATATTTATTTAATTGAGTACTTTCTCTTACGTGTTACAATCAAACTTAACGGTGAGAATTGACGATCGTACTAAACTATATCAAAATATGGACGAAAGAAACTTTGTCGCTAAAAAAATAACTTGGGTAGTTAAATGCTACAAAACATAATAAATTATATACTTTCACCCCAAATATCCCATTATTTATTTATATCTTTATTTGATTGCTAATGAAAAAAAAGTTTTTATTTTGAGGGGTTTGTTACTTGTCTATTTTAATTTTATTAAAGCGGTTTGGTTAAATTCCACATATCAATGCTTGTTAATTACCTATATTAACAAGTGCCGGCCGGTAAAAAATTAGATTGGTATCATATTGTTTATGCGTCCTTAATTTGATCTTTAATTATGTCCACTCACAGATATACATATATAGATATATATACTATTGGTCTACAATAAAATTGATCAAGACATTATGAGTAAAATTAGATAGGAATTTTCGATATCATCATGATGAGTATAAATATATACTATTTAGTTAGGTTGGTTACTTATCTTAATTTTCATGAAATTCCTCAAGTTCACTAAGACGAAAAAACAATATAATTACCATTAATAAAGTTGTAGTACTATATTAAATCTCAAAATTAAACCAAGTATATATTTGTGATCAGATTGTCATGATTTTAGTCTTCTTTTGAAAAAAAAAGCTAATATATAAATCGTAATAGACATTCTTGTAGAAAACTTGGCTACAATATATAGATGTAGATAAGAAGTCGTGTGATTCACGCATCTAGTTTATTCTAACGTGTTTATTAATAATTTCAACTCGAATATCGATCTGAGATATTATTTGACCTTGTTGTATATATAATGGTGGCTCGATGTACGAGTGATCCCAGCATAGGGTTCAGGTAGCATCATGAGCCACGGCCAATCTTATCCTCGCAACTGATCATCGTGAGGATCAAGGACTGCGTCATTGAGCCACTGTGCATCTGGACATTGGATAATCAGTGCAACTCGTTCCCTCATTCTTTGTATATACTCTCTAGGTCATCAGACACAATAGTCATAGACAACAGAGGCAGCAGTGACGAGCCTTGTTTTCTGGGGTTGAGACTTTTTGTCCTCACTTGCCAAAACTACAGTGCCTCTTGTTCTGATCTTTATATAAATCTTATAGCTACTCAATCCACATAACATGCATAAGAGTCGTTTCTTTCTCTATATAAAAATAAACTGTTATTATTTGGCATTTTAAATTAATATGATAGTTTATAGTTAATTAATAATATCCTCTTAAGTTAAAATATGCGGTATCTAATGTAATTAGACCTGTAATATAGTATATACCACTAATAATATGTGCCTTTTAGCAATTCGAGGTAGGGCATGCGCGGTGATGATATATATCATTGCCAAATATCATATTCCCATTTTTCTGTTTCCCAAACTTTCATACGTAAACACTAAAAAGTTCCTCTTTATTATATAACAATATTTGGAGATAAAGATAAATAAAATAAGACCTACCACACTAAATCAAAATGATAAGTTATATATAATTAACATGACTTGATGTTTCGATCAATGAGTATATATAATAGTGTCACCATGTGTTATTTACCTATTAGTGATTCAAAGCTATAACTGTGAGATCGCGAATTCAATATTTAATATTACTTTCCTGCGTTTTTTTTCTTGTTACGCAAGTAATAACGTACGTATCACTCTATATATGTGGTTTATCCCTTTGAAATGTATAAATTTTGTTACATCATTATAACAAAAAATATTTTTATGTAATTTTAATAAATTTAAGCAAATTGTTATCTAATTCAAGTGCAATGGAAAGTATAGGTAGTATAATGAAGGAATATAATAAAATATAAAATTTTATCTCAAAATCAATTAATTATGGGTGAAATAATTCAGGTTCTTATAAATAGTTGAATGCGTCCACAATTTTTTTATTTTATTTGTTATTATCCAATAATAATTTATTATATATTGTAAGGAAGTAGGAAGTGAATTTTGTCCCCCAATGAAATGTATCTTATGTACAAATTTTATTTTATATATTTAGATTTCTGATTAGTATACTTTAATTTTAATATGATATTGATATATTTATACTTTATAATAATTAATAGTCATTCATCCAACAGTTATGAGAGAATAATTGAATGAACTAGAAACATCTAGCTGAATAAAATATGCTCCCAACTAAGTAATGTAAAATGAACAGAGACGTTTATCCAGTCATTAACCATTCCTTCATCAGAGTGGAAAATAGCCGTTGATTTTGATTTTTTAAGCACACTTTCATAAAAATTAAAAAAAAAAGGAGAATTGGCATACAGACACGTTATATAAGTAATCAATTTATGTATAAATATTCGTAATATATAGGCTAGTAGCGTTGGCAGATAAACATGTACAACACACGTGTGGTGGACGAGGCTAAACTGGTTAAGAGAAGAGATTCCAAAGTTGAGTCACGTGAGGATGCAACTTCAGTTCTCCCAAATTCCAAGTGCCCTCCAAGGGCCGTGACTCTAAGCAGCTCACGTTGGCCACGCCCGCCTACTCGAAACTTTTTGTGCGCCCCATTCGCACGCGTCACACCATTTCTCACAGCTGGCCACCGCCGTCCGTACCTCACCGCTTTGGGGGCGCCACCACAACAGCCCCTTCTTTTCTTTTTTCTTTACCTATTTTAATAATAGGTGAGCCCAAACCCATTTTCAACACGTCAGCTAGCAGCTACTGCCTACTGCTACTGCTCTCTCTCTCTCTCCCACTACAATTTAAGGACTTTTCCAACGCAAACATGTTCTTCTCTGACTTAGATCAGATTCAACGGTCCACATATTCCCACGTTGCAAACAGCTTCGAGATCCTCGCTTGTCTTATCTTTGTTGAGTTTTACACGTGGAGTCTGATGGTTGGGTAGACCTCTGTTCACAAAGATATCGTAAGTTGATTTTACCGTACTTGTCAAATAACACGTGGCAGTTATTTGTGACGATTTTTCTCCGGGCATTATTTAATTGTCCCACATGGAAAATTTTGTCCCAGTCTCTTTCTCTAACCACGGAACCACACCTAATGTAGTAGGTTTTTAAATTTTTTTTTTTTTAATTTTTGTAAAATATAACATATTAAGCCAAGCTATTATGTTGCTGTTTGCTTTTATTTTCGCGAATATTTCTTTGTCAGAAAATATGCTAAATCTAGTCACATCTATCATAGGCATGTTACAAATGTGCTTATCTAGCTCTTGAGTTGAATGTATATGAGTATTGTACCAAAATTTTACATTTATTGACGTGATAGATAGTATATTTTAACTAATTATATTTATTTATTTTAGATGTGATCTATTTATTTAAACAATGGTGTTATATTAATGTGTAATGTTTTGTGCATAATTTGACTGCACATATTATTATTCAATATAAAGATATGTCAAACAACATCATTTAATAAAGTATTTATATATTTAGAATCGTAATTAATTTTTCCAAGGCTTTGAATCTACATTGAATGAATCTTTCTACTTTTGACATAATTGAATGATCGTCGATCGATTTATTTGAAGAGTACAATAATGTAATTTATAAAGCTACCTTGTTGTGACACGAATACGAGATTCTGATATGATAATGATCATGAGTTTGGTGAAGGAGACATACGTAACATAAATTGAACATTGTACATAATGATCAATATTCAATTTAAAAACACACAATATTCTTATAATTTGACTTTTATTGTTTCTTATAAAGCGAAATGAGATTGACCGGTTCAAATATTTTGATGTTTTGTTCCTAATCACATATATTGATACATGAATAATGTTATTGAACTTTTCTTGGTCATATGCTTCATTTGAAAAAATATAAATAAATAAAAATCATTCGGGTAATTTCCTTGGTGATATATTTATGTGTACATGTGGCAGATGATGATCTGGATCTACCAAAACAATATGTATTGAAATGTTTACTATTATTTGGCTATATATGGTCGCACAACAAGCATATATATTATATTCAATTCATTATTAGACTTGAATTTAGATTTTGATAGGGTAATTTCACGGAAAATATAAGGAAATTTATTCATATGTTAATATTATGGCTGATCCCAAAAATAGCCCATTTAGTAAAAATTGGACCATATTTCTCATTTCATTAAAAAAAAAAACACATTTCTCTCTAACATATTGTCTTCTCTCTCGCTTCCTCCCCTGCCTCTGTATCTTCCTTTCTCACTACCATAGCAGCACTACTTCCTCACGGTGGCAAGCTCTCTTTCTCTCTCACAAATTATATTTTTCTCTCATTTCTTATCCTCTTTATCTGAAAACAAAGAAAAAAGAGGAACTCATAATCATTGAAGCACTCATGATTAATTTTTGTGTTCTACATCAAAATTTTAAGGCTATAAATATTCTAAACGTATAAATCTAAAAAAAATACTAAGATTAAAAAAACATCAACTAAAACTAACATCTAAGCAAAAAGTTATGTCTCACCAAAATTTTAGTCAAATTTTAGCGCAGAGCATCACTATTACATCGTAATACATCGCAAGTGCATGATTTTGGGCCAAAAATTAAGTTTTCAATGGATGCATCGCAATTTTATTGCAATGCATCGTAATTACATCACAATTGCATGATTTTGGGCCAAAAGATCAAGTTTTCATGGATGCATCGTAAATGCATTGTTTTTGGCCAAAAATCAAGATTTTACGAATCTATCGTATTTGCATCGCATACGCATAGCAAATGCATCATTTTGGCCAAAAATTAAGATTTCATGAATGTATCACATTTGCATCGCAAAAGCATAATTTTTTTTTGGGCAAAAAACCACGTTTTCAATGCACCATCGCACCATCATCGTATCAACATCGTTAGGTATCGATTTTGGCGAAAAACCATTTTTCAATGCACCATCGCACCAGAATCGCATCAACATCGTTAGACATCGTTTTTTATTGCCTAAAAACTATGTTTTCAAGGCACCATCATATGAGCATCGCATCAGTATTGCTATGCATCGTTAGACATTGTTTTTGTTAAAAACTATGTTTTCAATGCATCATCGCACTGACATCACATTGACATTGCACCATCATTGCATCAGCATAGATATCGTTTTTGGTCAAAAACCATGTTTTCAATGCATAATCACACTGACATCGCACTAGAATTGCATCAGCATCGTTAGGAATTGTTTTTTGTTGCATAAAAACTATGTTTTAAAGGCACCATCGCATCTGCATCGCACCATCATTGTATCAACATAGATATCGTTTTTGGCCAAAAACCATGTTTTCAATGCACATTCGCAATGGCATCGCATCAGCATCGTTAGATATCATTTTTTGTTGCATAAAAACTATGTTTTCAAGGCACCATCGCATGAGAATCGCATCAGTATCGCTATGCATCGATTTTTTGTTGTTGCAAAAAATAATGTTTTCAAGGCACCGTCGCAATTGCATCGTTAGACATCATTTTTCTGCAATTTATCAATGTTCTAGATTTGAAAAAGAAAATGCAATTAAAACTAAAAAATTGTTGAGGTTAGTTAAATACATAGTAGAATTGTTTAAGCACGAAGATGTGTTAAAAAAGATTTCACAAAAGTCAACATGTAAAAGTTGACTTTGAGTATAGACATTTTTAAATCAAACTTTTGAGTCCAAAATGTTTATTTGGAGTATATAAGATTATCCAAAATGTTTGGGAGTATTTGGACGTATTTTGAGACATCTTATGGAGCCATATTATAGAGGCATTGGCGATACGTCGCCTCCTAGGAGGCGATGCGTTGCCTGGGCTCTCAAAACCCTAGAGAGAGAAGTACCAGGCGACGTGTCACCTGGTACTGGGCGACGTATCGCCTTACAGGCGATGCATCACTTGGCCTGTTATGAAGTGTCCGTACGGTGACGTGTTTTAGCTCCAAAACTTAAATTTAAATGCTCTAATCTCATGGGAGTCTAATGAGGGTCCTATGCTATTTAAGGGGTTCATATGAGTTAATTGGTGAATTGACCACTCACATCTCTCTCTCTCTCTAAAACCCTTTTTCTCTCTAGCTATCAAGAAGAGTAGTTTTCTCCAAGAAACTCATCAAGCATTGCTTGACTTGCATGAGTTTCAAGGTTTGTTAAATCCCAAATCTCATTCTACTTAGTTGAAGCTTCAATCAATAAGGGAAGGCTTGGAATAGAGATTTTGGAAAACAATATTCTTATTGTGTATAAGCCTTAGAAGTTCCTCAAGTTTGAAGATTAAGTTACTCCAAATCAATGGTTGTATCTATCTAATCCTAACTTTGTTTTGTGTTACTCTATTGTGTTTTCATTGTTAATAGTGGTGATTAGATATTTCTTTGTTCATCTTATCATCATTTAATCATTTAGTTTCTTATATTCAAGATTCACATTCATATCATGAACATGTTTATTTGATTATCAAGATTTGCATTCATACTTTGAATAAAGTTCTTGCTTAGCTTTTAGGGTTTCAATTGTTGAACTATTCCATCATTAATTGTTGATTCGCAAAGTGTAACGACATATATTCCCAACAAAAATCCTGTACATAAGCGTTCAAAATCTATAAATTAGTGTCATAAGTCTTGCATTAGATTTTTCATCATCAAAACTTAAAAAAAAATAAAGAGATAGCTTGGATGGGATGCTTCAATGGTGGTGGGAGGTGGCAGCACGAATGGCAAGAACAATGTTAATGGTGGTGGCCCATAGGGATGTGGTGCTATGCAACCACGGGGAGATGGTGGTGGTGGTGGTGCCATCGTAGAGAGAAAGAGAGAGTGAGAGTTAGATGTTATATTATTTCATATAATATAATGTTAGATTAAATAATGTGACAAATGTGATTTGTCACACCTTGTAACATATTATTGAGAGTTACAAAATTGGACACATGTGTGTGTGTGCAAATGTAACATATTTTGGAGTTACAAATTTTTAACTCTCAAATATTACATAATAATGTGTAGAATGAGAGTTACACATTTGTGTTTGAATTTTATAGAGCCATTCTGTAATATGGCTGTTGAAGACACGTTTTTAACTCCCATTAGGTGTATGGAGGTTACAAAATAATGTGGGAAGAGATTGTGACGTTTTTGGAAAACTGAAATTTGGAGGCTGAAACAGCCTTGTGGCCGCAGCCACAAGCTTCCCAGACCGCGGCCTGGGAGTTAGAAGCCAGCAGCCGCAGCCAGGCATGTCTTAGGGCGCGGCCTGGGGTGTTGGCAGCCAATTCCAATTTTTCAGTTTTCTCCAAATTGAATGATTTTAACATCCCAAGTAACTCTAAAATCTTAATTTTAATTTCATAAACATTCAATTAAACATTTGTAATAGTCATGGGGGTTGGTGGAATTTGAAATTCTAAGGGTGTCTCAAAACTCTATAGATAGGAGCCTAATGCTCACTTGCAAGACACATAATTTTCTATCCACAAAGCACTTGGCTGGAAAACACACCAAAGAGGCTTGATAATTCCAAAGAGTTATTTCCTTGTTAGATCCCTTAGTGCTTAGAGAATAGGGGGAAATAAATTTTTGGACAAAGGTTTTGAACTTTATTCAAGTTGGTGATCCCCACTACTCTACACTTTGATTGTGTGAGAGATTATGTTCTTTCTATTGATTTTATTTCATCCTTTTGTTCTTATTGCTTTGAGTTTGTAATCTTCTTCTTCTACATCTTTCTATTTATTTGTATTTTTAGTAATTGAGTTGTAACATATATCTTAATCAATCACATTGTCTATTGTACTTTTGCATAGAGTTACATTTTGGTTTTCCTTATTTCCATTGAATAATATATATTCTCTAACAATCAAAAGCTTGTTCTTTCCTTTTCAATAGGAGAAACCATAGAGATATTGTGAGGATCCAACTTTAAAAGCTTATAAGATAAGGTAATTGTAATGCCCTGGAATTCCTAATACAATAAAATGCATGGATAAACGTGTCGGGAGGGCACGTGGAGCAATTATGTGTTAAGTAATTGAATAAATATGTGATTATGTGAATTATATTAATTATATTACGATATGACTGCTTATGCATGTTTAGGAGTATTGAATATGCTTAAAGGCTATCTTTTGTTAAAAATTGGCATTTTCATAATTTTGACTCGTCGAGGGTATAGTTGTAATTTTGTATGCTATGTGTTTGAGACCAAATTATTATGTGGATATATTTTAGATATTCGGCACGAGTCGATCCTTTTGAGCAATTTAGCGAAAAAGTCACAACGAGGAATAATACCTAGCTCGGGGTGAGCCAAGGGGTATTTTGGTAATTTTACACACTTCAGGATTTATTGATAAATGAGAGTATTTGATGGGGAAGTAACTTGTATTTGATGGGTTGATTGATGAAATTGGAGATTAGGGGTTTAATTTGAGGTTTAGAGGGAATTGGTTCTAAATGACCATTTTGCCCTTGTGGGGCTTTAAGGTCAAAGTCATAGGCAAGGGGGTAATATGGTCTTTATGGACCATTGAGCTGAGGAAATAGGCTAAGTATTGGGCACACTGCTCTATCCCGTATACTCTCTCTGCTCTAACTATCTTTAAGGACTCACTCAAGGAAAATCATTTTGAAACTTTGAGTTTTGAGCAATCTTAGGGGGAATTGAGTGTTTAAGGAGAGGAGTTGCCAAGGTCTTAAGTAACACTGGGGTTTTGAATTAAGAGGTATGGGTTCTTGGTGAAACTTTGAGTTTTGTGTTTTGGGATATTTTTGAGGTTTTTGGTTGAGTGTCTAAAGTGCTAAAGACGTTCTGTGGTTGAAAAATTGTTGGAAAGCTATGGGGTTGGTTTTTGGGGGTCAGTTTTTTATTTCAGAAAATTGCAAATTCTGGGTTCTTGCGGTAGCGTCGCAACCCGCTTGAGTGTCTTTGAGGTTGGGTTTCCTTCGGACCCTCATTGTAACGTCCCAAATTCCCTAATAAGGCTTAGTGCCTTGATTAGGGGGTCAGGAGGGCAATAACTGATTAATTGCATTATTATGTGATTTGATGCATGAATAAATGAATTATGTGAGTTATATTATAATATGACTGTATTTGCATGCATGTGGACCTGTTTCTTATTAGAAGGGCATTTTAGTAATTTTGGGTCGTTGATGCATATTTGTATATATATATGTGTGTGTATATTGAGTGAGACCACATTATTATGTGGATATGTTAAGGCTATTTGGCACGAGGCGATCCTAGGGAGCAAGTCAGTGTTCTAGTTATAACGAGATCAAATATCTGGCTTGGAGTGAGCCTAGGGGTGTTTTGGTAATTTATTACATTACTGGGATTTGTCGGGTAATGGGAAATGGTTTAATGATTATTTGAGGATATTGGAAGTAACAGGAATTATGATGCATTCATTATGATTAACGGGATATGTGACAAAAGACCATTTTGTCGTTGGGGGCATGTGATGAGTAAGTTTGTGGGCAGGGGTATTTTAGACTTTTACTGCCTAGAGAAGTGATTTACTCAGTAGCCCAGAACCTAGTAGAACACTCAAAACAAAACTCTCTCTCAGCTCTCTCTCTCTCTCTCCCCCTCTACGTTCTCTCCTTCCTCTCACTAGGTTGGATTGGTTTTTGAGAAAAGCTAAGGAATTCAAGGCTTGGAAGCTTGAATTTGGAGTGGTTTGAAGGCTTGACTTTGGGATTGGATTAGTTGTAGGTAGGGGGACTTAAATCACAGCTGAGGTAAGCATCAATCCCTATTTTGATTGAATCTGTTTTGGTTCCTAAGTGTTCTTGAACTTTGTGGTTCAAGGTAGTGATTTTGAGTTTTGATGGGGTTTTGAGTTAGTTTAGGGCTGAGTTTTGATGGAGTTATTGTGTGGATGATGTTTGGGGAATTGACTTTTGGCTTTGGGATTGTTTGCAAAGGGTTATGGATGAAATTAGCTTGGAGAAAAGCTGGGGAAAACTAGATTCGTAGGGTCGCGTCGCGACCCTGTTCTTGGGGCTCCAGGGGGCTTTCTGACTTGAGGTGCGTTGCGACACGTAAGGGAGTGCCGCACCGAAACGTGCATATGGGAATTGAGCAAGTCAGGTTTGAGTGACGAGAACTCAAACCTAAGGGCTTGGGAAGGAATTTTACTACCCAAGTTAGTAGAATTCGAGGTCCCGGGGGCTAGGATTCGGTCCAGAAGCTTTTATTTACTTGATATTGATGAATATCATTTATTATTGTTACTAGGGTACCTCTAGGGCTCGGGAAAGGATCGTGCTTGAGGGGTTTCTATTTAACTCATGCTTGGACCAAAGGTAAGAAAACTGCACCCAATACGTGATGTATGTGATTAGGGCTTTGCCCGGTTGTTAGATATATATTTAATTAGAGCTTGGGCCCCTGTAAATGAGCATGATTATGATTATGCTTGTGATTATTTGATTAAGCATGTTGAATTCTCTATATCTGGATCTATGTTATATAATATATGCCTGTTTGCATTATCTGACCGAGAAAGGCTTGAGTTATAAGTCAATGACGGCAATAGCGTTGAGCGCTAGTCGAAAGCATTGACTTTTAAGTCAAGGAAGGCAATAATGCGCTGAGCATTGGCGGTTTGGTTAGGCCTAACCAGGAGCGCATTATACGCTTGGCCGACCCAATGGCCATGGAAAATTAAGCGCCAGGTACGCGGGGCCAGCTCTAAGGCTGGTTATACAAAGGATAGGGCAATGGGCCTCATGGTGACTTATTAGTCCCATATCCTAGGGCATGGCCCTGGTGTGACTTATTAGTCATCTAGTTAGGGCAGCGGTGTAATGCCCTAAAATCCCTAATGTGGTTTAATGGTTGGATTAGTAGGCCAGGATGGCCATAATTGATTTATTATGCCATTAAACTATTATATGCATGTTTATGTGAATTATATTATAATATGATGTTAAATGCATGCATGTGGGTCCACATTTCATCATAGGTTCATTTTGGTAATTTGGCCCG
The DNA here is from genome assembly GCF_963169125.1 of Humulus lupulus. Classification (NCBI taxonomy): domain Eukaryota; kingdom Viridiplantae; phylum Streptophyta; class Magnoliopsida; order Rosales; family Cannabaceae; genus Humulus; species Humulus lupulus. Next base: position 32,685,415 of record NC_084799.1, read on the forward strand.
TTGATGGCGTAATTGTGTATTTTCATGCATGTTGGTGAACTATTGTTGAGGCCACATCATAATGTGGATTTGTTCGAGCCATTCGACATGAGACGATCTTTGAGTGCAAATGAGCAGTTTGGTCATAACAGGATTAAGTTCGGGGCTCGGGGTGAGTCTCGGGGTAATTTTGTGATTAGAGCATTGCCGGGAATTAAAGGGTAATGGGATATGAATTATTGGTATTGGAGAATTTTGAGAATAACGAGAATTGGAGGGTGTTAATTATGATTAACGAAATAGGCGGGAAAGGACGGTTTTACCCTTGGGAGCCTTTAGAAAACTTTAAATGACCTAGGGGAAAAAATGTCATTTCACCTTAAGATTGATATAAGCCCTTGAAGGCTGTGGAAGGTTAGCAAAACAGAGTACCAAAAACATCTTTCCCATACCTCTTTTCTTCTCCTTTTTCTTTTCGATTTTTGAGCAGTTCTTGAGGATTCAAGCTAGGGAAGTGGATCTTGAGGGCTTAGGATTGTGTTCCACTATTGAAGAGGATTCTAATATGAGCTTAAGGTAAGTTTCTAGCCATTAAAACTCTAGCTTTGCTCTGTTTTTGGTTTGGTTTTCAGCTTGGTTTTCTAGATTGGTTGAAGGGAATTAATGGGAGTTTTTGGCTAGGGTTACTTGGGTTGTGATGTCTAGGACATGTGTAGATGGTTTTTGGGTTCATTTGGGACTTAAAATGAGGTTTGGATGCTTTTGATTCAGGTTGGAAATGGTGGAGTCGAATGGGAAAATTTCAGGGCCATTTCTGGCTGTGTGTAGCGTTGTAGCGCCCACAAGGGGGCGCTACAGCGCTACTCAGGAGGGTTTCTGTCTGCTTAGAGCGCTGTAGTGCTACCCTGTTCCATCAGATTCCTGTTTCGGGCATTTTTAAGGGTTTTTGGCTCGGGGTTTCAATTCTTAAGGCTCGGGATCGAATCTACTCATCATTTGGGTACAATTCAGGATCCCGGGAGTGAGGTTTAGGTCAAGACCCTTTCATTGTTGATTTTTATTAATGGAGGTTATAATTGGTTATGATTAGGTAACCGCTAAGGAATCAAAAGGTCGATCATTCTCAAGGGGTTCTGTTACTATTTCTCGCTCGAACCAGAGGTAAGAAAACTACACCCCATATGTGACATGCACGGTTATTCTTGAGGCATGTTGAATGTTCAAATGTGGACATTGATTGCATATCGAATGCTTAGCAAATCTTGCTCACTTGTGCATGGCACTGACTGAATAGTCAGAATTGGCAATGGTGTCAGTATTAACTGTGAAGCTGTGACTCATTAGTCAAGTTTGGCAGTAGTATTGAGCACTGGTCACATGGTATTGACTCATAAGTCAAGAACGGTCTTAGCATGTTTAATGCAAGTCGATAATGATTAGATCTAATCGACATCTACATTGAATTACTCAAATGAGCATTAATGCTGGACCGACCTCAAGTTCGATGAAAACTAAAAAGCGCTTATCTAGCCTAAGGCTAGTCACTTAGAGCTAGGGCCAGAGAGCCCCAGTGACTGTTTAGTCTCATGGCTATGGGTGTTGAGCCCAAAGTGACTTACCCAACAGCCACTCATTTGATTGGAGCCAGGGCTAGAAGGTCCAAGTGACTGAATTGTCACATGGCTATGGGTGCCGAGCCCCGTAGTGACTTGCTCGTTAGTCACTCATTATGGTTTACCAGAACCTTAAGTGTTAAATCACTCATCTGATTAGAGCTATACGCTCCTTCATGGTTAACGTAACCTCTAAGTGATATTCACTCATCTGTTCAGGGCTATAAGCTCTGTATGATTATAATGATCATCATTTGATAATATGTATATGCAATATTGAGTTTTCTTGTTGGGCTTTGGCTCATGGGTGCTATGTGGTGCAGGTAAAGGGAAAGGAAATCTCACCCAGCCTTGAGTGGAGAGCTTAGGTGGTGATGTGTACATATGCGGCCGCTTGACCACCACGGCCAAGGAGTTTCTCAGAGGGACTAGGAGTTAACCCTATTTTTGCTGCTTAGGTCAGCGGGTTGTAACTTTTGTACTGTAATGACCATTTTGGATTGTAAATAACTTGTAAACATTTTTATGGGCCCATGAACAGTTTTATGTTTTAAATAAAATATATCATTTCCTTTTGATTGGTTTTTCACCTTAACTTATTAATAACACCTAGATGCACGTTTATAACCAAAGAACTCGATTAGAGAGTTAAGCACGGTTCAAAGATCACAGTAACGGTATGGAGTAACCAGGGTGTTACAAGCGGGCCCTTGTGTGATAGTGTAGTCACTTATTTCCAAAGAATGCATGCAACATGAGATCCTTAAGCCACCCAGCCTCTTTGCTGGTTGCCGCGAGAGCTATAAATTCAGCCTCCATGGTTGAGTGTGAAATACATGTTTGTTTCATAAAACCCTAAGAAATCGCTCTGTCTCCGAGCATAAATGCCCAACCACTTGTGGAGAGATTATCTCCTACACTTGATATCCAACTCACATCGGAATATCTTTCAAGTATCTTCAGGAACTTTGAAAATTGGAGGCCTAGCTGCTTGGTCCTTTTAAGGTACCTTAGAACTCTCTCAATCGTTGTCCAATGTTCCATACTTCGATTGCTAGTAAACCTACTTAGTTTACTAACCGCATATGCAATATCTACTCTTGTACAATGAGCGACGTACATTAGACTCCCTAATGCACTTGCATACTCAAGTTGAGCCATTACTATACCATTATTCTTTTCAAGCTTTATGCTTGAGTCAAATGGTGTATTTCCCTATTTTATTTTGAGATGACTAAACTTGTCAAGCACTTTCTCAACATAGTGTTCTTGACTTACGTCATGACCCCTACTAGTTATTCTCACTTTTATACCCAAGATGGTATCAACCTCTCCAAGGTTTTTCATCTTGAAAGTGGAAGATAGAAACCTCTTCGTTTCCATTATGTTTTTCTTATCATTACTCAAAATCAACATTTCATTAACATATAGACACACCAAGATGACATAGTTATCACAAGTCTTAGAGTACAAGCACTTGTTCGCATTATTGTGCCTAAACTCATCCGAAATTATGGCTTTATCAAATTTCTCATGCCATTTTTTTGGTGCTTGCATTAAACATTATAATGATTTAACAAGCCTACACACTTTATGTTCATTTCCCCTTAGAATAAAACTCTCCGGTTGTTCCATATAAATCTTTGTTTACCGAGCTTTTCAGAAACTAGAAATATATTAAGAAATAAGAGCTATAAAGAATGGATCAAAGATATACAAATAGAGTTTTTATGTTGTTGGAGCGTTAATGAGCCTTAGTCCACGAGTCTATTGTATTAGGTTTTAGAGAGCTTTTATAATGTAGTTTTCTACAAGTTTGAGCAATGTAATTGCTCACAAGAGAAAATCTTGGATCCCCGCTACAGTGCACCACTGGCCATATTTATAGGAAGTCTAGTGCAGTGGGCTTGGGTCAGACTAATCCAGGCCCAATAGGGATGTAATCACGATTTACTCACTAATGGAGTCATAATACAAAGAATGTTACATAATAAAATGTAGTAATCTGGGCCCATTAGGCCAGCTTGGGCATGGCCAAGCCTTACAGCTGCCTATAGTAAGTTATCTCGGTTTGGTCCGCGTGGGCTTCTAAGGGGATCTGTCAGAGTAGTGGTAGTACTCTTTCCTAGGAATAGTGTACGTTTTGTGTGTACCCTTTTTTGCAGGTTAGTTGAGGAGTCCAATTTCTGTGTTTCTCGGGGACATGTCAGCATCAGGGAAGATCAAAATTGCCCTATCCGGACGTCTGGTCCGGGTTCCTTTACTAATGTCCCGGTTCATTTACCGAAGTTTTGGTTTGCTCACCAGGACGGGTTCATTCTCGAGAAGGTCTATTCCAAGACTAGTGAGTCTGCCACCTCTATTGGCATCCCGGAGGATACACGTAGGTTGGGAGTGGGAAGATAAGTTGGGCCTGCACCTTGGTCCTGGTTCCCTTGTTATGGTAGCGCCCGTCGAATGTTGTTGGGTTCATTGACGATTGGGCTATCAGGACTTTCTTCTTCCTTGTTCATCGATATCACGATGGGCCTGGATCTCTTTGAGGGAGCCCATGGACCCATTGTATCATGCCACATGTCCCGAGGGAAAACAGGGATAACAATCTCCTCATCGAGATCTCCATTTAGGCCGTTTTGATATCATTTGATGAACATAAAGGTTATATATTGATGATAAGGCAAATAGTACTCTTATAGTGGTTTTCCTAGCAACCAGTGCATACGTGTCAAAATAATCGACTCATTCCTTTTGTTTAATCCCTTTGGATACTAGTCTTGCCTTGAGGGTTTGTAATGTGCCATCGGTGTGATATTTCCTCCGAAATACCCACTTGCACCCAATTGGTTTTGAACATTGTGGAAGCTCTACCAATTCCCATGTGTGGTTTGAAATAATTGAATCCATCTCATCATTTATTGCCTCCTTCTAAAATGCGGAGTCTCTCGAAGACATTGCTTCTTGGAATGGTTTGGGATCATCCTTAACTTAAAGAGCCATTAATAATTTCCATGTGACTTCTTCATGGTTTCCCTCTACTAGGTAGAGTATCTCCACTTGAGAACATGTCTCATTTGATCCCAATTCTTTAAGCGTTTGGCTAGGAAATATAGGTTGCTCATCAACCTTTGGATCTTTCTCTTTAAGAGATTCTCCAACACTTGTGGGTTCTTGAGAATTGATGTAACATCCTCCTAATCGAGGGCTATTACACTGTGTACTTTAAATTGTGTCAGACTTGCTAATCAAGTCATTTGGTTATAAACGTGTAACTAAGGTTAACGTCAAGGGTTAGGGTTAAAAATTTTGGTCAAAGGAACCGTTGACTTTTTATTTAAAAAGTTTGATACATACATGAGATCCCAAAATATTACAAACAAACGTTAAAAGGGTGTATATACATTAAAAGTTACAACCGGCCGACCTAAGCGGTAAAATTAGGGCTACAACCCTAGTTTCTCTAAGATATTCTCAACCGTGGTGGACGAGCAGCCGCATATGTACACGCCGCCATCGAAGCTCTCAAACTCATGGCTGGTCAAGCTTTCCTTTTCCCTAACCTGCACTACATAGCACCCGTGAGCCAAGGCTCAACAAGAAAACTTAAACACGTGCATGAACAGAAAATACAGATATCCAGATACCTGTCTAGCATGCCCAGCAGTAATAACTTATTCATGCATGCATATAATTACAAATAGATGGTCATTGGACCATTCTGGGGCCGCTGCCCTGAATAGTTGACCATAGAGTCAACCCCGTGGCCCTATGCCCTAGCTATGTGACCATAGAGTCACTTGGGCCCCTCACCCTTAGCTCTGGGTAACTAGCCATAGAGCTAGCCAAAATCTTTTGTTTTCCAACGACCATTGGGTCGGCCAACGTAATAGTACGTTGCTGACTTGGGCCTAAGCCTTTCGACCAACGCGCAACACGCTATTGCACTCCTTGACTAATAAGTCATGCCCTGAACCAGGTATTCAGATACAGATACAAAAATAGATATAGATAAGCATACTTCAGACAATACATGTATGCATACATATTAATCATATAACATCATCAAGTAATTGCAAACATAGTAATAACCATGCTCCTTAATGGGGCCAAGCCGTAGCTACGCCAACCATGCGAACAATCATATAACACTTAATCAGGTATAGAATATTCAAGTATGTTTAATCAACAAGCGAAATAATAACTTAAATATGTTCATTCCCAAGGACCCGAGCCCTATTCATAATTATAATTAACAGTCAGGCCAAGCCCTAATAAAAAATATCACGTATTGGGTGCAATTTTCTTACCTCAGGTCTGAGTATAGCATAAAATAAGAATGACCCTTGAGCACGATCCCGGTTCTAAGCCTCCTAGTGATAACCTAGTCACAACCATAATACCGAATTCCATCAATAACGAGAAAATAAAGGTCTTTGGACTGAACCCTAGCCTCCGGGACCTCGAATTCTACTAAACTGGGTAGTGGAAACGATCCTGAGCCCTTAGGAATAACTTCCCGTCATTAAAATCCTACGGTGGCCAAAACAGCTCAGGTGGGTTGCAACCTGACCTTGAGGGTTGCGACCTGACCTTGAGGGTTGCGACGCGCCCCTTAATTTAGAGGCCTCCTTCCCCTAGAAATGGGACACGGGTCGGGACCTACCCTTGAGGGTCGCGGCGCGCCTCCCAGAAAGAATCCCCCAAGGGCCCTGGGTTCGGTTAGGTTGCGGCACCCTAGGAATAGGGTTGCGACCTGATCATGTGAACCCATAATTCCTCCATTTTTCCCCAACCAAACTCAATCAAAACCACCCCAAATCCACCCTAAACACAACAATTCAATCCTCATAATAGATTTAATATCCTCCCAGCAACAAAACCCAACTAAAAACTGGATGAACAACTCATTAAACTCAAGTTCACAACCTTGAGCCACAAGTCTCAAGAACAGCCAAACTAACACATAAATTCAGTGTAAACCAGGGTTGAAAGCTTACCTTAGATATTATTTGAGTCCTCCTTACTATAACTAATCTAATCCCCAAGTTTAGGCCTTCAATTCCCAAGCTTTCAGCCCAAAAATTTCCTTAGTTCCCAATGAATTCCTTACAAAGTTGAGAGAGAATGAGGGAGAGAGAGAGAGTCAGTTGGTGTGCTGCTAACAAAGTGTTTTTGTGTTTGGTCCTTGCTTTCTTAAGGCTTAAGTTACTTAAGCTAATCCCGAGGCTCAGGGTACCAAAAACGTCCCCAAGAGAAAAATGGCCAAAATCCCCGGTATTCCCTCATAATCTCACTAACTCCAAATATATCCTCAATTATTCATTTCTGTTTCCCGATAACCCGCTACTGTGCTAAATACCTAAAAAACCCCTTGACTTGCCCCGAGTCGGGTACTGGGTCCCGTTGTGACTTCCCTGCTAACTTTCTCCCTAGGATCGTCTCATACCGAATAACCCAAATAAACTCACATAATAATGTGGTCTCTCACATATATGACATATATGCATATATATACAATTATGCCCATAGCGGGCCAAATTACGAATATTGCCCTTTTATAAGAAACGGGCCCACATGCATATTCAATATTCCTAAACATTCATAACTAGTTATATTATCATATAACTCACATAATCACATAATCATATACAAATATATCATATAAGCATATAATTCCATATATTGCCATCCTGGCCTCCTAATCAAGGCCCTAAACCTTATTAGGTAATTTGGGACGTTACAATTGATATCCCAATATAACATATTCTCAAAGAACTCCACTTCTATTTATTCAATTATTAAATTTGACTCCAAGTCTAATAGCCTATAGGCCTTGCTATTTGAGGCATAGCCAACAAATGCACACTTTATGGCCCTTGGACCCAACTTGGTCCTTTTAGGCTCCGTGCTCTAGCAATAAGCAAGGCACTCCCACACTTTAAGATAGCCTAAGTTAGGCTTCTTTCGTCTCCATAACTCATATGGAGATACATTGTTCTTTTTCATAGGAATTCGATTCAATATATGACACGCATCAAGCTAGGCTTCACCCCACAAATTATAACACAATTTAGCATGTAAAAGCATAGAGTTAATCATCTCAAGATAATTCCTATTCTTTCTTTCAACTATTCCATTTTGTTGTGGAGCATATGGTGCAGTGCATTCATGTATAATGCCATGTTGTTCACTAAACACATTGAAATCATTTGAAAAGTATTCACCACCTCCATCACTTCTAAGAGTTTTTATTTTCCTTTCCAATTGATTTTCTACTTCAGTTTTATAAATTTTAAGTGCATTAAATGCTTCATCCTTACTCTTAAGTAAATACACATAAGTATACCTAGAGCAATCATCTATAAAAGTTACGAAGTATCTATTTCCACCTCTTGTCAACATGCAATTTAATTCATATAAATCACTATGTATTAAATCTAGCAAGTTTGAACATCTATCAATACTTGAAAAATGTTTCTTTACCATTTTAGATTTAACACATAATTCACATTTATCATGCTCATTAATATCACAATTAATCTTCCTTTCATCATCTAATAGCCTTATTTTTGTTGTTTTGGTGGGAATCCTTTGTCTATGTTGAGTGCATGGCTTATAATGTTTGGACTAATCCCAATCATGTTTGAGTGCGACCATGCGAACGCATCTTGGTTTTCCCTCACGAAGCAGATTAATTGCTATCTTGCATCCTTTGGAAGGTTCTTCTTTTCCTTTACCACTCTAGTGGTATCCTTTTCATCGAGCTCTTCGATAGGTCCAAGATCGACCTTATCCTCTTCTATCCCGGGGTTGATCTCTTCTTTGACCTTATACACTGTCTCGCTTATTTCTTGGATGACCACAAGCGCTTGTGCACTTGTTTGGCCCTTCCCCCTCATTGAGATGTTGTAGCATTCTCGGGCGGCTAGCTGGTCTCCTTTCAGCGTCCCAATGCCACAAGGTGTTAGGAATTTGATGGACAGATGCCTCACAGATGAAACTGCCCCTTGCCCAATCAGGGCTGGTCTCCCGAGTAGTAAATTGTAGGGCGAAGGGGTGTCTACCACTATGAACTCCATTATCTTGGTTATCGAGACTGGGTAGTCTCCCAAGGTCACTACAAGCTCGATAAATCCCGTATTGACTATTCCTTCCCCTGAAAATTCGTACAACGTCATCGCACAAGCTTTTAGGTCTCGAACAGAGAGTCCCATTTTTTCAAAGGTGGCCTTATAGAGGATCTTGGTCGAGCTCCCGCTCCCAATACCTATCAAGACTCGACATACCATTTTATTGGCAAGCTGGAAGGTAATGACCAAAGGGTCATTATGGGGGAACTAGACGTGCAAGGCATCTTCTTCAGTGAACGTAATGGGCTGGGTTTCAACCCTCTGTTGTTTCAGTGCTCGGGGTTCTGGTTCATAGGGAGATCCATCCCCCATCTTGATTTCGTTGACATATCTCTTTTGGGCATTTTTGGTTGACCCAACGATATGCGGTCCTCCGGCAATGGTTACTACATCTTCCCCAATGATCGGGGGAGGTCGGTTATCCTCCCTTGCGCGTGGGGTCATATTCGGTTGGGTAGGCTGTGCAGTAGCTGCCCTCTGCCCAGCCGAAGCTTGGGTCAGATTCCTATTTCTAACATACTACCCAAAGTATCCTCTTGAGATCAATCCTTCGATCTCGTCTTTTAGCTGTCTGCATTCATCGGTGGTATGACCGATGTCCCTATGAAATCTGCAAAATTTCTTGGTATCCCTTTTAGACTTCTGATTTCGCATCAGATCAGGTCGTCTGAAAGGGACCTGGTTCTCGTTTGCTACAAAAATGCTCTCCCGAGTATCAGTGAGCTCAGTGTAGACTATATAAATGGAGAAGTATTTATCTCCATTTTTCTTCTTACCCTCGTCAGCCTATGAGTTATTCCCTTCATTCTTCTTTCTCTCTGAAGGGTTGTCTCTTGAGGGCCGCGACGTGGAGGGCTTAGCCGAGGTCGAGGCTGAGTTAATATTTGTCATTGTAGTTATTATGGGCTGAGGAGTCAACTTCAATGTCGACCTCGCCTATTCTACATTGACAAACCTCCAAGCCCAGTTGTTGAACTCGATTATTTTCCTAACGAATTTCCTTTGCATGTCGTCCCAAAGGGCACTCGCTGGCAATACTCCAGCTCATACTGCAATGAGATGACCACTGTCATTGACATTTTGAGCTCGTGCAACTTCTATGTTGAGGCCTTTTAATGACTCTTTTGGCTGCTGCCTAGCATTAGTCAATGTTGAGGCCTCGGGCTTGACACTCTTTTCGACATGGAATTGTTTCTTGAACTCTTTAGACATATTTTCCCATGACAAGATCGAGTGTCTCCGGAACTCGTCAAACCAGTTTCTTGCTGGTCCAGTGAGTATGGTTGGAAAGAGCATGCACCTTAGCTCGTATCCGACGTTACTGGCTCGCATTACTGTGTTAAACGTACTCATGTGGATATATGGGTCGGAAGTCCCATCAAAGGGTGCCACATAGGGTATCTTAAGTCCATAAGGAAATGGAGTGTTTGAGATGTGGGGAGCAAAAGGCTTGAGCTCCTCGTCAGAGTCGTCAGCCTTGTCCTTATTTTTTTTCTTCTTACAAAAGTCTAAATGCTCTTTCAAGCTAGTTGATCCTTTATTGGACCAAATCCACCAGAGGTTGAGCTTGCATTTGTGGTAGCTGGTTTTTGTTTGCAAAAACTCCGACTCCTTGTCCTAGTACATGGTTATACTGATTCCTGTGCACTGGCTGCGAAGACTCTTTTTGGCTATTCAAGTGTGTTTGTAAATCTGGGTTTGACGGATTAGTCTGACCCAGGTTCTGATTCAGATGATCTTGAAGATCAGGATATTCATTCTTATAATTACCATTATTCCTAGGCTCAATGTTGTACACACTCATAGACTGACTGAGGTCCAAACTTCCACTAAGGAAGTTGACATTCCTCTCTGGTTGTTGTCGTGTGGCTCGATTGTTACGAGGAGGGTTTTCTGCTTCCCCCTCACCCCAATTGTTTGTGATCTCTACATATGATTTCTTGTTGGCTGAGGTGCCCTATGTCCTCTATGAGCCTCTCACGGGGTGTAATGCCCCAAATTTCCTAATGAGGTTTAGGACCTTGGTTAGGAGGCCGGGAGGGCCATAATTGATTTATTATGTTATTTAATAATTATATGCATGTTTACGTGAATTATAATATTATATGATGGTGAATGCATGCATATGGGAGTATTTATTATTATAAGGGTATTTTGGTAATTTGGCCACTGTGGGCGTAATTGTATATTTTGGGTGCATGGTTGTGATTAATTAATATAGCCACATTATAAGGTCGATTGGTTCGAGCTAATCGGCATGAGACGATCATGAGATGTAAGTGTTCGGTCTAGTCATAACGGGTTTAAGTTCGGGGCTCGGGGTGAGTCTCGGGGTCATTTTGATGACTAGAACACTACTGGGAATAAAAGGGTAATGGGATATGATTTATTGGTATTTGAGAATAATGGGAATTGGAGGGTGTTAATTATAATTAACGAGATAGGCGGGAAAGGACGATTTTACCCTTGGGAGTCTTTGGAAGCCTTTATTTGACCTAGGGGCAAAATGGTCTTTTCACCCCTAAGATATATATCAATTGGATGGCTGTAGAAACCTTTAGACCAAAACAGAGCATCCTCATCTTCAGTCCTTCTCTCCTTCCCGTACACCATTTCTCCTCTTCCATCCTTTGGAATTTTTGAAGCCAACTTGAAGAACCAAGCTGGGAGATCAAGGGTGGGAGCTTAGGAACTTAGTTCAATCATTGAAGATGACTCAAATACAACTTGAGGTAAGGTTTCATCCAAGAACTTAAGCTTTACTCTGTTTTTTTCAAGTTAGTTTTCAGTTGGGAATTTGAGATGTTAGTTATGAGAATTCATGGAAGTTCTTGTGTAAGATTGCTTGGGTTTTGATGAGGGTGTGGTGTAGATGAGGTTTGGGGGTTGAGTTTGATGTTTTGATGATGTTTGGGATTGATTTGGAGGTTTTTTTTTTTCAAGGGAAATCGCAGAGGAGAAGACCAGAAGAGTTTCTGGTCTGCTGATGGCGCCCCAGCGCTAGGCAGGGCTGATTCTGGTGCTCTTTGATTTTGGGGCAGCGCCCCAACGCCATTAGGCAGCGCCCCAGCACTAGTGTATTTTCCAGGAAGCATATTTTAGGGCTCGGGAGGACTTTTAAGGCTCGGGGATTGGCTCCTTTACCCCGTTTGAGTAGATTGAGAGTCCCGAGAGTGTGGGATGGATCCCGGGAGTGAGGTTTTGGATTATAAACCTTTCTATGATTTATTTTATTGATGGGATTCCATATTTGGTTGTGACTAGGTGACCGCTAAAGGACCAAAGGATTGATCGTTCTCAAGGGTCGTTCTTTTAATCGTTCTAGCTCGACTTTGAGGAAAGAAAACTGCACCCTGTGTTTATGAGACATGCATGGCTATTATCGATGCATGTTGGTTGATTATTGAGTATGTGGTTACTATTGATGCATGTCGGTTGATTATTATGTGTGACATGCATGGCTATTCTTGATGCATGTTGGTTGACCATTAAACGTGACATGCATGGCTGTTATTGGTGCATGTTGGATTGCTGGATATATTGCATATGATGCATGAAAAACTTGTGACTGGGACATGCTTTGTATACTGGGTATGATATTGTTCAGAGCTTGTGCCTCTGTGGTTGTGCATGGTCCTAATTGTACTAGTACCTGTTTAGTAAGCATGCTGAACACCTTGTTTACGAGTATTGGGCATGTGATATATAATTGCTGGCATGACTTACTTGTGTATGGCACTGACTAGTCAGAGACCGACCCTAAGGTCAATGAACAAGCATTGAATGGCTCTTGGCATTAATGCTAGACCGACCCTAAAGTCGAGAATCATGCATTGAATGGCTCTATGGAATTAATGCTAGACCGAACCTAAGGTCGATGATCACGCATTGAATAGCTCCATGGCATTAATGCGGGACCGACCCTAAGGTCGAAGAACTTATAAGCGCTTGTCTGGTCTATGAACAGATGTTTATAGCCAAGGTATATGACCCTGGTGACTGTTTGTCACATGGCTTAGTGACCATTCACCATGCACCTGTCCTGATCAAACTTACGAAAGAATCACTTATCAGTCAAGCCCTGGTGACCCTATCGTCACATGGCTAGAGGGAGCTATGCTCATTATTGTGACTTTGGCTATTGTCACCTATTTGCTTGGACTGATAGTCCTGAATGGTTATTATGATCATTGTTGATGTTATATCATGCTTTATTGTGTTTTCTTGCTGGGCTTTGGCTCACGGGTGCTACGTGGTGCAGGTAAAGGCAAGAGGAAACTGAACCATCCTTGAGTTGGAGAGCTTAGGTGATGACGTGTACATATGCAGCTGCTCGTCCGCCACGGCCGAGGTTTAAAGTGGAGCTAGGGTTGAACCCTGTTTTTCCGCTTAGAACGACCTATTGTAAATATTTTCTGTAATAGACTCTGAAATTATATTTTCGGGATCCCAATATATATATTAAACGTTCTAGTGAAACGTTACATCTTAGCCAAAGTTTTTAATCCCTAAACCGCTAATCATACTTAGTTCACGATTTTGGCCAAATGACTCGATTAGCGAGTTTAGCACTGTTTGCAAGGCACACCGTAACGGTCCCTGGAGTTGGGGCGTTACATGGGGCCTCACATTCACCCCCTTGCTCAGGTCGAGCTCTATGGTTTCTGTCTCGGCTCCCACTTCGAGCACTCCAAGAAGGTCTCTGGGGTGCCCGATCCCCTGCCTGGTTCTAATTGGGAGCTGGCTGCGGTGCCTCTTGAGCTGGAGAGGGATGTCTTATCGGAGAAGGCAGATGCCTTAATTGTGATGGCGGTGGCCTTCCGTTATTGGGTCTAGAAGGTCTAGAATTGGCTCGCACAAGTTCTGGGTTATCTTTCTGAGCTACCGGAGGAGCTCAGTTATTCTCAATTCCAGTGAATACATTTCCCATATGATTTTCCCTAGAAATTTTTTGAGTGTTTCTCCCAAGGCAACCGTTGCCGGTATTTGTCCTGGGCCTCGGTTGACCCTCATGGACCCTTTGCTCGACCATTCTGGCATCCGTACTCCCTTGTGGTCATCCTCTAGTCCTTCAGGGCGGTGCCTGTACTTTAGTGGCTTGCCTAGCCAATTCCTCATTTCGCCGGGTAGCCTCGGCCAGCTGTTCACGCAATTTGTGATTCTCCAATTCCACGATTGGAATCCTCATCAGGCCTAGGAGTCTGGATATGCTGCCCCCTAGAGGTTGATGATGCACTCCCCTCATCGGGGTTCTGATCTACCATGGGTTTCTTCCTAGGCCTCCATGGGTGGTTCTTAGACTGAGGAGTACGCTCCTCGGGGATTTAGGGTAATGGTCGCCCACCAATCCCGGGGATATTCATGGTAGCCATTGATGATGTGCATGGAGTTTTGATTAAACAATAAAACGATTTGCTTAATGCTCTCAACGAAAGCACCAAACTGTTGATGCCATTTTTCGTCAACTTAATTATGAAGAGCATTAAACAAGAATGTAGAAAAAATAAAAGTATTCAGGGGTATTTTACGTAGTTCAGTAGTTAAAATCTTCCTAGTCCACGAGTCACTGTTATTATCACTACTCTCTCAAAGCTTTGAATGAAAACAATTTAGCAGAGTTTTCTCCAGTAAAATTTGTGTGTGAATACAAATAAATCAGACTAGGCTATTTATAGAACTGCCGTGAGAATATCTTCCCCCAATTCTAGGAAGTTATAATCAAGCATTCAAATTCAAATATCTGCATTAATAATATTAATCAAATGCACTAATTAAGTAATATCCCATGATAAAAGGGATTTAATACATGGTAATAACGAATCCCTACAAAATAGGGAATTCCCAATAGCCTTTCCACGTGACAAATGCGTAATTGAGCTCGATCGTTGTGCTAACACGCTTTCGAGACTAGCCAAGCTTCGAGCTCATCGTTGCAGTCGTAGCCTCCTCCTCATCAACTAATTTGGTCAAACTCATTCCTCGAAGAAGGTTGATGTCTTCGAACCTTCAGCTCAGGCTCGAACACTACGACTCATGCTCGAGTGTTAATAACAGACCTAGAACCATTCAACAATCCGTACAAGTGTACTGCTAACACTTGTAAATCTAAGCTTAAACTTTTCGAGCCTACATTTCAAGACTGTCTTGTTAATCTCGAAATTTGGGTGTAACAAGATCTATACGGATCAACTGGAAGGTTTTGTTCTAAGGTGAAATGAACATATAGTGTGTAGGCTTGTTAAATCTTTACATGGTTTAATGCAAGTACTGAAACAATGACATGAGAAGATTGATAAAGCTATTATTTCGGATGGGTTTAGACACAATAATGTGGATAAGTGCTTATATGCTAAGACTTGTGATGGCTATGTCATATTGGTGTGTCTATATATTGATAATTGTGATGAGAGGTATAATAGAAACAAAGAGGTTTCTATCTTCCACTTTGTAGATGAAGGACCTTTCAGAGGTCGATACCTTCTTTTGTATAAAAGTGAGAAGAAATAGTGAGAGTTATGCCTTAAGTCAAGAACACTATGTTGAGAAAGTGCTTGACAAGTTTAGTCATCTTGAAATCAAAGAGGCAATAACACCGTTTGATTCAAGCATAAAGCTTGAAAAGAATAATGGTAGAGTGGTGGCTCAACTTGAGTATGCAAGAGAATTAAGGAGTCTATTGTACGCCGCTCATTGTATAAGAGCCGATATTGCATATATTGTTAGTAAACTAAGTAGGTTTATTAGAAATCAAAGTATGAAATATTGTAAAGTAATTGAGAGAGTTCTAGGGTACCTTAAAAGGACCAAGCAATTAGCCTCCAATATTCAAAGCTCCCGTAGACACTTGAAGGATATTCCGATACAAGTTGGATATCGAGTGTGAGAGAAAATCTCTCCACAAGTGGTTGGGTGTTTATGCTCGTAGGAGGAGCAGTTTCTTGGGGTTCCAAGAAACAAACATATATTTCACACTCAACAATAGTGGCCGAGTTTATAGCTTTAGCGCCAACCGAAAAAGAGGTCGAGTGGCTTAGAGATCTCTTGTTGGATATCTCAATCTTCGCGGATGAAGTATCGACGATCTCGATATATTGTGATAGTCAAGCCATACTAGCTAGAGCTTATAATGGCATATAAATAATGGGAAGTCTAGACATATAAGTCTAAGACATGAGTATGTGAGAAAATTGATTTGAGGAGGAATCATATCAAGACAAGTGAAAACTTAGCAGATCCATTTACAAAACCTCTTGCGAAGAGGTTAGTAAGTTCCACTTCAAAAGGGACGAGACCAAAAATCCTAGAATAATATATTCACCAATGATAGTAACCTAACTCCAAACTTGTGAACATTAAGGGAAAAAGTTCAATGGGTAAGAACAAGTTCTTGAGTGAATAGTTTCAACACTAACAAAGTCGTGAGTTCCATCCAAGGATGGTTAGTGTTGGTTGCTACCAAGTGCGGGTTAAGCCTAGGGCTTTTAATGAAGTTCAGTTATGTGCAACAATCATCTCTATAGGTAGCAAAGATGATGTAAAAACTTCACCTATGTGAACTTAGAGGTGGTGCCGCCTCTCATGGGAGCTGGAGTTTTCTCCCTGGAAAGTTCATGAAATGGATGAGCACAAGGCCATAAAAAGTGTTAAGTGTGACAATGGGAATTGAATGGTCAAGTGGAGGTGTGTGAGGTGTTACCAGTCCTATCATTAAGGAGTACTTGGTTCAATCTCTTAGACACCAATAACTTCGATAAGGCTTTGTAATACTTTAACTAAGATCAAGTTCAAGTCGAAAGATACTTTATTTTATGCACCAAAACTGTTAAGCTAAGAAGATGGGATTATATTTAACAAAGTGGGGGAACGCAGAGATTGGTTAAATATAATGGTTAAGATGTTTACACGTTGAGGTGCAAAACACTTAACGGTTTTCACTTAAGGAGATTTGAAAACATGAGATTGTGTAGAAGACATCTAAAAGTGACTTTTATGGGTCTGAAGTGATACAATGAGGTATCCAAACATTCAAAAAAGTTTGGTAGCATTTGGAGCAATTTTAGGACCATTGGAGGGGTCCAAAGTCAAAGAGGGTGGCGATACATTGCGCCCTAAGTGGCGTAGCATCGCCAAAATGTAAAGGGCTTCAAAAACCCTAGCAGGCGATGCATCACCTATAAGTAGGCACCAGGCGATACATTGTCTAGGCAGTCTTTTAGGGTCGTACAGTTACGTAAAATACTCCAAATTATGTGTTTTAAATGCTCTAATCCTATTGGTTAGACTAATGACGATACCTACACTATACATATGGGTTATTAGAGTTTTAAAGTCTTGATCACACTTTCCAACTCTCTCTCTCTCTCTAGCTCTCAAAGACCAAAGTTTTCTCTAAGAAACTCATTAAGCTTTGCTTGACTTGCATGAGTTTTAAGACTTGTTAAATCTCAAATATCATTCTACTTAGTTGAAGCTTCAAGCAATAAAGGAAGACTTGGAATATAAATTTTAGATAACATTATTCTTATTGTGTATAAGCCTTAGAAGTTCCCCAAGTTTGAAGATTCAAGTTGCTCCAAATCAAAGGTTGTATCTATCTAACCCTAACTTTGTTTTGTGTTACTCTATTATGTTTTCATTGTTAATTTTGATGATTAAATGTTTCTATGTTCATCTTATCATCATTTAATCATTTAGTTTCTTATATTCAAGATTGACATTCATATCATGAATATGTTTATTTGATTATCAAGATTTGTATTCATACTTTGAATAAGGTTCTTGTTTATCATTTTGGGTTTCAAATATTAAACTATTCCCATTATTAATTATTGATTTGCAAAGTGTAACACCATATATTCCCAACATTGTTATCAGCGCTTTGTTATTAAGAGATACTGGTTCAATGCTTCGGCAACAAAAATTTCAACAAAATTTGTGATAATTACACTAAGGTAAAATTCAAGTCGAAAGACATTTTATTTTATGCACCAATGCGATAGGAGGGAGTAATTATTTAATCAAGTGGGGGAATATTATATTTTAATATAGTGTTTGATTGATTAAATAAATGTTACAAAATGTGATTTTTTAATCTAAGTGGGGCAATGTTATATTATTTCATATATTATAATGTTAGATTAAATAATGTGACAAATGTGATTTGTCACAACTTGTAACATATTATTGAGAGTTACAAAATTGGACACATGTGTGTGTGTCCAAATGTAACATATTTTGGAGTTACGAATTTGTAACTCCCAAATATTACCTAATAATGTGTATATTGAGAGTTACACATTTGTGTATGAATTTCATAGAGTCATTATGTGATATGGTTGTTGAAGACATGTTTTTAACTCATATTAGGTGTATGGATGTTACAAAATCATGTGGGAAGAGATTGTGACGATTTTGGAAAAACTGAAATTTGAAGGCTGAAACAGCCTGGTGGCCGTGGCCACAAGCTTCCCAGGCCACGACTTGGGAGTCAGAAGCTAGCGGTCGCGGCCAGACATGTCCCAGACTGCAACCTAGGGTGCTGGCAGCCAATTCTAATTTTTAGTTTTCTCCAAATTGAACAGTTTTAACATCCAAAGTAACTCCCAAATCTTCATTTTAATTCCATAAACATCCAATTAAACATTGGTAACAACCATGATGGTTGGTGGAATTTGAAATTCAGATGAAGTCTCAAAACTCTATAAATATGAGTCTAATGCTCACTTGCAAGACACATTATTTTCTATCCACGAAACACTTGGCTGGAAAATACACCAATGAGGCTTGGTAATTTCAGAGAGCTATTTACTTGTGAGATCCCTTAATGCTTAGAGAATAAGGGGAAATAAACTTTTGGACAAAGGTCTTGAACCTTGTCCAAGTTGGTGATCACCATTACTCTACACTTTAGTTGGGTAAGAGTATGTGTTCTTTCTATTGCTCTTATTTTATTATTTTGTTTTTCTTGTTCTTATTGTTTTGAGTTTGTAATCTTATTATTCTACATCTTTCTATTTATTTGTATTTTTAGTAAATGAGATATAATATTTATCTTAATTAAACACCTTGTCTATTGTATTTTTGCATAGAGTTGTATATTGGTTTTTTCTATTTCCATTGAATAATATATATTCTCAAACATTAGAGAGAAAGATAAGATGTTTATGAAAGAGACAATATAGTCCAATTTTTAGTAAATGACCTATTTTTGGGATGAGCATAATGTTGGCATATGAATAAATTTCCTTCTATTAAGAAGCATATTCGATGAAATTTCCCCTATTCAGTGATCACAACAATGTGATATTAATTTACCTATATATAAAGTATTTCTTACAAATTTAATTAAAATATTGCATGTAGAAGGTAGGACTGGTCTCTCTCGAAGATTGGGTCGAAAAGATCCATCTATATCTGCATAAACTAACTTGTGAACGAGAATGAAGACACATGCACTTTTATATATCTTATTGATATAAGTACCAATATCTTTGAAAGGTTAGTATACAATATCCTCTTCGAGGGTCTTTATTAGGTAATTAGCTTTCTAAAGTTTCATTCTAAAATTGGTACTTGTTTAAGTGGGAGGAAGGTGTTAGTTTTAGGTAGAGAATTATGAATTGTTCCCTTGTTACACCATATTCTTTTTTAATGACTTATAAGCTCATTGTTAAGGAAGACTTTATCCATTCTTTTATGTTCCCTAGAGTTATTAGTGCTAAGGATTATGAGATTCGTCTTAAATTGTAATGAGTGAATATATTAGTCCTTTTTTTTAATTAATAGATCAATATTTTCACACTTTTCATGGGACATTCTAAGAAATTCAAACAAAAATACTAGAGTTATTCATAAACTTATCTTTATTAATAAATTGATAATCACATATATAATATCTAAATTTGATGCCCCAAATTATAAGGAGGTTAAAAAAAGTCCTAATTTAAATAATTATATGTTTAAAATTATACTAAATTTGGCACAAAATATAATATGTACCAATTAATTGGCATAATAATATATACACCTTTTTTAATGACAAAATTGTCATAATTAATGAAAAATTTCAATGTACTTTTTTTTTAATTACAATATATTATCGTTATTGTTTTTTGAAATATTTAATTTCTTAGTTATCATTAATAATAATTTTTGCAAAATGATGTACTAAATTTAATATTTGTTCATTTTTTGTGTCAAATTTAACATATAATTTAAATCAAGCATTAAAAGTGGTTTAATGCTTTCTTTTATATATACTACCAAGATTAAAGAAAAAATAAAAGCAAGAAAATTATAAAAAGAAAGAAAATAAATATTAGAAACTCTATTTTTTTTTTCAAATTGCAATATAGATGAGTTTAAAGAAAAAAAAAGGTGAACTTTTGGCATGTTACATGTTTTTGTCTTCATCTTAGTATGTTTTTGGTTACTTATTTATTTTATTCTTAAAATTTAAAGTTTAAATTTTTATTATTTATTTGGTGTCATTACAACATAATAAGTTTATCATATATGTTAGGATTTATACTTTTTTAGACCATGTATTTTGTCTCATTACCTGTTTGGATCCTGTATTTTGATAAATTATTTTTTGAACCCTATGTTTTGTAAAATAGTTAAAATAGAACCCTAAACCCGATTTTGTTCAATATTTTTTCAACTAAAATCACAAATAATTTATCAAACTAACAATTCAGAACAAAAATAAAATCATTCTGCTTAAAAACTTTGTTATATTCGATTTTTTCTTCATCAAAATTGAGTTTAGGGTTCTATTTTAACCATTTTACAAAATATAGGGTCCAAAAAGTAATTTGTCAAAACACAGGATTCAAACAGGTAATGAGACAAAACACAAGGTCCAAAAAGGTATAAACCATATATTTTATTTTAATGGGTCATTTAGTATATTTATGATAATTTTTAGTTTATTGGGTTATTTGCGGCAAAATCTCTTATTTTTATCTAAAAATTGCGACAAACCCCCCAATCAAATTTTTTTACGGCAAAACCCCCTTCTGTTAATGATTTGTTGCAAGTTAGTATTTCTAGGTGTTAAATATCACGTAAGCACGTTAAGTGCCAACTAAGATACATATAGAAACATTTTATAGGGTCACATGTCAAAAAATAATTAATTGTTATTTTTAAAATAAGTTTAATTAATAATTTTTTTTTTTCAATTTTAAGTTTTGTTTAATTTTAATTATGTATTATTATTATTTTAAAAATAATTAAAACACTAAAACAAAACTTAAAATAGAAAAAATAAATTTACAAACTTTTTTCAAAACTAAATTTATTTGAAAAAAGTTTTTAAATTTATTTCCTTCAAAATTTAAATTTATTTGAAAAAAGTTCTTAAATTTTTATAAGATAATTTATTTGACATGTGCCCCTATAAAGTAGTACCATGTGTATTTTAGCTGACACTAAACGTGCTTACGTGGCATTTAACACCTAAAAGGGTTAACTTGCAACAAATTATTAACGGAATGAGATTTTGCCATCAAAATTTTTGATTGGGGGATTTATCGCAGCTTTTATAAAAGAATAAGGGGTTTTGCCGCAAATATCCTTAGTTTATTTTTAGTCTATATTTAATATACTTTTGATATATGTTCAGTATGTTATTACAAATTTAGTATATGTTTAAAATATGATTTAGAAAATGTATTTTTGAAATAAAAAAAATTAGATGTATAATTTAAAATCCAACATAATATTTAATAAAATTAAAAATCTACAAAATACACCTCATTACTAAAAATATTTTTATAATAAATATATCCTAAAATTATTCACAAAAATATATCTTCTTCTTCAACCATTTCAATGGTCGAACATTGTTGAGCTGTTGTATTCCGTTGACATGTGTCGCCCAACACTAATAGACTAAAGAAAGGAAAAAGGGGGTTGGTGCCCTCTGATTTCTTTTTTATTTTTTTAATTTACAAAAATATATCATATATGTACATATAAACTATTTGCCTGCCCCCTTTATGTTGGGAATATATGACTTTACTTTTTGCAAATCAACAATGAATAATGATAATAATGCAATATTCCAAACCCTAGATGTTAAACAAGATTCAAATTTAAAGTATGAGTGCAATTCTTGATAATAAAAAAAACATGTTTATGATATGAATGTTAATCTTGAATCTTCAAACTTGTAGAACTTCTAAGGCTTACACACAATATAAATATTGTTGTCCGAAATCTCTATTCCAAGCCTTCCACATTGCTTGAAGCTTCAACTAAGTAGAATGAGATTTGAGATTGATCAAGCTTTGAAACTCATGAAAGTCAAGCAATGCTTGATGAGTTTCTTGGAGAAAACTTTAGTCGTAGAAAGCTAGAGAGAGAGAGAGAGTTGGAAAGTGTGATCAAGACTTTTCAACTCTAATAACCCATATATATTGTAGGCATCATCATTAGTCTAGCCAATAGGATTAAAGCATTTAAAACACATCATTTGGAGCATTTTACGTAAACTATACCACCCAAAAAAACCGCCCGGGCGATGTATCGCCCTACAATCAGGTGATGCATCGCCTGCTAAGGCTTTTGAAGCCTTTCGCATTTTGGCGATGCTACGCCACTTGGGGGCGATGTATCGCCACCCTCTCTGACCTTGGTTAAATATAATAATCTCTTCTTAGCTTAACAATTTTGGTCACTACAATAATTTTTACATTTGATGACTCCCTATGATGTCTTACACATATTGTGTAAGACATTAAAAATTAGAATGGGTATTTAATGTCTTGTGGTGGGAGACATTGAAAGTTTTTATTTTGACTTCAATTGTAAGTTATTAAAAATATGGGGAAGATGTTGTACACAAACTTGGTGGGCTCAATTTGGCATTACATTTAATGTCTCCCTTAGGGAAACGCTGAGAGTTTTTTTTTTTTTAAATATATTAAAATGGCTTCTAACATCTCCCTTATGGAGATGTTGAAAGTTTTTTTTAAAAAAAAAATGAAGGAAGCTAGCCCACGATTTTAATGGCCATCACACAACCTATTCATTTCCTTAATTATTTTATTTTAAAAAAATAAATTAATAAAAAAGTAAATAACTTGACAAACCCTAATTAATTAGTTACATTTTTATATTTCATTCAAACCCTAACTTCTCTCTCCATATTTATCTCTCCTTTAATTTCTCTCTCAAAACTGTTCATCTCTAACCAAAAAAAAAAAAAAAAGAACATTCATCTTCTTCTCTTCTCTTCTCAGCCGATCTCTTCTCTCATTTTCCCTTTCTACCTTTCTCTTCTCTCCTTCTCTTCCAATCGACGCCGGCCGCCTCCCAAGACGCGCATCTAGGGCTGACAATTCGTGTAAACGTGTCAGATTCATGTCGACATGATTATGACACGACATGATTAAGGTAAACACGAACACGACACGATTATTAAATGTGTCAAAAATACGAACACGACACGATTATTAAACGGGTCAACATGACACGAATAAGACACGACACCACGATTATGACACGATTAATCATAACTATATGAAAAAAATATCATAAAACCTATGAAAATTATTTGTGTTGTCGCGTGTGACAGGACACGAATATTAAATGGGTCAACACGATTATGACACGAAACGATTAAGGTGAACACGAACACGTCATGATTATTAAACGTGTCAAAAACTCAAACACGAACACGATTATTAAACGTGTCACCCAAACCCATTTATTTCTGTGTCATGTTGTGTCATCATGCCGTGAGCCAAATTGCCACCCCTACGCGCAGCCTCCCTCAACGCCGCCTCCCAAGATGCGCAACCTCCTTCGTCACGACCTCCCTCAATGTCGCCTCCTTCATCGTCGCACCTTCATCAATGTCATCTCGTTCATCTCAACCTAGCTCCCTTGACTCCGCCTCTGTCATCGCCGCACCTGCCCGTTGTCTCCACCCTTCATAGTTGCAAGCCCAACATTGTCGAAACCTCAAGATCTCAAAAATTTTGTTCATTTTGTTCTCTGATATTTTTGTTCGTTTTCTTTTTTTTTTTAAATATTTTTTATATATATTCTGGACAACTCTTTGAATGTATTTTTGTTTTTTATTTAGATATGAATGTTCGTGTTAATAAACTGTATTTTTGTTGTTCTTGTGGTTTTTGGTTTGATGTTAGTGTTGATGTGGGTTTTCTTTTCAGATTGTATGGAATAATTTTTTTTAGAATTGTGTAAAAATCTGTTTAGGAAAAATGAAAATCAGCAAAACAACGAGCAAAATATGTAAATATAATATATTTATTTAATTAATAAGTTTATTAAATTTTATTTTATTAATTAATATATTTAAAATATTAAATAATTAATTTTTTTTTAAATAGAATACCCTACGATGACTCCCAATGGGAGACTTTGTAGACATTCAACGTCTCCCCCTGTGAGTCATCGTAGGGTACTTTTTACACTATACGATAACTCTTAGGGGGAGATGTTGAATGTCTATAAAGTCTCCCCATGGGAGTCATTGTAGGGCCACTTATAATGACTCCTCCAACAACGTCTCCCATAGGGGGAGACATTTAATGTCTACAATGTCTCACCCATATAACAATTAAAATCCTATTTTGTTGTAGTGGGTGCATAAAATAAAGTATCTTTTGATTTGAACTTTATCTTAGTGAAATTATTACAAAGCCTTATCGAAGTCATTGGTGTCTTAAAGTTTGAACCAAGTACTTCTTAATGATAAAACTGGTAACACCACACACACCTCCACTTGACCATTCATTTTCCTACTTTTCTCGCTTAGCACTCATATGGCCATATGCTCATGCATTTTATGAATTTTTCAGGGAGAAACTCCAACTCCCATGAGAGGCGGCACCACCTCTGAGTTAACATAGGTGAAGTTCTTACAACATCTTTACTACCTTTAAAGATGCTTCTTGCACACAATTGAACTTCATTAAAATACTTTGGCTTAACCCTCACTCGGTGGCAACCAACACTAACCATCCTGGAACTCATGATTTTGTTAGTGTTGAAACAATTCACCCAATAACTTGTTCTTACCCATTGAACTCTTGCTCTTGATGTTCACAAGTTTGGAGTTGTGTTGCCATCATTGGTGAATATATTATTCTATGAGTTTTAGTCTCATCTCTTTTGAAGTAGAACTTACTAAACTCTTCGCAAGAGGTATTGTAAATGGATCCGATAAGTTCTCACTTGTCTATTGGGAATGGTGCCCTTAAAGCAATTGTAGTTGACAAACGTTTAAAATGAAATAATAATTCAATTGAATTATTATATATATAGACTATGTCCAATATTATGTTGATAATATTAAGTAAATATCAGAAAATTCCAAAGTTTGTCTATGTGGTCTTAATCTCATATTGGTATGAGAGGAACGAGATTAAGATAATAAACTTGAAACAGTTCTCAGTAAAATAAAGTTATGGAATCTTTAGATTAATTACTGCTAGTACGGTTTGCTAGAATTATGAATACAAGTGACCTAGATCCGGGTCACTATTGTTGTAGGACACTTTAGTGAAGGTACTCTATATATAGTGGTATATAGAACTGGACTAGATGTGATTTGTCAATACTTGTTTAAACACGGTTTCATAGTATTAATCAAACACATCAAACGATGATCATATACATGATGATCTTAATCCTAAGATTACTATGAACTCCTATATATGTCATATGATCCTTTGATTCATGCGTTAAAGTTTGTTAGAATGATCAGGCTAAGAAAAATTATTTTGTGGACTCAATGATATATATGGTTGGGAACATAGTTGAACATATATGGAATCTATACCTTCTTATAGATTGAATAATGGTTCCCTATTGGGGTGACTTTTGGAGTTGAAAAGGTTATGAGTGCTCACGTCACAAACTTGTTGTGACACAATCTTCACTAGTAAAATCAATGGTACACTAGGAACTAGATATAGTTAAAAGAGTAAAATGGTAATTTTATTCCCTTTTTAATTATGAACTATTAGTGGTTTAACGTTGTATGTAACGATTATATAAATGGACATTTTATTCTTTAATAAAGTACTCTGTAAATAAGTCTATAATTATTAAGAGTTCAATCTCATATTTATAGTGGAGTAATCATGAGATTAATAAATATGATTATTAAATCATAGAGCTTTGATTAATAATCTAATATTTATTGGAGCTTGATATTATAGGTCCCCATGGTGGCTCTAACAACACCATATCAAGGTAAGAGTTGATACAATGGTAAAATTGTAATTTAGAAATTCGAGAAGAATTTTATTCTTCGGGTCAAATATACAATTATATGATAAATTGAGGTTGAATATTTAATTTGGAATTAATTATTAAATTTTGAAAATTTATTTATTTATTTGAATATAGAATTTTTGAAATATATATAATAATATATAAATTAATTTTTGAAATTAATTATTTTATTTGAGTGGGAGAAAATAAAATTGGTAAGTCAAAATAATTTTGATTTATTGATTTTTAAAAAGATGATGATAATGACGATCATTAATTTGAATTTTGAATTTAAAATTTAAATTTGAATTATGGTTGTGATATTTTCCTTAAAAATATAATACCATATTTTGTGGGAAGGGTTTATTTAATTAATTAAATAAATAAAAGCAAATAGGAAAAATGCAATATTCCCTGAAAGTGAATATTGGTATGCGCATGACACAGTCCAAAGACTGTGCCATGCGTGTATATGATATTGATAAAGTATCAGTATTATTTTTATTTTATTTATTTAACAAACTAATTATTTGAATTTTTTTTTTTCAAATTTGGTAAATTAGACATTACCTAAATCAATTCCTATCATCATTATCATTATGATTGTATTATTATATTATTATTATGAATAATAATGTAATATATAATCTATATATATTATGTGATAATATATAATATATAATCTCATCTTCTCTCTTATTATTCCAACATTTCTCAAGTCATAATCCAATTACTCATGTGTTGAGATAAACTTGTGATTTCTAAAGTACAAACTCTTGTTCTTTATGTGCCCACCTACATCTTGAGGTGTAGAGAACATTCTGGAAGATCGTGGTGTGAGTACTCAAAACGTTGGATAGGAAGATCGTTAATTATACAAAAAAACTCAAGGACACTTGATAGACTTCAAGAGGTAAATATATTTGTCCTTAAATATTTGTATACATGTTTATATAATATATAAGTATGTATATATATATGTTGCATAATTAATAATATTGTATATTAATGGTTCCTGTATGTATTCTTGAACATATAAATTGTTTATATGAGAGGTGAAAAAAGTTTTGTTGTATATCAACTGGGCCCACCATGCTATTTCCCTGCGCACTCTGATTGTTTTTCCAACAATAATCACACATATATTCGATTAACTCCACATATAAATCTGATTATGCCCTCCAGACACAGTTATCAAGACACTCGGCCTTAATAGCGAATTCGATACATTACAACTATCCCCTCCTTATCGAAATTTCATCCTCAAAATTTATTCAAATGTCTTAGGATACTAATCCCACAAATCTGACTATAGCCTCAGAGTCTAGTCCTTTACCTTGCTATCTCTTTGTAACACCCTCACTAGAGTGACAGTCTTATCCTGTAAGACCTTATTGTTGGGATTTGTGCCCTTAAAGTAGTTGTAGTTGACAATGGTTTTAATGTAATAAATGAATGAATTGAATTATTGTATATATGTAGCTTATGTACTATATTATTGCTAATAATATTAAGTAAATATCAGAAAATTCCCAAGTTCATCTATGTGATCTTAATCTCATATTGGTATGAGAGGATCAAGATTGAGATAATGAACTTAAATAGTTTGCAGTAAAATAAAGTTATGGAATATTTAGATTAATTATTGCTAGTACGGTCCCCTAGTATTATGAATAAATGTGACCTAGATCCGAGTTACTAGTGTAGTAGGACACTTTAGTGGAGGTACTTTGCATGCTGAGAGTATATAGAACTGGACCAGATGTAATTTAATTATACTTGTTTAAACACCGTTTCATACTATTATAAAACACATCAACTGATGATCATATACAAACTGATATTAATCCTGAAGTTATATGAATACCTATATATGTCATTTGATGCTTTGATTCATGCGTTACGGTTTGTCAGAATGATCAGGCTAAGAACTATTGTTTTGGGGACTCAATGATGTATATGGCTAAGGACATAGTTTAACAAATATGGAATCTATACCTTCTTATAGATTGAATGATGATTCCCTATTGAGTTGGCTTTTGGAACTGAAAATGTTATTGACATCAAATTCATATTCAGATTATGAATTAACCTTCACTAGTAAAGTAGATGGTACACTAGGAATCAAGATATAATTAAAAGGGTAAAACGGTAATTTTATTCCCACTTAATTATGAATCATGAATGGAGGATTAATTTGTATGTAATGATTATATCAATGGACACTTTATGGTTACAATAAAGTACTCAGTAAATATATGTCTTTAATTCTCAAGAGTCCAGTCTCATATTTATAGTGGAATAATCATGAGATTAATAAATATGAGTATTGAATCAAAGAGTTTTGGTTAATAATCTTTTATTTATTGGAGCTTAGAATTATTGGTCTATAGGTCCCCGGTGCAGCTCTATCAACACTAATCAAGGTAAAAGTTGATACAAGGGTTAAACTGTGAATGAGCTATTTGAGAGAATATTTATTCTTTGGGATAAATGTGCAATTATGTGATAATTGAAGTTGCACAATTTATCACTACATTTGTGCAATTTTTGAAACTGTGTAGAAATAAAAAAAAAAAATTAATCAATTATTTTATTTAAGTGCGAATAGATAAATATGGATAGTCAAATTAGTTTTGATTATTATATTTATTTTATTAATAATGACATGATAATGGAAATTCAAATTTTGAAATTTAAGTTGTTATCTTTTCCTTAAAAATATGATACCTTATTTGAATTTCTAATTATTAATTAATTAAAATAAACAACACATGAAAAATCAAATCTCAATTTTAGGGATATGCCACACGCATAGGGCTTGGACTGTTCTATGCGTGTGTCACTTCTGATGTTATTAGTTATTGGTTTTTTATTTTTATTTTTATTTTTCATTAATTAATAAAACATTTTAAGAGGGGTTTTAAAATGAAATGTTTTATTATTATTATTATTATTATGATGGTAAAAATGTCTATATATTCTATACGATAGAAAATAGAAACAACAAGTTTTTACAGAGAAGAAAAACTATCATCTTTTTTACAAAACAAAACTCATTTCTCTCTAGACTATAACCAAGTCTCATGTGTTGAGAATACTTTTGATTCACAAAAATGATCATTGTTCTCTATGTGCCCACCCATATCTTGAGGTGTAAAGAACGTCTTGGAAGATCTAGGTGTGAGTACTCTTGCGAGGATAGGATGATCGAAATATATATGAAAAGATTCAAGGATTCTTGATAGGCTACAAGAGGTAAATCGTTTCGTATTATTTTTCATATACATATTATATATTGATTAACATATTGCATATTGAAGGATCCTCATATAAAGTTGTTTATATGAAGTTTTTTGTTGTATACCATTACCACAATTTCCGCTGTGCACTACGAACTATTTCTAACACTTATCTCATTTATTAAAAATTCCACTAGCTTTTCCTTGCACAGGAAATCCCACTGAAATTCTAGGGTCTCCTCACCCAATAAGGGATAGTACTCAATACTTCTTTCCTTGACATTGGCACCAATAACACCTTATGAGCCTCTACATATGCTGGGGTAAGGCTGGTTTGTAGGCCCCTTGCCTAGTCCTTATTAGGATCTCACAAGTCTATCAAATCGAGAGTCAAAACCCCTCATTTTTCACAAACTATCTGTTGACGCGGTTCTTCGCCAACAGGAAATTAAGAAAAGAAGAGAAAGTGATTAGTGCTTATGTTGAACCGAAACAGATATATGATCTTAGGAAATGAAATGGTGACTCAAAGTGCGTTTTTTAAGTGGTTCAAAGGTTAAGATCCTTCTACTCCACTAGTCAGTATTATTGCTATATACTGGATATTTGATTACAGGGTATTTCTTACAATAGAGAATCCAACCCCTATTTACTGCCAGGGTCTCCATATTTATAGGAGAAGACACCTGGGAGTTGGTAAGAAGGTCATCCCGTGACCTTCTTACCTTTCGTATCAACTCTGTGACATTCATGATTAATTCCTAAACCTAACACATAAGTGTGGTCAAATCAATAGGTAAGGGGATAATGGGCCGCACGGCCCAACCCAGTCGTGGGTGTCTGAATACGTACATTCACGCTGCGTGTCCGAGAAGTCAGGGATATATCAGACACGTGATGTCTGATATATGCACGTTTACCTTGAGTGGTTGACTTTATAAAGGGTCATAGCCTCCAACTCTAGCTCGTATCGCGAGCTGGATACTTAACTCGACCTTCGGTCTTCAGAACCCGGACTTAGTCCTTAAGTAACCAGAGGTGAACCCTTAGGTTACCTCGAGCTAAGGAGGTATGATCTTATGATGGCAGCTCCGGTTCTGGGGATGTCCACGAGATAATCATGATTAGGCCGCAGCTCAGCTCGCTAATCAGCCCGTGGGAGAATCAGGGCGTACATCTGCCCCCCAAGCCTCTGCTCGTGGTATACGACGTCGTATAAGGCCACAGTAGGGGATTTTAGGCTTCCCCACGAACTCTGCTCGTGGTTGGTGACGGTACGCCTTCCGAGAACCGCATTTAATGGCCTAGCCTATGCC
The DNA here is from genome assembly GCF_963169125.1 of Humulus lupulus. Classification (NCBI taxonomy): domain Eukaryota; kingdom Viridiplantae; phylum Streptophyta; class Magnoliopsida; order Rosales; family Cannabaceae; genus Humulus; species Humulus lupulus. The sequence goes on from NC_084799.1 coordinate 32,715,948, forward strand.
CAGCCGTCGTTTCGTATTTCGAGTGGAGGGCCTTGGATCCCACATCAAGGCCATCCAACGACCCTTTTTACGTGACCCTTCGCGTATATAAAGGGGGTGGCCACCCTACGCATGGGCCACCCTTTCATTTGAAATTTCTCAGAAACTCTCTCCTTCTTCTCTCTTCATCTCAGAAGAAAAACCCTCTTCTTCTCGACTGTCATTCAGCGTTCAAGAAGCTCAGGCGTAAGGACTTTTTCAAAGCTTTGGAAACAAATACTCCGATGAAGCTCCCACCTAGGCGACACCTTCATCCACCTTCCATCCAAACACTTTGTAAGTCCTCTTGACTATGCATGTTTTGAAAATATTTTTCACTGTAGCTTAGGTAAATATTTACTGTAGCCACATGCAAGGGTTTACTGGTTTTTGTGGATGTGAAGGGTGAAAGCCTTTTAGGTTAGGGTATTTTTGCGGTAGGAAATCGTTTCGGAGTATGGTTTACAGGATGCATTTTCTGGGGAAAATTTCTGGGTAGAAGTTTTGGAATTTTGGGTGCAAAACTGGGTAGCTTAGGGGACACGCTTCACATGCGGTTTTGCCCTCTTTGCTTACTGAAACATTCCCTCCAAGGCAAATTCTATCCTGACCCTCCTGACACACGAATTCCGAGTAATCGGGGATCTGTTGGGAGCACAGGCGTGTGTTCATTGGACCGCGTGGTCTCACTCTCCCCGAGTTGGGCTTACCTCAGCTCGTGCAAAGAACACTTTTTATTCTTCCTCATGCTTGGGTCGCCTTTTCTGAAATATTTTCTTTTGTTCGCTAGGCGACCAGATGGCACCGAAGAGGAACGCTCCAAAGAAGACCGTCAGCAGCTCGGCCTCCCAGCAAGACAAAGGAAAGGCGGTGATGCCGGAATCCCCGATCCCCAACTTTGGGCCAGCAGTGGAGCAGGAGCTCGAGGTGGCTCCTGATGCGTTCTTTGAGGCAGAGAGGATCGTCTCAAAGATTACCGACCAGACGAAGATCAACAAGCTATTCCTCTCCCACAACATCGGGCTGGGGAGAGCGTCAGTGATTGCCCGACCTTCCGCGGAAGGCGAGCAGAGCTGCGCGCTGCTTGACGAGGAATTCGCGGCCTGAAGCGGCGAGCATTTTAAGGCGGGGGCCTTCCTCCCGTTGGACCAGTATTTTGCTGACTTCCTCAATTTCGTGAGGTTGGCCCCATTTCATCTCCCCCCAACTCCTATCGGTTGTTGGCGGGGTTGAGATACTTGTTTTTGAAGCACGAGTGGGAGGTCCCCACTCATGCGGATATTTTGTACTTTTTCTGCCTCAAGGCCAGCCCGGATCAGCGGGGGCGAGGCGACGGGTTTCATTACTTAACCCGCTTTCCCAACACGGCTGCGGTCATCGAGCTACCCAGCCACCCCAATGACTTCAAAGATCAATTCTTTATGTCGACGGGGTTCAGGAACTGCGAGCTCCACTACTTCAATCGTCCTCGTAAGTGTTTTTCAACCTTAGCTCGTAAGTTAAGTACCATACAGCTCCTCCTGTATCCCTTTCTGACTTAGATTAATCCCGCAGCTATCTTTGTGAGGACAGAGAAATCTGTGACCCTCGGGGCTCAATACGAGACACTGGCGGGCTTGCCCCCCAGTGAAAAGGATTACCGTGTGCTCGTGACAGACGAGACGATGGTGGCCTGCAAGCTGATTTTCCCAAATCAGACTCTGAACCTAATGAGGCCCCGGGGGCTTCCCCTAGCCCGCGACACCAGGCCCATCATCGTGGAGGAGGTCGTGGGGGATGAAGATGAGGAGGTTGAGGAGGACGAGGTTCCTCTCGTGAGGAACAAGAAGCGGGCGTTGGAGGTCGCCCAGACAGCGGGCGAGGAGCGGATTCTGTCCGGAGCAGCCGTGGGTCCTTCTGGCCAAGGTAACCCTTACTTGTTTAGGAGTTTAGATAGGGCCACAGCAGACCCCCGGATAGCTAGGTTCAATCCTAGACAGCTCGTCCATCGTCACCGAAGTGATCCGGACCTGGATACCACCCTGCTCCACTGTGTCGACCGGCTTGTGTTGGACTATCAAGATAGCCGGCCTAGGGGTACCGTAGTAGTAGATAACACCCTAGCCTTTAGGTCGATCCTATTCGAGGAGTATGGGACCAACCTTCGGTCATGGCCATCACTTCGGAGGGGTGCCGTAGCTCCGGGGCTTAGGCAATATGTAGAAGAATCTAGCCCTGAATCAGCCTCGGACCCAGAACTTGCGCCAGCTCAGGAAGTAATTGACTTAGATTCTTTTTCTAGCTCGGGGGGTAGGATTCCCTTTAGTATACATATACTTGAATTTCTCTTTTTCCCCCTTTGTTTTTGTTTATGTATGATTGCCAACTCTTGTACTAACCATGTCTTTGTTTTGCAGAAGAGATGTCTCAGTCCGAAGAGAGCCTGCGAGGTGCGTTCGCGGGGGGGAACCCCTCAGCTGGGGCCGCTGGGCCAAGAATGAAGAGGCTCTGGACGTCTAGGCATGCCGCCGGGACCCCCACCAAGTCTCCTGCAAAGGAGAAGGAGCAACCCCCAGCTGCCCAAGTCGTGGGAGCAGTTCCTCCTGCTGCAGGGGGAAGCAACATGCCCCCACCCCCTCCGCGAGCTTCGACCGCCGCCCGGGACGCAGGAGCGGAGCCCGAGGCTTCGGTGATTATACCCTCCGAGGTACGCATCCCAGTCAATCCCCAAGACCTGGAGAAGATTCCAGAGGCCTTCCGGGGAACAGTGTATGAGTCGGCGAACTACGCCGTCCGTCACATATACAAGTTCAATGAGAAGGAGCTCCGGGCCATCGAAACCAGGAGCCCGGTGGGCGTGCTGGAGTCTTCACTGGGCATGGCCATGACGGTAAGCTAACCTTAACCTTTTGTGGTTTTTTATTATTACACTTTTCCCTGTTTTTTCTTTCTTCTCTTTTTTCTAAGGCGATTGCCTTTCCGCCTTCGCAGAGCGTCGTTGCCCTTCACCGGAGCATCGCCAGGACCAAAACTCAGCTCGAGGATATGAGGACCGAGCTCCAGACTTCCCTGCAGGTAGCTAAGGATGCCTTGGCGGCCTCGCAGCCCGAGTTGGAAAAAACCCGCCCGAAGGTCCAAGAGCTCGAGACCGCCCTCGCCACCGCGCGGACAGACCTAGATGCCGCGAAGGCTGAGGCCAAGGCCGCCCTGGAGGCCGAGCGGACTACTTCGGAAAAGGCCTTGGAAGATCTGTTCTACCATTGCTGGGCCTACAATCCAGATGCAGACTTCTCCTTTCTGGCAGCGAGCCTCTGGGAGCGCTTGCTGGTGAATTTCCAAGCTCGCCTCGATAAAGAAGCGCCCTCCGAGGCCGGGGAAGGCTCCGGCGCAGCTGAGCAGGGCGAGACGGCGACCTCCAAGGGGCCACCTGGCGAAGCTTAGGGCTTTCCTCTCTCGTGCCCTTTCTTATTCTTAGATTTTTTTTTGTAACCTTTGCATGAGGTGCTTCCACCTCGAGACAATTTAACTTAATTTTATTTTTAATTGATTCTCTCCTTTGCCCCTACGCATTTTGGTTACAATTTTTGAAAAACTTAGTTCGCATTAATCTTTATCCACATCTCGAGCTCTCTATGGAGAACAACGATCAATAGATTTAAATCAACTTCTACGTTTTATGACCTGGTTATATCCAGGAACTTAATTTGAAAACTTAGTTCATGTTAACTTTTATCCATATCTCGAGCTCTTTTGGAAGAACAACGATCAACATATTTAAATCACCTTCTAAGTTTTATGACCTGGTTATATCCAGGAACTTAATTTGAAAACTTAGTTCGTGTTTAACTTTTATCCATATCTCGAGCTGTTTAGGAAGAACAACGATCAATAGATTTAAATCAACTTCTAAGTTTTATGACCTGGTTATATCCAGGAACTTAATTTGAAAACTTAGTTCGTGTTAACTTTTATCCATATCTCGAGCTCTTTAGGAAGAACAACAATCAACAGATTTAAATCAACTTCTAAGTTTTATGACCTGGTTAAATCCAGGATAGGACTTAGTTCGCGTTAATCCTTACCAATATCTCGCGTTTTTTAAGAAAAACAACGATCAATCAATATGAATCAACTTCTAAGTCATTAAGGAGACCTGGTTATATCCAGGTACCATATGCCCCCCAAGTAATTGGGAAAGGGTCTTTCGTGGTTACTTGAGATTACACTTGAAAAACATGTACAAACATAAACGAAGAGTTAAGTCTCATTGCTTAATACATGAAAAATGGCCTTTCAGGCCTTACAAGGGAATTATTGATAATATTTCTTTAAATGGATGGCATTCCAAGTTCGTGGGACTGCCCCTCCATCGAGCCGAGCTAACTTGTAAGTTCCCTCTTTAATGACTTCGATGACCTGATACGGCCCCTCCTAGTTTGGTCCCAAGACTCCATCTTTGGGATCCTTACCGGGTAAGAAGACTCTCCTTAGGACCAGGTCGCCAACGCTAAAGGCGTGCTTCTTGACTTTGGAGTTGAAATAGCGAGTGATCTTTTGCTGATAATGGGCGAGCTGGAGTTGCGAATCTTCTCGCCTTTCATCAACTAGGTCAAGGGAATTGCACAGTAGCTCGTGGTTGCGGTCCTGGTCGTAAGATTGGACCCTATACGAAAGCACCTTAATTTCCACGGGGAGGACTGCATCACTTCCAAAGGTCAAGGAAAAAGGAGTATGACCTGTAGGAGTCCGATGCGAGGTCTGGTATGCCCATAGGACCTGGGGGAGCTGTTCTGGCCAGACCCCCTTCGCTTCATCTAATCTCTTCTTGAGGCTCGCCTTTAGAGTTTTGTTGACAGCCTCGACCTGGTCATTCGCCTGAGGATAGGCCACGGAGGAGAAACTTTTCACAATTCCGTACCTTTCACAAAACTCGGTGAACAGGTCGCTGTCGAACTGAGTGCCATTATCGGAAACGATCTTCTTGGGCAGGCTGAATCGGCAAATTATGCTTTTAACCACGAAGTCAAGCACTTTTTTGGACGTTATCATCGCCAAAGGTTCTGCCTCAGCCCACTTCATAAAGTAGTCGATGGCTACCACGGCGTAACGAACCCCGCCTTTTCCAGTAGGGAGGGCGCCAACCAAATCTATCCCCCAAACTGCAAACGGCCAAGGGGATGAGATCATCTTCAGCTCGACTGGAGGAGCTCGGGCAACTGTGGCGAATCGATGGCACTTGTCGCATTTCTTCACGTATGAAATCGAGTCTTTGGACAGAGTTGGCCAGTAATATCCTTGCCTCAGGACCTTTAAGGCCAAGCTTTGCCCCTAGTGTGGTCTCCGCAAAAACCCTCATGCACCTCCTGCAGGATGGCCTTTGCTTCGCCTGGAAAAACGCATCGTAGGAGAGGTAGGGAATGCCCACGTCGGTATAACACTCCATCTACCATCGCATACCTGGGAGCTTGATACAGGACTTGCCGTGCGTCATTGCGTCCTTCAGGTAGTTTTCCCTCGACGAGATACTCAAGGATGGGGGTCATCCAGGTCGGCCTGGCGTCGATCATCTCGACCTCCGTCCTGACTTCTTCTATACTTGGTTTCTCCAAGAATTCTATTGGCACTAACCCCAAGGTCTCCGTCTCCCCAGAGGTGGAGAGCTTGGCAAGAGCATCTGCGTTAGCGTTCTGCTCCCGAGGTATCTGCTCGATCGAGCCTCGCCTGAACGCGGACAGTTCAACTTTTACTTTTGCCAGATAGGTGGCCATCTTGGGTCCCCGTGCTTGATATTCGCCTAGAACCTGGTTTACCACGAGCTAGGAGTCACTGAAGCACTAGATGGAGCTCGCCTTCAGCTCCTAGGCTATCCTCAGCCCGGCCAGTAAAGCTTCATATTCAGCCTCGTTGTTTGGAGGCTTTGAATCCGAATCTCAACGCCGAGTGGAATCTATGTCCCTCAGGGGATATCAAAATGATTCCAGCTCCGGAGCCGTTCTAGTTGGATGAACCATCCACAAAGATCCTCCACGACGCCTGGGGCGAGGTGACTTGGGGTGAGTCTTCTGCGGGATCCTCCCGTAATCCCGTGCATTCTGCTACGAAATCGGCCAGGGCCTGACTTTTTATAGCAGTTCGCGGAGTGTACACAATCTCGAACTGACTGAGTTCGATTGCCCATTTTAACAGACGTCCCGATGCTTCATGTTTTTGCGAAACCTGCCTTAAAGGATGATCGGTCATGACGTGTATCGAGTGGGACTGGAAGTACGGCCTGAGCTTTCACGAGGCCATGATAAGGCAAAACGCCAATTTCTCCATCAACGGGTACCGGGATTCAGCTCCGAGAAGTCTCTTGTTGATGTAGTAGACTGGTCTCTGGACTCGGTCTTCTTCCCGTACTAATACGGCACTAGCTGCATCCTCCGTGACAGCTAGGTAGAGAAAAAGAGGCTCTCCTGCTTTTGGCTTGGATAATACGGGTGGCTCGGCCAAATGTGCCTTCAGGTCGAGGAAAGCGCTTTTGCACTCTTCTGTCCATTCGAACTTCTTGTTTCCTTGGAGCATGTTGTAGAATGGTAAGCATTTATTGGTGGATTTTGAAATAAACCGGTTGAGGGTTGCCACCCTTCTTGTCAGGCCTTGGACGTCCTTGCGCGACCTGGGTGAGGGAAGCTCGAGCAGTGATCTGATCTTGTCGGGGTTTGCCTCGATTCCTCAGGTATTGACGATGAACCCCTGGAATTTCCCTGACGCGACTCCAAAAGTGCACTTCTGTGGATTAAGCCTCATGCCATACTCCTGTAGTATCTTAAAACATTCTTCCAGGTCGGAAACATGGTTCTCGACAGTCTTTGACTTGACTAGCATGTCATCAACGTACACTTCCATGTTTTTTCCGATCTGGTCTGCGAACATTCTATTTACTCATCTTTGGTAGGTAGCTCCGGCGTTCTTCAGCCCGAACGACATGACCTTGTAACAATAAACGTTAGTCGGGGTCATGAAGCTGGTGTGTTCCTGGTCCGTCGGATTCATGGCGGAATGATTGTAGCCTGAGTACGCGTGCATGAAGGACATGAGCTCGTACCCCACTGTGGCGTCCACCAATTGGTCGATCCTTGGCAATGGAAAACAATCCTTGGGGCATGCTTTATTCAGGTTAGAGAAGTCGATGCAGGTCCGCCACTTCCCGTTAGGCTTTGGAACTAGCACGGGGTTGGCGACCTAGATCGGAAACTTGGCTTCACAGATAAAGCCGCATTTCTTGAGCCAGGCTACTTCTTCTTCTAGGGCTTCAGCCCGGGTTGTTCCTAATCGTCTTTGCTTCTAGGACTTGGCGGGAATGCTTTTATCCAGATGAAGCGTGTGCATGATGACACTCAGGCTGATTCCCACCATATCCTCGTGTGACCATGCAAATACGTCCAGGTTATTCCGCAGAAACTCGGTCAGCTCCGCCTTTATCTTGCTACAGAGATTTTTCCCGAGCTTGACCTTCCGCGAAGGGTTCTGCGGATCGATGTTCACTTCCTCGAGCTCCTCAATAGCCTGGAGCTCGGATCTGTCTTCGCCTATTCGGGGGTCAATATCCTCACTTAAGATGACATTTTTCCCTTCGGCTCTTTGAGGTTTTTCAATCTCAGGACCAGCTAAGGGTCCCTGAGATTCCTCTTCACCACCTAGAATGGCCATTGCCAGCTGCCCGGGTTTAGATTTTCCCTTCATGGAAATGCTGTAGCATTCCCTGGGAGCGAGCTGATCGCCCTGGACAGTGCATATTCCCGTGGAAGTAGGGAATTTCATCGCGAGGTGTCGGACGGAAGTGACGGCCTCGAAAGATATGAGCGTAGGCCGTCCCAAAATTGCATTGTACGCAGCGGTGCAATCAATGACCACGAATTCGAGGAGTTTGGAGACTGTCCGAGATTCTTCTCCTAGGGTGATCACCAGCTCGATCGTCCCTATCGCTGCTGACCCTTCTCTCGAAAAACCATACAACATCATGGAGGTCGCCTTCAGCTCGGCGACGGTCAAACCCATCTTCTCTAAGGTGGACCGAAATAGGAGGTTAACAGAGCTCCCATTTTCAACCAGCACCCTCCTCACTCTCCGATTGGCGAGCTGAACTGCTACGACCAGAGGGTCATTGTGAGGGAACTGGACATGGCCCGCATCTTCCTCTGTAAAAATGATCGGTTGCCTCTCCAATCGCTACTGCTTTGGTAGGCGCTGCTCCGGGACGAACTCTACTCCGTTATGAGTCTTTAGTTCGTTCACGTATCTCTTTTGGGCGCCACTGCTCGTGCCGGCCATATGCGGACCTCCAGAGATAGTGGATATCTTTCCTCTTACCACAGGAGGAGGTACATCCTGATCTATCCGAGACCCGAGCTGACTGGCCGAGACTTCTGGAGCAGGTTGACTTGCTGGACCCCTGTTCCGTGCGTATTGAGCCAAGGGGCCGGCTCGGATGAGGGTCTCGATTTCATCTTTTAAATGCCTACAATCGTCGGTATTGTCGCCAACATCGTTATGAAAACGACAAAACTTGGAGGTGTCTTTCTTCCCCTTGTGATGCTTTAATGGCTCCAGCCTCTTCCAGGGGACTCGAGTAGAGTTAGCTAGGAAGATGTTCTCCCTAGACTGGGTGAGCTATGTATAAGTCGCGAAGACGGGCTTAAACTTATCTACGGACTTATTCTTCTTTTGGCCATGCTGACTGCCCTCGCCATTTCCCTTTCTTTTGCCTCCACCGGGCTGGTTGTTCTGTGTGACGTTTTGGGTCGCTGCCACGACCTCCGTCCCTACTCCAGCGGGCTGCTCAGGGACCTGGCTGGTTCCTGCAGCTAAAGCTTCGACCTCCTCCAAGTTGATCCATTCCTGGGCCCTATTAAGGAATTCGTTAACCGAGTTAACTCCCTTCATTTGTATATCTTTCCAGAGCCCTCCTCTGACGAGGATTCCCGTTCTCATGGCCATGAGTTTGGAGCTGTCATCTGCATCTCTAGCCCGAGCAGCGACGTTCGCAAATCTGCTCAGGTAAGCCTTCATAGTTTCATCAGGCAGCTGCCTCACGTTAGCCAGAGAGTCGGCCTTGACGTGGGCAGCCTGGGAGGCTCGGAATGCCCTTTTGAAATCAGCTGAGAAAGTCTTCCAGGAGCTGATTGACTGCCTTTTACCTTGCTTGAACCACTGCCTGGCTGGTCTAGTCAGCATAGAAGGAAAGATTAAACACCTCAGCTCGGGGCCAATGTTGTGGGCCATCATTAGGGTGTTGAACATCCCCAGATGGTCCGATGGGTCTCCGTCCCCATTGAACTTTGACAAGTGCGGCATACGGAAACCAGGTGGGTACGCCGTTGCTGCTATGCTGGGGGCGAAGTGCTCCATCTTGTCCCCTGAATCATATTCATCTTTTTCTTTTTCTGATAGGAGCTTCCTCATCAGTTCCTCCATCTGGGCCAGGCGCTCGAGGGTTTGGTCCTGATGTCCTTGGTTATTCCGGGGCTGTTCAACAGCTCCGGATCCATTGTACATATTTGGTGGGTTATTGCCCCTCCTATCTTGAGATAGGTTATTTGGGGCATTCCCTCCGTTACGTACTTCGGACAGGGCCCCCCTGAGCGTGCATCACTGTCTCCTCCTACCTGCTCCCCTCTATGGGAGTTAAGGCGGTCCCGCAGGTCGCGCCCTGGGTGACTTCTGGATTTTGCGCCGAACTCAAACGCTGACGCAGGTCCCTGCCAGAAAGGTCACTCCGGCGACTGCCGGTCCAGTAGCTCCTGCTAGAGAGGCTTGGAGCTCGCCTTTGGTGCTGAGGATCTGGGATTTCCTTGGGCGCCATGCTATGCCAGGAAGGTCCAGCTGATGGCGGATCTCTCCTGCTTCTTCCGTAGGCTGGAATATCTCGGACGGGCCGAGGAGGAGATGGATATCTGATCGGAGATGGAGGATGCCTGACTGGAGAGGCGATCCTGGTTCCATCAGGACGGATCAAGTTCGGTGGGGGCCTTTCGGCCCTGCCAACCTACTGGTCCCGTGCCTGGCGATCTGGACGAGGCGCATGACGGTTGTTGGGGACGGGCTGATGTTGTGAGCCCTCCCTGGATCTCCTTTGAGAATTTCCTCGAGCTCCGGATGGCGCTCTCGAGGATGGTTGGGAGCTAGGAGTCGATGTCCTAACCGAACGATTGTATTGCTGTTGTCCGGCTCTAGGTGCTTCTTCGAAGTTTGCCTCTCGATGGTGTGATGAAGGAGTGGAGTTAGCTGTCGGAAGTCTGTCTGAGCGGCTATGCCTGGACCGGTTACCCCGGCGAGACTTAGGAGCCTCGCCTTGCCTCTCTTCGACGTTAGCGTCGGTTGTGAGAGGGGGTAGTCAGGCCAGCACATCCTTGATCTGCTGGTTAGCTATTGCTAGCTGGCTCCTCAACTGAGCATTCTCCATCTCCACCGCAGTGTAATAACAAGGGTTCGGATTAGGTGGTTGGGGCGCCAAACTTCTGGTGTCATCTTGGCCCGCCGGCTGCTTTCCTGGCCGCTGCTGGGCTTCAGGAACTTGTTCACCAGGGGTGGCAGTATGATGAGCCTCCTGCCCATCATGCTGTTCTGTCTCGTTACCGTGCCTGGATCGAGTAGTCACCTAGTTGGATGTTTGCGATAGCACTAATCGAACTTGCTCTCAATGAAAGCACCAAACTATTGACGCGGTTCTTCGCCAACAGGAAATTAAGAAAAGAAGAGAAAGGGATTAGTGCTTATGTTGAACCGAAACAGATATATGATCTTAGGAAATGAAATGGTGACTCAAAGTGCGTTTTTTAAGTGGTTCAAAGGTTAAAATCCTTCTACTCCACTAGTCAGTATTATTGCTATATACTGGATATTTGATTACAGGGTATTTCTTACAATAGAGAATCCAACCCCTATTTACTCCCAGGGTCTCCATATTTATAGGAGAAGGCACCTGGGAGTTGGTAAGAAGGTCATCCCGTGACCTTCTTACCTTTCGTATCAACTCTGTGACATTCATGATTAATTCCTAAACCTGACACATAAGTGTGGTCAAATCAATAGGTAAGGGGATAATGGGCCGCACGGCCCAACCCAGTCGTGGGTGTCTGAATACGCACGTTCACGCTGCGTGTCCGAGAAGTTAGGGATATATCAGACACGTGATGTCTGATATATGCACGTTTACCTTGCGTGGTTGACTTTATAAAGGGTCATAGCCTCCAACTCTAGCTCGTACTGCGAGCTGGATACTTAACTCGACCTTCGGTCTTCAGAACCCGGACTTAGTCCTTAAGTAACCAGAGGTGAACCCTTAGGTTACCTCGAGCTAAGGAGGTATGATCTTATGATGGCAGCTCCGGTTCTGGGGATGTCCACGAGATAATCATGATTAGGCCGCAGCTCAGCTCGCTAATCAGCCCGTGGGAGAATCAGGTCGTACACTACTAAAATTGTAAACGTGGGGTTCAAAACCTAAAATCAGGCATGGCTCTAAACCCAATCCTAACCCGGACCGGTATGGTTCGGGGGTTCAAAACCCAACTCCTAAAATTGGTCCAGACCTAACGTGGTCCCAAATAACCAAATACCCATTCATGTGTTTCCTTAGATTGGCCTAGAACCATTGAAACATGAATCTAAGGTTTGAATTGGTTAAAGTTAGTCTTATAAATGGCCCAGGCCGTTGGAACCTGAACCTCAGGTTCAAAATAAGATAATCAACAAATCTCTGATGGTCTAGACCATTAGAACTTGAACATAGAGTCAGGACAAATAAATCAGACGACAGTTTTTGATTCTTTAATGGTCCAGATCATTGGAACCTGAACCTCGGGTTCAAAATGAGTTAATTAATTAAGTTATATCTAAAAAATCCATAAACGATCCAGGATGTTGGAACCTGAGCCATAGATTCAGGGTAAACTAGTTAAGTTCTATTGATAAAGTCCTAAACGGTCTAGGCCGTCAAGACCCAAACGTGGGTCTCAGGATAGGTTAAATACCTTCTACAATATTTCCCTAGTGGTCCTAGCCATTGGAACCAAGACCCAATATTCAACTTGGATTCATGCAGAGTGATAAAACACTTAGTGAATTTAGGAAAAAATTAACGAATATAAAGTGGAAACCATTATGTAGAGAAAAATCAATATATAAATACGGATGATAAAAATTGTATTGGACGCATCCCCGTCCATAAATATAATACAACTACAAAAACAAAAAAGAATCCCTAACTAAAATACAGAGGCCCAGGCGTAGGCTTCGTTCTGATCTGGGACATCCGGAGTATTCTCGCCCTGCTCATCCCCAACTAGGAGCGTCGCATCAGCTTTCTCCTTGGCTTTGAATTCAGCCCTCTTTGCAGCCGGATCCAGATAGAGGAGGATATTCATGTTCTTGTCATGGAGCCAGGCCATGTAAATGCCTTCGTCAAAAGTGGTTGCCAACATCTCATCAGCCTGCTCCTTCTCCTGGAGAGCCTCCTCGCTTCACTTCATCTCCAGCTAAACCTTTCCCTCCAAAGCTTGGTTTCGGGATTCAAGGTTTGCCACCTTCTCCTGATCCTAGCGAAGTTGGACCTCAGCCACCTCCAAAAGGGATTTGATTAAAGCCTCTGAGCCACAATCACGATGTCGCTCTACCTCCAGGTTCTCCACCGACTTCTTATATTCGGCTTCCTTCCTGAACAAAGCTTCCTCGTGCTGAGCCTGAACCTAGGCAGCCTCCTCACGCTCGGCCTCAATTCGAGCAGCCTCCTTGGCAAAGGCCTCCCTAGCAGCTTCCCATTGATTAATGGCCCCCTCTAGCTCCATCTGGGCTATCTCCAGATTCACAACCATATCGGCCATCAAATCTGCATTCCTATGGGCCAACAAGGCATCCTGGAACAAACCAAAGTTAGAAAATTTTCAAGGAATGATTATGGTAAAATAAAAGATTAGACGTGCTTGTGGCTTACCGCGGTGGCTTGATGACGAATGGCTTGGGAGATGAAAAGGGCATCCTGGCTGGCCAAGGTGCCATATCGCTTGAGCTAAAGGGTGGACATGGTAGCCCTTACCTGGGCTAGCAAATCCGTAGCAAGCGGAGCCGTATCCTGCCCCAACTTAGGCCGGAATCCGATCTCGGCTATAAGTCGGTCCATGATCTGCTGGGGAGCATTGAAGGCCTCTAAACGATTGGCAAACTCCACCTACTGCCTGATGATCAGGGGCTAAGCCACCTCGTCCTATTTGTCCCGTCCATCCTCCTAAGCCCGATACACCATTTTCACCATCTCCTCCTAGAGGACCAGGTCCTCTTCCTCGGGAAGGACTAGGTTGACAGAAAGCCTTGGAGCCTCCGGGAGATCCTACATAACAACGAGGCTTTCCTCGAAGAAATGCTCCTCAGCCAAGGCTGGATCTTTGGTCCTAGCCCTCTTAGTCCTCTTCGAGGGCTCCGCAGCGACCGAGTACACTTTACTCTTATCTGTCCCTCCTCCTTCAGAAGGCTCCTGCTCCAAGTTAATGACCTGGAGAGGAGCAGGTTGGGGCGGGATCATTTATGTGTGCGCCACTGAGAGGGAACTTGTAGCTGGAGCCTTCTCAGAAGCATTCTGGATTGGCTTTGAATCCCCGAGGATCAACTCCATAATTTTCGTTTTGGCTGGGCCCTTGGCGGCCCTCTTCGTCTAAGCCTTGGCTGCGGCCGTCCTGGCCTCGATCATCTCCTTCATCTTGGCCACTAGGTTTGAAATGTCCGGATCACTTGAGATAGATAGAAAATGGGAACTGATCAGATATACATGAATGGGGATAAAAGTAAAAAATAAGAGAAATATTCAAGTCTAAAGTCCTCCGAGATGAACCCTTATCTGAAGAATGGGCAAGACTCTCCCCTAAGGCAAAAGAGTGAATTCGGTCCCCCATGTCATCTGGGTCCAAAAAGCTACTGTATTGTAGGAACCAGGACGAGTGCATGAGGGTCAATGTGTCTATAACAATGGGGCAAGGAAGCCCCACTTTGTTGACAGTCCCGGTCAAATAATCCCAGTATTGTTGCTTATTCCTAACTAAGTCCTCAAAATGAGGAGCAAAAGTTAAAATCGGAGGCATTTTACCTTGCCCTGAAATGCTACCTTCGGGAGCTCCAGTGTTAGGCTGCCTCCCCTCGAGAATGGCGTCCAGTTCTTTGGACTCGACCCTCTTTGCCTGAGGGGCTGCTCTTTCTTCGCCTTCTCCGCGTCTGCCTTGGCCGCGACTTCCACTGCCTCGATGTGGATGGGGGCAAGCTCCTCCCTTAGGGCAGGATCCCTCTCACATTGCAGCCTCCAGAAGCTAGGGGCATCTATCGACTGGTTCGCGATAATCATCCCGACTAGCCGAATGTTCTCCGTGGTTACGAAGCCCCCCACGTCCAGCTCCTCGGCGCTCAGAGTGGAATAAAATTTCTTGTGCATATGGACTTGTGTTCTAGGACTGTGAGTGTCCAGTAATCAAAATTAAAAGGCTAGGTAACAAAGTGATGAAGAATAACTTTCCCACACGCTGGAATTCCAGCACCAAAGTGGGGTTATTCTCTAGGAGGAACCCGGATGTCATGAACCAATAATGCCTGACATTCGGGGGTGCTTCCATTTGCTGAATGGAGCGCTGACTAACTCTGCAGGCTTTCAGTCTATAAAATATGTCCCGCGTCTTGTCTTTAGAGTTGAGTTGTGGCTACAGATTGTAGAAATATAGTACTTATGCAGGGGTGGCCACCGAGATCTCCTTCAATGTGTAGAATATACGTTATCCCGTGAGCAATTTGTACGCCTGGGGTAGAAGTTGGAAAGATGCGATCCCCACAAACTTGAGGAACTGCGCGAAGTAGTTGTGTAGCGCGAGAGTATCTCCCGCGCTAATATGGCCTATGCTCCAGGCCCCGAACATGCCCATGCCAGTATGGGCCTTCTCCTCCTTCTAGGCCAGTAGATGGAAGAAAAGTCCCGAAGTCGCCTTTACTCTAAGGGCTTTCTCCAGCTAGTGTAACATCCAGTAATTCCAGACCTGATTCTTCTCCTCGTCCGTTTCCCATGTGTTTTCAGTGGGAAGTTTGGACCCTTTCGGAACTATTGGGCTCGCCTGGACAACTTCTTCCACGTATAAAGTCACACCGCGACTCATGATGAAGGACTTGGAAGCAACATAGAAAACGAGAACCAAGCAGTTAGCACCAAAACCGAAGAAAATTGGTTGAGGTACGAGGGTTCTCCTACAACTTCTTGGAGAGGTCCCCTTCGGACCCAGATCCGGGATCAATAGAGATCCCATGATCTTTAGTCGGGAACTAAAGGTCAAAGGTTTATTCTAACTCACCCAAGACAGTCTTGGGGCGTCCGAATTGATCCGAGACAACCAGAAATAGAAGTTATCACCTAGAAAATCTACGGTTCACTATCCTACCTAGAACCACCCTACACGGTGGTCACGACCCTAACTGTTTTATGGTTGCAGGAATAGCATTACAATAAAAATGACCAAAAAAGGAATAAATCGTTGAAAATGACCAGAAAACTTACTGTGAGGTAGTGGATTTGAAATTCGTAAAGTATCAAGTGATAACGTCGGCAGAATCTCAGCCTTAAATATGAGAAGATGATGCAGCAGTTCGTCTGCTGGTTGAACCAGAACAAAGTTGTCTGATGGTTGAGTGGGAAGAGGCCTAGTCGGAAACAGATGACACAAAGGTGAATTAATTGCCGGAGAATCTCGTCGGAGAAATGGAACATATACAGCTTTCTTTTCTGCTATGAATATATAGAATGTGTAAAGTTTGAAAATGAGCCTGTCAAGGTATTTATAGGGCAGAAATCCACTATTTGATCCAACGGTCCACAGTGGGGATCCCAAGATTATACCCATCCAACGGTCCCGGATGATGCAGAGGCTTTAATTGGCCTAATTGAATACTAAGTCAAAGATTCTTCAACCCATGTTCCACGCCTACCTCATCCAATGATCCATGTTGAAAATCTCAAGGCTATCCCCATCCAACGGTTCCAGATAGTGCAGAAACATTAAACAGCCCACTCGAGTACCCAATAAACATTTTTTGTACAGACGAGACATCTCGAGAATTGCGTTGACACCCATCGGTCACTTGGGCAATCAAAAGATTCTTTCCAGATCTTTAGGGCATGAGTGGCGTAGATGCACCATCTACCTGAAGACACGTGTCTGAAACGTTGAGAATTTGAAAGGAAGGGGATCGCCGAAATGGGCCCCAAGTAAATGAACCCGACTTCTGATAAACGAACCGGGATATTTGAGATTGATCTGGGAGAGTAAGGCAAGTCTCCACCATGCAAACACAGATGAAGACTTGGGGGTAAATTTTATCCCTGTTTTCCACCCGTGGCACGTGGCATGACCCAATGGGTCTGTGGGCTCTCTTAAATGGTCCGGGCCCATCCTGAGCCAAGTGAACGGGGAAGGATGAAACCCTAGATAGTCCAATCACCATCGAACCCAACAACGTTCGATGGGCACGAGCATAACGAGGGAGCCGAGACTAAGATGCAGGCCCGACTCATCTTCCCAGTCCCGACCTACCTATATCCTCCGGGATGCCAACTAAGGTGGTATACTAACTAGTCGATGGAGATAGACCTTATCAAGAATCTAGGGGAGATACTCAGTGTCATGATGTCCATCTTAGTAAATGAAACCGAGTCCTGGTGAACGAACTAGAACTCTGGTAACTGAACTGGGACATTAGTAAACAAACTCGGACTAGACTTCCGGATAGGGCAAGCCTAGCTATCCCTAATGCTTACATGTTCCCATGAAATCTGGCAATTGGTCTCCTCACTAACATGTAGAAGAGGGTATGCACGGAACATACACTGTTCCTAGGAAACAGTACTGCCATTACTCTGACAGATTTCGTCCCAGGATCCCCTAGAAGCCCACGCGGACCAATCTGAGCTAACGTGCAATGGGCAGCTGTAAGGCTTGGCCATGCCTGAGCCGGCCCAATGGGCCCAGATTAACTACATTTCATTATGTAACATTCTTTGTATTATGGCTCCATTAGCGAGCAAACCGTGATTACATCCCTATTGGGCTCAGATTAGTCCAGCTTAAGCCCACTGCGCTTGACTTCCTATAAATAAGGCCAGTTGTGCACTGTAGCAGGGATCCTAGATTTTCTTTTGTAAGCAATTGCTCTGCTAAAACTTATAGAAAACTCCATTGTCAAGAACTCTCTAAGGCCTAATACAACTGACTTGTGGACTAAGGCTCATTAACGCTCCAACCACATAAAAACTATGATTGTTCATCTCTAGCTCTTTCTTTTCAATTCTTGCTTCTTAATATATTTCAAGCTTCTAAAAAATTCGATAAACAACTTCATTAGTCCTCCAAAGCGTATCTAAATTAGGATATTTATTGTCCCTCATTTCTTTCCCCTAGAATAATTAATTCTTGTTTCTCTCTCATAATATCTTATAAAGAATCATTTTGGACGTCGACCAACATTCATCATCATGAAAATCCAGTCAAAGGACTGTATTTGCCTCGATGTCCAAAAAATCTTACACATGCGACGTAAAATTCTTAAAGTCTGAGTCGTCCCTTCAGGTTATCAATCTGTCTGAATATAACCAATAATTCCAAATCCCAATCTTATACTCATCACCCTCTATGCCCTTTTTCATAATTTGGGAAATAAAAGGTCTCAATCCAACACTTTCGACTTCGGTATCCCACGGATACATACTGTCTCCCTTCGTGCATACTCATTCTTATGATATCTCGCTCACACAAACTAGAGTGTTTTGACCTAATCTGTTGAATCACAACTTCTCGTGCCCACTATTCTTACCTGCAGTTTAAGGTAATCCACCCTTTCGGTCCATAACTATATCCCTCCATACTAACTTTAGGATACCCTAGAGTCATAATAGCCTTTCTGGCTTCCGATTATCATCTCTCACTTACTAGAAGAATTAGGCAGTGCGCCTCCCAATATGCAAATTTTAGGTCTTAACACCCATACAAACTTCCTAGATACAACAATCATAAGGGATGGTGTAAGACTCATCCGGAATCTCCCCCTTGACGCCAACATCCATCGGATCACTCTTTCATTCTCATATCTTAACCTATCCCTGCTAAAATAGTTGGATTCTTAACCATTCCTACAAGATCTTCTTTCTGTATTTCCTTGTTCATAGAGGTATATCTACCAACAATCAATCATGATTCTATTCCAATCATAGCCGTTACCTCATCTGACTTTACTGTAGTCCATGGCGAATCATACAACTCGCACAGACTTTTCCCATTCAAGGTGTCAGCTTCCACATTAGTTTTCTTTGAGTAATAAGGATTCCAATGTGGGTCCTTCACTAGTTCCCACTAGCACCTTTGTCTCATGGTTAACCCCCTATGGGTGACAAAACGCTTTAACTTTCATGCTAGTGTACACACTTATTTTCTATAGGTGCCATTACCTCACCCTTACAGTGGCTATCTGGCATACATTACTGTCAACTCCAAGTCCAGTGTAGAGCATATATTTTCTTATTACTTCATCCAGTGTGAAGCACGAACAATCACCTTTTCAGTCTACACATGGGCGCATAATAATCCGTGACGCATCGCACTATAAATCCACATTTTAAGGAAGGACAGTGTCCATCGCATCGTCCTCCTGTACCAGTCCATCACATGCATATTCTAATACCATGGCATGCTAACATACCTTTATTCTAACTTCTGAAAATCTAGTATGCAACTATCCATTCAGACAAACTTTAGGTTCTTATGTTACTTTAATCAAGGTATGGCTGTCCTCGAAGATACTTCAAGTAGTAGCCGGTGTATCTTACCGGCCTCATCGTAGTTCTCACCCCTAAGGAGTTCCTTTAGCAATTTCCTTATGGTTTCTATCTTAATTACATCATACATGATCCTATCACTTCCCATAATGTGACCTTCATTATCCTCTGGACAAATTAGAACTTATCCCTTCCGGAACCCTACCTGCAATCCATGCTTCCTCAGCCTCGGTAGTATCAGCGAGAATTTTACTTGTGCTCTGTTTCTAACTGGAAATAGTCTGAAACATTCTCGATCGATATTGATACAACTTTTCCAAACCATCCCCATACTCTTTACTTGTTGAATTTACGTGGGTCGCTGGAGCATTGGTCAGTTTGAGAGCCTTCACTAAGAACCCATCATGTCATACTTAGTGCAAAAGGCAATTCCTGAAATGTCTCTTTCCTTGTCCTAGTTGGTAATAACCAGATTGAGGGTCAATTCTTGAGAACATTGTCCTACCCTTACAAACGGGCAATGAATCCTTCATTCTTGACAATGGATACCTATTCTTAACAATTAATTTATTTGGCTATCCATATGCAGTACACATTCTTGCTGACTTGGCCTTCTTCTAGACAAACGGTGTTAACGTGTCCCATGATGAGGTGCTCCATCTGATCAACCCTCAAGTTAAATAACTTCTTCAACTGAATCTTTAATTCTTTCTGCTCAGCTAATGTCATTCTTCATGATGTCCCTAATACTGGTTTTATCCTTTCCTTAATCTTGTAGCATACTAAATTCCCTGAAGCAACAGCGATCCCAACGAATCCTTGTGAACCCATCTGAAACCTTACTAGATCCAGTTTTCATCTGGTCTAACTGATATAACCCTAGTGGTACCTTCCACAATAGCTAGGCATCCAGTAGACGCAACCGAGTCCTTTCCTTTTAAACTCAGAAGTCATCATCATTTCTTACAATCCATGGTTGTCCCTTATTTTGTAGACTAATCCATACTCAGGATCACATCAAAATCCTCATATAACCAGCTCAATTAATTATTACCGCTAACTTCCTACCAATAATACTCTAACCCGTCTCCTGGAAACTACCAATATCCCCATGTAGACACTAAAATCTCAAGCCCCATGGCGTGACAACCATATAGCATGTGCCACATATTTATATCTCTTCTAAGAGATACGTAGCACCAAATTCAATCATCTCAATATATAAAAAAAGAACGAGAACTAAAAAGCCAACCTGTCTCCTCCGAGGGACTAGCCTTGGGCTCTAACTGTATCAAGGTGGACACTCAAACCGAAGTCAAGCCATTCACACTCCTTGGTTCTCCCTTATTTAATCTTGGGCAATCCTTCCTAAGGTGCCCAACCATTCCATATAGAAAACATGTCTTCTCTCGTCTCCTGCACCTGGTCCCACCACTCAGGGTACCATTTTTATTAGGGCCTCCACCCTTACCTGATCCCACCATTCAGGGTACCATTTTTTGAGCTTCCAGTCCTACGGTACTCTCGCCCCCATATCTCATCTCCTGAGTCATCTATAGCAAGGCTTCCCCTACCGCCTGAGCGTATGTAGAAATCTCATATACTAGAGCGATCCTAACTCTCTGGGCTACCCTAGAGTTCAACCCTCGAATGAATCATTCCTTCTGGGCCACATTTGTTGGGACCAAATCAATAACGAATTTGGCCAACGCATCAAATTCATTGACATACTCTGTCACTGTCTTACTACCATGGACCAAGTTCATAAACTCATTGGTGTTCACAATTCGAACTGTGTCATAGCGGTACCTTTCTTTGAACAATTGTCTGAATTTATCCCAACCCATCATGACGACATTCCGGATCTGGGGTACCACTTCCCATATAGCCAGGGATGGAGCTAATCATGCCCATCCACTGTTCAACTCTGAACGGATGGAGCATATTACTTCTGGAATTTTTCATACAATAATTCTCATCTATTTCCACCCTCAGGTTGAACTGTAACTGGTGCCATTGTTGTCAAAACATACGGAGCAGTGTTCCCTGACGAAACCCACTATCTCAACAACCTAATCTCCTCCTCCTGATTTTGCAGTCTTACTTGCATGCCAGCCAACATCTGCTGCCAATTCTTGGGGTAGGGGGAGAGTCCTGGCCCCAATTATCATCCGCAACTCCAATATTAAAAATGCCTAGTCCAATTGACTGCCTTTGATACATAACTTTCAAATCTATCTACAGCTAATGACTTGACCTATCAAGCATAATATTCATATCCAGAACTATTCCATGAGCAGGGCCAAACAACATAATTTCCACATACAATATGCATACCAAGACACAAGTCTATAATATTCATGCATCAATTACCAAGTCTTACTCCCATAAAATACATCCATATACATCATGCTCTTTATTCTAGCATGCAGATAAGGCACACATATTCAATTTAAGCAACTAAACACATAGTCATGTTATTAGATACCAAACCGTGGGTTGAGCTTATCTTTAGCAGTGAGTGTACACGCCTAGCCAGTCTTCAGGAATCCTTAAACCTAGACCGCTCTGATACCAAGTTGTAACGCCCTGGTTAGACAAGACCGTTACACTGTGTGTTTAAAATAGTGCTTAACTCGCTAAGTGAGTCATTTAGACTTAAACGTGTAATTAAAGAGTAGATCAAGGTTATGTATTTAAAAGTTTGGTCAACAAAGTAATTATTTTTCATTAAAAATCTTGAGTTTATACATGGGATCCCAAAAATTGGTTACACACTGATAAAAGACAAATGTAATACAAATTAGTCATTCTAAGTGGCAAAATATGGTTCAACCCTAGTTCCTCCCAAGTTATCCTGGTCGTGGTGGTCGAGTAGGCTGCATATGTACACATCGCCCCCGAAGCATTCCAACTCATGGCTGGTCTGGCTTTCCCTTTTCCCTTACCTACACCACATAGCACCCGTGAGCCAAGGCTTAGCAAGAAAACTTAAATCAACATGCACAGTTGAGCAGTTTTATATACACAGTAAACTTAAATCAATTAATTCAATCAACAACAAGATATAAGCAATAAGCTTAGCAGTGATATCCTACTCAATTAAACACATAATCTAATATCATCAATCAATACAGTCAATTAAGTGCAAACAACACTTCTATTTATTTGTATAATGTTCAGGCCTAGCGTCGTTAGGACGAGTCCTTTGATCTTATAGCTGACCCTGGGACGCTTAGGCCGGGCTGCATTCTACATGCTTGCTATCGGCCCCAGACGCCCTTAGGCCGACCTTCAGAATATATATAATCACAAATATATTTCACAACACGCAATCAGATGCAACATATACAAGCATGCACTACCGGATATTCTCAAATTCAATTATTGCCATAATTATACTCATATTTATTAACAGGGGTCTGAGCCCCGATCACAACCCGGGTGCAGTTTTCTTACCTCAAGTCCCGAGCAGCTAGTGTACGGAAGTCCCGAGCACTATCCTTATCCCTAAGTCCTAGCGATATAATGTAGTCACAATGTAATAACGAATAACTATCAAAACCTAAATCAATTAGAAGCTTCCGAATCCCACTAAATTGGGTAGTAGAATCCTTCCCAGGCCTTTATATTTGAGTTATAGAGCTTAAAAACCTATTTTGGCTATTTTCTTTAATTAGAGTCGCAACCCAGTCCCCTAGGTCCGCTGCGTGCTACAAGTCAAAGAGCTTAAGGCTCTCTCTCCTGAGGGACATGGGCCGTGACATGCCCTAACCTGCGCTGCGGTACCTGGGCGTTTCAGTAACCCTCATAGGCCTTCTGGGTTCATGCAGGTCACGACACTCAAGAACAGTGTTGCGGTGCGACCCCGCAAACCCAGGAATTCTGGGTTTTCCTGCGTTTTTCTTGAGCCAAAATCCCAAAAATAAAATCCCAAACTTCAACCAAACTTATAATCAAATCTTAATCTAATAACAACACATAACTTTCATATAACCATTAAGAACTAAGCTAAAACTTAAGCAAAACTTTGAATCCCAATCATTGAACTCAAAACTCTAGAGCACCCTAAAATCCAAACTCAAACTAATCAAACTAGAATCGAAGCTTACCTCAATAAGAATTGGGACCCTAAAGCTGAACCTCTACCAATCCTAGCCTCGACTCCTTCAATTTCCCAAGCATCCACCTCAAAAATCCTCAAGAGCCCAAAACACATCAAGGGGGAAAGAGATAACCGAATAGAGAGAGAGAGAAGGAGAGGCTCTATTTTGTTTTTTGTTTTTTTTTTCTGGTTGCCTCTAGACTCCCTAAGTCCCCTAGATAGATAAGGCAGCCTAAGACTAAGGCTATCCCTTGCCACAAAAGACCAAAATGCCCCTAGATAGAGACTTACTCTATAATGCCCTCAAGGGAAAAATTGTCTTTATGTCCCATTTCTCGCTAATCCTCAAATAGCCTTATAAATTCCCGATTAACTCCAATATACCCAAATAATCACCAAATAACTACCCGTTACCCGATAAATCCCGAATACTCACTAGGTTTCCAAAATACCCCTAGGCTGACCCCGAGACAGATATTTAATCCCATTGTGACTATTCCACTAATTCGCTCACTATGATCAGCTCGGACCACACATATCAAATATATCTCCACAATACTGTGGTCTCACTCAACGCATACATAATACAAATATATCCTCAACGGGTCAAAAATTACAAATATGCCCCAATTTACTAAAACGAGACCACATGCATATTTAATACACATAAACATGCATAAGTATTCACATTACCATATAAATCATTTATACCCATAATCACACATATATTCTACGAACTCCACATATAAATCTGATTATGTCCTCCAAGCACAGTAATCAAGGCACACAGCCTTAATAGCGAATTCGGGACGTTATATCGCGGTTTGCAGTTTATATGAACACCCCTACCTAGATGTTAATTGTAACGCCCTACTACCTTAGAGCCATTACTAAGTGAGTTTAAAATGTGCATTTAACTTGCTAACCAAGAATCTAACTTAAAAGTGTAATTAAACCATAAACAGAGTCTTATACTTTGAAAATAATTCCATTCATTGAAAACTATAAACTGTTTAACATTCGGGATCCCAAAATATTGTTTATAAATATTTACAACTCAAAATATGATTAAAGTTGACTACC
This sequence comes from Humulus lupulus, assembly GCF_963169125.1. Taxonomy (NCBI): domain Eukaryota; kingdom Viridiplantae; phylum Streptophyta; class Magnoliopsida; order Rosales; family Cannabaceae; genus Humulus; species Humulus lupulus. Next base: position 32,739,959 of record NC_084799.1, read on the forward strand.
CGACAAAATAAGGTTTAGTACAAAACATCTCCCAAAATACCCCTGGTCGTGGCAGCCAGGCAGGACAAATATATACGCGCTGCTTCACGCTCTCCGTACTCATGGTTGGTCGACTTTCCCCTTGCCCTTACCTGCACCATAGAGCACCTGTGAGCCGAAGCCCAGAAAGAAAACTCACACAAGCAGATAACATACACATATCTTTCACTTAACACATAGCCAAACCGCCAACACGCTAAACACATACGGTTATGTTCTCCCAGGCGTTTTACCAGGCCCTGGGTTCGCGTTCTGCACCGTGAGGATATCCCAGGTTTCCTTTACGGTTTCACCCTGGCAACTCACACTCCGCGTGCTAAATGCTGCACTCGGCCCCTTGTAGTTCCTGGCCTTCGCCGTTCCCGGCCCTCGCCGTTATCGACCTTCACCATTCCCAGCTCTTGCCATTCATTCACATATATGCACACACATCATGATTAAACAAGCACTTAAACATGTATTAACATAATCAATGGGGCTACGCCCTACACACAATCATATAGGGTCGTGCCCTGCAACACAACTATGGGGCCTCACTCTGCTCTACGGGTATATCAGTTTACTTACCTGTGTCCCGAGCTTCTTGAGCACTGAAATCCCGAGGACAGTCCTCTAACCCGAGCCTCCACTACTGCAAAAAAGACTTTTTAGGACTCGCGGGGCGCGAGTCCTTAAAAGTTTTATTTTTTATTTTTAAAAAATTAATTTGTGGGTTTTGAATCGGGTGGCGGGGCTCCGGCGACGGTGGCAGCGCCACCATTAAAAGGTGGTGGTTCGGAAAACAAACTATTGGGTTTTAAAGCCCAAGAAGCAAGGAGTATGGTGGTGGTGGTGGTTTAGCTCGTGGTGGCTTGAGGTGGCTGGAATATGCTCGGAAAGTTTGGGAGAAACCCATGAACGACCGAACTTCAAGTTCTCCGTTGAGGGTCTTAGGCCGCGCGTGAGGTCACCATCTCCGGGGGTCGGGGGTTTCGGGGGACGGCGCTTCCATTGGACCGGCGAATGGCGGTGGTGGGACGGCGGCGTTCGGCGGTGGCACTTCGGGGGAGAGGGTGAGAGAGAAAGAACTTTGGGAGAGAGAGAGAAGGAACTGAGGAGAGAGAGTGAAAATGTGGGCTGTGTGATTTTTTTGGTTTTTTTTAATATATAATAATAAAACTTTTGTTAAAAAAAATTGGAGAGAATTCGAAATTTTTCAAAATTCAAAATTTTATGATACACATAAGTTTTTAGGACTCGCAACGCGAGTCCTAAAAAACTGTAGTTTTTAAAATTTTATGATACACATAAGTTTTTAGGACTCGCAACGGGAGTCCTAAAAACATTCTTTTTGCGACTCCTAAAAAACTCCAGTTTTTTAAAATTCAAAATTTTATGATACACATAAGTTTTTTAAAATTTAAAATTTTATGATACACATAAGTTTTTAGGACTCGCAACGCGAGTCCTAAAAACATTCTTCGCGAGTCCTAAAACGTCCAGGAGGTGTTTGTTTAAAAAAAATCTCAAACTTTTAGGACACACATAGTTTTTAGGACTCGCTCCTCGAGTCACGAGTCCTAAAACAAATTCTGTAAGGACTCGCAACGCGAGTCCTAAAAGGTCCAGAAGACTTTTTTAGGACTCGCATTTATGTGAGTGTCCTAAAAATGTGTCCTAAAAAGGTGTTTTTGTAGTGGTGCTCGGTGAAAACCTAGTCACAACACATACATAGCACTCTCATTACTAACCAATTCATAATCATCTCCCAGAACAATTCCCGTGCTCTCCGGACCTCCCATTTCCCCACACAAGGTAGCGAAAGCGTCCCCCGAGCCCCCTGAGACAAAACCCTAAAAACTCAAATTCCCACTTTCTGAAATTAGCCTAGTGCCACAACACAGTCGTATAGGGGCCGTGGCACCTAGAATGGTCCCCATGCCCTAATTCAACCTAGCGCTGCGGCACGGAAGAACAGGGCCGCAACGCTCATACGTGAACCTAGAAAACTGGGTTTTTTCCCCACATTTTTCCCGAGCCAAAACTCTTCCAAATCAAGACCCAAGTACACCCAAGTCCCAATTCAAGTTAAAACCCCATATGAACAGTACAACAACTTAGAAACAGCAGTAACAAATCCAAACACACAATCAAACCTACGAATCACCTAATGGTTTAAATCTTTATCAAACTTAAACCACAAACCAGAAAACTTAAACCATTTCAAAATATAAACCTCAGAAATGCATGGAATTCTTACCTTAAACAAGAATTCGACCCTGAGCTTCCTCCAAATTCAACTCCAAGCTTAACTCCTTTGATTCCCAAGCTGAATTCTCACAATTAACAAGCCATAAATCCAGCTTTCAACATTCATTCTCAAACTCTCAAGAACAAGCTTGGAGACTTAAAGAAAATCAGGGATGAAACCTTACCTCTGTGTTAAACACATCCTTGAACTGATTCCCCTAGCCACAGCAAGTAAAATTCTTCAGTTTCTTAGTCTAAAATCCTCAAGGTTCTTCAAGCTCTCAACCACCAAGGAGAGGGAAAGAGAGAGCCGAATATGAGAGAGAGAGAGAGAGAGTTGAGAAATTATGTTCTTTTCTTTCCTCTGCTTTTGTTGAAGTGTTCTAGTATTTCCCAGCCCTCAACTAAGTATATCCAGCTGCCAAAATGACTTAATTGCCCCTTAAGTTAACCTAAGTCCTCATATAACACCAAGGGTGGTTTAGTCTTTTAACACACCCTGCTAAGTCCTCGAGTATACATAAAAATCCCCGTTAATCCCGACATACCAAATTATTGATAAGTTGCTAACCACTACTCAATAATTCCCGAACACATTATAATATACCCAAAATACCCCTAAGTTCCTCCTGAGCTGGGTATTTGACCTCGTTGTGGCTTTCTAGCTAAACAGCTCTCTAGGACCGTCTCGGATCATGCACCACAAATATATCACCATTCACACGTGGTGTCAATCGCAATATACACAAATATTACATTTATGCCCTCAACGTGCTAAAATTACAAATATGCCCCTAGCAACCGAATAGGGCCCACATGCATATTTAATTCACCTAAACATGCATTTCTAATCACATACTCATCAAATTCATACGTATTAACATAATATAACAGTTATTGCCCTCCAGGCACGCTAATCAAGGCCCTAAGCCTCATTAGCAAATTTGGGACGCTACATTTATCAAGATTCAAATTTAAAGTATGAGTGGATTTTTTGATAATCAAATAAACATGTTCATGATATGAATGTTAATCTTAAATATAAGAAACTAAATGAATAAATGATGATAGATGAACTTAGATACATTTAATCATCTATACCAACAATGAAAAACATAATAGAATGGCAAAATACAAGATTAGGGTTAGAGAGATACAACCTTTGTATTGAGCAACTTGAATCTTCAAACTTGTAGAACTTCTAAGGCTTATACACAATATGAATATTGTTATGCAAAATCTCTATTCCAAGCCTTCCCAATTGCTTGAAGCTTCAACTAAGTAGAATGAGATTTGGGTTGAACAAGCCTTGAAAAGCATGCAAGTCAAGCAATGCTTGATGAGTTTCTTGGAGAAAACTTTGGTCTTAGAAAGCGAGAGAGAGAGACTGAGTTTAGAGAGAGAGTTGGAAAGTGTGATCAAGACTTTTCAACTCTAATAACCCATATATATTGTAAGCATCATCATTAGTCTAACCAATAGGATTAGAGCATTTTACGTAAACCGTAAGACCCTAAAAAATCGTCCAGACGATGTATCGCCTGCTAGGGCTTTTGAAGCCCTTCTCATTTTGGCGATGCTAAGCCATTTGGGGCAACGTATCACCACTCTCTCTAACTTTGGACCCCTTCAATGGTCCTAAAATTAATCCAAATGCTACCAAATTTTTGAGAATGTTTGGATACCTTATTGTGTCACTTTAGACCCATAAAAGTTACTTTTAGATGTTTTCTCTACAATCTTATGTTTTCACTTATCTTTTAAGTGAAAATCGTTAAGTGTTTTGCATCTTAACTTGCAAACATCTTAACCATTATATTTAACCAATCTCAACACTCTATATATTACATAAATATAATTATATATTAATTTAGTAACATAATAGATTTATATATACAAATAAGCTATTATAAAAGCCTATAAACATTAAATAAAACTATTGTTGACCCTGATTTTGGTCAACTGACACGGAGTCAGAAATGCTTGATGTGGACAGATATGTTGAAATGAGAATGATGACAAAAACGATAAAACACATAGGAAATTATAGTGGTTCGGCCCCAGAATCTGGTAATAACCTACGTCCACTTGAGCTGTTATTGATATTAGATTCAAATGAGTGATCAAAGAACTAGAGTTCAATGAGCTTCACAAACCTCTGAAGAACAAAAGAATATCTTGAATGTGGTAGCTCTAATACACTTGTAAAACCCTAATCTCAGATAATTAGAAAGCCAAAAAGTCCCTTCCTTGAGCTATCTTTCTCTATTTATAGGCTCAAGGAAGATTACATTAATTTGTTATAGATATTATTTCCTAATTAATCGGATAATCAGGAATTATTGGAGACAATCTCGGGATTGACTAAGATCTTTATAAAATTATCTTGAAATATGCGGAGTGTACGACCATGCTGGTCGTAGGAAAGGCTCAACGGCCCAACGGCCTATGCTTGCCATATTTTACTGGTTGATACTCTAACAGAATTCTGCCAGGTGTCATCCACGTGTCCAGAGATCACTTGCCACGTCATCCGTACCTGCTCGGTAGGAAATGCAACACTTATTAAATACAGCAAAACAACACACGTAATGAACAAATACTTGTAAAAATAAATTTACAAAGGTTGGCAAGAATGACTGGCTGCGCACAGTCCCTTATAATCTCGTATTAAAAATGGACTAAACATGTCTTTACGAGTGATCTTAAAAAGATCTTACACTTATAAGCGATTAGCCATACAATGTGGCTAACCCTTTTTCGAAACTTGTAAAAAGTAAAAATTAATACAAGCCAGTCCTTTAAAAAGGACTGTTTATTGACAATACTTGCGCATGTGTTCTCCGTTCCAATAGCGTGGAACGAGATCTCCATTTAAGTGTGCAAGCTTGTAGGTGCCTGGATGAAGGACTTCCTTAATCTAGTAAGGTCCTTCCCAGTTTGGACCGAGCACTCCAGCAGTTGGGTCGCGAGTGTTTAAGAAAACTCGTCGTAGAACTAGATCTTCGAATTTGAATTTTCTTTCTTTCACTTTCGAGTTAAAATACCGGGCGACCTTTTACTGGTACGCAGCTACTCGGAGTTGGGCTCTTTCTCGTTTCTCTTCAAGTGAGTCTAGGGACTCCATCATCAGTTGGCTATTCTGGTCCTGGTCGTATGTAATTCGTCGGTGTGAGGGGGGATCTAACTCGACAGGAAACGTAGCTTCATACTCGTATGCTATGGAAAACGGGGTATGACCTGTTGCTGTTCGATGAGAAGTTCAATACGACCAGAGGACTTCGGGCAATTGTTCTGGCCATGCTCCTTTAGCATCTTCGAGCCTTTTCTTCAGGGTGTCCTTAAGCGTTTTATTCACTGCTTCAACTTGCCCATTTGCTTGTGGATGTGCAACTGAAGAAAAGCTTTTGACAATCCTATGCCTCTCGCAGAAGTCTGTGAATAAGTCACTGTCAAACTGGGTGCTGTTGTCTGAGACAATTTTTCGAGGCAAACCATATCGGCAAACAATGTTCTTGATAACAAAGTCAAGAACTTTCTTGGTCGTTAAGGTAGCGAGCGGCTCAGCTTCAGCCCATTTGGTAAAGTAGCCGACTGCTACGATTGCGTACTTCACTCCGCCTTTTCCCGTTGGCAGGGATCCAATTAAGTCTATACCCCATATTGGAAAAGGCTAAGGACTCTGCATCTGCTTTAACTCGTTGGGAGCTGCGCGCGGGATCATGGAAAATCTCTGACACTTATCGCATTTTCATACAAACTCCATTGAGTCTTCGTTCATAGTCGGCCAGAAGTAACCTTGCCTCAGAATCTTTTTTGCCAAACTTTGCCCCCCAGCGTGATCCCCGCAGAAGCCTTCATGTACTTTCCTCATCAGCTCTTTAGCTTTCTCTGGTGTAATACATCTGAGCAGTGGCATGGAATATCCTCTTCGGTAAAGAAAACCATCGACCAGTATGTACCTAGCAGCCTGCCTCTGGAGGGTTCTGGCTTTGTTTCTATCTGCCGGTAATACACCATTCGTGAGATATTCCAAGTATGGTGCCATCCATGTATCCTCCATCCAGATTTCCATATTAGTTTCGTCTGCTCGTATGCTTGGCCCGCATAATCTTTCTACTGGCACAATATTCAAAGTGTTAGCGTCTTTCGCGCTCGCGAGTTTGGCTAAGGCATCTGCGTTCGAATTCTGATCCCGAGGTATTTGCTGGAGGGTATACTTCTCGAACTGAGCCAACAGATCTCTAGTTTTGTTCAAGTAGGCCACCATTTTGAGGCCTCGTGCTTGATATTCCCCTAGAACCTGATTCACTACAAGCTGTGAATCACTGTAAATATCCAGCACCTTTATACTCATGTTGTAACGACCCAAATTCACTAACTAGGCTTAAGGGCCTTGATTAGTGTGCCTGGAGGGCATAATGGGAATTATGTGTGATTTTAATGATTTAGATGCATGGTTATGATTTTAAGTATGTTATATGACTATGTGTACTATGTTATGTGATAATTATGATATGTGATTTGTACCACGTGGGTGCGGTGATACTAATGAGATGCACGTGCCGAGACGGTTCTAGAAAGCTAGATAGTGGTAACTGGCAATTTGCGTAACTGTTAGTAACCATAGAGAGTAACAAGTTTTGCTGGAGAGGTGGTAGAATTGTAAAGCTAGTAAAAGGACAAGTAAGCCCTTGAGGTCTAGTTAGAAAGGGATATTAATAGAGGGATAAATTGGTCTTTTGGCAGTAAATAGATGAGTTTGAGTTGAAGGAAAATACATTTACGTATAACATTTTGGGAAGTTGGTTTTATGCCAAATTTTGGAGACCTAGAAGGAGAACAAAAGAAAGATAGAAAAGGGAAGCTGAACTTTAGCTCTTGGAAGGAGAATCAAGGGGTGTTTGAAGTTATCAATCAAACTTAGGCCAAGAATACTCAGAGGTAAGGATTTGGCTATGATATGTTTAAGTTTCAAGTCTGGTTTTTAGATGATGAGTATGAATTGAAGCAAGTTGGTGGCTGGTTTTGCATGAATTCAGAGTTGGAATAATCAAAAGAGAAGGTGATTTGAAGCTAGAGTTGAGGAGAATTCAAGCTGGGTTCTTGACTGAGGTAAGAGTGTATCATGTTTAAATTTTCGTAGCTGTTGTGATTTAAGAATCTAAAGGGGCTGGTTTTCACTTTTCTCAAGCTTTGGTTCAAGGGTTTGAATCTGAATTTAAGTGTGAATTCTGTGGGTGGTTGTGTAATTGAGTTGGATTATAATGTTTATAGGTTGTTGGTTGGTCTATGTGGGGTTTTAAATTAGTTTTGGGGCTTAGGATGAAATTGGGGATGGTTTGGAGTGATTTGGGTTCGGGCAAAACGCAGGGAAAACCCAGATTTTCTGGGCTTGCGAAGGAGCGCCGCGGCTCTGTTCTAGCGCGCCGCGGCGCAAGGTTGATTCTGGGCAGAGCAAGTTCTCTGACTTTTTGGGCGCCGCGGCTCAAACTTGCTGGGCGCCGCGGCCCTACAGGGCTGCGCCGCGGCGCTAGGCCAATTTCAGAACATGGGAATTTTCAATTTTGAGCCTTTGCTCCGGGGGTTCGGGGGATGTCTTCGAGGCATTGTTTTAGGGGTTTGGGGGATTCCGAGAGTGTGGGTTTGGTTCCAGAAAGTAGTTTTGGGATTGATTAGTGACAAAGAATGTTTCTTTTGCGTTGTGACTAGGTCTTTGGAGAGGCTCGGGGTAGAGGACCGTGCTCGTGGCTTCGTGGCATCGGAAACTAGTGAATTGAAAGGTAAGAAAACTGCACCCGGTTGTAAGATTGTGATGGGACTAAGTGCTCCCGAAAGTTATATCGTGTCATTGTTGGTATCACGCCATGGGACATGTAAAGGCGGTCTAGGAGTACCGTACATGACTTAAGCGCTCAGGGCGCGGATTGGCCACTGGGAGCCAGGAACAACGGGATAACAAAGGGAGCAGCCTGAGGGCGCTAGCCCTGGTTAGCGTTTGTGAATAGTGAATGTTAAGAACTGAAATGCCTAGTATGTGGAATACTTGATTATATTGGCTGATGATATATCTGGGTTTATGTGATGCAATGTGAGTTATTGACTTGTCTGTTAATTGTTCATGCACTGTTGTTGTTGTTGTGTTTTCTTGCTGGGCCTTGGCTCACGGGTGCTACGTGGTGCAGGTAAAGGCAAGGGCAAGCGGGACCAAGCCTGAGGTGGAGAGCTCCGAGGTGGAATGTACATAGCCAGCGGTTCGACCGCCACGGTCGAGGAGTGGATTAGGACAGTGATCACCTAACAGCTTATTTTGCCTTAGTATGGCGGGTTAATGTATCTGAACCTTGTAACTTTTGTAGATGGCCTTTAAACTAATATTTTTGGGATCCCGTGTAAGTAAACAATGTTTCTTAATGAAAACGTGACTTTTGAGACCAAAACGCTTTTAACCCTAGTTCCTAAATAGTTTCAATAACACAGTTTTATTTAAATGACTTGATTAGCAAGTCTGGCACTTTATAAACACACAGTGTAACGGTCTTGGCTATCGAGGGCGTTACAACTTGGTATCAGAGCGTCCTAGGTTTATGGGTCCTGAAGACTGGCTGGGTATGTACATTCGCCGCGGGACACAAGCTCAACTCAGGGTTTGGTAATTGTGTATGCGTGATTATGTGCTTAAGTGATTTGAGTGAGATATGATTGTTGATATTTGTCTGATGAATAGGGAGCATGAGATTCTGATAGGGCCTGGCCCTTGACTATTGCATGATGCTATTGAGGCGTGCTTATTAGCATTGCTGTGCATGTGAATGAATATTTGGATAAATTGCTATATTTGATTGCTTGTGAATGATTGGAGTTCCAGAGATGGATTATGAGAGAATTACTACCCTGTCATCATAGCCTAATTGCCGAGTCATTGATTGCAGATTGACTTGAATAGTTATGCGTTCAAGGAAATCCACACGACAAGCCGGCAAGTTTGGGGCTAGAGAGGATGACCAGGGCCCAACCCCTCTGCCAGTCCCTGAGAACTGGCAGCAGTTAATGGCAGAAATGCAAGCTAGGATTCAGAGCCAAGATGAACAGATCAGAATTCTGCAACAGGCTCCATCTGGGAGTGTTGCCCCTGTTGTGCCACCGGCAATAGTACCTGTGGTACAGCCAGTTGATGTTGGGAACAAAGTGGAACCGTTGTATGAGCGGTTCAGGAAGCAACAACCCCCGATCTTTGAGGGTGGACCTGATCCACTAAAGGCTGAGCAGTGGATGACTTTGATCACTACCATTATAGATTTTATGAGAGTGGAAGGTCATGACAGGGTGGACTGTGCCACCTATATGCTGAGAGAGGATGCCCTAATCTGGTGGGAGGTGGCATCACAGACTAGAAATGTTGCCGCATTGACTTGGGAAGAGTTTAAGGATTTGTTCAATCAGAAGTATTATAACGTTGCCATCATGGCAGCAAAAGTGAATGAGTTCGTGGGACTGGTTCAAGGCAGTATGACAGTTACAGAATATGCCTTGAAATTTGATAGACTTGCAAAGTTCGCACCAGATCTTGTACCTACTGATGCAGCCAGGCTGGACAGATTTGTTAGAGGGCTGAATGTTATGATAGCCCGAGATGTGAGAATTACCACAGTTCCTGGAGTGACTACTTATGCCCAGGCTGTGGAGAGGGCTCTGACTGCTGAGGAGGCGGAGAATAGGATATGGAGGGATAGTGCAGCAAGAAGAGAGGGCCGTAGGCCGGTGCCTCCATATCCTGGTTCTAGTAGGGGCGGAGGCTCCAGTGACTTGAAAAGAAAGACTCCTGATGCTCCAATCGCTCCTAGGTTTGATAGGGGAGGTCAGAGTACTCAGGGTGGCCGTCAGGGAGGCGGTGATTCATGGAGGACTTATCCAGAATGCACGAGGTGCAGGAGACGCCATCCGGGTGAGTGTCGGGCTAAGGCCTGCTATGTGTGTGGGGTGGCGGGACACCTCAGGAAAGATTGCCCAACAGTGAAGAAGGGAGAGACAGGAAAGGTGGACAGCTTAACTCCAGCTCGAGTGTTCACTTTGACGCAAGCGGAGGCCGAGGCTAGTCCCTCGGTAGTGACAGGTCAGCTTTCTATTGCTGGTACTCCCTTTACTGTTTTAATTGATTCTGGTGCTACGCATTCATTTGTATCTGATAGGGTGATTGATAGACTGTGTAGGCCTAGTGAGTATAGTGCTTCATGGTTTAGGACTATATTGCCTACAGGAGAGTTGGTAGTATCTAGGAGGTGGATTAGAGCACTGCCAGTGTTAGTTGATGGTAGGGAGTTATCAGTGGACTTGATTGAGTTGAGTATGGGGGACTTTGATATGATTCTAGGTATGGATTGGCTGGTTAGATATGGAGCTACCATTGATTGTAGGAAGAAAATGGTGACTTTTGAGCCAGAGGGCGAGGATCCCTTCGTCTTTGTGGGAGCGGTGCATGGACCCCGCGTACCCAGGATATCTGCATTGAGAGCCAGAGATTTGTTACAGGGTGGATGTATAGGCTTCTTGGCTAGTGTGGTGGATACCACCAAAGTTTCACCAGTTGGACCGGAGGAAACCAGATTGGTTTGTGAGTTCTTGGATGTGTTTCCTGAGGATTTGCCTGGGTTGCCGCCGTGTAGAGAGATTGAGTTTGTTATTGAGTTGGCACCAGGGACAGAGCCAGCGTCGAGGGTACCATATAGAATGGCACCGGCAGAACTGAAAGAGTTAAAGATACAACTGCAGGAACTTCTGGATATAGGGTTCATCAGACCTAGCTACTCGCCATGGGGTGCTCCAGTTTTGTTTGTTAAGAAGAAGGACGGGACTTTGAGGATGTGTATCGACTATCGAGAATTGAACAAGTTAACTATTAAGAATAAGTATCCCCTACCAAGGATTGATGACTTGTTCGATCAGCTCCAGGGTAAGACGGTGTTCTCAAAGATTGATCTTCGATCAGGTTATCACCAGCTGAGGATCAAGGATGAGGACATACCTAAGATGGCCTTCCGGACACGGTATGGGCATTATGAGTTCTTGGTCATGTCTTTTGGTTTGACCAATGCCCCAGCAGCCTTTATGGACTTAATGAACAGGGTGTCAAGGATTTTCTAGATCAGTTTGTGATAGTCTTCATCGACGACATCTTGGTGTATTCTAGTTCAGAGACAGAGCACGAGTTTCATCTCCGGCAGGTTCTTCAGAGGCTGAGAGAACACCAGTTGTATGCTAAGCTTAAGAAGTGTGAGTTCTGGTTACCTGAAGTGACATTCCTTGGACACATTGTGGGTGCAGATGGGATTAAGGTGGATCCGTCTAAGATAGAGGCAGTTAGAGATTGGCCGAGGCCAAGGAATGCCTCGGAGGTGCGGAGTTTTCTGGGATTAGCAGGGTACTACAGGCGGTTTGTAGAGGGTTTCTCGAAGATAGCAGCACCGATGACAGAATTGACAAGAAAGAATTTGAAGTTTATCTGGTCAGACAAGTGTGAAGACAGTTTTCAGGAGTTGAAGCGACGACTTGAGTCTGCCTTCAGGGGAAGGGAAGTTTGTTGTTTATTGCGATGCATCGAGGTTGGGCTTAGGCTGTGTGTTGATGTAGAATGAAAAGGTTATAGCTTATGCATCACGACAGCTGAAGGAGTATGAGCAGCGGTATCCTACTCATGACCTAGAGCTAGCAGCAGTGGTTTTTGCCTTGAAGATTTGGCGGCATTATCTTTATGGGGAGAAGTGCGAGGTGTACACTGATCATAAAAGCTTGAAGTATTTCTTTACACAGAAGGACTTGAATATGAGACAGAGGCGTTGGCTGGAGCTGGTAAATGATTATGACTGTGATATTCTTTACCATCTAGGGAAAGCCAATGTGGTGGCTGATGCATTGAGCCGCAGAGGTCCAGGTCAGTTATATAGCGCTGTTCAGATCACGAGGGAGTTGGCTGATGAGATGATTAGAGCAGGATAGAGTTGGTGGTGGGCCGGTTGGCTAATATTACTCTGCAGTCGACCCTGCTAGAGCGAATCAGAGAGGGGCAGTTGGCAGATGCTCAATTACAGAGGGTGACCAGGCAAAGACTTCCTAGTTTTTTCGCAAAAATTCCACCAGTGCATGCTTCGTGGTTGCTTCTAAGTTTTTCCCGACCTTAACAACTCCAGTCGGGTCTTTTTCGTCAAGTTGTACCTCTTCCAGGTCCTCGACGGGTCCAACATTTTCCTCAAAATCCCCAAAGCAAGGATCTAAATCCCTATCCTCACTTTGGGCAACACCCTATTTGGTGACTCCATCACCGGATTGGGCTTGAGTATCAATAGCCATTTGCAACCTATCTGTGGGAGTGCTCTTTGACGTTCCCCTCTTTGCCTTTGTGACTGAGGCGTTGTTGCACTCCCTTGCTTCTCTCTGATTACCCAACACGCGTCCTACCCCTGCGTCTGTCGAGAATTTCATGGCCAAGTGCCACACTGAGGTGACGGCCCGAAGATCAACCAGTATGGGCCTTCCAATGACGGCATTGTACGGCGAAGGACAATCGACTACTATAAAAGTAGCGAGTAATGTCCTGGTAGCGGGCGTTGTACCTGCTGTTACTGGAAGTTTGATTGACCCCACTGGGGCGAGTCCCTCACCATAGAAGCTGAAGATTGTTTGGTTGCAGGGCTCTAAGTCCTTAACGGGCAACTTCATGCGTTCCAGCGAAGATTTGTACAGGATGTTCACTGAACTCCCTGTATCAACTAGTACTCTTTTCACCATCATGTTTGCGATTTGAACATCTACGACCAGTGGATCGGAATGTGGGAACCGTACATGCTGGGCGTCGCTATCAGAGAAGGTTATCTCACCCTCTTTTGACCGAGCCTTCATTGATGCCCTGTCCTCCACAGTCATCATCTCGATGTCCTGGTCGTGACGTAGGGTCCGAGAATATCGTTCCCTTGCCTTTCCACTGCTTCCCGCGAGGTGCGGGCCTCCACAAATGGTGAGTAAAGTGTCAGCTACGGGGTCAGGCTACAAAGGTGGTGAGTGTTGGCGTGTGGGCGCTTGCTCGTTGCCACCTGAAGCTTCTCGTTGGGAATTTCCCGAGGCCCGTATATATCTTCTCAAGTGTCCTTGTCTAATAAGGAACTCGATTTCATCCTTCAACTGGTTGCATTCGTTGGTATCATGTCCGTAGCCGTTGTGATAACGACAGAACTTGGTAGTGTCTCTTCTCGAAATATCCTTTCGAATGGGGGCAGGTTTCTTATAAGGCACGCTGGAACTCGTGGCCTGATACACCTCTCCCCGAGACTCAATAAGGGCAGTGTAGTTAGTGAACCGAGGTTCATAACGATTACCCTTGGCTCGTTTATTGTCAGAGGTGAAAGGATCATTGTGTGGTCGTTTCCCCCCATTCTTGCCATTGCCATTGCCATTTCCGTTTCCGTTGCCTTTGCCGTTGTCATTGGGTTTGGACCCATTGGCGGCCTTGGCGGGCTCGGCAGTCCCCTTATCCTTGCCTGGGGTTTTCCCTTTGCTGGCGATGGCATCCTCGACCTTGATGTATCGATCAGCTTGATCTAAAAATTCCTGGGTAGTCCTGACTCCATGCTTTCTGAGGTTGTTCCAGAGAGGCGTGTGGCTCTTAACCCCTGCAGTTATGGCCATCATCTTGCCTTCATCTCCCACTATTTTCGCTACAGCAGCTGCTCGCATAAAACATTGGACGTAATCTTTCAGTGGTTCTCCGTCTTGCTGGCGTATTTCGACCAGCTGATTTGCCTCAGTTGGGTGCACACGACCCACATAGAACTGTCCGTAAAATTCCTTCATGAGCATCTCCCATGAAACTATACTTGCAGGAGGGAATTTGAAAAACCACTCCTATGCAGCATCAGAAAGTGTTGCAGGGAAGATCCTGCACCGAGCGTCTTTGGACACTTTCTGAATGTCCATTTGTATCTCAAATTTGTTGATGTGAGATACCGGGTCACTATACCCGTCAAATTTCGGAAACGTAGGCATCTTAAACTTCCTAGGAGTTTCTGCCATAGCCATCCTCTGGACGAAAGGGGTGCCCTTTCTCCTATCGTGGTCGATATAAGATGTTCTTCCCCCGACCAGCTGTTGCACTGCCTGGTTGAGGGCATCTATCTGGGCCTGCACGGCGCCAGGAATCGTTGGGGCCTCTGGTGCTGGGGGTACATACTCTTCGTGCTGTTCCCGGCGATCGTTGAGTACGTCCCTTAAATCTTCGTCTCTTCTCCGTTGCTCGCTAGCTCTGAGTCGGTTAAAGACGTTATTTTGTCTGGGCTGCCTCCCAGCGTCACGTCTTTCGGGTTGGTCATCCCTAGGTGGTAGGCTCCTGCCCCCACCTCTTTCCTCATTTCTCCGAACGGCGTTTCCTTTGCCTGAGTCGGCCTCATTATAATCATGGGCGTCTTTGAATCTTGATTGGCTATGATGGGATCGACTGTTCCCTCGGTTTCCTTCCCGGGCTGGAACCTCCCGAGCGTTAGAGGGTGGCCTGCGTTGGTCGGTAGGTCCCCGTGCATTATCATGCCGTGGGGGGCCTCGGACCGCAGAGCCTGTCTCTGAGTTCCTTCTGTTGCCAGAAGGACGCTGTCCTCTGCTCGGAGGGTTTGGCTTGTCGCCCCTATGGCGTTTAGGATTGTGGGGCAGCTGCCCGGCCCTATTCTGCCTTGGTTGCGGGGGATTGTCGCGACTAGTCTGGGATGGAGGCTACGCCTCATGGTCCATTAGCGGGACATCGTCCTGAGGCATCGGTGGCTGCTCTGGCCTTTGGGGGCTCGAGGGCTGGATAGGCGGGCTAGGATTTGGACCCCTTTGGGGCGGCCCATTTATAGGTTGATCAAGTTGCGATGTAGGTTCAGCTTGATTCCTAACCAGCTCTAAGGCTGCTTTGAGGGCTGCCATGGCCTCCCTCTGTCGGCGGTCCATATCCGCCTACCTTTCACTCAGTTCTAGGCACTGTCGTTCAATCTCTTGTTGCTGCCGCGCCATAATCTCGGCAGCACTTTCCTGGCTGGCCCTCAGACTGGCCAGTTCATCCTACAATACCCCAAGGATATTCCTCAGCATTTCGGAATCTAACTCTTCCTCATCAAATTCCAAATGTGGCTCATCCTCAGTCACGTTTGGAGGAGGAGGAGGCAGGTGAGATGGTGCGGCGCTAGCCGCCTGTCCAGTCTTCTTGGTAGTTTTCGCCATTGATATTTCAACAATATTGTATCAAGCTCTCAATGAAAGCACCAGAATGTTGACCCTGATTTTGGTCAACTGACACGGAGTCAGAAATGCTTGATGTGGACAGATATGTTGAAATGAGAATGATGACAAAAACGATAAAACACACAGGAAATTATAGTGGTTCGGCCCCAGAATCTAGTAATAACCTACGTCCACTTGAGCTGTTATTGATATTAGATTTAAAGGAGTGATCAAAGAACTAGGGTTCAATGAGTTTCACAAACCTCTGAAGAACAAAAGAATATCTCGAATGTGGTAGCTCTAATACACTTGTAAAACCCTAATCTCAGATAATTAGAAAGCCAAAAAGTCCCTTCCTTGAGCTATCTTTCTTTATTTATAGGCTCAAGGAAGATTACATTAATTTGTTACAGATATTCTTTCCTAATTAATCGGATAATCAGGAATTATTGGAGACAATCTTGGGATTGACTAAGATCTTTATAAAATTATCTTGACATATGCGGAGTGTACGGCTATGCTGGTCATAGGAAAAGCTCAACGGCCTATGCTTGCCATATTTTACTGGTCGATACTCTAACAGAATTCTGCCAGGTGTCATCCACGTGTCCAGAGATCACTTGCCACGTCATCCGTATCTATTTTTTGGATAACAACTATAGACTAGTAAGTTATGGGCAAAATAAGACTAAAATTATTTTACACTTGTAGTAGGTACAATATTTAAAAATAAATAAAATCAACAAAGAAAGACTCTTATTTTCTTACCATTTCATTTATTATAAATAGGGATATTGGCAGCTAAAATACTTAAGTTGTTACAAATCTAGAACTTAAATACTTAAGTTTCTTTTTACGGTAAAAATACATTCCGTCAACATATTGTTGCATTTGATGGTACCTTTGTGTTAAGTGTAACCTAGACACTTATTTGGCAACTTGTTATCGGTTTAATTCTTTAAAAGATACTTTTTAAAAAATAAATAATTATTTCTAAGATTAAAATCATTTTAAAATTAGTTAAAAACTAAAGCCTAATTTCAAAAATATAAAATGAAAGCGATATCGTAAAATCAATTTTTTTTCTTTTTGAACAAATCAGTTTAGAATTCAAGTAGAGGAGTTCTCTAGGGATTGCTGCAACGGGGAAAGGCTTTGATGGCCAATGACGGCGTGTGGCCGGAAAATATCTTGGGACGTCGATGCTTAGGGCGCTTGAAGATGAGGCTTGTGACTGGATCTGGGCTGGTCGTGGACAGGGTTGAGGTATCGAGCTTGGGTCACTAGAGAAGAAGCCACTGGTTGTTGTCGAAGATGAGGTCGGCTAGTTACATTTTTTAGAGATTCAAAATTTTAGGATTAATATCATACTTTGAGAATTCTTTTGTTTGAAAGTAGGATTGGTTTTTTTCATTGTTGTTTGGGAATAGATTATGTTAATTCCATTTTTGGCATATTTAATTTCACAAAAATATTTTGTATTTCCTTATTATATTCGGCTGTAAATAAATATATATTGTTGATATATGTTTTATTTGTTTTAAATAATAAATGTATAATTGATGACAAACTTTTCTATATTAGGAAAGTTTGCCAAAAATAATGTGTCTTTATTATTATAAAATCAAATCTTTTTGAGCTATTTTTTTCCAGCTGATTACCTCATTGTATTTGATCATATAATTGAGTTTTATTGCATGATCAGGTTATAAAAGGGAAGCCTTGATTCCTACATCAAATGATGGATTGTTACCATATATAGCTCACGATTCTGTAGCTACAGAATCAGGAAATCCTGTCAAATTGAAGAATTCTTTTAGGAAAGTTTCCTTGTGGGCTTAGGTCAGTTTAAACCATGTATTAGCTGCCCAATATGATTATAATGACTATAAATACTCATATTGGCTGCTAGGTTTTAGTCACCTCTTTTTGTATTTCATTCTTATTTGTAAAAAAGAGTCTTTGTTTCGTAGAGGTGAGTGAGTTCGACTCTACCTCTGTTTTTCAGTGTCCTTGTAATTTCTTTGAGTCTTCAAACAGTTTTACAAAGGAGGAGAACAAAGTGCAAACCTTTGGGAGAAGGTTCTTCTAGCCTTCGGGAAAAGGTGGTTCAAGTCTTGCTTCGGGAGGAAGCAAGCACACTTCAAGCAGATTGAAGGGAGTTCGTATTCTTGAAGGTTTAGCAAGGTTCATTTGTCAAGGTGGAATACATCAAGCTTGCAACATATAATAAGAGGAAGTCTATTTATGCATGAGTAAAAAACTTTGTATTTTTTAGATCTTACTAATAAATCTTATCTCTGGGCGTGGCCCCGTAGACTAGCAGCAATCTACAAGGATTGCTGATACCACGTATAAAAACCTTGTGTGTTTTTATTTTCTGCACTTGAGTTCTTTTCTGGTTTTCTGGTATGTAGTTATAGAACCCTGGTCTGTAGCTACAAAAATATTTGTTTGAGTACCAACTTAATTATTCCTCATTTAATTAATTGATTAATTAAATAATAAGTTGGTAATTATAAAATACGGAATTTCAATTGGTATTAGAGCAGGTCACTAAACTCTTAGTGAGATCTTGAGGTTATTTTATTCCGTTTAATTTATTTTGTGTGAGATGTCGTTCTTTGCAGAAGGGAACTCCATCACTCGGCCACCTCTATTTAATGATACTAATTATCCACACTGGAAGGCCAGGATGAGGGCATTCATCAAGTCACAAGATGAGAGGGCTTGGAGATCTATACTCTCGGGTTGGACTCCCCCAATTGAAAAATATGATAAAGCTAATTCAAAGGTAAAATCTAAACTTGAGTGGTCCATTGAAGATGAAAAATTATCTGGTTATAATAATAAAGCTTTGCATGCAATTTTTAATAGTGTTGGTGAAGGCTTTATAAAATTGATATCATCTTGTGAATCCACAAATGAGGCGTGGAAAATCCTTCAAACTCAGTTCGAAGGTACCGCTAATGTAAAGAGATCACGTTTTACCATGTTGTAAACTAGATTTGATGAGTTAAGAATGTTGGAAATTGAAACTTCATCTGAGTTTTATGAAAAGTTGTCGGATATTGCTAATGAGGTTTTTTCCTTGGGAGAAAAACTAGATGAATCTGTGTTGGTTCAAAAAAAAAATTCGTGTGCTTCCAGATAGGTTTGACACGA
This sequence comes from Humulus lupulus, assembly GCF_963169125.1. Classification (NCBI taxonomy): domain Eukaryota; kingdom Viridiplantae; phylum Streptophyta; class Magnoliopsida; order Rosales; family Cannabaceae; genus Humulus; species Humulus lupulus. The sequence continues at coordinate 32,758,631 of NC_084799.1, forward strand.
AATTTCTAGCAATGGAGGAGGCTAAGTATTTTGGCAAAATGAAGGTTGAGGAGCTTATGGGTTCGTTAAGAACATTTGAGCTAAATTAACAAATAAAGCAAAAGGGTAAGCCAAATCCTTCAATTTAAAAAAGCAAAGGTATTGCATTTAAAGTTTCTGAAAAAGATGTTTCCGATGATGAGAAAGATGATTAAATGGCCTTGTTAACAAGAAATTTTCAAAAGTTCATGAAAAAAGGTTATTCAATGTCGGGAATGTGAAGGTTATGGTCATATTCAATCTGAATGTGCCAACACATTGAAAAAGAATAAAAAAAGGTTTTAATGTTACTTGGAGTGATGATGATTCTGAAAGTAGTGAAGAGGATAATGAGAAAGTTGCTTTAACCAGTGTTTTGTCAAGTGTTTTTCAGGAAAGAGGAAATGTTTTTGTGTTTAAACAATACCTTGACTGATGTTAATAAAAAAGAAATTGACTCGGATTCAAACAAGTCAGAACTCAATGAGGAATCATTGGCTGAATCATACAAGGTAATGTAAGGTAAGTGATTACAGGTTTATACTAAAAATCGTTCCTTGGTTAAAATGAATAAAGAATTGCCTCACAACATCAAAGATCTTGAAGAAAAAAATAAATGTTGTGAATTTGAGTTGTGTTAAAAAAATTCTAAAATTGTATTTTTGACAAAAGACCTTGACAAATTGAAAAGAAATGTTAAAATGCTAAATCCAGGTTCTAACATTTTTGAGGAGGTTCAGAATTCAGGTCAACTGAGTCATGCTGGATTGGGCTTTGTTGAAACTCAATCGAAAATGAATACTAAATTTATTAAATATGAAAATATGTCTTCTGGATATTCTGATTTAACTTTGCAGGATTCTTTTTTTACAGCTGAACGTTCTGTTTCTATAGAAATGAAGCAGTCAGGTAAGCCTGAAAATTCTCATGGGATTAATAAACATTTCATTCCCTCTTGTCATTTTTGTGGAGTAAAAGGTCACATTCGACCAAGATGTCTTACTTTGCAGAACATGTTTAGTTTTAATTTTTTTTGGAAATTTTAAAGTGTTTCAAAATAAACATGTTTTTCAAAAACAAAAATGGGTTGTCAAAAATAAATGTCTTGCCGGTATCTTTTGTTTTAAAACTACTACTTCTCAAATGTGGTATTTTGACACTGGTTGTTCCAGGCATATGACAGGTGATAAAGACTTTCTTGTCAACATTAGACCAATGCAACGTGGAGCAGTTACTTTTGGTTATGGTCTAGCTGGGAATGTCACAGGGATGAGAACTCTTAATTTTGAAGGTCTACCCAGGCTTAAGAATGTAATGTTGGTTGAAGGACTAAGAGCTAATCTTCTTAGAGTTAGTCAAATTTGTGATCAGGGTTACACTGTTAATTTTGATAGTAATCGTTGCTATGTTGTTAATGACCAAGATGAAATTATTTTGCAAGGGTTTAGATCTAATGATAATTGTTACACTCTCACTACCTAAGCTACTTGTCACTCTGCCATAGATAACTCTAATAATTTATGGCATGAAAAGCTTGGACACATTCATTTCAAAATTTTGAAAAAACTGTCAAATGCAAGAATTGTTTGAGGATTATCCAAGCTGGGTAAAGAATCTGTGGGAAAATGCGAACCATGTCAACTTGGTAAGCAACTGAAAATTTCTCACAAAAGTATTCCTGATGTGAATACTTCCAAAGTTCTTGAACTTCTTCATATGGATCTAATGGGTCCAATTCTGGTTAAAATTTTAAATGGTAAGAGATACATTTTTGTGTGTGTTGATGATTTCTCTCTGTTTTCATGGGTAGATTTTTTGAGAGAAAAATCTGATACTTTTGATGCTTTTAAATCTCTTTGTTTGAAATTGTGTGTGGAAAAAGATTGTAATATTGGAAAGATTTTTCGGATTAGGAGTGATCATGGAAAATAATTTGAAAATACTGTTTATGATGAGTTTTGTAACTCTAAAGGTATTTCTCATGAATTTTCTGCTCCTAAAACTCCTCAACAAAATGGAGTCGTTGAAAGAAAGAACCGAACTCTGACAGAGATGGCTAGGGTAATGTTATACAACAAGAAACTTACCAAGCGTCTATGGGCTGAAGTAATTCACACTACTTGTTACACCATCAACGGGGTGTTTTTGCGACTAGGTACTCATAAGACTCCTTATGAGATCTAGAAAGGTAAGAAACCAAATGTGAGTCATTTTCATGTTTTTGGTAGTGCTTGTTATATTTTGAGGGATCGTGATCATACTGGTAAATTTGATGTAAAAAGTGATGTTGGTGTGTTTATAGGATATTCTATTAACAGTGGGGCTTATCGTGTTTATAATATGAGAACCTAAACTATGATGGAATCTGCTAATGTTGTTGTTGATGATCTAAGAGATTTCTCTGAGTTTTCCACAAAAGAACAGATTGAAGGTTTGCTGGAAAAGTCTCCTGAACTAGCAGACGATTTGGCTGCAATCACAGAATCTTCGTCTAAGGCTACACCTCAAGATTCTGTAGCTACAACTGATGGTTTTCCAGAATCTTCAACGGAGAAAGAAACTGAGCAACCACCAAACATAATCACTGATCCAATTCAAAGTGTTCCATCCTCCAGAGTCAAGAAGAATCATCATGCCAATCTCATACTTGGGAACATGGATGAGAGCATGGTTACTAGAAGAAGGTATGCTAATTTGATTCAATTTGTGTGTTTTGTCTCTTCTTTAGAGCCTAAAAATGTGAAGGAAGCCTTGATGGATGAAGCATGGATTCAGGCAATGCAAGAAGAGCTGGATCAATTCATTCGCAATAAAGTATGGACACTTGTTCCTAAACCGACTTGTGCTAATGTCATAGGAACAAAGTGGATTTTCAAATACAAAGGTGATGAGTTTGGCACCATCATTCAAAACAAGGCAAGATTGGTTGCCCAAGGTTATACTCAAGTTGAGGGTATTGATTTTGATGAAACTTTTGCTCCAGTAACAAGGCTTGAGTCCATCAGGTTACTTCTTTCCATTGCTTGTATTATTGGTTTTAAATTGTACCAAATGGATGTTAAATCTGCCTTTTTAAGTGGTTTTTTGAAAGAAAAAGCTTTTGTTGAGCAACCCAAAGTATTTGAGGATCCATATTTTCCTGATCATCTTTATAAGTTAGACAATGTATTGTATGGTTTGAAACAAGCCCCTTGTGCTTGGTATGAACATCTATCTGAGTTTTTAATCTCTCATGGTTATAGAAGAGGAAATGTAGATAAAACATTGTTTATCAAAAACATTAAATCTGATGTTGTTGTTGGTCAAATATATGTTGATGATATTGTGTTTGGATCTACTTCTAACTCTAAAGTGCATGTATTTGTCCAACAAATGCAACAAGAATTTGAAATGAGCATGGTAGGTGAACTCGCCTATTGTTTGGGTCTTCGGGTGAAATAATTTGATGATGGCACATTTGTTTCACAAAGTAAGTATGCAAAAAACTTGGTGAAGAAGTTTGGGCTTGAAAATGCCAATCATACTAATACTCCTATGAGCACAACTTTGAAATTATCCAAAGATCAACAAGGAGTGAAGGTAGATCCTACTTTGTACCAAAGCATGATTGGCAGTTTACTTTATCTTAATGCTAGTCGTCTTGATATCTGTTATAGTGTTGGTGTTTGTGCTCGTTATCAGGGAGATCCCATGGAATCTCATATTTCTGCTGTGAAAAGAATCATTCGCTATGTCAATAGCACTATTGATTTTGGGATTTGGTTTTCAACAGACATTAACTCTAATTTGGTGTGATTTAGTGATGCTGATTGGGCAGGTAATGCAGATGATAGAAAAAGTACTAGTGGTGGATGATTCTATCTTGGAAAAAATCTTGTTCCATGGCACAGTAAGAAGCAAAACGGTATCTCTCTGTCAACTGCAGAGGCTGAGTACATTGCTGCGGGTAGCTGTTGTACCCAATTGTTATGAATGAAACAAATGATGGAAGATTATGGGTTTGATTTGAAAACTTTAACCATTTTCTGTGATAAAACTAGAGCTATAAATATTTCAAAAAATCATGTTCAACACTCTCGCACTAAGCACATAAACATTCGTCATCACTTTATTAGAGAACTTGTAGAAAATAAAATTATTGTCTTGGAATATGTTGAAACAAGCAAACAAATAGCAGATATTTTTAGTAAAGCTCTTGACTCGGTCCGCTTTATTTCTCTAAGGAAATCATTAGGGGTTTGTACCATTTAATTTTGTGTTCTTTATGGTACTTGATAATTTTCTTTGACTTGATGTACATAATGTTGTTGTTTTTGTGTTTGTTCTAGAAGAAACTTTCAAACTCAAGAGAATTGCTGATTATTATTTTTATTGCTAATTTTTTTGGTGCAATGTTTTCATACAGGTTTAGTTCAGGAAAAGATTTACACTCCTCCTAGAAATATTTGGGTCATTCAATCAGTGTTATGTGTATACTACCATTTTTTTTTAAAATAAATAAAAAATGTGTGTTCAAGCTCCATTGGAATAATAGAGCTACCTATCTCAATGTGTGAAAGGCGTCACTGAGTAAGTTGGTACTATGTAATTAGGAGTTATGTAGAGGATACGCTACCATTGAAAAGGGCTACCATTGAGGTGGTGTGACAGCGTCTCCTTTGGTTACAAATACTCAGAAAATGTCTATTTGACAAATTGGGCAATGTTCCCTGCTTACACTTTCACACACAAATGCTTGACACATTTTTTCGAGAAAAAAAAACAATCGAATTAAAAAAATTGGTTTTAAAAAGCTGTTACATACTGATTGAATTTCTTAAAATATTTTTGGTGACTGAGTAAATTCCTTTCCTGCGTAACTTGTATGGTCTTATTACAATAAGAAATTAGCTTGGTAAAATAATATCTGTGCATTCTTTCAAGTTTGATTTTTTTCATCAGGAACAAAGGCAAAGTAGACATGGTGTTTCATATTGTTGGCAAAAATATCAAGGTTTGATTTATTAAAAAAAAAAAATAATGATTTGTGACTGATTTTCATGTTGAGCTTAACTACAAATATTATTAGACAAATTTTTTTGCTCTAAAGTGATGGTTGTTTGTCTTGTGTTTATTGGTGTTTTGTCTTTATTTTTTTTCTTTTTTGTTTTTTTCTAATAAAAAAAATGCATAAATTGAAAAAATCATTAAAAATGGGGGGGGGGGGGAGGGGGGGCATTATTTTTCGGCTAGTCATTTATTTTTTTAATTTTATTTGATTTGGGGTGTCCTATTTTCATGGGATTGGTAATTTTTGGAAACTATTGATTTAATTGCAAAATTATCATGTTTGTTTCCCTTTTTTATTCCTTTTCGGGTAAGTCAAAGGTAATGAAATATTTTCTTTATTTTATGATATTGTGGGAGTTATTGCATTAATTGAAAATTGGTTTAGGTAACTTCCCACTTTCCCTTTCTATTCATTCTCTTTATATTTACCCTAACCCACGATCTAATCCTCTCACTCACACTTTCTTCAGTTTTTTTCCCTCTTAATTCTCTCTCCGCGTGTGTGAGTTCATCTCTAGGGATTTCAAAGTATCAAGCTTTTCAATAGCAAAAACCAAGAATGCTTGAGGTGGTTCGAAGAGGCCTGTTCATGGTTCCCCGTCTGTCCCAGCTTCTCCTCCTCCTGCTCCAGCGACCGCAGCTCCAGCACAGGTTCCTTCTCCTACAAAACATTCTGGGAAATCAAAAACCCAAGCAAGAAAGAAGACATTCACTCTGAATTCCCCACCTGTGATAGCTTCTCCAATTGCCTCGACCACCCTTGGTCTCAGTGGTCATGATGAAATTATTTCATCTGAAAAATCTTTGTCCAAGTCTTCTTCTTCTCAAAAGGGTGGTTCCTCAAGAACAATCTCTGAAAGGTCCATTATTCCTGTGCCAATGGTGAGTTCTCAAACACGTTCTCGGACCTCCACTCAGAAGCAAACTGAGGTGCTTCATCCCTATGGTGTTCCCAAAGTCAAGGAAGTTGGTTTTTCTTCTAGGGTGAAAATTTTCAAAAATCACCGCCCTTCTGCATCTTCTTCAGAATTTGATTCAGAAGAAGAAACTGAGAATTTGGAACAAGAATCAGAGGTTGAGTCTGATCCTAGTGCATAATTTCAAGAAAAAGAACAATCTTTGGGAGATTCTGGTTCTGAAAGTGCTGCATCAGAAGAGGAACCTGCTGTTACAGAACCTATTGCTGCTGTTTCGAAACTTGCTGCTCAAGACAAAAGCAAAGGAAAACGTCCCTTGGCTCCTCCAAAGTCTGCTCCTCCTCTGAAAAGGAAAAGACCATCTGGTATCTCTCTTGAAAACTTCAAACCTCATTCACATTATTATTGCTATAATGATCATGAGAGAGATATGAAATTTTATGAGGCAAGAAACTTTATTGATGAAAAGAATTATAATGTGCTTGCTCATAAGCCGTTTGGAGTTGTTAGTTTGTTAAAAGAAAGGCAGTGGATGGACACTTTGATTGGTTTTTCTGGCTATGTGGATCGAGTTGTGAAGGAATTCTATGCCAACATCACCGATGAGTGCCTAGATGAAAACTCCTTCATGTTTGGCAAAGTGTATGTGCGTGGTTACTGGTATTCCTTTACAGTGAATGATGTGGCTGAAGCTCTTTAATTACCAATCAGAGTGGAGCCATCTGATTTCATTTTTTATCGTCATGAAGTATATTTTGAACTCACTGGAGACAAGGATGTCAAGCTCACCGATGTTATGCACATCTCTTAACTCACTTATCAACATGCAGTGCTTATGAGGTTTGCCTTGTCCAATTGGTTTCCTTGCTCCAATTTGGTAAATGTTTCTAATGACCTTGCCTTTCTATTATACAAAATCACTACTGGTGCTCAAGTTGATTTGGCTGATCTTATTTGGGTCGTTCTGCTTCTCCTGGAGTACCAAATGCTTCACCTGCTGCCACAACTTCAACTTCTGCACCTGCAAAACTGGCAGAAATCAATGCTCGTTTGGCTAGGATGGAGAATAGTCAAGGACAGCTTCTAAGGAGGATGGAAAGCATCATGAAGTACTTTCAAAGTGACTAGGATGGCAAGTTGAATGAATGTTTAAGTTTTTATTGTTTTTTTTTTTTTTTTTATGTTGAACTTTAATGTCGTTTTTTATTGTCTTTTGTGGTTTTTTGCTCCTTTGATAGACAAAAAGGGGGAGTAGTATTTATTTTTTTGTTACAACTCTGGGCCTTATTTTTGGGGGGTGTTGTTTGTTTGTGGTTTCGTTGAACTTTTTTCCGTTTAAAAATTTATCATGTTTTTTGTTATATGTGTTACGCCTTCATGCAGGGGGAGTATTTTTATACTCTCATTTTTGGTTCAAACACTTTGTTTTGCAGATTCATCCTTGTTTGTTTTCTTCAAAATATTTTGTCAATCAAAGTGTCAAAGGGGGAGATTGTTAATTCCATTTTTGGCATATTTAATTTGACAAAAATATTTTGTATTTCCTTATTATATTCGACTGTAAATAAATATATATTGTTGATATATGTTTTATTTGTTTTAAATAATAAATGTATAATTGATGACAAACTTTTCTATATTATGAAAGTTTGCCAAAAATAATGTGTCTTTATTATTATAAAATCAAATCTTTTTGAGCTGTTTTTTTCCAGCTGATTACCTCATTGTATCTGATCATATAATTGAGTTTTACTGCATGATCAGGTCATAAAAGGGAAGCCTTGATTCCTACATCAAATGATGGATTGTTACCATATATAGCTCACGATTCTGTAGCTACAGAATCGGGAAATCCTGTCAAATTGAAAAATTCTTTTTGGAAAGTTTCCTTGTGGGCTTAGGTCAGTTTAGACCATGTATTAGCTGCCCAATATGAGTATAATGACTATAGATACTCATATTGGCTGCTAGGTTTTAGTCACCTCTTTTTGTATTTCATTCTTATTTGAAAAAGAGAGTTTTTGTTTTGTAGAGGTGAGTGAGTTCGACTCCACCTCTGTTTTTCAGTGTCCTTGTAATTGTTTTGAGTCTTCAAACAGTTCTACAAAGGAGGAGAACAAAGTGCAAACCTTTGGGAGAAAAAAGATTGAGATATTGGTTTAATTTTTTTTAGTTTAATTTTAAACTTTGAAAGTTTAAACGATTTTAATTTAATATTAAGATTTCACTTAATTAAATTAAAATTATGAAAATAAAATTATATTATTTGCTTTAGTTATTTTATTCTGAATTTTTAAATAATTTAGACCAATTATTTAAGTTTAATTATTTAGACCTTATTTTTTAAGTTTATAGTAATTTATTAAAGATTAAATAAATAATTTAGATTAATTATATGTTGACACGTAAGGATTTGGTCAAACTTAACATAGAAGTACCAACGGATGCAACAAAATGTTGACGAAAGTATTTTTACGGTCAAGAAAAAAAACTTAGGTATTTAAGTGCTAGATTTGCAGTAACTCAAGTATTTTAGCCGCTAATATCAAAATGTTATTTTATAAAAAACTAAAAGTTGGATTTTGCTAATTTTAGCTTCTACATAAATTATTCAATAAGTTGTTTTCTGATTGTTTACCAAACATTATTATTATACAATTTTTTCAAAATTTTTTTTTTAACTTTTTTATAAATTGTGACAAACGAAGCCTTATAGGAGAGGAGAGTTGTTCCACTCAGCGAATTCATATGCCACCCCTGGCTTGTACATTTAAGGGTCCACAAACATCTGAATGCACAAGTCCAAGTGATTTTTTGGCCCTATCACTTGTCCACAAACTCGTTAGGTTGTAGAATATAAAGCTCGTTTTCCAAACATGCAATACACAATTGTGATCCATTGAAGAAAATAGATATCTTAGAACTTGTGAAAGTCATAACAAATTATCTAATTGCAACATGGAAACTGAAATGAAATTTCTACTAAAACCCGAAATAAAAAAAACATCTTTTAAAATTAAGTATTTATTTCTGAATTTCTGACGAGCTATTCCTCTAGCTTGGACCGCAACGAACACTCCATTCCCAACTCTAAGCTTTAAGCTGCCTTCATCCACTTTCCCCCACGATTCAAGAAGTTGTAAAGAGTTGCAAACATGGTTGGTAGATCCAGAATCAATAATCCAAACAGAATTATCATTCTCTAAAACACATGTTTCTAAGATAAATGAACTATAATCATTACATTTTTTTTCACTGCTAGAAACTTGGAGCAATCTCATTTCCAATGCCCCTTCTCTTTGCAGTGAAAGCACTTATGTAACACCCCAAGTTGGTAATAAGGTTTAGGACCTTGATTAGCGTGCCTGGAGGGCAATAAGTGAATTAACATGATAATATATGAATTTGAATGTATTATGTGATTAGAATGCATGTTTAGGTGGAATAAATATGCATGTGGACCCCGTTTGTATGTTAGGGGTAAATTGGTAATTTTGGCCCGCTGAGGGCATAAATGTGATAATTGTATTATGTGATTTGTACCACGTGAGTGTGGTGATATTATTGTGATGCTGTAATGCCCCAAACTCCAGGGACCGTTACGGTGTGCCTTGTAAACAGTGCTAAACTTGCTAATCGAGTCATTTGGCTAAAAACGTGATCTAGGTATGATTAGCGATTTAGGGATTAAACATTTTGGTTAAGATGTAACGTTTCACTAGAACGTTTAATTTATACATTGGGATCCCGAAAATATAATTTCGGAGTTTATTACAGAAAATATTTACAACAGGTCGTTCTAAGCGGCAAAACAGGGTTCAACCCTAGTTCCACTTTAAACCTCGGCCGTGGCGGACGAGCAGCTGCATATGTACACATCATCAACTAAGCTCTCCAACTCAAGGATGGTCTAGGTTCCTCTTGCCTTTAACTGCACCACGTAGCACCCGTGAGCCAAAGCCCAGCAAGAAAACACAGTAAAGCATGATATAATATCAACAACGATCATAATAACCATTCAGGACTATCAATCCAAGCAAATAGGTGACAATAGCCAAAAGTCACAATAATGAGCATCGCTCCTTCTAGCCATGTGACGATAGGGTCACCAGGGCTTAACTGATAAGTGATCCTTTCATAAGTTTGACTAGGACAGGTGCTTGGTGAATGGTCACCAACATAACCTTCCTCCCGACTCTAGAGTCGTGCCATGGACAGCGTCCCTTGGCCGTGTGACAAACAGTCACCGGGGTCATATACCTTGGCCATAAACATCTGGTCATAGACCATGCAAGCGCTTATAAGTTCTCATTGACCTTCTGGTTGGTCCAGAATTAATACCCCATATGAGTCATTCAATGCCGACCTCGATTAGATCTAATCTTTAATCGGCCCGGCGTTCACAACGCACTGCCACTTCTGACCCTTGGGTCGGTAAAACACGACCAGTGCTCAGCCCGTGGTGAACTTAACTGATAAGTCATAGCTTCACAAACGGATCTGACACCATTGTCGATTCTGACTAATAAGTCAGCGCCATACACAGGTAAGTCATGCCACCAAACATATATCACATGTCCAATATCCATAGACAAAGTATTTAGCATGCTTACTAAACAGATGCCAGTACAATTAGGACCATATACAACCACAGAGGCTCAAGCTCTAGACAATATCTTACCCAGTATACAAAGCATGTCCTAATCACATGTTTCTCATGCATCATATGCAGTATATCCAGCAATCCAACATGCACCAATGACAGCCATGCATGTCACGTTTAATAGTCAACTAACATGCACCAATAACAGCCATGCATGTCATACATAATAATCAACCGACATGCATCAATAATAACCACGCATTTCATACCCAGAAATCAACCAACATGCATCATAATAGCCATGCATGTCACATATACACAGGGTGCAGTTTTCTAACCTCAAAGTCGAGCTAGAACGATTTAAAGAACGACCCTTGAGAACGATCAACTTTTAGTCCTTTAGCGGTCACCTAGTCACAACCAAATATAAGGTATCATCAATAAAAATGATCAACATAAGTTCCCAAATCAATATCTAGCCTCCGGGACATTAATCCCCACTTAACCGGGTACTAGGTACAACCCCGAGGCCTATGGCTTGAATCCCCAAGCTTAAAAACATATTTTTGGTCAAAATGGCCTTAAGGGCCGCGACCCTCCCCTGCTGCGCCGCGGCGCGCCCTCAAACAGAGAGGGCTCTCCCTCTGCCAGACGCCAAGGGCCGCGGCGCTCCCCTGCTGAGCCGCGCCGCTCAGCCCAGACCAGCAACCAACCACACACGAACCAGTTTTTCCCCCTGTGTTCTTTCCTCTCAAACCAGTCCCTCAAACTGTAACACCCTGGCAACCCCAGAACAGTTACGGTGATCGGTGAGCCGGAAATTTGACCCGCTACCCGAGTCCTTTGGTTAAAAACGTGATCTAGGTGTCATCAGCAGGTTAAGGTGTAAAACCAGTAAAAAGGAAAGGGCACTTTTCATTAAGTAAATAAACTGCTCATGAGCCTTTTTAAAATTTTTACAAGTAGTTCAGGTTACAAAAGGGTTGCTACAGTTCCAAATATACAATCCCCGCCGGCCTAAGCGGCAAAAATAGGGAAAACCCCTAGTCCCTCTGAGAACTCCTTGACCGTGGCGGTCAAGCGGCCCTGTATGTACACCACATCGCCCAAGCTCTCCACTCAGGGTTGACCAAGCTTTTCCTTCCCTTTACCTGCACCACGTAGCACCCATGAGCCGAGGCCCAGCAAGAAAACATAATAGAACATGATATAATATCAACAACGATCGTAATAACCATTCAGGACTATCAGTCCAGCAAATAGGTGACAATAGCCAAAAGTCACAATAATGAGCATCGCTCCCTCTAGCCATGTGATGATAGGGTCACCAGGGCTTAACTGAGTAATCATTCATAAGTTGTTTAGGACAGGTGTATGGTGATTAGTCACCAACGTAACCTTCCTCACGACTCTGGAGTCGAAACTATGGACAACGTCCCTTAGCCATGTGACAAACAGTCACCGGGGTCATATACCTTGGCTATATTCATCTGGTTGTAAGCCAGGCAAGCGCTTATAAGTTTCTCGACCTTAGGGTCGGTCTGGCATTAATGCTATAGAGCCATTTAATGCATGATTCTCGACTTTAGAGTCGGTCCCTAACTAGTCAGTGTCTCAAACAGGTAAACAACGTTCAACAGCATTTAATATGCAATTCACGTCCAGATATATCAACCAGCATGCCTTAAATATCAAGCCATGCATGCCATATATTTATACAGGGTGCAACTGTATGCATACACTGTTTTCTTACCTCTGGTTCGAGTGAGTATTATAATATGAACGACCCCTGAGAACGATCAATCTTTAAATTCCTTGACGGTCACCTGGTCATAACCAAAATATAGGATTCATCAATAAAAATGATAACCGGGGTTTCCCAAACCAAATCCCAGCCCCCGAGACCTCAAATACTACCCAACCGGGTACTAGGTCCAACCCCGAGGCCTATGGTTTGAATCCCTAAGCTAAAAATCACTTTTAAGCAAAATTGGCCTCATGGGCCGCGGCCCGCAAAAGCCGTGCCGCGGCACGCCCCAAACGAAGAGGCCCCCCCACCTTCCAGACGCGCATGGGTCGCGGCACGCAAAAGCCGTGCCGCGGCACCCAGCCCAGAAAAGCTAGAACGGCCACACACGAACCAGATTTTCTCCCTGTTCGTTTTCCTCTCAAACCAGTCTCTCAAACCATCATGGAACCCTCTCCAAACATGTAATTGAACCCCCAAACAACATCCTTATCTCACTCACACCAAACCCCAATCAAACCAACATTAAAACCCTCTTTGATTCACACTTTCCACACCAAAACTCATGATTCAAAAGCTAGAACAAAAACAGAGCTTAACTTGAATTCAATGGTCAAAGCTTACCTTAGAACCTGTTTTGAACTTCCCACACAAGCAGAACCAAGTCTCCAACCCAGCCCTAAGTTCCTCTAGCTTGAACCTCCACCAAGAACTCAAAACTCTCAAAGAAGGCAATGGAGAAGATGAGGCTATGAGAAGGTACGGGAAGAAAAGAAACTAACCCCTGTTTTACTCTGTTTTTAATCTACAGCCTTCTAAGTTACTTAGTCACATATATCCTTCCAAAAAGACCAAAATACCCCTTATGTCATCTTAAGTCTCCAAAGCCACCCCAAGGGCAAAATTGGTACATTCCGCTAAACCCGTTAATTATAATTAACGCTTCCCAATTCCCGCTAATCTCAATATCCTCAAACACCAATATTTCATAACCCGTTACCCTAAAATCCCCGGTAACGTTATAATCACTAAATATCACCCCGAGACTCACCCCGAGCCCCGATCTCAAACCTGTTATGACCAAACCGTTAAATCACGTTTAAAGATCGTCTCATGTTGAAATACTCGAACCAATCCACATTATAATGTGGTCTCACAATATATCATTAACACGCAAACAAATATTCAATTATACCCTCAACGGGCCAAATTACCAAAATACCCCTGTAAACAAATGTGGACTCACAAGCATGCATTTAACATCATGTGATAATATAATTCTCATAAACATGCATAAACACATTTAATGGCATAGTTAAACAGTTATGGCCCTCCCGGCCTATTAATCCAGCCATTAACCATAATAGGGAATCCGGGGCATTACACAAACCATCCCTAAACCTCCTCCAAACATATAATTAAACCCCCAAATAACACCCTTAGCTCACTCTCATCAAAATTCAATCATACCATCAATCAAAACCCCTTTAAATCCATACTTCCATCAAGAATCAAAGGTTGAGAATTTGAAGATCAAAACAGAGCATAACCTGAAACAAGTGACTAAAACTCACCTTAAAACCAGTTTGAACCTTCCTTAATAGCTAAACCAGGTCCACAACTTCAGCCCTTTGAATTCCTAGCTCAAAACCTCAAGATGGCCTCAAGAACACCAAGGGAGATAATGGAGGAAATTGTGTACGGGAAGGGAGAAGAAATGGCTCTGTTTTATTCTGTTCTTCTACAGCCCTCCTAAGTTATATATATCCAAAACCCCAAATGACCAAAATACCCCTAAGCCATCAAAAGCTTCTAAAGCCACTTCAAGGGTAATTTTGGCACATTCCACTAATCCCGCTAATCTCAATATTCCCAAATACCAATAAATCATATCCCGTTACCCTAAAATCCCCGGTAACGCTATAATCATTAAATTCACCCCGAGACTCACCCCGAGCCCCGAACTCAAACCCGTTATGACTAGACCGAACACTTACATCTCATGATCGTCTCATGTCGATTAGCTCGAACCAATCCACCTTATAGTGTGGCTATATTAATTAATCACAACCATGCACCCAAAATATACAATTACGCCCACAGTGGCCAAATTACCAAATTACCCTCATAATTAACATATGAGCCCATACGCATGCGTTCACCATCATATAATAATATAATTCACGTAAACATGCGTATAATCATCAAATACTATAATAAATCAATTATGGCCCTCCCGGCCTCCTAATCAAGGTCCTAAACCTTATTGGGAAATTTGGGGCATTACAGATGCACGTGCCAAGACGGTCCTAGGGATCTAGTTAACTTAAAAGTCACAACGGGATTTTATACCCGGCTCGGGAGGAGCCTAGGGGTACTTTGGGAATTTTGTAACTTGAGTCGAGAATTAGTGGTTAATGGTTATTGGTGATTGAGTAACCTGTGTAACCATTAGTAACTGCTGAGAGTAACAAGTTTAGATGGAAAAATGGTAGAATTGTAAAATAGGTGAAAGGACAAGAGTGCCCTTGAGGTTTAGTTAGGAATGAATTCTTATGGAAGGGTAAAGTGGTCATTAGGCAAGGGTTAGATAAGGTTCAACTGAGGGAAAAAGGATTCACGTTCTATACTTTATCATTTTGGTTTATGCTGAATTTGAAGAAAAGGCTAGAAAGGAAGGGAAGCAAGGAGGAGGGCTAGAACTTGAAACCTAGGAGGAAATTCAAAGGAGTTTGAGGCAACCCAAACCAGATTTAAGCTAGGGATTGTTCAAAGGTAAGAGTTTGTGCTATGTTTTTGTTGGATTTAAGTCTGAATTTTCAGAGATTGAGTGTGGGAATTTAAAGGAGATATGGCTGGTTTCACTTGGAAATTCAGTTAGGATAATCAAGAGGAAGGAGGTTGGAGGCTGGAATTGAGAAGAGTTCAAGCCAGATTCTTGATTGAGGTAAGAGTTCTAGCATGTTTAAATTTCCGTGTCTGATGTGGTTTAAGATTTTAGAGGCATGATTTATAGTTTTCAAGCTCTGGTTTAAGTCTTGGAAGCCATGGTTTAAGTTTTAGGAATTTGAAACTCAAGATTGGATTTTGAGTGTGATTGTGTAATTGAGTTTGTTTTTTATGTTTATAGGTTGTTAAAGGGTTCAATTGGGGTTTTAAATTGATTTTGGGGCTTATGTACTTGTTTGGGTTGAATTGGAGTTGTTTTGGCTCAGGAAAAATGCAGGAGAAAACCCAGAAATCTGGGTTCGCGTAGGGGCGCCGCGGCCATGTTCTTTGGTGCCGCGGCGCAAGCTTGCATCAGGATGAGGAAAAAGATCCTGGGTGTCGCGGCCCTTGATGGGAGTGTCACGGCCCTAGGCCATTTTTGACAGCCAAATATTGTGTTTTTAGGGCTTTTACCCGGGGACACGGGGGATGGTTCCAATGCATTGTTTTAGGGAATTAGAGATCCCGAGAGTACGTGATTGGTCCCGGGAAGTGGTTTTGGGATTAGTTAGTATTAAACGTGTTTTATATGTGTTATGACTAGGATTTTGGAGAGGCTCGTGATAGAGGACCGTGCTTGTGACCTTGGTGCATCGGAAAGCTCGGGATACAGGTAAGAAAACTGTAGCACCCGTAGAGCAGGGCTTGGGCCCTTAGTATTGTTGCAGGGCGCGGCCCTAGATTGTATCATTACTGGGATGTAGCTTTAAATGAATTATTAAATGATTGACTGTTGTTTGAGAATGCTAAATGTGGTTATAGCAAAAAGAACGGCAAAGGAGCTGGGAACGGCGAAGGGCCGAGAACGGCAGTGGGGCCGGGAATATCACTTAGCACATGGGGTGCTTGTGGTTAGGGTGAGACCCCAATGGATACATGGGATATCCTTACGGTATGGACTGAGAACCCATGCTTTGGTAACGCTTCTGGGACGGCATGGCCGTATATGTGTTTAAATCTTATGGGTTGTTTGATTAACCGTGAGTTATCTGCTATAGTGATTGTGTGATATGCATATGTTATGTGTTGTATAAGTTTTCTTGCTGGGCTTCGGCTCACGGGTGCTCTGTGTTGCAGGTAAGGGCAAAGAGAAAGTCAATCAGCCATGAGTACAGAGAGCGTGGGGGCGGCACGTACATGTTTGGCCTTCCCGACTGCCTCGGTTGGGGGCATTTTGAGAAATGGCTGTACTAAACTATGTCTTTGATAATTAGTCATCTGTAAACCTATTTTGAATTGTAAATATTTTACAAACCTTACTTTGGGATCCCGAATGTTAAACTCTTGAACTTTTAATGAAATAGAGTACTTATAAAAGATTACAGCCTTGACTTGTTGTTTAAGCACACTTTTGTTCTAAAAACCTCGCTTAGCGAGTTAATTGCACGTTTTAAACTCACTTAGTAACGACTCTAAGGTAGTAGGGCGTTACAACTTGGTATCAGAGCGAGCCAAGGTTTATTGGTTCTGGAGATTGACCGAACATGTACGCACGCTGCCATTGAAAAGCTCGACTCAGGGTTGATTGGTATGGTTGATTAATATATTTGAATATGTGTTTGAATGCCTTGTTGGCCTACTTAGTTTATAAAGAGCATGATGAATGAAATAACATATGTGTGATGCTAGGGCAAGGCCCGTTGTGTGTTATATGCTATCTATATTTCATCTAGATTGTTGATGTTGGTTGGTTGTTGGGAATGGGAGGTGGAATTGGATTTTGTTATCATGCCTGATGAGCGGTGTCACTGACTGCAGGCATATAGCTGTAATTCCTCGGCAATCATCTAGACTCTGCGGCAGCAGAGCCGAGGATGACAATCAGGGTCAGGACCCTCCACCTACCCCACAGAACTGGCAGCAGATATTGGCCGAAATGGAGGCTAGATTACAGAGAACGGAGGAAGAACTTCATCAAATGAGGCAGCATGCCCCTTCACAGGTCACATGGTTACCGATTCAGCAGAATGTAGCGCCAGTGCCGGTTCAGCCTGTGGTTGAGAATAGGTGGGAACCCTTGTACGAAAGATTCAGGAAGCAATAACCTCCTAAATTTAAGGGTGGGTCAGACCCACTGTGGGCCGAGCAGTGGATGAACATGATTTCCTTGATCTTAGACTTTATGAGGGTCGAAGGAAGTGAAAGGGTAGCCTGTGCTAGCTACATGCTTAGAGAGGATGCCTGCATCTGGTGGGATGTAGTGAGTCAGCTTAGAAATGTTACAGTTATGACCTGGGAAGAATTTAAGAGTATCTTTAATGAGAAATACTACAGCATAGCAGTTCGAGCTGCGAAGGTTGATGAGTTTATCAACCTGACTCAGAACAGGTTATCAGTTACTGAGTATGCCCTAAGATTTGACAGACTGGCAAAGTTTGCGCCAGACCTAGTGCTGACGGATGCGGCCAGGAGAGATAGATTCATACGGGGGTTGAATGTGATGATCGCCCGTGATGTGAATATTACGTTGAGTCCAGAGACTACTACTTATGCTCAAGCTGTGGATAAGGCCCTTACCGCAGAGAGGGCTGAGGATCAGATATGGAAGGACAGCGCTGTTAGGCGCGATGCCAGGAGGACGGTGCCTCCTTTTGTTGGGTCTAGTCGGGGCAGTGGCCCCAGCGAGCAGAAAAGAAGGGTTCTAGATTCATTTACTCCTCCTAATTTTGATAGGAGGGTGCGGGGTTCTGTTGGTGGCCGTCAGGGCAGTGGTGACAACTGGAGGAGTTTTCCAATGTGTCCTCGGTGCAGACGACAACATCAGGGTGAGTTCCGGATTAGGGGATGTTTTATCTGTGGGAGTGCCAACCATATGAAGAAAGACTGCCCACAAGCTAAGAAAGAGGAGCCAAAGCAGGGAGACAGTATCGCTCCTGCCAGAGTATTCGCTTTGACTCAGACTGAGGTGGAGGCTAGTCCCTCAGCTGTGACAGGTCAGATCTCTAGCGCTAGTTCTCTGTATACTGCATTGATTGATTCAGGGGCTACCCACTCGTTTGTATCTGCTAGGGTGATAGACCAGCTTTGTAGACCTAGTATTGTGTATGCTAGGGGTTTTCAGACTTTGTTGCCAACAGGAGAACTAGTAGTCTCTAGGAGATGGGTTAGAGCATTACCAGTAGAGATAGATGGTAGAGAGCTGTTTGTTGATCTGTTTGAATTAGATATGGATGATTTTGATATGATATTAGGTATGGATTGGTTAACGAGGTATGGAGCAACGATTGATTGCGAGCGGTGTATGGTGACTTTTGAACCAGAAGGTGAGGTACCTTTTGTGTTCGTGGGGACAGTGAATGGACCGCGGGTGCCTATGATTTCGGCACTGAAGGCTAGAGACCTGATTTAGGAGGGTTGCATAGGATTCCTAGCAAGTGTTGTGGATACCTCTAGAGTCGCTTCGGTGGGACCGAATGAGACTAGATTAGTATGTGAGTTTCCAAACTTGTTTCCAGCGGACTTGCCAGGATTGCCGCCACAGCGAGAGATTGAGTTCGTTATAGAGCTGGCTCCGGGGGTGGAGCCAGTCTCTAGGGCACCCTATAGAATGGCTCCGGCGGAGTTAAAAGAGTTGAAGATTCAGTTACAGGAGCTATTGGATTTGGGGTTTATCAGACCGAGTTTCTCACCATGGGGTGCTCCAGTGCTATTTGTTAAGAAGAAGGATGGGTCGCTTAGGATGTGTATTGATTATAGGGAGTTGAATAAGCTGACCATTAAGAATAAGTATCCACTGCCTAGGATTGATGAACGTGCGGACACAATGCTTGTTCTGGGGATTCCTCAATCATGATGAACTCGGAGTTGTCACCAATCAACTTTATGTTGATATTCTTCTTCCAATTAAGGAAGTTTTCTCCAGTGAGTTTCTCCATCGAAAGTTGAGAAATGATGGGAGTAGACACAAACACTACTTAACTTAAAACTACAAATTATCAATAAAATAAAAATCAACCACATTTGCTCAATAAAACTCCTATTCACACAAATTTCAAGAAATAACACAACATATATAAAAAATATGTAAGATATGAGAAAAAAATACTAAAATAATCATATCTCTATTTCTATAGGTTTTTAACTAATCGATGATATCCTTGTCCTGGTTGGCGAGAGTAAAAAATAACACTAGTTAAATAAAGTTGTAAGCTTATTTAATAATGTACACCATTATTAACAACCTACTATTCGATCAAAATAAGAAAACAAAATCTCTTATGTATGAGCTAGACCCACGGTTTCGATAATCACAGATTTAGTCCTAGTAGTCACCGTATGGGTGAGTCTAGTAGAATTTGACCTATAATATCTATCTTTCGAAATTTAACCTTGTCAAAATAACTAATGAACACCTTCCGTAGGGTGACGAATCAAAGCGTCTCGAGGCCCCATTAAGCTATTGACTTTGTTAAACCAACAATAGAGATCGAATATAATTTTTAAAATAAGCTCATTATAAAATTAAAAAATAGTATTTTTATTATTTATTTTTAGAAAATTAATGACTATGGTTTACCAAAAAATTAAAAAAATTAGAATTTTTAAAACCAAAGTCCTATAATTTCCTATTAATTCTAAAGTGTCACATTGAAACAAATTCAATTAATTTAGAATTAATTTGTTGCTAATCAATATTTAGGCTTAACTAATATAATGAACATATAAAATTAAGTCCAACTCAAGTAAATGAGTCTTAACAATTGGGCTTACATGGAGGAGGGTTGGGTCCAGTATGTCGTTCCCACTACAAGGGCATCCAATCTTCCATACAAGGTCCAAAAGAAAAGAAATTAAACATTCGTTTGATTAATTGTTATTAATTGATTAGGCTCACTATAGTCATGCAAAGCAAATGGACATTCACAAGTGGAATCACCCACAAGAGAGGAATTTAAACTTTACATTTTCTAATGGGCTCAAATAAAACCTATCATTTTATGAATATTTTATTTGGCAAAAACCATATATCTAACAAACATATGGGTCACTATATGCATCTAAGCCAAATTGCAAAAACACTACATACAGTGCAAACAGACATGTTATAATTGGATGGGCCTAATCATGTTACTTTATAGCAATTCTATGCATTTATGCAAAAATACCACAATTTATTTCATTTGAAAAAATATCACAATTAATTTTCTAGAATTTATCAAAAATTTTGAATTAATTAAATTTTTACAAAAAAATAAGTCAATTTAAATGAAATTTATTAACAATTAACAATAGTTAATTTAAATTTCATTTATCAACAATCAACTTAGTTTAGGTTAATTTGAAAAAAAAAATTAATTTAAATAGAATTTATCAACAATTAACCAAAGTTAATTTGAATCTCATTTATTAAAAAAATATTTAATTAATTGGTTGAAAAAAATGATATTTTTCAAAATTTAACCAATTTTAAATTTTAAAATCAATATGTTAACTGTTTTTCAAAAATATCTTGTGTTGTTACAACAATAAGCTAATATTTTAACCATTTAAAAAATAAAATATTAATAGTTATAACAACCCTAAAATATCTTAAAACAGTTAAACAAATTCAAATATCCATGAAAATATTTAACTAACAAATTTCCAATAATTTAAATATTAAAAACTATAGAATAAACAGATATGTATATTTTCAAATAAAGACTTGATAAAAATATTAAATATTTAAAAGAAAATATCTTAAATATCTGATATCTTAATTCTAATATTTTGATATATTAAAAGATTTAAAATTAAGTTGTTAGTCTATTTTTAAATTTGAATTTGATTCATTGTAAAAATATCTAATTATATAAATCTCAACCAACAAAAATATCTTATTTTAAAAATAATTTTAAATGATAAAACAATATGAAATTTTTGGTTTTGATTATATATAATTAATTTTTCACATTTTTATTTTTTAATTTTAAAAAAATGAAAATTGATGAGGTATTGTTCACCTGGCTGGGCGTGCGTGCGCGTGCCTGGTGTGACGTGCTGTGTCATGACACATCTCCAGGGGGCCATTTTGTAGATATGAGCATGCCTTGGTGCTTGATCATTAGTCAAGTCTTGCACCAAGTAACCTCATGGGGAGGGGATGACACTTTTGTAATTATGCATATGTCTCCCAGACAAAAATCATATATGTTCCTGGGAAGACTTCATCTCCTTAGAAAGCTCCTTAGGGGGAGGTGACCTGGTGACTTAAGGAAGCACCAAGGCAACCAGTAGATAGGGGCTTAAGTTGTGTACTCCATTGCCCTATCAAGGCCTTATATGAATAAAACGATGCTTTGCCATGTCCCTTTGTGTATACTTTCTTTACGGTCTATGTGTTGCTTGTTTGCTACCTTCGTTGGGCCATTGCGTGCCACTTGACTGTGTTGTATGCTCTGATTGTTGTGTGGGATGTTGTCTCTGGATAGCTTGCCTCGTGCTTGCTCCCGCTTCATAATTTCCCTTACTTGTGTGAGACTTGTAACGTGGCTAACTGTTGAGTTTGCTTGCTGCAAGTGTGAATTCTAGGCTGACTTGCTAGCTAAGAGCGCTAACAAGTGTCGCACGTTCCGTCCTTTCGAGTATTGAAGTTGGTGGCCCGTGACACCTAGCAGGCGCCGAGGAGACGCGCGTAGGCAGGTGGGGTAGTGCGTGCGCACGCATAAGCAACCAGGCCAAAAATTTCTGGAAATTTTTTTTGTGCAATTTTTTAAACCAAAAATGTTTTCTAATTAATTTTTTAACATGTTTTACACAAAATAAAGCATATATAAAAATTTATGGCATAGAAAATACTACAAAATAACTGAAAAATTGCTAATAATTACATAAATCAATATGCTTCATAAAAACATGAAAATATATCCAATTATTCAAACACATCAAATAATCCAATTTTTTTTAACATGTTCATCCATGAAAATAAAGATTACCAAAGGCTCTGAGGTTAGTTGTTGGGAAAACTTATACAAGATCGTTATTTATTTTCATGTAGATCTAATATTAAACAAATTAATATGAGATAACCTAGAACATATTTCTAAAATTGAATTCAAAGAGAAATAATGATAAGAATACTTACATTATACGCAGCGGAATGAAAGAGTCATTTATTCAATTTCTCTAACCCTTGTATCCTTTCTGTCGCAGAGTATTACCAAGAAACTAATCAATCTTCAATTTTCTTCATAGTCTTCCAAAGTATCCTTAGAATCACCTAAACTAGAGTGGGCAACTCTCAACACATGAGATAGATACAGAGAGAAGAAGAAAGAAGAACAATAAGGCTTAGAAAATGACTTATGTTTAGAGAGAATCTAAAACCTATCAGAAAACTAGTATCTGTCATCTTAAATCTGACTTGACATGTGTTTTCAACTCTCTCTTAACATTCCTTTTATAGGCTCAATTAGATCATTTATTTAATTAAAAAATTAATAAAATAATAGTCAATAATCAGCCCTAGGTCGAAATTATCATGGGCTTTAGGCCCGTGAAATTTTCCATTTGATTATAAGTCCATTGGACTAAAAATCAAGACCTGTATTATTTTCTATTGATTTAATTAATTAAATAATTATTTAAATTCTTGATCAAATTAATTATTTATAATTTGAACCTTGATTTGAACTTATTTTTTAATTTAGATGCCAATTTATCTTAATTAATAAATCTGCCCTAATTTCTCTTTTCTTCTCTAAATTACATAATTCTGTGAAACTATCCAAAATTGATCGAGTCAACTTTGATAATTCTACTTGATAACTAAATCAATTAGTTGAGACTATCTAGATGATTTTATCCAAGGTATAGTGGGGACCATGGGCCTATAAAATCAAGCTCCAATAAGTTATCATAAATATAGTAAATAAATTTACTAACTTATTAATTCCTTGTGACTCCACTAAAGACTTGGAATTGCACTCTTGAATTCATAGAACGCTCTATAACAAATATAGATACGCTATTAATTATCCATTGTTACAACCATAATTGTCACTCAATCCTCTATAGACGGTCTACAATGAGGTAGGACTAAAATACCATTTTACCCCTCATTATATTTTATCCTTAAAACACATAGTTCCTTGTAAATAATATTTCAGTAAACTAATATTAATTACTGAAATGAAATCTCTATCATTTAGCACCTTGAACCAAACTAAAAGGAAACCATCATTTCACTTCTTCATCAGAAGCTATAGATGTTCATATCTATGATTAACAATCCCACTCAATTATACTACCAAGTTCCCAAGATGTAAGTATGGGCTAGTCCGTAGGGTAAGCTGGTAACGAACAAGTCAAAGAACTCAAATAATACAATCAGTTAGAATACTAACCACTCATAATTAAGATTGAATTGACCTATGGTCAACTGTATGATATGACTAAAATAGATCATAACAGTATGTTTACTTATCCTATCAACTGTCAATATCGATCCAGTCTGATGTAACAAATACATCTGATCTTATCTACTTTACTAATGTTCTGGAAAGAGCATAACACTACAATGTGTAAGTAGATCATATCGTAGATTGGCAAGTCAATGTAAATCCTGTGCACTGCCTAGTCTTAGGACAAATTTATTTTGAACATATAATCATATTTATATTCCACTGTGATTACGTCACTATAAATAAGATTAGTTATATGCTCGGGATTTAATAGAAGTTTATATTAAACAAATAATCATGAAAATAAAACATGTGAGCAAAGTGATTGACCAAGTCAAAAAATGATTTTTATTCTTTTATTGATAATAAATGAGATTACAAAGAAATTGGGTTTTAATTAGAGCATAAAACCCCAACATGTAGTACCACACACATACCACATATATGCCAAATAAATCCATAACGGTCCAAATTACAAAAATTGCCATTTTAAACAAAAATGGGCCCACATGCATATTTAATACACATAAACATGCATATCAAGACATATTATAATATAACTCACGTAATCACGTAATGATGCAAATATATATCACATAATTTCATAATTTGCCATCTGTTGACGCCGTTTTTCGTCAACTTAAATAGGAGAGCAATTAAACAAGAGAATATTGGAGCAAATGAACAAAAAAGAACACATGAGGGTTTTTACGTGGTTCAGCAGTTAACTCTGCCTAGTCAACAAGTCTATATTATTAAGACTTAGGAGTTTTCTGGAAACTCTTCAAAGAGTAGTTGCCCAGAGTTTTCCCTCAAGAATCAGTATATCGGCCCCTTACAAATGGTGCTTCATTCTCTATTTATAGAGAAGGTAGCAGAATTCATTCCCACATATCTTGGGAAGATATTCTGTAAATCAATTAATATAATGCTATTTAATGCATTATTTCCTACATACACGGAAACTTCCCATGAAGAACGGGATCGGATAACAGATTAAATGATATCCCTTAAATATTGGGATTGTACAACAATAAATATATTCACACGTAACAGATTAATTCGGATATGGGATTCATCAAATCTTCAAGATCAGCAGTTGGCATTGAACTCACCGAGACTATCAGTCGATCACGAGCTCGCCGCTTGGCTTCGCCTATGCACGGAACAAGTAGACGTTGACGATGTTGTCACATTTAAGCTTACACTTTCCGAGCTCGAGCCATCTCGCTTGAAGGAAATCAGGGAAAAATATATACAAGTATCATACCATGGTCATTACGAGCTCAGAGCATATTCGAGGCTACACATCCTCGAGGTCGTTGTTTACTTCAAAGAGGTCCAACTGTAGGATCATATGAAGACCGCATATATTTTGAGCTCACACCTGACGAGCCCAGTTTTCAGGGTCATAACTTCTTATCTTGAAATCTGGATGTGACATTTTTCCCCCTCAAAAGTATCAGTTCGAATCCCATGAGAAGGAAATTTTTGAACTACCCTTCTTGGAAACTATACCATCAATTGCACTCGAGTGTGGACACGCATCAGCTAGGTACTGGATGGTCAGAGTACTTGAGTGTCTTTTGCACCATGTGCACGTCCGTTCGCCTGCCAACTTTATGGCGCCATCCTTTCATTTGTTCATGTCCGTTCGATCAGATACCAAATTTGGCCAACGGTCCAAATCTATTTGACATTTGACATCCTTTGGGGCCTATAAATATGCCCATCATCTTCCTCATTTCAGTTTCATGTCTTCGAGTTTTCAGAGAAAAAAGAAAAAAACCAGAACCCAATTTGTTCAGTTCTTGCATGTTCTCCAAACCAAGAAAACAAAACAACGTTTGCTTGTTCGACTCCGTGAGATCGTTCTTGCAACCACTCCTTCGATCATCAATTTCTTTGTACCCACCAGCTACATTGTGTGAGTATCTGTTCTTGACCCCATATGTTCATGTATATATTTTGTTTTTCCATGCATGTTTATGTTTTTGTTGCACTTTGGGCACTAGTTTAGTACTAGAATGCATTAGCCAATATCGTGTTGTTTTTAGGCTCATCTGATGTCATGGATTTCCAAACCCAGATTTTGCATAAAAGATGCAAATATGGCTTTTTTACTGTGTTATTTAGATTTCAGATATCATATCATGTAGATCAAGAAACGGGGTATAGAATTAGGGTTTTCAGTTTGCACGTTTCCCAAAAATATCACTTTTTTTTAGTAACCACCAACTTTTTCCCTGAAAATCTGGGATCTTCAAAAAATCAGTCCACTTTCCTCCCTTCGCATCAAATACATGCTCGGGGCTCGATTCTTTTGATAGCTCAGGTTTCTTCCAAGCCTGATTTCGCTCCTTTGATCAAGCTTATTCCAAGGTCTCGAGCATTCGAGCTCGAACCATATCAATTTTTATCCTTAATTTCCTGCGTGCCTGACCCTCACCCTTTTTCTTTCTTGCTAAATGTCACAGAATTCGAAAAAACGGTGGGGGTCAATACTTGCAATTCCTTATTCATCGACAACTCTGAGCCCAAAAGTCACCCTTTACTCGGAACCAGCGGCTAATTCGTGAGCATGAATTGAAGTGTGAGCAAGAGGATACTCGAGCTCATTTTTTACGCCAAATCGACGAGGTCGAAGAGAGAAAGAGGAAAAAACTTAGGGTCGCTATCTATCCAGACCCAGACCCCGAGCCCAGACCAATTCCTCTCAACCCTACTCTTAAAGTGACGGTCGCTTTTAAACTGGGCGAACTCAAATTTTCACTGATGGATGAATCAAAAAATCATCAATCCACCTCGCAGTCGACCGCCATTCCCACCTCAAGGGGAGACTTTTTCGAGGCCGAGCATTATTGGAGCTTGGTTTCCTCATTGGGGTAGATATCTAACATCCTAGCTCGCCACGACCTAGGATTGTCAGGCTTGCTAAGGTGTCGAGCTCCAACTTCCAACGAACGTAGCTGTTACACCCCGGGAGATGGCAATCCCGATAATAAGTTGAAGCTCGCGGCCTGGAGCCACGAGCATATGAGGGTAAGGGCCTTATTGCCCTTGAAGTCATTTTTTAAGGACTTTCTAGATTTCGTTGGGCTCGCACCCTTCCAACTCCAGACCAACCCATACAGGGTCTTGTCAGCCTTGAGGTCACTTTACCACGAACTAAAGTGGGAAGGACCTTCACCAAAAGAGATTTTGTATCTCGGGGAGGAGATGACTTCTACTACCTCTCGAGCTATCCCAGGGAGAAGAAGATCTTCGAGGACATGCCCAACCATCCTCCCAACTTCAAGATGGCTTTCTTTTGGATGGACAGCCTGGCTCCCTCCAGATATTATTTGTTTAGGTGAATCCGTAAGCATACGATCCTTTTCCTCTCATGCTTGACTTTTGTTTAGCCTCAAATTATCTCATAATCTATTCCATTCTTTCAGCTAACTACTACCGTCCCACTCCCACGGACGCCATGAGGGAGAATAAAGAGACTTTGCTCCAACTTCCATATGGCAGGTGCTCACTGTCTTATCTTCTTCATGAAGATAGGCTTCGACCCTGTGGTCTCCTGGAGAAGGACCAATCCACAGACGATAAGGCCTACAAGAAGTACACCAAGTGAGATTTTGTGCCTCTCCCAACTGGCAGTCTTCCTCTGAGGAAAATCTCTATGGCACAATCCCTAGCTCCCCGTCCCAGGAGTCCGTGCTCGGGGAACAATTCCAATGATGAGGCCTCGAGCTCGAGTGACAGAGGTAAGGTCATTCTTAGCTCGGTCTTGTGGTCTCTTTCCCTACTTAAGCACAAACCCAACACCCTGATCTTATGTGAAGATGATAGGGAAAACTTTTATGTATGGTCCTAGGTAGATGATAGGGTCCATAGGTTTGATAGCTGGCTAGGAAAATACGACACAATGTATAGTCTGAATGAGGTTTGGGATGGAATAGTTGTCCAATATGGGACAAATGACTATAGGGACCTTTCAAGGTTCACATCCACATATAGGGAAGGGAATCCCCCTGCCTCCTCCGAAGATAGGGGAATTACGTGGTCACCGAGCATAAGCTCGGGGGAGAGTTCCAGTTAGGTCCCTCGTCACTTGTCTTTAATTCCTCTAACTGTCTGCATTATGCTAAATTTAGCGTCTTGAGATCATTTTCTAATGTGATTTGATTGTGTAGGCACTATGGACTCTGACCTCGAGAACCTGCTCGCCAGTGGTGAGGGGGCCAAGCAAAGCAAGCGCTCGAGGGCCTCGCAAAGGTCTAGTCGGACGACTAAGGTCCCTAAAAGGACCGAGGCGATTCCTCCCCAAGCTCCTACTATTCTGAGCCCAGCAGCGGACCCTACCTCCCAGGTCGACGCTTCCACAACAGATGTTCCTCCTTTGCCTCCTGCTATCAAGATCCTTCCAACGCTCGACCCAGCTCCGAAGAAACCAACGACCTCGAAAGGGCGCCTGTTGTCGATTTCTACTCATGTTGATGAGTATGTCGTCGACAACGCTACCGGGACTCATGGAGCCAAACTTGGTTCGGATGTCCTATCTCGGGTAGGCCAAAGCATCAGTAGTCTCGAGGCTCCCCAGTGGCAGTTTTTGGCCAACGCTCAGGACTGCAACGTCCTCCATGACAAGAGTGTCAAGCTCGTCGTTGCGGTAACCTCTCTTACCTTACTATTTTTTGTAATTTTGCTTAGAGTATATTCTAACTTGATCCATTTGTATGTTAGTCTTTTTCCATAGTTGCTCAACTAAATTACAAGCTGAACAACGAGGTCCACGCGAGCATGTCTTATGCCCAGGAGTCGAAGAATCTCCAACTCAAGCTCGCTGATAAGTTTAAGGCTGCAAGGTCAAAGAAGGAAGCTGAGATTAAAGAGAAGAGCTCCATGATTGAAGAGCTTGAGAGGTTGAATGCCAAACTCGAGGAGGAGAAAAAGGCTACCTTCGAGATAATGGAGGGCGAAAAGGCTCGTCTCCTTGAAGAGTTCAAGTAGAGGATGGATCGGGCGGTTGACTTGGCCATGTACAAGATCTGGGCCAGCAATGCCGATCTCGACACTAGCTTCCTAGGATCTTTTGAGGATGAGTTTCTAGCCAAATGGCAAGCTCGGCTGGAGGCAGAGGAGGCTGCTCAGGAGGATGCTGAAAAGGCTAAGGAGGATGCTGAGAAGGCTAAGGAGGGCGCTCCTACCTCCTAAATCTCAATCCTGGGCTGCGTCCCTATGAGACTTTTGTAATAGTTTATAGCTTTTGTTTTTTTATATATATGCCCTTAGGGCAAAAACAATTCATAGCTCGTACAAGAGCTATCTACTTATGATATTTGTAATACCATATTTGACTTCACTTTAATATCTTTGCTTTGCATCTCTTGAATCGAAATATTTCAAGCAATTTATATTAAAAGTTTGCCTTTATGTCTGTTTATTCATACAAACACACGCTGGATTTCAGCTCGAGTTTCTATGCATTCTCGCATAGTTTGTTCGATATATCCGTGTTCGATCTCGTTATTTGTCAAGGTCGTAACTTACTTTTACCATGCACTCGAAAGTACTTATATGGCTTGTAAGGTAGGTAGTTTAGTTATATCCTGCTTTTCTAGTTACTTTTCCTCATCCTCGGGTAACTCCCCAAAGTTTTGAGGTCGAAACTATCTTTTTGCAAGATATTCCAGCCTCGATCTTGACTTAATTTGAAGTGGATTTATTTATATCCCATCTTTCTGTTGATTAGTTTTAGCTAGTTTGTTCCAAAAAAATTTAGCTCGTGACTGGTTTGTAATCCATACACTTTCAATTTTAATAATCTGGTTTCGTCCAAACTATCTAAGCTCGCGCATTTGGTTATATCCAAACACTTTATTTTTAATAATCTGGTTATGTCCAAATTATCTAAGTTCGCGCATTTGGTTATATCCAAACACTTTATTTTTAATAATCTGGTTATGTCCAAATTATCTAAGCTCGCTCATTTGGTTATATCCAAACACTTTATTTTTAATAATCTAGTTAACGGTCCAGAAGTTTGCTTGTTTTCGTGTATGCTATTTTTGAGTTATTTATTTTTTCAAACTTATGGTATATATACCACTGATACCCCCTTCATATCCTATGGGTGTGACCATAGATTATTAAATTAAGAGAGTTTGCAAAAAATACAACATATTGACACGAAAATGACCTTTATTCAATATCGAATAATTTATTAACATAAACTTTGTAAAGATAAACAAGCATGGTTATAGGAGACATCATTCCTAAACTATTGATAGTAAGGTCGTAGATGTTCGCTATTCCATGCTCATGGTACCGATTCCCCATTTAATCTTGCCAATTTGTAGACGCCAGGTCGGATAACTGACTCGATTTGATAAGGTCCTTCCCAATTGGGCTCGAGCACGCCAGCAGCTGGGTCCATTGTTGCTAGGAACACACGCCTTAACACCAAGTCTCCCAATCCGAATTTCCTGTCCCGAACCTTTTTATTGAAATATCGGGTAGCTCGCTATTGATATGCTGCATTTTTCAATTGAGCTTCATCCCGTCTTTCTTCAATCAGGTCCAGATTTACTTCGAGCTAGGATTGGTTCGAGGCTTGATCATAAGCATGGATCTGAATTGTGGGTATTTCGACCTCGATTGGTAACATGGCTTCGCATCCATATGCCAGAGAAAAAGGGGTATGTCCTGTTGAAGTGCGAGCTGTGGTTCGATAGGCCCACAAGACTTGGGGCAACTCCTCGGGCCACTTTCCCTTAGCTTCTTCCAATTTCATTTTCATAGAACTCTTGAGAGTCTTGTTCACAGCCTCGACTTGGCCGTTTTCTTGGGGATGGGCAACAGAGGAGAAGATTTTCATTATCCCATTTTTCTCACAAAAATTGGTGAATAATTCACTGTCGAATTGAGTATCATTATCGGAAACTATTTTTCTTGGCATTCCATATCTGCAGATGATGTTTTTTACCACAAAGTCCAAGACTTTTTTTGAGGTAATTGTTGCCAGAGGTTTGGCCTCGGTCCACTTTGTAAAATAATCGACTGCGACTACTGCGTACTTAACCCCACATTTTCCAGTTGGCAACGATCCTATGAGATCAATTCCCCAGACCGCAAATGGCCATGGGGAGGTCATCATAGTTAGCTGAGAAGGTGGAGCTCGCGGGATTGTAGCGAGCCGCTAGCACTTATCGCATTTCTCGACATACTCAAATGTGTCTGCTTTGATAGTGGGCCAAAAGTATCCTTGGTGTATAATTTTCTTAGATAGGCTATGCCCCCCAGTGTGGTCCCCACAAAGTCCTTCATGAATCTTTTCTATGATTTTCTTGGCCTCGGGTGGAGTCACACATCGGAGTAGTGGCATAGAGTATCCTCTCCGATATAGCCTTCCTTCCACAATAGTGTATCTGGGAATCTGATACATCAGTTTCCGAGCCTTGTTTTGTTCTGCTGGGAGAATGTCGGTTTCGAGGTTATCAACTATTGGGGTCATCCAGGTTGGCTCGGAGTTAATCATGCAAGCATCTTCCTGTTCTGGCTCGCTAATACTGGGTGTCAATAGGTGCTCGATTGGCACAACATTCAGCGCATCAACCTCGGTGGATGTGGCGAGCCTGGCTAGGGTATCTGCATTCAAATGTTGTTCTTGGGGAACCTGCTCTATTGTATAGAACTCTAAATGTTCGAGTGCTGTTTTTGCTTTCTCTAAATATGCGGCCATCTTTGTTCCGCGAGCCTGGTATTCCCCTAAAATTTGGTTGACCACCAACTGGGAGTCACTATAGCAATGTATCACCTTAGCCTTGAGTTCCTTGGCTATTCGAAGTCCGACCAATAGAGCTTCATATTCAGCTTTGTTGTTAGATGCTTCGAAGCCAAATCTTAAGGTGCAATGAAATCGACTTCCAATTGGAGTGATCAATATGATTCCTGCCCCCGATCCATTTTCGTTGGAGGACCCATCGACATAAAGTTTCCACAGCTTGCGGGCTGCGGTTATAACTTTGTCATCAATCACTCCAGTACATTCCACTATGAAGTCTGCCAAAGCCTGCCCTTTTATGGTTGTTCTCGGATGATAAGTGATCTCAAATTGTCCGAGCTCAACAACCCATTTTAATAATTGGCCCGAGGCTTCTGGCTTTGACAAGACTTGACGTAGTGGTTGGTCGGTCAGCACATGGATGGGGTGTACTTGAAAATAAGGTCGGAGCTTTCGAGATGAGTGAATTAGGCTAAGAGCCAACTTCTCCATTAATGGGTATCTCGATTCTGCCCCCAGTATCCTTTTGCTGACACAATATACTGGCTTTTGTACCTTCTGGTCTTCTCGGACGAGCACGGCGTTGATGGCGTGCTCGGTTGTAGCGAGATATAGGTACAAGATTTCTCCTGTGATAGGATTCGACAAGATAGGAGGCTCCGTGATGTGCTTCTTGAGCTCCAAAAATGACAGCTCGCATTCCTCTGTCCACTCG
Source organism: Humulus lupulus (assembly GCF_963169125.1). NCBI lineage: Eukaryota > Viridiplantae > Streptophyta > Magnoliopsida > Rosales > Cannabaceae > Humulus > Humulus lupulus. Next base: position 32,790,823 of record NC_084799.1, read on the forward strand.
AATTTTTTCCCCCTTCTCAAAAGGTTGAAAAATGGAAGATAGCGGTCTGTAGATTTCGAGATAAACCTATTTAATGCCACCATCTAGTCAAACTCTGGACATCTTTATGTTTTCGAGGTGAGGGCATGTCAATTAACGCCTGGATCTTGTCAGGATTAACCTCTATTCCTCGCGCGTTCACAATGAAGCCTAGGAACTTCCCCGACGATACTCCAAAGGAGCATTTCTGGGGGTTGAGCTTCATGTTGTACTTTCATAGCACGGCGAAGCATTCTTCAAGGTCGTCCACATGGTTATTGTTATGTTTAGATTTGACCAACATATCATCAACATACACTTCCATATTATTACCTATCTACTCGGAGAACATCATGTTTACGAGCCTTTGGTATGTGGCTCCAGCATTCTTAAGCCCAAAAGGCATGACATTGTAACAGTACAACCCTTTATCTATCACAAAACTTGTATGCTCTTAGTCCGGGGCATGCATGGCGATCTGGTTATATGCAGAATAAGCGTCCATGAATGACATAAGTTTGTGCCCAGCTGTGGCATCTACGAGCTAGTCGATCTGAGGTAAGGGAAAGCAATCCTTAGGGCATGCCTTGTTGAGATCAGAATAGTCGATGCAAGTCATGTTCCGTTAGGTTTCAGAACCAAGACTAGGTTTGCGACCCAATCAGGGTAGAAGGCATCTAGTATAAACCGGTTTGCCTTTAATCTGTCGACTTCTTCCTTCAAGGCTTTCTTCCTATCATCGTCCAGGAGCCTTCGCTTTTGCTGCTTCGAGGGGAAGCTTTTGTCAATGTTAAGTGCATGGCTTATTACATTAGGACTTATTCCTACCATGTCTGAATGTGACCATGCGAAAACATCCTGGTTCTTCCTTAAGAAGCTAATTAATTGCTATTTTGTTTCTTCTGAAAGGTTTTTCCCTACCTTCACAGTTTTCGGGGGATCAACTTCCTCGAGCTTGACCTCTTCGAGCTCTTCTAGTGGCTCGAGATCACCCCTTTCTTCTACTCTTGGATCGATCTCTTCGTCTATTTCGAAGATTGTCCCATCCTTATTCTGAATTACAACAAATGTTTGTGCACTTGTCTGCTTCTTCCCTCTAATGGAAATGTTGTAGCATTCCCTTCCTGCGAACCGGTCCCCCTTCAGAGTCCCGATGCCACTAGAAGTTGGGAACTTGATGGCTAGATGCCTTACGGATGAAACTGCCCCCAGCCCTACTAGGGCGGGTCTCCATATCTAGTTAACCAGTCCATTCCCAGAATCATGTCAAAATCGGTCATGACTAACTCTATTAAATCAACCGATAATTCCCTGCCATCTACCATCACTGGTAAAGACCTAACCCATCTCCTGGAAACCACCAACTCCCCAGTGGGTAATAATGTCCCAAAACCCACAGCATAAAACTCACAGGGCCTACACAAACTATCAACAACCATACTAGATACATAAGATTGTGTTGCACCAGAATCAATCAGCACAGAATAAGGTATGCCAGCACTAGAAAGCTGACCTGTGACCACTGAAGGCCTAGCCTCAGCCTCAGCTTGTGTCAATGCAAATACTCGGGTTGGATTCGAACTGTCTGGCTTCTTGGATTCTTCTTTCTTTAGTCTTGGGCAATCCTTCTTAAGATGCCCCACAAGTCCACATACAAAACAGGCCTTCGCCCAACACTCACCCAGATGACGTCTCCTGCATCTGGTACATTCTGGATATGTCCTCCAGTTCTCGTTGCCGTCCTGGCGGCTAATCTGAGCACCCTGTGGCCTCCTATCAGGTCTAGGAGCTAAACTGGTGTCCGGAGTCTTCCTTTTCTGATCACTGGGGCCTCCGCCCCTACTTACTACTGAGAAGGGAGGTCCCGTCCTCCTCATATCTCTCCTGGCTGCATTATCATGCCAGATCTTATTCTCATCACCCTCTGCAGTAAGGGCTCTCTCCACTACCTGAGCGTATGTCATCACTCCAGGTACAGTGGTAATTTTGATATCCCGGGCTATCATAGGCTGCAGCCCCTGAAGGAATCTTTCCTTCCTTGTCCCATCAGTGGGCACCAAGTCTGGAGCGAACTTGGCTAACCTGTCAAATTTCAAGGCATACTCGGTTACCGACATATTCCCTTGCAAAAGTTTACTGAACTCCTCAGCCTTTGTGACTTTAACAACCTCATTGTAATACTTTTCATTGAAGAGGGTTTTAAACTCTTCCCAACCCATTATGGTTACGTTTCTAGTTTGGGATACCACCTCCCACCAGATCTGGGCATCTTCCCAAAACATATACGTGGCACATGCCACTCTTTCATTGCCTACAACTCTCATGAAGTCCAAAATAGAAGTAATCATGGCCAACCATTATTCTGCCTTAAGTGGATCTGCCCCACCCTAAAAAACCAGAGGTTGCTGCTTCCTGAACCGCTCATATACCAACTCCCAGCGGTTCTCCAACTCTGTCTGTTGTTGTACGGCCGGTACTAGAACAGCAGATAGGGCCCCTGATGCAGCGTTCCCAGCCGGAACTTGCTGTTTCCTCAATTGTAGTATCTCTTCATTATGTCTTTGCAATTGAGCTTGCAAATCTACAAGCACCTGTTGCCAGTTCTCAGGGGCTGGCGGAGGGTTCTGACCCTGATCATTACTTTCGGCCTGATTCCCAAGGCTGGCTGGCTCATTAGATTTCCCTGGAAGCATACTTCCAAGTCTATCTGCAATCAATGACTCAGCTTATCAGGCAATAATAACAGTATCTCACATCAACCCACGGTTCAAAACCGATCGAATAAGCATCCACATGCATTGACAATGCTAATAAGCATCCCTATAATTCTCATACAATAATCATTCTAATAAGAAGAGAAATTCACGATATCACTTAAACAAGATGCTAATAAGCATATTCTTGGCATGCATAACCGCTTAACAATGCTAATAAACATTTTCCTTAGCATGTAACGGCGCTGATAAGCGTCCTCTATCCTGGGTAAACATACAGCAGCGCTAATAAGCGTTTCTGACATTCATCAAGTTCAATGACGCTAATAAGCAATCCTATAGCATTTACAAATATCTATCGCGCTAATAAACACGTTCTCAACCTACATACAGTAGTCAAGGGCCAGGCCCTATCAGAATAACTCATGCTTCTTATTTAGACTAGCAGATAAAGCACACATAATTCATTTAAGCAAACATACACATAACTATATTAATAGTTACCCAACCCTGAGTCGAGCTTGTCTTTAGCAGTGAATGTACATGCCCAGTCCAACATCAGGAACCCTTAAACCTTGGCTGCTCTGATACCAAGTTGTAATGCCCTGCTAATTAGGGTCTATCACCAAGTGTGTTTAAAACCAATGCTGGAGTTGCTAAACAAGTCATTTGGACTAAACGTGTGATTAAGCCACTAAGATTTAGGTACTAAAATTCTTTGATAAACTCAAGTGTATTTCCACTGGATTAAAAAACATGTTCTTTACACGGGATCCCAAAAACATCAATTCAAAAGTTAATTACAATACTCAGGTTACACAATAAGCCAACCTAGGCAGCAAAAACTGGATTTAACCCTAGTTCCCCTAAGTATCTTGCCAATGCCTTCCGACTCATGGCTGGTTGAGCTTCTCTTTACCTTTACCTGCACCACAAAGCACCTGTGAGCCAGAAGACTCAGTGTAACGACCCAAATTCACTAATAAGGTTTAAGGGCCTTGATTGGTGTGCCAGGAGGGCATGTCGGGATTTATGTGTGATTTTATTAGTTAAATGCATGGTTATGATTTAAAGCATGTTATTTGACTATTTATTTATCTGAGATGCATGACTATGTGTATTAGTATGCATGTAGGCCCTGATTGTGTTTGAAGGGCATAATTGTAATTTTGGCCATGATTGGGCACAGCTGTATTGATATGTGATAAATGTATTCTGTGAATTGTACCACGTGAGTGTGGTGTTATTATTGTGATACACGTGCCGAGACGGTCCTAGAGAGAGCAAATTAACTTAAGAGTCACAACGGGATTTCTATACCCGGCTCGGGAGGAGCCTAGGGGTACCTTGGGAATTTTATGGTTAAGTTGAGATTTAGCGGGTAATGGTTATTGGAGATTTAGTAACCTGGGTAACCATTAGTTACTGCTGAGAGTAACAAGTTCTAGGTAGAAAATGGTAGAAATGAAATAGAAGTAAAAGGACTTATGTGCCCTTGAGGTTTAGTTAGGAAAGGATAGGCAAGGAGGGGTAAAATGGTCATTTGGCTGGGAATTTGATATATGGCAGCTGGGTATTAAGGGGTACAGGGTTTGGGGCTTGGTCATTTGATGCTTTGATAAATTGAAGAGAAGAAAAAGGAGAAGGAAAAGCTAGGGCATGAAGAAGATGAGTGGAGGAGCTGAGATTGGAGACTTAGGGGATGAAGGAAGCTTAGGGTTGGATTCTCTACTTAAGGTAAGTAATTTATGCATAATTAAGTTTGATGTATGTTTTGATTTGTGAAATTTGAAGCATGGTTTAAGCTTTTCAAGCTTTGGTTTATGTTTTTGGTTTATGGGTTTAGATTTCTTAAGTTGAGATCAAATGGGTGGATTTTGAGTATGATTGTGTTATTGAGTTGGGTTATGATGTTTTGGGGTTGAGATATGTGTTTGGGATGGTTTAAGGTGAGGTTTAGAGAGTAAAATGGTGGTTTTTTCTGGGTTCGAAGGGTCGGGCCGCGGCATGGTTCTTGGTGAGCTGCGGCCCTTCGAAGAAGTTACATGCTGAAGAAGTAGGGCGGGCCACGGCATGGCCCAAGCAATGCCGCGGCCCTTACCTGTTTTTGAGCCTTTGGGGGTTCTGTTTGGGGGCCATGCCGCGGCATGGGTGGCCTATGCCGCGGCGCTTAAGGGATTTTGGGATTTTGAGATTTTAGGCTTGGGAATTTAACCTAGGGTGCTCGGGATTGAGTCTTTTACCATATTTGGTGAAGTTCAACGTTCCGAGTACTAGAACTTGGCTTGGAAGCTCATTTAAGGTTGTTAATGGTGTCTTTCTTCATGGTTTTGACTAGGTGTTAAGCTAGGGCTCGAGGATCAGATCGCGCTCAAGGAGTATCGCCCGTAACTAACTCATTTGAAAGCTAAAGGTAAGAAAACTATAACACCCGTAGGATAGGGCATGGGCCCATAGTAAGATTGCGGGGCGCGGCCCTATGTTGCATGTTGCATGATGAGATGATTGCAGGGCACGGCCCTATATTGCATCACATGTTAGGATGCAGACTTAAATGAATTAATATTCATTTGAATGTTGTTGTGTTATACTATATGTGTGATTATAATAAAATGAACGGCAAGGGCCGAGAGCGGCGTAGGCCGGGTGCGGCAGCGGGGCCGGAAGTAACACTTAGCACATGGGATGCTATAGTCAGGGCAGGGCCCGGTGGATACATGTGTTATCCTTACGGTGAGAACCGATACCCCAGGCTTCGGTAAGGCTTCTGGGGCGGCATGGCCGTGTTTGCTTAGTCTAATGGTTGACTTGTTTATCTGTGGACTATCTGATATGATTAACTGTATATTTGCATATGTTATGTTCTGCATGAGTTTTCTTGCTGGGCTTCGGCTCACGGGTGCTTCGTGTTGCAGGTAAGGGCAAAGACTGAGTCAACCAACCATGAGTACGAAGAGCGTGAAGCGACGCGTACATGTTTGGCCTGCCCGACTGCTTTGGTTGGGGGTTTATTCGAAAATGGATGTAATAATCTATGATTTTAGTACTGATCAACTGTAAACTTATTTCAAGATGTAAATAGTTTTCAAACCTTACTTTGGGATCCCAAATGTCTATTACTAGAAGTTTTTATTGAAACAACGCATTTTCAAATGTTACAGCCTTAACTTTTAATTAGTCACACTTTCGTTTCAAAACCTCGGTTAGCGAGATCATTGCACACTGTTTTGTCTTAAAACTCACTTAGTAACGACTCTAAGGAAGTAGGGCGTTACACTCAGCAAGAAAACGTATTCAACAGTTCACAGAATAAAATGACTATCAATCAGTAATAACTGAAACTGGTGTTTTCATTAAACAAACTGGTGACCATAGAGTCACACGAGTGCATGTCGCACTTCCTTTCAAATTGTTGGCATCCGAGCCAATCAAGAGCATGTCGCACTCCCAGGGTGGCCCAACCATGGTGGCCTACACTCCACGTGCATTATGCCAATTTTAGCTTATAAATTAAGTTCTTTAAGCCCTTGACTTATAAGTCAAGCCACCACGTGCCTCTAACTTATAAGTTGAAGCCTTAGGACTCTCAACTTATGAGGCGAGTCTCCCAGAGTCCAATATATTCTCAACTAATAAGTTGATCCCCACTTAACACCCTAATAATCCTCTAGTTTATAAACCAAGCTTCATAGTCATGACAGACATTCACATGTTTCATATAGCAAACCTATCAACAATCACAATGCATTATAATACATTCACAGAGCAGTCATAAGCATAATCATAATTATGCACATTACAGTGTACCTAATCAGATATTCGCAAACACAGTTATAATCATGTTCATCAAAAAAGTCAAAGCTTTATTCATCTTCACATTCATCACCTTGACTAAGCTCTAATCATGCATTCACATAACAGGTGCAGTTTTCTTACCTTCGGTTTGTATGCAAGTTACTAGCGACACCCCTTTGAGTACGATCCCCGATTCAAGCCCTTAGCATAAACCTAGTCACAATCGTAATAAGGAAGTTCCATCATCAACACGTAAATAAAAGCATCCAGACCAAATCTTAGCCTCCGGGACATCGAATTCCACTTAACAAGGAAGTAGAATCGATCCCGAGCCCAAATGGTTAAGTCCCCCAAATTAAAAATCCCATTAAGGCATAAATTCCCCTTAAAGGCCACAGCCCCAAAAACCCAAGCCGCAGCCCGCCTCTAATTCCATAGGCTCGGCCTCCCTGGAAACCAACGTGCGCCGCAGCGCACCCCTGAGGCGCTGCAGCCCGCCCCTGCCTCTAAGCCCTGATGGCTCGAATTCTCCTTCGCAGGCCGCGACTCACCAGAAAAGAGTCGCGGCTCGGCCCCACGAACCCAGAAATTTCTGGATTTTTCTTCAACCGAACCCAGCCAAAACTTATCCAATTTCATCCCACTCCTCCAATTCAATTCCCACAACCTATATATTCATTCTCACCAATCAAGCCCAACTAATTATCATAAAAAAGCTCATCAAAATTCCCAAACCCAATCTCCCTCTTATCAAGCATGCATGAACACCACAACTCTAAATATTTCAGCATAACTAACCATACAATTTTCAGTTCAAAACTCTTACCTCAACTGAGATGAACCACCTGAGCTTAACCTCTGATTTCCCCAAGCCCAACACCTTGATTCCTAGGCTTTAATCTTCAATTGCCCAAGAAAAATCCTCAAACTTCCATGGCACATAGAGAAAACGAGGGAGAGAGAAAGGGAGCTGCTGAATTCCTTTTTCCTTTAATTTCTCAAACCTTCTAAGTATTTCCCAGACAACTAAGTCTTAAACTTGAGTGTAAATGACTAAATTTCCCCTTGCCCTTAGCTTATTCCTCAAATATTCACAAGGGAAATTTTGTCATTTGCCTCAAATCCCGCTATCCACAATTTACATCCTATAATTCCGACTACTTCCAATTTTCTCACACGGTTACCAATAAATTTCTCATTACCCACTAATTCCCGGTAATGTAATAAATCACTAAAATACCCCTAAGCTTACCCCGAGCCGGGTATTAAAACCCCGTTGTGACTTTTCCGCTAACTTGCTCATCGGGATCGCCTCTCGTCGAGTAACCCAAATATATCCACATAATAATGTGGTCTCAATCACACAAACACATATTTCATTTATTCCCTGAACGGGTCAAATTACTAAAATACCCTTCTTATAAGAAACGGGCCCACATACACATATTTAATATCTCTAACATGCAAACATAATTATATTATAATATAATTCACATAATAACTCAATTATTGCCTCCCAGCCCCCTAATCCAGGCACTAAGCCACATTAGGAAATTTGGGATGTTACATAGATATTCTCCCAAGACTCATTGAGCTCGGTATACACCTTGTATACGGAGAAGTATCTTTCCCCTTTCTTCTTCTTTCCTCCTTCCGCCTCGGGATTATTCCCTTTATTTTTCTTTCTTTTAGAAGGGTTGTCCCTGGGGGGTTTTGAGTGTTAGAGAATATATCTTATTGCTCAATGGAAATATGGAGAAACCAAAATACAACTCTATGCAAACATACAATGGACAAGATAATTGATTAAATAAATATTACAGCTCAATTGCTCAAAATACAAATAAATAGAAAGATGTAGAAGAAGAAGATTACAAACTCAATACTATAATAATACAAGTAAATAAGAAGAACAAGAAGAACAAGAGAATGAAAACACAAACAAACTCTCACATAACCAATGTGTAGAGTAGTGGGGATCACTAACTTGAACAAGGTTCAAGACCTTTGTCCAAAATCTTATTTCCTCCTATTCTCTAAGCACTAAGGGATCTCTCTAGGAAATAGCTCTCTAGAATTATCAAGCCTTTTGGTGTATTTTCCAGCCAAGTGCTTTGTGGATGGAAAAATGTGTCTTACAAGTGAGCATTAGGCTCCTATTTATAGAGTTTGAGATACCCATTTGAATTTCAAATTCCACCAACCCCCATGGCTGTTACCAATGGTTAATTAGATGTTTATGGAATTAAAATGGAGATTTGGGAGTTATTTGGGATGTTAAAATTGTTTAATTTGGAAAAAACTGAAAATTCACATGGGCTGTCAGCCTCACTGGCCACGTCCAGAATCATCAGTGGTTGCGGCCACTGGCCTCTGTCCCCCCGACCGCGGCCAGGGAAAGACAGTGGCCATGGCCACAGCCTATTTTCAGCCAAAAATGTGATTTTTCCAAAACGTCCCAAATCATTTCCCACATGATTTTGTAACCTCCAAACACCTATTAGGAGTTAAAAACATGTCTCCAACAATCATATATCATCATGAATTTGTGAAATCCAATCTCAAATGTGTAACATATAATATACACATTATTGGGTAATATTTGGGAGTTACAAATTTGTAACTAATTTTGTAACTCCAAAATATGTCACATTTGGGCACACACATGTGTCCAATTTTGTGACTCTCAATAATATGTTACAAGGTGTGACAAATCACATTTTGTCACATTATTTAATCTAATATTATATTATATGAAATAATATAACATTCCCCCACTAGATTAAATAATCACTTTTTGTAACACTTATTTAATCAATCAAACATTATATTATAATATAATATTCCCCCACTTGATTAAATAATCACTCTCTATAGAAACCTTTGCATTGGTTAATAAAGTAAAATGTCTTTCGACTTGAATTTTACCTTAGTGTAATTATCACAAAGTTTGTTGAAATTTTGGTTGCCGAAGCATTGAACCACTATCCCTTGATAACAAACCGGTGATAACACACACACCTTTGTTGTGTTCACTACCTCAATGTCTTGCTTTTGCACCGTTAATGGCCATGTGCACATTCCATTCATAGACTTTTCTTGAGAATGACTCCCAATTCTCATGAGGGGCGGCACCACCCCTAGGTCTATATAGGTAGAACTCTTACAGTATTTTATTACCCTAAAATACTTGTCTTCTCAAGACTAAGTTCTATTAAAAAACCTTTCGGTTTTAGCCATCATTTTGGTAACACACTAGTACTCTTATCTAAGATGGGACAAAATTTGAGTACTACTACTATTCACTTGATTGACTTGTTATTATCTATTGAACCTAATACTAGTTTGGTGACTAGTATTAAGATAGGTTACCATCAACCGTGAATCTCTTTAAGGAGTCTAAGTCCCACCCCTTGAGATGTAGAAATGATTCCATTTGAATAATTTCTTTTCTCATGTATACATACTTTAAACACTTTCTTTATTTTATTCAAACTTTGTTGCTAGCCATAGTTTGATTAAAATAGTTACCTCGTTAAAATAGTGATTTTGACCATAGTCAACACCCCCACTATTTTATAGTTTAATATCCAAGATAAACATTTGAATATTAATTCTAGAAACCTCTTTGTTTCTAAAACTCTCCTTTGTGTTTTATATTGATTCCTTCTTGAATCAAAATATTACAAACAATAACTTTAGACACCAAACATGTCTACATTTATTCATTCTATACATATATAGCCAATGTGATTTAGAATGTGGAATTCCAAATCATCTATTTGATAGGATGACCAAATTAATCAATTGATTAATAACAAAATAAATTGATTAACTTTGGAGAATCACCCCCACATTTCTCACATAGTGATAATAAAATATCACTTTAAAATAGAAATCTCTTCATTTCTATTAAGTCCTTTATCCTCCAAGATAAATCTAGACCTATGATTCTCAAAGTTCATCATGAGTCCTCTATGCCACATGATAAACTCTCAAGATAAAACCTCAATGTTTATCTTGATTTATTTACTTGCTAAAGCAAGGCACACTCCTTTCAAAGAAACTTTTACTTAGTTTCTTTCTTTTATATATTTCACAAAATAAAATGTGAACACAAATGTAATGTGAGAATTTCTCAAACAAATAATAACAAATTTTCAATTTTAGTTGTCTAAATAATCTCAAAATCACTTAAACAACTTTTGTGTATTTCTTAAGAGTCTCTTTGAGATTCTTTTGAAAACACTAATTTGACATCCATTGTTTTTCTCATCAAAATCAAAATGAAGATGTCAATTTTTAAAACACTTTAAATCAAAGAAAATAAATCCTCATTGATTTATTTAAACACTTTGATTTTTTTAAAAAAAGTTTTTGTTTAAAATTATTTCTTCATTGAGATTAATTTAAACATATCACCATCTTTAACAAAAATGAATAAAGTTCTCTTTTATTCACCATTGGTGTAAAGATTCAAAATTGCTTCTCCAATTTTGAAAATGTCTCCTCATTGAGATATTCAATATTTAAGAATTTTTTGTCACTAAATAATTCTCAAATATTTTCTCTTTTGACCATTCTTTAGACTATAAGTCTATTGAGTCAATATGTCATCCCACAATTTTTTAATCCACTTTGATCCATTTTTCTTGCAATGGCAAGACACAACCATTAAAAGATGTAACCCCCTTAGTTTCATATTTTCTTATCTCATAAAATAAGATGCTCATCTTTTAAATGAGAAAATTTTAAATTCTCAAATGATTCTTTTATTCACAAATCACAGACTAACAATAATATAGGATAAAACCTATTAAAATCTCACAAATTTTATAATTTTACATAGTTGTCAACATACATGACTAATATCATACTTGTTGACTGCGTTTTTAGCCAACGACGTGAGAACGTCAATAACGACAAGCCTTCAAGAGAAACATAAACGACACAGACGGTTTAATAAAGAAAATAAAGAACACACAAGATTTTATAGTGGTTCAGCCCCGATTGTCGGTAATAGCCTAATCCACTTAGAGTTGTGATTTATAGATCTGTACTCAAGATCAGATAGACTGAGCCCACTGAGTTTCTTCAGTACAGATTGCACAAATACAAGAGTTCTCTCAAATATCAGCACTTTCTCTCTCTAGAATACTCAGACCCAAATTTCTCTCTCTAGCAAGAAGAAGCAGAAGAAGCCCCTCTCTAATCCCATAAGCTCTCTATTTATAGGCTTAGGGTCATACATACGGTATCCCTTAGAACCGGGATATTTTATTATATTTATTACATTTAAATTACAAAGAAACATTCAAAATTCAAAATGTAACAAACCCCCCATTTGTGGGAAGAATGAGAGATTCCCGCATATCTTGTTGAAGTTGTTTCTGGGAATCTTGACTTAGTCTCCTCTAGCTAGTTGATCCACCTCCTACTGACCACTCATGCAAGTGTTGGTCGGACGTGCATAGTGGTAGGACATGCATGGTGGTAGGACATGTTTTTGTGGGTCGAACGTGCATGGTGGTAGGACATGCACTTCTCTCCTCTAACATGGCACTCTCCTCTAGCATGCCATGTTTCTCCTTGAACCAATCTCCTTGGCTTCTCACCTTGGATAGGTCCGAGGCAACCTCCTTGGCTTCTCACCTCGGATAGGTCCGAGGCAACCTCCTTGGCATCTTACCCCGGATAGGTCCGAGGCAACCTCCTTGAAGCTTCTCACCTCGGATAGGTCCGAGGCAACCTCCTTGGCATCTCATCCTTGGGGTCTCCTAGGATCACCCTCTTGGGGTCTCCTAGGACCACATCCTCCTTGGGGTCTCCTAGGACCACTTTCTTGAGTTCTCCTCTGACCTCATTCTTGGGGTCTCCTAGGATCACTCTCTTGGGGTCTCCTAGGACCACATCCTCCTTGAGGTCTCCTAGGACCACTTTCTTGAGTTCTCCTCGATGCACCCTCCTTAGCTCTCCTAGGATGCACTCCCCTTAGCTCTCCTAGGATGCACTCTCCTTATCTCTCCTAGGATGCACTCTCCTTAGCCTCCTAGGATGCACTTTCCTTAGCTTTCCTCGGACCAAGGTGCACTTGGCTTGGTTATGACATCTTTCAAGCAGTCCAAATTCTTCGTCAGTCTACCAGGTCCCTTTATCACAACTCTGAGGAGTCAATGTATTAATTGACTATTAATGTGCCTTTTACTGACCATGCACTGCCACTTGTCACCTTTATTGGCACGTCATTGATCTCCAATTTTTGGGTATAACAATGCTAATATGAAAACATGAATTAAAAATATCATACACATATGATTTCATATTTCTATTGATTCACAAAATTAATATATTTATGCATGTCATATAGAACTCATAAAATTGTCATCTTAATAATTTCCCATTAACACAAAATAGGACAATTCTATGACATACTAGCATTTTACCCAATAATCTACTAGATTATTTACATATTAATCACATATAACAAAAACTCAAGATATTAAATTATCTTCTAATCTAACCACTATATTTGAAAAACAAAGGAGATTAGAAAACAATGAACCTCATTTATAAACTTTTCTTCTTCTCATTTCTATCACTATATGAAAACAATTAGATCTTCTAAGAAAACCAAAGAAGAACATTACCTTATCTTACCATCTTTTCAAAGTTGAATCCTCATATGATCTCTCCTTCCATTGAAAAGGAAACATAAGCTTTTGATTGTTAGAGAATATATCTTATTGCTCAATGGAAATATGGAAAAACCAAAATACAACTCTATGCAAACATACAATGGACAAGATAATTGATTAAATAAATATTACAACTCAATTGCTCAAAATACAAGTAAATAGAAATATGTAGAAGAAGAAGATTACAAACTCAATACTATAATAATACAAGTAAATAAGAAGAACAAGAAGAACAAAAGAATGAAAACACAAACAAACTCTCACATAACCAAAGTGTAGAGTAGTGGGGATCACCAATTTGAACAAGGTTCAAGACCTTTGTCCAAAAGCTTATTTCCCCTTATTCTCTAAGCACTAAGGGATCTCTCTAAGAAATAGCTCTCTGGAATTATCAAGCCTTTTGGTGTATTTTCCAGCCAAGTGCTTTGTGGATGGAAAAATGTGTCTTACAAGTGAGCATTAGGCTCCTATTTATAGAGTTTGAGATACCCATTTGAATTTCAAATTCCACCAACCCCCATGGCTGTTATTAATGTTTAATTGGATGTTTATGGAATTAAAATGGAGATTTGGGAGTTATTTGGGATGTTAAAACCGTTTAATTTGGAAAAAACTGAAAATTCACATGGGCTGTCAGCCTCACTGGCCGCGGCCACTGGCCTCTATCCCCCAGGCCACGGCCAGGGAAAGACAATGGCCGCGGCCACAGCCTATTTTCAGCCAAAAATGTAATTTTTCCAAAACGTCCCAAATCCTTTCCCACATGATTTTGTAACCTCCAAACACCTATTGGGAGTTAAAAACATGTCTCCAACAGTCATATATCATCATGACTTTGTGAAATCCAATCTCAAATGTGTAACATATAATATACACATTATTGGGTAATATTTGGGAGTTACAAATTTGTAACTGATTTTGTAACTCCAAAATATGTCACATTTGGGCACACACATGTGTCCAATTTTGTGACTCTCAATAATATATTACAAGGTGTGACAAATCACATTTGTGTGACAAATCACATTTTTTCACATTATTTAATCTAATATTATATTATATGAAATAATATAACATTGAGGTCGTAGGATCCGTCGAGGTCGAGGCAGAGTTTATGTTTGTTGTTGTAGTTATAGGCTGAGAGGTCATATTCAACGCTGACCTCACCTCTTCTACATTAACAACCCTCTGAGCTTGTCAATTGAACTCGGTTAAGGACCTTACGGGCTTGCTTTGCATGTCTTCCCATAGAGCACTTCTAGGCATTACTCCAGCTCGAACAACCATTAAGTGGTCACTGTCATCGACGTCACGAGCTCGAGCGACTTCCAAGTTAAACCTTGTGAGATAACTCTTCAGTGTCTCATTTGGCTGCTGTCGGACGTTGGTCAAGGCAGATGCCTCGGGCCTAATGCCGACCATGGCCTTGAATTGCTTCTTGAAATCTCTTGATAATTGATCCCAAGAAGCAATCGAATGCCTCTTATATTTTTCAAACCATATCTTCGCTGGTCCCGTGAGCGAGGCTGGGAACAGCATGTACCTGAGCTCGTAGCCCACATTACTGGCTTGCATGATTGTGTTGAACGTACTTAAATGGTTGTACGGATCTGAATTCTCATCAAACGATGGGACATGAGGAATTCTAAACCCTTGAGGAAACGGGGTGCTAGAAATATGCGGGGCGAAGGGCTCGAGTTCTTCATCGAACTCTTCATCCCTTTCCCAGCCTCGTTCGTTTTGCAAGAGCCTGAATGCTCTTTCCAACTTTCAATCATTTCTTGGACTAGATCTATGGGGGATCTGACTTGAAGCAGCGGGAACTGGTTATCGTTGATTACAACTCCAGTTCCCCGCCTCAGTGCAGGATGCTTGCGCCCATTGAGATGATCTCTCTGATCTGGATTTGATGGATTATCACGCCCCCGATTATGGTTCAGATGCTCCCGTAAATCTGGGTAATTTCCTCGATTTTCAGTGTTCCTTGGTTCTTGGTCGTATATGCTTACAGATCTAGTGTCACCCAAGCCTTCGCTGACATGGCTTGTTTCATGGTTATTTCGAGATGGGTTTCTTGCTGGTCACCTTGTCTTAACAGTTTGAGATCAAGACAATTGGCTTCTCGTGAGATTGGGACCCCTCTGCTCCCTAATAGTTTCCCCATTCCCACGCCTTCGCTCAGCTCACCTTTCCTTATTACCTTGGGTCTGTCGTGCATCTCTCCGTATTGGCGAGGGGTGCCTTATTGGCGATGGTGGGTGTCTTATTGGCGATGGTGGTTGCCATCCATTACAGGGCCTAGAAGGCCCTGAGTTTGCTTGATCAGGTTCTGCAACATTCTGCGCATTACCTGGATTTTGGGTCCGAGCCTCCGAGGGGGCTCGGTTATTCCCTACTCCAGCTGGTGCCTCCGCAATTGGGTTGGCAGGACCTTCAGCCCAGTTACTTCTCTAGGGTCTCGGTGGAGCAGGCTGTTCTGTTGGTGGCGGAGGTTGCTCCGCTCTTCGGGTGGCAGC
Source organism: Humulus lupulus (assembly GCF_963169125.1). Taxonomy (NCBI): domain Eukaryota; kingdom Viridiplantae; phylum Streptophyta; class Magnoliopsida; order Rosales; family Cannabaceae; genus Humulus; species Humulus lupulus. The sequence continues at coordinate 32,806,561 of NC_084799.1, forward strand.
GTTTTTGTGCGGCCGCCCTCGAGGCCTACGCGGTGGAACGTAAACATCGCGTGGAGGCGGAGCATGAGCATCTTGTGGAGGTGGGGCCTGAGCTGCCTGCGCTTCAGCAACTAGTCTAGCTAGCTCTTCGTTGCATTTATTAGCTTCTGCCAACTGCTTTCACAGTTGACAATTTTTTAGTTCCACTATTGGGACGTATTGTTTAGGATTATAGTACATGTCCTTGTCGTCCCTGGGGACAAGTGATCCCCGAGACTCAGATGAACCACTCCTCTCATCGGGGTCAGAATTCACCATAGGCTGCTTCCCCGGGTGCCGGGGGTACTCAACTTCATCTAAAATTTCCTCCTCATGAATATTGGGATCATTTGCTGCCATTTCTAGTCCGAGAGGCTTCCTGATTAAACAGACTCACACACGCACTGTTTAATGGCTCTCAATGAAAGCACCAAACTGTTGATGCCGTCTTTCGTCAACTTAAATAGAAGAGCAATTAAACAAGAGAATATTGGAGCAAATGAACAAAACAGAACACGAGAGGGTTTTTACGTGGTTCAGCAGTTAACTCTGCCTTGTCCATGAGTCTATATTATTAAGACTTGCGAGTTTTTTGGAAAACTCTTCAAAGAGTAGTTGCCCAGAGTTTTCCCTCAAGAATCAGTATATCGGCCCCTTACAAATGGTGTTTCCTTCTCTATTTATAGAGAAGGTAGCAAAATTCATTCCCACATATCTCGAGAAGATATTCTGTAAATCAATTAATATAATGCTATTTAATGCATTATTTCCTACATACACGGAAACGTCCCATGAAGAACGGGATCGGATAACAGATTAAATGATATCCCTTAAATATTGGGATTGTACAACAATAAACATATTCACACGTAACTGATTAATTCGGATACGGGATTCATCAAATCTTCGAGATCAGTAGTTGGCATTGAACTCGCCGAGACTATCAGTCGATCACGAGCTCGCCGCTTGGCTTCACCTATGCACGGAACAAGTAGATGTTGACGATGTTTTCACATTCGAGCTTACACTTCCCGAGCTCAAGCCATCTCGCCTGAAGGCAATCAGGGAAAAATATATACAAGTATCATACCACGGTCATTGCGAGCTCAGAGCATATTCGAGGCTACACATCCTCGAGGTCGTTGTTTACCTCAAAGAGGTCCGACTGTAAGATCATATGACGACCGCATATATTTCAAGCTCACACTTGACGAGCCCAGATTTTTGTTTGGGTCATAACTTCTTATCTCGAAATCTGGGTGTAACACCATCCTAGCCTAATCAAGGCCCTAAGCCTTATTAGGACATTTGAGATGTTACAGCACTCATAGATGGTTGAGAGCATTACTCTACGAGATTTGTTTGAGAGACGAAAGTGTGCAGAGGCACACAGTCGCGCGAAAAATGTGCCCATTGTTATCTGAATTATTGGAAGGCTGACATTGGCTCAGAGGCGTCAAGGTGCCACACGGGCATTTCCGCTGTCAAAATGTCAGCCCATGACACCCAACACCCTAAGACATAGTGTATCGTCATTCGTAATTGATGCAGTGTACTAGCGGGTTCCACATATTTCAATTTAAATTAAAATATGTGGGACTTGATATTCATTTGCACCAATAGTGATATAAGGTGTTGGGTGTCACGAGCCGACTATTTGGGCTCTCCAAGTAGACGAAACGTGCGGCATTTCTTGCACTCCAAGCTAACAAGTCAGCTTAAAACTCACACCTGCAGGCAAACAAACTCATTTGTTAGCCACGAACACGTCTTGAACATGCAACAGGCAATAACGAAGTATGAGTAAGCACAAAGCAAGTCATCCCAGGGATAAGTCTAAACAACACAAGCATACAACAAGGGCAAGTGGCATATGATGGCCCAACGAAGGCAACAAACAAGCAACATATAGACAACAAGGAAGCATACATATACAAGTATGGATAAACATCGTTTTATTAATATAAGGTCTTGATAGGGAAAAGGAGTACACAACTTGAGCCCCTATCTGCTAGTGGCCATGGTGTTTCACTAAGTTACCAGGTCACCTCCCCCTAAGGAACATTATATGATAAAAAGATCTTCCAAGAAACATATGTGATTTTTGTCTGAGAGATATATTCATAATTACAATACTGTCACTAACCTACCCCATGAGGTTGCTAGGTGTAAGACTTGACTAATGATCAAGCACCAAGGCATATCATATACAAACTGGCCATGTAGGTGTGCTAAAGGGGAAACACGCCACATTGGGTACCCTAATGCGCTCTTTAACATTTCTCTATTCATTTGTGGATACATAGCTAACCCGTTATTTAACAATAATAAACTAAAACTCACTGCGACTCAGTCCTACAACAAAATGGAAACTCAACCACCTCAGTCTGCTTCGAAGAGAATAATGTAGGGTGGTGCATCTACGTTGGTGGCTATGCATTGCACAACATCATCAACGAGTTAGGAATGTGGTTATTTTTATTTTTATTTTTTTTAGTGTAGATGTGTATTCCTACAATTGATTATTTGGACACTAGCAACCTGGTAAGGACAAAAGAACGAGGCTAGAGTTCAATTGGGAGCACGGTGGGGTGTCATCCAAAGGGACTCCGACGCTCAAGTCAGTCGGATTGCAATAGAAAATAATGTAAAGTAATATAAAAATAACGAAATAATAGTAAGAAAAAATCAAGATGACTAGTATGGATGGAAACGACAACGGAGGATTAAAGAAAATTCGTAGTTGGATGACTTGTTCGTTTATTCCAGTAAGAGTGTCAATGAAAAGCATTCAAAATTTGATCGCCTGAAGACTCTTTACAACTTTCTTTATAGAGTTCTTTCAGGTGTCGTTCCCTCTGACCTGTTCAAGGGCCTCATCCCTTGGATCTTGCCAGATGGATAACATCCTTGTTGACTGAATCCTCTTGATTTTTTTTGACCCATCTAGGTAACTAGGTGGATTTAGACTCGGGTGCGGGTTAAGTCATTTGTTTGGGCCCATTACACGAATATGGGCTTATTTTATAGTTTGGACCCGGTTAGTTTGTCTGGCTGACTTGTCCATGATTATAAATTGACTTGTCTCGCTGTCTTGTTGGGCTTAATATGCTTACTAAGGTTGTACTTGGATTTTACCACTACATTTAGGGGATGAGTTTGGGTTGAATATCCTATAAAATATGAAGAAATATAGAATAGGGAAATCTACAAAAATGCACTAAATTTTTTTTAAGAAATGAAAAATACGATGCATTACAATAATACGGAATGGAAAAAGTGTAAATACAGAGTGAAAAAATCGTAAATAAAAGCTGTAAAATATAATTTTTTGTGATCAACGTTTACAAAATAGTAAATATCTGTTACAAACTTATAAATATCTGTTACATGTTTGTAAATAATATTTACAAAAATCAGTTATAGAATTGTAGATTTTTTAGATAAAACTTACAAACAAATTCGTAACTAAATTTTTTATTTTTGTAATAATAGTTTACAAATCTAGTTTTACAACTAAGAAATCACTACTACAAAAAAGGTCTTTCTCTGCGGTTTTTTTACTTAATACACTGCGGTTTTCGAGAGTATTGAAAAGCGCAGTGTATTCGACCGCAGAGAAAAGTGGCATGAAAACCGCGGAGAAAAGCCACACTTTTCTCTGCGATTGTGTTGAAAAAACCGCGGAGAAAGGTACCCTTTTCTCCGCGGTTTATTCAACACAACCGCAGAGAAAAAGGTACCTTTCTCTGCGGTTTTGTTCATACAACCGCAGAGAAAGCCATTTTAATAAAAAAAAAATTATTTTTCAATTTCGATTATATATAATTATTTCAAATTCTGATTATATATATTTTCAATATTATAACCTAATTTGATAAATATTTTTCAATATTTTATATATACATTTCATAAAAAATATAAAAAATTATGTCAAATACAATACATTTTAAAGAGTAAACATAATTAATATTAACATAATCAAAATATATATAAATTAGATCAATAATATAAAAATAACAAAAAAGTGAAATAATTAAAAAAAAACAAAAAAAGTTAAGTTTTAGTGATTAATACCTGATTTAAACAATAAAAATGTCTTTTAATCCTTCACAAACGTTGGAAAAAAGCTTGAAAATCACCCTATAAACATACATTCAAAACACATTATACTCAATCAATATATCTTCATTTTTTTCCCTAAAACTTCAAAACAAATCAATATATATGTATATTTACATGAGTTGTAGCCTAAATATGGAAGAAAATGAAAAAAAAAACTAAAAAAAATGTGAAAAGAGCACTAACCGTGGCTGGGGAAGAAGGGTTTGCGCCGTTCCTCTCGGGTCTGCCAAAGTGGAAGAAATTAGAAGAATGAGTAAATGTTGTGAGTCGAGGGTTTTATGTAGGGTAAAGGCTTTCTCTGCGGTTCCATAAAGAAAATCGCAGAAAAAAGTGATAAAAGTGTACCACTTTTCTCCGCGGTTCCATAAAGAAAACCACAGAGAAAGGTACCCTTTTCTCTGCGGTTTTGTATAGAAAACCGCGGAGAAAAGTGGTACACTTTTCTCTGCGGTTTTTATGGAACCGCGGAGAAAAGTCTATTTTTTTCCCACTTCGTGTTTCAAAATCATTTGAACCTTTTCTCAGTGTTTTTAATTTAATGTTAGAAAAAAAGCACAGATAAAGCCTATATTTGTAGTAGTGAATATATTTTTGTAACTAACATTTACGAAACTATTTTATAGTTAAGAAATCATAAACAAAATATACATAAAAATATTATACTTTTCCATATTGTTACTTTTCCATCATATATATGTTATATAGCTTAAAAATATAAATTTAAGATATTCATTATTTATAAAACACGTTATTGAATGTATATATATATATATATTTATATGAAAAATGTGATTACAGAGTGGTGAAATACAATATTTTTTCAAAACAAATTTTTATTTTTGTAACAATAATTTACAAAACTAATTTCACAACTAAAAAGTTTATTTTTGTAACTTACATTTATATAAATATTTATAAATTTACTTCATGATTATTACAAAGATTTACAAAACTAATTTTTTAACTTTAAATATATTTTTGTAACAAAGCTTGAAACTTGGACTAGATTATCATTTTGGTTTAACATTGAGTGTTGAGATTTGACTAGCTATGATTTAAAAAATATATATAATATTTTTATAAAAAATAATAATATTGTGATTATCTTTAACTGTATATTGTAACATATAGTTATTAATTTTAATTAACTGTATATTGTAACTTGTATAAATATTTATTTATTTTTTTGAGTAACTGTATAAATATTAATTTTAATATTAATAAATACATTCATGTTAAATAAAATTAAATTAATCTACTTTATTGGAAGGTAGTAACTATAATTATGATTACTTTTATTATTATATTATTTAATATGCCTTAATTCTCATTAAAAATTGAGACAACCGTATTTTATGAATTTTTTAAAAAATTACGGTAGGACTAGGAGATGTAGTTAATCTTATTAAAGGGAAATTCACAAATATACATTAACATTTAAAAAAAAATATGAAAAATATGTTAGATTACAAAAATACGGAATTTTTATGAAAAACACGGAGGGGTAAAAGTGTAAATACGGAGTAGCTGTGAAATACAACTTTTTTTGTTAATAGTCGTTACAAATTCGTAAACATGTGTTACAGATGCGTAAACCAGTTACATAACAACATTTTTATAAACAACATTTACAAATATATAACCAAGTTTTACAAGATTTGTAAACAAGTTTTACATTTTTGGAGACAACATTTACAAAATAATTCGTTGCTAATTTTTTTTATTTTTGTAACAATGATTTACATAATTAATTTTATAACTAAAAAAATCTATATTTGTGACTAATATTTTTAAAAGTAAGTTGTGAATTTAGTTAATATGTTTGTAACAAAAATATATAAAACTAAGTTTGTAACTAAAAGATATAATTTTATTTTATAACTAGTATATACAAAAATATTAAATTGCATTAAACAAATAACTTTTATTTTTAAAAAAAAAAATTGTAACTACTAATAAATAAATATATTATATTAATTAAATATATAATATTTTATGTATGCATAAATATTTATTTAACATTAATAATTATATTTATTTTAAATATTTATAAGTAAAATAAATTTATTTGTAATTGTTATTATTATTAGCATATGAACTAATTACTGAAGAGAAAAAAAGACAAAAAAAAAATTACAGTGTAGAGAATAGAAAGAAAAAAAGTAAGATTATATATATATAAATATTTATTTTTTAGCGTGCTCAAATATTTATAATTAAATATATATAAACACTTTTTATTTATATATATATATGGAAGACTTCTCAATGGTTACTACCCATAGATGGGTACTAACAATTACGATAATGTGGTAACATAGTAACTTGGTATAGCAAGTCACCAACAAATAAATATTTTTTTTTCTACACTAATTTCGAATTTAGTTATTTTTTGTTTGTCATAATTAATAGTGTTTCCAACCAATGAGAAACACTAGCTATATTTAAAAATTGACATGCATTTGAAAAATAAAAATTTTATAATATTATATTTTCATAATAAATACACGTTTTTCATCAGGTAACCCTTCCAAAAATTTGAAAAAATCAAAATTTATTTTTAGAAATATTAATTAACAACTATAAATATGGATAATTGATCTTAATCCAACGGTTAATATTAAAGTAACCATCTATGAGTAGTAACCATTAAAAGTGCACCCATATATATATAATATTAGTTTAAGGAATAGAACATAATGATGCATAATTATATGGATGTGAAAAAACATAAAAGTTAATATAAAAAACTAGAGTTTATAAAATAAATTTATAATTATTTTATATAATCATATATTTAGATTTTTTTTCTAAAACACCGTACTGTTTGTAATTAATCCTTAAAATCTCATACAATCTGTAAAAAGTTTTTTTTTAGAGTGAAATCATCTGCGAAAAGTTAAAGCACTATATTTATGTAAATAAAGTGAAAAAAAAAGTCATATTTTCATATTTTTAAAAAGTTCCCAAGAGCCTACCCAACTATATTTGGGCCCTGAAAATTAATGTGCACTCTCTCTCTCTCTCTCCAGTAACCTTTATAGACTTCCGAAAAAATAAAGGATTAATTACATAAAACACTGTATGTTTAAAAAAAATTTGAAATATACGGTGAATATAAATAATTACATATATACGGTGCTTTCAAAAAAAATATACGGAGATTAGTAAAAGGAAATAAAACAAGAATACAATTCATTAATGTATCAATTTGGTCTCTAATAGGTAATGAATAACTTTTTTTTATGTCAGAAGAAGTGTGATGAAATTTTATTTTGTTGTTTACTCATAAAAAAAGAAACATCATTAATTAATGTAATTTAATTATGTTGATGTGATATAATAATATTCAATCATTTTCTTTTCAATTTTTGTATTTTTATTTATTTAAAATGAATGTATTATTAATATTAAATAAATATTTATGCTTGCATAAATTATAATATTTTTAATAAATATAATCTATTTCTATACTAGTAGTTATATTTTTTTTTTTAATATTTGTTACTTATATTATGTAATCAAACATTTTTGTATATATTAGTTACAAAATAAAATAGTATCTTTTAATAAGAAACTTAGTTTTATAAATTTTTTTACAAACATGTACTAAATTCACAAGTTAATTTTATAAATTTTTGTAACAATCATGTTCAATAAATTTTATAAATATTTATGTAAATGTTAGTTACAAAATTAAACTTTTTAGTTGTGAAATTAGTTTCGTTAATTGTTGTTATAAAATGTAAAATTTGTTTAAAAAAATATTGTATTTCACCACTATATATATTCATTAAAGTGTTTTATAAATAATGAATATCTTAAATTTATATTTTTAAGTTGTATAACATAAATATGAAGGTTCCTATAATTATTTGGTACAATATTGTAACAATATGGAAAAAATATAATATTTTTATGTATATTTTGGTTATGATTTCTTAACTATAAAATATTTTCGTAAATGTTAGTTACAAAAATATATTTCTTAGTTATAAAACTAGATTTGTAAACTATTGTTACAAAAATAAAAAATTTAGTTACAAATTTGTTTGTAAGTTTTATCTACAAAAAAACAAAAAAAAATCTACAATTCTATAACGGATTTTGTAAATACTATTTACAAACACGTAACAGATATTTACAAGTTTGTAACAGATATTTACTAGTTTGTAAACGTTGTTCACAAAAAATTGTATTTTACAGCTTTTATTTATGATTTTGCCACTCCGTATTTACAATTTTGCTATTCCGTGTTTTTATCCAAAAATTCCGTATTTTTGTAATGCACCGTATTTTTCAGATTTTTTTTAACTTTTAGTGCATTTTTGTAAATTTCCCAAAAATAAAATGGTGATTTACTCTTTTGGTTTATTTGGGTATATTTTTGAAATCAGACATGTATATATGCCTAGACTATAGTATTATAGTTTTTATATGCTATAAATAAGACAGGATAACGTTAAATTGACACCACACCTAATATAAAGTTTCAGTAAACAATTACAATCTTCCAAAATTGTAAATTCAATTTTTTTTCTTCATTTAGACTAGTTGATTCCATATTTTATTTTGATATTGATGTGTCATTCTCTTTTACCCCAAATAATAATTTATAAAAATAAATAAATAAACGGAGTGGAGATCTCTGCCTCTCTGGTTTGATCTTCCCATTGTATTTTTTTGGTAGAAAATTTAAACTAGTGGTGGAGACACAAACAGATGGTAGAGAAGTTTTCCCGCGTAGTTCGGAGACAATTGGCGCCAGTTTTATCAGACCGAAAGGCTGTGCGAAAACCACGTGTTCATCCACGTGGAAAAAGCTCAAACGTCTAAATGACACGTACACATCGTACCCCGTTGAGGTGTCCCCACCACAGCCGCTAAAAATAAAATTAAAATGGATAAAACCTCTGGCGTCTTCCAGAGCAAGCCAAATACTCTGAGAATAGCTTAATTCAAAACTCCATGTTTTTATATAATAATAAATAAAAAAACGTTGAATCTCTCAATTCCAACAACTTCTGAAGAAAGCAACTCACATTCTTCTCCTTACTTCTTCAACAAGTTTTATTCCCCTTACACCCACCGACTCTCGCTCTCCTTATATATAATAGTTTATCGCAGTTTTCTTGTTATAGAAAAAAACCATGGAATTTATTACTCCTACCACTGATGATCGGGAAATCATGGTTATGGCAGTAGAAGGTCACCACAATCATCGAGACCAATCCGGTTGCGCAACTCCGACACGACCCGAGTTCCAGATCCCGGTTCGGTACGCGCCGCCGCCTCCGCCGAGGAAGAAGAGGAATCCGTTCGCGACTTGGAAAAAGCAGGTTGTACCTAAGAATGGATATTTTCACCCACCCGAACTCGAGGCGTTTTTTGCTTTGGCTCCGAGACCCGCACCCGTACCCGCATGGAAGCTTCTACAGGGATAAAGTAACCATGTGGCTATGGCAATTTTGTTGCGTCAAATTTTGACTGTAATTTTTTGTAAAGAAGAGGAGGAGGGAGGGGTAGTAGTGTACAGTGTACTGTGCTGTACTGGACTGGACTACATACTGATGATCAGGTTTAGGGCTAGGTTAGTTTCGAATTTGGGGGTTGATATGTTAATTTGAATTTGGGAAGGGACTAAAATGGAAGGTTGCATGTAATAGTACTACTGGTACTACCTGCTGGATTGGATTTATTGTGTTTTCAAATCCGAAATTGGTTTGTACGTTTTCGGAAACTATTATAAAATAGTACGACGTTAATTAAATTTGCTCAAAAAATAGGAAACAAAATTACACATGTTCCTTTGCTTTGGGATGGATCGAAATGGTTGTCATACAAGGAGTCAGCATCTCTTATGGACCCAGCCCAGTTCATGAGGCCTGGCCTGTTTTCATGAGGCCCATCGGTTGAGTTGGGGCGTCAACGATGACTGGTCCAAACTTCATCGTGGAGAGAAAAAATAGAGATATTGAAAAAAATACTGGTTTATATTAAAAACGGTGTCCAAAACACAACACCTCAAATGTAATTAAAAAAGTAAAAATATTTTAAAAACAGCATTTGGCATAGATATCTCTTTATATTATGTCATGACTTGATTAAAAATGGTTGACATTTTTCAGATAACAGATTTAAAAACATGGTTAAAGGAACCAGGAATTGTTTCAGAAAAGTATTTTCATATTTTTTTTCTAACAAAATATATATACTTTTGACCACTTTCATCACACACTCTATTGTGACTTCTCTTGTATTTAAAAAATAATAAAAACATTTTACTTTCATTTTTGAAGAAAATAATTAAAGCCGAATAGCTGTTAATTAAACAAATCATGTTTAAATAATTAAAGCCTATTTTTTTTTTATTATGATTTAGTTATTAATTTCCTACATATCGAATAAACACTCAACAATTCATCCACTTTGTCATCTAACTTAACTCATTAAAAAAATCGTAAATAAAAACTTATCGAGTTGCCATAACCTAGAAACAATAAATATAAAAGTAAAATGAACTGAAACATTTTTCTAATGAAATAAATGTGTGATACATGAATTATAATATTTTTTCAGGTAAAATAAAATATGTGATCGATAAAGAAAAGGAAAGTTATATATTTTTTAAAAGAGGAATCCACATAAAAGGGAAGTGAAACGAATATATATGATCGATGAAGAATCGTGAATAAATTTAGAAATATATAATAAGGAGATGATTATCAAAATTACACAATATATAATGTTACAATCAAAATCACATAAAATATTATATAATATTAACAAATAATATTATATAAATGAAGAAAAAAGATGAGATGAGTTTACATAACTTGTATAAATTGATATAAAAATAAAATGCTTAAACAATGATCAAAATATTTATTCTAAAAGTTATTGACTCCCTCGTAAGAACACTTTGAGAATACTCTCTAGAAATGATTCTAATAAAGATTTATCAAGTCTTATCTCTCACACTTATCATAGTGTTCTAAAGATTAGCATGTCATCACAAGTATTATAATCTATGTGTTGATGCAACAACTTTGCCTTTCTATATCTGGAAGTATTTGCCGACGAATTCTAACTCTCTGATCCTTCTCCGATGATGATGATCACTTTGTTAATTGTTGAACTGTCGGGGGTACCTGCAAGAAAGACACTCCGATGCCTAAGTCAGATTTCCGATCCCTTCATTTGAATAAGAGTTTAGTATTTATAGAACAAAAATGTGAGAAGGTTAGTTGGTTAAGCTGAGTCCCTGATTGGCGGGGGAAATAATTGAATTTCCCTCCAAAATGTATTTGGTTCAATTAAATATACAGAGGTCAGAGGCACAGATCGCCTCTGATCCGCAACTTCTGTCTTCGGAGCCTCTGCAAGATCAAAACGACCTATTTTAAATACTTAAAATGAAAAAAGGTCTTTGGGATGAACATTTTGGGCCCAACAGATGCCCCCCGGCCCAAGCTTCGAACGGTCGATGCACGCCTATTCACTCGAACCTTGGGCCGACTCTTCAACGCCAAAGATTTCGCCCAAAGTCGTCACTTCCTGTTATTCGCGGCAGGCCACAGGCACACGATCACATAAACCCCTGACATGTATCATTTAGAATTCAATGCAAACACAATTACCGAGTATTGCACTCGATTAAGGCATTTTGTCTCCCATTTAGTTGGTCCAGTTCAAATAATTTCATTTCAAACTTTTCAAACTTCATTTTAGCTTTTCAGAGAAGAACTCAGAGAGAAAAAAACCCTAAGATCGTTCGTCTTTCCATTCTCATAGCCAACCTCCCAATTCTCCTTACCATGTCTTCACGTTCATCCCCTGAGCCTGTGGATCGCGAAGGATACAAAGCTGCATATGAACGCATACGCAAGTTGTTTGACATTCCAGATAATGTCACAATCTGAATGCTCATGGATTCTGAGCTAAAGGAATGGCGATTCAAAGATGTGGTCAAACCCAGCGAGATCGTCATGAGTCTAAGGCACATAGAATGGCTTCGTTTTCCTCTCCCTACTCTGCTAATGCAGATAATTTCAAATTCTGAAGCTCACATTTCTCAATTTCTCCCAAATGCTATTCAATCCATAGTTGGCGCTCAGATGATTGGAGCTCTTAGGAATGTTGACATTCAATCGAATGACATCTATGCATGCTTTACTAAGTTGACTAACAAAGCGATAGAAGGTAAACCCTGGAAGACCTTCTATCTTTCCCCCAAAAAAGACCGAACAGTCTTCACTGATTTCGACAGCTCCCATAGGAACCGGGACAAATATTTCTTTGCAATTGGAGGTGCGTGGTACCCTGAATTTCTGCCCCAAGAAATTTTCCCCTTGGCCAGGGTTTTCATAAAAGGTGAGTTCTGTCTTTGCTTTGTTTTCTCTCTTCTTTCGTGTAAGCATATTGCGTCTGAATGATTGTCCATTAATCTGGTCCTATGCATCGCCATTTTATTTTATGTACCAGATTTCACGTGGCCTCAGGTCAGCATGAGTCTCGAGCGACAGAGCCTGTTGATAGAGAAAGGGCTCCTTCATGAATCCAAATAAAATGCCATCAACATCAGAGGTGTAATGAACCCCTACTGTATGCAAATCATGACTCGGCTCTGCTTCATGGATCGAACTGATCTTGGGGCTATGCGGGTCAAGACACAGAGGGGCGACATGTCCCTCGCCAAAATCACGACTACATGTGTGAAGCAGTTGGGAGTGTTCTTGAAAAAGTCCCCCTGCTTCTTCGACTCTATCACTATCAAAGATTAAGTACGAGAGGGCATGCTCTGAGACCTTTGCCGCATGTCCCAAGCGCCAAGGAATCCCTGAGAGCAAGAAGAGAGATGGTTCTGACTTAGCTTCTATCGCAGAATCGTCCCCTGACAAATCTGCTTTGGCACACAAATCTTCTCGTATACATGGGCAGTCTGCAACACCTTCTGATGCTCTACAGGTCCAACCCCTCCAACAGGTGCCTCTGCCAAAGGACGCCCTGGGGAAGAGGAAGTCTCGAGAAGAATCCTATGGCAAAGACTCGGACGATGGAAAATGCATTTCGCCAAGCTTCGGATCTCAAGAGGCTCCGCTTCTGCCGCTAGGGGCTCTTCTTTGACAATCCCCAAGCTTACTCCAGGGAAGTTACCAACTGGACAAGCTCTATCCTTGCCTAAGAAGCCTCTGGGGTCTACCCCTGTTGGTTATTTACCTACATCGTCCTCTTCTTCTCCTGTATCGGGGTCCTCCCTGGGGGAGGGTCTGAAAGGCATTGTGCCTCTTGCGGCTCTGCCTCCTGCAACGGTCAAACCGTCAGAGGCGGCGACTGTTACTAGGGTGCAGGGTGACTTGCTAGTTGAGGCAAGATCTCCTAGCACCTATGCAAGATCATCAGAGGCGTTGCCCTCTGCCTCTGCCTTGGCTAGGGGGTTTGACGTTGGCCACAGGCAAGGATAAGGGGGAGACGCCCTTCTTCTACCTCCCGTAAGAATCGTCTTTTAGAGGATGCTTTTGGTGGCAGCTCTGAGTCTATGAGCAGTCCTTCTCGGCCAGTTAATGCAAGCCAAGTCATTACTCTGGAGACCCTCTCTGTATGTCAAGAATTAGGAGCTACTGAGGTCGCAGGTGGCTATAACTTGGGTATTGATGTTCATGTGACATCTCCTGCGGCTTCTGGGTCTCATTTAGGAGAGGTCATCATTGTATCCCCAAAGGATACAAGTAATTTTGAGTCACCAAGTGCTTTTCTGGAGCAACTGACGTCTTCTGCAATACAGATGCCAGTGTATTTGCCAAGTGACTTAGGTGAAGATGTTGGAGATGGGTTACTTGTACGTCCTTCCATGCCACATCTTTTTGGAATGGGAACGACCGCTTTGACATCTGATAGCATTATGGTTTCATCATTTGCGAGAGGTGGGGATCTGGTTGCCCCCGTTGCTTCTGTTGTTGCGGTAGCAGGGAGAGAAGCAAGTGGCAGAGTAGTGGATGTGCCAGAATATGTGTCTTCTGCATCAACAGAGGTGATGGAGGAGATGCTGCACATTAGTAGACCTCATCTTCCTGCGGAAGTTGTTGGGTTGTTGAGTGGTCAAGGTGACTTACTTTAACAAGTGTCTGACCACATATGGATGGTAAGTTTGTGTAATATGAGCATGAGTGCCATGTATGTACGAGAGTGAGTATCGTGTGGTGTGTGTCCTGTTTGATGCGTAACAAGCGTAATTAATGTTTTATAGAGCTATGTATGTGCTTCTACTGCTAGAAGGGAATATGCAGTGGCTGTTCAGAATAGCGCTAAGGTGGCTGAGTATGCGGCCATGCTCGAAGAGGAGCGTTCAGGGAGAAGGATGGCCGAAGTGAACCGTGATGTGCTCGTGGAGGCCATAAAGAAATTAGAAACGCAGCAAGCAGAGGTGAAAGAGAAGGTGGTGGCCACAGAGGAGAAGCTAGTAGGTTCTGTTGGGCTAGAGCTAGAGCGTGACAAATTGAAAGCTGACCTAGTGGCTATGACTAATAAATGGATGGAAAAGACCCAGTTTTGCGCACATCACGAAGCCCGAATGTAGAAGCTTGATAACATGATAAACGATTTGCAGGAACATGTAGTGTCGCTGCAAACAAATAAAGAGATATTAGAGAAAGAGAAGAAATAGCTGCAGTAAAAGGTGGGGATGTTGGAAATGAATGTTGCAAATACGCGGAAGCAGAAGCTGGAGGTAGAACTCCATTTAAAAGACAAATTAAAGGAGAAAGAGGGAGCCGTTGCTAAAATTGAGGGACAGTTAAGAGAAATGGCTGAGGTATGTGTTTTATATACTAGTATGATAATATTATGGTTGAGTGTTATGTTGCATGTTTTGATGAGGTGATGGGTTTGTTTTGCAGAAGGCAGAAGAGACGGCAGTAGAAGCCACGAGGTAGCATATCCGAGATTGTGAGATTACCGAACGCAAGTTCGTGAGGATTGCCGAGGTAGACACTGCAAAATACCTGGATCTTGCACTTCGTAACAAGAAGCAAACTCCAGAGGAGAAATGGGATAAACTGGAGATGTATTGTAAAAGCATCGATGTGAAAGTTAGGGAGTATAATGTGGATCAGTACCTCAATGAACTCGGGGATCTGCAAATCACCTACCCAACACAACATCTTGAAAAATTGAAGCTGAAGGGAGACGCCTTGGGCTCAATTTATACTGCAAGTGGGGAACCTGTGGAAGAAGGTGATGTCGCAGGGCAGGTGTCCTCTGTTATCATGTTAGAGGCTGCCAGACAGATGGTGATGGAGCCTGCTCTAGTGGCAGAGGCAAGACCACTTGGTGAAAGAGGTGCCATAGAATGATCGACACAGTTTTTTATGCTTGTATATGCATGTTTAATCGTCATTGTTTGTTATTACTTGGACAATTGTAGATGTAATGTGCAAATTAGTAATACAAATTATAGGAATTTGTTCATGTTATTTGCCTGGTTGTTAGTGAATGTGTTTTTCTTAAAATGTTGTAGCAGGTGAGGGTCAATTAACGTATTCTAATAAGAGGCTTCATAGACCCTTTAGGCCGTTGCGCGTGAGATACAGTAGGAACTCGTACAGACGGTGGGAGGAAATTCCTAGTTAAGTGTTGCGTGAGTGATTTGACATAATGTTGGGGGGATTGTTCAGTGCTGATGACATTTCTGTTTCAGGTGAACATCGTGATTGGGTAAATGTGCCATTTTTTAGGCGGATATTTGATAAGCCGCAGTGGCTGTACTCGATGTAGGCGTTGAATGAGTTAGTGAGAAGTGGAATCCCATATTACATATCGTGCGAGCGTTATGGATTAGGTCATCAGAAGCTAGAGAGTGCGATGGCAGAGTATACACGTCGTATTGAATGGGATTAGACACTCCCAAGATGTGCATTTTGTAAATTATGTTATGTGCGTCTCAAGGGGGGATATAGTAAATAAAGTGGTATTTTGTAAACAAATGGGAATCATTATTAATATAACATATTGTGTAAATAACAGCTTCTGATTTCTCGTGTTAATTGACAATCTGTTGTATATTTGACTATCTGATTTACACGATTTACACTAATTTCGTGCGTCGATTTGCTAAGAGAGTTGAGTGCGTTGAACCCTTTGCTTTGAGAGATAGTTGTGTCGCATTCTTAATAGAACTAAGTTGTCCCCTTGAGTGTATGAAAAGGCAATGTTGATGCTTTACCATTTGCGAGAGGGAGTGACGTGGTTCAGCTTAGATGCAGAACGTAGCATGCGAGGCTGGGCGCCGAGGCAGAGCGAAGAGAGGTAGAACCCTGGATCAGACATCTTTCCAGTGCACCCATAGCGAGATGTATGTGGGAAGGATTGCTTGGGTAGGCTTCCAATCCGACAGAGGCAAACGTTGTACAGGACGTGGGTGCGACTGTGGGAAAAGTTTCTCCCAGCCTTGGATTGCTAAACCAGTTAGTGTGCACCAAGGGCAAACCCAAAGTGGGGCATCTGATGGTTCTGCTGCAGTAGTCAGGGCAGATTAAACTGCATGGCGGAGCCCCTCACAGCAAAGTAAGAGGACAGGGTAGGTGGTGAAGTGTACCCCGGATGGTCAGCCAAATCCGCATAGTCAGGCCAGATTAGACTGCGAAATGGCTGGCCTTAGCTCCCCATTAGCTTAGTCAAGTCAGATTAGAATGCCTTTAGGTGAAACCCAAAATTTTATGGGCAAGATATTGAGTGGAGTGGCAGAGGCAACATGCCTCTGTATGTAACTTGCGTGTTCGAAGTTACCTTTTGCTTCTTACCATGCACAACTTTTCGCATGCTAACAAACATTCCCTTTAACCAAGGGACTCTTAAGTTTAGGAAATGGCTACATGGGAATTAAAAATTCTTGTTGTGTCTCAGCTAAATGTTTAAATGGATGAAAACTTATAATCACAAGTGTCCTGATGGTCGCTATTTATAGCAGAGGTGGTAGGTAGAGTTAAGTGCACGTGAATAATGTTGTTTCTCATATGGGTAGGTAAGGATATATTCAAATATGTATTTGCTAATAGCTCTTAGTGCGGAGTAAGTAAACTGATAGTTGTCACATGCGTGTTCTTTTTATGGCATGACAGGAAAGATTTCTCATGCAAAATTGTGTCAGCAAAAGCTGACTATGTAAAATATATTAGAGTAATGCAAAAAAGGGAAGTTGTTTTATTACTTTCAAATTATATAGTACAACTATCAACAATAGTATTGTTTCAAAGACATTGAATTCCAAGTACGAGGTACATTTTTGCCATTGCGTACATTTTTAAGAGTATAAGACCCTCGCCCTAGCACTTCTGTGACTTCAAAGGGTCCATCCCAGTTTGGCTCCAACTTTTTTGGGCTGCCAGTGACTTTACGCAGAACCCAGTCTCCCTTCTTAAACGTGCGTGAGTGGACCCTTTTGTTGTAATAGCGTTCTGCCGCCTTTTGATATTTTTCGTGTCTTACTTGTGTTTTTGTATGTAACTCATCCAGGAGGTCGAGGTTGTGTGTTAACTGTATGTTGTTTGTGGTCAGATCAGAAGCTATCTTTGTCCGAAGCGTCGGTAGGCCCACTTCTGTTGGGATGATAGCTTTCGTTCCATACACCATGGCGTAGGGAGACTCGCTCGTAGATGACTTTTTTGTCATTCTGTATGCCCATAGCACCTTTGGTAACTCTTCTACCCATGCGCCATTTTTATCTTCCAAGTTTTTCTTGATGTTGGAAAAAATGACTTTGTTGGAAGCCTCTGCTTGGCCATTGCCTTGGGGGTAGGTGACAGAAGCAAAACTCAATTTTATCTTGTATGTGTCCTGTACTTTGGCATTTTGGAACGGGGTTCCGTTGTCAACGAATATTTCCCATGGTATCCCATATTGGCAGATGATGTGCTTCCATATGAAGCTCATGGTGTCTTTTTTGCTGACCGTGACGTATGCCTTTGCTACGACCCATTTAGTGAAGTAATCGGTGGCTAACAAAGAGTACCGCTTTCCTCCAGCAGCTCTGGGCAGCTCCCCTACTACGTCCATCTCCCACTTTGCAAAAGGCCAGGGTGCGATGGTGGAGTGTAGAACTTGAGCGGGCTGATGGATGGTGGGTGCAAATCGCCGGCATTTGTCACACTTCTTTGCGTAGTCGCGCACTTCTGTCATCATGTATGGCCAGTAGTACCCTACTGTGAGTGCTTTGTGCGCCAAGCTTCGTCCCCCTGTGTGGTTCCCACACGCTTCTTCGTGGATCTCCTCTAATAATTTTTGAACTTCTGATGGGCGTAAACATCGAAGATAAGGGCCATTAAAGGATCTGCGGTACAACGTTCCATGGATGATGGAGTAGTGTTGAGCTCAAAGGCGTAGAAGCTTCGCGTCTTTTCCATGGGTTGGCAGTTCAGACTTGGTCAAGTAGCAGATGATTGGATCCATCTAGCACTCTGGTTCTGATGAGGTTGAGAAAACTTCCAAAGCTCTTGGTGAGTGGCTTGCGGAAATTGTGGAGTGCCGAGAACACTCTCCTGCAGAGGCTAGTTTGGCGAGGGCATCGGCCTTCTGATTTTGTTCCCTCGGTACTTGTACGTGCTCAAACTGCTGGATTTGTGACTTTAATTTAGATACTTTTTTCAATAGGCTGGTCAGGTGGGGTGCCTTGGTGTCGAAATTGCTGATCACTTACTCTATCATTAGTTTTTAATCTCCTCTGACTTTCAACCGTCTGATGCCCATGTCTCATGCTAATTCTAAGCCGTAAATCAGAGCCTCATACTCGACCTCGTTATTTGTGGAAAATTGCTCCAACCATATGGCTTCCTCAATTTTTAGTCCGGAGGGTGCCTCCAATACGATGCCGATTCCAGCTCCTTGAGAATTGGA
The DNA here is from genome assembly GCF_963169125.1 of Humulus lupulus. Lineage (NCBI taxonomy): Eukaryota > Viridiplantae > Streptophyta > Magnoliopsida > Rosales > Cannabaceae > Humulus > Humulus lupulus. Next base: position 32,825,590 of record NC_084799.1, read on the forward strand.
GGCTCCGTCTGTATGCATCGTCCACATCCATTCAACTTCTGATTCTAGAAGTTCAGGTAAGGTATCTGGGGTAAAAGATTGTATCTCAACTAGGAAATTAGCTAATACTTGGCCTTTCTTTGCTTTTCGCGGCAAGAACCATATATCATATGTCCCGAGTTCAATTTCCCATTTGGATAATCTACTGGAGAGATCGGGTTTGTTCAAGACCTGCTTCAGTGGGTAGTCCGTATATACAATGATGGTATGGGTTTTAAAATACCGTCGTAGCTTCTTCTTTGCCGTAATTAGTGTGAGTGCTAATTTTCCCATCATGATGTAGCACGTTTCAGCACCTAGTAGCTTCTTACTGCAGTAGAACATTGGCTTCTGTCTGCTTGCATCTTCCCGAAAGAGCACAGAACTCACAGCAAAGTGCGAAACAGATAGGTACAAGAAGAGATCTTCGTTGGGGACAGGATAGCTTAGTATGGGAGGAGAGCTCAGATAGGCTTTCAATTCTTCGAGCGCTTTATTTTGTTCTGTCCCCCAGGTGGTGTTGGTAGATTTCTTGATGCATTGGAGGAAAGGCTAGCAATGATCGGACATGCGGGATATAAACTGACTTAGTGCTACGATTTCGCCTGTCAAAGCCTAGATGTCTCGGATGGTTCTAGGTTCCTTGACCTTTGAAAGCGAGGAAATCTGGGTTGGATTGGCCTCGATGCCTCTCTGGCTGACCACATACCCTAAGAACTGGCCAGAGGACACCCCAAAAGCACACTTGGTTGGATTCAATTTCATTTTATTGGTGTCGAGGATGTTGAAGCATTCAGTTAGATCTTCCACATGTGTAACACCTTGTCAAGACATGACGACCATGTCATCGATATATACTTCCATGTTCCTCCCAAGTAATGAGGAAAAAAGTTTGTGCATCAGCCTCTGGTATGTTGCCCCTGCATTTTTTAGTTCGAATGGCATAACTTTGTAGCAGTATAGGCCGCACTCTGTGATGAAGGTCGTGTGGATTCGGTCTTCTGCCTTCATTGGGTTCTAATTGTATCCTAAGTAGGCATCAAGGAAGCTCATTCTTTCAAACCCGGTCGTGGCATCTATCTTCTGATCAATTTTCGGGAGAGGGTAGCTATCCTTTGGACATGCTTTGTTTAAGTTGGTGTAGTCTATGCATACTCTCTTTTTTCTGTATTTCTTTGGGACCACTATAGGGTTGGCTAGCCAACTAGGATACAAGCATTCTTTGATTGCTCCTATGCTCAGAAGCGGTTGTACCTCTTCTTGTATGGCCTGGTTGACTTCGGGAGCAAACCTCCTCTGCCTCTATTTGACGGGCGGGAAGCTATTTGATATGTTGAGGCTGTGATTCATGACAGAAGGGTCTATTCCTGGTATATCATGCGGAGACCAGGCGAAGGTCCCAACTCTGGTTTTCAGGAACTGGATTAGGGTCTGCTTTTCTTCCTCAGGAAGCTTGGTACTTACCAGCACTACTTTGGATGGGTCATCATCATCTATGCAGATTTCTTCTAGATCATCAAGGGTGGTTTGGGGCTTTTCGCGATCTTCCTCTACATCTATGCCTTTGAGACATGCTGGTAAGCCATTCTTTGATTGCTATTTGGTGGGGTTGTCGTCAGGAGAGGAGGTGCCAAAATCATTTATTTCTTTCAGGGTAAGGAAGCATTTCTTGGCCTGCTTCTGACACCCTTTTATGTCGATTGTATAACGGTCGTTGGGTGAGTGGCACCGCATAACTTGGTGCAAAGTGGAGACCATTCCCTGCATTCTATGGATCCAACTCCTTCCCATGATGATGTTGTAGCTTGTGACGGAGTCCACGATGAGGAAGTCCACTGGCAAGGTGCGTTCTGCGGTGACCACGTTTAATCTAATGGCGTATACCCTTTGGCTGTTAAATCCCAAGATTGGTGCAACAAAGGGCCTGATCCAACTTTCTTCGAGTCCCATCTTCTGAAAGGCTTCCCAGAAGAGGATATCAACACCACTGCCCCCATCGACCAAAACTCTTCCCATTTGGCAATGGTCGACCTGTAACGAAATGACTAAAGGGTCATCATGGGGTAGGTGCATTCCCCGCAAGTCATCTTCTGTGAAGGTGATTGCAAAGGTTGGATAGCATCTATCTTTCGAAGTGACAAGGTTGACTGTGTGGCCTAATGATCTGTATCGCTTCACCCTTTCCTCCATTTTCCTATGAATTTTGGATGCATGTTCTTGTTCCTCGGTGAGCTCCACGATCCCGTGTATCATGTGGATTTGTTTGAGAGGCTCTTGTGAGCTCGTGGTGGCCATATTCAGGGAGCCTGCTACTGGTGGTGTCGGGCCAGAAGCGATGTTGGGCTGTGAGACGCCGGGTCTGCTTGTCCCTTTAATGTACTAGGTTAATCATCCACTTCTCATGAGGGCCTGGATCTGATTGTGGAGGTTGTGGCACTCGGAGATTGTATGGGCATGATCCTTGTGGAAGAGGCAGAACCTGTTTTTATCTCTTCTTTCATGGGGAGTGATAATTTTGTACGGTTCACGCCAGATGGGCCTATCTTTGTTTTCTTCGTAGATGACCTCTTGAGGGATGGTGTATTAGAAAGAGGGGTATCATGGTGGATCTCGATTTGATTTTGGCCTTTTTCCTCCTTTCATGTGATCTATTTCCTGTCTCTTCCTCTTGTCGTCCCTTGCAGGTGGGGGAGGAGGGTTATTTGCTGGTGGAGTGGATAAGTGCGAAATTCTTTTGCGCATGCTCTCGAAATTCCAGGACCCTAAAGACGCCCTCAGCGCGAATCTGGATTTCGGCCATGTCATACGGTGGTGTCATGGTGAGGTTTTCTTGTAACATAGATCCCACCTGTAGGCTTTTGACGAAGAGGTTAGCCGCGGTGACTAGTTCGACATCGTGGATCTGATGTACGAGGTCGATGAAACGTTGTAGGTATGACTTTGGGTGTTCATTTTTTCCTTGCTCGATTTGGTAGAGATCTGCCATCGTTCTTGGTGCATCGCAGTTAGCATTATACTGTTGGAGAAAGGCTCTGCGAAGATCACCGAAACTGTTGACTAAACTCGGTTTCAACTGCCTGAACCATAGCAGGGCTGGCCCAGAAAAAGTTGTGGAGAAAACTTTGCATTGTATGGCTTCATTGTTGGCTTCCAAGGCCATCTTCTGTTGGAATTGGAATAGGTGGTTGAGCGGGTCTCCTTTTCCATTAAATGCAAGCAGTGGAGGGATTACGAAGTCCCGTGGTTTGGGCTTGTTCTGTATCCACTCTACAAAAGGTGACCTCTCAGTGGCTCTTGAAACCAAGTCCATGTGTTCAGTAGCGTGAGCAGACCTCCCGTCTGAGAACTTCTGCATCACTTCTTGCAGCATCTCTTCTTTCCAATTGTACAAGAACCGGATGGAGGGGGTACGGTCCTCGGCTGGTGCATCTTGCGCGGCCCGTTGTTGGGTCTGCTGGGGCCCATTCTCGGCGACTGGTTGTGTTGTTCTTGTGGGCTTTGCACCGGCTTGTGCATGTGATTCACAGCGTACCGCCCGTTGCTCCTCAACCCCTGGTGAAGACGAGTTGGAGAGGATGGCAGAGGACCTTGGTGTTAGGAGTATGTCCTAAAAGCATGTAAAAGACATTTATTATTTCGATGAATAAATAAATACAATGGTTTATTATTGTTATATTTAGATTATTAAATTATTGTTTGAATAATTTTGTAAATATTAGAAAAATTCCATATTCATTATTGAGGATGTGATCTTGTATTAGTACGAGAGAATTAAGATCACATGAATGATAAAAATAGTCAACAACAACAAATTGAAGTTATGGACTTCTTTAATTGGGGTTGTAAGTACGGTTTGCTGAGTATCATGTTGATACAAATAATCTAGATTCAGATTTTTGATGTGGTAAGACATCTCGGTAAATGTGCTTTATATAATATGATTATATATGACATGGACCGATATGAATAAAAGTTTTTATCCAAAAACCATTTAATAATAAAGACTTGTAATTCATATCATAACTGATGATCATTTATAAATCAACCTAAATCCTGAGTGTTCATGAACTCCTGTTCATGTTATTAAATCTTTTGATTCATTCGTTAAGGTCTCTTCATAGAATGAGGCTAATGACTTTTGTTTTGGAGATTTAATATCATGGATGGCTGGGAACATGTATCAACAATACGGAATCTAATATTTCCTAATGGATCGTATATTAGTTCCCTTAAGGGTTAATTATGGAATTGAATGATTTTGAGCTCAAATCTATAATTAGATTATAGATTAATTATTCACTAGTGAATTAATGGTACTTAAGGAATGAGAAGTAAATTAGAAAGGTAAAATGGTAATTTTTCCATTCTAATTTATGAACTAATTAATTAGAAGGTTGAACTATTGTAAGATGGTAATATCAATGGACAACTTAGAATAAGATTTCTGTAAAAGTATATCTATAACATAAAGAGTGCAATTCTGAATTTATAGTGGAGAAATATCATAATTAATAAATTAACTATTATAATTAAAGAGTTTAATTATTTAGTTACAATTTATTGGAGCTTAATGTTATAGGTCCATGGTCCCCGAAATGGCTCAAACAAACACTGACAAAGGTAAATACAAAAATGGGCAAAATGACTTATTTGATAAGTAAAATATTTTTCTATGCACTAAACATAATTATTCTATAATTATGTGTAATTAATTAATTATTTGATTTAACAAAAATATAATTAATTTTGAATTAATATATTTTTTGGATTTTTGGTATTTAAATAATAGGAGAAAAATTAGGAAAAATCACATGCCTTTCTTGGCATGTGGTACACGTGTAGCACAGTGTCACTGTGCTACAATCATAAGAAACTCATGGTAGTTTCTTAGTTTCACAATTTTAGTTATTTAAATATTAAATAAATAATGAGATACTGTAATATGATTAAAATATTATTATTTAAACAAAATCTAATAAATAATTAGTTATTTTCAAATTGTTTAAAATAACTAATATTTTATTTTTAATATATTGGATATATTAAATATAGGATATCAGTTTTTCAAAATGATACTTTTCAGGGATAGAAAATATATCGTGAAATCTCTCTGAGAGAAAGAGAACAGTGATACAAGCATAGGTCACTGTTCTTCACAAACTTAGGTCAAAACTTTATCAGATCTCATGTGTTGAGAACATCTGATAAATAGATTTTGCCTATTATTTTGTATAGCAAGCCCACACTCGTTCTTTGTGTGTTGAGAACATTTTGGAAGATCTTGGTGTGATATCTCAAGGATTTTTGTCATACAAAAAGATAGCAGCGAGGAAGGACTTGAGGTAATTTTCTGTTCATATATTTGATTCAATATATATATATGTATGTGAAGAAGTAAATCTAGAAATCATGTGGGGATAAATTAACAATTTTGATTGTTGTTCCACTGCGTATAATCTCTGATTTGATCTATAAAAAACAACACTTGGGACCCTTCCCTGACGTGGTGTGTGCTTCTCCTAGGGAGTCGACCTGGACGATCGAAGCTCCAGTCCTATCAAGGTCGAGATTCTCTTTGTCTTGGGCCCTGCGTGTAACTTCATTGGTTTTTCGTAATTCAGCAATCTCTGCTTCGAGCCTAGCCTGAGCTTCGGTCAGCGTCCTAATGCTTCGTCAGATCTCTGCTGGCTAGCCTCCAACAAGCGACACATCCTGTCGATTTGGTCGCCCACATCCGTTGGTGGGGCGACCTGGGGACGGTACCCGGTGCTCCGTTGTTCTTCGGCGGCATGGCTTTTGTGTGCGAGTGAATCTTGATTGCAAGGAAAGAGTTCTTGATTTGACAACGTGGTTAAAGAGGGAATAGAGTTCCCACAGACGGCGCCAATTTGTTGATGCAACAACTTTGCCTTTCTATCTCTGGAGGTATTTGCCGACGAATTCTAACTCTCCGATCGTTCTCCGATGATGATGATCACTTTGTTAATTGTTGAACTGTCGGGGGTACCTGCAAGAAAGACACTCCAATTCCTAAGTCAGATTTCCGATCCCTTCATTTGAATAAGAGTTTAGTATTTATAGAACAAAAATGTGAGGAGGTTAGTTGGTTAAGTTGGGTTCGTGATTGGCGGGGGAAATAACTGAATTTCCCCCCAAAATGTATTTGGTTCAATTAAATATACAGAGGTCAGAGGCGCAGATCAAATCTGACCCGCAACTTTTGTCTTCGGAGCCTCTGCAAAATCAAAACGACTCGTTTTAATATACTTAAAACGGAAAAAGATCTTTGGGTCGAACATTTTGGGCCCAACACTATCTAGTGTGTTTTTTACATATACATTACATCCAAATGAGCAAAATAGTTTCTATATATAGAATTTTCATCCACCATTTGATTTTCTAATTCCACCAAACTTCATTGGGAGTTATAAATATGTACACAACAACTATAAAATATTATAGCTAATGAAAATCAAATTCAAGATTTGTAAATCATTTTACACATTAATTGGTGAATATTTATGAGAGTTACAAAACTTATGATCATCAATTATTAAGAATTATAACTCCACAATATATATTACAAAACTTATTATGATCATCATTTCTCAAATTGTAACTCCATACTATATAGTACATTTGACAAAATAACATTTGTGACATAATTCATTTAATCAAAATATAAATAATATAACAATTAAATTTCTTAGTACTGTTTCATTTGTTTTTTATACAAAGTAAAATCCTGATCGATTCAGGTTTTGATTCTAAAGGTACAACCAAACAAATGAATTAGCTAGTTTCACTTTTTCATTCCTAGTTTATCTTTATTCTTATGCCAAACACTATATTCACACTATATTCATTGTTTTTGTTTTATAATACCAAACACTATATTCACATTCCCATTTCATTGTTTCCCATTTCAAGTTTTCCTCTCATTCATCTCTAAAAGTAACACACTAAAAACATTTTTAATGTGATGATCTTTGCTCCATTAAATATACATTTTTCATGGGAATTTTGTTGTGCCTATCTTTTTATTTATTAATATTATTCATTAGCTAGTTCTATTTGTTTTTTTTTTTCTTCTTCTTCTTCTTTAATATTTCATTATTAAGTTGTTTATGAAAGAATTTCAACGTACAGTGCATTAATAAAACATTATCCTATACTTCAAGATGATGAAGGGTTTTGAGGCGGTGGCGAAACTATAAGATATGTGTAGGGGGCCAACGAGGGTTGGAAGTGAGGAAATTGTGATTTCCATTAGGAAAATTTACAATTAATATCATTTTTTGTAACTTAATTACAATAATAACCTAATTTATTTTATTTACAATTGTATCTTTATTTTATACCAATTTTAAATTTAATTTATCTTATTTACACTTTTTTCTTCGTGCGTACTTTTTTTTTAGTTTTTTTATTAAGGTTGCTTTATTTTTCTCTTTTCTCTTTAACTTTAAAAATCTTTTATGATCACACTGTTAGTCAGTTGGGCTAAACAATGGTACCATCGCGACATACTCTTTAAAGTAATCATTTTGATATATGGGAATGATAAATTTTTTCGCCGTCACCGAAGAAAATGACCTGAGTAAGAGCAACTATTTAGTTTTTATTTATTTTTTTATATTTTGTTAACAAAAAAATAACTAAATTATAAACTTAAACAAAATTTAATATATCAATATTTGTATTCTTATTTTACATTTAAGATAGCATATGCTACTCTAAACAACTTTAAAGCTAGTTTAAAAACATTTCAAGTAACTTTTAAATGGAACATAAGAATACTCTTTTTGGTAACTCACTAAGTTTGTTGGTTGCTTTAAATTTGCGGCACTCCCAAAAATTTAGTCATATATCAAAAGGTAACCAATTGGTATCTTAAATAATTTTAAAAGCAACGAAAAATATAATTTTTAAAAATAACTATGCAGTATTCTAAATAGTATCATTTTCTAATAAGTTATTAATGCTAACTTGGAATTATAAGAGTAACTTTTTATACTATAAGTTAATTAATTAGTTTCTAAAATAGACTTAAAGGTAACGTAAAAGTATCTTAAATAATAAGACATGTAAATTACATGAGTGACTAAAAAAGTCTATTAAAAGTTTTCATTTAAAAATTAACGTGTAGTACACTAAATTAATTTTTATTAATAAACTGTATAGTAATTTATTATACTATATGAGAACTCGTTCGTTTCTGAAATAAGCTTGAAGGTTACCAACATGTATCTTAAATAATAAAATACCATTATATAACATAAAAATAACTAATTGGTATATTAAAATATTTACAAATGAGTTTTGAAGGTAATTAAAATGTACTGATATAATATGATCTGAAAATAAAGTTTTTAATAAAAAAAAGTGACTAATTGGTATCTTATCGGTATCGTAAACAATCAAAATATAACTTTTTACAAAAAAAAAATTCAGGAAGCGGGATTTCCCAATTTTTTTCAAAATTCGGTATGCTATGCTGACGTGGCACCAATATTTGTGTAAATAATTTGGTTGGAGGTATTTTTTTTATAAATACTTTAAATTTTAGGTGTATAAATGTATAATTCATATTTTATTATTATTGATTTTTTAAGACAGCAATACTATATATTAATAAATATATTTTTTTTAAAATTGGGGAATCATGGCCCCCTCCAAATATAATCTGGTTTCGCCAGGTGTTTTAGTTAGGAGTTTATATATATCTCTTCTATATAAAAAATGTATAGATAACGAAATTTTTTGGTTTTAATATGTTTTTATTTTTTTTTATAGTTAAATAACATTAACGAAATATTCTTATATTTAACAGAATATTTTTATATTTAACGGTAAATTGTAAACATGACTTAAACTTAAATAAATAATTTAACAAATTAAAATAGGATATTTTTAAGATATTTTACAATGATAATTATTTAAAAATAATAAAATCATATATTTTATAACTTAAATCAAATTTAATATTATATTAAACATATAATATATAACTTTTTGTTGTCACTGCTAAATTAAAAAACTAGAACAAGCATATACTTAAACAAAAATTAATTAATTAATTAATTAAAATATAATATTTTAAAGAAATTTTATGATAATTTAAATAATTAAATCACATTTATTTAAAAATAATAAAAACATACATATAATTTTTTTTATCTTATAAATTTGTGTGATAGTTTGTTTTTTATCAAGTGATTGGAGCTCTTTTTTTCTTCATCAAATTCACTAAAGAACATTGTGAGATACATTAGAAACTAAATATAGTTGATACGTGTATACTACTGTCTACATTATGACTTTTTTTATTCTTATTTTATACATTTTGTTGTCACTGCCGAATTCAAAAACTAGAACAAACATATACTTAAACAAAAATTAATTAATTAAAATATAATATTTTTAAGAAATTTTATGATAATTTAAATAATTAAATCATATTTATTTAAAAATAATAAAGACATACATATCATTTTTTTATATTATAAATTTGTGTGATAGTTTATTTTTTTATCAAGTGATTGGAGCTCTTTTTCTTCATCAAATTCACCAAAGGACATTGTGAGATACATTAGAAACTAAAAATGTTGATGCATGTATACTACTATCTACACTATGACTTTTTATATTTTTATTTTATTTCTATTATTAATTTATTTTTAAATAATATTTTATTTTATATATATGTCATGTAACCATGTAAATATATATATATATATATATATCTATGTCAACGTTGTGTTTAGATGTCATATATGTAGAAATTATTGATATAAATATTTATATATACTATAGAACTATAATTCATTCTATCATATATATATATATATATATTTATATTAAAAAAACAGTGAATCAGATTTTATTAAAATAATAGACAATGTTTACAACTTTAAAACTAAGCAAACGTGTATCGAACGTTGCTTCTACCTAGTATATATATAAATACTAGATACAAATAACGTACAATGTACGTTTTCTTAGTTTTATTTATATAATTTATTAATTATATTTATTGAATTTGTATCATAGTCATATAAATATTTATAATAAATAAGCAATATTAAATGAAAAATTAAATGAAATTACTCTCTACAATTTTTTTTTAAATATATGTATATGATATGATAACATTTTAAACATAAATGATAATTTTTTTAATAAAAGTTAAGATTATATATTATATATTATTATTATAATAATATTTTATAATATTTAAATTTATATTGATATAAGTATTAAATATCTAGTCTTGTATATAATACTATTTTATAATATTTGAATTTATATTAATATAATTAGAAAAAAATAGGATTATATATTATTATAATAATATTTTATAACATTTAAATTTATATTAATATAGTTATTATGTTGACGCTGTTTTTCGTCAACTTAAATCGTAGAGCAATTAAACAACATATACTATGAAGCGAATGAATAATGAAGGAAGACAAGAGGGTTTTTATGTGGTTCAGCAGTTAACTCTGCCTAGTCCACGAGTCTGTGTTATTAAGGCTTAAAGATTTCTGGAAATTCTTCAGAGATAAATTACCCAGAGCCTATTCTTCAGCCAAAAGAAATCGATCATTTACAAGTGGTCATTCCTCCTCTATTTATAGGGGAGGTTACATAGTTTATTTCCACATATTTCGGGAAGATATTCTGTATATCAATTTAAATAATGGCATTAAATGCAATATCTCCTACATATATGGAAACGTCCCATGAGATCCGGGAACGGATAACAGACTAAATAATATCTCTTAAATGTTGGGATTATACAACAATAAATATGTTCATACATAACGGGTTATCCCAGATGACTCATCGGGTCTTCGAGATCAGCGATCAACCCTGTGGCTGTTGAGACTCATGGTATTGCTACGAGCTTACCACCCTACTTCAAGACATGCTTGGAGTAGATTGTCACTATCGAAGCTATCACACTCGAGCCTGCACTTCCCAAGCTCGGACTGTTTAATCTGAAAACAATCGACAATGGATGTATCCCGACGTCATGTCATTTCGAACTTAGAAAGAATCCCGAGGTTACACATCTTTGAGATCGTCATTTTACTCCGGAGATCTTACAGCTAGACCATACAATGCATTTCATACATTTCGAGCTCACACCTGACGAGTCCGGTTTTCGAGGTCATAACATCTGGTCTCGAAACCTGGGTGTAACAGTTTGCCCCCTCAAAAGTATCAGTTCAAATCCTATGAGAAGGAAACTTTTGAACTGCTCCTATTGGAAACTGTACCATCAAATACACTCAAGTGTGGACACGCGTCAAACGGGTATTGATCACTCAAAGTACTTGAGTACCTTGGAAACCTGCCCACGTCTATCCGCCTGCCATTCTTTATGGTACTATCAACTCATAGGTCCCTGGCCATTAGATCTGATACGGAATTTGGCCAATGGCCCAGATTAATCCGGCCTTTTACACTCCCATGGGTTTATAAATAGGACTTCATTCGTCGTCCCCACACTTTATCTTCACGTTCAAGTTTTTGCAAAGAGAAAACTAGAGAATACTGCCCAATTCTTGCATGTTCTCCAAGCCACGAAAACAGAACAACGTGCACCTCTTCGACTTTGTGAGATCATTTTTGCAGCCACTTATTCAATCATCAATCTCTCTGTTTCCGTTGATCGCGTTGTGTAAGTTTTCTGTTCATAGCTTCGTATGCCCGTATATTTTTCATGCATGTTTACATTGCTACACTGTTTGTTCCCTTGCTAGTTTTGCACATTAGATTGTTTCAGTACATACTAGTCTTAAGGTTTGATTTCATGGGTTCCAAACCCAGTTCATGCGTAGAAGACCCAGATATGGTTCTTTTACTGAGTTTTTTGAATTTTGAATGGCATATCTTGTACACCAAGATATCGGGTATAAAATTAGGGTTTTGTAAAATGCACGTTTCCCAAAAATTCTACTCTTTGGGTAACCGCCAACTTTTCCCCTGAAATATCGTGATCTTCAAAAATAAATCCACCTTCCTTTCTTTCGGTGGAATACACGCGCCAAGAGACTGGCCTCGCCCTTTGGATCGAGTTTGCCTTGTAGCCTCGATCATTCGAGCTTAGGTCATCCCATTTTTTCATTATTTCTTGTTCGCTTGGCCCTCACCCTTTTGCTCTCTTGCTAGATGTCGCAGAACTCGAGAAAGTGGTGGAGGTCAAAGCTCGCGATTCCTTATTCTCCAGTAACTCCGAGCCCGGAATCCCCTTTTACTCGGAACCAGCGCTTGATTCAAGAGCACGAACTGTGGTGTGAGCAAAAAGACATCCGAGATCATTTTTGATGTCAAATAGACGAGGTCGAAGAAGGAAAAAGGAAAAGACTAAGGGTCGCCATCCACCCAGATCTGGATTCCGAGCCTAGACCGATTCCCCTCGACCCTGCGCTCAAAGTGACAGTTGCCTTTAGGCCAGGTGATCTCCAATTCTTACTGATGGGGGAACCTTCTTCCTCACAGCCAACCTCCGTCCCCACCTTGAGGAGGGAATTTTTCAAGGTCGAGCATTGCTGGAGCTCGACCTCTTCACTAGGTCAGATCTCTGACATTCTGGCCCTCCACAATATCGGACTGTCAGGCTCGCTGAGGTGTCGAGCTCTGGCCTCCCACAAGCGAAGTTACCACGCGCCGGGAGATGGAAACCTTGACAACAAGCTAAGATACACAGCTTGGAGCCAGGAACATATGAAGGCAGGGGCTGTACTGCCCTTGAAGTCCTTTTTCAAGGATTTCTTGGATTTCGTTGGGATGGTTCCTTTCCAGCTCAACACCAATTCTTATAGGTTTTTGTCTGCCCTTAGGTCGTTATATCACGAGCTAGGGTGGAAAGGACCTTCTCCAAATGAGATATTTTATCTATTTTGCTTAAAAAGCAATCCTTCCCGAGCTCGGGGATGTGACAGCTTCTATTACCTCTCGAGCTATCCCAAGGAGAAGAAGATCTTCGAGGATCTTCCCAACCATCCTCTAGATTTCAAGAAGGCTTTCTTCTGGACAGATGGCCTAGCTCCCTCTAGATACTATTCGTTCAGACGAATTCGTAAGCCCCCAACTAATTTCTTCTTTTTGTGCTCGAATTTTATTTGAGCTCGCACTTAGTCACAATATGTTCAATTTTTCAGCTAACTACTGTCGTCCCACTCCCACCAAGGAGATGAAAGAGCACAAGGAGGCTCTTCTCCAACTCCCCTACGACAGAAGGTCCCTCTCCTATCTCCTGCATGAAGACAACCTCTGATCCTGCAGCCTCCAGGAGAAGGATCACTCCACATTCTACTGGTCCAACAAAAATATGCACAGTGGGAGCTTGTGCCTCTCCCAATCGGTAGTCTCCCTCCGAGGAAAAATGCTAAGCCTCCATCTTCAGTTTGACGCCGCAGGAGCCCAGAATCGGGGAACGAGGCCAATGACGAAGTCTCGAGTTCGAGCTCGAATGACAGAGGTACAGTCATCCTTAGCTCGAATTTGTGGTCTCCTTCACTTCTTAAGCATAAACTCGATAGATTAGTATTGTGCAAGGACGATAGGGACCATTTTTATGTTTGGTCCTGGGTAGATGAGAGAGTACATAGGTTTGATAGCTAGCTCGGGAAGTATGACACCATGTATAGTCTGAACGAGGTGTGGAATGGAATAGTCGTTCAATACAGAACAAACGACTATAGAGACCTTTCGAGGTTGACTTCCACTTATAGGGAAGGTACTCCCCCCGTCTCCTCTGAAGATGGGGGAATTACGTGGTCGCCGAGCATGAGCTCGGGGGAGAGTTCCAGTTAGGTTTATATCTACTTGTCTTTTTATTCTTTTCCTGTCTGCATCATGCTAACTTTTTTGTCTCAGAATATCTCATAATGCGATGTGAATGTGCAGGTGATATGGATTCCAACCTCGACTCTTTGCTCGCTAGTGGCGAGGGAGCCCAAAGGAGTAAGCGCCCGAGGGGGTCGCGGAAATCAGACCAACCTGCCAAGGTCCTTAAGCAGACCGAGAAGACACCTCCCCCACCAGCTCCAACTGTTCCGAGCCCAGCTGTGGATCCAACTCCTCAGGTCGAGGCATCCTCTATGGTCGTTCCTCCTATGCCTCCTCCGATCCTGGTCCACTCCGTGCTCGGTCCACCTCCGAAAAAGCCTTCGGCCTCCAAAACGCATCAGCTGTCGATTTCTACTCACGTCGATGAGTATGTAATTGACAATGCAGCCAGATCCCATGGGGCTACACTTGGCTCAGACATTCTGTCTCGAGTGGGCCAGAGTTTTGGTAGCTTCGACGCCCCTCATTGGCAGTTCTTGAACAATGCTCGAGACTGCAACACTCTTTACGAGAAGAGTATCCAAGAGTAACCTTCCTCATCTCGTTGCTAGTTGTATTTATACTTAGTTCATGTTCTAATTTGATTTCTTTGTGTGTCAAACTCTTGCTGTCTCTGCTCAACTTAATTCAAAGTTGAACAATGAGGTCCATTCGAGCATGTCTTATGCCCAGGAGTCGAAGGATCTCCAACTCAAGCTTAGTGACGAGCTTAAGGCCACAAAGGCAAAGATGGAGGCTGAAGCTGAACAACTAAAGGCCAAGACAGCCGAGCTCGAGAAGCTGAATGCCCGGCTCGTGGAGCTTGAGAAGGTGAACGCCTGGGTTGCGGAGCTTGAGAAGATCAATGCCAAGCTTGAGGAGGAGAATGCTGCCACTTTCGAGATTATGGAGGGCAAAAAGGCTCGTCTCCTTGCAGAGTTTAAGGAGAAGAAGGATCAGGCAGTCAACCTGGCCATGTATAGGATCTGGGCCAGTAATGTCGATCTCGATACCAGCTTCTTAGGCTTTTTCGAGGCAGACCTAGTGGCCAAGTGGCAAGCTTGGCTCGATAAGGAGGGGGCTGCTCGGGAGGAGGCACAGAGAGCTAAGGCGGATGCTGAGAAGGCCAAGGAGGATGCTCCTCCCTCCTAAATCTCTACCTAGGGCTGCGTCCCTTCAAATTTTTTGTAATAGTTCTTTTTTATCTTCTGCTTTTTATGCCCCTGGGGCTAAGACAATTTATAGCTCATGAAAGAGCTATTTTCTTATGATATTTATGATACCATATTTTACTTTACTTTAATATTTTTGCTTTACATTTCTTAGGTCGAAATATTCCACTCAATTTATATTAAAGTGTCCTTATGTCTATTTATTCATACACACATGCGGTGGATTTTAGGCTCGAGCTTCAATGCATTCATGCATAGTTTGCACGATATATCCGAATCCGATCTCGTTATTTGTCAAGGTCAAAAATTACTTTTACCATGCACCCGAAAGTACTTCTATGGCGTGTAACGTAAGTGGTTTAGTTATATCTTGCTTTTTTAGTTACTTTTCCTCATCCTTGGGTAGCTCCCCAAGGTTATGAGGTCGAAACTATCATTTCGCAGGATATTCCAGCCTCGATCTTGACATAGATTGAAGTCGGTTGTTGTGACGCCCCACATCACTATGGCTGCTTTCTGGAATGACGACTGGCCCTACAAACCAAGACAAGTCTTTCCAGCGTGCTTTGTCCTCACTTGCACACTTCCTGGGAAAACTTCCCAGGAGGTCACCCATCCCTAGATTACTCTAGGCCAAGCACGCTTAACCATGGAGTTCTCAAGTGATGGGCTACCGAAAAGAAGATGCACCTTCCTGATATAGGTAGTACCCATCAATCCATTTAAGCCCTCTTCAATTGTGTAGTCCCATACCTACACATTCTTAGAATAATTACACTTGACCTTCCCCAGGCGGTGTGGGATTGCACAGCTTACTCGGTCTTTCCCCTTACGGATCACGGGATTTTGACTGTCACAGTTGTGTTCCAACTTACTGTCGATTAGTTTTAGTTGGTTCGTTCCAAACCTATTCAGGTCGTGTTTGGTTTGTAATCCATACGCTTATATTCCCGTATTTGGTTACATCCAAACACTTATTTTTCCATAATTTGGTTATATCCAAGCATTTTATTTTTAATAATTTGGTTGTCTCCAAACTGTCTTATATCGCGTATTTGGTTATATCCAAACACTTTATTTTTAATAATTTGGCTATCTCCAAACTATCTTAGCTCGCATATTTGGTTATATCCAAATACTTTATTTTTAATAATTTGGTTATCTCCAAACTATCTTAGCTCGCGTATTTGGTTATATCCAAACACTTTATTTTTAATAATTTGGTTATCTCCAAACTATCTTAGCTCGCGTATTTGGTTATATCCAAACACTTTATTTTTAATAATTTGGTTATCTCCAAACTTTCTTAGCTCGCGTATTTGGTTATATCCAAATACTTTATTTTTAATAATTTGCTATTTCACTTTTTCAAGCTGATGGTATATGTACCACTAATGCCCTCTTAATATCCTATGAGTGTGACCATAGGTTATTAAATTAAGAGAGTTTGAAAAAAAGAAAATACAGCATATTGAAACGAAATCGAACTTTATTTATTAATAGGAACATAGTACAGATAAAAAAGTATGGTTACAGGTGACATCATTCCTACACAATTGATAGTAAGGTCGTAGATGTTCACCATTCCATGCTCGTGGTACCAAACTCCCATTCAATATAGCCAACTTGTAGACACCAGCTCGGATGACTGATTCGATCTGATAAGGTCCTTCCCAATTAGGCCCGAGCACGCCAGCAGCTGGATCCCATGTTGCCAAGAACACACGCCTTAGCACCAAATCACCCACATCGAATTTTCTATCTCAAACTCTTTTATTGAAATACCGGGTAGCTCGCTATTGGTATGCAGCATTTTTTAGCTGAGCTTCGCCCCTTCTTTCTTTAATCAGGTCCAGACTTACTTCGAGCTGGGATTGGTTCGAGGCTTGGTCATAAGCGTGGGCACGAATTGTGGGTATTTCGACCTCGATTGGCAGCATAGCCTCGCATCCATATGCCAGAGAAAAAGGGGTATGTCCCGTTGAAGTACGAGCTGTGGTTCGATATGCCCACAAAACTTGGGGCAATTCTTCGGGCCATTTCCCTTTTGCTTCTTCCAACTTTTTCTTCAGAGAACTTTTTAGGGTTTTGTTTATAGCTTCGACCTGACCATTCGCTTGGGGATGGGCCACGGGGAGAAGCTCTTTATTATCCCATTTTTCTCGCAAAAGTTGGTAAAAAAATCGCTATCGAATTGAGTACCGTTATCGGATACAAACTTCCTTGGCATCCCATATCGGCATATGATGTTCTTTACCACGAAGTCCAAGAATTTTTTTGAGGTAATTGTCGCTAGAGGCTCGGCCTCGGTCCACTTCGTAAAGTAATCTACTGCGACTACTGTGTATTTGACTTCGCCTTTGCCAGTTGGCAGCGAGCCTATGAGGTCGATTCCCCAGACTGCAAATGGCCATGGGGAGGTCATCATAGTTAGCTCGGAAGGTGGAGCTCGAGGAATTGTGGCGAATCATTGATACTTGTCGCATTTCTTGACGTAATCAAACGAATCTGCTTTGATAGTAGGCCAGAAGTATCCTTGGCGTATGATTTTCTTGGATAGGCTATGCCCCCCAGTGTGGTCTCCACAGAATCCTTCATGAATTTCTTCCATGATCTTCTTAGCCTCGGGTGGAGTCACACATCAGAGTAATGGCATAGAGTATCCTCTTATATATAGCCTTCCCTCCACAATGGTGTACCTGGGGATCTGATACATCAATTTTCGAGCCTTGGTCTGTTCTTCTGGGAGAATGCCGGTCTCAAGGTACCTAATTATCGGTGTCATCTAGGTCGGCTCATAGTTTATCATGCACACATATTCCTGTTCAGGCTCGGTTATACTGGGTGTCGATAGATGTTCGATTGGTACAATATTTAGTTCATCGACCTCGGTGGACGTGGTGATCCTGGCTAAGGTGCCTGCATTCAAATTTTGCTATCGGGGAACCTGTTCTATCGTGTAAAATTCGAATTGCTCGAGGGCTGCCTTCACTTTTTCTAAATATGTAGCCATTCTTGTCCCACGAGCCTGATATTCCCCTAAGATTTGGTTGACCACCAACTGAGTCACTGTAGCAATGTACCGCCTTAGCCTTGAGTTCCTTGGCTATTCGAAGTCCTGTCAGTAGAGCTTCATACTTAGCCTCGTTATTTGATGCTCCGAAGTCAAATCTCAAAGCGGAGTGAAATCGACTTCCTACTGGGGTGATCAGTATTATTCCTGCCCCCGACCCATTTTCATTGGAAGACCCATCAACATAAAGTTTCCACAACTCACGGGCTGAGGTTATAACTTCATCGTTAGTCACTCCAGTGCATTCCACTATGAAGTCTGCCAGGGCCTGTCCTCTTATTGTTGTCCTCGGATGGTAGGTTATCTTAAATTGTTCGAGTTCAATGGCCCATTTTAGTAATCGACCCGAGGCTTCTGGCTTGGACAAGACTTGTCTTAGTGGTTGATCAGTCAGCACACGAATGGGGTGTGCCTGGAAATAGGGTCGGAGCTTTCAAGATGAGTGAATTAGGCTGAGATCCAACTTCTCCATTAAGGGGTATCTCGATTCTTCCCCCAATAACCTTTTGTTGACATAGTAAACAAGCTTCTGCACCTTCTGTTCTACTTGGACGAGCACGGCGCTAATGGTGTGCTCGGTCGTAGCAAGATATAGGTACAAAATTTCCCCTGTGATGGGGTTCGACAAGATGGGAGGCTCCGCGAGGTGCTTCTTGAGCTCCTGAAAAGCTAACTCGCATTCTTCTGTCCACTCGAATTTTTTGCCTCCCCTCAAAATGTTGAAAATGGAAGACAACGATCTGTAGATTTCGAGATAAACCTACTTAGTGCCGCCATCCGCCCAGTCAAAATTTGGACATCCTTATGTTTTCGAGGTGAGGGCCTATCAATTAAAGCCTGGATCTTGTCCGGATTAGCTTCTATTCCCCGTGCGTTTACAATGAAGCCTAGGAACTTTCCTGATGACACTCCAAAAGAGCAAAACTGGGAGTTGAGTTTCATGTCATACTTCCGTAACACGGCAAAGCACTCTTCAAGGTCGTCAACATGGTTACTGTTATGTTTAGGTTTAACCAACCTATCATCAACATAAACTTCCATGTTATTACCTATCTGCTCGGAGAACATCATGTTTACGAGCCGTTGGTAAGTGGCTCCAGCATTCTTTAGTCTGAATGGCATGACATTGTAGCAATATAGTCCTTTGTCTGTCACAAAACTCGTATGCTCTTGGTTTGGGGCATGCATGGCGATCTGGTTATATCTAGAATAAGCGTCCATGAATGACATAGGTCCATACCCAGCTGTGGCATCTACGAGCTGGTCGATTCGAGGTAGGGGGAAGCAGTTCTTTGGACAAGCCTTATTGAGGTCTGAGTAGTCAATACAGGTCCGCCATGTCCTGTTAGGTTTCGGGACTAGTACCGGGTTGGCAACCCCATCGGGGTAGAAGGCATCTCGAATGAATCGGTTTTCCTTCAACCTGTCGACCTCTTCTTTTAGGGCCTTCTTCCTGTCATCATCCAGGAGCTTCACTTTTGCTGCTTCGGGGGAAAGCTTTTGTCAATATTTAGAGCGTGGCTTACCACATTCAGAATTATCCCTACCATATCCGAATGTGACCATGCAAAAACATCCTGGTTCTTTTTCAAAAAGCAGATTAATTTCCATTTTGTTTCTTCTGGAAGGTTTTTCCCTACCTTTACTGTCTTCGGGGGGTCTACTTCTTCGAGCCTGACCTCTTCGAGCTCTTCTAATGGCTCGAGGTCAGTTCTTTCCTCTATTCTTGGATCAATTTCTTCGTCTATCTCGAAGACTGTTCCATCCTTATTCTGAACTATGACAAGTGTTTGTACGCTTGTTTGTTTCTTTCCTCTAATGGAAATGCTATAGCATTCCCTCCCTGCTAGCTGGTCTCCCTTCAGTGTCCCGATGCCATTAGAAGTCGGGAACTTGATGGCCAAGTGCCTCACAGACGGAACTGCCCCCAGCCCTACTAGAGTGGGTCTCCCGAGCAGCACGTTGTAGGCCAATGGTAGATCCACTACTACGAATTCCATCATCTTGGTTGTTGAGACCGGGAAGTCTCCCAAGGTCACAGGGAGTTCAATGGATCCCATACAGGCAAACCCTTCTCCTGAAAAGCCATAAAATGTCGTTGCACAGGCCTTTAGGTCACGAAGCGTGAGTCCCATCTTTTCTAAGGTGGCCTTATAGAGGATTATCACTGAGCTCCCGTTATCTATCAAGACTCTATGAACTCTCTTATTCGCTAGCTGAAGGGTGATGACCAGCGGGTCGTTGTGAGGAAACTACACATGAGATGCGTCGTCCTCAGTAAAATTTATAGGTTGAGATTCAACCCTCTGGTGTTTCGGAGCCCTGGGTTCAGGTTCGTAAGGGGACCCGTCACCAGTTTTCAGCTCATTCACGTATCTTTTTTGGGCATTCCTGCCCGATCCTGCGAGATGAGGTCCCCTCGAGATGGTTACAACATCTTCTCCATCAATCGGAGGGGGTCTCTCGTCCTCCCTTGCTCGGGAGTTATTATTTTGGGCAGGCGGTGGTGCAGCTGCCCTCTGACTGGTAGAAGCCTGATTGGAATTTTGGTTTCTTACATATTGCCTGAAATATCCTCTCGAGATCAGGCCTTCTATCTCGTCTTTTAATTGCCTGCATTCATCGGTTGTATGTCCGATATCCCTATGGAATCTGCAGTATTTACTGGAATCTCTCTTTGCGTTTTGGTTCCACATGGGGTCCGGACGCCTGAAAGGGACCTGGTTTTCATTAGCCAGGTAGATATTCTCCCAAGACTCATTCAGCTCGATATACACTTTGTACACGGAGAAATATCTTTCCCCTTTCTTCTTCTTTCCCCCTTCCGCCTCGGGGTTACTCCCTTCAGTCTTCTTTCTTTTGGAAGGGTTGTCTGCAGAGGGCTTCGAGGCCGATGGGTCCGCCGAGGTCAAGGTAGATTTTATGTTTGTCGTTGTAGTTATGGGCTGGGAGGCCATATTCAGTGCTGACCTTGCCTCCTCTACATTGACAAACCTCTGAGCTCGTCGATTGAACTCGGTTAAGGACCTCACAGGCTTTCTCTGCATGTCTTCCCAGAGAGGGCTTCCAGGCATTACCCCAGCTCAGACAACCACCAGATGACCGATGTCATCTACGTCTCGAACTCGGGCGACTTCCAAATTGAACCTTGTGAGGTAACTTTTCAATGTTTCGTTCGGCTGTTGTCGGACATTGGTCAAGGCAGACGCCTCGGGCCTTATTTCGATCATGGCTTTGAATTGCTTCTTGAAATCTCTAGATAATTGATCCCAAGAAGCAATTGAATGCTTCTTATATTTTTCAAACCAGTTTTTTGCTGGTCTTGTGAGCGAGGCTGGAAACAGCATGCACCTGAGCTCGTAACCCACATTACTCGCTCTCATAATGGTATTAAATGTACTTAACTGACTGTATGGATCGGAATTCCCATCAAACGGTGGGACATGAGGAATTCAAAACCCTTGAGGAAACGGGGTACTGGAAATATGGGGCGCGAAGGGTTCGAGTTCCTCGTCAAACTCTTTATCCCAATCCCGTCCTCATTCATTCTGTAAGAGCCTGAACGCTCTTTCCAGTTGATCAATCCTTTCTTGGACTGGATCCACGGGGGGTCTGACTTGAAATTGGTTATCATTGATCACAATTCCAGGTTTGTGCCTCTGCATGGGATTCTTGCGCCCATTTAGGTGATCCCTCAGGTCTGGGTTTGAGGGGTTATCATTACCCCGATTCTGGTTCAGGTGTTCCCATAAATTTGGGTGATCCCTTCGATTCCCAGTATTTCTGCCTCCCCGGGCATACATACTGACTGATCTGGTGTCTCCTGAGCCTTCACTGGTATGGCTCAATGCACGGTTGTTTCGAGATGGGTTCTTTTCTGGTTGTCTCATCTCAATAGTGCGAGACCGAGACATTTGGCTTCTCGTAGGCTGGGCGCCTCTACGCTCTCTAGCAGTCTCCCCATTCCCATGTTTCCGGCCAGCTCGCCTTTCCCTATCACCCTGCGTCAGTTGCGTGTTTCTCCGAGGTGGTGAGGGATATCTTATCGGTGATGGTGGGTGCCTTATGGGTGATGGTGGCTGCCATCCATTACGGGGCCTAGAAGGTCCCAAGTTTGTGCCGGTTCAGGAGCGTTCTGCGTGTTACCAGGATTTTGGGTCCGAGCCGCCGCGAGGGCTCGGTTATTCCCAGTCTCGACTGGTACCTCAGCAATTGAGTTGACAGGAGCTCCAGCTTAGGTATATCTCCGGGGCCTTGAGGGAGCAGGTTGTTCTGCTAGTGGCGGAGGTTGCTCCGTTCTTCGTGTGGCAGTGTTTTTAAGAGGTCGGCCACGAGGCCTGCGTGGTGGAACATGAACATCTCGCGAAGGTGGAGCTTGGGTCTCAGGCGGAGGCGGGGGCTGAGCCACCTGCGCCTCAACAGCCAATCTGGCCAGCTCCTCATTACGTTTCTTGGCCTCCGCCAATTGCTTTCGCAGTTGACGATTTTCAAGCTCCACAATAGGGACATATTATTATATTTTAATATAATGTTTTGATTGATTAAATAAGTGTTACAAAAAGTGATTATTTAATCTAAGTGGGGGAATGTTATATTATTTTAAATAATATAATGTTAGATTAAATAATGTGACATAATGTGATTTGTCACACCTTGTAGCATATTATTGAGAGTCACAAAATTGGACACATGTATGTGCCCAAATGTGACATATTTTGGAGTTACAAACTTGTAACTCCCAAATATTACCCAATAATGTGTAGATTTGATATTACACATTTTGATTTGAATTTATTAAAGATATATGTGAAATATGGCTGTTAGAGATGTGATTTTAACTCCCATAATGTGTATGGAAGTTACAAAATCAAGTGGGAATGAATTTGGAACGTTTTGGCAAATTTGGAAAATTGGTTGCTGAAAAAACGACTTAGGCCGCTGCCTATGTTTTTCAGGCCGCGGCCTAAGAGGCAAAAATAGGCTAAATCACACCGTAGGCCGCGGCACGTGTTTTTCAGGCCGCGGCCTGAGCGGCTGACAGCATTTTCCAACTTCGGTTTTTATCCAATTTTGAACGTTTCCAACAGCCAAGTAACTCCCAAATCTCTATTTTAATTCCATAAAACATCCAATTAATCATTGGTAACAGCCATGGGGGTTGGTGGAATTTGAAATTCAAAGGGTGTCTCAAAACTCTATAAATAGGAGCCTAATGCTCACATGTAAGACACACAATTTTTCATCCACAAAGCACTTGGCTGAAAAATACACCAAAAGGCTTGATAATTCCAGAGAGCTATTTCCTAGAGAGATCCCTTAGTGCTTAGAGAATATGGGGAAATAAGCTTTTGGACAAAGGTCTTGAACCTTGTTCAAGTTGGTGATCCCCACTACTCTACACTTTGGTTGTGTGAGAGTTTGTTTGTGTTTTCATTCTTTTGTTCTTTTTGTTCTTCTTATTTACTTGTATTGTTATAGTATTGAGTTTGTAATCTTCTTCTTCTACATCTTTTTATTTACTTGTATTTTGAGCAATTGAGTTGTAATACTTATTTAATCAAAATTATTTTGTCCATTGTATTTTTGCATAGAGTTGTATTTGGTTTTTCCATAATTCCATTGAGCAATAATATATATTCTCTAACACATATTGCTAAAGGTTGTAGTATATGTCCTCGTCGTCCCTGGGGGCCGATGGTGCAGGTGGTCCTCGAGAGTCAGAGGATCCACTCTTCTCATCTGGGTCTGAATTCATCATCGGCTGCTTCCCAAGGCGCTGGGGAAAGTCAACTTCCTCTAGGATTTCCTATCACACTCGAGCCTGCACTTACCAAGCTCGGACTGTTTAATCTGAAAACAATCGATAATGGATGTATCCCGACGTCATGTCATTTTGAACTCAGAAAGAATCCCGAGGTTACACATCTTCGAGGTCGTCATTTACTTAGGAGATCTTACAGCTGGACCATACAATGCATTTCATACATTTCGAGCTCACACCTGACGAGTCCAGTTTTCGAGGTCATAACATCTGGTCTCGAAATCTGGGTATAACACATTAAATATCTAGTATTGTATTATATATTATTATAATAATGATATTTTATAACATGTGAATTTGAATTTATATTAATATAATTATTATATATGTAGTTTTGTATTAAATATTATTATAATAATGATTTTTTATTATATTTAATTTTATATTAATATAATTGATAAATATCTATTTTTAAATTAGTTTTAAATGTATATTTCGTTAAATATTTAGATATTCCGTTAAAATTAACAAAAAAATCGTTAAAACTAAGAATTTTCGTTATCTACGCATTTATTATATAGAATATATATATGTATATATATAAATATATATAATTAGGACTTTATATTTTATATGGTCTGAGAAACTATATTTACACTTAAAGTATTATAAAGATTCCAATTTTTCAAAAAATATTTCTTAAGTAAAATGATTAAAATATACTACTTTAAAACTTTATTTTAGATTTAGTTAGTACAATTTAATTCTAATTAAATTATAATTATATTTTTTTTCTTTATCAAATTGAGTTTTTCTAATTTTTTAAATTATATTCATTGTGATAACACTACAAAAATAATTTTTCTTGATGAAGTAAAATAATGTAATACAAAAATAAGTTTTTTGCGTTTTTTAATTATTTTTTTAATAAATTTATATGAAAAATTTATGACTTTTTTATTTTATTAAGAAAAATATAAATTTATCATTTAAAAAGAATTAATTTTAAAATTATAATAAATGAGATATACAATTTTATAAATGGTGTAAAAATTAAGATATAATATAAAAAATATAGGAAAAGTTACACCTAGCACTGTAAATTAAAAAAAAATTAAAAAATATGGAATTTTACAAATATTACAAAAATACGGATAATAGTTTGTTAAGGTTTTGTAATCGTCTGTTACAATTTTCTATTTAGTCTGTAAATGTTGTTTACAAAAGTGTAACATATGGTTACAAATTTGTAAATTTTAATTGCAAATTTGTAAACTTTGGTTAAAAAAAAAATTTGAATTGTTACAAATTTGTAAACTTTGTTTACCAAAAAAAAAACTCTGTATTTATGATTATGTCACTTCATATTTTTGTAATTTTTTTTACAAATTCCGTATTTTTAGTATTTTTTTAAAACCTTAGGTATTTTTGTGAATTTCCTAAAAATATATGAGATATAATTATAAATAAATAAATTGTTTAATTAAAATGCCCACTTTATCCTTTAATGCGGATTCTCTTATATTACATCAAACCTACTAAATGATTAATGATAAACTCCGTACATCTCTATCCATATATATCACCTCCTTACCAGAAAATGAAAGAAAGAAAGAAAAAAAAAGGTGAAGTCACATCTTAAACGCACTAATAATTAATCAGTGTCTTTCACAATCAACATTTAAATTTTATAATTTAGAATGTGTAGTTTTCTGTGCATTATTGGCAAATTAGGATAGCATGTTTAAAAGATAAATATTGCAAATTTAAAACAAATATATTGGATCTATTGTGAGCTAGTACTATGAAGTTCTCTTTCTCTAGCTTACAAGATATAGATAGTAGTAATTAATTTCTTTCTTCGTGAACTCATAAACTATCTTCAACTTATTAGTCACATTAATTATCTATAATTAAAATTATTGATTAGTGGAATAAATAAAGTTGATACCTTCTTATTATATTTTTTAAGAGGACTTTCATGAGTAGTTTTAAAATAAAGAATTCTCAAGTTTCCACTAGATGTTTTGGGTCTGATTGTTTCACGATTAGAAAGCTGTATTTTTTAAAAATGATATTCTGAAATGAAAATATGAATTTAGTGACTAAAAACATGTTTCTGAAAATGTGATTGGTTCAATGTCTGAAAATTATTTTTGAGTTTTAAAAAATTGAATCTGTGAAAATGGAGAAAATATGGTTTTATTGTTTTCTACTTTCTTTCATAAAATCTAAATTCTGATTTTGATTTAATTTTTAAATACAGTTTACTAATCATGTATTTTGACAGAATTTTAAAAATCTAAAATTATAAAGTTGTATATAAATTGGATACGAATCACACCTTTTATATCACATTTCTATTTTATAAATTCTCTAAAATTTATTATTCTTTCTCTACATCTATAAATAGAATAGAGTTCCTTCAAATAATATTTTATTTTGTTGTTTTTGAAAGAGTTTTAATTTATATTTATTATTTTTTTATTAAAATAAATAAATAATATTTAAAATATATAATATTTAAATAATATGGAGAAATATATAAGTGGTTAAGACTTAAGATAAAAATAATAAAATTTTGAAGACGCATTTAAAGAATATGATAGAGAAACTAGATAAAAGCTCTTGTATTATGGGCAGAAAATAAAAGATGGTGACTTCTGATTTGTCCTGCCTTTACGCGTGGACCACACGATACGCTACTAATTAGATTCAAAGAACAATCATGACTTGATTAGTATATTTCTTTTTAATAAAAATCATAATCAAATAACCTCTATATCTCATTAATTAAAGATTTATTTTCCTTATTGAATACCACTTGCTTCAAGAGGCTTCCATATGTCTCGAAGTTGGGTTTGATGCTTTGTGATCAAAGCAGCCGATCAAAGGTTTTTCTTCTCCAACGCACCGTTTTGTGTGCCAATTATTGTCTCCTTCTACATAGGCTAGCTAATTGAGAGATTATTTTAAAAAATTAATATGATATACATCATAACTCGATCGATTTTCTTATAGTGGGGTAGTTTTATAATACAAACAGACAGACCGACCATTTTTTTAAACCACCAATAGTAATAATTGATATATTCAAATATTACATTTAAGTACAATTTAATACGAGGAATTCATAATTTTTATATTATTGAAAAAATTGAATAGGATAATTTCATCGTCTGAAAACTTACATGTTTAGTTGAATGCTGAAAACTAATTAAAAATATCAATTTCTATGTTTGATTGTACATAATAATTTAATAAGTTTTCATAAAATAAATATAATAATATATTGTATCAAAATAAGAAATAATATAATTATAAATAGCAAATAATATTTTTAAAAATTACCAAAATTTTTCAATGATTATAATTTATAAATAATTTTACTTATAAAATATTTTTTTAACACAATTAAAATATACAGTTATTAAATACAAGAATCAAGTATAATTTTTTAAAATACAAAAAATACTCTTATTTTATGTTTAATAATATTTCATTTATTATTTTAAACTAAACTAATAATATAAATACTTTATATATCAATTTATTTCAATAAACAAACATTATTTATCATTTTATAGTTTAATATATGTATATTTATTTTTATATTATAAGCTTCAAAAACAAAATAGTCATTAACTAAAGAATTATTGATTTAAGATTTTTTTAAATAATAATTTTGAAATGTTTTACATTGGGTATCTGAAAATCACTTGTCATGTGTGTTTCACTTAAATCCAGAATCAAGAAAAGTTAAAACTCTTGGAGTACAATTTCCTGGGTTAGAAAAATTCAAACCCAGTACCAAGCATGAAAAAATGTTCAGATTCTCATTCCCGTCTCCATATTCCTGCATACCAAACGACACATTAATGTTAATGATATATGTTTTTCTTTTTTCAATTAATGATATATGTACACAGCCTTCCCTTCCACAAAATCGTCATTGGTCACATAACATTCTCAGCCGCATTTGGTCCAATATGAAAGAAAATAGTAGCTAGCAACTCGCTTCGCTCTATTCTATATATGTCAACGTCGAAAGTAGGCAAGATCCAAACAACACTAAAAAAGCAGCCGCCAATGACCGAAGATAAAAGCGTATGAAGAGAGAGGAAATATTCATTTAAAATAAAATTGATTATTAAAAAAACATAATAAGTCAATGAGTATAATATTTTAGCGTAATGTTTGAATATATGTATCATTATTATGATGATTTAATATTATAATTGTTCTGCTGCAAAAAAAAAAAAATTATAATTGTTCAAAATTGTAAATCATGACCCAGATGCACACCAGAAAAGTATTAGGGCTTTCGTTTTCATCTTCATTTGTTAAATAGTTTTTTTTTTATAATTTTTTTTGTTTAGTGAAGAATGATTTGATCATACACATAGTGCGTTTAAAAGCTTAGGATCGATCATTATGATTTTGTTTAGTGAAATGATTTAATTAACACAAATAGAGTGCATTGAAGCATAGGATGCATTATGGTTTTGAGAATGTATTGTAACCCACCTTTAATGTATATCTCCACTACAAAACAAAAATTCACTACTTAATGAAAATTTTGTTGGATTATTGATTTTTTAGTCACCATAAAATAGCACTTCAACTAAAAATTGATATACTAACATTAACTGTCACTAATATACGTAATTATAAATATAGTCTAATAGTATTACATATCTTCCCACAAATTTGAATTCCCTTCTTATAATATCAAAAAACAAAAACCATTAGTTAATACAATAAAACTTTCATAAAGTGTTGTTTTATAATAGAATAACTTCTATATAGTTATAACAAATCTTAGTCCCAAAAAAAATATAACTCCATATAGTAATAATTATCTTAATATTGAATATATATACTATCTTATACTAAAAATTTAAGTTGAAATAAAATATTTTTCTAAAATTGTTGGAGACAATAAATTATTCTTTTGATTTGATATCAAATCTTTGAAATTGCAAGTTTGTAATAACTCACCAACATGAGTATCTTCTTGTTCAAACCAAAATATTTCTATCTTCTCAAACACGTTTAGAACTTCTTGGCATAAAACTTTAGGTCTGTTTGGCATTGTTTTTTAATTTTTGTTTTCAAAATTGTGTTTTTAGAAATGAGAACAAAAAATAGTTTTTGTAGTTTTCAAAAAACAACAGGTTCAAAAAATAGTTTTTGGCATTGTTTTCTAATTTTTGTTTTCAAAATTGTGTTTTTAGAAATGAGAACAAAAAACAGTTTTTATAGTTTTCAAAAAACAACAGGTGTTTGGTTAATGTTTTCTAAAAATAATTTTTTTAGTTTTATTTTTTAAAAAAATAAAAAATAAAAAATTAATAAATATATTTACAAAGAGAAAAATATTTTAAGAGTTTGTAATAAATAATGAGATAAAATAATGTGAAAGAAAAAATGATGAAAAATAAGGAGAGAAATTTTGAGGAAGAAAAATTGAGAAGAGAGAAATTGATGCAAGAAAAAAAAAAGATAAAATGGCGAGATAAAAAATGAGGAGAGAGAAAATAATTAGATAATAAGTGATGAGAGAGAAAGTGATGTTAGAGAAAATGAGGAGAGAAAAAGTGATAATATATACTAATGAGAGAGAAAGTGATGTGATATAATAATAATTAAAAATGTTATATGAGAAAAAAATTGACAAAAAAAAATGGGAACAACTAAAAACAATTTTATGTTGTTCTCAAAATTTTCTATTTTTTGTAACTTTGTTTTTAAAAATTGTTTTATAAAAACAATGTCAAACACCCATACTTGTTTTCAGAAAATAGTTTTTATGTTTTAAAAACAAAAAATAGTTTTTTAGTTAATGAGTCAAACATCCTCTTTGTATTTCAGTATTTTTATTCTCACGATTAGCCATACACCATGCGATATAGCCTCAAAACATGAAACGAACTTGGCTTCCTTAGTAGAAGTAGCAGTCAAGGTTTGTTTGTTACTCCTCCATGATATAGCTCTACTGGCAAACATAAACACGCAACCAAATGTTGATTTACGTGAATCAGTACAACCAGCAAAATCTGAATATGAGTAGCCAACTACTTCCAACTTGTCGGTTCGTCTGGACATGAGTTTGTAATTCTTAGTACCCTGAAGGTACCTCATAACTTTCTTTGTAGCTTTCCAGTGGTCTAACCCTAGGTTACTCTGAAATCTTCCTAACATTCCGACAGCAAAGGCAATGTCAAGTCTTGTGCCCATTGGAGCATACATCAAGCTTCCAACAGCAGAAGCATATGGGATGTTCTTCATTTCTTCATTTTCAAAATCATTCTTTAAACACTGACTCAAATTTAATTTATCACCCTTAACAATAAGAGCAACACTTGGTGAACAATCTTTCATCTGAAATCTCTCTAAAACTTTGTTAATGTAGGTTTCTTGAGATAGACCTAAGATACCCTTGTATCTATCTCGATGGATCTTAATGCCAATGACATAAGACGCATCACCCATATCCTTCATCTCAAAGTTCTTTGAGAGAAATTGCTTCACTTTATGTAGCATGCCCTTATCATTGGTTGCAAGAAGAATATCATCCACATATAAATAAGAAAACAAATCTTTCTCCCACTGACCTTTTGGTATAAACATTGATCCATGCCATTCTCTTCGAATCCAAAACAAGAGATGACATCATGGAATTTTAAATACATATATCAGAATGTATGATTTCTAATAGGTCAGAACTCCTATGGACACCACTTTTCTTAGACTTGGAGGTATGCTTTCCCTTAATGCAACCCATACAAGTATCAAAATCAGTAAAATCTAAGGTATTGAGTATCCCATCTTTCACTAACCTTCTAATTCTATCAATGGAGATATATCCCAATCTCTGGTGCCATAATATAGAGTAATTCTCATTCATAACACATCTTTTATTGCCAGCGTGAACATGCACAATATTACAAGTGGTATTGTTTTGCAAATTAAGACAGTAAAGACCATCAGAAAAAATACCATTTCCAATACATTCATATTTATTATATAAATTAAAAGATTTTGTAATGCCCCAAATTCCCTAATAAGGTTTAGGACCTTGATTAGGAGGCCGGGAGGGCCATAATTGCTTTATTATGCTACTTAATGATAATATGCATGTTTAGGTGTATTAAATATGCATGTGAACCCATTTGTGATTAATTGGGTGATTTTCATATTTTGGCCATTTCGGGCATTTTTGGCATATATGTGAAATGGGCGTGGTGCTTTGCTATTATCTAGCTATGCCAGGGTTACCCAGCACAAGATGATCCTAGGAGGTAAGCTAGTGGGAAAGTCACAACGGGATTTAAGCTTGACTTGGAGTAAGTCAAGGGGTATTTAGAGCATTACCGGGTTATTGGGTAATGGGAATTAATATTTGGTGATAAATTAGGAGTTAGTAAGACCAGGGGGAAATTCTGGAAGTTTTGACTATAATGTCCCCGGGGGTGTTTTCGGGACCCCGAGCATTAGGTTTTATTGGAAGCTACTTAAGCTTGAAGTAACCTTTTAAGAAATAAAAAGAACGTTCTGTACGTTCTCTCTCCCAAAAGTTCCATTTTCGTCTCCCGATCGCATTTTCGAAGATAACTTGAGTTCTAGGACTCGGAATCAAGCAAGGATCGAGGCATAGCAATCCTAAGGAGAATTAGAAGCTTATTAGCCGGAGGATTTAGTTGGAAACAACTCAATCGGAGGTAATTCAAGTTTAAGTTTTAAGTTTTTAAAAGTTTTTAAGCTTGAATTGGACTTTGTGAATCGTTGGGTTTTTAGTTTGTTTGAACCTTGGGTTTTGGTGGCTTTGGACTATTGGGGAATTTGGGAACTTTGATTTGATGATTTGGGAATGTTTAGACATGTTTTTGGGAGGTTTTAAAAGGTTAAAACGAAGGAAAAATGATTGCCCCGAAGTTGGGCCGCGACCCTGTTCTTGGGCGCCGCGGCCCTTGTTCGAAGAAGCAGGTGTCAGGAAATTGGCCTTGCTGGGCGCCGCGGCCCTAGCCTTAGATAAACCCTGGGGGCCATGGCCCAAGGTGCTAGGGCCGCAACCCTTGCCCTGTTTTCACCTCGTTTGCTCGTTTTGACCCCGGAAACATGGTTTTGGGCCTCAGGATCATTCCTACTACCCGGATTAGTGAGGATTGATGTCTTGGAGGCTAAGTTTTAGTTCAAGGGTTGGTTTCAGAACTTGAACTCATTGGATCACCATTTTTGGTTGTGACTAGGTTAACACTAGAGGCTTGGAATCGGGATCGTTCTTGTGGCTCGTTTGTTGGTAACCTGTGCTTGGACTCAAGGTAAGAAAACTGCACCCCATATGTGACATGCATGGCTATGATTGATGCATGTTGGATGTTTAAATGTAAACATTGATAGCATAATGAATACTTGGCAATCTTGCCCATTTACATATGATTATTGTTGAGGCATGCTGGATGATTAAGTGTGATACATGTGATGCACGAGAAACATGTGATTAGGGCATGCCATGAATGATGAATATGAGATTGGTCAGAGCTTGAGTCTCTGCGTTTGTGCATGATCATAAATATGCTAGCAACTGTTTAGTAAGCATGCTGAATGCCCTATTCTTGGATAATTGGCATATGATACTCATTGAAAGCATTGCTTACTCATGCATGGCTCTGACTAATTAGTTAGAATTGGCAAAGGTGCTAGTATCAACTGTGAAGCTGTGGCTTATTAGTCAGGTTCGGCAGTGGTACTGGGCACTGGTCACATTGTGCTAACTCACTAGTCATGAAAACCCTAGTGAGTAGTGCAAGCTATGTCGATTGGACCTAATCGACCCTCTGCATTGAATGACTCAAAGAGCATTAATGCAGGACCGACCTCAAGTTCAATGAATATAAACAAGCATTTATCTAGCCAAGGGCTAGTCAAGTAGAGCCATTGCAGGAAATGGGCACTGGGCCCCTAGTGACTTGGTTGTCAGTCACTCAGTATGGTTTACCAGGACCTCAAAGTGATATTCACTCATCTGATCAGAGCTATGAGCTCTGTATGATCATTTTGATCATCATATGCATGGCTTGGGCATTGAGGCCCCAGTGACTTGCTTGTTGGTCACTCAGCATGGTTTACCAGAACCTGATGAAGGTTAGAGGCTTACCCAACAGCCAGCCTTCCACTTGAATTAGTGACTTGCTTGTCAGTCACTCAGTATGGTTTACCAGAACCTACCGAAGGTTAGAGGCTTACCCAACAACCACCCTTCCACTTGAATTAGTGACTTGCTTGTCGGTCACTCAGCATGGTTTATCATAACCTCTAGTGTTACGACACACTCATCTGATTAGGATTGACTTGATAGTCCTCCAATTCAGAAGGCCAGGATTTCTTATCCTGGATACCCCAGCATCTGTTTGAATTCATTTGCATGCTGAATAGAGCTATGAGTGCTAGGCATGCCAGATATGATTTGATATCATGATATGACTGTTTGTGAGCATATGAGTTTTCTTGCTGGGCTTCGGCTCACAGGTGCTTTGTGGTGCAGGTAAAGGCAAAAGGAAGCTAGACCATCATTGAGTTGGAGAGCTTAGGTGATGACGTGTACATATGCAGCTGCTCGACCAATACTTGGGCGAGGTTTGAAAGTGGAACTAGGGCTGAACCCTATTTTTCCGCTTAGAACGGCCTGTTGTAAACACTTTCTTGTATTAAACTCTGAAATTATATTTTTGGGATCCCAATGTATACAATAAACGTTCTAGTGAAACGTTATATCTTAACCAAAGTTTTTAATCCCTAAACCGCTAATCACACTTAGTTACACGTTTATGGCCAAACGACTCGATTAGCGAGTTTAGCACTGTTTGCAATGTGCACTGTAGCGGTCCCTGGAGTTGGGGCGTTATAGATTTTTTTTTAAAATGTAAAGGAAAATCCGAAAGGTGCAAGTCTTGAAACGGAAATCAAGTTTCTAGAGAAACTTGGTACATAAAATGTCTTTTCTAATTTTAAAATAAAACCGCTACTTAAAACTAAATGACACGTTCCAATAGCCTCCACATGTGAGCCCATCTAGTTTCCGGATAAGATGCTTTGCTCACTTCTGGCTTCCTTAGGTTTTGTAAACCCTGCAAGGAATTTGAAATGTGAATTGTTGATCTAGAATCAATCCACTATGTGTTAATCTTAACAATAGTCATATTAGATTCATAACATACGAATGAAATTGGATTACCTTTGTCGTCCATCCATTTCTTGAACTTGGCGCATTCCTTTTTCGCATGTCCCTTCTTTTTGCAGAAAAAAATACTTGATGGAATCCTTCTTTATTTCGCCTTGGGGAGGCACTTTATTTTTCCCCTTGTCATTCTTAGATGGTTTGCGTTTCTTTCCTTGGGTGGCCATGTGAGCACTTTCACCTTGTTCTTGTAGGAGCCTTGATTCTTCTTGTAGGAGCCTTGATTCTTCTTGAGAACACAAGGTTATCAGTTCATTGATACTCCATTTGTCCTTAGGTTTTGTAAACCCTGCAAAGAATTTGAAATGTGAATTGTTGATCTAGAATCAATCCACTATGTGTTAATATTAACATTAGTCATATTAGATTCATAACATACGAATGAAATTGGATTACCTTTGTCGTCCATCCATTTCTTGAACTTGACGCATTCCTTTTTCGCATGTCCCTTCTTTTTGTAGAAAAAAAATTCTTGATGGAATCCTTCTTTATTTCACCTTGGGGAGGCACTTTATTTTGCCCCTTGTCATTCTTGGATGGTTTACGTTTCTTTCCTTGGGTGTCCATGTGAGCACTTTCACCTTGTTCTTGTAGGAGCCTTGATTCTTCTTGAGAACACAAGGTTATCAGTTCATTGATACTCCATTTGTCCTTATGTGTTGTAGGAAATTTTGAAAGGCCCGTATTGAGGTGTGTTGACCCTTGATTTGGTCAACGACACGGAGTCAAGTAAAACGATAGAAATGAGATGAATTCAAGACAAAAAGATAAATGACACCAAGATTTACAGTGGTTCGGCCTCAGAGATGGTAATGACCTACGTCCACTTAGTGTTCTTATTAATGTATGAAAACTTATGATCAGTAAACTAGGGTTTACTGAGCTTCACAAGTTTAACAAAAGAAACAAAGTATTGCCGTAAAATAATAATTCTCTCTCCCTAGAAACCCCCCAAAAGATCCCCCAAATGAGCCATTTTAGTCTTATTTATAGGCTCATGGATCTCCTTATGGGCCGGTGGGCCTTGATTACATTTAATACAAGCTTATCTCAAATAATAATGGAAATTACAATTATCACATAAAGGCGAGATTACATGTAACGCCCTGGTTACTCCAAGACTGTTACTGTGAGCTTTGAACCGTGCTTAACTCGCTAATCGAGTTCTTTGGTGATAAACGTGCATCTAGGTATTATTAATAGGCTAAGGTGAAAACTGATAAAAATGAAATGATATATTTTATTTAAAACATAAAACTGTTCATGGGCCCATAAAAAAAAACGTCTACAAGTTATTTACAATCCAAAATGGTCATTACAGTGTAAAAATTACAACCTGCCGACCTAAGCGACAAAAATAGGGTTAACCCATAGTTTCTCCGAGAAACTCCTTGGCCGTGGTGGTCAAGCGGCCGCATATGTACACATCACCGCCTAAGCTCTCCACTCAAGGATGGGTGAGCTTTTCTTTCCCTTTACCTGCACCACATAGCACCCGTGAGCCAAGGCTTAGCAAGAAAACTCATTACTGCATGTATATAATATCAAATGATGATCATGATAATCGTATAGAGCTCATAGCCCTAAACATATGAGTGAATATCACTTCAAGGTTTTGGTAACCTTGCTGGGGCTTGTAACCCTAATCGGATGAGTGACTGATGAGAAAGTCACTAACTTAAACCAGATGAGTAAGTCACTAGCTTAAACAGATGAGTGACTAATGAGTAAGTCACTAGCATAAATCGGATGAGTGAGTCACTAACGTGAATCATATGAGTGACTGGTGAGTGAGTCACCAACATGAGCTCAGCACCCATAGCCAAGTGACGATGCAGTCACCTGGACCCTCTAGCCCTGGCTCTAAGTGACTAGTCATGAGACTAGACAAGCGCTTTCAGTATTCATCGAACTTGAGGTTGGTCCGGCATTAATGCTCATGATGAGTCATTCAATGTTGATATCGATTAGATCTAATCTTTATCGGCTTGTGTTAAACACGCTAAGACCTTTCTTGACTTATGAGTCAATACCATACGACTAGTGCTCTGTACTACTGCCGAACTTGACTAATGAGTCACAGCTTCACAGTTACTACTGACACTATTGTCGATTCTAACTAATGAGTTAGTGCCATTCACAAGTAAGCAAGATTTGCTAAGCATTTGATATGCAATCAACATGCCTCAATAATAACCATGCATGTCACATATGAGGTGCAATTTTCTTACCTATGGTTCGAGCGAGAAATAGTAAAAGGATGACCCTTGAGAACGATCGACCTTTTGATTCCTTAGCAGTCACCTAGTCCTAACCAATTATAACTTCCATTAATGAAAATCAACAATAAAAGGGTCTTGACCTAAACCTCATTCCCGGGACCCTGAATTGTACCCAAACGGTGAGTAGATTCGATCGTGAGCCTTAGGAATTGAAACCCCGCGCCAAAAACCCTAAAAAATGCATAAAATAAGAATATGGAAAAGCAGGGTAGCGCTACCCCCCTAGCGCCCCAACACCCTTGGCAAAGTGAAACCCCCTTGGCTAGCGCTGTAGCGCTACAACCAGGGTTTTCAACCCTAGTTTTTCCCTCCTTTGACACCACCATTTCCAACCTGAACAACAAGCTTCTAAACCTCATTAAAGTCCCAAATGAACCCAAAAACCATGTACATAAGTCCTAGGCATCATAACCCAAGTAACCCTAGCCAAAAACTCCCATCAATTCCCATTATCCAACCTAGAAATCCAAGCTGAAATCTAATAGAAAAACAGAACAAACCAGAGTTTTAATGGCTAGAAACTTACCTCAAGCTCAGTTTAGAACCCTCTTCAATGGTGGAACACAATCCTAAGCCCTCAAGCTTCACTTCCTTAGCTTGAATCCTCAAAAGAAGCTAAAAAATCCAAGGTGAAAAAGGAGAGAAATGATGTACGGGAGAGAAGAGAATGGTGCTCTATTTTGGCAAGGTTCTACAACCTTAAATGGCTAATATATATCTTAGGGTGAAAAGAACTTATTGCTCCTAAGCCTAATTAAAACCCTAATCAGCCTCCAAGGGCAAAATTGTCCTTTCCTGCCTATTTCGTTAATCTTAATTAACACCCTCCAATTCTCGTTATTTCCAATATTATCAAATACCAATAACTCATATCCCATTACCCTTTAATTCTCCGTAACATTCTAATCACCAAATTACCCCGAGACTCACCCCGAGCCCCGAACTCAATCCCGTAATGACCAAACCGCTAACTTGCACTCAAAGATCGTCTCATGTTGAATGACTCGAACAAATCCACATTATGATGTGGCCTCATCAATAGTTCACCAACATGCATGAAAATACACAGTTACGCCCTCAACGGGCCAAATTACCAAAATGCCCCTATGATGAAATGTGAACCCACATGCATTTATTTAACATCATATAATAATTCACATAAACATGCATATAATCATTTAATGACATAATAAATCAATTATGGCCCTCCCGTCCTACTAATCCGACCATAAAACCTCATTAGGGATTTTGGGGCATTACAACTATCCCCTCCTTACAGAAATTTCGTCCTCGAAATTTACCTGAACAGCTTGGGATACTGATTCTGCATGTCTGGCTCCAGCTCCCAGGTCGCTTCCTCGACCTTGTTGTTCCTCCACAATACCTTAACCAAATGTATCGTCTTATTCCTAAGGACCTTTTCCTTTCTGTCAAGTATCTGGACTGCCTGTTCCTCATAGGAGAGATCTACCTCAAGCTCCAGATCTTCTTTGCTCAAAACATGAGTCACATCAGATACATACCTCCGAAGAGCTAAAACGTGAAACACGTTATGCATGGTCGACAATGCCGGTGGTAAGGCCAACCTACAAGCCACATGACCAATCCTGTCCAGGATCTCAAATGGACCAACAAATCTAGAGTTGAGCTTGCCCTTCTTCCCAAATCTTCTCACCCCTTTCCATGGAGAGACTCTAAGGAAAACATAGTCTCCCACCTGGAACTCCACGTTCCTGCACTTGAGATCTACATAACTTTTCTGTATGCTTTGAGAAGCGAGCATCCGAGCTCTAATCTTCTCAATGGCCTCGCTGGTCCTCTGAACTACCTCAAGACCCAAGTATCTCATTTCTCCTACCTCATCCCAATGAATGGGAGATCTGCACTTCCTACCATACAACAACTCATAAGGTACAACCCCAATGATAGACTGATAACTGTTGTTGTAGGAAAACTCTATCAAAGGTAGATACATACTCCAGGATCCACCAAAGTCCAGCACACATGCTCGTAGCATGTCTTCTAATATCTGGATCGTCCTGTCATATTGCCCATCTGTTTGAGGATGATAAGTAGTACTGAACTTCAACTGTGTTCCCATGGCTTTTTGTAAACTCCCCCAGAACTTATAAGTAAAAGTGGGGCCCCGATCTGACACGATCGACCTCGGTGCTCCATGGAGGCGCACGATCTCTTTCACATAGAGATCTGCATACTGGTCAACTGTATATGTAGTCCTCACTGATAAGAAGTGAGTTGACTTGGTGTAGCGATCCATAATAATCCAAACTAAGTCATGCTGACCAACATTCCTGGGTAACCCCACCATGAAATCCATCGTGATGTCCTCCCATTTCCACTCTGGGATATCCAGAGGCTGCAATAACCCTGCTAGCCTCTGATGCTTAGCCTTGATCTGCTGACATGTCAAGCACTTAGCCACATATTCCACTACACCCCTCTTCATCCTCGGCCACCAATACAACGATCTCACATCCTGGTACATCTTCGTGGTGCCTGGATGCAAATAATAAGGAGTAGTATGAGATTTATCCAGAATCGCCCGTCTCAATGCAGTATCTAACGGAACACATATCCGACCCTTGTATCTCAACAAGCCAAAATCAGACACTGTATAATCTCTGGATACTCCAGCCAAAACATCCTCTCTGATCTTGATCAGCTGTGGATCATCCAATTGACCCTCCTTGATCCTTTCGAACAGTGTAGACTGTAGCGTAATATTGGCCAACTGGCCCACCAACAACTCTATACCAGCTTTGGTCATATCATCTGCTAACTCTTTGGCTATCAGCCTCACACTATAAATCTGCCCTGGACCCTTCCGGCTTAAAGCATCAGCTACCACGTTGGCCTTTCCTGGATGATACAGAATCTCACAGTCATAATCTTTTACCAACTCCAGCCAACGCCTTTGTCTCATATTCAAGTCTTTCTGTGTGAACAAGTATTTCAGGCTCTTGTGGTCAGTGTAGATCTCACACTTCTCCCCAAAAAGGTAATGCCTCCATACCTTTAAAGCAAAAACCACAGCTTCCAACTCTAAATCACGAGTGGGATATCTCTGTTCATACTCCTTCATCTGACGTGAGGCATAAGCAATCACCTTTCTTGATTGCATTAAAACACAACCCAAACCCTGATGTGAAGCATCGTAGTATATCACAAACTTCTCCTGGTCTGTTGGAAGACTCAGAACCAGAGCTGTAATCAACTTCTGCTTCAGTTCTTGGAAGTTGTTCTCACACCTGTTTGACTACACAAACTTCTGATTCTTGTGTGTCAGCTCAGTCAATGAAGTGGCAATCTTAGAGAACCCTTCCAAAAAACGTATGTAATAACCTTCCAATCCAAGGAAACTTCTAACCTCAGAAGCATTATTTAGCCTTGGCCAATCTCTGACTGCCTCGATCTTGGCTAGATCTACCTTAACCCCTCCTTAGTGACAATGTGCCCAAGAAAAGATATTTGAGATAACCAGAACTCACATTTCTTGAACTTTGCAACCAACCTGTGCTCCCCCAGTCTCAGTAGAACCAATCTCAAATGTTGCTCATGTTCTGACTCTGACTGAGAATAAACCAAGATATCAT
The DNA here is from genome assembly GCF_963169125.1 of Humulus lupulus. Lineage (NCBI taxonomy): Eukaryota > Viridiplantae > Streptophyta > Magnoliopsida > Rosales > Cannabaceae > Humulus > Humulus lupulus. Next base: position 32,865,595 of record NC_084799.1, read on the forward strand.
CGATGAAGACGATCACAAAATAGTCCAAATAATCCTTGAACACTCTATTCATCAGATCCATAAAAGCAGCTGGGGCATTAGTCAATCCGAAGGACATGACTAAGAACTCATAATGCCCATATCTAGTGCGAAAGGCAGTCTTTGGTATATCTCCCTCCTTGACCCTCAACTAATGATAACCAAAATGAAGGTCTATCTTTGAGAATACCCTTTTACCTTGCAACTGATCAAACGGATCATCTATCCTTGGCAAAGGATGCTTATTCTTAATTTTTAACTTATTCAGTTCTCTGCAATCAATACACATTCTCAAAGAACCATCTTTCTTCTTCATAAACAAAATTGGCACACCCTAAGGTGAGAAACTAGGTCTGATAAAACCCAAATCCAACAGCCCTTACAACTGTACTTTCAATTCTTTTAACTCAGCCGGGGCCATTCTGTAAGGTGCTCTAGACACTGGCCCCGTACCTGGTGCCAATTCTATCACAAACTCAACCTCTCTATGTGGTGGAAAACCTGGTAAATCTTCTAGAAACACATCTAGAAATTCACAGGCTAGTCTGGTCTCTTCTGGTCTCACTGGCATTGTAACGACCCAAATTCGCTAATAAGGCTTAAGGGCCTTGATTAGTGTGCCTGGAGGGCATAATGGGATTTTGTGTGTGAATTTAATGAGTTAATGCATGATTATGATTTAATGCATGTTATATGACTATTTGACTATTTGAGATGCATGACTATGTGTATTAGTATGCATGTAGACCTGATAGTCTTAGAAAGAGCATAATTGTAATTTGGCCATTTTGGGCATGACTGTGTTGATATTTGTGATCTGTGACTCAAGACGGTCCTAGAATGAGCGGGTTAGCGAAAAAGTCAAAGTGGGAATCTATACCCGGCTTGGGTTAAGCCTGGGGAGTTTAAATGGGAGTTTGGAAAATATATTGAGGTTAATCTTGACGATGAGGGATATATATTTGGTGATTAATCAGGTATTGGGTAGCAAGCGGGAAATTATTAGAGACACTCGAGGAATTAGTGGGAATTGGGTAAAATGACTAACATGGCCCTACATGGACAAAAAGGTTTAGAATTAATAGAGAGGGCATTTTGGTCTTTAGGCTTTTTAGAGATAAGTTAAATGAAGCTTTATACTTAGTGGAATTGGTAGAAAAAGAGTTATAAGGCTGTAGAAAAGAAAGAAGAACGAAGAAAAAAGGAAAAGAGAGAAAACAGAGGGGTTTTGTTTCAAAGGATCGGTTTGTGGTTCTCCCACCATTTCCCTTCATTTTTCTTGGAGCTAAGCTCAGTGGTGAGCTAGGGTAAGCTGAGCATCAAGGATCTTAAGCTAGACTTGAAGATTGGCAAGGGATTAGCAAGAACACATCAAACATTGAGGTAAGTTTTAGAAATTTCAGTTTTAGGGTTTGACTGGTTTGAGCTGTGTATTTAAGCTAAATAGATGGGGATTTTTGGGGAAATCAGGCCAAGGTTGAGAAGGAGCAAGCTAACGAGGTCTAGGGTTCAACTCTAGGTCGAATTCCCATCCACGGTATGATTTCTAAGTCCTTAACTTTGATGTTTGACTGAATTTCTGGGTTTAGGGTTCATTATGGTAGATCTTGAGTTTTGGGTTGCTTGAGCTTGGGTTATGAGTTCTTGGGATGCTTGGGATGAGTGTGAGGTGTTGATAAGTTTGTTTTTGGGTTTGGGAAAGATTTGGACAAGTTTGGGGTTGAAATGGTTGAAAGAAATCGCAGAAAACGATTTTGGGTGTTGCCTGTCTGCAACTAGCGCTACATCGCTAGTCTTTGGGCGCTGTAGCGCTAGGCCCTGTTTCTGGGGATGTGTGGTTCTGATTGTAGCGCTATAGCGCCCTCTTAAGAGCGCTGTAGCGCTGCACTGTTCACAGAAAGGGGTTTTTGGGCTTTTGTTGAGGGATTTTGACCTAGGGTTCGGGGCTCGATTCCACCACCTTGTTTTGTGGATCTAGGACTTCCCGGGGGCTCGGGATTGGTCCCGAGGCTAGGTTTTGGACTTGAGGTTTGGTAATGACTTTGACTTATGGATTTTTTTTAGGTGAGCGCTAGGGCTTGAGTAGGATCGTGCTCGAGGAGTCAGGTGATCAAAGCTATCGAATTGAAAGGTAAGAAAACCGTAACACCCGAGAACAGGGCATGGGCCCACAGTGTTATTGCAGGGCATGGCCCTAGATTGTATTACGTGCGAATGTATAACCTTAAATGAATTATTATATGTTTGAATGATTATTTCAAAATGTACTATATATGTGATTATAATGAAATGAACGGCTAAGGCCGAGAGCGGCGAAGGCCGAGAACGGCCTTGGGGCCGGAGGTAACACTTAGCACGTGGAGTGCTTATAGCCAGGGTGGGACCCAATGGATACATGAGTTATCCTTATGGTAAGGACCGAGACCCCAGGCTTTGGTAAGGCCTCTAGGGCGTCATGGCCGTGCTTGTTCAGTCTGATGGTTTTCCTATTTATCAGTGGATTATATGTCAGCTATATTCTATGCATATGTTATACTGTATGAGTTTTCTTGCTGGGCTTCGGCTCACGGGTGCTCTGTGTGGCAGGTAAAAGCAAAGAGTCAGTCAACGGCCATGAGTATGGAGAGCGTGGGGGCGGCGCGTACATGTTCGGCCTGCCTGACTGCTTTGGTTGGGGGCATTTTGTATATGGCTGTATTAACTTATTCTTTTGATAGTTAACCAGGTGTAAATCTATTTTTGAGTTGTAAATATTTTGTAAACCTTATTTTTGGGATCCCAGATGTTTGACACTTAATGTTTTCAATGAAACTAAGCATTTTCAAAGACTACACCCTTAAACTCTGGTTTAGTCACACTTTTGGTTTTAGAAACCTTGTAGAGTCAGTTAGTTGCACAATTTCCATTTTTGAACTCACTTAGTAACGACTCTAAGGTAGTAGGGCGTTACAGGCATGACCTGAGTGGTGTAACGCCCTAAACTCCAGGGACCATTACGGTGCACATTGCAAACAGTGCTAAACTCGCTAATCGAGCCATTTGGCCATAAACGTGTAACTAAGTATGATTAGCGGTTTAGGGATTAAAATTTTTGGTTAAGATATAACGTTTCACTAGAACGTTTACTGTATACATTGGGATCCCAAAAATATAATTTAAGAGTCTATTACAAGAAAATACTTACAACTAGCCAATCTAAGCGGCAAAACAGGGTTTAACCCTAGTTCCTTTCCTTCAAACCTCGGCCGTGGCGGTCGAGCAGCTGCATATGTACACATCGTCACCTAAGCTCTCCAACTCAAGGATGGTCCAGCTTTCTTTTGCCTTTACCTACACCACATAGCACCCGTGAGCCGAAGCCCAGCAAGAAAACTCAATATGCTCATGAACAGTCATACCACGATATCAAATCATATCTGGCATGCCTAGCAAACACAGCTCTATTTAAGCATGCAAATAAACTCAAATAATGCTGGGGAATCAAGGATAAGAAATCCTGCCCTCCTAATTGGATGACTATCAAGTCAATCCTAATAAGATGAGTGATTTAACACTTGAAGTTCTGGTAAACCATACTGAGTGACTGTCAAGCAAGTCACTACGGGGCTCAATACCCAAAGCCATGGAAATGATGACCAGAATGATCATACCGAGCTTATAGCCCTGAATGGTTGAGTGAATATCACTTTGAGGTTCTGTTAACCATACTGAATGACTGACAAGCAAGTCACTATGGGGCTCGGTGCCCATAGCAGTGTAACGAAACCGTTACCTGGGCTTTCCTACAATGGCTCTAATCAAATGAGTGACTGCTGAGTAAGTCACTAGCTTAAACAGATGAGTGACTGACGGGTAGTCACTAGCTTAAACAGATGAGTGACTGTTGGGTAAGTCACACAAGCACTTTTAGTTTTCTTCAAACTTGAGGTCGGTTCGGCATTAACGCTCTTCTGAGTCATTTAATGTAGATGTCGATTAGATCTAATCTTTGTTGGCTTGCATTGAACACGCTAAGGCCGATCCTGAATTATGAGTCAGCACTGTGTGACCAGTACAATTGCCGAACTTGACTAATGAGTCACAGCTTCACAGTTGATACTGACACCTTTGCCAATTCTGACTAATTAGTCAGTACCGTGCACAAGTAAGCAATGCTACCAAACATATGTCATATGTTGAATATTCAAACGTAGGGCATTCAGCATGCTTACTTAACAGTTGCTAGCACAATTATGATCATGCACAAACACAGAAACTCAAGCTCTGATCAGTCTCATAGTCAATATTCATGGCATGCCCTAATCACATGTTTCTCGTGCATCACATATATCACCGTTAAACATCCAACATGCATCAAGAATAACCATGCATGTCACATATGGGGTGCAGTTTTCTTACCTTTGGTCCAAGCACAGGTTACCAATAAACGAGCCACAAGCATGATCCCGATTCCAAGCCTCTAGTGATAACCTAGTCACAACCACAAATGGTGATCTAATGAGTTCAAGTTCTAAAACCAATCCCAGAACCAAAACCTAGCCTCCAAGAAATCAAACCCTACCAAATCGAGTAGTAGGAATGATCCCGAGGCCTAAACCCAAGTTCCCGAGGTCAAAACGCTCAAACGGGCTCAACACCCAACCTGAACCGCGGCCCCCAGCCATCCCAGGAGCAAGGGCCGCGGTGCCCAGCAAGGCCAAAGTGCCTCCTTCTGCTTCTTCGAACTAGGGTCGCGACCCCCCACCCAGAACCAGCCATAACCCTGATTTTAACCTTTTAAAACCTCCCAAAAACATACCTAAACACCTCCAAATCCAAAAATCAAAGTTCCCAAACATCCCCATGATCCAAAACCCATAAAACCCAAGCTTCAAATCTAACACAAAGTCCAATTCAAGCTTAAAAACTTTAAAAAAACTGAAAACTTGAATTACCTCCAATTGAGTTGTTTCCAACTAAATCCTTCGACTAATAAGCTTCTAATCTTTCCTAGGATCACTATGCCTCGATCCTCGCTTGATTCCGACTCCTAGAACTCAAGTTATCTTCGAAAATGCGATCGGGAGATGAAAATGGAACTTTGAGGGAGAGAGAACATACAGAACGTTCTTTTTATTTCTTAAAAGGTTACTTCAAGCTTAAGTAGCTTCAACCAAATCCTAATGCTCGGGGTCTCGAAAACACTCCCGGGGGAAAAATAGTCAAAACCTCCATAATTTCCCCCTGATCTTACTAACTCCCAATTTATCACCAAATATTAATTCTCATTACCCAATAACCCGATAATGCTCTAAATACCCCTTGACTCACTCCAAGTCAAGAATAAATCCCATTGTGACTTTCCCACTAGCTTACCTCCTAGGATCGTCTTGTGCTGAGTAACCCTAACATAACCAAACAATAATAAAGCACCACACACATATCACATATATGTCAAATATGCCCGAAATGGCCAAAATATGAAAATCACCCAATTACTCAGAAATGAGTTCACATGCATATTTAATACACCTAACACATGCATATTATCATTTAATAACACAATAAATAAATTATGGCCCTCCCGGCCTCCTAATCAAGGTCTAAAACCTTATTAGGAAATTTGGGGCATTACAACTATCCCCTCCTTACAGAAATTTCGTCCTCGAAATTTATCTAAACTGCCCGGAATATAAATTACGCACAACTGAATCCAGTTTCCCAGGTCATTTCCCCGACCTCACTGTCTCTGTAACATTACCTTAACTCAAGGTACACTTTGTTTCTCAGAACCTTATTCTTTCTGTCACATATCTGGATTGGCTATTCTTTACAGGGTACCTTAGCCTCAATTTTCCCAGATTCTCATAACTCAACTCATGAGTTTCCTTTAACCCATGTCCTCAGCATGGAAATACAGAACACACTGGGTACAACTGACAGTGCTAAAGATAAGGTTGATCCAAAGTCAACCTGACTAGTCCTATCCAGGACTCAAACTGTTATATTTTTCTAGGGCTCAACTTGCCCTTAACTCATCACCCCTTTCCATGTTGATACTTTTGAGGAAGATATAATCTTCTACCTGAAACTCTATGTTCCTACTTTTCAATTCAATACGACTTTTCCATTTACTCTGAGAAGTAAGCATCGAAGCTCCAACCTCTAATAGTTTCAATGGTCCCTGAACTACCTCAGGATCCAGATATAACATCTCACCCATCTCATTCCAATGAATTGGTAACGAACACACTTTACCACACCTTATCTCATAAGGTACCTTTTCAACACTGGATAACTCTCTTCATCTCTCAAAGAGATCTGAATACTGATTAGCTATGCTATTCATCCTTGCTGACAAAAATAAACTCACTTGGACTACTGGTCCATAATGACTTAATGCCAACTCATACTGGCCCACTAACCTGGGCAATCCCACCGCGAAACCCATCGCGATGTTTCCTTATTTCCATTATAAAATACTCAAAGGCTACAATGGTCTCACCAATTTCTGATACTCTGACTTGACCTGTTAACAGGTTAAGAACTTTACCATGCATTCCATTACGCCCTTCTCCATCTCAAGCCATAACTATGAAGCTTTCATATCCTGTCACATTCCCATGATGCTTGAATGAAGAAATTAAAAGAGTAGCATGAGATTCATCTAGAATCTCCCAATTAATCTTAGTGTCCATCGGATACCAAGTCCGATCCTTACACCACAGTAAATCCATACCTGACACTGTAAAATTCTTAGCTAATCCAGCTAAGACTTTCCACTCAATCTTTCCTATCTTTGGTTCACTTAGTCATCTTTTTTATATTATTTTATAATATAATATAATGTAATATTATATTATATTATAATATAATTTTTTAGATTAAATAAATGTGACAAAGAGAGTCACATATTGTAACATATAATAGAGAGTTACAATATTTAGATATATGAGATATATCCAAATAATGTAACATATTTGGTGTTACAAATTTGTAACTTCCAAATATTACCCTTTATTGTGTAAATTTGTTGTTACACAATATTGAGATGAATTTCATAAAGCCATATGTGATATAGCTATTAGAGATATGATTTTAATCCCAATAATGTGTTTTGAGAGTTACAAAATCATTTGGGAGGGTTTGGAACCGTTTGGAAAAACAACACAATTTTTAGTGCTGAAAATGGTCGGTGGCCGCGGCCACTGAATGTTGGTGGCCGCGGCCTGTGGGACAGAGGCTAGTGGCCGCGGCCACAGGCTAAAAACTGACCATTTTTTCAGTTTTTTCAATCTTTGTTGAACGGCTCAAAAAACCCAAATAACTCCCATATCTCATTTTTAATTCCATATTAATCTAATTAAACATTGGTAACAGCCATGGGGGTTGGTGGAATTTGAAATTCAAAGGGTGTCTCTAAACTCTATAAATAGGAGCCTATAGCTCACTTGTAAGACACAACATTTCTATCCATTAGAGCACTTGGCTAGAAACACCTTGAGGCTTGATAATTCCAGAAAGCATTTCCTATAATCTGTGAGAGATCCCTTAGTGCTTGAGTTAGAGGGAAATAAGTTTTTGGACAAAGGTTTCAAACCTTGTTCAAGTTGGTGATCCCCAACACTCTTCACTTTGGTAGTGTGAGTGAGAGTTGTTTATCTCTTGTTTCTTGTTCCTTTCTTTCATTCTATTCCTTTTCATCTTTATATTGTTCTTCTCTATTTACTTGTATTTCTTGTTCAAGAGTTGTAATCTTTTTCTTTTCTTTTGTTTCAAACACTTTACTTTATTTGTAACCTTTTGCTTAGAGTTGTATTTTACTATTCTCTTCTTCTTCATCATCTTCTTAATTTTCTTTGTTTATTTGTAATTTTCAGTTATAGAGTTGTAACTCTTTTTAATCAATCATTATTTATTTGTAATATATTTCATAGAGTTGTAATTTATTATTATTTCCATTGAGGCAAACTACATATTTTCCTAACAATCTTTCCTTTCTGGAATGACGACTGGCCCTACAAACCAACACGAGTCTTTCCAGCGTGCTTTGTCTTCACTCGCATGCTTCCTGGGAAAACTTCCCAGGAGGTCACCCATCTTGAGATTACTCCAGGTCAAACACGCTTAACTTTGGAGTTCTCAAGTGATGGGCTACCGAAAAGAAGATGCTTCTTGTTGATATAGGTAGTATCCATCAATCTATTTAAGCCCTCTTCAACTGTGTAGTCCCATACCTACACAGTCTTAGAATCATCACACTTGACCTTCCTCAGGAAGTGTGGGATTGCACAACTTTACCCGGCCTTTTCCCCTACGGATCACGGGATACTGACTGTCACAATCACCCACCCTTAGGGGTCCGATGTCCCCGTCGGCCACACTACCGGCTAGGTCAAGGCTCTGATACCATATGTAACGCCCCACGTCACTATGGCTGCTTTCTGGAATGACGACTAGCCCTACAAACCAACACGAGTCTTTCCAGCGTGCTTTGTCCTCACTCGCATGCTTCCTAGGAAAACTTCCCAGGAGATCACCCATCTTGAGATTACTCCAGGTCAAGCACGCTTAACTTTGGAGTTCTCAAGTGATGGGCTACCGAAAAGAAGATGCATCTTGTTGATATAGGTAGTATCCATCAATCTATTTAAGCCCTCTTCAACTGTGTAGTCCCATACCTACACAGTCTTAGAATCATCACACTTGACTTTCCCCAGGCGGTGTGGGATTGCACAACTTTACCTGGTCTTTCCCCCTACGGATCACGGGATACTGACTGTCACATGTGCATAAGTAATAACTCCAGCCAAAGTGGTGATACGAACATCTCGGGCTAATGTAGGCAGTAGCCCCTGGAGAAACCTCTCCCTTTTGGTCCTATCAGTGGGCACCAACTCCATGGCAAACTTTGCCAATCGATCAAACTTCAGGGCATACTCAGTCACTGATAAACTCCCTTGAAGTAATATGATAAACTACTAAGCTTTTGCAGCCCTGATGGCATAATTATAATACTTTTCATTGAACAAAGTCTGAAACTCTTCCCAACTCAGGGCATTGATGTTTTTGGTATGGGATATAACTTCCCACCAAATTCGGGCATCCTCCTAAAACATGTAAGTGGCACAGGCCACCCTCTCATTACCAGACAGCCTCATGAAGTCAAGGATGGTGGTAATCATGCTCATCCACTGCTTAGCTTTAGCAAAATCTGCACTGCCTTCAAATACTGGAGGTTGCTTTTTCCTGAACCTTTCATAAAGAGGCTCCCATTAGTTTCCAGTCATAGGCAGATGCTCAACTGCTAGCACCGATATAGGTGGTGCCTTAGGTACACTGGTTGATGCAGGAACCTGCTGTTGTCTCAAGAGGCGGAGTTCTTCTTCTTGCCTCAATATTGTGGCCTGCAGGTCATTAAACAATTGCTGCCAATTATCAAGAGCCGGCTATGGAATCTGCCTCTAGTCATTCTCCTGACCCTGCCTGTTATTCTAGCCTTGATCTTCCTGGCCAGCTGATGAATCTGTCTGTCTTGGAATCATTCTATCACTTACACTGTGCTGAAACAATCAATGCGGCCAGTTAAGCAGTGATAACAAAACCTCTTGCCGCCTCACGGTCCAAGATCAACAGATAATCACCTATTCCACAATTATACAGATATACAGATGGATACATGATCATAGCATTTAGCATTTAACACGTATCAAATAATAATTCACAATGAACAATACTAATGAGTATGTCCCAGCAATATCAATACTAATTAGCCCACTCTTGCTGATGGTGCAGTATTCAAGGCACAACCTTATCAAGGTATCTCATGTAGACATCTAAAGCATTTATACGATATTTAAGCAGTTAAATATATAACTACATAAATAATTACCAAACCATGAGTCCAGCTTGTCTTCAGTGGCGAGTGTACACGCCCAGCCAGTCTACAGGTGCCCTAAACCTTGGCATGCTCTGATACCAAGTTGTAATGCCCTGGTTACTCCAAGACTGGTACTGTGAGCTTTGAACCGTGCTTGACTTACTAACCGAGTTCCTTGGTTATAAACTTGCATCCAGGTATTATTAACAGGCTAAGGTGAAAACTGATCAAAAGGAAAGGATATATTTTATTTAAAACATAAAACTGTTCATGGGCCCATAAAAATAACGTTTACAAGTTCTTTACAATCCAAAATGGTCATTATAGTGTAAAAATTACAACCCGCCGACCTAAGCGGCAAAAATAGGGTTATCCCCTAGTTCCTCCGAGAAATTCCTTGGACGTGGTGGTCAAGCGGCCGCATATGTACACATCACCACCTAAGCTCTCCACTCAAGGCTAGGTGAGATTTTCTTTCCCTTTACCTGCACCACATAGCACCCATGAGCCAAGGCTCGGCAAGAAAACTCATTACGGCATGTATATAATATCAAATGATGATCATGATAATCGTATAGAGCTCATAGCCCTGAACAGATGAGTGAATATCACTTCAAGGTTTTGGTAACCTTGCTGGGGCTTGTAGCCCTAATCAGATGAGTGACTGATGAGCAAGTCACTAACTTAAACCAGATGAGTAAGTCACTAGCTTAAACAGATGAATGACTAATGAGTAAGTCATTAGCTTAAACCAGATGAGTGACTGATGAGTGAGTCACTAACGTGAATCAGATGAGTGACTAATGAGTGAGTCACTAACGTGGGCTCAGCACCCATAGCCATGTGATGATGCAGTCACCTGGACCTTCTGGCCCTGGCTCTAAGTGACTAGTCATGAGACTAGACAAGCGCTTTTAGTTTTCATCAAACTTGAGGTCTGTCCGGCATTAATGCTCATGATGAGTCATTCAATGCTGATGTCGATTAGATCTAATCTTTATCGGCTTGTGTTAAACATGCTAAGACCGTTCTTGACTTATGAGTCAATACCATACGACCGATGCTCAGTACTACTGCAGAACTTGACTAATGAGTCACAGCTTCACAGTCACTACTGACACTATTGCCGATTCTAACTAATGAGTCAGTGCCATTTACAAGTAAGAAAAATTTGCTAAACATTTGATATGCAATGAATGTCCACATTTAAACACTCAACATGCCTCAATAATAACCATGCATGTCACATATGGGGTGCAGTTTTCTTACCTCTGGTTCGAGCGAGAAATAGTAAAAGAACGACCCTTGAGAACGATCGACCTTTTGATTCCTTAGTGGTCACCTAGTCATAACCAATTATAACTTCCATTAATGAAAATCAACAATAAAAGGGTCTTGACCTAAACCTCACTCCTGGGACCCCAAATTGTACCCAAATAGTGAGTAGATTTGATCTCGAGCCTTAGGAATTGAATCCCCGAGCCAAAAACCCTAAAAATTGCCTAAAACAAGAATCTGGAAAAGCAGGGTAGCACTATAGCGCTACCCCCCTAGTGCCACAACGCCCTTGGCAGAGTGAAACCCCCCTGGCTAGCGTTGTAGCGCTACAACCAGGGTTTTCAACCCTAGTTTTTCCCTCCTTCGACACCACCATTTCCAACCTGAACAACAAGCTTCTAAACCTCATTTGAAGTCCCAAATGAACCCAAAAACCATATACATAAGTCCTAGGCATCATAACCCAAGTAACCCTAGCCAAAAACTCCCATCAATTCCCATTATCCAACCTAGAAATCCAAACTGAAATCTAATAGAAAAACCAAACAAACCAGAGTTTTAATGGCTAGAAACTTACCTCAAGCTCAGTTTAGAACCCTCTTCAATGGTGGAACACAATCCTAAGCCCTCAAGCTTCACTTCCTTAGCTTGAATCCTCAAAAGAAGCTCAAAAAATCCAAGGTGAAAAGGGAGAGAAATGATGTACGGGAGAGAAGAGAATGGTTCTCTATTTTGGCAAGGTTCTACAACCTTCAATGACTAATATATATCTTAGGGTGAAAAGACCTTATTGCCCCTAAGCCTAATTAAAACCTGAAACAGCCTCCAAGGGCAAAATCGTCCTTTCCTCCCTATTTCGTTAATCTTAATTAACACCCTCCAATTCCCGTTATTTCCAATATTCTCAAATACCAATAACTCATATCCCATTACCCTTTAATTCCCGGTAACGATCTAATCACCAAATTACCCCGAGACTCACCTCGAGACTCACCCCGAGCCTCGAACTCAATCCCGTTATGACCAAACCGCTAACTTGCACTCAAACATCGTCTCATGCCGAATGGCTCGAACAAATCCACATTATGATGCGACCTCATCAATAGTTCACCAACATGCATGAAAATACACAGTTACGCCCTCAACGGGCCAAATTACCAAAATGCCCCTATGATGAAATGTGGACCCACATGCATGCATTTAACATCATATAATAATATAATTCAAACAAACATGCATATAGTCATTTAATGACATAATAAATCAATTATGGCCCTCCCGTCCTACTAATTTGACCATTAAACCTTATTAGGGATTTTGGGGCATTACATTACATATCTATATAAAAAATATCTAATATACTGCGACCAGCCTGGTCGCCTATAAAATATGCCTTATGCTGAGTGAATTCTGTTCTGGTTGACGGTCGACCAGAACGCACCCACTTAAATAGTCATGCGCACCCGTGTGCGTATTTGACTTCCCACGTCATTAGATGCATCTTTTTTGGGTAAACATTTGCCTCCCAAGTTTATTTTAATGCGACCAGCATTTAATAAACTTACTCGATTAGCTTTTCGTCTGACCTGTCACATCTGTTCGTGCCTTTTCGAAAAAGTAAGCCATCATGACCGTTACAGTTTCCCAAAAATATTTTGACGGCTAATACGATTTCCAATGCATCGAAATCTCACCCCCATTATTACCTCTTTATCTTCACCACGATCAGTATAAATATCTCTCCTTTCTTACTTTTCACTTTTTACCGTATCCTTCTCTCTCCTCAAGAACTCAGAAAAATTCTTTAAGAAAAACCCAGAAAGCTTCAGTGATCCGAGACGCATTCGATCAGCTTAGAGAAACAACCTTCATGACGTCTTTGAAAACCGCCATCCAAGTAAGTTTTTGAACTCGTCTTCTCTGTGATCGGGCTCGTATGTAAAAACATGATAGAATAGGAATTTTAGGTAGTGAAAAACATTAGGTGAGGCTTAGAAATTATTGTAGGAAATGGGAATACTGTTTTAGGGCCCGAAATCGAACTGAAAATTCTATTTTACTGTTTTCGGAAAAACTGGGTTTTCCCGCCTTTTTTCGGAGTCGAAAAGTTTTCCTGAAAAAACTTTTCACTTCCACTTTTTGATCCATTTTTCCATACTGCTCTTATGTATTTAGTGTTTATGTTAGGAAGCTGTTGGTCGTATAAAAACTTAACTTTTATACACGAGAAGTGTTATCCTTACACTTCCTCTTCTTCTATCTATTGGTCATAGATTCTCATTTCCCCTTTACTCTTCTCAGATATTTATGCACGATCCTTGGGGAGGTGAGAGGCCAATAGACGATGATCTTCTCACGCTGTTGTTCGAAGATCAAGAACAACCATCATTGCCTCTCTCTGACTTTCAGTCTTCTCAACAAAACCCCACGACTAGCTCTCCAGACCGACAGCCACACATGGGTCGTGTTAAACATGTAGCTCGCAAGAAAAAGAAAACCACCCATTCTCCTTCTAACCATCCAACAACCGACACTGAGGGTGTTTCAAATGATCTTCAACTTGTAAATGTTGCACCACCAGAAATCTAACCCAAAGCCCGACCTCGCGATGACCTTCAACCAGAAGTTGATTTGTATGTCACACCTCCTAGTGTCATATCAACTAGGACGGTGTCAAGGTACCTCAAGAAGTACGATCTTCCTGGGGTGACCTTAATCAAACCTACCTCCGACCAATGGGCAAATGTGCCTAGAGGTGCCTTCAGCGCCTGATCAAGGTTCCACATTGAGGCAGGGGCAATTTTGCCCCTGCACGAATTTTTTCAAGGGGTGGCCAATTACTTCGAGGTCGCCCCCTTCCAAATTACACCCAATGGATATAGAGTAATACCAGCACTCTATATCCTTTATAACCATAAAAAGTGGCCTGTGCCCACACCACACGAGATCAACTATCTATTTGATCTCAAGTCCAACCCCAACCAGAACAACATAGGGTTTTTTATTTCTGTCACCAGGAATCAATTCGCATATTCCTGAGTGACGTCTCCTATAAATCAAATGTAGGAAAGTACTTCCAGAAGTACTTCTTTACGACGGACCTGGTCGCCGACAACTTGGCCTTCACCCGAGGAGGTATATTTCTTAATCTCTGGTCGTTTCTTTTTATTGGTTTTTCCTTCACCGTCCTTGGAACCTTGATGTTGTGTCTAGGTCCATGGTACCGACCAGACCCCACTCCAGAGATGGAGATGAGGCCTGTAACTCTGGCCAGCATGACGAATATTGAGAAGAACGTCAAGGAGCTGGTCACCGAGAGTAATCTAAGGCTGGTCGGCCTTTTTGCACCTTACCAGGAAGTGAAGGAGTCCACCGCGGGGAGTGCTACTGGAGATGAAATCCTCGAGCAGCAGCAGGATATGTCTCAACCCCCGAGATGGTGGGCAACGGGAGTGACAATTGGGAACCCTCCCGTAACCCTCAGGCTGCTGCTGCCCCTACCCAACATGGGAGAGGCAAGCAAAAACTTCCGGAGTACAATGAACCTGTACTCGAGCCTTCTGGCAAGAATGGTATTGACTTCTCACTCTTAGATAGATTGCCAATCCCCTGTCATTTATTTGACAGGGAAGGCAACTTTAAATTTATGATCAGTAATTTTAATTTAGTCTTCTTCGAGGTAGAGAGTGAGTGTAACAGTAGTTCTATAAATAATATATCGACTAGTAATAATAGCTCGGGTATATTACTTAGAATTTCCATTTTTCATTATTTCCTTGCTCTTTCAAATTATATTGTCTGATCGATTGTTTTTCTCTTGCAGTCATGCCTTCTGAGGAAGCCTTCGACATATACACCAATGCCAAAGCTCCTACGAGCAAAAAGAGAGCGAGCAAGAGGCATCCAGGGGAGAGCAACAACGATCCCTCCAAGAAAAAAGCTCAAACAGAGGATCCTCCAGTGCCTCACCTAGTGCCCACTCCTTCTAGAAATATGACACCTCCTCCTCCTCGCAGTATCCTTCCCTCCGAGCAGGCGAGGAGACCCTCGACCAACGACCCGCTGAGTAGCGCCTTCAACGCTACTTATGAGAAGCTGCAAAGGCTATCAAAGCACAGTCTTAGCCAGGAAGCCTTCTCGCATCTTCCTTCGCTACCAAACAACCAGATCATCAGCCGCAGACTGTCTGAAGTCCTCAACGTAAGTGTGTTTCTTCTTTTTTCTTTAATCGAACAACATTTTCTTTAATAGCCCCTGACTGGTTTACTTATATTTTTTTGTTTGCAGGGTATCCTCACCATAGGACACAGCTCGCGCCAAGCTAAGGTGATCGAGGCTAGATTTTCTGAGGAGATCAAGGCAGTCGAGGCCAAACATGCCAAAGAGATTAAGGCGGCCGAGGCCAAACATACCGAAGAGATTAAGGCGGCCGAGGCTAGAGTTGCCGACTTGAGCGAGGAGCTGAGGAGATGCCAAGAGTCGAGGGTCAAAATTACTGCTGTCAAGGAGAAGTTTAAGGAGGCTTCGGAGATTAACTTCAAAGAGGCCACCAAACTCCAAGATGGCCTGGTGATCAGCCAGAAGGAAACCGCCGAGCTGGAGGAGCGAATTAGACTGCTCGAGGGAACCAACTCTCGCCATCTGGAGAAGTTCAAAGGAGCGACTTTCAACTGCTTCTACTTGTTCTGGAAGAACAATCCAGAGGCAAACTTTGACTATCTTCCCGAGTAGGTAAAGTAGGCTGAACTGACCAAGTGTGCCTCTCGTCTAGCGGAGGAACAGAAAGCTTAGGAGTCCCCTGAAATCTCCTTGGCGACTGGCACCGAAGCCGTTAAAGAGGATGCAGGGACCACCGTTGACCAGCAATCCCAGCCAGATCTTCCTGCTGCTCAGTGATATATTTATATATATATATTTTTATATTTGTAACTAGAACATGCGAACTACGGTTCGCAATGTTAAGACAATTTTGCTGCTCAAGGCAACTATCCTTTTAATTTATTAATTTACATCCGAGCAGCAACTGCTCGTGGTGTAAAACATTTCATTTTGATATTATAATATTTTCTATTATTATAACATCTGTTCATATGACCGAACTTAGCATAGCACTTTGTTTTGATTTTACAAAATTTAAACTAAATTTTTTTAAAAATACTCTAAGTACCGTAGTATGCTTTCCCTTATTTCGCTCGTGTGTTTACATATGCCTATTGATATGCTTTGCTTGCTTAGTATCTTATATTCCCCCCAAGTGATTGAGGAGCTTAGGGTTCTTGGTCATATGCCATGACCGAGTCCTGTTCGAATATTACTACTCGTGTACTCATAATAAAAAATGGTAATATAGCAAAACAACACATGTAATGAGCAAATACTTGTAATAAATACAATAATTGGCAAGAATAACTGGCTGCGCACAGTTCCTTTTATTTCTCGTAATAAATGGACTAAATCGTGTTTGTACGACTGATAAAAAATTGATCTTACACTTGTAAACGACCAGTCAGATAATTGACTAGCCCTTATTCATAAACTTGTAAAAAGTGAAATTAATACAAGCCAATTCTTTAAAAAGAACTGTTTATTGATAATACTTGCGCAGGTGTTCACCATTCCAATATCGAGGAATGAGATCTCTGTTTAAGCAAGCAAGTTTATATGTGCCTGGTTGAAGAATTTCTTTAATCTGATACAGACCTTCCCAGTTTGGTCCGAGCACTCCGGCAGCTTGATCATGAGTGTTAAGGAAAACTCTTCTAAGTACCAAATCTCCCATGTTAAACTTTCTTTCACGTACTTTAGAGTTAAAATATCGAGCAACCTTTTGCTGGTATGCTGCTACTCGAAGCTGAGCTTGCTCGTGCCTTTCATCGACCAAGTCTAAGGACTCCATCAATAATTGATCATTAGTGCTTTGATCGTATGTCAACCTTCTATGTGATGGTGGGTTGAGCTCAACAGGAAACACTGCTTCATACCCATAAGCTAAGGAAAATGGAATATGGCTTGTTGTTGTTCGATAGGATGTTCTATACAACCAAAGTACTTCTGGTAATTGCTCTGGTCATGCACCTTTTGCTTCTTTGAGCCTTTTCTTCAGTGTGTCCTTTAGAGTCTTATTGACAGCCTCAACTTGTCCATTTGCTTGCGGATGAGCTACTGATGAAAAACTTTTTATAATCCCATGCCTCTTGTAGTAATCAGTAAAAATGTCACTGTCAAATTGTGTGCCATTATCCGAGAAAATTTTCCTTGGCAGCCCATATCGACACATGATGTTTTTGACAACAACGTTCAAAACTTTCTTGGTCGTTATTGTTGCTAGTGGCTCAGCTTCGGCCCACTTTGTAAAGTAGTCAACAACAACTGCATATTTGACATTCTCTTTTCTTGTGGGTAAAGACTTGATCAAATAAATCCCCCAAACTGCGAATGGCCACGGGCTTTGCATCTGTTTAAGCTCATTTGGGGCTGCTCGCGATATCTTGGAGAATCTTTGGCACTTGTTGCATTTTTGAACAAAATCTATTGAGTCCTCATTCATGGTAGGCCAGAAATACCCTCGCCTTAAGATCTTCTTTGACAAACTCTGCCCCCAGCATGATCTCCACAGAAGCCTTCGTGGACCTCTTGCATCACTTCCTTGAATTTCTCCTTAGAAACACATCTCACCAAAGGCATTGAGTATCCTCTTCTATACAAATTCTGTCGACCAGAATAAATCGAGCTGACTATCTATGAAGCATCCTCTCCTTGTTTCTATCTACTAGTAGCAATCCCTGCTCGAGATATTCAACGATAGTCGTCATCCATGTGTCTGTCGCTTGAATCACCAGTGAAGACTCTTCTGCTCGAATGCTTGGTGCCGACAAGTGTTCAACTGGCTCTATGTTCAAGGTGTCAGCATCTTTAGCACTTGCTAACTTGGCTAAAGCATCTGCCTTCGAATTCTGATCACGAGGAACTTGTTGGAGAGTATAATTTTCAAACTGTGCCAATAAGTCCTTCGTTTTGTTCAAATAAGTCACCATCTTGAGATCCCTAGACTGATATTCCCCCGTAATCTGATTAACTACTAACTGGGAATCGCTATATATTTCCAATGACTTTATATCCATGTCCTTAGCTAGTCTTAATCCTGCGAGCAAGGCTTCATACTTAGCTTCATTGTTTGACGCTGTAAAGTCGAATCTGATTTCACAATGGAATCGATGTCCTTTGGGTGTGATTAAGATCAAACCCACTCTTGCATTATGCTCATTGGAAGAGCCATCTACAAACAAATTCCAGGAAGGAATTTGATTTTGACTTTCCATTTCTTCCTTGGTTCGCCAATTGGGATCCCGGTGAATTATGTGACAAAGTCTGCTAGACTGCTCGTGGAGAATAAGAAATGTCAAACTGCCCCAGTTCGACTGCCCATTTTAACAATCGACCAGCGACTTTTGGTTTCTGCAAGACTTGCTGTAATGGTTGGTCAGTGAGCACCACAATAGGGTAAGCTTGAAAGCAAGGTCGCAGCTTCCTTGAGGCCAAAATCAAGCAATAGGCTAACCTTTCAATGGGTGGATACCGCAATTCTACTCCCATTAACCTCTTGCTCACATAATATACTACTTTCTGAACGTTGTCTTCTTTTCTGATCAAAACAGCACTAGCAACATACTCTATGACTGCCATATAGATGAACGAAGTTTCTTTTTCAACTGGTTTGGACAAGATTGGGGGTTGTGACATGTGGGACTTTAACGCTTGAAAAGCCTGCTTGCACTCTTCTGTCCATTCAAACTTCTTGTTTCCCCTGAGTAGATTGAAAAATGGGACACACTTGTCCGTTGACTTGGTTATGAATCTACTCAGGGACGGCGATCCTCCCAGTTAGGCTTTGAACATCTTTAATCCTGGCAGGAGACTGCATCTTGATCAGGGCCTGGATTTTTTCATGATTAGCTTTGATTCCTCGCGAGTTTACTATGAATCCCAAAAATTTCCCTGATCCAACAGCAAAGGAACACTTGAGGGGGTTTATCTTCATCTGATATTTGTTCAGGATGTTGAAGCATTTTTGAAGGTCCTCGATGTGTTCTTCTACTTTCTTTGACTAAACGAGCATGTCATCGACATATACTTACATACTAACGCCGATCAGTTCTTTGAACATATGGTTGACCAGTTGCTGGTAGGTCACACAAGCGTTTGTCAAACTGAAGGGCATTACTTTGTAGCAGTACAGCCCTGTATCTGTTCGAAAGCTAGTGTGATCTGTTAGGAAAACTTTACAGGATCTTTATTTATTTTCATGTATATCTAATATTAAACAAATTAATACGAGATAGCCTAAAACATGTTTCTAAAATTGAATTCAAAGAGAAACAAAGAATAGAATACTTACAGTATACGCAACAGAATGAAAGAGTCCGTCCTTCAGTTTCTCTAACTCTTGTATCCTCTCTGTCGCAGAGTATTATCAAGAAACTGAACCGATCTTCAATTTTCTTCACAGCCTTCCAATGTATCCTTAGAATCACCTAGACTAGTGTGGGCAATTCTCAACACATGAGATATATACAGAGAAGAAGAAGAGAAAATAATCAAAGAGGCTTAGAAAATGACTTGTGTTTAGAGAGAATCTAAAACTATCAGAAAACCAGTGATTAAACTTATCTGTCGTCTCAGAAATCATAACTTCTGACTTCTCTCTAAGCACTCCTTTTATAGACTCAATTATGCCATTTAATTTAATTAAAAAATCAATAAAATAATAGCCATTTTAAAGCCCTAGGTCAAAATTATCATGGGCTTTAGGCCCGTGAAATTTCTCATTTGATTATAAGCCCATTGGACTTAAAAACAAGGCCTGTATTATTTTTAATTGATTTAATTAATTAAATAATTATTTAAATCCTTTACCAAATTAATTATTTATAATTTGAACCTTGATTTAAACTTATTTATTAATTTAGATACCAATTTATTTTAATTAATAAATCTGTCATAATTTCTCTTTTCTTCTCAAAATTACACAACTCTGTGAAACTATCCAAAATTGACCTGGTCAACTTTGATAATTCTAATTGATAAATAAATCAATTAATTGAGACTACTAGATAATTTTCTCCAAGGTATAATGGGGACCATGGGCCTATGAAATCAAGCTCCAATAAGTTATCATAAATCTAACAAATATATTTACTAACTTATTAATTCCTCGTGACTCCACTATAGACTCGGAATTGCACTCTTGAATTCATAGAACGCTCTATAACAAATATAGATACACTATTAATTATCCATTTTTACAACCATAATTGTCACTCAATCCTCCATAGGCGGTCTACAATGAGATGGGACTAAAATACCATTTTACCCCTCTTTGTATTTTATCCTTAAAACACTTAGTTCCTTGTAAATGATATTTCAGTAAACTAATTTAATTACTGAAATGAGATCTTTATCATTTAACACCTTGAACCAAACTAAAAGGAAACCATCGTTTAACTTCTTCATCCGAAGCTATAAATGTTCATATCTATGATTAACACTCCCACTCAATTATACTACCGAGTTCCCAAGATGTAAGTATGGGCTAGTCCGTAGGGTAAACTGGCAACGAACAAGTCAAAGAACTCAAATAATACAATCAGTTAGAATACTAACCACTCAGAATTGAGATTGAATTGACCTATGGCCAACTATATGATATGACTAGAATAGATAATAACGGTATGTTTACTTATCTTATCAACTGTCAATATCGGTCCAGACCGATGTAACAAATACATTCGTTCTTATCTACTTTGCTAATGTTCTGGAAAGAACATAACACTATAATGTGTAAGTAGACCATATCGTAGATTGGCAAGTCAGTGTAAATCCTGTGCACTGACTAATCTTAGGACTAACTTATTTTGAACATATAATCTTATTTATATTCTACTGTGATTACGTCACTATAAATAAGATTAGCTATATGCTCGGGATTTAATAGAAGTTTATATTAAACAAATAATCATGAAAATAAAACATGTGAGCAAAGTGATTGACCAAGTCAAAAAATGATTTATATTCTTTTATGGATAATAAAATGAGATTACAAAGATTTTGGGTTGTAATTAGGGCATAAAACCCCAACAAACTCCCACTTGCACTAATTGAAACTAATGCCTTAATTCTACTAATCCTGTCTCCTTGATATGCTTATCAAATGTAACTTCTGGTAGTGTCTTTGTAAACGGATCCGCAAGATTGTATTCAGTTGCAATCTTCATAACCTTCACATCTACCCTGGCCACATATTCTTGAATAATGTGATACTTCTTTTCTATATGCTTACTCCTCTTGTGACTTCGAGGTTCTTTCAAGTTGGCTATCGCTCATGTATTGTCACAAAACAACACAAGCGGTTTATCCATTTCTGGAATAACACCAAGATCTGAATATAACTTCTTTAGCCAGACTATTTCCTTAGCTGCTTCTGACGCAGCTATGTACTCAACCTCCATGGTGGAATCTGAGATTGCAGACTGCTTTACGCTTCTCCATATCACAGCTCCACCCCCAAGAGTAAACACCACTCCAGAAGTAGACTTCCTGTCATCGACATCAGTCTGAAAATCTGAATCGGTGTAGCCTGCAGGGTTCAGAACACCACCCTTGTAGACTAACATATAATCCCTAGTCCGTCTCAAATACTTCAGGATATGCTTAACTGTTATCCAATGTTCCGGTCTTGGGTTTAACTGATACCTACTTACTACACCCACTGCATAGAAGATGTCTGGTCTAGTACACAACATGGCATACATCAGACTTTCAACTGCAGATGCGTAAGGAACTTTTCTCATTGCATCTTCCACTTCAAGAGTCTGGGGAGACTGCTTCTTTGAAAGATGAATTCCATGGCAGGATGGTAGACGCCCTTTCTTGGAATTTGTCATTGGGAAACGTCCAAGCACTTTTCTCATTGCATCTTCCACTTCAGGAGTCTGGGGAGACTGCTTATTTGAAAGATGAATTCCATGGCGGGACGGTAGACGTCCTTTCTTGGAATTTGTCATTGGGAAACGTCCAAGCACTTTATCTATGTAAGATGCTTGAGATAGAGCTAAGAGTCTGTTCTTTCTATCCCTAATGATCTGGATACCTAGAACATAACTTGCTTCACCCAAATCCTTCATCTAGAATTGAGTGCTCAGCTAATTCTTCACATCTGATAATTTCTTAACATTGTTTCCAATGAGTAAGATATCATCTACATAAAGAACTAGGAATACCACTATTTGATTTGCCTTCAGTTGGTAAACATAGGGCTCATCAATATTTTGTTCAAAGCCATAGGATTTGATTATTTCATCAAACCTAAGATTCCAGGAACGAGAAGCTTGCTTAAGTCCATAGATGGACCTATTCAACTTGCAAACTTTTCCTTCTTGTCCAGCTACTTTAAATCCTTTTGGCTGATCCATTTAAATGACTTTGTCAAGCTTTCCATTAAGAAAAGCTGTCTTGACGTCCATTTGCCATATCTCATAGTCGAGAGCGAGTGCTATGGATAGGAGGATGCAAATGGATTTGAGCATGGCTACCGGACTAAAAGTTTCCTCATAGTCCACGCCTTCTCTTTGGGTATAACCCTTTGCCACTAATCGAGCTTTATAAGTCTCGATATTTCCATCAACACCTCATTTCTTCTTGTAGATCCACTTGCACCCAATGGCCCTAAAGTCACTAGGTGCTTCCACAAGATCCCAGACAGAATTTGAGTACATGGACTCCATATCTTGTTTCATGGCTTCGAGCCATAGTTCCTTTTCAGGGCTAGCCATTTCTTGTTTGAAAGACAACTGATCATCATCACTAGTGTCACCAACAACCATATTGGTTTCACCATCCAAACCATAGCGAACTGGTTTCCTAGAAACCCTCCCACTATGACGAGGCTCCGTGACTGTTTGCTCAGGAACAGTGGTACTTTCTTCATTTAAATTGACTTACGTCGGTTGGACATGAAGAGTGAGAATTTCATCATCAACTTGCATTGATGACGATGGAAAATTAGTTGGAGTCAATTATTTAACCATCTCCTCTAAAACTACTTTGCTGCGAGGTTTAAAGTTCTGGACATAGTCATTTTCCAGAAAAGTAGCATTTGTAGAAGTAAACACTTTCTTTTCTGAATGACTATAGAAAAATCCACCACGAGTACCTTTAGGATAGCCAACAAACATGCAAACTTTAGTTCTCGATTCTAGCTTTCCCTCATTTTTCCTCAGGACGTGAGCGGGACACCCCTAGATTCTATAATGGCGTAAACTAGGTTCGCGACCATTCCAGCGTTCTAAAGGTGTTTTGGGGATTGATTTAGATGGCACGACATTGAGAATGTCGTTTGCGGTTTCAATTACATGTCCCCATAACGAAGTTGGTAGAGTTGAGTAACTAAGCATGCATCTAACCATTTCCAATAAGGTTCTGTTCCGGCATTTCGCTAAACCATTTTGTTGCGGAGTACCTGGGGCAGTAAGCTGTGATAAAATCCCAAGTTTAGTTAAATGATCTTGGAATTGCATATCCAAATATTCTCCACCCCTATCAGATCGCAATATCTTTAACGTTTTGGAAGAGTCCTGGGTTATCTCAAGAAAACCAAAGGACTAAGCCTTCACTACTCCAAATTTCCTTCGATATTAGAAGGATATACAGATGCAAGTTGGATATCCAATCTTGGGGACAACTTGTCCAAAAATGGTTGGGTATTTACACTTGGTGGAGGTGCAATTTCTTGGGGTTCCAAGAAACAAACCTGTATATCTCATTCCACTATGGAAGCGGAGTTCATAGCTCTAGCTGCTACCGGCAAAGAGGCCGAATGGTTAAGGGATGTGTTGATAGAGATTCCCCTAATCAAAGAGAATGTATCTACTATATCGATACATTGTGATAGCCAAGCGACAGTGGCTAGAGCATACAATGGAGTGTATAATGGGAAGTCTAGACACATTAGTCTAAGACATGGATATGTAAGAGAATTGATTCAAAGAGGAGTCATCTCAATATCCTATGTGAGAACAAGTGAAAACCTGGCGGATCCTTTCACTAAGCCACTAACAAGGGATTTAGTGGCTGCATCATCTCGAGGGATGGGACTTAAACTCCCTAAAGAGATTCACGATTGATGGTAACCTATCTTAACACTCGTTATTCAACCAGTGTTAGGTTCAATAGGTAATAACAAGTCAATCAAGTGAATATTAATTGTACTAAAAACAAGTCCCATATGAGATATTGAGTACTTGTGTGTTACCAAGTGGAGGGTTAAAACTGAAAGATTTTTTAATAGAATTCAGTCTTGTAAAGACAAGTATTTTTGGTAACAAAATACTGTAAGAATTCTACCTATATGGACCTAGGGGTGGTGCCGCCTCTCATGAGAATTGGGAGTATTCTCAAGAACGTTCGTGAATGGAAAGTGCACATGGCCATTAACGGTGCAAAGCAAGACATAGAGGTCTCAAGTGAATATCGCAAAGGTGTGTGTATTATCACCGATTTGTCATCATGAAAAGATGGTTCAATGCCTAGTGCAACCAAATTTTTGACAAATTTTGTGATAATTACACTACAGTAAAGTTCAAGTTGAAAAACACTTTACTTTATGCATCAATGCAATGACTCCTATAAGAGAGAGTTCTTATTTAATCAAGTGGGAGATATGTTATATTTTTAAATATAATGATTGATTAAATAAGTGTTACAATAGATGACTATTTAATCTAGTGGGGGAATGTTATATTATTTTATAATATAATGTAATATTATATTATTTTATAATATAATGTTTTAGATTAAATAAATGTGACATAGAGTGTCACATATTGTAACATATAATAGAGAGTTACATTCTTTGCATATATGTGAAATATCCAAACATGTAACATATTTGGTGTTACAAATTCATCACAAATTTGTAACTCCTAAATATCACCCATTATTGTGTAGATTTGTTGTTACACAATATTGAGATGAATTTCTTAAAGCCATATGAGAAATGGCTGATAGAGATGTGATTTTAACTCCCATATTGTGTATGGAAGTTACAAAATCAAGTGGGAATAAATTGGAACGTTTTGGAAAAAACTTAAAAAAATTGGTTGCTGAAAATGACCAAGGGCCGCGGCGCTCGAAACAAGCGCCGCGGCACTAGTGGCTGACAGCTTCATACAATTTCGGTTTTTATCCAATTTTGAGCGATTCCAACGGCCAAGTAACTCCCAAATCTCTATTTTAATTCCTTAAAACATCCAATTAATCATTGGTAACAGCCATGGGGGTTGGTGGAATTTGAAATTCAAAGGGTGTCTCTAAACTCTATAAATAAGAGCCTAATGCTCACTTGTAAGACACAACATTTCTATCCATTAGAGCACTTGGCTAGAAACACCTTGAGGCTTGATAATTCCAGAAAGCATTTCCAAAATCTGAGAGAGAACCCTTAGTGCTTGAGTTAGGGGGAAATAAGCTTTTGGACAAAGGTTTCAAACCTTGTTCAAGTTGGTGATCCCCAACACTCTTCACTTTGGTTGTGTGAGTGAGAGTATCTTATTATTTTGTTCTTGTTCTTTCTTTTTTTCTTCTATTGTTTTTCGTCATATCATTTTTGTTATATTTACTTGGATCTTTGCTTAAGAGTTATAATCTCATCTGCATCTTTCCTTTTACTACCTCAAGTTTATTTGTATCTTTTTGTCAAGAGTTGTATTTTCTGTTTCAATCCTCTTCTTCTTCTTTCTCTAATCTTATTTTGTATTTTCAGTTATAGAGTTGTAACATTTTATTTAATCAATCCTTGTCTATTGTAATATTTTGCATAGAGTTGTAATATTTTCTTACCATTTCCATTGAGGCAATACATATTTTCCTAACAATAAATACGTCATATTATCGTTATCGGTCTTTTGTTGTTTATTAGTCCTAGGTTTATCTACTTTGAATAAATCATTATTAAGAGTGAGGGGTTCGTTAGGTCGTCGAATATAAAGTCCGTTTTCCAAACATGCAATACACAATTATGATCCGTTGAAATAAATAGATATATTAAAATTTGTGAAAGTCATAACAAATCGTTCTAATTGCAACATGGAAACTGAAATTAAATTTCTACTAAAATCCGGAATAAAAAATACATCTTTTAAAATTAAAAATTTATTTTCGAACTTCAGACGAGCTCTTCCTCTAGCTTGGACCGCAACGAACGCTCCGTTCCCAACTCTAAGCTTTAAGCCGCCTTCGTTCACTTCCTCCCACGATTCAAGAAGCTGTAAAGAATTACAAACATGGTTAGTAGATCCAGAATCGATAATCCAAATAGAGTTATCATTCTCTAAAACACACATTTCCAAGATAAATGAACTATAATCATTACCTTTGTTTTTATCTGCTAGAAACTTGGGGCAATCCTGTTTTCAATGCCCCTTCTCTTTGCAGTGAAAACATTTACCTTTACCTTTCTTGTTTTTGTATTTAGGTTTCTGTGCACTTGGTTGTGCACTCGCCTTTGCAGGCTTGGGGTTGTTTATTTGTCCACCTTTCCTCTTGTTTCCAGCTTTCGAAGACGAAGCTGGATGAGCTTCAACCTTAGCTAGATCAGCAGCAACATCAGTAGTCTTATTTTCACCTCCTTTACTAGGTTCACCCATGACAGGTTCAATAATCTGAAGCTTGTTCATGAGCTGCGTCAGACTATGGTCGAGTTGAGCACGAACATGCAGACACGGTGCCATCCGAGAATTTACGGTGCCATCACGAACGTGCAGAGACGGTGCTATCCAAGCATTGACGGTACCATCACGAGCATTGACGGTGCCATCACTAACGTGCGAACACGGTGCTCGATCTGGGGATTCCTCAATCTTGACGAATTCAGAGTTGTCACTAATAACTCTATGTTGGTATTCTGCTTCTAATTAAGGAAGTTTTCTCCAGTGAGTTTCTCCATCGAAAGATGAGAAAGGATGGGAGTAGACACAGACACTACTTAGCTTAAAACTACCAATTATCAATAAAATATAAATCAATCACATTTGCTCAATAAAACTTCTATTCACACAAATTTCAAGAAATAACACAACATATACCAAAATATGTAAGATATGAGAAAAAAATTCCAAAAACAATCATATCTCTATTTCTTTAGGGTTTTAACTAATCTATGATATCCTTGTCCCGGTTGGCGAGAGTAAAAAATACCACTAGTTAAATAGAGTTGTAAACTCATTTAATAATGGACACCACTATTAACAACCTACTATTCGATCAAAATAAGAAAACAAAATATCTTATTTTAGAGCTAGACCCACGGTTTCGATAATCATAGATTTAGTCCTAGTAGTCACCGTAGGGGTGAGTCTAGTAGAATTTGACCTATAGTTATCTATCTTTCGAGATCTAACCTTGTCAAAATAACTAATGAACACCTTCCGTAGGGGGACGAATCAAAGCGTCTCGAGGCCCCATTAAGCTATTGACTATGTTAAACTAACGGTATAGATTGAATAAAATTCTTAAAATAAGCTCATTATAAAATTAAAAATAGTATTTTTATTATTTATTTTTAGAAAATTAATGACTATGGTTTTCCAACAAAAAATTAAACAAATTAAAATTTTTAAAAACCAAAGTCCTATAATTTCTTATTAACTCTAAAGTTTCTCATTGAAACAAATTCAATTAATTTAGAATTAATTTGTTGCTAATCAATATTTAGGTTTAACTAATATAATGAACCTATACAATTAAGTCCAACTTAGGTAAATGAACCTTAACAATTGGGCTTGTATGGAGGAGGGCTAGGTCCAGTATGTCGTTCCCACTACAAATGTCCCCTATCTTCCATACAAGAGTCTAAAAGACAGGAATTTAAACCTTTATTTTATTAATTGTTATAAATTGATTAGGCCCACTATAGTCATGCAAAGCAAATGAGCCTTCACAAGTGGAATCACCCACAAGAGATGAATTTAAATTTTACATTTTCTAATGGGCCCAAATAAAACCTATCATTTTATGAATATTTTATTTGGCAAAAACCATATATCTAACAAACATATGGGCCACTATATGCATCTAAGCCTAATTGCAAAAATACCACATATAGTGCAAACATACATGTTATAATTGGATGGGCCTAATCATGTTACTATATGAGCAATTCTATGAATTTATGCAAAAATACCACAATTAATTATCTAGAATTTTTCCAAAAAAATTCAAATTAATTAAATTTTTACAAAAATAAGTCAATTTAAATTAAATTTATCAACAATTAACAATAATTAATTTAAATTTCATTTATCAACAATCAACTTGGTTTTATGTTAAATTGAAAAAAAATATTAATTTAATTTAAATAGGATTTATCAACAATTAACCAAAGTTAATTTAAATCCCATTTATTAAAAAAATATTTTATTAATTGGTTGAAAAAAATTATATATTTCAAAATTTAACCAATTTTAAATTTTAAAATCAATATCTTAACTATTTTCCAAAAATATCTTGTGTTGTTATAACTATTAGCTAATATTTTAACCATTTAAAAATAATAAAATATAAATAGTTCTAACAACCCTAAAATATCTCAAAATAGTTAATCAAATTCAAATATCCATAAAAATATCTAACTAACAATATTCAAATTTTAAATAATTTAAATATTAAATACTATAGAATAAAAAGATATTTATATTTTCAAATAAATATTTAATAAAAAAATCAAGAATTTAAATGAAAATATCTCAAATATCTAATATCATAATTCTAATATTTTAATATATTAAAAGATTTAAAATTAAGTTGTTAGTCTATTTTTAAATTTGAATTTGATTTTTTGTAGAAAATATTTAATTATTTAAATCTCAACTAACAAAAATATCTTATTTAAAAAAAATTTAAATGATAAAACAAAAAAGATATTTTTGGTTTTGATTAGAAATAATTTATTTCCACAAATTTAATTTTTCTTTAATTTAAAAAAAATTAAAATTTTTTTAGATGAATAGTACCCGCGGGTACTGTTCACCGTGGTTGTGCGCGCACGCATGGGGAGCCAGGCCAAATTTTTCCAAAAATTTTTTTTGAGCAATTTTTCAAACCAAAACCATTTTATAATTAATTTTTAACATGTTTTATACAAAATAAAGCATATATAAAATTAATATCATAGAAAACACAACAAAATAACCTAAAAAATTGCTAAAATTCACATAAAATCAATATGCTTCATAAAAACATGAAAACCATCCAATTATTCAAACATATCAAATAATCCAATTTTAAACATGTTCATGCATGAAAATAAAGATTACCAAAGTCTCTGAGGCCGGTTGTAAGGAAAACTTTACAGGATCTTTATTTATTTTCATGTATATCTAATATTAAACAAATTAATACGAGATAGCCTAAAACATGTTTCTAAAATTGAATTCAAAGAGAAACAAAGAATATAATACTTACAATATACGCAGCAGAATGAAAGAGGCATTCATTCAGTTTCTCTAACTCTTGTATCCTCTCTGTCGCAGAGTATTATCAAGAAACTGAACCGATCTTCTATTTTCTTCACAACCTTCCAATGTATCCTTAGAATCACCTAGACTAGTGTGGGCAATTCTCAACACATGAGATAGATATAGAGAAGAAGAAGAGAAAATAGTCAAAGAGGCTTAGAAAATGACTTGTGTTTAGAGATAATCTAAGACTATCAGAAAACCAGTGATTAAACTTATCTGTCGTCTCAGAAATCTTAACTTCTGACTTCTCTCTAAGCACTCATTTTATAGACTTAATTAGGCCATTTAATTTAATTAAAAAATCAATAAAATAATAGCAATTTTAAAGCCCTAGGTCAAAATTATCATGGGCTTTAGGCCCGTGAAATTTCTCATTTGATTATAAGCCCATTGGACTTAAAAACAAGGCCTGTATTATTTTTAATTGATTTAATTAATTAAATAATTATTTAAATCCTTTACCAAATTAATTATTTATAATTTGAACCTTGATTTAAACTTATTTATTAATTTAGATACCAATTTATTTTAATTAATAAATCTGTCATAATTTCTCTTTTCTTCTCAAAATTACACAACTCTGTGAAACTATCCAAAATTGACCTGGTCAACTTTGATAATTCTAATTGATAAATAAATCAATTAATTGAGACTATCTAGATGATTTTATCCAAGGTACAATGGGGACCATGGGCCTATGAAATCAAGCTCCAATAAATCTAACAAATAAATTTACTAATTTATTAATTCCTCGTGACTCCACTATAGATTCGGAATTGCATTCTTGCATTCATAGAACGCTCTATAACAAATATAGATGCACTATTAATTATCCATTTTACAACCATAATTGTCACTCAATCCTCCATAGACGGTCTACAATGAGATAGGACTAAAATACCATTTTACCCCTCTTTGTATTTTATCCTTAAAACACTTAGTTCCTTGTAAATGATATTTCAGTAAACTAATTTAATTACTGAAATGAGATCTCTATCATTTAACACCTTGAACCAAACTAAAAGGACCATCGTTTCACTTCTTCATCCGAAGCTATAAATGTTCATATCTATGATTAACACTCCCACCCAATTATACTACCGAGTTCCCAAGATGTAAGTATGGGCTAGTCCGTAGGGTAAGCTCATAACGAACAAGTCAAAGAACTCAAATAATACAATCGGTTAGAATACTAACCACTCAGAATTGAGATTGAATTGACCTATGACCAACTATATGATATGACTAGAATTCATAATAATGGTATGTTTACTTATCTTATCAATTGTCAATATCGGTCTAGACCGATGTAACAAATACATCCGTTCTTATCTACTTTGCTAATGTTCTGGAAAGAACATAACACTATGTGTAAGTAGACCATATCGTAGATTGGCAAGTCAGTGTAAATCCTGTGCCCTGACTAATCTTAGGACTAACTTATTTTGAACATATAATCTTATTTATATTCCACTGTGATTACGTCACTATAAATGAGATTAGTTATATGCTCGGGATTTAATAGAAGTTTATATTAAACAAATAATCATGAAAATAAAACATGTGAGCAAAGTGATTGACCAAGTCAAAAAATGATTTCTATTCTTTTATTGATAATAAAATGAGATTACAAAGAATTTGAGTTTTAATTAGGGCATAAAACCCCAAATGATCATCATCAAGTGGATGCATACTGATTTGATTGTACCCAGAGTATGCATCCATGAATGATAAAATCTCATGCCCTGATGTAGCATCGACTAGCTGGTTGATCCTTGGAAGTGGGAAACAATCCTTCGGGCAGACTTTATTAAGGTCTGTAAAATCCACGCACGTCCTCCCCTTGCCATTCGACTTAGGAACCAGTACAGGATTAGAGACCCAAGATGGATAAAACGCTACCCTAATGATTTTGTTTTCCTTCAGCTTCTTGACTTCATCTTTTAGGGCCTTCGATCTGTTTTTGTCAAGAAGCCTTCTTTTTTGTTGTACAGGTGGAAAGTTTTTGTCTATATTTAAGACATGACTGATCACTGCTGGGTCTATCCCAACCATATCTTTATGCGACCAGGCAAACACCTCCTGGTTCTCCTTCCAAAATTTCACCAGTTTGTTTTTTTGTTGTTGTCTCTAATTATTTATCGACTTTCACAACCCTAGTCAGATTTTCTTCGTCTAGTTTGACCTCCTCGAGGTCCTCCACAGGTCCAACATTTTCTTCAAAATCCCCAAAGTGAGGATCTAAGTCTCTATCCTCACTTTGGGCAATACCCTATTTGGTGACCTATTCACCTGATTGGGCTTGTACTTCATTTACCAACAGCAACCTTTTCTCGACTTCTTCCCCTGATCTGCCTCTCTTTGCCTTGGTGATCAAGGAATTATAACATTCCCGCGCTTCTCGCTGGTTTCCCAACATGCATCCCACTCCTGCGTCGGTTGGAAACTTCATGGCTAAGTGCCAGACTGAGGTCACAGCTCCCAGGTTGACTAAAATAGGCCTTCCAATCACCGCATTATATGCAGAAGGACAATAAACTACACTGAAAGTAGCGAGTAATGTCATGTTCATAGGTGCAGCCCCTGCTGTGACTGGAAGCCTGGTCGACCTAGTTGGTGCGAGCCCTTCGCCGGAAAAACCATAAATAGTCTGGTTGCATGGTTCCAAATCTTGCACTGATAGTTTCATTCTCTCCAATGAATATTTATACAAAATGTTGACAGAGCTTCCTGTATCTACTAACACCTGCTTGACCATCATATTGGCGTTCTGGACATCCACGACCAGAGGATCTGAATGAGGAAATCGAACATGCTGAGCATTTTTGGGAGTTCGCTCCTCTACGTTCAACATTTCAATATCCTGGTTGTAACGTAAGGTTTGGGCATACCTTTCCCTTGCCTTTCCACTATTACCTGCTATGTGTGGTCCTCCGCAGATGGTCAGCAATGTACCAGTAATTGGAGCTGGCTGCAGAGGAGGTGAGTGTTGGCGTACATGTGCCTACTCATTGCCTCCTTGAGCCTCTCGCTGAGAACCTCTACCTGCTCGCACATACCTCCTCAGGTGCCCTTGTCTAATGAGGAACTCAATCTCATCCTTGAGCTGGTTGCACTCATTGGTGTCATGGTCATAGTCATTATGAAAACGACAAAACTTGGTATTATCTCTTTTGGATATGTCCTTCCTGATTGGGGTTGGTCTCCTGAAGGGAAAAATAGTGTGAGTGGCCTGATACACCTTTGCTCGGCTATCCACTAGGGCCGTATAATTGGTGAACCTCGACTCGTATCTGTTTTGTTTCGGGTGTTTGTTATCAGATGTTGTTGGCTCGTGGTTCGCCCTTTTCCCCCCATTCTTCCCATTATTTTTGTCATTGCCATTGGTCTTCCTAGACTCATTAGCGGCTTTGGCGGGAGATTATTTTGGGCCTTGGTCATCTGTAGGAGACTTCCCATCATTAGCGATGGCCTCCTCGAGCTTGATGTACTTGTCTGCTCGATCCAGAAATTCCTGAGTACTCTTGACTCCATTCTTCTGCAAATTGTTCCAAAGAGATGAGTGTCATCGTACCCCAGCAGTAAGAGCCATCATTTTCCTTTCATCCCAAACTGTCTTGGCCCTAATAGCTACTCGCATGAAGCGTTGAACATACCCCTTTAGAGTTTCACCTTCCTTTTGGTGGATTTCAACCAGCTGATTGGCCTCAGTTGGATGTACCCAACCAGCATAAAACTGTCCATAAAACTCATTTACGAACATTTCCCAAGAGAATATACTGGCCGGAGGGAATTTAAAAAACCACTCCTGAGCAGTTTCGAACAATCTCGAATTTGTTAACGTGAGACACAGGATCTTCTAATCCAGTGAAGTTAGGCAAAACCAAAATTTTGAATTTGCTTGGAGTCTCTGCCATCACGATTCTTTGCACAAATAGAATGCCCTTTCTCCGATCAAATTCAATATGAGATGTCCGGTTCCCAACTAGTTACTGGACGGCCTGATTTAAAGCATCGAGCTGGACCTGTACAACATCTGGTACTATTGGTGCAACCGGCGTTGGGGGGAGATACTCATCGTGTCTTTCCCTTCTATCATTCAGGACATCCCTCAAATCTTCCTCCCTATGCCTTTGCTCGCTCGTGCCCAGTCAATCAAAGACGTTGGGTTGTTTGGGATGACCCCCAGCATTTTGGCTTACTGGTCGGTTCTCCCTTGGTGGAGGGTTCTGCTCTTCACCCCTTTCTTCTCGCCGCCGACCAACATTTCTCCTGCCAGAATCTGCCTCATTATAGTCATGGTCATCTCTAAATTGTGACTGATGACGGTGCGACCTGCTGTTCACACTATTTCCCTCTCTCCCTGCTGGAAAGTCCCGATAGGTTAGTGGAGGCTTGCGTTGGTCGGTAGGTCCTCGGGCATTATTATGTCGTGGGGGATCGCTGACCACAGAGCCTGATTCCACCTGCCTTCTACTCGTAGAAGGACGCTGTCCTCTGTTTGGGGGATTCTGTTCCTCAGCCGTCTGGCGTCTTGGGCTTCTAGGACGCTACCCGACCTTATTCTGCCTTTGCTGCTGGGGATTATCTTCACCAGCACGAGAGGGTGGCTGCTGCTTAGGAACCTGCTACGGAATCTCCTGTTGAGAAGCAGGGGTTGCTCCGAGCTCTGAGGATTTGCCGATTGTGGTGAATTATGGTGAAGTTGTGGATGATCTGATTGTGGATTTTGCCGTGGTTGAGTACTAGTTGGTTGATCCGGTTGGGAGGCAGGTGCAGGCTGTCCCCAGGCCAACTTAATGGCTGCCTCAAGGGCGGCAGTGGATGTTAGGAGTGTGTCCTAAAAGCATGTAAAAGACATTTGTTATTTATGTGAATAAATAAATACAATGGTTTTTTTTTTAATCAAGAAATGGAATATTATATTGAACAACCAACTAATACAAACAAAGGTCGGAGCAGATAACTCCCCCTCAATTACAAGCTAGAGAAAAAATGTATCATCAATTTCTCCCTCAAATTCAGATTTTTACACCTAATGCTAAGGTTATTAACTCTAGCTTTAACCGAATCTCTAATAAGAACATCAACATGAGCCATAGAAAAACAACAATTTTCCAACCAGCACTTGTTTCTATTTTGCCAGATGAAATACACTGAAGCAGCCAATGTAGCTGCAACTACCCGAGACAAGTCATCCTTACTGGGCTCTTCCAGCCAGCAACACCAATTCTGAAAATTCCTAGGCCAAATTAGATCTCCCAGCCATTTAGTAACCATTTGAAGAACGTTCCTAGAAAACAAACCGTCAAAAAATAGGTGAGCATGGCTCTCCATAGCTGACTCACAAACCGGGCAGCTTTGAGAGAGAACAGGGATATTGTAGTGATGCAATAAGTCTCTGGTAAGAAGCTTCTGATGATAAGCCTGCCAAAGTATAAACTTGTGCTTGGGCACTGAGAGTTTACACCAGATAGTCTTCATTCCTGTGCTAGGGGAACCAGAAATGGATAGCATATATAGTTTATTCAGCTTAAGTTTCCCTTTACAAACAACAGCATTCATAGTCGTATCAGACAAAAACTTTCTCATCTTAACTAGCTTTTTCCAGTACCAGCTAGTATCTTGATGCAATACATAATCCCAAATCTGGACTCCTTTTAAATAGATGCAATTCACCCATTTGACCCAAAGACTATCCTGCTTTGAAGAGATCGCCCAAACGTATCTAGCTAGATTAATCTTATTCCAGAGAACGCCCTCTTTAAATCCTAAACCACCATAGGGCTTAGGTCTGCAAACATGGTCCCAAGAAGCAATATGAAATTTGCTTCGAAAGCCATTACCACCCCATAAGAAAATTCTGCATAAACAGTCAATTTCTTTGATAACTTTCTGAGGAAGGAGAAAAATGCTCATCCAAAAATTCCTTATCCCCAATAAATCAGACTGAATAAGTTGCACATGCTCAGCATAAGACAAGTTACGGCTGGCCCAACCATGAAGTCTTTGCCTAATTTTCGAAACTATGAGATCACAATCTATAGCTTTCCACTTAGTAGGTCGCAAAGGAATACCAAGATACACTAAAGGAAACTGCCCTTCTGTCATGTTAGTAATACTCAGAAGTTTCTCCTTCTTAGCAATAGAAATACCCCCAAAATACATGCGAGATTTAGCTTGATTAATACTCAGACCAGAAGCTACTGAAAAGGATTTAAAAATCTGCTGCATGAGCTGAATAGAACTGTCATGAGCTTTACAAACTAACAGCAAATCGTCTGCAAAACAAAGGTTAGTTATGTTCAAAGACTTACATAGCGCATGAAACCTGAATTTCTTATCTTTAGCTGCCCCATGTAGAGCTCGTGTGAGGTATTCCATAACAAGAACAAAGAGAAGGGGGGAAATAGGGTCGCCTTGACGCAGCCCCTTACCACCCTTAAAATTACCATAGAGTTGACCATTCATAAGAATACAATAGGAAGATCCTCTCAAACATACCATAATCCATTTAATGAACCTGCCAGGGAACTTGTAAGCATTCAGCAGATTCTCAAGAAAATCCCAATCAATAGAATCGTAGGCTTTGCTAAGATCTATTTTCATTAAGCACCGAGGCGACACTCTTTTCCGGTTATAGCCTTTAAGAAGGTCTTGAAGAATAAGAACATTATGAGCAATAGTTCTATTCTTAACAAAAGCTCCTTGATTATGATTTATCAACTTGGGAAGGATAGGAATCAACCTGTTACAAAGCATTTTAGATATACATTTGTATAGGGTATTGCAACAAACTATTGGGCGATATTCTGAGGCATTTGAGGGTTGACTGACTTTAGGAATAAGAGCTAATATGGTACTATTCAAAGTCTTCGGAATGTATCCTATATCAAAGAATTCAGTCACTGCTGTAGCCACTTCTTTCCCTATGACAGACCATAGACTCTTATAAAAACCAGCCCCAAACCCGTCCGGACCCGGGCTCTTTACTGCCTTAATGCTAAACATGGCTGTTTTGACTTCTTGGTAAGTGAAAGGTTTAATCAGGAAAGTTTGGTCATCAATGCTAAGGATAGGACCCGAAAGCACTACTGAGGACTCAATAAGCCCAGTTGCTGCACTAGCTCCGCCTAAGAAAGATTGAAAATGCTGAGTAAAATGACTTATAACCTTTGGATAATCCACTTCAACTCTGCCATTTTCATCTACATAGGACACAATTCTATTAAGAGCTTTCCTTTTCTTCATACTGGCATAGAACATGGCTGAATTCTCATCATCGAATCTGAGCCAATCAACCTTACTTTTCTGATACAAATAACTCGCATAAGCTGGCTCTTGGTTTTTGAACTCCAAGTGAGAAGCTCTCTCAATTTCGCTCAGATTTTGATTTTTCGGATCAGTGAACAAGTTACTTTTTGCTTGCTGGTACAACAGCTTACTTTCCTCATATTTCTTGACAATGTCACCAACAATCCTCCAATTAAACCTCTTCAAAACAAACTTAAGTCGTTGTAACTTCCTCGAGACCTGTTGTAAACCACAACCCGCTGAAGTTAAAGGATTATTCCAGCTAGCCAAAACAGTAGACTTGAATTGCGGATGACTAATTCACATGTTGAAGAAACGGAAATGCCGCAAACCATTCTTGTGGACAGAAATATGCTTCATAATGATGGCACAATGATTAGAAACAACCTCCCAATTAGCTATGGCATTGACATTTGGGAAAGTATCAAGCCAATCCTCATTAATAAACACTCTGTCTAACTTGGAAAAAATGCGATTATTTCCGTCTTGATTATTCGACCAAGTGTAATAAGAACCCGACAGTTTCATTTCTTCCACAATTTCGAGATCGAGCCATTTTCGAGCATCCTCTAATTCTTTAGGAGAGATGACCTTACCCCCCATACGTTCTGCTAAATCAAAAGCAGAATTGAAATCTCTTATAACTAACCACGGTTTGACAGGGAGGGAAATAACAGACAACTCAGACCAAAGAACTTTCCTCATCTCTAACTGATTTGAGCCATAAACCACAGTTAAACAAAATGACTGGCCTGTTTCCCAAATCTGAACCTTGCAATGAATAAACTGAGCATGATCAATCAAAACATCTACTTTGACCCAGCTGCTCTTCCAAACTAACAGGATTCTACCTTCCAGGGTCCTACTACTGTAATAATCCCAACCCATAAAACTAGAGTTCATAACATCCTTTACTCGATCACCTTTTATTTTGGTTTCCAAAAGAGCCCCAATACCTATCTTATTTATCTTACAAATATCAACAACAGATATCTGCTTATTCCTCTTATTTAACCCTCTAACATTACAGCTCATTATATTGAAATTGTCCATTCAAATTCAGTAATAATGAAGGATCATTAAGAAATTGCTTCTGTTCTTGGAGAACACTGAAAGCATTTTTTGTATTCTGACCAGTAACAGGGGATTTCGCCTTCATGGTACCTAGTTTTTTCGGTGTGGCCCATCCTTGCTCCTTGGGAAGCACCTCAAGCTGGGATTTCAGTTCCATTTCAGTTGATAACTGAGGTTAACTGTCCTGTCCTTGGTTAAGTTGACTGCCTGAACCTTCATGTTTAGTGTTGTTATCTGTAGAAACTATTGGCACCTCTTTCTTTCTCCAGACCATACCTTCCACAAGCTTGCAAGAAGAAGCTGTATGCCCTAACTTTTTGCAATTAGAGCATTTGGTAGGCAGCCACTCATAATCAATCAATTGATCCATTACTTGACCTCTCTCATTGATGTAGTTAATGAATTTAGGAAGAGTATTTGATATTTCCATATCAACTAGAATCCGAGCAAACTTAATCATCGATCTATCCTTAGTGACCTTATCTATCATGATTGGTTTTCCAATAGTACTAACCAAAGCACTCAAACATTTGGTGCCCCAGTATTGTAAACCAAGATCAGGAAGACGGATCCAAACAGGTACCAATATGATCGATTTCAGAGAATCAATATCAGTTGTCCAAGGTCTTAAGATAACAGGCTTCCTATCAAAATGAACTACCCCTGATTCTAAAACCAAATCACGCGTAGCTTCATCTCTGAATTTAACCATCGTAAATCCATAATTCATCCTTGCCACTCGGTCAATCCCAAGCTTCCCCCAAATCCGGTTAATAAAACCTTCAAAAACTGATAATGGTGGATTAGCATCAATGACTACACAGATCAAAGCCGATTTCCAGAATGATGCTTCGACTTCTATTTCCTCAATGTCCAGCTGGGCAATCTTTTAACCATCCTTCTGAAGTGGCTCCATAAATTCTAGTTTTGTACCCCCCCTGAAAAGGAAGGGAATCCTTGAATCGAGACCAGGTAGCCTTAGCAGCTTCTTGAAATGTTTGAGTCTCTACCTCTTCCGCCCACGAGTCGAGCCTAACCTTTGGCGATAACAGAACAATCGGAGAAGAAACTAACTTCGCCTTAGCTGGAATCTAAGGGACCTCTGAGGGCACAATCTCGTCTGCTATTTTCTCGCACATCAGCTCAGCCGAAGGAATGACTGACGAAATATCTATGGATGAAGGGAGAACTTGTCGTGGTTCAACCTGAGCAAGCTTCTGCACCACCTTACGTCGCCGCGCCATGGCAGAGAGAAGGAGGAGCTCACGCTTTTGTCTTAAACCTATAATGGTTTATTATTATTGTTATATTTAGATTGTTAAATTATTGTTTGAATAATTTTGTAAATATCAGAAAATTTTCATATTCATTATTGAATAATTCTCTCTCCCCAGAAACCCCCCCAAAGATCCCTCAAATGTGCCCTTTTAGTCTTATTTATAGGCTCATGGATCTCCTTATGGGTCGGCGGGCCTTGATTACATTTAAAATAACCTTATCTCAAATAATAATGGAAATTACAATTATCACATAATTGTGAGATTACATATCTATATAAAAAATATCTGATATACTGCGACCAGCCTGGTCGCCCATATGATATGCCTTCTGCCGAGTGAATTCTATTCTGGTCGATGGTCGACCAGAACGTACCCACTTAAATAGTCACGTGCATCCCGCATGCGTATTGGACTTGCCACGTCATTAGATGAATATTTTTTGGGTAAACAAGGTGGAAGATTGTTAAGGATGTAGTGAACTAGGAAGGTTTCAAGAATAAATACATCGAGCTTCTTCAATTGAGCAGAAATGCCCTTAATCTTTGAGATATGTTCTCTAACTCCTTTGACACCACTGAGCTTTGTTGATGATAAATAGTGGATGCGGTTGTTGTAAAGTGGTTTGTTTGAAGTGTCAAACTACTCATCGAGCAGTTTGATCAATTCTTTGACTTTCTCAGGTTGCTCCACTGATCCACGCATTCCCATAAGGATCTTGGACATAATGAACATGATGCTGAGGCGATTGGGTCGCTCCCATTTTTCATATAGTGCGATCTCAGCAGTAGTGCTAGTCA
The DNA here is from genome assembly GCF_963169125.1 of Humulus lupulus. NCBI lineage: Eukaryota > Viridiplantae > Streptophyta > Magnoliopsida > Rosales > Cannabaceae > Humulus > Humulus lupulus. The sequence goes on from NC_084799.1 coordinate 32,905,784, forward strand.
CAGTGATTGCTGCAGGTTTGTCCTTCCTTATTGCGTAGTCCATATCGATGCAGCCTAAGTGAAGAAGAACTCGTTCCTTCCAGATTTTGAAATTGTCACCCCTAAGCTCAGGTATTTCGGTAAGGATTTCAGTGAAACTAGAGGAAGATGAAAAAGCTGCATGAATTGGATTACAAACTTAGATTTCTAAAGACTGAGGCTTAATGAAGTCATGTTTTATTAATGCATAACATGTTGAAATATGAAATTTTATTAAACAAAAATTTCTTGTGGGCTAAATTTTAATTTAATAAAATTGGATGTACATGATGATAGATTATTCAAACAAATGATTTGGGATAAATTAGGGTTTGATACTTCTATCTAAATTAAATTTTATGATAAAACTATTAAATTAATTATCATAACTCCTATGGGTAAATTAGGAAAATTAATTTAATATATTATCCTAATTAATTATATAAATATAATAAAATCCCTATGGGGTAAAATTATTATATCTATATAATCAATCACAATTTATGTCCATCATGTGATCCTTTCAGAATAATATATAATTTTATATAATTAAAGATGTTGTAGCTACTCCCTAATTACTTAAAATTATATGTTTCACTAGACATTATGTTTTAGGCTCTATGAAGACCTAAGAACAATTTTGTTTTAGCATAATAGGCAATCACAGAGAGTAGTGATCCTAGTGTGGTTGTCCGGAGGTCATTAAAAACTGTTCTAGATTGAGCATTTGTCTCAGTTTCATGCGTTCTTATGTGAACCACAAAGTTGTTTTATGTATTATTCATAATTTTATTCACCCTAAATATTTTGTGAATATTTTATGAATATTAATGTGCTAAATATTATTCAACCTATCTTAATGTTTGAATATAATCTAAATATATCTAGCACAATAATGGAATATATAACATATTTAAAATCATAAAGTCATACATATAACATTAAATATAATTATACTAAACTTAAATTTTGCACGAATAATAACAAAATAATCATACAAATTAGCATAATTATTTATATGCAGGAAAATAAATACAATAATTCCATATATACACTTAATGATAGAAAAATCCATGCTAAATAAGATAATAAAATCATTTATTGATTTGGTGAATTAATAAAATAATTACACAAACTTAATTGTAAAACAAAATGTAATTACATTCTTAAAATAGCAAAAATATTTAATATTGCATTAATAATAACAAATATATCATACAATAAATACACTAAAATCAAATATTTGCACATTTTAATCAATTTCCAAATAGCATATAAATTACCAAAATTATATATTTTAATTAAATTGGCAAAAAATTAAAAAATAAAATTTATTGTCTAAATAAGCATTAAAGTCAAGAAAATAATAAAATTCTAAAAATAAATTAAAAGGGTAATTTTTGGAATCATATATTGTTGACCATTGTTTTGGCCAACGACACAGAGTCAAGTATACGACAGGAATTAGTACGATGCTTAAGAATACAATCTAATGGATAGTAAATAACACCAAGAATTATGGTGGTTCGGCCCTAGTGATTGGTAATGACCTACGTCCACTTGATACTATTATTAATATTGAGCTTCAAAGGTGTGATCAAAGAACTAGGGTTCCTGAGTTTCACAGACCTTAGAAGGAGAAACAATAGAGACGATGGATAATAGCAATACAATTCGGAAAAAGATCAAAAGATCCCCCCTTGAGCTATTTCTTGTATATTTATAGGCTCAAGGAGGGTTACATGAGTCAATTAATCATATCTTTCCTTAATAAATGGATATTCAGGTTATAATGAAGAGATATTCTCGGATATCATTACAACTATACAAATTTACACATAAATAAACGGAGTATACGACCAGGCTGGTCGTATATAAAACTTGAACTCCGCATATGGAAGTATCTCTGGTTGATAGACGAGCAGTATCTCTGCCACGTGTTGAAAAATTCTTGCCACGTCATCCACATATGTTTTTTGGATAAACATTTGCCCCCCAAGTTTATTTATCGCGATCAGCAATAAGTAAACTTAGGAAATTAACCTTTCGTATGCCCCACGAAATCTGTCAGAGACACTCGTGTTTCCTCGAAAAAGGTGACCTAATCACGTCCAATCATGCCTTTTCAGTTTCCAAGTAATCATTCTGACGGCTATTACACTCCCCCATGCCTTGGAAAAGATAACTCATGATTACCCATTTTTATCATATTTCAGCCGCTATAATTAATCCCCAAATTTACCTTTTCACTTTTTACTTGCCATTTTCTTGCCAAGAACCGTCAAGAACTTCATCTCAGAGCTCAGAAACTTCGAAGATCCTCCGTCGCTTTGTTCTAAAGGTCCTCTGTTCGCACGTCCAAAGTTGCTTCATTTCAAAACCTCCGATCTTAATCTAGGTAAATTTCTTCAACTTTCAAGTTCTTTGACATGCCATGCATACTGCTATACGCCTGTTTTGAGTTCTGAAATTTTTCGTGTTCTTGGGTAGAAATGCACGAGGATTGAGTGTATACTGATTGATGCATGATAGGGTAGTGTAGTTTTGCTCTGTAGGAGTTAGGATCCAGTTGATAGTCAAGATCGTAAGTTTAGGGCGTAAAATCGAAGTAAAAATTTGATTTTTAGGCTAGTTGAAAAACTGGGTTTTTCCCGCCCCTTCGGAGTCGAAAAAGCTTTTGTTCCAAAAAACTTTTTACTTCCGCTTTTCGATCTGTTTTTCAAACTGCTCGCATAGAACTTAGTGTTTCTGTTAGAATGCTGCTGGTCGTAGACACGAGCAACGTTATTCCAACTTTCAACATAAGCTCTCAAGCTGTGAGTCTTATCTCCTCCTTTCTCTGTTCGCAGCTTACATGCAAGATCCATGGGGAGGAGAGAGACCTATCGAGGATGACTTATTGGCTCAACTTCTTGACGATGAGGAGCAACCATCGTCACTGATACCTAGCATTCCATTTTCTCGTGTCACTCCAAACACTCCACATGTCCTTACTCAAAATATGGCTCGTGCTAAAACCAAAGCCCAAAAAAAGAAAACCCCCAATCCTTCACATCAGCTTGCTCCTAGGGCTGACATTCCCTCGACCAGTGGTCGAGCTGAAAATGTTCCTGACCCCAATATCCAAAGACACGCTCAGCCCCGACATGCCATTCAGCTAGATGTTGAGTGGTATTTAGCTCCTAAGTGCCGAGTGACGATCAAGATGATCGCCAACTACATCAGGAATTACGGTCTCACGGGGGTGACCTTAGTCCGACCCAACCAAGATCAAAGGGTGAACCTGCCCGGAGGCGCCTTCAGTGCTTGGTCAAGGTTCCACATTGAGGCAGGGGCTACCTTGCCTCTTCATTCATTTTTCCAAGGGGTGGCAAACTATTTCAGAGTTGCCACTTTCCAAGTAACTCCAAATGGATATAGAATGCTCGCAGCACTCTATATCTTGTACAGCCACAAAAATGGCCCGTGCCAACTCCTCATGAGGTTAAATACTTGTTTGACCTTAAGTTTAACCTCAACCAAGAAGGCACGGGGTTTTTTCATTTCTGTCATCAAGAAACCGGGCGCACCTTCCTGACTGACACCACCCATATATCGAATGTGGGGAGGTACTACCAGGAGTACTTCCTCACGACCGACATGATCGCGGACAATCTGGCCTTTACTCAAGGAGGTAAAACCTTTGTATCACAGGCTGTTACTCTTTATTTAGTGTTCTTCTCCACATTCTCTTAAAATTTTAATGTTTTTCAGGCCCATGGCTGCGACCAGACCCAACTTCAGACATGGAGTTGAGATCAGCCCTCTTGGCCAGCATGACTGACATAGAAAAAAGCGTCAAACATCTGGTCACAGAGGTTAACCTTAGGCTGGTTGGCCTCTTGGCCCCTCATTAGGACATGAGGGAGTCAATAGCAGGGAGTGCTACAGCCGAGGAGGAACTCGAGCAGCAACCACCAGTGTCGCCTCCACAAAGGAGACCAACCGGGGTCACGATCAAGGAACCTGTTTGCACACCACCAGTAGAGAGGCCCTCTGATCCCTTGGGGAAAGGGAAAAAGAAGCCTCCGAGCCTGTCGAACACTTGGACGAGTCTTCAGACGAGAATGGTACAGTAATTTTTCTTTTAGATAGCTTGTCAATTCCCTATCACCTATTCGAAGGGGACGACAATTTTAAATATGCTCCAAATTTGGGTCCAGACTTCTTCATGTCAGAGAGTGAGTATAAGACTAGTAGAGTCTATAGTATAGCGACCAGTAATAATAGCTCGGGTATTTGACTTTGCAATCTTTCTTTATTTCTTTTCCTGATGTAATATACTTAGTCATTTATGCTATCTCACTGTTCAACATTTTTCTTCTTTTCTAGACATGGACTCCGTGAACGTGCTCGACATTTACAACACTCCCGAGACTCCTGCGACTCCCCCGAGAAAAAAGAAGGCAACCAAGAGGCATCCTGGGGAAAGCAGCAAAGCGCCTCAGGCTAAGAAGCCTCACAATGCAGGCCTCCCAGAGGAGAGGCCCTCAGCTAATACAACTCCACCCTCTCCTCGCGAGTAGCAGACTCCCCTTGCTCCAGCCGGAACGACTCCACCTCCAGCGGCCCCAACCGACCAGGCTCAGCAGGCCGGTCCTGCTTCGACTAGGGGCGACATAACTAGCCACGCCTTCAAATCGATCAAGGACAGGGTCGCGAAAATTGTAAAGCACGACCGCTTCCGAGAGGCGATGGACGTCGACCAGGTCTTAAATCGCGCCTTGAATGAGTTTACCAGTGTAAGTCATCTTTTTCTGCAGAAACAACCCTTCTATGCTTTACAGTTAGTCTAACTTTTGCTCTGACCGCAAGCAATGCTGACCCTTACTGCCGGCAGTCTCCGCTCGGGTGCTGTTACCGAGTAGGCCAAATCTTTGGAGCAACGACACGCTGATGAACTCAAAGTTGCCGCAGAGAAATATGCTGAATAACTTGCAGTGGTGCTTAAGGAGAAGAATAAACTGGCCGGGGAGTTGAAGGAGAAGGAAAATTCTCTGGACAAAGCCATCGATCAGAGGGACTAGTTCAAGGAGTCTAACCGCGTCAATTACCGTGGGGCTAAACAGCTCAAGGAGGACTTGATCGCGAGCCGAGGGGAGACTACAACCTTGGACGGCCGGATCGAGGAGCTTGATAAAGCCAACACCAGTAATTTAGAAAGGAACAAGAATGCCACACTTCGATGCTTCTATGATTTCTGGAAGCACAACTAGGGTGCCAACTTCAATTACCTTCATGAGAATGCAAGAAATGCTAAGCTCGCTCGCTGTGCTGCTCGACTGGCAGAGGAAGAAAGAGCAAGGATTCCTGCTTCCCCTGAGATCTTGCTGGCCACTGGGATGGACGGGGCAGACAATGAGGCTGCAGACGTCATCGATCAGGGCCCTCCTCAAGATCCTCCGGCTCCTCAAGATCCTCCGGCTCCTTAGTCTTTTACTATTTTAATTTTTATCTTTTTAACTGCACGACCTACGGGTCGTGATGTAAAGACTATATTTTTTATTGCTGCATGGGCAGCTTTTACTTTTATTTGAACAATTACATCCGAGCAGCGACTGCTCGCGGTGTCAAAGGATACATTTTGATATTATAATATATTTGCATATTATTATAACATCTATTCGCATGACCGAACTTAGCATAGCACTTTGGTTTGATTTAACAAATTTTTTTTGAAAAATACTCTAAGTGCCCTAGCATGCTTTCACTTATTTTGCTCATGTGTTTACATACCTTTTAACGATATGCTTTGCTTACTTGTACCTTATATGCCCCCCAAGTGATCGAGGAGCTTTAGGTCCTTGGTCGGTTGCCTTGACTAGAACCTGTTCGAACAATACTGCTCGTAGCAATATGATTAGCATTATAATATAGCAAAACAACACACGTAATGAGCAAATACTTGTAATAAATACAATAATTGGCAAGAAATGACTGGCTGCGCACAATCCCTTTTATTTCTCGTTATAAATGGACTAAACATGTCTATACGAGTAATCAATAAGATCTTACACTTATAAGAGATCAGTCACATAAAATGACCAACCCTTTTTCAAAACTTGTAAAAAGTAAAATTAATACAAGCCAATTCTTTAAGAAGAATTGTTCATTGGTAATACTTGCACAGGTGTTCTCCATTCCAATAGCGAGGAACGAGATCTCTGTTTAAGCGTGCAAGTTTATAAGTGCCTGGGTGAAGGACCTCATCGATCTGGTATGGCCTTTCCCAATTAGGGCCGAGTACTCCAGTACCGTGGTCGCGGGTGTTTAGAAAAACCCTTCGGAGTACAAGATCTCCAACATTGAATTTTCTTTCTCGTACTTTAGAGTTGAAATACTGGGCGACCTTTTGTTGGTACACAGCTACTCGGAGTTGGGCTTATTCACGCTTCTCATCGATTGAGTCCAAGAATTCCATCTATAGCTGGTTATTAGAGTCTTGGTTGTATGTTAATGTACGATGCGAAGGTGGATCCAACTCAACAGGAAACATAGCTTCGTACCCGCATGCAAGGGAAAATGGGGTATGACCTGTTGCTGTTCGGTGGGAAGTCCTATATGACCAAGGAACTTCAGGAAACTGCTCTGGCCATGCTCCCTTAGCTTCTTCTATCTTCTTCTTTAGTGTATCCTTTAAGGTTTTGTTGACTGCTTCAACCTGCCCATTCTCTTGGGGATGAGCGACTGAAGAAAAGCTTTTGATAATACCATGCCGTTTGCAGAAGTCCGTGAATAGATCACTGTCAAATTGGGTGCCGTTATCCGAGACGATTTTCCTTGGCAATTCATATCGACAAACGATGTTCTTGACTACAAAGTCAAGCACTTTCTTGGTCGTTATGGTTGCCAGCGGTTCAGCTTTGGCCCATTTGGCGAAGTAATCAACGGAAACCACTGCATACTTTACACCACCTTTTCCTGTAGGCAAAGATCGATTAGATCTATTCCCCAAACTGCGAAGGGCCATGGACTCTGCATTTGCTTTAACTCGTTGGGGGCTGCTCATGGGATTTTGGAAATCTCTGACACTAGTCCCATTTCCGCACGAACTCCATTGAGTCTTCATTCATGGTTGGCCAGAAATATCCATGCCGTAGGATCTTTTTTGACAGACTTTGCCCCCCAGCATGGTCCCCGCAAAAACCTTCGTGCACCTATTTCATCAACTCTTTGGATTTTTCCTTTGTAATACACCTGAGGAGTGGCAGTGAGTATCCCCTTCGATACATGATTCAATCAACCAGGATATACCTAGCAGCTTGCTGCTGAACGGTCCTGGCTTTGTTTCTGTCCGCTGGTAACATGCCGCTTGACAGATACTCTACATATGGTTTCAACCACGTATCCGCCATCTGGATAACCAGAGTGGTTACTGCCGCTTGGATGCTTGGTACTGATAGACGTTCGACTGGCACTATGTTCAAAGTATAAGCATCCTTCGCACTTGCCAATTTTGCCAAAGCGTCTGCGTTGGGAATTCTGATAGCGAGGTACCTGCTTGAGACCGTATCTGTCGAACTGGGCTAACATATCCTTTGTTTTGTTCAGATGGGCAACCATCTTCAAACCTCACACCTGATACTATCCCAGGACCTGATTCACCACCAGCTGTGAATCATTATAGATGTCAAGCACTTTTATATTCATATCCTGGGCTAACCGCAATCTAGCGAGTAGTGCTTCATATTCGGCCTCATTTTTAGAAGCAGTGAAGTCAAATCTGATTGCACAGTGAAATCGATGCCCTTCCGGCGTTATCAATATCACTCCTACTCTCGCGTGGGATTCATTGGATGAACCATCTATGAATAACTTCCACGAGGGTGCTTGTATGCGACACTCAGGCTTGCTGGGCTCTTCAGTCTGCTTGCCGCCCGTGAGCCCTGTGAATTGGGCGATGAAGTCAGCCAAGGATTGTCCTTTTATTGCTGCTCGCGGCAAGTAAGATATGTCAAACTGCCCGAGTTCGATTGCCCACTTTAGCAATCTACCTGCAGCCTCTGGCTTTTGCAAGACTTGTCGAAGAGGCTGGTCGGTTAAGACCATAATTGGATGAGCGTGGAAGTAAGTCCGCAGCTTCCTCGAGGCCAAAACTAGGCAATAGGCTAGTTTCTCGATGGGCAAGTACCGCTGTTCTGCTTCAATTAACCTTTTGCTCACGTAGTAGACAACCTTCTGCACGCCTTCTTCTTCTCTTACTAAAACAGCACTAGCAGCGTATTCCGTGATTGCCAGGTAGATGAATAGAGTTTCTTTATCGATCAGCTTTGACAGGATGGGTGGTTGCTCCATATGTGTTTTTAGTGCTTGAAAGGCCTGTTCGCACTCATCTGTCCATTCAAATTTATTATTGCCTCTTAGTAGATTGAAAAATGAGACGCAATTGTCTATCGATTTCAAAATGAATCTACTGAGAGCAGCAATCCTCCCAGTCAGGCTTTGAACATCTTTAATCTTTGCTGGCAATTTCATCTCGATCAGGGCCTTAATTTTCTCAGGATTGGCTTTAATTCCTCTTGAGTTAAATATAAATCCCAAGAACTTCCTTGATCCTACTCCGAAGGCGCATTTAAGGGGATTTAAGGACGTTGAAGCATTCCTGCAAATCCCTTATATGTCCTTCCACTTTCTTTGACTTAACCAGCATGTCATCGACGTAAACCTCCATGTTTGTGCCGTTCAGCTCCTTGAACACGTGGTTGACGAGTCTCTGGTAAGTCGCACCAGTGTTTTTCAAATGGAAGGGCATCACCTTGTGACAGTAGAGCCTTGTATCAGTCCAAAAGCTAGTGTGATCCTCATCAGGGGGATGCATACTGATTTGATTATACCCGGAGTATGCATCCATATACCCGGAGTATGCATCCATGAATGAGAGGATCTCATGCCCTACAGTGGCATCGACCAGCTGGTCGATCCTCGGGAGTGGGAAACAGTCTTTAGGGCAGGCTTTATTTAGGTCTGTAAAATCCACACACGTACGCCACTTTCCATTCGGCTTGGGCACTAGTACGGGATTAGAGACCCACGATGTTAAAACGCCAACCTGATGAACCTATTCTCCTTCAGCTTCTCGACTTCCTCTTTTAAGGCCTTTGATCTATCTTTGTCGAGTAGCCTTCTTTTTTGTTGCACTGGTGGAAGGCTTTTGTCGATGTTCAGGACATGGCTGATGACTGCAGGATCTATCCCAACCATATCTTTGTGCGACCAGGCGAAGACCTCCTGGTTCCTCCTTAAGAACTCCACTAGTGCTCGTTTTGTTGTTGTCTCTAAGTTTTTACCGACTTTCACAACTCTGGTCAGATTTTCCTCATCGAGTTGGACCTCTTCAAGGTCCTCGATGGGGCCCACTTCTTCTGCAAAATCCCCAAATCGAGGAACTAAGTCCCTATCCTCACTTTGGGCAACGCCCTATTTGGGGAGATTATCACCCGAGCGGGCCTGAACATCAGTTGCCATTTGTAACTCCTTTCTGGTGGCATCTCTCGATACACCCTTCTTTGCCTTGGTGATCGAGGCGTTGTAGCACTCCCTCACTTCCCTGTGGTTTCCCAACACACATCCATTGGGAATTTCATAGCGAGGTGCCATATAGAGGTAACGACTCATAGGTTGACCAAGATTGGTCTCCCTATCACAGCGTTGTACGCCGAAGGACAATCAACTACTATAAAAGTAGTGAGTAATGTCCTATTAGCAGGTGCAGTGCCTACTGTGACTGGGAGTCTAATCGACCCTGTTGGGGCGAGCCCTTCTCCGGAAAAACCATAAATGGTTTGGTTGCATGGCTCCAAGTCTTTCACGGACAACTTCATCCTTTCCAGCAAAGACTTGTATAGGATGTTGACCGAACTTCCTGTATTGACCAACACCCTTTTCACCATCATGTTTGCGATATGTACATCCATGACCAGCGGATCGAAGTGTGGGAATCGCATGTGCTGGGCGTCGTCGTCAGAGAAGGTGATCAGTTCCTCCTCTGTTCGAGCCTTTTTTAGTGCATGATCCTCAACACTCATCATCTCGATGTCCTGGTTGTGGCGCAGGGTCCGAGCATATCGTTCCCTCGCTTTCCCACTATATCCTGCAAGATGTAGGCCTCCGGAGACGGTGATTAGGGTACCTGCCATAGGTGCTGGCTGTAAAGGTGGCGAGCGTTGGCGTGCAGGCACTGACTTGTTGCCACCTTGAGCCTCTCGTCGAGAACCTCCTGTGGCTCGTAAATGTCTTCTTAAATGTCCCTGCCTTATCAAGAACTCAATTTCGTCCTTCAGCTGGTTGCATTCATTAGTGTTGTACCCGTAGTCGTTGTGAAAACGACATATCTTTGTTGCATCTCTCTTGGAGATATCCTTCCTTATAGGAGCGGGTTGTTTGTAGGGCACGCTTGAGCTGGTCGCCTGGTAGACCCCGGTTCGGCTTTCAACAAGGACAGTGTAGTTGGTTAATCTCTGTTCATACCGATTACGTTTGGGGCGCTTACTCTCTGAGGACAAGGGTTCGTTGCTCACCCACTTTACACCATTCTTACCATTGCCATTCTCGTTGCCATTGGGCTTCGACCCGTTGGTGGCTTTGGCGGGTTCTTCCTTGGGCCCCTTGTCTTTTGCTGGCGATTTCCCTTCATTGGCAATCGCGTCCTCGAGCTTGATGTTCCGATCCGCTTGATCTAAGAACTCCTGGGTACTTTTAATCCCATGCTTTCTGAGGCTACCCCAGAGGGGTGAATAGCGCCTAACCCCGGCAGTTAGGGCCATCATCTTACCTTCATTGCCCACAGTATTGGCTCCTGCTGCAGCTCGCATGAAGCGTTGAACGTATTCTTTCAAGGGCTCCCCCTCTTTCTGGCATATCTCGACCAGTTGGTTCACCTCAGTGGGGTGCACACGACCTGCATAGAACTACCCGTAAAACTCCTTCACGAACATTTCCCAGATACTATACTCGCAGGAGGGAACTTAAAGTACCACTCCTGGGCGGCATCAGAAAGTGTTGCTGGGAAGATCTTGCAGCGAGCGTCTTCAGAGACTTTCTGAATGTCCATTTGTATCTCAAACTTATTGACATGAGATACTGGGTCTCCATACCCATCGAAATTTGGCAGTGTTGGAATCTTGAACTTACTGGGGGTTTCAGCCACAACAATCCTTTGTACAAAGGGGGTGCCTCTCCTCCGATCGTACTCAATGTGGGATGTTTGCCCCCCGACCAGCTGCCGCACAGCTTGGTTCAGGGAATCGATTTGAGCCTGAACAGCTTCTGGGATTGCTGGGGCCTCTGGTGCTGGGGGAATGTACTCATCATGCCTTTCTCGGTGGTCGTTAAGTACATCCCTCAAATCATCGTCTCTTCGCTGCTGCTCGCTTGCTCCGAGTCGACTAAAGATGTTATTCTGCCTGGGCTGCCCCCCAGCGTTATGACCTGCAGGTCGGTCTTCTCTAGGTGGGTGGCTCCTGCCTCCAACTCTCTCTTCGTTCCTCCGACCAGCATTTCCTCTGCTAGAGTCGGCTTCATTGTAGCCGTGACCATCTTTGAATCGTGGCTGGCTATGGTGCAACTGATTATTCCCTCTGTTGCCTCCTTGGGCAGGCATTTCCCGAGCGTTAGGGGGAGGCTTGCACTGGTTGGTGGGTCCCCGTGCATTGTTATGTCATGGGGGGCCCCTGGCCGCAGAGTCTGTCTCTGAGTTCCTCCTGTTGGCAGAAGGACGCTGCCCCCTGCTCGATGGATGCAGCTCTTCATCCCCTGGCGTCTAGGGCTGCGGGGCGGTTGCCCAGCCCTATTCTGCCTCGGGTGCGGGGGATTGCCTCGACCAGCCTGAGACGGAGGCTGCTGCTCAGGATCCCTAGGTGGGACATCATCCTGAGGCATAGGTGGCTGCTCCGGCCTCTGAAGGCTTACTGGCTGGAGCGGAGGACTAGGATTGGGACCTCTTTGAGGTGGCCTGTTTGGTGGCTGATCTGGCTGGGAGGCTGGCGTAGCCTGATTCCGAGCCAGCTGGATGGCTGCTTCAAGGATGACCATGGCATCCCTCTGTCGACGGTCCATCTCAGCCTGCCGCTCGCTCAGCTCTTGACGCTGGCGTTCTATTTCCCTTTGTTGCGATGCTATTATCTCTGCAGCATTCTCTTGATTGGCCCCCAGATTGGCCAACTCATCCTGCAACACCCTCAGTGTTGCCTTCAGGGTCTCAGAATCTAAGTCCTCCTCATCAAACTCCAAATGAGGCTTGTCCTCAGCCACATTTGGGGGAGGAGGCTGGGATGATGCAGCGGCAGTAGTCTGTCCGATCTTCTTGGAAGATTTTGCTATTAGATTCTTTCACCAGCTCTCAATGAAAGCTCTAGAATGTTGACCCTTGTTTTGGCCAACGACACAGAGTCAAGTATACGATAGGAAATTAGTACGATGCTTAAGAATACAATCTAATGGATAGTAAATAACACTAAGAATTATAGTGGTTCGGCCCTAGTGATTGGTAATGACCTACGTCCACTTGATACTATTATTAATATTGAGCTTCAAAGGTGTGATCAAAGAACTAGGGTTCCTGAGTTTCACAGACCTTAGAAGGAGAAACAATACAGACGATGGATAATAGCAATACAATTCGGAAAAAGATCAAAAGACCCCCCCTTGAGCTATTTCTTGTATATTTATAGGCTCAAGGAGGGTTACATGAGTCAATTCATCATATCTTTCCTTAATAAACGGATATTCAGGTTATAATGAAGAGATATTCTCGGATATCATTACAACTATACAAATTTACACATAAATAAACGGAGTATACGACCATGCTGGTCGTATATAAAACTTGAACTCCGCATACGGAAGTATCTCTGGTCGATAGGCGAGCAGTATCTGTGCCACGTGTTGAAAAATTCTTACCACGTCATCCACAACTGTTTTTTGGATAAACATTGTTTACCGAGATTTTCGGAAACTATATTAATAAAAAGCAACATGATTAATGACATGGAATTTAGAAGATATAAACAAGATTTTTACGTGGTTGGGGCGTTAATGAGCCCTAGTCCACGAGAAAGTTGTATTAGAGCTTGGAAAGTCCTTAACAATGGAGTTCCTCTCTATGTTTTAGCAGAGTAACTTTATACAGGCCAAAAAGAGGTCCTTTCTCCAGTCATGTGTCACCTGTATTTATAGGCTCACAGGAGTACCAGGCTTAGGCCGGACTGACCTAGACCCAACAAGGATATAAATACCCATGGCTTCTCTATCGGAAGCCCAATACAAAGGATAAAAATATGAAAGACAAAGAATGATCAAAGCCCATTGGCCCAGCCCAAAGCCTATATTTCGCCCAAAAAAATGGGGCTTTGGTCTGGGCATTCCAAGTTACAAGGCAGATTCAGGGGACAAAATCAGTCAGTGTAGTGGCAGCGCAGGTCTGAACCAGCGGCGTGCAATCCCGAGGTAGCCTTTTCTGCAGGTGTAAAGTGGGGACAACCCCCATGCATCATGGGGCGGCTTCAGGGTCACGGATGCTTTTTCCTGCCAACCCTGAGGACTTGACCTAGATTCGTTTACCTCTGTCCCTCTTCGTTTACCATTGGCCCAGATCGTTCACACAGGTCCCGGATCGTTTACCAGGCTTTTGGACCATTTTTCCTTCCTTTCGGCCGTAACCCCAAACATCTATATGTCTTCGGGATGACCGTCCCAGATCATCTGTCCTGGACACCGTCCGGGTCTAGACCCACACTTGGGTCGTCGTCGTCGATCATTCCCTGCCAAGTGGACCTGGGCTGGGCCTAGCCTCCAATTACCCAATTAGTGGGCCTGGACCACCATCCCGGGCCCAAGGCAGGAAATGGGGATAACATTTACCCCCAAGCCTTCACCTGGGACTGCGAGGTGGAGGCTTGCCTTGCTCCTGGATACTCCACGGTGGCCTTCCCAGTTCCTGCTTAGAATTGTGGGTCCGTGGCAAGGGGCAATGCGCGCTGGGAAAACGCGGAGCCCGGACCATTTACCAATGTTCGGGTCCGTTTATCGAAGTCTCGTTTCGTGGCGAGGGATACATGTGTCTCCAATCAACTACCACAACGTTGGCACTTGACCTTGAAAGGTCCCCTAACCACCTCAAGGGTTGCTAGGCCTAGGCTAGTGCGTCAGCATGGATTCCGAAGCGTCCCATCCGTACGGGGCGTCAGCTCGAATTTCGAAGCGTTCGTCCGGGGCGGGACCAACCTGAGGCTGGGTCCTCTTAATTTATACACCCGGACATCGTTCCTCCAGGGTGGGACCAGGCTGCGGCTTGGTCCTCTTAATTTATACCCCCGGACATTGTTCGTCCGGGGCAAGGCCAGCCTGAGGCTTAGTCCTCTTAATTTATACCCCCGGACATTGTTCGTCCGGGGTGGGACCAGCCTAAGGCTTGGCCCTCTTAATTTATACCCCCGGACATCGTTTGTCCGGGGTGGGACCAGCCTGAGGCTTGGTCCTATTTTAATTTATACCCCCAGACATTGTTCGTCAGGGGCGGAACCAGGCTGAGGCTTGGTTCTCTTAATTTATACCCCCGGACATCGTTCGTCCGGGGTGGGACCAGCCTGAGGCTTGGTCCTCTTAATTTATGCCCTTGGACATCATTCGTCCAGGGCGGGACCAGCATGAAGCTTGGTCCTCTTTTAATTTATACCCCCGGACATCGTTCGAGACCAGCCTGAGGCTTAGTCCTCTTAATTTATACCTCTGGACATGGTTCATCCAGGGTGGGACCAGCTTGAGGCTTGGTCCACTTAATTTATACCCCCGGACATCGTTCGTCCGGGGTGGGACCAGCCGGAGGCCTGGTCCTCTTTTAATTTATACCCCCGGACATTGTTCGTCCGGGGTGGGACCAGCCTGAGGCTTGGTCCTCTTTTAATTTATACCCCCAGACATCGTTCGTCCGGGGTGGGACCAGCCTGAGGATTGGTCCCACGGAGTTTGTATCCCTTGGACCTTGTCGATTCGGGCCGAGACTAGCCTGAGGCTTGCGCCCCACTTGGTATTTTCTCATACCCGGGAATCCCCCCACAAGTGAGTGGAGACTGGTCTGGGGTCACTTGAGTAAACTTTTCATTGATTGATAACATTTCTTTATGGCATTTTGCACACGCCATTTTTATTATTCAAGGGATCGCCCTGAGGCGTACATTATTTACAACGAAAATATAAAATTGGAACACGTTCTCCTAACTAATGATAGTATTTACGGAGATGTTCCACGTTCCAGGCTCTTGGGACTTCCGTGTCATCGAGCAGCTTTAAGCGGTATGTCCCAGGACACACTTCATGGTGGATCTCGTACGACCTTTCCCAATTCGGGCCCAGGACCCCTACTCCCGGATCTTGGGTAGCAGGGAAGACTCTTAGCAGGACTAGGTCACCGGTTTCAAACCTTTGGCTTTTTTACTTTTGAGTTGAAATGCTGAGCGATCTTGCCCTGGTACATCTTCAGCTACACTTGCGACTCCTCCCAGATCTCCTCGATGAGATCTAGTTATTCCTGGAGTAAAGCGTGGTTCTAGGCGGGGTCATACGTGTCTCTTCGGTGAGACGGGATGGTCGTTTCGATGGGGATGACGACTTTGCATCCATAGACCATGGAGTAAGGAGTGTGCTCGATGGATGTCCTCTCGGTGGTCCGGTAAGCCCATAACACGCGGGGCAGCTCTTCGGGCCATTTGGTCTTGCAGGCTTGGAGTTTTTTCTTTAGCGTCCCTTTCAAGATTTCATTGACGGCTTCCGCCTGCCCGTTTGCTTGGGGCCTGGCTACCGCGGAGAAGCTTTTGGCGTGCCATGTCTCTCACAAAAATCTGTGAAGTGGACGCTGTTGAACTGCTTCCCATTATCGGATACAATTTTGTAGGGGAGGCTGTATCGACACACTATATTGTTGATGACGAAATCTAGGGCCTTCTTTGAAGTGATCGTGTTCATGGGCTCTGCCTCAACCCACTTGGTATAGTAGTCGACGACCACGATGGCGTATTTCACTCCTCTTTTCACGGTCGGGAGCGATCCTACCAGATTGATCCCCCACACTGCGAAAGGCCAAGGGCTGGTCATTAAGGTTATCTCTGTCGGCGGGGCCCGCGGGACCTTCGCGTCTCTTTGGCACTGCTCACACTTGCGGACGTAGTCAATACATTCTTTCTTCATGGTCAGCCAGAAATATCCTTGGCGCAGGATCTTTCTGGACAGACTGGGTCCAGCTGTATGATCTCTGCAGAAGCCTTCGTGCACTTCGTGCATGATGGCACTTAGTTCTGTCCCGGACACGCACCTGAGGTAAGGCATGGACAACCCCCGGCGATAGAGCTTTCCGTCCATCATGACATATCTGTGGACCTGGTACTGAAGCTTCTTAGCCGTGGCCCTGTCTACTGGCACCTCACCGGTCGTCAGATAGCGGAAAAGATGTCCCATCCAAGACGTTGAGTGGTCAATGGCGTTGACCACGGAGGCTCGGATGCTTGGGATGGGGAGATGGTTAACGGGGACCAGTCCAGCCAGCTCTGCTTCGGCGTCGGTGGCCAGCTTTCCTAGTGTGTCCACGAACACATTTTGCTCTCTGGGGATCTGGCCGATGGAGTGCTTTTTGAACGCCTGCAGCATCTCTCTCGTCTGAGTCACATAAGCCGCCATTATCTCTCCTTTGGTTTGATATTCTCCCGAGACTTGCCTGACGACCAGCTGGGAATCGCTGTAGATCTCCAGGTTCGTGGCGTCTACCTCCCAGGCTAGGCGCAATCCGGCCAGCATGGCTTCGTGCTCAGCTTTGTTGTTCGATGCCTTGAACTGGAAATGCAGGGCATTTTGCAACTGGTGTCCCTGGGGCGATACCAAGATGATCCTAGCCCCGACCCCATTCTCATTTGAGGCCCCGTCCACGAACACCTTCCATACGGGCACCGCGGGGACCACGGGATCATCCCCCTGGGTGATCCCGGAACACTCCACGATGAAGTCGGCTAGAGCTTGCCCCTTGATGGAGACCCTAGGAATGTAGGCTATATCGAACTGACTTAGGTCCATGGCCCACTTTAGGAGTCTTCCCAATGACTCAGGCTTTTGTAACACTTGCCGCAAGGGGTGGTTGGTCAGGACTTTTATGGCGTGGGCCTGGAAGTAAGGCCGGAGTTTTCGGGTCGCCATCAGCAGGCAAAAAGTCAGCTTTTTGATTAGCGGATATCGAGACTCAGCGCCCAATAATTGTTTACTCACGTAGTATACCGGGAGCTGGGTCTTTTCCTCCTTCTGTACCAATGCGGCGCTGATCGCGTGCTCGGTCACTGCCAGGTAGAGGTACAGAGGCTCCCCGTCCACCGGCTTTGCCAGGATCGGCGCTTGGGTCAGGTGCTCTTTCAGCTTTCGAAAAGCTTCTTCGCATTCAACTGACCACTCGAACCGTTGGCTTCCTCGAAGGACGTTGAAGAACGGGATGCACTTGTCCGTGGCTTTGGAGACGAAACAGCTTAGGGCGGCTATCCGCTCGGTCAGACTTTGCACTTCTTTATGCTTCCGGGGAGAGGGCATATAAACCAGTGCCTTGATCTTATCCGGATTGGCTTCTATTCCCCGAAAGCTCACTATGAAACCCAGGAACTTCCCGGAGACCACGCCGAAAGTACATTTCTTGGGATTCAGCTTCATCCCATACTTCCGAATGACTGTGAAAGCTTCAGCCAGGTTGTCCAAATGCTTCCCGGTTGTCTTGGACTTGACCAGCATATCATCGATATAGACTTCCATATTTCTCCCCAGCTGGGCCTGGAACATTCGATTGACGATCCTCTGATAGGTTGCCCCGACGTTTTTCAGCCCGAAGGGCATGACGACGTTGCAGTATATTCTCTTTGTCAGTTTGGAAACTGGTGTGTTCTTGATCTGCCACATGCATGGAAATCTGATTGTAGCTGGAGTAAGCATCCATGAAGCTTAAGATCTCGTACTCGGATGTCGCATCCACCATTTGGTTGATCCGGGGAAGCGGGAAACAATCCTTCGGACAAGCCTTATTGAGATCTGTGAAATCGATGCACGTTCTCCACGTCCCGTTCGGTTTCGGCACCAGAACGGGGTTGGCCAGCCACACGGGGTATACAACCTCGCATATGAAGTTGATTGAAGATAGCTTCTCTACCTCCAGCTTGAGGGCCTCAGCCCTCTCCATTCCCAAGGGCCTACGTTTTTGACGGACCGGGGTTGCGTTCGGGTCGATATTCAACGCGTGGCAGATGATGTTGCGGTCGATCCCCATCATATCTGAGTGAGACCAGGCCAGAATATCCTGGTTCTCCTTAACTTGGGTGATTATGGCGGCCCGGACCTCTGCCGGCAGATTTTTCCCGACTTGGATTACCCTGGTTGGATCGGTGTCACTAATGCACACCTCCTTAATCTCGTCCATGGGCTCCAAGATGCGATAGTCTCCTATCCTCAGGTCCAGCTCATCTGCCTCCCGGATCACTCTCTCAGCAGGGGGGAGGAACCGGGTCGATAAAGTCCTCGAAGGGTTCGTCCCGGACCATGTATATTGGTCGGGCGAACACGTGGTAGCACTTCCGGGCGCTCTTTTGATCTCCCCGGACTGTCCCCACCCTTCTGTTGTCCCAATGGAACTTCATGCAAAGATGACATATGGAGGTGATAGCCCCGAACTCGACTAATGCGGGCCGACCGAAAATGACATTGTAAGTAGTGGGGCAATCCACCACTACGAAGGTGCAGAACTTGAACGAGTGCTACAACTTACTCCCCAATGTTACGGGCAACTAGATATTTCGCATGGGGAGTTACGCATCTCCGTTGAAGCCGTAGATCTGGGTTGGGCAGAATGCCAGATCCACTTCGGTGAAACCAATCGCGGTGAAGGCGAGCTTTAACAAGATGTTGACGGAGCTCCCATCGTCTACCAGCATCCGGGACACCAGCTTGTTGGCGATTTGCGCGTCTATGACCAACGGGACATGGTGCGGGAAATGGACGTTGCGGGCGTTGTCCTCCGTGAAGGTGATAGGGAGGTTCATCAGTTTCGGGCGCTGAGCCGGGGCCTGGACCAAAGCGCACACCTTCTGATCGTGTCGAGCTCGCTTAGGTAGCGTTTCTGATCATTCCTGGATGGCCCTCCCAGGTGAGGTCCGCCCGAGATGGTGGCCAATAGGTAAATATTTTTTTTTCTACATTAATTTCGTATTTAGATATTTTTTGCCATAATTAATGTTGTTTCCAACCAATGAGAGACACTAGCTATATTTAGAAATTGACATGCATTTGAAAATTGAAATTTTTTTACTATATTATATTTTCATAATAAATACACGTTTTTCATCAGGCAACTCTTCCAAAAATTTTAAAAAATCCAAATTTATTTTTAAAAATATTAATTAATAACTAAAAATATGGACCATTGATCTTAATCCAATGGTTAATATTAAAGTAATCATCCATGAGTAGTAACCATTAAGAGTACACCTATATATATTGTCTCTTAAAAAAAATTCATAGTTGTTTGAAAGATGATCATATAGTCATTTATATATGTATGAATAGATAAAAAGATCATGATCACAACTAAATATTTGACCAAAATAAAAAACTGAGTGGCCATGAAAATTAAAAAAAATTATATATATATACAACCATATAAATCAATTTTTATTGAACAAAAAAAATAGATATGAATAATAAAACCTAACAACAAAGACACTAAAAACACAACCATAATATCAAAATAAATTTTGATGTATAGTACTAAAATAAACATTTGTATACATGCACATATATATATTTTTATATATATAATTTATGGCAAACAATATAACTCAAGGCAGATGTAAAGCAGACTCTTGATACCAAATGTTAGATTAAATGAAATATAAGCATATGAATAATTCTATGCATGTAGGCAAAATTAATATATAGATTGAACATATATGAAGAAATGATCGAATACGTATGTACCTCCAGCCATTGCTATTGATAATCTCGATCTACAACTCTAGATATACCAAAGAAATGAAGAGAAATTAGAACGAATACACAGGCTTCCAAGCTATCACTAACTATTTTAGATGGAGTTACTGAAAGACAGAATAATGAGTAGCGAGTTTGTGGACTGATACTCTATATTTATAGAGCGAGACATCTCATCAGAGTCTCTGCCACAGATTGAGATATTCTCTCAATTAGTTGGGATATGCAAAATCGGGTAACAAACAAAATTGGGTAACAAATAATGTTGACCATAAATGAGAATATTTGCAATAAATAAAATATTGACTTTGATACATTAAATCAATTAGTTGTAACAAATTAATTTTATATACCATATAAATAAATATTCTAACACGGATAAGATCAAACTATTGAATAATATCAAGATGTATGACATAGAGCTTATTCATTTGTAATAAATACTTTATATGATTGTATAAGTAGAATTACATATAATATTATTATTAGACCTCTTTTCTTAGGGATTGGTTGTTGTGTATAGAATAATTGGTGGCAAAAATACTTAAGTTTTTCAAAATTAGCAGTTTAATATCTAAGTTTTTTTTATGGCATAAATATTTTTCATTACCATTTCTTGACAACCATAAGTACCTCACCGTTATATGTCACTTGGACTGCCACATGTCAAGATTTGATTGGGTCGCACCAATTAAAATTTTCCAAGTCATCAGACTACCTTACACGTCATCAAAATTTTGCCAAATCATTTGTCATGTCATTTAATTTAAAATTAAAATAAAATCATTTAACAATTATAAAGTAAATAAAAATTATTTAAAATTCATTTTTAAATTCAATTTATTTAAAAATTAAAAAATATTCAAACTTCATTTGAATTAAACTTTTTCAGGTTGTTGTTCACTTAAACTTTTTCAAATTTAAATAAATATTTTCATCTTCACAGGAATTTAAATGTGTAACTTTTCTTTATTTCATTTTCTTCTTTTTCCCGATGGGTGATACCCTAACATCTTCATGTTCTTCTTTTTTCCTTCATCTAATTCATTTCTTCTTTCACATTACAGAGTATTACAAGGTTGATTTGAAAAATTTGAATGAAATATACTATTATAAAACTAAATAATACTCCGTCAATAAGTTCAACATTCAACTTTTATCCAAATTAGATTTCTCCTTGGTTGGTAGAGAGTAGATGCCCAACAAATGGAGTTATTTAATTGGAAACTTGCAACCAGATCATGTGGATTTTCGATTCTTCTCATTATGAAATTTGTGGTACATACTATCAAGCTCATATTAATATTCTTCCATAAAAAAACACTATATTCCAAAATATACAAATAAAAAATAAATGCAAACTTTGAACCCAATACCCAAATCAAACCCAACTACTCAGTAACTATTTCCAAGCTCTTCTATCAATTCCACAAAATGACTGCAAATTGGTGTTCATCAATTCAACATTATATCCAACAAAAGATCGAATAAAAAAAAAGTATTATAATTTTAATAACAACAAAGTCACAGCAAAATCGTATTATTCTCAACTCATACCCGCTTAAAAACTCATTGTTCTTCCATTCAAACCCATGTTCAACAAAATCCCAAAATTATTGAAACCCATCTTCAACACAAACCTTTCAACCAAGTCTATTCCTTCACCAGATTTGCCGCCCACATCCATTGAAGCTCTGTTGCCCACCCCATCGAAGCTCCATCGCCTGAAACCCAAC
This sequence comes from Humulus lupulus, assembly GCF_963169125.1. Taxonomy (NCBI): domain Eukaryota; kingdom Viridiplantae; phylum Streptophyta; class Magnoliopsida; order Rosales; family Cannabaceae; genus Humulus; species Humulus lupulus. Next base: position 32,927,572 of record NC_084799.1, read on the forward strand.
AAACTAGTCTGAAAACTTCAGCCTTGCCCCCGCCGGAGACCCGCCGCAAGCTTCCATTTGATTCATCTCTTTGAGATGTGGGTTTGTCCATAGATCTAATATTCATCAATTTGAGATGTGGGCTTTTCCTCAGATATGATATTCCATTAAATAATATTTTATTTAAAAATATTTTTAAATTTTAAAATTAATATAAAATTTAAAAAATAGTGACATGGCATAAAATAAAGGTGACTTGGCATATTTTAAGTAATGTGGAAGAGCAAAAGATAACTGTACAAAATTTTAAATGATGTGGTGGAATCAAATCTTTACATATGGTAGTTTTAGTGACTTATAACGATGAGGTAGCTACTGTTTTAAAAAAATAGTGATGTAAAGTATTTCTGCCGTAAAAATAAACTTATATATTAAATGCTAATTTTGAAAAACCTTGGACGCCAATTAAAAGACTTGTGTGTATATAATACTTTTTAATTTGTTTGTTTGGTAATTTGTACACTGGTTTTTCTATTTTACTTGTATTTATTAAAAGGAAAGTTTTGTGTAGTTTGATCCTCAACGAAAAGGACAAAAAGAAAAAAGAAAAGATATTGATGGTCTGTGTATTCAATGAATTAATGTCCATCGAGATCAATTGACATAACTTATGAATCATGATAACTAATGGGATCGAATCGCTGGTTATCAACAGAAAGTAATAAAAACTTTATGATACCCCATAATATTGCAAAAATGAAAAAAGAAAACCTCTATTAAAATTATAAGTCAATCTTCCACCCTCATCAAACTAATATATATATTGAGATTTTTCCTCAAGTTAGTGTAGCATATTCGGATCGGTGGGTCAAGGAATTATTTATTGTAGCCATAGTCTCTATTATTTGATAGTTGATTTTTGGATGGTAGTATTAATTAATTAAAATTACCACTTTCGTTCAATCGGTTTAAATGTATTACCAAATTTAATTTAAATAGTATAAAATGTAATTTTCTTTACCTTTATCAAAGTTTTGAAAAGATGATAGTAAAAATATAATGCGCAAGTATACGCGATCGATTCAAGTAATATAGTTAGTAAATAAGAATCGCTCCTACAGAGATTATCAATCAAGTACCAATAATCAATTTTAACATTCTATTTAGCTGTCGAAAATAAAATAATTTTTAACCTAAAACTGAAACTTGAAATAAACTATGCAATTATAAAAATTGATTCAATAATTAAAAACCTAAGGTATTAACTTCATTAATTTTTCAACCTATTAATCTTACTAATCAACGCATATAATTTTTCAATTTCTATCCTAATAGCGGGTTAACTAAAACAATCATAATTATTTTTCAAGATAAAAAGATCTCAATCTATATGCAAACTTTCTACATATCTGTGATAAGTTTTAACATATAACAGTCATGAAGCATAGAAACCCTAAACGCCACACAAACCCTCTATAGGTACTATCGTCCTATATGCAATTTATGTCTATATGATTAGAGAATATTCACTTCTTCCCTCTTGGATCTCGAATCAAAATCATAAATCATGTGAATAGTGATCAATTATCCATGCGCATTAAGCACAAATCATATAGACAAAGGATAGAAGAAGAACAAATTATATAAACTTCATAGAAAATTAACAAATATCCAAGTAACTACATTAAACCCTAGAACAGATGTTTAGTTCATATAAGACATGACTAAAATCATAAAACAATTGTTCAGAAACATAAAATTAAACTACTAAAAACTAACACACAAGTGAAGAAAAATATATCAATAATGTTGAATAGTTGTTGATCCTGAATCCCATAACTCTCCATACAAATGACCTAAAAAAATCATACTTAAACACATTTTTTTCAAATTTTAGTGAGGCGGGTCGTGACTTGCCTATTCCTGAGTCGTGGCCGGCCTCTTTTTCTTCCAATTCCTTCATCCTCTGGAAACTCAGGCATCGCGACTTGATAGACCAAGTCGCGACCCGCCTGTTTTTGGTTCCCTTCACCGAATCACCTCTGTCTTCATGCAAGCCGTGACTTGTAAGGGCAAGTCGCGACTCCTTGTTCCAAATTTCTTGATTTCACTCCTAATTCACCTTCGTTTAGCGCCAGAGTCATCCGAATATTCCCAACTCTCCCAAATTCAAACAAAATGGCCAAAAGCTCCCAAAATACCAATTTTCATCATTAAATCTGTTCCTTTCCTCTCCATTATCAAATTCGTAGAAAAAACCTAAAAACAAAACAAACACAGGCATAATACCGTACAAAACTCACAATTTAACTTGAAACCAAGACTAAAACACACTCTAAAACTACCCTAAACTGGACTTATCCAATTCCCCCAAACTTGATCTCTGCTCGCCCTCGAGCAAAGAACACAATAATAAACATACAAAACTCAAAACCTAAACAACCAACACAACTGAATCAAGCCGACAATAATAATTCACGCCTCAAGCTATGATGACTAACACACTTATATAATCTTCAGAAAAATCAACTTATAATCTAGAGTTCCAGTCTAAACATTCTTCCAATTCACATAAGTCCAAGAAAAAATAAAAGCTCCTAAAATCATGATTAATAAATAAAATGCATTCGAATCAATTCATGCCCACCAAAATTTTTCATTACAATCAATTAATATCATTATCCCATAAGCTTGCTATACTTACTAATCTCCACTAATGTAGAAAACACATGCTAAAAAATCAATAGGGCTTTCACAACTTATAATTGAAGGGCTTAGGTAAAGGTAGATGAAAAAGTCATTTAAGCTCAAATATACCATAAACACACAAACCAATCTTGTCTCAACTTGCAAACCCCAAAAAAAAATCCCAAATTTCCCAAATTTTCTTACTTTGAGAGATATTCATAAACTAATTTTTTCTCTTTTAATTTTTTTTTCTTCTAATGATACTACACTCCCCCAAACTTATTTCTTTGTATTTTCAATTGGAGTGTAGTTCATATTTAATATACTTTTCTTTTTCTCTTAATTTTTCTACTTCTATTGACACAAATTTCCACATATAAATCCCCATTACAAACCATCCCCCTATCACTTTTCATATGCTCATGGTATATCAAAGGGAAGGAAAAATAACAAAGTTTTAAATAAAGTCAAAATAAGTGTCAAACAAAAAGAATCAAATTAGGCTCAAAATTGGGTAACTAGGGATTTAATAAATCAAAGTTGGCTTGAAAGACTCAAATGTTCCAAAGAATTGCCTAAATCATCTTCCTAAGCATGCATCATCTAGGATTTCGTCTCAAATAGCAAGCAAACAAGTTCTATGATAAAACCAATTTCAATCTTATTTTTATTTTTAAAAATTCAGCAAGCATAAATAATATTCAATCACACAAAATATATCAAAAATCATGATTAAACTCTCAATTATTTAAGTGGACAAAGTAAAAATGGTAAGAAATATTCATCCAAGCACACAGATTTTTATAGCTTCATTCTCATTCAATTTATACAGCATATCATTCAATATGTTGTCATTGGAAATTTGGCCATGACGCATATTGAAGGATCCCAAAAGACTTGGAGGCTCTTTATACACTTATTAATGTCCAGGTTGTATTATACATTTATTGCCCGAGATAACGGGAGTAATTTTCATAGGCAATCGTATCTCTATGTAAATGAGAATTATCTTGATTGATTGTTTACCATATTTATGTACATGGTTACCCAAATTTGTCCAGGAAATTCTATTATAAATACCAGGGATAATGGACAGGAAAAAGAGACTGCTTTTTGTAATACAGAAACTCTGCAGAAATTGAGAGTGAGTAATAATATTGTCTCCTGGACTAGGTGAATTTTAAACACTGAACCACGTAAAATTGTGCGTGTGAGAAGTTTTTCACATAGTTCATTATGGTTTACAAATAAGCACATAGTGAATTATGTGAATTGAATGACATGTTTACTAGAGGAGGAAATACATACTTTATACTTTTATAGATGATTTTTCTATGTATACTTATTTGCATTTGCTTAAGAGTAAGGATGAGGCATTTAATGCATTTAAAATCTATAAAACTGAAGTAGAAAATCAATTGGAAAGGAAAATAAAGACTCTTAGAAGTGATAGAGGTGGTGATACTTTTCAAATGATTTCAATGTGTTTTGTGAACAACACGACATTATAAATGAATGCACTGCACCATACACTCCACAACAAAATGGGATAGCTGGAAGAAAGAATATGACTTATCTTGAGATGATTAAATCTATGCTTTTACATGCTAAATTGTGTTATAATTTGTGGGGTGAAGCTTTGCTTGATGCGTGTCATATATTGAATCGAGTTCCTATGAAAAAGAACAATGTGTCTCCATATGAGCTATGGAGAGGAAATAAGTCTAACCTAGACTATCATAAAGTGTGGGGGTGCCTTGTTTATTGTAAGAGCATGAAGCCTAAAAGGACCAGGTTGGGTCCAAGAGTCGTAAAGTGTGCATTTGTTGGCTATGCCTCAAATATCAATGCCTATAGGCTATTAGACTTGTAGTCTAATGTGATAAATTAATCAAGAGAAATAGAGTTCTGTGAGAATATGTTATATTGTGATAGCAACTCTCAAGAATACACATGTTGGAGAATCTCGTACAGAGAAAGATCCAAAGGTTGATGAACAACCTATTTTACCTCGGAGAATCCAAATGCTTAAAGAGTTAGGATTAATTGAGAAATGTTCTCAAGTAGAAACTCTACGTATTAGAGGGTAACATTGAAGAAGTCACATGAAAATTTCTTATGGTTTCTCAAGTTGAGGATGACCCCAAAACATTCCTAGAAGCAATGTCTTCGAAAGACTCTGCTTTTTGGAAGGAGGCAATAAATGATGAGATGGATTAAATTATGTCAAACCACACATGGTAATTGGTAGACCTTCCACAAGGTTCAAAACCAATTGGGCGCAAGTGGGTATTTCAGAGGAAATACACCGATGGCACCATACAAACCTTCAAGGCTAGATTAGTGGCCAAAATGTTTAAACAACTATAAGAGTACTATTTGCCTTATCATCAATATATAATCTTGATGTTCATCAAATGAATGTCAAAACGACATTTCTAAATGGAGATCTATATGGAACAACCGAAAGGTTTTGTTCTAAAGGAAAATGAACATGAAGTGTGTAGGCTTGTTAAATCATTATATGGTTTAAAATAAGAACCAAAACAATGACATAAGAAGTTTGATAAAGCCATAATTTCATAATGGTTTAGACACAACAATGCTGACAAATGCTTATACTCTAACATTATGTTTGGCATAGGAGAAATATGGAATGATGGATAGATATAGAGGGAAAATAGTGGAGGGAGAGAAGGTTTCCTATGTTTGGCTAGATATGGAAAGGAGGGAAGGAAATGGGATGATGGATAGTTTTTCGCTTGGGCCCACATTTCTCAATCTCCCCATTTAGGGACGGAAGATGATTGAATGAAACATAATTTGTGGCAAATTTATTAGATTGCCTTAAAAAACACACACACATATATATATAATATTTTATTAAATATCTTAATTCAATTCAATTAAATTAAATATATACATTGTATAATTTTCTCTCACATATATTTTTATTTCTCTAGCTCTCCTTTATTTTTCATGTTTTATTTATGATTTTTTTTATAGGTTCTTACATTATTTTTGTTTCATTTTTATATATTTTTTTATACACAGGATCTCTTTTCATCATGTATAATTTTATTATTTTCTCAATTTTTTTTATTTATAGCTAAAATAAAAAGCATATTGATATTCACAAAGACGTTTGTTTAACTTTTAACATTACTATTTTTACTATATTTTTCAAAGATAGAATAAAATTTATATATAACAAATAAATAAAATTTATAAAATATTTTCCTAAATTGTATATATAAAATTTATAATTAAAATAACAAATTAAAAATATATATAATTAATAATATATTAAGGGTAAAATAGTAATTTTATAAGCAAATTACTCTCCCTCCTTCCAATTTTTCTTCTGATACCAAACAAAAGGATAGAAAATTATCTTCTCTCCTCCCAAACTTACCAAACAACATAAAGGAATATCACTCTCCTTTCCTTTCTTCTACTTTATCCATCCTTCCTAACCTATACATCCTTCTTTCTTTCCCTCTTTCCTTCCAAACAAAGTCTAAGACTTGTGATGACTATGTCATCTTAGTGTGTCTATATCGTTGATGATATGTTGATTTTGATTAATGAGATGAAAGACATAATAGAAGCGAAGAGTTTTCTAACTTCCACTTTCAAGATGAAAGACCTTAGAGAGGTTGATACCATCTTAGGTAAAAAAGTATGAAGAAATAGTAGGGGTTATGCTTGAGTCAAACTATGTTGAGAAAATTCTTGACAAGTTTAGTCATCTCAAAATCAAAGAGGCAAATACACCATTTGATTCAAGCATAAAGCTTGAAAAGAATAATGGTAGAGCAGTGGCTCAACTTGAGTATGCAAGTGCATTAGGGAGTTTAATGTACGCCGCTCATTGTACAAGAGCGGATATTGCATATGTAGTTAATAAACTAAGTAGGTGTACTCGCAATCCAAGTATGAAACATTGGAAAGCAATTGAGAGAGTTCTAGGGTACCTTAAGAGGACCAAGTAGCTAGGCCTCCAATATTCAAAGTTCCTGAAGATACTTAAAGGATATTCTAATGCAAATTGGATATCGAGTGTGGGAGATAATCTCTCCACAACCGGTTGGGTGTTTATGGTCGAAGGAGGAGCGGTTTCTTGGGAATCTAAGAAACAAACATGTATTTCACACTCAACCATGGATGTCGAGTTTATAGATCTAGCGACAATTGAAAAAGAGGCCAAGTGGCTTAGAGGTCTCATGTTGGACATCTCAATTACCACGGATGAGTTTTTTGGAAACTAGAAATATATTATGAAATAAGAGTTGGAAAGAAAGGATAAGAGATGAACAATCACAGTTTTTACATGGTTGGGGCGTTAATGAGCCTTAGTCCACGAGTCACTAGTATTAGGCTTTAGAGAGTTTTGACAATGGAGTTTTTCTACAAGTTTTAGCAGTGCTTTTGCTTATAAGAGAAATTCTGAAATCCCTGCTACAGTGCACAACTGGTCCCATTTATAGGCAGTTAAGCAGCTTGGGCTAGACTAATCCAGGCCTAATAGGGATGTAATTACAATTTGCTCGCTAATGGAGCCATAATACAAAGAATGTAACATAATTAGATGTTGTTAATCTGGGCCTATTGGGCTGGCTTAGGCGTGGCCAAGCCTTACAGCTACCCATTATACGTTAGCATGGACTGGTCCGCATGGGCTACTAAGGGGATCCTGAGGACAGGATCTATCAGAGTAGTGGCAATACTGTTTCCTAGGAACAGTGTCCGTTCCGTGCGTACCCTATTCTGAAAATTAGTTGAGGAGTCCAACTGCCATATTTCATGGGGATCGGTCAGCATCATGGAAAACTACTTCCCCTATCTGGACATCTGGTCTGGATTCATTTACTAATGTCCCGGTTCATTTACTGGAGTCCTGGTTCGTTCACCAGGACCTGGGTTCATTTGCCAAGGTGGACACCATGGTGGTTGAGATCTCCCCTGGATCCTTGATAAGGTCTGTCTCCAGTGAACAGTTAGTCCGCCACCTTAATTAGCATCTCGGAAGTTGTAGGTTGGTCGTGGCTGGGGAAATGAGTTGGGCCTGCATCTGAGTCTCACTTCCTTCATTATCCTTGTGCCCATTGAATGTTGTTGGGCTCGATAGTGTTTGGGCTATCAGGGTTTCCTCCTTCCCTGTTCATTGGGCTCAGGATGGGCCCGGACCTCTTAAGAGGGCCCACAGACCCATGGGGTCATGCTATGCGTTACGGATGGAAAACAAGGATAATATTTACCCCCAAGTCTTCATCCGTGTTCGCATGGTGGAGACTTGCTTCACTCTCTCGAATCAATCTCAAATATCCCAGTTCGTTTACCAGAAGTTGGGTTCATTTACTTGGGGGCCATTTGGGTGATCTCCGTCCTTTCAAATTCTCAACATCTTTGACACGTGTCTCCAGGTTGATGGTGCGTTTGCGCCACTCGCGCCCTAAAAATCTGGAAAGAATCTTTTGATTGCCCAAGTGATCGATGGGTGTCAGCACAATTCTTGAGACATCCCGTCTGTACTAAAAAGGTTTATTGGTTACTCGAGTGGGTTGTTTAATGCTTCTTCATTAACTGTTGGATGGGGATAGTCTTGAGGTTTTTAACATGGATCATTGGATGAGGTAGGTGCGGATCGTGGATTGACGAATCCACGATTTAGTACTCGATTGGGCTAATTAATGACCCTGCATTGTCCGGGACTATTGGATGGGTATAATCTTGGGATCCCCACTATGGACCGTTGGATCGAATAATGGATTTTTACCCTATAAATACCTCGACATGCTTATTTCCACACTTTACTCATCCCATATATTCAAACAAGAGAGCAGAGGAGAAAGCTTTATATGTCCAATATTGTCGACGAGATTCTTCGGCGATTAATTCACCTTCGTGTTTATGTGTTTCCGACTAGACCTTCTCCCACTCATCCAACAGACAATTCTGTCCCGGTTCACACGTCTGGGAATATCGACGAACTGCTGGATCATCTTCTCAGGTTCAAGATTGAGATTCTACCGACGTTGTCGCCTGAGACTGTATAAATGACAAATCCAATACCCTATAGTAGTGTTGTTTATATTTTCACCCAACGACACGTGATCGTCCGAGTAGGACATGTGGCTACTCGAGTAGGACATGTCCTTCTTGTCATGAGGTCATGCCCAGATAGGCATGTCCCGAGAGCTATGAACACCTTCCTAAGGCTATGTCCCGAGGGTGCTTGGCAGTCCACGGGTTGGTTCTTGCCATCAGTTATATTCCAGGCCGAAGACCTTGTCATCGGGATCTTGAGGATAAGCCAGGTGTCAGCTAATGCGGGTTAGCAGCATCAGAGGAAGACCTGACAAACCTTTATGGGTAATCCATCAACAGTGTTGTCGAGTGTACGACTCGAAAATTCGCACACCCACTACGTCGTCTGACATAGAGGTACTTGCAGCATGCCCTGACAGTACCTGGGGCATGTTCCCTATAAAGTAGGTACATCTCTGTAGTAGGCCCTGCAAATCTCTCTTGGGCCATGGTCTCTATTTAATGCAGCCCACTGCATTAAAGTAGTATTAATCCCCCAATAATGGGAAGAATTTGCATTAATTACTTATGATTAGTATTAATGACTCCAACTTCTATAAATAGGGCTGGGAATCTCATTGTAAAGGGTTCAGTTTTTTAGAGAGAAAACATCTTGTACTCAGAGCAATCTAAACACTACCTGAGAATACTCCATTGAAGCCTGCCCTCACAAGCTTCCAACCCTCTTAATATAAGAGACTCGTGGACTGGGGTTCTTTTATAACCCGAACCACATAAAAATCCTTGTGTTCTATTCTTTTATTTCTTTAATCTCCCTTCTTAAGGTTGATTGCGGAAAAGGTAGTTAACATTTTGGTGCTTTCATTGAGAGCTTGAAGAAAGCATTTGAAACACTCACATCCATGGTAACTACACGAAGAAATGTTACAGATGACATGCTCTCTCCTACCGGAGTTGAAGGAGGAGAACCTAATCGACAACCTCCTTAGGACGTGCCTGAGATGATGGAGGACTACGACGAATACGCTGAGTATGACGGCAAAGATAATGATGTCGACCAGGGGTATTATGAGGAAGAATATCCTCAATCCATGGACGTGGAAGAGGCACCAGAGGTGGTGGTGCTCTGTGAGAAGTTGGCCACCCAGCAACAAAAGATCGATGCTCGAGAGGGTAATATCACAGCCCTACAAGAGATGGTACTTTCCGTGAAGGCCACTCTGGCAGCCCAGGGGCTACGAGTGGACCCAAATGGCAACGTATTTGCTGGGCACCCTACTAGCATGCCACCAGCGCATGCTATTGTAGTGTCACTTATCAATGCTGCTAGAGTGCTTCCCAAGCACCCAGCTGCAGAGGCTCAAGATCCGCCAGCTGGGGTGCCCATCAAGCACCCAGCAGGAGTTGGAACCCTGATGCCACCGCAAGACCATGGCAAGGGAAAGGCTGATGGTAATTCCGCTCCAAAGCAGAAGATGACTTGTCAAGAACCCGGAGGCCACCAGGTTCTTTAGTAGGCTGACAGGGGTAATGACCTAGGGCCTCGAGGACACCGTCAGGCAGTCAAGTGCCCATGGAGCTTAGGGCATTCCATCTCGATGCACCCATACAGACCGCATGAGGCCTGGAGCTGGTGTCCCCTCGGGACCTAACCAGCCCCGTAGGAGTCACAGTCTAAGGATCCGCCCGAAGAATTCCTCACAAAACTGAGAATGCGACATCAGTATCTCGTTAAAAGAACGTTGAGTCCGATCGAGAGACCAAAGTGGCTCGTCCAGAGGATAACGATACGTTTCGAGGACAGGCTGACCTACAAGACAACCTCAATGCTCGGAGATGCAATAAGGCTGGAGGATGCGAGCCTGTTGGGAGAGGTTCGTCAGATCTCCTAGTTAATCTTAACGCTCAGAGAAGAGATAACCCAGCTCAGTGCATCAACCTGGATCGTGACCTACTCCGTGCGGAGGTAGAAAGCTGGAAGCAGATAATACTCAAGATGGACAAACAACAAAGCCATGAGTCTGACTAGGATGATGAAGAGGTGGAGCAATGTGCCCCTCACCTTGTTGAGGCACCGCTACCACTAGGCATCAAAATGTCATCCATATTGCCCTATGATGGTGGCTGGGATCCCATGGATCACCTGTCTAAGTTCAACAGGTTAATGTCGGTACATCGTGTCTCCGACAATGCTAAGTGTCATGTGTTCCTAATCACCCTGACAGGGCCAGCAGATGAATGGTTTAAAATTCTCTGAGCAGGGTCCATTCAATCAAGGCACCACTTATCATCTGCCTTCCGAAGACAATTTGTAGGAGTTTGGAAGGAAATCTTTGAGGTCAATGCCTTGGCCAACATAAAGAAAGGGCCCTTCAATACCCTCAAGGTCTACATCAAGCGCTTCAAGGAGGAAGCAGTGATAACCAAAAGGGTCGATGATGGCCAGCAGTTGATGGCGTTACAAGCTGGCTTTCGCCCAGGGTCCCCAATTTGGGATGATCTCTAACGAAGGGGATGCCGACGTCTCGACGACTTCATTTGTCGAGCATAAGAATACATCAGCTGGGAGGATGCCCAGATCGGGCCATTTGGAGGGCCTGCCATCTTCCCTATATTGGCCACGCCTGGCCCCGTGGCCTCAGGTATCCAATATTCCCCTTATGTTCCCATCCAACAGAGCTCGGGGGGAGTCCAACCTAGCCAGAGCGCCTCACCTTCTGGTTACAATGCATGTCCGCTCTTGGATTTGGTATGGCTCCAGCATGGTTCAGGGCTGCGCCCACTAGTTATAATGCTTTTTAGCTTGCATTCAGTGCTGGAGTTGTTGCTCCCTCCTAGCCTGCTGAATCCAATAGAGCTCCCAATGGCACTAGGCATAGAGGGAAGGGTAAGGACCATAAGCCCAGGGGAGGCAGAACCACACAACCCGAGTAGGGAGTCACATCAAGCGAGAAGTACATCTTGCAGTATTACGAGTACACTGACTTGGTAGAGTCCAGAGAGAATATCTTCATGGCCACAACACAACATGTTCATTACAAGAAGCCGCAGCCCATCCGAAGAGACAGGGATAGGCGGGACCCTGGCAAATTTTGTTGTTTCCACAACGACATAGGGCACCACACTAATGAGTGTCGTCAACTCAAGGACTAGATTGAGAATCTCATCAAGCTTGGACACCTCCACCAATATGCCAAGGGTGGAGCATGGCCAACATAGCCTCTCATGGCAGGAACGGTGGTACCACCTGTTGTACCATAAGTCCCAACAGCAGCTCCAGTAGTCCCCCAACATCTAGTGGCCAAAGGACCCCCTCCGATAAACGGACAGGTAGGAACCATCTTAGGTGGGCCTCACTTGGGTGGGACTTCACTAAGCTCGTAGAACAGATATGCGCATGCATTGAATCACGATGATGAGGTAATGGCTTTGGCCCAGCTGTCTGCCCAAAGGCCACGAATGACTGACCCAGTCATAACATTCTCCGAAGACGACTCTTGGAGAGTACATTTCCCACACCATGACCTGTTGGTGATTGAGAGAGAACTCTACAACAAAATGGTGGTCCAGATTCTGATAGACAATGGGAGTTTGGTGAACTTCCTGTTTAATTTAGCCTTCGAGAATAAAGGGCTAACCACGACAGACTTGTCCTCGTGCACCTCGACACTCTATGGATTCTAGGGAGAGGCCCTTATCCTAATGGGACAGATAAAGATCCCTGTGACGCTTGGAGTGGTGCCTTGCCAAGCTTTCAAATACTGCACTTTTGTGGTGGTGGATTGTTCCTCGGTGTACAATGCCATCCTGTGACGACCTGAGCTGGTGGATTTCAGAGCCATCACCTCCATTTGTCATCTGTGCATGAAGTTCTCCACGGATGCAGGTATCGAAAAAAGTCTGTGGTGACCAGAAAGAGGTAAGACCATGTTACAATGTCTACCTCAAGGCACCAGTGATGATGGTAAGGGAAGAAGGTCCTGAGAAGTCCAAGGCCTCAGAGGTACAAGTTGTCCAGGAGTCAGGGCCCGACGAGTTAGATCCAAGGGTTCAAGAGGAGAGGTCCATTGAACCAATAGATGAGGTGGAGGAGGAAGTTCTTGATACCTCCACCCCGACAGAAAAGTAAAAGTTGGGGGGAGGTTAAAAACGGACGTCTGAGAGGCATTGTTTGGCTTCCTCCGATGAGACCAAGACGTGCTCGCTTGGTCACATTCTGACATGATTGGTATTGATCCAAATACCTTAAATATCAATCCTAGAGTTGCTCCCATCCAGTAGAATCAATGGAAGTTTGATCAAACTCAGAAAGAGGCTCTCAAGGTCGAAGTGGACAAGCTCCTCTCCAGTGCGTTTATTCGAGAAGCCCAATACCATAGGTGGCTATCCAATCCCGTTCTCGTGCCAAATCTGAATGGAACCTGGAGGACGTGCATCGATTTCTCGGACCTTAACAAGGCAAGTCCAAAGGACTGCTTTTCACTCCACAAGATAGACCAGATGGTCGATGCCACCTCTAGTTACGAGTTGTTGTCGTTCATGGATGCATACTCGGGATATAACCAGATATCCATGCACATCGTCAATCAAGAGCATACCAGCTTTCGAACCGACAAGGGTGTCTATTGTTACATTGTGATTCCTTTCAGGATGAAAAATGTTGGCGCCACCTACCAAAGACTGTTAACAAGATGTTCAAAAACCAATTGGTTAGGAACATGGAGATCTATGTGGATGGTATGTTGGTTAAGTCCACGACCGCCCCTGACCATGTGGGAGACCTTACTTAGGTCTTCACGGTGCTCCGCCAGTTCAGGATGAAGCTAAACCCCAAAAGTGCACATTTGGGGTTGCCTCCGGCAAGTTCCTAGGCTTCATTGTCAGTGCTCGGGGGATTGAGGAGAAACCCGAGAAGATCAAGGCCCTAATCGAGAAGCCATCTCCCCAGAAACATAAAGACGTTCAACGCCTAACAAGGAGGATCGCAGCTTTGAGTTATTTTGTCTCCAAGGCAACGGGTAAGTGCATCCCTGTAATGTCCCAAAATCCCTAATGTGGCTTAGTGCCTGGATTACTGGGCGAGGAGGGCCATAATTGATTTAATATGTGATTAGGTGATTATATGCATGACTATGTGAGATATATTATTGTATGATGGTATTTGCATGCATGTTGGCCCACTTCTTATAAGAAGGGCATTTTCATAATTTTGGCCATTGAGGGCATATTTATATATTTGTGTGCATGTATGTGATATATGGGTGAGACCACATTGTTATGTGGATATGTTTGAGCTATTCGGCGTGAGACGATCCTAGGAAGCAAGTTAGCGGTTTTGTCATAACGAGGTCAATAACTGGGATATTGGGTAATGAGAATGATTATTTGATGATATATTGGGAGTTAGTGAGATGATGAGGAAATTCTGATAATTTTGACTATTGTACCCTCGAGGGAATTTTTGAGACCCCGAGCATTGGGGTTTACTTGAGGTTACTTAAGCTTGAAGGAACCTGTCAGAAAGAAAATACGTCCAAAAACCTTTCTCTCTTTCTCCCGTTATCCTTTTTTACCGTTCGACGCATTTTCGAAGGAAACTTGAGTTTTGGAACTCATATTCAAGCAAGTATTGAATCATAACGATTCTAGTAAAGATTAGAAGCTTATTGACCGAAGGATTTAGCGAGAAATGACTCAATAAGAGGTAATCCAAGCTTTAAGTTTTGAGTTTTGATGCGTGTCGTATGCCCTATCAAATTTAAATATTTTTTTTATTCACTTACACCAGCTACTTCAGTATAGCGGTTAATAAGGGTCGAACCCACGAGGACTATGATCAAATTATTATTCAAAATAATACTAGATTGAAATTAAAAAGGGTTTTTAGTTTTAATAGCTGAAAACATAAAATGAAATTAATATCAATGATTGAATAACTAAGGATATAACGATATTAAAGAAATAGTCAATAATTACTCTCCACCTTTAACAATCAATCTATCAACAATGATGAATAATATTCCCTATTCCTAATTAAACTATTAACCCTGCAGACAACACTTAAGCAGTCAATTATCCCAGTTTCCCTAATATAATTAATTAAAGCTAAGCGCTCTTAATTAACCCTTTTTACCCAGCAATAAACCCATTAAGCATGCAATCTATTTAACCTAGTAAAAGCATTACACTTTGTGGAAACAGGTTAATCTAGGCAACAAATTCATTAAGCATGCAATTCATTTAACGTAGGTTCTATTTCTCATCACAATTAAAATACCCGTCACAATACCTTAATTGCAATTTATCACTTTACTTAGAATCCTAAACTATTAGGTGAATAAAAATCCTAAGATGATAGTAGAACAATGCAAAACCTTAATTAGTGGCCATCTAAACAAGATTTTACAAGATCCATGACATTCAAATAGAAAAATAGAAGCAATTTAATATAAGGGTGTTGACGCGGTTCTTTGCCAACAGGTAATTAATAGAATAAGAGAATGGTATTAGTGTTAAGTAATGAACCGCAACAGATGAATGATCTTGAAATAAAATGATGATACGAATACTTTTTTAGGTGGTTCAAAGGTTAAAATCCTTCTACTCCACCAGCCAATATTATTGCTAGTTTTCTGGTATTCTTTACAGGGTATTTCTTTACACAATAGAATCCAACCCCTTGCAACTCCTACGGTCTCCATATTTATAGGAGAGGGCACCTGGGAGTTGGCAAGGGGGGTCATCCCGTGACCTTCTTACCCATCATGTCACTTCTGTGACATTCATGATAAATTCCTAAAACCTGACAAATGAAGTGTGGTCTAATCAATAGGTAAGGGGGATAATGGGCCGCACGGCCCAACCCAGTCGTGGGTGCCTAAACACGCACGTTTATGCTGCGTGTCTGAGAATTCAGGGATATATCAGATACGTGATGTCTGATATATGCATGTTTACATTGCGTGGTTGACTTTATAAAGGGTCACAGCTTCCAACTCAAGCACGTGCCTCGAGCTGGATGTCTTCTTAGCCTGTGGTGTCTATACTTCTGACCCGACTCCATAGTAACCTTAGTAAGCCTTTGGTTATCTCGAGCTAAAGAGGTGGGACCTGGTAACAGCCGCTCCGGGTACGTGGCATCCATGTGGCTGATATAATTATGCCATACCTCAGCTCGCTAATAGCCCGTGGAGAATTAGGGCGTACAAAGGAAATAAAAGGAATAAAATTCATCAATGCATTCAAGATCTCATGTCTAGGGTTTTGAAATAACCCTTAACTATAAATAAAACTACTCCATAATCATATTCATATTCATAAACATAAATATTCAATGAAAATAAAAGAGTTTTGAGAAGAAAGAAAAACTTGATTGAAGAATATAGATGATGATGTTTTTTCCTCCTCCTCTGTTGCTCTAGCCTCTAAAAATCGCAATCCAAAGTCATAATAAAAGTTAACCCTAATCTCTTTTATAGCCCCCCAAAAATTACATTTAAAAATTGAAATTTAAGGAAAAATCGATCGCCGGCCGCGGCCACTAGAAAAATGTATTTTCCAAAAAATTGGGCTTCGGCTGTGGCCTGGGACATTGCTGGCCGCGACCTGGAATAAGGCTGGCCGCGGCCGTAGCAAGTTTTCCCGTTTTTCGGTTTTCTTCTGCTGTAGTGATCGAAAGTATTTTAAGCATAACATCCTCGATATAACTCTGAATTAGACGATTCAAAAAGATATAGAAAGCTAAGAATTTTTGAGTTGTTTGAGGCTTGGGTATTGATGGTTTTGGGCCATTGGGATGTTTGGGAACTTTGTTTTTGGGATTTGGATATATTTGGATAGGTTTATGGAGTGTTTTGAAATGGGAAAAATGAAGGTTTTTGGCTGAGTTCCAGGTCGGGTCACGGCCCTGTTCTTGGGCACTGCGACCCAAGCTTGACGAAGAGGAGAAGAGTGACTAATGGGAATTACAGGCGTGACGCGAGGTGCATGAAAAATGGTGCAGGGGCCTCGACTCAGGGGTGTGGGATCGTGGCAATTAAGGGAAGTTTTGGCCAAAGTTGTATTTTTAATTATGGGAACTTAACCTAAGGGCACGGGAACGATTCTATTACCCAGTTCAGTAGGATTCGAGGTCCTGGGGATAGGACTTGGTCTGGGAATCTTTTATTACTCATGTTATTTATGAGATTTCATATTTGGTTATGATTAGGTGACCGCTAAGGGCCTAAGGACATGATCGTTCTCAAGGGTCGTTCTTAACTTATTTCACACTCAAGTCTGAGGTAAGAAAGCTACACCCAGTATGTGACATACATGATTATTGATGAGGCATGATGATTGCTCTATATATGGACATTGGTGGCATTGTAAATGCCTGGCAGCATTGCTTACTTATGAATGGCACTGCCTTATTAGTCAGAAATGACAATGGTGTTTAGTACTGGTCGTGAAGCTCTAACTTAACAGTCATGATCAGCAAATGTACTGAGCGTTGGTCGTATGGAATTGACTTATGAGTCAAGAGCGGAAATAACATATTGGACTTAGGCTGAAATGATTAGATCTAATCAACATGAGCATTAAATGCTTGACTGACCTACTGGTCGAAGAAAACTAAAACGCTTGGCTAGTCTATGACTAGTTACTCAGAACCAGGGCTAAAAGGCTTAGGTGACTTGATAGTCACATGTAGGGGTGAGCACGGTGTGGTTTGGGCGGTTTGAACACTTTTTAATACACCACGCCACAAGTGCGGTTTAGTAACTAGAACACACCATGCAGTGTGATTTGGTTGCACCAAACCGACCAAACCAAACCATTTTTTGCGGTGTGGTTTGGGCGGTTTTCCACAGTTTGTGTTAAAAAATATGTCATAACAAAATTTAAATTTAAAAAAAATACTAAATCCTTAGTTCATAACAAATCCTTAATAAGTTCTAAACAACATCACAAGTTATCAATTAAGTTCAGTGAAACACAAAAAAAATATACAAGTCTCCCATATTGAGTAACTATAAAAAATTGCATATATGTAAAGTTTATTTTTTTTTAAATATATTTGTAAGTATGCGGTGCGGTGCAAACCAAAATTTCACACCGCCAAACCGCGCACCGCACCGCAGGATTTAGCTCAAATACAAACCATACCGAACCATTACACTTTTGACACCGTTGTTTGCGGTGTAGTATGGTGCGGTGCGGTCGGTCACCGCGGTTTGTCGGTTTAGATGCTCACCCCTAGTCACATGGCTTAGGGCGCAGGACCCCAGGATGTCTTATTAGTCCTCTTTTGAGGGCATGGGGCCCCAGAATGAGTTAATAGTCATCTATCTAGGGCGCAGGACCCCAGAATGACTTAATAGTCATCTATCCAAGGTGCAGGACCCCATAATCATTGGATAGTCATCTATCTAGGGTGCAAGACCCCAGATTGACTTGATAGTCATCATCTGATAAGGGTTGAAGCCCCAGAATGATTTCATGGTCATTTATTTTTACTATATACATGCGGTAATGAGTTTTCTTGCTGCGCCTCGGCTCACGAGTGCTATGTGGTGCAGGTAAAGGGAAAGAAAACTTACCCAGCCTTGAGTGGAGAGCTTAGGTTGTGACGTGTACATATGCAGCCGCTTGCCCACCACGACCAAGGTGTTTCTCAGGGGATCTAGGGTTTAACCCAATTTTTTCCACTTAGGTTGGTGGATTGTAACTTTTGAACTGTAATGACCATTTTGGATTGTAAACAAATTTGTAAACACTTTTATGGGATCCCATGTACAGTTTATTGTTTTAAATAAAATATATCAATTTCTTTTCACTAGGATTTTCACACTGGCCCATTAATAACACTTAGATGCACATTTATGACCTAATAACTCGTTTAGTGAGTTAAGCACTATTTAAAGTACACAGTGTAACAGTCTTGGCTAACCAGGGCGTTACAGCTTGGTATCAGAGCGTGCCAAGGTTTAGGGTTCCTGTAGACTGGCTGGGCATGTACCATCACCACTAAAGACAAGCTCGACTCATGGTTCGGTAACTATTTATGTGGTTATGCGTTTAACTTCTTAAATAGAATATAAATACTTTGTCTGCCTGCATAAGATACACTAATAAGACTGGCCCTTGACTACTGCATGATGAGCAAGAACATGCTTATTAGCACTGATATTGCTAGAACATGCTTATTAGCATCGTTAATTGTTAATTGATAAGTGCTAAATGTTAACTGTTATGTTTATGAATTGGCATGCTTATTAGCATGATTGTGGGTCATGGATGAGTTTCTGCATGGTCTTGGACCGTGAGGCAGCAAGAGGTTTAGTTATCACTACCTAAATTGTAACACCCCAACTCCAGGGATCGCTACAGTGCACATTGCAAACAATGCTAAACTCGCTAATCGAGTCATTTGGCCATAAACGTGTAACTAAGTGTGAATAGCGGTTTAGAGGTTAAAAACTTTGGTTAAGGTATAACGTCTCACTAGAACGTTTACTGTATACTTTGGGATCCCAAAAATATAATTTCAGAGTTTATTACAATAGATTATTTACTTCAAGCCGATCTAGGCGGAAAAAACAGGGTTCAGCCCTAGTTCCACTTTCAAACCTCGCCCAAGTATTGGTCGAGCAGCTGCATATGTACACGTCATCACCTAAGCTCTCCAACTCAAGGATGGTCCAGCTTTCTTTTGCCTTTACCTGCACCACAAAGCACCCGTGAGCCGAAGCCCAGCAAGAAAACTCATATGCTCATAAGCAGTCATATCATGATTTCAAATCATATCTGGCATGCCTAGCATTCATAGCTCTATTCAGCATGCAAATGTATTCAAACAGATGCTGGGGTATCCAGGATAAGAAATCCTGGCCTTCTGATTGGAGGACTATCAAGTCAATCCTAATCAGATGAGTGACTGCCAAACAAGTCACTAACCAAATGGAAGAGTGGCTGCTAGGTAAGCCACTAGCCTTCAAGCGCTTATAATATTCATCAAATGAGTGTCGCAACACTTGAGGTTCCGATAAACCACGCTGAGTGACCGACAAGCGAGTCACTAATTCAAATGGAAGGGTGACTGTTGGGTAAGCCTCTAGCCTTCAATAGGTTCTGGTAACCATACTGAGTGACTGCCATGCAAGTCACTAATTCAAATGGAAGGGTGGTTGTTGGGTAAGCCTCTAACCTTCAATAGGTTCTGGTAAACCATACTGAGTGACTGACAAGCACGTCACTAATTCAAATGGAAGGGTGGCTGTTGGGTAAGCCTCTAACCTTCAATAGGTTCTGGTAAACCATACTGAGTGACTGACAAGCACATCACTAATTCAAATGGGAGAGTGGCTGCTGAGTAAGCCACTAGTCTCCAAGCGCTTATTTCATTCATCGACCCTCGGGGTCGGTCTGGCATTAATGCTCTTTGAGTCATTCAATGCTGATAGTCAAATAGACCTCATCTTTGATGGCTTGCGTGATACACGCTAAGACCATTCTGACTAATTAGTCAGTACCGTGCACAGGTAAGCAATGCTATCAATGTATATCATATGCCAATTATCCATGAATAGGGCATTCAGCATGCTTACTAAATAGTTGCTAGCATAATTATGATCATGCACAAACTCAGAGACTCAAGCTCTGACCAATCTCATACTCATCATTCATGGCATGCCCTAATCACATGTTTCTCGTGCATCACATGCATCACACTTAATCATCCAGCATGCCTCAATAACCATATGCAAATGGGCAAGATTGCCAAGCATTCATTATGCTATCAATGTTTACATTTAAACAGTCAACATGCATCAATCATAACCATGCATGTCGCATATGGGGTGCAGTTTTCTTACCTTGGGTCCAAGCACAGGTTACACACAAATGAGCCACAAGCACGATCCTGATCCAAGCCTCTAGTGTTAACCTAGTCACAACCACAAATGATGATCCAATGAGTTCAAGTTCTAAAACCAACCCTTGAACTAAAACTTAGCCTCCAAGGCATCAATCCTCACTAATCCGGGTAGTAGGAATGATCCCGAGGCCTAAAACAATGTTTCCGGGGTCAAAACGAGCAAACGGGGTGAAAACAGGGCAAGGGCTGCGGCCCTAGCACCTTGGGCCGCGGCCCCTAGGGTTCTCTGAGGCTAGGGCCGTGGCGCCCTCCATCAAGGGCCGCGGCGCCCAGCAAGGCCAAATCCTGACACCTGCTTCTTCGAGCAAGGGCCGCGGCCCAACTTCGGGGCAGCCATTTTCGCTTCGTTTTAACCTTTTAAAACCTCCCAAAAACATGTCTAAACATTCCCAAATCATCAAATCAAAGTTCCCAAACTCCCCAATGGTCCAAAACCACCAAAACCCAAGGTTTAAACAAACTAAAAACTCAACGATTCACAAAGTCCAATTCAAGCTTAGAAACTTTTAAAAACTTAAAACTTAAACTTGAATTACCTCCGATTGAGTTGTTTCCAACTAAATCCTCCGGCTAATAAGCTTCTAATCTTCCTTAGGATTTCTATGCCTCGATCCTCGCTTGATTCCGAGTCCTAGAACTCAAGTTATCTTCGAAAATGCGATCGGGAACGAAAAGGGAACTTTAGGGAGAGAGAACGTACAGAACGTTCTTTTTATTTTCTTAAAAGGTTACTTCAAGCGTAAGTAGCTTCCAATAAAACCTAATGCTCGGGGTCCCAAAAACACCCCCGGGGACATTATAGTCAAAACTTCCAGAATTTCCCCCTGGTCTTACTAACTCCCAATTTATCACCAAATGTTAATTCTCATTACCCAATAACCCGGTAATGCTCTAAATACCCCTTGACTTACTCCAAGTCAAGCTTAAATCCTGTTGTGACTTTCCCACTAGCTTACCTCCTAGAATCGTCTTGTGCTGGATAACCCTGGCATAACCAGATAATAACAAAACACCACGCCCATTTCACATATATGCCAAAAATGCCCGAAATGGCCAAAATATGAAAATCACCCAATTAATCACAAATGGGTTCGCATGCATATTTAATACACCTAAACATGCATATTATCATCAAATAGCATAATAAAGCAATTATGTCCCTCCCGGCCTCCTAATCAAGGTCCTAAACCTTATTAGGAAATTTGGGGCATTACATAAATGGACGTATTGGTTATTGCAACAAGGTATAGGTTAAAAGTATGCTTCCAAGACATGGAAATTCATCAGCTGTCCAGGAAGATCAGGCCCAGAATGATAGATAGGGTCAGACCCCTCAGCCAGCTCCAGACAACTGGTAGAAGCTGCTTGTTGATTTATAAGCCAGAGTACTGAGGCATGAAGAAGAAATCTACCTCCTGAGACAACAACAGGTTCCTGCAAGGAACATTTTACCAGAGGCATCACCTGTAGCGGTGTCAACAGTTGAGCATCCATCAGAGGCTGAGAATAAATGGGAACCTCTTTATGAAAGGTTCAGGAAATAGCAACCTCCAGTTTTTTAGGGTAGTGCAGATCCAGCTAAGGCTGAGCAATGGATGAGCATGGTTACCACCATCCTTGAATTTATGAGTGTGTCTGGTAAGGAGAGGGTGGCTTGTGCCACATATATGTTTCGGGAGGATGCCTGAATTTGGTGGGAAGTGATATCTTAGACCAGAAATGTTAATGCCCTGAGTTGGGAAGAGTTTCAGACTCTGTTCAATGCAACGTACTATAATGATGCCATCAGGGCTGCAAAAGCTGAAGAGAACAACAAGTTGTTTCAAGGAAGTTTGTCAGTGACTGAGTATGCTTTAAAGTTTGATAGACTGACAAAGTTTGTAATGGAACTGGTGCTCACTGATGGGACTAGAAGGGAGAGGTTTTTATAGGGGCTACAGCCTAGGAAAGCCCGTGATGTTCGTATTACCACTGTGTCTGGAGTGACTACTTATGCACAAGTGGTAGAGAAGGCCCTCATAGCTGAAAGCACAGAGAACAAGATACGGCGCGATAATGCAGCCATGAGAGACATTATGGGGATGGGACCTCCATTTATAGGTTTAGGTAGAGGCGGAGGCCCCAGTGATCAGAAGAGGAAGGCTCCTCATGCCTTTCCAGCTCCAGGCCCTGATAGGCGACCATGTCGTATTACAATGGGCTGCTAAGGTGACAGTGAGGCTTGGAGGACTTTTCCTAAGTGCCCTAGATGCAAGAGATGCCATCTAGGCGAATCTTGGGCAAGAGCTTGGTTTTTATTTGTAGTAGTGGGACATTTGAAGAAAGATTGCCCGAGAGCAAGAAAGGAAGAGCCAAGAAAGGCGGACAGCTCAGCCCCAGCTCGAGTGTTCGCATTGACTTAGGTAGAAGCTGAGGCTTGTCCTTTAGTAGTTACTGGTCAACTTTATAGTGTTGGAATCCCTTATACTGTTTTGATTGATTCTGGTGCTACACATTCTTTTGTTGTTAGTAGAATTATTGATAGACTGTGTAGATCAGTTTTTGATTGTCTTCCTCGATAATATTCTGGTTTATTCTTAGTCATATTCAGAACATGAGCAGCATCTGAGGTTGGTTCTACAGAAACTGTGGGAACATAGACTATTTGCAAAGTTTAAGAAGTGTTAGTTTTGGTTATCTCAGGTAAATTTCCTTGGGCACATTGTAAGTAAGGAGGGGATTAAGGTGGACCCAGTCAAGATAAAGGCGGTCAGGGATTGGGCAAGGCCAAAGAATGCTTCAGAGGTTAGAAGTTTTCTTGGGTTGGCAGGTTATTACAGGCATTCCGTGGAAGGGTTCTCAAAGATTGCCACTTCATTGACTAAACTGACACGCAAGAATCAGAAGTTTGTGTGGTCAGACAAGTGTGAGAACATCTTCCAGGAACTAAAGCATAGATTGATTACAACTCTAGTCCTGAGTCTTCCTACAGATCAGGAGAAGTTTGTGATATACTGTGATGCCTCACGTCAGGGTTTGGGTTGTGTTCTTATGCAGTCAGGAAAGGTGATTACTTATGCCTCACGTCAGTTGAAAGAGTATAAATAGAGGTACCCCACTGATGATTTAGAGTTGATGGCAGTGGTCTTTGCATTGAAGGTATGGAGGCATTACCTTTATAGGGAAAAGTGTGAGATTTATACTGACCATAAGAGACTGAAGTATATCTTCACACAGAAAGAACTGAATATGAGACAAAGTCGTTGGCTGGAGTTAGTAAAGGATTATGATTGTGAAATCTTGTATCACCCAAGAATGGCCAACACAACAGATGCTTTAAGTCGGAAGGGTCCGGAACAAATTTCAGTGTGAGACTGATATCCAGAGAATTAGTAGAGGAGATGACCAGAGCTGGGATAGAGTTTCTGGTAGGCCAATTAGCCAACATTATGCTACAGTCTAAGCTGTTAGAGAGAATAAGGGAAGGTCAGTTGGGTGATCCACAACTGACCAAGATCAGATAGCATGTTTTAGCTAGAGTGTCCAGAGATTATACAGTGTCAGGGATGGGCTTGTTGAGATACAAAGGCCGGATATGTGTTCTGATGGATACTTCTATGAGGCAGGAGATTCTGGATGAATCTCATACTACTCCTTACTCTTTGCATCCAAGCACCACGAAGATGTATCAGGATAATAGATCGTTGTATTGGTGGCCTGGGATAAAGATGGATGTGGTAGAGTATGTGGCTAAGTGCTTGACATGTCAACAGGTCAAGGCTGAGCATCAGAGGCCAACAGGGCTATTATAACCCTTAGACATCACATAGTGGAAATGGGAGGACATCACGATGGACTTCGTGGTGGGGTTACCCAGGACTGTGGGTTAACATGAATCAGTGTGGGTTATTGTGGATTGGTACACCAAGTCAGCTCACTTCTTACCAGTGAGGACTATCTATACAGTTGGCCAGTATGCAGATCTCTATGTGAGAGAGATTGTGCGCCTTCATGGGGCACCGAGGTCGATCGTGTAAGATCAGGACCCCACATTCACTTCCAAGTTCTGGGGAAGTTTACAAAGAGCCATGGGTACACAGTTGAAGTTTAAAACTGCTTATCATCCTCAGACAGATGGACAATCTGAGAGGACGATCCATAAATTAGAAGACATGCTGCGAGCATGTGTGCTGAACTTTGGTGGAACCTGGAGTAAGTATTTGCCTTTGATAGGGTTTTCCTACAACAACATCTATCAATCAACCATTGGGGTGGCTCCTATGAGATGCTATTTGGTAGGAAATGCAGATTTCCCATTCATTGGGATGAGACAGGAGAAAGGAGATACTTGGGTCTTGAGGCAATTTAGAGGACCAATGAAGCGATTGAGAATATTAGAGCTCAGATGCTCGCTTCTCAAAGCAGACAAAAAAGTTATGCTGGTCCCAAACGTAGGAACGTAGAGTTCCAAGTGGGAGAGCATCTTCCTTAGAGTCTCACCATGGAAAGGGGTGAGAAGATTTGGGAAGAAGGGCAAGTTGAGCCATAGATTTGTCGGTCCGTTTGAGATCCTGGAGAGGATTGGTCAGGTGGCCTATAGGTTGGATTTACCACTGGCCTTGTCGACTGTGCATAACGTATTTCATATCTCATCTCTCCGGAGGTATGTATCAGATGTGACTCATGTGTTGAGTTACGAGATATAGAACTTGAGGCAGATCTCTCCTATGAGGAACAACCAGTCCATATACTAGACCAAAAGGACAAAGTCCTAAGGAATAAAACTATACCTTTGGTTAAGGTATTATGGAAAAATAGCAAGGTTGAGGAAGTGACTTGGGAGCTGGAGTCAAATATGCAGAGTCAGTATCCTGAGCTGTTCATGTAAATTTCGAGGACGAAATTTCTGCAAGGATAGGATAGTTCTAATGTCCCAAATTCCCTAATGTGGCTAAGTGCCTGGATTAGGGGGCCAGGAGGGCTATAATTGATTCAGTATGTGATTAGGTGATTATATGCATGATTATGTGAGTTATATTACTATATGATTGCATGCATTTGGGCCCACTTCTTATAAGAAGGGCATTTTTGTAATTTTGGCCCATTAAAGGCATATATTTATATTTGTGTGCATGTATGTGATATATGGGTGAGACCATATTGTTATGTGGATATGTTTAAGCTATTCGACATGAGACGATCCTAGGAAGCAAGTTAGTGGTTTTGTCATAACGGGGTCAATAACTGGGATATTGGGTAGTGAGAATGATTATTTGATGATATATTGGGAATTAGTGAGATTAGGAGGAAATTATTATAATTTTGACTATTGTACCCTCAGGGGCATTTTTGGGACCCCGAGCATTGGGATTTACTTGAGGTTACTTAACCTTGAAGTAACCTGTCAGAAAGAAAATACGTCCAAAACACTTTCTCTCTTTCTCCCATTATCCTTTTTTACCGTTCGTCGCATTTTCGAAGGAAACTTGAGTTTTGGGAGTCAGATTCAAGCAAGGATTAAATCATATTGATTCTAGTAAATATTAGAATCTTATTGACTGGAGGATTTAGCGAGAAATGACTCAATCAGAGGTAATCCAAGCTTAATTTTTGACTTTTTGAGTTTCTAAGCTTAGATTGGATTTTATGTGTTGATGAGTTTTTGAGTTGTTTGAGGCTCAGGTTTTGATATTTTTGGGCCATTGGGATGTTTGGGAACTTTGTTTTTTGGATTTGGATATGTTTGGATAGGTTTATGGAGTGTTCTGAAATTAGAAAAATGAAGGTTTTTGGCTGAGTTCTAGGTCGGGTTGTGGCCCTATACCTGGGCGCTGCGGCCCAAGCTTGACGAGGAGGATAAGAGTGGCTGATGGGCATTAGGGCTGCGGCGCGAGGTGCAAGCAAAATGGGGGCAGGGACATCTTTCTGGAGGCGGGCCACGACTCAGGGGTGTGGGGCCGCATCGCTTAAGGGCAGTTTTGGCCAAAGTTGTATTTTTAATCGTGGAAACTTAACCTAAGGGCTTGAGATCATCTCTACTACCTAATTTAGTAGGATTCGATGTCCAGAGGCTAGGACTTAGTTTGGGAATCTTTTATTACTCATTTTATTGATGGGATTTCATATTTGGTTATGATTAGGTGACTGCTAAGGGCCTAAGGAAAGGATTGTTCTCAAGGGTCTTTCTTAACTTATTTCACGCTCAAGTTTGAGGTAAGAAAACTCCACCTAGTATGTGACATACATGATTATTGATGAGGCATATTGAGTGCTCCATATATGGACATTGGTTGCATTGTAAATGCCTGACAGCATTGCTTACTTGTGAATGGCATTGACTTATTAGTCAGAAACGACAATGGTGTTTGGTACTGGTCGTGAAGCTCTCACTTAATAGCCATGATTGGCAAAAGTACTGAGCGTTGGTCATATGGAATTGACTTATGAGTCAAGAGCGACAGGCCAAAATGATTAGATCTAATCAACATGAGAATTAAATGCTTGACTGACCTATTGGTCGAAGAAAACTAAAGTGCTTGGCTAGTCTATGACTAGGTACTCAGAGTCAGGGCTAAAAGGCTCAGGTGACTTGATAGTCACATGGATTAGGGCGCAGGACCCCAGGATGTCTCATTATTCATCTTTTCAGGGCATGGGGCCTCAAAATGAGTTAATAGTAATCTATCCAGGGCGCAGGGCCCTAGAATGATTTAATAGTCATCTATCCATGGCACAGGACCCAAAAATGATTGGATAATCATCTATCCAGTGCGCAAGATCCCAGATTGACTTGATAGTCATCATCTGATTAGGGCTAGAGCCCCATAATGATTTCATGATCATTTATTTATACTATATACATTCGGTAATAAGTTTTCTTTTTGAGCTTGGCTCACAGGTGCTATGTGGTGCAGGTAAAGGGAAAGAATAGCTTACCCAGCCTTGAGTGGAGAGCTTAGGTGGCGACGTGTACATATGCAGCCACTTGACCACCACGACCAAGGTGTTTCTTAGGGGAACTAGGGTTTTAACCCTATTTTTGCCACTCAGGTTGGTGGATTGTAACTTTTGAACTGTAATGACCATTTTGGATTGTAAACACTTTTATGGGATCCCATGTACAATTTAATGTTTTTAGTAAAATATATCCATTTCTTTTGACCGAGATTTTCACCCTGGCCTATTAATAATACTTAGATGCATGTTTATGACCTAATAACTCATTTAGCGAGACAAACACTATTTAAAGTACACAGTGTGACGGTCTTGGATAATAAGGGTGTTACAATCCCTTTTTTTAATGTTTTCCGAGGAAGTCAGAGATTTGAATGGACAGAAAAGTGTGAATAGGCATTCCAACAGCTCAAGGCGCACATGGCAAACCCTCCGATTCTATCCAAGACAGTAGATGTAGAACCTCTCCTGCTCTACATGGATGTTTTAGAAGACACCATCAGTGCCGCATTGGTAAGGGAAGAAAGTCGTGTTCAGCACCAAGTCTTTTATGTCAGCAAAAGACTCTTAGGGCAGAGTCTAGGTACTCCCTGATGGTGAAATTATCCTTTTTCTTAATGGTTGCCTCTCGAAAGCTAAGACCCTACTTCCAAGCGCATCCAATTAAGGTCCTCACAAACCATCCCCTCAGACAAGTCCTTCAGAAGCCTGAGTCATCGGGAAGGCTCTTGAAGTGGTCGGTGGAGTTGAGTCAGTTTGACATCACCTATTATCCGAGGACTGCCATAAAAGGTCAGGCACTCATCGATTTCATTATCGAGTGCACCGGGAATTGGGAGAGGACTCAGTGTACCCCAGTGGTTGGACTAGCCTGGAAGCTGTTCGTGGATGGGTTTTCGAACGAAAATGGCGTTGTGGCGGGACTTATGTTGGCTTCCCCTAAGGGGCATAGGGTGCATAGTGCCCTCCCATTTGGGTTTAGTGCCTCTAACAATGAAGCAGAATACGAAGCCTTAATCACTAGGCTCCGAGTGGCTCTGGAGCTAAAATCCAAAGGACTCGAGATCTTAATGGACTCCTAACTCGTGGTGAACCATGTTTTCGAAGAGTACAAGGCCTGAGGAACAAAGATGGCAGCGTACTTGGCAAAGGTCCAAGAAATGCTGCATAACTTCTGAGGATTCACTATTAGGCATGTACCGAGAGAGAAAAATTCCAATGTTGACGCCCTGGCCAAGCTGGCTACGACCAAAGATGCTGAGTTAATCAATGTGGTCCCCATTGATTACTTGGAGTCTCCAAGCATCTCGGATCCAGACGAGGTGGAATCTATACAACCCCAAGATGGGTGGATGAAGCCAATAGTTAAATACCTCGTCTTTGGGGAGTTTCCCCAAGATAAGAAGGCAGCTCAGAAGTTGTTGTATCAAGTACTAAGGTACATAATCATGGATAATAGGCTTTACAGGCGAGGTTATTCTTTGCCCTTTCTTTGGTGGGTGTCCAAGCAAGACACCAGTTTAATAGTACCAGAGGTGCACGAAGGGTTCTGCGGTGATCATGCTGGGAGGCAGAGCCTCTCCAAGAAGATCTTAAGGCAAGGGTATTTTTTCCCACCATGAATGGAGACGCGACGGATTACGTCAAGAAATGCGACAAGTTCCAGCGCTTCGCCAGTATCCCCTGAGCGCCTCCAAATGAGCTTACGCAAATGACCTGCCCATGGCCTTTTTGTAACGTCCCAAATTCCCTAATATGGCTTAGTGCCTGGATTAGGGGGGCAGGAGGGCAGTAATTGGTTTAATGTGTTATTATATGATTATATGCATGATTATGTGGGATGTATTATTATATGGCTGTATTTGCATATATATGGGGCCATTTCTTATACGAAGGGCATTTTCATAATTTTGGCCCATTGAGGGCATATTTGTATATTTATGTGCATGTATGTGATATATGGGTGAGACCACATTATTATGTGGATATGTTTGAGCTATTCGCCAGGAGGCAATCCTAGGAAGCAAGTTAGCAGTTTAGTCATAACGAGGTTAAATACCGGGCTCAGGGTGAGCCTAGGGGTAATTTGGTACTTAGCATATTACCCGGATTTAGTGGGAAATGAGAAATGATTTGTTAATTATTTTAAGATATTGGGAGTGACTTAATGGTGAGTCGTTAATTATGATTTACGAGGTAGGTGGCAAATAACAAAACTGCCCTTGGGTGGCTTTGAGGGAGTAGGTTGGCCATAGGGGTATTTTAGTCATTTATGGCTAATTAGGTGACTTAGCCAAAGGAAGGCTGTAGAAAGAACCAAAGGAAAATAGAACAGGGCTTTCTCTCTCTCCTCTCCTTCGTGCACTCTTCCTCTCTCTCTCGGTTTGATTTTTGTGGGCAAGGTTAAGAGAATTGAAGTTAAGTTTGTGCAAGGTTCTTGACTGGGTAAAGCTAAGAGGCAATTCACTGATTGAGGTAAAGGTTCTAAGCATGAATTTTGAAGTTATTTCTCTGTTTTTCATGTTTTTCTAAACCTTAAAAGCTTGGTTATGGGATGCGGGGTTTTGGTAGTATATTTAGTGTTTTAAAGCTTGGGTTTTATGGTTAGTTTGGTGATAATGTTGTACTAGACTTTAGTTTTGATTTTGGGATTGGTTGGAAGTGATTTGTGGTGAGTTTTGAGCTGAGCAAAACAGGGGTACTGGTTTGCAGGGTCAAGTCGCGGCCGTGTTCTTTGGCGCCGTGACCTGAGCGAACCCCAAAGCCTAGATAAGGCTCTGCCTTGATAGTGCGTTGCGACCCTCAAGAGCGAGTCCCAGCCCGACCCGGGCACCCAGACAGGGGGCTTTCTATCTGGGAGGTGCATCGCGACCCTTGGGGGCAAGTCGTGGCCCGCTTGGTTCTTTTGAGCCAGCAAAGGTTTTAAGGTTGGGGTTTCAAACCTTAAGGCTCCGGAACGATTCTACTAACCAGTTTAGCAGATTTTGAGATCCCGGGGGCTAGGACTTCGTCCGGGAACCTTTAATTGCTCTTTATTGATGGGATTACATATTTGATTATGACTAGGTTACTGGTAAGGGCTGAAGGTCAAGATCGTGCTTAAGGGTCGTTCTTAATTTATTTCGCACTCAAGCCTGAGGTAAGAAATCTACACCCATTATGTGACATACATGATTACTGATGAAGCATGTTGTGTGCCCTATATATGGATATCTGTTGCATTATGAATGCTTGGTTGCATTATTCCCATGAGAAAAGCATTGACTTATCAGTCAAGGATGGCAATAGCGATGGTCGTAAAGCACTAACTTATCAGTTAAGAACGACAATAGTGTTGGGCGCTGGTCGTAAAGCATTGACTTATGACTCAAGAGCGGTAATAGCGCATCGAGGGCTGTTCGATATGATTTGATCTACTCAAGAGAGCGTTACACACCCGTCCGACCCAAAGATCGTAAAGAACTAAAGCGCTTGAATAGTTCTATGTCTAGTTACTCAGAGCTAGGGCAAAAGGCCCAGGGTGACTCTATGGTCACATGGCTAGGGCATAGGACCCCAGGATGACTCCATGGTCATCTATTTGAGGCAAGGGACCCCATGTTGACTCCATGGTCATCTGATTAAGGTTGCGTGCCCCAGAATGATTCTATAATCATTTACTTCTACTTGTATGCATGCAGTAATAAGTTTTCTTGCTGAGCCTTGGCTCACGGGTGCTATGTGGTGCATGTAAAGGAAAAGAAAAGCTTACCCAGCCATGAGCAGAGAGCTTAAGTGGCGACATGTACATATGCGACCGTTTGACCACCACTGCCAAGGTTACTCAGAGGAACTAGGGAGTAACCCTATTTTGCCGCTTAGGTCGGCAGATTGTAACTTTTGAATTATAATGACCATTTTGGACTATAAAGAACTTTGTAAACATTATTATGGGATCCCATGTATAGTTAAACATTTTTTTTTATAAAATATCAATTCCCTTTGACTGAGATTTTAACCCTGACTCATTAATTACCTTTAGATGCACGTTTATGGCCTAAAGGCTCGTTTAGCGAGTTAAGCACTATTTAAAATACACAGTGTAATGGTCATGGCTAACCAGGGCATTACAACTTGGTATCAGAGCGTGCCAAGGTTAAGGGTTCCCGTGTAGTGTCTCGAAATTTTTTTACTTAGCTAGATAGTAGTAGTAGTTTGTAGTATGTTAGATTCTGTGGATTTCGGTTCATTCTGGGACTTAGTTGGAAACTCATTGCTCCAGTTATGGATTTTATAAGTTTAACCTATAGTCTAGAAATATTAATTATAACCTATTAATTATAAGGTTTGCTTAATATTGCTAGTTCTAGAAATATTATTCATTATAACCTAAGGTTTAGATAGAATTTAAAAGCATGACACTTGTCGCAATCATGTTTATTGGAGGATTTAAGCATTTTAAGTAAATAATTTAGTAAAAGAAGAATCTAGAAGCACTAGAACCTTTCAGCACATGCTAGAATCACGTTTAGACTCATTGAATCTGTTTAATCAATTTCAAATATGCTGAATAAGTGCAAATACATGTTTGATATATCAACGTATGCCGATATATCGCAACTATAGGAGCCGATATATCACCTACGGAAGACACGAAAAACATGTCGACTTTGCAAGAATGATCGAACGGATGCTCGAGAACAAAGTGGAGGCGATATATTGCCTATAGGGGGTGATATATCGGCCCTACCCTTGCATTTTTTAACTCCGTGGAATCCGAGCTTAAAACATCCCTTAACCACTTAGACCTGCCTTTGAACGATTTTGACCGAGTTCTGGGCGTCTGTTGAACGAAAATTCAAATATTTTTCATTTTATATTCATTTATTTATTCAAATTAAAAGGGGTTAGTTTCACTCCTTGAACTCTATAAATAAGACTTAGTACTCAGCCATTTTCTTCATTCTTCAAGCAGTCTTCAGAGCCTCCAAGTTGCTAAGATTACTATAGAGAGAAACACTTGGGTTTTGGGTTAAAAGCTTTATCATTCTAAGCATTTCTAAACACTTGGGAAGTGAGATATAGTGAGATTTCGATATCGAGGTTTAGATCAATTCATAAGATCATTCAAGGTATTCTTATCCTTAAGTTCAGTTCTTTATGGTTCTTTAGTTTTCTTTTATTTTGTTTTCAGATCCTAACTCTTGTTTATGATTCTTGGTAAGTTTCAACTCGGATGGTTTAGTTTTCTTTTCATCTTTTTCTTTAGAAATACTCATGGTTTTGCTGTTGGTTTTTAGGAGTGTTCCAATCCCGTTCTTGTTCTCAAATATCCCGGTTTTTGGTAAGGAAAATAGGATATATTATATGTGCTTATATGTTTATGTTATGATATTTTTATGCTTTAATATGTATATGTATAAAAATGTTTTGTAGTCACTTGGGGCTTATAGTTGCTTAGATAGAAAACCCCAAGAATTTTTATCATTTTTATGGTTTAGAGTTATGATTTACCCTACCTCGATTAGTAGACAGAGGACCTAGATGGGTTATCATATATTGCCATGTGATCTAACCTACCTCGATTAGTAGACAGATGACCTAGATGATTTATCACTTGCCATGTTAATGAGTTAATGGCCATTAATATTGTAGTCTTATATGTTATATGTTTTTATAGTTATATGTTTTATAATCTCATGTTTATGATTTATGATATATATTGTTAGTAGATTTTTCTTGCTGGGCATTAAGCTCATTTCTTTATTTTTAGCGTGATGCAGGAAAATGATTATGGAAGGCGGAAAGATTCATGGCAGCTTCGCATGCGTGTTGATGATGAATGGATTGAATGGACTGTGTGACGATCAAAATCGAGGAAGACGTTGTTTTTAAGTTTTATGTCTTTATGTATTTTCGCATTTAGTATTTAAACAATAAAGTTTATGCTTTATGTTTTATAAACAATGGGATCCCATACCATATCACATTTTTATTTTATATTTTTACATTATCTGGTATTGGTACAATATTTTGGGTTTTAAATAAAGTTATGTTATTTATGATGTATGTTTCCAAAATAATAGTTATGTCTAGTAGTTTTAATGGTCCAAGGTCTTCGAAATAGTTGGGTCATTACATCCTGTAGACAAGCTGGGCATGTCCACTCGCCACTAAAGACAAGCTCGACTCAAGGTTTGGTAACTATTTATGTGGTTATGTGCTTAACTGCTTAAATAAGATATATATGCTTTACCTGCATGCCTTATCAGATAGCATGAGATATATTGATAGGGCCTGGCCCTTGACTGCTGCATGCTTTTAATAGAACGTGCTTATTATCACTGATATTGTTTGTCAATGCCAAAGAGCCACTTATTAGTGTTGTTGTATGGACATGCAAGTCAGGACACACTCATTAGCGCTGTCACAGATACATGTATGATAAAAAAATGATTATTAGCATTGTTAATTGTTATGAATATCAAAACGTGTTTATTAGCACCATACTTGAATATGAACCGACATGCTTATTAACATGTCTGTTGAATGTAGATGAATATCTGCTTGATCTTGGACCGTGAGGCACCAAGAGGTTTAGTTATCACTACCTAACTAGCCGCATTGATTATTGTAGCAAGGTATAAGTTGAAAGTATGCTTCCAAGGCATGCGGAATCATCAGCTGGCCAGGAAGATCAGGGCCAAAATGATAGATAGGGTCAGAATAATGACCGGGGTCAGACCCCTCAGCCAGCTCCTGAGAACTAGCAGCAGATGCTTGCTGATTTGCAGGCCAGGGTAATGAGGTAGGAAGAAGAAATACGCCTCTTGAGACAACAACAGGTTTCTGCAGGGAACATTTTACCAGAGGCACCAGCTCTGACAGTGCCAACAATTGAGTAGCTGCCAAAGGCTGGGAATAAGTGGGAACCTCTTTATGAAAGGTTCAAGAAACAACACTGTAACGCCCTGGATAACCAAGATCGTTACACTGTGTGTTTAAAATGGTGCTTAACCTACTAAGCAAGTCGTTTGAACCTAATGGTGTAATTGAAGACTGAGTCAAGGTCAAGTAATAAAAGATTTGGTCAACAAAATGACTATTTTTTATTAAAATATTAAGTTCGTACACGGGATCCCAAAAATCAGTTTACAGATTTGTAAAAGAAAAATAGATACAATTTAGCCGTCCTAAGCGGCAAAATAGGGTTTAACCCTAGTTCCTCCCAAGCTACCCTGACCGTGGCGATCGAGCAGGCCGCATATGTACACACCACCCCTGAAGCTCTCCAACTCATGGCTTGTCCAGCTATCAACTACTTTACTTGCACCACGTAGCACCTGTGAGCCAAGGCCAACAAGAAAACTTAAAACAACATGCACAACTAGGCAACAGTATAAAGACAGTAAATATAATACACCAGATTCAACTGATAAATAGATTATAAGCAACAATTCCAACCAAAGAGCAACAGTAGCATTTAACCAACCTTGACCCAACCAGTCCAATTATTCAACAGAGTACAAACATTAAACTAAACAACAATAAATATATATTCTCAAGCATATCTCAATTAGTAATATAAGTGATTAGGTGTCGACGCTCTTAGGCTGAGCTCTCTGTTTATTCAGTTGACCTAGGCTCGCTTAGGCCGAGTCTTCTGATTATTTAGCTGACCCTGGCTTGCTTAGGCCGAGTCCTCTGATTATTTAGCTGACCTCGGCTCACATTGGCTGAGCTGTGTCCAATGCGCCTATTAGCAGCCCCGACACCCTTAGGCCATACTTTCATATAAAGCATATCATCAATACAGTCACACATTGCATATATTCAGATACAGGGAACCTTAGTCCCAAACACAACCACATGGGTGCAGTTTTCTTACCTCAGATCTCGAGCAACAAGAGTATAATGGCCCCGAGCATGATCCTTAATTCTTGAGCCCTTGCGATAAAACCTAGTCACACAGCAATAATAAATAACCATAAGATCCTAAACCATTTAAAACTTTGGATTCAAATACTAGCCTCCGGGACCTCAATTTATACTAAATCGGGTAGTAGAAATAGTCCCAAATGCTTAAGTTTAAATCCCCCGAGCCTCCCCAAGCCTTAAGACAAACCTAGGCCAAAACTATCTAGGTGGGTCGCGACCTGGCTCTAACGGTCGTAGCGTGCCCTCAAGTCAACAACCCTCCCAGGGCATCTGGGGCACGCAGGTTGCGACGCCCATGAACTGGGTCGCGACGCTCCCCCGTGAACCCAAAATTCCCTGGGTTTCCCAGTGTTTTTCCTAACTCAAAGGCCTAGAACCCAACCTACTTATACACCCAAATCATAACAAAACCTGAAAATCAAGCCTAGAATCCATAATAGCACAACATAATTATCGTAATTACCCTAGGAACTAACCCATATCTTCAACAAAACTTAGATTCAGACCCAAAGTTAGAACTTGAATACAGCTAAACCAAACTTAAAATTTAGTCAAGAATAGAGAGATTCACTTACCCCTACTGCAGATTAAGCCCTTGAATTAAGCCTTCAGTAATCCTAGCTTCAATTCTCCAGCTCCAAAGCTCAAATTCTCAGCCTTTTCCTCAGTAATTCACCAAGAACTCTACTTGCCTTAATGCCCACCAAAGGAAGAAGTTTAAACTGACCAAGGAGGGAGAGAGAGAGAAATATATACTCTGCCTATTTCCTTGTGTCTACAGGCATCTAATGAGCCTATCCACAAACCAAAAAGACCATATTGCCCTTGATATTAGCTCAACCTCGTAATTTCCCTTAAGGGCAAAATTGTCACTTTGCCCCCCGTTTCCCGCTAATTCCTCAAGTCATCCTACCAATTTCCAATTAATCTTGTCATCCACAAATAATTACTAAATATTTACCCATTACTCAATAACCCCAAATATACATTATACTTCCCAAATACCCCTAGGCTCACCCCGAGCGGGGTATTGGACCCTGTTGTGACTGTTCCGCCAATCCGCTTACTAGGATCGCCTTGAGCCGTATACTGCAAATATATCTACATAATAATGTGGTCTCAATCATTTACACACATATAATCACATTTATGCCCGCGCGGGCCAATATTACAAATATGCCCCAATTATCAAGAATGGGCCCACATGCATATTTAATACTCATAAACATGCATATAACCATAATCACATTATCATATATATCATGCATGCCACACAGTCATGCATTTAATCAGTTAATCACACATATATCCAGTTATGCCCTCCCGACACGCTAATCAAGACACTGATCCTATTAGCATTTTTGGAATGTTACAACTATCCCCTCCTTATTGAAATTTTTCCTCGAAATTTATTTAAACACTTCGAAACACAAATCCTGTAAACCTGACTGTAACCACAGAGTCCAGTCTTTTACCCTTTTATCCTTCAGTAGCACTCTGATTAGAGTGATAATCTTAATCCATAAAATCGTATCTCATTTATCATAATTCCATTAACTTTTCCTTGTGTAATAACTATCGCTGGAATCCTAGGGTCTCCTTACCTCATCAACAGTGATATCATACATTTCTTCCCTTGACATTGGCACCAGTAACATTCATAAGACACCACCCCTACTAGGGTAAGGCTAACCAGCAGGCCCCCGGCCTGGTTCATGGTATGACCTCAAAACTCTTATTAAATCGGGAGTCAAAACTCTTCTTTCTTTCCCAAAATATCATACTCTTTCTTGTCTGCAATATTTAGAGAAATACAAGTCTCCGTCTTGGAACTTCATGTTCCCATACTTGAAACTTGCAAACTCTTATGTCCTTTGAGATAGGCAGACACTATTGCCTTAATAATCCTAATAACTTCATTGGTTTCCCTGAACCAGTACTGAATTAGAATATTCCCTGTCTTTCATTTCATTACTCAGAACAAGTACTTCTTGCTCTCTACCTTACTATATCTTATGCCGAGTCACCCTAGTCGTTGACCGACATCACCTCTACGACTATTCCATCAAGGGACCGTACTTGTCTTGATGCCCCAAACACTTGCACATTTGATACATAATTCTTCAAAATCTAAATCACTTCTTTAGATTGCCAGTAAATCTGAAGGTAACCAATAGTTCTAAGTTTCAATTTTATACTCTTTATCTTCTATATCCTTTTCTTGAACTTGGAAAGTAAAGGGTCTCAATTCGACACTATCAACCTATGTGTTCTACGAGGGCATACAGTCTCCTGTTGATCAAATTCCTTATCGTGTCACTCGTTCACAACTGAGGTGTGTTAACTCAATCTGTCGAGTCGCAACCTTTCATATCCAACCTTCTTACTTGCCGTCTAATGTGGTCCACTCTTACGGTCCACTACTAGACCTTTTTACCTTCCAATATGCGGGTTTTTAAATTTCAACACCCATTAAAATGTCCTGGTTACTGTATTCATCTAGAATCTCCACCTCAACACCAGGCTCCATCAGATCACTTATCCGATCTTCATATTTTAATACATTCATACTACAATAGTAGGATTCTGAACCATTCCCACAAGATCTTCTCTCTAAATTTTGTTGTCCATAGAGATATATCTGTCCACTGTCAACTGCGAATACCATATCAATCTTGATCCTTATCTCGTTTGACTTTACTATAATCTGTGGCGTCCTATCCAATTGGCGCAGGTCTCTCCAACTTTAGGAAGTCAACTTCCATGTTAATTTTCCCTTATGCAACCAAGGGTTTCCAATATGAATAACCCATTAATTTCCACTAGGTCTTGGTCTCAAGGTTATTCCTCTACAGATGACCAAACACTCAAATCCTTTGCGCTAATACATTTACTTCTATTCCGCAGGTGCCCACATTACTCTCTAACCATGGCTATCTAGCTATACCGTTAAGTAAATGCTCCATGTATAACATTCGTGTTCTTATTCTTTCATCTACCGTGAAGCACGAACAATCATCCTTTCAGTCTATACCTGTGCGGATCTTAGTCTTTAATGCACAGCCTTCTGCCGCATGCGCATGACACAACTACTCTATCATGGCCCACCATTCTCATTTTATCAAGGACGAAGTTAATCACGCCCATCTACTGATCAGTTCCTAAGCAAAATCAAACCTTCCTTGAAAACTAAAGGATAATGCTTCTAAAACCTTCCACATGGTAACTTTTATATGTTTCCATCCTCAGGTTAAACCAACACTAGTGCCCTTATTGTCAAGACATATGAAGCAGTGTTTCCCCAACGAAACCCACTGCCTCAACCACCTAATCTCCTTAATATGATCTAGCAGCCTTACTCGCATACCAGCAAACATCTGCTGCGAATTCCAGGGGCAGATGAAGGGTTCTGACCCTAACTATCATCTACAACCCCCATTCTAACAATACCAGGTCCAATTAACTGTCTTGAGTACATACATTCTGAATTAGTCTACAATCACCGACTAAACTCCTCAACCCTAATGTTCATATCCAGAATCATCCCACGGGCAAGTCCAAACAATCACTATAATCATACGCTCACCCCGAGTCGGGTATTGGACCCCGTTGTGACTGTTCCGCTAATTCGTTTACTAGGATCGCCTCGAGCCGTATACTACAAATATATCCACATAATAATGTGGTCTCAATCATTTACACACATATAATCACATTTATGCCCGCGACGGGCCAATATTACAAATATGCCCCAATGATCAAGAATGGGCCCACATGCATATAATCATATTCACATTATCATATATATCATGCATGCCACATAGTGACACATTTAATCACATATATATATATCCAGTTATGCCCTCCTTACACGCTAATCAAGGCACTAAACCCTATTATCATTTTTGGGATGTTACAAACACCCTACAGTCTTTGAGGGTAGTGCAGATCCAGCCAATATTGAGCAGTGGATGAGCATAGTTACCACCATCCTATACATTATGAGGGTGTCTGGTAATGAGAGGGTGGCTTGTGCCGCATATATGTTTCGGGAGGAAGCTCGAATCTGGTGGGAAGTGATAGCCGAGACCAGAAATGTTAATGCTCTGAGTTGGAAAGAGTTCCAGACTTTGTTTAATGAAAAATAATACTGTTGACGCGGTTTTTCGCCAACAGTGTATTGAGAAATAACAAGGTAGATTAGTGCATAGTATAAATCATAATGAGAAATGAAATGAATTCACAAGAACACAAATCTCTTACGTGGTTCAGTGGTTAAAATCCACCTAGTCCACGAGTCTATATTATTGCTGTTTCACTCTGTATTTTGGCAGAGTTTTAGTATTACAGAATAATCGGTCATTTTTCTTATCCAATATTCTCAGTATTTATAGAGAAATTCCATGGACAGGTTTGGGTAACCACGTGAGTCAATCACGCACATACATATTTATTACATTTAATACGTATATTTCCCATTTATAATGGGATATGATTTGATCATACAATAAATGTTCTCCTAATATCTCAAACAGTAAATATGATAGCCTGGTCATAAATAACCATATAATGGGATTCCGAGTCTCCAGGGATCCTTAAGTATGCAATACATTCGAGTTAGCACGAGCTGAACATCTCCTTCAAGCTCGTATTTCAAATGTCGTTTGAATATTATGAGCTCACATTTCACAACCTTCGTGTCTGCAGCTCGGGTTAAACCCAGGACGCCTAACACCACATGTGCCTATGTGAAATGGAGTTGATTACGTGGATAATAAGCAGATGTTGTTCTCTTGGTTATTTCTCTGTATATTTATTTGCCAGCTGTATCCGAACTGAGTGAATGACTCGAGCTAAAATTAGGGTACAACATTTGCCCCACAAGCTCCTGCTCGTGTATGACGTCATCATTTTCTGACCTACACAGTAGGGGCTTCTAGTCTTATGTTACACAAAACCATGCCTGCCCACTACTTAGTACTGGACACGTGGTGTACTGCGATTGTCGTCTGTTTGGGTTTTGAGGATTGGAATAATTGTCTTGTCACCTGTTTGCCGCCGTTTTGTCTATTTAACCTTCGCCCTTGGATCTTGAATCAACCCAAATGGATGGCCCATATCAATTTACACAACTTACGTATAAAAGGAATGACCAAGTTTTAGACTTCACAACCTTTCATTTAAAAATTTTCCTCTTCTGCACTTCCGAAACTTCCTTCTTTCCCAGAAATCCCCAAAACTCGTTCATTATACCCAGTTACTCATAAGTTTTCCAAGAACTTCCCTTTGTAAATTTGACGTCTTACGGTCGAAGAACATACTGTAAGTATCTCTCTTTTTTGGTTTGAAGATTTTTTTTTATTATTTTAGACTTTTGTTCTTCACCATGTTCATCCGCAATATACACTGTAAGGCTATTTCTGAACATTTTTAGCGGATAGGCTGTGACTTAGGTTCAACGAGTGAGTCCAAAAATATCTTAATAAATAAGATACCCATTTGGGATAAAGGATACAAAGTGGGGTTCAAACCAGGTAGCTTAGGGGTCACGCTTCTTGGGTGGTTTTTGCCCTAAACCGCCTCCCAAGGAAAGTAGTTTCTAGCAGTCTGACACACGGATCCCTAAATATCAGGGGTCTGTTAGGAAATCGAGGTGCGTAACTTAGGGTATCGCATGGCATCACGCGATGGGGCTGAGGCTAACCTCAGCTCGTATAAAAAAATTAAACCTACCCCCTTTTGTATTTACGCATCAGTCTTTAAACCCTCTTAGGTCGCCTACTAACAAGGTATTTCTGCTCGTTAGGTGAACTGATGGCTCCTCACAAGAAAACCGCCCCCAAGAAGAATACCTCAAGTTCATCCACTCAGCAGAAGAACAAGGGGAAACAGATCGCCCTAGAGTCTCCTATCCCCTAATTCGGTCCGGTGGTGGAGAATGAGGTGGTGGTTGACCCCAACGCCTACTTCGAGGCTGAACGCATTTCATCAAAGATCACGAACTAAGGGAGGGTGAACAAGATCATGCTGAGCCAAAACATAGAGGTCGGGACCAGAGCTTTCCTTGCCTGACC
Organism: Humulus lupulus; assembly: GCF_963169125.1. Classification (NCBI taxonomy): domain Eukaryota; kingdom Viridiplantae; phylum Streptophyta; class Magnoliopsida; order Rosales; family Cannabaceae; genus Humulus; species Humulus lupulus. Next base: position 32,969,131 of record NC_084799.1, read on the forward strand.
TGCGTTCGAAAGGGAATGGAGCTGCTCCCTTCTCCAAGACGACTTCACGACTTGGAGCGACGAGCACTTGAAAGCGGGGGCATTTCTTCCCCTGGACCAATATTTTGCTGACTTTTTGAACTATGTGAAGTTGGATCCATTTCAACTCCTCCCAAATTCTTATAGGCTTTTGGCGAGGTTGAAATACTTGTTTTTGAAGCATGAGTGGGGGGTCCCCACTCCGCCAGATATAATATATTTCTTCTGCCTTAAAGCTAGCCCAGAACAGAGGGGGCGAGGTGACGAGTTCTACTATCTGACAAGATTTCCCAACTCTGTTCCCGTCATCGAGCTTCCCAGTCACCCCAACGACTACAAAGACATGTTCTTTATGTCGAATGGGTTTCGGAATTGCGAACACAGATACTTCAACCGTCCTTGTAAGTTCCTTACTTTTGAAACCTCAACTCGTGACATTTTTTATTCCTTTCAAGGTGTTTCTTTTGTACATGTCTTAACTGATTTTGTTTGTCGTGCAACCATATTTGCAAGGACGGAGAAGTTCGTGACCCTCCATGGTCAATACGAGAAATTGTCTGGGCTTCCACCCAGTGCGAAGGACTACCACCAGGTCGTGAATGACGTCACGATGCTGGCGTGTAAGTTGATTGGCGAAGGTCAAACATTGGCCTTAAGGTCCCGGGTTACCCTTTTGGTGATCCAGGAGCTCCCATCCTCTCAAGACGAGGCCTAGCCAGCCACCAAAGGCGAGGAGGAAGAAGGGAACGAGGTGCCTCTTGTGAGGAAAAGGCGGGCTCCCGAGGCTGCCCGGGAACCTGACTTAGAACAAGTTGCATCAGGGGCAGCAACCGATCCCTCCGGCCAAGGTAGCCCATACCCCTATAGGGAATTAGATAGGGTTGTTGCCGATTTTAGGTTAGTTCGATTTAACCCAAATCAGCTCGTCCATCGTCATCCTTATAACCTAGATTATAATGTAAACTTGCTCCAATGCGTAGACCACCTAGTGGTACGCCATGACATTAGTTACCCTAAGGGCACAATAGTCGTTGACAACACTTTAAACTTTAGACCTGCCATTTTTTAGGAGTATGGAACCAACCGTAGGACCTGGTCCTCTCTTCTCCAGGGTGCCTTTGCCCCTGGATTTAGACAATATGTAGATGAATCCAGCCTTGAGGAAGGGCCTGAGCTTGAGCCCCTTAGGAACCCAGAAATATTAACCATAGATTCTCCCTCTCCTCCATTAGTTCCAAGGTCGGAGGTTGTGATAATAGACTCCTCCCCCAGCCCAGAGGGTAGGATCTTTGTTTATTTTCTTTCTTTATGTGTATCTCTAACCACTTTATTTGTGAACTAATTCCCTTTTATTTTTCTCAGGCTAAGAGATAGAACAACCCGGAGCTCCTGACCTCCGAATCGCCTTTCAGACAAAGAAAACTGGCTTGGGTCCCGCCGTAAAGAGGTTCATGATCTCAAAGAAAACCCCCTGCTGCGGGCAACACCTCCAGATCCCTTGCCAAGGGGAAAGACGCGAGCTTAACTCGGGAATCAATTCTGGTGAGTATTGTTACCGGTAGGGTTCCTCCTCCTCCTCCTCCACTTTGATTTCCGCCTTCTTAGGACCAAGTAATACAAGCTGATCCTCCAGCCCCCACCGTTCCAACCCCCACCGCTCAAATTCCAGTAGATCCCCAGGATCTGGAAAAGATCCCTAAAACAAAAGACATCTATTTTATTCCTGATTTTAAAAGGAACTTAATTTCTATTTCAAAATGTTTAGAATAATACTATTATATTTCTTTTAATAATAAATCTATTATTATTTCAAGAAATGGTTTACATGTTTGTAATGGAAACCTAGAGGAAGGTCTATATGTGATAAGATCTAAAATATCTTCACTACTCAATACTGAAATGTTCAAATCTGAACAACCAAAGCCAAAATGACAAAAATTACCTCAAGACGATATGTATCTTTGGCACTTAAGACTAGGTCATATTAACTTAGATAAGATTCAAAGACTAGTTAAGGATGGACCTCTAAGTGAGTTAAAGGTCGAAACTCTACCGGTTTGCGAATCTTGCTTAGAAGGAAAAATGACCGAAAAAACTTTCTCCTCTAAAGGTGTTAGAGCCAAAGAACATCTCAACTTAATTCACACAGATGTTTTTGGTCCAATAAATGTACAAGCTTGAGGTGGTTATGAGTATTATGTCACCTTCATTGATGACTACTCAAGATACGATTACGTATACCTGATCCAAAGGAAATCAAAAACTTTTGAAAAGTTCAAAGAATTCCAAGCTAAAGCAGAAAATTAGTTAGGAAAAACACTTAAAATGCTACAATCAAATCGAGGCAGGGAATACCTTGAAAAGGAATTTGAATATTTCTTGATAGAGTATAGAATTGTTTCACAGCTCAATGCACCAGGTACTCCGCAACAAAACAGTGTTGCAGAAATGAGGAATAGGACTACACTCGACATGATGAGATCAATGTTCAATTACTCATCGTTGCCCCTATCATTTTGGGGATATTATTTACAAACAAATGCATACATCCTAAACCTAGTTCCATCTAAGTTTGTAGCTAAGACACCCTCAGAATAATGCTCAGGTTGCAAACCTAGTCTGAGGCACGTGCGTATATGGGGTTGTACAACACATGTACTAAAAGCTAAGACCAAAAAGTTAGAACCTAGATCTGAAGTATGTTTATTTGTTGGATTCTCCAAAGGCACTAGAGGAGGTTAATTCTATAGTTTGACATAAAATAAAATATTTGTATCGACAAATGCTACTTTTCTGGAAGAAACTATATGAGGGACTTCAAACCTCAAAGTAAGGTTGTACTCGAGGAGTTACTTGGTGATAAAATCACACCACAACCGAATTTAGAACTTGGAAAAGAATAGACCACAATTCGAAACCAGGATACTACAATAGTTCGTCTTAGTGGGAAAGTTGTAAGACAACATGTTCGTTACACTAAATTCGGAGAAGCACAAGTTGCAATATCTGATGACAATGTTGAAGACACGTTGACTTTTGGTCAAGTGATGAATGATCCTGATAAGGGACAATGGCTTGAAGCTATGAAACTTGAGATGAAATCGATGTACTCCAACTCATTCTGGGAACTTGCTGATCCGCCTCAAGATATAAAACCCATTGGGTGCAAGTAGATATACAAGAGAAAGAGAGGAGTTGATGGGAAAGTAGAGACTTTCAAAGCGAGACTAGTAGCTAAAGGCTACACACAGAAAGAAGGATTGGATTATGAAGAAACATTTTCTCCTATGGCCAAGCTAAAATCCACTCTTTGAGGTGATGGTTGCCAGAGGTTCGACCTCTACCCACTTTGTCAAGTAATCGATCGCCACTACCACATATCAAACTCCTCATTTTCCCATAGGTAGGGAACCTATCAGGTCAATTCCCCATGTTGCAAATGGCCAAGGGGATGAAATCATTGTTAGCTCAACTGGAGCAGCTCGGACAACTATTGAGAAACGCTGGCATTTGTCGCACTTCTGAACATACGAGATTGAATCTTTTGTTAAAGTGGGCCAGAAATAGCCCTGTCTCAGTTCCTTCAACGCTAGGTTTTGCCCCCAGTGTGATCTCCACAAAAACCTTCGTGTATTCACTACAAGAAAAAGAGTCTACAGCGACAAATTTTTTCGTTGCTGTAGATCAAGAAGTATTGGAAAAACTCATTGCAGGATCTTTATTTATTTTCATGCAATTTATATATTATCAAACAAACATGCAAATTCCTAGAACATGCTCCTATGAAATTGATACAAATACAGAATAAATTAAAAACTTACATTACGCAGCGGAACTGGAACAACTCCATCCTTCAATCTCTCTAACCCTTGATTCCTTTCTGTAGCAGAGTATTATCAAGAGATTGAACAAGATCAGCAACACAGTCTTCCTCACCAAGCCTTTGATCAACCTAGAACTAGTGTGGGCCGGTTCTCAACACATGAGACAGAGATCTTGAAGAGAAGAAGAGATTGTGGCTAAGAAAAGATTAGAGTGTCTAGGTTTTCACTTACCCAAATCAGCTGAGACTGACTTGCTTCCTTATGAAAACCCTAGATATCATATTCCTTATATAGGCAACTTAATGGGATTTATTTAAATTTAAATTAATTAAAAATAATAAACAAAAATAAAAGTCTTGGGCTGCCATAAATGGACTTGGGCCCAATCTCTTTATTTTGAATTTAAATCCCAACTGGGCCTAAATTCAAAACCTTTTATTTATTTATTTTTAATTAATTAATTAGATCCTTATTCAAATTAACTAATTATAATTTGAAACTTGATTTAATATTATTTATTTATATTGATACCAATTTATCGATATTAATAAATTTACCCAAAGATTCTCTTTTATTCTCTAAGTCTCATATCTCTGTAAATTTTCCAAAATTGACCTAGTCAACTTTAAAAACCCTAATTGATAATTAAATCAATTAATTGAGACATTCTAGATGATTTACTCAAAGGTGATGCGGGGACCATGGATCCATGAAATCAAGCTCCAACAAGTTACCGTGAATTTATTTACGAATAGTTTCACTACCTTATTAATTCCTCGTGACTCCACTATAGACTCGGAATTGAACTCTTGAATTCATAGAACGTATTTTCAAAACCATAAATACGTTATCCATTGTTATAACCATTACAATCAGTCAATCCTCTATCGATGACTTACTAACGAGCTGGGTGCAAATTACCATTTTACCCCTCATCAGTATTTTATCCTTAACTCCCACTAAGTTCCTTATAAATGATATTTCCGTGAACTTAATCACATAAATGAGATCTCAATCATTTAACCTTTTGAACAAAGCAATTAAGGAAATCATCTTTTCACTTCTCATACAGAAGTTATAGATTTCGTATCTATGAATAATACTCCCACTCAATTACACTAATAAATCTCCAAGATGTAAGTATGGGCTAGACTATAAGGTAAGCTGGTAACGAACAAGTGACATTGATTAGCAGAATATTATCACTCAGAATTAAGATCGACTTAACATATGGTCAACGTTGTGACATTGATTAGATTTGATAACAACGATACTTATTTATCACTCAATAATCAATATCGGTCCTAGCCCGATGTAACTAAATACATCCGATCTTATCTACTTGGTCGATGCCTTGGACAAGACATCACACCCTGAATGTGTAAGTAGATCATATCATAGATTGCCTAATCAGTGAAAATCCAATGCACTGGTCTAATCATAGGACTCGTTCTTTTGAACATATAATTACAACTATAATCCATTGTGGCCTAGTCACTATAATTGTAACTATCCATATGTTCGGGATTTTATAAATGTTTGTATTATTTCAATAAACATGTAATAAAACAAGCAAGCAACACGGTTGTCAAACTAAATGATTTCTACTACTTTTATTGATAATATGAAATCGTGCTACATGTCCGACATGGTTTTATAAGGGCATAAAACCCAACAAGAAGTCGTCGCAAAAATGACATTGTTGTAGGTTCTTATGTGTAGCAATCTACAGCGACAACAAAACGCAGTCGTCGCAGTAGTGGTTTACTACAGTGATGACATGTCGGTCGCAGTAGGGAATCCTTTTTTTTTCGGTTGGATTGGGATATTTCAATGACGTGTCGTCGCTGTTGGTGGTTGCAAAATTTGAAAACTTGAATTTACAAACCTCCTACAGCGACGACATGTGGTCGTTGTAGGTCCGTCGACTGCCCCATCTACAGCGACAATATGTCGTCGCTGAAGATTTCGTGGGTTTATATGCCTTCAGTGACGGCAGGTCGTCATCGTAGTATCACAAAAACTCAGATTTTTGCGTTCAGCGTGCACCCTACGGCGACAACATGTCGTCGTTGTTGATAAACAATTTTTTTTAATTTAATTAATTATATTAATTAAATTTTATTTAATTAATTATATTAATTAAATTTTATTTAATAAAATATTAAATATTAATTAAATAAATAAATAAAACCACTTATTTAATTAAATAATAAAACCAATTTAACAATATTCATAGTCTCCAAAATATAAGATAATAAAACATAAGTAGTATTGTCTCCAAAATAAAATAAAAAACAACACAAAATATTAATAATTTAAAAATAGTAATATAATAAAACTAAATGTCATCAAAATCAATTCTAAAGTCATTATCGTCGGGCTGTTGTGATGGCTGTGGTAGTTGTGGCTGTTGTGGTTGTTGTGGTTAAAAACTTGCCATCATGGATTGTATCATATTCATATCCAAGTTGACAGGCTGAAATTGTGGAGCTTGGATGTTTGGATTTGTTAGTTACAAAAATTGTTGCATATGCTGGAAGTTGTTGTTCTGGGTCATAAAAGCTTGACTGAAGTGTTGAATCATGGAATGGAAAGCCTCAGGTGGTATAGTTGGAGGGCCAATTGTGGTGGACGGAAACTGTGATGCCTCTGATTGTGAAGAGAATCTGGTGGCGCTTGAGGCCAAGGTACTAGTGCCCTTCAACTTGCGTCCAATACCTCAGTTGTGGCCACGACATTGACCAAGTACATTTGAGACGACTTATATCTCATTGACAGTGGCACTTCCTGCTTCAGATTGAGATTGTGATTGTGTCTAGACTTCTTGCTGCAAGGCATCCTACAATTTAGAAATAAGACAATTAATATATAATATAATTGAATAATATGCATATATACAAAACTTAGAAAGTTACTTACATATGCATCCTTAGCATTCGTGTTCACCGATCCAGGTGTTGGATGATTATGCATGTCATAGAACGTATCGATAATGTTGGATAGTTCCTTAGTCTGAAGATTCATCTTCAAAAAACAAAATTTAACAAAATCTCAGTTAAATATTGAAATTATTATTAAGATAACTTAAAATATTTCAAATTATCTATATATTTTTATTTACCTTCTTAAATCGAGCAGAAGCATAAGTCGATCCATGGAGACTTGAATACTTCTGTTTTTCTTTGTTGGCAGCATTTGCCTTTGAGCGTGTCGTGAAATGTGGAGTGCTGAAAAGGTCAACCAACTTCTGCCAACTCTCATTCTCAATGTCGTTCGGTGGATTCTTTCTGGCTGTCTCGATATCATCATGCCCTCCATGTTCATCGAAGTGTCTTTTCTTGCGACCTTTTCTATCTTTGTAGCGATCCTGAAACTCTCCCTCATTCCCAGTCTCTATCAGTCGTCACTCAAGGAGAGCTCGGGGAAGAATGAAAAATTTCCTCTAAAAAAAATGGTGAGATTTTTTAAATTATAAAAAACACATTACATTTGAATAAGTAGATAAATTTACCACAAGCTTTTGCATCAATCCAATCGTGTGCTCATCCGAAACACTCTGCCACGAGTCATAATATAACAGGACATGGTGACCAATAAGGTTACCAATAAGTCTCGTAAACAATGTCCCAAAATCACCAACTGCTTAATAGGTTCCCTCATTCAGAAAAAATTGTAGGGCCAACAGACCTTTATTGTCGTTGACGAGCTGCTGCAAATTTTTGGATTGAGACGACCTCTTCTTTTTGTGATAGCCGCTGCATATGTTAATTAAACAATACAATTAAATTGAATAAAATAATAACAATTTATCATTTATTGATAAAAGATAGACTAATTATAGTATATTGCCTGTCTCATAGGAAGTAGGAACTCGCGTGGGATCTGGAAGAGGAGGAGGATCCGCTCCATCACAACCATGAGAACGAGCAACAGTAGCAGACATATCTTTGCAGTTAAAATAATTATTAACTTAAATTCAGTTATAGTTGGAGGTTGATTACATAACTTAAATAATTTCGGCAATGCAGTTGAAACTATTGAAAAACAAACATTATTGAGAAAAGTCATATATTGAATGAAAATTCTTTGAATTAAAACATATACATTAAACATACAAAAATATGAATATGCATAAGAAAATATTATTCCTCATCAATGTCGATTCCTACATCATCATCTGTATTGTCTAAATCATCTTACAAATTTCGTCATCATCATCGTCATTGATGAAATCATCATCCACATCCGGAACAGATCGAGACGTTTCCCCAATTATGCTGGTGTGACCAGGTCGATCCAAATGCATAATCTCCAACTCTCCAAATTCAACAATAGACTCAGTTGATTGTACTTGTCGCAAACGACTCATCTATAGAGTATGACACAAAAAAATAAAACACAATGAGATAAGTATTAATCGATACAAATTTTGTAAGAATTCTACAGTTTCGATAATTTACCTTCAATTTAAACCAGATAGGGAAATATTTTTGAAGATTTATGTTTGAATTTTCTCGAATGCATTCACTGTATAGCACAAGAATTAAGGTAAAATAACAGTTTTCCATGAATTAAATTTAATGAATTCATATATGTGTTGAGCTACTTACGTATGGTTGGATTCCAGGGCAATTGTTGAGTACAAACGACTCCGCTTATTTCCGATGAAGATAGTCAAGGGATATAATTTTCTTTTTGCTACTTGGACGACATTGTGATTCAAAAACTGACAACTGTCTTTTAGGAATAACAATATCCGCATTTCTTTCCGGGTGATTAAATTTAGTCTGTACGCCCTGAAGATATTGCGAACAAAAAGTCCAAGCTTCATCGGCAACATAACCCTCTGCTATAGAACCTTCAGGGCGCGCCTTACTCCAGACATAATTTTTCAACTTCTTCATATATCGCTCAAATGGATACATCCACCTCATGTAAAGTGGTCCTCCGAGGATAGCTTCTTGCGGTAAATGAAGAATTAAATGAATCATTATGTCAAAAAAGGCTGGAGGAAAAATTAACTCCAACTTGCACAAAATTTGTATCACTTGATCTTCTGCATTCTCCATGTCCTTAACAACCAATGTACGAGCACAAATTTTCCTAAAGAAATTGCAAAGCTCAATGATTGTCTTCGAAATAGACTTATCCAAGTAGCCCCGAACTCTTATTGGCAACAGACGTTGCATAAGAATGTGACAATCATGGGATTTCAACCCAACAATGTTTCCATCATTGTCAGTTACTTTCTTAGAGAAATTTGAATCGAATCCATCAAGAAGTACGAACTAACCAAAAAATTGTCTATCATCCGGTGTGAAAGAGTAAATAGGATGTGGTTTGATCTACTTCATACCGTCTTCCTTGAGGTGCAACCATTCTCGGATACCCCAATTCTTCAAGTCTACTCATGCGTTGGTGGTGTCTTTAGATTTCTCATTCATAAGAAAAGTACCGAGTACACTGTCACAAACATTTTTCTCTAGATGTATCACATCTAAATTGTACTTTAGTTCAAGTATGAACCAGTAATCAAGTTCAAAGAAAATACTATTTTTACTCCAATTAAGCTCTTTTGGATCTAGCTTTCTGTTCACACCCCCAAAACTGACATGTTTACCTGGCAAACGATCTGGAACATGCCCTAATTGTTCAAGTATGTCTTGACTACTGAATTTTCTTGGAGGGCGTCGTTTTTCATAATTCCGATCAAACAAACGACTCTTCCTCCACTTATGCGTAGAAGATAAGAATCTTCTATAACCAACATAAGTCGTCTTCCCAATTACCCGACATGAAGGAGTGTCTTCGTTGCATGAAGGGCATGCCATATATCCTTGGCCACTCCAACCAGACAAACTACTACAGGCCTGAAAATCATTGATAGTCAATCATAGTGCTACACGCATTCTGAATACACTGTTTGTTGCAATGACTCTGGTTTGAACTCCTTCATCCCACAACTCCTTCAATTCGTCTACCACATGCCTAAAAAAGACATCCATGTCCTTCCCAAGAGATTTCAGACAGGGAATCAATAAGGCCAGCATGAATGATGACTCTTTCATGCACAACCAAGGAGGCATATTGTACGTGCAGAATATTACCGGTCACATGCTGTAAGATAGACTCATGTTACCAAATGGATTGAAACCATCAGCAACCAAACCCAATCGAACGTTTCTGGGTTCTTTGGAAAAATCAAGATATCTAGAATCAAATTGTTTCCAAGCATCCCCATCAATAGGATGGTGCATCACACCATCTTCTTTTGGTCGTCCCGTGCTATGTCAGGTCATATCATTTGTTGTATGCCTTGAACCATTAAGACGCTTCCGCCTAGGAGTCAAAAGGAAGTACAACAACACTTTGTGGGCGACTTTTTTCCCCTTTGTGTCTTTGTCAACCTATCGGCTCTCGCCACATACAGGACAACTCTATTTTTGGGAATTCTCCTTCCAGAACAAACAACAGTCGTACTTTCAAGCATGAATTGATTGATAACCTAACCCTAACTTCCTCATTTTTTTTCTTAGACTCATAGAATGAAGCCGAAATCTTATTCTCCTTAGGGAATGTAAATTTCATAAACTTCAAAAGTTCATCAAATGAACTATTTTTCCATTTATTCATAACCTTCATGTGCATCATCTTCGCCAAGAAGTTCAAGGAAGACAACCAAGTACAACCAGGGTATAACTCAGCTTCGACCTCTTGAAACAGGTCATCAAATTGATTCTCTGCACTATTGCCACCACCATCTGAAATTCCTTCATTTATGCATTCTTCGTTGGTGTCTTGTTCACCAATAACATCATTGATGATGTTAATCATCTCATCAGTCACTGGAGCCACGTCGTCCACTACTAGAGGCATATCAACTTCACCGTGGTAGGTCCACTTCACGTATCGCTCCAGAAACCTATATCTGTGTTTGTGAGCCTCCACCACATCCAGTTTCTGATTCAGCATATTGACACACTGAATGCATGGGCATCTGACTTCTCCCGAAGCATTCACATGATTCGTAGTCATTTATATAAATGCTTGAAGATCATTCCAAAACTCATTAGAGTTACGTCGTCTATTAGTTATCCAACTCTTGTCAATCATCATAACTGATTCAAGTGGAAAATAAATTATCACAATGTGATAATCATAAAAAACTACATTTATTTGCTAATAATTTTTTAATCACCAAAACACTAATTTTTTTCAAGTAAATTGTGAAATCTTATTGAATCTTATAAATAAATTATTAAAATTTATGAATATATATTATCAAATTTTATGAATATATATTATTGTTAGATATGAATGTATTATAATTATTACTATATAATAAAATATTTAATTATAATTATTACTATATTATTTAATAATTATCAAATTCTTAATATAATTTTTACTTTTTATTTAAAAAACAACAATAAAGTTTTATTATTATTTTAATTTTAACTTAATTTTAAGATTAAAGTTAATTTAATTACCTATTTTATCTACATATATTATCAAATTTTATGAATATATTATAAAATTAATTAAATAAAATATTTAATTATAAATTTATTAAATTTCCATTAAATATTATTGTTTTAATTTCTACTTATTTTATAAAAAAATATTAATAGAGTTTTATACTTGTAAAATTATTTTTCTAATTTATAATTTTTTTAATTTATTTTTAATTGCTTTAAAATTTATTGATTAAAATTTTTAAACACACTAACTTTAAAACGATTTTATAATGTTTAGTTTTTCTAAATCTACAAAAATTTCGGCAGCATAACGACAGTAATCTAGCGTATCCCAAAATTTAAAATATGCATAAAAACATATAAACCAGTCCCAGAACATACATAAAATTTAATACAATCATTTGAATTCGCAAATAATAACAACAAAAACATATTATAAACATATTTACAAATCAACATATTATTTATCTAACCTAACATATATATAATTCAAAACACAAATCTTATTTAACCTAACATATATACAATTGAAAACAAAAAATTAATCTAACCTAACAATTTTTCATAACTTAATATCAAATTAACTATAAAATTAATAAACATACAAATTTAATTTAAAAACTATTTATATATACAAAATAACTATCATTATTTATCAATACACTAATAATCACAAAACAAAACAAAAAATATTAAAAATTGGAAAAAATACCCAAAAGCTAGAAATGATATACAAAAAGTACTCCAATGCAATCTGAAAAAACAAAATAACAACAAAAAAGTTAACAAACATTTATCAATTAATATACTAATCAATCACAAAAAAAAAAAAAAGATTACAAACAATACCCAAAGGCTCAGGATGATATTAATGAATTGAGCAAAGGCTCAGGATGCTCCAATACAATCTGAAAACAAAAAAAAAATCAATGAAAAAATTTAACAAACTCATTACAATAACATAAAAAATACACACTAATAATCATAAAAAACTAAATTTAAAACAAATAACTAGATTATTAGGGAATATAACAACTAACCTTAACAATGGAGGGCCAAATAGTGTTGGGCGGCGGAGAGAAAACGCCTCTATTTTGAGAAAAATAACCAGAAATGAGGAAGAAAGGTTGTCGTCGCCAAGGTTGAACGCACCGTTTCACTCAAACGGTGAGACCCTATAGCGACGACATGTCGTCACTGTAGAATAGCGAATAGTACACGAATCCCGTCGTGTGCTACGTGTCTAACCTACAGCGATGACCTGTCGTCGATATAGGCAGTGAAAATTTGACTTAATTTTTTTTTTGCGATTCACATTCCCACGTTTTTTTGGACCCTATTGCGATGACATGTCATCGCTATAGAGTACAAAATAACTAACCAGTTGATTAAAATAGACTCTACAGCGACGGCAAGTTGTCGCAATAGGGGGTGCAAATAGGCAGCAACCTCCATAGGGTATCAGGAATTTGGAGGGCCTGGTCGTGTGTTGTTGACGACCCTACAGAAACGACATGTTATCGCTGTAGCTCGTTTTTTAATAAATTAAGAAAAATTAATTTTTCGTGGATTCCGCCTACATACATCGACGACATTGGAGTCGTCGCAATAGATGTCTTTGCTGTAGAGTCTTTTTCTTATAGTGATTTCTTGTAAAATGATTTTGGCTTCCTCGGGCAGAACACACCGTAGGAGGGGCAACGAATGACCTCGCCGATATAGGATTCCATCAACTATTACATATCGTGGAGCTTGATAAAGCAGTTTTCTCGCATCTTTCCTGTCATCAGGTAACTTTCCAGTCGTGAGATATTCCATTATAGGAGCCATCCACGTCGGTCTTATGTCAATCATTCCGACCTCCACTGTTTCTCCCGCTACACTTGGGCTTTCCAAGGACTCCACTAGTACTACATTCAATGTTTCAGCCTCTTTGGTGGTAGCAAGTCATGCCATAGCATTAGCGTTAGAGTTCTGCTCACGGGGTATCTATTCAACAGAGCTAAACTCGAATTCAGACAATTGCCGTTTTACCTTAGCCAGGTAGGCCACCATCTTGATGCCTCGAGCTTGATACTCTCCCTATATCTGATTTACCACGAGCTAGGAATCACTATAGCATTAGATGGCTTTCTCCTTCAGCTCCTTTGCCACCCTCAGCCCTGCCAATAAGGCCTCATACTCTGCTTTGTTGTTGGATGCTTCAAATATGAATATAAGAGCTGTATGGAACCAATGTCCTTCAGACAAGATTAAGATTATCCCAGCTCCCAATTCATTCTCGTTTCACGATCCATCAATGAAGATTTTCCATAACTCTTGTACTGGCTCCCTCATGAGTTCGTCCTGAAAACCAGTGCACTCAGACATAAAATCAGCAAGGGCTTGACTCTTGATTGCAGCTCGTGGCATGTACAATATCTCGAACTGGCTTAGTTCGATGGCCCATTTTAAGAGACATCCTGACATTTCAGGTTTTTGCAATACCTGCCTTAAAGGTTGGTCGGTTAAGACGTTAATAGAATGAGACTAGAAATATGGCTGGAGCTTTCTGGAAGCCAAAATTAGACAGAATGTCAGCTTCTCTATCAATGGGTACCGTGATTCAGCTCCGAGAAGCCTCTTGCTTACATAATATACTAGTTTCTGCGTACGGTTTTCTTCTCAAACTAACACAGCACTGACTGCATTTTCTGTCACGACCAGGTAAAGAAACAGAGACTCTCCATAGTGATCATCTAATTTAAAGCAAAAATGATTAAGAAACCATTTCCTAGTGTAGAAAGATCATCTAATTTACTAGATTTAATCCATAGTGATCTTTGTGAATTAAATGGTGTTTTAACTAGAGGTGGTAAAATGTATTTTCTTACTTTTATAGATTTTTTTAGTAAATATACCTATGTGTTTCTTTTAAAGCATAATGATGAAACTTTTGGTGCTTTTAAAGTATATAAATTAGAAGTTGAAAATCAACTTAATAAAAAGATTAAGGTGCTAAGAAGTGATAGAGGAGGAGAGTACTTCTCTAATGAATTCAATACATTTTATGAAGAAAATAGTATAATTCATGAGTGCACCGCACCTTATACACCACAACACAATGGTGTTGCTGAAAGGAAAAATATAAATTCTATGTTGGTGTTTTCTAAGTTGAACTTCAACTTATGGGGTGAAGTATTGTTAACTGCTTGTCACATTCTTAATCGAATACCGATGAAGAAAAATAAGATATCTCCATATGAGTTATGGAAAGGAAGAAAAACCAACATAGGGTACTTCAACGTGTGGGGGTGTCTTGCATATTGCAAGAAAAATGAACCTAATAGAACAAAGTTAAGTTCAAGAGCCACAAAGTGTGCTTTTGTTGTTTATGCCAACAATAGTAAAGCTTATAGGCTATTAGACTTAGAGTCTAATGTTGTGAGTGATTCTAGAGAAGTTGAATTCTTTGAGAACATGTTATGTGACAACAATTCTCAAGCTTGAACATCTCTAAAGGAGAATTTATTATATAACAATTCTCAAGCTTCTACATCCAAAAATGATTCTCAAGAGGAGAATTCTCAAAGGAATGTAAAGCAACCCATTGAACTTAGAAGAATTCAAAGGCTTAGAAAGGAGAAAAGTCTAGTATTGGATGAGGTAGATTCTCAACAAATTTCTTTCTACATGGTAGAAGGAAATCATTAGGAAAATTCCTATTGTACTTCTTGTTGAGGATGATCCTAAGACTTATAGAGAAACCATGCAATCAAGAGATAATGTATTTTGGAAAGAAGCCATCAATGATGAGATGGATTCCATTCTTTCCAACAACACTGGGGAATTGGTAGACCTCCCACCGGGGTCTAAGCCAATTGGGTATAAGTGGGTATTTAGGAGAAAATACCACACTGGCGGCACTATCCAAACCTTTAAAGCTAGATTAGTTGCCAAAGGGTTTAGGCAAAAAGAGGGTATTGATTATTTCGATACCTATGCGCCTGTTGCAAGAACAACTTCTATAAGAATTTTTTTCACTTTGACTTCTATACACAACTTGTATGTTCATCAAATGGATGTCAAAACGGCATTCCTTAATGGTGACCTCAATGAGGAGGTCTATATGGAGAAACCCAAAGGGTTTGTCCTACCAAAGTATGAACATAAAGTGTGTAGACTTGTAAAATCCTTATATGGATTGAAACAAGCTCCTAAGCAATGGCATGAGAAATTCGATCAAGCCATCATGTATAATGGTTTTAAGCATAACAATGGAGACAAGTGTTTGTATTCCAAAACTTGTAAGGGATATGTGATCATTGTTTGCTTATATGTGGATGACATGCTTATTCTAAGTGATATCATGAAAGGGATAGAACAAACGAAGAGGTTTCTATCATCAACCTTCAAGATGAAAGATCTTGGAGAAGTTAACACCATACTTGGTATCAAAGTGAAGAAACATAGTGGGAGTTTTGCGTTAAAGCAAGCCCACTATGTTGAGAAAGTATTGAACAAATTTAACCATCTCAAGGTTTAGATGCCAATACTCCATTCGATCATGGTGTAAAACTAGAGAAGAATGAAGGAAGAGCAGTGGCTCAATTGGGGTACGCTAGTGTTATAGGGAGTCTTATGTACGCAGCCCAATGTATTAGACCGGATATAGCATTTGCCGTAAGTAAACTTAGTAGGTTTACAAGTAATCCAAGTGTGGATCACTAGAAGGCTATTGGAAGAGTCCTAGGTTATCTCAAGAAAACAAAAGGACTAAGCCTTCACTACTCCAAATTTCCTTCAATCTTAGAAGGATATACAGATGCAAGCTGGATATCCAATCTTGGGGACAACTTGTCCACAACTGGTTGGGTATTTACCCTTGGTGGGGGTGCAATTTCTTGGGATTCCAAGAAACAAACATCTATATCTCATTCCACTATGGAAGCAGAGTTTATAGCTCTAGCTGCTACCGGCAAAGAGGTCGAATGGTTAAGGGATCTATTGATAGAGATACCCCCAGTCAAAGAGAATGTATCCACTATATCGATACATTGTGATAGCCAAGTAACATTGATTAGAGCATACAGCGGAGTGTATAATGGGAAGTCTAGACATATTAGTCTAAGACATAGATATGTAAGAGAATTGATTCAAAGAGGATTCATCTCAATATCCTATGTGAGAACAAGTGAAAACCTGGCGGATCCTTTCACTAAGCCACTAATGAGAGATTTAGTGGCTACATCATCTCGAGGGATGGGACTTAAACTCCCTAAAGAGATTCACGATTGATGGTTACCTATCTTAACACTAGCTATTTAACTAGTGTTAGGTTCAATAGGTAACAACAAGTCAATCAAGTGAATATTAGTTGTACTAAAAACAAGTCCTATTTGACATGTTGAGTACTTGTGAGTTGCAAAATTGAGGGTTAAAACTGAGAGGTTTTTTAATAGAATTTAGTCTTGTGAAGACAAGTATTTTTGGTAACAAAATACTGTAAGAGTTCTTTCTATATGGACCTAGGGGTGGTGTCGCCTCTCATGAGAATTGGGAGTATTCTCAAGAACGTCCATGAATGGAATGTGCACATGGCCATTAACGGTGCAAAGCGAGACATAGAGGTCTCAAGTGAACATGGCAAAGGTGTGTGTGTTATCACGGAGTTGTTATCATGGAAGATGGTTCAATGCCTAGTGCAACCAAATTTTTAACAAATTTTGTGATAATTACACTATAGTAAAGTTCAAGTTGAAAAACACTTGACTTTATGCATCAATGCAATGACTCCTATGAGAGAGAGTTATTATTTAATCAATTGAGGGATATGTTATATTTTAAAATATAATGTTGATTGATTAAATAAGTGTTACAATAGATAACAATTTAATCTAGTGGGGGAATGTTATATTATTTTATAATATAATATAATAGTTTAGATTAAATAAATGTGACAAAGAGTATCGCATATTGTAACATATAATAGAGAGTTACAATATTTAGATGTGTGTGAATATCCAAATATGTAACATATTTGATGTTACAAATTCAGTCACAAATTTGTAACTTCCAAATATTGCTCATTATTGTGTAGATTTGTTGTTACACAATATTGAGATGAATTTCTTAAAGCCATATGTGAAATGGCTTTTAGAGATATGATTTTAACCTCAATAATGTGTTTGGGGGTTACAAAATCATTTGGGAGTGGATTGGAACCGATTGGAAAAATAGCACATTTTCATGTGCTGAAATTGGCCAGTGGCTGCAGCCCCAGAGGCAGACTGGCCAATTTTTTCAATCTTTTTTTAACGGGTCAAAAAACACAAATAACTCTCAAATCTTACTTTTAATTCCATAAACATTCAATTAATCATTGGTAACAGCCATGGGGGTTGGTGGAATTTGAAATTCAAATGGTGTCTTTAAATTCTATAAATAGGAGCATATTGCTCACTTATAAGACACAACTTTTTCTATCCATTAGAGCACTTGACTAGAAAACACCTAGAGGCTTGATTATTCCAGAAAGCAATTTCCAAAATCTGTGAGAGATCCCTTAGTGCTTAAGTTAGGGGGAAATAAGCTTTTGGACAAAGGTTTCAAACCTTGTTCAAATTGGTGATCCCCAACACTCTTCACTTTGGTAGTGTGAGTGAGAGTTGTTTGTCATTTGACTCTTGTTCTTTTCTTTTATTATATTGCTTTTTATCTTCATATTATTCTTCTTTATTTACTTGTATTTCTTATTTAGAGTTGTAATCTTTTCTTTCTTTTTGTTACAAACACTTTTGCTTTATTTGTATCTTTTTGTCTAGAGTTGTAGTATTTCTTACCAATTTACATTGAAATAACATATATTTTCCTAGCAATAAGGACAAGGAAAGATGAAAAAATGAATTGATAAATGTCGACCAGAGATTGAAAGTTTACCTCCTTGTGTGAAGGCCAAGTTGTCGGCAACCAAGTCAGTTGTAAGGAAGTACTCTTGAAAGTACCTTCCTACATTGGACTTATGGGTAATATCACTCAAGAATGTGCAAGCAGATTCCTGGTGGCAAAAGTGGAAGAACCCCGTGTCGTTCTGATTGGGGTTGGAGTTGAGATCAAGCAGGTAGTTGGTCTCATGCGGGGTAGGCACATGCCATTTTTTGTGGTTGTGTATGATATAGAGTGTTGAAAAGTACTCTATATTCGTTGGGTGTTATTTGGAAAGGGGTGACCTCGAAATAATTGGCCACCCCTTAGAAAAAGTCATGCAAGGGCAAGACTGCCCCTGCTTCAATATGATACCTCGATCAGGCGCTGTAGGCACCTCCGAGTACGTTTTCCCTTTGGTCAGGTGTTGGTTTGTACAAGGTAATCCCAAAAATCCCATACTTCTTGGGGTATTTTTCCACCATCCTGGTCAATATGACACTAGGAGGGGCAATGTACCAGTCTACCTCTGCTCGAGGGCCGGCACGGGGATGAGCTTTCGGCTGAATGTCTGGTGGAGAAACGTTTAAAGGTTGAGGGTCACTTGAAGGACCCTCGGCGTTGGAAGGTGAATATGTCATTTTATTTTTCCTGCGAGCAATGTATTTTACACGACCCATGTTTGATTGGTTCTGTGGCGGATTGTATGGAGGACTGGTCGTAGGGTTTGGGTGTGAAGACGAAGGCTCGGGAAAAGGCAAAGAAGGCTATTCCTGATCCTTGAACAACAAAGCGAGAAGATCGTCGTCTATTGGTCTCTCACCTCCCCAGGGATCATGCATGAATATCTGAGACGAACAAAGGGGGAAGTGAGAATCTACGACCAATAGATAAAAGAAAGAGAAAAGCAAGGATAACGTTGCTCGTGTATAAAAGTTAAGTTTTTTTACGACCATCAGCATCCTGATAAAAACACAATAAACATGGGAGCAATTTGGAAAAGCAGATTAAAAAGTGAATGTGAAAAGTTTTTCAAATCCAAAAACAAGCGGGAAAACCCCAGTTTTTTTGAAATACTCAAAATCAAAATTTCACTTCGATTTTGGGCTCGAAATCAGTGAAGCTATACCTCATGTTGCTTTTTCAGCATTGTATAGTATTTTAGATTGCCTAAAATCCCTATTCTAGCATACTTATTCTATGTATTTTAGCCTAAACCCGGTTACCCAAGAAATTTCTCAAGAACAGTAGAAACCTAGTTACGGAAACTTGAGAATCAAGACCAGAATATACAAAAATTTCTACAAAAATAAGAGGATGGATTCGAAAACTTACTTGGAGTATGGATTGTAGGAGAAATCACGAAATTTTGGCTTGGAGTTGCTCGAAGACGTCTCGAAATACACTAAAGTCTCTAGGTTTTCTTGAAGGTTTTTCTGAGTTTTTGATGAGAGAGAAGGTTCAGGTAAAGAAATGAAAAATGTAAAGGGGGATTATATTTATATTGCTCGGGGCAGTAATAAAAGGTAATTATGGGAGTAGGGTTTCGATGTGTGGGGAATCGCAATAACCGTCTGGGAAACTGAAAAAGCCATAATTACTTGCTTTTTCGAAAAAGTACTGACATATGTGATAGGTCAGATGGATTGCTAGTCGAGTAAGTTTATTAAATGTTGATCGCATTAAAATAAACTTAGGGGGCAAATGTTTACCCTGAAAAATACTTACTTGGTGACGTGGAAAAATCAGTGAGCATGGCTGCACGTGACTATTTAGTGATTACATTCAGGTCGACCAGCGACCATAGTATAAGTTGCTCGATGGATTCAAGAAAGATTCTGAACAGTACGACAGAAGAGGTGCTGGCATATGCGACCAGGTTTGGTTGTAGTAACGACACCCGAGTTCAAATACAGTTATAAGGCAGATATTTTAAAGATTTTTTACCCTATTTATGTGTAAAGATTATGATTTCTGTTATTATTTAAATATGCTTGTAACAAAATTAGACACGGCCCATCGGCCCATATGTGCATCCTTGAGCCTATAAATAGGATTCATGGGACTCATTTAAGGATATACGCAATAATTTGTATTCAGAGAGAACTAGTGCTTTTTATACATGACTTTTGTAGCTTTTTTGGAGCTTGTGAAACTCAGTGAACTCTAGTTTGCAGATCGCAGGTTTCATAATACATCAATAAAAATACTAAGTGGAAGTAGGTTATTACCAACATTTGGGGCCGAACCACTATAAATCCTTGGGTTGTTTAGTTCTTGCATTTAGCTTATAAATCTTTACTATTTTAATGACTTCGTGTCGTTGGATAAATCATCAGTCAACACCTACCAAATAACATAGACATCCATCTGTCTCATTCTCTTTGTGTGAGTCATAGTATGGAAGATGGTTGGTTAGGAGGCTAAGACGCTATTTGATCTACACATGTTCTACATCTAGAAAAGGTATTTGTAATTTTTATTTTATTCAGATTGATGTTGCATAAGAAAGATCTCATTATAGTTATGGTTCCTAGAGTGATTCATTCTTATGCTTTAATAATTGTTATTATTGCATTGAAATGTTATCCCATGCTTCCGCTGCACTTTCAATCACATGATCAAAAACCAACATTGCCTTCTTCCCGCTAATTTCCTTAGGCAACGCCCAAAACCTTTCTTGTAGCGCGAGTAAGGCCCAAGGACATCAGTGACAATGTCCATATCAGGTGGAAACTCATCCTCGATATGATCACCTACACAGGAAGCAACAACGATGCAACGATTGTACTCTACGATGCTCGACGCTCGGTCATCTCACTCTCCACAATAAAAAACTCATAGATTATATTCCAATATAACATTGAAAGAAAACCTAACTTAGAAAGAAAATAACTAAGCAATATGAACATTTATAAAAGCAAAGTTATTGGTTATTTCGTTTGAAAGTAGATCTTTATTATCTATCTGCCAACACGTCATCATTAATGGTTGTAGACCAGTGATTGGAAAAGCATGTAAATAATTTTGTTCCCGCATAAGAGAGAAAATGAGGTAAGTTATTTTAGCACAGTAATCTATATTTGAATATGCAGATATTGTTGATATATATATGCTAAGAGCGGTTCATTCATGGAGAAATTTACGTCTCGTAGAGTTAGCTAAGAACAACTATACGAGATGTAAATTCCCCAATGAATAAACCGTTGTTAGCATATATATCAACAATATATGCATATATTTTTTTTATTGAAATATGGATTTTCACGACCAAATTAACTTAGTCCATAAACTCCCATATGGAGTGACAAAATTAGTTATATTCTTTTTCTATCTTGGTCCACAACCATTAATCATAAAGATATTGACACATAGATCATAAAGTTTTAATTGTTATTAACTTAATTAATAATTGATTGCAAATTAATAATAATCAATTTGTAATTACTAATTATTTATTATTTACTAAACTTTTAGTTAAATCATAATGATTTTTTTAAATTAATACACACTTTTATAGAGTTAAGGTTAGACAACTTACACATTTCGTCGTTGCTTCGTCGTTAATCAATTTATCATTCTTCCTATGGAGCTGCTTGAATGTGTCAATAATGCTCGAAAACTGACCAGTTGATCTAAGAAAAATAAATTATCAGAACACTGTAATCCCTATAAAATTTTCATTACCCAAAAGATATAAGTTATTATAACTTATTACGTGATCATAAACATGTGCAATGATGGATTTGGAGCCGTGTCCTCTTAGTATGGCTATTTTTTCCTGAGCCTCTATATTTTTCTTCGATATACGCTTCAAAAACAAAATAATACTCATTAATTTAGATTGTAAAATTACATTGAAGCTTTAATTTAAAAACTAAAGTATACATGGTGATCATCATAACAGCAATAATCGCATAGAATTTTCCAATCAGGAGGAGTAACACCAGTATAAGGTTTGGCCTTGGCTCTCTCGTTGTCCACTTGTCCCCCAATCTTAACACAGTGCTTCTTCGTCGTATAGTGCCAGTCACTCATCAGATGCTTCTGCATCAACCTTCCAATGACATCGTTAATTATAGAATTGTCTTCTAGATAAATGAATTTGTCCTACAATCACACATTTGGAATTTGTTCAAATATTATGAAGATGGAAGAAACAATTATTTATAATTTCTTCAAAAGTTAGTAAGATACTTACAAATAACCTCCGACGAATGACTTCTCGATCATCTGATGTTACTTGTTCCCAACTTAGTGTAGTTGGGGGTATGCTCTCATGCAAAAAATGAGTCATGGGGTTGTTGAATCACTTGCTATACGTTTTTCCACTTAGGGTTTAAACGAATTATTTATAATGTCTATAATTACTTATAAATACTAAATATTTCTAAAAATTCGTGAATTTGGATGACATACAACAATAATTATAAATCACAAGAGTTTATCTACTCATACAATCAATATGATCATTATTAATTCTTGTTAATTATTATAAAACATCTGCGATATAATCAACTATTCCTTTATTGGTCAAAAAATGAATAATTATTTAATGTTCCAACAAACTGTCAATATTGTTTTATATATTAACATTTAAACGCGCACACACATATATATATCATAATAAAAATACTAATGAGTAACATTAATAATGCTCATTGAGAGCAAGGTTGTAGATATTCATAAACTTTGTGTGTAATCAATCTGTTAATTAGACCTATGATAAAAAATAATTTTTTTAAAAATGATAATCGTATGATTAGATAAGCATAATCGACGATGATCATAACACTTCAACCCTAATAGTTGATAATTACAAAGCTAATTAGTATTGTTGTTAATCATAGAACAATCTAACGACATTGTATCGTTGATTAGATGTTATATACTCATTAATTTAATAATGATATTGTATAAAACTTAAATCACTTCCATAAATCTAAAAAAAAATGTGTATTTCTATTATTTATAATACGTTTGTCAGTGCAATTGTAACCTTTGCTAGCACGTTTATGACTTTTGTCGGTGCAATGCGCCGGTAAAAGTACCACTGTCAAAAATCTATTCAGGGAAAATCCACTTTTGCTGGTCCAATTACACCTAATGCGTTAGTAAAAATACCGCTGTGAAAATACCGCTGTGAAAAGAGTCTGCCTCTTAGCTTTTGTCGGCGCATTAGCAAATCTTGCTGGTAAAAAGATACTTTTGTCAGCGCAAACTAATGCTGAAAAAGATGGTGTACTTTGTCGACGCAAATCGTCAAACATGCCGGCAAAAGCCACATTTCCGGCTCTTCAGAATTGCATCATCGAATGACTCTTTTCTTGTAGTGTAAAAAGATTTCAAAACTAGAAAAAAATAAAGTTATAATTTGTTTTAGCTTTAGATTTTATTTATTATAAATATTAAGTTCGGTTGATCAATATTATAGATTATTTAGATAAAAGAAATAAACATATATATATATATTAATGTATTTTAAGAGGACATTTTTGTCGTTTAAATAAAAACAAAGATTGAATCGGAAAAGAAGGCTATTTTTGACTGTTTAAAATATCTGAGGGGTTAGGTTTAGCTTTTTCAAAATCTAAGATCAAATTTGATTTTGTGCTTAAACAAAGAGCCAAAGTAGTAATGTGCTTAAACAAAGAGCCAAAGTAGTAATTTCTTTATTTAGTCCTATCATGGAAAAAACTTTTCCATTTTCTTTATTACATATAAATTAAATTAAAGTACTTATATGTCAAAAGGTTTAATACATTAAAGTTAATTTAAAATATTTATTAATTTTTTTCTTACAAAAGAAAAACGATCCAATCAAACTCTACTAAGGATAATATTTAGAAAAATTTAAATCTAAATAAATAATTTATATTTCTATTAATCTAAAATAATAATCCATTCTTATTTTATTCCCCAACGCACTCCTACAATATGTGTGCACATATTTTTTACACACAAAAATATATACATTTATGTGATATATATTTTAAATAATTTTTTTTTTTAAAGTGAGATTATGAACTATATAATATAATATTATTTGCAGTGATTTCTCAATCGAGCTCAACCTTCAAGTTTGTTGAATTATTTTATTCAGAGTAGTTTAAATTTAACCTTAATAAAGGGGAAATGATAAACTGTTGAGCACTAAAAAGATCTATAACTAAACTTGCAAGGTGTAACAAAATATTCTCTATTTAAAAAAAAAAAAATTGTGGAACGAGAGCTATTACTATATATCAACTATATGTGTAACTAAATATATAAATGAGGTGGTTGTCGTACCATATATATGTGGGGTCACGTTGCTTTCAACATATAAATATACTAGATATAAGTATTTATAGAATTTATTAATTATTTTTATTTAATTTGTATTATATATAAAAAATAACATAAACTTATTAAATGAAAAATTAAACCAAAACATTATTTATTATTTTTTGTTAAATATATACATAATATGGTAATTTTTTTAAACATAAATGATAATTTTTTTAATAAAAATTAAGATTAAATATTATATATTATTATTATTATAATGATATTTTATAATATTTGAATTTATATTAATATAAGTATTAAATGCTTAATTTTGTATTAACTATTATTATAATAATATTTTATAATATTTGAATTCATATTAATAGAATTAGTAAAAAATTAGAATTATATAATCATAATAATATATTATAACATTTAAATTTATATTAATATAATTATTAAATATTTAGTTTTGTATTATATATTATTATAATAATGATATCTTATAACAATTGAATTTATATTAATATAATTAATAAATATTTATTTTTGGTTAGTTATAAATGTATATTCTATTAAATATTTAAAATATTTTATTAAATTTAACAAAATAAATCATTAAAATAAAAAAAATATAGGTGATGTACATATTATATATATATAGGTAAATAAAGGGAAATTTGAGCATTTATGCATAATATAGTTGTATATATATAAAAAAATATCATTCTTTAACATCATTTCAAAATAATGCTAGTATTTGTTTGGTTTCCAAAAATAGCCTTATCATTTTTTTAGCCTCCATTCGTCTTCTCTCTCGGGTCACATTTATTCTTTGGACACCATCCATCCATCCATCTATCTCTTATCAATTAAGATACTAATTTATGCATTTCGAATATATTTATGCATGATTTTTTGGTATTTTTTTCACATTTTTTTAGATCTGAAATGTAAAAATTTGCAGAAAACTCGATAGACCTCGATGTACCTCGATATCCAGCTCGATGGGCCCTTAAAAATCATGATTTTCAAGAAAAAAAGCATCTACCTCGATAGACCTCGATAGGCATCGATGCAAATAATTACAATTAATAAAAAATGCATAATTTTTCACTCGGATGTCCGTTTGAGGTGTTTTCTTTTTTCGAATTTTGGTATTTTCTTGAGATCTACATGTATGGGATGTGTACACACACATTTGGGAGTTGTTGAAAGTTTGAAAACATACCCAACTTTGAAAATATAAGGGTATTATTTTGAACTTTGGTGTGTTTTCAAGCTTTCAACTTCCCAAATATGTGTGTACACATCTTAGATGTGTAGATCTCAAGAAAATACCCAAATTAAAAAAAAAATCACCTCAAACGGACACCCTAGTGAAAAATTATGCACTTTCTATTAATTGCATCAAGGTATGTCGAGACTTATCGAGGTGGTATCGAGGCATATGATTTTTTTTTCATGAAAATCATGATTTTTAAGATATACCACGATAGAACTCGATGTACCTCGATTCCCAGCTCGATAGGCCCTTAAAAATCATGATTTTCAAGAAAAAAAATCATCTGCCTCGATAGGTCTCGATGCAAATCAATGCAATTGATAGAAATTGCATATTTTTTCACTCATGTGTCCGATTGAGATGATTTTTTTTTAATCTGGGTATTTTCTTGAGATCTACACGTTAGGGATATGTAAACACACATTTGGGAACTTGAAAGTTTGAAAACATACCCAACTTTGAAAATATAAGGGTATTGTTTTTTTAACTTTGGTGTGTTTTCAAGCTTTCAACTTTCCGAATGTATGTGTAACCATATTAGACGTGTAGATCTCAAGAAAATACCCAAATTAAAAAAAAAATCACCTCAAACGGACACCCGAGTGAAAAGTTATGCACTTTCTATTAATTGCATTGATTTCCATCGAGACCTATCGCACTACAACAAAAAATGCCATTTGTGACGCAATTTCCCATGACGCCAACTAGAGTGTCATTTGCGTCAATGGGGCACTGTCACAAATTGGCATTTGTGGCAGTGCCCCACTGATGCAAATGACACTTGGTTTGCGTCAGTAGGCCACTGCCACAAATGTTAAAAATTAGTATTTTTTTACGTCAGTTGGACATTATCACATAAAATATTAACCAGGGAAATTGCAAATATTTATGCCAATTTCCCTGGCCTATTTTGATAAAAAAAAAATCAGCACCAGAAACAGAAAAATAGCAGCAGAAACAGAAAAACAGCAGTATGAACAAAAAAACAACAGTATAATTTTTTTTAAACATTTATCTAGAGTTAACATTTGTGATCAAAACTATAAAAGTAATTCAGATATCAAAGTTAATATATGTACTCTTGTGTGTTCTAAATTTCTAAGTATTAAACCTACTTAAATTAAAATTTTCTCACCAACTTGCTCAAATTACTAAATCTTATAAAAAAATTGGGCAGCATTTCCCTTATTTCTATCATATTTCTCAAAATTTAAATAAACTTATATTCATCACATAAATACAACAAATCAAGTAATCAATCAAACATGCACAATTACAATCTTATATCACCGCAGCACACAGTCCCAGGTCCTATCTCCACTATTTTATAATTCGTACATTCTACTAAGTTCAATATCTTAATTATACATTAAGGTTTAAAATATTACATCTAATATAAAATCCTCCAAAGCTTGATCTCACCAACAAAGTTGTCAACAAAATACCTAGTCAAATATAACAATAAACAAAAAAATAATAAAAAAGTTAACAAAATATAAAGAAAAATATATTAAAACTATATTGTAACTAAATAAACAATAAAGTGCTTAAAGAAAACAAATAATTTGTTATATGTACTCATTTATATACTTAAACCCGAAATAATTTTTTTTTTAAAAAAAAAGTTAACAAATCACATAAAGAAAAATTGACTATAAATATCCTAACTAAATCAATAATAAAATATAACTTAAAAAAACAAACAATTTTAATATATACATATTTAACCAATTAAACCCAAAATTTAAAAATAAATTTAAAAAGTTAACAAAATATAAACAAAAATTTACTAATAATAATCAAACTAAACAATTAATAAAATGAAAGTTATACAAAATATATCTGTTAATATATATATATACACTCATTTATATAAGTAAATTCGAAATTAAATTAAATTAAAAAAAGTTAATAAAAATAAAATAAATTATAATAAAAAAATTCTAAAAAAATCAAATATTAAAATGCAAAGTTTAAACCTAAAACAATTACATAATCATTAATATAAAACTATCCAAAAATTAAAAAATCCGAAATTATGTCAATTTATAAAAAATAATCACAAAAATTAAATTTAAATAAAAAAAATGAATAAAATTGCACTTACTTGTGGTAATTGAGCAATGTGGGTTCTTGATGTAGAAAACCCAAAAAAACCAAGAAAGTTTATGGGTTTTCAAACTACAATCTTAAAAAATACAAAATCTATACAAAAAATTAAAAAAAAACTATATATAAGTTACATAAACATATATAAATCATTATTTTTACATTAAAATTGAAATAAAAAATTGATAAAAACGTACCTAGGTGAGCAAATGTGGAAGGAGGCGCCGCTGGTTTATCTGGTTTTTCAAGCATTTTCGTTTCTGAACATTAGGTAAATGGGTCTGTACACGGGACGATGAGGGTTTATTCAGTTTATTGGCGCCGTTTGCGTCAGTGGCGCACTGACGCTGTTAACGGCCCATTTGCGTCAGTGCGGCACTGACGCAAACGACCCCATTAAACAGCGTCAGTGTATGTTTTGACGCAATTGCCCCATCATTTTGTGGCAGTGCCTAACTGTCACAAATGCTAATTTTTGGTCAACAACGTCAGTCAACTGCATTGACTGGCGCATTTGACTGACACAATTGCCCTTTTTTGTAGTAGTGTCGAGATCTATCGAGGCAAGTGGTTTTTTTCATGGAAATCACGATTTTTAAGGGCCCATCAAGCTGGGCATCGAGGTCTATCGAGGTATATGTTAAAAATTATGATTTTCATGAAAAAAAAAACCATATGTCTCGATATCACCTCGATAAGCCTCAACATACCTCGATGCAATTCATAGAAAGTTCATAATTTTTCACTGGGTGTCCATTTGAGGTGATTTTTTTTTTAATTTGGGTATTTTCTTGAGATCTACACATCTAAGATATGTACACACACATTTAGGAAGTTGAAAGCTTGAAAACATACCAAAGTTCAAAATAATACCCTTATATTTTCAAAGTTGGGTATGTTTTCAAACTTTCAACTTCTCAAATGTGTGTGTACACATCCCAAACATGTAGATCTCAAGAAAATACCAAAATTCAAAAAAACAATCACCTCAAACGGACACCCGAGTGAAAAGTTATGCACTTTTTATTAATTGCAATTATTTGCATCGAGGCCTATCAAGGCAGATGATTTTTTTCTTGAAAATCATGATTTTTAAGGGCCTATCAAGTTGGGCATCGAGGTACATCGAGGTCTATCGAGTTTTTTTGCAAATTTTTACATTTTAGATCTAAAAAATTGTGAAAAACATTACAAAAAAAAAACAAAAAAAGTAATACAAAGATCTATTCAAAATGCATAAATTAGTATCTTAATTGATAAGGGATGGAATGATAAATGGATGGATAGTGTCTAAAGAATAAAGGTGACCCAAAAGATAGAAAACAGATAAAGGCTAAAAAAATGATAATTGTATTTTTAGAAACCAAACAAATAGTATCATTGGGAATAATATTAAAGAAAGATATTTATTTTTAATAAATACCCAAATTTCCCTAAATAAATATGAATGCTGATGGGCAGGCATTGGAGCATAACTTTTCAGAACTAGTCTTGCTTTAGTGGATACATAACATGACCACGATACGATACCTTACCTTCTTTTCTTTCTTTTTGGACTACTTGGTCAATATGTATGTGGCGCCCTAATAGGATGAATAAAACAAAAACGCCACCAAATTTGGAGCCAAATATATTATTATTATTAATTTAATTTTACTACATTTATATATTTTTAATAAACACAATATAATATTATCATGATGAAATCTCTCTCTATAAATACTTATCATCATCTCCATCCTCCTACACCATCACACCTAACCCTACCATCGATCCATATGTATATATGATCTCTCCCTCTCTAGCTGTATATGCATATAAACATGTTTCATATTTCTTTTCTTTTTACTACTCTCATATACATATATATATATATATATATATATATAAATTTCTGAGGTGGGGTATCTTGCTCTTCTAGTTGCATAATGGTAATCTTGGGCCGTTTTTGTTGGCTTTACCATTCTTTTTCTGACTCTTCTCTACTTTTTGCTTCGTGGGATGTTTTCTGTTTTTTACCACTTATAATTAGGGTTTCTCTTCTATAATCTCATTTTATCCAAACCAGCAACATCATACTTATAGAGAGTGATTTTGAATCATATTCACATATATATATATATATATTTGCATGGGGAGATCTCATCAGCAGCAGCAGCATCACTTCAGAACCAGGATCGTCATTATTATCAGTTAATATTCGCGGGTGCGGCATCATCAAGATTCACAAAACTTTATAAAGGGATTGATCATATTCATAGCTAGATATCGATCGAGTACCCAGCAGCCGGCGGAGCTTATCATTTTGGCTTAAAAAAAGCAAAAAAAAAAAAAAAAAAAACGAAGAAGAAGAAATCACAGAGCTGCCTTTAGTACTTGAAAGTTAATCCCCTTTCAGATCGATTTATGGGAATCTTGATGATGCTGCATCAGCAAATATATGGCTAGCTACATACCACTACTACTACTTCTATTCTCTCATTCATCTCATCATACACCCACACATATATAAACTTACATATATATATATATATTTGATTTCAATTAATAATAATATGAGTTTACAGAAATCTGATAGTTCGATGAAGAAATAGCCATACATATACATACTCAAGGATCGATATGCTGTGTCAGACACTTACTTCAATGGTAGCATTTATAAATATATAATATTTTTGTGTTAATCTTTCTTTTGTCCCTAGCTATATATATCTTGAGGTTTATATATTTGTATATATACTAATTATTTTGGTTTTTTCTAGATTAACTGTTATTAAAGTATTAATAACCACTATTGTATATTGATATTAATCTTCAAATTAAAAGTTTATTAGGGTATTTAAAGTTCTTTTTTTTATCACCAACATATATATAAATCGAGATCAATTTAGCTTATATATTTTGCTGAGCTCTTCGGTTACTATACCCCTGATAATACAAATACAGATATATATATATATATATTTATGAGTGTAAGTTTAATTATCATTGTTTTTATTGTTGAAGAATATTATGCCTTTTCAAATTTAAAGCACTGAATCGATCATACGTTTGCAGAGAGATGTTAAAGTGATCTGCGTGGAGTACTTTAAATGGTGCAAAAGAAGAATATAAACATGAGGCAGTACGGACAAGGTCAGACCCAAATTAATTTTGTAGTGCTCTGATTAAGTATATATTTTGATGATCATGATCACTTCATTAGTTTAATTCATTGTGGTTTAGTCAGCAATCCATTAATTATCTTATACATATCATCATCTGTTTTTTTTTTTATTTATTCTATATAGTTAAGGGATATACCCAAGAAGCTCAGATAAACAATATTTCATGGGCTTTTTGGCTATATATATATATATATATATATATATATATATATGACCCTCAATTCTATCAATTAATTGTTATTGCGGTCATATATATACAGTCAGCCCTTTATTAATTAATAATAATTCATCAATTTGTATTATATTATGTACTATCACGAATCGGAGTATTTGTTTCATGTTTAGATTTTGGATCAGAATATATTTATATCTCTGCACACTTTTTGAAGATCGATGAGAATGTTGGCCACACATATAGTACTAGCTAGTACTATTGTTTTATAAAATTCTGTTAGATTCAAATATAATTCCAATGCATGTATTATATTTATCTGGGATATCTAATACTATATATACTCAAAAAAAAAAAAAGTTGTTAGCTAGAAAATTCTGCTTCCTTCATATATGTAGCTCTAGATAGTTTAGATGTAATTTTGAGTACTTTGTTGTGAGATTTGGTCCAACGCTACTGATATTATAGTCTCCAATCAGTTTTATACATGCATGTTTCTTTTGTATATTGATTATTAGTAGTACATATGAAATTAAAGGCATTCAGGTTATTAATTAGTAGAGATTTGTTTGTAAACTAATAAGACAGAAAACACAAGTGAAAAGGGTTTGTTATTAATTATATATGAGATCACCTATATATATACATATATTACAACTTATCTATTAGGTACATATATTAAAACTTATATATTAGGATTTTTTTAACCTGTAGTCCCATTTTTAACATTTTAATTTTTGTTTCAGATAGGTTCCAACATTTTCTTATCATTTTAAGTTCCCAAATACTATATTTATTTCTTTTTCTTTCAAAATACATAAAATATTTTCTAACATTTTTATTTCCATGAGTATCATTTTCTTTTTGTCTTTTAGCTAATGAAACATTATAATAATAATAATAATAATATAACACATATCTTAGATCATATTAATTTGTCTTTCCATTTAGTTCACTTTTTTTTTTGGAATTTCATTACTAAAAGTAATAAGTAATTAATACATAGATATACAATTTTCCTTTATCCAACTAAGGCAATCTATTTATTTCTTTTGTCATGTTTTTCTATTATAAAATTTAGTATTACAATTTTTTATAATACATATATATAAAGTTTTACATATTTTTATTATATTTAAAAAATAATATGAGTAATTACATCAAATCTAATTAATCTCTTTAATTAAATTTATAGTTTTTATACATAGCTTATATATATATATACAATTATTTCACGTTTTATTATACTTTTACATGTTTTGAGATTTTATTCATAGCTTATTATTATGTTGTCCTATTAATATTTCATGATAAATTGTAGGTTTTTTATTTTCTTTCAAATAAATTGTGAAAAATAAATCGAGCTTTCAGTATTTAATCTCATTTTTCTATTTAAAAAACATTTTATCAAAAAAGTCAATGAAATAATATATATGTATAACTATAATCAATAGATATTTTGGGTTGAATGTTCATTTAATGACTTTATATTATGACAAAATAAAGATAGTTAAATTACATTTTCTCCACATTTATTAAAATATCTTTAAAAATAGATACGATAAAAAAATTATAATAATTTATTTATTTAAATTTTATTTTAAAATTAAAAAAAAATTGGAACACATGCCTTGCATATACCTTTTTATATATATTTATTCTTATCACCCGCCCTCGTTTGGTTGTACTTGTTTAGTATTTTTATGGCTGTTCATATGACCAGCTTATATAACACTAAAATAGTTACTGTAATAATAATATTTTTGTGATTGTAGGTACTTAATTAATAATATTGTTATTCATATAACACGATCCATGTAAGGGGTTTTGTATATCTGAAAATAATTTTCTACCCAATTATGTAATTATAGTATGTATATATACATAACTAATTTTACATGATCATTATTGAATAACTTATATAAATATGATTTGTTCTAAGCTTTTAATATTGTATGTGTGGTTAGGTGTAAGACTCCAAGTATATATATATAACCTTATTTTTGGAGTGGTCCTAAGAAATTCTTCTAGCTAGATACATATCACTATATAAAAATTTATGTAATATATTATATATCCATTATATAAATTTATTCTACATATTATGTATCCATCAAATGTATTCTGCATAATATATATTCATTTTTATAGAATTAGCATAAAATTTAGCTAGTAGGTTGTTCATTATTATAAACCAATAATATATATTGTTAATTTATTTTAAGGCATATATATATACGCCCTTTAATAAGTTGGTTATTATTGGTGTGTAATTTTTGCTGTACTAGCTACTTAATGATGTTAGGCTCCATGATTTTATTATTTGAATATGAACGTTGGGTGTGTTAGTCAAATGTACTATAATTTCGATACTTAAAAAAAAAAAAAGATTATAGGTTCAAAATTACCTATTAGTAAATAATTTTATTTTTATTATTTTCCACTTTTATAATTTGCAAAAAGTTATTATCTTTGACACTCTTAATCAAAAAAAAAAATTCTTGATCACAATTTTAATATTATTTTTAAGTCAATAAGAACAAAATATAAAGTTAATTAATTTTAAATTAAGAAATATTACTAAAATAAAAACATTAATAAAATCGAGATATTAAATTTCATGCTTCTAATTTAAAATTTAAAATATGTAAAAAAAATATTCAATTTAACGAATATAAGTCATATATTATATTAAATAAATATTTAGAAGGTATGCTAAAAAAATGAGAAATGATAAAGAGCAACCAACACCCTAAAAGTTTATGTGACAGAACTTTATAAAAATTTAAAATTAAATTTATAAAAGTCGATACTAAATGGTACTAATGGCGAAATGCAACGTACACTGACCATCTTTAATACAAGAAAATTTAATACAAAAATAAGATATTGTTGTATTTGACCCAACATTTGTAATTATGCTACAATGCGACAAATTAATATAAAAAGTCAATAATTCATTTAATATTTATTTAGAACATACAAAAATTTATATTTTATTATTTTTATTATCCAAATTATATACTCCAATACATTTGTCATTAAAAAAAATAATAATAATATATTATTGGTCAACTACTCAATTATAATAATTAGTGATAATATGGTAAATAAAAATGAAATATTTATTGATGGACCAAATTTAACACATATATTTTGTGTCAAATTTGGCACATTTTTTTAAACACTATTATAGTTATATATATATATATATACTAGGTAAAAGCAACGTGCAATGCACATTTACTTAGTTTTAAAGTTGTAAACATTGAATATAATTTTAATAAAAACTGGTTCACTATCTTTTTGAATATATATATTTTTATAATCGAATGAATTATATTTCTACATTATATATAAATATTTATATTAATAATCTTTACATATATGATATCTAAACATAACGTTGACATAGATATATATTTACAAGATTACATAATATATATATAAAATAGAATAATATTTAAAAAGAAATTGATAATAGAAATAAAATAAGAATAGAAAAAATCATAGTGTAGACAGTAGTATATATGCATCAACTATTTTTAGATTTTAATATATCTCGCAATGTCCTTTGGTGAATTTGATGAAGAAAAAAAACTACAATAACTTGATAAAAACAAACTATCACACAAATTTATAAGATAAAAAAAATAATGTACATGTCTTTATTATTTTTAAATAAATATGATTTAATTATTTAAATTATCATAAAATATCTTAAAAATATCTTATTTTAATTAATTAATTAATTTATTTTTGTCTAAGTTTATATTTGTTTTAATTTTTGAATGACAACAAATGGTTATATATTATATGTTTAATATAATATCAAGTTTGATTAAATTTTATTTAAGTTATAAAATATATGATTTTTAAATAATTATCATTGTAAAGTATCTCAAAAATATCTTATTTTAATTTGTTTAATTATTTATTTATTTAAGTTTAATTTATATTTACAATTTACTGATAAGAATATTCTGTTAAAATCTACTTACTTTTTATATAGAATAGATATTTTAAGAAGTGTTAAATATAACATTACAGCTTTTTGACACTCAATTGGATATGTTTTGCAATATTAATCCAACTTTACACCGAAGCAAGTTACACTACAGGTATATATGTCGTGCAGCTTTCTCCAAAGCAACTTTTAAAAATTAACCAATACATCAAACACACAACTCTAAATTAGTACTATATTCTCTTGTAAACCATCATAATGTTGGATTGCACTCACTTCACTTATAACAAAAATTTCAACGACAAAAATATTTTTACTTTTTTCAAAAAGAAAAAAAAAATCTATTCAAGCTTATATTTTAACACAATAACAAAAATCTTTTATAATTCCATGTTTAAACTTATGACAACAAATTTAACCAATACTAAAAATTGTAATAGATTTGACATTATAACATATGTTAAATTTAGAAGGTCAGTAAAAGAAATATTTATTTATTTAAAAATTAATTTTACAAAATATTTGTTTTGTATTGATTTATTATTATTAACTTTATAACTCTTATTTCAAGATATATTTGTGCATTGGAACTAAATCATATAATATTTAACTATTTTTTGTGATACAATTTGACATTTGTTTTATTCACACATGTTTTTGTTGTATATATAGTATCAATATAATAAAATGTATTGCTAAAAAAAATATATAATACAATGTATAATTGTGAGAGAGAAGAATTAGAAAACGAACGGCTGCAGTAGTATATGGACCAGGCCCAATTTATTGTACAGGCACTCTGCCAGAATCAGTACTATTCCTTTGGGCCCAATTTGATCTCCAGATATACATGGCCAGAGATGGGGCCCTTCCATGTCTCAATTTACTAGCCATTCCTTTGAAAAATATACCAATATTTCTTTTTAATAATAACAATAAAAAAAATTCTGATTTTAAAATATTTGAAAAGGTGTTATTCCTTTCAAAAAAAAAGAAAAGGTAGTATTTTCCCACCATCTTCAAAACCATGTGAAACCACTAATTTTCCCAACAAAAAAAAGTGAGAAAAACTCTTTATGAATCAAACTACAAAATATTGATACATCTAATCCTCTTAATTAACTGTTATATCAGAACATAATGCATCAATTTAAAATTTTCAGTATAGAAAAATCTAAATTTCTACAGATGGCTGTCTGAACACTGCATTTTCTAAAGTTGCTTCTTTCTTTGTGCTATAGGTATACATAGATATAGTTTAGTGTGAATTTATTTATAAAGAGGAGAGGTTAGAAAGTGAGTGAGGAGAACATAGAATAGAAAACAGTCAACAAAATCCAATTAATGACCTATGTGTAAAGAAACAATATTCAACCAACGGGAAAATTACATATAAGTTACAAAAAATTGAGATTTAATTCAAACTTCATTCTGACAGGTTTGTCTGAATTAAATCAATACATATAGAATAAATTATTTATATGGACCAAACAATGTGAAACGTGAACACTGAAAGACTCACTGTCCTTCTCTCGCTCTTTCCAAGCGTACCCCAGTCTAAATTAATGGACCAAGAACTATATACTATAATATATAATTCTAAAATATAATTATATATATGTGACACAAAATTTAAAATGGAATTTAAGAAATTTGTAGTAATGTTTTTGTGGTGGGGTTTGAGTAGAGTACAAGGGTCCACAATTTTATAAAAGGGCCACCCTCTAATGTCCTTCCTCCTTTAATTTTCAGCTCACATGTTTGCATGTGGGGCTCCCCAATGTTCATATTCTCAATCCCCACATCAAACCAATGCAATCAATTTAATTATAATCTTTCTGCTCAAACATAAATAATAATAATAATAATAATAATAATAATAATAATAATAATAATAATAATAATAATGTTATGGGCATAAAGAAAGAAAATAAATTAAAAATATAAATAAAAAAGGTGCATGTATATTGTATACCATCTTCAAACATACCATGTGACATTATTTTGACCCATCTCCTAAATCCCTTTGACCAATTAATTTTTTTTTTTGGGTTCTAGATCAAATACACAATTTTGAACTTCGATCGATCCGGGTTATTTATTGAGATTATATATATATTATTCTCAATATCAAGATATTTATATATATATGGATTTATATTTTATGTTCTTTGTAAACAATTGGTCTTACCCGAAAAAAAGAAAAGAAAAGAAAAGGATGTGGGGTAAATTAAATTAGCAAAGTTATTACAGTTTTTTATGTAATGTTGGTCCAATTATTCCCCTAGGTCAAATATTCTTTTATGATAATTATTCAAATGTTATGACGTTGGGTCACATGCAACTCATAATTATAATTTCGAAAAAAACAGTAGCCATATAGCTAATTTGGTAATTTGTTCACATTATATGAACCAGATTATTAATCTGTATAACTATTTTTTTTTTTGGGTGTGTGTACTTTAATTTGTGATTAATTACATTACTAAGGGCGCATGGCATCTAAAAGTACAATATATTAACGTTTATGGAAATTTTGACCAGCACAACCATCTTTTTGACAAAATTGGTTCACCTAATCTACTTCAAGATTCCTCATGCTTCTTTAATTTTACTTTTATGTTCTCCTTTTTCCCTTTTTTCAATCATTGAAAACTACAAATTAAAATAAATATAATATGATGATGGATCGAAGATATTGATTGACACCTGTTTTGAGTCATGCTTTGGATAAACATTGTTGACTAACTTATGAAAAAGATCAAATTTTACTTATTAGCTAATGAGTACCCCCAATGTTACATGAAACCATCTAATTATTAGTCACTTCTTTAATAATTATTTAAGCAAACATATCACTTTACACAATATATATACATCTATATGAAAATCTCAATATATATATACTGGGTAATTTTTTGGTAGGCTCTCAAAAAGAATTCTATCGTAGGGCTCTTTTGTGTTTCTCAATTTTTGAACAGTTTTCGGCGCGATTTTTTTTATGACTATGTATATTGTAGTTATTTAGAACATTCTGTAAATTTTCAGAAAATTCTGAATAATTTACAGTGCCGAAAACTAAGTTCAAACATGCTATTTTCCACGCGCATATAAAAATTAGTCATGCGTGCAATAATCTATTTTCGGCACTGTAAATTATTCGGAATTTTCTGAAAATTTGCAGGATACTCTAAATAACTACAATATACATGATCATAAAAAAAAATCAGACCGAAAACTGTTCAAAGATTGAGAAACACAAAAGAACCCTACGGTAGGCTCTTTTTGAGAGCCCTACCAAAGAAACCGCCCCTATGTATATACCAATAATAAGTAGCTAGTATAACAATTAATATACTTTAATTTCTGTCTGTCCAAACACCCAATAAGAGGCATGATCATACGAATTAATTTGGTCACATGGGTTCAATTGCCTCTCCTAATAAAATTGTTTAACATGAAGGCTATACCCTGATTTTAATAAAAATAATTTAAAACAACCTTAATCTGTAACTTAGACTAGCTAGCTAGCTGCTGCTGATCCCAAATGTTTGCATGTGCATGAGAATCCAAACCTCTTACATACATTATTAATTAACTCCCTTGAACTGGTTAAAGTACCATATAATTTTTATTTACCGGAATATATATTGAATGTGTTGTGGACATGTCAAGCTTGGTAGTTAACTTAATTAACTATAGATTAATTGTTCATTAAGTAGTTCCAACAGAAATATCAAATATTATACTCATATACCTACCACCGGCTGCACAAGTGGTGAGCCTCTTGACTTTGTATCCAAAAGGTAAGGGATTCTATATAAATTATTTGTATTTGTTTATAAATAATTTGTATTTATATATTGTGTCTTATGTTGGGTTGTAATTGTTGTCTCTCTTTTTGGTGGTGTTTTAGTATCATTTGTTGCGAGTTGTTCGATACTCCCCTTAAGATTATATCAAAAGACATTAATATTGGAAAGCAAGATTAAATATTTAGAACTTTACAGTCGTTGAAGTATCTTCACTGATAGATAGTATTTGGCTCGGGAATTACTATTGTGAAGTTGAGCTCAACATAATAAAATATGTTATGCATCGTACTATATATGTAATAATTAAAAAAATTATTATTATATATATACATATATTTGGCTGAGATCAATCCAATCAAGTAGTGGATGCATGCTTGCTAAAAAAAAAAGTAGTAGATGCATGCTTGAACACAACTAGCTAGCAGCTGTGGTTGAAATTGAAATCAAATCAGTTGAATTTCTAGGGGAATAAGAAAGAAAAAGTAGATAGTATCCGAATTGGATAAGGACTTAATTAATACTAAGAGAGAGGGGAGCAAATAAAATATGTTCATAAAATTAATGGAATTTCCAAATAAAGTCATCCCAATTTGGGTTTTGGTGGACTGGATAATGGATATATAACTAAGTAAAGATTTATAATTTAAAAGTGGATCTTCTGAAATCTTAAGCATGAGTGATCCACCATAGCTAGTCCCACAAAATCATCATTTTGATTATTATTATTATTTAGTTTAAATTTAAAGTATTAATAATACGTGTATCCAAATATTACACAGAGATGTCACACTACTTTTTAAAACAGCAAATTTTTGTTTTGAAAATTTTATTTAGTTAAATTAAACTACCACAGCATTATGTGTCATGTTTACGTGCATATTGTACATCTCTTATAATTTATTAACTCAAAATATGAGAGCACAAGCAATATTTGCATAACTATGGGGTACAACCATTCACATGAGATGATGAGAACCAGCTAGCCCTTGTCCCTTGACCATGCCACATCCACACTCCCTTCCATCCCTTAATTTCTCTCTTATTTTTTCTTCTCTTGTTTTGTTTTGTGTTTTTTAGTGGATTTTTTAATTTTATCATCTACTACCGTACAAGGCATTATAGTATTTTTCCCAAATGGAGAAGGAAAAAAACATAAAAAAATGTGATAATAAAATATGAATCTTTGAAGGATCACGAAGTGATCATTATACTTGATCTGTAACCAATGACGTAATGCCACCTTGGCAGTGAATATCATTTCTCTAAGTAGTTTTTTGACTTTTTACCTTTGCCTAAGCACAACCTAATAAACTATGAGACCAAGCCTATTATATTTACATCCTATGTTAGGTCAAGTCTATTATGACCCTTTTAAACCAATAAAATAATAATAACTATACTATAATATATAAAAATATAAAGGGACAATATTGGAGAAAAATTTCAGCATTCAACAACATTTCTCTTTAAATTTAAATCTAGTAATTATTTTAATAAAAAATCATCATTAAAGAAAAATTAAGAGTCAAACATCTATACTTTTTGTGCTATGTTGATTTTTTTAATATATATTTAACAAAAAGAAATTTGTGTTCTTCTCTTTTTAATTCTTATCTATCGCATGCATATAAGTATACTCATGAGCAATATCTTAACCATATATTAAAAATGTCATCATATGTACATTTTTTTTAAAAATGATTACCAATATAATATACATATATAATCTGATGATGTAATCATATCATATCTCTTAATTTTATTTTAACAAAAGATATATTACTGCATTATTCAAATCTCTTCACCCAAAGTTAAAAAAGGGAAAAAAAACTCAGGTAAAAAAAAAAGTATTAGAAGATTTGGCCACACACTCTCTAGCAAGCACTATTATTCTACCACAATATATATTAATATATATAGCAATACCCCACCTCTTACTAATGTCCCATTCTCAATCATATCTCTTTCTCTAGCACTATACCTCACTCCGTTCTATCTCTTTCACTCTTAAATTAAACACATTCCAGAGCCAGAAATTACTCAGAGGAGTAGTACTAGCTTTTAGCTACTTTCATACAAGAGAAGCAATACATTCAAGATCAATATATTTATATATATATAAATATATATAGATGGATGAGAAATGGAAGCCATCTAAAAAGGAAGGGAGTTCTTCAATTGGGTTCGGTAGAAGTAGCTCCACAAGAAGCACTTCTTCAAAGTCCCCTCTTCTTCGAAGTTTCTCACAAAAGAGCTCACTTTCTCGGAGTTATTCTCAGAAGCCAAACAGTCATAGTAGCCATAATAATAGTAGTAGTTCTTCTTCTTCATCATCTTCATCTTCTTCTTCAATAGGGCGCAAGTGCAGTAGCCTTGCAAAGGAGCAAAAGGCCAGATTTTACATCATGAGACGATGTGTTGCCATGCTCGTTTGCTGGCACAAACATGGGAATGATTCTTGATCATCACCATCACCATCACCATCAATCTATTATTCTCAGTCATGGGTTGATCTCTGATTTGTTTTTGGTTTTGCTTTTTTTCTTTCTTTCTTCTTTTTGTATTTTTGAGATATGATCAGTATGAGAAAATATTAATTAGTTGTAATTTGTAAGTAGGGATTTTTCAAATGAGCAACGAGAGAGTTTTATTTAAACTTTGTTACACATATTGTAAGACATATAATATAATCTACAAATGAATATATAATATATATACCAGTGTTCAGATCATCATCATCATCATCATCATCATCATCA
The DNA here is from genome assembly GCF_963169125.1 of Humulus lupulus. Taxonomy (NCBI): domain Eukaryota; kingdom Viridiplantae; phylum Streptophyta; class Magnoliopsida; order Rosales; family Cannabaceae; genus Humulus; species Humulus lupulus. The sequence continues at coordinate 33,010,901 of NC_084799.1, forward strand.
TCATCATCATTTTCTTGATATATTTTGAATTAATTTTCTTCTTGGGCAAAACTGTTTCGTTTTAATGGATATATAGCAGTACAAATAATTTTTTATTTTTTATTTTTAATGAGGGTGAGAGGAGAGGAGAGGAGAGGAGAGGAGAGGAGAGGAGAGAGATTCGTCTAAGCTGTTGGGGAAAGTGACAATATAATAAGGACATTTGGGCAGAAATGTGGATCTGCATTGGAAATGGAAGCCACCTTTTCCCATTTGAGAAAAAGAGCTGGACTTCAACGTTAACGTGGCTTCTCTGCCATGTTTCTCTACCCATTTCCACAAACGCATCTTCTTCAAATAAAGCCAACTAAAACCCTGCCTCACCTTTCTTTCTTTCTTTCTTTATATTATTTTTATTATTATTATTACTATTAATACACATATTATATATATAATACAATAATATTTTTACATACATATATGTCATCAAACATCATCCATGAATTGGACTGTTCAGAGATATATCATGCATAATCCATTCCACACTGACTCACTTATACTTTTCTTTCATCAGTTCTAGAGCAATTAATAAAAGGTAACATAACTATATAGATTGACCCATTTTTGTCTTCTCATTTTTATAGGCTTATTGTAAATACTACTATTATGCATATGTGGTGTTGGTGAATTAAGATATGCACTATTGTACCATATCTAATTGTTGTATAATTCCCTATAAAGTAAATATATACTATGAGATTGCTAGAGGAAGAGAGAGAAATAAATCAGAAGCATTGTTTCGTGAATATGTTTATTATATTTATTTTAGCAATTACAACAGCTAGCTCTGATATTCATGCCGGGTAGAACACAAGCTCTCCTCAATATTATTCCTTTTTTTTTCCAATTTAATATTGGAGGACTCTGGAAGAAGATTTCGCAGTAGAAAAATTCACAATCACTCTGTTACTAAAAAAGAGAATATATGGGAAAACAAAATCAAACATTTATAAGTTAAAAAAAATGGAAGTGGGAAAAGGCTGCCGCTCATTATGTATAATATATATATATATATCAATCAACAGGTCCTCCAGTAGTCACCATTCAAATTAAGGTCAACATTTGGGAAGATCCGACGGTGGAGGAAGCACCTTCTGATTAGGGAGCTTCCCATCTTGGACTACCCACGCCAACCTTAGACCCCAACTCAAATGGACTTCAAAGTGGCAATGCATAAACCATACCCCTGCAATAATGCCATACATGTATGCCACACAATATTAGTCACTACCTTACTATATGTGTCACACATATGTAAATAAACATGTTATATGTATGTTAATATTGCCTGACCTGGATTATCTGCGAGGAATCGGATGGCGACCCAACCACCGGAGGGTACACCGACGGTGTTTCTCTCGACAGGGTCGACGAGGTTGAAGTTGGCGGGGTCCGTTTTCGAATTATAATTACCGAAACCTTGTCCAACGATAAAGAAATTGTGGCCATGCAAATGAAGAGGGTGGCTCTCAGCGCCGAGAAGACTAGTGTCCTGCATAACCAACTCCACACTAGTATTATAGGGCAGCACCACCACCTTAGTCCCACTACCAACATTAGTAATGTTAGTGCTGTTCGGTGAAATTCCGGTGAAGTTGAAGAACTTGAGAGGGAAGGTCGGAAAATCCGTCGTGTAAACACCGTTTGATCTACCAAAGAAATGGGCTTGGAGTATAGCAGTAGAAGGAAGAGTAAACGATACGTTGTTCACTGAAGCTGCGAACTTTGTTCGGTTCGTTGGTCCCTGACATGTTTGGTTTTTCGGACATGGATTGGTTCCTAGTCCGACCGTGAAGAAAAACCTCTTGTCCACGGTTTTAGGAACATTCGCTGGGTACTTTGAGTTGGCCAAACTCCGGAGTTTGCTGCTGAAGTTTGCAGCAAACGACGTGTCGTTTATTTGTGGTAAAGTTGGTCTGAGAAGCACTGTTTGGTTTTTATTAGTAGAATTATGATGATGGTGGTGGTGGTGGTGGTTGGAGAGGTTTTCGTATTCGAGGATTCCAGCTACGGTGGTGTTGTCAAAAGTTCCGAGGCCAGTGGAGTAGGGTCTGGCTAGCATGAGGAATTTAGTGTCGTTTGGTGGGGAGTTTGGTTTTGTCTTGAGGAGAAGGTTGGTGGTTTGGCCCGGCGTGATTAGTATAATGTCAGTCTCAAATGGCTTCACGTATAGGGCGTCGGCTTCAACTACGGTTACGGTGTGATTTGCTATGCTGAAAAAGAGGTCATCGTTGAGTGCAGCGTTGATCAGACGAAGGAGATAGGTCTTTCCTGGCTTCACCTTTAGTCTAAAAGTGTCTGCATGCAATACAAGTCGCCATGTAATGTATATTACTAACAAAAGTAGTAAAGCGTCTAATACAATGTTATATGTATATTGATCTGATTATTAACTTTACTTATTTTGTGTGTACATAACTTATGACAAAAGTGTTATACATATAGCTTGCTTTCTTGCCAGCTTTCAACACTACTTTTTGTATGCATGCCCTTTTTCTTTTCTTTTTTAGTGGTCACTATGATTTAGCCAGTTTCAAAATTGATGCATGTATAGGTTTTACCCTTCTGTGAACAATTGTACAATGGGCCCGGGAGTCCATTGATTGTGTAGGCATCAGAGACATTTGGGCCCGCACCGGTCTGAAGAGCCTGGTTGATGACAGCCTCTGTATCCGCATTCCACCACTCACCTGCATTTTGTTGTTATTATTAGCTAAGTGATCACATACGTTGTTGCAGATAAATATTTATATGAAATCAGGTAATTAATAATAAAATCTATACACCTTAAAGTTCAGCTTTTTACAGAACAAGATAATAAATTGGTATTATTGGTAAGTGTATTAAATTTTTTTACCAAAAATTATTGGAACTTCTTTGTGGAGTTTGGGAAATGGGTAAGAATCGTTGCGGGTAGGGAGGATAATGATGGGTCCATATACAGTTGCTCTTAGCCATGAGATGTGAGCATGCCAAAACAGAGTTCCTCTTTGGCCAGTTATGGTGTAATTGTACACATAACTCTCACCACTTTGAATGGGGCATTGGGTTATATATGCTGGCCCATCTGCCCACCCACTTCGAAACTGTCTAATACCATGCCTGCATTATCATTTATCCAAAACCAAAATTTTAAAAAATAAATAAATAAACATGTCACGTCGAGGAGATTACTCTATATTATGATGTGATCAGCCAAAATTAATTTGGTTTACTTGGATTTTACTTAATTTTCTTGATATTATTCTTTTATGATAATGACTAAATAACTTGTTCTATATGTGCTATTTTGTCTTTTATGAAATGCATGATGATGGAGTACTTAATGTTGTTTGTTTAGATATTGACTCAAACTTAATAGTTTGGGCTAACTTCAAATATTTCTAGATTTTTAATTTTGTGAGAAGATACCTATTTGATTTTTAAAAATAAAATATAAAAATTGAGTCATCATCCATTTGGGGTTAAAAATATGAGATTTATTGTCAAGGAAATATATTCTGTAAATATATGACTTAGGCTAGAATTTATTTAATAGATTAGTGGGATATGAGAAGAGAAAGACGTAATCAATATCGATAATTATTATTTAGAGACAAGAGGTGGAGAAAGAGACTTAGAACATCACTGGATAGTAGGTCAATTATTGTTTAATAAATTGTAAACAGCTATTATAATAGTTAATAATCTTCTAATATTAATTAGTGTATAATTTTTATACGTAAAAAAAATCTTTAGATTTATTAGGGAAATTAATTTGTTGAAGTCCGTCCTAAAAATTGCAAATTTAGATTAAACTAATTAGTAACTAATTAGTCCGTCCTAAGTTGGTAAGATTAAACAAAGAAAAAAATTGCAAATTTAGATTTGCTTATATACTAATTAGAAACTTCCAACACACTAATAAATTTAATTTTAAATATTATTTGGAAATGAATAATATATGGATTATACTGTCATTTTTGCGAAGGAAATGAGAACCGAAAAATTGATAGTAGGTGGTGTGAAGGTTATACATAGTATAGTAAGTATATAGAGCGGAGGATTTGACTCTTGGAGTTATGTCACAAAATTAGGGTACGCTTTTGAATTGTGGGAGTCCTTATATAAAATATGTTATTTTTAAAATATTTATATATAAAGTGATAATTTTTAAAATTTTGGAGCCTTCTTATATGTAAAAATTGACATATTTACAAATTTTGGAGCCTCATTGTGTGCGAGCCCTAGGCACAGGCTTGACCCACTTATGCCAGGGACCGAACATACATAAAACTAATTAGTAATGAGTATAGTAATTAATGTTCTTAACTATGACATAATTACGTTTGTTCGATATAAAACACTCTAATAATTTGCATATATCTATTTAGGACAATTTTTTTATAGGAGCTTCATTTTAAGCTATATCAATGTGGCTCTCAGTGTTCTCGACCCGTGAACAGTTTTCAGCGCGATTTTTTTTATGACCGTGTATATTGTAGCTATTTAGAGCATCCTGCAAATTTTCAGAAAATTTCAAATAATTTACAGTACCGAAAAACTAAGTTCAAAGATGTTGTTGCACACGTGACTAATTTTTTTATATGTGTGGAAAGCAACATGTTTGAACTTAGTTTTCGGTATTGTAAACTATTCAAAATTTTATGAAAATTTGCAGGATGCTCTAAACAACTACAATATACACGGTCATAAAAAAAATCGTGCCGAAAACTGTTCACGGGTTGAGAACACTGAAGAGTCTCATCGGTAGGGCTTAAAGTGAAGCTTCTATATGAGAATTGTCCTATCTATTTATATATGAGACAATTCTTCTATAGGGGCTTCACTTTAAGCTCTACCGGTGGGGCTCTCAGTGTTCTCGACCCGTTAACAGTTTTTGGCACGAGTTTTTTTTATGACGGAATATATTGTAGCTATTTAGAGCATCATGCAAATTTTCAAAAAATTTCGAATAGTTTACAGTACCGAAAACTAAGTTCAAACATGTTATTGCATGTGTGACTAATTTTTTTTATGAGCGTGGAAAGTAACATGTTTGAACCTAGTTTTCGGTACTGTAAACTATTCGGAATTTTCTGAAAATTTGCAGGATGCTCTAAACAACTACAATATATATTGTTATAAAAAAAATCATATCGAAAACTATTCACGGGTTGAGAATACTGAAGAGCCCCACTAATAAGAAGCTTAAAATGAATCTCCTGTACGATATATATATATATATATATGTACAATCATATCATTTTTATCTTGTGTGGGTGATAATAATTTTATCAATTCACTTACAAAATTGTATTTTTCTTATTATTTGTATCATTATATGTGGTATATAGACTTGCAACACTTTCCAAAATATTATTGTAATGATAGTAGAGACCAATGTTGTTGTAAATATATATATATATATATTTATAGTTGGCACTATTATACATACCAATGAATGGAGATGTTGTTTGGAACATGGTTGACCACCTTAATGAGAAGCCTATCTCCCTCTCTAGCAATGATGCGAGGACCTGGGAATTCACCATTCACTGAGATGATGCTCTTCGTGTGGCACAACCGCGTAACATTTGTCAGTCTTATCTGCGTACAATACATGTTATATATATATATATATATATTGTGAGGAAAGTGTTACAGTGAAAGAGAACCCAATAACAGAACAAGAAGTTAGAACACAAAGAAAATGAAGACTGATATTCTCTCTGTATTAACCAAGATCAATAGTACAAAGTATTTATATGTATACAGAGTTATGGAGACAGTTACAAATGTAACAGAAGCTGTTAACAACAACTGAATGATTAACAAAACTAACTGACTCTATCATCTATATGTCCTAACATATATATATATATATATATATATAATTAGCTTGAAAATTACTATATCTAAATATATATTATGTATATAGACATATTGTGTGACCAAAAAAATATATACATATTTATGTGTGTGTATAAAAATCATACATCAAAGTTGTAATGCCTGGTGATGGCTGCAGCCATAGGAAAGGCCCAAATAGAGCTTATAACAAAGAAAAAAGCCACCATATGTGGTGAAGATTGAAGAGGAGAAGGAACACCCATTATTTCTTGATATATATCCAAATTGGGAAGTAATTGAGAGAAATAGAAAAAGGGTGTTGAGTTATATCTTAAACTTTGCTTATGGAGATATATATAGGTATATATAAGGTGCTAGTTGGGAGGTTTAAGGTTTAATATATATTATTGGTTATATTAGGTAATTCTATGTTGGGGAAGCTTGAGAGCCAATTATCTCAGTACCTACTTTCCTCGGTCCCATGTTTTACTGTAGAGTGTTATCAAAGAAATTACTTTTATTATGTAATGTCTTTCTTTTATTTTTTTATTTTATTTTTTTGGTGTGCATTTCAAAGTCTTTCCTACTCATTCACTGTTGTTAAATTGTAGCCAATGAATTGTTTTCCGTTTTTTTTTTCTTTCTTGTATATTTATTTAGTTTTAAAATTATAAATATTATCTATAATTTTAATAGAAAATGATTTATCATTTTTCTAATTAAATATATATATAATATAATATAATAAATTATAGTTCTATAGTATATATAAATATTTATATTAATAATATCTACATATATGACATCTAAAAACAACGTTGATATAAATATATATTTACATGGCTACATGATAAAATACAATAATATTTATAAAAAAATTAATAATAGAAATAAAATAAAAATAGAAAAATCATAGTGTAGACAGTAGTATATATGCATTGATTATTTTTAGCTTCGAATGTGTCTCACAATGTCTTTTAGTGAATTTGATAAAGAAAAAGAGCTTCAATCTCTTGATAAAAAATAAACTATCACACAAATTTATAAGATAAAAAAATGATATGTATGTCTTTGTTATTTTTAAATAAATACGACTTAATTATTTAAATTATCATAAAATATTTTTAAAATATTCTATTTTAATTAATTAATTCATTCATTTCTGTTTAAGTTTATGTTTGTTTAGTTTTTTAAATTGGCGGTGACAACAAAAGATTATATATTATATGTTTAATATAATATTAAATTTAAGTTTAATTAAATTTTATTTAAGTTATTAAATATATGTTTAATATAATATTAAGTTTAAGTTCAATTAAATTTTATTTAAGTTATTAGATATATGATTTTATTATTTTTAAATAATTATCATTGTAAAATATCTCAAAAATATCATGTTTTAATTTATTTAATTATATATTTATTTAATTTTATTTAAGTTTAAGTTATGCTTACAATATATCGTTAAATATAAAAATATTTTGTTAAATATAAGAATATCCCATTAATGTTAACGAAAAAAAATAAAAAAGGGTTAAAACAAAAAATTTACTTTATTATATATTTGAGAGATTTTCAGTTATTTTTTAAAGTACCTTTCATTTATACATATAATAATGTTGAAACTTTGTCATTAATAATGCCCGGGAAATGTTAGTTAATTACTTATTACAACCGCAAACTAAAGTTTTAAAAAATAACATTAGAAAGTGGAAACTAATTTAACTAATCATATGTTTCCTCTCTTTAGCAAAAAAAATCATATGTTTCCTCAAAATTAAGATTTCAAGTTTAATATAATAATGTTATCCAACAAACTAGTTTATCATTAAAAATACAAATATTTTAAGTTTTTTTTTATAAAATAATATTTTTGGAACAAGCATTTGATATGAAATAGAGCTTGATTGCAGTCATATATATAATATATTAGCTAATTATTTGTTTGCTTAAAAACAATTTAATAATAATTGATCGTGGATTAATTTCAGTTGTAATAGTAAATATTTAGTAAAACACGTTGTTGTTTGAACCACTAAAAACAAATTATTAGATTTTGGTAAATGAAACGGTTAAGACCAACTAATTTCCTTTACTTAACTTAGATATAAACAATTAGTGCATGTTATATAAACTTGAAGAGCTTTCAAAAGACCCGATTAAGTCAAATTTACAATATTGGTGTAAATATTTATCATATCATATTTTCATGAAAATGACTTTCTGGTGATGGAATAATCCCTTCCATTTATTCCAACCAATAATTTATAGTGTATAAAATCAATATTAGTGTCACTGAAAATAAGCCGAAGAAGAGAACGACACTTGACCCAATTACAACTATCTTTCACGCAAGAAAACAAATTATGATGTGAACTACTTGAGATTAGGTTCTTCTTTAGTTCGTTGAGAGAAATTTTAACTCTATAATTCAATGCTGAAGGAGTGTTACTATTTGACCTTAAGGTATCTAACAACATATGAGATAATATTTTATGGTTGGTTAACAATATCTCACAATATTTATTAAATTTAAATATATGAGTCTTGATATTAAATTACACCAATAACAACAGCATGTCACTCCCTTGTAGTGTAGAATAAGGAAACAAAAACTAATGATGTCCAGATATAATCATATACAGCTTCAATCAAAAAATAAGAATATGATCATATACAGATACCTACATTTATGTATATATATATATATATATATGGGTGCACTCTTAATGGTTACTACCCATGGATGGTTACTTTAATGTTAACTATTGGATTAAGATCAGTGGTCCATATTTATAGTTGTTAATTAATATTTCTAAAAGTAAATTTTGATTTTTTTTCAAATTTTTGGAAAGATTACCTGATGAAAAACGTGTATTTATTATGAAAATATAATATTGTAAGATTTTCATTTTTCAAATGCACGTCAATTTCAAAATATAGCCATTGTTTCTCATTGGTTCGAAATACCATTAATTATAGCAAAAAAAATTAATTAAATTCGAAATTAATGTAGAAAAAATTACTTGTTGGTGACTTACTATACCAAGTCAATATATTGTCAAATCATCATAATTGGTAGTACCCATCTATAAGTAGTAACCATTGAGAAGTCTTCCATATATATATATATATATATATTGGAACTAACAAAAAATATTATATTTGGTCGACAACAATAATATCTTTACTTTGGAGGTAAATAAAGTGAATTTTTTTTCTTATATATGTCTAATATACGTGATGACGAATAAGTATATAGAATGATCTCGGTGTGATATCTTTATCTGTTACTAGATAGTTTAGTTTTATTTATAAAATTTATTAATTATTTTTATTAAATTTATATTAATATTATATAAATATTTTATTTTAATTAAATAATTTATTTATTTTTGTTTAAATTTATATTTGTTCTAGTTTTTGAATTTGGGAATGAGAACAAGATATTATATATTATATGTTTAATGTAATATTAAATATTATACGTGTATTTTAAATTTAAGTTTCTGGCTAGTTTTTTTTTTTAAAAAAAAAAGCAATTTGTTACTAATTCACATTATATTATATTATATATTTAATATGATATTATTTTAATAAGTGAGTTTAAGTTTAATTAAATTTTATTTAAATTATAAAATGTATGATTTTATTATTTTTAAATAATTATCGTTGTAGAATATCTAAAAAATATTATATTTTAATTTGTTTAATCATTTATTATTTTTAAATAATTATCATTGTAAAATATCTCAAAAATATCATATTTTAATTTGTTTAATTATTTATTATTTTTAAATAATTACCATTGTAAAATATCTAAAAAATATCTTATCTTAATTTTTCTAATTATTTATTTTATTTTATTTAAGTTTAAGAGATGTTTACAAACTACCGTTAAATATAAGAATATTATGTTAGATATAAGAGTATTCCGTTAAAGTTAACAAAACACACCGTTAAAACCAAGAATTTCCGTTATCTACACATTTTTATATATAATAGATATTAGATATAAGTAACGTATATTATATGTTTGTTTAGTTTTATTTATAAAATTTATTAATTATTTTTATTAAATTTACATTATTGCTATATATAAATAATCTTATATATAAAAAAATGACATAAACATATTAAATGAAAAATTGAACCAAAATATTGTTTATGATTTAAAAAAATATATTTATTTATAATATGATATCCTTTTTGTTATCCCCATTTCCTCTCAGGGTTTTGGGCCCTCGCCCCGGCCCACGGTCAGAGGGACCGGTTCGGTATTTGGGCCCAATCCGCGGACTACGGACTGGGCCTGTGTAGAAGGGTCCGGGAAGTACCTCCGGGTTCATGATTCGGCTCGAACGGTCCCGGCACTGTCCGGAGTGCCCCGGACCATCGCGGCCATCGCGTCCCCCTCCCGGGCCCAGAATGGTCCGGGCCCGAAGTAAACGCAGCGGGCCCAAGGTAAACGAACCTGGACCGCTTCATCCCCAGGCTATGGGCCAGGCGTCCAGGACACTGAAGCCGCCTCATTTCGCGTGGGTCTTGTCCCCCCACTTTTCACCTGCAGAAAGGGTCTCCTTGGGATTGTCTGCTGGCGTGTCAGGACTGCGCAGCCAAGTACTCTGACCGGTCTTGTCCCCTGAATCTGCCTCGTGATTCGAAGTGGTCAGAGCCAAAGTGCCGTTTTGTCGGGAGAATGCTTGCATCTCAGGGTAACTAATTGGGCCTGAGCTGGTTTGGGTTTGATGTACTATATATCTTTTTAGCTTGGGCCTCTACTAGGAAGGCCCCCTGTACACATATTCCAAATGGGCCCGGGTCAGGCCCGGCCCAAACCTGATGTCCCCCTCATTCTATAAATATAAGTTGTAATGCAACGTAGAAAAAGGAGGAGAAGGCAGAAACTCTGCTCAAATACAGTTAAACAACTCCATTGTAAAAGCTTATTCTAGCTCTAATACAGACTTATATACAGACTCGTGGACTAAGGCTAGTTAACGCCCCAACCACGTAAAAATCTGGTGTCGATCCTCTATTCTCTTTATTATAATCAGTAAATATCCTTCTTTAAGATAGTTGCCGAAAATCTCGGTTAACAGTTTGGTGCTTTCATTGAGAGCTGAAGGAAGCTAGCGCCAACGTCAGGCCTTTACTATGATGGTGAACACTCGTAACACCACCTTCGACCCTGCCAACCCGGAGCAGGGCAACGAAGACCCACTGCCTTCTCAGCGCATCCCTCAGAACCTGCCTGAAGACGTGCCTCCTCAGACATCTCACCAAGACGAGTCGCAAGAGTACGAGGGTGAGACGGAGTACGAAGTAGGAAACGAAGAAGAGTACTATGAGGAGGAGAACGAGGGGGAGTATCATGATGAAGCCGCGGATCCCGAGGTCCCTCGCGACGATCAGCAAGACCCGGAGGTGACTAGACTGAGGCAGCAGATCCAGGATCAGGAAGCCAGGATGGCTGAGCAGGCGAAGGCACACCGCCGGGTGCAAGAGTCTCTCCATGCCATGCAAGCGCTGATGGCCGCGCAGGGCCCGGCGGCCAACCCCGCAGTTGGCCCGCACCCAGAAACGCAACATCCCGCTCCCCAAGCGCAAACCGAGGGCCCCAGGGGGGCCAGCCCGATCCGTTTCCCAGAGCCTCCCCCCGACACGGCTCCGAAAGTCTCGGACAAGGAGCGACGGACGACTCGGAAAAAGACTACCCCCGTCAGTAAAGCCGGGGCACGTTCACGACCGTTACCTAGGAAAGAGAAGGTGTGCCCCGTCCCAGGACGCGGCCACCCAATCGATCCGCAGGGGGTACGGCCGCAGGACGGTCAGCCCCGGCCCGCCCCAAGGGCGAACGGGAGGGAAATGTCTTTGCACCCGAGTGCCTCGGTCAACAAGAACCATCGGGAACGACCCCGCCGCGAGGATCGTGACGCTCTCAGCTCCGGGGACGACACTTCCCGGGTAGATTTACGTGACGGACTGAATGCCCGGAAAGAGCGGGCCCGCAAGCAAAAAATCCTTCCTCGAAACGGCGACCTCAGGAACGACATAAACGACAGGCGGAACGAGAGAATCCCCCTGGAGGACAGCGCGGCCAGGCAGCTCATGGAGCAAATGGCAGCATTAAAAAAGGTCACCGGCCGCTTGGTCCGCAAGCAAGAGGGCGCGGACACTGACTCTGACGAAGAGGACAAGGAGCCGTGCGCGAGACATATCTTAGACGCCGTGTTGCCCAAGGGGTTCAAGATGCCAAATCTCACCGCCTACACTGGAAGCACGGACCCTAGGGATCATCTGTCCCGGTACAACCGACTCATGACCGTGGCTCACGTCAGCGACAGCGGAAAATGCCTCTGCTTCTCCATCACGTTGGGCAGTCCCGCCGAAGAGTGGTGGAAAAGGCTTAAACCGGGGTCCATCCAAACATGGTCCGGGCTACAGTCGGCTTTTCGGAAGCAATTCGTGGCCGCCATGAGGATGGACATGCAAATCAGTGCCCTCGCCAATATTAAGCAAATGCCCGCAGAAACATTGAGGGCCTACATCCAGCGCTTCACTGAAGAAGCCTCCAAGACAAAGGTCGACGACGGACAGCGCCTGGTGGCACTACAGTCTGGAATCCGGGCCGAGTCCCCGCTCTGGGACGACATGCAGCGCAGTAAAGCCGCCACCCTAGAAGAATTTATTAGGAGGGCCCAAGGATTCATCAACTGGGAGGAGGCCCAGATCCAGGCCTTCGGGTGGCCCTCGGCCCCTCACCCAGTCCCTCAGACGATTCCGGGAGGTGCGGGACATTTCCCCGCGCAGTCCTACGCATCGCCCCCCATCGTCCCGGGGGGGGGGGGGGGGGGTAGTCGCGCCCGGCATTAGTTACACGCCTACGGTGTACGGTCATGCCGTTTCGGGGTACGCCCCGGCCGAGTCAACACCCTTCTCCGGGTATGGGGTCGCGCCAGCGGGGCACAGCATGGCCCCCGTCGTGGCCCAGCAATCGTAGACCTGGGTAACCGAGGCAAGCGTGAATCCCTCTCGGAGTAAGCGGGCCGGCAAAGGCCAGAACCGGCCGGAATCGGCCAAAAAAGGGAAGAGGGGCTATGAGCCCCAATACTCGGAATACACTAACTTGGTGGATACCCGGGAAAACATCTACCTGGCTACAAAAAGAGCGGTCCATTACCGGAAACCTAGCCCCATGTTTAGGGGGGGGAGGAACCCCAGAGACACCAGCAAACGGTGCGCCTATCACAAAGATGTGGGCCACACCACCGACGAGTGTCGGCAGCTCAAAGATGAAATTGAAAACCTCATCAAGCTGGGACACCTCCATCAGTGGGTAAGGATGTCCATAGGCGTCCCGGGCATGACAGCAAATCCCGCGCAGTCCGCGGCGCCGGCAACGACCCGTGCATACCCGCCCCAGGGAGGGTACGCGCAAGGGCTCCCGGCACAGACCCCTCAGGGGGCTGTCGCCACGCAGGCCCCCGGTCCTGGGATGCCCTATCCTTCCGGGGCAGCGCCCCCTCGAGTGGACGGGCACGTGTCGACCATTTCAGGCAGACCCCACCTAGGAGGCCCTTCGAAGAATGATCAAAAGCGCTATCTGAGCGAGCTGGACCATGACCAAGAAGTCTGCACCCTTGTCCAGGCCCCTGCTCAGCGCCCCAAACTGATGAACCTCCCCATCACGTTCACGGAAGACGACGCCCGTAACGTCCATTTCCCGCACCACGACCCACTGGTCATAGATGCTCAAATTGCCAACAAGATGGTGTCTCGAGTGTTGGTGGATGACAGAAGCTCCGTCAACTTGTTGTTCAAATCCGCCTTTGCCGCCATTGGCCTGACGGAGGCTGATCTGGCGTCGTGCCCGACCCAAATCTACGGCTTCAACGGAGACGCACTCCTCCCCATGGGAAAGGTCCAGCTGCCTGTTACTCTGGGAGACGCGTTGCAGCAATCGTTCAAGTTCTGCACCTTTGTGGTGGTGGATTGCCCAACCGCTTACAACGCCATCTTTGGCCGGCCCGCCCTGGTCGAGTTCGGGGCCATCACCTCCATCCGCCATCTATGCATGAAGTTCCCGTGCAGCAGCGGAGGGATTGGGACGGTCCGCGGAGATCAGAAAAGCGCGCGGAAGTGTTACCATATCTCTGCCCGTCCTATTTGTATGGTCCAGGATGAGCCCGTCGGGCTGGCACTCCGCCCACCCGAGCAAGCTATCCAGGACGAAGACGATCTGGACCCACGGTTGGGAGAGGAACGCACTCTTGAGCCAATGGACGAAATAGAAGAGGTATGCATCAGCGAGTCCGACCCTGCCAGGGTCATCCAAGTGGGAAAAAACCTGCCGGAAGACATTCGGGCCGCCATTATCGCCCAAGTCAAGAAAAACCAGGATCTTCTGGCATGGTCCCACTCCGATATGACCGGGATCGACCGTAACATCATATGCCACGCACTGAGTATTGACCCAAACGCGACCCCGGTCCTCCAGAAGCGCAGACCTTTGGGGACGGAGAGGGCCGAGGCCCTCAAGCTGGAGGTAGAGAAGCTGTCTTCCATTAACTTCATCCGCGAAGCCGTGTACCCCGTATGGCTGGCCAACCCGGTCTTAGTACCGAAGCCTAACGGGACGTGGAGGACTTGCATCGACTTCACGGACCTCAACAAAGCATGTCCGAAGGACTGTTTCCCGCTCCCCCGAATAGACCAAATGGTGGATGCTACGTCCGGTTACGAGATCTTGAGTTTCATGGACGCCTACTCAGGCTACAACCAGATCTCCATGCACGTGGCAGATCAGGAGCACACCAGTTTCCAAACTGACAAGGGCATCTACTGCTATGTCGTCATGCCTTTCGGACTCAAGAATGCCGGAGCAACCTACCAGAGGCTCGTCAATCGAATGTTTAAGGCCCAGCTGGGTCGAAACATGGAGGTATACATTGACGATATGCTGGTCAAATCCAAGACGTCGCGGGAACATTCGAGCGATTTGGCGGAGGCCTTCGCGATTATCCGGAAGTACGGGATGAAGCTGAACCCTAAGAAGTGCACCTTCGGCGTCGCATCCGGGAAGTTCCTGGGCTTTATCGTGAGTTTCCGAGGAATTGAAGCCAACCCCGAGAAGATCAAGGCCCTGATCAACATGGCCTCTCCCTGGAAGCACAAGGACGTTCAAAGCCTGACGGGGCGAGTGGCCGCCCTAAGCCATTTTGTCTCCAAGGCCACGGATAAGTGCGTCCCTTTTTTCAACGTCCTCCGGGGAAGCCAGCGGTTCGAATGGTCACCCGAGTGCGAAGAAGCCTTCCAGAAGCTGAAAGAGCACTTGGCCAAGGCCCCCATCCTGGCGAAGCCAGTCGAAGGAGAACTTTTGTATTATACCTGGCCGTAACCGAACACGCCATCAGCGCCGCGTTGGTACGCGAAGAGGAGAGGACTCAACTCCCGGTGTACTATGTGAGCAAGCGATTACTGGACGCCGAATCTAGATACCCACTAATCGAGAAGCTGACTTTCTGTCTGCTGACGGCATCCCGGAAGCTTCGGCCTTATTTCCAGGCCCACACGATAAAGGTCTTAACCAACCACCCCCTGCGGCAGGTGTTGCAGAAACCTGAGGCGTCGGGGAGACTCCTGAAATGGGCCATGGAGCTTAGCCAATTTGATATATCTTATGTGCCCCGGGTGGCCATTAAGGGACAGGCCCTGGCCGACTTCATCGTCGAATGTTCCGGGGTCACCCCAGAAGAGAGTGCCCCCGCGGCCTGCATTTCTCCCGTTTGGAAAGTCTTCGTGGACGGAGCATCGAACGAGAACGGGGCCGACGCCGGGATCATCCTGGTATCCCCGCAGGGGCATCAGCTACAAAACGCTCTCCGTTTCCAGTTCAAAGCGTCGAACAACGAGGCGGAGCATGAGGCCTTCATAGTCGGTTTGCGTCTGGCCCGAGAAGTAGGGGCGGCGAACCTCGAAATATACAGCGATTCTCAGCTGGTAGTCAGACAGATTTCAGGGGAGTATCAAACCAAGGGAGAGCGAATGGCGGCGTACGTAACCCAAGCGAGGGAGATGCTCCAAGCGTTCGCAGCGCATTCCATCCGCCAGATACCCCGGGAGAAGAACGTCTTTGCGGACACATTAGCGAAGTTAGCAACCGACGCAGAGGCCGAGTTGGCCGGGCTGGTCCCCGTCAACCATCTCCCCGTCCCAAGCATAGGGACCCCGATCGTCCATGCCGTCGATCACTCCAATTCATGGATGGGGCCGCTGATCCGCTACCTTTCCACCGGGGAGGTTCCGAATGAGCGAGCCGCGGCCAGGAAGCTTTTGTACCAGGCCCACCGATACGTCATGATGGACGGGAAAATTTATCGCCGGGGACTGTCCATGCCTTACCTCAGGTGCGTGTCCGGGACTGAACTGGGCGCCATCATGCATGAGGTCCACGGAGGTTTTTGCGGAGACCACACAGCCGGACCCAGTTTGTCCAAGAAGATTCTGCGCCAAGGATACTTCTGGCCCACCATGAAAAGGGACTGCATAGACTACGTCCGCAGGTGCGAACAATGCCAGAGGTACACGAAGATCCCTCAGGCCCCCCCAACAGAGATAACCTTGATGAACAGTCCCTGGCCCTTTGCAGTGTGGGGGATCGATCTTGTGGGATCCCTCCCAACCGGGAGAGGAGGGGTGAAGTATGCCATTGTGGCGGTAGACTATTTCACGAAATGGGTTGAGGCGGAGCCTATGAACACGATCACGTCCAAGAAGGCCTTAGATTTCGTCGTTAACAACATAGTGTGTCGGTATGGCCTCCCCTAAAAAATCGTGTCTGACAACGGGAAACAATTTGACAGCCATCACTTCACGGATTTCTGCGAGAGGCACGGTATAGTGAAGAGTTTCTCCGCCGTGGCCAGGCCCCAGGCGAACGGACAGGCCGAAGCCGTGAAAAAAATCCTGAAAGGGACACTGAAGAAAAAGCTTCAGGCCTGTAAGAGCAAGTGGCCCGAAGAGCTCCCCCGCGTGTTGTGGGCCTATCGGACAACCGAACGGACATCAACCGGGCACACCCCATACTCAATGACGTACGGATGCGAAGCCGTCATCCCAATCGAAACGACCATCCCGTCCCATCGTCGCGACACGTATGATCCCACCCAGAACCATGCCTTACTCCAAGAATCTCTGGACCTTATCGAGGAAATCCGGGAAGAGTCGCAAGTGCAGTTAAAGATGTACCAGGGCAAGATCGCTCGGCACTTCAACTCCAGAGTCAAGAGCCGTAAGTTCGAAACCGGCGATCTGGTCCTGCGGAGGGTCTTCCCGGCCACTCAGGATCCGGGGGTAGGGGTTCTGGGCCCCAATTGGGAAGGGCCGTATGAGATCCAGCAAGAGATCTGCCCCGGGACGTACCGCTTGAAGCGGCTCGATGGTTCCGAGGTTCCGCGAGCCTGGAACGCAGAACACCTCCGTAAATACTACCAGTAGCCTAAGGGCTCGTCCGAGTTTAATGTTTACGCTATAACATGTACGCCTCAGGGCTAATTCCCTTTTGTAGAACAATGAAAATGACGTGTGCAAAACGTCATAAAGGGCTATTATTTCCATGAAAATGTGTGCCTCAGGGCTATTATCTCAAGTGACCATAGACCAGTCTCTGCTCACTTGCGGGGGGTGTCATCCCAGGCGTAAAAATAAAAAAGAGGACCGAGCCCAAGGCCGGTCCCACCCCGGACGAACGATGTCCGGGGGTATAAATAAAGGGAACCGAGCCCAAGGCCGGTCCCACCCCGGACGAACGATGTCCGGGAGTATAAAAATAAGAGGATCGAGCCCAAGGCCAGTCCCACCCCGGATGAACGATGTCCGGGGGTATAAATAAAGGGAACCGAGCCCAAGGCCGGTCCCACCCCGGACGAACGATGTCCGGGGGTATAAATAAAGGGAACCGAGCCCAAGGCCGGTCCCACCCCGGACGAACGATGTCCGGGAGTATAAAAATAAGAGGACCGAGCCCAAGGCCGGTCCCACCCCGGACGAACGATGTCCGGGGGTATAAATAAAGGGAACCGAGCCCAAGGCCGGTCCCACCCCGGACGAACGATGTCCGGGAGTATAAAAATAAGAGGACCGAGCCCAAGGCCGGTCCCACCCCGGACGAACGATGTCCGGGGGTATAAATAAAGGGAACCGAGCCCAAGGCCGGTCCCACCCCGGACGAACGATGTTCGGGGGTATAAATAAAGGGAACCGAGCCCAAGGTCGGTCCCACCCCGGACGAACGATGTCCGGGGGTATAAATAAAGGGAACCGAGCCCAAGGCCGGTCCCACCCCGGACGAACGATGTCCGGGGGTATAAATAAAGGGAACCGAGCCCAAGGCCGGTCCCACCCCGGACGAACGATGTCCGGGGGTATAAATAAAGAGGACCGAGCCCAAGGCCGGTCCCACCCCGGACGAACGATGTCCGAGGGTATAAATAAAGGGAACCGAGCCCAAGGCCGGTCCCACCCCGGACAAACGATGTCCGGGAGTATAAAAATAAGAGGACCGAGCCCAAGGCCGGTCCCACCCCGGACGAACGACGTCCGGGGGTATAAATAAAGGGAACCGAGCCCAAGGCCGGTCCCACCCCGGACGAACGATGTCCGGGAGTATAAAAATAAGAGGACCGAGCCCAAGGCCGGTCCCACCCCGGACGAGCGATGTCCGGGAATATAAAAATGAAAGGGAACCGAGCCCAAGGCCGGTCCCACCCGGACGAGCACCGTCCGGGGGTATAAAGTCCGTCCGACCCGGACGTGTTGATCCTCGGAGCACAGAAGCACCAGGTCAACCCCGGAACAAACCCAGGACCTAAAATTCCAGGGAAAGCACACTCCGGGTTAAACAAAGCCCCAAGGGCCCCGAACAGAGCAAAGACTAGTCGTTGGGTTCAGTCCCGACCGTTGGAACCGGGACAAAACCCCCTGCAATCAGTTAGTCGCGACATCAACTTCTTACTGAATGGTGAAAGGAGAAATCTTTTAAAAACCAAAGGAAGAAGCAGTGTTTGAAATTAAATTACAAGCTAAACTAATTAACAAAAAAAAAACGAGGCCGAGACAAGGGCCTACAGCGCGTCCGCCCGGAGGTTCGCATCCTCCCTCTCCTTGGCCTCGTACTCGGCACGCTTCGAGTCGGGATCGGGGAAGATAAGGAGGTTCATGTTCTTGTCCTTGCACCAGGCCATATAAATGGCCTCGTTAAAGGTGACATCCACTAAGTTGTCGGCCTCCTCCTTCTCCCGACGGGTGGTGTCGTGTGCCGCCTTCTCCTGAAGAAGGGAGTCACCCAGCTCAAGAACACGGGCTTTCAGGACCCGGATCTCCTCCTTGTCCTGGACGGACTGTGCCGCAGCCGTCTCCAAGAGAGTCGCCCTTTCGTCAGCAACCTTCGTCGTCCGGGACAACTCCTCTTCCACCCCGGTCTTGGCACGGCTAATTTCCTCGCGCTCCGCCTTCGCGCGGGCCAGCTCTTCTTGGAGGCGGGCTGTTTCCTTGCTGAGATTTTCCTTGGCGATCTCCCTCTGGTTCTCGGCCGCCTCTAATTCCAGCCTGGCCGTCTTCATCTTGAGGGCGAGCTCGACCATCAAATCGGCACTCCTTTGAGATAACAAGGCAACCTGGAACAAACGAAAGTTAGAAAAAAGAGTCACCACCAACGAATGACTGAAGGACATGAGTTGAAAATTACCGCGGTAGCCTGGTGGCGGAGAGCCTGAGAAATGAACAGCCCGTCCGGATTGGCTATCGTGGCGTACCTCTTCAGCTGGAGGTTAGACATAATGCTCCCGACCTGATCGAGCAGATCAGCGGCCATGGGGGCAATGTCCTGGCCCAGCTTGGGGCGGAAGCCCACCTCAGCAGCTAGCCGATCTACGATCGGCTGAGGAGCGCTGAACTCTGCGGGACGATCTGAAAACTCGACCTGGCGACGGATCATCAGGGCCTTGTAAGCGTCGTCTCTCCAGCATCGGCCGCTCTCCCAGGTCTGGTTGACCAACCGGGACTGCTCGTCCCTTAGGGCGGACTCCCCCTCCTCGAGAAGGGTTGGGCGGAGGGGAAGGACAGGCGGAGCAGGGATCTCCTTCGCGGTTAGCCTGCTCTCCCCGTGTGACTCCTCGGCTGTCTCTGACAACGTCGTCTGAGGCCTCTTCCTGAGTTTGCCCTCCCGGGCATCATCTCCGGGGCCTCTCTTCCCAGAGCTCCGGCTTGTGGCTTCGCCCGCTTCCAAATCGATTATCGGGGGCTGGTCCGGGAGACCGTCTGCGGCCGGCTCCATGGCCCGGAATGGTACAACGGCTAGTGCCTCGCCTGGGCCGGGCGTTGTCCCGGGTTTTTCACTGGTTGGGGGGAGCTCCGCGCCGGCCACGACATTTGGCCTCCTGGCCGCCTTCAAGGCTGACCTTTCCTTGATAAGCCTCCTCATCTCGCTGGCCGGGTCAGACATGTTGGAATCCTCTGCAAAAATACGGAAAAACAAAGTTAGTATGATAAGCCGAACGGGAAAGCACAACAGTAAGAAGAAAGTATAAGCCCGGGACAAACCCTCGTCTAGGCCCCGGGCGAGACTCAATTCCCTTAAAGCAAATGAGTGTATCCGGTCTCCTACGTCGTCCGGGATTAGAAACCCCCCGTACTGGAGGAACCCGGACAGGAACATTAGGGTTTCTGATCCTACAGGGATGAGAGACGAGGGGCCTCATCTCCCCATCAGCCCCAAACGCGGGGCCCGGCGGCTCTAGCCTATCCCTAGCCAAATCCCCAACTTGAGGGGCATAAATTAAGACTAAAGGGGAGTTACCTCGCCCCGATACGCTAGCCCCGGGAGTCCCAACGTTTGGTAGGGCATCTTCGAAAAGCTCTTCCAGCTCTTCCGAGGTGGCCTCTTCCATCGGGGGCTGATTATTCTTACGCTGGGCTGCGGTGGCCCGCGCCGCTCTCACCACCCCGGCGATGTGGTCAAGGGCTAGCTACTCCCGGACCTCGACGTTCTTCTCAAACGGGATGCCCCGGAAGCTAGGGACTACAATGGTCTGGGTGGCCGCGAGTAACCCTACTAGCCGGAGGTTTTTGTCGTTGACATAGCCCCCTACGTCCAGCTCCTCCGCGGTCAGCTTGGCGTAGAACCTCCTCCTTTCCAGGAGAAAGGCGGTGAGGGGGGTTTGGATGAAGGGACCTGCGACCCGGAAGATATGATGAGAGATGGAAAACGAAAGGGGAGTGAAATAGAGGGTCCGGGGAAGTACTTACCCACTCGCTGGAAGTCTAGCAGCAGTGTGGGATTCTCGTCAATAAGGAACCCGGATGTCATAAACCAGTAATGCCTGACATCCGGAGGGTGCTTCCAGGTACTGGTAGGAGCCGGATAGCCACTCCGCGGCTGCAGCCTGTAAAATCCGTCCTGGCTCTTGTCTTTGGCGTTGACCTGCGGCACCAGCTTGTAGAAATACAGGACTTCCGCCGGGGTAGGATCCGCGATCTCTTTCGCGACACAGAACACCTTCCACCCAGCAAGCAGACGGTATGCTTGTGGTAGCAGTTGGAATGGTGCGATCCCCACATACGTCAGGAACCGCACGAAGTAGTCATGAAGCGGAAGCGTAGCTCCCGCGCTGATGTGGCCGGCACTCCAGGCCCCGAATCCATCCACGGACGTATGCGCCCGCTCCTCTAACCTGGCCATACGATTGTGAAATAGGCCCGGAGTCGATTCGATGCCCAGCCTCGTCTCCAGGAGCTGCATCATTCGGTAGTTCCGGAACAGGTTGGGCGTTACGTCCATCTCCCACCTGTTGCCTGTGGGCATCTTGGAGCCGGGAGTGACTACAGGGGCCCTATTAACCTCCTCTTCGGAGTGAAGTGTGACGCCCATGGCCATGAGTGACGATCTGGGAACAAAGAAAGAAAGGCCAAGCAGTCAGTACCTGAACCCAATAGAGTCGGTCGAGGTACAGGGAGTCTCCTAAGGACTGCTCGGAGTCCCGACGGATCAGGCCCGGGACCCCGAAAAGCCCCGGGACCCTGATCGGGAGGAAAGACTACTACGGTCCATCCCTTATCCAGGGATCATCCGAAACGGTGCCGCCCAAACTGGGCAGCCTTCCTAGCAAATTCTAAATCATGGAGCCTAGGTGCATGCGTCTAGAGAGCCTAGGTTCACAAAATTGACAACAGAATCAGAAAATACTTACTGTGTGGTGTCGACGGCTGAAGCTGGCGGTTGTCCGATCGTAAGGACGGCAAAACCTCGTTCTTGAAGTGGCACAGCCGGTGCAGCAGTTCGTTGGCGGGGCAAGTCCGAGAAGCGCCGTCAGGTTGCAGAACGAAAGTTGAGGCCCTGGGAAACAGGCGGTGGCGCAGAGCTAGTAAACGGCGAAGTATTTCGTCGGCGAGGTTGGACATGCAAAGCTCTGCGAGCGTTCTGGTTTTTCTTTCTCTTAAGTTGGGTCGAAAATGGAAAAATGCCGAATGCCTGTAGTCTGAGTCTTTATATCAGCCCTCAA
Organism: Humulus lupulus; assembly: GCF_963169125.1. Taxonomy (NCBI): domain Eukaryota; kingdom Viridiplantae; phylum Streptophyta; class Magnoliopsida; order Rosales; family Cannabaceae; genus Humulus; species Humulus lupulus. Next base: position 33,033,331 of record NC_084799.1, read on the forward strand.
ATGCTGGCCCCCGATCCAACGGTCAGATGCCTCTTCATCCGACGGCCGAGGATCGCGCAGAGGACATTTATGAGCTCTTTTGTGGTCTGGATCCTCAGCACCTCCAATCCGACGGTCCAGGAGTGGTAGATTTCAAAGGACGCCCCATCCTACGGTCCGCCCCTTTCCAAGGAAATCAATGATGACTCTCCCCGTGCGGATGAGACGCCTCGTGACGTGCGCTGACACCCTAGCCCAGGCCTAGCAGACTTTAAGAGGCCTAGGCGACTCTTCGAGGCCCTCGCAACAATCACATGGCGACACGTGTCGCTATTCGTGAAGCAGGCCAAGGGTAAACGTCCCCAGGGTACATCAAATGGTCCGGGCTGGGTAACCTGGCCCAGCCACTGCCTTCCCGCGAGCCTCCTGGCCCTGGCAGAAATTGTGGAGGCAACTTGGCAAGAACTGCGAGGGTGGTGCAACCCTCCACCCAGATAACCGGGATGAAGGCTTGGGGGGTAAATGTTATCCCCATTTCCTCTCAGGGTTTTGGGCCCTCGCCCCGGCCCACGGTCAGAGGGACCGGTTCGGTATTTGGGCCCAATCCGCGGACTACGGACTGGGCCTGTGTAGAAGGGTCCGGGAAGTACCTCCGGGTTCATGATTCGGCTCGAACGGTCCCGGCACTGTCCGGAGTGCCCCGGACCATCGCGGCCATCGCGTCCCGCTCCCGGGCCCAGAATGGTCCGGGCCCGAAGTAAACGCAGCGGGCCCAAGGTAAACGAACCTGGACCGCTTCATCCCCAGGCTATGGGCCAGGCGTCCAGGACACTGAAGCCGCCTCATTTCGCGTGGGTCTTGTCCCCCCACTTTTCACCTGCAGAAAGGGTCTCCTTGGGATTGTCTGCTGGCGTGTCAGGACTGCGCAGCCAAGTACTCTGACCGGTCTTGTCCCTTGAATCTGCCTCGTGATTCGAAGTGGTCAGAGCCAAAGTGCCGTTTTGTCGGGAGAATGCTTGCATCTCAGGGTAACTAATTGGGCCTGAGCTGGTTTGGGTTTGATGTACTATATATCTTTTTAGCTCGGGCCTCTACTAGGAAGGCCCCCTGTACACATATTCCAAATGGGCCCGGGTCAGGCCCGGCCCAAACCTGATGTCCCCCTCATTCTATAAATATAAGTTGTAATGCAACGTAGAAAAAGGAGGAGAAGGCAGAAACTCTGCTCAAATACAGTTAAACAACTCCATTGTAAAAGCTTATTCTAGCTCTAATACAGACTTATATACAGACTCGTGGACTAAGGCTAGTTAACGCCCCAACCACGTAAAAATCTGGTGTCGATCCTCTATTCTCTTTATTATAATCAGTAAATATCCTTCTTTAAGATAGTTGCCGAAAATCTCGGTTAACACTTTTTAAACATAAATAATACTTTTTTAATAAAAATTAAGATTATGTATTATATATTATTATTATAATTATAATTATATTTTATAACATTAAAATTTATATTAATATAATCATTAAATATTTAGTTTTGTATTAAATATTATTATTATAATAATATTTTATAATATTGAAATTCATATTAATATAATTAGTAAAAAAATTTAGGAATATATATTATTATCATAATAATATTTTATAACATTTAAATATATATTACTATAATTATTAAATATGTAGTTTTGTATTATATAATATTATAATAATGATATTTTATAATATTTGAATTTAAATTTGTATTATATAATTATTATATATATATATAAGCTTGTATTAAATATTATTATAATAATATTCTATAATATTTTAAAATAATTAATAAATATATATATTTTTAATTAGTTTTAAAGATATATTCTATTAAATATTTAGAATTTAATATAATTATTAAATATGTAGTCGCGTATTATATATTATTATAATAATGATATTTTATAATATTTGAATTTATATTAATACAATTATTATATATATCTTATATTAAATATTATTATAATAATGATATTTTATAGTATTTTAATTTATATTAATATAATTAATATATATTTTTAATTATTTTTAAAGGTATATTCTATTAAATATTTAGAATATTCTGTTAAAGTTAACAAAACACACCGTTAAAACCAAGAATTTTTCGTTATCTACATGCTTTTTATATAGAAGAGAAATGTAAATTTAACAAAAATTGTTGGTTTTCATTAGATTTAACATTTTTTTTTATTATTTTCTAACATCGTTAGTTATAAAGTTATCTAAATAAGGTAAATAATTTTAAAAAAATAATAAAGATATCTAAATAAGGTAAATAAATTGAAAATAAAAATAATAAATAATAAATAAGTCATGATAATTTCTCATCATATATTTTAAAATTTCTTATTAAAGTATTTAAATTACTCTATCAATTATATTTTCAAAACTATAAACGAAAAATATTTATGTACTTAAATTTTTTTATTCTATTAATTATTTATTTTATCATTTAATGTATTTTGTTTATCCAAACATATACGTAATATTGACATAAATATACATATTTCTTGTCACAAAAATAATATGCATATTTCTTATTTTGTCGTTTAGTTTTTTTAATTAAAAATTACTTATTTTAGTTGCTCTAACCATAAATTAAATTAAATAATATATATTTATATATAATTTTTTGTTGGATTTATTTTTTTAATTAAATAATTAAAATTTGATCAAATAAATTTTTTAAATTCATGTTTTAATTTAGAATTTTTGAATATTTTATTATATTGAATATTTTTTCTAAAAGAAAATTATAAAAAAATATTTAATTTTAAAATTAGAATCACCATATATAATATATAAATTAAAACATAAGAAATACCAAAATTTAAATTATTATGAAATACTAAAATTTAAACTAACAAACAACATTAAATAATTTATTTTAAAACTAGAATGTATCATATATTTATAAGTAAAAAGTGTGTATCTAACGAATTATTAGTTTAACGGTTTTTTTATAAAAAAATTATCATATTTTTTTAAATTATAGATAGTGTTTTAGCTTTATTTTTTTAATATGTTTATGTCATTCTTTATAATATATGATATTTTTTATTTATTTAAAATTTAAATGATAATTAAAAAATATAATAAAAATAATTTAATATATTTTATAAATAAAATTAAGTAAACAGGCACGTTACATTTGCCTCTCTCTCTGTCTCTCTCTATATATATATATATATATATAAGTTTGTTCTTTGCATATGATTTTTTTTTTCTGGTAGGTGGGGGAATTTCCATACCAAATTAGTGCTACACCAACAACAGATCTTGTTGGCTACTCTTATTGTAATCCTATAGAGCTTACCTACTAATTGTTTATCGTTATAGAATACATATATTATACATAACGTACACATATTATAAAATATGTTATGCATGTATAATATATATACTTGTGTGTTAGACATTGATAAATAAATGAAAAATATCGAGTACAAATCAAATTTAATTGTTTGTTGGAAAAACTGCTAGGAAAATATATTTTCTCGTCACTTTTTAAGTTGAATTTTCACCGATTCTCGCAATTTTATTAGCAATATTTATCTAAAAAAAAAGAAAAACTTTATAAATTAAAATTGACGAGAAATAAGGTTTTTCTCGTCACTACCTTCACAGAATTAACAAAAAAGGCTATTTCCAAGACTTTTCTTCTCACTTCCATCAAAAAAGCTTTTTATTATGTTATTTTTTTTAGAAAGGTCTTTCTTTCACTTCTTCTCTTATTCTTTCTTTCTTTTTTGACAAACTCTCCTACAAGTACGTCTTTTGGGGTTGGCGATGGGCACAAGGATGGGGCTGGGTCGATGGTGGGTGCGAGGATGCGATTGGTTCTCTCGGCTATAGACGAGGCAGTGCAGTAGCACTACAACAAAATTGACATTTAATGACTCTCTATAATGACTTACACCATTGGTGTAAGTCATTAAAAGTATTCAGTAAAGTCTAGAGGTGTAAGTCATTAAAAGTTTTTGTTGATGACTAACTAGGTAAGTCATCAAAAGTGGTGGGAGACGTTATACTTAAAAATATGATATAATTTTTTATTTATTTTTTAAATATCAGAAATTTGGCCGAATATAAATAAGGGAAGACTTTTAATGTCTCCCCTAGGAAGACGTGCCACATAGGACGTCTCCCAAGGGGAGACGTTAGAGGCTAAGAACGTCTTCCCAGGGGAGACGTTAAAAGTCTTCCCTTCTATATTACTTAGCCCTTTTTCTTCTTCTTCCCCAAGAGCATACACACGAAACAGAGAGGCGGAGAGGAGGCGTTTTCAGGCGATTTTTCGGGTTCTCTTTGATGATTTTGGCCAATTTTAGGCCATAAAATTCCATTTGAGGTATGATTTTATCATTTATAAGTGTTGTATAATAGTTAGGATAATTTTTATGCTTATTTTCTCTAAATATTAAGGAATTGATATTGAGATTTTAGGGTTTATGATAGTTGCGGTTTTGGGTGATTTTTGGCTCATCAAAGTGGATTTAAAGCATATTTGAGGTATGATTTCAAGATTAAACAATGTATTGTAGTTATAATGGTTGAAAAAATTGTTTTTGTGCTTATTTTTTTATAGTTTTTGTGGGTTTTATTAGAAATATTAGTTTAAAGTATGAAAAATATTTTTTTATGTATATTTGAGATATGACATTGTTTAATTTTAACATGTTACCACATTATTTACTATTTATTCCAAAAATTATATATTTTTAATTAATTTTTAATGTTTGTTAAGTATATATATGTAAATATGTTTTGCTAAAATGTATTTAATAACTTTGTCTAAAATAAAAAAAATAAAAATTTTACATACTAAATAATAATTCAAGTTAATATGTTTATAAATTTTTTTAATTTATATTATTATTTAATTAGAAAATTATATATATTTGTAATCTTGATTAACATTTAAGTAGGTTATTTATATATAGTTATATATTTTTTTTATTGATTTACTAATCCTTTATTATTTAATTAATAACATAGTGCGTGCATTGCAAAAGTTAAGTAAATTTGCTAGCAATGACTATTAATTGCAAGAGGTAATTACATTATCTTATTTCTTGTTTTAGTATTATTAAACTTTTGTTAGAAGAGTTTGAATATCTTAAATATTCATCCATAGTGAAGTAGGTTCTGAGATTAAAATTGTGTGTTGCAGTGATAACAGAAGGTTGAGAATTGTGTGTTTTAGTGAAGTAGGTTATGGAAAATATGTTTATGTGCTGCGGAGCTATAAGGAAGAAACTTATTGTGTGTTGTTTGATTTGTTTGACTTATTGTTCACAGATGGTTAGATTACTATTATAGGGGAAATACGACAAGCCTTCAAGATAATATAAACGACAACAGACAGTTTTTTCAATGCAAATAAATAACACGAGATTTTTATAGTGGTTCAGTCCCGATAGTCGGTAATAGCCTAATCCACTTAGAGATTTTATTACTATATTCACACTCAAGATCAGATGGACCAGTGTCAACTGAGTTTCTTCAGTGTAAATATTCCAGAATACAAAAAAGGGGTTGTCTCCAGAAAAACACACTTTCTCTCTTTAGAACACAGATTAACTCTCAATTTGCCAAAAGTCCCTTTACGATCCTCCCAACCCACTATTTATAGGCTTGGGATTCTCAACTAATATCCCCTTTAGATAGGGATATTTTATTATTCACCTTATATTTATATTACAATAAATGTTTAAAATACAACTGATCCCTAAATTCGAGTGAGGAGTGAGAGATTCCCGGGTGCCTAGACCAATTCTCACTGAAGTCGCTTCGGGGAGTTTGACGTAGTCTCACATGCATGTTGATTACTCCTTCGAGCTTTCCGTAGGCCAAAGGTGATATATGCACGGCTCTCCTCGGACCAAAGGTCATGCAAGTTTGGCTCTCCTCGGACCAAGGTGGTCCGAACCAACTCCTTTTGCACCTTACCTCGGGCAAGCCCGAGGTAACCTCCTACATGGCATGTCCGATCGGACATGATGGCCTTCTCCTCGGTCTAAGGTGGTCCGAACCATTCTCTTTGGCATCCCACCTCAGTCAAGTCCGAGCCTAATTCCTTCAATCAAGGTCCGATCGGACCTTGTAATCTTCTCCTCGGACCAAGGTGGTCCGAGCCATCCCTTTCATGCCTTCCCCTCGGACCAAAGTGGTCCGAGGCACCTTACCTTGCATTTCTCCTCGGACAAGTTCGAGGCAACTCTACCATGGAATGTCCGATCGGACATGATGTCCTTCTCCTCGGACCAAAGTGGTCCGAGCCACCCTGACTGGCACTTCACCTCGGACAAGTCCGAGGCATCTCTTCCCTTGCCATCTTCACCTATACCCGATCGGACATGATGTGGTTTTCCATTGACTGAAACCTAAGTCCCAAACTTTGGCCTGCACGGGACCTCTTTCCCTTAGTCACTCTCTTTGGACACGTTCGAGCCAACACCTAGGAAACCTTGAGAGGTTTACCTCGAACACACTCGAGCCAAAATATCAAGAGGCTCCTCAAGCTAAGGTCCGATCAGACCTGTTGCTTTTATCCCTCGAACCAAAATCCAAACCCCTCCTTCAATCTTCTTGGACTTGGCTTCAAACCAATCTCTAGGGTCTTCAAACTGGGGTCTGAGCCAAGCAACCCTTAGACCAAATATTCTCTTCGGCGGGTGTATTTAACTTGATTATGGCACCTCTCAAGCAGTCCAATTTTTAACTGATGCATTGGGCTACCGCTAAGCTAGATCACCCAACTAATTCATGCCATTTGTCAATTTTATTGCCAAATCATCTTTTCAAATTTTTGGGATAACATTTGCCCCCCAAGTTTATTATATGATACATTCACATAATAAACTTTTTCTCCAGCTGACGTCATTATAAAAAATAATAATTGTTCATCTCCATGCAGCAGACCCACGATCACTGCAAAAATCCACCCATGATCGTGGAGAGAAACATAGTCCCAGAATGCCAAAGGTCCAAAAGTAAATAAAAAAAACCCACTTTTTTCCCTTTAAATAACCCCTCTTTACACACTCTTCTTCACACAAGCAAAAATCACACTTTCAAATAACTCTCATCTTCTTCCTTCTCTTTTGGCCGAAAACTCCAAGGATTTCCTTCTCCTTGCCGATTCCAAAAACTTAAGGGGAGCTCTTCATCTTCAAGCAATCTTCAAGCAAACCAAAGGTCCTCCAACCTTGAGTAAGTCTTCTTTTCCATGCCTTTTACATTATTATATATATATTTTTTTAAATTTCTAAGCCATGGCCGAAACCCCCATAGCCTTGCTTGTTCTTGAAATTCTTGTGAATGATTTGTACAATGTGTTAGCTTGTTGTCTTAATGATGTTTGTGGCATGGGCAACCCGAAATTACCTCTAATTTCATAGGAATTTCAAGAAAAATGGGCTATTTTGACATGAATATGAATATGGGTTTGGGGGTTTTTGATAGTATAATGGGTTTTCAAGAACATGAAGAAAGACTTTTCATTTCTATGGTTTGATCTTGTTTTTGTATGTGTGAATGAAGAAATGTGTTTGAAATAGGGATTTTAGGGCTTTGTTTACACGGTTTGGGTTTGAGGTAGGAGGAGTATATAGTTAGGGGCTTTGCCCACTTAGTTTGCCAAGAAAAAATCTGGGCATTAATGTGGTCCGATCGGACCACACATTGTCTTCTTTGGGATCCCATGTCCGATCGGACATGGTGAGTTGTTGTTTAGCCAATGCCCTTGGAGGCGTAGGATGTACCAAGCCTTCGGACATCACCATTCGAACCCCAAAGCGCACATTTCCCTGGACGAGCCGAACAAGCATATCCGTTCGGACCATTGACCAGTTATGTCCGATCGGACACTGAAAAATCTGGGTAAAATGCCACGCACTTACCATTTTTTGACAAGCCATGTCCGATCGGACACCTAGGGATAGGACACTCGCACGCCACCTCCTGGACCGCACCGCATGCTTCTCCTCGGGCGTATTACGTCCGAGCGGACATCCTGGGGGACTTCACGCTGGGCTCGCATGGAGGCAAGGCTGGACGTCTCCTCGGTCAGGTCGTGTCTGATCGGACTTCCTGTGATACTAACTTGGTGCTGGGCTCGCATGGATGTAAGGCTCCTTGATCTCCCTTGGCTGCTGAACGCCCCTTTGGTCACGCGTACTTGGCGTGTCTCGGCATCCGATCGGATGCACTAGGCAAGGCCACCTCCTATGGTCCATAATATGGTCCGATCGGACCATCCCTAACTTCCTAGGCTTCAGCCTTCTTTCCTATTTTTCAAATGCATACCCAATCCTTTGGCATGCATACTCATACACATAGGAAATTTAGCTTCATAAGAAAACCTCAAAAGTTTCCATTTACACAAACTGTAATAACATTCAACACCTCAAGTACTTTTTAGGCACTCTTGGTCATTAAAATTATTTTTTCCCTATGTGTTATATTTTTATAACTTAGACAAAATTTTCTAAGTATAAAAATAACTTTTATTTTCGATGAATTTTTTCTGTATGGTTACTCACCTCCCCATGCTTTATTCATTTTTGTAGATAAATCGCTCTGACTATAGGGGAGGTGACAATCATACGGACTCCGACACATCCGTCCCGCAAACAATCGAGACTCCTCTAAATAGCAATTCCTCACTAGACTCGTCTATCGGTTGCACTCCGGAGGACCGTCTTCGCCGCTTCAAGCAGATCCTCCCTCGCTCAGCTTTGTATCTTCTCCACGAGGAACAGTTCCTTCAACAAGTTTCTCAGTCGACGATGAGGGTGAAGCAATCCAACAGACTTCCTCAGGAACATGATCCACAGGTTGCCCGCAGGGCGGTGCAGAAGGTGGTAAAGCGCAATCACGCTCGCACTGCCATAGCTCCAGAAAAACCTTCTCAGAAATTTGCTACGGCGATCCAGGATTTGCCTTTCCAGAAGCCACGTAATGAAGGAGAAGAAGAACCTTCCTGGTTCATTGTTGATGCTTCAAAACTTAATCCTGCGCTGTTCCAAAAACACATTGAATCTTTAGGCTTGAGCGGGGAAAACGTGATATGTCCGGGCTCGCATCAAAGAGCCAATAGGCCCGGTGGAAGATACTGCGCCTGGTCCAGGCATCATGTGCACGCTGGAGCAACACTCCCGCTACACACCTATTTCTGGTCTGTAGCATATTACTTCAACGTCTCCCCATTCCAGATCGCACCGAATGGGATCCAAGCACTCTCTGCGTTGTACATCTTTTACTTTCTGCATGGTTGGGACGAGCCCACCCCTCATGAGGTGCATTACCTGTTTGATCTTAGGACCAATCCTTCCCACAACAACACAGGATTCTTCCACTTCTATCATAGGCAAAGGGGGGTTACTTATCTCAATTGTATTTCTCACAAATCAAACCCCGAGAAGTATCATAAAGAATACTTCCTTACATTAGACATTGAGGCCAACAACTTGGCCTTTACACGCTCGGGTCCATTCGAGCGGCCATTACCTACTAAAGGGATGTTTAAGCGGGCCCAGAAGTTGGCTAACATGAGTCTTAAAGAGAAGGATGTGAAAAAATTGGTCACCCTGGACCTTCTTCAGATGGTGGGTTTGGTGCCATGTGACCAAGATATGGCGGCGGAAAGTACCACCGGGGAGAACAACACGACTGATCAGTCCAACAAGGGCACGGAGCTGGTGACTGATCAGCTTTCTCCTGGACCTTCTCCGCTCTCTCGTAGACCTAGCGACTTAGTCATTAGAGAGCCCGAACCTCAGCGCAGATCTACTATCCCTGCTCAGCCTGGGAAAGGAAAGGCTATCCAGGTTGAGGGGGAACTTAGCTCATCCTCGGACGACGAGGATGAGTTCCTTGATCAGATCCTTAATGCAGGTAAAGCATGTCTAGTGAAAATAGGAATATTTTTGATAGCTTGGTGATTCGAGAATAACAAAATTGTAGTATACACTTGTACACGTTTCATTATGTTTAAATCTCTAACCACTTTGTGTTTTCCTCCTTTGCAGATTTAGACATGTTCAGAGAGTGCGTTGCTTCAAAGAGGAAAATTGGTGATGGAAGTGGCTCTATGCCTCCGCAGAAGATTCAGAAGGTAGTACCGCCCAGTCAAGGGAGGCAAACTGAGGGACCGACTACACTTCCGCCACTGACTCCCTCTTCGCTTCCTCCTTCTGCGAGCCTAACTCCTACTCACGAGGGTAGCTCGAGTGAAGTCTTTCGTACTGTTAGTGACCTAGGCAATGGACTTCTTGAGGAGATCGGCCATGATGCTTCAACGCTCCAAAGCTTAGAATCCTACCCTCGGCTTAGCGTTGAAGTCGTCTTGAAAAGAGGGCTTGCTCAACTGATGAAGGTAAGTATTTTTTCTTAAGACAATTTATTATTAGTATTTTTGCTTGTAATAACCTTTTTTCTTCCATGTAGTCGCTTGTCACCATCGGTCACGCTCAGCTCCGAGCGGTAGACTACAAGGAGTTGATCAAGGTGCTAAACGATCAACTGGTGGAGGCCAAATCCAAGCTGGAGCAAGCAGAGAGAACCGTAGCTGAACTGGATGAGTCTCTCAAGAAGCTTTCTGATGAGAACCAGCAGCAGGTTCAAAACAACAACTCCTTGATAGCCCAACTGAAGAAGCTGTCCCTCGAGAACAAGGGATTAGTTCGAGATAATGAGAGACTGATCAACGAAAACGAAGAGTTGAAACAAGAAAAGGAGCTTGATTTGATTCGCTTTGAAGAAGCCAGTTTTGACTGCTTTTATAAGGTCTGGAAGCTGAACAAACCTCTCAATCTTGATTGTTTCTCCAAGGAGGCTCAGGCAGAGGAGCTTGCCAGATGTGAAGCAAGGGCCGCTGAAGAAGCTGCCAATCCTCCTGCACTCACTCCCGCCTCCTCTACTTTATCATTCCGAGCGAGAGGGGTCGCTGATGCTGTGGAGGGGGTCGATCAACCCACTAGAGGAGCACGCCAGTGACTCCCTCTCATAGTTCATCATAGTTTGCTTTATTTTGTATTTTGTTGCTCAAACTAGTGAGCTATTTTGACACTTAGCACTTTACTCTTTCTTTGTCGACAACTTTAAACTTGTAAGTTTTTATTGTACATAGTAAAGTTCTTAGATGCCTTTAATTTCACATGAGTATTTAGTTTTCTAACTTAGGAATTTTTACCATCCCATAAGTCCATACTAAATATACTTCCTCATGCTCTTATTGCTCTAACTTTTATGAGCATAAATTTTATCATTACACGAATACCTGTTTGTAACTTAAATTTTTTTAAGAATTCTAAGTTACTTAAGCTTTGTAAAACAAGTAAGCTTAATGGCCATTTTAGACTTCCAAACTTACAAGTCAGCCCAAAAACAAATATATTTGCTCGTGCTCTTATTGCCTGTGTTGAAATACAGACCAGTATACCCTATGTGCCCCCCAAGTGATTGAGGGTTGATAAATCCTTGATCACTTGCTACTTGACTGAATTTGTCCGAGTAGTTACTACTCGTGAAACACATAAAATATATGAACATATTTCAGTAGTTGAGCACTACAAAAACATTATTTAAACGTTGGTCCTTCATGTCATGATACCGACCAGTTGAACACTGTCTGGTATACATTTACACTTAGCTTCTAGAAGACTTGTTTTGTTTAAATTATTATGACAGTTAGAACACTGCCAAGCAAAAATAATCAACACATATGCAAAATTTGTAGCAAGATTCGACCACGCTGCGCGTGGTCTCTTTTATTACTCGTAATAATAATTGACAAAATGTGTCTAACAACGAGTTCCAAACAAAATAACATTGTTCAAAATAATGTGACTGGGTAGAAAATGACCAGTTAAGCACTTGATACAAAGCTACTACTCTGCAAGCAGTATTTATTGATAATATTTTCTCAGGTGCTCGCCGTTCCAGTAGTTCCTGATCAGCTCTCCATTCAACCGAGCGAGCTTGTAGGTGCCGGGTGGTAAGACTTGCTCAATTTGATACGGTCCTTCCCAGTTTGGTCCTAGCACACCAGCTGCTGGGTCTCTAACAAACACCTTTCGTAGGACTAAATCTCCGACCTAGAACTTTCGATCTCGCACTCTGGAGTTGAAGTAGCGTGCCACCTTTTGTTGATGAGCAACTACTCTGAGGTTTGCCTCCTCTCTTCTCTCTTCGAGGAAGTCCAATGATTCTGCTAACAACTGATGGTTCTCCTCTTGGTTGTACACGACCCTTCTATGAGAGGGTGGGTCTATCTCCACAGGTAACATAGCTTCATACCCATATGTTAAAGAGAATGGGGTATGACCAATTGCCGTCCGAGCAGTAGTCCTATATGACCAAAGGACCTCTGGTAACTCTTCTGCCCAAGCACCCTTAGCTTGCTCCAGGCGCTTTTTTCAAGTGTCCTTCAATGTTTTGTTCACCGCTTCGACCTGCCCATTGGCTTGAGGATGGGCTACCGAGGAGAAACTTTTGGTTATGCCATGCCGAGTGCAAAAATCGGTAAATATGTCGCTGTCAAACTGGGTGCCATTGTCAGACACTATCTTCTTAGGTAGACCATAGCGACATATTATGTTTTTAACTACAAAGTCTAATACTTTCTTCGATGTGATCGTGGCTAATGGCTCGGCCTCAGTCCACTTAGTAAAATAATCTACCGCGACCACCGCAAACTGCACTCCTCCTCTTCCCTTGGGTAACTTCCCAATCAGATCAATCCCCCACACTGCAAAAGGCCACGGACTTTGCATTTGCTTCAAAACATTTGGGGGCGCTCTGGGCACTTTAGAAAATCTTTGGCATTTGTCACACTTTTTCACATATTCCATAGAGTCCTCGTTCATAGTAGGCCAGAAAAATCCTTGCCTCAAGATCTTTTTAGATAGACTCTGCCCCCCAGCATGATCTCCACAAAACCCCTCATGCACCTCAGCTAATAAGTTCTTTGACTGGTCGGGAGTTATGCACCTGAGTAGAGGTAAGGAGTATCCTCTCCTATACAACACTCCATCCACCATGGTGTATCTAGCAGCTTGCCTCATAACCTTCCTTGCTTCATTATGACCATCCGGTAGGGTCCCTTGCTCAAGGTAAGCAATGATGGGAGTCATCCAGGTGTCGGCTATCGTAATCGGCATGGCCTCTTGTCTATCAATGCTCGGCTCCGCCAAGTATTCTACTGGTACTATATTCAGAGTTTTGGCATCCTTTGCACTAGCAAGTTTTGCTAGAGCATCGGCATTGGAATTCTGCTCCCTTGGTACTAACTTGTTGGTATATTCCTCGAACTGGGCTAGCAAATCTTTGGTTTTGTTTAAGTATGCTACCATGCGTAGGCCCCTTGCCTGGTACTCCTCCAATACTTGATAAACCACCAATTGGGAATCACTATTTATCTCCACCGACCGGGCACGTACATCTCTAGCCAGTCGCAAGCCTGCTAAGAGGGCCTCATACTCCGCTTCATTGTTAGAAGCATTAAATCCGAATCTTAGTGCACAATGAATTCGGTGCTTCTCTGGTGTGACTAGTATAATTCCAGCTCCTGAATGGTGCTCATTCGACGATCCATCAACAAAAAGTTGCCAAGTAGGAATTTCTTCTTTTTGTTCAGTAACATTCTCCTGCTGCTCGGGGACCTCAGCGATTCCGGTGCATTCAGCAATGAAATCTGCCAAAGCTTGACCTTTAATAGCAGTCCTTTGTTGGTACTTGATTTCAAATTGGCCTAGCTCAACCGCCCATTTAAGTAGCCGACCAGACGACTCCGGCTTCTGTAAGACTTGGCGAAGAGGCTGGTCAGTAAGGACCTTGATGGGGTGTGCCTGGAAGTACGGCCACAATTTTCATGACGCAAGTACCAAGCAGTAAGCCAACTTCTCGATCATGGGGTATCGGGACTCCGCTCCTATCAATCGCTTGCTAACATAATATACCGGGTGCTGCACCTTATCCTCCTCACGTGCTAAGGCAGCACTAACAGCGTGTTCCGTGACTGCTAGATACATGAATAGGTCTTCTCCATCAACTGGCTTGGAAAGAACAGGAGGTTGGGCCAGATGCTCCTTTATCGCCTGGAAGGCTTGTTCACATTCTGCGGTCCACTCAAACTTCTTGCTCCCTTTAAGCAGGTTAAGGAACGAGACGCACTTGTCCGTCGACTTCGAAACGAACCTGCTTAAAGCTGCAATCCGCCCAGTCAAGCTTTGTACATCCTTTATTTTTGTTGGAGACTTCATCTCTATGAGAGCCTTGATCTTCTCTGGGTTTGCCTCTATTCCTCGGGAGTTAACAATAAACCCAAGGAATTTTCCAGAACCCACTCCAAATGAACACTTGAGGGGGTTTAATTTCATGTTATACTTCCTCAATATTGCAAAGCACTCCTCTAAGTCTCCCACGTGCCCCTCAGCTTCCTTTGACTTCACCAGCATATCATCTATGTATACTTCCATGCTCTTGCCGATTAAGTCACGAAACATACCATTCACCAAGCGTTGGTAGGTAGCTCCTGCATTCTTCAATCCGAAGGGCATCACTCTATAGCAATATAGCCCTATATCCGTTCGGAAGCTGGTATGCTCTTCATCAGGAGGATGCATGCTGATCTGATTGTACCCCGAATACGCATCCATGAAGGACAAGGTCTCGTGACCAGAGGTTGCATCTACCAACTGGTCTATTCTTGGTAAAGGAAAGCAATCCTTCAGGCACGCTTTGTTTAGATCAGTAAAATATATACAAGTCCTCCACTTTCCATTGGGTTTGGGCACCAAGACTGGGTTTGAAACCCAAGCTGGGTAGTATGCCTCTCTAATAAACCTGTTCTCCTTCAATCGCTCTACCTCCTCCTTAAGAGCCTTTGCTCGATCCTTGTCAAGCAACCTCCTCTTCTGCTGTACCGCTGGATATCTTTCGTCCACGTTGAGCACGTGGCTGATCACAGTTGGTGAGATACCCACCATATCCTTGTGAGACCAGGCGAAGACATCTTGATTCCTTCGCAAGAATGCTATCAGCTGTACTCTCACCTTAGCTTTCAACTTCTTCCCAATCTTGACCCCTCTTGTTGGGTCATTCTCATCTATAGGGACCTCCTCTAACTCCTCAGACGGTCCCACATCACTCTCATTATCCCCAAAGCGAGGATCAATATCTCTTCCCTCGCTTTGGGCAACACCCTATTTGGTGACTTTATCATCTGATGGGGTCTTCTGCTCTTTTAAACTAAGAGTGCTCTCCTGGCCACACTCCTCCAACATCTCTTCATCGTTCACTACTACAAGACTCTGGTCTACATCCATCTCATCCACTTCCTCTTTTTCAACACACACAATCATGTTGTTCTCCTTGGAACCTTTCTTCGCCTTAGCTATCGAGGCATTATAGCACTCTCTAGCTTCCCTTTGGTCTCCTTGGACACAGCCTATGCCAGCGCTGGTCGGGAACTTCATAGATAGGTGCCAAATTGAAACTACCGCATGCAAGTTGGTGAGTAATGGTCGACCAATAACCACATTGTAGGCGGATGGGCAGTCAACAATCAAAAACTCAGTCATCACGGTTTCATGCTTGGGGGCCTCTCCCGTCGTGACGGGTAACTTGATTGTCCCAGCTGATGACAGTCCTTCTCCAGTAAACCCATAAATGACGTGAGAGCAAGGCTTCAGGTCATTGACGGATAGCTTCATCTTTTCAAAAGAGGACTTATAAATAATGTTTACGGAGCTTCCCGTATCAACCAGACATCTTTTCACCTTCATATTAGCTATTTGGACTGTCACAACAAGAGGGTCATTGTGAGGATACCTCACGTGTTTAGCATCTTCTTCTGTGAAGGTGAGGGACTCACTTTCATATCTTGGGTTCTTTGATGGTCGTTCCTCCACCATCATAACCTCGGAGGTGGATGCCGCACCCAACTCATGACGAAGGGTGCAAGCATACCTCTCCCTTGCCTTGTTGCTATCCCCAGCAAGATGTGGCCCTCCACATATAGTATCTAATGTGAAGTCCATAGGTTCAGGTTGCAAAGGTGGGGACCGTTGCCGCTTGAAACCAGGATTATTGTTGCTCCCCTCTCCCTGGGTCTTCTCTGCCTTATACTTTTTTAATTTCTCCGACCGGAGGAGAAACTCTATCTCATCCTTAAGGTGATTACACTCATTCGTGTCGTGACCATAGTCTCCGTGGAAACGACAGAACTTGTTCTTATCCCTCTTACTCATCTCCTTCTTGATTGGTGGGGGTCTCCGGTAAGGGACCTCCTAATGACTGGCTAGATAGATCTCCGCTCGGGTTGCCGAAAGAGTGGTGTAGTTGGTGAATCGAGGTTCATACTTCGTTGGATTATCATTCGATCCCGACTTAGCCTTTTTCTCATTGCGGCGGTCAGACCCGTTATTCCCACGTTTCTTACTACCGCCTTGATCATTTCCGCTATCCTTTGGAGAATCATCTGATCCACTTGGGTTGTTCAACCCATTCTCTCCTTTCTCAATGGCATCATCCAACTTCATGTACTTATCTGCCCGGTCCAAAAACTGCTGTAAAGTTGAAATTGGATGGCGGTGGATGCTGTCCCACAAAGGACTTTGATAAATAATACCGGAAGAGATTGCTACCATTTTCCCTTCATCTCCAACTGCGGTAGCCCGATTGGCTTCTCTCATAAACCTTTGAATGTAGTTCTTGAGAGACTCATATTTTCCCTGCCTAATGTCCACCAAGTGGTTGGCATAAACAGGAGGGGTTCGGGCAGTACTGAACTGCCTGCAGAACTCCTTCCTAAAGCTCTCCCAAGAGGTGATGGAGTCAGGTTTGAACTTCCAGTACCACTCCTGGGAAGTGTCTGACAAGGTGGTGGGGAAGACTCTGCAGCGGTAGTCATCACTCACCCCAAGCAGCTCCATCTGATCTTCGAACTTTCCAACGTGTCTCACCGAGTCTGCCTTTTCTGTATAAACTGGCAATACCGCCGCTTTGTATTTCCTTGGTGGTTGGGCTGCTCTTATTCTAGCACAAAAAGGGCTACCACTTATGTGGTCTACCGGATCTATAACTGGTTCTTTTGACAAACTTTGTACTGCAGCCGTCAAAGCATCAAGCTGGGCTTGGATGCCCGGGGCCACTGCTAGGGACGCACCCTCGGGACCGCTTGGTCGGGCACTCCTATCCGGCGTACCATCATAGAGTATTTCTACTCGACTGGTGGGACGGATTGGCTCCTGCCCTTCGATGGGAACGGTCCTCCTTCTGTCATCAATGACGTCCCTTAGGTCCTTCTGAGCAGTGTTCTTTCCCAACTGGTCGAACACTGTACTCCGAGTCTTCTCGGAAGGTCTACTAGGTGGAGCGTGCTCTTTGCCATTACGCTGGTTGGGATGCCGTGGTAGCTTCCCCGTTTGAGCCGGTTGATCCTCTCCTCCTCGTCGGTTATTATTCTTCTCCTTCGACTGGTTGGTGTGGTGACTGTTAGCTTCATCACGCCCATGTCCATCTTTGAAGTGGGAAGTCTCTTTGCCACGATGAGCTTTGTTGTGCCCCTGCTCAGAAGGTGTTTTCTTACTGCCTGACTTATGACTCCCTGACCTGGAAGTCTCTGATCTGTGGCTCCTTGAGGGGGTCTTGGAGTTCCCCCTCTGGGTTGAGGCAGTGCGCGATCGGACTCCCTCTTCCTCATGACCAGGTGGGTTACCACCATTCCTGCCTGGCCTATCAGTTTTCTTATGACCAGCCTCTGTGGTTCTTGCCCCTGGGGTGGGTGTCACCCCAGGCGCAGCTTGAGCATTGGCTCGGGTCAATTGCGTAGCTGCCTCCAGAGCAAGTGCAGCTTCGCGATGTCACCTGTCGGCCTCCTCTTGCTGTCGACGGATCTCCTCGCTCCAAGCAGCTCCTATCTTATTTCTTGTTTTAGTATTATTAAAATTTTGTTAGAAGAGTTTGAATATCTTAAATATTCATCCATAGTGAAGTAGGTTCTGAGATTAAAATTGTGTGTTGCAGTGATAACAGAAGGTTGAGAATTGTGTGTTTTAGTGAAGTAGGTTCTGGAAAATATGTTTATGTGCTGCGGAGCTATAAGGAAGAACTTATTGTGTGTTGTTTGATTTGTTTGGCTTATTGTTCACAGATGATTAGATTACTATTATAGGGGAAATGCTGCTCGATTTTGTCTAGAATTATGTATTCTATTATTATATTTGTATTGTGTTGTGCTTATTTGATTAGATTGATAGATGTTTAGGTTACTAATATAAGGGTAAATGCTGTCCAATTTTTCGTATGCTTATATAGTTTTATTGTTTAATTTTTCATATACATAGGAAAAGATATGGATAGACATAGACGTTAGTTGAAGAAAGAGGTATGTATATATATAAATTTATAAAAAGTTTACAGTTTATTTATTATTAAAGTAGATATAATCAAATAATAATAATTAAATAATATATTGTACTTTATATTTTTTGTAGCTGAACACTCTGCCATATACACGAGCACAGATTAATAAAATGCGACAACAGCGGGCGAACGATATGGTGCCGATAGTTCAAAGTCATCGTCCCAAAAAATATGTTTTTATTGTTTATTTTTTCTATCTTACTATATGTCTAACTAGCTACTGTAATATTTGTTAATTTTGTATGTTTAACAACAAATATTACAATTTTGTATATTTAGCTAGCAAAAACATATTGGATACACATTTCAGTTTTATTAATGAAAATTCAAAATTTAAATTTGCATATAATTTAGATTTTTTAATTAATATATTTAATTCTATTTAAAAAAAATTAATATATTCTATTAATTAATATATTGAAAATAATTATTTATTTTTTTTAAAAAAAATACAAAAACCAATGATGACTCGTTATATGAGTCATTGAATGTCTACAAAGTCTCCCCATGGGAGACGTTGTAGGTACCTATGACGTCTCCTATGGGGAGACTTTGTAGAAATCCAACGTCTCCCCCTGGGAGACGTCATAGGGCCACTTTAGATGGCTCCTGCAACAACGTCTCCCCTAGGGGGAGACATTAAATGTCTACAATGTCTCCCCCATATAGCTATTAAATGCATATTTTGTTGTAGTGTAGGATGAGCGGCGATCAGCTTGGGTATTAATTTTTTCTTGGTTGTAAGAATTATACATTATGTGGTAGGTTGTTTATGTATATGGGTTTGTTCTATGAATGCATATGATATTTAGCTTTTTTTTTATCCAACTGCCCTCGCTCTCAAATCATTCATACAAGAAATGCTTTGTTTTCATTAAGAAAAAGTTGTTATTTAGTGTAAGAGCTTAGTAAAACTTTATCTTATATGTTGCTTTGTAATTATAACCAAGTTTTACTTGTTATATTTCAAATGAAACTTATTAGTTTGTAAATACAGTAGTTATTAGTTGCATTAATTTCTAAACTTTTTAAGTATAATTAACTTAGAACTTATAATCGTAGTTTTATACTCTGAATTCTGCTTAAAATTTGTATTGTATTAATCACAAATAAATAAGAAATTTTAGATTTTATATTTTGTTTGAAAGAGTAATGGGAAAAAATTTCTTATTTATTGTGCATTTGAGGATTATTCTAGCCATCTACTAATGTGTATCTTATATATATAGAATGGCGGTTCCTACATAATGGTTGTCTCATATTTCAGCATAAGGCATCATATCATAGGATGCCGGTTTTCAACCAACATATGGGTGTTTGTATGATGGCTTATATTCGACGTTATGTATTAATTTTCTAATAGTAATTTCAAAATGAATAATGATATGTGTATCAAAACATTACATCAACTAACGTGGTACTTGTTGTCCGTATTTTCACCACGAGACATGTGAAAATTATGAGTAATTAATGACAAGATAAGTCATGAGGTACTCGGAGTGTGAACTCCTCCACGAAACCTAAACCGACCAAGGTGTGGATGTCTCTAGGTGAGGCCACGCCTTGAGGTCTATCCTCGAGGCGAGGATGTCTCCAGGTGAGGCCACGTCCTAAGGAGTTCTCTTCACTTGCCCATCACCTAGGTCTAGGATTCTGGTCCTCTGACTAGAAGCAACTACCAGGTGTCAGTCACTGTAGGTATGGGCCACCAGAAGATCATCTGACAACTTTTGGTAAGCCTCGATTAGTGGTGTCGAGTTCGTACCCTCGACAATTGGCATTTCCCACAACGCTGTTTGACATGGGTAAACGTGCGCCGCACCCTGAGTGTCAGAGACATGTTCCCCATAAAGTTGGTACACAACTTTCTGCAATGGGCCCCGTGCAATCCGCCTAGGTCGTAGTCTCTATTTAGTGCAACCATTTTGTATTAATTCAGCATTAATACCCCATAATGGGGGAGTTTGTATTAATGATTGATGATTAACGTTAATGACCTCAACCTCTATAAATAGTGATGCAGTATCTCCTTGTAGAGGGTCAAAAATTTAGAGAGAGAAACTTTGTAACTCAGTGCAATATATACGCTGTCTGAGAACCACCATTGAAACTTGCTCAAACAAGCTTCAAGCTCACTAAATACCAAAGACTCATGGACTAGAGATCTTTTATAGCCTGAACCACGTAAAATCCTTGTGTTATTTTCTATTATTTTCTTTACACTCTCAGATTAGGTTGATAGCGAAAAAGACAGTCAACATTTTGGAGTATTTGTTGAGAGCTTGAAGAAAGCTTGAAGAACATAGTCATGGTGACCACTCGAAGAAACACACCAAACAATGTAGCTCCTCCCTGGGATGGTGGAAGACTATGACAAAAATGTCGAATATGACTGTAACACCCTGGTTACCCCAGAACAGTTACAGTGAACCAGAAATTTGAGTCGCTACCCGAGTCCTTTGGTTAAAAACGTGATCTAAGTGTTATTAACAGGCTAAGGTGAAAAACCAGTAAAAAGGAAAGGGTACATTTCATTAAGTAAATAAACTACTCATGAGCTATTCAAAACGTTTACAAGTTGTTTACAATACAAAATGGTCGCTATCGTTTCAAATTTACAATCCCCGCCGACCTAAGCGGCAAAAATAGGGTAAACCCCTAGTCCCTCTGAGAACTCCCTGACCGTGGTGGTCAAGCGGCCAAATATGTACACAACACCGCCTAAGCTCTCCACTCAAGGTTGGGCGAGCTTCTCTTTCCCTTTACCTGCACCACATAGCACCCATGAGCCAAGGCCCAGCAAGAAAACACAATAAAGCATGATATAATATCAACAGTGATCATAATTATCATTCAGGACTATCAGTCCAAAACAGATAGGTGACAGTTGCAAAAGTCACAAAAGCGGGTACAGCTCCCTTTAGCCATGTGACGATAGGGTCACCAGGGCTTAACTGATAAGTGGTTCTTTCGTAAGTTTGATCAGGATAGGTGTATGGTGAATGGTCACCAACATAACCTTCCTCCCGACTCTAGAGTCGTAACTATGGAACAGCGTTCCCCAGCCATGTGACAAACAGTCACCGGGGCCCTATGCCCTGGCTCTGAGTGCTAGTCTTAGACTATTTAAGCGCTTATAAGTTCATCGACCTTAGGGTCGGTCCAACATTAATGCCATAGAGCCATTCAATGTTGATATCGATTAGATCTAATCTTCATTCGGCCTTGCATTTAGAGTGCTTATGCCGTTTCTGACCTTTAGGTCAGTGTCCCTGACTAGTCAGTGCCATACACAAGTAATCAACATTCACTAGCATTTAAAATGTAATCCATGTCCACATTTATCAACCAACATGCCTCAATACCAAACCTGCATGTCACATATACACAGGGTGCAGTTCTCTTACCTCAGGTTCGAGCGAGAAATACAACAAGGACGACCCCTGAGAACGATCAATCTTTTAGTTCCTTAGCGGTTACCTAGTCACAACCAATGATAACCTCCATTAATAGGAATCCACATAAATAGGGTCTTAACATAAGCATCACTCTCGGGACCTCGAAACATGCCGACACGGTGAGTAGATTCGATCCCGGACCTTAAGGATTGAAACCCCAAGTCAAAAACCCTTAAAAACACTCAAAACGGGACTTAGAAGGAACAGGGTAGCGCTACAGCGCTCAACCCCTAGCGCCCCAGCGCTATACTCAGAACCACCCATATGCCAAAAATCCTCCTGAGGAGCGATGTAGCGCCCTAGGGTGGGCGCTATTGCGCTACCTCCAGACCCAAACTCCCCTGAACCGGCCTTCTTCAACTCCTTCGATTCTAACTCGATTTCCAAGCTTCCAAATCCTATTCTTGATGCCAAATGAACCCAAAAACCACTCTAACACACCCCAAACATCACAAGCATGGGAACCCTAACCAAAACCCCCAACAAAACCAAGAATTCACCTTAGAAATCTCAGCTGCAAAACAGAACCAGAACAGGGCAAACCAAAGAAATCCATGGTTAGAAACTTACCCAAAGCTCAGCTTATGATGCTCTTCAATGGTGGAACACACTCCCAAACTCCCAAGGCTTGCTTCCCAAGCTAGAATCCTCAAAATTGGTTCAAAAACCACAAAGAAAAGTGAAGAGAAGAAGGTACGGGAGAACTCTTAGGCATGTTCTGTTTTTCCACTATCTTCTTCAGCTATCAAAGGATATATCTATCCTAGGGGTGAAATGTCCACTTTACCCCTAGGTCAATTAATAGTTTCTAAAGGCTCCCAAGGGCATATTTGGTACTTCCCTCCTATCTCGTTAATCATAATTAATGCTCTCCAATTCCTGCTATTCTCAATAATCGCAAACACCAATAATTCACACCCTGTTACCCTTTAATACCCGGTAACGCTCTAATCATTAAAATCACCCCGAGACTCAACCCAAGCCCCGACACTTAAACCTGTTGCGACTAAATCGCTAATCAATATTCTAAGATCGTCTCATGCCAAATAGCTCGAACAAACCCACATTATAATGTGGTCTCAACACATATCATCGACACGCATACAATTATACAATTATACTCTCAACGAGCCAAATGACCATCACACCCCTGTAATTAAAATGTGGACCCATATGCATGCATTTATCATCATGTTATAATTTAATTCACATATACATGCATAATATCATTTAATAGCTTAATTAAACAAGTATGGCCCTCCCGGCCTACTAATCCCGTCATTAAACCACATTAGGGAATCTGGGGCATTACAATGATGGCGTAGACAATGGAGGCGACGACGAGTATTATGAGGATGAGTATCCTCAGCCCATGGACGCGGAGGAAATGCTAGAAGCGGTGGCACTTTGCGACCAGGTTGCCACTCAACAGCAGAAAATCAAAACCCAAGGGGCAGTATCGCCACCCTACAAGAGATGGTTAATGCCATGAGGGCTACTCTGGCAGGCCAAGGGCTGCGAGTGGACCCTCATGGGGAAGTACCAACTAGGCAGCCAGCTGGCGTGCAACCTGTGCACCCAGCTAGAATGCCATGTATCGACCCAACCGGTGTGCCTCCCGAGCACCCGGCTGATGTGGTGCGAGATCTTCCAGTTGGTGTGCCCCCCGTGTACCCAGCTAGAGTTGGCACCCAACCTGTGCCACAAGATCGTGGCAAAGGTAAGGTCGACAACAACCCTGCTCCTAAGAAAAAGAAGGCTCGTTGAGCATCCAAAGATAACCAGACCCCGAGGCCAACTAGTAGGGATAAAGACCTAGGTGCCTGAGGACACCGCCAGGTCGTTAGCGCCCGTGGAGTCCAGGGCATTCCGCCCAGGCACGCCAATACAGATCGCGCGAGGCCTAGAGGTGGTGTCCCCTGAGCACCTCGCCATCACCATAGGAACAATGGCCAAGGAGCCAACAGGCGAAACCTCTCCGTTAATAGGGAACGCGACATCAACGTCTTGGTTAACAATGAAAATATTGAGTCTGACAGGGAAACAGAATTAGCATACCTCGAGGGCAATGGTGCATTCTGAGGTCAAACTGACCTACGAGATGGCCTGAATACTCGTATGTGTAACAAGGCTTTTTGGGGCGAACCAAATAGGAAGGACCAATCATGGAATGCCCTGGTTACTCCAAGACCGTTACTGTGAACTTTGAACCGTGCTTAACTCGCTAATCGAGTGCTTTGGTTATAAACGTGCATCTAGGTGTTATTAATAGGTTAAGGTGAAAAATCAATCAGAAAGGAAAGGATATTTTTTTTTTAAACATAAAATTGTTCATGGGCCCATAAAAGCGTTTACAAGTTATTTACAATCCAAAATGGTCATTACAGTGTAAAACTACAACCTGCCGACCTAAGCGGCAAAAATAGGGTTAACCCCCTAGTTCCTCCAAGAAACTCCTTGGTCGTGGTGGTCAAGCGACCACATATGTACAAATCGCCACCTAAGCTCTCTACTCAAGGCTGGGTGAGTTTTTCTTTCCCTTTACCTGAACCACATAGCACTCATGAGCCAAGGCTCAGCTGGAAAACTCATTAATGCATGTATATAATATCAAATGATGATCATGATAATCATACAAGACTTATAGCCCTAAACAGATGAGTAACGGATGTGTAAGTTACTAATGTGGGTTCCGCACCCTTCCCAAATGAGTGACCGGGCCACTAGCTTAAACCAGATGAGTGACTGATGAGCAAGTGACCAATGTAAACCAAATGAGTGACCATAGAGTCACTAGTGTGGGTTTCGTACCCTTAGCCATGTGACGATGCAGTCGCTTGGGCCTTCTGGCCCTGGCTCTGAGTGACTAGTCATGGAACTAGACAAGCATTTTTAGTTTTCATCAAACTTGGGGTCGATCCCGCATTAATGCTCATGATGAGTCATTCAATGTTGATGTCGATTAGATCTAAATCTTTTCGGCTCTTCATTCATGAAACTTATGCCGCTCCTGACTCATAGGTCAATAACATACGACCAATGCTCAGTACTACTATCGAACTTGACTAATAAGTCACAGCTTCACAGTCAGTTCTGTCACCACTGCCGATTCTGACCAATAAGTCAGTGCCATTCACAAGTAAGCAAGATTTGCTAAGCATTTGATATGCAATCAATGTCCACATTTAGACACTCAACATGCATCATGAATAACCGTGCATGTCACATATGGGGTGCAGTTTTCTTACCTCTGATTCGAGCGTGAATTAGTAAAAGAACGACCCTTGAGAACAATCAGCATTTTAGTTCCTTGATGGTCACCTAGTCATAACCAATTATGGGATTCCATAAATAAAATGAATAATAGAGGTTCTCGAACCAAGACCTAGCCTTCAGGACATCGAATCCTACTAAACCGGGTAGTAGGAACGATCCCGAGGCCTAAGGTTTGAATCCCCACGACAAAAGTTCATTTCTGGCCAAAATGCCAATAAGGGTCGCGGCCCTACACCACCATGTCACGGCCCGCCTCCTCAAATAGAAGCGACCACACTCCAATCCCTCAACACGCGCCACGGCCCTCCTTCACCATGTCGTGGCCCAACGGCCCCTTCAGCTCCACCCTTCCTCTTCAACAAGCATGGGTCGCAGCGCTCTAGAACAGAGTCGCGGCCCCACCTGAAACTCATCCAAAAACCCTTGTTTTTCCCTTCCGAACTCATTTCAAAAACCCATTAAAACACTCCCAATATCACAAAGCAAAGCTACCAACTATCACCACAACTTATCCACTATATAACCAACAAAACCTAAGCCTTAAACCAATCAAAACCTCATCAAATTCCCATTACAATGATCAAAACTCCAATCTCAAAACTAACATAAAAACACAGCAAGGAACCATAAACTTGAACTAAAACCTTACCTTAAACTTGAATTGAATCCTCTTCAATGGCTGAACACTAGCCTAAGACCTCAAGCTTTAAATCTCCAAGTTTGAATCCCCAAACTTGCTTCAAAATTCAAAGGAAATGAGAAGAGAAAGAGATGATCGTGAGGGAGGTAAGAAAGAGCTTTGTTTTGGTTATGTTTTTTCTACAGCCATCCACTTAATATAACCTAGGTCAAATGACCAAAATACCGCCATACCTAACTCACCTCTTAACAGCCCCCAAGGGCAAAATCGTCATTTCTCGTCTATCTCGTTAATCATAATTAACATCCTCCAATTCCCTTCATTCTCAAATACTATTTAAATCAAATCCCATTACCCTTTAATTCCCGGTAATGATCTAATCACCAAATTACCCAAGAACTCACCCCGAGCCCCGAACTAAACCCAGTCATGACCAAACCGATAACTTGTATTCAAAGATCGTCTCATGCCGAAAAGCTTGAATAAATCCACATTATAATGTGGCCTAAATCATAATTCACCAACATGCATACAAATATATGATTACGCCCTCAATGGGCTAAATTACCAAAAATGCCCCTAACATGATATGTGGACCCACATGCATGCACTTATCATCATATTATAATATAATTCACATAAACATGCATATAATAATTTAATGGCATAATAAATCAATTATGGCCCTCCCATCCTACTTATCCAACCATTAAACCTCATTAAGGATTTCAAGGCATTACAAGTCAGACTTCTGGGACAGTCTCAACACCCTAAAGAGGGATAACCCGACACAAAGTGTCAACCAAGATCGCGACCCCCTCACGAAGTTAAAGAGCTTAAAAAGGAACATGCTCAGATTGGCCTAAGGACAAGGCCATGAATTCGACTCAGAGGATGAGGATGGGGAACCATGCGCCCCTCATATTGTGGAAGCCCTGTTACCACAGGGTTCTAAGATGCATGCCATCACTTCTTATGATGGCAACACGGATCCCACCGACCACCTTTCGAAGTTCAATAGGTTGATGTCGTTGCATCGCGTCTCTAAAGATGCTAAGTGTCATGTGTTCCCGTTAACCCTGATGAAACCAGCAGATGAATGGTTCAAGAAGCACAAGCCGGGATCCATTCATTCATGGCAGCAACTGTCGTCTTCATTCCAAAAATAGTTCATAGCTGCTAGGAAGGTGATCTTTGAGGTCAATGCTTTGGCCAACATATAGCAGAAACCCTTTGAGACCTTCAAAGCTTACCCCAGGCGCTTCAAGGAGGAAGCTGCCAAGACCAAGAGTGTAACACCCTGAATAGCTAAGACCGCTACACTGTGTACTTATAAAGGTGCAGGACTTGTTAATCAAGTCATTTAGTTAAAAATGTGTTTGATAAAATCATTAACGCGCTAGGGTTAAAAGGTTTTGGTCTCAAAAGATACTTTTTCATACAATTAAACATTTTATACATGGGATCCCAAAAGAAACAGCATTTAAAAGGTCTGTTTACAAAATTTCCAGTGTACAGACAACCACTAGCCATTCTAAAGGAAAATTTTCAGTACAGGTGCAGTAAAAAGCCGTCGCTTCAATTCTTGGAAACTGTCCTCACACTTCTCTGACCAAACGAACTCCTGGTTCTTTCTTGTCAATTCTGTCAGTGGTGAGGAAATCTTTGAAAATCCCTCTACAAACCGCCTATAATAGCCTGCCAACCTAAGAAAACTCCACACCTCTGAGGCGTTCCTTGGCCTCGGCCAATCTCTCACTGCTTCCACCTTGGACGGATCCACCTTAATCCCTTCTGCACCAACTATATGCACAAGGAAAGTTACCTCTGGAAACCAAAACTCACACTTCTTAAACTTAGCGTATAACTGATGCTCCCTTAGTCTCTGTAAGACCTGTCAAAGATGTCGCTCAAGCTCTGCCTCTGAACTGGAGTATACCAAGATGTCGTCGATGAAGACAATGACGAACTGATCCAAGAAATCCTTGAACACCCTATTCATTAGATCCATGAAAGCTGCTGGGGCATTGGTCAAACCAAAATACACGACCAAGAATTTGTAATGTCCATACCGCGTTCGGAAGGCCGTCTTCGGTATGTCCTCATCCTTGATCCTCAATTGGTGATAACCAGATCAAATATCAATATTTGAGAACACCATCTTTCCCTGCAGCTGATCAAACAAGTCATTAATCCTTGGTAGGGGGTACTTATTCTTAATAGTCAACTTGTTCAATTCCCTGTAGTCTATGCACATCCTCAAAGTCTCGTCCTTCTTCTTAACAAACAAAACTGGAGTGCCCCATGGTGAGTAACTAGGTCTGATGAATCCTAAATCCAGAAGTTCCTGCAGTTGTATCTTCAGTTCCTTCAACTCTGCTGGTGCCAACCTATATGGTGCTCTTGATACTGGCTCTGTCCCAAGTGCTAACTCAATAACAAACTGAATTTCCCTGTGTGGCGGCAATCCCGGTAGCTCCTCAGGGAATACATCCAAAAACTCACAAACCACCCTGGTCTCTCTCAGCCCTGCTGGCAACATCTTGGTAGTGTCCACCACACTAGCCATAAAACTTATACATCCACCCTGTAACAAGTCTCTGGCTCTCAATGCAGAAATCATGGGTACGTGGGGTCCACACACCACACCCACAAAGACAAAAGGACCCTCACCCTCAGGTTCAAAAGTCACCATCTTCTTCCTGCAGTCAATGGTAGCCCCATATCTGACCAACCAATCCATCCCTAAGATCATATCGAAATCCTCCATATCTAGCTCAATCAAGTCAACTGAAAGCTCCCTACTATCAACCATCACTGACATTGCTCTAATCCATCTCCTAGAAACTACCAGTTCCCCAGTAGGCAATAAAGTCCCAAACCCCGCAGTTCGATACTCACTAGGTCTACACAGTCTATCAGTCACTTTACTAGAAACAAAGGAATGTGTAGCACCAGAATCAACCAATACAGAAAAAGGAGAGTCGGCGCTAGAAAGCTGACCTGTCACTACCAAGGGACTAGCCTCGGCCTCTGCCTGCGTCAAGGTGAACACTCGAGCTGGAGTCAAGCTGTCCACCTTTCCTGCTTCCCTTTTCTTCAGTGTTGGGCAATCCTTCTTGAGGTTCCCCACCGTGCCACATACATAGCAATCCTTGGCCCGACATTCACCCTGATGGCGTCTTCTACACCTCGGGCACTCCGGATAACTCCTCCATGGTTCACCGCCGCCCTAACCTCCTCGACCCCTCCTATCAGGACCAGCAGCGATCAAAGTGTCAGGGGTTTTTCTCTTGAAATCACTGGTGCCTTCGCCCCTACCTGACCCAGAATAAGGAGGCACCACCATGCGACCCTCGCGCCTCAAAACACTTTCCTTCCAAATTTTGTTCTCCGCTTCCTTAGCGGTAAGAGCCTTCTCAACAGCCTGGGCATAAGTTGTTCCTCCAGGTACCGTTGTAATCCTAACATCCCGGGCTATCATAGTATTAAGTCCCCTAATAAACCTGTCTTGCCTAGCTGCATCTGTAGGCACAAGGTGTGGTGCGAACTTCGCGAGTCCATCAAATTTCAGGGCGTATTCTGTAACTGTCATGCTGCCCTAAACCAATCCTACGAACTCATTAACCTTTGCTGCCCTGATGGCAACATTATAATACTTCTGACTAAAAAAATCTTTAAATCCTTCCCAACTCAATGCAGTGACATCCCTGGTTTATGAGGCCACCTCCCACAAGATGCGGGCATCCTCTCTCAACATATATGTGGCACATGCCACTCTGTCATGTCCCTTTATCCTCATGAAATCCAATATAGTAGTAATCATAGTCATCCATTGCTCGGCCTTCAATGTAGCCGGTCCTCCCTCAAAGATTGGGGGCTGCTGCTTCCTGAACCGCTCATATAACGACTCTCACCTGTTCCCAACCTCCCCTAGCTGTATAACTAGTACCACTGTAGGTGGTAAAATAGGGGCAGCACTCCCTGATGGAGCTTGCTGTCGCAACAAGCGAATATGTTCATCTTGATTCTGCAATCGCGCTTGCATATCTGCCATAAGTTGCTGCCAATTCTCAGGGACTGGTGGAGGAATCTGGCCTTGATCATCACCTCTGGTCCCAGTCCTAGTGTCGGCTAGTCGCGTAGATTTTCTTGGACGCATAGCTATCCAAGTTAATCTGCAATCAACGACTCGACAATCAGACCATGATGACAGGGTAAAAGCTTTTCCAAAATCCACCAAAGAATTATAACCAATCACAAACAATCAGAATATAGGCATTTATCCACATGCACCGGCTGCTGATAAGCATGCCCCAACATTACCACACAACAGCTAAGGTAAAAGCATTCACCCATACACAATATGCAATTAATCATCCAAATATTCATTTACATGCACAACGATGCTAATAAGCATGCCTTAATATTTTCATACAGTAGTCAAGGGCCAGGCCCTATCAGTATCTCATGCTTCCTATTAATCCAATAAATAACAACATTCATAATTCAGTCAAGACATAAAAGCATATATGCACACATACACATTACCAAACCCTGAATCGAGCTTGTCTCTAGCAGCAAATGTACATGTCCAGCTGGTCTTCAGGAACCCTTAAACCTACGATGCTCTGATACCAAGTAGTAACGCCCTGGATAGCCAAGACCATTACACTATGTACTTATAAAGGTGCATGACTTGCTAATCAAGTCACTTAGTTAAAAACGTGTTACTGAAACCATTAATGTGCTAAGGTTAAAAGAGTTTGGTCTCAAAAAGGTACATTTCATAAAATTAAACATTTTACACATGGGATCCCAAAAAGGAACAACGTTCAAAAGTCAGTTTACAAAATTTCCAAAGTTTAAACAATCATTAGCCACTCTAAGGAAAAACAGATGTTTCTGGTTCCTGTCTCACTCTCAACCGTGGCGGCTGAGCAGCTGTTCATGTACATTCTGCACTCAAAGCTCTCCTAATCAGGGCTGATCAAGCTTGCACTTGCCTTTACCTACACCACATAGCATCCGTGAGCCAAGGCCCAGCAAGAAAACATATCATATTACATAACAAGCAATAATAATATTTGGATAACCCTTTAAGCACGTTCATACACTTAACATACCACAATATTCACAAAGCATGGAGATTCAACCAAAGATTCAGCTAGTCATCACCCAACTATTCAGCATAACAATCCACCAAACAATAATAGCAAACAAATCATATAATGGTCAGGGTCGACACTTAAGGTCGCACCCTCTATTTACCCCACTAACTCGGGCCCGCTTAAACCGAGCTAAGTGCATAACAAGCTGTCCTCAGCTACCAGTGGCCGAGCCGTGCCCTATGCGCTAGTGTAAACTTCTGCACTCTTAGGTCGTTGGTTTACTGTTTACATGGCTTAATACCATCCTTTACAAAGCATG
Organism: Humulus lupulus; assembly: GCF_963169125.1. NCBI lineage: Eukaryota > Viridiplantae > Streptophyta > Magnoliopsida > Rosales > Cannabaceae > Humulus > Humulus lupulus. Next base: position 33,064,585 of record NC_084799.1, read on the forward strand.
CAAAATAGGTAACCCATAGTCCCATTATAATTCCACAACCGGGTGCAGTTTTCTTATCTTTAATTTCCAAGTTTACAGATTATGAGCAACGCCCCTCGAGCACGATCTGCTTCCCGAGCCTTAGCATAAAACCTATTCACAACCAAGATAGGAAGTACCATTAACCATCACATTAATATTTCCGGATAGAGTTCTAGCTTCCGGGACATCGAATTCTACCAAACACGGTGGTGGAATCGATCCCGAGCACCCTAGGTTAGGTTCCCGCTTTTAAAACCTCCAAAAGATCAAAAATACCCTTAAGGGTTGCGGCCCTTGAAACCAAGCTGCGAACTGCCCCTGAAACAGAGGCTAAGCCTCTCTGAAGACAGACACGTGTCGCGACCCTGGCCTGTGGCGCCGCGGCGCTTCCCCACTGCAGAGCCTCCTTGGCTCTTCTTTGCTTCGCAGGGCCGCAGCGCTCTAGAACAGAGTCGCGGCCCAATCCTTCGTGCCCAGAAAATCCACCATTCCTAACATCCCAACCTTGTTCAAAACCACCCAAAGCACCCTAATACCAAAACCCATTGATCACAAGACTTTTAACATGATTCTAGCAACATAATCCAACAGAAACCCAACTTAAAAACTCTGGGATACCCAAAGGTTGAAGCAATCCCACTGGTCGCTGATGCTCAGCCTTAACCTGCTGACATGTCAAACATCTAGACACATACTCTACTACATCCTTCTTCATCCCGTGCCACCAATATAATGTCCGTAAATCCTGATACATCTTCGTGGTACCCGGATGAAATGAGTATGGTGTAGTGTGAGACTCATCCAATATCTCTCGTCTAATCCCCTCATCTGCCGAAACACATATCCGTCCCTGATATCGTAGCAAACCTGCCTCAGAAACTGAATAATCCTTAGTTGTCCCCGCTAAGGCATGCTGCCTAACTTCCTGCAACTGCGCATCCACTAACTGACCATCCTTAATCCGCTCTAACAGAGTCGACTGCAAAGTGATATTGGCTAACTAGCCTACCACCAATTCTATCTTTGCCTTGACCATCTCATCAGCCAATTCCCTCGAGATCTGGGTGGAACCATACAATTGTCCTGGGCCCCTCCGGCTCAACGCATCTGCCACCACGTTGGCATTTCCAAGATGGTAAAGGATATCACAGTCATAATCCTTAACCAACTCCAACCAACGTCTCTACCTCATATTCAGATCCTTCTGGGTGAAGAAATACTTCTGACTCTTATGATCAGTGTATATCTCGCACTTCTCTCCATACAGATAATGACGCCAAACCATCAGTGCGAATACCACTGCTGCTAACTCCAAATCATGAGTCGGATATCGCTGCTCATACTCCTTCAGCTGTCGAGATGCATAGGCTATAACTTTCTCATTCTGCATCAGCACGCAGCCTAAACCCATCCTCGACGCATCACAATAGACCACAAACTTTCCTTCCTCCGATGGAAGACTCAACACAGGTGCAGAAATAAGCCATCGCTTCAATTCTTGAAAGTTGTTCGCACACTTCTCTTTCCAAACAAACTTCTGATTCTTTCTTGTCAACTCTGTCATTGGTGAAGAAATCTTTGAGAACCCTTCAACAAATCGTCTGTAATAACCTGCCAACCCAAGGAAACTCCGCACCTCTGAGGCGTTCCTCGGCCTCGGCCAATCCCTTACTACTTCAACCTTGGACGGATCTACCTTAATTCCTTCTGCCCCGACTATGTGTCCAAGGAAAGTCACCTCCGGCAACCAAAACTCGCACTTCTTAAACTTAATGTACAACTGATGCTCCCTCAACCTCTGCAAAACCTGTCAGAGATGTTGCTCATGCTCTGCCTCTGAACTGGAGTAAACCAAGACGTCGTCGATGAAGACAATAACGAACTGATCCAAGAAGTCCTTGAACACCCTATTCATCAGATCCATGAAAGCTGCTGGGGCGTTGGTCAGACCAAAAGACATGACCAAGAATTCATAATGCCCATATCGTGTCCGAAAAGCCGTCTTCGGTATATCCTCATCTTTGATCCTCAGCTGGTGATAACCAGATCGAAGATCAATCTTTGAGAACATCGTCTTACCTTGCAGCTGATCAAACAAGTCATCAATCCTTGGTAGAGGGTACTTATTCTTGATAGTCAACTTGTTCAATTCTCTGTAATTGATGCACATCCTCAAAGTCTCGTCCTTCTTCTTAACGAACAACATTGGAGCACCCCAAGGAGAATAACTAGGCCTGATAAACCCCAAATCCAGAAGTTCTTGCAACTGTATCTTCAACTCTTTCAGCTCTGCTGGTGCCATCCTGTACGGTGTCCTTGATACTGGTTCTGTCCCTGGTGCTAACTCGATCTCAAACTGAATCTCCCTGCACGATGGCAACCCTGGTAGATCCTCAGGGAATACATCCAAAAACTCACACACCAATCTGGTCTTTCCCGGCCCTTCTGGCATAACTCTAGCAGTATCCACTACACTGGCCAAAAAACCTATGCATCCCCCTGCAACAAGTCTCTGCTCTCAATGTCGAAATCATAGGTGCATGGGGTCTAGACACCACACCCACAAAGACAAAAGGGTCCTCGCCCTCAGGCTCAAAAGTAACCATCTTCTTCCTACAATCAATCGTAGCTCCATACATGGCCAACCAATCCATCCCTAAGATCATATCGAAATCCTCCAAATCTAACTCAATCAGATCCACCGAGAGTTCCCTACTATCAACCATCACTAGCAGTGCCCTAATCCATCTCCTAGAAACTACCAGTTCCCCTGAAGGAAATAAAGTCCTAAACTCTGCAGTCCGATACTCACTAGGTCTACACAATCTATCAATCACTCTACTAGAAACGTGTAGCACCAGAATCAATCAACACTGTAAAAGGAAAGCCAGCGCTAGAAAGCTGACCTGTCACTACCGAGGGACTAGCCCCAGCCTCTGCCTAAGTCAAGGTGAATACTCGAGCTAGAGTCAAGCTATCCACCTTTCCCGCTTCACCTTTCTTCACCGTTGGGCAGTCTTTCCTGAGATGCCCTACTGCCCCGCACACAAAGCATGCCTTGGCCCGAGACTCGCCCAGATGGCATCTTCTACACCTCGGGCACTCTGGATAGGTCCGCCATGCCTCGCCGCCACCCTGACGGCCACCCTGACCACCCCAACCCCTCCTATTAGGACCAGCAGCGGTCGAATTGTCAGGAGTTTTTCTCTTGAAGTCACTGGGGCCTCCGCCCCTACCTGTCCCTGAAAAAGGAGGCACCGCTCTGCGGCCCTCGCGCCTCACTGCGCTCTCCCTCCATATCTTATTCTCCGCTTCCTCAGCGGTAAGAGCCTTCTCAACGGCCTGGGCATAAGTTGTTCCTCCAGGTACCGTTGTGATCCTGACATCCCGGGCTATCATAGCATTAAGCCCCCTGATAAAACGATCTTGCCTAGCAGCATCAGTAGGCACAAGATCTGGTGCAAACTTTGCAAGCCTATCAAACTTCAGAGCATATTCAGTAACAGTCATATTGCCCTGCACAAGACTCACGAACTCATTAACCTTTGCTGCTCTGACAGCAACATTGTAATACTTCTGGCTAAATAAATCTTTGAAGCCTTCCCAACTCAATGTGGTAACATCCCTGGTCTGCGATGCCACTTCCTACCAGATGCGGGCATCCTCCCTCAACATATAAGTGGCGTAAGCCACTCTATCATGCCCCCCAATTCTCATAAAATCCAGAATTGTAGTGATCATAGTTAGCCACTACTCGGCTTTCAACGGATCCGGTCCACCCTCAAAAATTGCGGGTTGCTGCTTCCTGAAATGCTCATATAATGGTTCCCATCTGTTACCAACCTCCCCTGACTGCATAGCTGGTACCACTGCAGGTGGTACAATAGGGGCAGCACTCCCTGATGGAGCCTGCTGTCGCAGAATACGGATCTGCTCATCCTGACTCTGTAATCGAGCCTGCATATCAGCCATTAACTGCTGCCAGTTCTCAGGGACTCGCGGAGGGTTCTGGCCCTGATCATCACTACCGGTCCCAGACCTAGTGTCGGCTAGTCGTGTAGACTTTCTTGGACGCATAGCTATCCAAGTCAATCTGCAAATAACGACTCGGCAGTCAGACCATGATGACAGGGTAAAATCTTCTCCAAAATTCATCAATAGAGCATATCCAACCACAACCAATCAACATATAAGCATCCATTCTCATGCACTGGCTGCTAATAAGCAAGCCTCCAATCTCATTACACAATAATTATAGAACATGCATTCATCCATGCACAATATATAATTAATCATCAAAATATTCATTTACATGCACAACGATGTTAATAAACATGCCTCAATATTTCCACACAGCAGTCAAGGGTCAGGCCCTATCAGTATCTCATGCTTCCTAGTAATCCAATAAATAACAAAATTCATAGCTCATCTCAGGCACATAAGCACATATATACACATTACCGAACCCTGATTTGAGCTTGTCTCTAGCAGCGAATATACATGTCCAGCCTGTCTTCAGGAACCCTTAAACCTAGGACGCTCTGATACCAAGTTGTAACGCCCTAGATAGCCAAGACCGCTACACTGTGTACTTATAAAGGTGCAAGACTTGCTAATTAAGTCATTATTTTAAAAACATGTCAGTAAACATGTAAGAGCTAGGGTTTAAAAGGTTTTGGTCTTAAAGACTCATTTTATATAATTAAACTATTACAGACACGGGATCCCAAAAGAAAACAGAGTTTACAGACTCCCAAAGGTACATGAGTAATCATTAGCCAAACTAGGGCAAAATAGACAGTCTTTGGGTCACGCGTCCCTGCCTAAACCTCAACCATGGCGGCTGAGCAACTAGCTATGTACATTCCACTCGCTGAGCTCTCCAATCAGGGCTGATCCAACTTGCCATTGCCTTTAACTGCACCACGTAGCACCCGTGAGCCAAGGCCCAGCAAGAAAACATCATATACAACACAATCAATGATATCAAACAGTTAAGTCATCAAGCATGATTTCTCATCAATTAATTCAACACATATACCCAAATTCAAGATGCAATCAATCACTCATATCACATAATATTTAGGGCTGACGAATTAGGCCGCACCCTCTGTTTAACCCACTAACTTCGGCCCGCTTAAACCGAGCTCAGTGCATAATAAGTTGTCCTCGACTACCAGTGGCCGAGCCGCGCCCTGTGCGCTAATGAAACCCTTGGCACCCTTAGGTCGTTGGTTCACTAAATAAATTGCATGGCATAATACCATCATTTCAAGCCTTTACAATAGGGAACCCTTAGTCCCGTCACATATATTCAACCAGGTGCAGTTTTCTTACATTTAGTCTGTACGGTTATTGATTATGAGCAACGCCCCTCAAGCACGATCCGTTCCTGAGCCTAAGCGTGTATCACCTAGTCACAACCAAAGTATAGGGTTCCATTAATATTCAAATATAGGTTTCCGGTTACAAAACTAACTCCCGGGGATCCGAATTCCACCAATTACGGTGGTGAAACCAATCCCGAGCAAACTAGACCACATTCCCATGCCTAAAATCCTCAAAAGTTCATGTGCACAACCAAGGGCTGTGGCCCTTGAAGCTTAGCCACGGCCCTAGCCTCAAAACAGAACCAAGGCCAACCTGAACAAAGACGCACACCGCGACCCTTGCTTTGGGTGCCGCAGTGCCCACCCTTGGCCGAGCCTCCTTGGCCTTTCTTCATCCTAGGGCCGCAGCGCTCTAGAACAGAGCCGCGGCCCTTCCCTTCATGCCCAGAAAACCCACCATTTCAAAACTCAAAACCTCAGCCAAAACCACCCCTAAGTTCCCTACTTCAACACCCAACATTTCCACAACTTATTACACAACTTATGCTACACATTTCAACAGAAATTCAGTCTAAAGAAACTATAGAAATCTCACTTTCAATTCTTGAAACTCTAAGAACTTAAACACCCAATTTAACCAGCCAAAAACTCAAACCCAAATCATCAATTCATGAATTAAAGATTACCTTCTTGATAGAACCCTTCCTCTAACCAAAACTCAGTTGATTCCTAATGATTTCCCAGCTCAATTCCACCTTAAACAATAGTTGGACAGCACTTCAATAACCAATTGATACACAGAGTTAAACTTTAGAAAAAACACATGGATTAACCCTTACCTTAGTCTTGATTTAGTCCTGGATTGTTTCTTGAGCTAAGCCTCAAAGTCCAGCTTAATTTCCCAGCTCAAAGGTCCCAAATTTCCCTCTGTTTTCCTTTGGATTCTCACTTAGCTTCTTCCCTTTGTTTTCCTTGAGAGAGAGAAGAAAGAGCTGAGAGAAAGGAGTTTAGGTCGGTTTATCTTTTCCTTCTAAGGGTTTCCTTATGTTTGTCTTACCCACTAAGTTAATTCCCAAAGCTCGGGGTGCCGGAACCGTCCCCGAGGGCAAAATGGTAAAATCCCCCAATATTCCCGCCTAGACATCCTAACCTCAAATATATCTCCATATATTTATTTTCATAACCCAATAGTATAAATAGCTACCCGATACCTAAAATACCCCTGACTTGTCCAAAGTCATATTTTAAGTCTCGTTGTAACTTTTCCCACCATTTGACCCTAAGATCGTCTCGAGTCGTGCCCTGCAAACCTACCCACATAATAATGTGGTTCTCACATTTATCACATATTTATTTCATATTATCATAAAAACATTACTAAACATATAATTACACATTTAAATCACATAATAATCCAATAATGCCATCCTGGCACACTAATCAAGGCCCTTAAGCCTCTTTAGCGAATTTGGGTCGTTACAGCACCCGTGAGCCAAGGCCCAGCAAGAAAGCATAATATCATAACACAAGTACTAATAATAATCATAACCCCTTTAAGCATGTTTATGTTAGGAAAAATAATATTGCCTCAATGGAAATGGTAAGATAATATTACAACTCTAGACAATATATTACAAATAAATATTGATTGATTAAAAAGTGTTACAACTCTATGACAAAAGATACATGTAAATATAAAGAAAGAGGTAGAAGATGATAGAAATAGAAAATACAACTCAAAGACAAAATATACAAATAAACTAGAAGTAGTATAATGAAAAGATATAGATAAGATTACAACTCTAAAACAAAAGATACATGTAAAAGAGTGAATAATAGAAGAAAAGAAAAGCAATAGAATAAAAGAATAAGAATAAGAACAATGAACAAAGAACTCCCACTCACACAACCAAAGTGAAGAGTATTGGGGATCACCAACTTGAACAAGGTTTGAAACCTTTGTCCAAAAGCCTATTTCCCCCTATCTCAAGCACTAAGGGATCTCTCACAGATTTTGGAAATGCTTTCTGGAATAATCAAGCCTCAAGGTGTTTCTAGCCAAGTGCTCTAGTGGATAGAAATGGTGTGTCTTACAAGTGAGCATTAGGCTCCTATTTACAGAGTTTAGAGACACCCTTTGAATTTCAAATTCCACCAACCCCCATGGTTGTTACCAATGATTAATTGGGTGTTTTATGGAATTAAAATAGAGATTTGGGAGTTACTTGGTTGTTGGAAACGTTCAAAATTGGATTAAAACCGAATTAGTATGAATCTGTCAGCCACTAGTGCCGCGGCCCTTGGTCAGTTTCAGCAACCAATTTTTTAAGTTTTTTCCAAAACGTTCCAATTTATTCCCACTTGATTTTGTAACTTCCATACACAATATGGGAGTTAAAATCACATCTCTATCAACCATTTCTCATATGGCTTTAAGAAATTCATCTCAATATTGTGTAACAACAAATCTACACAATAATGGGTGATATTTAGGAGTTACAAATTTGTGATGAATTTGTAACACCAAATATGTTACATGTTTGGATATTTCACATATATCCAAATAATGTAACTCTCTATTATATGTTACAATATGTGACACTCTATGTCACATTTATTTAATCTAAAACATTATATTATAAAATAAAATAATATTACATTATATTATATTATAAAATAATATAACAGTTTAAACATTTAGCAATCCCTAATAAACATATAACTCATTGACATAAACATGAATCACAAGCTAACAATTAGCCATTCAACATATCATATTCAACAATCAACTATAACAACCAGATTACACAATAAATAGGGTCGACACCCTTAGGTCGCACCCTCTGTTTGCCCCACTGACTCTGGCCCGCTTAAACCGAGCTAAGTGCATAATAAGCTGTCCTCAGCTACCAATGGCCGAGCCGCGCCCTGTGCGCTAATGTAAACTTCGGCACTCTTAGGTCGTTTATCTACTATTCACATGGCATAATACCATCCTCTATAAGGCATACAAATTAGGGAACCCTTAGTCCCATTATGAATCCACAACTGGGTGCAATTTCCTTACCTTTAATTTACAACCGCTTTGGTTAAGTGAAATGCCCCGTGAACACGATCCGTCACCCGAGCCCTAGCTTTAACCTAGTAACAACCAAGATAAGGGATTCCATTAATATTCGAATAAAGGTTTATGGGTAAAGTTCTAGCTTCCAGGACATCGAATTCCACCAAGCACGGTGGTGGAATCGATCCCGAGCACCCTAGGTTAGGTTCCCACGCTTAAAACCTCCAAATAACCAAAAATGCCCTTAAGGGCCGCGGCCCTAAAGACATGCACCGCAGCCCGCCCCCTAAAACAGAGGGTAGGCCTCTCTGACCACAGACACGCGCCGCGGCTTTGCCCCGTGGTGCCGCAGCGCTCCCCTACTGCAGAGCCTCTTTGGCTCTTCTTTGCTTCGCAGGGCCCCGGCTCTGTTCTAGCCCTCGTGCCTAGAAAATCCACCATCCCTAACATCCCAACCTTGCTCAAAACCACCCCAAAGCACCCTAATTCCAAAATCCATTGATCACAAAACTTCTAACATGATTCTAGCAACAAAATCCAGCAGAAACCTAGCTTAAAATCTCATTGAAATCCCACTTTAATTTCTGAAACCCAGAAACTCAAGAACATAAAAACTAGCAATGAAACACCAGAATTCAACCATTAGATCATGGATTCAAGCTTACCTCCACTGCAGAATCAACTCCCTTACGATTTCTAAGCTAAAACTCAAGCTTTCTAGCTTCAATTCAGTCCTTAAATTTCAAATCCATAAACACTTTAAAGCCCAGCCAAAACACAAAATTCTAATGATCAAGAGTATGATTCAGTGCTGGTTGAATCCCTTAGTTAAGACTGAGCTAATCCCTCAAAACTTCAGCTCAAATCACAGAATTACAGTTGAATCTCCTTAGGTTTCAGTAGTTTTCTTGAGAGAGAGAAGAGAAGAAAGAAAGGAACAAAAATGGTCGGTTTTGGTTTTTGTTCTACTGTTTTCTATTTTAATTAGTCTAACCTTAGTTAATTAAGTCAATCCTGAGGCTCGGGGTACCGGAAACATCCTCGAGGGAAAAATGGTAAAATTTTCCAATATTCCCGCCTAAGCTTCATAACCTCAAATATATCTCCAATTATTTATTTTCATAACCCGATAACTCAAATAATCATCTAATACCTGAAATATCCCTTGTCTTGCCCCAAGTCAAGTATTAAGCCCCGTTGTGACTTTCCCGCTAACTAGCTCCCTAGGATTGCCTCAAGTCGCATGCTGCAGATTTACCCACATAATAATGTGGTTCTCACAAATATAACATATAATCACATTTACATTCATATAGCCATACAAGCATACTTATCTTATAATCACACCTTAAATTAATAAATACACACACATAAGCCACTTATGCCCTCCCGGCACACTAATCAAGGCCCTTAAGCCATATTAGTGATTTTGGGTCGTTACAAAGAGGGTCGACAACGACCAGTAGCTGATGGCCTTGCAAGATTTCATCTATTTAGGATCCCCGTTATGGGATGACCACCAGCGGAGAGGGTGTCGTAGGCTCGATGACATCATTCGTTGAGCACAAGAATATATTAACTGGGAAGATGCCCAGATCAGAGCATTTGGTGGACCTGCCACCTTTCACGCTCTAAAGACACCAAGCCCTGTAGCTTCGGGGACCCAATATCTGCCTTACAATCCTTTCCAACCGAGTGTGGCGGGTGCCTAGTTCAGTCCAATTTTCCTGCGAGCTGGATTTAGTGTAGTGCCAACCGCTGGTTTTAGTGACGCTCCGACAGGATATGAAGCAACACCCACTGGATACATTGCTTATTAGCCTGAATTCAGTGCTGGAGTTATTGCACCAACCCAGTCAGACCCCTAGCAGCAATAGACGTTAGGGCAGGGGCAAGGGCAGAAAGCCCAAAGGAAATGGGACAGTGCAGATAGGACAGGGAGTTGCCCCCGACGAGAAGTATGTCTCGCAGTACTCTGAGTACACTAACTTAGTGGACTCTCACGAAAACATCTTTTTTCCCACAGAACAACACATCCATTACCGGAAGCCACAGTCCATGCGGAGAGATAGGTAAAGGCGAGATCCTAGCAAATTTTTCCGTTTTCATAACGATGTGGGGCACCACACAAATGAGTGCCGCCAGCTAAAGGATGAGATCGAAAACCTCATCAAACTGGGACACCACCACCAATATGCTCGGGTTAGAGCACGCCAAGCTCAATCCCCGGCTGTGGGAGCACCCACATAGCCCGCAGCTCCCCATGCTCCGGTTATAATGTCCGCAGCTCCACAACAGCAGATCATCTACAGACCTCCCCCGTTGAATGGGCGAGTGGGGACTGTCTCTAGAAGACCCCACTTGGGGGGCATGTAACGCCCTGGATAGCCAAGACCATTACACTATGTATTTCAAATAGTGTTGGACTTGCTAATCAATTCATTTGGATATAAACGTGTAACTAAGCGTAACTGACGAATTAGGGTTTAAAATTTTGATCATAGGAATAGTGATTTTCATTTAAAAGTTTGAGTCTGTACATGGGATCCCTAAATAAGTGTTTACAAGGCATTTACAACTCTAAAAGTAATTACAACATAAGCTGGCCTAAGTGGAAAAACTAAAGTTTGGATATAGTCCTTGTTGAATCCTCGGTCATGGCAGTCGAGCGGCTGCAAATGTACAGGCCACCCCTAAAGTTCTCCAACTCATGGCTGGTCTAGTTTCCCCTTTCCCTTACATGCACCACATAGCACCCGTGAGCCAAGGCTCAGCAAGAAAAATTAAATCAACAAATTCAAATAAGTACCAGAATATAAACAACAAGTTTAGCAGTGGCAACCCTGCTCAAACAAACATGTAACGTCCCAAATTTCCTAATAAGACTTAGGGACTTGATTAGGGGGCCAGAACGACAATTTATGGAAATTATATGTTTATGTGATATATATATATATATGCGTGTAAGTATGTGATTATGTGAGTTATATGATAATATAACTAGATATTCATGTTTAGGTGTATTAAATATGCATGTGGGCTTGTTTCTTATTAGAAGGGAAATTTTTGTAATTTGGCATGTTATGGGTATATTTGGAATATATGTGCATATATATGATATATGTGTGAGACCACATTATTATGTGGATACATTTGGGTTACTTGGCACGAGGCGATCCTAGGGAGCAAGTTAGCGGCAAAGTCACAACGGGACTTAATACCCGACTCGGGGTGAGTCAATGAGTATTTTAGGAATCTAGTAAATTTCCGGGTTATCGGGTAATGGGAATAAATATTCGAGAATATATTTGGAGTTAGTGAAATTAGGAGGGAATATCAGAGATTTTGACCATTTTGCCCTTGAGGACGTTTTTGGTACCCCGAGCCTCGGGATTTGCTTAAGTTTACTTGAACCTTAAGTAAACCACACAAAATACAAACACTCAACTCTCTCTTTCTCTCCCAACTAAATCTCTCTATCTCTCTCTAAACTTTTGGTGTGGATTTCTTGAGGAAACTAAGGGGATTAAAGGCTGAAAACTTGGGAAATTGAAGGCTTGAATCTAGGATTGGATTGTTGCAGCTAGGAGATCATTTAAACACAGATGAGGTAAGCTTTAGTCCCCATTTAGTTGAATTCTGTCATGATTTTCTAGAGTTCTTGAGGTGTTCTTGAGCTTTGTGGCTCAATTGGTTGATTGTGAGTTTCAGTGAGTTTTTAGTCAAGTTTTAGGTTGGGTTTTGTTGCTGGTATTATGTTGATGTTGTTCTGGGGATGGTTTTGGTAGAATTTGGCTAAGGAGAAAACTGAGAATTCTGGTTTCATAGGGTCGTTCTGCGGCCCTGTTCTTGGGGCATCGTGACCCGTGTGAACCCAGGGCCCAGGAGGAGTTTATGTTTCATAGGCACGCCGCGACTATCATGAGCAAGTTGCGGCCCATGTCTCAAATTCCAGACAGGGGGCTTTTCTATTTTGGGAGGCGCACCACAACCCTTAGGGTCAAGTCGTGGCCCGCCTGGGAAACTTTGGCCAGGTTAGGTTTTGAGTAATGGGAACTCAAACCTAAGCGCTCGGGATCGATTCTACTACCCAGTTTAGTAGAATTCGAGGTCCCAAAGGCTAGGACTCAGTACAGAAGCCTTTATTTACTCGATATTGATGAATATCATTTATTTGGTTATGACTAGGGTACCGCTAGGGCTCGAGAAAGGATCATCCTCGATGTTCGTTCTTATTATTACATTGTACTTGGACCCGAGGTAAGAAAATTGCACCCAATACGTGATATATGTGACTAGGGCTTGGCCAGATTGTTGATTATAACTATCAATAGGGCTCGGCCCCTGAGAATGAACATGATTTAGATTATTCTTGAATGCTTTGTATCTGGATAATTATTTAATGAATGCTTGCCTTGTTTGCATAGGTAGGGCTCAGCCCCGTTAAGGAACATGGTTATTACTGTGTTTGTGTTTGATTGGTTAAGATACCATGATTTATATGTATGCATACTTGTATTGTCAGAAGTATGCTTATTTGTATCTGCATTTTTTTATCTGGTTATCTAAATGTCTGATCAAAGCCTTGACTTATTAGTCAAGGGCAGAAATAGCGCTGGTGCTGGTCGAGAGGCTTACGCCCAATCAGGGACGTACTATTACGTTGGCAGACCCTATGTTCGTTGGAAAACAAAAGCGCTTGGCTAGCTCTATGGCTAGTTACTCAGAGCTAAGGGCAAGGGCCCCAGGTGACTCTATGGTCACACAGCTAGGTCATAGGGCCCCTGGTTGACTCTATGGTCATCTATTCAGAGCAGCGGGCCCTAAAATGATCCAATGATCATTTATTTGTAATTGTATGCACGCATGAGTAGGTTATTACTGTTGCGCATGCTAGATATATATTTTGGAAATATGTATTTACTGTTCATGCACATGTTTAAGTTTTCTTGCTGAGCCTTGGCTCACGAGTGCTATGTAGTGCAGGTAAGGGGAAAGGAAAGCTAGACCAGCCATGAGATGGGGAGCTTCGGTGGTGGTGTGTACATATGCAGCTGCTCGTCCACCATGACCGAGGATATCTCAGAGGAACTAGGGTTGTACCCCTTATTTTGCCGCTTAGGTCGGGCTGGTTGTAACTTTTGATTTGCATTTACCCTTTTAAACATTTGTTTGTAACATTTTACGATCCCATGTATGTATGAAACTATTAAATGAAAAGTCAATGTTCCTTGACCAAATTTTTTAACCCTAACCCTTGACATTAACCTTAGTTACACGTTTATAACAAAACGACTTGATTAGCAAGTCTAACACTATTTAAAGTACACAGTGTAACGATCCAGGATTAGGAGGACATTACAAAACATATAGCTCAACATAAACAAGCAACGAGTTAGAAAAGTGCAGTAAGCACTTCTAATTATTTAGGTGGCATTCGAGCTAGCTAAGTACATATCGCACTCCCAAGTTGCCCTAACCAAATGGCCTGGTTCCGCATGCTTATTGTCGTCCCCGACGCCCTTAGATCAAGCTTTCAGATTAGATATAATTAAATATATAGATTTCATAACGCACAATCATATGGAGCATATACAAGGATGCCTAACCAGATAATCACAAGTACAATCATAGTCATATTCATTAATAGGGACCGAGCCATGATTACAACCAGGGTGCAGTTTTCTTACCTCGAGTACCGAGTAGATAATGTATGGCGATCCCAAGCGCGATCCCTACTTTTGAGGTATAACCTAGTCACAACGCAATAACGGTAATCATCAAGATCTAAAGTAATTAAAGCTTCGAAATTACTTACTAGCCTCCGGGATCTCGAATTCTACGAAAACGGGTAATAGAAATGTAACGCCCTGATTACTCCAAGACTGTTACTGTGGACTTTAAATTGTGCTTAACTCTCTAAACGATTCGTTAGGTTATAATCATTCATCTAGGTGTTATTAACAGGCCCGAGTAAAAATCTCGGTCAAAAGGAATGGATATATTTTAATTAAAAGCGTTAAACTGTACATGGGCCCATAAAAGTATTTACGAAGTTATTTACAATCCAAAATGGTCATTATAGTATAAAAGTTACAACCCGCAGACCTCAGCGGCCAAAATAGGGTTAAACCTTAGTTCCCCTGAGAAACACCTTGGTAGTGGTGGTCAAGCGACCGCATATGTACACATCACCACCTAAGCTCTCCACTCAAGGCTGGGTGAGCTTTTCTTTTCCTTCACCTGCACCACATAGCACCCGTGAGCCAAAGCTTAGCAAGAAAACTTATTATTGCATGTATGTAATATTTAATAAATGATCACGTAATCATTTTGGGGCTTGCAACCTTATTCAGATAGGTGACTAATGAGTCACACTCTGGATAGGTGACTAATGAGTCACACTCTGGGATCTGCACCCTAAGCCATGTGACGTTTCAGTCATCTGAGCCTTTTGGCCCCGCCTCTAAGTAACTAACCTTTATACTAGACCAGCGCTTTAGTTTACTTCGACCTATAGGTTAGTCAAGCATTTCATGCTCACTTTGATTAGATCTAATCATTTTGACCTGCGTTTAACACATTAATTCCTCTCTTGACTCATAAGCCAATACCATACGACCAGTGCTCAGTACTACTGCCGATCATGACTGATAAATCAATACTTCACGACCAGTACTAACACCAATGTCGTTTCTGACAAATAAGTAAGTACCATTCACAAATAAGCAAAGTTGCTAAGCATTTACAACGCAATCAATGTCCATATATAGAGCACTCAACATGCCTCATCAATAACCATGCATGTCACATACTGGGTGCAATTTTCTTACCTCAGGCTCGAGCGTAAAATTATTTAAGAACGACCCTTGAGTGTGGTCCTGACCTCAGGCACTTAGCGGTAACCTAATCATAACCAAATACAATAATCTCATAATATGCAATCCTTAAAAATAAACTCTGAGACCTATTCAAAGGAATGACTAAGAATAGAGCACGAAGTTATCAAGGAAAAAAAATAAAAAAGAGAATGGTCGGGAAGATACTCACCAACCCTGGAGAAGTCGAGGATCAAGGTCGTATTACGGGTTGAAAACCCGTTCGTGAAAAAGAAGGCATCCTTTGTTGGGGTTTCATGCCCTAATTAAAAGTCAATTTGTTTGTAATCTCATTTTAATTATCAATAAAAGAATAGAAATCATTTTTGACTTGGTAAATCACTTTGCTAACATGTTTTATTTTCATGATTATTTGTTTAATATAAACTTCTATTAATCATATAGCTAATCATATTTATAGTGATGTAATCACAGTGAAATATAAATATGATTATATGTTCAAAATAAGTTAGTCCTAAGATTAGTCAATGCAGAGGATTTACACTGACTTGTCAATCTACGATATGATCTACTTACACATTGCAATGTTATGTTCTTTCCAGAACATTAGCAAAGTAGATAAGATCATATGTATTTGTTACATAGGACTGGACCAATATTGACAGTATATAGAATAAGTAAACATACCATTATTATATATTCTAGTCATATCATATAGTTGACCATAGATCAATTCAATCTCAATTCTGAGTGGTTAGTATTCTAACTGATTGTATTATTTGAGTTCTTTGACTTGTTCGTTACCAGCATACCCTACGGACTAGCCCATACTTACATCGTGGGAACTCGGTAGTATAATTGAGTAGGAGTGTTAACCATAGATATTAACATCTATAGCTTCTGATGAAAAAGTAAAATGATGGTTTCCTTTTAGTTTGGTTCAAGGTGCTAAATGATAGAGAACTCATTTTAGTAATTAATATTAGTTTACTGGAATATCATTTACAAGGAACTAAGTGTTTTAAGGATAAAATACAATGAAGGGTAAAACGATATTTTAGTCTACTCTCATTGTAGACCGTCTATAGAGGATTGAGTGACAATTATGGTTGTAAGAATGGATAATTAATAACATATCTATATTTGTTATAGAGTGTTCTATGAATTCAATAGTGCAATTCTGAGTCTTTAGTGGAGTCACGATGAATTAATAAGTTAGTAAATTTATTTGTTAAAATTATGATAACTTATTGGAGCTTGATTTCATAGGCCCATGTTCCCCACTGTACCTTGGATAAAATCATCTAGATAGTCTCAATTAATTTATTTAAATATCAATTAGAATTATCAAAGTTGACCAGATCAATTTTGAATAGTTTCACAAAATTATAAAATTTAGAGAAGAAAAGAGATTTTAGGGCAGATTTACTAATTAAGACAAGTTGGTGTCTAAATTAATAAATAAGTTTGAATCATGGTTCAAATTATAAATGATTAATTTGATAAAGGATTTAATTAATTAATCAATAGAAAATAATACAAGCCTTTATTTTAAGTCCAATGGGCTTATAATTAAATGGGAAATTTCACGGGCCTAAAGTATTGGGGTTTTATGCCCTAATTAAAGCTCAAATTCTTTGTAATCTCATTTTATTATCAATAAAAGAATAGAAATCATTTTTTCACTTGGTTAATCACTTTGCTCACATGTTTTATTTTCATGATTATTTGTTTAATATAAACTTCTATTAAATCTCAATCATATAGCTAATCTTATTTATAGTGACGTAATCACAGTGGAATATAAATATTATTATATGTTCAAAATAAGTTAGTCCTAAGATTAGTCAGTGCATACGATTTACACTGACTTGCCAATCTATGATATGATCTACTTACACATTATAGTGTTATGTTCTTTCCAGAACATTAGCAAAGTAGATAAGATCAGATGTATTTGTTACATCAGACAGGACCGATATTGACAGTTGATAAGATAAGTAAACATATCGTTATTATCTATTCTAGTCATATCATATAGTTGACCATAGGTCAATTCAATCTCAATTCTGAGTGGTTAGTATTCTAACTGATTGTATTATTTGAGTTTTTTGACTTGTTCGTTACCAGCTTAACCTACGGACTAGCCCATACTTACATCTTGGGAATTCGGTAGTATAATTTAGTGGGAGTGCTAATCATAGATATGAACATCTATAGCTTCTGATGAAGAAGTAAAATGATGGTTTCCTTTTAGTTTGGTTCAAGGTGTTAAATGATAGAGATCTCATTTCAGTAATTAAATTAGTTTACTGAAATCTCATTTACAAGGAACTAAGTGTTTTAAGGATAAAATACGATGAGGGGTAAAACGGTATTTTAGTCCTATCTCATTGTAGACCGTCGATAGAGGATTGAGTAACAATTATGGTTGTAACACTGGATAATTAATAGCGTATCTATATTTGTTATAGAGCGTTCTATGAATTCAAGAGTGCAATTCCGAGTCTATAGTGGAGTCACGAGGAATTGATAAGTTAGTAAATTTATTTGTTAGATTTATGATAACTTATTGGAGCTTGACTTCATAGGCCCATGGTCCCCATTGTACCTTGGATAAAATCATCTAGATAGTCTCAATTAATTGATTTAATTATCAATTAGAATTATCAAAGTTGACCAGGTCAATTTTTGATAGTTTCACATAGTTGTGTAATTTTGAGAAGAAAAGAGAAATTATGACAGATTTATTAATTAAGATAAATTGGTATCTAAATTAATAAATAAGTTTAAATCAAGGTTCAAATTATAAATAATTAATTTGATAAAGGATTTAAATAATTATTTAATTAATTAAATCAATAGAAAATAATACATGCCTTGATTTTAAGTCCAATGGGCTTATCATCAAATGTGAAATTTCACAGGCCTAAAGCCCATGATAATTTTGACCTAGGGCTTCAAAATTGATATTATTTTATTGATTTTTTAATTAAATTAAATGGCCTAATTGAGTCTATAAAAGGGGTGCTTGGAGAGAAGTCAAAACATAAGTTTAATCACTGGTTTTCTGATAGTTTTAGATTCTATCTAAACACAAGTCTTTTTCTAAGCCTCTTTGTTATTTTCTCTTCTTCTCTCTATATCTATCTCATGTGTTGAGAATTGCCTACACTAGTCTAGGTGGTTCTAAGGATACATTGGAAGATTGTGAAGAAAATATAAGATCGGTTCAGTTTCTTGATAATACTTTGCAACAGAGAGGATACAAGAGTTAGAGAAACTAAAGGAATGACTCTTTAATTCCGCTGCGTATACTGTAAGTATTCTATTCTTTGTTTCTCTTTGAATTCAATTTTAGAAACATGTTTTAGGCTATCTCGTATTAATTTGTTTAATATTAGATATACATGAAAATAAATAAAGATCCTGTATAAGTTTCCCTAAAATAAAGCCCATGAGAATTTCGACCTAATGGCTGATATTATCTATTATTTTATTGATTTTTCATTTATTAAAATAAATGGCCTAAATGAGTCTATAAAATGAATGCTAAGTGAGAGTTGAAAACATATGATTGAGACAATCAGAATATCTATTTTGATGCTTTAGGGTTTTAGATTCTCTCTACAGCATAAGTCATTTTCTAAGCCTCAATATTCTCTTCTATTCTTCTTCTTTTTGTATCTATCTCATGTGTTTAGAATTGTCCACTCTAGTCTAGGTGATTCTAAGGATATTTTGGAAGACTGTGAAGAAATTTGAAGATCGGTTCAGTTTCTTGGTGATACCATGCAACAGAAAGGATTCAAGGGTTAGAGAAACTGAAGGAATGACTAATACATTCTGCGGTGTATAATGTAAGTGTTCTTATCATTATTTCAGTTTGAATTCAATTATAGAAACATGTTCTAGTTTGTCTTATATTAATGTGTTTAATATATGATTTATATGAAAATAAACAAGATCATGTATAAGTTTTCCCAACATCCTTGTAGTCCCGAGAATAATACTCGTTGTGGTGGGGAGCCTTGTAGTCGAGGGATGAATTGGCGTACTTTATCAAAGCGTAGTACCCACCATGATTGGCCTTCTTCCTCGGGGTGGTACAGAAGTTGTAGAAGTATAGGATCTCCACCGGAGAAGGTGCATGCCAGTTCCTCCTCCAATACAGAATGTACATCCCTGCAAGCACCTGATAGCCGTTGGGGGAGAGTTGAAAGGGATCTATCCCTACTAACTTTATGAAGTCCACAAAATATTGATGCAGGGGCAAGGTGGCCCCAGCCATCAGGTGGGCTTGGCTCCAGGCACAAAGACCATTCACTCTGCGGTGCGCTCTCTCAGATTCCCGACAAAGGCGCACTAGACTTATTTCCCTGATTGCGTAATGCATCATGATTGCCTCCAAGGCCTCGGAGTATCGAAGCAAGGTACAGTACTCCTCTGCTTCAAACCCATCAGCCTCATACAGTTGGGTGGGGTGTGGAACAGGGGCTCAGTTGACTTCGTCCCGCTCAACCCCCTTTGAACTGGTAGTGTTGGTCTCTCCGCTACCAAGCCACCAACATGGACAACCAGTGTCCTAGATGGTTCTCAGGCCTCTACCCTCGCGCCATCTTATTGTATGCAGTGTTTTGGGGACATGTTGAAGATATCCTAATTGAAGTGGTAAAAACCTTGTTCGTGTAGTAGTCATAGTTCCTCGGACATCTGAGACGAAAACCAAGCAGTTGGTATTTTGATCGAAGAAAAGAGGGCCAAAACACGAGAAACCCTAAGACTACTGCTCGGGGAGAAGAGAAGAGAATTTCTAAGGACTTTGGGTGTCCTCAGGGCCAAGAATTCGGCGTTAGAGAACACCACTAGAGATTGTGAACATTTTCGGAACCTGGGAATTTTTCAGATTCCAATCGATTGCCCATAAAGGAAAAAGTTGCATAAGGTGTGCAGTAAGCCATTTTGGCCACTTCTAACGTCAAAATATGCCTAGGAAGACCTATAGAAGGTCAAAATAGCCCCTCCAGTACCACAAAAGCACGTCCCTAAGCATGTACCTAAACTCTCAAACGAAACTCCACGCAAATGTAAAGCCAAACACAAAACCAATAAATACTTACTCGAGATATAGTGTCAGTAAGTGTTGAAGTCCAAACTTTGAAGAATCGCTTGCCGTTCACCCATAAAAAGACGATTCTCGCCAATCTTCCAGAATTGCAGAGAAACCCCAGAAATGGTTGAAGGTTTGGGAAGATTAAGAAAGAAGAGGGGGTTTTTGAGTTTGGAGATTTTGAATTTCGAATAGGTAAGGTGAATACTGAGGCGATTCTCGAGTTTTTATACTCATAGAACTTGGGGGGGGGGGGGGGGGGGTGAAGCAACCCCACTTCGATCGTAAACTCGCCTACAACATGGGTACTTGAGAACGATCCAGCAGTCAGGATTCAAAATGCATTAGCATTGGTAAATGACGCCTCAGGTACGGGGAGAAGGGACGCCTAGACTACGGAGTGGACGTTTTTGGTCATGGAGTTGACCCCTCATTAATTGCATGAATCGATGGCCCAGAAATAGGGGGTCAACACATGGTGTGACTTTCCATAGTGACGTCAGTGGAAGCCCAAACATCTCCCCCCGAAAACCTTTCAAATTACTCATCTCAATCTAAGTCTCCACAGCCAGAGGACGAGCGAAGACTTGGGGGGAAATTTTGTCCATATTTTCACCACAAGACACATGGCAATTAGGAGTAATTAAAGACAAGATAAGTCTTGAGTAGCTCGGAGTGTGAACTCCTCCAGGAAACCCAAACCGGCCAAGGCATGGATGTTTCCCGGTGAGGCCACACCTCGAGGTCTTTCCTCGAGGCGAGGATGTCTCACGGCGAGGCCACATCCCGAGGAGCTCTCTTCACTCGCCCATCTCCTAGGTTTAGTATTCTGGTCCTCGAACCAGAAGTAGCTGCCAGGTGTCAGTCACTGTAGGTATGGGCCACCACAAGATCATCTGACAACTTTTGGTAAGCCTCGGTTAGTGGTGTCGAGTTCGTACCCTCGACAATCACCATTTCTCACAACGTCGTCTGACATAGGCGAACGTGCACCAAACCCTGACAGTCAGAGACATGTTCCCCATAAATTTGGTATACAACTTTCTGCAATGGACCCCACGCAATCCGCCTAGGGCGTAGTCTCTATTTAGTGCAGCCCTTTTTGTATTAATTCAACATTAATACCCCATAATGGGAGAGTTTGTATTAATGATAGAAGATTAACATTAATGACCACAACCTCTATAAATAGGGTTGGGGTATCTCCTTGTAGAGGGTTGAAATTATAGAGAGATAAACTCTGTAACTTAGGGCAATATATACGCTGCCTGAGAACCACCATTGAAGTTTGCTCAAACAAGTTTCAAGCTCACTAAATACCAGAGACTTGTGGACTAGGGCTCCTTTATATCTTAAACTACTTAAATCCTTGTGTTATTTTCTATTATTTTCTTTAAACTCTCGGATTAGGTTGATAGCAAAAAAGGCAGTCAACGGTACTGTTTTTTTAAAATAGTGGGTCTCACCTGAAATAAATTTGATTGGTTAAATGAAACTGCCACGTCAATTGGTGTAATGTTTTGGTGCACATATCATACTCTTTCAAAATATATGATAAATGAGTCATTGTGGATGCTTTTAGAATTAAATTTTGTTATTATTTTTTGGTCTAACAAATTTTTTACTAATTGTTTTTTCTTACCCTTTATTTTTTACTTCAAGTTATTTTTCGAGCTAATTGTGGTTTTATTACTGGCATTTTATAATCTTGTATTTTATTTTAGCATCATTTTGTACCATTTATGTCGTTTAAATATCACTAGTTCACATGCTTCATGTTGTTTCCCAAAGTCCTTTTTCTTT
This sequence comes from Humulus lupulus, assembly GCF_963169125.1. Classification (NCBI taxonomy): domain Eukaryota; kingdom Viridiplantae; phylum Streptophyta; class Magnoliopsida; order Rosales; family Cannabaceae; genus Humulus; species Humulus lupulus. The sequence goes on from NC_084799.1 coordinate 33,086,752, forward strand.
TTCTTTTTTTCACAGTGAATGAACTTTCTTTGTCACTCGTATTGATCCGATGACCTCTTTTTTTTTTATAACTATTCAATTTGGGAAATTTGAGTTTTTATCCATATTGTGGACTCTAAAATCCAAAAAGTGCTACTATTCTAACATTACAAAATAATGTTATTATTTGCTTAGTTTCCAAAAATGTCCATTCTATTTTTTTAGCCTCTCTTTTCCTCTATCTTCTCTCTTCTTCATCTCTCTCTTGGTTCAGTCTCTCTTTCTCTTCGGAGAGCCACAGCAGTCACCACCACACCATCATCACCACCAAATTTCTTTAAAAAAAAAATCCACAACTTCGGCACCCTTTTCTATTTTTATTTTTCTCTCTTTCGTTTTCTCTCTTAAATTCTCCATGGAGACTAAAAAAAGTACCCCATGATAGATTTTTATGATTTAAAACTTAAACCCAATAAAATTTCAATTATGACACTAATTTATGTATTTTGAATAGATATGGACATGCCTTTTATTTTATTTTATTGCAAATATTTTAGTTTTTTTTTTCTCTCAATTTTCCATATCTGAAACGTAATAATTTGCAGAAAATTCGATGCACCTCAATGTGCATTGATGCCCAACTCAATGGACCCTTGAAAATCATGATTTTCATGAAGAAAAAAATGACCTGCCTCAATGAAATTCGATGCACCTCGATGCACATCGATGAAACTCGATGCAATTTCATTAAAAATGCATAACTTTTTATTCGGGTGTCCGTTTGAGCATAACTTTTTTAAGATGTGAACATACAAATTTAAAAAGTTTAAAGCTTGAAAATACCCCAAAGTTCAAAATAATATTCCAATTTTTTCAAAGTTGGGTATGGTCTTAACCTTTAAACTTTCCAAATGTGTATGTAGATATCTTAAATGTGTAGATATCAAAAACATATTCAAATTTTAAAAAAAAATCACCTCAAACGAACATCCAAGTGAAAAGTTAAGCATTTTCAATGAATTGCATCAAGGTGCATCGAGGTGTATCGAGGTGCATCGAGGCTTAGCTCGATGGGGCCTTAAATACATGATTTTCATGATAAAACTCGAAACACATTGATGTACCTCGATGTCCAGCTCAATGGGCCCTTAAAAATCATGATTTTCATGAAGAAAAAAAATGATATGTCTCGATGAAATTTGATGCACCTCGATACACATTGATGCACCTGGATGAAACTCGATGCAATCAATTAAAAATGAATAACTTTTCACTTTGGTGTCCGTTTGAAGTGATTTTTTTTAGATCTACACATTTGAGAAGTTTAAAGCTTGAAAACACCCCAAAGTTTAAAATAATATCCCAATTTTTACGAAGTTGGGTATGGTTTTAACATTTAAACTTCCCAAATGTGTATGTATACTTCTTAAATGTGTAGATCTCGAAAAAAAATAATCATATTAAAAAAAACTACCTCAAACAGACACTCAAGTGAAAAGTTATGAATTTTTAATGAATTGCATTGAGTTTCATCAAGATGCGTCAAATTTCATCGAGAAATATCATTTTTTCATTAAAATCATGATTTTTAAGGACCCATCGAGCTGGGTATCGAGGTGCATCAAGGTGCAATGAGTTTTATGCAAAATTTTACGTTTTAGATCTGAAAAATAAAATAAAAATCTAGAAATTTTTTTGCAAAAAAACTAAAAAAATCATGACTGGATCTCTTGGAAATGCATAAATTGGTGTCTTAATTGAACTTTTAGTGGATTTAAGTTTTAAATTATCATCATGGGGTATTTTTTTTAGTCTCCATGGATAATTTAAGAGAAAAAATAAAAATGGAGAATGGTGTCGAAGTTCTGGATGTTTTTTTCAAAGAAATTTGGTGGTGATGATGGTGTGGTGGTGGCTACCGTGGCTCTCCCAAGAGAAAGAGAGAGTGAACTAAGAGAGAGATGGAGAAGAGAAAAGATAGAGGAAGGGGTGTAGGAAATACATAATATATGATCTTTGTTTATTTTCATGCAACTTACATATTATCAAACAAACATGCAAATTCTTAGAACATGCTCCTATAAAATTGATACAAATACAAGGTAAAGTAAAAACTTACATTACGCAACGGAACTGAAACAACTTCTTCCTTCAATCTCTCTAACCATATTCCTTTCTGTAGCATAGTATTATCAAGAGATTGAACTACATCAGCAATACAATATTCCTCACCAAGCCTTTGATCAACTAGAACTAGTGTGGGCTAGTTCTCAACACATGAGATAGAGAAGAAGAAGAAGAAGAAGAAGAAAGTGAGTGGCTAAGAAAGGATTAGACTATCTAGGTTTTTACTTACCCTATGAATCAACTGAGACTAACTTGTGTAAACCCTAGATATCATATTCCTTATATAGGTAACTTAATGGGCTTTATTTAAACTTAAATTTAAATTTAAATTAATTAAAATTAATAAACAAAAAATAAAAGTCTTAGGCTCCCAAAAATAGACTTTGGCCCAATCTTTTTTTTTAATTTAAATCACAATTGGGCCTAAATTCAAAATATATATTTTTTTAATTAATGAATTAAATCCTTATTCAAATTAACTAATTATAATTTGAAACTTGATTTAATATTATTTATTTATATTGACACCAATTTATCAATATTAATAAATTTACCCAAAGATTCTCTTTTATTCTCTAAATCTCATATCTCTGTAAATTTTCCAAAATTGACCTAGTCAACTTTAAAAATCCTAATTGATAATTAAATCAATTAATTGAGACATTCTAGATAATTTACTCAAAGGTGATGCCGAGACCATGGATCCATGAAATCAAGCTCCTATAAGTTACCGTGAATTTATTTACAAATAATTTCACTACCTTATTAATTCCTCGTGACTCCACTATAGACTCGAAATTGAACTCTTGAATTCATAGAACGTATTTTCCAAACCATAAATACATTATCCATTGTTATAACCATTACAGTCAGTCAAACATCTATCGATGACTTACTAACGAGCTCGATGCAAATCACTGTTTTACCCCTCATTAGTATTTTATCCTTAACTTCCACTAAGATCCGTATAAATGATATTTTCGTGAATTTAATCACATAAATTATATCTCAATCATTTAACATTTTGAACAAAGCAATTAAGGAAATCATATTTTCACTTCTCATACAGAAGTTATAGATTTCATATCTATGAATAATACTTCTACTCAATTACACTACTAAATCTCTAAGATGTAAGTATGGGCTAAACTGTAGGGTAAGCTGGTAACGAACAAGTCAAAAGATTTAAATAATATAATTAGCAAAATATTATCACTCAGAATTAAGATCGACTTAACCTATGATCAATGTTGTGACATTGATTAGATTCGATAACAACGATACTTATTTATCAATCAATATTCAATATCGATCCTAGTCCGATGTACCCATATACATCCGATCTTATCTACTTGGTCAATGCCTTGGATAAGACATCACACCCCGAATGTGTAAGTAGATCATATCGTAGATTACCAGATCAGTGAAAATCCAATGCGGTGACTTAATCTTAGGACATGTTCTTTTGAACATATAATTACAACTATAATCCACTGTGACCTAGTCACTATAATTGTAACTATCCATGTGTTCGGGATTTTATAAATGTTTGTATTATTTCAACAATCATGTAATAAAAAAAGCAAGCAATACGGTTGTCAAACTAAATGAATTCTACTACTATTATTGACAATATAAAATCGAGTTACATGTTCAACATGGTTTTATAAGGGCATAAAAGCCAACAAGGGTGGTCTAAAAATGTAGAAGGGGCATTTTTGGAAGCTAAGCAAATAATAGCATTATTTTGTAATGTTAGAATAGGGTGACACTTTTTGGATTTAAGAATCCACAATATGAATAAAAACTCAAATTTCCTTTCAATTTTTCGATAGAAACATAATTAACAACGTTATCCATTTGCTATATATATATGTGGAAGACTTCTCCATGGTTACTACCCATAAATGGGTACTAACAATTATGATGATGTGGCAACATAGTGACTTGGTATAGCAAGTCACCAATAGGTAAATATTTTTTTCTACATTAATTTCGAATTTTGTTATTTTTTGCCATAATTAATTACAACCAATGAGAGACACTATAGAAATTGACATGCATTTGAAAAATGAAAAGTTTACAATATTATATTTTCATAATAAATACACGTTTTTCATCAGGTGACCCTTCCAAAAATTTGAAAAAATCAAAATTTATTTTTAGATTAACAACTATAAATATGAATCATTGATCTTAATCCAATGGTTAATATTAAAGTAACTATCCATGAGTAGTATCCATTAAGAGTGCACCCATATATATATTGTTATCCAAAAAATTAGCATTGATGACGTGGCAAGTGATCCCTGGACACGTGGCTGACACCTGGAAAAGTTCTGCTAAAGTATCGACCAGAAGACGCATTAGGAGCAGTAAGCAGCCTAGTCTTACCTGCGACCAGTCTGGTCGATAGTTCCGCATACAAAGCAACACTAATGAGAAGATCTTTGTAAATCCCAAATTTAACTCACGCAATCTCCTGAGTATCCGATTATTCAGGAAAGAATATCTGTAACAATCTTTTGTAATCCCCCTTGAGCCTATAAATAGCAAGAGATAGCTCAAGGAAGGGACTTTTGGCTTTTGAATCATTAGAGACCATAGTAATTCTCCTAGTGAAATTGTATTGTTCTTGAGAGGTTAGTGAAACTCATTGAACCCTTGTTCTTTGATCACTCCTTTGGTTCTCATATCAATAACAATCTAAGTGGACGTAGGTTATTACCAGATCCTGGGGCCGAACCACTATAAAAATATCGTGTTGTTATTATTTTTCGTCATTACGTTCTTCTCTACACATTCATTCATATCAAGCATATTCTGACTCCGTGTCAGTTGGCCAAATCCTGGGTCAACATTCTGGTGCTCTCGTTGAGAGCTTGATTAATCATTGCTGAGAAAACTAATGGCGAAAACTGGAAGGAAAGCTGGACAGGCGGCCGCTGCTGTGCCATCAAATCCACCTCCTCCTCCCCCTGCAAGCGTGGTGGAGGATGAGCCACATCTGGACTTTGAGGAGGAAGAAATGGATGATGCAATGCTGAAGAGTACCCTGGGCGCATTGCAGGAAGAGCTGGCTAACCTGAGAGCCAGTCAGGAGACTGCTGCCAGAGTTGTGGCACGGTAGCAGCAGAAGATTGAACGGCAACGCGCGGAACTAAGCGAAAGGCAGGCGGAGATGGACTGCCACCAGAGTGAATCCATGGCAGCCCTCGAGGCGGCCTTGCAGCTGGCAAGGAGTCAGGCCGCACCTGTTTTGCAACCTGACCAACCTGCGAATGGGCCACCCCAAAGGGGTCCTAATCCAAGCCCACCGATCCAGCCTTCAAGTCCACAGAGGCCCGAGCAGCCTCAAGCGCCCCATGACGACGTCCCGCTGGACCCTGAGGCGCAACCACCATCCCAAGCTGCTCGGGGTATTCCCCCGCAACAGAGGCAGAATAGGGCCGAGCATCAGCCTCGCAGTCCTAGGCGCCGTAGGGATGATGGGCCATGTAATGCCCCGAATTTCCTAATAAGGTCTGGGACCTTGATTAGGAGGCCGGGAGGGCCATAATTTATTTATTATAATATTTAATGATTATATGCATGTTTACGTGAATTATATTATTATAAGATGGTGAATGCATGCATATGGGCTCATATGTTAATTATGAGGGTAATTTGGTAATTCGGCCACTGTGGGCGTAATTGTATATTTTGGGTGCATGATTGTGATTGACTAATATAGCCACATTATAAGGTGGATTGGTTCGAGCTTTTCGACATGAGACGATCATGAGATGTAAGTGTTCGGTCTAGTCATAACGGGTTTAAGTTCGGGGCTCGGGGTGAGTCTCGGGGTGGATTTAATGATTAGGGCATTACCGGGAATTAAAGGGATAATGGGATATGATTTATTGGTATTTGGGAATATTGAGAATAGCGGGAATTGGAGAGCGTTAATTATGATTAACGGTATGGGTTGTAAAGGACGATTTTACCCTTGGGAGTGCTTAGAAGCCTTTAAATGACCTAGGGGCATTTAGGTCATTTGGATTTGATATACATGAGGTTTAGTAGGCTGTAGATTGATATTTAAAAAAAAAAAAACAGAGCCTATCCTCTCTTTCTCTCTTCCATCCCGTACAAGCTTTCTCCCTCACCTTTCTTTGAGTTTTGAGAGCTCAAATGGAGGTGTTGAGCTAGGGGATTAAAGGTGGCAGCTAGGGAACCTGTAACAATCATCAAAGGGGATTCAAAGCTGTGTTTGAGGTGAGTTTTAGCCTTTGAACTCAGGTGATACTCTGTTTTCTTCTTTGGTTTTGCAGCTTTGATTTCTTGTTGGAAGTTTGGATTCAAAGGGGTTTTGATGGGTGGTTAGATTGGGTTTTGATGAGGGGAGGTTATGGGTGGTGTCTAGAGGTTTGAATGAGTGTTTGGAAGGGGTTTTGGGCTAATTTGAGGGGCTGGCTCTAAGGGAAAACGCAGGGGCAAATTCTGAGTTCGCGTGCTGGTTTTTGCCTGGTCTGGGCTGGGTGCCGCGGCACAGCTTTAGCGTGCCGCGGCCCATGCGCGTGATGAAAATGGGGGCCTCTCTGTTTGGGGGCGTGCCGCGGCACAGCTTTTTGGGGCCGCGGCCCTTAAGGCCAATTTTGCTGAAAAGTGGTTTTTAGCTTAGGGATTCAAACCATAGGCCTCGGGGTTGGACCTAGTACCCGGTTGGGTAGTATTTGAGGTCTCGGGGGCTGGGATTTGGTTTGGGAACCCTCAGTTATCATTTTTATTAATGATACCTTATATTTGGTTATGACTAGGTGACCGCCAAAGGACTAAAAGTTGATTGTTCTCAATGGTCGTTCTTTTAATCGTTCTAGCTCGGCTTTGAGGTAAGAAAACTGCACCCTGTGTATATGGGACATGCATGGTTATTATTGGTGCATGTCGGTTGATTAATATGTATGACATGCATGGTTATTATGATGCATGTTGGTTGATTATTATGTATGACATGCATGGCTATTCTTGATGCATGTTGATTGACTGTTAAATGTGACATGCATGGCTGTTATTGGTGCATGTTGGATTACTGGATATATTGCATATGATGCATGAGAAACATGTGATTAGGACATGCTTTGTATACTGGGTGTGATATCGTTCAGAGCTTGAGCCTCTGTGTTTATGCATAGTCCTAATTGTACTAATACCTGTTAAGTAAGCATGCTGAATACCTTGTTTATGGATAATAGACATGTGATATATGTTTGGTGGCATGGCTTACCTGTGTATGGCGCTGACTATTTAGTCAGAATCGACAATGGTGTCAGATCCGTCTGTGAAGCTGTGACTTATTAGTTAAGTTCACCACGGGCTGGGCACTGGTCGTGTTTCACCGACTCAAGAGTCAGAGGTGGCAGTGCGTTGTGAACGCCGGGCCAAATAAAGATTGGATCCAATCAAGGTCGGCATTGAATGACTCATATGGGGTATTAATGCTGGACCGACCGGAAGGTCAAAGAGAACTATAAGCGCTTGCCTGGTCTACGACCAGATGACTATAGCCAAGGTATATGACCCCGGTGACCGTTTGTCACATGGTTAAGGGACGTTGTCCATAGTTTCGACTCTAGAGTCGTGAGGAAGGTTATGTTGGTGACTAATCACCATGCACCTGTCCTAATCAAACTTATGAAAGGATCACTTGTCAGTTAAGCCCTGGTGACCCTATCGTCACATGGCTAGAAGGAGCGATGCTCATTATTGTGACTTTTGGCTATTGTCACCTATTTGCTTGGACTGATAGTCCTGAATGGTTACTATGGTTATTGTTGATGTTATATCATGATATATTACGTTTTCTTGCTGGGCTTCGGTTCACGGGTGCTACGTGGTGCAGGTAAAGGCAAGAGGAAGTTGGACCATCCTTGAGTTGGAGAGCTTAGGTGATGACGTGTACATATGCAGCTGCTCGTCCGCCACGGCCGAGGTTTAAAGTGGAACTAGGGTTGAACCCTGTTTTGCCGCTTAGAACGGCCTGTTGTATATATTTTCTGTAATAAACTCTGAAACTTTATTTTCGAGATCCCAATGTGTATATATTAAACGTTCTAGTGAAACGTTACAACTTATCCAAAATGTTTAATCCCTAAATCGCTAATCATACTTAGTTCACAATTTTGGCCAAATGACTCGATTAGCGAGTTTAGCACTGTTTACAAGGCACACCGTAACAGTCCCTGGAGTTGGGGCGTTACAGGCCAAACCTACCGAACAGAGGTCAGTACCCTCCTGGTAACAGGAAGGACTCAGAGTTAGGTTCTGCGGTCCGGGGTCCCCCACGGCATGATGACGCACGGGGACACCACGACCAGCGCAGGCCGCCCTCTAGCGCTCGGGACGTTTCAGCCAGGAATGGAAATCGAGGGAACATTCGATCCCACCATAGCCAGTCGAGGTTCAGAGATGGCCATGGATATAATGAGGCTGACTCAGGCAAGGGGAATGCTGGCCGAAGGAATGAAGTAAGAGGTAAAGGCAGGAGCCAGGTACCTCAAGATGACCAACCCAATAGATGGGATGCCGGGGGACAGCCCAAACAAAATAATGTCTTCAACAGTCTCGGGGGTAGCGAGCAGCGGAGAAGAGATGAGGATTTGCGTGACGTACTCAACGATCGTCGTGAGCGGCATGGTGAGAACGTCCCCCCGCCAATAGAGGCCACAGCGATTCCTGCCGCTGTACAGGCCTAGATAGACGCCCTCAACCAGGCAGTGCAACAGCTGGTCGGGGGAAGGACATCTTACATCGACCACGATAGGAGGAAAGGCACTCCTTTCGTACAGAGGATAGCTAATGCCGAAACTCCAAGCAAGTTCAAAATGCCTACACTCCCAAACTTTGACGGGTATGGAGACCCAGTGTCTCATGTCAACAAGTTTGAAATTCAAATGGACATTCAGAAAGTGTCCGAAGACGCTCGGTGCAGGATCTTCCCTGCAACACTTTCTGAAGCTGCGCAGGAATGGTTTTTTAAGTTCCCTCCTGCAAGCATAGTCTCTTGGGAAATGTTCGTAAGGGAGTTTTACGGACAGTTCTATGCAGGTCGTGTACATCCAACCGAAGCAAACCAGCTGGTCGAAATTCACCAGCAGGATGGGGAGTCAGTAAAGGACTACATCCAACGCTTTATGCGAGCGGCGACTGGAGCAAAAACGGTGGGGGACGAAGGAAAAATGATGGCCATTACCGCAGGGGTAAAACGCCGTTCTCCCCTCTGGAAAAGTCTCCAAAAGGAAGGAGTGAGAACTACCCAAGAATTTTTAGACCGAGCTGATCGCTACATCAAGCTCGAAGAAGCCATTGTTGATGATGGAAAGCCCTCAAGCAAGGATAAGAAGGCTTCCGAACCCGCCAAAGCCGCCAATGGTTCCAAACCCAATGGCAACGGCAAAGGCAACGAAAACGGTAACGGCAATGGCAAGAATGGTGGAAAACGGCCGTATAACGAGCCTTCCACCTCCGACAACAAACGAGCCAAGGGTAATCGTTATGAACCTCAGTTCACTAACTACACTGCCCTCATTGAGTCTCGGGGAGAGGTTTATCAGGCCACAAGTTCTAGTGCCTTACAAAAAACGTGACCCCATTCGGAAGGATATTTCGAAGAGAGACACTACCAAGTTCTGTCGTTATCATAACGACTACGGACATGACACAAATGAATGCAACCAGTTGAAAGACGAAATCGAGTTCCTTATTAGACAAGGACACTTGAGAAGATACGTACGGGCCTCGGGAAATTCCCAACGAGAAGCTCCGGGTGGCAACGAGCAAGCGCCCACACGCCAACACTCGCCACCCTTACAGCCTGCCCCCGTGACTGGCACACTCTTAACCATCTGTGGAGGCCCGCACCTCGCGGGAAATAGCGGAAAGGCCAGGGAACGATATGCTCAGACTCTGCGCCATGACCAGGACATCGAGATGATGACTGTGGAGGACTGTGCACCAAAAAAGGCTCGATCAGAGGAAGGTGAGATAACCTTCTCTGATGGCGACGCCCAACACGTCAGGTTCCCACATTCCGATCCGCTGGTCGTAGACATCCAGATGGCCAACATGATGGTGAAGAGAGTAATGGTCGATACAAGAAGTTCAGTGAATATCCTGTATAAATCAACACTGGAACGCATGAAATTGTACGTTAAGGACTTGGAGTCCTGCAACCAAACGATATACGGCTTCTCTGGAGAAGGACTCGCCCCCGCCGGATTGATCAAACTCCCAGTAACGAAGGGTACAGCGCCTGCAACAAGGACATTACTCGCCACCTTTGTAGTGGTCGATTGTCCCTCGGCGTACAATGCCGTTATTGGAAGGCCCGTAATGGTTGACCTGCGGGCCGTCATCTCTATGTGGCACTTGGCCATGAAGTTCCCAACAGACGCGGGGGTAGGACGCGTGTTGGGAAACCAGAGGGAAGCCAGGGAGTGCTACAACGCCTCAACCACAAAGGCGAGGAGTGGAACGTCGAAGAGCGCTACTTCAAATAGGTCGCAGATAGCAGTTGATACACAAGCCCAATCCGGTGATGAAGTCACCAAATAGGGTGTTGCCCAAAGTGACGATAGAGATTTGGATCCTCGCTTTGGGGATTTTGAAGAGAATGTTGGACCCGTCGAGGACCTGGAGGAGGTCCAACTCGACAAAGAAGACCCGACCAGAGTCGTAAAAGTTGGGAAAAACTTAGAGCCTACCACGAAGAACGCACTGGTAGAATTTTTACGAAAGAACTAGGAGGTTTTCGCCTGGTCGCATAAAGACATGGCTGGGATAGATCCCGCAGTTATCAGCCATGTCCTGAATATAGACAAGACCTTTCCACCCGTGCAACAAAAGAGAAGGCTGCTCGATAAAGATCGATCAAGAGCCTTAAAAGAAGAATTCGAGAGACTAAAGGAGAATGGGTTCATAAGGGTGGCATTTTATCCATCGTGGGTCTCCAATCCAGTGCTGGTTCCCAAGCCTAACGGCAAGTGGCGGACCTGTGTGGATTTTACAAACCTCAATAAAGCCTGCCCAAAAGACTGCTTCCCACTCCCAAGAATCGACCAACTAGTCGATGCAACTGCAGGACACGAGATCCTCTCGTTCATGGATGCATATTCGGGCTACAACCAGATTAGCATGCACCCCCCTAACGAGGATCACACCAGCTTTCGGACTGATACAGGCTTATACTGTTACAAAGTGATGCCCTTCGGACTGAAAAACGCAGGTGCGACTTACCAACGGCTAGTCAACCACATGTTTAAGGAACTAATCGGAGTAAACATGGAGGTATACGTGGACGACATGCTGGTAAAGTCTAAGAGGGAAGAAGGACATGTGGGGATTTACAAGAGTGCTTTAGTGTATTGAACAAATACCAGATGAAGTTAAACCCCCTCAAATGTTCCTTCGGAGTTGGATCAGGGAAGTTTTTGGGGTTCATTTTAAATTCAAGAGGAATCGAGGCCAACCCTGACAAGATAAAAGCCCTGATCGACATGAAGTCGCCAGAAAGGATCAAGAATGTACAAAGTTTAACCGGAAGAATCGCAGCCCTAAGTAGATTCATTTCAAAATCAACAGACAAGTGTGTCCCTTTTTTCAATCTACTTAGAGGAAATAAGAAGTTTGAATGGACGGGAGACTGCGAGCAAGCATTCCAGGCCTTGAAAGCCCATATGGCACAGCCTCCCATCTTATCAAAGCCAATTGAAGGAGAAAATTTGTTTATTTACCTGGCGATTACTGGAGTTGCTGCTAGCGCGGTACTAGTGCGAGAGGAGGAAGGCATACAAAAGGCAGTCTACTATGTTAGCAAAAGGTTGATCGGGGCAGAATTAAGATATCCACCAATCGAGAGGCTAGCATATTGCTTAATCCTAGCCTCTAGAAAATTGTGCCCCTACTTTCAAGCCCATCCTATTACAGTTCTAACTGACCAGCCCCTTCGGCAAGTCCTCCAAAAACCAGAAGCGGCTGGACGATTATTAAAATGGGCAGTCGAACTGGGGCAGTTCGATATAACCTATTCACCGTGAGCAGCAGTCAAGGGACAAGTCTTGGCCGACCTTATTGCAGAGTTCACCGAACTCCCAGACAACGAGCAGTGCGAACAGCCTGAAGCACCTGAGCCTCAAGACAAAGCTCCTTCGTGGAAGTTATTCACGGATGGTCCTCCAATGAATCCCACGCTGGAGCGGGAGTGATATTGATAACGCCGGAAGGGCATCGATTTCACTGCGCCATCAGGTTCGACTTCACCACGTCAAATAATGAAGCAGAATACGAAGCACTCCTCGCTGGATTGAGGATGGCAAAGGATATGAGCATAAAGACGCTTGATATCTATAGTGACTCACAGCTGGTGGTGAATCAGGTCCTAGGACAATATCAAGCGCGAGGCTTGAAAATGATGGCCTGCTTAAATAAAACAAAAGACCTGCTAGCCCAGTTCACGAAGTACACCCTCCAGCAAATCCCGCGAGATCAGAATTCAAACGCAGATGCCTTAGCCAAACTCGCGAGCGCAAAGGATGCTGACACCTTGAACATTGTGCCAGTAGAAAGACTGAGTAAGCCGAGCATACAAGCAGCTGAATCTAGTATGGAGATACGGATGGAAGATACATGGATGGCACCTTATTTGGAGTATCAGACAAATGGTATGCTACCAACAGATAGAAACAAAGCCAGAACTCTACAAAGGCGAGCTGCTAGGTACATACTGGTCGATGGTGTTATGTACCGAAGAGGATATTCAATGCCACTACTCAGGTGTGTTACACCAGAAAAAGCTAAGGAACTCATGAAAGAGGTGCATGAAGGCTTCTGCGGGGATCACGCTGGGGGGCAGAGTTTGGCAAAGAAGATTCTAAGGCAAGGCTACTTCTGGCCAACTATGAACGAGGATTCGATGGAGTTTGTACGAAGATGTGATAAATGTCAAAGATTCTCCAAGATTCCACGAGCAGCTTCAAACGAATTAAAACAGATGCAAAGTCTGTGGCCTTTTGCAGTATGGGGAATAGATTTGATTGGATCCCTACCTACAGGGAAAGGCGGAGTAAAGTACGCAGTCGTAGCAGTCGATTACTTCACCAAATGGGCCGAAGTTGAACTGCTCGCTACCATCACGACCAAGAAAATCCTTGATTTCGTTATCAAGAACATTGTCTGTCGATATGGTTTTCCTAGGAAGATAGTTTCAGACAACGGAACCCAGTTTGACAGCGACTTATTCACCGATTTCTGTGAAAGACATGGAGTCATTAAAAGCTTTTCTTCAGTTGCACACCCCCAGGCGAATGGGCAGGTCGAAGCCGTGAATAAAACTCTTAAAGACACCCTGAAGAAGAGGCTCGAAGAAGCTAAGGGAGCGTGGCCAGAGCAATTGCCTGAAGTCCTTTGGTCATATAGGACGTCTCACCGAACAGAGATAGGACATACCCCATTTTCCTTAGCCTATGGATATGAAGCGATGTTGCCTGTCGAATTAGATCCCCCCTCACATCGACGTCTAACATACGACCAGGACCAGAACAGCCAACTGATGATGGAATCCCTAGACTCGATTGATGAAATATGGGAGAAGGCTCAACTCCGAGTTGCTGCATACCAACAAAAAGTCGCTCGGTACTTTAACTCCAAAGTTAAAGAAAGAAAATTCAACGTCGGAGACTTGGTGCTACGACGAATTTTCTTAAATACCCGCGACCCTACTGCTGGAGTGCTCGGACCTAATTGGGAAGGACCTTACAAAATTGAAGAAGTCCTTCATCCGGGCACCTACAAACTTGCACGCTTAAACGGAGATCTCGTTCCGCGTTATTGGAATGGAGAACACCTCCGCAAGTATTATCAGTGAACAGTTCTTCTTAAAGGACTGGCTTGTATTAATTTTTCTTTTTACAAGTTTAGCAAAGAGGGTTAGCCACGCTATATGGCTGATCGCTCGTATATGTAAGATTCTATTTCAGAATCACTCGTAAAGACATGTTTAGTCCATTTTTAATACGAGATTATAAGGGACTGTGCGCAGCCAGTCATTCTTGCCAACCTTTTTGAATTTATATTTACAAGTATTTGTTTATTACATGTGTTGTTTTGCTGTATTACAAGTATTATTTTTGCACACGAACAGGAATGCTCGAACAGGTCATGGTCAAGGCAAGTGACCAAGGACCTAAAGCTCCTCGATCACTTGGGGGGCATATAAGGCACATCGATAGCAAAGCATACCATGAGGTATGTAAACACATGAACAAAATGAGTGAAAGCATGCTAAGGTACTTAGAGTATTTTTCAAAATTTATATTTTGTTAAATCATGCCAAAGTACTATGCTAAGTTCGGTCATACGGACAAATGTTATAATAAATGAAAATATTATAGCATCATGCAACCTTTTACACCACAAGCATCACTGCTTGGATGTAACTGTTCAAATAAAAGAAAAAGATTTACTGCCCGTGCAACAAAGTTTAAAATAAAAATATTGTCTTTACATCACGACCCGTGGGTCGTGTAATCAAAAGGAAAGAAAAAATAATGGAAAAGCTCAAGAGGCATTTGGGGCCGGAGGGTCATTAGCAGCATTCTGGTTGACAGCATCCTCAACAACCCCTTCTTCTTCAGCACCAGCCAGACTTGGGGAAGCAGGGATCCTCGCTCTTGCCCCCTCTTCAGCCAATTGGGCAGTGCAGTGAGCCAGCTCGGCAGCCCTTATATCCTCTGAAAGATAGCTGAAGTCGGCTCCCTGATTGTGTTTCCAGAAGTTGTAGAAACATCAGAGCGTCGTCCTCTTATACCTTTCCAGATTTTTGGAGTTGTCGAGCTCCAACTACTTTACTTTGCCCTCGAGAGTGGCGATGGCCTCGTCCTTGGGTTTGAGCACCTCTTCCAATCTTCTGATTTCGCGAAGGTGGGTGCGGCTGGCATCCTGATAATCCTGCCTCGAATTTATCGCAGCTTCCTTCACAGCTTCAGCCTCCGACAACTTTGTCACCGCAGTGTCCCTCTGTTGGACCATCGCCTCCAACTCCTTGGCGTGCCTGGCCTCTGCAGCCGAAAGCTCCTCGGCTGCCTTCACTTGGTACCCCTCAATGGCCTTTGCCCTAGCCTGCTCGATGGTGGCCTAGGTGCGGGTACGAGCAGTGGTGGCGGACAGCAAAGCCTGAAGACAAAGGATAAGAGTTAGAACTTGTGGCAAAGACTAAAAGACTAAGGCCAAAAGGATTAAAGAAGTACTTACGCTAGCTATTTCGTTCAAGGTCCTGTTCAGGATCAGGTCGACCGTCATATTTTCTGCCTCAACCATAGCATCCTTGACGCGGTCATTTTTCCTGATGAACGCAATGCGGTCTTTTGCTACTCGTACGGCACGGCTCGAGAGTTTGGCCCCAAGGGTCTCTTCCCGCCTGTCTTGCTCCCTGCTGGGCGCAGCCGGAGGAGGGATCTTTGGAACGGGAGGAGTCTCTTTCTCGGCAGGGGCCGGAGGATGAATAGTAGTTTGCCCAGCTAGTACGTCCCTGGGAGGGTCCTCTGTTTGACTTTCCTTGGCCGGTCTCTGGCTTGTTTCGCCAGTTTGTCTCTGCAACGACTTCCTGCGGAGCTGAGGAACTTCTTCTTCCTCCTCAGCATTGTATAGATCGAAGACGTTGGGAGTGGCCATATCTGCACACGAGAAAAAGCATGCAAAAGGGTAAAGATAAAAGCAGATGAAGACTATCTATCAAAACGAAAAAAAAAAGGTCACAAAGTTAGTACCCGAGCTACAACTACTGGTCGGTATACTATTGACTCTATTAGTCACACACTCATTATCTGGCATGAAGAACTCTGGCCCTAAATTTGGAGTATATGTAAAGTTGCCCTCCCCGTCAAACAAATGACAGGGAATTGGCAAGCTACTTAAAAGCAAAATAACTTTACCATTTTCATCAGAGGATTCCCCCAGGTCCACAACTGGCTCTTTGGCCTTTTGTTTCCCCTTGCCTTGGGGAGCAGAAGGCCTTTCTGCGGAAGGATTGCCCGTGGGCTCCCTGATTGTAACCCCCGTTGGCCTCCTTCGAGGAGGGGACGCGGGAGGTTGCTGCTCGGGAACCCCCTCGGTAGTGGCATCGTCTACCACGGACCCTCTTGTTTCATGGCGAGGAGCCAGGAGGCCAGACAGCCTCAAGTTTTCATCGGTAACCAGGGACTTGACGCTTTTTTCTACGTCTGTCATCCTGGCCAGTCTATTGAACCTCAACACCATGTCTAGTGTTGGGGTCGGACGTAACCATGGGCCTGAAAGACAGAATACAGTTTGAGAAAAATGAAAGGAGACACCTTGATTAAAAGTATCGACCAGTCAAAGGCAAGCACTTACCTCCTCGAGCGAAGGCCAGGTTGTTGCTGGTTATGTCCGGTGTAAGGAAGTACTCCTTATTGTACTGCCCCACGTTCGATATATGCGTGGTGTCACTCAGGAACGTCCGGTTGGTCTCTTGGTGACAGAAGTGGAAGAAACCCGTTCCATATTGTTGTGGGTTGGATTTAAGGTCAAAAAGATAGTTGACCTCATGAGGGGTAGGTCCTGGCCATTTCTTGAGTTTATACAGGATATAGAGTGCGACCAGCATTCTATATCCGTTTGGAGTAATTTGGAAGGGGGCGACACCGAAATAATTGGCCACCCCCTCATAAAAAGGATGTAGAGGGAGGTAAGCCCCCGCCTCTAAGTGATACCGAGACCAGGCACTATATACGCCCCTAGGGAGGTTAGCCCTCTGGTCTGCGGCAGGAATTGTAATGGAAACCCCTGTAAGAGGGTATTTCCTGAAGTAGTTAGCAACCATCCGCATGGTCACTGAGTTGGTCGGAGAAGTATATCACTCGACATCAGGCAAATTCTGATGGCGAGGGCGGGCCCTGGTTTGGATATCAGGGTCAGGAATAGGATTTTCTCGACCAATGTCCGAGGGAGCCCTAGCCTGCGAATCAGGCTGGGGAGGAGGGTTTGGACTGTTTTCAGACTCAGGTCTTTTCTTGCCTACGGATTTGGAACGGGCCATTTGAGGAGAAGAAGGACGAGGTCTAGTGGAGGATCGTGAGAAGGGAATATCGTGGACTCGGTCGGCCGGTTGTTCTTCACCCTCGACCAGCTAGGCGAGAAGGTCGTCGTCGATGGGCCGTTCACCTCCCCACAAATCTGGCATCAATGTCTGCAAACAGAAGAATGGGGAGGTGAGGATAAGGAATTTTTAAAAGCTTTTTAGAATAACGCTGGTCGAGTATGAAAGCCAAGCTTTTATACAACAGCATTCTAACAAAAAGCTAAATGTTCCATACGAACAGTTTGAAAGACGGATCAAAGGGTGAAAGTAAAAAGTTTTTCAAAAAAGCTTTTTCAACTCCCCTTAGGGCGGGAAAAACCTATTTTCCAACTAGCCTAAAGATCGAATTTTTACTTCGATCTTACGTCCTAAAAGTATGATCCTGACTATTAAACTAACTCGTAACCCTTTTTTGCCTACAAAACATTCTACTCACAAGCATCTCGAACCAGAAACAGATAAACTCATACAGTCAACATACAGAAGCATGCACCACGAAAATTTGAAGCATAAGAATTCGAAAACTTACCAAGAAAATGATCGTGGAGATGGAAAAATGGGCCTTCGGAGATCAAGGAACTCTCGGTCTGAGCCTTGGAAGTAGAGAAGAAACAGTCTCCGGGGACGATTAAAGCTCTGGCTTTTAGGGTTTCTTGTGAAGACAATGGCGTGCGTAAAAAGAAAAGGAAGATTTCGAAGGTACTATATAAGTTTGTCTGAGGCATTAAAAAGGTGTAATCATCAGTTTCCCTTTTTCGAAGTATGGGGAAGCGGAATGGCCGTCGAATTATTTCTGGGGAACCGAAAAGACGTGATTAGACGGAAGCAGGTTACTTTTTCCAAGAACACACGAAGGGTTTTGACACGTAAGGCGGGGTTACCGAAGAGTCGCTCGTTCAAAAGTTTATTTATTGCTCATGATAAATAAACTTGGGGGCAAATGTTATCCAAAAAATTAGCATTGATGACGTGACAAGTGATCCCTGGACATGTGGCTGACACCTGAAAAAGTTCTGCTAAAGTATCGACCAGAAGACGCATTAGGAGCAGTAAGCAGCCTAGTCTTACCTGCGACCAGTCTGGTCGATAGTTCCGCATACAAAGCAACATTAATGAGAAGATCTTTGTAAATCCCGAATTTAACTCACGCAATCTCCTGAGTATCTGATTATTCAGGAAAGAATATCTGTAACAATCTTTTGTAATCCCCCTTGAGCCTATAAATAGCAAGAGATAGCTCAAGGAATGGACTTTTGGCTTTTGAATCATTAGAGACCATAATAATTCTCCTAGTGAAATTGTATTGTTCTTGAGAGGTTAGTGAAACTCATTGAACCCTTGTTCTTTGATCATTCATTTGGTTCTCATATCAATAATAATCTAAGTGGATGTAGGTTATTACCAGATCCTGGGGCCGAACCACTATAAAAATATCGTGTTGTTATTATTTTTCGTCATTACGTTCTTCTCTACACATTCATTCATATCAAGCATATTCTAACTCCGTGTCAGTTGGCCAAATCCTGGGTCAACATATATATATATATATATATCTTCTTCTATTTAATAAGTCTTCTATTTAATAAGTGTGTAGATAACAGAAATTCTTGGTTTTAACAGTTTTTTATTTTTTTAATGTTAATTTTAACGGAATATTCTTATATTTAACAGAATATTTGTATACTTAACGATAGTTTGTAAATACTTAAACTTAAATAAAATAAAATAAATAATTAAAAAAATTAAAATATGATATTTTTGTGATATTTTATAATGATAATTATTTAAAAAGAATAAATAATTAAACAAATTAAAATAGGATATTTTTATGATATTTTACAATAATAATTATTTTAAAATAATAAATAATTAAACAAATTAAAATATGATATTTTTGAGATATTTTACAATAATAATTATTTAAAAATAATAAAATCATACATTTTATAACTTAAATAAAATTTAATTAAATTTAAACTTAAACTCACTTATTAGAATAATATCATATTAAACATATAATATAATCTATTGTGAATTAGCAACAAATTACTTTATTTTTTTAAACTAGCAAGAATCTTAAATTTAAAATCTGCCTATAATATTTAATATTACATTAAACATATAATACATAATCTCTTGTTATCACTCCCAAATTCAAAATCTAGAACAAACATAAACTTAAACAAAAATAAATAAATTATTTAATTAAAATAGAATATTTATTTCAAAATTTATATGACATTAATATAAATTTTATAAATAAAATTAACTAAACGTGATATTGCACGTTGCTTGTATCTAGTTATTTATAATGCGGTAACATGCATTTTCTCCTCATCGGTTGGAATGTTTTTAATTTGGCACGTGAAAATATTATAATCCAAATTTTTTTATATGACATTGTACAATATAGTTATTTAGGACCTCACACCAGTTTTTAGAAAATTACGAATAATTTTTTGTGCCCAAAACATGTTACAAAACAAATTATTTCATGCACGTATGAAACTAGCTTCAAAATAATATGTTTCATATTTTTAATACCGTAAATTATTCAGAATTTCACAAAAATTTATGAGATGTTTAAAATAACTACATTGTACACTGTTATATAAAATAAAATTAGATTATAACATATTTATGTGCGGAAAACACAAAAACAAATTGTTTTGAAGCTTATTTTATACATGCGTGAAACAAATAGTTTTAAAATCAGTTTTTGGCACCATAAATTATTCAGAATTTCATAATATATATAAATATTTACGTCATATCCAATTTTTATGCCGTTGTACAAGTTACTAATCTTTCTGTCAGTCATTTCCGATTCAGTAATATGTCTCATCGTTTTTTTTCTACGTTCTTACGTAGTTGTCGTTTGTCCAAAGTGTGGACAATAAAAGGAAAACGATGTGGTGGATAATTTCAAAAACCATATTCATACATAAGACTCACTATATATATAAAGTTACACACACACATATATATATACAGCAAGAAATTTAAGAACAAATTAGAAGAAAACAAAAGTGGATATATCATTGTATGATGAGATAATGATCAATCAATCAATCCCAGATCATAACAACAGCAATAACTCCAACCCCAGCAAGCACAGAGAGAAACTTGAAGAAAGGAGTGTCAAAATAATTAGGAGATTCGGGTCTAAAGCCTTTGGCTATAAGATGGTTTATGGCAACATAGATGAAGACCCCACAAGCCAAGCCCATGGAGATTGCATATGTCCAATCTGCAGCGGTTCCTTCGGTTGTGGCGTCAATGGCAATGCCTATGCCTACTCCAATCGGACTCGAAATGGCGAATGCAAAAGAGTAAGCCACGGTCAGCAGCAATGGCCTCTTCGGCAGCATCTTCAGCAGCGCTATGCCCATGGCTACGGCTGCAAATATTTTGTGTAGTGATATTGTCCACAAATTCCTCCATGCATCTCCCTTATTATCTGACCCCACAAAAAATATGTTTAGTATGAGTTGATGATCATGAAGGAGAGAAATCTTACATTAAAGACTAAGTAAAGTCATCTCATCAATTTAGTAATAATGCAAAAGTAGTTGTCGTTTATGATAAAGGAAAAGGCCAATTTGTATCAATAAACTAAACTCTTTTTATTTGGTCAGCCAACCAAGAAGTAGGGACAAATGACAAGGCCGTTTGGGTGATGTAACACATTACATATAGTATTGACACTTGGAAGAGATAAGCTCAAATCAATTATATTAGTTGAGAAAGGATCCTATAGTAGTTACTTAGAAGATTATTAATCTATTTGAAAAATCTATAAATATATGTAGTTGATCGTGCAATAATGTTTGAATAAATTATTTTACAATTATCACTTTACTAGTCCATACATAAAGGAACAAGACTAATCAGAGAAGAGATCTTGGTTTGCACTTAAATATACATATCACATGACTGTAACATCAAGAATAAATAATTAATATGGTATTTCTTACCTGCAATTCCAACGGCAATACCCTCAAAAACTGAATGAAAACACAGTGCTAGGATGAGAAGTATGGTGTCTCCTAACGACGTCGTTTTCAAGAAAGCAGGGTTGACTTTTTCCAAGTCAACGTGATCATGATCACGATCATCCTTATTAGCAGCCTGCTCCGGAGTCCTCCTTCGTCCTTCTTCAACTTCCACTCTAGCTTCTCTCTGATTAGACTTTGTAACGAAATGAATGATACTATCTCCAAACATGGTCAAAAGGTAACCAGCCGATGCCAACATGAACGCAAAAGGGTACGTTTTTGGGGTGAGGTCACCAAACGTTTCATTTGAATCGCTCAAGAAATGCATTAGAGAAGTCCCTAGGAAAACCCCACCTGCAAATTGTGTCCCCAAGAGAAGAAAGCTCTCATTCCACCGGTAAAAGTAAGGCGATACGCCGCCAGCGAAGGTGCTCACCAGAAGAATTATCAGGCACCATATTTTGACCAAGACCAACCCTTTGGAGTGCAAGTCAGCGTGGTGGTCACCGGCCGCAGCGTCCTCATCATCGTCTCCGCCACCTCCGTGACCGTTGACTCTGAAGACTTGAAGCAACAGAATCGATGAAATGAGTAGAGATGATGACTTGAGAGTAGTCATGGTGGAAGGAGTGGAAGCCATTAATGATGAATGATGTGTTATGAGGTCTTGTGATTATTGTTAGTTTATTTATTTGGCTTAAATTAGTTAAGTCTGTTAGTTGATTGAGAGTACAACTATTAATCAGGAGTTGTATTGCATCTTCCATTTTCTCTCTTTGCAGTACAACTTTGACTTTTGCGCAAGTTTATTTATTTGTACCACACAACCAGTTTAATTAGGGAAGAGAAAGCTTATTAATCGGCTTTCGTTGCTTTCAATATAAAATATTTTTATTTTAGTAGATAAATATTCGTGAGTATATGTTGGTGTGTGTCTAGTATATTTTCGATTCCTTTCTGTACAGATGAGACAATAAGTTGTCGGTCTTGTTAATCATTATATAATCAATTGAAAGCGAATGATACGATTACGAAGAACTATTTGATTAAATTAGTGTTATAAATAAATTAAAATAGATGATAAAAGCATAATTCGGCCGCAAGGAAAGGTGGAATGACATAAGTACATATTAAAAAGTAGAAAGTTTTACAAGAACAATATCAGTCTTACAAACGGAAATCTTGAGCTCTAGAATGGCCGAGGCAATATGGCTGGCAAGCGGCAAGCAAACGCTCCAATCAATCAACATAATGAATTACAGTGGACAAATAGAAACATTCTCTCACATTTCAATCCACAATTATTAAAAAAAAATCCGAGCAAAAAGAACGATATAGCAATTAGGATAGGATAAGTCCATATGAACTTGAGGCTATACACATGCACACGGGAGACGTATAACTTGATTCAGCAGCTATACAATTGACAATATGATAGGTAAATAGGATATTGAATATACAAAATATGTTACACTTGAAATGATGATTAAACCATATCTAACCCATCTGACTCGCTCTCCCTGCTTTCGTGCCATCCTGAACCCACCCTGTATTTACACACAGGGCACGAACCTTGTTGACGCAGCCACGGGTCAATGCAATTGGTATGGAACTGCAAAAGAAAATATTACTACCATTTAAAACAAACCCAACTTCAAATTAAGCAAGGTTTTGAATTTAATCTGAAAAACAGTATAGACAAATGTGGGATGAACCTGATGCAAACACGGCAAGCTGCGAATGAGCTCCCCTCTACTGACTTGCTCCAAGCAAATGCTACATGTCAATTCATCTTCTGTAGCCTTCAATTTCCCGTCATCCTTTCGGGAGTCCTGCTTTGTCAGTTTACAAGACAATTGTATAATTAGTATAAGGAAAAAGGGGAATGAAACAGTATGCGTGAGTGATAAGATTTATTACACCATCTACTCCAAACAAAGGGACAAAAATATTAAAGAGTACTGAATATCAAGGTTTCAACTAAATATCTTGTATTGTTATATTTGATTATTATGTATTCCCCTGCTGGGAAAGGACGAGTAAGCGGGTGCAAAAGTTGAATCAATCAATTAATAGGGACCAGGACGAGTTTAGGTTAGTTTATTTAGTCATGCAACAGTCTACAATTATTATGCCAAGCCACATTTCATAACAAGTATCGCGTGTTTTGTACGAGCTAGAGCAACTGTTGGGAACATGTAATATGTTATTGTGGGACTCTTCACTTTTTGGCAGCATTCCTTCACTTAATAATGCATAATTTAATGACGCTGGAAATGATCTGATACCAAAATTATGAAAATGACTCTTGATACTTGATAGGCAATCAAACCAACTATTGACGTAGGAGCTTACATCAGCTGAGCCTTGCACCTTCATACGTGGATAGCTGACCAAGTCAAAAATTTACTTTTGCTCAAGTGTACATATCAGGCAAAGCATTTAAAACTAGCCAAAAAAATTTAAGCATTTCCAATTCATTGTTTAACATGTTCGTACACCTACCATAACAACTTGGATTAGTGAACCTATTGGTCCCTATAACTATGAAAAAAGTGTACTATTGCACTTAAAGTTTACATTTTATCATTTTAGTCCTCAAACTATTAAAAGCACTCCTGTTAATATTATGTTTGATTCTTAATAATTATCTTTTCTTCAGAACAAAATATCACTTGTAGGAGAAGGTGTAAGATGCGTTCACGTGATCTTGTCTAAATCTACAATCACTAGAAATTATATGCATAATTAATTCTCACTTTTCAACTGCTCTATTTCATACTCAAATCTATTGATCATGCTTCCTATGCAAGTGAGTCTGAATTAAATAATATAAAAGACGTCCCATTTCTTGTGTTGTTAAGAATCAGGAACATATAGCAAAAAAGGAGTAAATAAAAAATAATTAATTATGGACCAAATGGAGAGTTCCTAAATAGTTTAAGGACAAACAAAAATCCTAACAACCTTTCACCTGTAACATCCAAAGGCAAAATAATTAACTGCATGCCATGCCACTATCCATCAGTCTTGATGTCCTAAGTCAACCATATATAAATTATAATATTCAGCGGTAATTCTTTATGTTTTCATTTTCTTCCTGGCCAGATAACACAACTCTCAATCAATATAATAACCAACCAATTTGCAACATGACCTTCAAAGAATCTTGAAAAAATCTCAAACATTAGCTTGCTTTGTCTAATTGTCTTATTAGACATACAATCAAAATTTAGATAATTGATTACCTCAGGAGCGGCTGAAGAAGTTGATGCCTGCTGCAATGATGAGACATCCCTGTTAAAAGGAAAGAACCCTCTTTTGTTAAAATATATAAATGAATATGTCAAACACAACTAAGAAAAAAGTGTAATACAAGAGAGACATATTAGTCATTACCAGATGACAGAAATATAACCTTTTTTTTTTCTTTTTTTCTAATGCTATGATTTTGAACATCTGTCCAACACTACCAGACTGTTTTCCTAGAAAGTTATGCATACAAGTGAGGCCAATAGAAGGGTCTTTCCATGTAAAGAACAGCTACATGCTCACATTTTTCATATTTCATTAATTTCAAAAAAGTTGGTTTATTATTGGTCTATCACCCACCAAAACAATACTATTGCCCTTTCTATCGTTGAAACTCTGAGTGAAGAGTGAAAGGAAGTTTTTTTCATCGGTACCCTCAGGTGACTTTCCTCGTAAACATGAGGGATTACGCAAGTTTCTAAATGAAACTCATGTTCGGTACCTTTATTAAAAAAAAAATTACCTGTATTGCAACTAAAATATATGCAGCTAAATAAGACCTTTACAATCTACCGTTCCTACAGTTTGACAGGTCATCATATGCATGCACGACAGTTTTTTCTTCCTCTTCCTATATAGTCTGACAAATTTGTTAGTGAAAAATTAATATTTAGATGCCATTCTCAAATCGTTTTCAAACATATTTTGTTTAGCTTTCAAATTAAAGTCTTAAAATTAGACCACGTGACATTCAAGGTATGTTCACAGAAATACTAAAGCTTACTTCTCTTGGCCAACAACTTTGTACTTGTGAACAGGTAAAGCATTTATCTCTTCCTCAGACATTGATTGAGTTGTAGACGTATTGTCAGTGTCCAATGCTCTCAAAGTATCATAATCTATTTGAATAAAATGAGAGCAAAAATATTGTTATCTTCCCAATACATTCGTATTCACGCTGCATGGATGTATGTGGAATTGTCAGTGCACAATCTGTTTCTATTAGTTAATTATTGAACTATAATACTTATCCAAAGCTTTACCGAGATCATCAAGTTCACGATCAAGAAGCGCAAGTTGGAGCCTTAGTCCTTGTAACCTCCCTCGTGTTGCAAAAGCAATCGATGGTGGCATGTGCAGCCGCAATTCTGTATGACCAAGCAAACCGCTGGCAGCTGCAGCATGTGCACGAGCCTGCGCTTGTAGTTGCTGACAAGTTGCATACATCCTCAGGCTTGTTGCCATCAAAAAGACACCTACGACTAGCCATAGCTGCATGTACAATACCCAGGATTACCTTCATGACTGTTTCAGACTTTAGATTCACAATAAATATGAAAGAAAACATACCAGAAAGTTTGGTGACATCTGATGTGAATTCAATATCATGAATAGCAAGAGAACTGCTGAACACAAATGTTAAGATAAGGATTAAAAATGTTCTGCACAAAAATGGCACATGTTCGAAAGAATGTAACAGAACCAAAAACATTACCTGTGACTAAAAAAGCCAGAGAGTTAGTATTTACTGGCCGAGCTGTATGAATACGCTAAGAAAAAACAAATGAAGTCAGCATTATATTACAGCCATTAAATTTATTGTTGAATAATCAAGAGACCTCATATAAAAGTGAATATACTGCCATACAAATAAAAGACATACCACAGAAGGTTGTTCAGGTACAAATCCTGGAAATCCACTTTCAATATCTGCCCTAGTCCCTCGGAAAACAAAACTCATTTCCGCAAAAAGTTTAAACTTCTGCCTTTCTGCAGCAATACTATAGACAGTGTCGTAATGCACTCAACTAGTCAAGAATAACAAACTTTCCCTCGAAACTTAAAAACCTGTCAATGCAGCCAAGAAGCCAACCAGTCACAACATAGTGTTGTAATACACTCAACTAGTCAAGAATAACAAACTTTCCCTCAAAACTTAAAAACCTGTCAATGCAGCCAGGCAGCCAACCAGTCACAACTAAGGACTTAGCAAATTAACCATCCAGTGCTGTAGTAATCAACCACATGAAAGTAAATTTTCATGAAGAAAAGGTTCAACAAGTTTTGTTTTTCACATTAGATAAATCAATGATTAAGCACAACTCACACTTCAGTGAGTGTTAGAATTAGCATGGTCCAGTCTCATAGTGTAATAATCAGAGAAAAAGAAGCAAGTCAACAAGCACTCATCTTAACTCAAGTGCATGACAAAAGGGTGTAAAATTTAGTTGTTCATTAGCCTTTATTACAGACATATGCAAAACTACCCCAGAAATGAATGCCAAAGCAGTAAGATATTTGTTTCCAGCCAATTACCAAGCCTGATGCAACCATGAATTTTTAAATTATATATTAAGATAATGACCTTAGATTTGAAGCATTGTTAAAGTTAAAATATATTACAGCTCCTCATCCAAGCCTTAAAAGTGAAACTCAAATTCCACAAATACAAACATTCTTGATAAAAGCCAACGTCCAGGGACCCAGTAATTAATTATGGCAGCAAAAGCTAATATTACTAAAGATCAAGCTTGATCACACCGACCCATGTTCATGGAAGATTAAAAAATGTGGTCAAAATGCAATGATATTCCAAAAATGTAGACTAGAAATTATCGGCCACAATCTAGATTGCCATGTCATGCCTTAAAAAGTGTCTTCAAAGATTCGCTCACCACATTTAAAAAAAATCTTCCCAGCACTGGAATCAACACAATAGTGTCTACACCATGAGAAAGAGTACCTAGAACAAAGCAAGGTTACATTATGCTGATTCACAGATGAAAAATAATTTAACTAATTTGGCAAAGTAATATAAAAATTCTTATATGAAATTTGTAAAGTTGCCTTGTTATTTCACCAAGTAAGCACACAAAAAAAAAATAATTCCAATCACAGCTTCAAAAGAATATAATAACCATATATAATTATAATGCCGAACAAAAGAAGGAAAAAGCATAATTTTGAGATTACATTGTAAAGTAGTCATTGATTCATAGGCATATTCCCTGTATAGAATCTAATATTGCCATCTGAGTCCCACCCGCACCCAACTATGAACTATTTAGTCAATTACATTATATAAACAAAAAAAAAAATTAAACACGTATTTATGCATATAAAATTACAACCAGGGTGCTCAGCCGGTCAGTCCAGTTATCACAAAAATAACCCTTTGTTTAAGGAAAACCCCCATTTCTCTGTTCCAGGCACAAAATCATCAAAATTTCCCATTTCCCAAATAAAATATATCTTTGACCATTCAGCATGTGATTTTTGTCAGCATAAACAAAGATCTAAAATCTCAAAATGGGAAAGGAAAAAAAAATATTGAGAATTTTGAACACACATGAATAAAATAAAAGATAAAAGAAAATCCCTGATCCTAATTGGCATCATAATAATAAACAAATCGAATAAATAACTAAATAAAAGCACAGAAAACCAGCATTGTTGAGCAAGCAAAATAAGTCATGATCTCTTTTCCAAATATATATATATATATAAAAAAAAAAAAAGACCGAAAGTGTGTAGGTGTTTTCATAAGTTTTCTAGACAGATTTTCTGGGGAACCAAACAGAATTGAGTGGCGAGAAAAGAACTTACAAGATAATAAAATCGGTGGAGAGAGAGAGTGAGAGAGAGAGTTGCGAATGTAGGAGTAAGAAAGAGGTGAAGGAAGGTGAAGAGATCCAATCGAAGGTGAAGAGATCCAATCGAAGGTGAAGCTAAGATACCCCTTTCTTCTCTCTGGTCTGGTGCCCTTACCCACCAACACCAACACCAACTCCAACACCAACACCATTTTTTTTCTTATTTTTTATTTATTTAATATTTTGGAAAATAGCTTGTATATTCGAGACGACTCCACAGACTGCCACGTCATATTAGTTATTTACACCTCTGCCACGTTTTCAAAGAGCATGAGATCATTTTTTATTTTTTATTTATTTGCGAAAGTTATCTAATCTTAACCTTAATGATAATATTAAGATTTGGATAACACTGCATAATTAAAACTCATCACACGTGTATAGTCATCAAATTATCTTTAGCACACATGGTATGATTTGTATGTAAATTCCTGTAAGTTAACAAAATTTGTCTCTTCTTTCAAAAGAAAAAACAAACAAACAAAATTTGTCTCGTATAATGTAGAAAATAGAAAAGTTGTTCTAATTTATTAGGTAAATGGGGCATCTTAATTATTTTTATAATAAAATATATATTTAAAGTGAAGAAATTATGAGAAAATGATAATAAATGAGTTTATTTGATAATATAAAAAAAATGATGAAAATATGTTATAAGGATGTAGGTAATCTACATTTTATTTTACATGAGAATTTTTGTTTAGGGGAATGAGAAAATATTATTTAGAAATAAAAAACACGACCGTGATTAAAATAAAAATATATATAAGCTCAAAAAATATATTATCCACGATAGATGGACGCGTTTGTTTTTCTATCACTTTATCTTATTTGTTTATTGGGATATTTCAAAAGAGAAATTTGATTATTTATGCATTATAAGTGTCTTAAATCAAAAATATATTAAGTTATATACACATGAGAATTTTTTGTCATTATTCTTCTTGTCTCAAAAAATACCCCTAATATAATTTGTCATTTATTATTCTCTCTCTTTCTCACATTCTCTCCAACCTCTTTTCCTCCTACTCCCTCGTGACCGATGCATCCATCACCATTCACTCATTTCCATTTTTTTCTTAGTTTTTCTTTCTCTTTCTCTCTTTTCCCCTCCATTTCTTTTTTTTCTTAAGTTATCCATGAATACTAAAAAAATACTCGTGATAATTTTTTATGATTTCGAACTTAAACTTATTAAAAGTTTAATTAAGACACCAATATATGCATTTCGAACAGATCTGTGCATGACTTTTTAGTTTTTTTTTTACAATTTTTTAGATCTGAAGGGTAAAAAATCACAGTAAACACAATATACATTGATATACATCAATGTATCCCGATGCACAGCTCGATGGGCCCTTAAAAATCATGATTTTCATGAAGAAAAAAAACTATATGCATCGACACACCTCGATGTCATTCTGACACACCTCGATAGAACTCAATGCAATTCATAGAAAGTGCATAAATTTTCATTCGGGTATCCGTTTGAGGTGATTTTTTTTTAATTTGGATGTTTTTTTTAGATCTACACATCATAGATGTGTACACACACATATGAGAAATTGAAAGTTTGAAAACACCTCAAAGTTCAAAATAATACCCCTATATTTTCAAAGTTGTGTATGTTTTTAAACTTTGAACTTCCTAAATGTGTGTGTACACATCTTAGATGTGTAGATCACAAAAAATACCCCTATTAAAAAAAATCACCTCAAACGAGCACCCGAGTTAAAAGTTATGCACTTTCTATGAATTGCATTGAGTTCCATCGATGTATGTCGAGGCAGATGATTTTTTTCATGATTTTCTTGATATATCTCGATGCCCAGCTCGATGGGCCCTTAAAAATCATGATTTTCATGAAGAAAAAAAACCATCTGCCTCGACACAGCTCGATGCCATCTCGATGGAATTCGATGCAATTCATAGAAAGTGCATAACTTTTAACCCGAGAGTTTGTTTGAGTTGATTTTTTTTTAAATTTGGGTATTGTTTTTAGATCTACACGTCTGAGATGTGTACACACATATTCGGGAAGTTAAAAGCTTGAAAACACCCCAAAGTTCAAAACAATACTCCTATATTTTCAAAGTTGGGTATGTTTTTAAACTTTGAACTTCCCAAATGTGTGTGCACGCATCTCAGACGTGTAGGTCACAAAAAATACTCAAATTCAAATAAAAATCACCTCAAACGGACATACGAGTGAAAAGTTATACACTTTCTATGAATTGCATCGAGTTCCATCGAGGTGTGTCGAGGCAGATGGTTTTTTCATGAAAATCATGATTTTCTTGATATACCTCGATGCACCTGGATGCCTAGCTCGATGGGCCCTTAAAAATCATGATTTTCATGATAAAAAAAAACAACCTCGACACACCTCGATGCCACCTCGACACACCTCGATGAAACTCGATGCAATTCATAGAAAGTGCATAAATTTTCACCCGGGTGTCCATTTAAGGTGATTTTTTTTTTTAGATTTTGGGTATTTTTTTAGATCTACACATCTAAGATATGTACACACACATTTGGGAAGTTGAAAGCTTGAAAACACCCCAAAGTTCAAAACAATACCCCTATATTTTCAAAGTGGGGTATGTTTTTAAATTTTTAACTTCTCAAATGTGTGTGTACATATCTCAGACGTGTAGATCACAAAAAATACCCAAATTCAAAAAAAATATCACCTTAAACGGACACCCGAGTAAAAATTTATGCACTTCTATGAATTGCATCGAGTTCCATTGAGGTGTGTCAAGGTGGCATCGAGGTGTGTCAAGATAGATGGTTTTTTTGTTCATAAAAATCATGATTTTTAAGGGCACATCGAGCTGGTCATCGAGGTACATTGAGGTATATCGAAGTATATCGTGTTTTCTGTAAATTTTTATGTTTCTAATCTAAAAAATTGTGAAATTTTTTTAAAAAAAATCTAAAAATTGAACTTTTAGTAAGTTTAAGTTCGAAATCATCAAAAACTATCATGGATATATTTTTTTTTGTCTCCATGGATACTTTAAAGAGAGAATAAGAAAGAGATAGAAGAAAAAAAAAAGGAGGATGCCAAAGTTGTGGACGTTTTTTTCAAAGAAATTTGGTGGTGATGACAGTTTGCTGGTGGCTTCCATGGCTCTCCAAAGAATCAAAAAATGAACCAAGAGAGAGAGAGAAGAGAGATGGAGGCTAAAAAAATGAAAGGGGTGTATTTGGAAACAAAGAAATAGTAGCATTATTTTGTAATGTTAATATAAGATGACATTTTTGGATATATGAACCCACAATATGGATAAATACCCAAATTTCCCTTTCAAAATGAATTGATGTATAATATGTTGTTTGAAGAAGGGTTGGTTGATCCATTCAAAAAAAGAAAAGGTGGTTGACCAGGTCAAACAAAATGAGAAACTTCAAGAAAAAAATTGTAGGAATTTTTGGATTGTTTTCATGATTTGAGAATAGATTTG
The DNA here is from genome assembly GCF_963169125.1 of Humulus lupulus. Lineage (NCBI taxonomy): Eukaryota > Viridiplantae > Streptophyta > Magnoliopsida > Rosales > Cannabaceae > Humulus > Humulus lupulus. The sequence goes on from NC_084799.1 coordinate 33,118,364, forward strand.
AAAAGTATATATATGACAAAGAATAATGTGTAACTAATTATATTGTATAATTGTTAGAGAATATAATGTTACTTTAATGGAAATGGTAAAAATAAAATACAATTATATGCAAAAAGTTACAATAGACAAGATGATAGATAAATAAGTGTTACAACTTTATTGCAAAAATATAAGTAAATAGATAAAGATGATGTGAATAAAAAGATAGATACAACTCTATTTGCAAAAGATACAAATAAACTAGAGAGGTGTAGAATAAAAAAAGTAAATAGAAAATACAACTCTAAGCACAACAATACAAATAAATATATGATGAAGAAGCAAGAAGTAGAAACAAAAGAAATAAAAGAACAAAATAAGAATAAGAACAATAGAAAGAACTCTCACACTCCCACAACCAAAGTGTAGAGTAGTGGGGATCACCAATTTGAACAAGGTTCGAGACCTTTGCCCAAAAGTTTATTTCCCTTTATTCTTTAAGCACTAAAGGAACTTACAAATGGAAATAGCTCTCTGGAATAATCAAGCATTTTTTGTGTATTTCTAGCCAAGTACTCTAATGGATAGAAAGTTTTGAGATACTCTTTGAATTTCCAATTCCCCCAACTCCTTGGTTGTTACCAATGTTTAATTGGATGTTTATGTAATTAAAATTAAGATTTGAGAGTTACTTGGGTTGTTGAAAACATTCAAATTTAAAGAAAGAAAAAAAGAGCAAAATGGAATTTGGCTGCTAACACTCCAGGCCGCGACCTGGACATTCAGATCGCGACCATTAGCCTCTAACTCCCAAGTCGCGGACAGCCTCCTAATTTTACACTTTTTTTCTCAAAACGTCACAATACATTTCCCACATGATTTTGTAACATCAATACACATAATGAGAGTTAAAACATATCTTCAACAGCCCTATTACATTATGGCTCAATCTCAAAATGTGTAACTCTCAATCTAAACAATATTGGGTGATTTTGAAAGTTACAAGTTTGTACTGATTTTGTAACTCCAAAATATGTTACACAATTGGATATACACATTGTCCAATTTCGTAACTCTCAACATTATGTTACAATATGTGACAAACACATTTTTCACATTATTTAATCTAAACATTTTATAGTATAAAATAATGTAGCATTCCCCCACTAGATTAAATAATCCATCTTTTGTAGCATTTATTTAATCAATCAAATATTATATTTAAAATATAACATTTCCCCTGCTTGATTTAATGATTATTCTCTCTTATAGAAGCCATTGCATTAGTGCATAAAGTAAAGTGTCTTTCAACTTGAACTTTACTATAGTATAATTACCACAAAGTTTGTTGAAAATTTGGTTGCACTAGGCACTGACCAACTTTCCTTAGTAACAAACTGGTGATAACACACACATTTGCTATGTTCACATGAGACCTCCATGTATCACTTAGCACCGTTAATGGCCATGTGCACTTCTCATTCATAGATATTCTCAAGAATAACTCCCAATTCTCATGAGGGGCGGCACCACCCCTAGGTCTATGTAGGTAGAACTCTTACAGTATTTTGTTACCCTAAAATACTTGTATTCTCAAGACTGAGTTCTATTGAAAAACATCTCGGGTTTATCCCTCAATTTGGTAACTCACAAGTACTTATATCTTAGATGGGACTATTTTGAGTACTACTAATATTCACTTGATTGAATTGTTATTACCTATTGAACCTAACACTAGTTAAGTAACTAGTATTAAGATATGTTACCATCAATCGTGAATCTCTTTAGGGAGTTTAAGTCTCTTTCCTCGAGATGAGGCAGCCACCAAATCTCTTGTTAGTGGCTTAGTGAAAGGATCCGCCAAGTTTTCACTTGTTCTAACATAGGAAATTGAGATGACTCATCTTTGAATCAACTCTCTTACATATCCGTGTCTTAGACTAATATGTCTAGACTTCCCATTATACACTCCATTGTATGCCTGAGCCAATGTTGCTGGGCTATCGCAATGTATCGATATGATGGATACATTCTCTTTGATGAGAGAAATCTGTATCAAGAGATCTCTTAACCATTCAGCCTCTTTACCGGTGATAGCTAGAGTTATGAACTCTGCTTCCATAGTAGAGTGAGATATACAGGTTTGTTTCTTGGAACCTCAAGAAATTTCACCCCCACCAAGTGTAAATACCCAAGTAGTGGTGGACAAATTGTCCCCGAGATTAGATATCCAACTTGCATCTGTATACCCTTAAGATTGAAGGAAATTTGGAGTAATGAAGGCTTAGTCCATTGGTTTTCTTAAGATAACCTAGGACTTTCCCAATTGCCTTCCAATGATCCACACTAAGATCACTTGTAAACCTACTAAGTTTACTTATCGAAAAATGATATATCAGGTCTAGTACACTAGGCAGCATACATAAGACTCTCTATAGCACTTGCGTACTCCAATTGAGCCACCGCTCTTCCTTCATTTTTCTATAGTTTTACACTATGGTCGAATGGAGTGTTGACTTCTTTAACCTTAAGATGGTTAAATTTGTTCAATACTTTCTCAATATAGTGGGCTTGTCCTAAAGTAAAACCCCCACTATTTTTACTCACTTTGATACCTAATATGCTATCAACTTCTCCAAGATCTTTCATCTTGAAGGTTGATGATAAAATCCTCTTTATTTCTACTATCCCTTTCATGCTATCACTTAAGATAAACATGTCATCCACATATAGTCAGACAATGATCATATATCATTTACAAGTTTTTGAATACAAACACTTGTCTCCATTGTTATATCTAAATCCATTAGACAGAATGTCTTGATTGAATTTCCCATGTTATTGCCTTGGAGCTTGTTTTAATTCATATAAGGATTTTACAAGTCTACACACATTATGTTCATTATTTAGTAGGACAAACTCTTTGGGTTGTTCCATGTAGACCTCCTCATTGAGTTCACCATTAAGGAATGTCATTTTGACATCCATTTAATGAACATACAAGTTGTGTATAGAAGCCAATGCGAACAAAATCCTTATTGAAGTTGTTCTTTCAACAGGCGCATAGGTATCAAAATAATCAATACCCTAATTTTTCATAAATCCTTTAGCTACTAATCTAGCCTTAAAGGTTTGGATAATGCCATCGGTATGGTATTTCTTTCTAAATACCCACTTACACCCAATTGACTTTGACCCCGGTGGGAGGTCTACCAATTTCCAAGTGTTATTGGAAAGAATAGAATCCATCTCATCACTGATGACTTCTTTCCAAAATGCATTATCTCTTGATTGCATGACCTCTCTATAAGTCTTATGATCATCGACCTCTCTACAAGTCTTAGGATCATCCTCAACAAGAAGTACAATTGGAATTTTCCTAATGACTTATTCTCTATTTCCTTCTACCATGTAAAAAGAAATTCGTTGAGAATCTATCTCGTCCAATCCTAGACTTTTTTCTTTTCTAACCTGTTGTCTGTGTTTTCTCCACTCGATACGTGGCCAAGTCATGGATGTCTCCAAGTGAGGCCACACCCCGAGGTCTGTCCTCGAGGCAAGGATGTCTCTAGGTGAGGCCACGTCTTGAGCACGTCCTGAATCAATCTTCAAGTCATGGATGTCTCCAAGTGAGGCCACGCCCCGAGGCTTGTCCTCGTGGCGAGGATTTCTCCATATGAGGCCACGTCCCGAGAGGCTCTCTTCACACGCCCATCTGTCAGGTCTAGGATTTTGGTCCTCAGACCTGAAGTAGATGTCAGGTGTTAGTCACTGCAAGTATGGGCCACCAGAAGATCATCTGACAACTTTAGGTGAGCCTTGATTAGTGGTATCGAGCCGTACAATCGACAATCGACATTTCCCACTACCACTACACCGCCTAACATGGGGAAAACGTGCATCCGCACCCTGACACCATCAGGGGCATGTTTCCCATAAAGTTGGTAGACAACTTTCTGCAATGGGCCTCGTGCAATTTGCCTGGGTCGTAGTCTCTATTTAGTATGCCCCTTTTGTATTAATTCAAGTGAATACCCCAACAATGGGGGGATTTTGTATTAATGATATATGATTAATATTAATGACCCCAACCTCTATAAATAGGGCTAGGGTATCTTGTAAAGGTTCAGATTTTTAGAGAGAGAAACTCTATAACTCAGTGCAATATATACGCTGCCTGAGAACCACCATTGAAGCCTGCTCAAACAAGCTTCAAACTCACCAAATACCAGAGAGTTGTGGACTAGGGCTCTTTTATAGCCTAAACCACGTAAATTCCATGTGTTATTTTCCATTATTTTCTTTAAACTCTCGGATCAGGTTGATAGCAAAAAAGACAGTCAACATTTTGGTGCTTTCATTGAGAGCTTGAAGAAAGCTTGAAGACCATAGTCATGGTGACCACTTGAAGAAACACACCAGATGATGCAGCTCCTCCCGCTGGAGTTAAGGGAGGAGAAACTAGCCTCCCACCATCGCAAGACCTCCCTGAGATGGTGGAAGACTACGACGAAAACACTTAATACGACTGCATGGACGACGAAGGCGACGACAAGTATTATGAAGAGGAATATCCTCAGCCCATGGACACGGAGGAGATGCCAGAAGTGGTGGCGCTCCGCGGCAAGGTGGCCACTCAGCAGCAGAAACTCTACACCCAAGAGGGTAATATCCCTGCCCTACAAGAGATGATTAACGCCATGAGGGCTACTGATTATGGGTCAAAATGCACATTTATTGATTTTTATTGTCAAAATAAATTAAGTTTTAATTAATATTTTCATGGAATTAATGTGATATATTTTATAAATGAAAATATTTAAAAAAAAATTCATTTTGTAGGAAAATGATACAATTTTGGTTGAATAAAATAAAACAAAAAGAAAAGGAAGTAAAAGTGGAAGAAAATGAACAATGTTGGCATTTTGAAGAAGTCAAGCCCAAATTGAAAAAACACAATCCAATTTATGAAGATGCCATGTCACTAATACATGAAATTTTTTCTCCACCAATAAGAGATGTCAATTACAACTCATTCCAACATAAACATTGGCAATTGATGTGCTTCATTTTTAACCACTATAAGTGTCTTCTTTTCAACAAAAGTTAGTAATCCACGTGCTTCCCTCTCAGCCATTGGTATCTTGCCACATGTTATTTCCACCATAGTTTATTTGTATTCTACACCTATAAATAGGATGTAGTTTTCATTTGTAAAACACACATTTTCTACACACTTCTCTCCCTACAATATTTTCTCTCTATTTCCTCTTCTCCATTTTATCTCTAAGTCTAGTCTTCTCACATTTTCAATGGAAAATGTGAGAATAACTTTTAACTTAGGCTAGAGTTTTCTTTTGGTAAGGATAGGGGTGAATCTTTGTATTTTGTAATCTTTTTAGTTTGAATTTATAAAAGTGCTTTAATGTTCAAATATTTGACTTTATTATTTCTATGATTATTTATGCAATAAGTATTTATTATTAATTTTATACAAATTTAGTCAAGCTTTTTCTATGTAATTTTACCAAAAGTAATTTATATTAATTTTATTATTTTATGAAAAGTCATTTACTGTATTATCGCCAAAATAATATGGTGTCGATTAAGGATTTCTCATAACAATAATATTAGCATGAGATCTTAGTTTGTTTTTTTATGAGTAGTCTTTTACTGCACATTACGAACGGTATTATGTCGATTCTAGGTTTATCATAACAATAACATGTGCATGTACTTCAAGTATGGAATTTCATTACTTAAATACATTTGCAAATTATCAAAATAAATAGGTGACTAAAATATATTGTGGAACTCTGATGCCTCACCAGGCCTTTTATTATCTATTGTCTTTTATTTTAATCCTTCAAACAAAGAAATCCACAAAAATATTGTTTCTTTTTTATGTTCTTATATTACTCACCTTCTAACAGTTTTACTTGTCTCTTTGTTTCTTTACCTCCTTGTGGAATCGACCGTCCATCTATACCACGACTACCGCTTAGTGGAAGTCGCATTAATCAGCTACTCTGGCAGCCCAAGGGTTGCAAGTGGACCCCCATGGTGAAGTACCAACTAGGTAGCTTGTTGGTGTGCAACATGTGCACCCAGCTGGAGTGCCACCTGTCAACCTAACTGGTGTTTCTCCCGGGCACCCGACTGATGTGGCACAAGATCTGCCAGCTGGAGTGCCCCTCGTGCACCCAGCTGGAGTTGGAGCCCCACCTGTGCCACAAGATTTTGGCAAGGGTAAGATTGTTGACAACCCTGCTCCTAATCAAAAGAAGGCTCGTCGGAAACCCGAAGACAACCAGGCCCCGAGACTAGCTAGTACGGGTAAAGGTCTAGGTGCCCGAGGACACCGCCAGGCCGTCAGCCATGAAGCCTAGGGCGTTACGCCTACGTGTGCCAATACGGATGGCGCGAGGCCTGGAGGTGGTGTCCCCACAGCACCTCGCCATCACTACAGGAACAACAACCAAGGAGCCAACAGGCAAAACACCTTCGTTAACTGAGAGTGTGGCATCAACATCTTGGTTAATAATGAAAACGTTGAGTCTGGTGGAGAAATGGAAGTAGCATACCCCGGGGGCAGTGGTGCATTTCGAGGCCAAACTGACCTACGAGACGGTCTAAATGCTCGTAGGTGTAACAAGGCTTTTAAGCGTGAACCCGAGAGGAAGGACCAATCAGACCTCCGGGACAACTTCAACGCCCGAAAAAGGGATAACCCAGCACAAAGTGCCAACCAAGATTGCGACCCCCTCTGCGCGGAGTTAAAGAGCTTGAAGAGTATAATGCTCAGAATGGTCTGATGGCAGTGCCATGACTCCGACTCGGAGGATGAGGATAGGAAGCCATGTTCTCCTCACATTGTAGAAGCCCTGTTATCGCGAGGCTTTAAGATATCTATCATCATGTCCTATGGTGGCAGTAGGGATCCCACAGAACACCTTTTGAAGCTCAATAGGTTGATGTCGGTGCATCGCGTCTCTGAAGACGCCAAGTGTCATGTGTTCCCGATAACCTTGACATGACCGGCAGATGAATGGTTCAAGAAGCACAAGCTGAGATCCATTCATTCGTGGCACGAACTACCATCTTCATTCCGAAGACAATTCATAGATGCTCAGAAGGTAAGCTTCGAGGTCAACGCTTTGGCGAACATAAAGCATGGACCCTTCAAAACCCTCAAAGCTTACATCGAGCACTTTAAGGAGGAAGTTGCGAGGACCAAGAGGGTCGACGACGACCGGTAGCTAATGGCCTTACAGGGCGGCATCCGTGCGAGGTCCCCGTTGTGGGATGACCTCCAGTGGAGAGGATGCAGAAGGCTCGATGACTTCATTCGTCGAGCACAAGAGTATATCAGTTGGCAAGACGCCCAGATCAGAGCATTTGACGGGGGGCGTCAGCTTTCCCGCTTCGAAGACGCCAGGGCTTGTGGCCTCGGGGACCCAGTATCCACCCTATGCTCTTGTCCAACCGTGTGTGTCGGGAGCCCAGTCTTGTCCAATTGTCCTGCCAGTTGGCTTTAGTGTCGTGCCACCCGTTGGTTTCAGTGCAGCTCCAACAGGATATGGAGCAGCGCCCACTAGATACAGTGCTTATCAGCCTGCATTCAGTGCTGGAGTTGCTGCTCCATCCCAGTCTGCCGGAATCCCAGCAGTAGTAGACGCGAAGACAAAGGCAAGGGCAAAAAGCCCAAGGGAAATAGGACAGTGCAGATAGGACAGGGAACTGCCCCAGACGAGAAGTACGTCTCGCAGTATTCTGAGTACACTGACTTAGTGGACTCTCGGGAGAACATCTTTGTGGCCACAAAACAGCACGCTCATTACTGGAAGCCACAGCCCATTCGGAGAGACAAGGAAATGCGAGATCCCAACAAGTTTTATTGTTTTCATAACGATGTTGGGCACCATACAAATGAGTGTTGCCAATTCAAGGATGAGAACAAAAACCTCATCAAACTGGGATACCTTCGCCAATATTCTCGGGATGGAGCACACCAGACTCAAGCCCGAGCCGCGGTAATACCAGCACAACTCGCAGCCCCCAAGCTCCGGGTACTGTAGATCTCAAAAAAATACCCAAAATCAAAAAACAAATCACCACAAACGAACACCCGAGTGAACAATTATGTCTCTTACAAGAATTGCATCGAACCACCATCGAGCAATGTTGACTTTGCTCAATGGGGTTCGATGCCAACTAGATGGGGCCTTCAAAATCAAGATTTTCATGAAAAAATCGACGTTGCTCGATGGTGGTTTGATGCAATTCTTGTAATAAACATAATTTTTTACTCGGGTGTCTGTTTGGGATGATTTTTTTTTATTTCGGGTATTTTTGAGATATGCACGTTTTACATGTTCACATACACATTTTCAAAGTTTAGAACTTGAAAACATACCAAAACATATCTTGAACATGAGGTATGTTTTGCATTTTTCATTTTTTTTTTCAAGATTTACATTTACCAAATGTGTTTATACGCATCTCAAACGTGTAGATCTTGAAAAAAATACCAAAAATAAAAAAATGCCCCAAACAGACACCCAAGTGAAAAATTACGTATCTTGCAAGAATCGCATCGAACCACATCAATTTTTTCATGAAAATATTGATTTTGAATGCCTCATCGAGCTCGCATCGAGCACCATCAAACCACGTCGATTTTTTTGTAGATTTCAAAGTTTCAAATCTGAAAAAAAAAATTGCAAAAAAAACCCAAAAACCATCCACAGATCTGTTCGAAATGCAGTATTTTAGTATCCTATGTGAGGAAGACTTGCCATTACTTTGAGTTTTCTTATATTTTACCTTACTCATAATTTTTTTTTCTAGAGATAAGAGGAAGTGGATGAGAAAAATTATGGGAGGGGTATTTCAGGTATTTTCAAAAGATTTGACATTTTTTTTATTTAGGACACGTCATTAAGCATAAAAGCTCAAATTTCCCTTTACAAACTATTGTGGTGTTATACTTTTAGGGTATATATAAAGTATTATTCATTCATTTTAATTTATAATATGTCTAAATTAGTATTTTTTTTTTCTTATATAGGTGACCGATTCAACTCAATCTTGCTAAATAACTTTTTATATCTATATAAAGAGAACTACAAAGAGATTATGTAGCAATTTAAAATTTCTTAAAATCATTCTATCTATTTTCTAAATTATAAAGTATCATTCATTCATTTTGATTTGTAATATGTCCAAATAATTAGTATTTTTTTTCTTATATAATCTTGCTAAATAATTTTTTATATTTATATAAAGGAGAACTACAAGTAGATTATGTGACACTTTAAAATTTCTTAAAATCACTCTATCTATTTTCTAATTTTTTTCATATTTTTTTAAACTATTTTACTCTAAAAATTTGTTGTGGCACTCTAAAATTATCTCTTTTAACCACTCTATATATTTTTTTGAAATAGAATTTTCATATTAAACATTATTTAGATTCTATTTTTATTTTCCCTTAAAATATCTCGCTGGCAATAAAAGGATCACGCTCTCTCCTCTTGTGTTATGGTCTTGTATTTCTCAACTTTTTATAAAATATAATTTCAGTTTTTCACTGTAACTGATTTTTCAGACCTGAATCTTCTTCAATTTATGATATTCCTGTTTTTCATGGGCCAATATAAACGTTGAGCCAATCAACATGGGATGATGCCCAATCGGAAATGAAACAAGTGAGGGCTTAACTTCTTGGCATCAGAACTATACCACTACTGAGCTACTCTCTGCCTTAATGCCACCATCCTCATTGATTCCTTCTCCTATTAATAAGGTGATCATCTACTCATCAATATGATAAAAAAAATTATGTGAAAGAAATGTTAAAGAGTAACATGAACCTTGGTGTTTTGTAGAATGGAATTCCAACAGGCTTACCTCATATGATAAACGAATATCCGGTAGAGGCTACACCAAACTGCCCCCAGATGTCGACCAGTGGTGAAGAGGCAAATTACAAGAGCAATTCAGTTGGAACCATAGATTGAAGAAGACACTTAATTATGCTTGGTTTTAAGAGTAAGTAGCTTGAGCCAATTGCCCATATGGTTTGAACAAAATGTAATATTAATTTATACACATGTTCATTATGTATTAATATTCTTTATTAGCAATAACCAAAGTCATCAATGGGCTAAATTATCTGACACTGGGGATGTATGATTGGTCAAATATTTTATTGTTGTTTTTCCTGTGTATTTGATGAGGTGTGTCTCATCCTTTTGATTCAATAGGCCACAAGTACCCAAAAAAACAAAATTTGTTACTTCAATATATAATGGCAATTTGAGATACTCTTTTATACGTAGTAAAAGCTGAATCTAAATCAAGTATATAATATATCATGTCATCTCCCAAGAACTAACAATATTAATGATATCCATAGTGTTTTTGCCGTATCTCTTTTTCCCAAAATACCCAACTAATTACTTCTATTGCTATATCTTATTAATTAAAGAATTACTTAAGTATATTCTTTCAAGGTAAATTACACATTCAATACCTCTCATTTTTTTACTCTAATTTAAAAATTGATTTGAATTTAGAGAAAATATTTATTAATAATTAATTTTCTAATAATTATAATAAAAAAAATCAACATTTGTCTTCAAGATTTTCCATTCCATCTTTTTATTGTTTTGATATTTCAAAAACAAATGTTAAAATATCTTGATTTATTTATGAATAATATATTTATTAATTACTAATTTTACAATAGTTATAAGAATAAATTAATCGTATATAATTGGCATTTATCTTCAAAAAATTTCATTTCATATTTATTTATTTTGATATTTCAAATTCAAATTTAATATTTAAATGAGATATTTAGCACTAACTAATTATCTAATAATTATAATAATAAATCAATCAAATATAAATTCACATCTTAATTTATATGACATCATTAATTAAAAAAAGTATTTCAAAATGTTCACTTATCAAACAACTGTTATTTCTAGAAAATGTTATAATCTTCTTATATATCCTTATCAATTATATATATATATATATATTTAAGTTGCATGTGTTTATTGTATTGTAAATTATCATGCCAACTTCATTGCATAAAGATAGTAGTAAAAAATAAATAAAAAGTATTAAGTAATTTTAATCATATTCCTTAAGAAGAGCACCAAGGAAGTGAGGTGACACTCTAAAATCTCTCCAAATTACTCTATCTGTTTTCTCTTTTTTTTATTCTACATTTTCTTATTTCTTGTATTTAATCTAAAAAAAATATCAAGAATTGCAATGTCCTGGATAACCAAGATCATTACACTGTGAATTTTAAATAGTGCTGGACTTGTTAATCAAGTCATTTGGACATAAACATGTTACTAAGGTTAGTTAACGGATTAGGGTTAAAATATTTTGATCATGAAAATAGTTGTTTTCATTAAAAGGTTTGAGTCTACACATGGGATCCCAAAAAAAAAAAAGTGTTTACAAGGCATTTACAACTCTCAAACTAATTACAACTTAAGCTAGCCTAAGGGGCAAAATAAATTTTGGCTCTAGTCCATGTTGATCCCTCGGCTATGGCAGTCGAGCAGCTGTAAATGTACATGCCGCCCCTAAAGCTCTCCAACTCACGGCTGGTCCAACTTTCCATTTCCTCTACCTGCACCACATAGCACCCGTGAACCAAGGCTCAGCAAGAAAACTGTAACGCCCTACTACCTTAGAGTCGTTACCATGTGATTTTAAAATGTGTCATTAGCTCGCTAATCTAGGTTTTAGACTGAAAAGTGTGATTAAATCGGAATAAAAACTAATTTAATGAAAATTAAGTATAAAAGGTTTGGACATCCATTAAAGTTATAAAAGTGATACATTGAGATCCCAAAATATTGTTTCAAAATATATTTACAACTCAAAAGTTAGAGTACAGTTGGCCTAAGCGACAAAACCAAATATTTATAACGTGTCCTTCAAAACAACACCAGTCATGGCAGCCAGGTGGGCCAAACATGTATGCGTCGTTCCATGCCCTCCAACTCATGCTTGGTCAGCCTTGCCCATGCCCTTCCCTGCACCATAGAGCACCCGTGAGCCAAGCCACAGTAAGAAAACTCACGCATATAGCATACAACAATTCGTTCCATTAAATACATAACTTTAAACAGATAACATATTGTTCACATAATGGCTTATGGCGACCTAGGTGCATTACCAGTCATTGGGTTCATGGTCTTCATCAAACCGGCGAGTTCAACACCCTAGATGGCCATGCCATAGCGACCTGCATTCAGCGTGCTTGTTGCCGTTCGACCTGCATTCAACATGCTTATTGCCGTTCTTGGCCTTCGCCAATCCCGACCTTTGCTGATCCCGACCTTCGCCGATTAGTTATAATCATACAAACATACATAACAATTATGAACATTCACGCATAGCATTAAACATAGAAAATCGAGCCATGCCCTACTCTATAAGCACAAAAAGTTTTCTTACCTGTGTCCCGAGCATACTGACTAGTGCGATCTCGAGCACGATCCCCTAAACCCGACCCTTGGTGGTAAAACCTAGTCACAACGCAATAATAATAATAATCCATCAAGCCCTAAACCGATTAAAAACTTTGGGATACTATTCTAGCCTCCGGGACCTCGAATTCTACTAAACCAGGTAGTAGAACCCTTCCCGAGCCCTTAATTTAGGTTCCCAAGCTTAAAACCTTATATTGGTCATTTCCCTTAATTTGAGCTGCGACCCACCCTTTAGGTCTGTTGGGAATTATGCCCTGAAAGCATAAGTATTAGACATTGTTTTAAGAAATAAATAAATAAATTGAATTTGTTATGCATATATTTTATGGACTATATTATTCTATGATAATATTATGTAAATATCAGAAAAATTCATAAGTTCATATATGTAATCTCAAACACGTATTGGTACGGGAGGATTGTGTTTGAGATAAATGAACTTGAATAGTTCACAGTAAAATAAAGTTATGGAATCTTTAGATTAATTACCACAAGTACGATCCACTAATATTATAAATATATGTGATCTAGATCTGGATCACTAATGTAGTATGACACTTTAGTGAAGGTACTTTATATATTAGAGAATATATAGAACTGAACCAGATATGTTTAATAATACTTAGTTGAATACCGTTTCAAAGTATTAATTAAATATATCAACTGATGATCATATACAAATAGATCTTAATCCTGAAATTACTATGAACTCCTGTTTATGTTATATGAGATCTTTGATTCACTCGTTAGGGTCTGTCAGAATGATCAGGCTAGAAACTTTTGTTTTGGGAACTCGTTAATGTAAATGGTTGGGGACATAGTATACAAATATGGAATCTAAACCTTCTCATAAGGGATTGAATAATAGTTCTCTCAAGAGTTGACTTTTGGGACTGAAATGTTATTGAGCTCAAATTCATAATTTAGTTATGACTTAATCTTCACTAGTAAAGTCAATGGTACTTCAGAAAATAAGATATAATTAAAAGGGTAAAATGGTAATTTTATTCCTGATTAATTATGAACTATTATTAGAGGGTTAATTTGTATGTAATGATTATATCAATGAACGCTTTATTTTATAAAGTACTTAGTAAATGAAATGCCTATAATTACAAGAGTGCAATCTCATATTTATAGTGGAATAATCATGAGATTAATAAATTAAGATTATTTAATTAAAGAGTTTAATTAGTGATCTCAAATTTATTGCAGCTTGGAATTATAGGTCCATAGGTTCCCAATGCAGCTCTATCAACACTATTCAAGACAAGAGTTGATATAAAGGGAAAAATGGTTAAAGGACATATTTAAGAAGAACTTTTTTCTTCGGGCCAAATATGCAATTATATGATAATAGTGATTAATTAATTAATTACAAATTAGTTGTAATTAACAAAATTAATTAATATGTAATTTTTGAAATTATATTATATAATTAAATTAATCTCAAAATTATATTAAATAATTAATTAATTATAATTTTCAAAATTATAATAAATTAAATATTTAATTTTAAAATTTATATTGGTTTTAATTAATTAGTATAATTAATTAAATATCTTTATTTGAGTAGGAAATAATAATCTGATAAGTTCAAATTGGATTTGAATTTAAAAGATTGATATTTATTCAAATAATTAATTATATTTGATAATTAGTTAAAAATATATTTAATTTAAATTTGAATTCAAATTTGAATTAATTATCAGGTTGTTAGATTTTTATCTAACGAGGTAGTTTGAATAAATAATTAAATAAAAATAGTTTAACCAAATATCCCTAAAATATAGGGTGGTACACGATGACACACAATCCATGGACTGTGTGTGGCGTGTACTACATAATTTGCAGGGATAGATTTTTCAATTATTTAATTAATTAATTAATGGATAATTCAAAAATTAGTTTTTGGATATTTTCATTAATAAGATAATTAATTAATTAAAAGATCAATTGTAAATTAGTTACAGATTTATTTTTTAAATTTGAATATTTTCTTTTTAAGTAAGACTTATAAGAAAATATACAGATTAATTCAAGACACTCAAGTCATTCGCTCTGTGAAAAAGAACGATATTTTTCTGTCTCTCCCTGAAAAGATACAGAACCAATTTCAGGCTTTATTCTCTTGATCTCATGTGTTGAGTACATTAAGTAGAATCAGAAATTAACCATCATTTATTCTCTATGTGCCCTCACACTTCTTGAGATGTAGAGAACGTTGTGGAAGATCTTGGTCTGAGTACCTAGGAGCAGCTTGGATAGGAAGTTCGTTCAAATTACGAAAAGATAGCAATGACACTTGATAGACATCAAGAGGTATGTTTTCTATTTACTTATTTATGATTAATGTATGTATATTAATGGATCCGCATATTTAAAGTTAGTTTAAATATGTTACAAAATTTTTGTTGTACACTGGGCCAACCTGTAACGCCCTACTTCCTTAGAATCGTTACTAAGTGAATTTAAAATGTGTAATTAACTCCCTAATCGAGATTTTAAGATAAAAGTGTAGCTAATCATAAACGAAGTAACATAATTTAAAATTATATCCATTCATTGAAAATTATAAAGCGTTTAACATTTGGGATCCCAAAATACTGTTTAGAAATATTTACAACTCAAAAATATAATTAAAGTCGACTAAATGACAAAACGTAGGTATTGTAATACCCCAAGTTGCTAATAAGGTTTAGGACCTTGATTAGCGTGCCTGGAGGGCAATAAGTGAATTAACATGATAATATATGAATTTAAATGAGTATGTGATTTGTACCACGTGAGTGTGGTGATATTAATGTGATGCACATGCCGAGACGGTCTTAGGGAGCTAGTTAACTTAGAAGTCACAACGGGATTTCATACCCGGCTCGGGAGGAGCCTAGGGGCACTTTGGGAATTTCGTAATTAGTGGTTAATGGTTATTGGTGACTGAGTAACTTGAGTAACCATTGGTAACTGCTGAGAGTAACAAGTTTAGATAAAAAAAATGGTAGAATTGTAATATAGGTGAAAGGACAAGAGTGCCCTTGAGGTTTAGTTAGGAGAGGATAATTATGGGAGGATAGAATAGTAATTTGGCAGGGATTTAGATCACTTCAGCTGAGGGAAAAGGATCATTTACGTTATTCACTTGGGCATGTTTTGTTTATGCTGAAAATTGGGAGAAACCTAGAGGAAAAGAGAAGAAAAGGAAGAAAGTTGAATTTGAAACCTAGGAGGAGGAATCACAGTGGTTTGAAGTAATTAAAGCCAAGAAGGGATCAAGATTTGGTCAGAGGTAAGTTTCATCTCTGAAATTTCTGTGTTTAGTAAGTTTCTATAGAATTTAGGTTGAAATTGAAAGATGGTTTGTGGCTGGTTTGTTTGGGAATTCAGCTTGTAAAATTAGAAGGCTTAGCTTGGAGCTGGAATCAAGGGAGCTTAAGGTTGAATGCTCCACTTAAGGTAAGGATTCTGTGCAATTATAAGGTTTATCTCTGTTATGGTTTAAGGAATTTGAAGTATGGTTTAGGTTTTGGTCTAAGTTTCTAACTTTCTGGTTTGAACTATTGAGGCATGGAACCAAAGTGTGATTTATGGGAGTGATTGTGTAATTGAGCCGGTTTATGATGTTTATAGGTGTTGACGCGGTTCTTCGCCAACAGGTAATTAAGAGAAGAAGAGAAAGGGATTAGTGCTGAAAGTAGAACACAGATGAAATCTTAGAGAATGAACTAGGTGACTCAAGACACGTTTTTAAGTGGTACAAAGGTTAAAATCCTTCTACTCCACTAGTCAATATTATTGATATATTCTGGGTTTGTGGTTACAAAGTGCATATCTCTTCTGAGATTATTTTTTCCAACCCTTATCAACTCCCAGGGTCTCCATATTTATAGGAGAAGGCACCTGGAAGTTGGTAAGGAGGTCATGACCTTCTTATTTGTCATATCAACTCTGTGACATTCATGATTAATTCCTAAACCTGACACATGAGTATGGTCAAATCGATAGATAAGGAGATAATGGGCCGCACGGCCCAACCCCGCCGTGGGTGTCTAAACACGCACGTTCCTGCTGCGTGTCCGAGAAGTCAGGGAGATATCAGACACGTGATGTCAGATATAGGCACGTTTATCTTGCGTGTGTTGACTTTACAAAGGGTAAGAGATCTTAGGAGGAGGAGCTCGTGGCACGAGCTGCTTCCCTGACCCGACCTTCGGCCTCAAGGATTCCTTCTCCTAGTCTTGGGCAGCCTTGGCAAGTTCTTGGGGATACCTCGAGCTAAGGGGGTTCGACCTGGAAAACAGGATCTCCAACCTGGGGAAGTTTACGGACTAACCTTGATTAGTTCGAGGCTCGACCTGCTAATCAGCCCGTGGGAAAACTAGGGCGTACATCTGCCCCCCAAGCTCCTGCTCGTGGTATATGACGTCATATATAGAAAATCACAGTAAGGGCTTTTAGACTTCCCCACAATCCTTCGCATTCCACTTTTTGTGCAGGCGTCTGATACGTGGAACGCCATGGGTGGTGACGGTACGCTTTACGAGAATCGCATTTAATGACCTAGTCTAAGCCCAGCCGTCGCTTCGTATTTCGAGTGGAAGGCCTCGGATCCCTCACTAGGGTCATCCAAGAGCCTTCTACACGTGATACTTCATGTATATATAAAAAGGGGGTGGCCACCCTACGCACGGGCCACCCCTTCATTCAAAATTTCCCAAATTTCTCTCATTCTTCCCACTCTAACTTTCAGAAAAATGAAACCCTCGCCTTCGCTGCTGCCATTCTCATTGTTCAAGAAGCTTAGGCGCACGAGTTTCTCCGAAGCATTGGAAGTTATCTCACTGACGAAGCTCCTATCAACGCAGCATTCTCTTCGACCTTCCAGCCATATACTGTAAGTTTCTTGACCCTGTTCATCTTGAAAACATGCTACTGTAGCTTAGGTAAAAAATTTTTTTACTGTAGCCGCATGCAAGGGTTTTTTAGGTTGCGTGAATAGGGAGGGTGACAGCCCTCTTTAGGCTAGGACATATTGGTTGTAGGAAATCGCCTTAGAGTCTGGGCTTCAGGATGCTTTTTCTGGGACATTTTCTGGGTAGGAGTTTTGGGGAATTTTGGGTGCAAAACCGGGTAGCTTAGGGAACACGCCTCATGGGCGGTTTTGCAATTCCTGCCTACTGAAACTTTCCTCCCAAGGCAAATTTCACCCTAAACCTCCTGACACGCTAATTCCGAGTAATCTGGGATCTGTTGGGAGCATACGCGCGTGTTCACTGAACCGCGTGGTTCCACTTTCCACGAGCTGGGCTTTCATCAGCTCGTGTAAATAATAATTATTCTTCCTCCCGCTTGGGTCGCCTTTTCTAAAATGTTTTCTTGTGTTCACTAGGCGACCAGATGGCTCCAAAAAAGAACCTCCCTCAGAAGAACGTTGGAAGCTCGACCTCCCGGCAGGAGAAGGGAAAGGCGGTGATGCCCAGCTCGCCGATCCCCCACTTTGGGCCGGCCGTGGAGAAACAAGTCGAGGTGGCCCCCGATGCATTCTTTGAGGCGGAGAGAATCGTCTCAAAGGTGACCGATCAGGTGAAGATCAACAAACTTTTCCTCACCCACAAGATCCCACTGGGGAAAGCCTCAGTCATAGCCCGACCTGCTGCGGAGGGCGAGCGAAGCTGCACGCCGCTGAACGAATCGTTTGCGGCCTGGAGTGGTGAACACTTCAAGGCAGGGGCCTTCCTCCCCCTGGATCAGTACTTCGTTGACTTTCTGAACTACGTGGGGTTGGCCCCTTTTCAGCTCCCCCCCAACTCCTACCGTCTGCTGGCAGGGTTGAGGTACTTGTTCAAGAAGCAGGATATTTCTTTTGCCTCAAAGCCAGCCCGGATCAGCGGGGGCGAGGTGACGGGTTTTACTATTTAACCCGCTTTCCTAATACGGCGGCGTTCATCGAGCTGCCAAGCCATCCAAATGACTTCAAGGACCAGTTCTTCATGTCAACTGGGTTCCGGAACTGTGAGCACCACTACTTCAACTGTCCTTGTAAGTGAACCCTGACCTTAGCTCGCCTTTTAAGTGTTGTTTAATTTTAGCTCCTCCCGTATTCCATTATGATTCCAGCCCAATCTTGCAGCCATCTACGCGAGGACCAAGAAGTCTGCGACCCTCGGGGGTCAATATGAAACACTGGCGGGCTTGCCCCCCAGTGAAAAGGACTATCGCGTGCTCGTGATGGACGAGACGATGGTGTTCTGCAAACTGATTTTTCCAAATCAGACTTTGAACCTGAAGAGGCCACGGGGGCCGCCCCCAGCTCGCACAAGCAGAACTATCACCGTGGAGGAGGTCGCGGAAGAGGAGGACGAAACAGCTGAAGTTCCGCTCGTGAGGAATAGGAAGAGGAACTTGGAGGTCGCCCAAGGGATGGACGAGGAGAGGATCCAATCCGGAGCAGCCGCGGGTCCTTCCGGCCAAGGTAACCCTTTCGTGCTTAGGAATGTAGATAGGGCCACTGCGGACCCCCGGCTAGTTAGGTTCAATCCTAGGCAGATCGTCCATCGCCACCAAAGGAACCCGAACCTGAACACACTCCTGCTCCATTGTGTTGACCGGCTCGTGCTGGATGACCAGGATAGTCGGCCTAGGGGTACCATAGTAGTAAATAACACCCTAGCTTTTAGGTCGATCATTTTTGAGGAGTTTGAGACCAATTTACGTACATGGCCATCACTCCAGAGAGGCATCTATGCTCCGGGGCTTAGGCAGTATGTAGAAGAGTCTAGTCCCGAGTCAGAACCGGACCCCGAACTTGCGCCTATTCGGGAAATAATCATCTTAGGTTCTTCCAGCTCGGGGGGTAGGGCTCCTCTAGTATTCGTATACTTTTTGCCTTTAACCTTTTGCTTTTATTTCTGCCTGATTACTAACTTGTAATAACTATGTTTTTTGTTTTCGCAGAAGAGATGTCTCAGCCCGAGGATAGTCTGCGGGACATAGACTTCGGGGGGAGTCCCCCGGCAGGGCCAAGATTGAAAAGGCTCCGAGGGTCCAAGAGCACGGCTGGGGGCTCCACAAAATCCCCGGCAAAGGAGAAGGAAAAAACCCCACCATCACAGGTCGGGGGATCAATTCTTATTTCAGGCGGAGCAGGACACATGCCCCCGCCGACCCCGCGATCTCCCCCAGCCGCGCAGGACGTGGGACTGGAGGTTGTTCCCCCGGCTGTAGTGGCCCCCGGGGTACGCATCACGGTTGACGCCCCGGATCTGGAGAAGATCCCAGAAGCCTTCCGGGGGACGGTATATGAGTCGGCGAGCTACGCCGTCAAACATTTCTACAAGTTCAAGGAGAAGGAGCTCCGGGCTATTGAGACATTGAGCCCGGTCCACGTGATAGAGTCATCGATGGACATGGCCCTAATGGTAAGCTGCCCCATTCTTTTAAGGCTTTATCCCTCACACACACCGCCTTATTTTTCCACTTAGCCGATTTTTCTCCCGTTTCTCGCAGGGCATCGCTGCCATACACCGAGGCATTGCCAGGACCAGAGCTCAGCTCGAGGAGATGAAGGCTGGTCGCCAGGCCGCCCTTCAGGAGGCTCACGTGGCGAAGGATGCGCTGGCGACCTCGAAGGCCGAGTTAGAGAGGACCCGCTCGAAGTTCAAAGAGCTTGAGACATCCCTGGCCACCTCGTGAACTGACCTCGAGGCAGCGAAGACCGAGGCCCAGGCCGCCCAAGCCGCCCAGGCCGCCCTTGAAGCTGAACGGGCCACCTCAGAACGGTCCATGCAGGAACTGTTCTATCATTGCTGGGCCCAAAATCGGGAGGCTGACTTCTCCTTCATGTCGTCGGGTCTCTGGGCGCGCATGTTGGTGAAGTTCCAGGCCCGTTTTGACAAAGAGGTGCCGCCTTCGGAGACTGGGGAAGCCTCTAGTGCGGCGGAGCAGGATGAGACTGCGACCTCCAAGGGGCCGAACGATGGGGCTTAGAGCGTTTCTTTTTTTTTCTTTTTATTTTGAAGTATTTCATGTAATCTTTAGCACGAGGTATTCTTTCCTCGAGACAATTTGCCTTGCAATTTTAACTTGGGTATTTCTTCATGCTTTCGGCTATAATATGCATATTTTGTTGTTTAATAAACTTAGTTCGTGTTAACCGTTATTTATATCCCGGGCCCTTTAAGAAGAACCACGATCAATAAATTTAAGTTAACTTCTAAGTTTTATGACCCGGTTAAAACCAGGAACTTATTTTGAAAACTTAGTTCGTATTAACTTTTTATCCATATCTCGTGCTCTTTAAGAAGAACCACGATCAATAAATTTAAGTTAACTTCTAAGTTTTAAGATCCGGTTAAAACCAGGAGCTTATTTTGAAAACTTAGTTCGTGTTAACTTTTTATCCATATCGCGTGCTCTTTAAGAAGAACCACGATCAATAAATTTAAGTTAACTTCTAAGTTTTAAGACCCGGTTAAAACCAGGAGCTTATTTTGAAAACTTAGTTCGTGTTAACTTTTTATCCATATCTCGTGCTCTTTAAGAAGAACCACGATCAATAAATTTAATTTAACTTCTAAGTTTTAAGACCCGGTTAAAACCAGGAACTTATTTTGAAAACTTAGTTCGTGTTAACTTTTTATCCATATCTCGTGCTCTTTAAGAAGAACCACGATCAATAAATTTAAGTTAACTTCTAAGTTTTAAGACCTGGTTAAAACCAGGATAGGACTTAGTTCGCGTTAACCCTTATACACTGATAAGAATCAACACCTAAGTCGTTAAGGAGACCTGGTTATATCCAGGTACCATATGCCCCCCAAGTAACTGGGAAAGGGTCTTTCGTGGTTACTTTAAGATTGTACTTGCAAAAAAGAAAAACTTGATTCTTATTTATACATAAAAAGTGGCCTTCCAGGCCTTACAAGTGGATCATTGATAATATTTCTTCAAATGGATGGCGTTCCAAGTCCGTGGGACTGCCCCTCCATTAAGTCGAGCTAACTTATAAGTTCCTTCCTTGATGACTTCAATGATCTGATATGGTCCTTCCCAGTTCGGTCCTAAGACTCCATCCTTGGGATCTTTTCCGGCCAGGAAGACTCTTCTTAGGACCAAGTCGCCGACGCTAAAGGTACGTTTTTTGACTTTAGCGTTGAAGTAGCGAGCGATCTTTTGCTGGTAATGGGCGAGCTGGAGTTGCGAATCCTCTCGCCTTTCATCAATAAGGTCCAGGGAATGGCATAGGAGCTCGTGGTTCCTATCCTGGTCGTAAGACTGGACCCTATGCGACAGAACTTTAATTTCCACGGGGAGGACTGCTTCACTCCCAAAGGTTAGGGAGAAAGGAGTGTGACCCGTAGGAGTTCGATGTGAGGTCCGGTATGCCCAAAGGACCTGGGGGAGCTGTTCTGGCCAGATCCCCTTTGCCTCATCTAGCCTCTTCTTGAGGCTCTCCTTTAGAGTTTTGTTGACAGCCTCGACTTGGCCGTTTGCCTGAGGATAGGCCACAGAGGAGAAGCTCTTCACAATCCCGTGTCTTTCGCAAAACTCAGTGAACAGGTCGCTGTCGAACTGAGTGCCGTTGTCGAAGACAATCTTCGTCGGCAGGCCGAACCGACAGATGATGTTTTTAACCACAAAGTCGAGTACCTTCTTCGATGTTATTGTTGCCAACGGCTCTGCCTCGGCCCATTTAGTAAAGTAGTCGATGGCTACCACGGCGTAGCGGACCCCGCCCTTTCCGGTAGGCAGGGCACCTACTAAATCTATCCCCCAAACGGTGAATGGCCAAAGGGCTGAGATCATTTTCAGTTCGACTGGAGGAGCTCGGGCAACTGCAGCGAAGCGCTGGCACTTGTCGCACTTTTTCACATATGAAATCGAGTCTTTGGACAGAGTTGGACAGAGTTGGCCAGAAATAACCTTGCCTGAGAACCTTCAAGGCCAGGCTTTGCCCCCTAGCATGATCTCCGCAGAATCCTTCGTGAATGTCTTGCAAGATGGCCTGTGCCTCATCTGGATGAACGCACCGGAGGAGAGGTAGGGAATGCCCACGTCGGTACAACACACCATCGACCAGCGTGTACCTCGGAGCTTGATACAAGACTCGTCGTGCATCTCTACGCTCTTCAGGCAGCTTACCTTCGACGAGATACTCAAGAATGGGGGTCATCCAGGTCGGCCTGGCATCAATCATCTCGACCTCTGCCCGATCTCCCTCTATACTTGGTTCTTTCAAGAATTCTATTGGCACTAACCCCAGGGTTTCTGTCTCTCCCAAGGTGGCGAGTTTGGCGAGAGCATCTGCGTTGGCGTTCTATTCTCGAGGTATCTGTTCAATCGATCCTCGCTCAAATGTGGACAGCTCAGTTTTTACCTTCGCCAAATAGGCGGCCATCTTGGCTCCCCGCACCTGATATTCACCCAGAACCTGGTTTACCACGAGCTGGGAGTCACTGAAGCACTGGATGGAGGTCGCCTTTAACTCCTGAGCTACCCTTAGCCCAGCCAACAAAGCTTCGTACTCTGCCTCATTGTTGGACGCCTTGAACCCGAATCTTAGCGTTGAGTGGAACCTATGTCCCTTGGGAGATATTAGGATGATTCCAGCCCCGGAGCCGCCCTCGTTAGATGAACCATCAACAAAGATCTTCCACGACGAATGCGGCGAGGCGACTTGAGGTAGGCCTGGAATCCTGTGCACTCCGCCACGAAGTCAGCCAACGCTTGACTTTTTATGGCAGTTCGTGGAGTATAGAAAATCTCGAACTGACTGAGCTCGACCGCCCACTTTAACAAACGTCCCGATGCTTCAGGCTTTTGCAAAACCTACCTTAGAGGCTGATCGGTCATGACGTGTATCGAGTGGGACTGGAAATACGGTCTGAGCTTTCGCGAGGCTGTGATTAGGCAAAACGCCAATTTTTCCATCAGTGGGTACCGTGACTCTGCTCCGAGGAGTTTCTTGCTGATGTAGTAGACTGGATTTTGAACTTGGTCCTCTTCTCGTACTAGCACGGCGCTAGCTGCATCCTCCGTGACGGCCATGTAAAGGAAAAGAGGTTTTCTTGCCTTGGGCTTGGACAGCACGGGCGGTTCAGCCAGATGCGCCTTCATATCGAGGAATGCGCTTTTGCACTCCACTGTCCACTCAAATTTCTTGTTTCCCCGGAGCAGGTTGTAAAAGGGCAAACACTTGTCGGTCGATTTGGAAATGAACCGGTTGAGTGCTGCCACTCTTCCTATGAGGCCTTGGACGTCTTTCCGCGACCTGGGGGAAGGAAGCTCGATCAGTGACCTGATTTTGTCGGGGTTTGCCTCGATTCCTCGGGTATTGACTATGAACCCCAGGAATTTCCCTGATGCAACACCGAACGTGCATTTATGAGGATTAAGCCTCATGCCGTATTCCCGTAGTATTTTAAAACATTCTTCCAGGTCGGAAACATGGTTGCCGGCAGTCTTTGACTTGACGAGCATGTCATCAACATACACCTCCATGTTCTTTCCGATCTGGTCCGCGAACATCCTGTTTACTAGCCTCTGGTAGGTAGCTCCGGCATTCTTCAGACCAAACGGCATAACATTATAGCAATAGACATTCGTTGGGGTCATGAAGTTGGTATGCTCCTGGTCCGCCGGGTTCATCGCGATCTGATTGTAGCCTGAGTACGCGTCCATGAAGGACATGAGCTCGTGCCCTGCCGTAGCATCTACCAGCTGATCGATTCTAGGCAATGGAAAGCAATCCTTGGGGCAAGCTTTATTCAGGTCGGAGAAATCAATGCAAGTCCGCCATTTCCCGTTGGGCTTTGGAACTAGCACGGGGTTGGCGATCCAAATTGGAAATTTGGCTTCGCGGATAAAGCCACACTTTTTGAGCCGGGCCACTTCTTCTTCTAGGGCTTCAGCTCGGGTTGTTCCTAAACGCCTTTGCTTTTGAGACTTGGCAGGAACGCTTTTATCCAGATGGAGCGTGTGCATGATGACACTCGGACTAATCCCCACCATGTCCTCGTGGGACCATGCGAATACGTCCAAGCTATTCTTCAGAAACGCAATTAGCTCCGCCTTTCTCTTGTCGCAGAGGTTCTTCCCAAGCTTAACCGTCCGTGACAGATTTTGTTCATCAATGTTCACCTCCTCGAGCTCCTCAATAGCCTGGAGCTCGGATCTGTCCTCGCCTACTCGGGGGTCAATGTCCTCGCTCAAGGCGATCTTTTCCTCTTCGGTATTCTGAGGTTTTTCAATCTCAGGGGCCACTAAGGGTCCCTGAGATTCCTCCTCGCCCTGAATGGTCATTGCCAGCTACCCGGGTTTAGACTTTCCCTTCGTGGAAATGCTGTAGCATTCCCTGGCAGCGAGCTGATCGCCCTTGATGGTACAGATTCCTATTGAAGTAGGGAACTTCATGGCGAGGTGTCGAACAGAAGTGATGGCCTCAAAAGCTATGAGCGTCGGTCGGCCCAAAATGGCATTGTAGGCAGCGGAGCAGTCAATGACCACGAACTCAAGTAGCTTGGAGACTGTCCGAGACTCTTCTCCTAGGGTGATCACCAGCTCGATCGTCCCTATCGTTGGCGATCCTTCTCCCGAAAAGCCATATAGCATCATGGAGTTCGCCTTTAGCTCTGCGACGGTTAGACCCATCTTTTCTAATGTGGATCGGAATAAAAGGTTCACCGAGCTTCCGTTGTCCACCAACACTCTCCTCACTTTCAGGTTGGCGAGCTGGACTGCTACGACCAATGAATCATTATGGGGGAATTGGACGTGACCTGCGTCTTCCTCCGTAAAAGTAATCGGTTGCTTCTCTAACCGCTGCTGTTTTGACTGACGCTGCTCTGGGACGAACTCCGCTCCGTTGTGGGCTTTTAACTCATTCACATACCTCTTCTGGGCACCTCTGCTCGTGCCAGCCATGTGCGGTCCTCCAGAGATGGTGGATATCTCTCCCTCGATCACGGGAGGAGGGACGTCCTGATCTTCCCGAGGCCCGGGCTGGCTGGGACTTCTGGAGTTGGTCGACCCGTTGGGACCCTGTTTCGCGAATATTGCGCCAAGGGGCCTGCTCGGATGAGAGTCTCGATTTCATCTTTTAGATGCCTGCAATCGTCGGTATTGTGGCCGACGTCGTTATGGAAACGGCAGAATTTTGAAGTGTCTCTCTTTCCCTTGTGGTGTTTCAATGGCTCCGGCCTCTTCCAGGGGACCCGAGTAGAGTTGGCTAGGAAGATGCTTTCCCTGGACTGGGTGAGCTTGGTATATGCTGTGAACACGGGCTTGAATTTATCCACGGACTTATTCTTTTTTTGACCGTGCTGCCTGTTTTCACCATTTCCCTTTCTTTTGCCACCACTGGGCTGGTTGTTCTGCGCGTCGCCGGGGATCGCCATCACGATCTCCGTCCCCGCTCCAGCGGGCTTCTCGGGAACCTGGCTGGTCCCCGCGGCTGAAGCTTCAGCTTCTTCTAAGTTTATCCACTCTTGGGCTCTGTTAAGGAATTCGTTAACCGAGCTGACTCCCTTCCTCTGAATATCTTTCCACAGGTCTCCCCCGACCAGGATTCCGCTTCTCATGGCCATGAGCTTAGAGCTATCGTCAGCGTCTCGGGCTCGAGCAGCGACATTCGCGAATCTGCTCAAGTAGGCTTTTAGCGTTTCACCGGGCTGCTGTCTTACGTTAGCTAGGGAATCGACTTGGACTCGGGCGGCCTGGGAGGCGCGGAATGCCCTTTTGAAGTCAGCAGAAAAAGTCTTCCAAGAGCTGATTGACTGTCTTTTACTTTGCTTGAACCACTGCCTGGCAGGTCCGATCAGTGTGGAAGGGAAGATCAAGCAACGCAGCTCCGGGCCAATGTTATGAGCCATCATTAGGGTGTTGAACATCCCCAAATGATCCGACGGGTCCCCATCCCCGTTGAACTTTGACAAGTGGGGCATACGGAAACCGGATGGGTATGCCGTCGCTGCTATATTGGGGGCGAAGAGTTCCATTTAGTCGCCCGAATCATACTCGTCTTTTTCTTTTTCTGTTAGGAGCTTCCTCATCAGCTCCTCCATCTGAGTTAGACGCTCGAGGGTTTGGTCCTGAGATCCTGGGTTATTCCGGGGCTGTTCCACAGCTCCGGACCCATTGTACATATTAGGTGGGTTGTCGCCCCTCCTATCTTGAGATAGGTTATTTGGGACATTCCCTCTGTTACGTACTTTGGATCGGACTCCCGCCGAGCGGGCCTGACTACCATCCCTAGCCCTGTCCTCTCTGTGAGAGTTGAGGCGATTTCGAAGGTCGCCTCCCTGGGTGGTCTGGTGGCTCTGTGCCGAACTCAGTCGCTGACGCAGGTCTCCTCCGGAGAGATCACTCCGGCGGCTGCCGGTCCAATGACTCCTGCTGGATAGGCTTGGAGTCCGCCTTTGGTGGTGAGGACCTGAGCTTTCTTCAGGCGCCCTGCTATGCCAGGAAGGTCCCGCTGATGGTGGGTCTCTCTCCTACTACTTCCGTAAGCCGGGATGTCTCGGAAAGGCCGAGGAGACGGATATCTGATTGGAGAAGGAGGATGCCTGACTGGGGAGGCGATCCTAGTTCCGTCCGGACGGATCAAATTTGGCGGGGGCCTTTCGGCCCTGCCAGCTTGCTGGTCTCACCCTGGGCGAGCTGGACGAGGCGCAGGACGGTGTTCTGGGACGGGCTGGCGCTACTGGCCCGCCCCGGATCTCCTTCGGGAGTTTCCTCGAGCTCTCCGGAGCGCTCCCACGGAAGGTTGAGAACTAGGAGTTGACGTCCTGACCGAACGGCTGTATTGCTGTTGTCCGACCCCAGGCATTTCCCTGAAGTTTGCCTCTTGATGGTGTGACGAAGGGGTGGAGTTGGCTGCATGAAGCCTACCCGACCGGCTATGCCTGGGCCGATTACCTCGGTGAGACTTAGGAGCCTCACCTTGCCTCTCTCCAACGTTAACGTTGGTTGTGAGAGGGGGTAGTCGGGCCAGAATATCCTGGATTTGCCGACCGGCTGTTGCTAACTGGCTCCTCAGTTGAGCATTCTCCATCTCCACCGCAGTATAATAACACGGGTTCGGATTAGGTGGCCGGGGTGCTGAGCTACCAGTGTCGTCTTGGCCCGCCGGCTGCTTTCCTGGCCTCTGTTGGACTTCAGGAATTTGTTCATCAGGGATGGCAATATGGTGGGCCTCCTGCCCATCCTGCTGCTCTATTTCGTTGCCATGCCTGGATCGAGTGGTCACCATAGTTGAATGTTTGTGGCAGCACTAATTGAACTTGCTCTCAATGAAAGCACCAAACTGTTGACGCGGTTCTTCGCCAACAGGTAATTAAGAGAAGAAGAGAAAGGGATTAGTGCTGAAAGTAGAACCGTCACAGATGAAATCTTAGAGAATGAACTATGTGACTCAAGACACGTTTTTAAGTGGTTCAAAGGTTAAAATCCTTCTACTCCACTAGTCAATATTATTGATATATTCTGGGTTTGTGGTTACAAAGTGTATATCTCTTCTGAGATTATTTTTTCCAACCCTTATCAACTCCCAGGGTCTCCATATTTATAGGAGAAGGCACCTGGAAGTTGGTAAGGGGGTCATCCCGTGACCTTCTTATTTGTCATATCAACTCTGTGACATTCATGATTAATTCCTAAACCTGACACATGAGTATGGTCAAATCGATAGATAAGGAGATAATGGGTCGCACGGCCCAACCCCGCCGTGGGTGTCTGAACACGCACGTTCCTGCTGCGTGTCTGAGAAGTCAGGGAGATATCGGACACGTGATGTCAGATATAGGCACGTTTATCTTGCGTGTGTTGACTTTACAAAGGGTCAGAGATCTTAGGAGGAGGAGCTTGTGGCACAAGCTGCTTCCCTGACCCGACCTTCGACCTCAAGGATTCCTTCTCCCAGTCTTGGGCAGCCTTGGCGAGTTCTTGAGGATACCTCGAGCTAAGGGGGTTCGACCTGGAAAACAGGATCTCCGACCTGGGGAAGTTTATGGACTAACCTTGATTAGTTCGAGGCTCGACCTGCTAATCAGCCCGTGGGAAAACCAGGGCATACAATAGGTTGTTAGATGGTTTATTTGTGGTTTTAAATTGTTTTTGGGGTTTAGGTATGTGTTTAGGTTGAATTGGGAGTGCTTTGGCTCGGGGAAAATGCAGGGGAAAACCCAGATTTCTGGGTTCGCGAAGGAGCGCTGCGGCCCTGTTCTTTGGCACCGCGGCGCGAGGCTGTTTCAGGGCTGGGGGAGTGCTCTCTGACTTGCTGGGTGCCGCGGCTCTCAAGGGCAGTGCCACGGCGCTAGGCTATTTTCAGAACAAGGAATTTTGCATTTTTGGGCTTTTGCTCCGGGGGCTTGGGGGATGTTTCCGATGTGTTGTTTTAGGAATTTGGGGATCCCGAGAGTTTGGGATTGGTCCTGGGAAGAGGTTTTGGATTGGTTAGTATTAAAGGATGTTTTATATGTGTTGTGACTAGGTCTTTGGAGAGGCTCGGGATAAAGGACCGTGCTCGTGACTTTGGTGCATTTTGAAGCTCGGGATACAGGTAAGAAAACTGTAGCACCCGCAGAGCAGGGCTTGGGCCCATAGTATTGTTGCAGGGCACGGCCCTAGATTACATTATTGATAGATTATAGCTTTGATTGAATTATTATATGCTTGAATGTTGTTTAAGTATGCTATATGTGTGGATATAGTAGCATGAACGACAAAGGAGACGAGAACGGCGAGGGGCCAAGAACGGCGAAGGCCGAGAACGGAAGTGGGGCCGGGAATATCACTTAGCACATGGAGTGCTTGTGACTAGGGTGAGACCCCAATTGATACATGGGATATCCTTACGGTGTGGACTGAGAACCCAGGCTTTGGTAACGCTTCTGGGACGGCCTGGCCGTATATGTGTTTAAATCTTATGGATTGTTTGATTAACTGTGAGTTATCTTCTATAGTGATTGTATGATATGCATATGTTATGTGTTGTATGAGTTTTATTGCTGGGCTTCGACTCACGGGTGCTCTGTGTTGCAGGTAAAGGCAAAGAGAAAGTCAACCAGCCATGAGTACGAAGAGCGTGGGGGCGGCGCGTACATGTTTGGCTTGCCCGACTGCTTTGGTTAGGGATATTTTTGAGAAATGGCTGTACAAACCCTAGTTTTTATGGTTAATTACTTATAAACTTGTTTTGAGTTGTAAATATTTTATAAACCAAGTTCTGGGATCCCGAATGTTAAACTCTTGAACTTTTAATGAAATAGAGTACTTTTAAAGATTACAGCCTTGAATTTTTGTTTAATCACACTTTTGTTCTAAAAAATCTCGTTTAGTGAGTTAATTGCACATTTTAAACCCACTTAGTAACGGCTCTAAGGTAGTAGAGCGTTACAACTTGGTATCAGAATGAGCCAAGGTTTATTGGTTCTGGAAATTGACCGAGCATGTACGCACGCTGCCACTGAAAAGCTCGACTCAGGGTTAATTGGTATGGTTGATTAATATACTTGACTATGTGTTTGAATGCCTTGTTTGCCTGCTTTGTTCTTAAAGAGCATGATGGGTGTCATAACATATGCATGATGCCAGGGTAAGGCCCGTTGTGTGTTATATGCTATTTGTATTATATTTGGATTGTTGATTTTGGTTGGTTGTTGAGAATGGGAGGTGGAATTGGATTTTGTTATCATGCCTGATGAGCGGTGTCACTGATTGCAGGCATATAGTTGTAATGCCTCGGCAATCATCTAGACTCCCCGGCAGTCGGGCCGAGGATGACAATCAGGGTCAGGACCCTCCACCTGCCCCACAGAATTGGCAGCAGATATTGGCCGAAATGGAGGCTAGACTGCAGAGAACAGAGGAAGAACTCCGTCAGATGAGGCAACATGCCCCTCCACAGGTTACAGGGTTACCAATACAGCAGAATGTGGCGCTAGTGCCGGTTCAGCCTGTGACTGAGAACAGGTGGGAATCCTTGTACGAAAGATTTAGGAAGCAACAACCTCCTACCTTTGAGGGTGGATTGGACCCACTACGGGCAGAGCAGTGGATGAACATGATTTCCTTGATCTTAGACTTTATGAGGGTCAAAGGAAGTGAAAGGGTAGCTTGTGCTAGCTACATGCTTAGGGAGGATGCCCGCATCTGGTGGGATGTGGTGAGTCGGCGGAGGAATGTTGCAGTCATGACATGGGAAGAAGTTAAAGTATCTTTAATGAGAAATACTACAGCATAGCATTTTGATCTACGAAGGTTGATGAGTTTATCAACCTGACTCAGAATAGGTTGTCAGTTACTGAGTACGCTCTGAGATTTGACAGACTGGCGAAGTTTGCACCAGATCTAGTGCCGACGGATGCGGCCAGGAGAGATAGATTCATACGGGGGTTAAATGTGATGATCTCCCGTGATGTGAATATTACGTTGATTCCAGAGACTACCACTTATGCCCAAGCGGTGGATAAGGCCCTTACTGCAGAGAGGGCTGAGGATCAGATATGGAAGGACAGCGCTGTTAGGCGCGATGCCAGGAGGACGGTGCCTCCTTTTGTTGGGTCTAGTCGGGGCAGTGGCCCCAGTGAGCAGAAAAGAAGGGTTCCAGATTCATTTACTCCTCCTAGTTCTGATAGGAGAGTGCGGGGTTCTGTTGGTGGCCGTCAGGGCAGTTGTGACAACTAGAGGAGTTTTCCAGTGTGTTCTCGGTGTAGACGACGACATCATGGTGAGTGCCGGATTAGGGCATGTTTTATCTGTGGGAGTGTCAACCATCTGAAGAAAGACTGCCCACAAGTTAAGAAAGAAGAGCCAAAGCAGGGAGACAGTCTCGCTCCCGCTAGGGTATTCGCTTTGACTCAGACTGAGGCGGAGGCTAGTCCCTCAGTTGTGACAGGTCAGATCTCTAGCGTTGGTTCTTTGTATACTGCATTGATTAATTCAGGGGCTACCCACTCATTTGTATCTGCTAGGGTGATAGACTAGCTTTGTAGACCTAGTATGGTGTATGCTAGGAATTTTCAGACTTTGTTGCCAACAGGAGAACTGGTAGTCTCTAGGAAATGGGTTAGAACATTACCAGTAGAGATAGATGGTAGAGAATTGTTTGTTGATTTGGTTGAATTAGACATGGATGACTTTGATATGATATTAGGAATGGATTGGTTAACGAGGTATGGAGCAACGATTGATTGCAAGCGGTGTATGGTGACTTTTGAACCAGAAGGTGAGGTACCTTTTGTGTTTGTGGGGACGGTGAATGGATCGCGAGTGCCTATGATCTCAACACTGAAGGCTAGAGACCTGATGCAGAAAGGTTGCATAGGATTCCTAGCAAGTGTTGTGGATACCTCTAAAGTGGTAACAGTGGGACCAAATGAAACCAGATTGGTCTGTGAGTTCCCAGACCTATTTCCAGCAGATTTGTCAGGATTGCTGCCACAACGGGAGATCGAGTTCGTCCTAGAGTTGGCACTGGGGGTGGAGCCAGTCTCCAGGGCACCCTATAGAATGGCTCCAGCGGAGTTAAATAAATTAAAGATCCAGTTACAGGAATTGCTGGATTTGGGGTTTATTAGACCGAGTTTCTCGCCATGGGGTGCTCCAGTGCTATTTGTTAAGAAAAAGGATGGGAGGCTTAGGATGCGCATTGATTACAGAGAGTTGAATAAGCTGACTGTTATACCCAGATTTCGAGCCATGTTAAATGTGACCTCGAAAAGCTGGATTCGCAGCGAATGAACCCGTAAAGTTCGAAGTATGCTCCAGGATTAAATATCGAGCCTGCAAGACTCGAGACGACCTCGAATGTGGTGGCCTCAAAACGTTCACGATCTCGAAAGGTAGCTCCCGAGACTTACCCTCAGGAATGACCTCGGATCAGGGGGTCCGAGCCTGACGTACGTACGATCTCGAAGCCATGTGACCTCGGGAGATGTCATTAGCTCGAAAGCTGATGAGAAACCTGGGAAATTAAGGCCTTGGAGATATATGATAATGATTTTGAATATCTATAAGTGTTGTTTATAAGGGGCGTATTATGCTTTTATTATTGTAAATCCCATGAAATCATGGGATATTATTCGATTAGTTATACGCCCCCTGGTCTTCAGGGGACGTTTCCTTTTATATCAGATTGCAGGCATTTAAAGTCATTTATTTTATTTATACAAAAAGAGTAACTACCCAAAATATGTGGGATAGTGTTCTGCAACATTCTCTATAAATAGAGAGGTCATGTACTATTGTAAAGGACCGAAATTCTGAACCTTGAGAGAAAACTCTAAAGAATTCATGCTTAAGAATTTTCAAAGATAATCTTGAGTTTAATAACAGAGACTCGTGGACTAGGCAGATTTAACTGCTGAACCACGTAAAAATCGTGTTTTGTGTTGTTATATTTTAATTGGTCATTACTGTTTTGTTGTTTACGTGCTCTTCTTTCACTGATTGACGGAAAATGGCGTCAACAGTTTGGTGCTTTCATTGAGAGCCTTAAGCATTCATCCCTGAAAAAGTCATGGCCACAAACAATCAGAACACACCTGAAGAAAATTACCCAAGACGTCCTGGAAAACAACCAATGGAGAACCCGGATGTTGAAGAGAGAAGTGGGTCTTCTGATTCCCGGGGACCACCTCCTCCACCAAGAGATGAGGATATGTACTACAATCCGGAGCAGTACGTTCCTATTGTGGAACTTGAAAACCGGCAATTGAAGCAGCTGTTGGCAGAGGCCAACAAACGGAATGAGGAGTTGACAAGGATAGCTGCAGAGGCGCAGGTGGCTCAGCCCCCGCCTCCGCGCGAAAACCAAGTCCCTCCTCCAAGGGACATGCATGTTCCTCCCCGGAGACCCCGTGGGCGTCCACGAAAAGATGATGCCACAAGGAGGCCGACTCAACCTCCGGCACCAGCAGAGCCATCCGCTCCACCTAGGCCCCAGAGGAGTACTTGGGCTCGAGCCCCGGCTAACCCGCCTGTGGAAGTGCCTGCAGGAACTGAGAATAACCGAACCCCTGCAGAGGCTCGAACTCAGGTACCTAGGGGCGCACCAAATGCGACCGACCCATCTCGGGCAAATTCTGGACCCTCTAGGCCGCGACAAGGGTGGCAGCCACCGTCGCCTATACGGTTCCCTCCATCACCCATAAGATATCCTTCGCCCCCCCACAGGAACGCTCAACCCGTTCGAGATCAGGATGAAGGGCGTGCGGGGGAAAGACAAGGAAACAGGGAGACTTTCCAGGAGCGGAGAGGCGCCCCATCTAAGAAAATTCAAACGTCTCGGTCTCGCACGGCGGAGACGAGGCGACGTGGGAAGAATCCATCACGAAATAACCAAGCAATGAGTTTTACCAGTGATGAGTCCGGAGATACCAGGTCGGTCAGTAAGCATGACCAAGGTCGTAAGAATACCGGAAGCCGCAAAAATCGTTCCGACCTGCGAAATTACCTGAATCAGAGTCGTGGTAAAGGAGATCAAACAAATCCGGACCTGAGGGATCGCTTGAATAGGCGTAGAGATCCCTTGCGGAGACGCGAGCCTAGAATCACGATTAATGACAATCAATTCCAGACAGTACCTCCTACGGACCCAGTCCAAGAAAGAATCGATCAGCTTGAAAAAGCCTTTAGGCTTTTGAAGAATGAACAAGGAAATGGTCGATATGAGGACTCTGACGAGGAGCTCGAGCCGTTTGCTCCCCATATTTCCAACACTCCATTTCCTCAAGGGTTTCGGATCCCTCACGTCCCAACATTTGAAGGAAAGACCGACCCGTGTAGTCACCTGAGCACGTTCAACACTATCATGAGAGCCAGTAACGTGGGTTACGAGCTCAGGTGCATGTTGTTTCCAACATCATTGGCAGGACCTGCCAAAAGTTGGTTCGAAAAATATAAGAGACACTCAATAACTTCTTGGGAGCAGTTGTCTAAAGACTTTAAGAAGCAGTTCAGAGCAATGATGGGGGTCAGACCAAAGGCATCCACCTTAACTAACGTTCGACAACAGCCAGGCGAAACACTAAAAAGTTACCTAACAAGATTTAATCTGGAAGTCACCTGAGCTCGGGATGTGGATGACAGTGGGCATCTAATGGCTATCCGAGTTGGTGTATTGCCAGGAAGTGCCCTTTGGGATGACATGCAAGGGAAACCGGTAAGGTCAATAACCGAGTTCAACAGACGAGCGCAGAGGTTTGTCAATGTAGAGGAAGCGAGGTCGACGCTCAATGCGACTTCCCAGCCCGAAACTACAACGATAAACATCAACTCTGCCTCAACCTCGGCAGACCAAGCAGCTCCAAAGCCTGCCACAGAGAACCCCTCCAAGAGGAAAAAGAACGAAGGAAGTAACCCCGAAGCCGAGGGAAGAAACAAAAAGAAAAGGGAGAGGTATTTCTCTGTGTATAGAGTATACACCGAGCTTAATGAGTCTCGGGAGAACATATACCTGGCTAATGAAAACCAGGTCCCCTTTAGGCGTCCGGACCCGATGAGAAATCAAAAATCCAAGAGGGATTCCAGTAAGTATTGCCTGTTCCACAGAGACATCGGCCACACAACCGATGAATGTCGACAATTGAAGGACGAGATCGAAGGATTTTTCTCGAGAGGTTACTTCCGGCAGTATGTCAAAAACCAGAATACTAGTTAGGTAGCTGCGAGCCAGAGAGTAGCCGCTCCTTCGACGACACAAAACAATAGTTCCCGAGCTCGGGAAGAAAACAGGCCCCCGTAGATAGAGGGAGAGGATGTAATAACCATCTCGGGAGGGCCTCATCTCGCAGGAGTGGGGCAGGAATGCCCAAAAGAGATATGTTAACGAGCTGAAGACTGGGGACATGTCTCCTTATGAACCCAAACCTAGGGCTCCCAAAAGTCAGTGGATTGAGACACAACCAATAACCTTCACCGAGGAAGACGCATCCCATGTCTAGTTTCCTCACCACGATCCGCTGGTCATTACTCTTCAGCTGGCCAACAAAAGGGTCCACCGAGTTCTCATAGATAATGGGAGCTCAGTCAACATCCTTTACAAAGCAACCCTCGAGAAGATGGTACTCTCCCTTCGCGACCTGAAAGCGTGTGCAACTACTTTGTACGACTTTTTAGGAGAAGGAACCGCCTGCATGGGATCCATCGAACTCCCCGTGACCTTGGGAGACTATCCAGTCTCAGCAACCAAGATGATGGAGTTCGTGGTAGTAGACTTACCATCAGCCTACAATGTGCTGCTCGGGAGACCCGCCCTGGTCGGGCTGGGGGCAGTTTCATCAGTAAGGCATCTGGCCCTTAAGTTCCCAACCCCTAGCGGAGTCGGAACATTGAAAGGAGACCAGTTAGCAGGGAGGGAATGCTACAGCATCTCCTTGAGAGGAAAGAAACAGACGAGCGCACAAGCACTCGTCATCATACAAAACAAAGACGGAACGGTCTTAGAGATTGATGAAGAGATTGATCCAAGGATTGAGGAGAAAGTTAACCTCGAACCTTTAGAGGAGCTCGAAGAAGTTCAGCTCGAGGAAGCTGATCCTTCAAAAAAGGTGAAGGTCGGAAAACACCTCCCAGATGAGACGAAATAGCAATTAATTTTCTTTTTGAAGAAAAACCAGGATGTCTTCGCGTGGTCACACCCAGACATGGTGGGGATAAGCCCGAATATAGCAAGCCACGCACTGAACATAGACAAAAGCTTCCCCCCGAAGCAGCAAAAGCGAAGACAGCTGGACGAAGACAGAAAGAAAGCACTAAAGGAGGAGGTTGACAGGTTAAAGGCAAACCGATTCATAAGGGATGCCTTTTACCCTGACTTGGTAGCCAATCCGGTGTTGGTCCCAAAGCCCAATGGGACATGGCGAACCTGTATTGATTACTCAGACCTCAACAAAGCTTGCCCAAAAGACTGTTTTCCGTTACCAAGGATTGACCAGCTCGTGGATGCCACGGCGGGGCATGGCCTGATGTCGTTCGTGGATGCTTATTCTGGATATAACCAGATTCCCATGCATGCCCCCGACCAAGAACATACGAGCTTCATCACGGATAAAGGGCTATACTGCTATAATGTCATGCCATTCGGGCTCAAGAATGCTGGAGCCACATACTAGCGGCTCGTAAACATGATGTTTTCAGAACAAATAGGGAACAACATGGAGGTTTATGTTGATGACATGCTTGTCAAGTCTCAACTCGACAAGAACCATGTTGATGACCTCGAAGAGTGCTTCGGTGTGCTCAGGAAGTATAACATGAAGCTAAATCCTCAGAAGTGCACTTTTGGGGTGTCTTCAGGAAAATTTCTGGGCTTTATTGTAAACTCTCGTGGAATCGAGGCTAACCGCGACAAGATCAAGGCCCTGATAGACATGCCCTCACCTTGGAGGCACAAAGATGTCCAAAGCTTGACTGGCAGGATGGCAGCCCTAAGCAAATTCATCTCGAAATCTACGGACCGTTGTCTTCCATTTTTTAACTTATTAAGGGGAGGTAAGAAATTTGAATGGACGGAGGAATGCGAGCTGGCTTTTTAGGAGCTCAAAAAGCACCTTGCAGAACCACCC
The DNA here is from genome assembly GCF_963169125.1 of Humulus lupulus. NCBI lineage: Eukaryota > Viridiplantae > Streptophyta > Magnoliopsida > Rosales > Cannabaceae > Humulus > Humulus lupulus. The sequence continues at coordinate 33,155,430 of NC_084799.1, forward strand.
ATCCTGTCGAAACCTGAAACGGGAGAAATACTGTACCTATATCTTTCAACCACCGAACACGCGATAAGCGCAGTGCTCGTTCGAGAAGAAGAGAAGGTGCAAAGACCCGTTTACTACATCAGTAAAAGATTACTGGGGGCAGAGACAAGATACCCATTCATGGAGAAACTCGCGCTCAGTTTAATTCATTCATCTCGAAAACTCCGCCCCTACTTTCAGGCGCATCCCATCCATGTGCTGACTGATCAACCGCTTAGACAAGTCTTGTCTAAACCAGAAGCTTCAGTTCGACTTCTTAAATGGGCTGTTGAGCTAGGACAGTTCGAGATCACCTACCACCCAAGAACGACCATTAAGGCACAGGCATTGGCGGACTTTATAGTGGAATGTACTGGAATAGCCGACGACGAGGTAATAATCACGGCCCACGAGCTGTGGAAACTTTACGTCGACGGCTCATCAAATGAAAATGGAGCGGGGGCAGGAGTCATTTTGGTTACTCCCGCAAGAAGCAGATTTCATTCTGCCTTGAGATTTGGCTTTAAAGCGTCGAATAATGAGGCCGAATATGAGGCTTTACTCGCGGGACTTCGAATAGCAAAGGAGCTCAAAGCAAGAGCTATACATTGCTACAGTGACTCCCAGCTCGTGGTTAATCAAATCCTAGGAGAATAACAGGCTCGTGGTACAAGAATGGCAGCTTATTTGAAGAAGGCAAAATCCGCGTTAGAGTGTTTCGAATTCTATACAATCGAACACGTTCCCCGCGAGTAGAACTCTAATGCAGATGCCTTAGCTCGACTCGCCACATCAACCGAAAATGAAGAACTGAATGTTGTACCCATAGAACACTTATCAGCACCTAGCATTAACGAGCCAGAAGAGGAAGATGTGTGTATGATCGAAACAGAGCCGACCTGGATGACCCCAATAGTTGATTATCTCGAAAATGGAGTCCTTCCAAAAGATCGGAACCAGGCTCGAAAGTTGATGTATCAACTTCCCCGTTACACCATTTTGGACGGAAAGCTATACAGAAGGGGATATTCCATGTCGTTACTTAGATGCGTAACCCCTCCCGAAGTTAAGAAGATCATTGATGAAATTCATGAAGGATTTTGCGGAGATCACACCGGGGGGCATAGCCTGTTTAAGAAGATCATACGCTAAGGATATTTCTGGCCAACCATCAAAACGGATTCTTTCAAGTACATGAAGAAATACGAAAAATGCCAGAGATTCGCCATGATACCCCGAGCTCCACCGTCCGAGCTGACCATGTTGACTTCCCCATGGCCTTTCGCGGTATGGGGCATCGACCTCATAGGCTCTCTCCCGACTGGTAAGGGCGGAGTAAAATATGCTGTGGTTGCCGTGGATTACTTCACAAAGTGGACGGAGGCTGAACCATTGGCGACCATAACTTCAAAACAGATCCTTGATTTTGTGGTAAAAAGCATCGTGTGCCGATATGGGGTACCAAGGAAGATCGTATCCGACAATGGAACCCAGTTCGATTGCGACTTGTTCACCAACTTTTGTGAAAAGAACGGCATAATAAAGAGTTTTTCATCAGTAGCCCACCCTCAAGCGAATAGCCAGGTCGAGGCTGTAAACAAAACTCTCAAAAGTTCTCTGAAGAAAAAGTTGGAGCAATCGAAGGGACGATGGCCCGAAGAATTGCCCCAAGTCCTTTGGGGATATAGGACCACAGCTTGAACATCAACGGGGCATACCCCATTCTCCCTAGCATACGGCTGCGAGGCAATGTTGCCCATCGAGGTCGAAATTCCAACGATCCGAACTCAGATTTACGATCAAACTTCAAACCACACCCAGCTCAAGGAAACCTTAGACCTGATTGAAGAAAAGAGAGAAGAGGCTCAGTTAAGAAACGCTGCTTACCAGCAACGAACTACCAGGTATTTCAATAAGAGGGTTCGAGATCGAAAGTTCGGAATGGGAGATCTGGTGTTAAGACGCGTATTCTTGGCAACGCGAGATCCAGCAGCTGGGGTGCTTGGGCCGAATTGGGAAGGACCATACCAGATAGAGTCAATCATCCGTCCCGGTGTGTACAAACTTGCGAGATTGGACGGGAGCCTGGTACCATGAGCATGGAATGGCGAACACCTTAGACCTTACTATCAGTAGTGTAGGAAAAGTGTTGCCTATAACCATGAGTTTCTATTTGTATTAGTTTGTTTGCTTTTTGATTTCCATCAAATAAAGATTTATTTCATTCAGTATATTATCTCTTTTTATTTTTTATTTTTGCAATCTCTCTTAATTTAATAACCTATGGTCACACTCATAGGATATTAGGGGGGCATCATTGGTATATATACCATCAACTTAAAAAATAAAAAATATATAAAGTATTTGGATATAACCAGATACGCGCTTAGATAGTTCGGACGTAACCGAGTTATCAAAAACATGAAGTATTTGGATATAACTAGATACGCGATCTTAGATAGTTCGGACGTAACCGAGTTATCAAAAACATGAAGTATTTGGATATAACCAAATACGCAAGCTTAGATAGTTCGGACATAACCGAATTATCAAAAACATGAAGTATTTGGATATAACCAGATAAGCGAGCTTAGATAGTTCGGACATAACCGAATTATCAAAAATCAGAAAATGTTTGGAGTTAACCAGATGTGCAAACTTAACAGGTTTGGAACAAACCAGCAAAAAAACTAATCGATGATAAGTAGGAACCTAAACCTACTTCGGGATAAGTCGAGATCGAGGCTGGAATATCTTAAAGAAAAATAGTTTCAAACTCTTAACCTTGGAATAAAAACCGAGGACGAGGAAAAGTAACATAGCAAAAAAAAAAAAAGATATAACCAAACCATTCACGTTACATACCATATAAGTACTTTCGAGTTCATGGTTAAAGTAACATCCGACTTTGATGAATAACGAGGTCGGGAGCGGATAATTTGAACAAACTATGCATGAATGCATCGAGTTTCGAGCCTAAATCCACAATATGTTTGTATGAATAAATAAACATAAATGATTCATCCATATAAAATGTGCAAAATATTTCGAGCCAAGAAATGTAAAGCATACAAAAGTCAATGTTAAAAGAAATTGTATCAGCCCCATGGGCATCAATTAAAATAGTTACAAAAATAAGGGGACGCAGCCCCAATAAGTGATTTCCCTGAGATCAGATTTAAGAAGGAGGAGTCTCCTTGGCCTTCTCAGCATCAGTAGCACCGGACCCCCCAGGACGAATAGCATGACTGTCCTTCTGATCAGCCTCTCGAGAAGCTTCATTTGCCTCAAGATGGGCATTCCATCGCTCAACATACATGGCCTCGAGAGGACCCAGGAAGCTAGTGTCGAGGTCGGCATTATCAACCCAAATTTTGTACATGGCTTGGTCGACCGCTCTCTCCTTCTGCTCTTTAAACTCGTCCAGGAGGCGGGCCTTCTCGCTCTCCATGATGTCGAAGGTAGCAGATTTCTCCTCTTCGAGCTTAGCATTAGCCTTCTCAAGGCGAGTCTTCGCCTGTTCGAGCTCGGCATTCGTCTTCTCCAGCTCCTCGAGACGGGTCTTCATTTTTTCAAGGTCGGACTTCGAATCCTTGAGCTCGTCAGCCATCTTAAGCTGGAGATCCTTCGACTTCTGGGCCAGAGACATGCTCGTGTGCACCTCGTTGGTCAGCTTATAGTTGAGCTGTGCTGAAACGACAAGGGCCTGAAATACAAAGAACGAATTAGATCGCGAGCTGAGACACAAACATTTAAAGGAGAGTTGCGAAGGCTACCACGGCAGTGAGTTCGATACTCTTATCATAAAGAGTATTACAGTCCGAGGCCTTGTGCACAAGGTCCCAATGGTCGGCGCCAAAGCCTGAAAAGCTTTGACCCACTCGAGAGAGGACATCCGAGCTGAGCATAACCCCTTGGGTCCCAGTGGCGCCATCAAGCACGAACTCCTCAATATGAGGTCGGGCCGTCGGCAGCTAAACCTTGGAGACAGAAGGTTTCTTCGGGGGCCGACCGATTGTTATTTGAGTATCGGTCGGAGGAAGCAAGATGGGCACGGTTGAGCCAGACGCGTCAACCTGGACAATCGGTTCCCCGGTTGTGCTCATAGTGGTCTGGGCCGTTAGGGTCTTCTCGTGGCATCTGGGGATCTTGGGTGGTCGGTCAGACCTCCGCGGGATTCTCGGACGTTTAATCTTCTGAGCTCCGGATCCCTCATCGCTAAAAAGCACAGCGTCGAGGTCGGAGTCCATGGCACCTGCACAGTTCCAATCAGAGTTAGACATAATGATAATAAGCTTGGAAAATTAAAAAAAAAAACCAAGTGAAGAAAAGACCTAACTGGAACTCTTCCCGGAGCTAGAGCTTGGGGACCATGAAATTCCCCCATCTTTAGAAGAAGCAGGGGGAGTACCTTCCCTATAGGTGGGTGATAACCTCGAAAGGTCTCTATAATCGTTGGTCCCGTATTGGACAGCTATCCCGTTCCACACCTCGTCCAAAGTATACATGGTGTCATACTTCCCGAGCCCACTATCAAACCTATGGACACATTCGTCTACCCAATTCCATATGTAGAAGTGGTATCTATCATGTGGGCATGAGACTAACCTATTGGGCTTATGCCTTAGTAAGGTGAGGGACCACATTCTCGAAGTATGGAGGGCTTTACCTTCATCCGAGTCTGAGCTCGAGGCTTCGTCATTAGCCTCGTTCCCCGACGGCGGAGTCCTTATGCGAACTGGAAGTGGGGACCTCACCTCTCTCCTCGAAGGGAAGACGCTTGTGGGCAGCGGCACCTGCTCCCAGTGTTCATACTTTTTATTGGACCAGTCAGAGGTAGACTGGCCCTCCCCCAAAAGTCCGCATTTTCGGAGCTTATCCTCATGTAAAAGGTACAGGAGAGACCTCCTACCATGAGGGAGTTGGAGCAGGGTCTCCTTATGTCCCTTCATTGTCTCGTCAGGAGTGGGACGCTGAAAATTGGCTGAAAAGCAAGACACATTTCAACTAAGTACAGATCTAAGAGCTAAAATCTCAAGCACAGAGATAAAGATAACGGGAATACTTACGAATCCGCCTGAACGAGTAGTGCCGAGACGGGGACAGACCGTCTATCCAGAAGAAGGCCTTTTTGAAATCAGGCGGATGATTGGGAAGATCTTCAAAGACCTTCTTCTTTTTGGGATAGCTCGAAAGATAATAAAAGCCATCTCCTCCCCGAGCTCGGGAGGGGTTTCTTTTCAGACAAAAGAGATATAAAATCTGTTGGGGCGAAGGCACTTCCCATGACAGCTCGTGGTATAGCGACCTCAGGGCAGACAGCACCCTGTAAGAATTGGTGTTGAGCTGGAACGGAGCCAACCCAACGAAATCCGTGAAGTCCTTGAAAAAAGACTTCAAAGGCAACAGTGCCCCCGCCCACATGTGTTCCTGGCTCCATGCCGCGTATTTCACATTGGCATCGTGGCCCCCAGGGGTGAAACAGCTTCGTTCGTGGTCGGCCGGAGCTCGACACTTCAAAGAACCTGACAAGCTGAGGCCATGGTGGGCCAAGATGTCAGTTATTGTACTAGTCGAGGTAACCGAGCTCCAATAGTGCTCGGCCTCGAACATTTCTTTCCTCGGCTGTGAGGAAGAAGGTTCCCCCATTAGTGAAAATTGAAGTTCTCCTGGATAGAATGCGACAGTGACCTTTAGTGCAGGGTCGAGGGGAATCGGCCTAGGCCCTGAGTTGGACTCTGGATAAAGAGCCTCCCGAAGAATTCTCCTCTTCTTCTCTATGACCTCGTCTATTTGGCGGCGATAATGAGCACGAATATCCTCCTGCTCGCGCGCAAGCTCGTACTCCCGTATCCGACGTTGATTCCGGGCGAACAGCGATTCTGGGCTCGGGGTTTTTGGCTCGTAAGGGATTTCCAGCAACGACCCCCACCGTCTTTCCAGATTTTGTGACATCTAGTGAGAAAGAAAAAATGGTGAGGGCCATGCATGCACGAATTACAAGTTCGATAGAACGAGCTCAGAGTTTAGGTACAAAACAAGCTATATACTAAGATCCTTATTAAAGAGTCAGGATGTGCGTTCCACGAGAAAGGGAGGAGAGTGGATAATTTTTTGAAAATCCCGAAAATCAGGGGAAAAAGAGTGGCGGATAACCAGAAAAGGCAGCCTTGGGTTTTGTGCATTTGTCAAAGCCAAGGATTTTTACCCGAAATCTTGGTGTACAAGAAACGTCTCTTAAAATTTTAAAACCCAGAAAACAGGAACCTTGCTAAAACATCAAAACTGGGTGTGAACCAGTGATGTAAATTTAGTGTGGAAGTCTAAAAAACATATGAGCCTATCGAATAAAAATCCCCTAACGTATTATGCTAAGAAAATAAACTAGTACATTCAAAGACACAGCAAGAACAGTACGAATAAAAACTGGCAAAATGGAAAGCAAAGATTGCACACTTACACAATAATGGTGATTGTAGGGAAATTGCTGACTGAAGGAGAGGCTGCAAATATGAACTCACGGACTCGAGCAAACCGAAGGTTCTTTGCTTTTTTGGCTGAGAGAACATGCACGAAAGATAGAGGTTTTCTAGGATGGCCTCTGGTTTCGTCCTTTTCTTTTCTTGCTCCTGGTGAACGAAAATAAAAAAGAAGATGATGAATGGGGTCTCATATATATAGATGGAAAAAGGGGATTAATCTGAGGCGTTGAATAAAATCCTTGCAAGATCCAGCGGAAGGGGATTACTGATAAGATGGTACCGAAAAGGTGGCAGACGAATGATCGTGGGCATGTTTCCAAGGTACTCAAGTATCATAAGTGAGCAATACCCAACTGACGCGTGTCCATTTTCAGGAGTATGACGGTGCGGTTCCCGAAGGAAGTAGTTCAAAAGTTTCCTTCTCTTAGGATTCGAACAAATACTTTTGAGGGGGCAAGATGTTATACCCAGATTTCGAGCCATGTTAAATGTGACCTCGAAAAGCTGGATTCGCAGCGAATGAACCCGTAAAGTTCGAAGTATACTCCAGGATTAAATATCGAGCCTGCAAGACTCGAGACGACCTCGAATGTGGTGGCCTCGAAATGTTCACAATCTTGAAAGGTAGCTCCCGATACTCCTCTACCCTCAGGAATGACCTCGGATCAGGGGGTCTGAGCCTGACGAACGTACGATCTCGAAGCCATGTGACCTCGGGAGATGTCATTAGCTCGAAAGCTGATGAGAAACCTGGGAAATTAAGGCCTTGGAGATATATGATAATGACTTTGAATATCTATAAGTGTTGTTTATAAGGGGCATATTCTGCTTTTATTATTGTAAATCCCATGAAATCATGGGATATTATTCGATTAGTTATACGCCCCCTGGTCTTCAGGGGACGTTTCCTTTTATATCGGATTGCAGGCATTTAAAGCCATTTATTTTATTTATACAAAAAGAGTAATTACCAAAAATATGTGGGATAGTATTCTGCAACCTTCTCTATAAATAGAGAGGTCATGTACTATTGTAAAGGACCAAAATTCTAAACCTTGAGAGAAAACTCTGAAGAATTCATGCTTAAGAATTTTCAGAGATAATCTTGAGTTTAATAACACAGCCTCGTGGACTAGGCAGATTCAACTGCTGAACCACGTAAAAATCGTGTTTTGTGTTGTTATATTTTAATTGGTCATTACTGTTTGTTGTTTACGTGCTCTTCTTTCACTGATTGACGGAAAACAGCGTCAACACTGACCATTAAGAATAAGTATCCACTGCCTAGGATTGATGATCTATTTGATCAACTTCAGGGGAGTACGGTGTTTTCAAAGATCGATCTTCGGTCAGGCTATCATCAGTTGAGAATTAAAGAGGAGGACATACCGAAGACAACTTTTCGGACAAGGTACGGTCATTATGAATTTCTGGTTATGTCCTTTGGATTAACCAATGCCCCAGCAACTTTTATGGATATGATGAACAGAATTTTCAAGGACTACATGGATAAGTTTGTGATTGTATTTATCTTTGATATACTGGTGTACTCCCAGTCAGAGATAGAGCATGAGCATCATCTGCGCTTGGTATTGCAGCGATTGAGGGAGCATAAGTTATATGCTAAGTTTAGCAAGTGCGAGTTCTGGTTACCGCAAGTTACATTTCTGGGCCATATTGTTAGTAAGGAGGGGATACTGGTTTACCCAAGTAAGATAGAGGCAGTGAGAGAATGGCCTAGACCGAGCAGCATTCCTGAGGTCAGAAGTTTTCTTGGGTTGGCAGGGTACTACCGGCGATTTGTAGAGGGGTTCTCCAGAATTGCTACACAATTGACAGAGTTGACAAGAAAGAAGACCAAGTATGTGTGGACAGATTGGTGTGAGAACAGCTTCAAGGAATTGAAGCGACATTGATTACTGCACCAGTGTTGAGCCTATCGACAGACAACGAGAAGTTCGTGGTTTATTGTGACACTTCTAGACAGGTTTGGGATGTGTATTGATGCAAGCTGGGAAGGTAATAGCTTATGCATCAAGGCAGTTAAAGGAGTATGAGCAGAGATATCCCACGCATGATCTGGAGTTGGCTGCAGTGGTATTCGCACTTAAGGTTTGGAGACATTACCTGTATGGCGAAAGGTGTGAGATATACACTGATCACAAGAGTTTAAAGTATTTCTTTACTCAGAAAGATCTGAACATGCATCAAAGATGGTGGCTGGAATTGGTAAAGGATTACGATTGTGACATTTTATACCATCCTGGGAAGGCTAATGTAGTGGCTGATGCATTGAGCCGGAAGGGCCCAGGTCAGTTGTATAGTTCGAGGCAGGTATCAGACAGACTAGCTGAGGAGATGACCAGAGCAGGAATAGAGTTGGTGGTTGGTAGGTTAGCCAACATAACTCTTTAGTCAACGCTCTTAGAGAGGAATAAGGAAGCACAAGGAAGGGATCCCCAGTTAGTTGAACATAGAGAGAATGTCCTAGCTGGTACGACCAAGGACTTCTCTATCTCAGAGATGGGCCTATTGAAGTCCAAGGGACGGATTTGTGTTCCGATCGATTCAGATATTCAGCGAGAGATTCTGGATGAGTCTCATACCACTCCCTATTCCTTACATCCAGGTACTACAAAGATGTACCAAGACTTGAAAGTTTTGTACTGGTGGTTAGGCATGAAGAGGGATGTGGTGGATTATGTGGCTGGGTGCTTGACTTGTCAGCAGATCAAGGCTGAACATCAGAGGCCAGCAGGGTTGTTGCAGCCTCTAGGGATTCCCGAGTGGAAATGGGAGGATATCACCATGGACTTTGTGGTTGGATTGCCGAAGACCGTGGGTCAGCATGATTCGGTGTGGGTGATTGTAGACAGGTATACTAAGTCCGCTCACTTTTTACCTGTGAGAACAACTTATACTATGGAGAAGTATACTAAGCTTTATGTGAAGGAAATTGTTCGACTTCATGGGGCTCCGAGGTCGATAGTATCCGACAGGGACCCCACCTTCACCTCCAAGTTTTGGGAGAGCTTGCAGAAGGCAATGGGCACACAATTACGGTTTAGTACCGCTTATCATCCTCAGACGGATGGACAGTCTGAGAGGATGATTAAGATATTTGAGGATATGTTACGAGCCTGTGTGTTGGACTTTGGGGGATCTTGGAGTAAGTATCTCCCCTTGATTTAATTCTCGTACAACAATAGCTATCAAGCGACTATCGGAGTAGCTTCGTATGAGATGTTGTATGGAAGAAAGTGCAGGTCACGGATACATTGGGATGAGACCGGTGAGAGAAGATATTTAGGTCATGAGACGGTTCAGAGGACCAATGAGGCAATTGAGAAGATTAGAGCTCGTATGCTCGCCTCCCAGAGTCGTCAGAAGAGTTACTCAGATCTGAGACGCAGGAATGTGGAGTTTCAGGTCGGAGATCATGTGTTCCTCAGGGTTTCACCCCTGAGAGGAGTGAAATGATTCGGTGTTCGGGGCAATCTGAGTCCCAGGTTTGTTGGCCCCTTTGAGGTTCTAGAACAAGTTGGTGAGGTAGCTTACAGATTAGCGATGCCTCCAGCTCTATTAGGGGTTCATGACGTGTTCCATGTATCTATGCTCTGGATATATGTATCAGATACCACTCATGTGTTGAGTTATGAGAATTTGGAGTTGGATCAGGATTTATCATACGAGGAGAAGCCTGTTCAGATCCTTGATAGAAAGGACAAGGTCTTGCGGAGCAAGACCATCGCCTTGGTTAAAGTGCTGTGGAGAAACAGCAAGGTTGAAGAGGCGACGTGGGAGCTTGATTCCGTTATGCGGGAGCGGCATCCCGAGTTGTTTAGGTAATTTCGAGGATGAAATTCTTGTAAGGAGGGGATAATTGTAACACCCCAAGTTGCTAATAAGGTTTAGGACCTTGATTAGCGTGCCTGGAGGGCAATAAGTGAATTAACATGATAATATATGAATTTAAATGAGTATGTGAATTGTACCACGTGAGTGTGGTGATATTAATGTGATGCACGTGCCGAGACGGTCCTAGGGAGCTAGTTAACTTAAAAGTCACAACGGGATTTTAAACCCGACTCGGGAGGAGCCTAGGGGTACTTTGGGAATTTCGTAATTAGTGGTTAATGGTTATTGGTGACTGAGTAACTTGAGTAACCATTGGTAACTGCTGAGAGTAACAAGTTTAGATGGAAAAATGGTAGAATTATAATATAGGTGAAAGGACAAGAGTGCCCTTGAGGTTTAGTTAGGAGAGAATAATTATGGGAGGATAGAACAGTAATTTGGCAGGGATTTAGATCACTTCAGCTGAGGGAAAAGGATCATTTATGTTATTCACTTGGGCATGTTTTGTTTATGCTGAAAATTGGGAGAAACCTAGAGGAAAAGAGAAGAAAAGGAAGAAAGCTGAATTTGAAACCTAGTAGGAGGAATCAAGGTGGTTTGAAGTAATTAAAGCCAAGCAAGGATCAAGATTTGGTAAGAGGTAAGTTTCATCTCTGAAATTTCTGTGTTTAGTAAGTTTCTATAGAATTTAGGTTGACATTGAAAGATGGTTTGTGGCTGGTTTGTTTGGGAATTCAGCTTGTAAAATTAGAAGGCTTAGCTTGGAGCTGGAATCAAGGGAGCTTAAGGTTGAATGCTCCACTTAAGGTAAGGATTCTGTGCAATTATAAGGTTTATCTCTGTTATGGTTTAAGGAAATTGAAGTATGGTTTAGGTTTTGGTCTAAGTTTCTAACTTTCTGGTTTGAACTATTGAGGCATGGAACCAAAGTGTGATTTATGGGAGTGATTGTGTAATTGAGCTGGTTTATGATGTTTATCGGTTGTTAGATGGTTTATTTGTGGTTTTAAATTGGTTTTGGGGTTTAGGTATGTGTTTAGGTTGAATTGGGAGTGCTTTGGCTCGGGGAAAATGCAGGGGAAAACCCATATTTCTGGGTTCGCAAAGGAGCGCCACGGCCCTGTTCTTTGGCGCTGCGGCGCGAGGCTGTTTCAGGGCTGGGGGAGTGCTCTCTGACTTGCTGTTTTAGGGCTATTTTCAGAACAAGGAATTTTGCATTTTTGGGCTTTTGCTCCGGGGGCTCGGGAGATGTTTCCGATGCGTTGTTTTAGGAATTTGGGGATCTCGAGAGTTTGGGATTGGTCCCGGGAAGTGGTTTTGGATTGCTTAGTATTAAAGGATGTTTTATATGTGTTGTGACTAGGTCTTCGAAGAGGCTCGGGATAGAGGACCGTGCTCGTGACTTTGGTGCATTGTGAAGCTCGGGATATAGGTAAGAAAACTGTAGCACCCGTAGAGCAGGGCTTGGGCCCATAGTATTGTTGCAGGGCACGACCCTAGATTACATTATTGATAGAGTATAGCTTTGATTGAATTATTATATGCTTGAATGTTGTCTAAGTATGCTATATGTGTGGATATAGTAGCATGAACGGCAAAGGAACCGAGAACAGCGAGGGGCCGAGAACGGCAGTGGGGCCAGGAATATCACTTAGCACATGGAGTGCTTGTGACTAGGGTGAGACCCCAATGGATACATGGGATATCCTTACGGTGTGGACCGAGAACCCAGGCTTTGGTAACGCTTCTGGGACGGCATGGCCGTATATGTGTTTAAATCTTATGGATTGTCTGATTAACTGTGAGTTATCTGCTATAGTGATTGTATGATATGCATATGTTATGTGCTGTATGAGTTTTCTTGCTGGGCTTCGGCTCACGGGTGCTCAGTGTTGCAAGTAAAGGCAAAGAGAAAGTCAACCAGCCATGAGTACAGAGAGCGTGGGGGCGGTGCATACATGTTTGGCCTGCCCGATTGCTTTGGTTGGGGATATTTTTGAGAAATGGCTGTACAGACCCTAGTTTTGATGGTTAATTACTTATAAACTTGTTTTGAGTTGTAAATATTTTATAAACCAAGTTCTGGGATCCCGAATGTTAAACTCTTTAACATTTAATGAATTAGAGTACTTTTAAAGATTACAGCCTTGACTTTTTGTTTAATCACACTTTTATTCTAAAAAACCTCGTTTAGCGAGTTAATTGCACATTCTAGACCCACTTAGTAACGGCTCTAAGGTAGTAGGGCATTACAGGTATAATACAAGCGTCTCCCAAAAATACCCCTGGCCGTGGCAGCCAGGCAAGCCAAACATGTACGCGTCGCTTCACGCTCTCCGTACTCATGGTTGGTTGACTTTCCCCTTGCCCTTGCCTGCACCATAGAGCACCCATGAGCCGAAGCCCAGCAAGAAAACTCACACAAGCAAATAACATATGCATATCTTTCATTCAACACGTAATCAAACTGCCAACAGGCTAAACACATACATCCATGCCGTCCCAGGTGCATTACCAGGCCCTGGGTTCGCGGTCTACACCGTGAGGATATCCCAGGTATCCTTTAGGGTCTCGCCCTGGAAAATCGCACTCCGTGTGCAAAACGTTGCTCCCGGCCCTTGCCGTACTCGGCCTTGTCATTCTCGGCCTTCGCCGTTCCCAGCCCTCGCTGTTTTCGGCCTTCACCGTTCCCGGCTCTTGTCGTTCATTCACATATATGTACACATATCATAATTAAACAAATACTTAAGCACGTATAAAAATATCCAATGGGGCTACGCCCTGCAACACAATCATATAGGGTCGTGCCCTGTAACACAAACTATAGGGCCTCGCCCTGCTCTACGAGTACAACAGTTTTCTTACCTGTGTCCCGAGCTTTCCAAGCACCGATGTCCCAAGCACAGTCCCCTAGTCTGAGCCTCGCTGAAAACCTAGCCACAATGCATCAACAACATCCATCCATCAAGTTCTAATCCATTAAATAGCTTTGGGTCATAATTCTAGTCTCCGGGACCTTGAATTCTATCAATCCGGGTGATAAAATCCATCCCGAGCCTTAACTTTTGGATTCTCGAGCCTAAAACCTCCTTGAAGCCCAAAAACACACTAAGTGTCACGACCCCATGAACCCATGCCGTGGCCCGCCTTAACCAGAAACCCCCAACCCCAAAACAGGGCAGGCGCGCCGCGGCCCAATCTAGGGTGTACCGCGGCCCGCCCCTCTTCCTGGCCTCCAACTTGTTCTAGAGGGTCGCAGCTCAGCAATAACAATGCTGCGGCCCGACCCTTCGAACCCAGAAAAATCCTCCATTTTTACCTCCAAAACCAAGCCAATTTACCTCAAAATCAACCCAACAATCCAAATCATTTATCACAGAAGTTCTACTACAGTCTCAGTAACAAAACCTAGCAAGAATTAAGCCTAAACCTCACCTAAAACTCAAGAATGATTCTTCACCTAGCTCACATGGATAACTCTGAAATACCAGCAGAAATTCAATATTATTCATCAAGTTATAAGCTTACCTTTGCTTAATTAAATCTCTGAGTTAATCTCCTAAGCTCCAAGCTTCAATCCCCCCAAGCTCCAGCCTTGAGTTTTGAATTTCCTAACTTAATCTCCTCAAAGTTCCCCTTGCTAAGGTTGAGAGAAAACAAGAGAGAGAAAAGAGAGTTTTGGGTCGGTTCACTAATTTCTGATTGCTTCCAAGTTTTATCTTACTTGACTTAAGTCTCTAAGGTTATCTCAAAGGCTTGGGGTACCAAAACGTCCCCAAGGGCAAAACGGTAAATTTCCCCAATATTCCCTTCTAAACGTTCTAACTTCAAATATATCTCCAAATATTTATTTTCATAACCCGATAACCCAATAAAACGTCTAATGCCCGAAATACCCCTCGACTCGCCCCGAGTCGGGTATTCGACCCCATTGTGACTTTCTTGCTAAACCGCTCCCTAGGACTGTCTCGGATCGTGCAGCAAAGATATATCACAAATATATCACAATATTCACAATTATTACATTTATGCCATCAACAAGCTAAAATTGCAAACATGCCCCTAATAACCAAATGGGACCCACATGCACATTTAATTCACCTAAACATGCATTTCTAATCACATATTCATCAAATTCACACATTAACATAATAAACCACTTATTGCCCTCCAGACACACTAATCAAGGCCCAAGCCTTATTACCAAATTTGGGACGCTACACAACCCACCACCATTCCGCTGCGTATTAGGAAACTCGTTCCTAACAATTGGTATCATAGAGGTCATTAATCTCTATATACATTAATTACTGTGTGGGCATAATATGCATTCTTATGTTATTGTAACATATGTGAGTGGATGTATGTATGTAAGATTATAGTTTATTCTTAAGGGTCATTAATTATATGGTGTTTTGAGTTTAGGAATTGTTCTTAAATTTCTAGATGAAAAATGTAAGTCATTTTGGGGCATAGGAATTTTTTGTAATTTAAGTTTCTGCATTAAATTGTTAGAAAAAATTATGTAAGGCCCGAGCCTCAAGTTCCATGCCCCGAAGCTCAAGACTATACCCAGCCGTGCCTAGTGTGCCCATGCGCACCTCGCCCACTCGCCCAACGCGCCCTTGCCTCGCCCAGCCGCGTGCGTGGCCCTGTGCTGCCTGCCTCGCGCGCACTCGCGCCTACCAGCCCTGCGCGCCCATGCGCCAGCCAGCAGCCCCGCACCCTCAGCTGCCACGCACCACCCAGCAGGCTCATGCCGAGCCTTAGTGTGCTGCCGGCCCTAGGATTTTTAATCATGGGGTTTGCACATTGTTATCCATTTAAATTATGGGCCTACTTATTTTTAGCCCATAATTAAAAATTGTTTTATATTGAATTAATTGTATGAGCCCAAATTCAAAACTGGGCCTAATAACTTATTGGGCATTAATCCCCAAGTTAATTATTCTTAAAATTTGTTTAAGATAATTAAAAGTTATTTTAATTCAAAATTAAATGGATAAGTGGTTTAATGGATTAAGACTACTTGTGAAGGCCCAAAGTTGAAGATAGAGATGTCTTTAGGTTTTATTTAGTCTCTTACATTTTTTAGTATATTTTTGCAAGTGTTGTAATTTTTCTAGAAATACCCAAGACACCCAGCCCGCATTCATTTATTTATTTAAATGTTTGAATGTGATTAAATTGTTTAATACTTTATCATGCATTTTTGACATGCCATACATATAACACACACAGTATTTAAAATTATGCATGCATCTCATATGAGTAGAAACATGCCTTAGGATTATCTTTTGTGTTTATATGCTTTATGTGATGAACCATATAATAATAAATCTAGTTTTAACTAGTTCAAGAGCGGAAATAGTTTTTAAAAGTTGTTCAATTTCTAGTATTTAATAAAATTATTTTATTAAATAATAAATGATATTCTTAGTATTTATAGCAAATTAAAATTGAATTAAGTAAGGCATAGTTCTATAATTTTAATTTTGCTTAATTTGATTAGTAATTATTAGAATATCATTTGGTAAAAATAGATCACTTTATTTTTACAACTCAATTAAAAAACATGGGATGTTTTGAGAAAACACATATTTTTAAATAGTGAGTGGGAGATAGAGTTATGACAATAAGTCCCATGATCTCCATTATTAGTTGGCACAGAGGTAGCATGGAGAGGGTCTCGCGGTACCATTGCTTGTGTCCCCCTAAGGAAGGCTTCCGACTGTGTTATTCTCATGGAAAACTTCTTTTTTCAAGAATAGGATTTAGTGATGTATTTCAAGTTTGACTGACCCTAAGACACACTCTTGAGTTAAGTCATTGATCTAAAATGATGGGTTACACTCACAAGGTACATTAGGCTTTTGAGAGGACTAGTGTATTCTTAACCAAACAAGCGTTTGTTAATAAGTCAAAGGAGAAATGTTGATTTAAGTTTTCACTTATAAATTTGAGAACTTGTCTCAAAATTAATTTGGAATTAGTCTGACCTACCCTAAGGCTGGTCCATTAATGTTCAAATTAATTAATCGTGGAGTTAGTAATTATTTTTTATGTGTTCTTTAATTGTTGCATTCATGCATCACATTTACAATTCCAAAAATAACTGATATTTATTATATGCATAAATTCATTTTTGTTTATTTATTTATTTTCAGCAATCATGTCTAGCTCAAATCCTGTATCTTCTTTACTTGCAAATGAAAAGTTGACTGGTGAAAATTACATGAAATGGAAATCAAACTTGAACATTGTATTAATATGTGAGAACCACAAATTTGTCTTGACTGAGGAATGTCCTGAAGTTCCTTCCGCTACTGCTGCCAAAACTGCAAGGGAAAAGTTTGATCATTGGATCTTATCAAACAACAAAGCAAAGTGTCATATGCTTGCAAGTATGAGCGATGTGCTCAGAAAGAAGTTTGAGAACACTGAAAATGCTTATGAGATCTGGGATACCCTTAAAGATATGTTCCAGCGCAGTCAGATCAGTGCAGGCATGAGGCCACCAGATCCTACATGACCTAGAAAATGAAGAAAGGAGTTTCTGTCAGAGAACATGTATTAGACATGATCAATATAATGCACGATGCCATTATCCATGGGGAAATCATTGATGAAAGGACTTAAGTAAGCATTATACTTGAATCGCTTTCTCCAGCTTTTAGAGGTTTCATAACCAACTATGTCATGAACAAATTATCATATAACATGACACATCTGTTGAATGAATTCCAAACTTATGAATCCCTTAACAAAGGTTCTGAGAAAGAAGGAGAAGAAAATGTTGCTGATTCTAACCCATCCTCTTCAAAGGCTAAAACCAAAAAGAGGAAAAATGGAAATGGAAAGGACAAGGAGAAAGAAAAATACAAGAATCCAAAGATGCCTAAAAATTCATCCAAAGGCAAAGAGAAAAAGAACACCAAAAGCTCCAAAAAGAAAACCCCTAAAGGGATTTGTTTTCACTGTGGAGTAGATGGTCACTAGAATAGAAACTGTCCAAAGTATTTCGCTGATCTAAAAGAGAAAAACAAAGGTAAATTTGATTTACTTGTGTTAGAAGCTTGTTTAGTGGAAGACAATTCTTCATCCTGGATGGTAGATTCAGGAGCCACTAACCATGTTTGTTTTTCTCTACAGATTCTTAATTCGACGAGGAAGCTTGCTGATGGACAGGTGACTATGAGGGTAGGCAGTGGTCAGATTGTCTCTGCAGCGGCAGTTGGAACAACCCGTTTGGAATTTGAGAAGAATAAATTTCTTATGTTTAGAGAATGTGTTATTATATTCCTGGAATTTCAAGAAACTTAATTTCTGTTTCTATGTTTTATGAACAAGGTTTAAAATTTCTTTTAATAATAATTTGATTGTTATTTCAAGATATGGTTTTAAGATGTGTTCTGCAAAATCTATTGATGGGCTTTATAAACTGCAAGCTAAAGAGAAATTTGTTTATAATTCTGAATTATTTAAAACAGCTAATCCTGGATCTATTAAACGATAAAAGACTGATTCTGATAGTGAAACATATCTGTGGCACTTGAGAATGGGCCATATTGGTCTAGACAGAATAAATAGGCTTGTAAAGGATGGTCCTTTAAGACAACTATCTATTGGATCTATCCATGTTTGTGAATCCTATCTAGAAGGCAAAATGACCAAGAGACCTTTCTCTGCTAAAGGTTCAAGAGCTACAGAACCACTTCAGTTGGTACATACAGATGTTTGCGGTCCACTTAATGTACAAGCAAGAAGAGGTTATGAATACTTCATCACTTTCATTGACGATTATTCTAGATATGGTTGCCTATACTTAATGCAAAGAAAATCTGAAACTTTTATAAAGTTCAAAGAATTTCAAGCAGAGGCTGAAAAGCAATTAGGTAAATCACTAAAAGTTCTTCGATCTGATTGAGGAGGAGAGTACTTGGATTTTAAATTCGAGGACCATCTGCATGAGCATGGCATTCAACCCCAACTCACAGCACTTGGAACACCACAGCAAAATGTTGTTTCAGAAAGACGGAACAGAACATTATTAGATATGGTTAGATCAATGATGAGTTTCTCATCATTACCACTGTCATTCTGGGGCTATGCGATTCAATGTGCCCTATACATATTGAATGTTGTTCCATCTAAGTCTATCCAAAAGACACCCATTGAGTTATGGAATTGTTGTAAACCTAGTTTACACCATTTTCGAATTTGGGGGTGTCCTGCACATGTGCTTAAAGGAAAGACTGGGAAGTTGGAATCACACTCTGAAGTGTGCATGTTTGTGGGATATTCCAAAGAAACTAGAGATGGAATTTTATATAGTCCAAAAGAAAATAAAACATTTTTATCGACAAATGCAACTTTTCTTGAACATGACTATGTTAATAACCACAAACCTCGCAATAAGGTTGTACTGGAGGAGATGGTCTCGAATGAAGTTGCAAAGTCACCAGCAACAATCAATAAAAAACGGCAAGAGGAAATTGCTAGTTCTAGTCAGAATAGTAGAGAAGCTCGTTGTAGTGGGAGGGTTAGTATGCAACCCACACGCTATGAACACGAAGTTCAAATGCTTGTGTCTGACATAAACAAAGACGATCCATTGACATTTAAAGATGCAATGAATGATTCTGACAAGGACAAATGGCAAGAAGCCATGAACCAAGAAATGGAATCAATGTATTTCAATTCTGTCTGGGTTCTTGAAGATCCACCAGAGAATATCAAACCCATTGGTTGCAAGTGGATATTCAAGAAGAAAAGAGGAGCGGATGGAAAAGTAGAGAATTTCAAAGCAAGGCTTGTAGCCAAAGGCTACACACAGAAAGAAGGGGTTGATTATGAAGAAACCTTTTCTCATGTAGCCATGCTAAAATCCATTTGTATACTCTTGTCCATTGCTGCGTGCATGGATTATGAGATTTGGCAAATGAATGTCAAAACAGCTTTTCTGAATGACTACCTTGACGAAACCATTTACATGTCTCAACCAGAAAGGTTCGAAGTAAAAGGTCAAGAGCAAAAAGTTTGCAAGCTTCTTAGGTCCATCTATGGACTCCAACAAGCTTCTAGATCTTGGAATCTTAGATTTGATGACACAATTAAAACGTTTGGTTTCGAACAAAACGTTGACGAACCTTGTGTCTATAAACAAGTCAAAGATGGTGTAGTAGTATTCCTTGTTTTTTATGTTGATGATATATTACTGATTGGAAATGGTGTAACATCATTATCAAAGGTAAAGAACAGGTTAGCTGAACAATTCCAAATGAAAGATTTGGGAGAAGCCAAGTATTTTCTAGGCATTAAAATTCTTAGAGATAGACAAAACAAAACTTTGGCACTTTCTTAAGCAACTTATATTGATAAGGTGCTAGAACGCTTTAATATGCAAAACTCCAAAAAGGGTGATATGCCAACCCGTCCTGAAGTATTCCTTTCCAAGGAGCAGTGTCCCAAAACACCTCAGGAAAAGGAAGACACGAGACAGTATTCCTATGCCTCAGCGGTAGGCTGTCTAATGTACGCCATGTTGTGTATAAGACCTGACATTTGTTATGCAGTAGGGATAGTCAGCCATTACCAATCCAATCCTAGATTGAGTCGTTGGATTACAGTGAAGAATATTCTTAAGTATCTTAGAAATACTAGAGATTATATGCTTGTATATTTAAGTGGAGACCTGAACCCCACTGGTTACACTGATTCTGATTTTCAATTAGACAGAGATAGCCAGAAATCAATTTCTGGATCAGTGTTTACTCTTGGAGGAGGAGCAGTAGTCTCGCGAAGTATTAAACAAATCATCATTGCAGACTCCACCATGGAAGTCGAGTATATAGCAGCTTGTGAAGCAGCTAAGGAGGTTGTGTGGCTCAAAAATTTATATTCTGATCTGGAAGTAGTGCCAGATGTGGATAAGCCACTAGTCCTATACTGTGATAACAATGGGGCAGTAGCTTACTCAAAGGAACCACGGAGTCACAAGAGGGGAAAACCCATTGAGAGGAAGTATCACTTGCTTACAAAGATAATTCATCGAGGAGATGTTGCAGTTATGATCATAGCTTCAGAGCATAATCTTGAAGATCTTTTCACAAAGACTTTATCCATAAAATCTTTTAAGGAGTATGTAAGAAACATGGGAATGAGAGAGATGCCTCATTTGCTTTAGGGCTAGTGGAAGACTGTTGGGAATTGTACCCTGAAAGCATATGTAGTAGACATTGTTTAAAAAAAAAAAATTGAATTTGTTATGCATATATTTGATGGACTATATTATTATGTGATAATATTATGTAAATATCAGAAAAAATTCATAAGTTCATATATGTAATCTCAAACACGTATTGGTACGGGAGGATTGTGTTTGAGATAAATGAACTTGAATAGTTCGCAGTAAAATAAAGTTATGAAATCTTTAGATTAATTACTGCAAGTACGGTCCACTAGTATTATGAATACATGTGATCTAGATCTGGATCACTAGTGTAGTAGGACACTTTAGTGGAGGTACTTTATATATTAGAGAATATATAGAACTGGATCAGATATGTTTATTAATACTTAGTTGAATACCGTTTCAAAGTATTAATTAAATATATCAACTGATGATCATATACAAATAGATCTTAATCCTAAAGTTACTATGAACTTCTGTTTATGTTATATGAGGTCTTTGATTCACTCGTTAGGGTTTGTCAGAATGATCAGGCTAGAAACTTTTATTTTGGGAACTCATTAATGTAAATGGTTGGGGACATAGTATACAGATATGGAATCTAAACCTTCTCGTGAGAGATTGAATAATAGTTCTCTTAAGGGTTGACTTTTTGGACTGAAATGTTATTGAGCTCAAATTCATAATTTAGTTATGAATTAACCTTCACTAGTAAAGTCAATGGTACTTAAGGAAACAAGATATAATTAAAAGGATAAAATGGTAATTTTATTCCTGATTAATTATGAACCATTATTAGAGGGTTAATTTGTATGTAATGATTATATCAATGGACGCTTTATTTTATAAAGTACTCAGTAAATGAAATTTCTATAATTACAATAGTGCATGCTCATATTTATAGTGGAATAATCATGAGATAATAAATTAAGATTATTTAATTAAAGAGTTTAATTAATAATCTCAAATTTATTGGAGCTTGGAATTATAGGTCCATAGGTCCCCACAGCAACTCTATCAAGACTATTCAAGGCAAGAGTTGATATAAAGGGAAAAATGGTTAAAAGACATATTTAAGAAGAAATTTGTTCTTCGGGCAAAATATGCAATTATATGATAATACTGATTAATTAATTAATTACAAATTAGTTGTAATTAACAAAATTAATTAATATGTAATTTTCAAAATTATATTAAATAATTAAATTAATTTCGAAATTATATTAAATAATTAATTATAAATTTCAAAATTATAATAAATTAAATATTTAATTTCGAAATTTATATTGGTTTTAATTAATTAAATATCTTTATTTGAGTGGGAGATAATAATCTGATAAGTTCAAATTGGATTTGAATTTAAAAAATTGATATTTATTCAAATAATTAATTATATTTGATAATTAGTTAAAAAGATATTTAATTTAAATTTGAATTCAAATTTGAATTAATTATCAAGTTGTTAGATTTTTATCTAATAATGTAGTTTGAATAATTAATTAAATAAAAATAGAAAAATCAAATTTCCATAAAATATAGGGTGGTACACGACTACACACAGTCTTGCATGTATTGCATAATTTTCAGGGATATATTTTTCAATTTTTTAATTAATTAATTAATAGATAATTCAAAATTTAGTTTTTGGACATTTTCATTAATAAGATAATTAATTAATTAAAAGATCAATTGTAAATTAGTTACATATTTATTTTTTAAATTTGAATATTTTCTTTTTAAGTAAGACTTATCAGAAAATATACAGATTAATTCAAGACACTCAAGTCATTCTCTCTGTGAAAAAGAACGATACTTTTCTATCTCTCCCTGAAAAGATACAGAACCAATTTCAGGCCTTATTTTCTTGATCTCATGTGTTGAGTACATCAAGTAGAATAAGAAATTAACCATCCTTTATTCTCTAAGTGCTCACACACTTCTTGAGGTATAGAGAACGTTGTGGAAGATCTTGCTGTAAGTACTTGGGAGCAGTTTGGATAGGAAGTTCGTTCAAATTACGAAAAGATAGCAATGACACTTGATAGGCATCAAGAGGTATGTTTTCTATTTACTTACTTATGATTAATGTATGTGTATTAATGCATCAGCATATTTAAAGGTAGTTTAAATATGTTACAAAAATTTTGTTGTACACTGGGCCAACCCACCACCATTCCGCTGCGTATTAGGAAACTCGTTCTTAACAAGGTCCGCGGTGCGCTACAAGTCAGAGAGCTTTGGGGCTCTCTTCTAGGGGACACGGGCCATGGCGCACCCTACCTGCATTGCGGCGCCTGGGCAACATCAGAGACTCCCAAGCTTTCTCGAACACATGGGCCGCAGTGCCTGAAGAACAGGGCTGATGCTCGAGCCCAAAACCTAGAATTCTTCCATGTTTTCACTGCGTTTTCCTCAACCAAATTAACCAATTCACACCCAGTTCAACCCCTAAACCCATATTTTAATCTAGAATTCGTATCAAGGCAAACTAATCAGAATAAACACCTCATAAACTATCCCATAATCTCATCAAAACCTCAAAACCAGCCTAGAGTTCAAACCCCATGAAAACCCTTAAATCACAGTGGAAACTCAACAAAAATCAAATTTAAACCCTTCCCTCAACTGAGAATCCGACCTGAGCTAAACCCCAAGAACTTCAAGCCTCAAGTTCTTAAAATCCTCAACCAATCTCCTCAAAAATTCACCAAAACTTCCAAGCCTAGTGAGAGAGAGTTGTGTTTTTTTCCTTCCTTCCTAATTATTCTGTTGGTATCTAGAGCCTACCCCAAATCTATCCCTAGCTTCCAAAAGTACTAAAATATCCTTAGGTTGGCTCTTAGCCACTTAATGCCTCTAAGGGAAATCCTGTCATTTTCCACATTCCCGTTAATTCCTCGAGTAGCCCTATCAATCCCCAATTAACCCGACATACCCAAATAATCAATATATTGCTACCTGTTACCTGTTAACCCCGAACACGCGCTACATTCCCAAAATACCCCTAGGCTCACCCCGAGCCAGGTATTCGATCCCGTTGTGACTATTCTACTCCCTAGAACCATCTCAGACCACACATCACATATATATCTCCACAATACTGTGGTCTTAAACACAACACTCACATATAACCACATTTATGCCCTCAATGGGAAAAAATTACAAATATGCCCTTACCAACACGAGTGGGCCCACATGCATATGTACTTCACCTAAACATGCATACCTATTCATATAATCATTTAATTTTAAGTAATCGCGTACCGATACACATATATCACAATTAATCACGTATAATACAATTAAGTCAATTATTGCCCTCCCGACACGCTAATCAAGTCACCAAGCCTTATTAGTGGATTTGGGACGTTACGACTATTCCATCCTTACAGAAATTCCATTTTCAAAATTTACCTGAATAACTCGAGATATCGATCCCACATATCACTCTCAAGCTCCCAAGTTGCCTCTTCCACCTTACTATTTCTCCACAACACTTTCACCAAGGCAATGGTATTGTTCCGCAAGAGTTTATCTTTCCGGTATAAGATCTGAACCGGCTTCTCCTAATAAGACAAATCTTGATCCAGCTCCAGATTTTCATAACTCAACACATGCGTAGAATCTGATGTGTACTTCCGAAACATGGGCACATGAAATACCTTGTGAATCCCTAATAAAGCTGAAGGCATAGCCAATCTGTAAGTTACCTCTCCAACCCGTTCCAGAATCTTAAAGGGGCCAACAAACCTAGGACTTAACTTGTCTTTCACTCCAAACCATTTCACTTTTCTCAAAGGAGAAGCTCTGAGAAACACATGATCACCGACTTGAAACTCTACACTCCTGCGTTTCAAGTCTGTGGCGAGCATCCAACCTCTAATCTTCTCAATTGCTTCGTTAGTCCTCTGAACGGCCTCAGTACCTAAGTACTTCCTTTCACCCATCTCATCCCAATGAATGGGAAACCTGTACTTCCTCCCATATAACATTTCATACGGGGCCACTCCGATAGTCACCTGATAATTTTCATTATAAGAAAACTCAGTCAAAGGAAGATATTTACTCCAAGATCCCTCAAACTCCAGCACACAGACCCGTAACATATCATACACTATCGAACTCGGAGCCCCATGGAGTCACACAATCTTCTTTACATACAACTCAACATACTACTCCATCGTATAAGATGTCATAACATGCAAAAAGTGGGCTTGTAACGACCCAAAATTACTAATAAGGCTTAAGGACCTTGATTAGTGTGCCGGGAGGGCATAACTGGATTATGTGTGATTTAAATGATTAAATGCATGATTATGTGATAAGCATGCTTATATGACTATTTGGATATATGTGATGCATGACTATGTGTACTAGTATGCATGTAGGCCCTGATTAGGTTATAAGGGTTGTGGATGCTCAAATTCCACCAAGGGAAAATATGGAGGTCGACCCTCATTAGCCTCAGATAGTTCAAGCAACCCAATATTTTTCCCTCAACCCATGTCTCATAGGAGGCCTTAATAATAGTAATAGTATTATTATCTTTATGACTGTGGATTTTTGGTTCAGACCGGGATTTATTTGGACACTCGTAGTAGTACTTGTAGACTTTCTAAGTTTAACCTATAGTTTAAGAATATTAATTTTAACCTAAGGTTTGATTAATATGACTGATATTGAGGATAATATTTATTATACTATAAGGTTTAGATAAGAACCAATAGGATAATAGCATATGTTATGTATAGGTTTATTAATGATTAAGTATTTTGAGGATTAAATATATTAAGGTTAAAATTTGAATACTCTAAGGTCAGTCAGCAGCTTTGAAAATGTTAAAGGGCTTAGTCAAGGCTGTTTACTCAATTCCAATTAAGCTAAAAATGTGTAATTTCGTGTTTAAATATTCAGCGTATGCCGATATATCGCAGCTATAGGGGACGATATATCACAGTACGAAGATACAGAAAACACGAAACGATGCACGATTTCCTCGGGCATACTGGCCCAAGCGATATATCGCCCCTCTCAGCACATTTTGAAAGTTTTCAAAATCATTTCCCATTCAAACCTTCAACCTCTTGATAAGTCCAGCATCCTTTTCAAGGAGTCTTCAGCCTCTGCTGAACGATAATTCAAATTATTTTCACTTAAAAAGCCATTATTTTTATTCAAGTTAAATGAGATCTTTTCATTCCTAAACTCTATAAATAGGACCTAGTACCCAGCCATTATTCATCTATTACTCTAAGTTCAGAGGCTGGAAGTTGCTAGGTGAGTGTGAGAGTGTAAACACTTGGGTTGGGAATCATAAGCTTGATCATCATAAGCTTATCAAACACTTGGGAAGTAAGGTTTTATAGCATTTCAGTTTAAGGTTTAGATTGGTCTTACAAGTCTTCAAGGTATTTCCACACTCTAGTTCATTGGTATTATTTTATTTAAGTTCTCATAGTCTTCTACTCAGCCTTCTAACCTTATTCTTATTTTGGTTAGGAAATCTAAGTTCTTGAGCACAAGATTTTGGTAAGTGTATTTTAATAGTATAGTTCCTTCATCTCTTTCATCTCTTTTTCTTCAATAGACTCACCCTTTCATAAATGGTTTTTAGGAGTGTTCCAAAGTCCCAACTCTGTCCTCATATCCCAGTAATTTTGGTAAGGAAAATAGGATAGAATTTATATGTTATATGCTTTTATATGTTATCTTATGGTTTTTATGTTATGAAATATGTTATGTTAAATATGTTTGTAGGCTTGGGCATATGACCTATATGACTAACAAGCCCCAAATAGATTATGGGCATATGACTTGCTTAGCTAGCAAGACCCCACTAATCTAATGGGCATATGACTTGTTTAGTCTATGGGACCCCAAGTAATAATGACCATTATAGTATGTATGTGATATAAGTGTTATGTTATGTTTTTATGTTTTTATGAAATTTATGTATATGGACTATGTGTTAGATTTTCCTTGCTGGGCATTAGGCTCACTCCTTTTTGTTTATATGTGCAGGAAAATAGTCTTAGTGGCGGGAAAGGTTCTTGGAAGCTTGGAGAATGTGTATTGAGGCGGAATGGATTCAAGAGCCGAGCGTTTCGATTCGAGGATGTAGTTTTGTTTCTTATGGTTTTTACATGTATTTTTCTGCATTTTATTATGTAAATCTCTTTTTAATTATGTCATGTTTTGATTTTAAAACAATGGGATCCCATATCCTACTTGATATTTTATGTAAGTTTAACTTTTATTTTTACAAGTTTCTTAATAAGTTATGGTCTTTTCACTTGTAAAGTTTTTTAAGGATTAGTGTTTATGTATAGTTTTCGTTAATGGTCCAAAAGTCTAGAGTAGTTGGGTCATTACAGTTGGTATCAAATCAAACGGTTCCTTCGCATGAAGTTATCCCCGATACACACACTCAAAAGCTCTGAATCTGACCGCCAAGTAAGTATTTAAGTTATAGTTATTTTGCTTATGTGTATAGCTAACAATTTTAGTATTTATGTTTTCAGTTAAGTATGAACGGAGCATTAAGCAATGAGGATATCCGAGCCATTAAGGCTTTAAAGAGAATAAGGGAACCAAGAAACACCATAGGCACACTAGAGAAAATCACTCGGAGATTGATTTTGTTCCACAAGGAGATAGACCATCTTCAGATTACTAAGAAAATCATGATGAGAGCTGCAGAACAATATGTCCTAGTAATTAGGCTTTTAAAAGATTTTCCTTCAGTAATTTCAACTTTAGAAGAAATATGGGAGACTATAAATAATGATGATGACTTACAAGTAGCCCTAAGATATTATTCTCTCATACTTAAATTCACCTATAATTTAGAGTTTCAATTCACTAATGAGCAAAAACATAGGATCTTCTTGAATCTTCCCTGAGGAAATTTTGAGGCTCAAGACAATGAGGATTATGAAGAATTGGATGATGATATGCTAGATGAAGGATTGGATGTAGAAGATCCTGATTTTTTAGAATAGTTAGTTTTTCATTGTTTGTTTTATTTATTTCTTTGTTTTATGATTGTAATAAGTGAAAACTATTTTTCCAAATGAATATCATGTTATTTTATTATCATGTATGAGTTTGATTTTATTTTCGCAATCATAATAAATAATAAATAAAATAAATAATGACTAAGTTCAGTGAGGGTGGATACAAATCAATGAACCAGGTTTCCTTATTGAGAGACAGGGGGCCATAGTAGTGGGAACGATTTTACTGATCCTAGCCCTCCCTCAATATGGTTAACTTTGGAACAAAGATAAGTTTCGAGCCTGAGAAATAAGTCATATAGGATGATTAGAAACAGACTTAGAAAATAAAGATGACTTGTTTTTCTAAGCATAGAAACCCACTTTAATAATAATAAAGACTTATATAATTTTTCATAAAAAGTCATAATAAATAGGTCCGAGATATGTTTGTTTTAGAATAAGTTTTGCCTTAGAGCCTATTAGGATAAGTTCTAACATGTTCTCGACTGTTAGAACTTTGTTGAAGATGTCGCTCCGAAGATCTGCACGCACCAACGGAAACGCCTCCAACGCTGTTCCAGTGACCAATGAAGCCCCTCCAGTTCGCAGAAGGGGAGTGCGTGCTACTGCTAGCTGCAACGCGTCGGCACCGCCAGCTGACAACATTGCGGAGATCGCCAGACTACGACAACAAGTCGAGGAACTTTTACAACAACAACGCCAACAGGCTTAGACTCAGACTCAGCCTCCATCCCAGCCGCAGCCACAACAAATGGCCCCAGCACCCCCAACAAGTTGGTCCATATGGGGGATGGCCAGTGACGAACTACGCGCCATATCCAGTACCGAACATGGAGCCAGTGTATGAGAGGTTCCGCAAGCAGCACGCTCCAAACTTCGAAGGGACTACAGACCCCTTTGAGACAGAAGAGTGGCTAAGGAATGTGGAGCCGATTCTAACGCACATGAATCTCAGTAATGCGGACCGCATATCCTGTGTCTCGTCATTGCTCAAGAAGGATGCCAGGATATGGTGGGACTTGGTCCAGCAATCGCATGATGTTGCCACCATGACATGGACTCGGTTTGTGGAGCTCTTCCACAAGAAGTACCACAATTCGGTTGTACTCGCTACAAGAGTTGAGGAGTTCGCTAACTTGAAGCAGGGTACTTTATCGGTGGTAGAGTATGCTCATCAGTTCGACCGCTTAGCTAAGTTCGCATCTGAGATGGTTCCAACTGATTTTCTGAGGGTAAACAAATTTGTTAGAGGACTTCGACCGAAGATTGAGATGGGGGTTAAGTTAGCAAACCCAGGGAATACTACATATGTCGATGTTCTTGAGACGACAATAGAAGTAGAGAGGTTGCAGGCTAATGTAAGTAAAGAGGAAGCCGGTAAGCCTGAACCTAGACAGCAGAGTCAACCTCAGACCAGTCGGAACAACAACTATAATGGCAACAATCAGTCAGGCAACAACGGTAACGGTCAGAAGAGAAGGCATCCTGATAGCAAGCCATCTGAAAAACGATAAAAGAGCACGGACGAATAAAGGGGGAAATAGGCCGGGCTACGTGGAATACCCGCCGTGTGCTAAGTGTTAGAAGAAGCATCCTAGAGAATGCCGCGCAAACACCAAGGAATGTTTTAACTGTGGTCAGGAAGGGCATCGTAAAAGAGATTGTCCTCAGCAAAAGCTAGAAGGGAAGAAGGACGACAAGATGGTTCCTGCTAGGGTTTTTGCCTTAACCCAAGGAGAGGCTGATGCTAGCAATAAGGTGGTCACATGTCAGGTTTCTATCCTCAATAACTTATGTTATGTATTATTTGATTCGGGAGCCACTCATTCGTATATCTCGTTAGGAATGATAGAAAAACTAGACAGACCTTGTGAAAGATTTAGAACTAGGTTTGTAACCGAGTTGCCTTCGGGCAAAGTAGTTCTATCATCACGGATAGTACGAGGCGTACCGATCAAGATTGAGGATATAGAACTAGAAGGAGACCTGATAGAACTAGTGATCAAGGACTTCGACGTAATACTAGGTATGGACTGGCTAGCACGGCATGGCGCAACCATCGACTGTAAATGCAAGAAGGTGATGTTCGAGACTCCTGACGACCAGAAACTATGCTTCATGGGACAAGCTTCAGGATTACGCACCCCATTGGTATCATGTCTCAAAGCTCAGAGAATGATGGAGAAAGGATGTCAAGCGTTCTTAGCCAACATCACGAATATGGAAAGGGAGACACCACTTAAGGTTGGAGATGTTCGTGTTATACAAGAATTTCCAGAGGTATTTCCCGATGACTTGCCAGGATTGCCTCCAACTCGAGAAATAGACTTCACGATAGAATTAGTACCGGGCACCGAGCCTATCTCTAAGGCACCATACCAGATGGCACCTACAGAACTCAAGGAGTTAAAGACGCAGCTATAAGAACTCCTAGACTTGGGTTTTATTAGGCCAAGCCATTCACCATGGGGAGCTCCGGTACTATTCGTGAAGAAGAAGGACGGTAGTATGCGGATGTGTATAGACTATCGCGAGCTGAACAAGGTAACGATTAAGAACAAGTACCCGCTACCTCGGATCGACGACTTGTTTGATCAACTCCGAGGCGCGACTGTATTTTCAAAGATCGATTTACGGTCCGGGTATCATCAGCTCAAGGTAAAGGGAGAAGATATTCCTAAGACAGCCTTTAGGACTCGTTATGTACATTACGAGTTCTTGGTTATGTCCTTTGGTCTTACTAACGCACCAGCCACGTTTATGGACTTAATGAATAGGGTCTTCAAAGACTACTTAGATAAATTCGTCGTTGTGTTCATCAACGACATTTTAATATACTCCAAGGATGAAGTAGAGCACGAGGAACATTTGAGGATGATTTTGACGCGATTGAAGGAGCATCAACTCTACGCAAAATTCAAGAAATGCGAGTTTTGGCTTTCGCAAGTGGCGTTCCTCAGGCACATTATATCGAAAGATGGAGTTGCAGTAGACCCATCAAAGGTAGAGGCCGTGAAGGTATATTCGAGTTATTCAGCATGAGACGGTCATATATTATAAATTAGCGGTTTTGTCATAACGGGGTCTTTTATTGGGATATTGAGTAATGAGAATGTTATTTGATGATAAATTGGGAGTTTTTGAGATCAGGAGAAAATTTTGGAAGTTTTGACTATAATGTGCCCGAGGGTGTTTTTGGGACTCCGAGCCTTAGGTTTTATTTGATGTTACTTAAGCTTGAAGTAGCTTGTTAGATAGAACCGTACGTTAGAAAAAACTTTCTTTCTCTTCCCGTTAGTTCGTTTTACCGTTTGAGGCATTTTCGAAGAAATCTCGAGTTCTATGAGTCGGAATCAAGCGAGGATCAAGGCATAGCGATCCTAGGAAAGATTTGAAGCTTCTTGACCGAATGATTTAACAAGAAACAACCCAATCAAAGGTAATATAAGTTTTGAGTTTATAGAGTTTCTAAGCTTCGAATTGGATTTTGTGAATCGTTGAGTGATAACTCTACAAAATAGAGTTATTTTACCACTTTTTATGTGCTAATTGTTGCTTAATTCTTGAGTTTTTAATTGATTTAAGTAATTTTGAATTTATTAGGTTTATTTTAATTTTTTAAGATTTTTATATGTTTTTATAGATATTTTATTGTTTTATGTTGTAATTTAATTATTTAAAATTAGTGTTGTTAGTTTGAATGCTAAAAATATGATTTTATTGAAATTAAATGTTATGTAAATTAAATTTTAATTAATATTTTCGTGGAAGTTATATGGTATATTTTATTAGTGAAAATATTTAGTTTTAATTTAAATTATGTTTTTTTATAGAAGATATTTTGTATTTTTGGGCTCTTGAAAAGCAAGAAAAAGAACGAAAAAGTGTGGCATTTTTTAAATCCAAGACCACCGAAGCACTCTTCCTGCCCATCCATTCTCCCATCAGCCCACCACGCCAGGCCCGCCCTCCCCTGCCTTCATCAGCTTCTGCCCAGGCCCAAACCGAAGCCCATCCTTCCAGCCTGCCTCCTGAAGCCCCGCCTGGCACTCCTCCAACCTCAGCTCCCTTCTCCTAGCCTTTGTGGGCCCGCCAAAAGCCCAGCCAACCTCTTGCTTCAGCAGCTACTTCCCCAACCCGTGCCTCCAAGCAGCCTTCAACCTTTGGGCCACCAGCCAATCCTGAAGCCCTTCAGCTCAGCTAGGCTCAACCGAGCTCAGTAGCACCCAGCCTTCTTCCCTGCCACAAAGCAGCCTCCTTTTCCCATTTTTTAGCCCAACAAATCAAATTTTCCTCTTGTCCCATTGTCCCTAAAATACCACTTTTTACCCAAACTTTTCTACATATTTTACCATAAAACATCATCATTACACCCTATAATTTACTCATATTTGCCATATTATTATTAAGTTGATTAATTTAATCAATCTAATTAATTTAAATTGATTATTTTAATATACTCATTTTGGCTATAAATAGGGAGTTTTGAAGACCATTTAGGTGTGCATATTTTGGAGGTTATACTACACAATTTCTACACTTTCAAACCTCTCAATTCTCTTCATCTTTTTCTTCTTTTTAGTCATTTTTCCTATGAGTTTTTAGAGGAAAAATTTGGGGGTTCATCCTCCAAATTTTCCTATTTATGTTTATAATTTTTAGTTTGTATTTGCTATTCTAGTTATGAGTTTCTAATCTTTTTAAGATTATTAAGGTGATGATGAAACAATATGTAACTAGATAGTGTTTATTTTGTATGTTAATTTCTCATTTTGTGCAATAAAGTTTATTGATTTTCTTCTTCAAATATTTTCTTTCATCTTAAATATCATGTATTTTTTATTGTTAGCACATATTTACACTTTGTTCTTCATTAGTGCAAAAACATAATATTATTTGTGTAAGATGTGTCATTAAATTGTACACATCCAATACTTAGAACAAAAATATTATGTTTTTCCTTATAAATAATGTTCATTGATTTATTTGTTATTTCATTAGATTGATTTACACTAAATGCTTTGAAATTATAATTTTAAAAGTGAAGATAAATCCTATATTTGTATGAAAACTTGTGCTTAAATAGAATATCTAGTTTGAATAAGTGATGGTTTGATTAATTTTTACTATTACTAAAATTTGGGAATCAATGTACTTTTAAATATTATTGAACTTATATTTTGTGGGTTCTATTATCTTAATAATCTTTCTTCTACCATCTTGTTTACAATTATAAATTTAAGTATTTATTGTCTTAAATTTCTTTATTATTATCTTTTATTTTATTTTTATTGTTACAAAATCTCATTAATCTTTGGAGCTAGGTTAGAATTTATTCATTTTGATTTAAAATAGTTTTATTTTCGATTTTAGACAACTCCTTTGGGTTCGACATCCTTGCTTACACGATCACATAAAACTATTCTATATGAACGATTTGTGCGCTTACGATTTATAAATATTTAAAACATACTCATTTTGGGTCAACCATTGAGTTTTTGGTTCGTTTGAGCCTCAGGATTTGATAGTTTTGGATCATTGGGAAGTTTGGGAACTTTGATTTTTGGATTTGGAAGTGTTTAGGTATGTTTTCGGAAGGTTTAGGATGGGATAAATTGAGTTTGTGGCTGGTTCTGGGTGGGGGGCCGCGACCCTGTTCTTGGGTGCCGCGGCCCAAGCTCGAAGAAGCAATTGTAGGGTTTTGGCCTTGCTGGGCGCCGCGAAACTAGGTAGTGGGTTCCGCAGCCCTTGCTCCTAGTGTGGCTAGGGAGCGCGACTCAAGGTGCTAGGGCCACGATTCTTAGGTAGTTTTGAGCACGTTTGAGTGTTTTGACCTCAGGAACTTGGTTTTAGGCCTCGGGATTGTTCCTATTACCCGGATTAGTGGGGATTGATGTCCCGGAGGCTAGATCTTGGTTTGGTAACCCTTGTTGTTCATTATATTGATGGTGCCCCATATTATGTTATGACTAGGTGACCGCTAAAGGCTTAAAGGTTGATCATTCTCAAGGGTCATTCTTTTATTCATTCTCGCTCGAATCAGAGGTAAGAAAACTGCACCCCATATGTGATATGCATGATTGTTGTTGAGGCATGTTGGTTGATAAATGTGGACATTGATTGCGTATTAAATGCTTAGCAGAGCTTGCTTACTTGTGTATGGCACTGATTAGTCAGGGATGGCAATGGTCACATATTACTAACCTGTGAGTCAGAAACAGCATAAGCGTCCTTAACGCAGGGCCGATAAAAGAATAGATCTAATTGATATCAGCGTTGAATGACTCTAGGAGCATTATTGCTGGACCGACCCTAAGGTCGATGAAACTTATAAGCGCTTGACTAATCTAAGACTAGTTACTCAGAGCCAGGGCCTAGGAGACAGCTTGTCATGTGGCTAGGGAGCGGAATCCCATGGTTGTGACTCTATGGTCACGAGGTAGGTTATGTTGGTGACTAGTCATCAAGAACCTATCATGTTTACGCTAGTGAAATGATCACTTATTTGTAAAGCCTCGGTGACCCTATCGTCACATGGCTAGAGGGAACGGAGCCCACCTTAGTGACTTTTGCGACTGTCACTCATCTGTTTTGGACTGAGAGTCCTGAATAATGATTATGATCATTGTTGATACTATATTCATGATATATTTTGTTTTCTTGCTGGGCTTTGGCTCGTGGGTGCTATGTGGTGCAGGTAAAGGGAAAGAAAAGCTCACCCGGCCTTGAGTGGAGAGCTTAGGTGTTGTTGTGTACATATGTGGCCGCTTGACCACCACGGCCAAGAGGTTCTCAGAGGAACTAGGGGTTTACCCTATTTTTGCTGCTTAGGTCGGCGGGGTTGTAAATTTGAAACAGTAATGACCATTTTGAGTTATAAATAACTTGTATAAGTTTTTTATGGGCCCATGAACAAATTTATGCTTTAATAAAATATATCCTTTCCTTTTGGTTGGTTTTCCACCTTAGCCTGTTAATAACACCTAGAAGCACGTTTTTAACCAAAGAACTCGGGTAGCGAGTTAAATTTCCTGTTCACCATTCACAGTAACTGTCCTAGGGTAACCAGGGCGTTACAACTTGGTATCAGAGTGTGCCAAGGTTAGGGTTCCTGTAGACTGGCTGGCCACGTACACACATCACTGAAGTCAAGCTCGACTCATGGTTTGGTAACTATTTATGTAGTTATATGTATAATTGCTTAAATATAGTATATATGCTTTACCTATATGCATGAGACACCATGTTAAACCTGTGCCCTGAAATATTATATCCTCAGCAATTGTGTGCTAAATAGTACTGAGATTGTTGGAAAATACTTATTAGTATTGTTGATTGTGGATTATTATGTGATACATGCTAAGTGCTAAATGTTATAAACATGTATCTGCTTGTATAATTGTATGACTGTGGAATATGATAATCGTCTACTTGTTCTTGGATCGTAAGGCGGCAAGAGGTTTAGTTATTACTACCTCACTGGCCTATGAATCCAGGGTAGATAGATATCTCAGCTGGCCAGAGTGATCAAGGCTGGAATAATAACAATCAGGGTCAAGAAAATAACCAAGGACAGGTTCCACAGCTAGCTCCTGTAAACTGGCAGCAGATAATTAGAGATCTGCAGGCTACAGTGTTGAGACAGGGAGAAGAGCTTCATCTCCTGAGACAACAGCAAGCACCTGCAGTGGCCAGTGTATCAGAGGCACCTCCTGTGTTGGTGCCAGCAGCTGCCTGAGGTTGGAAATAAATGGGAGCCTCTTTATGAAAGGTTCAGGAAGCAACAACCTCGAGTTTTTTAGGGCAGTGCGGAACCTGCCAAGGCAGAGCAATGGATGAGTATGATTACCACCATCTTAGATTTCATGAGGGTGGCTGGTAACGAGAGGGTGGCTTGTGCCACTTATATGTTTCGGGAGGATGCCCAGATTTCGTGGGAGGTTATTACCCATACCAGAAATGTTAATGCCCTAAGTTGGGAAGAGTTTCAAACTTTATTTAATGAAAAATATTATAATGATGCTATCAGGGCGGCAAAGGCCGAGGAGTTCATTAGGCTACTTCAGGGAGGTTTGTCAGTCACTGAGTATGCCTTGAAATTTGATCGTTTAGCAAAATTTTCCATGGAGCTGGTGCCCACTGATGGGACCAGAAGAGAGAGATTTCTGCAGGGGCTACATCCCAGATTAGCCCGTGATGTACGTATCACCACTGTGGCTGGGTTTACTACCTATGCACAGGTGGTTGAGAAGGCACTCACAGCTAAGAGTGTAGAGAACAAGATCTGGCGAGACAGTGCAACCAGAAAGGAGTTCAGGAGTACAAGTCCTCCATTTGTGGGTTCAAGTAGGGGTGGAGGCCCCAGTGATCAGAAGAGGAAGGTTCCTGACACCTTCCCAGTTCCAGGTCCTGATAGGTGGCCCCGTGGTATCTCAATGGGTCGTCCAGGTGGTAATGAAGCCTGGAAGTCTTATCCTGAATGCCCTAGATGCAAGAGTCATCATTTGGGAGAGTGTAGGGAAAGGGCCTGCTTCTCATGTGGAGCAGTGGGTCATCTTAAAAAGGATTGCCCTAAGGCAAGAAAAGAAGAACCCAGGAAAGCGGACAGCTCTGCCCCAGCTCGAGTGTTCGCATTGACACAAGCAAAAGTTGAGGCTTCTCCCTCAGTTATTACAGGTCAGCTTCTTAGTGTTGGAACCCCATATAATGTATTGATTGATTCTGGTGCATCACATTCTTTTGTTGCTAGTAGTATTATTGATAGACTATGTAGACCCTGTGATTTTTATGTTGTGGGGTTTGGAACTTTGTTTCCCACTAGGGAGTTAGTGGTATCCAGGAGATGGGTCAGATCTTTTCCAATGACAATGGAGGGCAGAGAGTTGTTAGTGGATTTGATAGAGTTAGTTATGACTGACTTTGACATGATACTGGGTATGGACTGATTGGCGAAGTATGGGGCAACTATTGATTCCAGAAGGAAGATGGTCACCTTTGAGCT
Organism: Humulus lupulus; assembly: GCF_963169125.1. Classification (NCBI taxonomy): domain Eukaryota; kingdom Viridiplantae; phylum Streptophyta; class Magnoliopsida; order Rosales; family Cannabaceae; genus Humulus; species Humulus lupulus. Next base: position 33,192,000 of record NC_084799.1, read on the forward strand.
TGAAGGTGAGAATCCTTTTGTGTTTGTTGGTACCGTGCATGGACCTCACATACCTATGATTTCGATGTTGAGGGCTAGGGATCTATTGCAAGGAGGTTGCATTGGATTCTTGGCCAGTGTGGTTGATACCACCCAGGTCGTGCTAGTGAGGCCAGAAGAGACCAGACTTGTTTGTGAATTCCTGGATGTGTTTCCAGAAGATTTGTCAGGATTGCCACCGCACATAGAGATAGAGTTTGTGATAGAACTGACACCAGGGATGGAGCCAGTGTCTAGAGCACAGTACAAAATGGCCCCAGCTGAGTTAAAAGAATTAAAAGTACAGTTGCAAGAGTTGTTAGATTTGTGTTTTATCAAACCTAGTTTCTCACCTTGGAGTGCGCCAGTTCTATTTGTGAAAAAGAAGGATGGTTGTCTGAGGATGTGTATTGATTACAGAGAACTGAATAAGTTAACAATTAAGAACAAGTATCCTTTTCCAAGGATAGATGATCTGTTTGATCAGTTGCAAGGTAAGAAGGTATTCTCAAAGATCGACCTTCGTTCTGGTTATCATCAGTTGAGGGTCAAGGAGGAAGATATACCAAAGACTACTTTTCATACCAGGTATGGGCATTATGAGTTCTTAGTTATGTCATTTGGATTGACTAATGCCCCTGCTACTTTTATGGATCTGATGAACAGAGTGTTCAAGGATTATCTGGACCAGTTTGTGATCGTCTTCATCAATGATATTCTGGTATATTCTTAGTCTGAGTCAGAGCACGAGCAGCATCTGAGGTTGGTTCTACAGAGACTGAGGGAACACAGATTGTTTGCAAAGTTCAAGAAATGTGAGTTCTGGTTATCTCAGGTGTCCTTTCTTGGGCACATTGTCAGCAAGGAGGGGATTAAGGTAGATCCAGCAAAGATTGAGGCGGTCAAAGATTGGCCAAGGCCAAAGAATGCTTTCGAGGTTAGAAGTTTCCTTGGATTGGCAGGTTATTATAGGCATTTCGTGGAAGGGTTCTCAAAGATTGCTACTTTGTTGACTGGGCTGACACGCAAGAGTTAGAAATTTGTGTGGTCAGATAAATGTTAGAACAACATCCAGGAACTGAAGCAAAGATTGATTACAGCTCTGATTCTGAGTCTTCCGACAGATCAGGAGAAGTTTGTGATTTATTGTGATGCTTCTCAACAGGGTTTGGGATGTGTTGTGATGCAATCAGAGATGGTAATTGCTTACGCCTCTCGTCAGTTGAAGGAGTATGAAAAGAGATATCCCACTCATGATCTAGAGTTGGCGGTTGTGGTCTTTGCGTTAAAGATATGGAGGCATTATCTTTATGGAGAGAAGTGTGAGATCTATACAGACCTAAAGAGCCTGAAATACTTCTTCACCCAGAAAGATTTGAATATGAGACAAAGGCGTTGGCTGGAGTTAGTAAAAGATTATGATTGTGAGATTTGTATCATCCAGGAAAGGCCAACGTGGTAGCTGTCCTGGGGTTATAAGGGCGTTACAGGCCTCATGGTCGACTATGCTTCTTTTCGCCAAGTATTCAACGGGAACAACATTCAGGGTGGTCGCGTCTTTGGCACTGGAAAGCTTGGATAACGCATTAGCATTGGCATTCTGCTCCCTTAGGACTTGTATAATCGAGTATCTCTTGAACTATGTCAACAAGTCCTTCACCTTGTTCAGGTACTACACCATTCTAAGTCCTTTGGCTTGATACTGCCCCAGTACCTGGTACACCACTAGCTGGGAATCACTGAATATCTCCAGGTGTTATGCATGCACATCCCGAGATAAGTGTAATCCTGTTAATAATGGCTCGTACTCAGCCTCGTTGCTTGAAGCGTTGAAACCAAATCCGAGAGCGCAGTGAATTCGATAATTATCTGGAGTGATCAATATGATTCCTGTGCCTGAGTTGCGTTCATTGGATGCTCCATCAACATATAGCTTCCATACGAGAGTATCATCTTCCTTCTCGATATCTTCATTCTCCGATTGGTAGGAAGAGTCTTCAAGGTTGGAACCTTTGACTATGAAGTCTGCCAATGCTTGTCATTTTATCGCCGTCCTCGAATGATAAGTGATATCAAACTGTCCTAGTTCCACTTCCCACTTGAGTAATCGTCCCGAGGCCTCTGGTTTCTGAAGAACTTGTCTCAGCGGTTGATCGGTCAGGACTCAGATTGAGTGAGCTTGGAAGTATGGACGCAGCTTTTGAGAGGCGATTACTAAACTGTAGGCTAGCTTTTCAAGAGGGGGATACCTAGACTCCGCACCTACTAGCCTTTTACTGATATAGTACACAGGGTGTTGTACCCTGTTCTCTTCTTTTACCAAAGCAGTGTTGATTGCATGCTCGGTGATTTCCAAATAGATGAATAGTACTTCACCATCTATTGGATTTGCTAGGACAAGAGGTTGAGTGAGCTGCTCCTTCAAGGCTTGGAAAGCTTTCTCATATTCCTCGATCCATTGGATCTTCTTGCTGCCCCTTAGTAAGTTAAAGAAGGGGATGCACTTATCCGTAGATTTTGATATGAACCTGCTGAGGGTAGCTACCCTCCCTGTTAAGCTTTGCACTTCTTTGATTGTCATAGGTGACATCATGTCGATCAAGGCTTTGATTTTCTCAGGGTTAGCCTCAATTCCACGTGAATTGACTATGTATCCGAGAAACTTACTAAGTATTGCAAAGCATTCCTCCAAGTCTAGAACATGCCCTCCAGCTTGTTTGGACTTGACCAACATGTCATCGACATATACCTTCATATTTTTGTCGATCAAGTCTCAGAACATGTCATTCACTAAATGCTGGTAGGTGGGTCCTGCGTTCTTCAAGCTGAATGGCATTACCTTATAATAGTAAAATCTCTTGTCTGTCCAGAAGCTGGAATGTTCCTCGTCAGGAGGGGGCATACTTATTTTATTATACCCAGAATATGCATGAATGAGAGTATTTCATGTCCTGCAGTTACATCGACCAGTTGGTCTATTCTGGGTAGTGGGAAGCAGTCTTTGGGGCAGGCCTTGTTTAGATCTGTGAAGTCCACACATGTCCTCCACTTCCCGTTTTGTTTTGGGACCAACATGGGGTTTGATACACAATCTAGGTAGTAGTCCTCCCTTATAAAAACGTTTTCCTTAAGCTGCTTGACCTCCTCCTTCAGAGCTTGAGATCAGTCTTTGTCAAGCAGTCTCCTTTTTTGTTGCACCGGTGGGTAGTTTTTCCACATTGAGGACATGGCTTATTACGGACAGAGAAATTCCAACCATGTCCTTATGTGACTAGGCAAAAACGTCCTAGTTCTTCTTCAAAATTCTACCAACCGTGCCTTAATTTCCACCTTTAGCTCCTTCCCAACTTTAATTACTCTAGTCGGGTCCTCCTCATCTAGTGGGACTTCGTCAAGATCTTCGACTGGTCCTACCCCCATGACGTCATCCCCAAAGTGAGGATCGATGTTATTTCCCTCGCTTTGGGAAACTTGCTATAATAACAAATCTTTGTTAAAAGGAGCCCCCGACTCTAGTAAAGTGTTTCTTTCAACGTTAACTTCCATGTTGGCAACCTCATTGGTTCCTTTATTCTCTTTGCATCAGGTTACTACCATGTTGTTTACGCATGGTCCTTTCTTTTCCTTAACCACTAACGCATTATAGCATTCTCATGCCTCCCTTTGGGTACCCTGTATGCATCCTTGCCCTGCGCTTCTGGGGAACTTCAAAGATAGATGCCAGATAGGCATTTCTGCGCGTAATGCCATCAGGAGAGGTCTCCCAAGCACTACATTGTAAACCAATTAGCAATCTACCACCAAGAACTCTGTCATCACAGTCTCGTGCCTTGGGGCATCCCCTACCGTGACTAGTAGCCTGATAGTTCCTGCTGGTGCTAAGCATTCTCTTGTGAACCCATATATCACTTGGGAACACGGTGTCAGGTCCTTGACCGTGAGCTTCATCTTCTCGAGGGATGATTTGTAGATAATATCAACTAAGCTTCCCGTATCTGTTATATTATTTTATAATATAATGTAATATTATATTATATTATATTATATTATAATATAATGTTTTAGATTAAATAAATGTGACAAAGAGTGTCACATATTGTAACATTTAATAGAGAGTTACAATGTTTAGATATATGAGATATATCCAAATAATGTAACATATTTGGTGTTACAAATTTGTAACTTCCAAATATTACCCTTTATTGTGTAAATTTGGTGTTACACAATATTGAGATGAATTTCATAAAGCCATTTAAGAAATGGCTATTAGAGATATGATTTTAACCCCAATAATATGTTTTGGGGGTTACAAAATCATTTGGGAGGGTTTGGAACCGTTTGGAAAAACAACACAAAATTTTGTGCTGAAAATGGTCAGTGGTCGTGGCTTGTGGGACAAAGAGTAGTGGCCGCAACCACTAATGTCTCTGGTTGCGGCCACAGGCCAAAACTAACCATTTTTTCAGTTTTTTCAATATTTGTTGAACGGCTCAAAAAACCCAAATAACTCCCAAATCTCATTTTTAATTCCATATTAATCCAATTAAACATTGGTAACAGCCATGGGGGTTGGTGGAATTTGAAATTCAAAGGGTGTCTCTAAACTCTATAAATAGGAGCCTATAGCTCACTTGAAAGACACAACATTTCTATCCACTAGAGCACTTGGCTAGAAACACCTTGAGGCTTGTTAATTCCAGAAAGCATTTCCTTTAATCTTAGAGAAATCCCTTAGTGCTTGAGTTAGGGGGAAATAAGCTTTTGGACAAAGGTTTTAAACCTTGTTCAAGTTGGTGATCCCCAACACTCTTCACTTAGGTTGTGTAAGTGAGAGTTTTCTTTGTTTTGTTCTTACAATTTCTTCTATTGCTTTTCTTCTCATTCCTCTTGTTTTATTTACTTGTAATTTTGTTTAGAGTTGTAATCTTCTTTTCTTTTGTTCCAAACACTTTTACTTTACTTGTAATCTTTTGCTTAGAGTTGTATTTTTCACTATTCTCTTCTTCTTCTTCTTCTGTTTATTTTTACTTTTAGTTATAAAGTTGTAACCTTATTTAATCAATCTTTATTTATTTGTAATATATTTCCTAGAGTTGTAATATTCTTACCTATTTCCATTGAGGCAATCTATTTTTTCCTAATAGTATCCACCAAGCATCTCTTCACTCGGGCATTGGCAATTTAAATGGTAAGGACTAGAGGGTCATTGTGGGGGTACATCACATGCCTGACATCATCCTCCGTAAAACTAAGAGTTTCACTTTCATACTTTGGATTCTTTGGAGACCGCTCCTCGACTGTCATGCACTGGAAAGACTCCCCTACATCATGTCTTAGGGTCCTTGCATATCGCTCACAAGCATTGTTACTATTGCTTGTTATATGGGGCCCCCCACATATGGTATCCAATGTGACGTTCACGGCCGCTGGCTCCAATGGTGGACTCCTCTCCCTTTGTACTCTAGATTCCTGCTTGGGGTTTCGGTCTTGACTCGGTACCTCGAGAGTTTTCGTGATCAGAAGAGAAACTCTATCTCATCTTTCAACTGTGTGCATTCGTTTGTGTCGTGCCCATAATAACTGTGGAAACAAAAAAACTTATTTTTGTCCCTCTTTCCTTCTGAACGCAAGGGTGGTGGCTTTCGGTATTGTACCTCCTGGTATGTTGCCACGTAAATCTCAGTCCTTGATGTAGTTAGGATGATATAATTGGTGAACCTGGGTTGGTAGGGATGATGCTTAGGCTATTTTTCGGCTGGTGCTGACTTAGCTTTCTTTTCTCCACCCTGCTCGGCCCCTGAGGTACTCCTCTTTTTACTATTGCCCCCATTGCCGCCCTAAGGGTTTGGGCCGTTCTTGTCTGTCTTGGTAGTGGTTGGATGGTTTATGCCTTTTTCTTCCTTCATGATAGCGTCATCTAGCTTCATGTATTTGTCTGCTCGATCTAGGAACTCCTACAAGATGTTGATGGGGTTCCTGTGTATGCTATCACGAAAGGGACAACGATAAATTATTCCTGCCAAGATGGCAACTGTAACGCCCTGGATAGCCAAGACCGCTACACTGTGTACTTATAAAGGTGCAGGACTTGCTAATCAAGTCATTTAATTAAAATGTGTCACTAACCATGAATGTGCTAGGGTTGAAAAGGGTTTTGGTTTCAAAAGATACATTTTATATAATTAAACAGTTTTACACATGGGATTCCAAAAAGATACAGCGTTTAAAAGTTGGTTTACAGAATCTCCAAAATACAGACAACCATCAGCCATTCTAAGGCAAAACAGACATTTCTGGTTCCCCTGTTCCTGCCTTCCCCTAAATCGTGGCGGCTGAGCAGCTGGTCATGTACATTCAGCTCATAATGCTCTCCAAGTCAGGGCTAATCAAGTTTGCCCTTTCCTTTACCTGCACCACGTAGCACCCGTGAGCCAAGGCCCAGCAAGAAAACATAATATACATCACAAACAACAATAGCAGATAATTAATCCTTTAAGCATGATCAAACACTTAACACTCTCAGTAATCAGATAACACATTTTCAGAATCAAAGATGCAACTAATATAAATACCAACCATGTTACGTAATAATCAAGGTCGACAACTTAGGCCGCACCCTCTGTTTACTCCACTTACTCCGGCCCGCTTAAACTAAGCTCAGTGCATAGTAAGCTATCCTCGGCTACCAGCGGCCGAGCCGCGCCCTGTGCGCTAGTTTAACCTTGGCACTCTTAGGCTGTTGGTTTATTGTTTACATGGCATAATTCCACTCTTTCAAAGCATACATATAAGGGAACCCTTATTCCCATTACAAACACACAACCGGGTGTAGTTTTCTTACCTTTAGTTCTCAAGTGTACTGATTACAAGCGATGCCTCCTGAGCACGATCCGATCCCCGAACCCTAGCTTAGCACCTAGTCACAATCAAGATAATGGATTCCATTAATACTCAAACAAAGGTTCCCGGGTAAAGTTCTAGCTTCTGGGACATCGAATTCCACCAAACACGGTGGTGGGATCGATCCCGAGCACCCTAGGTTAGGTTCCCGCACTTAAAACCTCCATTTAGACAAATTTTCCCTTTTGAGTCGCGACCCTAGGAACTGGCGCCGCGGCCCACCCCCAAAAACACTGGCTAAGCCTCTTTGACGCTCATTTGAGCTGCGGCCCTGCCCTGTGGCACCGCGGCGCTCCCCTTCGGCAGAGCCTCCCTGACTCCTTTGCTTCGTAGGGCCGCAATGCTCTAGAACAGAGTCACGGCTCAACCCTTCGTGCCCAAAAAATCCACCATTTCTAACATCCTAACCTTAATCAAAACCATCCCAAAGCACCCTAAATCCAAAACCCATTAATCACAAGGCTTTTAACATAATTCTAATAGCATAACCCAACTGAAATCCAGCTTAAAAACCCATTAAAATCTCATTTTGATTTCTGAAACCCAGCAACTCAAAACACAAAAACCAGTCATGCAAACTCAAATTTTAACCTCTAAATTAAGAATTGAAGTTTACCTTCTTTGATGAACCACCTCCTTAACAACTTCTGAGCCAAAACCAAACTTCTCAGCTCCAATTCAGTCCTTAAATATCCAAACCATAAACACCCTTAATATTCAGCCAAAACTCAGAATTCTAACACCCAAAAATAAAACTAAATTCTTACCTTGGCCTTGGTTGAGTGCTCCTTGGTTAGAGCTGAGTTAATTCCTCAAACTTCAGCTCAAATCACAAGATTTCCAGCTGAATTCACCTTAGTTTTCTATAGCTTTCTTGAGAGAGAAGAGAGAAGAGGAGAAGAACTATTAAAGGGTCGGTTTATCTCTTTTGTTCCACTGGTTTCTATTGTGTTAAGTCTAACCTTGGTTAATTAAATCAATCTCGAGGCTCGGGGTACCTGAAACGTCCCCGTGGGCAAAACGGTAAATTTCTCCCTTGACTTACCCGAAGTCAAATATTAAGTCCCGTTGTGACTTCCTGCTAACTAGCTCCTTAGGATCGCCTCAAGTCGCACGCTGCAGATTTACCCACATAATAATGTGGTTCTCACAAATATAGCATTAACATTCATATAATCATACAAGCATGCTTATCATGTAATCATGCATTAAATCAATAAATTCACACATAAACCAATTACGCCCTTCCGGCACACTAATCAAGGCCCTTAAGCCATATTAGTGATTTTGGGTCGTTACAGCAACGAACTTCCCCTCATCTCCTACTATGGATGCTCGGTTTGCCTCTCACATGAATATTTGGATGTAGTCCTTCAAGGATTCATCCTTCCCTTGCTTGATGTCAGCTAGATGATTGGCATAAACTGGTTGAATCCGTCTGGCACTGAAGACTTTGCAAAATTCCTTCCTGACCTACTCCCAGGAAGTGATGGATCTAGGTTTGAATTTCCAATATCATTCCTGAGCTGTGTCAGAGTGAGTGGTAGGGAATACCCTGCACCTATAATCATATTCCACATCGAGTAACTTCATCCGATCCTCAAACTTTCTAATGTGTCGTACTGGGTCCTCCTTCCCAGTGTATGTTGGAAGTTTCAGGGTCTTGTATTTCGGTGGTGGTTGAGCAGCTTAGATCTTGGCATTGAAGGGACTCCCACTTATATGAGCTAGCTCGATATTAGAAGGTTTCTTTGTCAGACCCTGAATAGCCATGACGAGTGCATCTATTTGAGCTTGCACTGCTGGTGGGATCACTGCTCCATGTGGGGTAGACGTCCTTGATACCCCCTCCTGAGCTCTGGTCCTTCTGTTGATGACCTCCCTCAGATCATGAGGTTGTGCATCTTTCCTGAGTCTATCGAACACGGTATTGGTGTTGTTCATCGGTTCATTTCCCTTGCGAGACTGAGGGTGTAGGGTTGGTAGGTCCGTCTTGCCCTTGTCGGTGCGACCCTGCCCCCGAGCCTCTCCTCCTACATGACTTTGAGTGGCCATTTCCATTCCTGTCATGCCTCTCAGATGTTTGACCCTCATCTCCTGCGTTGTTTTGTCTGTCCCCCTGGGAGGGGGCCTTCAGGTTAGTAACACTCTTACTCCGAGATGAAGTGCTATTCTTCTGAGTCATGGAGGAGGCAGTCTTGGACTATGCCTCTTCATCCTTTCTCTGGGAAAATGGCTCTGAGAGCATCCTTGGGCTTCGACTCCTCCCCTGGGACTCCCTGTTACTGCTATCTCGCATTCCTGCGGCTTTGGCCTGAGCCTCCCTCACGACCTGAGCAACGGCTTCAGCGTTAGCTAAGGCTAACTAGGTAACCGCCTCAAGGGCCACAACAGCCTCCTAGTGCCTCCGGTCAGCTTCCTGCTCCCTCTGGATCATTCTCTGGATCTGCTCATCTATCTCCCGTCGTTGTCGTTCCATAGTTGCCCCCTGGAGGGCAATTTCTGCAACAAAGGCCTCCTGCCTCGCTATAAATTGTGCCATCTCCTCCTGGTGAGCATCCTCTGGATCTTCTACATCAAGTTGGCCTCCAACCTCCACCTGAGGTTCGTTAACGGGATCGATGAGATCATGAGTGGTGGAATCCCTGGGAGCCATCTTCTTTGTCTGACTTGATTTTGGAGGCACGTAAAACTGATGAAAGTGTGTTTCTTGATTTCGTACTCTCAATGAAAGCACCAAAATGATTGACCTATGAAATTGGCCAATGGTCGTATGTACAATATACGACACCTTTTGAATGGAATGAATCTAATATGCAACAGAGTACAAATATCTAAACAAAAACATACAGGAATTTATAGTGGTTCAGCCCTGTTCTTCTGAACAGTAATAACCTAATCCACTTAGTCTTTAGTATTGAATCTCTTGATAGACAATTATAAATATCAACTCAAAGTTCACTCCTCACAAGTTCGTCCAAAAGATCGATCTAAAAAGTCCAAAAAAAAGAGCCCCTTGAAATGAAGCCCTGGGTCCTTTATTTATAATACCCAGGGGCTGTTACATGATCAGTAAGAGTGGGGATCGTGGTTTGGTATACGATCATTGGGAGTGGAGATACATGTCCATCCTCCCATGATTATGAGATCGTGGGCATTCCCGTTGCCTTTTCTTGATCGTGGTCAATAATGCACGATTGAGACCTTCGAGAAAATGCTAAGTTTTGATTGATTTATGAGACTTAGGTCTAGACTCGACAACCCTTTAGAGCTTGGGTGCTAGACCCGTTGGTCCTCTGGGTGTTAGGCTTGTGATCTTCTGGGTGCTAGGCCTGTTGATCTTAGTTTGAAAGAGCGTGAGTTTTACCCAGTGAAGTGTCTTTGGGAGTGTAGGCCGACCACCACAAGGGGTTCTTGGGCATTCTTAGGCCGACCACCCCTAGGGGTTGGGGTCAGGCCGACCACCCCTGGGGGTTTAGGCCTGATTGACTTTCTATAGGTCTTGGACCTATCTTTTTTGTTCATTGGTCTTTTTTCAATACTTCGTCGTTTTTCTCTAATTTGTGATGTCGCGTGCTGCTTTCTCATTCGCCACGTCATATCTGGATTTTTGAGGGAGAACAATATCTAATAATAAAGAATCTATCTATTTTTATTTTTTTAACCTTTTTGACAAAACACGGGTTCCAAAAGTTAGTTTATAAAAATAAAGGTTCCAAACAAGTAATCGACCAAAATATATATGGTTAAAATAATCTATCTATATATTCCTATTATTAACATTTTGACAAAACATGAGGTCAAAAAGTTAATTTTTAAAAATAAAGGGTTCAAATGGGTAATCAGCTAAAATACAAGATTTAAAATGGTGTTAACCCTTGCACAAAAATACATTATATACATAAAATTTCCTTTTTTTATAAATAATTTTTAGCATTTTGAATACATACATTTTGTACAAGTTAATTTTTAAAAGTAAAGGGTTAAAACAAGTAATTGGCTCAAATGTAATATTCAAATAATTGATCTATCTATTCCTATTTTTAGCATTTTGACAAAACACGTAGTCTAAAAACTTATTTTTAAAAATAAAGGATCTAAATAGGTAATAGACCAAAATAACTCTTCCACAAAAAATAGATTTATTTATACATAATTTATAATTTTTATAAAAAAAAATCAATCAAAGCGAATAATAATATTAAAGCGCACAGTAAATTGGTCGAATTTTGTTATTGATACTTTAATTATTTAAAATTTATCGAGAAAAAAAATTAAATTACAAAAGACTAAGTGCAGTTATATTTTCTAATATGTGATAATTAAGAAAAAAAATCATAATTTCAATTAGACACATCTCAAGTATTATTATACTCACATAAATTATACTTCAATTAATAATTCAACTTTAACTTTAATTTGATGACTTTAAATTGTTAGGAATTATTTTGTTCTCCGTCAAAATTTTGCTAAATCATGTAGACCAAAATAGATAAAATGGTAAGCATAGGGTGAAAAAAAAACAAAAAATAAAGTGTCGGTGAGACAAATTATGGCTCAACTACTACTAAAGCTTCCACTATTTATCAATCCCTACAAAATTAATTAGTCTTTTAATTAATAAATAAATAGGCCACGCTTGTTCCGAGACTCGTGCTTTTTCTACTATTGGAAATTTTAAAATTAAAAAAATTAAAAAAAAAATTGAAGTTAATAATAATTCTTTCCAATCGGTTACCACTAGACTAGAGGTGTCGAGCACTGCCTCAATATTAACAAAAGCCATTACATTAAATAAATGAGTTGGCATGGCATTGCGTGTATGTATTATGTATCTTACATTCCTATCTATTTATTTATTAATGGGCTTCTTGGCAAAATGACTTATTTTTTTAAGTTATTTTGCACTCTAGTCTAATTTTAATAATTCTTTGCAAAATGACCTCTCATAATTTAGACAGGTGGTCGAAAAATTTAGACAGGTGGTCGAAAATTTTGACAGCTGGTCGAAAATTTTTGACAACTGGTCGAATTTTAGACAGAGACTATTTTGCAAAAAATTATCAAACGTAGGACAGAGTGCAAAATCACTTAAAAAAAGAGGCTATTTTCCCCAATGTCCCTTTATTAATTAACAAATTATACATTTCCTCACCCTTTTTATTTTATTCTACATTATTTAATTAATTTCCTTTGTTTTGTTTTGTTTTATCATTTCATTTGAAAGTTCAGTTTGCATTTCTTCCATTCTTTACTTTAATTTTGGTTAATTTCATTTATTCTACTTTTATTTCCAGAGATATAAACTGGTGGTAGATATCATATGATGTCCTACCAATATTCTTCTTTAAATTTTACTATTGGAATATACCTTGAACAAGGACCAAAAAAACACTTCAAAAAAATGAGAAAAAATGCTTATTTTATCATGATAGTTTATTATATCATTTGACATGTTTTTGGGTGGTTTTACATGTAATATCACAATTATATAACTTATTTAATTCATCCCGTTTTATTATTTTATCTATACTCTATTAAATGATCTTTTTACTCTAGGTTGTTAATCCGTCTAAACATAAGCATGTAATCCTTGGCATTTTGAGTTGCCGTATTACTTTTTTTGCAGCTCTCTAATGGTCTAAACTTGAGTTACTCTAGTATTGTCCCAACATTTTAACAACAAATGCAACATACATCAAGCCTAAAACAATAGAAGCATAAGGAGTGTTTTTCTCTTCTTTCATTTCCGGATTATTTTTCAAGCACTAGTTGAAGTTGAATTTAACACCATCAACCAAGGACATATACATTTATATATATTTATATATATATATATATTTTGCATCAATGGAAAATAATAACTATTACAACTCTAAGCAAAGAAATACAAAAGACAAATTGATTGATTGAATAAGCTACAACTCTATTGCAAAAAATACATATAAATATAGAAAGATGTAGATAAAGAGAGTAAATAGAAAATACAACTCTATAACAAAATGACGAGGAACAAGAGATATAGATGAAAGTACAACTCTATAGCATAAAGATACAACTAAATATATAAATAGACAAATAAAGAGATGAAGATAAAAAACAATAGAAGAACAAGAACAAAAACAACACTCTCACTTACACAACCAAAGTAAAGAGCATTAATGATCACCAACTTGAACAAGGTTTACAACATTTGTCCAAAAGCTTATTTCCCCTAATCTCAAACACTAAGGGAAACTCTCAAATGGAAATAGCTCTCTGGAATAAACAAGTATCTAGGTGATTTTCTAGCCAAGTGCTCTAGTGGATAGAAAATAGTATATATATCAAACAAGTGAGCAATATACTCATATTTATAGAGTTTTGAGAAACCCTTTGAATTTCAAATTTCACCAAACCTTATGACTTTTACCAATGTTTAATTATATGTTTTATGGAATTAAAATAGAGATTTGGGAGTTACTTAGCTGTTTGAAACATTCTAAATTGGATAAACCGAAGTTGGAAAAAAGGTTGTCATCCTCTCTGGCCGCGGCCTGGGATATGCCTGGCTACGGCTGCTGGCTTCTGTTCCCCAAGCCGCGGCCACAGATCATTTCAGCCACCCAATTTTCCAAACTTTTTCAAAATGTTCCAAACTCATGCCCACTTGATTTTGTAACTTCCATACATATTATGAGAGTTAAATCACATCTCCAATAGCCATATCACTTATGTCTTTGTGAAATTCCAACTCAAAAATGTGTAACATATAATCTACACATTATTGGGTAATATTTGGGAGTTACAAATTTGTAACTGATTTTGTAACCTCAAATATGTTACACATTTGGATATTCACACTATCCAAAAAATGTAACTCTCATATATATTACGTTACAATACGTGACACACTTTGTCACATTATTTAATCTAAATATTATAGTAAAATAATATAGCATTCCCCCACTAGATTAAATAGTTCACTATTGTAACACTTATTTAATCAATCAACATTATATTTAAAATATAATATTTCCCCCACTTGATTAAATAATAACTCTCTCATATAGAAGTCATTGCATTTGTGCTTAAACTAAAGTATTCTTCAACTTGAACTTTACTATAGTGTAATTATCACAAGGTTTGTTGAAAAATTGGTTGCAGTAGGCATTGAACCTACTTTCCACAATAACAAACCGACGATGACACACACACATTTGCTATGTTCACTTGAGACCTATTTGTCTCGCTTTGCACCGTTAATGGCCATGTGCACTTTCCATTCATGAACGTTCTTGAGAATACTCCCAATTCTCATGAGAGGCGGCACCACCTCTTAGTCCATATAGGTGGAACTCTTACAGTATTTTGTTACCATAAAATACTTGTCTTCTCAAAACTGAGTTCTATTAAAAAAACTTCTCAGTTTTAACCCTCAAATTGGTAACTCACAAGTACTCATATCTCATATGAGATTGTTTTGAGTATAGCTAATATTCACTTGATTAAATTGTTATTACCTATTGAACCTAATAATAGTTTAGTAACTAGTATTAAGATAGGTTACAATCAATCGTGAATCTCTTTAGGCAGTTTAAGTGTCATCCTTCGAGATGAGGTAGCCACTAAATCTCTTGTTAGTGGCTTAGTAAAAGGATCCGCCAAGTTTTCACTTGTTCTCACATAGGATATTGAGATGACTCTTCTTTAAATCAATTCTCTTACATATCTATGTCTTAGACTAATGTATCTACACTTCGCATTATACACTCTGTTGTATGCTCTAGCCAGTGTTACTTGGATATCACAATGTATCGATATAGTGGATACATTCTCTTTGATTAGGGGTATCTCCATCAAAAGATCCCTTAACCATTCGACCTATTTGCCGATAGCAGCTAGAGCTATGAAATATGCTTCCACAGTGGAGTGAGATATACAAGTTTGTTTCTTGGAACCCCGAGAAATTGCACCCCCACCAAGTGTAAATACCCAACCAGTGGTGGAAAAATTGTCCCCAAGATTGGATATCCAACTTGCATTCGTATATCCTTCTAAGATTGAAGGAAATTTGGAGTACTGATGGCTTAGTCCTTTGGTTTTCTTAAGATAACCTTGGACTCTTCCAATAGCCTTCCAGTGATCCACAGTTGGATTACTTGTAAACCTGCTAAGTTTACTTACCGCAAAGCTATATCAGGTCTAGCACACTGAGCGGCGTACATAAGACTCCCTATAGCACTTGCATTCTCCAATTGAGTCACCGCTCTTCCTTCATTCTTCTCTAGTTTTACACTATGGTTGAATGGAGTATTGTCATCTTTAACCTTGAGATGGTTAAATTTGTTCAATACTTTCGCAATATAGTGGGCTTTCCCCAATGCAAAACCCTCACTATTTTTCTTCACTTTGATACCAAGTATGGTATCAACTTCTCCAACATCTTTCATCTTGAAGGTTGAAGATAGAAACATTTTTGTTTCTACTATCCCTTTCATGTTATCACTTAAGATAAG
This sequence comes from Humulus lupulus, assembly GCF_963169125.1. Taxonomy (NCBI): domain Eukaryota; kingdom Viridiplantae; phylum Streptophyta; class Magnoliopsida; order Rosales; family Cannabaceae; genus Humulus; species Humulus lupulus. The sequence goes on from NC_084799.1 coordinate 33,207,416, forward strand.
CATGTCATCCACATATAGACAAACAGTGATCACATATCCCTTACAAGTTTTGGAATACAAACACTTGTCTCCATTGTTATGTCTAAACCCATTCGCCATAATGGATTGACCGAATTTCTCATGCCAATGCTTTGGAGCTTGTTTCAATCCATTTAAGGATTTTACAAGTCTACACATTTTATGTTCATATTTTGGTAGGACAAACCGTTCGGGTTTGTGACAGTCAGAATCCCGTGATCCGTAAGGGGAAAGACCGGGGAAGCTGTGCAATCCCACACCGCCTGGGGAAGGTCAAGTGTGATGATTCTAAGACTGTGTAAGTATGGGACTACACAGTTGAAGAGAGCTTAAATGGATTGATGGGTACTACCTATATCAACAAGATGCATCTTCTTTTTGGTAGCCCATCACTTGAGAACTCCAAAGTTAAGCGTGCTTGACCTGGAGTAATCTCAAGATGGGTGACCTCCTAGGAAGTTTTCCCAGGAAGCGTGCGGGTGAGGACAAAGCACGCTTGAAAGACTCGTGTTGGTTTGTATTATAAATGACTTGTAAATTTCTTTCCAGCGTGCTTTGTCCTCACTCGCACGCTTCCTAGGAAAACTTCCCAGGAGGTCACCCATCTTGAGATTACTCCAGATCAAGCACGCTTAACTTTGGAGTTCTCAAGTGATGGGCTACTGAAAAGAAGATGCATCTTGTTGATATAGGTAGTAACCATCAATCCATTTAAGCTCTCTTCAAATGTGTAGTCCCATACCTACACAGTCTTAGAATCATCACACTTGACCTTCCCCAGGCGGTGTGGGATTGCACAGCTTCCCCGGTCTTTCCCCTTACGGATCACGGGATTCTGACTGTCACAGGGTTGTTCCATATAGACCCCCTCACTGAGGTCACCATTAAGGAATGTTGTCTTGACATCTATTTGATGAACATATAAGTTATGTATAGAAGCCAAAGCGTTAAAATTCTTATAGAAGTTTTTCTTGCAATAGGCGCATAGGTATCGAAATAATCGATACCCATGTTTTGCCTAAACTCTTTAGCTACTAATTTAGCTTTAAGGGTTTGGATAGTGCTGTCAATGTGGTATTTTCTCCTAAATACCCACTTACACCCATTTTTCTTAGACCCCGGTGAGAGGTCTACCAATTCCCAAGTATTATTGGAAAGAATAGAATCCATCTCATCATTGATGGCCTCTTTCCAAAATGCACTATCTCTATAAGTCTTAGGATCATCCTCAACGAGATGTACAATTGGAATTTTCCTAATGACTTCTTCTCTATTTCCTTCTACCATGTAGAATGAAATTCGTTGAGAATCTGTCTTATCCAATCCTAGACTTTTCACTTTTCTAACCCTTTGACTTCTTCTAAGTTCAATGTGTTGCTCTACATTCCTTTGAGAATTCTCCTCTTGAGAATTATTTTAGGAAGTAGATACTTGATAATTATTCTTATATAGCAAATTCTCCTTTAGAGAGTTTGAAGCTTGAGAATTGTTGTCACATAACATGTTCTCAAATAATTCAACTTCCCTAGATTCTATCACAACATTAGACTCTAGGTCTAATAGCCTATAAGCTTTACTATTGTTGGCATAAAAAATAAAAGCACACTTTATGGCTCTTGAACCTAACTTTGTTCTATTAGGTTCGTTATTCTTGCAATATGCAAGACACCCCCATACTTTGAAGTACCATATATTGAGTTTTCTTCCTTTCCATAACGCATATGGAGATATCTCATCTTTCTTCATCGCTATTCGAAGAATGTGACAAGCGTTTAACAACGCTTCACCCCATAAGTTAAGTTCAACTTAGAAAACACCAACATAGTATTGATCATCTCTAGATAAATCCTATTTTTTCTTTCGGCAACACCATTGTGTTGTGCTGTATAAGGTGCGGTGCACTCATGAATTATGTCATTTTCTTCACAAAATACATTGAATTCATTAAAGAAGTACTCACCTCCTCTATCACTTCTTAGCACCTTAATCTTTTTATTTAGTTGATTTTCAACTTCTAACTTATAAACTTTAAAAGCATCAAAAGTCTCATCTTTATGCTTTAAAAGAAACACATAGGTATATCTACTAAAATCATCTATTAAAGTAAGAAAATACATTTTATCATCTCTAGTTAAAACACCATTTAATTCAAAAAGATCACTATGGATTAAATCAAGTAAATTAGGTGATATTTCTACACTAGGAAATGGTTTCTTTATCATTTTTGACTTAACACATGTTTCACATTTTCCATAGCTTTTAATGTTGCATGCAATCATACCACATTTTACTACTATTTTCATAGTTGAAAAACATATGTGAGATAGTCTAAGATGCCATAAAAATAAAGAATCATACTCAACAATATAAGCGGAATTTGCATTTTTATTGATAACATTGAAAGCTACATCATTAGTGCACCACTTAACCATACCCTCACAAGAGTACCCCTTTCCCAAAAATACATTGGACTTGGTAAGAATTAGTTTACCAAACTCAAAAATGGCCTTAATGTCGGGCTTGCCAAGCGAATCTCGACTTACCAAATTTCTACTCATTTCGGGAACATAAAGCACATTCACTAATGTGACATTCTTTCTGTAGGTGAAAAAGACTTCAATGGTACATTTGTCAAGTACCTTGGATTTGCCCTCATTGCCTATTTGAATCTCATGGTTGCCCTTTGACTCTTCAAAGGTCTTGAACAATGATTTGTCATAGGTTACATGGACGGTGGCACATGTGTCATACCACCACCCTTTCACCTTGCCTTGGGCCGCATTCACCTCACTAAGGGTAGCAACTATATTATCCTCTTGAGTTGCATTCAACTTAGGCCCTTGTTGGTCTTTTCTATGCCTACACTCTCTAGCATAGTGACCATTTTTTCACACACAAAGCAAGGACCTTTCTCGCCCTTAAACTTGTTTGGGTTGGTTTTTGGACCCAAAGGTTTCTCATTATCCTTATTGCTTATCCCTTTATTTTTGGAATGTTTTGGTTGTGACACTGCATTTTCTTTGGAAGTCTATCCATTAGACCCCTCCACAAGTTTATCTCTACATCAATTCCTCTTCGATTCGAATTTGTTTTTGGATTTCCTCCAAAGAATATTCTGCATTTTTATGAAGGATGCTTTTCCTATAGCTCCTCCAAGTTGGTGGTAATTTTTCCACTATTACACCAACTTGAAAGGCCTCGGGAAGCTCCATCTTCAAATCTTTCAATTTGTTAAGAATTATTTGAAGCTCATGAGTTTGAGGAAGAATAGGCTTATCACCAAAAAATTTAAAATCAAAGTTTTGAGAAAAAAAAATGGTACCTTCCTCTTCCGCCTTGAATTTTGTCTCAAGTGCACCCGAAATCTCCTTTACCGACTTGATCTCAGTATAGAGGTCATAGAGCCTATCACATAGGGCGTTGAGTATATGACCCCTACAAAGAAGATTTTCCTCCTCTCTCTTCCTTTTTTTCTCCACCACCTCGGGAGTGTCTTTGTCAGATAGCGCTGTGAGAGGTTCAAGGGTGGACTCTAGGATGTAGGTGATCGAAGAATCTCATCTTGTCTTGCCACCTAGTGAAATTGGATCCATCAAACCTATCAAACCTCACTAGGTCTTGGTTCGTAATCTTGATAGTCTCACCTTCCATTGAAACAAACAAGGGTTAAACTTTTGAATGTTAGATATATATATATTGCCTCAATGGAAAATAAGAACTATTACAACTCTAAGCAAAGAAATACAAAAGACAAATTGATTGATTAAATAAGTTATAACTCTATTGTAAAAAATACATGTAAATATAGAAAGATGTAGAAGAAGAGAGTAAATAGAATATACAACTCTATAACAAAATGACACAAATAAACTAAAGGATGAGGAACAAGGATATAGATGGAAGTACAACTCTATAGCATAAAGATACAATTAAATATGTAAATAGACAAATAAAGAGATGAAGATAAAAAGCAATAGAAGAAAAGAAGAACAAGAACAAAAACAAACATTCTCACTCACACAACCAAAATGAAGAGCATTGGGGATCACCAACTTGAACAAGGTTTACAACCTTTGTCCAAAATTTTATTTCCCCCTATCTCAAGCACTAAGGAAATCTCTCAAATGGAAATAGCTCTCTGGAATAAACAAGCATCTAGGTGATTTTCTAGCCAAATGCTCTAGTGGATAGAAAATAGTATATATATCAAACAAGTGAGCAAAAGGCTCCTATTTATAGAGTTTTGAGAAACCCTTTAAATTTCAAATTCCACCAACCCACATGGTTGTTACCAATGTTTAATTGAATTTTTTATGGAATTAAAATAGATATTTGGAGTTACTTGGTTGTTTGAAACGTTCAAAATTGGATAGAACTGAAGTTGAAAAAAAGGCTGTCAGCCTCTCTGGCCGCAACCTGGGATATGCCTGGCCGCGGACGCTAGCTTCTGTTCCCCAGGCCGTGGCCTGGGACAATCACTGGCCGCAGCCACAGAGCATTTCAACCACCCAATTTTCCAAACTTTTCCAAAACGTTCCAAACTAATTCCCACTTGATTTTGTAACTTTCATACACATTATGGAAGTTAAAATCACATCTCCAACAACCATATCACTTATGGCTTTGTGAAATTCAAACTCAAAAATGTGTAATATATAATCTATACAATATTGGTTAACATTTGAGAGAATTTGTAACTGATTTTGTAACCCCAAATATGTTACACATTAGGATATTCACACTATCCAAAAAATGTAACTCTCATATATATTATGTTACATTATGTGACACACTTTGTCACATTATTTCATCTAAATATTATATTAAAATAATAAAACATATACTTGGTGAACAATCATTCATCCAAAATTTATACAAAATTTGTTGATGTAAGCGTCTTGAGACAGACCAAAAATATCTCAAAATCTAACTTATAGAATTTTGATCCCAATGGCATAAGATGCATCACCCATAACCTTCATTGCAAAACTTTTAGATTTGAATTGGTTCATCTCATGTAGCAAATCGCTATCATTAGTTGTAAGTAGAATAGTGTTTGCATATAATACAAGAAAACTTATCTTACTTTTACTGGCGTTCTAGTATATAAATTGATCCATGACGTTATCGGAAGAGATGACGTTGTGAAATTTTAAATAATATTAGTGAGATGCTTATTTTAATCTTTTTTAGTTTGCATACTAAATTCTCACCATCATTGTAGGAGATTTATTATGGTTGTTTCATATATACCTCATCCTCTAAGTTATCATTCAAAAAGAAAATTTTCACATTAATCAAAAAAATACCATTTCAAATACACTCAAATTTATGAAGTCTAAGTTTTACTCCAAAATGGTTTGCCTCAACTCAAACTCCCCTAATTTTGCATACATACTGGTATCAATTTTTTGGTGTTTTGAATTGTAGCAAAATGAACGTATTACCTATCGACGGATTTCGTCAACAGCAAATATTTTTTATAAAATGTGTTTGGTGTCCACTATTTAATGAAACAATTAGCAAAGAACATTTAGGTTTATATTGGTGGAAGAAGGTGAGATTGCACTACCACAATAATAAAAATCTACACACAATTATGCTTGATAGAGTCCAATAAAAAAATTATGATAGAAAAATACAAATTCTAATTATAGAACAAACTCTTTGTACTTCTGGAAAGCTTCAAAATCGTGAGAAATATACAATTTTTTTACAAAGAGAAGCATTCAATTTTAAACTAACTTATTTAATACAAAACAATAATTTGGTATTAATTACATTATAGATACTAACTTTTCAATTTGATATTTAGAATTTTAATAATATATACCATTCGATTATAAAATGTTTAGATTTGTCACTATATCTATTAACCTGAATGTGATAATAATAACCTTTATTAGGTGTAATATGAAGACCTAATGTACAGAATTTTCATCATGAATCACAATTAAAAAAATGATGGTAACAATTGAGTTACAATATTAAAAAACAATTGTTCAAAATCATATATTGTTTGTTTGTATCCCATTATATGTTTTTGCTTTGAATCTTTAGATATAGGTAGCAATTAATGGAGTTTTATTTGCCTAGAGCAATGGCTAAGCAAGAACGGCATGCACAACAATTCAATAAAATCTAGAAGCTCACAATGGTCGACCTATTACAGTGAGTAATTGGTTATCATTCCCCGGATGGGTTATTGATTGTGGGTATACATTTATGTTTATATCCAAATTACAACTGTTTTTTTCTTGTCCGATGCAATGTTGTAGCTTCAATGTTGTGGGTATACATTTAGAGTTGTAGCTTCAATGTTGGTGCGGTTATATGGTGGTCGGAAAACTAGTGTCATGGAGATAGAATGTGTAACGCCTTAAACTCCAGGGACTGTTACGGTGTGCCTTGTAAACAGTGCTAAACTAGCTAATTGAGTTATTTGGCCAAAATCGTGTAACTAAGTATAATTAGCGGTTTAGGGATTAAAAATTTTGGTTAAGATATAACGTTTCATTAGAACGTTTATTATATACATTAGGATCCCAAAAATATAATTTAAAGGTCTATTAGAAGAAAATATTTACAACCAGCCGATCTAAGCGGCAAAACAGGGTTTAACCCTAGTTCCTCTGCAAACCTCGGCCGTGGTGGTCGAGCAGCTGCATATGTACACATCGTCACCTAAGCTCTCCAACTCAAGGATGAGCCAGCTTTTTTTTTTCCTTTACTTGCACCACATAGCACCCGTGAGCCGAAGCCCAGCAAGAAAACTCAATATGCTCATGAACAGTGATAACATGTCATCAAATCATAAGGCACACGCCTAGCAAATATAACCCTATTCAAGCAGGCAAATAAGTTCATGTAATGATGGGTATCAAGGATAAAGAATCCTGCCTTCCTGAGTGGATGACTATCAAGTCAATCCTAAACAGATAAGTGATTTAACACTGGTGGTTTCGGTAACCATACCGGGCTTATAGCCTTGAGTAGAAGAGTGACGGTTGTACAAGTCACTAAGGTGGGCTCCATTCCCAATAGCCATGTGACGATAGGGTCTCCAGGGCTTTATAGATAAGTGATCCTTTCACTAGCTTATCAAGATAGGTGTTTAATGAACTAGTCACCAATATAACCTACCGCATGACCATAGAGTCACAACCATGGGATTTATCTCCCTAGCCATGTGACAAGAAGTCACCTAGGCCTTTGGCCCTGGCTCTGAGTAACTAGCCTAGACTAGTCAAGTGCTTTTAATGTTCATCCACCTTAGGTTCAGTCCAACATCAATGCTCCCAGAGTCATTCAACGCTGATATCGATTAGATCTAATCTTTTATCGGCCCTGCGTTCATGACGGTTATGCCGTTTTCGGCTCTTAGGTCAGTGATGCGCGACCAGTGCCGTCCTTGACTAGTTAGTGCCATACACAAGTAAGCAATGCTACCAAACATATATCATATGTCAAATATCTGAATACAGGGCATTCAACATGCTTACTTAACAATTGCTAGCATAATTAGGACCATGCATAAACACAGAGGCTCAAGCTCTAAACAATCTCATATTCAATATTCATAGCATGCCCTAATCACATGTTTCTTGTGCAACACATGCATCACATTTGATCACTTGACATGCCTCAACAATAACCATGCATGTCACATTTAAACATCCAACACGCATCAAGAATAACCATGCATGTCATATATACACAGGGTGCAGTTTTCTTACCTTTGGTCCAAGCACAGGTTACCAATAAACGAGCCACAAGCACGTTCCTGATTCCAAGCCTCTAGTGAAAACCTAGTCACAACCACAAATGGTGATCCAATGAGTTCAAGTTCTAAAACCAATCCCGCAACCAATACCTAGCCTCCGAGACATCAAACCCCACCAATCCGGGTAGTAGGAATGATCCTGAGGCCTAAGGTTTGAGTTCCCAAGCTTAAAACATCATTTCGGCCTTAAATACCCTCAAGCGTCGCAGCCCCAAAACCCTGAGCCGTGGCCCCCAGCCAAAACAAAATCATCAGGGCCAAGCGCTGCGGCACTCTATACCTAGTGTCGCGGCCCCCAGAGCTCACACCGCTTGCCACCTGCTTCATCGAGTTTAGGCCACGGCGCCCAAGAAGAGGGCCGCAGCCTGACTTCGGACCAACCATTTTTCTCCATTTTCAACCTTTTAAAACCTCCCAAAAACATATCCAAACATCTCCAAACTCAAAAATCAAAGTTCCCAAACATCTCCAAACTCAAAAATCAAAGTTCCCAAACATCCCCATGATCTAAAACAAACAAAATCGAAACCTCGAATTTAACAAAAACTCATCAAAACACAAAGTCCAATTCAAGCTTAAAAACCTTAAAAACTTAAAACTTGAATTACCTCGATTGAGTTGTTTCCAAATAAATCCTTCGGCTAATAAGCTTCTAATCTTCCCTAGGATCAATATGCATCAATCCTTGCTTGAATCCGAGTCCTAGAACTCAAGTTACCTTTGAAAATGCGATCAGGAGACGAAAATGGAACTTAGAGGAAGAGAGAACATACAGAACGTTCTTTTATTCTTTTAAAAGGTTACTTCAAGCTTAAGTAGCCTCAATCAAATCCTAATGCTTGGGGTCCTGAAAACACTCGCCAGGGGCAAAATAGTCAAAACCTCCAGAATTTCCCCCTGGTCTTACTAACTCCCAATTTACCACCAAATATTAATTCTCATTACCCAATAACCCGGTAATGCTCTAAATACCCCTTGACTCACTCCAAGTCAAGAATAAATCCCGTTGTGACTTTCCCACTAGCTTACTCCTAGGATCGTCTAGTTCTGGGTAACCCTAGCATAACCAAACAATAATATAGCACCACATACATATCACATATATGCCAAATATGCCCGAAATGGCCAAAATATGAAAATCACCTAATTATTCAGAAATGAGTTCACATGCATATTTAATACACCTAAACATGCATATTATCATTTAATAACACAATAAATCAATTATGGCCCTCCCGGCCTCCTAATCAAGGTCCTAAACATTATTAGAAAATTTGGGGCATTACAACTATCCCCTCCTTACAGAAATTTCGTCCTCGAAAATTATCTGAACTGCCCGGAATAAGAATTCCGTACAATTGATTCCAGTTTCCCAGGTCGTTCCCTCGACCTCACTGTCTCTGTAACATTACCTTAACTCAAGGTACACTTTGCTCCTCTGTACCTTATTCTTTTTGTTTCATATCTGAATCGGCTATTCCTTATGTTACACCCAGATTTCGAGACAAGAAATTATGACCTCGAAGCCTGGACCCGTTGAGTGTGAGCTCGAGATATATAAAAATGCATGGTCATGGTACAGCTGTAAAACCCTCGAAGCAAAACGGCAACCTCGAAGACATGTAACCTCGAGATTCTTTCTGAGCTCGAAAGAGCATAGCATCGGGATACATCCGTTATCGAGTGCCTTCGAATCGAATAGCCCGAGATTAAAGAGTGCAAGCTGGAAATGTGACAGCCTCGACTGTATTTATCTGCTCCGACCAGGTCTTGGAATAAGACGGCCAATTCGTAACCTGTCCGTAAACCTTGACTGATGCAATGCTGATTGTTGACCTCGGAGATTTGATGAGTCATCTGATGTAACACGTTCTGTACATTTAAAGATATTTATTGTTGTAACATCCCGACATTAAAGGGATATTAACAAGTCTGTTATCCGTTTTCCTGGTCTTCGGGGGACGTTTCCTTGTATATAGGAGTTACAACATTTAATATCATTATTTCAATTAATATGAAGGAGTATCTTCCCGAAATATGTGGGAATGAACTCCGAAAACTCTCTATAAATAGAGAGGTCATAAACACTTGTAAAGGGACGGATCTTTTGATATCTAGAGAGAGAACTCTGGGGAATTCATCTTTGAGGGATTTCCAGAAAACTCCAAGTTCTAATAAAATAGACTCATGGACTAGGCAGATTTAACTGCTAAACCACGTAAAACCCTTGTTGTTCCACCATACTATTCATTTGCACCATAGCTCATATTGTTTAATTGCTCCACATTTTAAGTTAACGGAAAACGACGTCAACAGTTTGGTGCTTTCATTGAGAGAATTAAGCAGTACGAATCTGAGTCTAGTCATTCGACAAAGCCTCCCTGATTTGCTATGGCCACACATGATCCTAATATTCCTGAAGAAGAAGGAGTCAACTATCCGCGGCGCCCTGGGAAACAGCCAATGATGAATCCAGAACCAAAGGAGAGAAGTGAGTCCTCAGACTCTCGAGGACCTCCAACACCACCGGCCCCCAGGGATGACGAGGACATGTACTATAATCCTGAGCGATATGTTCCCATTATGGAACTCAAAAATTGTCAGTTAAGAAAACAGTTGGCTAAAGGCAATAAGTGTAATGAATAATTAGCTAGATTGGCTGCGGAGGCACAGGCGGCTCAGCCTCAACCTCTGTCTGAGGCCCAGGTCCCTCCTCCGCGGGACATTCATGTTCCTCCCCGCAAGCCTCGTGGAGACCTCGCAAAAAAGTCGCCACAAGAAGAACGGAGCAACCTCAGCCACCGACAGAACAGCCTGCCCCCTCGAGGCCCCGAAGAAACACCCGGGCTAGAGCTCCTGTAAACTCAACTGCTGAGTTACCAGCTGAAACTGGGAATAACCGAGCCCCTGCAGCGGCTCGGACTCAGAATGCTGGTAACGCGCAAAATGTTCCCGAGTCAGCACAGGCGAGCTTGGGACCATCCAGACCCCGAAATGGGTGGCAGCCACCATAACCCATACGGCACCCTTTGTCGCCAATTAGGTATCCCTTACCGTCTCGGAGAAACACACAACCGACTCAGGGTGATAGGGAAAGGCGGGCTGGACGGAAGCAGGGGAATGGAGGAACTGCTAGAAAATAGAGAGGCGCCCAGCCTACGAGAAGCCAAATGTCTCAGTCTCACACTCTAGAGATGAGGCAATCTGAAATGAATCCATCTCAAAACAATCATGCAACGAGCCTCGCCAGCAAAGACTCAGGGGACACCCGATCAGTCAGTATGTATGATTAAGGATGCAGAAATACTTGAAACCAAAGGAACCACCCTGACTTGCAAGAACACCTGAATCAAAATTGGGGTAATGGTAACCCCTCAAACCTAGATCTGAAAGATCGCCTAAATGGGCGTAAGGATCCCATGCCAAGGCGCAAGCCTGGAATTGTGATCGACAACAACCAATTTCAAGTGAGACCCCCCGTGGATCCAGTTCAGGAGAGAATTGATCAACTGGAAATAACATTTAGGCTCTTACAGAATGAGCGAGGCCGGAATCGGGATGAAGATTCTGATGAGGAGCTCGAACCATTCGCTCCCCACATTTCCAACACTTTGTTTCCTCAGGGGTTTCGAATTCCTCATGTCCCACCTTTTGAAGGGAAATCCGACCTGTATAGTCGCTTAAATACATTTAACACTATTATGAAAGCAAGTAATGTGGGTTACGAGCTCAGATGCATGCTGTTTCCAGCATCGCTTACAGGACCAGCAAAAAACTGGTTCGAAAAATATAAGAGGCATTCAATCACTTCTTGGGATCAGCTGTCAAGGGATTTCAAGAAGCAATTTAGAGCCATGATCGGGATAAGGCCTAAGGCATCGACCCTGACCAACGTCCGGAAACAACCAAATGAAACACTGAAAAGCTACCTTACAAGATTCAATCTGGAAGTCGCTTAAGCTCGTGATGTAGATGACAGTGGTCATTTAATGGCCATCCAAGTTGGGGTAATGGCGGGAAGTCCCCTCTGGGAAGATATGCAGAGGAAGCCTGTGAGGTCCATAACCGAGTTTAATCGACGAGCTCAGAGGTTTATCAATGTAGAAGAGGTGAGGTCAATGTTGAATATGACCTCTATGCCCATAACTAAAATGATAAACGTAAACTCTGCCTCGACCTCGACAGACCCATCAGCCTCGAAACCCCATGCAGAAAACCCTTCCAAAAGAAAGAAGAATTAAGGAAGTGACCCTGAGGCGGAAGGGGGAAAGAAGAAGAAAGGGGAAAGGTATTTCTCCGTGTACAAGGTGTACACTAAGCTCAACGAGTCTCAGGAGAATATTTACCTGTATAATGAAAACCAGGTCCCTTTCAGAAGTCCAGATCCCTTTAGAAACCAAAAATCCAAGAGAGACTCCAGTAAATATTGTCTATTTCACAGAGATACTGGACACACTACTAATGAGTGCAGGCAACTGAAGGACGAGATCGAAGGCTTGATCTCGAGAGGATACTTCAGGCAGTATGTCAGAAACCAGAACAATAATCAGGCTTCTACCAGCCAGAGGACAGCTGCATTTTCGCCTGCCCAAAACAGCTATTCCCGAGCTAGGGAAGACGAGAGACCGCCTCCGATTGATGGAGAAGATGTTGTAACCATCTCGGACGGGCCTCATCTTGCGGGATCGGGAAAGAACGCCCAAAAGTGATACGTGAATGAGCTAAAAACTGGCGACGGGTCCCCTTATGAACCCGAACCCAAAGCTCTGAAGTACCAAAGGGTTGAATCTCAACCTATAACCTTTACTGAAGACGATGCATCCCATGTTCAATTTCCTCACAACGACCCACTAGTCATCACTCTTCAGCTCGCAAACAAGAAGGTTCACCGAGTTCTTATTGATAATGGGAGCTCAGTGAACATTCTCTATAAGGCCACCTTAGAAAAGATGGGACTCGCGCTTCGTGACCTAAAGGCATGTGCAACAACGTTGTACGGTTTTTCAGGAGAAGGGATTGCCTGTATGGGGTCCATCAAACTCCCTATGACTTTGGGAGACTTCCCAGTCTCAACAACCAAGATGATGGAATTTCGTAGTAGTGGACTTGCCATCGGCCTACAACGTGCTGCTCGGGAGACCCACCCTAGTAGGGCTAAGGGCAGTCTCATCTGTAAGGCATTTAGTCATCAAGTTCCCGACTTCTAGTGGCATCGGGACACTGAAGGGAGACTAGCTAGCCGGAAGGGAATGCTATAGCATTTCCATTAGAGGAAAGAAGCAGACGAGCGCACAAGCACTCATCATTATTCAGAATAAGGACGGGACAGTATTCGAAATAGATGAAGAAATTGATCCAAGAATAGAGGAAAGAGCTGATCTCGAACCATTGGAAGAGCTCGAAGAAATCAGGCTCGAAGAAGCAGACCCCCCCCCCCCGAAAACAGTAAAGGTAGGGAAAAACCTTCCCAAAGAAACAAAATAGTAATTAATTTGCTTCTTAAAAAAGAACCAGGATGTCTTCGCATGGTCACATTCGGACATGATAAGGATAAGTCCGAATGTGGTGAGCCACGCATTGAATATCGACAAAAGCTTCCCTCCGAAGCAGCAAAAGCGAAGACTACTGGATGACGACAGGAAAAAGGCCCTTAAAGAGGAAGTCGACAGGTTAAAAGAAAACCGATTCATCAGGGACGCTTTTTACCCTGATTGGGTGGCCAACTCGGTGCTGGTCCTGAAGCCCAACGGGACATGGCGGACCTGTATTGATTACTCGGACCTCAATAATGCCTGTCCTAAGGACTGCTTCCCTTTACCTCGAATCGACCAGCTCGTGGATGCCACGGCAGGGCATAGACTCATGTCGTCCATGGATGCCTATTCTGGATATAACCAGATTTCCAGGCACACCCCTGACCAAGAGCATACGAGTTTTGTGACAGACAAAGGGTTATATTGCTATAACGTCATGCCATTCGGGCTCAAGAATGCTGGAACCACTTACCAGTGACTCGTAAACATGATGTTCTCCAAACAGATAGGTAACAACATGGAAGTTTATGTTGACGATATGTTAGTTAAATCTTAACTTAACAATAACCATGTGGATGACCTCGAAGAATGCTTCGACGTGTTACGGAGATATAACATGAAACTCAACCCTCAGAAGTGCTCTTTCAGAGTATCTTCGAGAAAATTCCTGGGCTACATTGTAAATGCCCGAGGAATAGAAGCTAATCCAAACAAAATCCAGGCTCTGATTGATATGCCTTCACCTCAAAAGCATAACGATGTCCAAAGTCTGACTGGCAGGATGGCGGCGCTAAGTAGATTTATCTCGATATCTACAGATCGCTGTCTTCCATTTTTCAACCTTTTGAGGGGAGGCAAGAAATTCGAATGGATGGAGGAATGAGAGTTGGCTTTTCAAGAGCTCAAGAAACACCTTGCAGAACCTCCCATCTTGTCAAAACCCATCACGGGAGAAGTTCTATACCTATACCTTGCTATGACCGAGCACGCCATAATCGCGGTACTCATGCGAGAAGAACAAAAAGTGCAAAGGCATGTGTATTATGTCAGTAAAAGGTTACTGGGGGTAGAATCGAGATATCCCTTGATGGAGAAGTTAGCTCTCAGCCTAATCCACTCATCTTGAAAGCTCTGACCCTATTTTCAGGCGCACCCCATCCATGTACTGACCAATCAACCTCTAAGACAAGTCTTGTCCAAGCCAAAAGCCTCAGGTCGACTACTCAAATGGGCCATTGAACTCAAATAATTCGAGATCACTTATCATCCTAGGAAGACCATAAGAGGACAGGCCTTGGCGGACTTCATAGTGGAGTGCACTGGTGTGACCAACGATGAAGTTATAACCCCGGCCCGCGAGCTGTGGAAACTTTACGTTGACGGGTCTTCCAATGAGAATGGATCAGGGGCAGGTATAATTTTGATCACCCCAGCAGGAACCCGATTTCACTCTGCCCTGAGATTTGACTTCGACGCGTCAAATAACGAAGCCGAATACGGGGCCCTACTGGCAGGACTCCGTATAGCCAAGGAACTCAAAGCCAAAGAGATACATTGCTATAGTGACTCCCAGCTGGTGGTCAATCAAATTTTAGGAGAGTACCAGGCTCGTGGTACGAGAATGGCGGCATATTTAGAAAAGGCAAAATCAGCACTGGGGCATTTCGAGTTCAATGCGATAGAACAGGTCCCCCGAGAGCAGAACTCGAACGCGGACGCCTTAACCAGGCTTGCGACCTCTACCGAGACTGACGAGCTGAATGTCGTGCCAATCGAACATCTCGCAACGCCCAGTATTCAAGAGCTTGAGCAGGAGGATGTTTGCATGATCAATTCCGAGCCAACTTGGATGACTCCAATAGTTGAATACCTTGAGACTGGCATTCTCCCAGAAGAACGGGCCAAGGCTCAAAAACTGATGTATCAGATCCCCAGGTATACCATTATAGATGGAAAGCTGTATAGAAGAGGATATTCCATGCCGTTACTCTGATGTGTGACCCCACCCGAAGCTAAGAAAATCTTGGAGGAAATTCATGAAGGGTTCTGTGGAGACCATACTGGGGGGCATAGCCTATCCAAGAAGATCATACGACAGGGGTACTTTTGGCCTACCATCAAAGCATATTCGTTCGACTACGTCAAGAGGTGTGATAAGTGCCAATGGTTCGCCACAATTCCTCGAGCTCCACCCTCCGAGCTAACTATGATGACCACCCCCTGGCCATTTGCGGTCTGGGGAATCGACCTCATAGGCTCATTGCCGACTGGCAAAGGCGGAGTGAAATACGCAGTAGTCACAGTAGATTACTTCACAAAGTGGACCGAAGCCGAGCCTTTGGCGACGATAACCTCAAAGAAAGTCCTTGACTTTGTAGTAAAGAACATCATATGCCGATATGGGATGCCAAGGAAGATTGTGTCCGATAACGTTACTTAATTTGACAGCGATCTATTTACCAACTTTTGCGAAAAAATGGGATAATAAAGAGCTTCTCAGTGGTGGCCCATCCCCAGGTGAATGGCCAGGTCGAAGCTGTAAACAAGTCCCTAAAGAGTTCGCTAAAGAAAAAGTTGGAAGAAGCTAAAGGAAGATGGGCCAAAGAATTGCCCCAAGTTCTATGGGCATATAGGACCACGGCCCGTACATCAACAGGACATACCCCATTTTCTTTGGCGTATGGTTGCGAGGCTATGTTGCCAATCGAGGTCGAAATTCCCACAATTCGAGCCCTCGCTTATGACCAAACCTCGAACCAATCCCAGCTCGAAGAAAATCTGGACCTGATCGAAGAAAAAAGAAACGAAGCTCAACTAAAAAATGCTGCATACCAACGCGAGCTACCCGCTACTTCAACAAAAGAGTTAAAGATAAAAAATTCGGCGTAGGAGATTTGGTGCTGAGGCGTGTATTCTTTGCAACACGGGATCCAGCAGCTGGCGTGCTAGGGCCAAATTGGGAAGGACCTTATCAGATAGAATCAGTCATCTGACCCGGGGTATATAAGTTGGCAAGATTGAATGGAAGTTTGGTCCCACGAGCATGGAATGGTGAACACCTACGACCTTACTATCAATAGTGTAGGAAGGATGTCGCCTATAACCATGCTTGTTTGTATGTACTATTTTTCTATTTTTGGATTATTCGAATAAAGTTTGATTTCGTTTTAATATGCTATATTTTTTGCAATCTAACTTAATTGAATAACCTATTATCACATTCATAGGATATTAAGGGGGCGTTAGTGGTACATATAACATCAGCTTGAAAAAATAAAATAGCCTATACAAAAAATATACAAGTGTTTGGATATAACCAAATGCGCGAACCAAGATAGTTTGGATATAACCAAACTATCAAAAACATACAAGTGTTTTGATATAACCAAATGCGCGAGCTAAGATAGTTTGGATATAACCAAACTATAAAAAACATACAAGTGTTTGGATACAACCAAATGCGCGAGCTAAGATAGTTTGGATATAACCAAACTATCAAAAACATAAAAATGTTTGGATATAACCAAATATGCAAACTAGATGAATAATATAAGTGTATGAATTACAAACCAAGCACGACCTTAATAGGTTTGGAACAAACCAGCTAAAACTAATCGACGGTAAGTTGGAGCATAAACCCACTTCGCATTTAAGTCGAGATCGTGGCTGGAGTATCTTGCAAAATGATAGTTTCAATCTCATAACCTCGGGGAGCTACTCGAGGATGAGAAAAAGCAACTAAAAATGTAAGATATAACTAAACCGTTTGCATTACACACCATATAAGTACTTTAGGGTGCATGGTAAAAGTAATCTCCAACCTTGATAAAATAATGAGATCGGAAGCAGATATTTCAAGCAAATTGTGCATGAATGCATTGAACCTCGAGCTTAAATCCAAACTATGTTTGTATGAATAAACAGACATATATGGAAAATATTTCAACCCAAGAAATGTAAAGCAAATGTATTAAAATAAAGTCAAAAAATGGTATCTCAAAATCATAAAAGGCAGCTCTTTCACGAGCTGTAAAATTGTCTTGGCCCCGAGGGCATAAAAATTAAAAAATCAAACATAAAAAAATGTTACAAGAAATTCAGAGGGACGCAGCCCTGAGGCAAGATTTAAGAAGAAGGAGCATTCTCCTTGGCCTTCTCAGCACCTTCCTTGGCCTTCTCAGCATCGGCATCACCCCTGGCTCCCTCTGCCTCATCTCGAGCAGCCTCCTCCTCATCAAGTCGAGCTTGCCATTTAGCCACGAGCTTTGCTTCAAGAGGGCCTAAGAAGCTAGTGTCGAGGTCGACATTGTTGGCCCAGATTCTGTAAATGGCCATGTCGACTACCCGGTCCTTCTTCTCCTTAAACTCTTCAAGAAGACGAGCCTTTTCACCCTCCATGATCTCAAAAGTGGCAGCCTTCTCTTCTTCAAGCTTGGTATTGATCTCCTTGGCCCGAGCATTCTCCTTCTCAAGCTCCGCGAGCTGGGCATTCAGCTTTTCAAGCTCGGATGTCTTGTCCTTTAGCTCCGCAGCTCCTGCCTCCACCTTTGCCTTTGTGGCCTTAAGCTCGTCACTCAGTTTGAGTTGGAAATCCTTTGCCTCCTGAACAAAAGACATACTCGAGTGGACCTCGTTGTTCAACTTGTAATTAAGTTGAGCAAAGAAAGCAAGAGTCTGGTATACGAAGAAATCAAATCAGCATATGAACCAAGTATAAATACAGCTAGAAGCAAGAGAAGAAAAGTTACCACAACAGTAAGCTCGATGCTCTTCTCGTAAAGAGTGTTGCAATCTCGAGCATTGTTCAAGAACTGCCAGTGAGAGGCGTCAAAGCTACCAAAACTCTGGCCCACCCGAGATAGAACGTTCGAGCCTAGCGTAGCTCCATGGGGTCCTGCTGCGTTATCGATCACATACTCATCGACGTGAGTAGAAACCGAAAGCAACTTGAGGCTGAGGGTTTCTTCGGAGGTGGGCCAAGTGTGGAATGGACCTGGATTACAGAAGGAGTAGGAGGTAAGGTCGAAGAGGACGTCTCGGCCTGAGCAGGTGGACTCAAAACAGAGCTCGGAGCAACCGGAGCCAGGGGAGGAGGCGTCTTCTCGGTCCTCTTAAGGACCTTAGCAGGCTGATCTATTTTCCGCGACCCCCTCGGGCGTTTACTCCTTTGAGCTCCTCCGCTGGCTAGTATATTGTCAAGGTCGGAGTCCATCTCACCTGCACATTCACATCACATTATGAGATATCCCAAAACAAAATAAGTTGGCATGATGCAGACAGACAAGGACTGAAAATACAAGTGGAGAGAAACCTAACTGGAACTCTCCCCTGAGCTTGTGCTCGGCGACCATGAAATTCCCCCATCTTCAGAAGAGGCAGGGAGAGTGCCTTCCCTATAGGTGGAAGTCAACCTCAAAAGGTCCCTATAGTCATTAGTCCCATATTGAACGGCTACTCCGTCCCATACTTCGTTCAGGCTATACATGGTGTCGTATTTCCCGAGCCAACTGTGGAACCTATGTACCATCTCATCTACCCAAGACCATACATATAAATGGTTCCTATCATCCTCACACAATATTAATCTATCGGGTTTATGTTTTAGTAGTGAAGGAGACCATAAATCCAAGCTAAGGATGATTGTACCTTTCCCATCCGAGCCCAAGCTCGAGGCCTCATCGTTGGCCTCATTTCCCGATTGTGGACTCCTGCGACGCTGACAGGAGATGGAGGCCTCGCATTTCTCCTCAGAGGAAGGTTGCCGGTTGGGAGAGGCACGAGCTCCCACTGGTCATACTTCTTATTGAACCAGTCAGATGTAGACTGATCCTCCCCCAAAAGGCCGCATGCCCGGATCTTTTCTTCGTGCATGAGATAGGAAAGGGACCTCCTGCCATAGGGGAGTTGAAGCAGAGCCTCTCTATGCTCTTTCATCTCCTTGGTGGTAGTAGGGCGGTGGTAGTTGGCTGGAAGAAAACACATTTCAACTAAATACAAGCCTAAGCAAAATTCGAGCACAAAAAAGAAAGAAGTTGAGACACTTACAAATTCGTCTGAACGAGTAATATCTAGACGGAGCTAGGCCATCTGTCCAGAAGAAGGCCTTCATGAAATCAGGAGGATGGTTGGGAAGATCCTCAAACATCTTTTTCTCCTTGGGATAGCTCGAGTGATAGTAGAAGCCATCTCCTCCCTGAGCTCGGGAGGGATTTCTTTTCAAGTAAAAGAGATACGAAATCTCTTCTGGTGAAGGTCCTGCCCGCTTTAGCTCGTGGTAGAGCGACCTCAGGGCTGAAAAAACCCTGTATGAGTTGGTGTTGAGTTGGAAGGGAGCGAGCCCAACGAAGTTAGTGAAGTCCTTGAAAAAATATTTCAAGGGCAGCACTGCCCCTGCTTTCATGTGTTCCTGGCTCCGAGCCGCGTATCTCAGCATGCTGTTAGGATTTCCATCTCCTGGAGTGCGACAACTTCGCTCGTGGGAGGTTGGAGCTCGACACCTCAGCGAGCCCGAAAATCCATGCCGTGAAAGGCCAGAATGTCAATTATCTGACCAAGCGATGTGACCGAGCTCCAATAGTGCTCGGCCTCGAAGAATTCTCTCCTCGGCTGTGAGGTGGAAGGTTCCCCCATTAGTGAAAATTAAAGATCTCCCAGCTTGAAGGCGATGGTCACTTTGAGCGTAGGGTCGAGAGGAATCGACCTAGGCTCGGTGTCCGAATCGGGATAAAGGGAGACCCTTAGTTTTTTCCTTTTCCCTTTTTGACCTCGTCTATCTGACGTCGGAAGTGGTCTCAAATGTCCTCTTGCTCACACCTCAGTTCATGCTTCCGAATCAAACGCTGGTTCCGAGTAAAAGGAGACTCCGGGCTCGGAGCTACTGGTGAATAAGGAATCGCGAGCTTTGATCCCCACCACTTACCCGAGTTCTGCGATATCTAACAAAAAAGCAAAAGGGTGAGGGCTAAGCGAGCAGGAAATAATGAGATAAATAGAATACCTAAGCTTGAATGATCGAGGCTACAAGGCAAGCTCGATCCAAAAAATGAGGCCAATCTCAGAGCGTGTAGTCCACCGAAAGAAAAGAAGGCGGACATATTATTGGAAATCCCGATATATTAGGGAAAAAAGGTGGCGGTTATTCAAAAAATGATATTTTTGGGAATCGTGCATTCTTTAAAAAACCCTGATTTTGTACCCAATATCTTGGTGTGCAAGATATGTCCTTCGAAATTTGAAAACTAAGAAAAAAGCCATATTTGGGTCTCTTTGCGCATGAACTGGGTTTGGAACCAATAATGTCATAACCTAAATCTAATATTTATCAGCCGAAACGTTCTATTACATTAAAATAATGAATGGACCAGCAAAATCCTAGTGCCCAAGGTGCAACAGAAACATAAACACACATAAAAAATATATATATAATGCAAAGAAGCCATGAACAGAAAGCTTACACAATGCAATCGGCGAAAACAGAGAAATGGACGATTGTATAAGCGGCTGCAAGTACGATCTCAAAGAATCAAGAAGTCCAATGTTACTTTGTCTACTCGGCTTGGAGAACATGCAAGAAATGGGCAAGGAGGTTTCTGGTTTTTCTTTCTTCCTTTTTTCTCTCTGAAATGAACGTGAAAGTAAAAGAAGAAGATGACTGCAGTCCAATTTATAAGCCCGTGGGAATGAAAAAGGTTGGATTAATCTGGGCCATTAGCCATATTTTGTATCAGATCCGACAGTCAGGGACAAATGATTCGATGGGACCATAAAGGATGGCAGGTGGATAGACGTGGGCAGGTTTCCAAGGTACTCAAGTACTTTGAGTGGTCAATACCCATCTAGCGCGTGTCCACACTCGAGTATGTTTGATGGTACGGTTCCCAATGGAAGTAGTTCAAAAGTTTCCTTCTCATAGGATTCGAACTAATACTTTTGAGGGGGGCAAACTGTTACACCCAGATTTCGAGACAAGAAATTATGACCTCGAAGCCTGGACCCGTCGAGTGTGAGCTCGAGATATATAAAAACGCATGATCATGGTACAGCTGCAAAACCCTCAAAGCAAGACGGCAACCTCGAAGACATGTAACCTCAAGATTCTTTCTGAGCTCGAAAGAGCATAGCATCGGGATACATCCGTTATCGAGTGCCTTCAGATCGAGTAGCCTGAGCTTAAAGAGTGCAAGCTCGAAACGTGACAACCTCGACGATATTTATCTGCTCCGAGCTGGTCTTGGAATAAGACAGCCAGTTCGTAACTTGTCCATAAACCTTGACTGATGCGGTGCTGATTGTTGACCTCGGAGATTTGATGAGCCATCTGATGTAACACGTTCTGTACATTTAAAGATATTTATTGTTGTAACATCCCGACATTAAAGGGATACTAACAAGTTTGTTATCCATTTTCCTGGTCTTTAGGAGATGTTTCCTTGTATATAGGAGTTACAACATTTAATATCATTATTTCAATTAATATCCAGGAGTATCTTCCCGAAATATGTGGGAATGAACTCCGAAAACTCTCTATAAATAGAGAGGTCATGAACACTTGTAAAGGGACAGATCTTTTGATATCTGGAGAGAGAACTCTGGGGAATTCATCTATGAGGGATTTCCAGAAAACTCCAAGTTCTAATAAAATAAACTTGTGGACAAGGCAGATTTAACTACTGAACCACGTAAAACCCTTGTTGTTCCACCATACTATTCATTTGCACCATACCTCATATTGTTTAATTGCTCTACATTTTAAGTTGACGAAAAACGGTGTCAACACCTTACAGGATAACTTAGCCTCAATTCCCCAGATTCTCATAACCCAACTCATGAGTTTCTTTCAACCCATGTCCTCAGTCTGGAAATACAATATACATTGTAAACAACTGACAATGTCAAAGATAAGGTTGATCCAAAGTCAACTTAACCAATCCTATCCAGGACTCAAACTTTTGTACAACTTTAGGGCTTAACTTGCCCTCATCTCCTCACCCCTTTCCATAGTGATACTTTTAAGGAAGATACAATACCTGGAACTCTATGTTCATGCTTTTCAATTTAGTAAAACTTTTTCACTTACTCTGAGAAGTGAGCATCCAAGCTCCAACCTCTACTAATCTCAATGGTCCCCTGAACCATCTCATGATCCAAAATCAAGACCTCACCCACCTCATTCCAATGAACGGGTGATAAGCATTCTCTATCATATCTTATCTCATAAGGTACCTTTCCAACACTGGATAACTCTCTTTCTTTCCCTCTCTGATTTACCATCAGTCTGAGAATAATAAACTGTACTGAATTCCATCTATATACTTATCGCCTTTCTTAACCCTTTCAAAACTTGGAAGTAACAATAGAGTCTTCATCTAATAAGATAGGCCTTGAATTTCCATGAAGGCGCACTATTTCTCTCCCACATAGAGATTTGAATACTGATCAGCTGTGTTATTCATCCTTGCTGACAAAAATAAACTTACTTAAAACACTGGTCCACAATGACCCAAACCAATTCACACTGACCCGCTAACCTGGGCAATCCCACCGCAAAACCCATCGCGATGTTTCCTTATTCCCATTACAAAATATTCAAAGGCTGCAACGGCTTTGCTGATTCCTAATACTCTGTCTTGACCTGCTGACAGGTTAAGAACTTTACCACGCATTCCATTATGCCCCTCTCCATCTCAGGCCACCACCAAAAAGCTTTCAAACTATGATGCATGAATGAAGAGAATAAAATAGTAGCATGGGATTCATCCAGAATCTCCCAATTAACCTCAGGGTCCATCGGATCCCAAATCCAGTCCTTGTATCACAATAAACTCATATCTGACACTACACAATTCTTAGCTAACCCAGCTAAGGCTTTCCACTCAATCTTTCTTATATGTGGTTCACTTAATCATCTTTCCTTCTAATCATTTCCGAAATGATATTCTCAAACATACAACTGGCCACCTGGCCCACCAGAAACTATATTCTAGTTCTGGTCAGATACTTTAACCAACATGTTGCATAAGCAATCACTTTTTCCCTATCACTAAGGTGTCATAACCACCTACTAAACTGAATCTGATTTGCAAGAAGACTCAGAACTCTTTCCCAAGGCACATGTAATATCCTGTCCATCCAAGGAAACTCTTGCCTACCGAGGCGATCCTTGACCCTGGAAAATCTCCGCAGAGAAAACACCACAATACCATCGTCCACAACGATCACAACTCCCATTCAAATAATCCTTTGAATGCTCTATCCATCTGACTCAACAAAACAACTCAATATTAATTACCCTCTCAAATAACGCAGCACTCCCAGTGCACTTATCTGTTATAAAACAATCTTCTGATTAATCTTCTCCCTGGTCTCTAACTGGTACTAACCAGATCAAAAATCCACTTTTGAGAATTCCATCTTACTCAATATCTAAGCCTCAAGTTCTTACAACCCTGCTGATCCATTCAACACAGTGCTCTAAATCTGACTCCATTCGTGGCACTAATTCAATCATCATTCTGTCCTTTTCACATAAAGGAACCCTAACAAATCCCCTGGAAGCACATCCAGAAATTCACAAATTAGTCCAGTCTGTCTTGAACCCACTGGCACAATCTAAGTAGTATCCACCACACTAGCTAAGAGTTCCATGCATCTCTCTGCCATAAAACTCTAGCTCTCAATACAGATGTCATCAGCATACCAAATCTATGCATAGTGCCAACTGCCACAAGGCTTTCCGCTCTCAAGCCCAAGAGATACTATTCTTTCCTTGCTATTTAAAATTGCCCCACACTTACATAACTAATCCATATCCCAGATCAAACCAAAGCTAGTCATAACCAGCTTTATCAGAACCACTGAGGAGTTCTTTTCATCATAATCCAACTCATCTCTTAAATCACCAATACAGTATTACTTTTCCATCACAACATAACCATGTGATTTGCATAACATCTTTATGCTTCTATATGTGCAACAATCAAGGAAATAGCATGGCACCAAAACCAGTCAGCACAACTCAAAAATCAAAACTAGAAAACTGACCTGCCACCCCTAAGGAACTAGTCTTAGTCTCAGACTCTGACTGCCTCGGAATAAACACTCGAGCTGGAGTCGAGATGTCCATCCCCTTTTGCTCATCCTCTATTAGCACTGGGAAATTCTTCATACTATGCCCAACCATGCCACATGCGAAGCATGCCTTTGCTCGGCATTCTCCCGGATGGCGCTTCTTGCACCGAGTGCAGATTGGATAAATTTTCTTCCAGCTTTCACTCTTATTTGCTCCAATAAGTGGAGGTACCACTATCCGAGTTCTGTGCTCCCTAGCACTCTTCTTCTCATTTCTCCCGCTCTCAACAGCAAGAGCCTTCTCTACCATCTGAGCATATGTAGAGATTTCATACACTGGGGCAACTCCAATGCCCCGAGCTATTCCAGGATTCGATCCCTGAACAAACCTTTCCTTCTGAGCCACATCTGTGGATACCATGTCTAAAGCAAACTTGGCCAACCCATAAAATTTGTTAACATACTCGGTTACTGTTGCATTACCCTGAATGAGATTCAGAAACTCATTCATCTTAGCGGTCTTATCTATATCACAATAATACTTCTCATTGAACAACTGCCTAAACTCTTTCCAATCCATCACAACTGTGTCTCGTGTCTGGGATACTACTTCCCACCACGTCCGACCATCATCCCACAAAACAAATGTTGCACAAGCCACCCTATTGTGACCTACCAGTCCCATACTATCAAGAATAGAACTGATCATGCCCATCCATTGCTCAGCTCTGTATGGATCTAGGCCTCCCTCGAAGACTGGAGGGTAATACTCCTGGAATTTTCCACAGAGGAATTCCCATCTGATCTCAACCCTAGGCTGAGCCAAAGCTGATGCCACTCCTGGCATAACCAAAGAGGAAGTACTCCCCAACAGATTCTGTCGTTGCTTCAAACACCTGATCTCTTCCTCATGCCTCTGCAATCTTGATTGCAAATCTGTGAACATCTGCTGAAAACTCATAGGAGCAGATGAAGAACTCAACCCCTGGCTGAAACTCCCAGCCTCAGTATAACCACTACCAGACATCATTATCTTGACCCATTAAATATGTTGAGCATATCGATTAGATCTAATCTTTTATCGGCCCTGCGTTCATGACGCTTATGTCGTTTTCGGCTCTTAGGTCAGTGATGCGCGACCAGTGTCGTCCTTGACTAGTCAGTGCCATACACAAGTAAGCAATGCTACCAAACATATATCATATGTCAAATATCCGAATACAGGGCATTCAGCATGCTTACTTAACAATTGCTAGCATAATTAGGACCATGCATAAACACAGAGGCTCAAGCTCTGAACAATCTCATATTCAATATTCATAGCATGCCCTAATCACATGTTTCTCGTACAACACATGCATCACATTTAATCACTTGACATGCCTCAACAATAACCATGCATGTCACATTTAAACATCCAACATGCATCAAGAATAACCATGCATGTCATATATACACAGGGTGCGGTTTTCTTACCTTTGGTCCAAGCACATGTTACCAATAAACGAGCCACAAGCACGATCCCGATTCCAAGCCTCTAGTGAAAACCTAGTCACAACCACAAATGGTGATCCAATGAGTTCAAGTTCTAAAACCAATCCCGGAACCAAGACATAGCCTCTGAGACATCAAACCCCACCAATCCGGGTAGTAGGAATGATCCCGAGACCTAAGGTTTAAGTTCCCAAGCTTAAAACATCATTTCAGCCTTAAATACCCTCAAGCGCCACAGCCCCAAAACCCTGATCCGCGGCCCCCAGCCAAAACAAATTCATCAGGGCCAAGCGCCACAACACTCTATAACTAGTGCCGCGGCCCCCAGAGCTCACATAAAACCCGACGAGTTGAAGGGTCACTTCATCACGACCCACAAACTTGCTTGGGGGTTCATTTCCAAAACTAGTTCCCGAAGACTTTGGACGAAAAAGTAATATCACTGATGGCTATATTGATTCAATGGAGCTCTTCGGGATGTGATCAACCCAGTAAGTCCCGAGGACCTTCCATCATGGGAGTAAACTCTCTCGTCGAGTGCCAATTAGAGAGGCATTCGGGACCATAGACACGTGATTAGCACCTTGGGTGCCTGTAGAGATCGTGTTTTCGATTCCGTACAACCAACAAAGCGGATGTCTCATAACGCCACCTAAGTGTGGGGATACATGCAGCTACTCCCCTAATAGTACCTGAATACAATTTTTCCAATAAAGCCATCGGTCTGTAAAGCTCGTAGTGGGCCCATTGACAAGCAAACAACGCTCAGAAGCCTAACTTATGGGAAAATGACTTAATTTACGTGTAATCTAATCTCGTTAGTGGAATACTATTGTAATCGGATCCATTTAATGAGCTTATACCCCCCCCCCCCCCCCCAACCACTTATAAATAGGGTTAGGGTATCACTTGTAAAAGGATCTTAACTTTAGTGCATGCAAAAATGCTGCTTAAATTTCTAGATAACCTGAGCATCACAAGTTCTTCATCCTAAATACAATTGACTTATGGATTAGGGCTAATTAATAGCATGAACCACGTAAAATCTCGGAGTGTTTTCTCTTCTTTTTTTTGAGCTTTTTACATTTATTGGTGCTTGACGAAAAAATCAGTCAACACTCTTAATAAATGAAAATATATAAAACTAACTTAAATATTAGATTCCGATTCAAAATCCAAAAAGGTAAATTATAGGAATTATTTATGAAATGTGTTATAGAAGTGACCTAATAAAATGAAGAAAAAAATATATTTATAAATATAAAGGTTATTTGCAGTAAAAATATTCAATGTTTACATTATGTTGTATTTAAATTGACAAATTTTACTTTTTGATGAAAAAAAATACCCAAAGTTTGCTAATATGCTGCACTTAAGTACCCAAAATTTTTTATTTTGAGGCAAAATTTCGTAAAGTTTGTTAAAATATTGCACTTGAATACCTAAAAAAATTATTTGTGGTAAAAATACTCGAAGTTTGCTAAAAAGTTACACTTTACTATCCAAACAATTAAAAAATTAATATAATCTGCTTTTAAATTAAATTAAATAATTAGAAAATGTTAATATATTAAAAAAATCATCAACTATTTTTAAAAATATAATATCTTGTGAAAGTTGACATGGGATAACTCAATTTTATATAATGTCATTTATTTTAAGGTAAATACAATTTTAGCCCTTGTGTTGTGCAAAAATTACTGATCAGACCATCTGTTTTGTTAAATGACAATTTTGACATTGTGCCTTGCAAAATAGAACAAAATGATAGTCTAAGACTAATTTTGGTCAAACAATTTTTTAATATGACCAAAATATCCTCAATTTTTTTAATTATTGAATAATAATAGATTTTATAATAAAAAATAAATTAAATTGATTTTTAAATGAAAAAATTATTTAAAATAATTTTTAATTAAACATAAATATTTCAATTCTAAATATAATTTAAACTTAAACCTAACATCAAAATTAAATATAAACCCTAAACCTAAAACATTAACATAAAACCTCCAAAATTAATTTCTGTATAGAAATACAAACAAAAATTAAAAATAAAATTAAAACTTTTAATTTTCCTTCTTTCTTCTTCAGTTCTTAACCGTGACATTCACCTTCACTGTGATCCTCATCTCCCTCCTCACCTTCTTCCTTCACTGTGACCCTCATCTCCCTGCTTCGTCATTCACTTCGAGCCAAAGTCGAATCCTACCCTGAAGCCATTGCTGGAAAGAGATCGATGTCAAAGTCGTCATAAATGGATGGGTCGAGTTTCTGGCGATGAGGACTGTAAATCAATGCCCATTTGTGGATGCTCCATTTTCGTCGTTCGTGGTGCCTAGGTCGGACGTGGATACCTCAGATCTCGCTAATGAGGTGGGTGGGGAGCTTCACTCGGGGAAGGAAGTTCAATCGTCAGATCTGGACTACGGCTGAGGGTAAGAACTCAAGCAGGCGGGGACAATGACGACAATTGGCAGGGGTCTCTGGTTTGCTAACGAGGAATGGTGCAAGGGGGTTATGCCGATTGTGGGGCGCCTAGAGTTCTGGTCTGCTTTGACGGGATAAAGGCACCATCGACAGTGGGTGGGGAGCTTCAGTTGGCGATGGTGGAATGCTTCAAGGACGAGGATCTGTTGAGCAGAGAATCGAGCTGGGCAGCGACAACACCGATCTTAAATATGCTCCATCTCTGGCCAAGGAAGGCGACGACAACAGAGGATGATTCAACAAAGGCTTCATTATTTTTCTTTTATTCCATTGGGTTATTGTTTTTAATGCATATAGTTTGATGTTTGAGGAAGACAAACAAACAAAGGGTTTGGGTTTTGATTTTGATTTTGAAATGTGATATGAAATCTAGGTTTGATTTTGAAATATGATGATAAATCTAGGTTTTGATTTTGCACTGTAATTTTGATTTTAAAATCTGAGTTTGGTATTCTGGGTTGCGAGTCATGTTCTTCTACCCAGAAAGTTTTGATTTATTGATTATACAAGATTTGTTGGTTTCGAGTTCATAGATTTGTTGATCTGGTGATTTTGATTTTGATTTTTGTTGATGTTATGAGTTTCTAGGTTCTATGTTTTTGGATATGTTATTTTTAATTTGGGAATTTTATGAATTAAGATTATAGATGAAACAAGTTTTTGGAAAAATTTAGGGATGAATGTGGAGGGAAATGAAAAAAGTTTAAATGTTGTAATTATTTTTTTGTTTAAGATTGGTTTTATTTTATTTTTTATTTTAGATTTAAGATTAATTTTGGTTAGATTTAGGGTTAAAATAGTTTTTTAATTATTTTTTATTTAAAAAATAATAATTAATTTTTCATTTCAAAATATATTTTTAATTATTTAATTAATTGATTAATTAAAAAAACTTGAGGACATTTTGGTCATATACAAAAAAAATTTGACTAAAATCTTATTTAAGATATTTTTTTATTCCATTTTACAAAATACATGATCCAAATTGTCATTTAACAAAATACAGAGTCTGATTGATAATTTTTACAAAATATATCATCCAAAATAGTATTTATCCTTTTTTTTTTTTTTTTTTTTTCTTATATAATTTCTTAAGGTTTTTTTTCTTAAAGTTTTTATTTTCTTTTCTTATAGTTTGCTTTATTTTTATATTTATGTTTTTTATCATTACAGTTTTTTTTCATTTCGTTTTTTCTTATTAGTTTTTTTTTATCTAGTTAAAAGTTTTTTTAGCTATTATTTTTGCTTTAATTTTTTAAATTAAAACTAATTTTTTATTCTTTGAATTAATTTAGGTTATTTTTTCTATAATTTTAATCATATTTTTTAAATTTTAAAATCAGTTAATATTAAATTTTTAATTGTTTGGATGGTAAAAGTATAACATTTTAGTAAATTTTGAGTATTTTTACTACAAATAAAAAAAGTTTAGATATTTAAGTGCAATATTTTGGCAAATTTTGAATATTTTTGCCACAAATAAATAAGTTTGAATATTTAAGTGTGGTGTTTTAGTAAATTTTAGGTCTTTTTTGTCAACAAAAAAAATTTACCTATTTAAATACAACATTATATAATTATTAGATATTTTTGTGGTAAATATCCTAAACATAATTATAATATTTTTTCTTATTAAGTTATTAGTCTAATACAATTTTTTTATTTATTTTGTACTAAAAAGTATTGCAGTTTTTTTTTTTTATTCAAAAAAAAGTATTACAGTTGGTACACAATAAAATTCTAAAAGAAAACGGTGGTTCTCGTGCAAGTCTGTAAATAAATTACTGATTAACACTGGCGAAATTGCTATCTTGTAGCAAAGATTATATCGCATAGAACAATACCAGCCTTTTTAGATTATAGCATTGAAATAGCACTAACTTTTGTTGTAGAATAGTACGTTTGACAATAACCTCTAGTGCGATTCTTATTCTCAATTCTTAAAAATAACTCGCTCTAGAATGTGTGTTTGTTTTCAATCCTGCTTGCAATTCCATTAAAATTTGACCACGAATATATTGTAAAATATTTTATTGTCATTTTTGATAATAAAGACAAAATTAATTAAAATAGTATTTTCGAAATTAATAGTTTCATCTTTTGTAATATTTTGTGGTGAATTTCGAAAATGGGTAGTTTCTTGTTTTGGTGAAATATGTCTTTCTATATTCAGATTTTTATTTATGTGTTAATAAAATAAATATATATATTTTCCTATAAAAGAATATATTTTTCTTGAATTGGAAATTATTAGTATTTATTTTATTTATCTGATTTGGTTGCCCAGAAATCGTGTACAGCTTGCAATCATAAATGATACATTGTTTCCTTATTTATTTAAGGAAACTGAGTTGAAAAACTGTCCAGGTTCAATGAATCTGTTTGAACGGATTGCCAGTCAGTTTGAACAGATTCTGACTTTCCTGTTTTGGAAGATTTTCCATTTATTGACTGTTTGATTTCTGATTTATTTTCCACGACCTAAAGAGATTCTAAAATGTATATAATCATCCTTAGGTCGCTGTCTTCTGATCATCTCTCTTGGGTATTATTTTCCAAATATTTTTCAAGTTTTAGAGAGACTTTTTATTATGTGAAGAACTTGAGTCCAGCAAGTTCTTAGTGGTTTATTACAGTGTACTTCTGTATTGTTTTCCTTTGTGTTAATTGTGCAGGTTGAACACACTTAGACATTGGTCATCAAGCTTCGGGAGAAGTCTTGTTCGTGAGTCATTTTTCGGGAGGAAAAGTGCAAGTGTTATGATTTGAAGGGAGTTCAAGATCTTAGCACTTCAGAAATTTGATTAGAAGTTTAGATTACAACAGTTGCGACAAATTCAAGAGGGAGTCTTTATTTGTATAAGTCAATTTGGTTTTGTAATCATTTAGATATTCTTCTAATAAATTTCATTCTCTGGGCGTGGCCTCGTGGACTAGTAGCAATCTGCAAAGATTGTTGATACCACGTAAAAATTCGTGTGTTCTTTACTTTATGTTCGTTTTTATCTTCTGGTCACAAACTGTTTAAACATATCTGGTTTCTGTTCAAACAGTCTTGGTATCTGTTTAAACATTTCTGTAACTGTTTAAATAATTAAGTTGGTAATCATAAAAAACGGAATTTCAATTGGTATCAGAGCGGTTCACTAAACTCTTAGTGAGATCTTGTGGTTATTTTCCGTTTGATTTGTTTTGTGTGAAATGTCTTTCTTTGCAGAAGGTAGTTCGGTGTCTCGACCTCCATTGCTAAATGACTCAAACTATCCATACTGGAAAGTTAGGATGAGAGCTTTCATAAAAGCTCAAGATGAGAAAGCATGGAGAGCAATTTTGTCTGGATGGTCACCTCCTACTGAAAAAGGTGAAGATGGAAGCACAATTGTAAAATCTGAACTTGTTTGGGACACAGAAGAAGAAAAATTATCCAGCTATAATAATAAAGCTCTTCACGCCATATTTAATGGTGTTGGAGAAAGTTTTATAAAACTTGTTTCCACATGTGTCTCGGCTAAAGATGCTTGGACAATTCTTCAAACTCAGTTTGAAGGAACTGTAGATGTTAAAAGGTCTAGATTTATCATGTTACAAACCAGGTTTGATGACCTTAGAATGTCTGATTCTGAAACACTATCTGAATTTTATGAGAGATTATCTGATATTTCTAATGAGTATTTTGCACTTGGTGAAAAACTTGATGATTCTGTTCTTGTTAGAAAAATCGTTCGAGTTCTTCCTGATAGGTTCAATGTTAAACTCACTGCTATGGAAGAGGCAAAAAATTTCAGTACTATGAAGGTAGAAGAACTGATGGGGTCACTTCGTACCTTTGAGTTAAATCAAAAGATTCGTCAAAAAGACAAGCCAAGCTCTTCCAAAGAAAAGGAGAAAACCATAGCTTTCAAGAGCACTGAAAAGGAAGTCTCAGATGGTGATAATGAAATGGCAATGCTTGCAAAGAATTTTCGAAAATATATGAATAAAATAGGAAACAAAAAATTCAATGGCAAGATGTCAAAAGGTAACCCTTCTTCTCTTAAACCTTTTCAAACTAATAAAAAGGGTATTCAGTGCAGGGAATGTGAGGGATTTGGTCACATCCAGTCTGAATGTGCAAATACTTTGAAAAAGAACAAAAAATGTATGATTGCTACTTGGAGTGATAATGACTCTGAAAGTAGTGAAGATGAGGAAGGTAATGTCGCTCTCACTTCTATTTTACCTGGTTCTAAATCTGAAAATGAAAAAATTGTTTGCTTGAATAATGTTTCAAAAGATGAAGAAAATTCTGATAGTGATGAATCTGAATTGAATGATGAGTCTTTGAGTGAATCTTACAAAAAAATGTATGGTTCATGGGTGAAAGTGTGTTCTGAAAATCGGTCATTGGTAAGCAAAAATAAAGATTTATCCCTTGAAATTAAACAACTTACTGATTTGAATGAAAATTTGGAAAAAGAAATAATTTCAAAAAATGTTGAAATTAATAAGTTGTCTAAAGATTTGGATACTCTTGAGAAAAATGTTAGAATGCTTAACCCCGGTTCAACTATTTTTGAGAATATACAGAATTCAGGTCAAAGAAGTCATGTGGGACTGGGTGCTTCAAGTTCTCAAAAATCAAAGAAAACTGTCTTTATCTCGGCTGGGATGTTATCGTCTGATGTTCCTGTTGCATCCTCAGTGAAGTCTGTTGTATCCGGTACTCGGTTTGTTCCAACAGAAAGGACACAGTCAGCAGGTAAATCCAATGGTAAATTCAAAAAATTCATTCCAATCTGCCATTTTTGTGGTAGGAAGGGTCATATTCGTCCTAAATGTTTTACTCTTATGAATTTTGCTAAAAATGAATATTTTGAAAAATTCAATTATTTTGATGATTTCAAAAGAGTAAAAAAGGAAAATGTTCAATCAAAGAAAATGTGGATAAAAAAGAATAACTGTTTTGCTGGTTTTACTAGTGAATATGATAGATTTGCTTCTTCATATTTTTGGTATTTTGACAGTGGTTGTTCAAGACATATGACAGGTGACAAGTCTATTCTTACAGACATAAAACCTATGCATTGTGGGTCTGTTACTTTTGGCAATGGAATTGAAGGTAATGTTCTTGGTATGGGTACTCTTAACTTTGAAGGGTTGCCTAGAATCAAAAGAGTGTTACTTGTGGAAGGTCTTAAAGCTAATCTTTTAAGCATAAGTCAAATTTGTGATCAAGGTTATACTGTTAACTTTGATAAAGAGAATTGTTTTGTGTTAAACAAGAATGGTGAGAATGTTCTTGAAGGTTATAGATCTAATGACAATTGCTACACTCTTCTGCCATCTATTATGTGTCAATCTGTTGTGAGTAATAACACTGATATGTGGCATGCTAAACTTGGTCACATAAATTTCAAAACCTTGAAAAAATTGTCACATGCAGGGAGTGATCATGGTAAAGAATTTGAGACATCTGTCTATGATGATTTTTGTAAGTCTGCAGGTATCTCTCATGAGTTTTCAGCTCCCAAAACTCCTCAACAAAATGGAGTTGTAGAGAGGAAAAACTGCACTCTTCAAGAAATGGCTAGAGTGATGCTAAACAGCAAAAAATTGACTAAACGGTTATGGGCAGAAGCAATTAACACTGCTTGCTATATCATAAATCGTGTTTTTCTTCGTCCAGGTACATCTAAAACATCTTATGAAATTTGGAAAGGTAAGAAACCAAGTGTGGCTTACTTTCATGTTTTTGGATGTGTTTGTTACATTTTGAGAGACAGAGAAAATCTTGGTAAATTTGATGCTAAAAGTGATGAAGGTGTTTTTATTGGATACTCCACTAACAGTAGGGCCTATCGTGTGTATAACATGAGAACCCAAATTGTAATGGAGTCAGCTAACGTTGTTATTGATGATTCCAGGGATTTTTCTGAGTTTTCTACTGAGGAATAAATTGAAAGGTTTATTGATGAACCTACTGAAAAACACGAAGAAGCTTGTGTCAGTGATACTACTTTTGAAACGTCTGGTCCATCTGTTCCAACAAATCTCAAATCCGATGAAACAGATTATGGACAGACAGAAAAGAAATTTCCAGATATTATTTTGGATGAAGTCCAAAAGGAGCCATCAACCAGAGTTAAGTTAAATCATCCAGCAGATTTAATTCTTGGAAATCCAAAAGACAGTATGGTAACACGAAGAAGGTTTAGTAATGTTGTTCAATTTGTTTGTTTCTTATCTTTAATTGAGCCTAAAAATGTGAAAGAAGCTTTAACTGATGAAAATTGGATTAAAGCTATGCAGGAGGAATTGGAACAATTTTTTAGAAACAAAGTGTGGATCCTTGTGCCAAGACCGTTGCATACCAATATTATTGGCACAAAATGGATTTTCAAAAATAAATCTGATGAATTTGGTACAATTGTGCGAAATAAAGCAAGATTAGTGGCACAAGGGTACAGACAAGTGGAAGGAATAGACTTTGATGAAACATTTGCACCTGTTGCAAGACTTGAGTCAATTAGATTATTATTGTCTATTGCTTGTTTGATTGGTTTCAGGTTGTTCCAAATGGATGTCAAATCTGCATTTCTCAATGGGATCTTGAATGAAGAGGTATATGTTGAACAACCCAAAGGATTTGAAGATCCTCATGCACCTGATCATGTTTACAAATTGGAGAAAGCTCTTTATGGTTTGAAGCAAGCCGGTCTTGGTATGAGAGACTTACTCAATTTCTTGTTTCTCATGGATACAAAAGGGGTGGAGTAGATAAAACTTTATTTATCAAAAATATTAAATCTAACATAATTATTGCTCAGAATTATGTTGATGATATTGTGTTTGGTTCTACTTCTGACAATGAGGTGCAGGTATTTGTGAAACAAATGAAAGAGGAATTTGAAATGAGCATGGTGGGAGAATTGACTTATTTCTTAGGGTTACAAGTCAAGTCGTTAGATGAAGGCACATTTGTTTCTCAAAGCAAATATGCTAAGAACCTGGTCAAAAAGTTTGGACTTGAAAGTTCAAAGATTGCCAAAACACCAATGGGAACAACTGTAAAGCTATCCAAAGATGAAAATGGTGTCAAAGTGGATCCTACACTGTATAGGAGCATGATTGGTAATCTTCTTTATCGCACTGCTAGTCGACCTGATTTGAGTTATAGTGTTGGTGTGTGTGCCAGGTACCAAGGAAATCCCATGGAGTCTCATGTTGCAGCTGTCAAAAGAATCATTCGATATGTTCATGGGACTGCTGATTATGGTATTTGGTATTCAAAAGAAACTAACCCTAATCTAGTGTGTTTTAGTGATGCTGATTGGGCAGGTAACACTGATGACAGAAAAAGCACTAGTGGAGGATGTTTCTTCTTGGGAAATAATCTTGTTTCTTGGCACAGCAAGAAACAGAATTCTATTTCTCTCTCAACAGCTGAGGCTGAATACATGGCAGCAGGAAGTTGTTGTACACAACTTTTGTGGATGAAGCAAATGATGATGGATTATGGGTTTAATCTTGACATTTTAACTATTTTTTGTGATAATATAAGTGCAATCAATATTTCAAAAAATCCTGTGCAACATTCTCGTACTAAACATATTGATATTCGTCATCATTTCATAAGAGAATTAGTTGAAAATAAAGTTCTTGTCTTGGAATATATTGAAACACATAAACAAATTGCAGATATTTTCACTAAAGCTCTTGATTCGGTTCGCTTTGATTTCCTCCGAAAATCTTTGGGGGTTTGTTCTCTTTAAATTCTCTTGTTATGTTGTCCGCTTGATCTAATGTGTGTTATTTTTTGTTAAGAAAATTGTCAATCAATTTGAAAATTTTGTTATGTATCAAGCTGGATAATCTGTCTTGTGTTTATGAATCTTTGGTTGTATATTCTTGAGAGAAAATTAATCAATTCCTCCTAGGCATATTCGAGTAAATTAATCAATGTTTAATGTTTGAGCTTCCTTTTGTGTAGCATTGTTTCAAGCTCCTGTGCAAGAATAAAGCTACCTGCATCAGTGTGTGAAAGCCGTCTTTTGAGTAAGTTGGAACTTTGTAATTCGGAGTTATGAAGATGATACGCTACCATAGAAAAGGGCTACCACTGGTGTAGTGTGACAGCGTCTTCATGGGTTACAATTATTTTAATTTCGAAAAAGACTTATTTGTCATTGGACAATGTTCCCTTGCATACACTGTCACACACTTATGCTTGAAACAATGTAATAAAAATTGTACACAGTTTATAAAAAAATAAAAAATGTGTGTAAGACTCATACATGTTGATTGATTCACTTAAGAATATGTGCTTGTGACTGAATTGTGCTTTATTTCTCTCGAATATTCTTTCTAATTTTTCATTTTCACAAGTGTTCTTATCTTTGGTTTACATTAACACTTATTTTCATTTGCTTGATTTTCTTCTTATCAGGTTGACTCTCTTTGATCAAAACATTTTTTTTGGGTTGAGTTTTTTTATTTTTGTGCATATATATATAAAATTAAAAAAAAATGATAATCAAGGAAATTCATGGTGGACCGAATCATTGTGGTGATTATGAGAAATTATGCATTTAATTATGTGATTTAATATATTCTTTGTCTCCAAGGAATTTATTTTTGTCTTCTTTCTCATTTTTGGAATATCATGATTTGTATCTTTATTGTCTTGTACTTTATTTAGGATATTTTTTTTAAAAAGAGAAAAAGTCAATAAGGAAATCGTGTGGGGTATTTTTTTTTGTTACCTTTTTTGGTTTGGGATTTTATGAATAAACTGAAATTTAAAAAAAAAAAAAAAAGGGTAAGTTGTATGAAGATCGTGTGTCTTCAAGTTTGTTTCCTTTTCTTGTTTAAATTAGAACATTTTTTTTAATAAAAAAGGGAAACCTCTTTTTGCCGTGGGTATTCATTTTGGGTAAGTAATATATTTGAAAAGGCATGTCATTACCCTATTTCCTCTCACCCACGATTTCATTCAGTTATTTCTTCTCCTTCTCATTTTTTTTTTCTCTCATTCTGTTGTAAGTGCTTTCTGTTTTTCAGAGAAAAAATGGTGAGAACTCGTGGTGCCTCCTCCAAGAAGATCCATGTTTCTCAATCCCGAAAGGTGCCATCTCCTTCGCCTCCTCCGTCTGTATCAACGACGCCTCTTTCTGTTCCAACAGCTCCCACATCTGTTGGAAAGTCCTGCAAATCCAAGGCTCGCAAGAAGGTGTTTTCGCTCTCTCATGAACATCCTATGGTGTTTCCAGATCTCTCTGCTGACATTGTTGCACAACCATCTGAAGTGGTGGTGCCCTCTCGAGCCAAGGACCATTCTCCTCTTCCGTTTGATTCGTCTTTGGAGGCTAGGGCAAAATCAAAATTTGTTTCCTCCTCTTCCAAAGCTGTTGCTACTGGGTTGCTCAAATTGCCCTTGAAGCCGAGTCAGTCCAAGAAAAATTCTGTGACTCCCAAAAGGAAATTGGGGTTGGACGCGTCTCTTTCTCCTTTGTCTGCTGCCAAGAAAAAATTGAAGGCTCATCCCCCTTCATTGTCCTCCTCCGAATTTGATCCTGAGGAAGATAAGTCCGAATCTGAAGCAACTCATGATACCACATTGTCTGATGAAACGGTTCCTGACATTGTCGAATCAGAGGCTGAGTCTGATGAGCCAGAAAAAGAAGACACTATCCCCTCTGAACAGGAAGCCGAATCTGACTCAGACCACATTGCATCTCCTTTGCCATCCAAAGCTAAAGGGAAGAAACCTATTTCTGGTTCTACTCCTTCACCAAAACATTCAGGTGTAAATTTCAAACCTTATTCTTCCATTTTTTGCTATAATGATAATGCACGTGATATGGTTCTATATGCTCAACGAAAATTTATCATTGAAAGAAATTATGTTTTGAGTGATCATCGTCCTTTTGGTGTGCTAACAATGCTTCAAGATCGACAATGGACAGGTTCGTTGGTTAAATTTTCTGGTTTTGTGGATAGAATAGTCAAGGAATTCTATGCCAATCTTACTAATGAAATTATTGAACCTTCATCTCCTCTGTATAACAAAGTGTTTGTTAGGGGCCATTGGTTCTCTTTTTCTCCTCAAGACATTGCTCTTGCTTTGCATCTTCCCCTTGATGTCGAAGATGATGTTGATGGTGCCACTCTTGACAAGGACATGGTTATCACTGAATTGGTTGGTCAAAAAATGGTATGGCCATCCAATACAGTCATCTCGGTCTCCAATCTCACCTACACTTATGCTGTTCTCCATAAGTTTGCCACAACAAATTGGAAGCCCACTTCTCACACCGCCACTATCTCTTTTGATATGGCCTCATTTTCGTACAAGGTGGGGACCGGTCTTGGTATAAATTTGGCTTCGGTTATTCATGATCAAATCATTGGGTTTCGCAAAGGTAACAGGAAAAACTTGAATCTTCCTTTTCCTCAAGTTATTTATAAAGTGTTGAGTATGCAGAAAAAAGATCTCCAACGTGATCAAGAAGACTTGGTGGCCCCAACTACTGCTGCTTCCTACAAAGCCTCTGCCCCTCCTACTGAAGCCACTGCTACACCGTCCTCCAAGAAAGTCAAGCCCCAATCCCTGAAGATTTCTTCGGCTGACATTCCTCATGCCTCCTCCTCTGTTGCCACAGATTCAGGACTTGTCGCAACCGAAATAGCTGCTGTTCGAGCCTCTGTTGATTCTATGACTGCTCGAGTGATGTCAATTGAAGGACTGCAACGCTCTGTGTTGGAGGCTGTTCAATCTCTGTCCAAAGCTCCAATTGTTTAGTTTTATTTTCGTTTTTGTCCATTAAACATTGCTACTCTTGTTTTAGTTTTATGGTTCTTTGGCTCCTTTGAAAGACACAAAGAGGGAGAGTAGATTTCCAAAACCTGTTTTTTTGTTTGTTTGTTTAACTCTAGACCTTCTTATTTTGAGGGGGAGTTAAGTCTAGTTTATTTACATGTTTGTTATAAGTTCATGCATGTTTGCAGGAGGAGTTCCTTCTCTTTACTTATCACTAACATTTGTGTTGCAGGTTTTCTGAATTAATTTTGTCTATCAAATTGCCAAAGGGGGAGATTGTAAAATCTTTTATTGGCATTTTTGATAATAAAGACAAAATTAATTAAAAGGGTATTTTCGAAATTAATAGTTTCCTCTTTTGTAATATTTTGTGGTGAATTTCGAAAATGGGTAGTTTCTTGTTTTGGTGAAATATGTCTTTCTATATTCAGATTTTTATTTATGTGTTAATAAAATAAATATATATTTTCCTATAAAAGAATATCTTTTTCTTGAATTGGAAATTATTAGTATTTATTTTATTTATCTGATTTGGTTGCCCAGAAATCGTGTACAGCTTGCAATCATAAATGATATATTGTTTCCTTATTTATTTAAGGAAACTGGGTTGAAAAACTGTCCAGGTTCAATGAATCTGTTTGAACGGATTGCCAGTCTGTTTGAACAGATTCTGACTTCCCTGTTTTGGAAGATTTTCCATTTATTGGCTGTTTGATTTCTGATTTGTTTTCCACGACCTAAAGGGATTCTAAAATGTATATAATCATCATTAGGTCGCTGTCTTCTGATCATCTCTCTTGGGTATTATTTTCCAAATATTTTTCAAGTTTTAGAGAGCTTTTTATTATGTGAAGAACTTGAGTCCAGCAAGTTCTTATTGGTTTATTACAGTGTACTTCTGTATTGTTTTCATTTGTGTTAATTGTGCAGATTGAACACACTTGGACATTGGTCATCAAGTTTCGGGAGAAGTCTTGTTCGTGAGTCACTTTTCGGGAGGAAAAGTGCAAGTGTTATGATTTGAAGGGAGTTCAAGATCTTAGCACTTCAGAAATTTGATTAGAAGTTTAGATTACAACAGTTGCGACAAATTCAAGATGGAGTCTTTATTTGTATAAGTCAATTTGGTTTTGTAATCATTTAGATATTCTTCTAATAAATTTCATTCTCTGGGCGTGGCCTCGTGGACTAGTAGCAATCTGCAAAGATTGCTGATACCACGTAAAAATTCGTGTGTTCTTTACTTTATGTTCGTTTTTATCTTCTGGTCACAAACTGTTTAAACATATTTGGTTTCTGTTCAAACAGTCTTGGTATCTGTTTAAACATTTCTGTAACAGTTTAACAATTAATTATTTAATTTAAATAATTAAGTTGGTAATCATAAAAAACGAAATTTCATATTTCATTCACAACAGATCCTGATAAGTCACACACACCACAGAGATATTTTTAAGAAAAAGTCTATCGTTTATATACTTGTATATTACCAAGTGAAGGACCCAATTCCAGATAGGGATTTGAGACTCTTACCAACAAGTCTATTATTTATAATCATACGTCCTTGAATTTAGGCTTTCAATTGGTGAAGCCTTTGTTTGGAAAGATGAGAAATAACTCAAATAAAGCATAATGCAACATTGGAGTTTGGGCATTGTGTTGTTCTTTGTGCTCCAAATAAAGAAAAGTAAATGTGTACAAACTCTCACACGACATAACTCTTGGTGTTAGGAGTACCCTCCACAGAGGCTAGAGAGGGAAATTAAACTCAATCAATCAGGAGCAGGCACGTGGTAAAAAGTGAGATTAGAAATTAGAAAAGAAAATTAAGTGGGAGTGATAGGCCATCATTATTTTAGGCCTGCCCATGCCCAATTGGGAAATTCGGAGACAGAATTGCAAGCAAGCTAACTATCTTCATTATTTGACTCGTCCCAACCCCACTTCCCAATAAATAACAAGCTTTCAAAATATGTACAAAACTAACATTCATATGGGCAAAGGCAACAGAGCCTGTCTGAATCTTTTTCATTGATAATTCTATCTAATCAGGAGCTTACACATAGATATTATGAAACTATCAATAAATATTACTATCGGTTTCAAATTTAATTTTGAATGTACAAGTAGTCCTAACACACTTCAAAGATTCACAGCCTTTGATGTTTTGAATATATATATATATATATATATATATATAATATATGTGGGGTCATGAACTCAATCATTAATGTGTTGTTAGTTCACAATCTTTCTAAATAATACATAAAAACTTAGAACGGAAAAAAAAAGATAGGTTGATTCCAATTATATATCTCCACCATATTAGTCTATAAACTATTAACTGTAGAGCTCTGACCTCACTTGTCCCTGAAAAACAGGCAATAATTATAGCAATATATAAATTGCAATGGACCCTTTTTCTATTCAATAATGCAAAACTAAGAAAAGAACAACTCAAATGGTATGCATTACCATGCCAACTAGGACCAAATGCATTATTGAGGATGGGTCTTGGGTGTGTGACAGAGTGCAATTCTATAAAATTAATACCAGAGCCTCAGCAAGTCACCAAAAATAGGCTTCAAAAGAACTAGGTTTAAAGTTTAGTAATTTATCGAATTAAATGGCATATGTACAGTAATTAAACAAATTAAACACCTTCAACCCAAAAAGAAAAAGCTTCCTATGGAAAACCCAAATTAGGGGGCACATAACAATCAACAAAATTTGTCCCTTTTTTTTGTTGGTCTAGTATTTTCAAGAAAATCACCACCGTTCATTTCCAGTCTGATCATCTAAAACCCAAGCTCTGTTACGCCTCCGCATATGCCTACTGAACACTGAACCAATTGAGTAACTACGGCTTCGATTAAGAGAACCAGATTCAGATTCAGTGCGAGTCGATGATGATGAAGAAGAAGTAGAATTGGGCCTTATTCTCCCCAAAAACGAGAACATGTTTCGAAAAACACTGCCGATTCCACGACTCTCTCGCCCTCCTCTACTTCTTCTCGATACCCATGAAACCCTTCTCGGAGCCCCACCCGAATGGAGCCCCCCATCCATTTCTGTATAGACGACGGGTACTTCTCTCTCG
Source organism: Humulus lupulus (assembly GCF_963169125.1). Classification (NCBI taxonomy): domain Eukaryota; kingdom Viridiplantae; phylum Streptophyta; class Magnoliopsida; order Rosales; family Cannabaceae; genus Humulus; species Humulus lupulus. Next base: position 33,249,700 of record NC_084799.1, read on the forward strand.
CCGCCTCTTCTGCCGGAAAAAAATCTCCCAACGGCGAACCCACCTCCCGGAAGCCTCCAAATAGTCAACCCAACAGTCTCTTCGTCTACAGCCGGCGGCGACAGCTCTGGATTCGCTGTGGTTTGCTCCGGCGGAAGCTCGAGTCGGCAAACTGGGCAAGAGTTTCGGAGAGAAAGCCATGGGAGGATACAGTCCGAGTGGTAGATGTGTTTACAGGGCATTTCGCGGGCCTCCGTACCCAGCTCGAAAGCTTCCTTACATACGGCACAGTGCGATTCTGAACCTACATGACTATCGACGATCTCAATCGTCGGCATCGACTCTATCGCAGCTTTGGAGGCCGGCGGGTTCTCGGATCTCCCGAAACCAGTAACTTCAATCTGAGCAAGCTGTTCCAACAACCTATCCATACCAGAACCCATTAAAAACTCAGACATACTCGCCGGAAGAGGCCGGAGACCCGAACCAGCACCGTCGTCGTAGAACAACTCGAAGCTATTCCTCTCTCCCTCACCCGAACCACCACCACCGCTTTCCTCAGCGGTGCCACGTAGGACGATTACCGGGTTGAAAGCGGATCGGCGAGAAGAGCCACGGCGAACCCTGCGCGAACTCGGGATTTGAGCAGATTCTTCACCGAACATATAAGTTGCTGCGAAAGGATGGCGGTGAGTAGTCTCCGCAACCGCCTCCGGCGCTGGCGAAGGTGTTGACTCAATCTCTTCTAAAAACCCGGTTTGGCAGTGGGGACAGGCGACCGATTCGTTTACCCAAATCCGAACGAACCGGGTACATCTATAACACCAATACGACGTCGTTGTACTAGTGGCCGACGACATCTCTCAGATCTAAAAAAATATGGGTCTGAAGAGGTAGAGAGATAGAAAGAGAAAGAGAAGAGCGTCTCAAAGAGAGAATTGAGAAATGCGAAGGTGAAGATTAAAGGCGTGCTTTTTAAGGCACGCGCGTACTTACAGCTAGCAAGAGAGAATGAAAAGAGCTCTCACACGAACCGCGTAGCCGTACGTATGATTTATTACGTGGCAGTTTCTCATTCGATTACCGCAACTAGGCTGGTCCATCTGTTTGTTTTATGTGTGTTTTGTATTTTTTTTTCCGCTCCGGTAATAAAAATTACTTATTGAAAAGCGTTAAAAAAAAAAAAATTTTAAACAAATAAAACAATAAATTAGCATGACGTTAAATTTACAGTAGTTAGCGTGGCGCGTGAGAGACGTTGACTTGGACGCGTAGTGTTAAGGACGCCGAGTTTGAAATTTAAATAGTCGCCGGATTTCGTTTAGGACCAAAGAAAAAATAAAAAAGATTCTCCACGAGGCCTTAAGCTGCCGCGTACGTTGGCCTCACTCGTCCGATATATTCCTCCATACGACATTAGAGACCCCACTTATTTTAAATCATTCTATTACTTTTGTTTCTTCTTTATTTTAATTCTAATTTTTGTTTTATTTTTCGCTTAATTACAGAAATTGGTTTGGGTTGGGTGGTCCACTTTAGACTCTATATGTCCTACACGAAATTGTTTACATATCAGTTCCCCTCATTACTGCATATGTTAAATGTTGGTACTTTCATATTATGGTCAATCTTATTTGAATATTTTTCATTAGTTTCAGTTCAATTATAAAGTTGCTAATTATTGTGGAAAAAAATTAGGATAAGCTAAAATAATGAAGATAGATATCTTGTTATGTAAGGAAGAAAGTGAATAAGAGATTAAGATAATTTGGAGGTGTAGTCAAGTCTAACTGAGCAACTAGACATTGAATATCAATATTGTGTTTTACATATGGTAAAGGGAAACCAGTGTTCCATGCTTTGGCTTGTTGAGATGGCTTGTTGAGAAATTAACATTGGCTTGTTGAGGAGGATATTATATTTATAGTCAATATCAAACTTTTTTCTAGCATCTAGAAATATTAATGCATAATAAATATTATATTCAAGTGTAGGTATATTTTCTTTCTACCTGGGGAAGTAAATATTAATGTGGATGTGGTTACCATTGTGGATGTAGTGTTCAAGTTGGTAGAGATAGTATGTTGACACAATGCTAGTTTATATAGTGGGAGCCAACTTCAACGAATCTCCTATTCGGCGTTCACTTTCGCCTTGGCGGTACATTGTTTGAGATTGATTCTTACTATAAAGATGTTAATGTTTCTCCTATATGAAAAAGAGTCCAAATAAAGATTTAGAATGTCATATAAGTTGTAGATAAAAAGAAGATTTTATTATTCAGAATTTGATGCCCTTGCAAGTGATTGTGGATGAGTATTTATAATCCTCTTCCACTAAAATGACAATAAAAAAAAAGTTACATACACCATTCCCTAGACTAAGGGAATCTCTGTCATTCCAGACTATTTTTTTATTTTTATTACATGTAGATACAAAGAGACTGTAATATCCGCCTTTGTATTTCATGGGTATTTTGGTAATTTTGCTTGTGAGGGAAATTTGGTAATTTACGTTGATACATATGTGAAATTATTTTCTTTTGAAATTTCTAGATAATATGTTATTTGTTTCATGATTATGATATGAATATGTATGACAGTGACAAAACACGGTTCCTTCAAGTATCAATGGCTTAAGTGCCAAACATATTGGAAATTAGAGGTTAAAGTATAATTATGGATCTTGCAGTAGAGATTATAATTTTCATAAGTCAAAACTATTAGTTTAAGGAGAAATTACAAAAGAGGGCTTAAGTTAATACTTGAGGAAATTTAGAGTTGGGGGTAAGACAGTAATTATGTATTACACAATTATTTATCAGAATTTATAAAAAGAGAACTTAATGTTAGGCTTTTCACGATAGTTAGACACTTCCCATTTTGTGATACACGATAGAATACAGAGCAAGAACACTTCTCTAGTTCTTGATCTGGGTCTTTGAGGCTTAGGAATCCAGAAGAGGACGTAAAATTAGTGGTTTGGCGGACTAAGGATCGCATAGAGGGAGTAAGGAATTGAGGATTGTGCCTGAGATACTAATAGGTAAATTCTTTGAATTGTGTTATTTGAGTCTGATGATAAATTTAGGTCTTGATGTTGAGAAAATGGATTTTATAGTATTTGTGATTATGAATGTTTATTAGAGGTTTATGATTGATTATATTTGGGTTTTAAGGGTTGAAAACGTGCTAGGATGGCTGATTTGGTGTATTGGGGTCGAAATTTTGCGATTTAGGTCGAATTTTAGGTTTAAAAATTGCATGTATGATTTCCAGAATAGGGGACTAGCGCGAGCACACTGCTTGCCTGGAAAGCACAAATCCTCTGTGGGTGCGACCACGCCGATTGACCAGAAATATGATTTTTGGATTCAATCCACCCTTTTTATTATGAATTGGCATCTTTTAGTTTAGGGTTTTATGCAGTAGGGTTTTAGGACTTTCTTATGGTTGTTAAGAATTCTAGAAAGTCTAAGAGAGCTTTCCTAAAGTCTAATTTGATGTATGGTCTCTAATTTTAAGCTTGTGCGTTGTTTAGCTTAGGACTTTTGTAATGCCCCAAATTTTCCTAATAAGGTTTAAGACCTTGATTAGGAGGCCGAGAGGACCATAATTGATTTATTGTGTTATTAAATGATTATATGCATGTTTAGGTATATTAAATATGCATGTGAACTCATTTCTGAGTAATTGTGTGATTTTCATATTTTGGTCATTTCAGGCATATATGGCATATATGTGATATGTGTGTGGTGCTTTATTATTATTTGGTTATGCCAGGGTTACTCAGCACAAAACGATCCTAGGAGGTAAGCTAGTGGAAAAGTCACAATGGGATTTATTCTTGACTCGGAGTGAGTCAAGGGGTATTTAGAGCATTACTGGGTTATTGGGTAATGGGAATAAATATTTGGTGATAAATTGAAAGTTAGTAAGATGAGGGGGAAATTCTGGAGGTTTTGACTATTTTTCCCCGGGAGTGTTTTCGGGACCCCGAGCGTTAGGTTTTGGTTGAGGCTACTTAAGCTTGAAGTAACCTTTTAAAAGAATAAAAGAACATTCTGTACGTTCTCTCTCCCTCAAAGTTCCATTTTCATCTCCCGATCATATTTTCGAAGATAACTTGAGTTCTAGGATTCAGAATCAAGTAAGGATCGAGGCATAGAGATCCTAGGAAAGATTAGAAGCTTATTAGCCGGAGGATTTAGTTGGAAACAACTCAATCAGAGGTAATTCAAGTTTTAAGTTTTTAAGCTTGAATTGGACTTTGTGTTTTGATGAGATTTTGTTAGATTTGAAGCTTGGGTTTTAAGGGTTTTGGATCATGGGGATGTTTGGGAACTTTGATTTTTGAGTTTGGATATGTTTTTGGAAGGTTTTAAAAGGTTAAAATTGGGTTTATGGCTGGTTCTGGGTGGGAGGCCGCGACCCTAGCTCGAAGAAGCAGGTGGAGGCATTTTGGCCTTGCTGGACGCCACGGCCCTATGTGAGGGGCGCCGCGGCCCTTGCTCCTGGGATGGCTGGGGGCCGCGGCTCAGGCGGGGTGTTGAGCCCGTTTGAGTGTTTTGACCTCGGGAACATGGTTTTAGGCCTCAAGATCATTCCTACTACCCGGATTGTTGGGGTTTGATGTCTTGGAGGCTAGGTTTTGGTTCCGGGATTGGTTTTAGAACTTGAACTCATTGAATCACCATTTGTGGTTGTGACTAGGTTATCACTAGAGGCTTGGAATCGAGGTCGTGCTTGTGGCTCGTTTATTGGTAACATGTGCTTGGACCAAAGGTAAGAAAGCTGCACCCTGTGTATATGACATGCATGGTTATTCTTGATGCATGTTGGATGATTAAATGTGACATGCATGGTTATTTTTTAGGCATGTCAAGTGATTAAATGTGATGCATGTGTTGCATGAGAAACATGTGATTAGGGCATACTATGAATATTGAATATGAGATTGTTCAGAGCTTGAGCCTCTGTGTTTATGCATGGTCCTAATTATGCTATAAATTGTTAAGTAAGCATGTTGAATGCCCTATATTTAGATATTTGACATATGATATATGTTTGGTAGCATTGCTTACTTGTGTATGGCACTGACTAGTCAGGGTTGGCACTGGTCGTGTATTACTGACCTAAGAGCCAGAAAATGGCATAAGCGTGATGAACACAGGGCCGATAAAAGATTAGATCTAATCGATATCAGCGTTGAATGACTCTAGGGCATTAATGCTGGACCGACCCTAAGGTCGATGAAACTTATAAGCGCTTGACTAGTCTAGGCTAGTTACTCAAAGCCAAGGCCTAAGGCCTAGATGACTGCTTGTCACATGGGTAGGGAGCGGAATCCCATGGTTATGACTCTATGGTCATGAGGTAGGTTATGTTGGTGAATAGTCATCATGCAGCTATCCTGTTTAAGCTAGTGAAATGATCAGTTATCTATAAGCCCTGGTGACCCTATCGTCACATGGCTATTGGGAACGGAACCCACCTTAGTGACTATTACAACTGTCACTCTTCTATTTTGGGCTAAAAGCCCAGGATGATTATTACAATCATCGTTTGATGTGTTATACTCAACATTACGTGAACTCATTTGCCTGCTTGAATAGGGTTATCTCTGCTAGGCGTGTGCCTTATGATTTGATGTCATGATATGACTGTTCATGAGCATATTGAGTTTTCTTGCTGGGCTTCGGCTCACGGGTGCTATGTAGTGCAGGTAAAGGCAAAAGAAAGCTGGACCATCCTTGAATTGGAGAGCTTAGGTGACGATGTGTACATATGCAGCTGCTCGACCGCCACGGCCGAGGTTTGAAGGAGAAGAACTAGGGTTAAACCATGTTTTGCCGCCTAGATCGGCTGGTTGTAAATATTTTTCTTGTAATAGGCCTCTAAATTATATTTTTGGGATCCCAATATATATAATAAACGTTCTAATGAAACGTTATATCTTAACCAAAATTTTCAATCCCTAAACCGCTAATCATACTTAGTTACACGATTTTGGCCAAATGACTCGATTAGCGAGTTTAGCACTGTTTACAAGGCACACCGTAACGGTCCCTGGAGTTTAGGGCGTTACAACTTTCTAAAGGATACTTGAATGGAACAAGGAAAGTGTTTCAGAGCATTGCTGGATCTGAGGTAAGAAGGCTGGTCACTGTAACATAGGGTGTGCATTGAAGGCACAAATGTTATGTATATGTGATTTAATTATGTATATGTATGGCTATGGTTGTGATTTTGTTATGTGTGCTATGACTTTATGAATATTACATGTTTATGTATGTTGTTGCATGTCTACATTGATATGGTGTGAATATACTTAAGAAGAGTTTCTATGACATTTTTTTATGTTATGACATTGTTTGGTGTTTGGTAAGATGTTGGGCAAGGTAGTTATCGAAACAAGTAAGGTGTCTGAGGCCGTGGAGGTTTAGGGTGGGACGCTACTTGCTACTATAAACTGTTAGCACTTGCTTACGTTGTTTGTTTGTTGTATGCTTGCGTGACATGCTTACGTTATGAAAATGCATGTTTACGTTACAATAAATTGCATGCTTACGTTTTCGTGCTTAGTCGCACACTTGACTAGATAAGCACTGGTTTACGGCTAGAATGATGTCAGTAATACGTGTTATGATTGTATTGTGATATGCTATTATACGATATGATTATTTGATGTAGTGATAGGACATAGTATGCTATGATTATGTAATAATGATGATATGCTATGGTACGCTATGGTATGTTAAGTTATGCTATTAGAATGATATGATACGATATGAATTATTATTGAACTCTATATATGTTAAGGTCTAGATTATAAGTAGTATATGACTTAAGTTGTGATAACTTAATAGTATATGAATTAGGTTGTGTTAGTTTGAACTAGGTTATATTTTATGTTTATGTTTTCTATTTGGGCTTTGGGGTTGTGACCTACATAGCTTTTCTTGTTGAGAGTTAGCTCACGGGTACTTTGTGTTGCAGGTAAGAGCAAAAGCGTAGTAGATGAGGCGATGAGTTGGAGTAGGCTCAGTCCGATGTGTGCATGTCGTGAATGGTTGACCTGGGGGTCAAGGGGTTGCTACTTATGCATTATTGTTATAAACATCTTTAACATTTGGTTTTATTTTGTGTCTTAAACATGTATTTTTACTTACGTCGTGCATGTAAAACATGATTTATTTTAAATATCGAGATCTCGAGTTGCATGTTTTGTAAAAGATATTTTAATTCATGTTGTTTTCAAATGAGTTTTGATTAATGTTGTGTTTTTTGAAAGAAATTTATGAATATATTAATTTATTTAAATATAGAATATTTAATTTATGGCGGGTTGTTACAGAGACGTAGAGGTATCTTTTCAAACTTAAGGGAATCTCTGTTGTCTTCAGGAATCTCTGCAAACGTCAATGAATCTCTGTTGTCTTCAGGAATCTCTGAAAACTTCAGTATATTATTTTCTAGAACACACTAGTTACCTAGGCTAATCTGGTCAGAAGAACTGGGTGTGTCACGTGGGCGAATCTTAGAGGTCACATAGGTGGGTCAGTTACTATTTGATGATGGGTTCATGACTAGGGCTAAGATTCATGTAGTAGTCATTACTGTCATTTTCATCGGACATACTTGGTCCTCCACGTGTTGGTGAAGTGGGCCTTTTGGTGATTGGTGATAGTCCCCTCATTATTTCTTCATCAAGTTCACTTAAAGAGGTTGTTAGCGAGCATGAGCATAGGGTATCCAGGTGTAGTGAGTCTTGTAAGATTGAATCATTATAATCAACCTCATTTTCTGAGTAATGTTGATTGTAATAATCCATATATGTCTCCATCTTTAGTGAGTAGTCTGTCGGATACATCTCCCAAGGTGCATCATCTTCTGGTCGTGGCCATATTTCTTTAGGAATTATGCCATTGTACTGAACAACAGTTTCTCCAGTTTTCTGTGCTCAGGTTCCCAATTACAACCATTGGATTTTTTGTTGATTTTGTATACTTGGACATTTGATGTAAATGACAGGTTATGGTTAACATTTAGCCTTAGCAACAGGATGGTGTACTTTGTTGGGTTTACTACGTTTTCATCACTTGGGTAAGAGAATCTGACTACTCTTTTGTGCGGATTTATTCCCATTGTTGGGTGAGAAAGTCATTCCAATTAGATAATGATTTGAACAATTGTAACATTTCCATGGGATGTTGATATGCAGGGCTGAGGTCAGGCCTTTGCATGTAGCTGTGAACATAAGTTCAGAGACCTATTGTATGAACTTCAATAGCAATAGCATAGGAGCTCATCAAGTAACAAAACAAGTGTGTCCTATTTTTAGGCATGAATATGATATTTTACATGTAAAAGAGTTTGGCGAATGGGTATTTTAGATGGAAGTATAATTCTTTTGTTATCGGTTTTCCATGTCCTCTGATGAGGGTGGAGTGGATTAGATATCTAGGGAATTTTGGATGGCCTTTATATTTGGGGTCTTACTTGGTGACCACGATTTTGGCCAATGACGAGTAGACGTCAAAATGACAGTAAACCTTGAATAGAAAATAACGACAAATAATTTTACAGTGGTTCAGCCCCTATTTGTTGGTAATAGCCTAATCCGCTTGGAGTTGTGATATATGTAGCCTACACTTAAGATCAGATGAACTTGAGCCAACTGAGTTTCTTAAGTATAAGTCAAAAATACAAAGTTTCTCTCTCTAAGTTATCTCATAAAATGCCACAAGAATGCCCCAAGTCACAGTCCCAAAGTCTAAAAATTAGAGAGTCTCAAAGTCTCCAAAAGATCAGATCCCCTAAAATGATGCCATGAGCTCTTTATTTATAGGCTTATGGATCGTACATGAAAAATATCTCGTTTTGATGGGATCCTTGGTTATTTCAATCAACTTTAATTAATAAAGTAATAAACAAATTAAAATTACAACAATATAGCTATTACTTCGGGATATCTGAGAGATTCACCCAGTAGTTACGAGCGATTCGAGTTGAAGTTTTTACTGAGATTATGTAAAGAAGTCACTAGGCAGTTAACTCCTGAGATTATGACACATCCGGTTGGCTACACTCCTCAATCTGACATAGCTGGTCGAGTGAAACCCCTTTCTGAGGTAACTGGTCCAGTGAAACCCTTTTCTGAGGTGATTGGTCGAGTGAAACCCCTTTCTGAGGTAACTGGTCGGGTGAAACTCCTTTCTGAGGTAACTGGTTGGGTGAAACACTCCCTAACTAGTAAAATCATTACCTGGTGGCCAAACACCCCTTCTGATGTGTCTGGTCGAATAAGATTCCCTCCAGATCAGTTAAAATCCTATCTGGTCGGGTGAATTATTTCCTGACCAGGTAAAACCATCTTCTGACCAATGATATCACAACTCCATAGGTCATTTTCTAACATTTGCACTTCCCTTGGCCAACACATTTATTGACCATTAATGTGCTGCTTGATGATCATGCACTGCCACTTGTCACTTCTGATTGCCACATCATGGAACTGAACTTTTGGGGATAACATTTTCCCCCCAAGTTTATTATATGATTTACTCGTATGATAAACTTTTTCTCTAGAAAAATATTTTGAGGTCATCCAAAAGCTTCCGCCCAGTCAGTAACTTTCACAAATAATAAAAGTCCGACCAGTTAAATCTCCAAAAATTGAATAGCCAATCAGAAATTTAGAGAATATCCTAGCAGTTGCCTCCATGTGGCGACTCACCAGTAACTTTCATATTCTCTATGTCCCAAAATTCCAAAAAAATGACTTTCTATATTCTCCCGCCTTTTCAAGTAAACCCACGATTGAACTTTTTAGTCCATAAAAATGGTAGTTATCAATTTCCCATCTTCCATTGCACTTTCAGGTTCATGGGTTTGTATGAACTTTGAAGTTTTCTTGAAACTTTTTTAAACCCTTGAAGCTCCCTTTTTGATCTTATTTTTGTGCTCCAAGATTTGGAAATTGTGTTCCAATTTTTTTTTACATTGCCAACGCTAGGGTTGTTGCCATAGAGAGGCAAAAAATTCCATGAGTCCGAGCGAATCGAACTTGGTTTGTGCTCAGAATTTGTTCGAATACAGTTCGGGTTTGCCTTTTATGGTTGGAACCCATGCCTCTCCGATCGGGTAGGCTTTATTCCCGCAGACCACTCCTAGCTGCTCGGGTCTTCATGCAACTCCTCAGAACACCCTAGTTGCTCGAATCCCTTGTAGCTGCTCGGACTCAGCGGTTTGCCTCGCATGTTCGAAACCCGCACCTAGCCGATCGGGTGAACCTTAGCCCCTTGGACCCTTGTAGATGCTCGAGCTCGGTGAAACGCTTTAGTCGCTCGGATCACGCACCTAACCACTCAAGTCTGTGCATTTTTAGCCGATCACAAAAACTCTAGGCCTTATGCCCCCCGAACACATGGTACCCAAAAATTTCTTTTCTCTTATGAACTGCTTAAAATTTTCACCACTACTCAAATATGTTTTTATCTGGGGAGTAAAATGTTTTCACTGCTCAGAGAAATTTTTCACTGGGCAGTAAATATTTTTACTTTGCATTCATTTTCTGTTTGGTTGACTCTCCTCCCTGTATGAATCGTTTCGACTATAGGGGAGGTGACAACCAAACAGACTCTGATTCTTCATCTCCCAAGTCAAGTGACACCCCTCCAAGCAATGATTCTTCTTTCAAATCTCTAAGCAAACGAACTCCAGAAGACCATCTTCGTCGTCTTAAGAAAATCCTTCCGCAATCAGCTTTATACTTCCTTCACGAAGAGCGATTCCTTAAGCAACAACTTCAGCATCAACCGAGGAGGGTGAAAAAGTCCAATCGACTCCCTCAGGAACAAGATCCCCAAGTAGCTCGTAGAGCAACGCAAAAGGTCGTAGAACGAGTGCCCTGTGTGGGAGAAAATCTATTAGAAGAAGCTGAGACTGAAGCTTCTTCAAAGCCTCCTCGCCAAGATCGAAAAAACTAGTAAACCCAAGAGAAAGGCTATCTAGACTTTTGCCACTGAAATCCAACAAACTACTACACTTAAACCAAGGAAAGAAGAAGATCGCGTGCCTTCATGGTTTGTAGCCAAGGCTTCTAAGCTAAACTCCAAAATGTTTGATAAACATATTCAGACTTTGGGACTTGAATGAGTGAATGTGGTATGCCTGCACCCATACCAGAGAGCCAATAATCCTGGTGGTGCCTATTGTGCCTGGTCTAAGTGTCACATTTATGCAGGAGCTACTATCCATTTGCATCCTTTCTTTAGGTCAATAGCGGATTACTTTAATGTTTCTCCCTTCCAGATTGCTCCAAACGGGATTCAAACCCTGCCTGCCTTATACATTCTTTACCACTTCCAGGGTTGGAACCCACCTACCCCTCATGAGGTACATTATTTGTTCGATCTTAGGACTAACCCCAACCACAAGAATACATGTTTTTTCCAACTCTTTCATAGGAAAAAAGGGGTTAAATATCTTCATGGCATTGCCCATAAATCGAATCATGGAAAGTATTATACATAATACTTTCTGACTCCAGACATCAAAGCCAATAAATTGGCTTTTACGCATGCATGCCCTTTTAATCAACCTCTCCCAACCAGGGAAATGCATTCCCGGGTAGAGGATCTCGCTAACATGCCCATTGAGGAGAAGGATGTTAAGCAGTTGGTCACCTTGGAGAATCTTCAATTGGTGAGGTTTTTACAAAACAACCAAGACATTGTTGTGGGCAGCACTACTGATGAAGTAGATTTGGCTGATCAGTCTAACGCAGATACTGAAGTAGTGACTGACCAGTTCTCTCCTGAACCATCCTCTCAGCCACGCTAACTAGATGGTCTTATCATTAAAGAGCCTCTTCTTGAAAATTCTCACCGACCCGCTTTCCCTACCAGGCCTAGCAAAGGCAAAAACATTGAGCTCCTTAGAGAAGACAGCTCATTGTCGGAAGATGAGGACAACATTTTTTATGAAATTCTGAACTTAGGTTTTACTAACAGTAACCATAATTACATTTGGAGAATGATTGTGATGAAAGTCTGTAGAGTCATGTGGTCACTGACCGAACTTTTGCTTTACTTTTTTGCAGATCCAGACATGTTCAAGCAGTTCAACACTCCTTCTGCCCAAAAAAGGAAAGCTGGTGAAGGGAGCAACCTGAATCCTCCAAGCAAGGTCGTGAGGACTACACCACCTAACTAGGGGATACCATCCGATTAGTTAGTCACTATTCCACCCTTGACTCCCCCATCTATTCCTTCTTCTGCCAGCCTTCAAACTACTCGATCAGCCTACTTAAGCGAGCCCCTTCGCGATGCTAGTGAGTATGGAAAAGAGTTACTACACCATACTCTTCACCACACAACGAAAACTCAGACCTTTGAGACTCTACCCCGACAAAGCGTTAAAGTTGTCCTTCACAAAGGTCTCGCTGAAATAATGAGTGTAAGCATGATATCATAAAAAAGCACTCACTTTCTTATTGATTGTTCCTATTCTTAATACTTTTTCGGTTATTTACTCCAGGGACTCATCACGGTTAGTCATGCTCAATGCCAAGCAGTCAACTATAAGAAGCTGGTCAAGGTCTTGAATGACCAATTGGTGGAAGCCCAAGCAAAGACTGAAAGTCTGATTAAGTCTGAGAATGATCTCCAAGAAAAGACTTAGCAGGCTGAGAAAACAATTGCCTACTGTGATAGATCACTGAAGGAGTTGGTTGATGAGAACAAGAAGCAAGTCCAGGCCAATAAGACATTGACCGAATAGCTAAAGAAGAAGACTCAAGAGAATGAAGAGTTGAAACAGGAAAAGGAAACTGATCTGGCTCGTTACGAAGAAATCTGCTTCAACTGCTTCTATCAGATTTGGAAGTTAAACAAGCCTAATAAACTTGAATTTCTCTCTGAAGAAGCAAAGATCGAAGAACTCGCCAAATGCGAAGCCAAGGCCGCTGAGAAGGCAGATTTTCCAACTAGCACTGTGCCTACCTCTCCTGCTCTATCATTCCGACCAGAGGAGGTCCTAGATGTTGATGATGGTGTTGACCAGCCAGAGACTAGTGTACCCAACCAGTAGACACTCTTAGCCTTCCAGAGAGCATCCTATCCAACCACAAAGTTTCCTACTCGACCAGTGATGCATGCTCAGCTGACCAGGGAAGTTGTATCTGTTCTCCCAACCAGGGAAACTTTTCACCTGACCAGCAAAACGTTGTACCTGGCCAGTATTTTACTCTTTTTCTTATACTTTTTTGAAGACAATTGCTGCTTAGCAGCCTTGATATTTTTCTCGTACGACCGAGCTGTTGGTATTTATACTTTACTTTTCTTTGCTAACATGAAACATTCTAAGTCTTTTTAGACTTAAAACATTATAAGTTTTTTGTGAATAGTAAAGTCATTCTGATGTATGCCTTATATTTTCGCATGAGTAGTTAGTTTTCTAACTTAGAAATTCTAGACATTTCATAAGTCCCTACTAAGTATACTTTCTCACACTCTTATTGCTCTAACATTTATGAGCATAATGTTTATTTTCACATGAATATTTGCTTCTAACGTGAAGTTTTGAAAAATTCCAAGTTACTTAAGCTTTGTCAAACAAGTTAGCTTAATGACATTTTTTTACTTCGAAAATTTACAAGTCAGCCTAAAAAAAAATATCTTAACTCGTGCTCTTATTGCCTATGTTAAATTATATACCAATATACCCCATGTGCCCCCAAGTGATCGAGAGTTGAAAGATCCTTGGTCACTTGCTACTTGACCGAATCAGTTCAAGCAATTAATTACTCGTGAAACACATAGAATATATGGAAAGTATTTGAGCAGTTGAACACTGCTTGAACGTACCGAGCAGTTGAACACTGTCCAATTTTACCGACCAGTTGAACACTGTTCGAAAAATTAACACACATGCATATTTGTAGCAAGAATCGACCACGCTGCGTGTAGTCTCTTTTATTACTCGTAAATTAAAAAAGGACAAAACGTGTCTAATAATGAGTCTTAAACAACAAAAATTGTTAAAAAATAAATGACTGGTCAGCGAATAACCAGCTCATAAACCAAACTTAAAATTCAAGTTAAACAACTTGAAATTAAGCTACCATTCTGAACGTGGTATTTAGTGATAATATATCCTCAAACGCTCGCCATTCCAGTGGTTTCTGATCAGGCTCCATTCAACCAATAAAGTTTGTTGTAAGTATCAGGAGGCAAAACTTTCTTGATTTGATAAAGTCTTTCCCAATTTGGTCCTAGCACTCCGGTTGCTGGGTCTTTGATGAACACCTTTCTCAGGACCAAACCACCGACCTGGAACTTTAGATCTTTAACCCCGGAATTGTAGCAAGATAAATTATATACCAGTATACCTATGTGCTCCCAAGTGATCGATGGTTAATTACTCATGAAACACATAGAGAATATGGAGAATTTTTGAGCAGTTGAACACTGCCCAATTACTATTAGTTTGTCCGACCAGGTGAATATCGGCCAGTTGAACACTGTCCGATTTTTACTGACCAATTGAACAATACTTGATCTACTGACCAATTGAACACTGATCAATTTGACTGACCAGTTGATTTTTGCAAGATTATACCGACCAGTTGAAAACTGCCTAGTTTGCTAACCAGTTGAATAATGTTCAAGTATAGTGAAAGGGTTGTCATTCCTATGGTCGATGTCATTCAACCTGGTAAGTCACTTAGCCAAACTTTGCATTGTAGCCGCTACTGCGTTAAGTTGGGCTTGAATGACCGGTGCAACTGATGATGTTTCAGCATTTTGACCTCTTGATCGGGCATTTCCGTCTGGTGCACTGTCGTCAAGTATATCTACTTGATCGCCAGGGCAGGTAAGATCTTGCCCTTCGTCCTGGGCAGTCTTCCTCTTATTGTTGATGATGTCTCTCAAATCCTTTTGGGCAGCATGTCCTCCTAGCCGGTCGAACACTGTACTCTTCAATTTTTTGGAAGGCCTACTTCGCAGGACTTGCTCTCTCCCACTACGCTGCTGGCCAGGATGTAGTGGCGGCTTCTCGGCACAGCACGGCCCGGGCAGTCCTTTCCTCCTTCTTGTTGGTCGTTTCCCTCTTTTTCTTTTGACCAGTTGTTTTGTTGACTATCAGCCTCATCCCGGCCATATTTGTCTTTATACTATGGAGTTTTCTTATCTCGAGGAACTCAGGTGTGGTTATGCCCAGGCGGAGTCTTCTTATTATTCGACCGGTGACTTCCCGATCGACATGCTTCTGACCGGTGGCTTCTGGAAGGGGCTCTAGAATTCTCCCTTTGCATCAACGCAGTCCAAGAGCAAACCCCATAATCTGCCCGAACAGTGGGATTACTTAGTCTTCTGTCTGGCCCCCGAGAATCGGCCCTGCCAACAGGGGACTTCTGACCAGCATTATTGTTTCTTGCTCCCTGGGCAGCTGCTCGTGTCGCGGCTTGGGCATTGACATGGGCCAATTGAGTAGCTGCTTCTAGAGCAAGTGTTGCCTCGCGATGTCGTCAGACGACCTCCTTCTACAGTCACCTAATCTCTTCGCTTCTAGCATCCATTTCCGATCTCTACTGCTCGAATGCAGCTTTCTGCCTGGCCATTTCCTCAGCAAAAGACTTCTACCGAGTGTTGAATTGCATCATCTCTTCTTGGAAAGCCCCCATGCTTCCTGGAGTTGTTCGACCTTTATTTTTGGGGTCTTACTTGTTGACCACGATTTTGGCCAACGACGAGTAAACGTCAAAATGACAGTAAGCCTTGAATAGAAAATAACGACACAAATAATTTTATAGTGGTTCAGCCCCAATTTGTTGGTAATAACCTAATCCACTTTGAGTTATGATATATGTAGCCTACACTTAAGATCAGATGAACCTGAGCCAACTGAGTTTCTTATGTATAAGTCGAAAAATACAAAGTTTCTCTCTCTAAGTTCTCTAAGAAAATGCCCCAAGAATGCCCCAAGTCACAGTCCCAAAGTCTCAAAATTAAAGAGTCTCAAAGTCTCCAAAAGATCATATCCCCTAAAATGATGTCATGAGCTTTTTATTTATAGGCCTATGGATCGTACATGAAAATATCCCATTTTGACGAGGTCCTTGGTTGTTTCAACCAACTTAAATTAATAAAGTAATAAACAAATTCAAATTCCAACAATATAGCTATTACGTCGGGATATCTGAGAGATTCGTCCGGTAGTTACGAGCGATTTGGGTTAAAGTTGTTACTGAGATTCTGTGAAGAAGTCACTGGGCAATTAACTCGTGAGATTCTAATAAATCTGGTCGGCTACACTCCTCAATCTAACATAGTTGGTGACTGGTCGGGTGAAACCCATTTATGAGGTAACTGGTCAGGTGAAACACTTCCTGACCAGTTAAATCATTACCTAGTCAGAAAAACACCCCTTTTGATGTGTCTGGTGGGGTAAGATTCCCTCCTGACCAGTTAAAATCCTATCCAGTCGGGTGAATTATTTCCTGACCAGGTAAAACCATCTTTCGACCAGTGATATCACAACTCCGTAGGTCATTTTCTAACATTTGTACTTCCCTTGGTCAACACATTTATTGACCATTAATGTGCCACTTGATGATCTGCTTGACGATCATGCACTGTCATTTGTCACTTCTGATTGCCACATCATCAAACTGAACTTTTGGGGATAACACTACTCTTGAGAATTTTTTAAGCATCCTTTGGAAAGGTAGAGATGACAGATGAAAGGTTGGCCATGAAAACTAGAAGGATGGGTTTTTTAGTTTTCAGGGAGATTATATTTATAGTACTCCAGCTTGGTCGGGACAGGAAATCTGTGATGATGTTCGTTTTTCCTTTGAGATGTTTTACCTAAAATGTGTCGTGAGAGAACAACGTGGCTAGTCTAAGTAGTTGTGCATTGAAAATTTTGTCCTGTTTGAATGTGAGAATTCCTTCTAAAGATGAGGTGGAAATTATAATCTGTTTCCACCAGGAAATTATGACCGATGAGGTGGAATTCGAATATCATGATTCCCATTTTGACTGCTAGAATTTCATTCAGGGTAGAATGGTAGTGGAGTTAGGAATCTTTGAATACTCCACTTTTTTATCCACACACCTTTCTTTTTTTGTTGGTGTCTTCTTCTAACAGGATCACTCCCTAATTTTTGTCACCAACATCAGTCTGCAAGATTTTTTTTCCACTTGATAAAATCTGTAGGTTGGTAGATTTTGCATCATTTCTTTCACGTTTTACCGCTTGCGTTTGTACTTTTTCCCAAGGTTGAGAATCTTTTTGAAACATTTTTATTAATGGGCTTGTAACTTTTGACAAGTGGCGCATGAAGTCTCTGAGGTAATTTATGTTGATATTAAAAGTGTAAATCAGAGTTACGCAGCGGAATGCGTCTTTTAAAAAATATATTAATACCAGCCAGGATCATACATATATAGATATATTAAATCACATACAAATAGATTAGAGATTACCTCTTATAGCCTATCAAGTGTCCTTAAATATTTTTTGTATTAAATCAACGATCTTCCTATCCAGATTCTGAAAGCTCACACCTTGACCTTCCAGACCAATCCTCAAACACACAAGGACGTGTGTGGGCACGTACGATTAAAAATGTTGATTTAGAAATCTCTAGATGTACTCAACATATGAGATCTAGAGATGTTTGATTGAGAGAAGATGTATTGAATAGTTTTTCAGTTTAAGAAAAACTATCATTTTTTTTTTCCGAGAGAGAGTCTGACCTCTAAACTTTTTAATTGTTTAAAACAACTTATTCCTCAAAGTATCAATCTTCCAGTTTTATAAAGATAATTAACTTAATTAATTAATCTTTATTTTATTAAAATAAAACTGATCAGTTGTAACCTATTTAATTATTTAATTTTAAATTATATTGAAAAAGAATAATTAAATAATTAATTAAACAAATAATTTTGAAATTCAAAATTCAAACCCCAGGGATAGGAAATCCATGTGTGTGGCACCATACTCACTGCACAATGAGTGTGTCGACTACACCATTAGGGTTATCCTTAATTTTCTCTTTGTTTGTTTAATTAATATTTAAGACAATATATATCACTTAATTCAAAATTAACTTTATCTTAAAATATTGCTGCAAAAATTTTTTATCTTAAAATATCAGTTTTAAATAAATAAATATCTTATTATAAATAAGATACTTATTGATCTCTCTTTCATTTTAATCCAAACATGATTAATATTTATTTTAACATATAGTTTTTCAAAATAAAAACTATATAGTTAAATAATTAATCCATAATTAAGTCATTGCCCATAATTATCACATTATTATCACATAATTATTTCATTGCCTTGGAAAATTAATTCATTTGCAATTAAGTCATTCTCTCTACAAATCTTTCTTTTGACATCCTTACCCTTGACAATGTAGGACAGAGGTGATCTATGGACCATGGACCTATAATACGAAGCTCCAATAAGCCATATTATTAATTAAATTCTGTAATCTAATAATCTTATTTATTAATTCCATGATTACTCCACTATAAATATGGAATTGCACTCTAAGTATTTATAGAATTATTTTTACAGAGTTTTCTCTTGTAGTCTATTGATACAATCAATAAATGTAGTTCTGTTATCCATTTATTGGTTCGTTAATTAGAGCTGGTCAAGATTATCGTTTTACTTTTCTAATTACCTCTTGATCCTTAAGTACCATTAATTCACTAGCGAATCGCACTCTAGGTTTGAGCATATACAGTTCGTTTGTATGTTCTGTTTGACAAATTTTGAAATAATTCTTCGAAATAACAATCGTATTATTATTAAAAGAAATATTAAAAAATTGTTCATACAACATAGATAAAGAAACTAAGTTTCAAGAAAATCCATGAATAAAATAAACATTGTTCAAAACAAGATAATTGTTCCCAAAATGTAAACGGATTGTTCCCTTTGCTCTAGCAGAAACGAGCGCTCCACTTCCAACTCACATTGTCACCTCGCCATCGGCCAGTTCCCTTGATGACTCAAGTATCTGCATAGAAGAACAAACATGGTTAGTGGCTTTTGAATATAAAACCCAGGATGACATATTGTCTTCCACTACACAAGCTTCAAGTACTAGTATATGAAATTCACCATTCTTTTTCAGCCCAGCGAGATACATTTTATAGTTTCTCTTCTAGTGACCTTCAACTCCACAGTGTAAACATTTTCCTTTTGGTTCTTTCTTCTTAGAGTTGCTGTCATTCTTGTTCTCCTTGGCTTTTGGTGCCTTCTTGCCTTTCTTAGACTTTTTGCCCTTACTTTTGTCATTGTCATTGTTCTTCTTCTTATTCTTGGTTTTATCCTCAGAGGTTGAAGGTTTCTCCTCTACCACATTTGCCTCAATATTTTTGGTTATGGTTTTGTTAAGAGACTCAAATGTTTGCAGTTCATTCAATAACTGGATTATTTTGAGTTCTAACTTATTCATAATATAGTTGGTGGTGAACGCAGAGAAAACAGGAGTGAGCGATTCAAGTATGATGCTTGCTTGTGTACATTCATCAATGACGACCCCATGTATTTCTGCTTCATAAATCACGTTAATCATGCTCAAGACATGTTCACGCATAGAAACAACTTTCTTCACCTTAGTAGTCATATAGGTTCTAGTAGCATTATGTCTACTTTGATTAGATTGTAGCCCAAACATGGCCTGCAGAGATTCCATTATCTCAAAAGTAGTTTCTGTTAGGAACAGTTCCTAGTGCGGAACGGGAATTACGGTAATGGTAGTAATGTATACAACAAAAAAATTTAATATAAACAACTTTATATGAGGATCCTTTAATATGCAATATGTTAATCAATATAATATGTATATGTAAAAATAATACGAAATGATTCACCTCTTGTATCCTATCAAGAATCCTTGAATCTTTTTGTATATATTTCGATCTTCCTATCCTCGCTAGAGTACTCACACTTAGATCTTCCAAGACGTTCTCTACACCTCAAGATGTGGGTGGGCACATAGAGAACAAAAATCAATATTTGTGAATCAAAAGTATTCTCAACACATGAGACTCTTGATTATAGGTTAGAGAGAAATGTTTTTCTTTTGTGTGAAAAAATTATAGTTTTTCTTCTCTGTGTAAAAAATCTGTTTTTGTCTTCTTCTATTTTCTATCATATAGAATATATAGACATTATAATAATAATAATAATAATAATAATAATAATAATATTTTATCATCTTTAATAATAATAATAATAATAATAATTAAAGACAAAGTCTTACAATCCATTTTAAAACCATTTTCAAAATATTTAATTAATTAATTAAATAAAATAAAAAACCAATAATTGATCACCATCAGTAGTTCTACACGCATAGGACAGTCTAAGAAGCCCTATGCGTGTGGCATTCTCCCTGAAAAATGGGATTTAATTTGTTTTCATGCATTTTTATTTTAATTACTTAATAATTAGAAAATTAAATAAGATATCATCTTTTTAAGAAAAAGATATCAACTTAAATTCAAAATTCAAAATTTTAAATTCCATTATTATCCTATTATTAATTAAATAAATATAATAATCAAAACTAATTTTGACTATCCATATTTATCCTTTCACACTTAAATAAAATAATTGATTAAAGTCAATTTCTTTTATTTCTACACAATTTCAAAAATTGCACAAATGCAATAATAAATTGTGCAACTTCAATTATCACATAATTGAACATTTATCCCGAAGAATAAATACTCTCCCAAATAGCTCATTCACAGTTTGACCATTGTATCAACTCTTACATTGATTAGTGTTGATAGAGCCGCCCCGGGGACCTGTGGACCAATAATTCCAAGCTCCAATAAATAAAAGATTATTAACCAAAACTCTTTCATTCAATAATCATATTTATTAATCTCATGATTATCCCACTAGAAATATGAGACTGCACTGTTGAGAATTGAAGACATATATTTACTGAGTACTTTATTGTAACCATGAAGTGTCCATTGATATAATCATCACATACAAATTAATCATCTATTGATGATTCATAATAATTATTGTTTTACCCCTTTAATTATATCTTGATTCCTAGTGTACCATTGACTTTACTAGTGAAGGTTAATATATAATCTGATTATGAATTTGACATCAATAACCTTTTCAGTTCCTAAAGCCAACTCAATAGGGAAACATCATTCAATCTATAAGAAGGTATACATTTCATATCTGTTAAGCTATGTCCCCAGCTATATACATCATTGGGTCCCCAAAACTATAGTTCTTAGCCTGATCATTCTGAAAAACTGTAACGCATGAATCAAATGACATATATAGGAGTTCATAGTAACTTCAGGATTAAGATCAGTTTGTATATGATCATCAGTTGATGTGTTTTATAATACTACGAATTGGTATTTAAACAAATATTATTGAATCACATATGGTCTAGTTCTACATACTCTCAGCATGCAAAGTACCTCCACTAAAGTGTCCTACTACACTAGTAACCCAGATCTAGGTCACATGTATTCATAATACTAGTGGAGCATATTAGCAATAACTAATCTAAAGATTCCATAACATTATTTTATTGCGAACTATTTAAGTTCATTATCTCAATCTTGATCCTCTCATACTAATATGAGATTGAGACCACATACCACATAGATAAACTTGAAAATTTTCTGATATTTACTTAATATTATTAACAATTATATAGTACATAAGCTACATATATACAATAATTCAATCCATTCATTTATTTCATTAAAACTATTGTCAACTACAATTGTTGTAAGGGCACAATTCCCAACAGTTTCCATGGGTTCATGCTTTGTTCTCAGAACATCATTCATGCTGACAAGCATATAACACTTAGTCTTATTGTTGGATTGAATCCAAGCATCATATTTGTCCCAAATATTCTTCGGGGCATTGGCAGCAGGCTCTTCAAGACATTCTCCAGTTAGGATAAATTTATGTTTCTCACAGATTAACATCAGATTCATCTTCGATTTCCATCTTATAAAACTATCACCATTAAGTTTTCAAGTGAAAGTAAAACAGTTATGGGATTTCCATTATAACGCCCTACTTCCTTAGAGTCGTTACTAAGTGAGTTTTAAAATGTGCTTTTAACTCGCTAATCTAGGTTTTAGGTCAAACAGTGTAATTAAGCCGTAAACAAAGGAAAAAAAAAAATTAGAGATAGTAGTCTTCCATAGTAAATCATAAAAGTTTTACACCTGGGATCCCATAATAGAGTTTAGAAATATTTACAACATAAAAATTGTACTAGGTCGGCTAAACGACAAAATCTAAATTCATTACAAACATCTCCCAAAATCCTCTGGCTGCGGCAACCAGGCTGGCCAAACATGTACACGCCGCCTCACGTCTGCTGTACTCATGGTTGGTTGATCTTCTCTTTACCCTTACCTGCACCACAGAGCATCTGTGAGCCGAAGCCCAGCAAGAAAACCCACAAACAAATAACATACGCAACACATAAGTCAAGCATATAAACAGGCCACCAATGGCTAAACACATACAGCCTAGCCGTCCCAGGCGTTTACCAAGCCCTGGGTTCGCGAACCACGCCGTGAGGATATCCCAGGTATCCTTCTAGGAACTCGCCCTGGAAACTTGCACCCCATGCGCTCAACGTGCCTGACACTGTTCCCGGTCCCTCGCCGTTCTCGGCCTACACCGTTCCCGGCTCTTGCCGATCACTCACATAATATCATACATGATATAACAACAAGTACATAATTCTAGCATAAACAGATAAAGGCTATGCCCTGCAGTTCTAACATATTGGGCCCGACCCTGCATATCAATTCCATACAAACACATAAGGCTCAGCCCTGCACACAAGCTTTATGGGAACAGGGGTTTTCTTACCAGAGTTCCGAGCTTTCTGAGCACCGATGCCCCGAGCACAGTCCTCTAGCGTGAGCCTCGCGAAATCCTAGCCACAACACATTAATAATGTCCATCCATCAAATTCTAATCCAACAAATAACTTCGAGCCATAACCCCAACCTCCGGGACCTTGAATTCTATCAATCCGTGTGATAAAATCCATCCCGAACCTTACCCCTTAAGTTCCCAAGCCCAAATGCCCTTAAAAACTCAGATTGGCACTAAGGGTCGCGTCCTTACCCACAAGAGCCGCGGCTAGCCTCGAAACAGAGGCTAGCACCACACTGACCCCCACACGGGCCACGGCGCGCCCACCAGGCGCCGCAGCGCGCATGAACCTCTCGGCCTCCCATGGCCGCGCGCGCACGCGGGCCGCGGCGCTCCACACCGAACCCAAATTTTACACCATTTTTTCTAAACCTTTCCCCAAGCCAATTCATCCTAAAACTTAAATAATATTCCCAGACATCCAGCACAGTAATTCCAGCCCAGAAACAACATCAAGACCCCATTAAAATATGCTCCAAAACTCAGCTAGAACACCCAAAGATAAATCAAGCTTAGCCAACATGCAATCCCCTATAACCAGCAGAAATTTAAGACTAAACCTTAGTAATTAAAGCTTACCTTGCAGAGCTTAGTCCCTGAGTTTGATCCTCAATCCCCAAGCTTGAAGTTCCTAGAGTATCCCAGCTGAAATCCCTTTAATTCCCAGCCAATTCCTTTGAGTTCCCTTTGAGTTTTGCCTTAGAGAGTGAAAGAGAGAGGGAGACAAGAGCTATCTTCAGTTCAAAGGAAAATATGTGTCGATTTCCTCAAGTTTCTAAAAAATTCTCCCTTTTTGTTTTATTTGACTTAAGTCTAAAGGGTTACCTCAAGGCTCGGGGTACCAACACGTCCCCGAGGGAAAAATGGTAAATTTCCCAAATATTCCCGCCTAGACATTCTATCATCAAATATATCTCCAAATATTTATTTTCATGTCCCGATAACCCCATAACTCATCTAATACCCAAATTACCCCTCGACTCGCCCCGAGTCCGAATCTCAACCCCGTTGTGACTCCCTGGCTAACCGCTCCCCAGGACTGTCTCGGATCGTGCTGTACAGACATATCACACATATACAACATTTATCTCATTTATCACACTTATGCCCCTAATATCCAGACGGGGCCCACATGCACACTCAACTCAATTAAACATGCATCATAATCATATATTCACATAAATCCACATATAAGCATATTAAATCACTTATTGCCCTCCAGGCACACTAATCAAGGCCCTAATCCTGATTAGCAAATTCGGGTCGTTACATCTATTGTTTGACATTACTGAAAGAAATGAAATACAATAATATTACTATTTGAAAAAATATCAATAATTTGAAAAGTAAATATGATGCATGAATGCAATCAATTAAAAACACATAAACTAACATTTACTATTCCACGATAAAACTATCCAACAAATAAAGTGTCATCTTAGGGTCAATCAAGTTGAATTCAGATAGTTTACAAGACAATCTTATCTTTATTATTTATAACTCAAAATAACTCTATATATATATTTTTTTTTTTTTAAATAAAGTACCGCTGGTTTGGTCAAGATGCAATTATCCACCGCAAAAGCTTAATTGCATCTTTATAAGTGTAACTCATTATTTCAGAATTCATGACTTAACTTAGAGACTGCTGCCTTAGGGTCGGTCAAGCCTAAAATACATCACTCCTTCCTATCTTCGTAAGAAGCCAACCTTGATATTAATATATCTAGAAACTTTCCTTAGGGGGACGGAAATAAAGTCGCCTCGAGACCTTATTCATATCTCACTGTATTGTACTAATAATGGAGACCATAGGTCACATTGAGATGTTCACCTTCTCCCACTTACTATTTTAGAAATAATGTGTTTTATTGAACTAATCAATTAATCACTAGTTTATTGAACCCTATGATTGTAATTAATTGCAAAAGAGCATGTTTCTACAATTAATGTGATCTAAATAATTACTCATTACATTCATCTAGTTTTACTAAAACACTTTTTAAATAAAGTTGGCTATCTTAAAGGCCTATAAAAAACTATTGCCTTTATTATGGTGTGAGTTACCAAGTTTTAACTAATTTAATACTTAGTAGTTTACATGCAATTAATTTCTCCAAAACAATTCATATAATACAATTAGGACAATCCTAAATAATCATGTTTCTAAAAGATGCATGATTAATGAAAAACTATGTGGAGTTTCATGAATGCCATGTAATTGACTAATGCATAATCATGTTATCAATCAAACATTAATTAACATTTATTTAAATAAATAAATAAGCAATAAATGATGAACCGAGTACTATTGGGTATTTCTAAATTTATAACCTTTGAAAAAATAGAAATAAAATTACAAAATAGGCTTTAAGTTATTTGTTAAACTCCAAGAATGTTTCTCCTCTCTTTTAGGCTTTCTTGTTAATCTTTAGAAATTTGTTATGCCAAACTAATTAATTAGAAACTCAATTTCTAACTAATTAATTTAATAAAAACTAACTTTTAATCAAATAATTATTTTTGTCATCGTTTTAATTTAATAAATAATTAAATAATCAAATATTTACTCATTTGGTACCCTATGTTTTTGCAAAGTATCATTTTGGTACCCTTTGTTTTTAATAATGCTCATATGGTACCCTGTATTTTAAAATTATACATATTTGATACCCTAGACTCAGATTTGATAGATAAAATTTTATCAATATGATCAAACTGTCATCAGTTATATGTAATTAAGTAATTAATTTTAAATTTGGAACTTACATAATTGATAGCAGTTTGATTAAATTAGTAAAATTTTATTAATTAAATTTAAGTTTAGGGTACCAAATATGTACGATTTTAAAATACAGGGTACCATATGAGCATTATTGAAAACAGAGGGTACCAAAATGATACTTCGCAAAAACACAGGATACTAAATGGTTACCTACCCTTAAAATAATTATTTAAACTTAATATAAGATCTTAACCAACTAAAAGATATTTTATTTTTCTAATAAAAATAAAATAAGATAATTGCACAAAAATAAGATCTAACTTTGAGACCAAAAATGGTGCCCAGGGGAGCCAAGGGCTCGGCATGCCTCAACCGCAGAGGCATTGCTCGGGACCATGCGCACGTGCGGGTAGGTAAGGGGATGGGCACGCACGCAGGTGTGGGTGGCTGGGGCTCGGCATGCAGGTGGTGCACAGGGGGTCGAGGAAGCACACACACTGGGCGTGCGCCTGGGAGGTGTTGCGCAGGGAGCACGGGCTTGCCTAGTGTGTGCGGCTAGGGTTTAGGCCACGACTTGGTGGCTGGTGGCTTGGGTCCTTCTTTCTCTTGTGTACAGAATTTTCAGATATTAATTTCAAAAATAAAATTTACAAAAATCCTATGCCCTTTATGGCTTACACAAGATCTAAAAATTCAAATTTCTAACCCAATAGCACTATATAATTAACGATCAATCATTCAACCATACATTCAAAAAACATATCCATCCATTCAATATACATATCAACATGCATATAACAAATGCAAGAAACCCACACAACATTTAATATATCTATATATATATAGACTGCTCTAATACCAATTGTTGGTATTAAAAGTGTAAATCAGAGTTACGCAACGGAATGAGTCTTTTAAAAAATATATTAATACAAGTCTGGATAATACATATATAGAGATATTAAATCATATACAAATAGATTAGAGATTACCTCTTGTAGCCTATCAAGTGTCATCGAATCTTTTTGTATTAAATCAACGATCTTCCTATCCATATTTTGAAAGCTCACACCTTAATCTTCCAGACAAATCCTCAAACACGCAAAAACGTGACTAGGTACGTAGGATTCAAAATGTTGATTTAGAACTCTCTAGATGTACTCAACACATGAGATATAGAGAGGTTTGATTGAGAGAAGATATATTTAATAATTTTTCAGGTTTAGGAAAAATGATCGTTTTTTTTTCAAAGAGAGAGTCTAACACTCTAAACTTTTTAATTGTTTAAAACAACTTATTCCTCAAAGTATCACTCTTTCAGTTTTATAAAGATAATTAACTTAATTAATTAATCTTTATTTTATTAAAATAATTCTGATTAGTTATAACCTATTTAATTATTTGATTTTAATTCATATTTAAAAAGAATAATTAAATAACTGATTAAACCACACCATTAGAGTTATCCATATTTTTCTCATTTGTTTGTTTAATCAATATTTAAGACAATATATTTATCTCAAAATAAATATCAGCTAATGCAAAATTAATTTTATCTTAAAATATCAGTTTTAAATAAATAAATAAGATAATTATTAATCTCTCTTCCATATTAATCTAAAAATGAATAATATTTATTTTAACATATAGTTTTTCAAAATAAAAACTATATAGTTAAATAATTAATTAATTCATAATAAATCAATTGCCCATAATTATCACTTAATTATTCATTGCCCTGGAAAATTAATTCATTTGCAATTAAGTCCTATCTCTACAAATATTTCTTTTGACATCCTTACCCTTGATAGTAGGACAGAGGTGATCTGGGGACCATGGACCTATAATAAGAAGCTTCAATAAACCAGATTATTAATTAAACTCTTTAATCTAATAATATTATTTATTAATTCCATGATTACTCCACTATAAATATAGAATTGCACTCTAAGTTTTTATAGAATTATATTTACAGAGTTTTTTCTTGTAGTCCATTAATATAATCAATAAATGTGCATTTGTCCTCCATTTATTGGTTCGTTAATTAAAGTTGGTCAAGATTACAGTTTTACCCTTCTAATTACCTTTTAATCCTTAAATATCATTAATTCACTAGAGAATAGTTAATCTATAATAAAATTATAAATTTGAGCACAATAACTATTCAATTCATGAATTAACCCTTAAGGGAACCAATATTCGATCTGTTAGGAAAGTATGGATTCGATTATTGTAAATTATGTTCCCAGCCAATCATCATATTGAATCTCCAAAACAAAAGTAATTAGCATCATTTTACTAAGAAACTTTAACAAGTGAATCAAAAGATCCTATAAAGACAAATAGGAGTTCATGAATACTTAGGATTTAGACTGATCTACAAATGATCATCTATTATGATAGGAATGAAATCTTTATGTCAAACGACAAGTTTATAAAGATAATTAATTCTCATCGGTGCAGTCATATATAATCTCTATTATATACAACACATTTACTAAGATGTCTATCCACATCAGTAATCCAAATCTAGACCACTTGCATCCCGTATGCTTAGTAAACCGCACTAGTAATCATTCATTAAAGATTCCTTACTTTAATATGTTACTGACTATTTTATTCATTATATGTGATCTTAATTCTCTCGTATTAATACAAGATCATATTCTCATGAATGAATATATAATTTTCTTGATATTATTATATAATTATTTCAAATAATAATTATAATATTCAAATATAATAAAATTGTACTTTTATTTAAATCAATAAAATGTTTTGGGCCTGTCTTCCACGTTGATTCCTAGTTGCCAAAATCATGCTTTTAGATCGAACTTTGAAAATACATTTGCTTGTGATAGGTTTGAGAACAAAGAGTTTCTATTTGGCAAAGGGAATTTGTCATCCGTCAGAAAGTGGTTGAAAGGGTGATAGTTTATTACCAATCTTTATTTGCCTCGAACTTATTCTGATCTATTGTTGAAATAAAAGGCATGGCATGCCCATGGAGACTTAGTATCTTCAAATTTTTGCGGTCGGGGTTCATTCCAAGATGGCTTGCTTTAGTTAGATTGGCATCTTCGTTCATTTTAAACAGAAGAGAAATAAAGAATTCTATATTCTTCCATAGCGGGTGCTCACATTTTTGTGAGAACTCCATGTGTGAATTTGCACATGATTTCTGAACTATGCGTTCTTTGATTGATGTCAAGCAATCCTCATTCATTTGAAGGTAGTTTGGGACTTGCTCTCTCGTGGGGTGGAGTATTGTTTGTATGCCAATCCATGTGATAGTATTATGAGACCACTTTTCTTTGTATATAGGTCGAACCCTATAATCAAATATTTTCCTAGGAGTTTGACTTGATGACCCTGTGGACTATTGAGCATCCTCTAAAGAATTTTAGTTTGATAGGTTTAATGATCAACTCTGTGCTGAAAAATTGGTTATTTGTTGCATGAAAATATTGTTTCTTTTTCTTCCAGAACTCAAGTGGTAGTATATCAGAGTTCATGATTGTATAGGAGGCTCCAATATCAAATAAGATTGTTACTTTGATGGGTTTTGAGTACTTGGTTGTGATAAATTGCATTTTTGCTATAAGGATAGGTTGAACTGAATTTGTGATATTCATTTTGAAGATTCCTCCATCACACTCTCTGTCTCTGAGATTGGTCATAGGGCGCAAATAGTATATAAGGAGATTTCGTCCTCTATTGAGAATACTGATTCTACATCGTCATCGAATAGAGACACGCCTATGACATCTTATATGTGTGTGATCATTTTTCGCTGTTTTGTCTTTTGGGCATTGTTTGGCAAAGGGAACTTTCTTTCCGCACAAGAAACAATGATTAGAAAACTTGCCTAGTCTATTCTTTCTTCGGAGAAATTTCCATGGAGTTTTTGACTTGAATGACTTGTTTTTGTATCTCTTTCCCCCATAATTTGGTTTTCCGCAAAAGCAAGATGACTTTATTGAACATTTGATTGTAAGATCTTTTGGGTTATAAATCTTGTTTAGATGCTTTGTTTGTTTCATATATTCTTATAGAAACTTGTTCTAAGAGCACATCTTTTCTAGCACTCTCGTGATCATCTGAAACAACTCTCCAAGGGTTGTGATCTCTAGTGTTCTATTATTTGTTGAGAGTAAAAATGTTATATTTTTACGTGATCTTTTGCTTTGAGTTTTAAGTTTTATTAAAAGGGGGTCATTATAATTTATAACAAAAATTATAAAATTATAGAATGCATACGTATTTTGAAAAAAAAAACTAAAGACTAAATTTTCAAATAATGAAACAAAAATGGCTTTTACTTCGATTTTTAAGCTGAATTTACTTCGGTTTTCGCTAAAATTTGCAACCGCAGTAGTTCGGAGCGAAGTAAAAAATAATTAAAAACCGAAGTGAAAAATAAGCTTTCTACTTCGGTTATTATGTAAAACCGAAGTAGAAAGTGGGGTACACTTCCTTGGTGGGCACTTTCTACTTCGATTATTATGTAAAAACCGAAGTAGAAAAGCCCCCCCCCCTTTTGATAATTATTTTTAAATGGCCCAATTCTATTTTTATATATATTTTTTAAATAGTTTAATTATATGAATTTATAGTTATATATATTTACAATTTGAATTAGTTTATTTTCATTTAATTTTGTAACAGAAATAAAAATCACAAAATTTATACACTTAGAATTAAAATTCTTATAAAATTAAATATTTATACATTCACATAATTATTAAGTAGAATAATCTAATCATTCATATATACATTCGCATAATTGTAATTAAGTAAAATAGCCTAAACATTTATATATACATTCACATAGAACTAAATGTATGTATAAACAAAATAGTCTTACTAATAAATTTAAGTCATCAATCGGCTTAACTATTCTTGTTGGATTGGCAAGATGTCCTCCCGACCTTTGGCGACAATTTGACTACTAGTAACTTTGTCATTTAGTTTATTCTACAAAACAAACCAATGATAGATTAAATTAGTAACTTGTAACAACACTTCAAAAAAATTCCTACTTTGCTTTAAAACACTTACAATTCTTTCTTCAATTTTTTTGTCCAAATTATCTTCGACAAGAGTCTTCTTCGTTTCTCGCGCTCTTATCCAAATTTCATATCCATCTACATCTACATCTTCCACTCATAGTTCTTTTTTCTAGGACATCAAACATAATTGAAGTTTAATTATTAAATTTCCTAAGTCTAACAAAATTTTGGCAGCATAACAACTGCATTTTAACATCTCAAAAAATTTTAAAACCTGTAAATAACACACAAAATATCTCGACATAGTGTGCGGATTGAAAAAGGAAAACAATTAAAAAAATCTATAAAAAATTGGCAGAGTTTTCTTTGTAACTGTAGCATATCCCAATTTTATAATTATACATAAATTCAACACATACAAACACAAAATCAATATACATAATTCCATCATTATATCACCGCTAACAATAAATTTCCCAGAACATACTTCACTATAGTAAAACATGCATGATTTGACTCTAATTTTATAAATAAATATTGCAATAGTAATAAATAAAATTTAAAGATTACTCACCTCCAATATTACTTTTGAAGTCACCCAAAATCAATACCAAATTGGCAACTAAATCAACAACCCTACTAAAAAGTTTAAACAAAAACAAATAAAAATCAATTACATAATTAATTAAACTAATTACATAATCATCAAACAAAATATCAAGCTAGCTAGTTATAGAAAATAAAAAACAAATATCACTAATAATCCAAACATTTCAAGTTCTAACATTGGCAACAACATTACCTATTGAAGCTATATTTAGAAATTTAAATAGCAAGTCACAACAATTTTTAAATTTTACTAATATATATATAATTAATGACATTATATAAAATAACAAAATAAATTAAAAAAATATAACACAAATATACTAAAAAATAAGTATTAAATGCGGAATAATATAAAAAAAAAATTACACAAACAAAGTTTTAAGGTAACAAACCTTCTTTGATGCTCAAAATAACCTCTAAATCAATATTAGCAACTTTAAAACATATATATAATAAACACATTATATCTATAAGAAAAAAAATATGAAAATAATATAGAAAATAAAAAAAAAATCATACAAACAAAGATTTAGTGATTCATACCTTTTTTGAAACTCAAGAACACATTTTAATGTAAGAAAACCAGTCAAAGTCCAATAACAATACCCATTTTCGAACCCTAAAAATACCCACTCCCGAAGTTTTTATTTTCTCCCTCAAAAATAAAAATGGAAGTAATATTTCTGTTTTTAAGTAAGAAAAATGGTTTCAAATGTTAAAAAAAACATAAAAAATGGTATATTTAGTGAAACCCTCGTGGGAGTACGACAACAATAAATGTTTTCTGAGTTTGACATTTGAGATTTTTGCTTCAGAGAGATGAATGAGGCGCGGGAGCTATATATTAAGGGTATTAAAACTATTTTACTTCAGTTCTTATATAAAAACCGAAGTAGAAATGGTATTTTCTACTTCGGTAACCGAAGTAGAAAGTACATTTTCTACTTAGAAAATACCCTTTCTACTTCAGTAAAAGCCTTCAAGGCCGTATTTGGTTTGCTCCACTTTTCACTTCAGTTTTTTCATAAAAACCGAAGTGAAAAGCCCCAATATAGTGTACAAACCAAACATGACTCTTGTCTATTTTCTATTTTAACTTCATTTTTTTAAGAAACCGAGGTAATAACATTTTTTTATGGACTATCATTCCCAAAAGCGAAGTAAAAACTCAGTGAAAGACTTTTACTTTAGTTTTTTTTATATTCTATGCGTAAAAAACAAATTAAAAGCCTATATTTCTATATTTCTAGTAGTTGGGACATAAAAAATGACTAACATAAGCCGAAAAGGAAAAAAAGTAATGAAATACTTTTTTATTTAACCAAGTAGGCAACTAATTATATTTATCAAGGACAATTGGTGACGAATAATAAAGAAAAAATTAAAAGGTTGTTGGACCAAGAATTAATTTATATATATATATATATATATGGATGAGTGGTTTAATTTTTGTTAATATGTGAAAATCAGCGGCGGGACGGCTATCTCTTTCGTAATTGAGAAATTCAGAAGAAAATGGGTTAATAAAATAATGTATCATCCACGTAGATCTGAACTTACTAATTTCTAGTGTCTAAACCATATATGTCTCTGTATGTATATATATTATATTTACCTAATAAATGTGTTCACTTTCTTCAACCCACGCTAACCTAATCATATCATATCATATCATATATTCACATATGAATAAAACAAAAGGGCGTGCATGATGTTTGGTATATATGACAGTAAATCTATTAAAATATGACCTAGTATGAGAAAAACTACGGTGCAGCTATTTCTTTTGGCTGCATACATTGTATTTTTTACCATTATAATTTTTTTTTTATATAATGACCTACATTATTCTTATTTAAAAAAATTTATTTATTTTAAGAAATTTTAAATAATTAAAAATACTAAAATAAAGTTTAAATAGTTGAATTTTAGAGGTGTATATAAAAAAATAAATATACGTAAAATAAATTATTTGAATCTTATTTTTCTCACTATAAATTATTTAAAATATTTTAAAAATTTACAAAATATCTTAAATAACTAAAAAAAAATTGCATCTTAATCCTACCCTATATTTATATATAAGTTTTTATACCATTCAAAAAGAAAAAAAAAATTGAGATATTGATGGTGGGTCGCATCTTGGGTCAGACTTATGAATTCAATAAGTTTACGTAACAATAATATGGTATGCAAGATATTGATTATTAATTTTAAATAGAAATGGAAAGTTGCTAGCTTTCATATTTTATTGAAAGTAAAAAAATAAATAATTAAAAGGACTATAATTTTTGTTTTTCTTATGGAAAAAAATAGAAAACAAGAAAATCCACTAGAAAGATGGTGAGTGCTTCATTTGATACGTGTATGGTGAAAAATACCACATTATATATATATATATATATGTATATATATAAAAAGGTTAGAATATTGTTTGTTAGTTTTGTTTGGTACCACAGTAGAACTGGCTTGAGCTGGCATGGGTGTCATCTTTGCCTTTACATGGAGTCCCATAAAGAAGTGAGTACTACTAATTATTATTAGTACATGGAATTCTATTCAAATGCATGCCTGAAAAGTGTACAAATTTGTAGATTCTTTATGAGAAGGAGCCTTTTCTTGGCCTAGAACAAGGCCTTTTACAATGATGGTGTTTGCAATTTTTGGGATATCCCTTGGTTAAAATAAAATAAAAAAGTCAAGTATAA
This sequence comes from Humulus lupulus, assembly GCF_963169125.1. Lineage (NCBI taxonomy): Eukaryota > Viridiplantae > Streptophyta > Magnoliopsida > Rosales > Cannabaceae > Humulus > Humulus lupulus. The sequence continues at coordinate 33,283,727 of NC_084799.1, forward strand.
TGATGCTTAAAATTAAGGATCTAAATCCCATTATATGTATGAGCATACGACCCAGAATTTGAGACTTCTTTTTTAGAAGAGTTGATAATAAAAATATATAGAAATGCCCTTAAATGCATGAATGAATCATTGGAATTTGGAAGTAGGTATTTGGACTCACTCACACTCACTTGCTAAATGGGTTTTTCAAATTTTGAGCCTAATGGCATTCTATTCATCAATAGGATGAGATTATTGGATTCTAATATATACCAAGTCGATTCAACGGCAATAATTATCATTGAAAAAAAATGATTAAAATAACATAGGGAAACCGTCTTTTAAGATCGATTATAATGGCAATAATAATAAGAAGAAGAATTAGTATTGGTATATAACTATAAAATACTCCATATATGTGGAACCACTTATAAATGCAACCCACCAAATGTCCTAGTTGTCGGGACTATGGAGCCAACAATCACGGTGGACTCAACTCAACAAAGATAATCCTTTATCAATGAATTGAATGCCATCTCTGTCTTTCTTTCTTTTTATCTTTATTTATATATATATATATATATATACACACACACACGCGCGCGCGGGGACAACTACGGTGTTGACAGTTTTTTATCAACGCTAGTACTGACAAAAGTTAGTTTCGGCATATGAATAGTTATAAATTTCAATTTTTTATTATGAGAGTATATATTGTAGTCATTTAGAATATCCTACAAAGTTTCAAGAAATTTTAAATAATTTACGGTGTCAAAAACAATATTCAAACAAATTGTTGCATGCGTGCACTCAAAAACAGACACGCATGGAAAATTCGATTATTTGAACATTATTTTCAGCACCATAAATTATCCAAAATTTATTGAAAATTTGTGAGATATTCTAAATGATTACAATATACACTATGACAGTAAAAAATTAAATTTTATAATTATGCACATGCCAAAACCAACTTTTATTAACGCTGCAAACACCGTTGCATTTCCCAATATATATATATATATTAAAGTTGTATATGATATATTATATCTTTGTGTTTCGGCCAAGAAATTGAAATTAAAAAAGTTCACTCTCTCATAGAATTCCTTCCCCGAAAGAAGAGACAAGATGTGATTGTTGTTGCCTTGTTGGTTCCTTTTCTAAAGATTTTTAGTATCCAAATTACACATTTTTGTCATACTACCTAAAATTTGATAATCATTATGTATTGAAATGTATTTGTCTTTCTACTTTGATAAATCATCGTCTATTTGAATAAATATATGGAGTAAATTTAAGAAAATAGCTTATTTGTCAAATTTATAGTGGTTGAAAAAAAAACATATAATTTTGTTCAAAATTTAGCTTCAATTATTATAGCACTCCCAACAAATGAGGTATATAATCTTTAAAATTTAGCTCAAAACCATTAAAAACGACCTACAACAAATGCGCTAAACTAACACTCTATTTTACATATACCTCTACATGTAGCTAAGAGCACTTTCAATGCATGGTTTACTCTATTTTTTAAAATACATAACTAACACCCTACTTTTTTTTTTTATTTTACACAAACATTTACACTACACCATCCACCCACTTCTTTATTTATTCGCTATATTTTTTCTACATCATTAAATATTATTTTTTTAATGATTAAAATACTAAAAAAAATGAGAGAGAGAAAAAGAAAGAAGAATAAAATATAATTAAAATGGAAAGAGAAAGAGAAATAAAGAAAAAATAATTAAATATTTTTAGCTCAATTATAATTGTTTCTAAATGTTGAGTAATATTATTCATTAAGGTAAAAAAAAGTAAAATAACTCAATTTTAGCTCATCTATTGAAATCTCATTTTTACAAATTTTTATATATATTTTAGAGAATAAATTATTTTACCTCATTCATTGAGAGTGCTCTAAATATAGTTAAGAGCAATCACAAGAGCTCATTCACTCTATCCTTCAAAATATATCACTAAAACATCATTATCTTTATTTTACATCAAATTTTTACAGTACGCCATATATCAAATTCTCTATATTATTTTTACATTATTTAAATATTATATTTTTAGACATTTTTATTAATTAAAATAATGGAAATAAATAAAAAAAACTAATAAATTTGGAGAGAGAAAGAAAGAAAAGTAAATATAAAAAATAGAAATAATATTTAAAGAAGCTCTAAAAAAATCTATAAATGTAGAGATTGAAATACAAAATGTAAAGGAGCTCCAAAGTGGAACATTGATATAAAGGAGCTATTGGAGAGTGGTTCTTTTTAGTAATAGCAAAGCAAAGAAAGAAAGAAATAAATCTTTGTATTGAATTAATGAGAAAAATATTATAGAGTACTTTATATACTACTTACTACATGTAAAACTAACTAATGAGAGCTCAGTAGGACTAACGGATTATTACAATCTGCTCCTGAGAGGTAACGTGTGAAGTTTTGATAAGCTCAGATTGTATCTTCTCCCTCACCAAATGACAATCTATTTCTACATGCTCTGTCCTCTCATGGAAAATCGAATTTGCAGCAATATGTAAAGCCACTTGATTGTCACAATAAAGATCTACAAGTTGTTCATGAACTTGCTTCAACTTTTTCAGCACATAAACCGACCAAACAACTTTGCAAGTTGCATTTATCATTGCCCTATATCTAGCTTTAGCCATGGACCTCGAAAATGTTTGTTGTTTCTTACTTTTCCAAGATATCAATGAGTTCCCAAGGAAAACACAAAAACTAGTTGTCGACTTTCTAGTATCCTCACGTGCTCCCCAATCCAAATCTGTGTAGGCCTTGAGCTTAACTTCAGAACTTGCAGAAATGAAAATGCCTAAGCCTGGACTCTCTTTGACATATTGTAGCAACCTTTGGGCAACTTTCAGATGAGGAACTCGTGGTGCAGAAAGAAATTGGCTTAACTTGTTGACTGAGTAAGACAGATCTGGTCTAGTTATAGTCAACTATTGCAACTTCCCAATGATTTGTCTAAACAGTTGAGGACTATCTAGTGCTTCACTAGACTCTTGACTTAACTTCAAGTTTGGTTACTGACTTACATCCCAAATAACCAAAATCCTCCAAAATTTGTAGATCATAGAGTCTTTGAGAAATAAAAATTCCTTTAGGTCATAGAGCCACTTCTAAGCGAAGAAAATAACACAAGTTGCCTAGATCTTTTAGCTTGAACCAAGCATTTAGTCTAGACTTTAAAGCTTCCACTTCAGCTATATTATTACTTGCTTGTAATGACCCAACTATTTCTAAGACATTGGACTATTAAAACTACTAGACTTAGCACTACTTTGAAGAAAACATACATAAGAAATAATAATAACTTTATTAAAATTCCAAAGTAAATATTACAAAATAGAATGTAAAATATGGTATGGGTACCCATTATTTAAAACATAAAAACATTGTTTGATAAAACATAAAACATAAACTTTAAATACTAATTGCGGAATTATATCAAAACATAATTTAAAAGACTAAAATAAACGTCATCCTCGATCGACATGCAGTCCACTCAGTCCGTTCATCCTCAACACACATGCCAAGCTTCCAAGAATTCTTCCGCCCTCCATATTTAATTTCCCGCATCACACTAAAAATAAAGGAATGAGCCTAATGCCCAGCAAAGAAAACCTACTAAAAACATACATCACATACATGAGCATAAAACTACATCATATACTATAAAACATAATACTATAAAAAAAAACATACATAATAAATCATAAGCATACACTAAAAACATATAACTATAAAATTATATATCATAAACATAAACATATGAACATATGACTATAAAGACGTATACCATATAGGACTAATTTATTAATGGCCATTAAGACATGTGATAAATCATCTACGTCCCCTGTCTAATATCTGAGGTAGGTTAGATCACATGATAGTATATGATAACCCATCTAGGTCCCCTGTCTAATATCTGAGGTAGGGTAAATCATAACTATAAACATAAAAATGATAAACACTAGGGCACTAAGCAACTATGAGCCCTAGATAAACATAACATAGCGTACTATAGCATAAACATATTATACATAAACATACACATAAGCATATAGAAACTATCATATTTTCCTTACCAAAACTGGGATATTTGAGAACAAATGCGGGACTTGGAACACTCCTAAAACCAACAATAAAAATGGTGAGTATTTCTAAAGGGAAAGGATTAAAATATTGGAACTAAACCACCAAGAGAAAACTTACCGAAAAGACACCTTAAGTTCAAAGAACTTAAAAACCTAACCACAAAACCATAACAAAAGTTAAAACCTGAATATAAACTAAAAAGACTAAGGAATCAAACAGGATTGAACTTAAGAATAAGGGTACCTTTGTTGAGCTTATAGATTGGCCTAACTCCAATACCGAAATACTCTAATCTTACTTCCCAGGTGTTTGGTAAAGCTTAAGAATAGTAAAGCTTTTTCTTTCCCAACCCAAGTGTATCACTCTTATGTCTTACTAATACCTTGGAGTCTGATCACAGCTAAAGAATAAGAGAAAGGGCTGGGTGCTAGGTCCTATTTATAGAGTTCTAGGAATAAAGATCTTCTTTTTGGCTTTGAATAAAAATAATGAATTTAATTTAAAATGTTTTAATATTCTTCAGTCAAAGGCTTAGGAATTGGTCAAATTGTTCAGAGAGAGGTTGAAGGAGTCAAAGCTTGATTTTTAAAATTAAAAACAAAAATAATAAAAACAAATAGAATCCTAACTTCTAACTCCCTAAATCTCGTAACTCTAAACTTACATGTAGTAAAATCAACATAACTGGAGTTGTAGGACTCCGATTTAGACCATCTTTATACCATTAGAAAGATAATTAATTATCTACAACTTTCTAGAAATACTATTTATCGAAATTCATAAGTCAAAAATAGGTCGGAAGTTACAATACCCTAAAGTTACGAAAAATCTATTTAATTATCTAAATAACAACCTAATCCACAAATAAATAAATAAAATTGTGACAAATGTCATGCTCCTAACAGATTCTGGTGAAGACTAAGTATTATATTTCCCTTATTTTATCATTAAAATAATAATTTCTTAATAATCATGCATATGACAAGTGTCATAATCCTATTGGCTCTATCTAAACCTTAGGAATAACCATGCTCATGACAAGTGTCATATTCTTATTGGCTCTATCTAAACCTTAGGTTATAATAATTATCATATTAATAACCAGCAATATTAATCAAACCTTATGTTATAATTAATATTCTTAAACTATAGGTTAAACTTATAAAATCCATAACTATTGCTAGGAGTTTCCAACTAAGTCCTGGTTTGAACCAAAATCCACGAAATCTAACATACTACTGTTACACCCAGATTTCGAGCCCTAAGAATTGTGATCTCGAAAGCTGGATTCGTTAGGAATGGGCTCGTAATGTCTGGAACACGTGTCCGCAACCTAGGCACAGGACCTACAAGCAGCGGGCAGCCTCAAAGATGGTAGCCTCGAAACCATTACAAGCTCGAAAGAAAGACATCAAAACACGTCTGTTCTCAGATGGCCTCGGATCAGGGGCTCCGAGCCTGACATAAGTATGAGCTCGAAGTCGCATGATCTCCGGGAAATGTCATAGCTCGAAAGTCAGTAAGAGACCTGGGTGGGAATAGCACTGACAATATAGATTGATAACTCTGAATATCCTAGTGAGTCATTTTGGAGAGACGCGGTCTACATTGATTGTTGTAAATCCCCTATAATAAAGGGATATTTATTATTCAGTTATATGCCCCCTGATCTTCAGGGGACGTTTCCTTGTATATAGGATTACAAGCTTTTAATGCCATTAAATTTATTTACATATACAGAATAACTTCCCGAAATATGTGGGATAGTATTATGAAATTTCCTTTATAAATAGAGAAGTCATGTACCATTGAAAGGGACCGAATTTTTGTGATCTTGAGAGAAACTCTGGAGAATTCATTATTAAAGAATTTCCAGAAATCATCTTAAGTTTTAATAACAAAGACTCGTGGATTAGGCAGAGTTAACTGTTGAACCACGTGTGTTATCATATTTTTCTTGGCCATAACCAATTATTGTTTTCGTGCTCTTATTTCACTGTTGACGAAAAACAGCGTCAACAACTACAAACTAATACTAGATATTGCTACTACTACTACTACTATCTAACTAGCTAAGTAAAATTCTGGGACTCTACATTGCTATAATCACATCATCAAAATATACTAAGAGAGCAATGAAACCTTTTTTAGAGTGGCGAATCAAGGAGTGATCTGTTGCAGAATGTAAGAACCCTTCTTGAGTTAAAGCTGTATAAAACTTTTGAAACCACTACTGCGATGCTTGTTTCAAACCGTATAAGGAATTTTGAGGATTACATACATGATTAGATGGTAACTCCCCCTTAGGACTATACCCTTGAGGTAGAGTCATTTACACATCTTCATCCAAATCACCATGTGTAAAAACATTATTTACATCCAATTGATGTAAATACCAACCATTGATAGTAGCAATGGCAATAACAAGTTTGACAGTAACAAGCTTAGCAACAGGCACAAAGGTGTTATTATAATCGATTCCATCTTGTTGAGTATATCCTCTAGCAGTAAGTCGAGCCTTATAACACTCTATGGAACTATCTGCATGACGCTTGATCTTATAGACCCATTTACAGCCGATGATGTGTTTGTTGGGAGGAAGACTAACAACAATCCAAATCTTGTTCCTTTCAAGAGCAGCAAGCTCTTCAACCATGGCCAAATCCCACTCGGCTATCCCAATTGCTTGAGAAAAATGTTTAGGTTCACTGCAACTAGAAATAGCAAGAACACGTGCTTTGAATGTGGGAGACAATCGACTATAAGTAAGAACTTGTGAAAGAGGATGTTGAGTAACTTGTGAAATGGCCTGTGAAGAAATCACTACAACAAAAAAAGGCCATTTGCGTCAGTTTATAATTGCCACAATTAAGTTTTTACGTCAGTTTGATATGTGACACAATTTTCCATGACGCAAACCAGAGTGTCATTTGCGTCAGTGGGGCACTGCCACAAATGCCAGTTTGTGACAGTGCCCCACTGACGCAAATGACACTCTGGTTTGCGTTAGTGGGGCACTGCCACAAATGTTAAAAATGAGTATTTTTTGCGTTAGTTGGGCACTGTCACATAAAGTATTAACCAGGGAAATTGCAAATGTCTATGTCAATTTCCCTAGCCTATTTTGATAAAAAAAAGTCAACACCAAAAACAGAAAAACAGCAACAGAAACAGAAAAACAACAGTATAAATTTGTTTAAACATTTATCTAGAGTTAACATTTGTGATCAAAACTATAAAAGTAATTCAGATATCAAAGTTAATATATGTACTCTTGTGTTCTAAATTTTTAAGTATTAAACCTACTTAAACTAAAATTTCATCACCAACTTGTTCATTTGCTAATTGAGATATGCCATAATTGATTTAGTCCACTCATCCCGTATCTCGTTGATTTCGCCAGCCGAATATGGACTCGTATTCGTAAACTAATTAGAAAATATTTAAAATAATAAGTTAGAAATCATCCAAATAAAATTATGAATGATAGTTTAAATGAAAATTAAAAAGTAAAACAATACATCATTTTTCAAGTAGGCCTTCGGTCTAGGCTGTGAAATCAAGTCTCTAGCAAATTTCATAATGTAAAAGCCACACTCGGTTGGCCCAGTCTGTTTTTTGACACTATTACAATATAGTTATCCAAATTTAAGTATTATATTTAGTAAGTGTACGCCGTGGTTTTCCCACGGGCTGATTAGCAGGCCGAGCTACGGACTAATCACGATTAGCCCATTAACATCTCCAAAAACCAGAGCTCCCGTTTCGAGGTCGTACCCTATTAGCTCGAGCAATCCCTGAGGACTCGCCAAGGTTGCCCAGGACTGGGGGAAGGAGTCCGAAGGCCGAAGGTCGGGTCAGGGGTGCAGATCGTGGTACGAGCTGATCATGGATCTCTGACCCTTTATAAAGTCAACACACGCAAGATAAACGTGCCTATATCTGACATCATGTGTCCGATAGCTCCCTTACTTTTCGGACACGCAGCAGGAACGTGCGTATTCAGACACCCACAGCTGGGTTAGGCCGTGCGGCCCATTATCTCCTTACCTATCGACTTGACCATTCTTATGTGTCAGGTTTAGGAATTAATCATGAATGTCACAGAGTTGACATGACAAATAAGAAGGTCACGGGATGACCTCCTTACCAACTTCCAGGTGCCTTCTCCTATAAATATGGAGACCCTGGGAGTTGATAAGGGTTGGAAAAAATAGTATCTGGAGAGATATATACTTTGTAACCAAATACCCAGAATATATCAATAATATTGACTAGTGGAGTAGAAGGATTTTAACCTTTGAACCACTTAAAAACGTGTCTTGAGTCACCTAGTTCATCCTCTAAGATTTCATATCTGTGACGGTTCTACTTTCAGCACTAATCCCTTTCTCTTCTTCTCTTAATTATCTGTTGGCGAAGAACCGCGTCAGCCCAGGGGATGGACGAGGAGAGGATCTAATCCGGAGCAGCCGCGGGTCCTTCCGGTCAAGGTAACCCTTATTTGCTTCAGAATGTAGAAAGGGCCACTGCGGACCCCCGGCTGGTTAGGTTCAATCCTAGGCAGATCGTTCATCGTCACCGAAGGGACCCGGACCTGAACACACTCCTGCTCCATTGTGTTGATCAGCTCGTGCTGGATCACCAAGAGAGCCAGCCTAGGGGTACCGTAATAGTAGATAACACCCTAGCTTTTAGGTCGATCATTTTTTAGGAGTATGGGACCAACTTACGCACGTGGCCATCACTCCAGAGGGGCATCTATGCTCCGGGGCTTAGGTAGTATGTAGAAGAGTCTAGCCCCGAGCCAGAACCGAACCCAGAACTTGCGCCTGTTCGGGAAATAATCGTCTTAGGTTCTTCCAGCTCGGGGGGTAGGGCTCCCTTAGTATTCGTATACTTTTTGCCTTTAACCTTTTGCTTTTATTTCTGCCTGATAGCTAACTTGTAGCAAAGGCGTTTAGGAACAACCCAAGCTGAAGCCCTAGAAGAAGAAGTGGCCCGGCTAAAAAAGTGTGGCTTTATCCGCGAAGCCAAATTTCCGATTTGGGTCGCCAACCCCGTGCTAGTTCCAAAGCCCAACAGGAAATGGTGGACCTGTATTGACTTCTCCGACCTGAATAAAGCCTGCCCCAAGGATTGCTTTCCATTGCCAAGGATCGATCAGCTGGTGGATGCTACGGCGGGGCACGAGCTCATGTCCTTCATGGATGCATACTCAGGCTACAATCAGATCGCGATGAATCCAGCAGACCAAGAACATGCCAGCTTCATGACCCCAACGAATTTCTATTGCTACAAGGTCATGCCGTTTGGCCTTAAGAATGCCGGAGTTACCTACTAGAGGCTAGTAAACAGAATGTTCGCGGACCAGATCGGAAAGAACATGGAAGTGTATGTTGATGACATGCTCGTCAAGTCAAAGACTGCCGACAACCATGTTTCCGACCTGGAAGAATGTTTCAAAATACTACGGGAATACGGCATGAGGCTCAATCCTCAGAAATGCACGTTCGGTGTCGCATCGGGGAAATTCTTGGGGTTCATAGTCAATACCCGGGGAATCGAGGCGAACCCCGACAAAATCAGGTCACTGCTCGAGCTTCCTTCCCCCAGGTCGCGGAAAGATGTCCAAGGCCTCACAGGAAGAGTGGCAGCACTCAACCGGTTCATTTCCAAGTCAACCGACAAGTGTTTGCCCTTCTACAACCTGCTCCGAGGAAACAAGAAATTTGAGTGGACAGTAGAGTGCGAAAGCGCATTCCTCGATTTGAAGGTGCATCTGGCTGAACCGCCTGTGCTGTCCAAGCCCAGGGCAGGAGAGCCTCTTTTCCTCTACATGGCTGTCACTGAGGATGCAGCTAGCGCCGTGCTAGTACGAGAAGAGGAGCAAGTTCAAAAGCCAGTCTACTACATCAGCAAGAGACTCCTAGGAGCGGAATCACGGTACCCACTGATGGAAAAATTGGCGTTTTGCCTAATCACAGCCTCGTGAAAGCTCAGACCGTATTTCCAGTCCCACTCGGTACACGTCATGACCGATCAGCCTTTAAGGCAGGTTTTGCAAAAGCCTGAAGCATCGGGACGTTTGTTAAAGTGGGCGGTCGAACTCAGTCAGTTCTAGATTTTCTATACTCCACGAACTACCATAAAAAGTCAGGCGTTGGCTGACTTCGTGGCGGAGTGCACAGGATTCCAGGAGGATCCATCAGAAGGCCTACTTTAAGTCGCCTCGCCACATTCGTCGTGGAAGATATTCGTTGATGGTTCATCTAACGAGAACGGTTACGGGGCCGGAATCATTCTAATATCCCCCGAGGGACATAGATTCCACTTGGCGCTAAGGTTCGGGTTCAAGGCGTCTGACAACGAGGCAGAGTACGAAGCTTTGTTAGTTGGGCTGAGGGTAGCTAAGGAGTTAAAAGCGAGCTCCGTCCAGTGCTTCAGTGACTCCCAGCTTGTGGTAAACCAGGTTCTGGGCGAATATCAAGCGCGGGGACCCAAGATGGCCACCTATCTGGCAAAGGTAAAAACTGAGCTGTCCGCATATGAGCGAGGATCGATCGAGCAGATACCTCGGGAACAGAACGCCAACGCAGATGCTCTCGCCAAACTCGCCACCTCGGGAGAAACAAAAACCCTTGGGTTGGTGCCAATAGAATTCTTGAAAGAACCAAGTATAGAAGGAGATCGGGCAGAGGTCGAGATGATTGAGGCTAGCCCGACCTGGATGACTCCCGTCATTGAGTATCTCACCGAGGGAAAGTTGCCCGAGGAACGTAACGATGCGCGGCGAATCTTGTATCAAGCTCCGAGGTATACGCTGGTCGATGGTGTGTTGTACCGACGTGGGCATTCCCTACCTCTCCTCCGGTGCGTTCATCCAGGTGAGGCACAGGCCATCCTGCGGGAAATTTACGAAGGATTCTGCGGAGACCATGGGGGGCAGAGCCTGGCCTTAAAGGTTCTCAGGCAAGGTTATTACTGGCCAACTCTGTCCAAAGACTCGATTTCATATGTGAAAAAGTGCGACAAGTGCCAGCGATTCGCTGTGGTTGCCCGAGCTCCTCCAGTCAAACTAAACATGATCTCGGCCCCTTGGCCATTCGCCGTTTGGGGGATAGATTTAGTAGGCACCCTGCCTACCGGGAAGGGCGGGGTCTGTTACGCCGTGGTAGCCATCGACTACTTTACTAAGTGGGCCGAGGCAGAGCCGTTGGCAACAATAACATCGAAGAAGGTACTCAACTTTGTGGTTAAAAGCATCATCTGTCGATTCGGCCTGCCGAAGAAAATTGTCTCCGACAACGGCACCCAGTTCGACAGCGACCTGTTCACCAAATTTTGTGAAAGGCACGGAATTTTGAAAAGCTTCTCCTCTGTGGCCTATCCTCAGGCAAACGACCAGGTCGAAGCTGTCAACAAGACTCTAAAGGCGAGCCTCAATAAAAGATTAGATGAGGCAAAGGGGGTCTGGCCAGAACAGCTCCCCCAGGTCCTGTGGGCAGAGCGGACCTCGCATCGGACTCCTACAGGTCACACTCCTTTCTCCCTAACCTTTGGGAGTGAAGCAGTCCTCCCCGTGGAAGTTAAAGTTCTGTCGCATAGAGTTCAGTCCTACGACCAAGATAGGAACCACGAGCTCCTATGCCATTCCCTAGACCTTATCGATGAAAGGCGAGAGGATTCGCAACTCCAGCTCGCCCACTACCAGCAAAAGATCACTCGCTACTTCAACACTAAAGTCAAAAAACGTACCTTTAGCGTTGGCGATTTGGTCCTAAGGAGAGTTTTCCTGGCCCGGAAAGATCCCAAAGATGGAGTCTTGGTACCGAACTGGGAAGGACCGTACCAGGTCATTGAAGTCATCAAGGAAGGAACTTATAAGTTAGCTCGACTTGATGGAGCGGCAGTCCCACGGACTTGGAACGCCATCCACTTAAAGGAATATTATCAATGACCCACTTGTAAGGCCTGGAAGGCCACTTTTTATGTATTAATAAAAATCAAGTTTTTCTTTTTATTTGCAAGTGTAATCTTAAAGTAACCACGAAAGACCTTTTCCCAGTTACTTGGGGGCATATGGTACCTGGATATAACCAGGTCTCCTTAACGACTTGGATGTTGATTCTTATCTATGTATAAGGGTTAATGTGAACTAAGTCCTATCCTGGTTTTAACCGGGTCATATAACTTAGAAGTTAACTTAAATTTATTGATCGTGGTTCTTCTTGAAGAGCTCGAGATATGGATAAAAGTTGACACGAACTAAGTTTTCAAAATAAGCTCCTGGTTTTAACCGGGTCATATAACTTAGAAGCTAACTTAAATTTATTGATCGTGGTTCTTCTTGAAGATCTCGAGATATGGATAAAAGTTGACACGAACTAAGTTTTCAAAATAAGCTCCTGGTTTTAACCGGGTCATAAAACTTAGAAGTTAACTTAAATTTATTGATCGTGGTTCTTCTTAAAGAGCTCGAGATATGGATAAAAGTTGACACGACCTAAGTTTTCAAAATAAGCTCCTGGTTTTAACCGGGTCATAAAACTTAGAAGTTAACTTAAATTTATGGATCGTGGTTCTTCTTAAAGAGCTCGAGATATGGATAAAAGTTGACACGAACTAAGTTTTCAAAATAAGCTCCTGGTTTTAACCAGGTTATAAAAATTAGAAGTTAACTTAAATTTATGGATCGTGGTTCTTCTTAAAGGGCTCGGGATATAAATAACGGTTAACACGAACTAAGTTTATCAAAAAAAGAAGAAGAAGTGTATTGTAGCCAAAAGCATGAAGAAATATATAAGTTAAAATTGCAAGGCAAATTGTCTCGAGGTAAAAATACCTCGTGCTAAGGATTACACAAAATACTTCAAAATAAAAAAAGAGAAGAGAAAGCGCCTTAAGCCCCGTCAGTCGGCCCCTTGGAGGTCGCGGTCTCACCCTGCTCCGCCGCGCCAGAGGCTTCCCCAGTCTCCGAGGGCGGCACCTCTTTGTCAAGGCGGGCTTGGAACTTCACCAACAAACGCGCCCAGAGACTCGGCGACATGAAAGAGAAGTCAGCCTATGGGTTGTGGGCCCAGCAACGATAGAACAGTTCCTGCATGGACTGTTCCGAGGTGGTCTGTTCGGCTTCAAGAGCGGCCTGGGCCTCGGTCTTCGCTGCCTCGAGGTCTGTTCGCGAGGTGGCAAGGGATGCCTCAAGCTCTTGGACCTTTGAGCGGGTCCTCTCTAACTCGGCCTTCGAGGTCGCCAGCGCATCTTTCACCGCCTGAGCCTCCTGAAGAGCGGCCTGGTGCTCAGCCCTCATCTCCTCGAGCTGAGCTCTGGTCCTGGTGATACCTCGGTGTACGGCAGCGATGCCCTGCGAGAAATGAAAGATAAATTGGCTAAGTGGAAAAATAAGGCGGTGTGTGAGGGTTAAAGCTTTAAAAGGATGGGGCAGCTTACCGTTAGGGTCATGTCCATCGAAGACTCTATTACATGGACCGGGCTCATTGTCTCAATGGCCCGGAGCTCCTTCTCTTTGAACTTGTAGAAATGGTTGACGGCGTAGCTCGCCGACTCATACACCGTCCCCCGGAAGGCTTCTGGGATCTCCTCCAGATCCTGGGGATCGACCGGGATGCGTACGTCAGGGACCACTGCAGCCGGAACCTCGACCTCCATTCCTACGTCCTGGGTGGCTGATGGAGATCGCTGGGGCAGCGGGGGCATGTGTCCTGCTCTGGCAATAGGAAGAATTGCCCCCTCGACCTGGGATGATGGGGTTTTTTCCTTCTCCTTTGCTGAAGATTTAGTGGAGCCCCCAGCCGTGCTCTTGGATCCTCGGAGCCTTTTCAATCTTGGCCCTGCTGGGGGATTCCCCCCGAAGACTATGCCCCGCAGGCTATCCTCGGGCTGAGACATCTCCTCTGCCAAAAACAAAGAACATGGTTATTACAAGTTAGCTATCAGGCAGAAATAAAAGCAAAAGGTTAAAGGCAAAAATTATACGAATACTAAGGGAGCCCTACCCCCCGAGCTGGAAGAACCTAAGACGATTATTTCCCGAACAGGCGCAAGTTCTGGGTTCGGTTCTGGCTCGGGGCTAGACTCTTCTACATACTGCCTAAGCCCCGGAGCATAGATGCCCCTCTGGAGTGATGGCCACGTGCGTAAGTTGGTCCCATACTCCTAAAAAATGATCGACCTAAAAGCTAGGGTGTTATCTACTACTACGGTACCCCTAGGCCGGCTCTCTTGGTGATCCAGCACGAGCCGGTCAACACAATGGAGCAGGAGTGTGTTCAGGTCCGGGTCCCTTCGGTGACGATGAACGATCTGCCTAGGATTGAACCTAACCAGCCGGGGGTCTGCAGTGGCCCTATCTACATTCATAAGCAAATAAGGGTTACCTTGACCGGAAGGACCCGCGGCTGCTCCAGATTGGATCCTCTCCTCGTCCATCCCCTGGGCGACCTCCAAGGTCCTCTTCCTATTCCTCACAAGCGGAACTTCAGCCGCCTCGTCCTCCTCGTCTCCCTTTGCCGCGACTTCCTCCACGACGATAGGTCTGTTGTTGCGGGCTGGGGGCGGCCCCCGGGGCCTCTTCAGGTTCAGAGTCTGATTTGGGAAAATCAGTTTGCAGAACACCATCGTCTCGTCCGTCACGAGCACGCGATAATCCTTTTCACTAGGGGGCAAGCCCGCCAGTGTTTCATATTGGTCCCCGAGGGTCACAGACTTTTCGGTCCTCGCGTAGATGGCTGCAAGATTGGCTAGAATCAGAGTGGAATACGGGAGGAGCTAAAATAAAATAACACTTAAAAGGCGAGCTAAGATCAGGGTTCACTTACGAGGATGGCTGAAGTAGTGGTGCTCGTAGTTCCGAAACCCAGTTGACATGAAGAACTGGTCCTTGAAGTCATTTGGATGGCTTGGCAGCTCGATGACCGCCGCCATATTAGGAAAATGGGTTAAATAGTAGAACCCGTCGCCTCGCCCCCGCTGGTCCAGGCTGGCTTTTAGGCAAAAGAAGTATAAAATATCCGCAGGAGTAGGGACCTCCCACTCCTGCTTCTTGAATAAGTACCTCAACCCTGCCAGCAGACGGTAGGAGTTGGGGGGGAGCTGAAATGAGGCCAACCCCATATAGTTCAAGAAATCAGCGAAGTACTGATCCAGGGGAAGGAAGGCCCCTTCCTTGAAGTGTTCACCGCTCCAAGCCGCGAACGATTCGTCGAGCGGCGTGCAGCTCCGCTCGCCCTCCGTAGTAGGTCGGGCAATAACGGAGGCTTTCCCCAGTGGAATGTTGTGGGTGAGGAAGAGTTTGTTGATCTTCGCCTGGTCGGTTATCTTTGAGACGATTCTCTCCGCCTCAAAAAATGCGTCGGGGGCCACCTCGACCTCCTTCTCCACGGCTGGCCCAAAGTGGGGAATCGGCGAGCTGGACATCACCGCCTTTCCTTTTTCCTGCTGGGAGGCCGAGCTTCCAACGTTCTTCTGAGGGAGGTTCTTTTTTGGAGCCATCTGGTCGCCTAGTGAACACATGAAAACATTTTAGAAAGGCGACCCAAGCAGGAGGAAGAATAATTATTATTTGCACGAGCTGAGGTAAGCCCAGCTAGTGGAAGGTGGAACCACGCGGTTCAGTGAACACGCGCGTATACTCCCAACAGATCCCAGATTACTCGGAATTCGCGTGTCAGGGGGTTCAGAGTAAAATTTTCCTTGGGAGGAAAGTTTCAGTAGGCAAGAATTGCAAAACCGCCCGTGAGGCGTGTTCCCTAAACTCCTACCCAGAAATTGTTCCAGAAAAAGCATCCTGAAACCCATGCTCTAAGGCGATTTCCTACAACAAGTATGCCCTAACCTAAAAAGGGTTGTCACCCTCCATATCCACGCAACCCAGAAAACCCTTGCTTGCAGCTACAGTAATTTTTTTTTTACCTAAGCTACTGTAGCATGTTTTTAAAGTGAACAAGGTCAGGAAACTTACAGTGTATGGCTGGAGGGTAGATGAGAGTGTTGCGCTGGTAGGAGCTTCGTCGGTGTAGTAGCTTCCAAAGCTTCGAAGAAACTCATGCGCCTAAGCTCCTTAAACAATGAAAATGGCAGCGACAAAGTCGAGGGTTTCGTTCTTCTGAAAGTTAGAGAGGGAAAAAGAAAATAGATTTGGAAAATTTTGAATGAAGGGGTGGCCCGTGCGTAGGGTGGCCACCCCCTTTTTATATACGTGAAGAATCACGTGTAGAAGGCTCTTGAATGACCCTAGTGAGGGATCCGAGGCCTTCCACTCGAAATACGAAACGACGGCTGGGCATAGGCTAGGCCATTAAATGCGGTCCTCGTAAGACGCACCGTCACCACCCACGACGTTCCACGTGTCAGACGCCTGCGTAAAGAGTGGAATGCGAAGAGTTTATGGGGAAGTCTAAAAGCCCCTACTGTGGTCTTATATACGACGTCATGTACCACGAGCAGGAGCTTGGGGGGCAGATGTACGCCCTGGTTTTCCCACGGGCTGATTAGCAGGCCGAGCTACGGACTAATCACGATTAGCCCATTAACATCTCCAAAAACCGGAGCTCCCGTTTCGAGGTCGTACCCTATTAGCTCCAGCAATCCCTGAGGACTCGCCAAGGTTGCCCAGGACTGGGTGTAGGAATCTGAAGGTCGAAGATCGGGTCAAGGGAGAAGCTCGTGGCACGAGCTGTGTATGGGGCTCTGACCCTCCGTAAAGTCAACACACGCAAGATAAACGTGCCTATATCTGACATCACGTGTCTGATATCTCCCTGACTTTTCAGACACGCAGCTGGAACGTGCGTATTCAGACAGCCACAGCTGGGTTGGGCCGTGCGGCCCATTATCTCCTTACCTATCGACTTGACCATTCTTATGTGTCAGGTTTAGGAATTAATCATGAATGTCACAGAGTTGACATGACAAATAAGAAGGTCACGGGATGACCTCCTTACCAACTTCCTGGTGCCTTCTCCTATAAATATGGAGACCCTGGGAGTTGATAAGAGTTGGAAAAAATAGTATCTGGAGAGATATATACTTTGTAACCAAATACCCAGAATATATCAATAATATTGACTAGTGGAGTAGAAGGATTTTAACCTTTGAACCACTTAAAAACGTGTCTTGAGTCACCTAGTTCATCCTTTAAGATTTCAAATCTGTGACGGTTCTACTTTCAGCACTAATCCCTTTCTCTTTTTCTCTTAATTATCTGTTGGCGAAGAACCGCGTCAACAGTAAGTTATTATAATAGAAATATGTCAAAAAGTTGAATACGATAAGTAATATAATTTACTTACCTTAGGAACACAAACTTTTAGATTGATTGACTCTTTTAGTCTTTGGTGTGTATCATATTGATCCAACGCCCTGCACACAATATTAATATTTACCCATATATGAGTTTGAAATAAAATCATAAATTAATTAAGTAATATGAAAAACTTACATGATAATTATCTCCTTGATTTCCGGACGAAAATGTGAGCTTACAGGATCCAAAAAAGCTACCGAATGACTGTGTGGCTGAATTAATACTAACATCCAATGAAAGCTACAATAAAAAAACTTGTGTAAGATATTTATCAATAAACAAAATATATGAATATAAAATTAAGTTGACTTACTTGTTGTTCCAAGGACAAATTAGAAACTGTCTCTCTAGCTCCTTCTGTAGAAACCGATCGAAGAGATTTTTAGCACGCATTTCATTGGTTCCTGCATTAGTGGA
Source organism: Humulus lupulus (assembly GCF_963169125.1). Lineage (NCBI taxonomy): Eukaryota > Viridiplantae > Streptophyta > Magnoliopsida > Rosales > Cannabaceae > Humulus > Humulus lupulus. The sequence goes on from NC_084799.1 coordinate 33,301,586, forward strand.
CACTAAGGTGGGATGCATGAAAGTGTACATGTGGTTCAATCCCTTCGTTTGCACCAAATCATCAAGGAAGCTACATATAATTAAAAAAGTTAATAAACTATTAAATTTCAAGTTAAACTAAATAAACTAAAAGATTATAAACACCATTGTACCTCATATATAATGCTAGCTCAATCTGTCTAATCATCTCTTTTTTATCCTTTGGCATTTGTTTCCAATTGTCGATATCTAAATGAAGGGTTGTGCGTGATAGAAGATCGATGGTGCTGTTCATCTTGATCCCCCCTTTTCCCATCGCTCGACCAAAACAATTGTACTCGACCTCATAATGCCGACCCTTACTTCTTGCTTTGAATACATCACTACAGTTCGATTTACCCCTATACTTTTTATCTTGTGTATTTGTTGGTGCGGTTAATCCCCTCAAGACCATTACCATGATCATCAACAAATGGATCGCCCTCTTCATCATACGATGGATCCATAATCAATAAATATGAAATTAAGTAAACACAAATATTATCTGATATAAACTTCACAAAATACATTAAAAAAAATCATAAAATTAATATATATACCTTTAATTATCTACCCACAACCCTTCACCATTCTCGTGTATATAGTCATCATCATTATCAATGGTGACATCAATAGGCGGTGAATCAATGGTAAATGTTTCTTGTTCAAGTATAATGTCATCGCTCCCAGACTCTTTGATTAGATAATCTTTCAGTTGACTTGTTAGGACAACTGACCCTCGAGCATCTACTGGATCACTCACATAAAATACTTGCTTAGCTTGTGACGCCATTATAAAGCGGTCAGATTTATGTCCTATTCGATTTAAGTCCACCAATGTGAATCCTAAGTCATCTGTTTTGACCCCATTATCACTTTTCACCCAATCACACAAGAAGACAGGAATTCGAATAGTCACATAATCTAGTTCCCAAATTTCTTTGATCACCCCATAAAATGTCATATCACAATTTATGAGATTTTTATCTTTGGAACTAGATATTTGAAAAGTCTGGGCGATAATAGTAACACCACTATTTTGTGTCTTTCTAATATTATCACGTTCTATGGTGTTGAATTGAATACCGTGAATATAATAGCATTGATACTTAATTACACTCATTGAAGGACCTCGTGCTATCCATTTTAGTGTTTCAGACACTTTGTTTGTGGTGTTATTCAGAACCTAGAATACAATAAAATAAAACAAAGTATATTAAATTCTAACAAGCTAAAATACAATAACACTCAAACAAGAACAACACAAGTATTTTACCTCATTCTCGAACCAAGTGCTGAAATTTCGATAATGTTCATCTTGTACCCATTTTTTATTCCGAGACTTATTAGGATAAGTAGTCTTGATCCAATTGAAATGTTCTTTTCAAGAAATATCATTTATATCAACAAACAAAATTCATTGCCAATATAATGAAAGAGAAAAATAAGATTGACATGCATATGTATGGGAACTTACTCGATGTATGGTTGAACATCATCAATATTTTGTAAGACTAGGCGATGTGCTTCATCTCTATCAGATTTATTTACTTCAGAAACAACACCACCTCTACCACATTTACTTATTTCAAACTCAATTTTAGAAAAACATAGTCCAATGCTTGCAACACTTGATAAGTATTCTAAGCAGAACTCCATTGCTTCTTCAACGATGTAGGATTCAACTATGCAACCCTCATGTCTACTTTTATTTCTAACATAATCTATTAAAGTTTTCATATACCGTTCAAATGGGTACATCCATCTCAAGTATACTGGTCCACACAATTTTACTGCTCTCACCAAATGAACCATTATGTCAAAAAATGAAGGTGGGAAATACTGCTCCAACTCACACATAGTTATCATGATATTTGTTTGAAGATTGTCCAACTTCGACACATCTACCACTTTACAACAAATAGATTTAAAGAAAAAGCATAATTTGGTAATTGCATATCGAACTTTTTTGGGTAACACAGAACGGATAGCTACCGATAGAAGATGTTCAAGTAGTGTATGATGGTCATGAGACTTCATTCCAACTAAATTCAAAATTTTCATATCTACCAGAGAAGAAATATTTGAAGAATAACCTTCCGGTACTTTCACATTCGACAAAGAATGACATACAATTCGTTTTTCTTTTTTAGACAGGGTATAACACGCAGGTGGTAAATAGGTTCGTCTCTCACCAACCTCTGGTTGTAACTTACTGTGTATACCCATTACTTTTAAATCCAATCGAGCTTTAATTCCATTCTTACTCCGACCAGGAATATTCAGCAATGTACTAATTAAGCTATCCGACACATTTTTCTCAATGTGCATTACATCCAAGTTGTGTCGGAAAACCAAATGCTCCTAATACTCAAGCTAAAAAAAATAGATTTCTTCTTCCAACAACTTGTCGCACCATCTACAACCTCCTTTGTTTTTTCACGTCTAACATTTTTTCTCTTATTTGTATAATTTCTAGGTTTACCGAACTTGCATTGGACTTTGTTCAACTTTGTTAACAATTTTCCTCCAAGTAAAGGTGGTGGAGCCTTTCCAAATTCTGGTTTACCATTAAAGGCATATGTCAAACTTCGAAATTTATGTTTTTCGGATAAGAACTTTCGGTGTCCCATATAATAAATCTTTCTAGAATGTTTTAAATATTCAGAATGAGTCCCTTCTTCATAAATGGGACATACCTTGTACCCTTTCACACTAAATCCAGAAAGATTACCTAAGGCTGGAAAATCATTAATAGTCCACAACAACACTGCTTTAAGATTAATTTTTTTTTATTATAATCATCGTAAGCATTAACCCCCTCATACCACAATGTGCTCAAATCGTCAATTAAAGGCGTTAGGTATACATCAATATCATTTCCAGGTTGTTGAGGACCAGATATCAACAAGGTCAACATGGTAAACTTCCTCTTCATACACAACCATGGCGGTAGATTATAGATGACTAACATTACAGGCCAACAACTATATTTACTACTAAGGGAATTGTGTGGATTAATTTCGTCATCAGAAAGACCCAAACGAATATTCCTCGGTTCATTGCCAAATTCTGGCCATTTAACATCTACTGTTTTCCAAGCTGGCGAGTCAGCTGGATGTCTTAGCTTGCCATCCTTTACTCTATCTTTAGCATGCCAAATAAATTTTTTTGCATGATCATCATTTCGGTACAACCTAACCAAACGAGGTATCAGTGATAGATACCATAAACCTTTGCAGGGACACCTTTTCTAACTGCATCTGAATTTTTTTTCTTTTGCCATCTAGACTCGCCACATGTCGGACATGCAATTGCATCAACAAATCTCTTTCGATATAAGATGTAATCTTTAGGACAAGCATATATTTTTTCATATTGCATGCCTAACGAATACAATGTCTTATATGCTTCATAAAATGAATGCGACATTTCATTACCTTTGGGTAATAATTCTCCTAAAAATGTTAACAGCTCTGTCATTCCCTTATCACTCCACCCATGTTTGGCTTTTAAGTTATACAACCTAAGTAGTGTTGATAATTTAGTGAACCTTGTACAATTAGGGAAAATAGGTTTCTCAACATCTTCTAAGATTGACTGAAATTTAATTGGATCCACATGTGATTCATATTGTGCATCATCAATCATTTCTGCAATATCATCAACTTCGTAATCCACATCAAAATACTTATTATTCTTACATGGTCCCTCATCAGTGACTTTCATTATTTCTCTGTGCAAAAACCATACTTTATAACTTTTGTCTATTCCATTCCTAAATAAGTGGTCTTTTATTTTAAAAATTGGCATCCTCAGAACGTTGCCACACTTAACACATGGATAAGGAATACTATTAGGGGATTGAGTATTTCTTGCACAAAATTCCAAGAAAAACTCAACTCCATTCTTATATTTCACGGATAACCTATCCGCTGACATCCAATCTCTATCCATTGTCAAACTTCACACAAAAAAAAAAAAAAAAACAAAGCAACAAACATTAACAATTAAGTTCGTGGATTGCTTAATTGATAAGTAAATAAAGGAAACAATATGTCCAAAAAAAATTGGGCACCATTTCCCCTATTTCTATCACATTTCCCAAATTTAAAATGTGCATTTATACAGCACATGGTATACACAAAAATATCCAACTAATCAATCAAACATGCATAATTATCAAATTACTAAATCTTAAAAAAAATTAGGCAACATTTCCCCTATTTTTATCATATTTCCCAAAATTTAAATAAACTTATATTCATCACATAAATACAACAAACCAATTAATCAATCAAACATGCATAATTCTCAAATTACTAAATCTTAAAAAAAATTGGACAGCATTTCCCATATTTCTATCATATTTCCCAAAATTTAAATAAACATATATTCATCACATAAATGCAACAAACCAATTAATCAATCAAACATGCATAATTCTTAAATTACTAAATCTTAAAAAAAAAATTGGGCAGCATTTTCCCTATTTCTATCATATTTCCCAAAATTTAAATAAACCCATATTTATCACATAAATACAACAAACTAATTAATCAATCAAACATGCATAATTACAGCCTTATATCACCACAGCACACAGTCCCAGAACCTATCTCCACTATTTTATAATTCGTACATTCTACTAAGTTCAATATCTAAATTATACATTAAGATTTAAAATATTACCTCTAATATAAAATCATCCAAAGCTTGATCTCACCAACAAAGTTGTCAACAAGATACCTACTCAAATATAACAATAAACAAAAAATAATAATAAAAAAGTTGACAAAATATAAAGAAAAATATATTAAAGCTATATTGTAACTAAATAAACAATAAAGTGCTTAAAGAAAACAAATAATTTGTTATATGTACTCATTTATATACTTAAACCCGAAATAATTTTTTTTTTTAAAAAGTTAACAAATCACATAAAGAAAAATCGACTATAAATATCCTAACTAAATCAATAATAAAATATAACTTAAAAAAAAATTAATATAAACATATTTAACCAATTAAACCCAAAATTTAAAAAGTTAACAAAATATAAACAAAAATTTACTAATAATAATCAAACTAAACAATTAATAAAATGAAACTTATACAAAATATATACATTAATATATATACTCATTTACATAAGTAAATTCGAAATTAAATTAAATTAAAAAAATAATCAAAAATAAATAAATTATAATAAAAAAATTTAAAAATAAAATATTAAAATGCAAAGTTTAAACCTAAAACAATTTCATAATCATTAATATAAAACTATCCAAAAATTAAAAATCCAAAATATAGTCAATTTATAAATAAAAAAATCACAAAAATTAAAATTAAATCATAAAAATTAATAAAATTACACTTACCTGTGGTAATTGAGCAATGTGGGTTCTTGAAGTAGAAAACCCCAAAAAACCAAGAAAGTTTATGGGTTTTCAAACTATAATCTTCAAAAATACAAAATCTATACAAAAAATTCAAAAAAAACTATATATAAGTTTCATAAACATATATAAATCATTATTTTTACATTAAAATTGAAAAAAAAATGGATAACAACGTACCAAAATGAGTAAAAGTCGGTTGGGGCGCCGCTGGTTTTTGAAGGATTTACGTTTCTGAAATTTTTAGGTAAAATGGGTCTGTTGGGGACGATGGGGGTTTTGTTTAATATGTGGGTCATTTGCGTCAGTGCCCCACTGACGCAAATGGGCCGTTACCATCAGTGGGGCACTGACGCAAACAGCCCTATTAAACACCGTCAGTGTACGTTATGACGCAATGCCCCTTCATTTGTGGCAGTGCCCAACTGTCACAAATGCTAATTTTTGATCAACAGCGTCAGTCAACTATGTTGACTGACGCATTTGACTGACACAATTGCCCTTTTTTGTAGTAGTGAATAGAAAGAGCATTAGCAAATAAAGAGCAGTGATAATCTTTCAAAATTGAGGGTCTCCTAGTGTTACGTGAAGGCCTAGAGGAAGAAGAAGGTGGTTGTATAGAATAATCAGAAGAAAGAGAAACAAAATCATTGTTAGATGCAACATTAAGATCATTAGAAACAACATGACAAGGTAGCATAGAAGAAGAAAAAACAAAGACCATAATCCGAAGAGAATGAATTACTAGAAACAAAAGGAAAAATGTGCTCATGAAATTAAACATCTCTAGAAACAAACACACGATTAGTATCTAAATCAAGAGGCTTATAACCTTTCATGCCAATATGATAACCAATGAAAACACAAGAAGTGGCACGTACTGAAGAATTGGATCTATGACTAGGTAGAGTATAAGCATATGCTAAACATCCAAAAGCTTTGAGATGACTACAAGTGGGAGGTTTCTTATGAAGAACCTCAAAATGAGATTGATGGTGTAAATTGGGTATTGGAGTTCGATTTATAAGATAAGTAGCTATAGAACACAATCAGCCCAATAAACCAAAGGAATGTGAGATTGAAAAAGAAGAGCTCAGGCTACATTGAGAAGATGTCAGTGTTTTCGTTCAACCATAGAATTTTTTTGAGGCCGTTCAGCACATGAATGATAGTGTATTATGCCTGAGGAACTAAAAAGTTGGGGGAAATGGAGTTCTTTGGCATTATATGAGAGAATGGCTTTGACCTGAATGTTGTATTGAAAGGCAATCACTTTTGTTTAGCAAAGTGATAAATAGAATAGTGAAACTCAGAAGAAGATGAAAATTTAAATTTCAAATCTTTATTCAAAGAATGATTTTTGATACATGAAGGATGACCTGGTCTATGGTGCCACAAAGTTTCTACAGATGGCTTAGAATCAGAAAAAGAAAAAACATATGTAGTAGCACAAGAAGAAGCAGCCAAGTAGTATAGATTGCCAACTCTTTCCTCCATCTCAATATGCTGAGTTCGTGTAGTGTCATCAATGACACGATGTGTAACGTCTCAAATTCCCTACTAAGTCTTAGTGTCTTGATTAGGGGGCCAAGAGGGCAATAGTTGAATTAATTATGTGTGTATGTGATATTACGTGCATTTTTATGATTATATGAATTATGTGAGTTATATTATGATATGACTAGTGTTGCATGTTTAGGTGTATTTAACATGCATGTAGGCCAGTTTCTTATTAGAAGGGTATTTTCATAATTTTGACTCGTTGAGGGTATAATTGTAAACATAAGTGTTTTACGATTGAGACCACATTATTATGTGAATATATTTGAGTTATTCGACACGAGGCAATCCTAGTGAGCCAGTTAGCGGTTTAGTCACAACCGGGTCAAATAACCGCCTCAAGGTGAGCCTAGGGGTATTTTGATAATTTAGTACATTAACGGGGTTTATCGGGTAATGAGAATTTATTTGGTGATTATTTTGGGATATTAGAATTAATTGGGAAAATATGGTGATATTTGAGGATTAGTGAGTATCACGGCAAAAGACGGTTATGCCCTTGTGGGCTTGAGAAGCAAATGAATAGGCAGGGGCATTTTGGTCATTTTATGTCCCTGGGAAGGCTTAGTCACTTGAAACCCCTCAGAAACTAAGGAAAACACAACACTCAACTCACCTCCTCTCTCTCTCTCTCTCTCTCTCTCTCTCTTGTTTCTTTCTTTCTTTCTTGAAGCACTTGGGAGTCTTTGAGTTTTTGAAGTGAAAGCTTGGGAAATTGAAGGAGCTTAGAGCTAGGAATTGAGTTAAGGTGCAGCCTAGAGGTCGAATTTCTCACCTGAGGTAAATTTTTAAACCCTCTTTTGATGATTTTCTGGTTTAGTTTTAAAGTGTTCTTGAGTTTTGAACTCAAGGATTGAATTTTGAGTTGTGGTGAGGTTTTGGTTTGGTTTGGTTTCTGGGTTTTATATGTTGTCTATGATGTGTTATTGAGAGTCCTAGGCATAATTGGGACTTTGGTACAACTTTGGGATGGATTTGGAGAGATTTGGCTTGGGGGAAAATATTGGAAAACTGGGTTCGCGGGGTTGTGTCACAGCGCTGCTCTTGGAGCACAGCGGTCCGCATGAACTCAGGGGTGTTAGGGTTCTTTTGAACTGCCATAGCACCACGGTGCCTGGTGGGCTACGCCGTGGCATGTGTCTGGTGAAAACAGGGTCAGGGCTCTCTGCTTTGGGGCGCATTGCGACCCTTCAGGGGTGTGCCGCAACTCTAATGGGAAAGATTAGCCAAGTGAGGTTTCGAGTTGCGAGGACTCAAACCTAAGGGCTCGGGAAGGATTCTACTGTCCAGTTGGTAGGATTTGAGGTCCCGGAGGCTAGGACTCGATCCAGAAGCCTTTTTCTATTCGATATTGATGGATATCCTCTATTATGGTTGTGACTAGGGTATTGTTTTGGCTAGGAAGGGGATCGTACTCGAGGGTCATTTTTATTTAGCCAGTGCTTGGACCAGAGGTAAGAAAATTGCACCCTTGGTTATGATTAGAGCTCGAGCCCTTGTGAATGAGCATGACTATAATTATGAATGTGATTATTTGATTAAGCATGCCTGAATGCTCTGTATATGGATGAGTGTTAAATGAATTGTACTTGTCTATTTATCTGATTGAAAGGCTTGACTTATTAGTCAAGGGCGACAATAATGCTCTGAGCACTGGCTGAAAGGATTAACTTATAAGTCAAGGGCTGCAACAACGCGATGAGCGTAGGCCTATCTAGGAGCGTGGTATACACTTGACCGACCCTATGGTCGCTTGGAAAGTAAAGTGCCAGGTACGCTTGGCCAGTCTTAAGGTGGGTTATATAGATGATAGGGCAATGGGCCCAAGGGTGACTCTATAGTCACTTATTCTAAGGCAATGGGGCCCGGAGTGACTCTACAGTCACTTATATAGGGAAACAAGCCCCGGTGTGACTCCATAGTCACTGATCTGGATTGAATGTGTGCATGAGTAGGGTTATTACTACTAGGCATGCTGATTATGACTTATGAGCATGTTTAAGTTTTCTTGATGAGCCTTGGCTCACGGGTGCTATGTGGTGTAGGTAAGGGAAAAAGGAAGCTGGACCAGCCATGAGTTGGAGAGCTTCGGTGGCGGCGTGTACATATGCAGCTTGCTCGACCACCACGGCCGGGGATTCACTAAGGAACTAGGGTTAAACCCTAATTTTGCCGCTTATGTCGGCTTGTGTTGTAGCCACCCTTTTTAGTTGTAAATGACTTTGTAAATGTTTATTTTGGGATCCCATGTACGAACTTAAACTTTTAATGAAAGTAAATATTCCTTTGGCCGAAATTTTTAACCCTGACTTGTTAATTACCTTTAGTTACACGCTTATGGCCAAATGACTTTATTAGAGAGTCTAGCACTATTTTAAAGTACACAGTGTAACAGTCTTGGCTAACCAGGGTGTTACACAATGGTTGGCAAAAAATGAAACAGAACAGTGAGCAAATTTTGTTAAAGAACTAACAGATAAAAGATTGTAATTAAAAGATGGAACAATAGCACATTAAAAAGAGTGATAGAAGAAGAAAGAGTAACAACCGCAATTCAAGAAACATAAGTCGACTGACCATTTGGTAAGACAACAGAAGTTAAGGAAGCATTGGAGTAAGTATGGGAAAATAAGGACAAGTCACAACAGACATGGTGGGTAGCCCCTGTGTCAATAATCCATTGAGTACTAGGAACAAGAAATTCCTTACCAGCAAAATTAGAAACAAGAGGCTGGTCGGATGACGAAGAAGGACAAGTAGACGAAGATGCTTGGACTTTTTGAGCTAACAAAACGATGATTTTCTGGCATTGAGAGGAAGATAGAGAAGAGACAAGATCAGTAGAATTATCCAGATTGTCTCCAGCTTTATCATCAGCAGACCTTATGAAATGATTAACAACTTTTTTTCCCGAGTTAAAACTAGAACCACGGCTTTTCCATGAAGCTTATGACCAGGAGGATAGCCATGAAGCTTATAACACTTGTTAATGATATGTCCTGTGAGTCCACAATGATTGCAAACTATTGACCGCGTTTTTGGCCAACGACGTGAGAATGTCAAAAACGATAAAACCTTCAAGAGAAAATAAACGACACAGACGATTTTATAGTGGTTCAGCCCCAATGTGACGGTAATAGCCTAATCCACTTAGAGTTATTATTATCTATCTACACTCAAGATCAGATGAACCTGAATCAACTGAGTTTCTTCAGTGTAGATTCCAAGAATACAAGAATTCTCTCAAATACAAGTACTCTCTCTCTCTCTCTCTTGAAAATCCAGATCAAAAGCTCAAAATGCCAAAAGTCCCTTTCTGATGCCATAAGCCTTGTATTTATAGGCTTAGGATCGCACAGATGATATCCCCCATAATCGGGATATTTTATTATTCACATTTTATTTAAATTACAACAATATTCAAAATGTAACAGTACACCATATTCGTGGGTTAAATGAGAGATTCCCGCGTATGCCGAAACCGATTCTTATTGAAGCCGTTTCTGGGAATCTTGACGTAGTCCTCCTCTTTCTAGTTGATCCATATCACCTTCAGTCTGGTCGGCCACACCTTTCCTGGGCAGTCATGCACTTGACTGGGCAATCATGCACTTAACTGGGCAGACATGCACTTAGCTCGGCAGACATGCACTTAGCTGGTCGGACATGGCCATGACCGATCGGCCAAGTTCATGCCTGGTCGGACAAAGTCATGCCTGGGCAGACAAGGTCATTCTTGGGCAGACAAGGTCATTACTGGGCAGACAAGGTCATCCCTGGGCAGACAAACACGTGACTGGTCGGACAAGGTCATGCCTGGTCGGTCATGACACTTCTCAAGCCAGTCAAAATTCTTCAATGGCGTACTGGGCTACTCCTAAGCCAGGTCACCCAACCATTCCTTGCCACTTGTCATTTCTATTGCCACATCATCATTTTCAAATTTTGGGGATAACATTTGCCCCCCAAGTTTATTATATGATATCTCACATAATAAACTTTTTTCTCCACAGCTGACGGCACTATATAAAAAAAATAACTGTTCATCTTCCCGCCATGCAGCAGACCACAACTCCACAGACCATGATCACTGCAAATAACTGCTCATAATCGTGGGGAGAAAAAATATCCCAAGAATTCCAAGGGTCCAAAAATAAGTGGTAACTCCCACTTTTTTCCTTTAAATAAGCCCCCATACTTATACATTCCCACACACAAAAAAAATTAGATTTCAAAAACTCTTCCTCTTCTTTTTTCTCCCTTGGCCGAAACCCCTTGGTCTTCTCTTCTTCCTTTGGTGGCCGAAACTCACAAGGGTATTCAAGAGGAAGCTTCATTCTTCAAGCATTCTCCAAGGGCTCTTCAATATTGGGTAAGTCTTCTCTTTCATGCCCTCATGTTCTTGTAAATTTTTTTCAAAAACTCCATGAAAACACATGTAGTGGCCGAAACTTCTTGGGCATTTTTTCTCTTGAATTTTGTCTATGAATCTTGGAGATATAATATGTATGGTGGCTTTTTTGATGATGTTTGTACTATGGGTAACCCAACATTATGTTCAATTTCATAAGAATTTCAAGAAAAATAGGTCAATTTAACCTAAATCATGATTATGGGTTTTTGGGTTTTTGATGGCATAGGTGGTTTCAAGAACATTGATAAAGTTTTCAATTTCTCTATTTTGATCTTGTGATTGTGTGTTTTGGATGAAAAAATATGTTTGTGTTAGGGATTTTAGGCTTGTGTTTTCGGCTCAAGGAATATAGTGAGATTTGGGGTATGGTCGTTTGGCCATATGTTTTTTTTTTTATATAAAAGTGTGGTCCGATCAAACCACACATGAACTCCTCGGATGCTAGCATCAAATTTTGGACTAGGCCTCTCGGACATCAAGTGTCCGATCGGACCAGGCGCACCACTCGGACACATTCGGCCAACTCTTCAGACACCAGGCGGAATGCTCGGACGCACACAGGCAGCTCCTCGGCACCCAGGCGCACCATTAGGACATCCTCGGCCAGCCCTTCGGACATTAGCTGCCCAGACGCACCCGATCGGACCAGGCATGATGCTTGGCTCCTCGGACATTGGCATCCGCTCGGCCACAACACAGGCTCCTCGGACAGCCCCTTAGGCATGCACACACGGGCACTTCTTAGGCACTTTAGGTACTTTTAGGCACAAAAATTATTTTTTTTCCCATGCATGCTATATTTTTACTACTTTGACAAATTTTTTCTAAGTAGAAAAACAAATTTTGTTCCTGTTGAATCTTATCTGTATGGTTACTCACCTCCCCCTTTTCATTTTTTGTAGATGAATTGCTTTGAATATAGGGGAGGTGACAACCACACGGACTCCGATACATTTATCCCGCAGTCAATCGAGACCCCTCAAAGCAGCAATTCCTCATCAAAGTCTTCCACCAGTCCCACTCCTGAGGACCGCCTCCACTGCTTCTAGCAGATCCTTCCCCGTTCAGCTTTGTACTTCCTCCACGAAGAGCAGTTTCTTCAACAAGCTGTACAGTCGATCATGAGGGTGAAGAAGTCCAATAGACTTCCCCAGGACCAAGATCCACAAGTTGCCCGCAGAGCGGTGCAAAAAGTGGTGGAACGCAGTGAGACCCACACTGCAGCTTCTTCGAGACCACCTCTTCAGGTGTCAAAATCAAGCAAGACTCGGAGACGAATCACCCAGGAGTTTGCCACTGAGGCCCAGCACTTGGCCATCCAAAAACCACGGAAGGCAGGAGAAGAAACACCTTCCTGGTTCACTGCCCAGCCTACAAAACTCAATCCCGGGATGTTCGACAAACACATCCAAGCTTTGGGTTTGAGTGGGGTGAACGTGATATGTCCGCGCCCTCACCAGCGAGCCAACAGGTCCGGCGGACCATACTGTGCCTGGTCCAGGCACCATATCTACGCAGGAGCAACAATCCCGCTACACTCTTTTTTCCGGTCTGTAGCGGATAACTTCAACGTCTCCCCTTTCCAAATCGCTCCGAATGGGATTCAGGCGTTGTCTGCGCTGTACATTCTCTACCATCTGCGAGGCTGGGACGAGCCTACTCCTCATGAGGTACATTACTTGTTCGACTTCAGGACTAACCCAAGCCATAAGAACACGGGTTTTTTCCACTTCTTTCACAAGAAAAAAGGGGTTAAATACCTCTATGGTATCGCACACAAGTCGAACCCCAGGAAATACTACACAGAGTATTTCCTCACATCAGACATCAAAGCCAACAACTTGGCTATTACACATGCGGGTGTGTTCAAGCAACCCTTGCCTACTCAAGAGATGTTCAAGCGAGCAAAGGCGTTGGCTAACATGTGTATTGAGGATAAGGACGTGAAAAATTTGGTTACCGTGGACAACCTTCAGATGGTGGGCCTGATTCCATGTAACCAAAATATTACAGCGGAGAGTACCACTGAGGAGAATAATGCGACCGATCAGTCCAACGCCGGGACTGAGGTGGTGCTCTCCTGGGCCATCTCCGCACTCCCGTAGACCAGGCGATCTTGTCATTAGGGAGCCTCAGCCTGAGTATCATCGCAGTCCTGCTATTCCCTCCTAGCCTGGGAAGGGAAAAGCAGTCCAGCCTGAGAGGGACCTCAGCTCATCATCTGACGACGAGAACGACTTCCTCGATCAGATCCTCAACTCAGGTCTAGTAGTCATAGCAATATGTTTGATAACTTGGTGATTTGAGACTAATAAAACTGTAGTAGTAATATAGTTATCTACATTTTATTATATTTTTTTTTCTAACGAATCTTGTGTTTTCCTCTTTTGCAGATCCAAAGATGTTTAGGCACTGCATCGCTCCTCCTGCCCTGAAGAGGAAGTCTGGCGAAGGAAGTGGCTCCACTCCCCTGAGCAAGGTCCCGAGGACAGTGCCACCGAGACAAGGGAGACAACCTGAGGGGTTAGTTACGATCCCGCAGTTGACCCCTTCCTCGCTTCCTCCATCAGCGAGCCTAATTCCCCTCGTCCGTCCGGCCCGAGCGAGGCACAATGTACTACTAGTACTATTGGGAGGGGGGCAGTTGATCAGACCCTCCATGATGCTTCAACGATTCAAGGCTTTGAATCCTTCCCTCGACTCAGTGTTGATGTTGTCTTAGAGGGAGGGATAGCTCAGTTGGCGAATGTAAGTGCCCTACCACAAGATAGTTTGTTACTTATGTTCATACTTTGTAGTAACCTTTTTTTTTCATGCAGACGCTCATGACCATCTGTCATGCCCAACACCGATCAGTCGACTACAAGGAGTTGATCAAGGTCTTAAATGATCAACTAGTGGAGGCTCGAGCTAAGGTGGATGCTTTTCAATCCAAGTTGGAGCGGTCAGAGAAGACTATGGCTGAGCAACAGGAGTCTCTTAAGGGGTTGGCTGATGGGAACGATTAACTAACCCAAGCCAACAAGTCACTGACTGATCGGCTAGACAGACTGACTCGTGAGAACGAGGGGTTAGCTCGCGAGAACGAGGGACTAATTCATGAGAATGAGGAGCTGAAGCAGGATAAGGAAGCTGATCTGACTCGCTACGAAGAGGCCTGATTCAACTGTTTTTATCAGGTGTGGAAGCTAAACAAGCCTCTCAACCTCGAATTTCTCACCAAGGAGATTAAGGCAGAGGAGCTCTCCAAATGTGAGGCCAGGGCTGCCGAGGAAGCTGCTAATCCTACCCGAACTACATCTGCTTCCCCTACGCTATCATTCCGACCGGATGGAGCAGTTGATGCCGAGGAGGGGGTTGATCAACCTACTAGAGCCGACCAGTGATCCCTCATCCTACCAGAGAAGCTTCTGCCCGACCAGACAAGTTGTTGTCCTACCAGCCTTCTATCATACTTTGTTTTGTGTTTTGTTATATATTTTTGGTCGTATGATCGAGCTGTTTGGCATTTGTACTTTACTTTTTCTTTGCTAACTTGAAATATTCTAAGTCTTTTTAGACTTAAAACATTATAAGTTTTTTGTGAATAGCAAAGTCACTCTCATGTATGCCTTATATTTTCGCATGAGTACTTAGTTTTCTAACTTAGAAATTCTAAACATTTCATAAGTCCATACTAAGTATACTTTCTCACACTCTTATTTCTCTAACATTTTATGAGCATAATGTTTATTGTCACACGAATATCTGCTTCTAACTTCAAATTTAAAAAATTCCAAGTTACTTAAGCTTTGTCAAACAAGTTAGCTTAATGGCCTTTTTCGACTTCGAAAATTTACAAGTCAGCCTAAAAACAAATATCTTAACTTGTGCTCTTATTGCCTGTGTTAAATTATATACCGATATACTCTATGTGCCCCCCAAGTGATTGAGGGTTGAGAGATCCTTAGTCACCTGCTACTTGACTGAATCTGTTCGAGTAGTTTATCACTCGTGAAACACATAGAATATATGGAAAATATTCGAGCAGTTGAACAGTGCTTGAATGTATCGACCAGTTGAACACTGTCCGATTTTACTGACCAGTTGAACATAGTTCGGAAAATTGACACACATGCACATTTGTAGCAAGAATCGACCACGCTGCGCGTAGTCTCTTTTATTACTCGTAAATTAAAAATGATAAAACGTGTCTAATAATGAGTCTTAAACAACAAAATGGTTCAAAAATAGATGGCTGGTCAGCAAATAACCAGCTCATAATCCAAATTTAAATAACAAGTTACACAACTTGAAATTAAACTACCACTCTGAAAGCGATATTTAGAAATAATATATTCATAGATGCTTGCCGCTCCAGTGGCTCCTTGATCCTAGCACTCCCGCTTAGCATGCTTCTCCCTTGCTCTGTTGCTTTCCTCAGCCAAGTGTGGCCCTCCACATATAGTGTCTAAGGTAAAGTCCACAGGTCCGGGCTGCAAGGGTGGAGATCTTTGTCGTTTGAATCCAGGATTGCTGCTGCCCCCTTCTCCTTAGGGTGTCTCTGCCTGGTACTTCCTCAACTTGCCCGACCGGAGAAGAAATTCTATCTCATCTTTGAGGTGATTTCATTCGTTTGTGTCATGGCCATAATCTCCATGGGACCGAAATATTTTTTTCATGTCCCTCTTAGATGTCTCTTTCCTCATCGGTGGGGGCTTCTTATAGGGAACTTCTTGGTGACTAGCGAGATAGATTTCTGCCCCGCTTGCTGAAAGAGTTGTGTAGTTTGTGAATCGGGGCTCATACTTGGTTGGCTTATCGTTCAGATTTGACTTAGCTTTCTTTTCATCATGGCGGTTAGACCTGTTATTCCCATGTTTCTTTCCGCCATTTTGACCATTTTCTCCGTTCTTGGGGAGATCAGTCGATCCGCTCGGATTGTTCAGGCCCTGATTAGTGCTCAAAAGATGTCATTTTATCAAGTTTAAGTCCAAATTAAATTAAGTTTTGAATAATATTTTCTTGAATTTATTATGATATATTCTTTAAATGGAAAATATTAGTTTTAATTTAATTTAAAAATATTTTATATGAATTATAATGCATTTGAGCCTAATTAAAAGAAAAAAATATAGAAAAGAAAAGAAAAGAAAAGAATTAAACTTGAAAAATGAGAGCTGAAAAATGATATTATTATAGTTAACTTCTCTTTTTTTCATTTCAGGCCCAATGCAGGCCCATGGTTCCAGCAGCCCAAAGCCAGCCACATGCATCTCCCTGCCCGCCATGTGTCCGCCTGCCAGCCAACCCGAGGCAGCGACGTCGCCGCCAGCAGCCATCCAAAGCTCCAACACAGCTTCACTCTAACGCCTCCTTCAGCAGCCTCCATCAATTAGCAATTCTCAGCAATGCAAGCATGCGACCTTGATTTCCTCCAGGCCCAACGGCCCAATCTGCCCAAGCTTCAGCATTGCCATCAAGCTCCACGGCTCCAGCAGGCCCAAAGAGACCCTTAGGCCCAAAGAGCCTAGCTCCTCTTTTCAGCCATCCCAGTCACGTGCAAGCCCAACTCTCCCAGCCACAACACAGGCCCGTGACCCAATGACATCTTCCAACAGCCTGCCTACGTGGCACCCCCTCATTGGCTGAAAGTGGGTCAAAACCCTCTTGTGTCACCAGCCATATTTTGTGGGTATTAGGTTTGTAAAATTGCCATTTTGAGCTTTAAAGCTCATGTTTTTGTGGTATTTTAGAAAATGAGCATTTTGACTAAACACAAAAATAGCTAGGGTAATATTAGTAATAAGATTTGATTTTTCAAAATCATATCTTATTATTAATATTTCAGATTTATTTTGTAAACCCCATTTTGTTGTTTAATTTCTTTTTAGTCATTTTCTCCATCTATAAATAGGGACACTCTCTTCACATTTGGAATGTAATTTTTAGAGTAGAGAAACTATAGCAAAATTTCCACTCACTTTCTTCTCATATTTTCTTCTTAGAATTTTGTGAGAATCATGAGCATAATGGCCTAATCTTCCTAGGAAGGTTAGGGATGATTCCATATGCAAGTGATGTTATTTTGCTACTTTGATTCACTATGTTCTTAATGTAATATATTTGAGTTATTTATGTTCTTTCATCTCTATCTTTATTTTGTTATCTTTATTTACTTATGCTAATAGTATATAGGATTAGTCATGCTCTTTCTATGTGCTTCTAATTAGTAAAAGTAATATTGATACATAATTTTATGTCTAATCTTCTATTGCATTATTGCCCTTGGGTATTTTGTCATTTTTAGATTTTTCATAAGATTAACTTTGTGCTTTTAAAGTAAAGAACTTTATAACTCAAATGGACTTTTGTTAGAAAAGAATATGGACTTTAATGTTAGATTTTCCAAGTAAATGTTGGGATGTGAACTATTTACTTGTGTATTTTTGTAAATCAAGTAACTAAGTAACTAAGCAAGCATATGAATGATTCTTGAAACCTTTCCATTTCTCAAACTCTTGATTACATCTTACATTTATCTCACTTTATCATTTCATCAAAAAAAAATACAATACCAAAATCTCAAACCTCTTTCCATTTACAATTTTATTTATTTCTTGTTACTAACTTTTTGTGTTATTTTCTACTAATCTTTTGATTTTAGGTTACCTCCTTGTGGATCGACCGCCCGATTATACTACAACCACCACTTAGTGGTTGTCACATTTTGGGCGTTAAACAGGCCCTTCTCTCCCTTCTCAATCGCATCATCCAACTTCATGTATTTGTCTGCCTGGTCTAGAAATTGTTGTAATGTTGAAATTGGATTGCGATGAATGTTGTCACACAAAGGACTCCGATAGATAATGCCGGAAGAAATTGCCACCATCTTCCCCTCATCTCCAACTGCAGTAGCTCGGTTAGCTTCTCTCATGAACCTTTGTATGTAGTTCTTGAGAGACTCATCCTTTCCTTGCTTAATATCCGCCAAGTGATTGGCATAAACAAGAGGGGTCCGAGCAGCACTAAACTGCCTGCAAAACTCCTTTCTAAAACTTCCCAAGAAGTGATGGTGTTAGGCTTAAACTTTCAATACCACTCCTGGGAAGTGTCGAACAATGTGGTGGGGAAGACTCTGCACCGATAGTCATCACTCACTCCGAGAAGCTCCATCTGGTCTTCGAACTTCCCAACATGCCTTATTGGGTCCGCCTTTTCTGTATAAACTGGTAGTACCGGTGCTTTGTACTTCGCTGGTGGCTGGGCTGCTCTAATTCGAGCACAAAATGGGCTGCCACTCCTGTGGTCTACTGGATCGATTGCAGAGGGTCGTTTCGTTAGACCTTGAACTGCTGCTGTCAGAGCATCAAGCTGGGCTTGGATGCCTGGGGCCACTGTCTGGGACTCATTCTCGGGACCGCCTAGTCGAGCGCTCCTATCCGGCAGACCATCATCAAGTATTACTACTTGACTGGTAGGTCAGATTAGATCTCACCCTTCGACCGGCACGGTCTTTCTCCTATCAGCGATGTCGTCTCTTAAATCCTTCTGGGAGGTATGTCTCCCTAACTGATCGAACACCGTACTCTGAGTTTTTTCGGAAGGCTTGCCATGCGGAACATGCTCCTTGCCATTGCGCTGGTTGGAATGCAGTGGTGGCCTTCCTGTCTGAGCTGGGCGATCTCCTCCTCGATGGTTGTTATCATTCTTCTCCTTCGACTGGTCAGTGTGATGACTATCAGCTTCATCACGCCCATGCCCATCTTTGAAGTGAGAAGTTTCTTTACCTCGAGGAGCTCTATTGTGCTCCTGCTTAGGTGGAGTTTTCTTGCTACCTGATTTGTGACTTCCTAATCTAGAAGTCTCTGATCGGTGGCTCCTTGAGGGGGTTCTGGAGTTCCCCCTTTGAGTTGAGGCAGTGCCCGACCGGACCCCATCTTCCTCTCGACCAGGTGGGTTACCACCACTCCTGTTTGGCCCTCGAGAATGGGGTCTATCAGTGTTCTTACGACTAGCTTCTGTGGTCCTTGCTCCTGGGGTGGCTGCCACTCCTGGTGCAGCTTGGGCATTGGCCCGGGTCAGCTGAGTAGCTACCTCCAAAGCGAGTGCAGTCTCGCGATGTCGCCTATTGGCCTCCTCCTGCTGTCGCCTGATCTCCTCGCTCCTGGCCTCCATCTCCTGTCTCTGCTGCTCAAACACCGCCTTCTGCCTAGCCATCTCTTCAGCGAACGCTTCCTGTCTGGCGTTGAACTGTGCCATCTCCTCTTGGAAGGCGCTCATGGCTTCCTGGAGCTCTTCAACCTCTGGGGTTATGTCCTCGAGCACGACTCTAGGCTCAGTTTCACGATCTTAAAGGCTAGGACCTTCTGATCTGGCAGGCTCTTTAGAGGAGCCTATCTTCTTGGAGGCCGCATTGGTGTTCTTAGGCGCCATAATATCTCAGGGACCGTCTGTCTTTCTCTTCAGGCTCTCAATGAAAGCACAAAAATGTTGACCGCGTTTTTGGCCAACGACGTGAGAACGTCAAAAACGATAAAACCTTCAAGAGAAAATAAACGACACAGACGATTTTATAGTGGTTCAGCCCCAATGTGATGGTAATAGCCTAATCCACTTAGAGTTATTATTATCTATCTACACTCAAGATCAGATGAACCTGAATCAATTGAGTTTCTTCAGTGTAGATTCCAAGAATACAACAATTCTCTCAAATAAAAGTACTCTCTCTCTCTAGAAAATCCAGATCAAAAGCTCAAAATGCCAAAAGTCCCTTTCTGAGGCTATAAGCCTTGTATTTATAGGCTTAGGATCGCACAGATGATATCCCTCATAATCGGGATATTTTATTATTCACATTTTATTTAAATTACAACAATATTCAAAATGTAACAGTACACCATATTCATGGGATAAATGAGAGATTCCCGCGTATGCCAAGACCGATTCTTGTTGAAGCCGTTTCTGGGAATCTTGACATAGTTCTATCTAGTTGATCCATATCACCTTCAGTCTGGTCGGCCACACCTTTCCTGGGCAGTCATGCACTTGACTGGGCAGACATGCACTTGACTGGGCAGTCATGCACTTGACTGGGCAGACATGCACTTGACTTGGCAGACATGCACTTAGCTGGGCAAACATGCACTTAGCTGGTCGGACATGGTCATGACCTATCGGCCAAGTTCATGTCTGGTCGGTCAAAGTCATGCCTGGGCAGGCAAGGTCATGCCTTGGCAGACAAGGTCATTCCTGGACAGACAAGGTCATTCCTGGACAGACAAGGTCATTCCTGGGCAGACAAGGTCATTCCTGGGCAGACAAGGTCATCCCTGGGCAGAAAAACACGTGACTGGTCAGACAAGGTCATGCCTGGTCGGTCATGACACTTCTCAAGCCAGTCAAAATTGTTCAATGGCGTACTGGGCTACTCCTAAGCCAGGTCACCCAACCATTCCTTGCCACTTGTCATTTCTATTGCCACATCATCATTTTCAAATTTTGGGGATAACACAAAAAATCTTGGTGCGAGCAGATTGAACACTTCCAACAAACTAAGTAGATAGGAACTAGAGTCAACCGGTTCAGAGGAAACAAAATTGAGACCCCCTTGGCGCTCTCCTTGAATGATGGTAGTGTACACTTTGTTGATCGTGGTAAGAGGATCTTGCATCAAGATTTGAGAATGTGCAGTGGAATAGGAATCATTGAGACCCAACAAGAACTCCAAAACTTGATCTTGCTATTGGTAATCAACGACGGTCTTCATTGCGCCACAAGTACAAACAGGTTGTGGTCGAAACTCCTGAACTAAATCCCAAAGAGCTTTGAAACGAGTGAAGTAAGTCTGGACAATATTGCTGCCTTGAGTAAGGACCCACATGGAACGTTTCACCTCAAACACACGGGGACCATTATTCTGATGAAAACGATCGTGAAGCTCAAACCAAATGGCAGAAGCATCATCATCATAATCATCATCATCTGGATCGGGTTGGGTAATCTTACCATTAACAAGAAGAGCAATATTCATGGAGCAATTTGTTCCAAGCAAGAAGAGCAATAGTCATGGGGCACTTCCAAGAACTATTGTTTTCACCTCCAATAAGAATTTTGGGAACCAAATTTGCACCAGGATGATCGCTATGAGCAAGAAAGTAGGGATTTCGAGGATCGTCATTGGAGGAATGACTGGTTTGGTCAAGAGCAGAGAATCAATTCGTATCAGTCGAAGTAGTAGCATCATTTGAGACATTCTGAGAACCACTAACAGTGCAAGGAGTACCACTAGTACGAGTACGAGCCATGGATTTCGAGAAAAATCCAAGAATGAAACAGAGAAGAAGACAAGGAAACAATCGACCCAAGAAATTCCCTAATCTGATACCATTTTAGTAATAGTAGAGTAAAGAAAGAATGAAACAAATCGCTGTATTGAATTAATGAGAAAAAGATTACATGGTACTTTATATACTACTTACTACGAGTAAAACTAACTAACTATTAACAACCTAATAACAAATTAGTTAACATCTCGAACCAACTTGTCTTAAGTCTCAAAGTTCTAACAACTTTCACTATAATTACAAAAAGAACTCTTTTTTTAAAGGAGCTATTGAGAATGTTTTAAGGCTTACTTTTCTTTTAAATATTTTTTCTTATTTTTAGTCATTTTCATTCTTTCTCTTTCTATATTAATTATTTATTTCTTTTTTATATTATTTTAATTAATATAAATATTTAAAAATATAATATTTACATGATGTAAATAGAAAATACAGAAAAGTTGATATAAGATGTAATATAAAAATTAGATTTAAAATAAAAAAATTAGTGTTTTAGGAAGATATTTTAAAAGATTATAGCTTTTATACATGTATATACTCTACATATCTTCAAGTGTAACATTTATATTAGGGTTTATACCTTTTTAGACACTGTATTTTGTCTCATTACCTGTTTGGACCCTATGTTTTGACAAATTACTTTTTGGACCCTATATTTTATAAAATGATTAAAATAACTCAATTTTGATGAAGAAAAAATTAAATATAACAACACAGTCTTTAAGCAGAATGATTTTATTTTTGTTCTGAATTATTAGTTTGGTAAATTATTTGTGATTTTAGTTGAAAAAACATTGACCAAAATCGGGTTTAGGGTTCTATTTTAACCATTTTTACAAAACATAGGGTCCAAAAAATAATTTGTCAAAACTCAAAGTCCAAACAAATAATGAGAAAAAATACAGAGTCTAAAAAAATATAAACCCTTTATATTATTATCAAGTCAACCCATGAATCGAGTAGAGAGAAAACGAATATTCTCTTGTACTATTTGTTTCCTTCGCCTTTTTCTTTCTTTTTGAAAAATATAATAATAAACTTTCGGGTTCCTATTATTAATTTTCTATTTTCTTTTTTAAAAGAAAAATGTTATAGTTTCTATTTTTTTCTTGATTAAAACTATAAAATAGAATGAATCCCCTTTCATTTTAATTTAATGGATAAATTATATCTTCCACCTAATATATCCATTAATGAAATAAACAATTCACTAAAATACTGAGTACTTTTTTAATTTAGTTTTCAATATTACTGATTTGATAAACAAGGGATTAAAATTGACGCTTGACCAAAAGAGAAAATATATTTGGCACTAATTGGCACTAATTTGCATGACAATGTTGATAATCTGATTTTTTTTTCCTTATGTTAAAGACATGGTAATCTGATGTTTAGGGTGACGAATGTTTACATTTTGAAAAGGGTATATGATAAACTTGATGCTAAAAAAATGGTGATTGACCAAAAGAGTAAATTTGCACAACAATGTTGATAATTATAAAAAATATATAATATATGTAAATTGAATAAATACTTTATGATTACAAAGTATAAAAAAAATATAATAAATTTCCACACCATATGATATTTCTTTTCTTTTTTTCAATTGGATTTTTTTTTCTTATCTTAACTTCAACTTCTTCATTAATATTTGGATTTTGAAATATTACTTTTTTTTGTTAGAAGAAATATTACTTAACGTATCAACAACGAAAATAATAGTGTGTTATGGTGTTATGTTTGGATCAATTTAGTAATATACTAGCACGAACACGACATTAATAAATATGTCCAAAATCTAAATTAATTAATACACATGGTAAATAACACAAGATGTCCAACCAAAATAACTGGATTATGTACTAATTGAGTCTAAAACACATGTAAACATATCTAATTTAATTAAAATATTAAAGTATAAATAAAAGTGTTTTTTTAAGAGAATAAATGTCATATCTATCTGTCATGTACGCTTATCATTTTTTAAATTAAATTAGTTAATATGTGACGTTTAATTTAAAATTAGGTCTCACTTATTATAATTTAATAAGTAGTATTACATACCTTAAACCAAATATAAAATGTCATCTTTTATAGTGTTGGATACCTTAACATACTTTATAATAACATTCATACTTATAAGTAAGTGAAAATTACATGTTATATGGGAATTTAAATAGATTGTGCAAAAATATGGCTTTTTTTCAAGAAAAGTTAAACTATTGTTTTTTTTTTAATTTCACTTTTATGAATTTGGAAGGGTATGTTTGGAATTTGATCATTTTTTTTAGCTTATTTGATTATTTTTTTATATTAATTTTATATAACTATTTTTATATTAAATTTTTCCATAGTTGTTTTGCAAATTTTTTTTTGTAATATGAATTGTGTTTATTATTATTTTTTATTTATTGTAAACATTTTTTTTTCCTTTTTTTTAGGTTGTACGCTTTTTTTTCAAAATCTGGGTAAGGTAACCAGTTACTTAATTAATTTTTTAAAGTTATGTAAAAAAAATCTTACAACTAACTTAAATAACATTTATTCAGAGGGGTAACTAGTTACTTGTTTGTTTTTCACATTTATGTAAACAATAGTCTTAGAGGTTAAATAACATGTATCAGGTGGGGTAACCAGTTACAGTGAGATTAGTAACTTACGACCATAAAAGGGGTAACCAGTTATATTAGAAATAAAAAAAACATCACATTTGAAGAAAAAAAGAAGAAGAGTAAGTATGATTTAGTAACCTAGGTGACCAGTTACCATATAGAACCCAGAAATATACACTCACATTAGAATGTGAAGGTAACCAGTTACCTCCTAAAATATACAAACAAACAACGTGATGGTAACCAGTTACCATAGATCTCAAGACAGAAAAAAAAAATCAGATCTGACCACGAACCAACCTCCTCCCTCACCTCCGACCACTACCAAAAACCCCCATCTCCTACGCGCAAAACCCTGTCGCAAACCCAGCCATCCCCGTTGTTTTGCATAGCTACGAGCACCACAAATCGCACACAGCCCAAGCACCACCCTTCTTCCTCGCCTCCGACCACCACCAACACATCCATCACCTCAACCTATCCCCGTCGTTTTGGATTTGGGGGCTCGAGAATGGAATCGCGCAGAGATGCGCGGATTGAGTTTGTGTTCGTCGTTGGTGCGGCTGGGGTGTTCTTGGCTGAGTTTCATGGAGGTGCGCGCCTAAGGTGGTGAAGGTGGCTGGATTTCACGGAGGTGCGGTTGGGGTGTTCTTGGCAGGTGGTAAGGGGGGTGGCGGGAGATGATGGTGGAGATGGTAAGGCAACCGAGTGGAGGAGTGGCTGGGTTTCATGGAGGTGCGGTTGGGGTGTTCTTGGGAGGTGGTGAGGGTGGGTGGCTGGAGATGATGGTGGAGATGGTGAGGCAGCCAAGTGGAGGAGTTTTGGCTATGGTGGAGATGGTGAGGCGGCTAGGGCAAAATGAAAGAGAAGATGGAGTTGGTTGAAGGATTTTTGGCTATGTTAATTACCATAGTACCCCTCATTTTGCTCTTAGTTTTCCCATAAACTACGTTTTTGTTAATTAAATTTTCCCATACAAATTAAAGAAAATTTAACTCCTATATTTTTGCACATTGATGGCTAAAAAACCATATTTTTTAAAAATCCCCTATAAGTAAACCCAACTTAGTGGAGCTCTAGCCGGCCAAAGTGTTTTTTACAATAAAATAAATCATAAACCAAACTAATTTACTAAAATTTTAGAAAAAGTGATACAAATATTTAATCCTAAAGTTGGTAGCATGATTCATATTAATAAAATTAAATGATATTTATGAAATTAACCTTTGATACATTCAAGTTTTTGGGCTTGACCAGCTACATGGGCCTAATTTTAGTATTTTGTTGGGTTTTTTCTAATAAATATGAGAATATATTTAAAAAAATTATGGAAGAATCAGTTAATTTGATAAATATGGGAATTTTTGCTCCCACAAATAACTTCTTTTATTTTAAGTGAAAGCCAAAACCTTTGGCAATTTCTTTTGTTGGATTCACATATTTTTCAATAGAAATTTATAAAAAAATCACATTTACTATAATGTTTAAAAAATAATTGGTATACTATTTATATTTGAATATAATTAATTATTAATAGAGAAAATTATAATAAATTACTCAAAAATATGCCACCAAGAAGCTCATTGTCCCTATTTTATAAATTGCAAAGAAATGACTCACTTACACTTTTGATTACCTAAATTGCCCTAGTCATATAAATGTCATATTTTCATCTCCCATAACCAAAGATAACATAGAGATTGATCGCATCCCATGGTGTTGTCAGCGATCGGATCTCAAGCTAATTTTCTCTAGTTTTTTCCAGCAAAAAAGAATGTTTGGTCAACTTTAAAATTGTGTTTGGTAGATGGGTTTGAGTGGCCTTGGAATTTGTACATGGCCTTAAGATTATGGTAATATCAATCTCAAACATCCAAAATCCTCTAAAATGTCATGTAGGACCCACAAAAATCCTATAAACCCCACCTTAAAAGTTGAACCAAACAAAAAAAATATTTTACATTTTCATTCCCACACTAATAAAAACTCATTCCAAACACCTCATAAGTTCTTTCATATTCTCCTCCTCTCCCTTTTTATGGTTTTTATCTTTTTGGTTCTAAGGTGGTCTATATTGTTAAAAAAAATTTAAATTTTGTACATTTGTTAAATTAATCTCCATTTGTGGGGTTATTATGTTCTAAGTCATTTTCTTTTTTACAAGTGATCCCATGTTTGTTTTAATTTTTTTAAAAAATAAGTTACATTTTTTAGAAATTTTTTTAGGTTTTTATTAAATACTTTTTTTTAATACGCACTCAAATTTTCAAAAAATACGATTTTTAAAGTTTCATAATTACAAAAATACGATTTTTAGGAAAAACAACTACAAAACTATTTGAAAACAATTCACTGGGTCAATAAAAATATATATATATATATCAAAACAACTAAATATCAACAAAAAAAACCGTAAAAATTTAAAAATTTCTTTAAAACTATGAAATTGAAAAAAAAAAAGTTTGATTGTAAAAATATAGATGTTGTTTGGTAACACTTAAAAAAATATTTTTTTATTTAATTAATTAAAAATTTGACAATTAAACATAAAATGTATTTAGTAACTCTATTTTTATTTATTATTTTTTAAAATTTTAATTAAAATTTATTAAATTTTGAAAATATAATTTTTTCACTTTCAAATTTTTTTTAAACATTATTCAATTTTTTTTTTTTATTCTCTTCTTCAAATCAACACTTCATATTGTTAAACAAAAAATAAAAATAAAAATGGGAAATTTGCATCTATACCGCAAGTTAATAAAAAAAGTCTAAATATACAGTAATTGAAATTAATTACTGTTGACGTGGTTCTTCGACAACAGATAATTATATGAATAAATGGGGTGGATTAGTGCTTAATGATGAACCGTAATATGTGAATAATCTCAAAGAAAGGTTATAACTCGTTTACTCTTTTTAGGTGGTTCGAAGGTTAAAATCCCTCTAGTCCACCAGTCAATATTATTGATATATCTCTGGTATTCCTTACAGGGGTGTTTCTTTACAAATTAGAAGTCAACCATTTGCAATGCCTAGGATCTCCATATTTATAGGGAGAGGACACCTGGGTGTTGGCAAAGGGGGTCATCCCGTGACCTTCTTACCCATCATGTCACTTCTGTGACATTCATGATTAATTCCTAAAACCTGACAATGAAGTGTGGTCTAATCAATAGGTAAGGGGGATAATGGGCCGCATGGCCCAAACTAGTCGTGGGGTGCCTGAACATGCACGTTTATGCTGCGTGTCCGAGATTTCAGGAATGGAGTAGACACGTGATGTCTGATATGCGCACGTTTACATTGCGTGGTTGACTTTATAAAGGGTCGGACGTGTCAGCTCCAGGTCGTACCTCGAGCTTGATGTAGTCCTAGCTCGTGGTGCCCATGTTTACATTACTAAACCCTTGGCTACCTCGAGCTAAAGAGGTAGAGACTTGTAATAGCAGCTCCGGGTGGGTAGCTTCCACGTGGCTGATAAGATTATGCCCTTTTCCAGCTCGCTAATAACCCGTGGATATTTAGGGCGTACATTTTCCCCCCAAGCCCCTGCTCGTGGCATATGACGTCACCTGTGGCCACAGTGGGGGCTTTTAGGCTTCCTTGTCGACTCTTCATGTCCCGCCCATTGCGCTGGTATCGGATACGTGGAGCATCGTGGTTGGTGACGGTTCATCTTCTGAGAACCGCATTAAATGGCCTAGCCTATCTTCAGCCGTCGTTTCGTCTTTCGAGTTATGATCCTCGTATCCCACATCAAGACGATCGAACGACCGTCATTCTTTTGCCTTTTACGTATATATAAGGTTGGCCACCTTTTGCATGAGCCACCTTTTATTTGAAATTTTTTCTCATCTTCTTTCTTCTCTCTTATCAGTTTCAAAACCCTTTTTCCTTCCGGTCATTGTTCCAGACGTTCCTGAGTTCCAGACATGAGGGTCTCTCCGTGACTCTGGTTCCAAAGATTCCACCAGGATTCCAACTCCTACGCTCTTTTCAGTTTTTACGCAGCAAAAAACTTCTGAAGTCCTCTGCCTACTGTATGCTTTAAATGTTTCCATTTTTCTTTGCTTAGGTAAACTTTCTTCTTAGCTGCATACTGTAGGTTGTTTTTCTTTGCTGGTATTTTGTGCGTAGGTTTTTATCCTAGGGGTATCGACCGTAGGAAAGAGAATGCTTAGGAACATGACTCATAGGACAAAATTCTAGGGTGATTTTTCTGGGTTATCTTTTTAAGTGCCTGTTTGGAGAGGGGAAGGCAACAAGTTTCTGGGGTGCAAAAACTGGGTAGCTTAGGGGACATGCTTCACATGCGGTTTTGCCTTTCGAAACTTTCCCTCCAAGGCAAACTTTATCCTGACCCTCCTAACACACGGATCCCAAGCAATCGGGGACCCGTTGGGAGCATAGGCTCGTGTTCATAGAACCGCGTGGTGTCACTCGCCACGGGCTGAGATTACCTCAGCCCGTGTAAAGGAAACCATTCTTCGTGCTAGATTCTTTCTTATGCTTAGGTTTCATTTTCTAAACTTTATTCATCTTTGTTCGTTAGGCAACCAGATGGGACCTAAGAAGAATATGCCCAAGAAGAGTGCCACCAGCTCGTCATCCCAGCAGGCCAACAAGGGGAAAGAGGTGGCAACAGACTCCTCCATTCCCCACTTCGGTCCCACCGTGGAGAAGGAGGTCGAGGTGGGACCTGACGCCTTCTTTGAGGCCGAGAGGATTGCCTCGAAGGTTACAACCCAGGGGAAAGTCAATAAGATTATGCTTTCCCACAATATCGAGATAGGGAAGGGCGCCCTGGTCGCCCGCCCTCCCCTTGAGGGCGAGCGGAGCTGCGCACCGCTCGATGAGGAGTTCGCGGCCTGGAGCGACGAACACCTCAAGGCTGGGGCCTTTCTCCCCCTGGACCAGTACTTCGCGAACTTCCTAAATTTCATGAAGCTGGCCCCCTTTCAGCTCCCCCTAACTCTTACCGTCTGTTAGCGGGGTTAAGGTACTTGTTCCTGAAGCAGGAATGGGAGGTCCCCACACCGGCAAACATCCTCTACTTTTTCTGCCTCAAAGCCAGCCTGGAGCAACGGGGGCGTGGTGACGGGTTCTACTACCTGACCCGTTTTCCCAACTCAGCCGCAGTCATCGAGCTGCCCAGCCACCCCAATGACTTCAAGGATCAATTCTTCATGTCAACGGGGTTTCGCAACTGCGAATATCATTACTTCAACTGTCCTCGTAAGTTCCTTCTAACTTTAGCTCGCAAGATCGTCGCTGATTAGTTTCTTTCCATTCGTTATTGACTTGAAAACTATCATGCAATTATTTTTGCGAGGACGGCTAAGTCGGTGACCCTTGGGGGTCAGTACGAAACCTTGGCGGGGCTCCCTCAAGTGAAAAAGACTACCGCTAGCTCGTGTCTGATGAGACGATGCTGGCGTGTAAGTTGATTTATCCAGGCCAGACTCTGGCCTTGAGGAGGTCGCGGATCATCCCCGCAGTTCGCGAGATGGCACCCATCCCCGAGGAGGAGGCCGCAGATGAGGACGAGGACGAGGAGGACGAGGTGTCCCTCGTGCACCGGAAGCGGGCTCTTGAGGTCGCCCAGGAGGTCAACACAGAGCGAACCCAGTCCGGGGCAGCAGCCGGCCCCTCCGGCCAAGGTAACCCTTACTTGTTTAGCGATTTAGACAGGGCCGCCGCAGACCTACGACTTGCTAGGTTTAACCCCAGCCAACTCGTTCACCGCCACCAAAACGACCCAGATCGCAACATCACTCTACTCCAGTGTGTTGACCAGCTAGTGTTGCGTTATGACATGGGCCGCCCTAGGGGTACTGTAGTAGTAGATAATACCCTGGCCTTTAGGTCGACTTTCTTTGAGGAGTATGGGACCAACCTTAGGTCGTGGCCCTCCCTTCTTAAGGGTGTAGTAGCTTCGAGTCTTAGGCAGTATGTAGAGGAGTCCAGTCCTGAGGTGGATCCGGACCTAGAGCCTCCTCTCACTCATGAAGTCATTATCTTAGACTGCCCCGTAGAAGGTCCGGGGCCAGAGGTCCTGACAATAGATTCCTCCTCTAGCTCGGAGGGTAGGACCTTTTTCAATACATACTTTAGATTTTTTGTTATCAAAGTATTTTTACATGCATACTAATGATTCGCTGTCTTTGTTTCAGACGAGGAGATGTCGCAGCCCGGGGACAACGTTCTGCGATCTATGTTCCAGGGGGGAAATCCTTCCTCCGGGTCGTCTGGGCCCTTGGTGAAGAGGCTCCGGCTGGCCAAGAAAACCCCTTGGAATTCCTCCAAGTCTCTTGCCAAGGGGAAAAGCCAGGGTCCTTCTGCCACAGAGAAGGTGCCTCCACCCCCTCCTGCAGTAGAGAAGATGGCTCCACCTCCCCCGCGACCTCCTGTCCCTACTCTGGAACAGGAGGTACCAACCGGGACCTTGCCAGCCCCGACTCCCGGCGTGCGCGTCTCAGTCAACCCTCAGGCCTTGGAGAAAATCCCCGAGGTCTTTAGGGGGACGGTTTACGAAACCGCGACCTACATGGTGGACCACTGCTACAACGCCACCTCGAGGGACTTGCGGGAGAAAGAGACGAGGACCCCCGAGCATGTTATGGAGTCTTCACAGGGGATGATCTTCACTATAAGTTTGCCTTACCACCAGTTCTTTCTGTTTTTTTTTTTCTAAGGCACTTGCCTTATTATCTTTTTATCTTGCAGGCGGCTTTGGCTCTGCACCGGACCATATCTCGGTCCAGGGCCAGGATTAACGAGATCAGGGGCGAGCACCAGGCTGCCCAGGCCGCCCTTGCATCCGCTCAACAACAGGAGCGGTATGCCAAAACTGCCCTGGTGACTGCCCGGGAAAACGAGAAGGTCGCGCAGGCCGCCTCGGTTGCTGCGCAGGCCGAGCTAGAGGCATCTCGGGGCAAGCTGCGGGAGGCCGAGGCTACCAAAGTCGCCCTGGACGCTGTGAAGGTTGAACTTGAAGAGGCCAAGGCCACCCTTGTGGCAGAGAGGGAATCTTCCAGCTCCTCCATGGAGGCCATGCTGTACCATTGCTGTGCCTTCAACCAGGATGGTGACTTTTCCTTCCTGGGGCCAGACGTTTGGGAGTCCTTCTTGGAGAAGTTCAAAGCTCGCCTTCAACAAGAGGCTCCCTCTGAGACCAGGGAGACTTCCACTGCAACCGAGCAAGATGTAGAGGGGGTGACTTCGTCGGAGCGGCCTGGTGGGGCTTAGGATTTTTGCTCCTTTCTCTTATTATTATTTTTTTATTTGTAACTTTACATTACGAGGTTTTTTATCCTTGAGACAATCGATTTCCTTAGATTTATTTTAATCTATTTATATATATTTGGTTTGACCTCATTGTTACTCCTCTTTAATGCATTTGGTGAGAACTTAGTTTCTGTTGGTGTTATGATTGACATTTCATGCTTTTTGGGAAAAACAAATCTGTTAATCAATTTGAACCAACTTCTAAGTCTTAGGACCTGGTTGTATCCAGGACATTAATTTTAAAAACTTAGTTCGTGTTAATCCTTTATCGATATCTCGCGCTTTTTAAGAAAAACATTGATCAATCAATTTGAACTAACTTCTAAGTTTTAGGACCTGGTTAAATCCAAGTCATGTTAAAACTTAGTTCATGTTAATCCTTAATTGATATCTCGCACTTTTTAAGAAAAACGTCGATCAATCAATTTTAACTAACTTCTAAGTTTTAGGACCTGGTTAAATCCAGGACATTAATTTTAAAAACTTAGTTCGTGTTAATCCTTAATTGATATCTCGTGCTTTTTAAGAAAAACATCAATCAATCAATTTGAATCAACTTCTAAGTTTTAGGACCTCATTGTATCCAGGACATTAATTTTAAAAACTTAGTTCGTGTTAATCCTTAATTGATATCTCGTGCTTTTCAAGAAAAACATCGATCAATCAATTTGAATCAACTTCTAAGTTTTAGGACCTGGTTGTATCCAGGATATATGCCCCCCAAGTAATCAGGAAAGGGTCTTTCGTGGTTACTTGACGTTACATCCACTAACATATACAATTAATGCAAAAAGATTAACTCTTATTACTTAATAAACAAAAGGTGGCTTTTCTAACTAAGCCTTACAAAGATATTACTGATAATATTTCTTTAGGTGTATAGAGTTCCAAGTCCGTGGAACTGCTTCTCCGTTAAGCCGAGCTAGCTTGAAGGTTCCTTCTTTCACGACCTCGGTTATTTGATAAGGCCCTTCCCAGTTTGGTCCCAACACTTCGTCCTTGGGATCCTTACTGGCTAGGAAGACTCTTCTGAGTACCAAGTCGCCAACGCTAAATACGCGTTTCTTGACCTTTGAGTTGAAATAACGAGTGATCTTTTGTTGATAATGTGCGAGCTGCAGCTGTGAATCTTCTCGTTTTCATCAATTAGGTCGAGGGACGCGCAGAGCAATTCGTCATTCCGGTCTTGGTCAAATGCCTGGACTCTATGCGAGGCCACCTTTACTTCGACAGGAAGGACTGCCTCACTCCCGAAAGATAGGGAGAAAGGAGTATGACCTGTCGACGTTCGATGTGAGGTCCGGTATGCCCACAGTACCTGGGGGAGCTGTTTGGGCCAGACTCCCTTGGCTTCATCCAGTCTCTTCTTAAGGCTCGCCTTTAGCATCTTGTTGACAACCTCGACCTACCCATTGGCCTGAGGATAGACACGGAGGAGAAGCTTTTAACAATGTCGTGCCTCTCGCAGAATTCGGTGAAGAGGTCGCTATCGAACTGCGTTCCATTATCCAACACGATCTTCTTTGGCAGCCCAAATCGGCAGATAATACTCTTGACCACGAAGTCGAGGACTCTCTTTGAAGTGATCGTCACCAGGGGCTCTGCTTCTGCCCACTTGGTGAAGTAGTCGATAGCCACCACCACGTAGCAAACTCCTCCCTTTCCAGTAGGGAGGGCACCAACCAGGTCAATTCCCCAGACCGCGAACAGCCATAGGGACGAGATCATCTTCAACTCGACCGGGGGAGCCCGGGCAATTGTGGAAAATCGCTGGAACTTGTCACAATTTTTGACGTAGGAGATCGAGTCCTTTGACAAAGTGGGCCAATAATACCCTTGCCTTAGTATCTTCAGGACCAGGCTTTGCCCCCTAGTGTGATCTCCGCAAAAACCCTCGTGCACCTCTTGCAAAATGGTCTTCGCCTCGCTTGGCAGAACACACCGTAGGAGAGGTAAAGAGTGTCCACGCCGGTATAATATCCCATCTATCACTGTATACCTTGGAGCCTGGTAAAGTACCAGCCTTGCGTCATTTCGCTCCTCGGGTCACTTTCCTGCTGTGAGATACTCGAGGATGGGAGTCATCAAAGTCGGTCTGGCGTCAATCATCTCGACCTCCGCCCCAAATTCCTCTATGCTTGGTCTTTCCAAGAACTCTACCGGCACCAGCCCTAAAGTCTCCGCCTCCCCAGAGGTAGCGAGCTTTGCCAGGGCGTCTACATTGGCATTCTGCTCCCGAGGTATTTACTCGACTGAGCCGCGCTCAAATGCGAATAGCTCTTTCTTTACCTTGGCCAGGTAAGCAGCCATCTTGGTTCCCTATGCTTGGTATTCCCCTAACACTTGGTTTACCACGAGCTGGGAATCGCTGTAACACTGGACGGAGCTGGCCCTCAGCTCCTGGGCCACCCTTACCCCAGCCAATAAAGCTTCGTATTCGGCCTCGCTATTGGAAGCTTTGAATCCGAATCGTAACACCGAGTGGAATCAATGTCTCTCTGGGGATATCAATATGATTCCAGCCCCGGAGCCGTTCTCATTAGACGAGCCACCTATGAAGACCTTCCATGAGGCTTGAGCTGACTCTTCTACAGGATCTTCTCGGAACCCTGTGCACTCTGCCACAAAATCAGTCAGGGCCTGGCTTTTTATTGTAGTTCGCGGTATGTACAGTATCTCAAATTGGCTGAGCTCGATAGCCCACTTCAACAGACGCTCCGATGCTTCATGTTTCTGCAAAAGCTGCCTTAAAGGCTGATCGGTTATGACGTGTATTGAGTGGCACTGGAAATACGGCCTGAGCTTTTGGGAGGCCGTAATAAGGCAGAATGCCATCTTTTCCATCAATGGATACCGGGATTCAGCTCCGAGAAGCCTCTTGCTGATGTAATAGACTGGCTTCTGAGATCGGTCTTCTTCTCGGACTAATACGGCGCTAGCCGCATCTTCCATGACAGCTAGGTAAAGGAAAAGAGGCTCCCCTGTCGTTGGTTTGGATAATACGGGCGGCTCGGCCAAATGTGCTTTCAGGTCGAGGAAGGCGCGTTCGCATTCCTCGATCCACTCGAATTTTTTATTTCCCCGGAGCAGGTTGTAGAATGGCAAACACTTGTCGGTAGATTTAGAAATAAATTGATTAAGGGCCGCCACCCTTCCTGTCAGACTCTGAACGTCTTTTTGCGACCGGGGTGAGGGTATCTCGAGTAGCGACCTGATCTTATCGGGGTTCGCTTCTATTCCTCTGGTATTGACAATGAAACCCAAGATTTTTCCCGACGCGACCCTGAAAGTACACTTTTAGGGGTTTAGCCTCATGTCGTATTCTCTTAGTATCTTAAAGCATTCCTCCAGACCGGAGACATGGTTATCGACAGTTTTTGACTTGACCAACATGTCCTCAACATACACTTCCATATTTTTCTCGATCTGATTGGTAAACATCCTATTTACCAACCTCTAGTACGTAGCTCCGGCATTTTTTAGCCCGAAGGGCATGACCTTGTAACAATAAACGTTAGTTGGGGTCATGAAGCAAGTGTGTTCCTGGTCTGCTAGATTCATGGCGATCTGGTTATAGCCCGAGTATGCATCCATAAAATACATGAGCTCGTGCCCCACCGTGGCATCTACCAATTGGTCGATCCTTGGCAAGGGGATGCAATCTTTTGGGCAGGCTTTGTTCAAATCGAAAAAGTTGATGTATGTCCGCCATTTCCCATTGGGCTTCGGGACCAGCACAGGATTGGCGACCCAGATCAGGAACTTTTCTTCACGGATAAAGCTGCACTTTAAGAGCCAGGCTACTTCCTCCTCTAGGGCCTCAGCTCGGGTTGTTCCTAGGTGCCTTTGTTTTTGGGATTTCGCAGGCACGCTTTTATCCAAGTGGAGGGTGTGCATGATGATGCTCGGGCTGATCCCTATCATGTCTCCATGAGACCAGGCGAACACATCTAGATTTTCTTGCAGAAAGCTAATCAACTCTGCCTTCCTCTTGCTACATAGATTTTTCCCGAGCTTCACCACCTTCGAGGGGTCTTGTGGGTCGATATTTACCTCCTCGAGCTCTTCGATGGCCTGGAGATCGGATCTATCATCGCCTATTATGGGGTCGATATCATTATTTGAGATGATATCCTTCCCTTTGGCATTCTGAGGTTTTTCAATCTCAGGACTAGGCACAATTTCCTGAGATTCCTCACTCCCGCCCTGGATGGTCATCGTCTGCTGCCCGAGTTTTGATTTTACCTTCATAGAAATGTTGTAACATTCCCTGGCAGCGAGCTGATCACCTCGGACAGTGCATATCCCCGTGGAGGAGGGGAATTTTAGTGCGAGGTGACGGATGGAGGTTATTGCTTCGAACGCTATCAAAGTAGGACGACCCAAAATAGCATTGTACGCTGTGGGACAATCGATGACCACAAACTGGAGGAGTTTTGAGACAGTCCGGGGTCCCTCTCCCAAGGTAATCACCAGCTCGATCGTTCCTATTGCTGCTGACCCTTCTCCAGAAAATCCATATAGCATCATGGAGGTGGCTTTCAACTCGGTGACAGATAAACCCATCTTTTCCAGCGTAGACCGAAACAACAAGTTCACCGAGCTCCCATTATCGACCAGTATCCTCCTAACTCTCCAGTTGGCGAGCTGGGTAGCTATGACCAGAGGGTCGTTATGAGGGAACTGGACGTGACTGGCATCTTCCTCGGTGAATATGATTGGTTGCCTCTCCAATCATTGCTGTTTGGGTAGATGTTGCTCTGGGACGAACTCCACTCTATTATGAGCTTTTAGTTCATTGACATATCTCTTCTGGGCACCTCTGCTCGTGCCGGCCAGATGGGGGCCCCCGGAGATCGTGGAGATCTCTCCTCCTATCACAGGAGGAGGGGTGTCCTGATTTATCCGAGACCCGGGCTGACTTATCGGAGCTTCTGGAGCTGGTTGACCGGCAGGAACTCTATGCCGCGCATACTGAGCCAAGGGTCCAGCTCTGATGAGAGTCTCGATCTCATCCTTCAGATGCCTACAATCGTTAGTGTTGTGGCCAATGTTGTTGTGGAATCGACAAAACTTGGAGGGGTCCCGCTTAGCCTTCTGGTGCTTCAAAGGCTCCAGTTTCTTCCAGGGGAGGCGAGCAGAGTTTGCAAGGAAAATGTTCTCCCTAGTGTTTGTGAGCTCGGTGTAAGTCGTGTAGACTGGCTTAAACTTTTATGTGGGCTTGTTCTTCTTCGGGCCATGCTGGCCGCCCTCGCTGCTCCCTTTTCTCTTGCCTCCACCAAATTGGTTATTCTGTGTAACGGTTTGGGTCACTGGCACGACCTCCGTTCCCACTCCAATGGGCTGGTTAGAGGCTTGGCTGGTTCCCGCGGCCGATGCTCGCGCCTCCTCCAGGTTTATCCATCTCTGGGCCCTATTTAGGAATTTGTTCATGGTGCTGAAACCTTTTCTCTGTATCTCTTCCCAGAGCCCGCCTCCGACGAGGATCCTAGTACTCAAGGCCATAAGTTTGGAACTATCATCTGCGTCCCTGGCTCAAGCCGCGATGTTTGTAAATATGCTCAGGTAAGCTTTCAAAGGTTCGTCGGGCTGTTGTCTTACGTTTGCCAAGGTGTCGGCTTTGACGCAGGCGACCTGAGAAGCTCGGAATGCTCTCTTGAAGTCAGCAGAAAAGGTTTTCCACTAGCTGATGGACTGCTTTTTATTCTGTTTGAACCATTGCCTGGCCGACCCAGTCAAGGTGGAAGGAAATATTAAACACCTCAGCTCGGGACAAATGTTGTGGGCCATCATAAGGGTGTTGAACATACCCAAATGATCTGACGGGTCCCCGGCTCCATTGAACTTGGACAAGTGCGGCATACAGAAACCAGGTGGATATGTCGTGGCTGCTATGCTGGGAGCGAAGAGCTCGAGTTCGTCACCCGAGTCGTACTCATCTTTTTCTTTTACCAATAGGAGCTTCCTCATTAGCTCCTCCATCTGAGCCAGCCGCTCCAGGGTTTGGTCCTTGCTTCCTTGGTTGTTCTAGGGCTATTCAATAGCTCCAGTTCCGTGGTACGCGTTAGGCGGGTTATTGTCCCTTCTATCTTAAGATAGGTTATGTGGGACATTCCCGCTGTCACGTACTTCTGACAGACGCTTCCCTTGGCGAGCACGACTACTGTCTCTAGCTGGGTCTCCTCTCTAAGAGTTGAGGCGATCTCGGAGGTCGGCCCTCGGGGTGGCCCAAGGGCTTTGAGCCGAACTTAGGCGATGGCGCAGGTCTTTGCCGGACATGTCACTTCGATTACTCCCGGTCCAGTAACTTCCGTTTGAAAAACTCAGAGCCCGCTGCTGAGGGTGAGGATCCGGGATTTCCCTGGGCGCCCAGCTGCGATGGGAAGGTCCGACGAAAGGAGGATTTCTCCTGCTGCTCCTATGAGCCGGAATGTCTCAGATTGGACAGGGAGGAGATGGGTATCTTATTGGCGACGGGGGATGCTTAACTGGTGACACGATCCTAGTCCTGTCAGGGCGGATTAAGCTAGGTCGCGGCCGCTCCGCTCTACCATCCCCCACGTCCTGCGCTCGGCGGTCTGATCGTGGTGAAGGACGGCTGGCCGGGGTGGGCTGTCGTCGCGAGCCCTCCTCGGACCTCCTTCGAGAGCTGCCTCGGGCCCTCCTGGGTGCACTCGAGGGTGGAACTGAGCTAGGAGTTGAGGTCCGGATTGATCGGCTGAATTGCTGATCAGCCCAAGGAAGTTCCTCAAATACAGTTTCCTGGTGGCGTGACGTGGGAGTAGAATTTGATGTCGAGGGTCTGACCGACCGACTAGGTCTGGACCGGTTACCCCGGCGGGACTTATGAGTCCCACCATGCCTCTTTTTGAAATTAGCGTCGGTTGTAAGAGGGGGTAATCGGGCCAAAACCTCTTCGATCTGCTTGTTTGCTTTCGCTAGCTGACTCCTCAATTGTGCATTTTCCATTTCTACTGCCGTGTAGAAATCCGGGTTCGGATTGGGCGGCCGGGGAGCCGAACTTCCAGTGTCGTCTTGGCCCATTGGCTGCTTTCTCGGACGCTGTTGAACCTCAGGGTTTTGCTCATCGGATATGGCGGCATGGTGGGCCTCCTGCCCATCACGTTGATCCGCTTCGTTACCATGCCTTGAGCGAGTAACCACCATGGTTGGGTTTTTTGTAATAGCACCAATCTAAAATCCTCTCAATGAAAGCACCAAACTGTTGACGCGGTTCTTCGGCAACATATAATTATATGAATAAATGGGGTGGATTAGTGCTTAATGATGAACCATAATATGTGAATAATCTCAAAGGAAGGTTATAACTCGTTTACTCTATTTAGGTGGTTCGAAGGTTAAAATCCCTCTAGTCCACCAGTCAATATTATTGATATATCTCTTGTATTCCTTACAGGGGTGTTTCTTTACAAATTAGAAGCCAACCCTTTGCAATGCCCTGGGTCTCCATATTTATAGGGAGATGACACCTGGGTGTTGGCAAAGGGGGTCGTCCTGTGACCTTCTTACCCATCATGTCACTTCTGTGATATTCATGATTAATTCCTAAAACCTGACAATGAAGTGTGGTTTAATCAATAGGTAAGGGGGATAATGGGCCGCATGGCCCAAACCAGTCGTAGGGTGCCTGAACACGCACGTTTATGCTGCGTGTCCGAGATTTCAGAAATGGAGTAGACACGTGATGTCTGATATGCGCACGTTTACATTGCGTGGTTGACTTTATAAAGGGTTGGACGTGTCAGCTCCAGGTCGTACCTCGAGCTTGATGTAGTCCTAGCTCGTGGTGCCCACGTTTACATTACTAAACCCTTGGCTACCTCGAGCTAAAGAGGTAGAGACTCGTAACAGCAGCTCCGGTTGGGTGGCTTCCACGTGGCTGATAGGATTATTCCCTTTTCCAGCTCGCTAATAACCCGTGGATATTTAGGGCGTACAATTACAAATATACGACACCCAAATGATCCCAACTAATAAATAATCTATTGGTAAATATGACACCTAAGCCCATTCAATAACACATGTAATTTTTTCTCATAATAAATTATTAATGTTTTTAAGAACTAATAATATAATTATTAATTATTAGTATTATAAAGACGAATCTAATAATTTGAAAACTATTTATTTAATAATATTATATTATGGCCAAATCTATCACCATAAATTAGTTTGTTGGTTTGATTTTTTTTAACGTATTCTCTTTTGACTAAATTAATCAAAACAAAAAAAATATTTGCAAAATAAAATATTACTCGTGAAAACCAATCTAAATAAATATTAGTTTTTTTTAACAAACAAATAAATATAGATTTTAATACTTAAAATTTGGTCATCATTTATTTAGTAATTTAAAAATTCATTATCACTATGACAAATTCTTTTATTTTTGTTAACATGTTTGTAACAATGATTTACAAAATTAATTTTATAAGTAAAATATTCAATTTTTGTAACTAAAAAATTTACAAAAATGTTAGATGTTAGAACAACTAATATTAATATTATAACAAGGAGTAACAAAACTATTAGAATTAATAATAAAATTGTTACATGCAATAACTAAAACTCATTAAAAAGTATAAATATGTTACAAGATTGTAACAAGTAGTAACAAAGCTATTACAATAAGTAAATATTTTTTTAAAAATTTGTAAACAACAATTACATATTAATTCATAACAAAAAAAAGTCTATTTTTGATTTGTAACAAAAGTTTACAAAACTAATTCACAAATAAAATTATATTTTTCAACTAATAGTTGCATAAATAATTTATATATTTACTTAACATAATTATAATAAAAATTTACTAGTTTTATAATTTTAAAAGTTATTTATT
The DNA here is from genome assembly GCF_963169125.1 of Humulus lupulus. Classification (NCBI taxonomy): domain Eukaryota; kingdom Viridiplantae; phylum Streptophyta; class Magnoliopsida; order Rosales; family Cannabaceae; genus Humulus; species Humulus lupulus. Next base: position 33,342,067 of record NC_084799.1, read on the forward strand.
CTCCAATATTATTCATAACACAACGTTACTAATTTATAACATATTGTTATTATTTCAATAATTACTCATCTTTTAATATTATTTAAAGAGATTAATTTTAGGAAAATTCACAAAAATACATTGACATTTTAAAAAAATATGAAAAATACGGTAGATTACAAAAATACGAAATTATTATGAAAAACACAGAATGACTAGTGTAAATACGGAGTAGCAGTGAAATACAACTTTTTTTTTGTTAATAGCTGTTATAAATTTGTAAACATGTGTAATAGATGCGTAAACCAGTTATATAAAAATATTTTTGCAAACAACATTTATAAATATATAACCAAGTTTTATGGATTTGTAGACAAGTTTTACATGTTTGTAGACAACATTTACAGAATAATTCATTGCTAATTTTTTTTTTTGTAACAATGACTTACATAACTAATTTAATAACTAAAAAATATTATATTTGTGACTAATATTTTTAAAAAGTAAGTTGTGAATTTAGTTAACATATTTGTAACAAAAATATCTAAAACTAAGTTTGTAACTAAAAGAATTTTATAATTAGTATATACAAAAATGTTAAATTGCATTAAACAAGTAACGTATATTTAAAAAAAAACTGTAACAACTAATAAAGAAATCGATTATATTGATTAAATATATAATATTTTATGTAAGAAAAAATATTTATTTAATATTAATAATTATATTTATTTTAAATATTTATAAGTAAAATAAATTTATTTGTAATTATTATTATTATTATTATCATACCAAAAGTATCTTTGAACAAAAAGACAAAAAAAAAATAAAGTATTGAGATTTTTTTTTAAATATATAATATGAAAATTGTAATATTTGTATTATAGGAATTAATATAATTAAAATAGTAAAATATAAGATCAAAATTGTATTGATTTGACAAAAAATATTAAAGTGATTTGACATATAATATTTGAAAGAAAAGTTGATATGACAAAAAAAAAATATAGTGGTTCAAAATTACATATCAATAAGATACGGTAAGGAGAAAAAAAACATGTGTGTACACATTAGTTGGGAGGAGCACAATAAATATGTAATTTTTTAAAAACATGTGTGTACACATTAGTTGGGAGGAGCACAATAAATATGTAATTTTTTTAAATTGTGGTATAAAACGATTTTTTTTTAAATTGCCGTGTAAGATGTAATTTACTCAATAAAAATTATCAAACGTGTTTATTATTTTTTATTTTTAAAAACAAAAAACAAAAATAGTTACCAAACATATTTTTATTTTTTAGAAATAAAGAAATAAAAATAAAATAATATTTCTATTTTGGTGTTTAAAAAATTCAAAAACAAAAATTTTACCAAACGGGCCTATAATTTTTAGTGAAAATGAGTAAAAATCTTTTTTTTTCTTCTGGACATATTTTAGAATTTAGAATTAATGAGTATGAAAGAGGGAAAAAAACATTTCAATATAAACTTTAAATGGTAAGACAACGTCTACCAATTTTAACCAAAACTTCAGATATTAAGACAAATTAGATGATACCTTTTAAAATTAACAAGAAACTTAGCGTACCGAATTATGTTACTTTTTATTATAAAAATACTAGGTTACATATGTACCTTGCCAAGTGCCAATTGTTACCTATGGCAATCGAAGGAACAATATATCTATATTTACATAAATGCTACACGATATCTTTAGCGTCCTAACAAATTATCTATTGTAATAATATATGTTGTATTTGTTTTCACCACCCAACAAGTGGCAATTAGGAGTAATTAGCGATAAGCCATGAAGTTCTTGGAGGGCGAGCTCCTCCACAAAGTCCAGTCCAGCCAAGTCGTAGGTGTCTCCAGGTGAGGCCATGCCCCAAAATCTTCTCTCGAGGCGAGGATGTCTCCAAGTGAAACCATGTCCCGAGCTAGTCTCCAAGTCATGGATGTCTCCAGGTGAGGCCATGCCCCGAAGTCTTTCCTCGAGACGAGGATGTGTCTCCAAGTGAGACCACGTCCAGAGCTAGTCTCCAAGTCATGGATGTCTCCGAGTGAGGCCACGCCCCGAGTCATGTCCTAGAGGCGAGGATGTCTCCAGGTGAGGTCACGTCCCGAGACGCCATTCCTCAAGTCCAGGACTCTGGTGTTCGAACCCGGAATTGATGCCATGTGTTAGTCACTGCGGGTGTGGGCCACCAGAGGATCATCTGACAACTTTTGGTGAGTCTCGATTAGTGGTACCGAGTTCGTACACTCGACAATCAATATTTCTTACAACGCCGCCTGACATGGGCAAACGTGCGCCACACCCTGACAGTCACAGATATGTTCTATATAAAGTTGGTGTGTGACTTTCTGCAATGGGCCCCGTAGAATAAGCGCGGGTCGTAGTCTATATTTTAACACAACCCCTTTTTGTATTAACTCAACTTTAATACCTCAAGATAGGGGGGATCTAACATTAATAAGAGATGATTAACATTAATGATCACGGCCTCTATAAATAGGGTTGGGGTATCTCCTTGTAAGGGGTTCAGTTTTTTAGAAAGAGAAACTATGTAACTCAGTGAAATATATACGCTGCCTAAGAATCACCATTGAAGCTTGCCACTACAAGCTTCAAGCTCACTAAATAATAGAGACTCGTGGACCATGGCTCTTTTACAGCTCGAATCACGTAAAATCATGTGTTCTTTCCTTGTTTTTCCTTTAATCTTTCAGATTAAGTTGACAACAAAAAAAACAGTCAACAATATATATATATATAAATTCTATTGTAGAGACATAGTTTTTGTCCCCACCGGTAGTGGCGTTCTTATTTTTAGCAGTAAAGAAATTATAACTTAATTTTTTTATATGACGGTGTACATTATAATTATAGTAGGCATTTAATTAGTTTTTAGGAAATTCTGAATAATTTATGATGTAGAAAACAAACTTCAAAACCATTTGTTTCAAGCGCGAATAAAACAAGCTTCAAAACAATCTGTTTTTGTATTTTCAGCACATGAATAACTTACAATCTATTTTTTAATATAACATTGTACAATATAGTTATTTAGAACATCTAACAAATTTTTGTGAAATTCTGAATAATTTACGGTACCGAAAACATGAAACAACTTGTTTTGAAGCCTATTTTATATGCGTGTGAAATAATTTCTTTTGAAACATGTTTTGGGCACCGTAAATTATTCAGAATTTTCTGAAAACAAGTGAGATGTCCTAAATAACTACATTACCGTCATATAAAAAAAAATTGATTATAATTTTTTCACATGCCAAAAATAAAAACGTCCCTACTGATGAGGACAAAATATATGTCCCCATAACTTCATATACATATATATATATTCTATATAAAAAATGTGTAGATAACGAAAATTCTTGGTTTTAATGGTTTTTTATTTATTGTTTCCGTTAACTTTAACGGAATATTATTTTATTTAACAGAATATTCTTATATTTAATAGTAGATTTTAAACATGACTTCAATTTAAATAAAATTAAATGAATAAATAATTAAAAAAATTAAAATAAGATATTTTTGAGATATTTTATAATAATAATTATTTAAAAATAATAAAACCATATATTTTATAACTTAAATAAAATTTAATTAAACTTAGTATTATATTAAACATATAATATATGTATGGTAAATACTATTTTGGACCCTATGTTTCGCAAAAGTTACCAATCGGACCATTTATTTTGTTAAATGATAATTTAGACCATACGTTTTACAAAATGGAACAAAAGAATACCCTGTAACAGATTTTTGTCTAACTTATTTTAAATATGACCAAAATACCTGCATATTTTATTAATTAATGAATTAAATAAATAATGAAAATTATATTTTAAAATAAAAATTAAATTATTTTATTTTAAAATAAATTATAATTAAAAATTCTATTTTAAATAATAATAATTAAACTATTTTTTATTTTAAATATATTTTTATTATTTATTTAAATCATTAATTAATAAATATATGAGGGCATTATTGTAACGCCCTGGCTACCCCAGAACAGTTACGGTGAACAGTGAACCGGAAATTTGACCCCCCTACCCGAGTCCTTTGGTTAAAAATGTGATCTAAGTGTTACTATTAGGTTAAGGAGGAAAAACCAGTAAAAAGGAAAGGATACATTTCATTAAGTAAATAAACTGCTCATGAGCCTTTCAAAATGTTTACAAGCTGTTCATAATACAAAAGGGTCGCTACTGTTTCAAATTTACAATCCCCGCCGGCCTAAGCGGCAAAAATAGGGTAAACCCCTAGTCCCTTTGAGAACTCCCTGACCGTGGTGGTCAAGCGGCCCAATATGTACACAACATCGCCCAAGCTCTCCACTAAGGATTGGGTGAGCTTCTCTTTTCCTTTACCTGCACCACATAGCACCCATGAGCTAAGGCCCAGCAAGAAAACACAACAAAGCGTGACATAATATCAACAACGATTATAATAACCATTCAGGACTATCAGTCCATAACAGATAGGTGCAGTCGCAAAAGTCACAAAAGACGGATACAGCTCCCTCTAACCATGTGACGATAGGGTCACCAAGGTTTAACTGATAAGTGGTTCTCACATAAGTTTAATCAGGATAGGTGCATGGTGATTGGTCACCAACATAACCTTCCTCCCGACTCAAGAGTCGTAACTATGGACAACGTCCCTTAGCCATGTGACAAACAGTCACCGGGGTCATACGCCTTGGCTATAAACATCTGGTCTAAGACCAGGCAAGCGCTTATAAGTTCTTCGACCTTAGGGTCGGTCCAACATTAATGCCATAGAGCTATTCAATGCATGATCATCGACTTTAGGGTCGGTCCCTGACTAGTCAGTACAATAGACAAGTAATCCACATTCACCAGCATTTAATACGTAGTCCCTGTCCACATACATCAACCAACATGCTTCAATAACAAACCATGCATGTCATATACATATACAGGGTGCAACTGTATCCATACACTGTTTTCTTACCTCTGGTTCAAGTGAAAGTTATTATAAGAACGACCCCTGAGAACGATCAATCTTTAAATTCCTTGACGGTCACCTGGTCATAACCAAAATATAGAATTCATCAATAAAAATGATAACAGAGAGTTCCCAAACCATAACCTAGCCTCCGAGACATCAAACACTACCCAACCGGGTACTAAGTTCAACCCTGAGGCCTAAGGCTTGAACCCCCAAGCTAAAAACTCCATTTTGGCCAAAATTTCTCCAAGGGCCGCGACCCTCCCCTGCTACGCCGCGGCGCGCCCTTCAGACAGAAGTGGCCTTCTCTGCCAGCGCCAAGGGCCGCGGCGCACTACAGCCTCGCCGCGGCGCCCAGCCCAGACCAGCCAAAAAATGGCAGCACGCACCTGAAATCTTTCCCCTGCGTTTTCCCTTGGAACCAAGCCCTCTAACCAGCTCCAAACCTCCTCCAAACACTCAATTAAACCTCTAAACATCACCCACAACTCCCTCTCATCAAAACCCAAGCTAAACACCAATTAAAACCTCTTCAAATCCAAACTTTCAACAAGAATCAAAAGCTGAAAACTAAAGGGAAAAATAGAGCACAACCTGAATTCAATGACTAGAACTCACCTCAAAACCAGATTTGAACCTTCTTCAATGGCTGAACCAAGTCCACCAACCCAGCCCTTGAATTTCCTAGCTTGAAACCCCACCTAGAGCTCAAATCTCCAAAGAAGAAAATGGTGAAGATTGGTGTACGGGAAGGGAGAAGACAACTCTGTTTTTGTTCTGTTATTTCTATAACCTTCTACAACCAACTAAAGGATAATATAAATCCTTCCAAATGACTAAAATACCCTTAAGTCATTTAAAGCCTCTAAAGCCATTTCAAGGGTAAAATTGGTACTTTCCACTTATCCCGTTAATCATAATTAACGCTTCCCAATTCCCGCTAATCTCAATATTCTCAAACACCAATATTTCATATCCCATTACCCTAAAATCCTCGGTAACGCTCTAACCATTAAAATCACCCCCGAGACTCACCCCGAGCCCCGAGCTTAAACCTGTTATGACCAAACCGGTAAATCACATTTAAAGATCGTCTCATGCCGAAATACTCAAACCAATCCACATTATAATGTGGTCTCACAATATATCATTGACATGCAAGCAAATATACAATTATACCCTCAACGGGCCAAATTACCAAAACACCCCTGTAAACAAACGTGGACCCACATGCATGCATTTAACATCATATTATAATATAATTCTCATAAACATGCATAAACACATTTAATGGCATAATTAAACAGTTATGGCCCTCCCGGCCTACTAAACCAGCCATTAAACCATATTAGGGAATCCGGGGCATTACAATTATGGTCATATTTAAAAAAATTGACTAAAATCTGGTTCAGGGTACTATTTTGTTCCATTTTGCAAAACGCATGGTCCAAATTATTATTTAACAAAAAACGGGATCTGATTGGTAATTTTTGCAAAACACAGGGTCCAAAATAGTATTTACCATATAATATATAATATTTTGTTGTCACTGCACAATTCAAAAACTAGAACAAACATAAACAAAAATTAATTAATTAATTAATTAAAATGTGATATTTTAAATATATTTTATGATAATTTAAATAATTAAATCATATTTATTTAAAAATAATAAAGACATACATATCAGTTTTTATCTTATAAATTTGTGTGATAATTTGTTTTTTTATCAAGTGGTTGAAATTCTTTTTTTTTTTCATCAAAATCACCAAAGGACATTGCGAGATATATTAGAAACTAAAAATAATTGATGCATACATACTACTGTCTACACTATGAACTTTTCTATTTTTATTTTATTTCTATTATTAATTTCTTTTTAAATATTATTGTATTTTATATATATATATGTCATGTAGCCATGTGTTACACCCAGACTTCGAGACTTGAGGTTGTAACCTCGAAAGCTGGATCCGTCAGGGGTGAGTTCGCGATAGTCAAAATACATGCTCGTAATCTAGACGCCGAATCTTCAAAACAGGTGGCAACCTCGAAGATGGGCAGCCTCGAAGTCCTTACAAGCTCGAAAGACAGAACATCGGAGTACGTCCATTGTCGGGTGACCTCGGATCAAGTGGCCCGAGCTTGGCATGAGTGTGAGCTCGGGGTAAGGCGGCCTCGGTGGTATTTACCCTTTCCGAGTTGATCTCGGGAAAATAAGGCCACTTATACTTCTCAGAGACTTAGACAGGCATGATACTAATCGCTGGTCTCGAACGGCTTAATAGGTCACTTGAAGAGACACAGTCCATGCATTTAAGAGATATTATTGTTGTAACTTCCCTACAATAAAGAGATATTTACTATTCGGTTACACGTCCCCTGGTTTTCAGGGGACGTTTTCTTGTATATAGGAGTTTCAAGCTTTAAAGCCATTAAATTTATTAATATATAGAATAACTTCCCGAAACGTGTGGGATAGTATTCTGAGACCACCTCTATAAATAGAGAAGTCATGTACCTTTGTAAATGACCGAATTTTGGTGATCTTGAGAGAAACTCTAGAGAATTCATCCCTTAAGGATTTCTAGAAATTTCCTAAGTTCTAATAACAAAGACTCGTGGACTAGGCAGAGTTAACTGCTGAACCACATAAAAAAACTCTCCTTGTTTCATTGTGTTATTCTGGCCATAATTCTTTACTGTTTACGTGCTCTACATTTTAAGTTGACGAAAAGCGGCGTCAACACTATGTAAATATATATATATATTTATGTCAATGTTATATTTAGATATCATATATGTAGAAATTGTTGATATAAATATTTATATATATTATAGAACTATAATTCATTCTAATATTATATATATATTAAAAATAGTGAATTAGTTTTATTAAAATTATAAACAATGTTTACAACTTTAAAACTAAGCAAATGTGCATTGCATGTTGCTTCTACCTAGTATATATATATATATATATATATATATGGAATATATATATATATGGAAGACTTCTCAACGGTTACTACCCATAGATGGGTACTAACAATTATGATGATGTGACAACATAATGACTTGGTATAGCAAGTCACCAATAAGTAAATATTTTTTTTTTTACATTAATTTTGAATTTTCATATATATATATATATAAATATATATACTAGATACAAGTAATGTGTAATACAAATTTACTTAATTTTATTTATATAATTTATTAATTATATTTATATTATTGTGATATAAATTTCAAAAAAATAACTAATATTATATATAAAAGAATGACATAAATATATTAAATGAAAAATCAAACTAAAACATTGTTTATGATTTTTTTAAATATATATAATATAATAATCATTTTAAACATAAATTATAATTTTTTAATAAAAATTAAGATCATGTATTATATATTTTTATTATAATGATATTTTATAATATTTAAATTTATATTAACATAAGTATTCAATATCTAATAATAATATTTTATAATATTTGCATTCATATTAATATAATTAGTACACAAATATAATTATATATTATAATTATAATTATAATTATAATCTGTTAACCGAGATTTTCGGCAACTATATTAATGAATACTATTTGCTAGTGATAATAATGAAAATGGGAAATCGACACGAGGTTTTTACGTGGTTGGGGCGTTAACTAGCCTTAGTCCACGAGTCCATATATTAGAGCAAGAAGAAGCTTTTACAATGGAGTTTTCTAACTATATCTGGACAGAGTCTCTGCCCTTTTTTCTCTCTTTATTTTTCTTTTCATGTTGTCCTCAGCTTATATTTATAAGCTGAGGGGGTCATCGGGTCTGGGCCGCATCCGACCCAGGCCCATCAGAGGAAAGTGTAGAGGGGCCCTTTCTAGTGAAGGCCCAATACAAAAAGATATATAATGTACATAATACAAACCAGCTAAGGCCCAATTAGTTGACCTGAGACACAAGCCTTCGCCCGACAAAACGGCGCTTGGGCTCTGATCACTTCGAGTCTCGAGGCTGATTCAGGAGACAAGACCGGTCAGGGTGCTTGGCTGTGCAGTCCTGACACTTCAGTGGACAATCCCAATGCTGCCTTTTCTGCAGGCGAAAAGTGGGGGGACAATGCCCACGCGAACTGAGGCGGTCTCAGGATCCTGGGCGCCTGGCACTTCAACTGGGGAGGAGGCGATCCAGGTCCGTTTACCTTCGGCCTGCTACATTTACCTCGGGCCCGGATCATTCCAGGCTCTGGGACGGGGACGTGTAAGCCGCGACGCTCCGGGCGCCCCGGACATCCTCGGGACATTCTAAGTTGAAGATGAACCCGGAGGGACATCCCGGACCCTTCCAAACGGGCCCAATCTGGAGTTCCTGGGCCAGGCCCGAATGTCGAGTCGGTCCACTGATCGCGGGCCAGAGCGAAGGCCCAAAGCCCTTCCAGGAAATGGGGATAACATTTACCCCCCAAGCCTTCACCCGGGCTATCCGGGAGTAGGGTTGCACCACCCTCGCGACGCTCGCCAAGTCGTCTCCCCAATTCCTGTTCGGGCTAGGAAGCTTGGCCGAACGGCCATGGCAGTGGCAGGTGGCTTCGCCCGGGTGGTTTGCCGTGATCCGGGGACGTTTACCTTTGGCCCGCTTTGGGAAAAAGCGACCCACGTGTCGCCATGTGATTGTTGCAAGGGCCTCGAAGGGTCGCCTAGGCCTCCCAAAGACCGCTAGGCCTAGACTAGGGCGTCAGCGCATGTCACGAGGCGTCACATCCGCACGGGGGGAGTCATCATTAATGTCCCTGGAACGAGGTGGATCATAGGATGGGGCGTCCTTTGGCATCCGCTACTCCTGGACCGTCGGATTAGAGGTGCTGAGGATCCAGACCAAAAAGGGCTCATAAATGTCCTCTGCGCGATCCTCGGTCGTCGGATGAAGAGGCATCTGACCGTTGGATCGAGGGCCAGGATTTGGGGGCTGATATAAAGACTCTGAGAACAAACATTTGGCACTTTTCCATTATCGAACCAGCTTGAGAAAAAGAAAAACCAGAACGCTCGCTAGAGCTTTGCATGTCCGACCTCGCCGAAGAAATACTCTGCCGTTTGCTATTTCTGCGCCACCGCCTGTTTCCCAGGGCCTCAACCTTCGTTCTGTGACCTGACGGCGCTTCTCGGATTTGCCCCACCGACGAATTGCTGCACCGGCTACGCCACTTCAAGAACGAGGTCCTGCCGTCCTTACGATCGGACAACCGCCAGCCTCAAACGTCGACACCACACAGTAAGCATTTTTTAATTCTATTGCCAACTTTGTGAATTTAGGCTCTCTAGACGCATGTACCTAGGCTCTGTGCTTTAGAATTTGCTAGGAAGGCTGTCTGGTTCGGGGTGCACCGTTCTCGGATGCCTCCCGGACGAGGGGTGGACCTTAGTAGCCTTCTCTCCCGATCAGGGTCCCGGGGCTTTTTGGGGTCCCGGGCCTGGTCCGACGGGACTCCAAGCAGTCTTTAGGAGACTCCCTGTACCTTGACCGACTTCTTTGGGTTTAGGTACTGACTGCTTGGTTTTTCTTTCTCTGTTCCCAGATTGTCAGTCATGGCCACGGGTGTTACACTCCATTCCGAAGAAGAGGTCAATAGGGCCCCTGTGGTCGCTCCCGGATCCAAGACGCCCATAGGCAACAGGTGGGAAATGGACGAGACGGCCAACTTGTTCCGAAACTACCGGATGATGCTGCTCTTGGAGACGAGGCTGGGCATCGAATCGACTCCGGGCCTCTTCCACAATCGCATGGCTAGGCTAGAGGAACGGGCGCATATGTCCGTGGATGGATTCGGGGCTTGGAGCGCCGGACACATTAGCGCGGGAGCTACGCTCCCGCTTCATGCCTACTTCATGCGGTTCCTGACATACGTGGGGATCGCACCCTTCCAACTGCTGCCGCAAGCGTACCGTCTGCTTGCTAGGTGGAAGGTGTTTTGTGTCACGAAAGAGATCGCGGAGCCCACTCCGGCGGAGGTCTTATACTTCTACAAGTTGGTGCCGCAAGTCAGTGTTAAAAACAAGAGCTTGGATGACTTTTACAAGCTTCAGCCGCGGAGTGCCTATCCTGCTCCTACCAGCACTTGGAAGCACCCTCCGGATGTCAGGCATTACTGGTTCATGACATCCGGGTTCCTTATTGACGAGAACCCCACGCTGCTGCTAGACTTCCAGCGAGTGGGTAAGTATTCTCCCGGACCCCCTCTTTTATTCATCTTTTGCTTCCATCTCTTATCGTATCTTCCGGGTCGCAGGTCCTTTCATTCAAAACCCCCGTACCAAGTTTCTCCTGGAAAGGAGGAGGTTCTATGCCAAGCTGACCACGGAGGAGTTGGACGTTGGGGGCTATGTCAATGATAAAAACCTCCGACTGGTAGGGTTGCTGGCGGCCACTCAGACCATCGTCGTCCCGAGTTTCCGGGGCATCCCGTGCGAGAAGGATAAGGAGGTCCGGGAGCAGTTGGCCCTCGACCACATCGCCGAGGTGGTGAGAGCGGCGCGGGCCACGGCGGCCCAGCGTAAGAAGAATCAGCTTCCGGCGGAAGAGGCCAACTCGGAAGAGCTGGAGGAGCTTTTCGAAGACGCCCTACCAAACGTCGGGACTCCCGGGGCTAGTGTATCGGGGCGAGGTAACTCCCCTTTAATCTTAACTTATGCTCCCCAAGTCGGGGACTTAGCTAGGAATAGGCTAGAGCCGCCGGACCCCGCGTTTGGGGCTGATGGGGAGATGAGGCCTTCATCTCCCGTCCCTGTGGGATCAGGGACGCTAATGTTCCTGTTCGGGTTCCTCCAGTATGGGGGGTTTCTAACCCCGGATGACGTAGGAGACCGGATACACTCATTCGCTTTAAGGGAATTGAGTCTCGCCCGGGGCTTAGATGAGGGTTCGTCCCAGGCTATTCTTTTTTACTGCTGTGTTTTCCCGTCTGGCTTATCATACTAACCTCGTTTTCCTGTATTTTTGCAGAGGATTCCGACATGTCTGATCCGGCCAGCGAGATGAGGATGCTCATCAAGGAAAGGTCGACCTTGAAGTTGGCCAGGAGGTCAAATGTCGCGGCCGGCACGGAGCTCCCCCCCACCAGTGAAAAATCCGGGACAGCGCCCGGCCCAGGCGAGGCACTGACCGTGGTTCCATTTCGGGCCGTGGAACCGACCGCAGACGGCCCCTCAGACCAGCCTCCAGTAATTGACTTGGAAACGGGCGAAGCCGCAAGCCGGAGCTCAGGGAAGAGAGGCCCAGGAGATGATGCCCGGGAGGGCAAACTCGGGAAGAGGCCTCGGACGACGTTGTCAGAGACAGCCGAGGAGTCACATGGGGAGAGCAGGCTAACCGCGAAGGAGATCCCTGCTCCGCCTGCTCTTCCCCTCCGCCCAACCCTTCTCGAGGAGGGGGAGTCCGCTCTGCGGGACGAGCAGTCCCGGCTGGTCAACCGGACCTGGGAGATCGGCCGAAGCTGGTCAACAAGGCCCTGACGATCCGTCGTCAGGTCGAGTTTTCGGATCGTCCTGCCGAGTTCAGCGCTCCTCAGCCGATCGTGGATCGGCTTGCTGCCGAGATGGGCTTCCGCCCCAAGCTGGGCCAGGACATTGCCCCCATGGCTGCTGACCTGCTTGATCAGGTCGGGAGCACTATGTCCAACCTCCAACTGAAGAGCTACGCAACGATAGCCAATCCGAACGTGCTGTTTATCTCTCAGGCTCTCCGCCACCAGGCTACCGCAGTAATTTTCATCTCATGTTCCTTGGTCACTTGTTGGCAGTGATTTCTTTTTCTAACTTTTGTTTGCTCCAGGTTGACATGCTATCTCAAAGGAGTGCCGACTTGGTGGCCGAGCTTGCCCTTAAGATGGAGACGGCCAAGCTGGAAATAGAGGCAGCCGTGAACCAGAGGGAGGCCGTCAAGGAGACTCTGAGCAGGGAGACAACCCACCTCCAAGAAGAGTTGGCCCGCGCGAAGGCGGAGCGCGAGGAAATTAGCTGCGCCAAGACCGGGTTAGCAGAGGAGTTGTCCCGGACAACAAAAGTTGCTGACGAAAGGGCGACTCTCTTGGAGACGGCCGCGGCACAGTCCGTCCTGGACAAGGAGGAGATCCGGATCCTGAAAGCCCGAGTCTTTGAGCTGGGCGACTCCCTTCTTCAGGAGAAGGCGGCGCACGAAACCACCCGTCAGGAGAAGGAGGAGGCCGACAACTTAGTGGATGTCACCTTTGACGAGGCCATTTATATGGCCTGGTGCAAGGACAAGAACATGAACCTCCTCGTCTTCCCTGATCCCGACGCGAAGCGTGCCGAGTATGAGGCCAAGGAGAGGGAAGATGCGGATCTCCGGGCGGACGCGCTGTAGGCCCTTGTCCCGGCCTCGTTCTTTTGTTAACGTTCTTAGCTTGTAATTAAATTTTAAGACACTGCTTCTTCCTTTGGTTTTTAAGAGATCTTTCCTTTCACCGTTCAGTAAGAAGTTGTCGCGACTAACTGATTGCAAGGGGTTTTGTCCTGGTTCCAACGGCCACGACTGGACCCAACGATTAGTCTCGGCACTGCTCGGGGCCCTTGGGACTTTGTTTAACCCGGAGCACGTTTTTCCTTAAATTTTAGGTCCTGGCTTTGCCCTAGGGTCGACCGGATGCTTTTGTACTCCGAAGATCGACCTGTCCGGGTCGGACGTAGTTCGTCCGGGGTGGGACCGGCCTTGAGCTCGGTCGTTTTAATTGTGTACCCCTGGCCGTTGCTCGTCCGGGGTGAGACCGGTCTTGGGCTCGGTCCTTTTATTTTTATACTCCCGAACATCGTTCGTCCGGGGTGGGACCGGCCTTTGGCTCGGTCCTCTTATTCATACCCCCGGACGTCGTTCGTCCGGGGTGGGACCGGTCTTGCGCTCGGTTCCCTTTTTCATACCCCCGGACGTCCTTCGTCCGGGGTGGGACCGGCCTTGGGCTCGGTCCTCTTATTCATACCCCCGGACGTCGTTCGTCTGGGGTGGGACCGGCCTTGGGCTCGGTCCTCTTATTTTTACTCCCGGAAATTGTTCGTCCGGGGTGGGACCAGCCTTGAGCTCGGTTCCCTTTATTCATACCCCCGGACGTCGTTCGTCCGGGGTGGGACCGGCCTTGGGCTCGGTCCTCTTATTCATACCCCCGGACGTCGTTCGTCCAGGGTGGGACCGACCTTGGGCTCGGTTCCCTTTTTCATACCCCCGGACGTCGTTCGTCCGGGGTGGGACCGGCCTTGGGCTCGGTCCTCTTATTTTTACTCCTGGACATTGTTCGTCCGGGGTGGGACCGTCCTTGAGCTCGGTTCCCTTTATTCATACCCCCGGACATCGTTCGTCCGGGGTGGGACCGGCCTTGGGCTCGGTCCTCTTATTTTTACTCCCGGACATCGTTCGTCCGGGGTAGGACCGGCCTTGAGCTCGGTCCTCTTATTCATACCCCCAGACGTCGTTCGTCCGGGGTGGGACCGACCTTGGGCTCGGTTCCCTTTTTCATACCCCCGGACGTCGTTCGTCCGGGGTGGGACCGGCCTTGGGCACGGTCCTCTTATTGTTACTCCCGGACATCGTTCGTCCAGGGTGGGACCGGCCTTGAGCTCGGTTCCCTTTATTCATACCCCCGGACGTCGTTCATCCGGGGTGGGACCGGCCTTAGGCTCGGTCCTCTTATTTTTACTCCCGGACATTGTTCGTCCGGGGTGGGACCGACCTTGAGCTCGATTCCCTTTATTCATACCCCCGAACGTCGTTCGTCCGGGGTGGGACCGGCCTTGGGCTCGGTCCTCTTATTCTTACCCCCGGACGTCGTCCGTCCGGGGTGGGACCGGCCTTGAGCTTGGTTCCCTTTATTCATACCCCCGGACGTCGTTCGTCTGGGGTGGGACCGGCCTTGGGCTCGGTCCTCTTATTTTTACTCCTAGACATCGTTCGTCCGGGGTGGGACCGGCCTTGGGCTCGGTTCCCTTTATTCATACCCCCCGACGTCGTTCGTCCGGGGTGGGACCGACCTTGGGCTCGGTCCTCTTATTTTTACTCCCGGACATCATTCGTCTGGGGTGGGACCGGCCTTGAGCTTGGTTCCCTTTATTCATACCCCCGGACGTCGTTCGTCCGGGGTGGGACCGGCCTTGGGCTAGGTCCTCTTATTCTTACCCCCGGACGTCGTTCGTCCGGGGTGGGACCGGCCTTGAGCTCGGTTCCCTTTATTCATACCTCCGGACGTCATTCGTCCGGGGTGGGACCGGCCTTGGGCTCGGTCCTCTTATTTTTACTCCCGGACATCGTTCGTCCGGGGTAGGACCGGCCTTGAGCTCGGTCCTCTTATTCATACCCCCGGACGTCGTTCGTCCGGGGTAGGACCGGCCTTGGGCTCGGTCCTCTTATTTTTGCTCCCGGACATCGTTTGTCCGGGGTGGGACCGGCCTTGAGCTCGGTTCCCTTTTTGTTATATTTGCGCCTGGGATGACACCCCGCGCAAGTGAGCGGAGACTGGTCTGGGGTCACTTGAGAAAGAAATTCGAAAAGGATTCGCCCTGAGTCACACATTTTCATTGTTCAAAAAGGGAATTAGCCCTGAGGCGTACATGTTACAGCGTAAACATTAAATTTAGACGAGCCCTCGGGCTACTGGTAGTATTTGCGGAGATGCTCCGCATTCCAGGCTCGCGAAACCTCGGAACCATCGAGCCGCTTCAAGCAGTACGTTCTGGGGCAGACCTCGTGCTGGATCTCATACGGCCCTTCCCAATTAGGGCCCAGAACCCCTACTCCCGGATCCTGAGTGGCGGGGAACACCCTCCGCAGGACTAGATCGCCGGTTTCGAACTTGCGGCTCTTGACTTTGGAGTTGAAACTCCGCGCGATCTTGCCCTGGTACATTTTCAACTGCACTTGTGATTCCTCCCGGATCTCCTCGATAAGATCCAGCGATTCCTGGAGCAAGGTGTGGTTCTGGGCAGGATCGTACGTGTTGCGTCGATGGGACGGGACGGTCGTTTCAATTGGGATGACGGCTTCGCATCCATAAACCATTGAGTAGGGGGTGTGCCCGGTTG
This sequence comes from Humulus lupulus, assembly GCF_963169125.1. Taxonomy (NCBI): domain Eukaryota; kingdom Viridiplantae; phylum Streptophyta; class Magnoliopsida; order Rosales; family Cannabaceae; genus Humulus; species Humulus lupulus. The sequence continues at coordinate 33,358,135 of NC_084799.1, forward strand.
ATGTCCTTTCGGTCGTCCGGTAGGCCCACAATACGCGTGGGAGTTCCTCGGGTCATTTGCTCTTACAGGCCTGGAGCTTTTTCTTCAGCGTCCCTTTTAGGATTTTGTTCACGGCTTCGGCCTGCCCGTTCGCTTGCGGTCTGGCGATTGCCGAGAAACTCTTCACTATACCATGTCTTTCGCAAAATTCCGTGAAGTGGAAACTGTCAAATTGCTTCCCGTTGTCGGACACGATTTTGTGGGGGAGGCCATATCGACACACTATGTTGTTGACGACGAAATCTAGGGCCTTCTTGGACGTGATCGTGTTCATGGGCTCCGCCTCGACCCATTTCGTGAAATAGTCTACCGCCATAATGGCATATTTTACCCCTCCCTTTCCGGTCGGGAGGGATCCCACAAGGTCGATCCCTCATACTGCAAACGGCCAGGGACTGTTCATCAAGGTTATCTCTGTCGGGGGGGCCCGAGGGATATTCGTGTACCTCTGGCACTGCTCGCAGTTACGGACGTAGTCTATGCAGTCTTTCTTCATGGTGGGCCAGAAGTATCCTTGGCGCAGAATCTTCTTGGAAAAACTTGGCCCGGCCGTGTGATCTCCGCAAAAGCCTTCGTGGACCTCATACATAATGGCTCCCAGTTCGGTCCCGGACACGCACCTGAGGTAAGGCATAGACAGTCCCCGGCGATGGAGTTTCCCGTCCATGATGACGTACCGGTGGGCTTGGTATAGGAGTTTCCTGGCCGCGGCTCGATCGTTCGGAACTTCCCCGGTGGATAGGTATCGGATCAGCATCCCCATCCAGGAAGTGGAGTGGTCGACCATATTGACGGTGGGAGCCCTGATGCTTGGGACGGGGAGATGGTTGACGGGAACCAGTCCGGCCAGTTCGGCCTCTGCGTCAGTTGCCAGCTTCGCTAGCGTATCCGAGAACACGTTCTTCTCCCGGGGAATCTGGCGGATGGTATGCGCCGCGAACGTTTGGAGCATCTCCCTCGCTTAAGATACGTATGCCGCCATCCGTTCTCCCTTGGTTTGATATTCCCCCGAAATCTGTTTGACTACCAGCTGAGAATCACTGTAAATTTCAAGGTTCGCGGCCCCTACTTCCTGGGCCAGACGCAGGCCGGCTAGGACAGCTTTGTGCTCCGCCTCATTGTTCGAGGCCTTGAACTGGAAACGGAGGGCATTTTGTAGCTGGTGCCCCTGTGGTGACACCAAGATGATCCCGGCGCCGGCCCCGTTCTCGTTCGAGGCTCCGTCCACGAAGATTTTCCAAACGGGCGCCGCGGAAGATGGGGGGATACTCACTTCTGGGGGGATCCCGGAACATTCGACGATAAAATCGGCCAGGGCCTGTCCCTTTATGGACACCCGGGGCACGTAGGATATATCAAATTGGCTCAACTCCATTGCCCATTTCAGGAGTCTTCCCGACGACTCAGGTTTCTGCAACACCTGCCGCAGGGGATGGTTGGTTAAGACTTTTATGGCGTGAGCCTGGAAATAGGGTCGAAGCTTCCGGGATGCCATCTATAGGCAGAAAGTCAGCTTTTTGATCAGCGGGTACCTAGATTCGGCGTCTAGTAACCGCTTGCTCACGTAGTATACTGGGAGTTGTGTCCTTTCCTCTTCTCGTACCAGCGCGGCGCTGATGGCATGCTTGGTCACGGCCAGGTATAGGTACAAAGGTTCTCCTTCGACTGGCTTCGCCAGGATGGGGGCCTTGGCCAAGTGTTTTTTCAGCTTCTGGAAAGCTTCTTCGCACTCGGGTGACCACTCGAACCGCTGGCTTCCCCAAAGGATGTTGAAAAAGGGGACGCACTTGTCCGTGGCCTTGGAAACGTAACGGCTCAGGGCGGCCGCTCGCCCCGTCAGGCTTTGAACGTCCTTGTGCTTCCGGGGAGAGGCCATGTCGATCAGTGCCTTTATCTTCTCTGGGTTGGCTTCGATTCCGCGGAAGCTCACTATGAAGCCCATGAATTTCCCGGAAGCTACGCCGAAAGTGCACTTTTTAGGGTTCAGCTTCATCCCGTACTTCCGAATAATTGCGAAAGCCTCCACAATTATATATTATAATAATGATATTTTATTATATTTGAATTTATATTAAAATAAGTATTAAATATCTATTAGATATTATTATAATAATAATAATATTTTATAATATTTGAATTTACATTAACATAATTAATAAATATATATTTTTAGTTAGTTTCAAATTATATTTTATGAAATATTTATAATATTCCATTACAGTTAACATAACAAATTGTTAAAACTATTAATTTATGCTATCTACACACTTTTTATATAGAAGAGATATATATACCAAAATTTATGATGAAAAATATCATATTTTGAAGTGGTAGTTTTCAATTATTGATATTCTATTAAAACTATTATAGTTGAATTTCCCTTTCTCGATATACATACCATAATACACAAAAGTGAAAAAGGTCATAACATTTACAAAGCACAAATAGTAATTAAAAAAAAAAATTAGTCTGAATTTCAATTTTGCGTCCAACTCCCAAAAATATTATCGAGATTTTTTTTTTTTTTTCTTAAATGACTAATAGGAATTAGGTTATTTTTCACCATTTAAATAGTTAGGGCTCTGTAACATATTATGTTATAGTTTTGGCCAATTATCAAGTACATCCCCTAAAATGGGTGTATTGGTGTACCTTTTCTGTTTTTGGTACTTGGACGATTTTTGACACAATTTTTGTTTTTATGATTTTGTATATTGTAATTATTTAGAATATTTTGTAAAATTTTAAAAAAAATTTGAATAATTTATAGTATAAAAAACAATGGTAAAAAATTTACTACACGCATGATTTATTTTGATATGCGGATGGAAAGTAAATTATTTAAATTTGGTTTTTGGTACTATAAATCATTCGAAATTTTCTGAAAAATTTGGAGGAAGCGCATGGAAAGGACATTCTAACGTTTGCAATTGTACGAGAGAGTCGCATGTTTCGATCTATCCAACCATGTTCACAGTATGAAGTCGTACTTCTGGCATATTTTACTAAAAGGAGTTCTGAAGTTATTCTGCAAGCCGCAAGGGGTTATCTCTCATGCTTTTATATGGCAACTGTGTACTTCTCGCGGTTAGCGAGAATTTACCCAATAACAAACATGTTAATTGCAACTTTGTAAACTAGCTGTTATACGTATAATAACCAAGAGTTACACAATTGTATTGTATATTGTAGCTAATATGGTTACTTTATGTATATATTTTGTATCCAAATGGTTACAAATTTGTATTGTGTAGTAGTAATTATTACACATTTGATGATTACACATTCATTACAATAAGCAATGAATTACGCACTGCATGTCTTTATATGTAGATATTTGATTGTTTTGCTTTCATGGTCAAAAACGACAACCGTTTGACTTGGCTTCACAAAATTTTCTTCGGCAGCATACCATACCCATGGAAAATATCTTTTCATTTTGAAAAACATAAATAAAAAATTAATGAAGACACTATACAGTAGTAGTAGTAGTAGGTAGGTAGGTAGTAGAATGCACCAAAGTCCAAAAATGGTGTATTTCTAAACCAAAAGAAATGTATGTTTGTTGTAACAACATAGTTGTAAACTTAGAATGATTCTGCTAAGGTAAGAATAACCAAAACATACAAAACAAGTGGCAGAACAGAAGCACACCATATCACCCAAAACCTAATACCTTGACCCGTTTTGTTTCAAAAGGTTAAGTAACAAAAAGTATCTCAACTCATATTTGTATTTTTGTATATATTTTGGATTTTTATATGTGCACATTTTCCTTACTATAAATACATGAGAGTCCTTAAAATCCGAAGAAAAAACTTAAGCCACAATTACATAATTTAGAATGTAATCAAACGAGAGGTAGCAACAAATTAATGTTATCTTGTTTTGACTAAATAATATAGTTCATTCTATGGAAAACAATAATAACTATATACTATTTTATTTTTATGTGTTTTGCTTATAATTTTAATGATACCAAAATATATTTTTGTATTTTACCAATCAGTCTTTTTAGCTTATTTAAACCGAAATTAATTTTAACAAGACAATGATATTCTCTTTAAAACTATTTTTGTATTTTATAAAAAATCTTTAATTTTTTTTTATTCATTTTACAAAAAAGTATTAGTTTACATTTTTCTTAATAAAGTTTCATCATAAAATATCAAAAATATTATATTACTTTTTTTGGGATAAAGTTTCTTTGTTAAATATTAAAAGTATTATTTTACCTTTTTAAAAAAAAATAAAGTTTCATCATAAAATCATCTTAAATCAGTTATATGTTTAAAAAAGTAATTTCTCAAAATGCTTTTTTTTTTAAAAAAAAAACCATATATTTTATTTATTTATTTAAAACAATAATATTTTCTTCAAACAATTTTAGAAAAAGTGAATGTTTTTTTAAATATTTCATGTTTTATTTAAGTAAATTTAAGTTTTTTTTTTTAAATGTAGAAACTATTAAGATAATTCAAAGTAAACAAATAAATGATATTATTATTTTATGTTGACCCTCGATGTGGTCAACGACACGAAGTCATGAAAAACGATGTGAAAAGTATGAATTGAACAAAATAAGACAAACGACACCAAAATTTTATAGTGGTCCGGCCTCGATGATTGGTAATGACATACGTCCACTTAGTGTTTTTATTAATACAAAGACTCCAAAACATGTGATTAGCGAACTAGGGTTCACTGAGTCTCACAAGCTCTAAAGATGGATACTATTGACCTGTGAAATTGGCCAACGTCGTATGTACAGTATACGACACATTTTGAACAAAATAAATAGAATAAACGACATAGTACAATTATCTTAAATAAATACACAGGAATTTTATAGTGGTTCAGCCCTATTATGATGAACAGTAATAACCTAATCCACTTAGTCTTTAGTATTGAATTACTCGACAATTACAAGTACGAACTGATGAGTTCACTCCTCAAAAAGATTTTTCTTAAAATTCCAGAAAAAGAGATCCAACCAAGAGTCCAAAAAGTCCCCCTAAATGAAGCCCTGGGTCCTTTATTTATAGTACCCAGGGGCTGTTACATGACCAGTAGTACTAAGATCGTGCTTTGGTACACAATTATCATGTGATGGAGAGACGTGTCCACCTTCCCATGATCATGAGATCGTGGTAGATAATGCACGATTGAAACTTTTGGGAACATTTTAAGTCTCTGTTGGTATATAAGACTTAGGTGCTAGGCCCGACGACCAAAGCTTGGGTGCTGGACCGGTTGATCCTCTGGGTGCTAGGTCTGTTGATCTTTGGGGTGCTAGGCCTATTGAAATCAGTTTGAACGAGAGTGATTATGTCTCAGTGCAGTGTACTTGGGGATTTAGGCCGACCACCCTATGAAAAATAGGGTGGGTCGACCACCCAGGTGGCTCTTGGGCCTGCTTAGGTCGGCCGCCCTAGGGGTTGAGGTCAAGCCGACGACCCCTAGGGGTCCTTGGGCATACTGGGGCTGACCAACCTAAGGGTTGGGGTCAGGCCGACTACTCGTAGGCCCTTGGGCCTGCTTAGGCCGACCACCCCTAGGGGTTTTAGGCTTGGTCGACTTCCCTGGGTCTTGGACCTATCTTTGTTGCATGTCTGTCTTTTCTCAATACTTTGTCGTTTTTCCCTGATTTGTGATGTCACGTGTCACTCCCGAGAAACATACCGTAGCAGTACTTAGATAGTTAAGTCCCTCGGGACATTACATAGTACTTTTTTTTTTACTATTGATACTTTGCTCGGTACAAATTTTTCAGGGACAATTAGTAATTCCTAAAAATAATTAGGTTTTTCAAGGAAAATTAATTTCCTAAAAATCTAATATATTTTTTAAGCAAATTTGAGAACCTAAAAATATAACATATTTTTCAAGGAGTTTTAAAGTCTTAAAATATATAACATATTTTTCAAGGATATTAATTCCTAAAAATAAAAAATATTTTTCAAGGAATTTTATTTCTTAAAAATGTAAGATAGTTTTTAAAGGAATTTGATTTCCAAAAAATATAAATATTTTTCAAGGAATTTTAAATTCCTAAAAATATAGATATTTTTCAAGGAATCTAAATTTTAACTATATCAGATATTTTTTCAAGGAAATTTGAATTCCTAAAAATATCTTGTCTGCCTGAGAGGTTATTAGTTGATCCTCTATTCTCATTCCTGCTCCATGCACCACTTTCAAACAGGATCCAAGCCTGATTTTTCCAGTTCCTCATCAAACTCAGATTTTTGGTAAGTACTTTCTTATAATCTTTACATCATTTAATTTAAATGTGCTTATATTCATAAGAAAGTCTTTGCATTTTTGAGGAATTTTTGTCTGAATCTTCTTGCTTTGTTGTATCCTGATAAAAAATAATTGACCTACTTGAATCAAGATTTCTCTGTAAAATTCCTTAGTTTGGGTGATTTATAGGATTATAAACCCCAGACTGGACGATTTCCAGGGATGCAGGACTCTAGGCCGACCACTCAATAGTCCTGGAAATTTCTGGGACTCCAAACCTAGTGCCTGCGATTTCTAGGGATAGGCCTAGGTTTAGGCAAGCACCTCCTTGGCACCCAATCATGGGTCGAGTACCTCCTGCTTCCCCTTGTGTGATTTCCAGGTGTAGGAACAGGTTTGGGCCAAGCATCTTCAGAGTTTCCAACCTTTGCCTTAGGTGATTTACAGGCTTAGGAACAGTGTTTGGGCCGAGCACCTCCAGGGCTACCCTTGTGCGATTTCCAAGTCTAGGAACAGGGTTAGGCCGACCACCTCTAGAGCTTCATGGGCCGAGTACTTCCCTTCCCTTGCCTTAGGCGATTTCCAAACCTAAAATTAGGGCTAGGCCGACCACCCATAGAGCTTCATAGGCCGAGTACTCCCTTTCCTTCCCTTAGGCGATTTCTAGGCCTAGAAATAGGGCTAGGCTGACCACCTTAGGGGTTCATGAATATGCCCCCAGTTGTTGGCTTCATTGTGCTCATGTACTAACTTTAATCTTTACTTTTCTTCTACTGTAGATGTCCAACACCTCTTCATCAGAAAAGTCAGTAAGTGAGCGTACTCCCGAGGAGTTATTGGAAAGGTTGAAAAGGATTCTCCCTCGTTCCGCTTTATACTTATTCAGTGAGGAATATTTCTTAAAGAGGTACTGTCCAATGGCGAGAGTAAAACAGACGACGTGGCAACCCTCTAAAGATGATCCTTATATTGCCAGGCATATCACTCAGGGTTCCTCGCTTGGCTCTTCCCAGATTTTTTCTCAGCACAGTACGCCCCGCGGCTCCCAAGGCATATCTCAGCGGAGTCATTCTTCTTAGCGGGATAGGTCAGGTCAGTGAGACCCATTGCAACGCCCTTTGCACTAAGATACTATTTGGGTTCCCCATCAATCTTCTTCTCAGCAAGATCATACCGAGGGCTCTCGTCTCCATGCTACTCATCCTCAGGAGTGTCCTATTCATAGGTTTCAGCCTAAGGTGGTTCGCCCTCATTCCAAGAGCAAGACAGTCTCGCCAGCTAAGCAGTAGAAGAAGAGACGACAAAAGGAGTTCTATTCATCAGATTCTGGGGCCTCCTTAGCCTGCTCCCTTATCTGAGCCACATCAGTCTGCTATACGGAACCTAGGTGCCCTCATGGACCAAGCGTCTCATCTGGAGCAGACGACAACAACTTTTAATGGGATTAAGAATGAGTTCTAACGAAGTCACTCGTAGACATTCAGAGTGTGAGTCCTTTATAGTTCTCTTCTTGCCTTGTTAGCTTGTGCTCTGACGGTTATCTAACACTTGTATGTTTTTTGCAGCCACTGATGCTAGTCTCTCAAGTCCGTGATAGGTCTATGGAGTATACCTCTACGCTCTCCAACCTTCGTTCTGAGCTTGAAGCTATCCGCCAAGAAGTGTTGGACCTTAGGCGTGTTCTTGGCTCTAGGGATGCTGACATTGCTTCAAAGGATGAAGAGATCAACACCCTCCATGATGCCGTGGAGCTCAAATAGCAGGAAGTAATCGAGTTGACTCTTTGGATAACCCAGATGGAGGGGAAACTCACCGATCAGCCCCAACAGTCTGAAGCCGAGAAAGAAAAGTTGATTGCTGACATGGACCAACTGCGGAAGGATTCTCTTGTCGAGAAGGAGCAAGAGTTCAAGGCTGCTTGGGATAATGCTCAAGAGGAGTATTCAGAGACATCTTTCTCTTGCTTCTACTTGATATGGAAGTCCAACAAAGATCTGAACTTGCATTTCCTTCCCTAGAAGACGCGAGCAAAGGAGCTTACGAAATGTCTGGCTCGTGAGGCTGCCGAGGCTCAGGGTGGTCTTTCAGATTGTACTCCTCGCCCTAGTTAGTCTTCTTTTGGTTTTTTACTCTATCTTTCCTTCCATGCCATTGGTGGGGCACCTTGTACTTGACAATTTTTTATATGACATTTTATGCCTTTATGCTTTTTTGTTATGAGTACCCAGTGTATTGATTGAATTTTTTTTATTTCCAATGCTTATTAAGTATATCAACTCACAACCCTCATTGGTTCAAGTATCAGTATACTCTGAACACATGTATTTTGTGTGCCATACTAACCTTACTCTTTTACGTTTTTCATTCTAACAACCATGGTAATGTGAGTAGTACGATACTTCACCAAGTACCATGAACAAAACGGTCAAGTCGACCATCCCATGGGTGATAGGCCGACCACCCTATATGGTTGATGGACTGGCCAACCACCCCATAAGGGACATGGCTAGGAATCTCCCTACCAATGCCTTTTTTGCTTTTGTTTTTTGCATTTTCGGAACATATGCTGAACAAATGTCCTAGAAAAACTTGAGCTTGCTTAGCACTTAAGGTCACACCCTCATTGCTCGTGTATACCCTGATCGGTATGTACTATATGCCCCCTAAGTGATCATGGGTTTAAAAGCCTTGGCCACTTCCTACTTGACCATGCCTTGCTTCGAGCATTTAGACACATAGTACTATCCTTTTCACTCAATGATGCAAGCAACAAATGCTTGTCCCCCATTGGCAGTCGGGTGATGGTTTCATACTCAATAGTAATGATACCTATACACGGATACAGATTGTGTAGCAAGTGTCAATCATGATCTACATAATATCTCGTGTACTCATTATAATGATTGTAGACAGAAGTGTCTATGTTGGACCAACCAGGCCTAGATAGGCTAATCGAGCCTGTAACGAGTATTAGATCAAATTATCGATCGATCCCTCAAGGACCAAATTCAATTATGATCTGGTGATGGAGACTGGTCTTTGAACCAGTCTCTTATTTTTTTTATCGTATGGGTCGATAGGTTCCTCAAGAACCAGGATTAAACGTGATCAAATAATGGCGACTAGTCCTCGGACCAGTCCCTTTTGTTGATCGTATGGGTTGATAGGTTTCTCAAGAACTAGGATCGAACACGATCAATAAATTTAGTGACAAGGTCCTAGGACCTGTCTCTTGTTTGGATCGTATGGGTCGATAGGCTCCTCAAGAACCAAGATCGAACATGATCCATAATTTAGCGACAAGGTCCTAGGACCTATCTCTCGTTTGGATCGTATGGGTCGATAGGCTCCTCAAGAACCAATATCGAACATGATCCATAATTTGGTGACAAGGTCCTAGGACCTGTCTCTCGTTTGGATTGTATGGGTTGATAGGCTCCTCAAGAACCAAGATCGAACATGATCCATAATTTGGCGACAAGGTCCTAGGACCTGTCTCTCATTTGGATCGTATGGGTTGATAGGCTCCTCAAGAACCAAGATCAAACATGATCCATTAATTTGGTGACAAGGTCTTAGCACTTGTCTCTCTTGTTGATCTTGTGGGTCAATAGGTTCCTTAAGAACCAAGATCGAACATGATCAAATAGTTTGGCGACAAGGTCCTTGGACCAGTCTTTCATTTGGATTTTATGGGTCGATAGGCCCCTCAGGGACCAGAGTCGAACATGATCCGATGTGGTTGACAAGTCTAAAGGACAAGTCCTTCGTTGAAAGAAATTTAAAGAACTAAGAGAAACTTAGGAAATTAAATTATTCATTGAAGCACAATGGTTGTTACATAGTTAATTTGAAAAATACTACATTTGCAAATTAAGACTTGTGTCGTTGCTGAAAAGCTTCACTGATAGTACCAGCGGAGGTGTTCACCATTCCAGAAGTTTTTGATTAGTTCTCCATTCAGTCGAGCTATCTTGTACACCCCTGGTGGTATCACCTCCTCCACAAGGTATGGCCCTTCCCAGTTAGGTCCTAGTACCCCTGCTGTAGTGTCCTTAGTGTTTAGGAACACCCTCCTGAGTACTAAGTCTCCAACTTGGAATTTTTGATCTTTCACTCTAGAGTTGAAGTATCTGGCCACTTTTTGTTGATGTGCTGCTACTTTGAGACTTGCCTTTTCTCGTCTTTCTTCGATCAAATCGAGCGACTCTTCTATTATTCGATGGTTCCTCCCTTGATCATATGTCTCCCGTCTATGCGATGGGGGAGTGAGTTCAACTGGCAACATGGTTTCATACCCAAACGCCAAAGAGAATGGTGTATGCCTTGTCGCCGTTCATGCCGTCGTTCGATGTGACCATAGGACATCTGGAAGTAATTCTGGCTAGGCTCCTTTGGCTTGTTCAAGGTGTTTCTTCAGAGTGTCTTTGATAGTCTTATTCGCTGCTTCCACTTGGCCATTAGCTTGGGGTGTGCTACCGAGGAAAAGCTCTTTGTGATTCCATGCCTCGTACAAAAGTCAGTGAACATATCACTATCGAATTGAGTCCCATTGTCCGAGACTATCTTCCTTGGTAGGCTAAAACGACATATGATATTCTTCACCATAAAGTCTAAGACTTTCTTCGAGGTAATAGTGGCAAGCGGTTCTACTTCAGTCCATTTGGTGAAGTAGTCCATGGCTACAACAGCAAATTGGACTCCTCCCCTTCCCGTAGGCAGCTTTCTGATTAGGTCAATCCCCCATATAGCAAAAGGCCAAGGGCTTTGCATCTGCGTCAATTCGTTAGGTGCCGCCTGAGGTATCTTGGAGAACATTTGGCAATTGTGGCATCTTCTGACATACTCCATCGAGTCTTCATTCATCGTCACCCAGAAGTATCCTTGTCTTAGGATTTTCTTTGATAAGCTCTGCCCACCAGTGTGATCTCCACAAAACCTTTTGTGTACCTCGACCATTAACAACTTTGACTGGTCGGGTGTAACGCACCTTAGTAGTGGTAGGGAGTACCCTCGTCAATACAGTACCCCTTCGACTATCATATAATGTGTAGCTTGTCTCACAAGCTTCCTTGCTTTGTTCCGATCACTGGCCATTACTCCTTGGTTGAGATAGTTAATAATAGGGGTTATCCATGTATCTCCTAACTCAACAGGTAGTGCCTCCTGCTCGGTTATGCTTCTTTCTGCCAAGTATTCGACTGGAACGACATTTAGGGCGTCTGCATCTTTGGCTCTGGTAAGCTTGGGTAAGGCATCAGCGTTGGCAATTTTCTCCTTCGGGACTTGTGTAATTGAGTATTTATTGAACTGCGCCAACAAGTCCTTCACCTTGTTCAAGTACTGCACCATCCTAAGTCCCTTGGCTTGATACTCCCCTAGAACCTGGTACACCACTTGCTGGGAATCGCTGAATATGTCTAGGGACTATGCATGTACATCCCGAGACAAGCATAATCCTACTAATAATGCCTCGTACTCAGTCTCGTAGTTTGAAGCGTTGAATCCAAATTTGAGAGCGCAATGGATTCGATGATTCTTTGAAGTGATCAGTATGATTCCCGCGCCTGAGTTGTGCTCATTGGATACTCCATCAACATATAGCTTCCATATAGGAGTATCTCCTTCCTTCTCAGTATCTCCATTCTTTGATTGGTAGGAAAGGTCTTCAAGGTTGGTTCCTTCGGCTATGAAGTCTGCATTGCCCACTTGAGTAATCATCCTGAGGCCTCTGGTTTCTGGAGAACTTGTCTCAGCAGTTGATTGTTCAGGACTCGGATCGAGTGAGCTTGGAAATATGGATGTAGCTTTCGAGAGGCAATTAATAAACAGTAGGCTAGTTTTTCAAGAGGGGGATACCTAGACTCCACACCTACTAGCCTTTTACTAATATAGTATACAAGGTGTTGTACCATGTTCTCTTGCATACTTGGTGATTGCCAAATAGATGAATAGTACTTCGCCATATATTGGCTTTTCTAGGACGGGAGGTTGGGAAAGGTGCCCCTTCAAGGCTTGAAAAGCTTCCTTACACTCCTCGATCCATTGGATCTTCTTGCCCCCCTTCAGTAAGTTAAAGAAAGGGACACACTTGTCCGTAGGCTTTGATATGAACCTACTGAGGGCAGCTACTCTCCCGGTTAAGCTTTGCACTTCTTTGATTGTGGTAGGTGACTTCATGTCGATCAATGCTTTGATCTTCTCAAGGTTAGCCTCAATTCCACGTGAATTGACTATGTATTCGAGAAACTTACCAGAACCTACTCCAAATGAACACTTGGAGAGGGTTTAACTTTATGCTATACTTTTAAGTATTGCAAAGCATTCCTCCAAGTCTTGACCATGCCCCCCAGCTTCTTTGGACTTGACCAGCATGTCATCAACGTATACCTCCTTATTTTTGCTGATCAAGTCTCAGAACATGCCATTCACTAAATGCTGGTAGGTGGCTCCTGCGTTCTTCAAGCCGAATGGCATAACCTTGTAGCAGTACAATCCCTTGTCTTTCCAGAATTTTGTATGTTCCTCGTCGGGAGGGTGCATACTTATTTGATTATACCCAGAATACACATCCATTAATGAGAGTATTTCATGTCCTGCCGTTGCATCGACCAGTTGGTCTATTCTGGGTAGTGGGAAGCAGTCTTTGGGGCAGGCTTTGTTCAGATCTGTGAAGTCCACGCGTGTTCTCCACTTCCCATTTGGTTTTGGGACCAACGCGGGGTTTGATACCCAATCAGGGTAGTAGGCCTCCCTTATAAAACTGTTTTCCTTGAGCCGCTCGACCTCCTCCTTCAGGGCTTGAGGCCGGTCTTTGTCAAGCTGTCTCCTTTTTTGTTGCACTGGTGGGTAGTTCTTGTCTATATTGAGGACATGACTTATTACGGATGGAGAAATTCCAACCATGTTCTTATATGACCAGGCAAAGACGTCCTGGTTTTTCTTCAAAAATTCCACCAATCGTGTTCAATTTCCACCTTTAACTCTTTCTCGACTTTGATTACTTTAGTCGGGTCCTCCTCATCTAGTAGGAATTCATCAAGATCTTCGACTGGTCCCACCCCTATGACGTCATCCCCAAAGCGAGGGTCGATGTCGTTTCCCTCGCTTTGGGAAACTTGCTACAACAACAAATCTTCGTTAAAAGGAGCCCTTGGCTCTAGTAGAATGTTTCTTTCAACGTCAACTTCCATGTTGACAACCTCATCAGTTCCTTCACTCTCTTCGCAGCAGGTTACTATCATGTTGTTTACGCATGGTCCTTTCTTTGCCTTGACCACTGACGCATTATAGCATTATCGTGCTTCCCTTTGGTTACCCTGTACGCATCCTTGCTCTGCGCTGGTAGGGAACATCAAAAATAGATGACAGATAGATACTGCTGCAAGTAATTCCATCAGGAAGGGTCTCCCGAGTACTACATTGTAAGCCGATGATCAATCTATCACCAGAAACTCTGTCATCACAGTCTCGTGCCTGGGGGCATCCCCCACTGCGACCGATAGTTTGATGGTTCCTGCTGGTGCTAGGGATTCTCCTGTGAACCCATATATCACTTGTGAACACGGTGTCTGGTCCCTGATCGTGTGCTTCATCTTCTCAAGGGATGATTTATAGATGATATCTACCGAGCTTCCCGTATCCACCAAGCATCTCTTCACTCGGGCATTGGCAATTTGAATGGTAAAGACTAGAGTGTAACGACCCAAATTTGCTAATAGGGCTTAGGGCCTTGATTAGAGTGCCTGGAGGACAATAAATGATTTAATATGCTAATATGTGATTTATCTGTGCGGCACGAACCGAGACAGTCCTGGGGAGCGGTTAGCCAGAAAGTCGCAACAAGGTTGAGAATCCGACTCAAGGCGATATATTTGGAGATATATTTGGAGATATATTTGAGGTTAGAATGTCTAGGAGGGAATATTGGGGAAAATTTACCATTTTGCCCTCGGGAACATTTTGGTACCCCGAGCCTTGAGGTAACCTTAAAACTTAAGTTAAATAAAACAAAACTTAGAATTGCTTAGAACACTCAGAATCCGACCCTTATCTCCCTCATCACTTGGTTTCTTTTCTCTTCATCTTCCTCTAAGGCTTAGCAAGGGAAAACTTGGTGAAGCTAATTTGAGGCTAAGGAATTCAGCTGGGTTTTAGGGGAGCTTGAAGCTTGGAGCTTAGGAAGCTGGTTCAGAGATTCAATCCAACAAGGGTAAGCTTTAAATTATAAGGATTATGTTTGGAATTTCTGCTGGTTTACTTGAGTTTGCATGTTAGTTAAGATTGAATTTGTTCTAGATTGTTTGGCTGAGTTTTGGGGCTAGTCTTTGCTAGATTTTGATGCTGAGTTTGTGCTAGAACTTTTGTGATAGTTGGTCTGGATTGTTGGCTTGAATTTGGGGGAAATTGGACTAATTTTAGAGGTGGAAAGGTTAAGTTTTTCTGGGTTCGAGGGGTAGGGCCAAGACTCTGTTCTTACTGAGCCGCAGCCCCCTTGATCTTGGTGCGTCAGGAATTGGAGGCGCGCCGCAGCGCCCTTCAGCAAGGGTCGAGGCGCGTGTGGGCTATCTTGAGGCAAAGCCTCGGGTTGAGCTGGGGGCCGCGACGCTTAAGGTATTTTTGGGTTCTAGAGGGGTTTTAGGTTCGAGAACTCAATAGTTTAGGCTTGGGACAGATTTTATCACCCGAATTGATAGAATTCAAAGCCTCGGAGGTTATAATTATGGTTTGAGACTAATTATCGGATTAGAACTTGATGGATGAATATTGTTAATGCGTTGTGACTAGGGTTTCGGCGAGGCTCAAGTTAGGGGACTGTGCTCGGGATATCAGTGCTTGGAGAGCTCGGGACGCATGTAAGAAAACCACTATTCCCATAGAGCTTATATGCAGGGCAGAGCCCAATATGTTTGAATTGCAGGGCATAGCCCTTTGATTGAATTTGTTAGTGTTCAGTATATGTTTTATGATGCTATGAATGCAATTTGTGTAAATGTTCGGCAAGAGCCGGGAATGCGCAGGCCGAGGTCGGCGGGCCCGGAAACGGCAAGGGGCCGGGAACGGCGCTAGGCACATTGAGTGCGAGGCCGAGTGTGGCAAGGGGCCGGGAGCAGCGTTGAGCACGTGGAGTGCAAGTTGCCAGGGCGAGACCCTAAAGGATACCTGGGATATCCTCACGGTGTGGACCGCTAACCCAGGGCCTGGGACGACATGGTCGTATGTGTTTTGCCTATTGATGGCCTGTTTCTATGCTAAGTATTTGTTATGCATTGTTTCTGCTTGTGAGGGTTTTATTGCTGGGCTTCGGCTCACGGGTGCTCTGTGGTGCAGGTAAGGGCAAGGGGAAAATCGACCAACCATGAGTACGGAGAGCGTGAAGCGGCGTGTACATGTTTGGCCTGCCTGGCTGCCACAACCAGTGGCTTTTGGGAGATGATTGTATTAAAACCTAGATTTTGTCGTCTAGTCGACTTGGTTTGTACTTATGTGTTGTACATATTTCTAAATAGTATTTTGGGATCCCAAGTGTCAAACACTTCATGATTTTCAGTAAATGGAATTATTTTCAAAGTTTATAACTCTACTTATGATTTAATTACACTTTTTGACCTAAAATCTCGATTAGCGAGTTGAATGCACATTTTAAACTCACCTAGTAATGGCTCTAAGGTGGTAGGGCGTTACAACTTGGTATCAGAACGAGCCAAGGTTTATGGTTCTGGAGATTGACCGAACATGTACGCTCGCTGTCAGTGACAAGCTCGACTAAGGGTTGGTAGGTAGTAATTGACTTAAATGCTTGAACATGTGTTTAAATGCCATGTTTGCGTGTTTATTTCTTACAGAGCATGATGAATGAGTTAACATATGCATGATGCTAGGGCATGGCCCGTTGTATGCTATATGTTATCTGTGTGTTATGTGGACTGCTGTTTGTGGTTAGCTGATGTGATTGGGAGGTGGTTTTTGAATGTTGTTATCATGCCTGATGAGTGGTGTCTTTGGTTGCAGGCATATTTGTTGAGATGCCTCGACAATCATCTAGACTCCGCGGCAGTAGGGCCGAGGATGACAACTAGGGTCAGGACCCTCCACCTGCCCCACAAAATTGGCAAGAGATGTTTGCTGAGATGGGAGCAAGAATACAACGAACAGAGGAAGAGCTTCGGCAGTTGAGGCAGTAGGCCCCACCTCAAGTCGCTGGGCTGCCAGCTCAGTAGGTTGTGGCGCCAGTGTCGGTTCAACCTGTTATGGAGAACAGGTGGGAACCTTTATATGAGAGGTTCAGGAAACAGCATCCTCCCACCTTTGAAGGTGGATCAGACCCACTGCGTGCAGAGTAGTGGATAAATATGATTTCCTCAATCCTGGATTTTATGAGGGTTCAGGGAAATGAGAGGGTAGCTTGTGCTAGCTACATGTTCAGAGAAGATGCCCGCATCTGGTGGGATATGGTAGTTCAGAGAAGGAATGTGACCATTATGACTTTGGAAGAGTTCAAAAACTTATTCAATGAGAAGTATTACAGTGTGGCAGTTCGAGCTGCGAAGGTTGACAAGTTCATCAACCTGACTCAGAATCGGTTGACCGTGACTGAGTATGCTTTGAGATTTGACAGATTGGCGAAGTTTACGCTAGATTTAGTGCAGACTGATGCGGCAAGAAGAGATAGGTTTATACAGGGATTGAATGTTATGATTGCTCGTGATGTGAAGATTACTTTGGATCCAGAGACTACTACTTATGCTCAGGTTGTAGACAAGGCCCTTATAGCTGAGGGGGCCGAAGACCAGATCTCGAGAGAGAGCACTATTAGGCGCAATGCCAAGAGGACAGTGCCTCCTTTTTTGGATCCAGTCGAGGTGGTGGCTCTAGTGAGCAGAAGAGGAAGCCCCCAGATTCCTTTGTTCCTCCCAGTTTAGATAGGAAGGCACGAGGTGTTTCTACTGGTCATCAGGGTGGAAGTGACAACTGGAGGATGGTCCTTTCTTTGCCTTGACCACTGACGCATTATTGCATTATCGTGCTTCCCTTTGGTTACCCTGTACGCATCCTTGCTCTGCGCTGGTAGGGAACATCAAAAATAGATGACAGATAGATACTGCTGCAAGTAATTCCATCAGGAAGGGTCTCCCGAGTACTACATTGTAAGCCGATGATCAATCTATCACCAGAAACTCTGTCATCACAGTCTCGTGCCTGGGGGCATCCCCCACTGCGACCGATAGTTTGATGGTTCCTGCTGGTGCTAGGGATTCTCCTGTGAACCCATATATCACTTGGGAACACGGTGTCTGGTCCCTGATCGTGTGCTTCATCTTCTCAAGGGATGATTTATAGATGATATCTACCGAGCTTCCCGTATCCACCAAGCATCTCTTCACTCGGGCATTGGCAATTTGAATGGTAAAGACTAGAGTGTAACGACTCAAATTCGCTAATAAGGCTTAAGGCCTTGATTAGCGTGCCTGGAGAACAATAAATGATTTAATATGCTAATATGTGATTTATCTGTGCGGCACGAACCGAGACAATCCTGGGGAGCGGTTAGCCAGAAAGTCACAACAAGGTTGAGAATCCGACTCAGGGCGAGTCGAGGGGTATTTTGGGTATTAGATGTATTATGGGGTTATCGGGTTATGGAAATAAATATTTGGAGATATATTTGAGGTTAGAATGTCTAGGAGGGAATATTGGGGAAAATTTACCATTTTGCCCTCGGGAACATTTTGGTACCCCGAGCCTTGAGGTAACCTTAAAACTTAAGTTAAATAAAACAAAACTTAGAATTGTTTAGAACACTCAGAAACCGACCCTCATCTCCCTCATCACTTGGTTTCTTTTCTCTTCATCTTCCTCTAAGGCTTAGCAAGGGAAAACTTGGTGAAGCTAATTTGAGGCTAAGGAATTCAGCTGGGTTTTAGGGGAGCTTGAAGCTTGGAGCTTAGGAAGCTGGCTCAGAGATTCAATCCAGCAAGGGTAAGCTTTAAATTATAAGGATTATGTTTGGAATTTCTACTGGTTTACTTGAGTTTGCATGTTAGTTAAGTTTGAATTTGTTCTTGATTGTTTGGCTGAGTTTTAGGGCTAGTCTTTGCTAGATTTTGATGTGGAGTTTGTGCTAGAACTTTTGTGATAGTTGGTCTGGATTGTTGGCTTGAATTTGGGGGAAATTGGACTAATTTTAGAGGTGGAAAGGTTAAGTTTTTCTGGGTTCGAGGGGTAGGGCCAAGACTCTGTTCTTACTGAGCCGCAGCCCCCTTGATCTTGGTGCGTCAGGAATTGGAGGCGCGCCGCAGCGCCCTTCAGCAAGGGTCGAGGCGCGTGTGGGCTATCTTGAGGCAAAGCCTCGGGTTGAGCTGGGGGCCGCGACGCTTAAGGTATTTTTGGGTTCTAGAGGGGTTTTAGGTTCGAGAACTCAATAGTTTAGGCTTGGGACAGATTTTATCACCCGAATTGATAGAATTCAAAGCCTCGGAGGTTATAATTATGGTTTGAGACTAATTATCGGATTAGAACTTGATGGATGAATATTGTTAATGCGTTGTGACTAGGGTTTCGGCGAGGCTCAAGTTAGGGGACTGTGCTCGGGATATTTGTGCTCGAAGAGCTCGGGACGCAGGTAAGAAAACCACTGTTCCCATAGAGCTAATATGCAGGGCAGAGCCCAATATGTTTGAATTGCAGGGCATAGCCCTTTAATTGAATTTGTTAGTGTTCAGTATATGTTTTATGATGCTATGAATGCAATTTTTGTAAATTTTCGGAAAGAGCCGGGAACGCGCAGGCCGAGGTCGGCGGGGCCCGGAAACGGCAAGGGTCCGGGAACGGCGCTAGGCACATTGAGTGCGAGGCCGAGTGCGGCAAGGGGCCGGGAGCAGCGTTGAGCACGTGGAGTGCAAGGTGCCAGGGTGAGACCCTAAAGGATACCTGGGATATCCTCACGGTGTGGACCGCAAACCCAGGACCTGGGACGGCATGGCCATATGTGTTTTGCCTATTGATGGCCTGTTTATATGCTAAGTATTTGTTATGCATATGTTTCTGCTTGTGAGGGTTTTCTTGCTGGGCTTCGGCTCACGGGTGTTCTGTGGTGCAGGTAAGGGCAAGGGGAAAATCGACCAACCATGAGTACAGAGAGCGTGAAGCGGTGCGTACATGTTTGGCCTGCCTGGCTGCCACAGCCAGTGGATTTTGGGAGATGAATGTATTAAAACCTAGATTTTTTCGTCTAGTCGACTTGGTTTGTACTTATGTGTTGTACATATTTCTAAACAGTATTTTGGGATCCCAAGTATCAAACACTTCATGATTTTCAGTAAATGGAATTATTTTCAAAGTTTATAACTCTGCTTATGATTTAATTACACTTTTTGACCTAAAATCTCGATTAGCGAGTTGAATGCACATTTTAAACTCACCTAGTAACGACTCTTAGGAGGTAGGGAGTTACATAGAGGGTCATTGTGGGGGCACCTCACGTGTCTGGCGTCATCCTCTGTAAAAGTGAGTATTTCACTTTCATACTTTGGATTTTTTGGAGACTGCTCCTCGATTGCCATACAATGGGAAGACTCCCTTACCTCATGCCTGAGGGTCCTTGCATATCACTCGTAAGCATTGTTACTATTGCCTATTATGTGGGACCCTCCACATATGGTATCCAGTGTGAAGTCTACAGTCGTCGGCTCCAGTGGTGGACTCCTCTGCCTTCGGAATTCTGGATTCTTGCTTGGGGTCTCGATCATGCCTCGGTACCTCGAGAGTTTTCTTGATTGGAGAAGAAACTCTATCTCATCCTTCAATTGTTTGCACTTGTTTGTGTCGTGTTGATAATCATTATTGAAACGACAAAACTTATTCTTGACTTTTTTCCTTCTGAACGCAAGGGGTTATGGCTTTCGATATGATACCTCCTGGTATGTTGCCGAGTAAATCTCAGCCATTGATGTGGTCAGGATGGTGTAATTGGTGAACCTGGGCTAGTAGGGTTGGTGCTTAGCTTGTTTGTCGGTGGGTGTTGACTTAGCTTTCTTTTCTCCACCCTGCTCGACCCCTGAGGTATTCGTCTTCTTACCATTGCCCCCATTGCCACCCTGAGGGTTTGCACCGTTCTTATTTGACTTGATAGTGGTTGGATGGTTTATGCCTTTTTCTTCCTTCATGATATCATCATCTACCTTCATGTATTTGTCAGCTCAGTCCAAGAACTCCTGCAAGGTGTTGATAGGGTTCCTGTGTATACTATCCCATAAGGGACTTCAATAAGTTATTCCTAGCGAGATGGCAACGAACTTCCCTTCATCTCCTACCGTGGCTGCTCAATTTTCCTCTCTCATGAATCTTTGAATGTATTCTTTCAGGGATTCATATTCCCTTGCTTGATGTCAGCTAGCTGATTGGCATAAACCGGTTGAAATCCGCCCGGCACTAAAGACCTTGCAGAATTCCTTCTTGAACTGCTCCCAGGAAGTGATGGATCCATGTTTTAATTTCCAATACCATTCCTGAGCTGAGTCAGAGAGAGTGGTAGGGAATACCCTGCACCTATAATCATGCTCCACATCGAGTAACTCCATATGATCCTCGAACTTCCCAATGTGTCGTACCGGATCCTCCTTCCAAGTGTATGTAGGAAGTTTCAAGGTCTTGTATTTCGGTGCTGATTGGGCAGCTTGGATCTTGGTACTGAAATGACTCCCACTTCTATGAGCCAGCTTGATATCTGAAGGTTTCTTTGTTAGACCCTGAACAACCATAATGAGTGCATCTATTTGAACCTGTACTGCTGGTGGGATCGCTGCTCTAGGTGGGGTAGAGGTCCCTAATACCCCCTCTTGAGCACTGGTCCTCCTGTTGATGACTTCCCTCAAATCCTAAGGTTGCGCATCTTTCCCCAGCCTATCGAACACAATACTTGTGTTATTCATTGGTTTTTTTCCCTTGCGAGACTGAGGGTGTAGGGGTGGTAGGTCCGCCTTGCCCCTGTCGGTGTGATCGTGCCCCCGAGCCTCTCCTCCTACATGACTTTGAGACTTTGAGTGGCCATTTCCATTCCTGTCATCCCTTTTAGATGTTTGACCCTCATCTCCTACGTTGTTTCGTCGGTCCCCCTGGGAAGGGGCCTTCGGGTTGGTAATACTCCTACTCCGAGATGGAGTGTTATTCTTCTTAGTCATGGAGGAGGCAATCTTGGACAGTGCCTCTTCATCCAGTCTCTGGGAAAGTGGTTCTGAGAGTGTCCTTGGGGTCCTACCCCTCCCCTGGGATTCTCTGTTGCTCTTGTCTCGCATTCCTGCTGCTTTGGCTTGAGCCTCCCTCACCGCCTGAGCAGCAGCTTCAGCGTTAGCTCGGGCTAACTGAGTAGCTGCCTCCAAGGCCACAGCGGCCTCCTGGAGCTTCTGGTCAGCTTCTTGCTCCCTCTGGATCATCCGCTGGACCTGCTCATCGATCTCCCGTCGTTGTCATTCTATAGTCGCCCTCTGAAGGGCAATTTCTGCAGCAAAGGCCTCCTGCCTCACTAGAAATTGCGCCATCTCCTCCTGGTGAGCGTTCTGTGGGTCCTCTGCATCAGGTTGATCTCCAACCTCCACCTGAGGTTCATTCACGGGATCTATGGGATCCTAGGTTATTGAATCCCTGGGAGCAGTCTTCTTTGTCTGACTGGGTTTTGGAACGTAAACTGATCAAAGTGTGTTTCTTGATTTCGTACTCTCAATGAAAGCACCAAAATTTGACCTGTGAAATTGGACAACGGTCATATGTACAGTATACGACACCTTTTGAACGAAAAAAATAGAATAAATGACAAAGTATAATTATCTTAAATAAACACACAATAATTTTATAGTGGTTCAGTCTTGTTCTAATGAGCAGTAATAACCTAGTCCACTTAGTCTTTAGTATTGAATTACTCGACAATTACAAGTACGAACTGATGAGTTCCTCCTCAGAAAGATTTTTCTCCCAAAATTCCAGAAATAGAGATCCAGCCAAGAGTCCAAAAAGTCCCCCTAAATGAAGCCCTGGGTCCTTTATTTATAGTACCCAAGAGCTATTACATGACCAGTAGTACTGGGATCATGCTTTGGTACATGATTATCATGTAATGGAGAGACGTGTCCACCTTCCCATGATCATGAGATCGTGGGTCTTCTTGTTGTTTCTTTAGATCGTGGTAGATAATGCACGATTGAAACTTTTGGGAACATGTTAAGTCTCTGTTGGTATATGAGACTTAGGTGCTAGGCCCGACGACCGAAGCTTGGATGCTAGACCTGTTGATCCTCTGGGTCCTAGGCCTGTTGATCTTCGGGGTGCTAGGCCTATTGATCTCAGTTTGAATGAGAGAGATTATTTCTCAATGAAGTGTACTTGGGGGTTTAGGCCGACCACCCTATGAAAAATAGGGTGGGCCGACAACCCAGGTGGCTATTGGGCTTGCTTAGGCCGACCACCCTAGGGGTTGAGGTCAGATCGACCACTCCTAGGGATTGGGCATACTAAGGCTGACCACCCTAGGGGTTGGGGTCAGGCCGACCCCCCCTAGGGGTCCTTGTGCATGCTGGAGCTGACCACCCCTAGGGGTTTTAGGCTTGGTCGACTTCCCTAGGTCCTGGACCTATTCTTTGTTGCCCGTCGGTCTTTTCTCAATACTTTGTCGTTTTTCCCAAATTTGTGATGTCACGTGTCACATTCTCATTTGCCATGTCATCCTCGTATTTTTTAGGGATAACAGATACAAAAATCATGTATACGAACTCCTTATTTCTCTCTTAGTACAAATTATAGCGTATGAAATAAATAAATACAATAGATCCTATTTATAGGCTCATGGATGTATATATGGGTCATGGACCGTCCTTAACTTGCGTTACAAGCACAAATCATAATTTAAATAATACTGTTTACATTTTAATTAGCAAATATTCCTGAAATATCTAACTCATAAACGTATTTGAGCATTTGTCTCTGTCAAACGAGCAGCTCTGGTCGCATGTTTCCGTCCATCTTCTTTTCCTGCTACTCAGCATACTCCTTGCGTCTATCGAGCAGAAGAGTTTCTTGTGATAACCTGGTCCTAGGTCAACCCGACCTTCATTAATGATCGATCACGTGTTGTTCACATGCCTCTTTAATCTACCACGTCATCATGCTAATATTTAGGGACATATTTAATTATAAATTATTTTGACCAAAAAAAAATCAGTGAGTTGATTATTTTGTATTGGTGACCAAATCATTAATATTATCCATTACAATTATACTTTTTAGTAGAACATAGAAGATATAATTTTATTGTGTTTCAAATGTTTAATATTTATATTACACTTTTTTTTAAGGTTATATAGCAGTTATTATATACTCACATGTATTTACTTAATATTTTAACTGAATAATGATATGTGCACTAAAACATTACACCAACTAATGTGACTCTGTTTTTTAAAACAGTGGATCCTATCTGAAATAAATATGATTGGTTAAAAGAAATTGTCACACCAATTGGTATTTGGTGTAATATTTTGGTGCACATATCATTACTCTATTTTAATTTTGGAATCCTTATTTGTTATAATAATTTTAGTGGTATGATGATGGATAACTTCATTGATACGCTGGAAGGCTCAAATAAAGATTCAAAATTCACTCTTTCAAAATATATTTTATATCTATTTATATTTAAAATCAATACTTTATAATTCAAAATTATACTTAATAAATCTATTAATAATTTATTCTTTTTTTAATTTTCACTTGTTATAATTTTTTTTTAGAAAGATCAATGTTTCATTCAAGGAAGGAACCAAGGATTAAGTCCATTACAAACACTCATGAATATGCCAAAATGACAAATCATTCCCCAAAGGGACGAGCAACCGGCAACAAAGCCAATAGAACGACAATACGAGGCACACACGCCATTCGTAATCATAGTCATTAACAAGCACCGAACTATCATAGACAATAGGTAATCAAACAAAAGAGGAAGTTAACCCTCAAATCCCCTACAAGGGAAAAATCCAAAACTGGAACAAACAAACTAAAGCAGGGAAAAACAAAATCAGCATAAAAAAATAGTAATAGAAACCTTAGATCTAAAACAAAAAACATAAAACCTAGACTGAGATAGTGGAATCACAGGAGTGGAAGAGCAAACCATCCATGGGCACCACCCCCACAACACCATTGATGCCACAAACCAAAGTCATGGAGAAGAGGAAGAAAAACCCACGGATTCAAGACCCAAAGCACTACTTCTACAAAGAGGGACATTATTACACATCCCCACGCAGACCCAGAACCCCACTCCCTTGCCACCACCATCCTGCTGCCTAAACTCCACCACCAAGACAAAAGCCCACCCACGACCAAGGGAGAGAGACCTATTGCGAAAATCCAGAGGAGAATTCACCACCACCCAGCCCCACACCTGCAACAAAAAAGGCAAGACTCCTCACCTGGAGCACCATTGACGCCAAAGAAGCCACCAGTGAGCTCCGGCTAAGAGAAAAAAAGCCCAAGCAAGAACCAAGAAGAGAGAGGGGTGGTTGTAGAAACCCTAGAAGAGAGAAAGATTTATATCAACAATTTGGAGTTCAAAACACTTGTTATAAAATATACAAAAACAAACTAGCAAACTTTTTTTCAACGTGGTACAAAAATTTGAAACTTTTAACTTTTTAGAAACACACTAAAGGGATTTTAATTTTAATTTTAAGTGGTTGTCAAATTATCATTCACTTAAAATACTATGTAAGTATATAATAATAATTTTATCTATTTGCTAATAAAAACACAAATAATGTTGGTATTAAATAAAATAAAATCAGGGATGTAGCAGAAGGTGGGGAGGGGGGATTTTAAAAAATTATTAAGACCAGCCAGGATCAATACATATATCTATACATTAAATCAACACATACAAGGGAAAATATATTATCTCTTGGTTCCTATAAAGATTTATCGAGTATTTTAGTATAATCAACGATCTTCCTATCCAATGAAGACTCACACCCTAGCCTTACAAGTCGTTCCTCTAACACAAAAGGACATGTATGAGCACGTAAAATTCGCATGTTGATTCTTTAGGCTCTCTAGATGTTCTCAGCACATGAGATCTAGAAAGTTTGGAGAAGAGGGAAGGCTTGTAGAAAGTTCAACAATTTTCAGGCCTAGAAAATTCTATCGATACTTTTCTGAGAGAATCCTAATAACAACAATTAACAACTGATTAAATTTATTAATTCAAACTTATTAGTTATTACCTAATTTAATTATTTATTTAAATAAAATTTAAAATTAATAAACAAATAAACAAATAAATTTGAAATTCAAAATTTAAATCTCAGGGATAATGTGACACCAATGTGGCGCCACTGTATAGTCTCCTAATTCTTCTCATTTGTTTGTTTAATTAATTTTAAGATAATATATTTATTCCCAAAATAAATGTCAGTTAATTCAAAATTAATCTTATCTTAAAAACTATTAGTTTGAATAATTATCTTATAATGAGATAATAATTAACTCTCTCAAATATTAATCCAAACACTGATTAATATTTATTTTAACAAATATAAAGTTTTTCAAATAAAAACTAATTAGTTAAATAATTAATTAATTCATAACCAATTAATTACACATAATTATCATTTTGCCCTGGAAAATTAGTTCATTTGCAATTTAGTACTTTTCTTCATTAATCTTATTTGTGACATCCTTACCCTTAACAGTGTAGGACAGAGGCGACCCAAGGACCATGGACCTATAATACGAAGCTTCAATAAACCAGATTAAAAATTAAACTCTTTAATTCAATAATTTCATCTATTAATTCCATTATTACTCTACTATACATATGAAATTGCACTCTAATTAATTATAGAATTATATTTACAGAGTTTTCTCTTGTAGTACATTGATGTAATCAATAAATCTTGTTCTATACTGCATCTATTAGTTCGCTAATTAGGGCTGGTCAAAATTTACCGTTTTACCCTTCTATTATCTATTATTCCTTAAGTACCATTAATTCACCAGTGAATAATTAATCTATAATCATATTATAGATTTGAGCTCAATAATTCAGTCCTAAAATTATCTCTTAAGGAAACCAATATTTCATCTGTTAGGAAAGAATGGATTCCATTATTGTAATATCATGTTCCCAGCCATTCATGATATTGAACCTCCAAAACAAAATTCATTAGCCTCATTATATCAAGAGCCTTAACGAATGAATCAAAAGATCCAATAAACATAAACAGGAGTTCATGATAACTTAGGATTTATTCTTATCTATAAATGATCATCTATTAAGATATGAATTAAAATCTTTATAGAAAATGGTAAGTTTATAAAGATAATCAACTCACATTTTCTATGTCATATATAATCACTATTATATAAAATACCTTTACCAAGATGTCTATTCACATCACTAATCTGAATCTAGATTACTCGCACCCTATATGCTTAGTAAATTGTGCTAGCAACCATTCATTAAAGATTCTGTACTTCAATATGTTGTTGATTATTTTATTCATTATATATGATCTTAATTCTCTCATACACATACAAGATCATATTCTCATAAATGAATATGGAATTTTATGATATTTATATAAATTATTCAAACAATTATTATAACATTTAAATATAATAAAAATATACTTTTATTTAAATTAAAATGTATTTTCACATGCTTTTAGGGCACAAACCTTAACAATCTTCCACTTGCCATTAAAATAAGTGAGACATCTCTCTCAATCCCAGATTGCGTATATGATCCATAAAATACTTTGCAAGAAGTGTCTTGGTAAACGGATTTGCCAAGTTTTGTTCCGGTGCTATCTTCATAACTGTTACATCACCTCGGTGTACAATCTCTCTTACCAGATGGTATTTCCTTTCTATATGTTTTCTTCTCTTGTGGCTTCTAGGTTCCTTTGAGTTAGCTACCGCTCCACTGTTGTCACAGTACATGATTAGTGGCTTCTCCATATCTGGAATTACTTCCAGATCTATGTAGAAATTTCTGAGCCAAATCGCTTCCTTAACTGCTTCGCAAGCTACTATATACTCGGCTTCCATGGTTGAATCTACAATACTGGTTTGTTTGATACTTCTCCATACTACAACTCTTCCACCAAGAGTGAATACTAACCCAGACGTCGATTTACGACTGTCTTTGTCTGATTGGAAATCAGAATCTTTGTACCCAATAGGGTTTAACTCACCCATGAATATACAAGCATATAATCTCTTATTTTCCAAAGATACTTGAGAATGTGCTTTATTGTAATCCAGTGTTCCAAACAAGGATTTAATTGTGTTGATGACGTTTTTCGTCTACTAAAAACAAGAGAAATTAAGCAAATGTATAGTTTAGCATGAAAATAAGAACAAAGATTTTTACGTGGTTCAGCAGTTAAAATCTGCCTACTTTCATGAGTCACTTTAATTAAGATCTGTGATAAAGCTTTTTGAGAGTAACTTCACATAGCCTTTCTCTGTACAAAATAGTGTCCTCATACAAATGACTAAACCCAGGTTATTTATAGACCCAGTTACAAGAATCCTCACTTAATCTTAGGGATATTACATTACCCATATCATATTTGGATTGGAACTACAAATATGATAAATTAAATACAACCAATAGCATTTATTGTAGATAAATATCCTAAACAATAGGGTTGATTACGCGGTTTGAATTAAATCCCCTGATTATAGGGATTTCCTAACACCATCTCCGTGTATTAATTTAACGCGTCTTCGAGTTTGAATGCTGCTTCAATGTGCTTTCGAGATCATATATAGCTTCGAGCTCATCGTTCCAGTTGTCGCTACCTCCTTGCTTATTGGTCTTTCGAACTCATCTTTCGGATGAGACTTTTGTTTCCTTCGAGCCTGCAACCCATGCTCGAGTGCAAATGATATGGCTCCTTAGAACTTCATGTATATTTGTACAAGTATAATGTTAATACTTATTAAATTTGAGCTTACTCACAAGCCTACATTTCGAGGTTGTTTATTTATTCCCGAAATTCGGGTGTAACAGATTGATAAGAACTTACAATTCCCACTGCATAGCATATGTCCGGCCTAGTACACAAGATACGATACATAAGACTCCCAACTACTGAAACGTACGAATACTTTCTCATGTACTCTTCTTCCTGGGGTGTCTTTGGACATTGCTCCTTGGAAAGAGTAATTCTATGTCTGGTCAGTAATTGACCTTTCTTGGAATTCTCCATTGAGAACATTTCAAGCACTTTATCTATATAATTTTCTCGAGAAAGTACCAAAAGCTTGTTCTTCCCATCCCTTAGTATTTGGATTCCCAAAACATAGCTTGCTTTGCCCAAATCTTTCATTTGGAACATTTTAGCTAACCACTTCTTCAAGTTTGACAGTGTCTCTACATCATTTCCAATGAGAAGAATGTCATCCACTTAAAGAACTAAGAAAAACACTACTTTACCTTTGACATATTTATATACACGTGCTTTGTCGACATTTTGTTCGAAGCCATATGTTTTAATTGTCTCATCAAAGGTAATGTTCCAAGATCTAGATGTCTGCTTCATTTCATAAATGAATGTTAACAACTTGCACATCTTATGATCTTCCCCTTTCTTCATGAACCCTTATGGTTGTACCATATAGATACTATCATCAAGATAGCCATTAAGAAAAGACATCTTGACGTCCATCTGCCATATCTCATAATCATAGGCGACATCTGTGGATAAGAGGATGCTTATGGACTTTAGCATGGAAACATGAGAAAATGTCTCTTCATAATTGCACCCTCTCTCTGAGTGTAACCTTTCGCTACAAGCCTTGCTTTGAAAGTCTCTACTTTCCCATATGCACATCTTTTCTTCTTGAAGATCCATTTGCACCCAATGGGCCTGACATCTTTAGGTGGGTCTATAAGTTCCCAAATAGAATTGGAATACATCGATTCCATTTCTTGGTTCAGGGCTTCTTGCCATTTTTCCTTTTCAGGATATTCCATTGCCTCCTTTAAGGTCAATGGGCCGCTCTTGTCTGTGTCAAAAACAAGGACGTGTGCCTCATGTTCCTAGCGAACATGTTTTATAACATTCTCCCACTACGACGATGCACTGGGGCTTCCTTTTCATGAACAATGGTCTCTCTGGTTTGTTGCTTATAATTTATTGATGATGGATATGGTGATGGAATTTGATTAGCTGTTAGTTCCTCCAAAGCTACCTTGCTCTGAGGTTTATAGTTAGTCATATAGTCATGTTGGAAGGTCGCATTTGTGGAAACAAATACATTTGGTCCTTGTGACTATAGAAATAACCACCTCATTTTTCTGGAGCATAGCCCACAAAAATGCACACTTCAGACCTTAAATCAAATTTCCCTAACTTAAGTCTAAGAACATGAGAAGGAAAACCCCAAAATGTGGAAATGGCGCAAACTAGGTTTGTTACTATTCCCCAACTCTATTGGCGTCTTGTTTATAGTATTAGATGGGACTACATTCAAAATGTAAGTCGCTATTTGAAGTGCATATCCGCAGAATGATAGAGGAAGAGATGAGTAGCTTAGCATAAACCAGACCATGTCCAACAAGGTCTTGTTTCTTCTCTTTGAAACACCATTTTTTTGTGGCGTTCCAGGTGTTGTGAGTTGGGATAGAATACCATGCTCTAGCATGAAATCTTTAAATTCTAAATCCATATATTTACCACCTTGATCTGATTGAAATGTTTTAAGAGTCTTCATAACTGCTTCTCAGCCTCAGCTTGGAAGTCCTTAAACTTGTCAAAGGTTTCTAACTTCCTAAGCATTAGGTAAGTATGGCCATATCTAGAGTAATCGTCAATGAAAGTGATGAATTACTCACAAAAACCTCTATCTTGTACATTAATTGGACCACACACATCACTGTGTACAAGCTCTAACAAGAGATTATGAAATTTAAAAACCATCCAAAGTAATAATGTTGTCTGTATTCTCACCGTTCAACACGTGACATAAATTAAGAGGATATACTGCTCCACGAAAGCCTAAACCAAGTTTATTGTCGTCATCATCAGCACCACTGGAGAAGTGTATCATATAAGAACATTACTTCCCAAGAACCTAGCTGGGAAGTAATTCTCCCAAGAACTCTTAAGTCGTGTCCAAATTACCCAAGTGTTAGAGAACCTTCTCCGAATGACAAGGATAGTTTCCAGGTGTCAGCCATAGAGGTGCTCTAGACCACAGCCATTTGTTTGACACCCAGTGTCCACAGAGATCGTGTTGTCGATTTCGTACAAGCAAAAAAAATGATGTCTCACGACACCGCCTGACATAGGAAAACGTGCATCCACCCCATGACACTGTCAGGGACACTTTTCTAATTATGCAATGTGTTGAGCCTCCTCGTATTGGGCCCACTTGAGATATGTTGGGGCCCATCGACTTATTAAATAAAGAATGTCTTTATTTATGTATAACTAACATCATTAACAGAGGAATAATTTTAATCAGCGCCAATTAAATGTGGGGAATTGTGCCCTGAAAGCATATGTAGTAGACATTGTTTTATGAAATAAATAAATAAATTGAATTTGTTATGCAAATATTTTATGGAATATATTATTCTGTGATAATATTATGTAAATATCAGAAAAATTTCTAAGTTCATATTAGGGGTGTTCGTGGTGCGGTTGGTGCGGTTTTTTTCTAATTTTTTGGACCGCACCGCATATGCGATTTGAACAATTTTCCAAACCGCAACCCGCACCGTATAGACCTCAAACCGCATAAACCGCACTGCAAAAATGTGGTGTGGTGCGGTGCGGTTTTGGCAGTTTATACCTATCGCCAAATAATTTAACAATTAAATATTATAATTAAGAAAGATTCATAATAAATCTTATAACCATAGAGTGTTTAACAAAATAAATAAATGTACAACAAGCTAATAAACTTTAAGCAAAACAATAAAAATATAACAAACTAATAACAAATAAAAAATGTAATATAAAAGTAAATATTATTTTAATTAAGGATGAATATCTTTAAATTGAAGTAGAATATGTGTTAGCATCCTATGAAACATTATATTTCTTTCTAGATATTGTGTATATTATATTATACTATATAAATATTTATGCATTAACTTTAAATGTAATAAAATTGAAAAAAATTAATATATATAATGATGCAGTGCGGCGTGGTTTGAATTGCATTTATAAAATTTAAAATCGCAAACCACACCCCGAAGGGTTCTAAACCGCAAATTACGGTGCGGTGTAGTGCGGTGTGGGCGGTTTATGCGGTGTGGACGATTTTATGAACACCCCTAGTTCATATATGTGATCTCAAACACGTATTGGTACGGGAGGATTGTGTTTGAGATAAATGAACTTGAATAGTTCGCAGTAAAATAAAGTTATGGAATCTTTAGATTAATTACTGCAAGTACAGTCCACTAGTATTATGAATACATGTGATCTAGTCCGGATCCCTAGTGTGATAAGACACTTTAGTGGAGGTGCTTTATATATTAGAGAATAAATAGAACTGGACCAGATATGTTTATTAATACTTAGTTAAATACCGTTTCGAAGTATTAATTAAATATATCAACTGATGATCATATACAAATAGATCTTAATCTTGAAGTTACTATGAACTCCTGTTTATGTTATATGAGTTCTTTTATTCGGGCCAAATATGCAATTATATGATAATAGTGATTAATTAATTAATTACAAATTAGTTGTAGTTAACAAAATTAATTAATATTTAATTATTGTATAATTTTCGAAATTATATTAAATAATTAAATTAATTTCAAATTTTAATTAAATAATTAATTAATTATAATTTTCGAAATAATAATGAATTAAATATTTATTTTCAAAAATATTGGATTTAATTAATTAGTAGAATTAATTAAATATCTTTATTTAAGTGGGAGATAATGATCTGATAAGTTCAAATTGGATTTGAATTTAAAAGATTAATATTTATTCAAATAATTAATTATATTTGATAATTAGTTAAAAAGACATTTAATTTAAATTTCAATTGGTTATCAGATTGTTAGATCTTATCTGACAAAGTAGTTTGAATAAATAATTAAATAAAAATAGAAAAATCAAATATCCTTAAAAATAGGGGTGGTACACGATCACACACAGTCCATGGACTCTGTGTGGCGTGTACTGCTATTTTTTCAGGGATAGGATTTTTATTTTTATTTATTTAATTAATTAATTAATTAATAGATAATTAAAAAAATTAGTTTTTGGATATTTCATTAATAAAATAAATAATTAATTAAAAAGTAAATTGAAAGTTGGTTACAAATTTATTTTTTAAAATTTGAATATTTTCTTTTAAGTATGACAAATCAGAAAATATACAGATAACTAAGACAACTCAGTCTATTCGGTCTGTGAAAAAGTAGAACGATATTTTTCTCTCACTGAAAAATAAAGAACCAATTCTCAGGCCTATTCTCTAGATCTCATGTGTTGAGTACATCAAGTAGAATCACAAATAAACAATCCTTCATTCTCTAAGTGCCCACACACTTCTTGAGGTGTAGAGAACGATGTGGAAGATCTTGGTGTGAGTACCTAAGAGCAGCTTGGATAGAAGATCGTTCTAATTACGAAAAAATAGCAAGGACACTTGATAGGCTTCAAGAGGTATGATTTCTATTCTTAACTTGCTTATGATTAATGTAATGGATCCGCATATTTAAAGGTAGTTTAAATATGTTACAAATTTTTTGTTGTACACTGGGCCAACCCCACCACCTTTCCGCTACGTATCTGGAAACTCGTTCCTAACATTAAAGCGGTTAATCCTCCTAGCCGCCTATAAATAGGGATATGACACAACTTGTAAATGATATTAACTTTTAGAGTGGGCAAAAATGCTGCCTGAATATCAAGAGAACTTGAGCTTTGCAAGTTATTCACCTTTAATACAAGTGACTCGTGGACAATAGTTAATTAACCGAGGAAATTACACCAAATATGAGATTTTTTTTTAAACTTTGGAAAATATGGTAGTTTTTTTTCCTAAGTTTCTTATGGCATATTTTTTTTTTTTTACATTTTTATGAGAGTTTTTCTCCCATATATTTGTAATATTTTATTTGTATACCATATTTTATTTTTTTATAAAGTTTTAGTAGCTAGTTTTAATATGTTTTGAGGTTATTTTTATAATTTTAATCTATTTGTATTATTTTTTATCATTCATATTTTATAAAACGTGTTTTACATTATTTTTTGAAAAAAAATGAGACCTTCATTACCATGTTTTTTATTTTCATTTCTTCTTCTTTTGTTCTATTCTTTATCGTCTTCAATCAACATTTTCTCCGTAATGATCGTTTACCATTATCGAAATGCTCAAAATGATGTGTTTTAAATTCTCTAATCCAATTGGTTAGACTAATGGCAATGCTTACATAAATATGAGTTATTAAAGTTGTACAATCTTGATCACACTTTCCAACTCTCTCTCTCTCTCTCTCTCTCTCTCTCTCTCTAATCTCTCTTTCTAGCTCTCAAAGACCAAAGTGTTGTTGACCAGCATTTTGGTCAACGACACTGAGTCAATTTATACAACGGAATGAGAATTAAATGAACTGAAATCAAGTAAAGGACACAAATAGTTTTATAGTGGTTCTGCCCCAAGAGTTGGTAATGACCTACGCCCACTTGCACTTTTATTAATTATAGAGGTCTCAAACTCAAGATCAAGGAGAAACAAGGTTCAACTGAGTTTTTTAAGCTGAGAAAAGTAATCAATTCAAAGGGTTTTGTATGTAAAGTGCGTACAAAGGAAATCCTTAGCCTTTTCTCCTGTAATTTTTACTTAGGGTTAATGATTGAATGAACTCCCTATTTATAGAGAGTCTTTGTGAGCTATGGGAACTTACAAACGAATCTAGGCCCTACACGTGTAGGTGTGGGATAAATATATTCAGTTACAAATTCAAATAACGTGAGAATTATACAATTTAAATATCAGTTACATAAATATCTTGGGATATTTGTTGGTATCTCGTGAAATCCAAATCTTCGGGTAAAAGTATACTCCTCATCGAGCAAGTCTTGCACTGTGAGTAGTTTCATGGGATGAGACTAGCTTGCTCCATTATCGAACAGGTTACTTGAACTTTGCTAAATAAGTTTTTATATTTTGATGTTCCCCCTCGAGCAGTTACTCCTTTCGACCAGCTCTTTGAATTTAATGTGGTGTAATGCCACATGTCTCTTTCTTAGATGCCACATCATTAAGTCAAGATATAGTTAAACATCCCCCCCCCCCCCTTCCGAAGTTTATCCTAGCGCTAAAAACACTGGATAAATTCCAAGCTTAGCCCAGGTAAGTATCTATTCACCTTCTGAATATTACTTTACAGTTCATAGCTTTGCCTTTATAGGCAATGATCACGCCTCCTCGAATATGCAATTGATGACTTTTAGGTTTCCTAGGCGTCTGACACACTTTCCTTCTATGCCATCATTGCACCTTTTCAAAAAAACGAGGCACCTTTTCGCCAACCCACACACATGACATCACATCACCCCAAAAAATCATGATGAATTTTATATGATGACGTCACCTGCTCGTACCCGAGTCGTTGCCTATAAATAGGTCTTCCCATAACCTTTCACTCTTTACACTTTCAAAACTTTCTATGAAATCCTCTCAAACTCGTGACTTTGCTCTTCATTTCCTCTTCAAAAAATCCCCCTTTTCTTCAAGTCTTCCAACCAAATATTCATCACAGCAAGTTTTTGTGTTTGCATGACTCTATTCTACTTGTCGCATAGTTTCAATGCATTTTTGAAGATTTTGTATCTGTGTGTTCTTGATGTTCTTGATTTTTACGTAAAAACTTGGTTGTTTTTATGCAAAAATCATTGATTGTTTGGGAAAATGTCTATTTGGGGGTAGGAAAATGATTTTAGGTCTCAGGTCACCCTTGATCGTGTTATTGGCTTCGAGAGGATTTTTGAAAACTCAAAGAAGTACTGTTTGCTTTACTGAAAAAGTTTGGTGAGAAAAGTTTCCACGAAAAACTTTTTAACTGCCTTTTAGATCCACTATTGTTTCTACTCGAGCGTAGAATCATGTTTCTCGAACTCACACTTAGTTAAGCACACACATAGGTTGGTCGAATAACTCACCTCCCCTTGATTTTCACCAGATGTATGCACGCTATCACTGGGGGAGTGATTATTATATCAACCCGGACTTGCTACAAACACTGGTCAATGAAGTCGAACGGAGTCAACCAGATATTGGCCTCAATCGTGATATTCCAGAACTATATGATGAATCTGGTGAGTACTCTCATTATGATTTTCATTTTGTTCTCGACCAGGAATATTGTTGGATGCTTGAGGAATTAGAACAAGGAATAAGGAAATTCCTTCCAAATAACTAGACTTTTATTGTACATCCAGATTCTGTTGATCCTCTCTCAGTTGGAATTGTGACCAGCAGGAGGGCAATGAGCAGGTCTTCATTCATTGAAGATGCCATAATTGTTGCTTTTTGTTCCCCAGATATGTCTAAGAACAAACAAACGACTAGACAAAGATCGGTTGTGGATCCCCAGGTTGCAAGGTACGCGACCAATGGGAAAAATGCTGAGCAGCCCATACAACAACAACAACAATAACCCATTCAATTGGAAAGAGAACAGCCCGATCAACAACAAT
Organism: Humulus lupulus; assembly: GCF_963169125.1. Lineage (NCBI taxonomy): Eukaryota > Viridiplantae > Streptophyta > Magnoliopsida > Rosales > Cannabaceae > Humulus > Humulus lupulus. Next base: position 33,394,161 of record NC_084799.1, read on the forward strand.
AGCCACAAGAGTGACCACATGCACAACCTCAAGATATGCCTTTTGATGAGATTGATTTTGACGACGAGCAAATTTCTAACGTCACAAGACTCGTCACAAAAAGAAAAGCCCGATCGAGGAAGCAGATTAAGTGGTATGTGGCTCCGGCCAACACCTTCTCGAATCGGGTACTTGGGGGGTACCCCCAAAGATATGGACTTAGAGGGGTAGATTTAGTTCTTCCTCGACCCGATCAGTAGGCGCATAATCCTGCTAGTGCGTACAGTGCCTGGTCGAAGTATAATGTTCAGGCGGTAACACCAAACAAATACTTAATGCTTTCAAAATTATTTATCCTTTATCGACATTAAGGATGGGCTGCTCCCACTCCTCATGAGGTCCATTACTTATTCGACTCAAATTTGTACCTGTAATGCCCCAAATTTCCTAATAAGGTTTAGGGCCTTGATTAGGAGGTCAGGAGGGCCATAATTGATTTAATATGCTTTTAAATGATTACGTGCATGTTTATATGAATTATATTATAATATGATGTTAAATGCATGCATGTAGGTCCACATTTCATAACAGGGATATTTTGGTAATTTGGCCCGTTGAGGGCAGAATTGTGTATTTTGGTGCATGTGATTAATTGATAAGGCCACATCATAATGTTGATTTGTTCGAGCCATTCGGCATGAGGCGATCTTTGAGTAACAAGTTAGCGGTTTGGTCATAACAGGTTTAAGTTCGGGGCTCGGGGTGAGTCTCATGGTGATTTGATGACTAAAGCATTACTGGGAATAAAAGGGTAATGGGATATGATTTTATTGGTATTTGAGAATAACAGGGATTGGAGGGCGTTAATTATGATTAACGAGATAGGTGGATATGGACGGTTTTGCCCATGGGAGTCTTTAGAAACTTTTATTCTTTTTACCCCTAGGATTAGTATATGGGCTAAAGGCTGTAGAAAATAGAACCAAAATAGAGTTTGGTTACCTCCCTCACGATCTTCATCTTCCTCTTCTCCTTCCTTTGAATTTTGAAACAAATTTGGGGATTGAAGCTTGGAGATTAAAGCTTGAGGTCTTAGACTAGTGTTCAGCCATTGAAGAGGATTCAACCTAAGCTTGAGGTAAGGTTTTAGTTCCATTTTCTAGTACCTTGCCCTGTTTTTGTGCTGGTTTTAAGGTTTGGAATTTGATCATTAAAATGGGGGATTTGATGAGGTTTTGATTGATGCAAGGCTTAGGTTTTGATGTTGTATGGTGGATAAGTTGTGGAAGCAGTTTGTGGGATTGCTTGGTGATATTGGGAGAGTTTTTATAAGGTTTTGAAATATGTTCGAAGGGGAAAAACAGAGGTTTTTCGCTGAGTTTTAGGTGGGGTCGCGGCTCTGTTCTAGAGCCCCACGACCTAAGCTTGTTGAAGAAGAAGGTGGTGCTGAAGGGGCCTAAGGGTCGCGATGCTCGGGGAAGGGTCGCGACGCTTGAGTGCCATTTTGGCCAAAAGTGTATTTTTTGACTTAGGGATTCAACCTTAGGCCTCGGGATCAATCCTAATACCCAGTTTAGTGGGATTCGATGTCCCAGAGGCTAGGTCTTGGTCCTGGAACATTTTATTATTCATTTTATTGATGGAATCCCATAATTGGTTATGACCAGGTAACCGCTAAGGAACTAAAAGACAGATTTTTCTCAAGGGTCATTCTTATATTAATTCTCGCTCGAACCAGAGGTAAGAAAACTGCACCCCATATGTGACATGCATGGTTATTCATGAGGCATGTTGAATGTTTAAATGTGGACATAGGTTGAATATTGAATGCTTAGCAAATCTTGCTCACTTGTGTATGGCACTAACTGAATAGTCAGAATTGGCAATAGTGTCAGTATCAACTGTGAAGTTGTGACTCATTAGTCAAGTTCGGCAGTGGTACTGAGCACTGGTCACATGGGATTGACTCATAAGTCAAGAACTGCTTTAGCGTGTTAACGCAAGCTAATAAAGATTAGATCTAATTGACATCTGCATTGAATGACTCGAATGAGCATTAATGTCGGACTGACCTCAAGTTCGATGAATACTATAAGCGCTTGTCTAGCCAAAGTCTAGTCATTTAGAGCCAGGGCCAGCGAGCCCCGGTGACTGTTTAGTCACATGGCTATGGGTGTTAAGCCCCGTAGTGATTTACCCATCAGTCACTCATCTGTTTAAATTAGTGACTTACTGTAGCGTCCCAGAATTTTACTAAGTTAGCTAGATAGTAGTAGTTGTAGTATTTTAGATTCCGTGGATTTTGGTTCAAACCAGGATTTAGTTGGAAACTCGTAGCAATAATTATGAATTTTATAAGTTTAACCTATAGTTTAAGAATATTAATTATAACATAAGGTTTGATTAATATTGCTGGATATTAATATGATAATTATTATAACCTAAGGTTTAGATAAAACCAATAAGAATATGACACTTGTCATGAGCATGGTTATTCCTAAGGTTTAGATAGAACCAATAGGATTATGACACTTGTCATATGCATGATTATTAATGAATTATTATTTTAATGATAAAATAAGGGAAATATAAGACTTAGTGTTCATCAGAATCTGTTAGGAGCATGACATTTGTCACAATTTTATTTATTTGTGGATTATGTTGATATTTAGATAATTAAATAGATTTTCCGTAACTTTAGGGTACTGTAACTTCCGACCTATTTTTGACTTAATTATGTTATGTATTTCGAAAAATAGTATTTCTAAAAAGTTGTAGATAATTGAATTATCTATCTAAAGGTATAAAGATGGTCTAAATCAGATTCCTACAGCTCTAGTTATGTTGATTTTTCTACAGGTGAGTTTAGAGTTACGAGATTTAGGGAGTTAGAAGTTAAGATTCTATTTGTTTTTTATTATTTTTGTTTTTAATTTTAAAAATCAAGCTTTGACTCCTTAAACCTCTCTCTGAACAATTTGACCAAGTCCTAAGCCTTTGACTGACGAATATTCAAATATCTTCAATAAAATTCATTATTTTTATTTAAGCCAAAAAGAAGATTTTTATTCCTAGAACTCTATAAATAGGACTTAGGACCCAGCCCTTTCACTTACTCTTCAGCTGTGATCAGACTCCAAGGTGTTAGTGAGATCATAAGAGTGATAAACACTTGGGTTGGGAAAAAAATCTTTTCTATTCTTAAGCTTTATAAAACACTTTGGGAAGTGAGGTTAGAGTGTTTTGGTATTGGAGTTAGACTAATTCATAAGGTCAACTGAGGTACTTTTATTCATAAGTTTCATTCTATTTGATTCCTTAGTTTCTTTAGTTGTCATTCAGGTTCTAACTTTTGTTATGGTTTTGTGGTTAGGATTTTAAGTTCTTTGAACTTAAGGTGTCTTTTCGGTAAGTGTCCTCTTGGTGGTTTAGTTCTATCCCTTTCATCTCTGTCCTTTAGAAATACTCACTATTTTTATTGTTGGTTTTAGGAGTGTTCCAAGTTCCGCATTTGTTCTCAATTATCCTATTGTTGGTAAGGGAAATTAGATAGTTTAGTATTATGATCTAGTTTATGGAATGTATGATATAGTTTATGTTTGTATGACCTAACATTTTAGGTACAATAAAGGGGTAAGTGTGTCTAGACCTAAGGTGTCCAATGATGTATGACGGACTATGTCCGGTAGGCTCGATTGCCAAAACTTTATGACGGACCTATGTCCGGTGTATGCGGACTTTTTTCCGGGGCTTAATTGCCACCCCTGTATAAGCACTTATCTTTTTATTATATTTGATTTGTTATTTTTAGTTATGATTATGATATATGACCTATAGTTATGATTTATGACCTTTGATTTATGATCTATGACTTATGACTTAGAGTATGATTTATGATTTATGGCTTAGATTATGTTGACCGCGTTTTTGGCCAACGACGTGAGAACGTCAAAAACGACAAACCTTCAAGAGAAATAAAACGACACAGACAAGTTTTGAACAGAAAATAAATAACACAGCAATTTTTATAGTGGTTCAGCCCCAATATGTTGGTAATAGCCTAATCCACTTAGAGATTTGATTATTTTATCTACACTCAAGATCAGATGAACCAGTGTCAACTGAGTTTCTTCAGGAGTTTCTTCAGTGTAAATTCTCATAATACAAAAGAGTTCTCTCTCAAGAAAATGCACTTTCTCTCTCTAGAAAACTCAGACCAAAACTTCAAATTGCAAAAAAAGTCATTTTCTGATCCCATCAGCCCTCTATTTATAGGCTTGGGATCATACACTGATATCCCCTAGGATCGGGATATTTTATTATTCGTATTATATTTAAATTACAAGAAATATTCAAAATGCAACAGAATCCTCAATTTGAGCGAAGAATGAGAGATTCCCGCGTATGCCCAAACCGATTCTTGTTGAAGCCGTTTCTGGGAATTTGACGTAGTCTGCTCTTATCTGGTTGATCAATATCATCTTCTGGTCGGCCATAGCGCTCTGGTCTAGCATGCCATTTCTCTATTTGGATAGCCATGCACTTGCTGGACATATGCATAAGGACCAGACCTTTGTCTCTCCTTGGACATGTCTCCGACCACGCCCTTAGCCTCTCCTCGGACATGTGTCTGACCACGCCCTTGGACTCTCCTCGGACATGTGTCCGACCACGCCCTTGGACTCTCCTCGGACCAAAGTCCGACCACGCCCTTGGACTTTCCTTGGACCAAAGTCTGACCACGCCCTTGGACTCTCCTCGAACCAAAGTTAGACCACGCCTCGGGCCTCTCCTCGGACATGAGTCCGACCACACTTAGAATGCTCCTCGGACTAGTGTCCGACCACACTTGGAATGCTCCTCGGACTAGTGTCCGACCACACTTGGAATGCTCCTCGGACCAATGTCCGACCGGACACTTGGACTGCTCCTCGGATGCACTTGGCTCGGACATGCCAGTGCTAGTCAGCAAAGTCACTCCTAGTTGGATGTAAGTTACCCGATTGGTCATGACACCTCTCAAGCAGTCAAAAACTCTTCATTGATGTAAGCCATATCACCCAACCATTCCGTGCCACTTGTTATTTCTATTGCCACATCATCATTTTCAAATTTTGGGATAACAGATTATGATTTAGAATTATGACTTAAGCTATGATATGATCTAGATGTTGTGTTTGTATGACTTTGGTGAATATATGTTATGTTTGATTATATGACTAACCCTTGTTTGTATTTTCCTTACTGAGCTTAGAAGCTCACTCCTTATGATGTTGTTATTTCAAGAAATTAAGGATAGAAAGGCCGGTGGCGAGTAGGACCTAAGAGCTTCGTGATGTATTTGTTGGGGACCATATAGTCGAGCAAGATCAAGCGGGCCAAATTATTTATTTATTTATTTTCTTAAAGTTTGTTTTATTCAAATGTTGCTCATTTTTATGTTAAAGACAAGTATTTTATTTTTATAAAACCATGGATCCATGTATTTATTTTATGTTTTTATTAAATAAAAGAGCAATATTTACGATTATGACCTAACGCTGTATTCTCGGTAATCTATGAGAAATTAGGGTGGTACACTTACCCATCAGTCACTCATCTGTTTAAGCTAGTGACTTGCTCATCAGTCACTCATTATGGTTTACCAGAACCTCAAGTGTTAAATCACTCACCTGATTAGAGCTATAAGCTCCTTCATGGTTAATGTAACCACAAAGTGACATTCACTCATCTGCTCAGGGCTATAAGCTCTGTATGATTATCATGATCATCACTTGATATTATATACTTGCATTGTTGTGTTTTCTTGCTGGGTTTTGGCTCATGGGTGCTATGTGGTGCAGGTAAAGGGAAAGAAAAGCTCACCCAACCTTGAGTGGAGAGCTTAGGTGGTGATGTGTACATATGCGGCCGCTTGACCACCACGGCCAAGGTGTTCTTAGGGGAACTAGGGGGTTTACCCTATTTTTGCCGCTTAGATCGGCGGGTTGTAAATTTCAAACTTTAATGACCATTTTGCATCGTAAATTACTTGTAAACGTTTTTTATGGGCCCATGAACAGTTTTATGTTTTAAATAAAAAATATCATTTCCTTTTGATTAGTTTTCCACCTTAAACTATTAATAACACCTACAAGCACATTTTTAACCAAAGAACTCGATTAGTGAGTTAAATTCACGGTTCAACGTTCACCGTAACGGTCTTGGGGTAACCAGGGCATTACAGTACCCATGCCACAATGGTACTGGGTTCTTCTACTTATGTCACTAAGACAAGACCTTGGAGTTCCTGACTGAGCTCACGTTTAGGAGTAACGTGGGGAGTTATAATAAGAAGTATTTTCTGACAGCTTGCTTGGTCGCAGACAATCGAGCTTTTCAGCAGGCAGGTAATTATTTAGTCTGCTAGGTCATTTCCTTCATTTTTCTTTCCTTGGCCTCATTATTTTTGTTGCGTTTTACGGTCATGGTATAGACCCATTCCTACTGTGGACATGGCTAGGCGAACAATGGTCTTAGACAGACATCATTTTGAAGCAAAGAATTGTAGACTACTTGTAACTGACAAGAATCTGAGGATAGTCGGTCTGCTCGATACCCACCACGCTAATGATGAAAGTATTGTTGGTGCAGGAACTATGGAGGAAGCAATTGGCAAAGAACTGGGGCATTCCAACCAACCCAGGCGGTCCCTGTTCCTCAGAGAAGGAGGCCAATAGGGATCAACATAAGGGAGCAAGGTAATGCTCCTCACCCCCAAGCCCCAACTCCACCCATTGACAAGGGGAAAGGCAAGAAGGTGCTGGAGGTGGAGGATGACAATCCCACGTCCTCTAACGATGAGGGGGGGATTCCACGTAATATAGTTATTCATTTTTGAGTCGTAGGTTGTTTTGAAAAATCTTCTGTCATATAATATTTTGCATAAGTGTACTACTCGTTTCTATATTTACGTAATCTAATACACTTGCATTTTTTTTACTATAGTCATCTCTTATTCAATGATGTTTAATTTCTATGCTTTCCCTCAAGCCTTGAACAAAGGGGGTAATAAAAGAAAGGTGGTCATGGGGGCCAGCTCGAGCAAAGACCCAGCAGCAAAGCAGCAGATGAGTGTTCCTTCTGCTTGCAAATCTCCCGCTACTTCCCCAGCAGCGCCATCCAGCTAATCGGCAGCCACTCCTCCTTCTATCGCTCCCAAGCAGGCCACTCCTTCCCATGCTGACAAGAAAGAGTGAGTAAAGGAAAGGTTGAAGGAAACTGTTCACTCCATCTCCTCCTGGGTCCAGATCTTTATTCAACACCCGATCAGTGTTGACACTGTCTTCAAGCATCGAAACTCGTCAATCGACTCCAGTCTTGGATGAGCACTGTCTGAGATCCTTTCGGTAAGTAGCTCTTTATATGTTTCTCAATTTTCTTCCAAGTCTGATTGTTTACTCATTTTATGTGCTTAGTCTCATCTTGCTTTATTTTTGTAGAGTGTTATAACTCTCACCAACTCCCACACTGAGGTAGTGAAGCTTGAGGAGGCTGTGAGGAAATCGAAGAACATCGTGAAACACTACAAAGACTGCCATACTCTTTAGTTCCAAGCGCTGCTCGGGACTTTCACACGTATCTCAACAGCAACAACACTGAGAATGATAATAAGGGCAAAGTGATGAAGGATGTTGAGGAGTCGGGGGAAAAGCTTAAGCACCAACTAGAGGAGCTTGAAGAGAAGAGGGGTAACCTTGATGCCCGTGTCAAAGAGCTCGAGGAACTGTAGCTCAAGTCGATGGAGGAGATGAGGGAGCTAAGAGAGAAGAGTTCGAAGGAGAAGAAACTTCTCGAGGAAGAGCTCTAGCGCGAAAAGGAGACCCATTCAAGAGTGCAGCTGTAACGCCCTACTACCTTAGAGCCGTTACATAGTGAGTTTAAAAAAATAGAAATCGTGCTTTTGACTGACTCTAAGTGGTTTCTAAAACCAAAAGTGTGAATAAATCAGAATTTAAGGCTGTACTCTTTAAAAATGTTTAGTTTCATTGAAAACGTTAAGTATCAAACATCTGGGATCCCAAAATAAGGTTTACAAAATATTTACAACTCAAAAATAGATTTACACCAGGTTAAATATCAAAAGAATGGATTAATACAGCCATTTACAAAATGCCCCCAACCAAAGTAGTCAGGCAGGCCGAACATGTACGCGTCGCTTCACGCTCTCCGTACTCATGGTCGGTTGACTGACTCCTTGCTTTTACTTGCCACACGGAGCACCCGTGAGCCGAAGCCCAGCAAGAAAACCCTAATAGTACATAACATATGCAAATAACATAGCTGGCATAATTCACTGATAGATAGGAAGACCATCAGATTAAACAAGCACGGTCATGCCGCCCCAGAGGCCTTACCAAAGCTTGGGGTCTCGGTCCTCACCGTAGGATAACTCATGTATCCCTAGGGTCCCACCCTGGCTATAGCATCCCATGTGCTGAGCGTTACTTTCGGCCCCACTGCCGTACCCGGCCTTGCCGTTCATTCCATCATAATCACACATATAATACATCATTAAATAACCATTTAAACATACAATAGTTCATCTAAGATTACACATTTGCACACAATACAATATAGGGTCGTGCCCTGAAATCACACAGTGGGCCCATGCCCTATTCTCGGGTGTTACGGTTTTCTTACTTGTATCCCGAGCTTTCCGATGAACCACGGTCACGAGCACGGTCCTCTAGCACGAGCCTCTCCGAAATCCTAGTCACAACACACATAAGACACTTTTAACAACCTTAAATGAGCTTCCAGGCCAAGTTCTAGTACTCGGAACGTTGAACTTCACCAAACATGGTAAAAGACTCAACCCCGAGCACCCTAGGTTAAATTCCCAAGCCTAAAATCTCAAAATCCCAAAATCCCTTAAGCGCCGCGACATAGGCCACCCATGCCGCGGCATAGGCCACCCATGCCGCGGCATGGCCCCCAAACAGAACCCCCAAAGGCTCAAAAATAGGTAAGGGCTGCGGCATTGCTTGGGCCATGCCGCGGCCCACCCTTCTCCTTTAGCATGCAACTTCTTCGAAGGGCCGCGGCTCACCAAGAACCATGTCGCGGCCCGACCCTTCGAACCCAGAAAAAAACCACCATTTTACTCTCTAAACCTCACCTTAAACCATCCCAAACACATATCTCAACCCCAAAACTCAATTCCAAACTTCATATGAACAATCTAACAACCTATAGACACTAGAATCAAGATCAAAACACAAACATACCCAACAATCCACCCTTAGATTGCAAAATCAGCAACTTCAAACTAAAACTTTAAAAACTTAACTCAAGCTTTAAATTTCACAAATCAAAGCATAAATCAAACTTAAATATGCATAAAATCCTTACCTTAAGTAGAGAATTCACCCAAAAGCCTCCTTGATCTCCTCCTAAACTCCCACTTCAGCCCATTTTTCTCTTCTTCTTCTTCTTCTTCTTCTTCTTCTTCTTCTCATTGCCCTAACTTTCCTTCTCTTTATTTTTAACAAAGCCATCAAATAAACCAAATGCCCAAACCGTGCACCCTATAATCCCAGCTAAAAATTGTCTACACCCCTTGCCAAATGACCATGCTACCCCTCCAAATACTCCTTTCCCAACTAAGTCCTCAAGGGCACTCTAGTCTTTCCACTTATATTTCAATTCTACCATTTTCCAACTAAACTTGTTACTCACAGCAGTAACTAATGGTTACCCAGGTTACTCAATCACCAATAACCATTACCCGCTAAATCTCAATTTAACCATAACAATTCCCAAAGTACCCCAAGGCTCCTCCCGAGCTGGATATAAAATCCCGTTGTGACTTTTGAGTAAACTAGCTCTCTAGGACCATCTCGGCACGTGCATCACAATAATAACACCACACTCACGTGGTACAATTCACATAATACAATTATCACATATCAATGCAGTTATGCCCAACATGGCCAAAATTACAGTTATGCCCTTCTAACACGATCCGGGCCTACATGCATACTAATATACATAGTCATGCATCTCAGATAATCAAATAGTCATATAACATGCTTTAAATCATAATCATGCATTTAACTCATCAAAGTCACACATAAATCCCATCATGCCCTCCTGGCACGCTAATCAAGGCCCTTAAGCCTTATTAGCGAATTTGGGTCGTTACAGCAGCCTTTAATTGCTTCTTCATTTTTTGGAAGAACAATAAGGAGGCCAATTTTTACTACATCCCTGTCCATCTTCGCGACGAAGAAATCGCCAATGTGTTGCTCCCAAAGAGGAGGAGCTTGAGGTTGCTACTACTGCTGAAGAAATTGTTGCAACCCTTGGAGTCGAGCAGGAGGAACCTGAGGGGAAGATTCTGAGGTGGTAAAGCCTTGAGAAGGGCATCTTTTTTTTTTAGTCACCTTGGGTCTTAAGGTCCGTGGTGCAAAGAAAATGGTTGGCCAAGCAGCCTTTAATCTCGGATAATATGTATAAAAGTTTTCTTGCTTTATACATATTACATAATGATCATATATCAATTTCCTTTGTTGTATATGATTTTAATTCTATTTCTTGTTGAAACATTTAGAGCATCTCCTTGGTTTTATATGTCCTTTCTAGATGAAGCACAATACTTTATAAATTTTTGAAAATTTTCTAAGTATTACTCAGTTGTGTTATTTTAACTTATTTACTTATGTACGATCATGTATACCCTATATGCCCCCAAGTGATCGAGGAGGTTCATCTTGGGTCACTTTGCAAATAACCAGTCTTGCTTGAGCTAACTCAGCTGCTCGAATATTGTATCATATAGGAGTATACTTATAATTTTGCTTAAGAATCGCACATGTTAAGTAATACTTGTTTAATAACAAAATTGGAAATAATGAGTGTGTCGAACACACTCACTTGTTTATACCTCGTAATAAAATGGACAAAACGTGTCTATTGAATTTAGAAATTCTACGAACAATGCATATTTTTGAAGAAAAAACATAAATAATTGAATTGAACTAGGTTATTGGTCATTTATTAAGGGCAAAATGTGTCTGATAACCACATAACAATAACTAAAAAAAATTGTTTTGAGTAATAATTGGTGGTAAAAAAAAGGGCATTACGTGTCTTACAACCAAAAATAAACAATTGGGCAATAATCGTGCCTTTACAAGAAAAATGGATCTAGAATAATGCTGGTCAGAGTAAGTGAGCAAAGCGTGCCTTCGACCAGTATTCATTGATAATATTTTTGCAAGTGCTCACCATTCCAGTATCTTGCTATTATTTCACCATTCAGTCGAGCAAGTTTGTATGTTCCTGGTTGCAATACTTCTACAATCTGATATGGTCCTTCCCAATTGGGTCCCAAAACTCATGCTGCAGGATCCTTAGTGTTTTGGAACACTTGTCGCAGTACTAGATCTCCTGGGGCAAACTTTCTATTCTTGACTCAAGAGTTAAATTATTTGGCAATAATTGTAGAAAATGGTTCTGCTTCAATCCACTTTGTAAAGTAATCCATTGCGACTACCACAAATTTCACTTCATTCTTTCCTGTTGGGAGTTGCCCGATCAAACCAATGCCCCATATTGTAAAGGGCCACGGGCTCTGCATTTGTTTAAGTTCATTAGGAGTAGCTCGAGGGATTTTGGAGAATCTTTGACACTTATCACATTTTCAGACGTACTCCATGGAATCTTCATTCATCGTGGGCCAAAAATATCCTTGTCTCAATATCTTCTTGGCTAGACTTTGCCCCATCCGTGATTGCCACAAAATCCTTCATACACTTCTATCATGAACAGCTCAGCTTCTATCTTAGTAACACATAGGAGCAAAGTCATAGAATACCCTCTTCTGTACATTACTCCATCAATAATCACGTATCTAGCAACTTGCCTTAAAATTATTCGGGCTTCATTTCTGTCTTGAGGCAACCTTCCAAGCTCCAAGTACATGGCTATAGGTGTAACACCCTGGATAACCAAGGCCACTACACTGTGTGTTTATAAATGTGCAAGACTTGCTAATCAAGTCATATAGTTGAAAATGTGACCCTAAAGTTATAATTAGGTTAGGGTTAAAAGATTTTGGTCAAAAACAGAAAATTTCTTATTAAAATAAACGTTTAATACATGAGATCCCAAAATAGGTTTTAAATGACAGTTTACAAAAGTTTCAAAGTTTATGTACAATCACAAGCCACATTAATGGCAAAATCGGCACTTTAGGTTCTCTTGTCCCTGTATCATTCCTCGGCCATGGCGGCCGAACAGCTGACTATGTACATTTTTCCCCAGAGCTCTCCAACTCAGGAATGGTCCAACTTTCCCTTGCCTTTACCTACACCACATAGCACCCGTGAGCCAAGTCCCAACAAGAAAACCATAATGCATAGCATAAGCGACAATCAACAGACAGATAATTCACAAATCACCAATCAGATACTCAGCAAGTCACATTGTTCATATAATTAATGATACCAATCTGCAAACCAATAATCAATCATCTAGATAATAAACATGCCATAATCATTAGATTAAAAGCAATAAACATATCACATATTATCCAGGGTCGACACCATTAGGCCGCACCCTCTGCCTATTCTACTGACTCCAGCTCGCTTAGGTCGAGCTCAGTGATTATATACTTAACCTCAGCTACCAGTGATCGAGTTGCGTCCTATGCGCAAATATAGATTCTGGCACTCTTAGGCTGTTTATCTCAAGTCCCCATGATATAATACCATCATATGACATCACATGCAAGTATAGGGAACTCTTAGTCCCAACATACCACATAAACGGGTGCAGTTTTCTTACCTTTGGTTCCGAGTGCTTTGGTTAATAGAAACGATCCTTGAGCACGATCCCATCCAAGCCTTAGTGTACACCTAAGCACAACCGTAAAATAATACCCTCATTAACAATCAATCTCGTAACTTAACTTCGGGACCAATCCCGAGCCCTCAGGAAGCCCCAATTCCACCAAACGGGGTGGTGGAATCGACCCCCGAGCAAAAACCCTAAGAAAAATACCCTAAACCCATTTCTGGAGGCAGGGTAGCGCTACAACGCCACAAGGTGGGTGCTACAGCGCTATAAGCAGAGACAAACGCCCCCCAAAAAGCCAAGCATAGCGCTGTAGCGCTCTAATGCTAGCGCTACATTGCTACAAACAGCACCAGCAACCCTCTGAGTTTTTCCTTCGAATTTCCCCAAGCCAAAACTCCATAAATCTCCTCCAAACCTCAACCACACTTCAAATTAAGCCTACCATCCACTACATCTCATCCAACATGGCCCAACAACAACAAACTTGGCCACATGCACCATCAAACACAGAAAACCAAGATTGAGCTTGAAGCTCAAGAACTTAACCAGAAAACCCAGAAATTCAAATGATCAAGCCCAGAAATTATTACCTTTAATGGAGAATCAGACCTTAGGTTGCCTTCTCTGCCCTTCCAGCCTTTAGTTACTCAAGTTCCCAAGCTCAAATCCTTGAATTCCCATCCAAAGTTTAGATTCAAAGATCAAACATAACAAAATTCAGCCATCCCAAAAAAAACTAGAAACCTTACCTTAATTGGACACTAACTTCAGCTGAACCTTCTAGCTTCACCAAGAACCAAGTCCCAAGCTCTAGCCTAAACCTTCTCTGAGTTTACAGCTTCAGATTTCAGAAGAAAGGGTGAAAGGAGAAGAAACCGTGTGGGAGAACAAGGAGTCTCTGTTTTTCTTCTTTCTTTCTTTCCTTTAGTTTCTACTATTTTCTACAACTTCCACTAAGTCTAAAAAAAATAGAATAACCCTTATCCCCCCTTTCAACCATCAAATGACCATTTTTCCCTCCCAAATAAACCTAAGTCTTTAAACATTCTAAGGGCATTTTGGTCATTTGCTCCCAATTCCCGCTAATTCCTCAAGTATTCCTAATATTTACCACTTAATTCTCGTCATCTAATTAATCACCAATTATTTTCCCCAATGTCTAAAAATCTCCAATATATTTCCCTGATTCCCAAAAAAATACCCCCAAGCTCCCTCGAGCCGGGTATAAACCCCCGCTGTGACTATTTCGCTAAGCCGCTCACTAGGATCGCTTCGAGCCACAAGCTGCAAATATATCCACATAATAATGTGGTCTCAACAATTTATCACAAATAATTACATTTATGCTCTCAACATGCCAAAATTATGAATATGCCCTTATAATCTAAACAGGGCCTACATGCATACTAATACTCCTAATCATGCATCTCATATATCCATATAATCATGTAAGCATGCTTATCATTAAATCATGCATTTAATCATTTAAATCACACATAAACCAATTATGCCCTCTCGGCACACTAATCAAGGCCCTTAAGCCTTATTAGTAATTTTTAGGTCGTTACAATAGGAGTCATCTAGGAGGGAGTATTACTGAGCAATAGCATTTGCTCCATTTCATTAATACTTGGTTAGGCCAGGTGCTCAATTGGTACTACGTTTAGGGTGTCTGCATCCTTGACACTTGCAACTTTTGCTAGGGCATCTGCATTGGAATTCTGGTCACGAGGCACTTGTTGGATGGTAAATTTTTTGAATTGTGTGAGGAGATCTTTTGCTTTGCTGAGGTAGGATGCCATTTTTAGTCCTCAAGCCTAGTATTCTCCCAACACCTGATTCACGACCTATTTTGAATCATTATATATGTCTACTGGCAAAGCTTTAACATCCTTAACAAATGGTAATTCTGCTAGTAGGGCCTCATACTTTGTCTCATTGTTTGAGGCACTGAAGTTGAACCTTAGCGCACATTGAATACATTATTCTTCAAGTGTCATAAGTATAAGTCTAGCTCAGAAATTATGGTCATTGGAGGACCCATCTACAAATAGCCTCCATACGGGCCAGTTTTCGTTGTTCTCTTAAGGCTCCATTGCTTGATCATTCTCTTCTGGTATTCCAGTGCATTCAATAATATAGTATGTTAAAGCTTGCCTTTTGATAGCAGTCATTGGCTGGTAGGTGATCTCATACTGCTCGAGCTTGATAGCCCACTTAAGTAGTCGACCAGATGCCTCTGGTTTTTGCAGAACTTTCCTAAGAGGTTGTTCGGTTAAAACTGTGATTGGATGAGCTTGGAAGTAAAAGGTCTTAATTTCCTTGCTGCGAGCAACAAAAAATAGGCCAATTTTTCAATTAATGGGTACCATAATTCTGCCCCTACCAACCTTTTGTTTATGTAATACACTGGACGAACAACGTGTTGAGTAACTACTAGATACAAGTATAAAGTTGTTGGGAATTGTACCCTTAAAGCAATTGTCCTAGACAATGGGTTTAATGAAATAAATGAATGAATTGAATTGTTGTATATATGTAGCTTGTGTACTATATTATTGTTAATAATATTAAGTAAATATCATAAAATTCTCAAGTTCATCTATGTGCTCTCAATCTCATATTGGTATGAGAGGATCGAGATTGAGATAATGAACTTAAATAGTTCGCAGTAAAATAAAGTTATGGAATATTTAGATTAATTACTACTAGTACGATCCACTAATATTATGAATACATATGACCTAGATCCGGGTTACTAGTATAGTAGGACACTTTAGTGGAGGTACTTTGCATACTGAGAGTATGTAGAACTGGATCAAATGTGATTTAATAATACTTGTTTAAATATCGTTTCGTAGTATTATAAAACACATCAATTGATGATCATATACAAATTGATCTTAATCCTGAAGTTACTATGAACTCCTATATATGTCATTTGATCCTTTGATTCATGCGTTACGATTTTTCAGAATGATTAGGCTAAAAACCATTGTTTTGGGGACTCAATGATGTATATGGCTAGGGACATAGCTTAACAGATATGGAATCTATACCTTCTTATAGATTGAATGATGGTTCCCTACTGGGTTGACTTTTGGAACTGAAATGGTTATTGGCGTCAAATTCATAATCAGATTATGAATTAACCTTCACCAGTAAAGTCAATGGTACATTAGGAATCAAGATATAATTAAAAGGGTAAAACGGTAATTTATTCCCACTTAATTATGAATCATCAATATAGGATTAATTTGTATGTAATGATTATATCAGTGGACACTTTATGGTTACAATAAAGTACTCAGTAAATATATGTCTTTAATTCTCAAGAGTTCAGTCTCATATTTATAGTGGGATAATCATGAGATTAATAAATATGAGTATGGAATCAAAGAGTTTTGGTTAATAATCTTTTATTTATTAGAGTTTGGAATTATTGGTCCATAGGACCCCAGGGCGGTTCTATCAACACTAATCAAGGTAAGAGATAATATAAGGGTTAAACTGTGAATGGACTATTTGAGAGAATATTTATTCTTCGGGATAAATGTGCAATTATGTGATAATTGAACTTTCACAATTTATTATTGCGTTTGTGCAATTTTTGAAATTGTGTAGAAATAGAATAAATTGAATTTAATCAATTATTTTATTTAAGTGTGAACAAATAAATATGGGTAGTCAAAATTGGTTTTGATTATTATATTTATTAATTAATAATAAGATGATAATAAAAATTCAAATTTTGAATTTTGATTTTTGAAATTTAAGTTGTTATCTTTTCCTTAAAAAGATGACACGTTATTTGGATTTCTAATTATTAATTAATTAATTAAAATAAAAACACATGAAAAAATTAAAATTTTATTTTTCAGGGATAGGCCACACACATAGGACTTGGACTGCTCTATGCGTGTGACACTTATGATGTTATCGGATATTGATTTTTTTTTATTTTTAATTAATTAATAATACATTTAAAATGGATTTTAAAATGGAATGTTAGACTTTGTCTTTTATCATTATTATTACTATTATTATAAAAAGATGATTGATTTTTTTTATTATTATTATGGTAATACTGTTTATATATTATATATGATAGAAAATAGAAACAACAAGTCTAAACAAGTTTTTACAGAGAAGAAAAACTATCATATTTTTCACAAAGCAAAAACCTTTTCTCTCTGGCCTATAATCAAAAGTCTCATGAGTTGAGAATACTTTTGATTCACAAAATTGATCCTTGTTCTCTATGTGCCCACCCATATCTTGAGGTGTAGAGAATGTTTTGGAAGATCTAGGTGTAAGTACTCTAGCAAGGATAGGAAGATCGAAACATATACGAAAAGATTCAAGGATTCTTAATAGGCTACAAGAGGTAAATTATTTCATATATATGTTATATATATATTAATTAACATATTGCATATTAAAAGATCCTCATATAAAGTTGTTTATATGAAATTTTTTGTTGTATACCATTACTGCAATTTCCGTTGCGCACTAGGAACTGTTCTTAACAAGAGTTTCCCCATCATTTGGCTTCCAAAAGACTGGAGGTTGAGCCAGGTGTTCCTTAAGTGCTAGGAAGCCTTTTCACATTCTTCCATTCATTCAAACTTCCTATTTCTCCTTAGCAGGTTAAAAAATGGTACGAACTTGTTAGTGCATTTTGAGAAAAATCTGTTGAGTGCAGCAATTCGTCCCGTCAAACTTTGTACTTCCTTTATCTTGGTCGGGGATTTCATGTCGATCAAAGCTTTAATTTTTTTTGGGTTAGCTCTTTTGGTATTAAATATGAAAATCATAATGTGCAGCGGAATAGATCTTTTTAAAAAAAATATTAATACCAGTCATGATCATACATATATAAGTATATTAAATCAAACAGAAATAGATTATATATTATCTCTTGTAGCCTATCAAGAGTCCACAAATATTTTTGTATAAATCAACGATCTTCCTATTCTTATTCTAAAAGCTCACACCTTGATCTTCCATACCAATTCTTAAACACACAAGGACGTGTGTGGGCACGTAGGATTCAAAATGTTGATTTAGAACTCTCTAGATGTCATCAACACATGGGATCTAGAGAGGTTTGATAAAAGAGAGGATGTTGTGAATAGATGTTCAAGTTTAGAATAATCTATCGCTTTATTATTCTGAGAAAGAGTCTAACAATCAAACAACTTTGATCGCTTAAAAATCTTATATCTGAAAGAATCGCTCTTTTAGTTTTATAAAGATAATTAACTTAATTAATTAATCTTTATTTTATTTAAAATAAACTGATAAGTTATAACCTTTTTAATTATTTAATTTAAATCCTATTTAAAATGGAATAATTAAATAAACAATAAATTTGAAATTCAAAATTCAAAATCTCAGGGATAGAAAATATCTCTATGTGGCGCCACTCACTGTACAATACAGTGAGTGGCGTGAGCCACATTAGGGATTTCCCTAATTTTCTTATTTGTTTATTTAATTAATATTTAAAAATATATATTTATCACAAAATAAATATCAATTAATTCAAAATTAAATTTATCTTAAAATATCAGTTTTAAATAAATAAATAAATATCTTATTATAAATAAGATAATTATTATATTAATCCAAACATGATTAATATTTATTTTAACATATATTTTTATTTTTTAAAACTATATAGTTAAATAATTAATTAATTCATAATTAATCAATTGCCCATAACAATCACATAATTATTTCCTTGCCCTATGTTTACCCAAAAATGACTCCTGATGACGTGGCAGGATTAACCTACACGTGGCGGGCACGTGACGAATTTAAGTGAATGAATCATGTTCGACCATCGACCAGAAAGTCATTGATTTATCAAGCATCACGCTTAGGTGCGACCAGTCTGGTCGCATACTTTTATTTACTTCCTTTTGGATGTGCAATCTTGTAATATTTGCATTAATTGCAATTCTTTAATTACCTAGATACGTGATTCTTAATGGTAATTAAGGCCCATCGACCCATGTAATCTTCTTGAGCCTATAAATAAGAATTAAAGGGCTCAAGGAAGGAGACTTTTTTTTGGAAATTTTTGTCTTTGTACTATGAGAGAAAAATATAGTGTGATTATCCACCAAAGTTGTAATTTCCCCGAAGGCTTGTGAAACTCATGAACCCTTAGTTCATTGATCACAACATTGGAATTCTACATCAACAAGAACACATTATGGACGTAGGTCATTACCATCTGATTGGGGTCGAACCACTATAAATCGTTTGTGTTATTTATTTTTCCATTTGATTTTTCTTCTTGACTTCATTTCATTTCATATCGTTTATCTGACTCCGTGTCGTTGACCAATTTTAGGGTCAACATCTTGGTGCTTTCATTGAGAGCTGAACTCAAGACTCCAAGAAAATTAAATGGCTAAAACATCCAGGTAGACGGGGAAAACTTTTGGCGCTGCATCCACCCAACCTCCTCCACCAAATGTGGCTGAAGATGAACCACAGTTGGATTTTGAAGAGTAGGAAATGGATTTTGAAACACTGAGGACAACACTAGGTGTGTTGCAAGAGGAGTTGGCCAATCTAAGGGCCAATCAAGAGAATGTGGCTGAGACGTTGGCATTGTAGCAGAGAGAAATCGAACGCCAACGCTAGGAGTTGAATGAACGGCAAGCGGACATGAACCGTCGGCAGAGAGATGCCACGGCCGCTCTAGAAGCAGCCTTTCAGTTGGCCCGGGGGCAAGCTGCACCGACTTCTCAACCGAATCAGTCACCAAGTGCACCACCACAACAAGCCCCAAACCCAAGTCCTCCACTTCAGCCGGCAAGCCCCCAAAGGTCGGAGCAACCACCTACTGCTCAACAGGATATCCCATTTCAGGACCCTTAGCAGCAGCCACCTTCTCGTGCTGGTTGAAACAATCCCCAGCGTCAAAGGCAGAATAGGGTTGGGCAGCCTCCCCGAAGCCTTAGACGCCCAATGAGTGAGGAGCCAAATCCTTCGAGCAGGGGCAATGTTCTTCTGCTAACAGAAGGCACACCGAATCACGCTCTGCGGTCAGGGGACCCCCACGGCATAATAATGTCCGAGGACCCACTGACCAACGCAGGCCTCCCCCTAATGCTCAGAAGATGCCAGCTAGAGGAGGGAACAGTGCGACCAGCCGGTCGCGCCATAGTCGGCCACATTTCAGAGACGGCCATGACTATAATGAAGCTGATTTTGGCAGAGGGAATGCTGGTCGAGGTCAAGGAGAAAGAGGTGGGGAAAGGAATCCCCCACCAAGAGAGAATAGGTCTGCGATCCAGAATACTGGGGGGCAATCCAAGCAACATAACGTCTTTAATCAGTTGGGCACTAGCGAGCAAAGGCGCAGAGATGATGACCTAAGGGACATGCTCAACGACAGGCGCGAAAGGCACGATGAGTACGCTCCTCCGGCACCAGTCGCCCCACCGATCCCAGACGCTGTGCAGGCCCAAATCGATGCATTAAACCAGGCTTTCCAGCAACTGGTAGGGAGCCAGACATCCCATATCGAGTATGATTGGAGAAGAGGCACTCCATTCATACAAAGAATAGCTATGGCAGAAACCCCCAGCAAAGTCAAGATGCCAGTAATGCCCAATTTCGATGGATATGAGGACCTAATGTCTCACGTGAACAAGTTCGAGATACAGATGGACATACAGAAGGTGTCGGATGATGCTCGATGTAGGATCTTTCTGGCCACCCTATCTGACACCGCTCAGGAGTGGTTTTCTAAATTCCCTCCTGCTAGCATAGTATCATGGGAAATGTTCATGAATGAATTTTATGGATAATTCTATGCTGGTCGTGTGCACCCGACTGAGGCCAATCAGCTGGTCAAAATACGCCAAAAGGAGGGGGAATCCTTAAAGGAGTACGTCCAGCGCTTTATGCGAGCAGCAGCGGGGGCTAAAACAGTGGGCGATGAAGGGAAAATGATGGCCCTTACTGTTGGAGTGAGGCGCCACTCTCCCCTCTGGAACAGTTTAAGGGAGAATGGGGTA
The DNA here is from genome assembly GCF_963169125.1 of Humulus lupulus. NCBI lineage: Eukaryota > Viridiplantae > Streptophyta > Magnoliopsida > Rosales > Cannabaceae > Humulus > Humulus lupulus. The sequence goes on from NC_084799.1 coordinate 33,415,025, forward strand.
AAAAATACCCAAGAATTCCTTGATCGAGCGGACCGGTACATTAAGCTCGAAGATGCGATTACCAACGAAGGGAAATCGCCTGCGAAAGACAAAAGACCAAAGGAAGATCCCGCTAAAGCCACCAGCGGGTTGGATAAACCCAATGGCAATGGCAAAAGCAATGGGAACGGTAAAAATGGTGGAAAGAGGACAAACAATGAGCTGTCAACATCCAAGAATAAGCGCCCTAAGGGCAACAGATACGGGCGAAGATTCACCAACTATACGGCCCTTGTTGAGAGCAGAGCGGAGGTGTACCAGGCGACCAGCTCTAATGTCCCTTACAAGCGACCAATGCCAATAAGAAAGGATATCTCTAAGAGAGATACGACAAAGTTTTGTTGCTTCCACAACAACTATGGTCATGACACTAATGAGTGCAACCAACTGAAAGATGAGATTGAGTTCCTTATCAAACAAGGACACCTGAGGAGATACATATGAGCCACGGGAGGTTCTCAGCAAGAGGCTCAAGGAGGCAACGAGCAGGCACCTGCACGCCAAAGCTCACCACCTTTACAGCCAGCTCCCGTGGCAGGTACATTGTTGACCATTTATGGCGGCCCACACCTTGCAGGAGAGAGTGGGAAGGCAAGGGAGCGATACGCTTGGACCTTACGCCACGACCAGGCCATCGAGATGCTGAATGTGGAGGAGTGAACTCCCAAAAAAGCTCAAACAGAGGAAGAGCTAATAACTTTCTCTGAGCTTGACGCTCTGCATGTTCGATTTCCTCATTCGGGCCCTTTGGTCGTGGACGTCCAGATACCCAACATGATGGTCAAAAGGGTGTTAGTTGACACAGGGAGCTCAGTAAATATCTTGCACAAGTCTTCATTAGAGAGAATAAAGTTGTCAATGAAAGACCTGGAGCCATGCAACCAAACCATTTATGGTTTTTCTGGCGAAGGTCTTGCGCCAACAGAGTCAATTAGACTTCCGGTTACAGCAGGAACTGCACCTGTGAACAGGGCATTACTCACTACTTTTATAGTAGTTGATTGTCCTTCCGCATACAATGCTGTAATTGGAAGACCTATTCTGGTCGACCTGCGAGCTGTGACCTTGGTTTGGCACCTTGCCATGAAATTCCCAACTGACGCAGAGGTATGATGCGTATTGGGAAACCAACGAGAAGCGAGGGAATGCTATAATTCCTAAATTACTAAGGCAAAGAGAGGTGGATCGAGGGAAGTCGCTGGAAAAGAGTTGCAGCTGGCCAATGAAACACAAGCCCGATCAGGTGAGCACGTCACCAAATAGGGTGTTGCCCAAAGCGAGGATAGGGATTTAGATCCTCGCTTTGGGGATTTTCATGAAGAAGTAGGACCAATTGAGGACCTCGAAGAGGTCCAACTTGATGAGGCAGATCCGACCAGGGTTGTGAAAGTCGGTAAAAACTTAGAGACAACAATAAAGCAAAAGCTGGTGGAATTTTTGAAGGGAAACCAGGAATTCTTTGCCTGGTCGCATAGAGACATGGTTGGAATTGACCCAGCAGTTATCGGCCATGTCCTGAACATAGATAAAAGCTTTCCACCAGTGCAACAGAAAAGAAGGCTGCTCGACAAAGACAGATCGATGGCTCTAAAGGAAGAAGTCGAGAAACTAAAGGAGAACGGATTCATCAGAGTAGCATTTTATCCATTGTAGGTCTGTAATCCGGTACTAGTACCCAATCCAAATCGCAAATGGAGAACATGCGTGGATTTCACAGACCTTAATAAAGCCTGCCCAAAAGATTGTTTCTCGCTCCCAAGGATCGACCAGCTAGTTGATGCCACTTCAGGGCACAAGATCCTATCATTCATGGATGCATACTCTGGGTACAATCAGATCAGTATGCACTCACCTGATGAGGATCACACTAGCTTTCGGACCGATACAGGGCTTTACTGTTAAAAAGTAATGCCCTTCGGTTTGAAAAACGCTGGTGCGACTTACCAACGATTAGTCAATCACATGTTCAAAGAGCTGATCGGTACAAACATGGAATTATATGTTGATGACATGCTGGTTAAGTCAAAGAAGGTAGAAGGACACGTAGGGGACCTGCAAGAGTGCTTCAACGTCTTGAACAAATATCAAATGAAGCTTAACCCTCTCAAGTGTTCCTTCGGAGTTGGATCAGGGAAATTTTTGGGATTTATAGTAAACTCACGAGGTATTGAAGCTAATCCCAAAAAGATCAAGGCACTGGTCGATATGAAATCACCAACAAAGATAAAAGATGTTCAAAGTTTAACCGACGCTCTAAGTAGGTTTATCTCCAAATCGACAGACAAGTGCGTCCCATTTTTTAATCTGCTTAAGGGCAATAAGAAATTCTAGTGGTCGGAGGAGTGCGAGCAGGCTTTTTAGGCCTTAAAGTCTCATATGTCACAGCCACCAATCCTATCTAAGCCGGTTGAAAAAGAAACTTTGTTCATCTATTTGGCAGTCACATAATGTGCTGCTAGTGCTGTCTTCGTAAGAGAGGAGGAAAATGTGCAAAAAGTTGTATATTAAATAAGAAAAAGGCTAATAGGAGCAGAACTGCAGTATCCGCCCATTGAAAAATTAGCCTATTGCTTAATCTTCGCCTCCAGAAAGCTGCGTTCATACTTTCAAGCTCACCCTATCACAGTACTAACTGACCAGCCCTTACGGCAAGTTCTGCAGAAGCCAGAAGTTGCTGGTCGATTATTGAAATAGGCAGTTGAACTTAGGCAGTTTGATATTTCTTACTCACCAAGAGCAGCAATAAAAGGACAAGCTCGAGCCGACTTTGTCACAGAGCTCACTGGGCTTCCAGGTAGTGAACAGACAGAAAAAATCCAGTTTTTTCTACATGCTTAAAAATTGAATTTTTACTTCAATTTTACGCCCTAAATCAATAATCCTAACTCCCAAGCCAATTCCTAGGCCTCCTGTAGTGTTTTTTCCTTATCTTATTGTGCTCATATCTACCTACCCATTTACCAAAATATTTTTTTCCAAGAACATGCAAGAACTCAAAGGCCAAAACGGTATGAAACAGATACGGTATTTCAGCGACTGAAAAGTTCGAGAAACTTACTTGAATAAAGATTGGAGCAAATTTCTGAAACGCTAAGTGGCTGGGCAAAAATTCCGTGAGTCGTCAAGATTGTCCGAGTTTCTGGGTTTTTTACGCTCTGTTCTTCAGTGTTCTGGAGGAGAAAGTTAAAAGTAAAAAGTAAAAAATGATTTTGAGGGACTATATATATATATTGGTTGAAGCACGGTTACCGAGGTAATCATGACGACTTTAAGTGAATGAATCCTGTTTGCAAAAAGAAAATGATAGAATTACATACCTCTTTGCAAAATTTATTGAAAAACTTTTTTTCACTATTACCTCCCCGGCAACAGCCCCAAAATTTGTTTAACGCTCAAACGTGACTTCCACTTAGCGGTAGTCGTAGTATAGATCGGGCGGTCGATTCCACAAGGAGGCAAATAAATAAAGTTAATCAATAAATAAAGTTTAAGAGATAAATAATATGAGGAAAATAGAACAAGTGATATTTTTGTTGTTTTTTAGATTTAAATATTAGAAATAAAGATAGATTAAAGTGTGATGTAACAATAGGTAACAAGTAGGAAGGATCAAGAGTCACCAATATGCATACTTATTTATTTGGATATTTGATTCACAAAAATTACACAAATGGATAGTTCACATCCCAACTATTTATTTGGAAGATTTAACATTGATGCACAAATATATTTTACAAAAATGTATTCAAGTGATTATTATTCTTTATCATGGAAGGATGAGATAAATCTTATGAGAAATCTAAAAATGACATTATACCATTGGCAATAATGCAATAAAAGATTGGACATAAAACCTAACACAAATATTACTTTTACCATTTATAAAATACATAGAAAGAGCATGACTAATTCTATATAGATTTAAGCAAAAGTACATATATATGAGTGAGATGGAGAAAATGATAAAGATATTATCTATATTATTTTTACTAATTTGATAATACATAGAAAGTGCATGACAAAATCTATATACTATTAGTAAACATAAATATAGATAATAAGATGAAGAAGTAGAGATGAAAGAAAATAAATCACTAAAATATATAAACTTTAAGCACATGGTGAATCAAAAATACCAAACAAAGTCATAGTGCATATAGGATCATCCTAACCTTCCTAAGAAGGTTAGCCTATTATGCTAGACATTCTCATGAAATTCTAGAGAGAAAATATGAGAAATGAGACTAAAATTTGGTAGAGTTTTGCTACCTAAAAATTACATAGAAAATGTGAAGAAAGTGTCCCTATTTATAGATGGAGAAAATGACTAAAAAGAAATTAAATAACAATTTGGGGTTTACAAAATAAATCTGAAATATTAATAATAAAATATGATTTTGAAAAATCAAATCTTATTATAAATATTAACCTAGTTATTTTGGTGCATGGTCAAAATGCTCTTTTTCAAAAACACCAAAAAAGATGAGCTTTAAAGCTCAAAATAGAAGGTTCATGGCCCAAAGTGCATCAAAAGTTGGGCTAGAAGGTGGCTGGTGTAGCTGGTCCATTGACCCACCCCCAGCCAATGGGAGTGCGCCACATAGGCGCTGGCTGGGAGGAGCTTTACATGTGTTAGGCGTTGGGCTGCTGTTGGGCTACACTGGAGGAGCTGGCTTTGGGCCGTGGGTGAGCTGAAGCAACGTTGAAGGAGATGGCTGTTGGGGATTGGGCTCAGCTGTGTTGGGCTGTTGGAACCATGGGCCTGCGTTGGGCTTGGAATGAAAAAGAGAAGTTAACAACAATAATATCATTTTTCAACTCTCATTTTTCAAGTTTAATTCTTTTCTTTTCTTTTCTATATTTTTTTCTTTTAATTAGGCTCAAATGCATTATAATTCATATAAAATATTTTTAAATTAAATTAAAACTAATATTTTCCATTTAAAGAATATATCATAATAAATTAAAGAAAATATTATTCAAAACTTAATTTAATTTGAACTTAAACTTGATAAAATGACATCTTTTGAGCACTAATCAGCTTGCCAGCTGAGGTGGAGGACTTGGGTTTGGGCCTTGTTGTGGTGGTACACTTGGTGGCTGATCCGGTTGAGAAGTTGGCGCAGGTTGTCCCCGAGCCACCTGAATGGCTGCTTCCGGGCTGGAGTGACATCTCTCTGTCAACGGTCCATGTCAGCCTGCCGCTCATTCAACTCTTGACGTTGATGGTCAATTTCCCTTTGTTGCAACGCCATCGTCTCAGCCACATTCTCCTGATTAGCCCTCAGATTGGCTAACTCCTCCTGCAACACAATCAGTGTTGTCCTCAAGGTCTCAGAATCCATTTCCTCCTCTTCGAAATACAACTGTGGTTCATCTTCCGCCACATTTTGTAGAGAAGGCTGGGTGGATGTGACACCAGAAGTTTGTCCCAGGAGTTTGTCCCGTCTTCCTGGATGTAGATCAATCCTGCCACGTCATCAGGTAGTCCGTTTTTGGGTAAACATCTTCAAACTCCCTCATAGTTTCCCAATTAATTCTAATATCCCAAAATAATCACCAAATAAATTCTCATTGCCCGATAAATCCCAGTAATGTACTAAATTACCAAAATACCCCTGGGCTCACCTCGAGCTGGGTATTTGATCCCGTTATGACTAAACCGCTAACTTGCTCCCTAGGATTGCCTCGTGTCGAATAACTCAAATATATCCACATAATAATGTGGACTTAATCATAAAACGCATATATTTACAAATATGCCATCAACGAGTCAAAATTACAAAAATACCATTCTAATAAGAAACAGGCCCCCATGCATGTTTAATACACCTAAACATGCAAACATAGTCATATAATAATATAACTCACATAATTCACATAATCATGCATATAATCACATAAACACATAATATTCAATTATTGCCCTCCTGACCCCCTAATCAAGGCACTAAGTCTTATTAGGGAAATTAGGACATTACACAAGGTGTACATAAGCGGCCCGCTTGACTGCCACGACTAAGGGTATCTGTTGGAACTAGGGTTGGACCCTGATTTTGCCGATTAGGTTTGCTTTTGTATTCATTTTGAATTTGTAACAGTTTTAAACTCTATTGGGATCCCATGTATCGAACTCAAACTCTTTTAATGGAATGGTTGACTTTTGACTGAAATTGTTAGTACTCAAACCTGGTGTTAGTTTCAATTACACGTTTTAAGTCCAAATGACTCGTTTAGCGAGTTAAGCATTATTTTAATTACACAGTGTAGCAGTTCTGGATTAGGAGGACGTTACAGCTATGGGCCCTTACAAACGAATCTAGGGCATACACGTGTAGGTGTGGGATCAGTATATTTAGTTACAAATTCAAATAACATGAGAATAATACAAAATAAATATCAGTTACATAAATATCTTGGGATATTTGTTGTTATCTCGTGAAATCCGAATCTTCGAGTAAGAGTATCCTGCTCATCGAGCAAGTCTTGCACTCCAAGCACTTTCATGGGATGGTACTAGCTTGCTCCATTATCGAGCAGGTTACTTGAACTTTGCTAAATAAGCTTTTATATTCTGATGAAGCCCTCTCGAGCAACTACTCCTTTAGACCAGCTCTCTGAATTTAATGTGGTGTAATGGCACGTGTCTCTTTCTTAGATGTCATGTCATCAAGTCAAAATAGGGTTAAACAAGTGTAAAGCCATATATTCCCAACATGTTGTTGACTGGCTTTTTCATCAGTTATCAAATTAAAAGAAAAGGTAAAGAAAGAAGAATAATCACACCATATTTTAGGTGGTTCGGGTTATTAATTAACTCTAATCCACGAGTCACTAGTATTGAAGATGAAGAACTTGCAAAGCTCAAGTTCTCTTGGTTTTCAAGCAGCGTTTTTGCTCACTCTGAAAGTTGGGATCCTTTACAAGAAGTGCCCTAGCCCTATTTGGAACTCAAATAATTGAGAGCAGTTTGATTAAATTGGTAAGCTTTTATTAATTAAATTTAAGTTTGGGGCATCAAATATATACAATTTTAAAATACAGGGTACCAAATATGTACGATTTCAAAATACAGGATACTAAATGAGCATTATTGTAAACATGTGGTATCATAACGATACTTTACATAAACACATAGTACCAAATGGTTACCTACCCTTAAATATTTTTAAAATAATTAATGTCAATATTATAATTAAAAAATGTTTATACATTTTTGGACCTTGTGTTTGTCCGATTACCTGTTTGGACCATGTGTTTTGACAAATTATTTTTTGGACCCTGTGTTTAACCCAATTTTGATGAAGAAAAAAATTGAATATGAGAACATAGTTATTAGGCAGAATGATTGTTCTTTTGTTCTGAATTATTAATCTGGTGAATTATTTATGATTTTAATTCAAAAAAACATTGACCAAAATTGGGTTTAAAGGTCTATTTGAACTATTTTGTAAAACACTAGGTCCAAAAACTAATTTGTCAAAACACATGATCCAAATAAGTAATGAGACAAAATTCATGATCCAAAAATATATAAACGCATATATGTATTAAAATCCCTCATTAACGTTTAATGAAAATACTATAAATAAAAAAAGTGATCATTTATTGTCAATCCAAATCTAAATCATGCTATATTCTAATTTAAATTTGGATAACTTTTAGCCTATTTCAAATTTTGTACACCTTTTAGCACACTATTGATTGAAAAAATATATATTTAAAGTGTGTCATATTTTAGCAATAAATCATAAATTTACAAAACCACCACAGATGCTCTAAGTGCAAAATACAAATTACGTTGGAGACTTTTACTAAAAATATGTATTTCTCATATTTATGGAAAATTCCTTAATATTATTTAGTCAATAAAACCTTGGATTCATATCGTAGACTAACTATTAAGAGGGAGATTTGGAGCAAATATGTACAAACTCCACCTATAATGGACCACTTACTTTCTTGCTACAAGCACCACATTCAAAACACATAAAGAAGGTGGTGATGGAAGTGTGTGGTTGGTTAATTAGCTAAACTCATCTATCATTTTCGGTGACCATATATAATATATACATTATATGTGTATTTATGGATATAATAATATTTGATACGAGAATTGGTCTAGTCATCCAAGATAATGAGTTTGATCAACTCTCGCCATATAGAAATCGTTTGTATACGTGCTTGTTTAATGAATGCTTTTTTTTTTTCTCCAAAAAGAGCTCGTTGATGGGCTTTTGTGTATTATCCGTGAACAGTTTTTTGCACGATTTTTTTTATAATTGTGTATATTATAGTTATTTAGAACATTCTGTAAATTTTCAGAAAATTCCAAATAATTTACAATATCAAAAACTAGATTCAAAGCAGGTTGTTACATGCGTGATTATTTTTTTTATGTCCGTAGAAAATTAACATGTTTGAACCTAGTTTTCAGCACTGTAAATTATTCGAAATTTTCTATAAATTTGCATATACTCTAAATAACTACAAAATACACAGTTATAAAAAAAAATCATATCGAAAACTGTTCACGGATCAAAAATACATAAGAGTCTCACCAATAATGCTCTTTTTGAAGCACCTTCAATCTAATTTCCCTATATACATATATAAAATCATTAGGTAATGTAAAGACATAAATATATATGGTTAGTAATTAATAATTAATTAATGAATATAACATAATATTGACCTAATCACATAATATTTATTAAAATAATTTTGTTAACTTAGATCTATTTCATTTAAAAAATATATTTTTATGATAAAATGAATTAGTTTTTAAAAATTAAATTTTCTAATCATTAATGTTTTAGATAACCCTTTCAAAGAAAATGTTTTAGATAAGATATTTTTGCAATTAAAATTAATAATTATTTCTTCTTTTTATATTTAAGTTCCTAGTTTAAGTTTTTTTTAGTACTTAAATCCTTAACAAATTTTTTGTGGAGGTGACTATTTATTTCCTAGATAAATTTTGGTATCCTAAAAAAAATGTCTAGTGTTAAATCTACACAAGAACAATTCGAGGGCAACATATCTCACAAATTTTTTTTGGAAAAAATCTCACAAAATTTAATCACAATAGAATTTGAATTAGATGGTGACATCATAAATATATATGATCCAACCAAGGAACAATCAATAGGAAAGGGACATGATCCAAGTAGCAAACCACAACTAAAGGAAGCACACTTTTGAAACATCTAACAATATAGTGACGACGCTCCAACCAGTCTCGCCGACCCCCCAATCGTGGAAGCAAAACTAGGACCAAACCAAACAAAAAAGGCACAAGTCTAAGTCAAAAGGACTTAGTGATACAACACCATTATTACAAGCAAAACGAAACAATAAAACTAAAGACAAATAAAAGAGTTTGGGATTACTTCTAAAAGTGGCTTTTTCACTTTTCAAACCAAAAAGCTACTTTGGGACTTGTTTGGATAATTTTTAAATTGAACTTTTGACTTTTCCAAGCTCTTTTAAGAAAAGTAAATTCCATATAGTTTTTTTTTTTTTAAATGCTTAAGAAAAACTCAGGAATTAAAAATGTATCTTTAATGAAACTTTCATATTACCTCATTTACACTTTTAATAATGAATAACAAATAAATAATTCATTTCTTATTCTTTCTTCTTTCTTGCTAAAATAAAAAGCTAGAAAACCTAAATTGCTAAAATAAAACAAAGGTTCAAGGAATATTGCCGACAACTGCAAAATTATCTCTGTAAGAGCATCTCCAGCATTGCCTTCAAAAACTCAATTCTTTCATTTTAAAGATCAAAATCATACAAAAACCCTCTCTAACCCAACTTTATTTTTATCTTCATTTTAAAGAATTGCACTATGCACCTTCAATAATAAAGACATCACAATTTATATAAAGCCAACAAAATAAAGCCTAAAATACCCTTAATAGTTTTATTTAAATACATATATATCCTTTTATATAATAATATATGTTTTAATTATTTAGTTTTATAATTATAATTTTGTTTTATATTTTATTTTTAGATTTATATTATAGTCATAAATTATATTTATATTATACTAATAAATTAAATAAATAAAAGTATATATAACAAAAATAAAAAATCAATAACTTATCAAATTTAAAATATGAAATGAAATTAACCATAATTAAATAACAACAACATTTTTTTCAAAAAAATGTAATGTTTAATTTTCATAAAGTAATAATTTAAGTTAAGTCCATTAATATTTTTTTTATATTATATATATATTAATGTTAATGTATAAAATTAATATTTATTAATCAGTTAAATTATTTATTAGTGATTAAAATGAATAAAAAAAGAGTATATATTTTCAAAAGTAAAAATTGAAGTGAAATTTGAAGTGGTGATTAGAGATGAAATAGTAATTTAAAGTGAAAAATGTGAAAAAATGAAGATAAAGTTGATTTAAAATGAAGTAATGGTTGGAGATGACCTAAGTGAGCCATCTTTTTATAATATGTAATATTTAAATATTCTAAATCATTAATATATATATATACTAGATACAAGCAACGTACAATGCATGTGTGCTTAGTTTTATTTATAGAATTTATTAATATTTTATTAAAGTTGTATCATTGTCATATAAATTTTAAATAAATAAATAATTTTATATATAAAAGAATGACATGAACATATTGAATGAAAAATTAAACCAAAACATTGTTTATGATTTTTTTAAATATATATATATATAATATGATAACCTTTTTAAACATAAATGATAATTTTTTTAATAAAAAACAAATTATGTATTATATATTATTATAATGATATTTTATAATATTTAAATATATATTAATATAAGTATTAAATATCTAGTTTTTGTATTAAATATTATTATAATAATAATATTTTATAATATTTAAATTTAAATTAATATAATTATTAAATATCGTATTATATATTATTATAATAATATTTTATAACATTTGAATTTGAATCTATATTAATATAATTATTATATATGTAGTCTTATATTAAATATTATTATAATAATGATAATTTTAATATTTGAACTTATATTAATATAATTAATAAATTTCTATTTTTAGTTAGTTTTAAATATATATTATATTAAATATTTAGAATATTCTCTTAAAGTTTAACGAAACAAACTGTTAAAACTAAGAATTTATGTTTTTATTTTTTCTTGTGAGACTGTGACTTTCAAGTGTTATATTAGTTTTTGAGTTTTTTTTTAATGAATATATGTGGATATATGTATGTGAGCTTAAAATAATAAAATTTTGTCATATTAAAATTTTATTATTAGAATAAATTGATAAGTTGAAATGATTTTATTTCTGTTTGATGCATGAATTATTATTATGTACAAATGACATGTTTACACTAATATATATATACATATATGTATATTTTATTATTTAAATTTAAAATCTTGTTCGGGTAATTGTTTTAGAAATTAGAATGGAAACGGTGGGAACACAAGGAAAACAAAAAGTTGTATGGGATCCACATACACATGAGATTTGGGTTAATTTAGTTGTAGAACAAGTGAGAGCTGATAATAGAAGTGGAGGAACTTTGAACAAATTAGGTTGGAAAAACTTTATTGTGAACTATAGAAATGCAACAAATAGAAACTATGATCACAAACAGCTAAAGAATCATTGGGATAATGTAAAGAAAGAGTGGCAACTTTGGGATTCTTTGCTCAGAGTAGAGACTGGAATTGGTTGGGATATGGAAAGACAAACTGTAGATGCTTCAAATGAATGGTAGGAAGAAAAGTTAAAAGTGAGTATTTATTAAGTGTAACGACCCAAATTTCCTAATAAGGTTTAGGACTTTGATTAGGAGGCCAGGAGGGCCATAATTGATTTATTGTGCCATTATATGATTATATGCATGTTTATGTGGATCATATTATTATATGATGATAAATGCATGCATATGGGTATATATTTTGTTATGAGGGAATTTTGGTAATTTGGCCCGTTGAGGGCGTAATTGTATATTTGTATGCATATTGGTAAGCTATTGTTGAGGCCACATCATAATGTGGATTTGTTCGAGCTGTTCGGCATGAGACGATCTTTGAGTATAAGTTAGCGGTTTGGTCATAACGGGAGTAAGTTCGGGGCTCGGGGTGAGTCCCGGGGTAATTTGGTGATTAGAGCATTTTCGGGAGTTAAGGGGTAACAATATATGAATTATTGATATTCGAAGATATTGAGAATAACGGGAATTAGAGGGTGCAAATTATGGTTAACGAGATAGGTGCGAAATGACGATTTTGCCCTTGGTGGCTATTAAGGATTTTAGTTAGACTTGAGGGCATTTAGGTCTTTTTACCCTAAAAGAAATATATCCATACTTAAACTAGGAAACTGTAGAAGGCTGTAGAAAAACAGAGCACCTCTTCCTTCATCAATCGTTCATCATTTCTTCTCCTTTTCTTCTTCAATTTTGAAGCTTCTTTTGAGGAATTAAGCTAGGGAATCAAGTGTTGAGGATCTAGGGTATTGTTCCATCATTGAAGAGGAGTTCATACCGAGCTTGAGGTAAGATTCTGACCATTATAACTCTGGTTTTTTGCTCTATTTTATTATTGAGTTCAGATGAGATATTGGGTTTGAAAGTTGAGCATTCAATGGGGTTTTTGGCAAAGCTTGGTTAGGTTGTGATGCCTAGGACATATGGGGGTGGTTTTTGGGTTCATTTTGCACTTAATTTGATGTTTGGAAGGATTGGAATCAAGTTGTAAATGGATGAGTCGAAGGGGAGAAGTTCAAGTGCACTTTTGGCTGGGTGTAGTGCCTTAACGCCCACAAGGGGGCGCTACAGCGCTACCCAGTGATGCTTGGGCGGTTTTGGTTCTGGAAAAAGCACTGGGGCGCTAGTGGGCATTTTTAAGGGATTTTGGCTCGGGGTTTCAATCCTTAATGCTCGGGATCGAATCTACTCACCATCTGGGTACAATTCGGGGTCCCGGGAGTGAGGTTTAGGTTAAGACCCATTTATTGATATTTTAATTAATTGGGTTCCATATTTGGTTATGACTAGGTGACCACTAAGGGAACAAATGATCGATCGTTCTCAAGGGTCATTCGTAACGTGTTTCTCGCTCGAACAAGAGGTAAGAAAACTGTAGCGACCCAAATTTGCTAATAAGGCTTGGAGCCTTGATTAGTATGCCTGGAGGGCAATAATTGTTATACTGTATTAATTTATGTGAATTTAATGAATATGTGGTTAGAATGCATGTTTAGGTGAAATAAATATGCATGTGGGCCTCATTTGGTTGTTAGGGGCAAATTGGTAATTTTAGCTTGTTGAGGGCATAAATGTAATATATGTGATATTGTTGATATAATTGTGATTTATTTTTTATGCACGTTTGGAGACGGTCCTAGAGAGCCTTTCCGCTTAAAGTCACAACGGGATTAAATACTCGGCTCGGGAGGAGCCTAGGGGTATTTTGGGAATATTACAACTTGAGTTTGGGAATTTGTAAGTAATGGTTAGTGACATTTTGGTAACTTGGGGTAACCATAGGTAACCATTGAGGATAGTTACTCTAAATGAGGAAATGGTATATTTGTAAAAGGGTAGGAAAGGTCTAAGTTGCCCTTAAGGACTAGTTAGAATAAGGGTTAAATGGAAGGGTAAATGGGCCTTTTGGCTGGGATTTAGATAACTATAGTTGGGTGGAAAGTTACTCACGTTTTCTACAATTAGATAAGTTCAGCTCTTGCTGAAAGTGAAGGAAAAGCTAAGAAGCAAAAGGAAAGGGGAGGAAGGGCTAGTCTCTTGAGATCAAGGAAGGAGTTCAAAGCTGAGTTTGGGGTAGCTAGAGTCAAGCTTAGGCCAAGATTGGTCCAGAGGTAAGGCATCATCTCTGAATTTTAGCTTCTTGCAAGTTTGATTTTGGAGATTAGGTTGAACATTGAAAGCTGGTTTTGGCTCAGCAATAATGGAATTCAGCTAGAGAATCAAAGGGTGTCAAGCTTGGAAGTGGATTTGGTGGTGGCTCAAGGTCGAATTCCATCTTGAGGTATGAATTTCAAGCATATTTGAAAGTTATTTCTAGTTTAGTTTAAGAATTCTGAAGGCTGGTTTAAACTTTGCAAGGGCTGGTTTAAGTTTTGAGAATTTTGAACCAATTTGAGAATTGTAGGTTTGATTGTGTGTTTGAGCTTGTTGTTGATGTTTTTGAGTTGTTAGATGGTTTATTTGGGGTTCTGAATTGAATTTGGGACTTGGGTAAGTCTTGGTAGTGATTTGGGAGTGTTGTGGCTCGGGGAAAACATTTGGAGAAACCCAGATTTCTGGGTTTGCGAAGGGGCGTCGCGGCCCGGTTCTTCAGTGCCGCGGCGCTAGGCTGCATCAGTGGGCAGGGGCCTTTCTGGGCGCCGCGGCCCTCTTAGGGTGGCGCCGCAGCGCTAGGCTATTTCTAGGCAGGGGAAAATTGTGGTTTTAAGGCTTTTTCCCAGGGGGATCGGGGGACGCTTCTGCCACTTTGTGTGAGGTTCCAGGAGGTCCCGAGGGCTCGGATTTGGTTCCGGGAGACGCTTTTGAATTGGTTAGTAATGGGGATGCTATTGTGTGTTGTGACTAGGTTCTCGGAGAGGCTCGGACTAGAGGACCGTGCTCGAGGGTTCAGTGCTCAAGAAGCTCGGGACACAGGTAAGAAAACGGTTGTACCCATAGAGCAGGGCGAGGCCCCATAGTTGTGTTGTAGGGCACGGCCCTATATGATTATGTGTTGGATGTAGCCCATTGAATATGTTGGTATATGTTTAAGTTATGTTCGAATTATGCTGTGTATGCATATATGTGAATGATCGGCTAGGGCCGGGAACGGCGAAGGCCGAGAACGGCAAGGGGCCGGGAGCAACGTTTAGCACGCAGAGTGTGAGTTGCCAGGGTAAGACCCTAAAGGATACCTGGGATATCCTTGCGGTGTAGACCGCAACTTAGGGTCTGGTAAAGTGCCTGAGACGGCATGGTCGTACGTGTTTAGTTTATGGACAAATTGGTTATATGCTAAATGGTTCATATGCGTATGTTATATGTTTATGTAGAGTTTTCTTGCTGGGCTTCGGCTCACGGGTGCTCTGTGGTGCAGGTAAGGGCAAGGAGAAAGTCAACCGACCATGAGTATGGAGAGCATGACGCGACGCGACGCATACATGTTTGGTCTGCCTGGCTGCCACGGCCAGGGGTATTATTGGAAGTTGTTTGTAAAGGATCCTATTTTGTCGTTTAGTCGACTTTAAGTATATTTTGAGTTGTAAATATTTATAAACAGTATTTTGGGATCCCAAATGTTAATTGTCTTATGAATTTCAGTAAATGGAGTTATTTTCAAAATTTATGTCTTTGTTTATGATTTAATTACATGTTTATCTTAAAACCTTGATTAGCGAGTTAAAAGCACATTTTAAACTCACTTAGTAACGACTCTAAGGAAGTAGGGCGTTACAACTTGGTATCAAAGCGAGCCAAGGTTTCTTGGTTTTGGAGATTGACTGAACATGTACGTTCACTGTCAGTGACAAGCTCGACTCAGGGTTGGTTGGTATGGTTGATTAATATGCTTGAATATGTACTTGAATGCCCTATTTGCCTGCTTGTTTCATATAGAGCATGATGAATGAGTTAACATATGCATGATGCCAGGGCATGGCCCGTTGTGTGTTATATGCTATCTGTATGTTATCTGGATTGCTGTTCATGGTTGGTTGTTGTGATTGGGAGGTGGTATTGGATTTTTTTATCATGCCTGATGAGTGGCGTCGTTGGTTGCAGGCATATAGTTGTGATGCCTCGACAATCATCTAGACTCCGCGGTAGTTGGGCCGAGGATGACAATCAGGGTCAGGACCCTCCACCTGCCCCACAGAATTGGCAAGAGATGTTTGCTGAAATGGAAGCGAGGCTGCAGAGAACAGAAGAAGCTCTACGTCAATTGAGGCAGCAGGCCCCTCCACAGGTCACTGGGCTGCCAATTCAGCAGGGTGCGGTGCCAGTGCTGGTTCAGCCTGTGGTTGAGAACAGGTGGGAACCTCTGTATGAAAGATTCAGAAAGCAGCATCCTCCCACCTTTGAGGGTGGACCAGACCCACTGCGGGCAGAGCAGTGGATGAATATGGTTTCCTCTATCCTGGACTTCATGAGGGTTGAGGGAAACGAGAGGGTTGCCTGTGCCAGTTATATATTTAGAGAAGATGCCCGCATCTGGTGGGATGTTGTGGTTCAGAGAAGGAATGTGGTGGTCATGACCTGGGAAGAATTCAAGAATATCTTTAACGAGAAGTATTACAGTGTAGCAGTCCGAGCTGCAAAGGTTGACGAGTTCATCAACCTGACTCAGAACCGGTTGAACGTGACAGAATATGCTCTGAAAATTGATCGATTGGCGAATTTTGCACTAGATTTAGTGCCGACTGATGCGGCAAGGAGAGACAGATTTGTACGGGGGCTGAATGTTATGATTGCTCGTGATGTGAAGATCACCTTGGATCCAAGGACTACTACCTATGCTCAGGTTGTGGACAAGACCCTTACATCTGAGGGAGTCGAGGACCAGATCTGGAGAGAGAGTGTTGTTAGGCGCGATGCTAGGAGGACAGTGCCTCATTTTGTGGGATCCAGTCGAGGTAGTGGCCCCAGTGAGCAGAAGAGGAAAGCCCCAGATTCTTTCGTTCCTCCCAGTTCTGATAGGAGGACGTGGGGTACTCTTAGTGGCCGTCAGGGCGGAGGTGACAACTGGAGGAGTTTCCCAGTGTGTCCTCGGTGCAGACGACGACATCAGGGTGAGTCCAGGATCAGGGCTTGCTTTGTCTGTGGGAGTGCTAATCATTTGAAGAAAGACTGCCCACAAGTCATGAAGGAGGAACCGAAGCAGGGAGACAGTCTCGTTCCTGCCTGAGTGTTTACCTTGACTCAGATTGAGGCGGAGGCTAGCCCCTCAGTTGTGACAGGTCAGATTTCTAGTGCTGGGTCTTTCTATACTGCATTGTTTGATTCGGGAGTTACCCACTCATTTGTGTCTGCTAGGGTGATAGATCAGCTGTGTAGACCTAGTGTTGTGTATGCTAGGGGTTTCCAGACTTTGTTGCCAACTGGGGAACTGGTAGTCTCTAGGAGATGGATTAGAGCTTTACCAGTAGAGATAGATGGTAGGGAATTGTCTGTTGATCTGATTGAGCTTGCGATGGATGATTTTGATATGATCTTAGGAATGGATTGGTTAGCAAAATATGGGGCAACGATTGACTGCAAGCGCAAGATGGTGACTTTTGAACCAGAAGGGGAGGTACCCTTCGTATTCGTGGGGGTGTCTAGTGGACCGTGAATGGCTATTATTTCAGCGTTGAAGGCTAGAGACCTGATGCAGCC
Organism: Humulus lupulus; assembly: GCF_963169125.1. Taxonomy (NCBI): domain Eukaryota; kingdom Viridiplantae; phylum Streptophyta; class Magnoliopsida; order Rosales; family Cannabaceae; genus Humulus; species Humulus lupulus. The sequence goes on from NC_084799.1 coordinate 33,432,461, forward strand.
TGATGCAAGAAGGTTGCATAGGATTCCTAGCAAATGTTTTGGACACCTCTAAGGTTGAGTCGGTTGGACCAGGTGAGACTAGATTGGTGTGTGAATTTCCAGACTTATTTCCAGCAGATCTGCCAGGCTTGCCGCCGCAGCGGAAGATTGACTTTGTTATTGAGTTAGCGCCAGGGGTGGAGCTAGTATCTAGGATGCCTTACAAAATGGTTCCAGCAGAGTTAAAGGAGTTGAAGATTCAGTTGCAAGAATTACTTGATTTGGGGTTTATCAGACCGAGTTCCTCGCCATGGGGTGCTCCAGTGTTGTTTGTTAAGAAGAATGATGGATCTCTTAGGGTGTGCATTGACTACAGGGAGCTGAATAAGTTAACCATTAAAAACAAGTATCCACTGCCTAGGATTAATGATTTATTTGATCAGTTACAGGGGAGTACGGTGTTTTCTAAGATTGATCTCTAGTCAGTTTACCATCAATTAAGGATTAAAGAGGAGGACATACCAAAGACCACTTTCCGAACGAGCTATGGACATTATGAATTTCTGGTTATGTCCTTTGGATTAACCAATGCTCCAGCAACTTTTATGGATATGATGAATAGGGTTTTCAAGGACTATTTGGACAAGTTTGTAATTGTATTCATCGACGACATTCTAGTGTACTCTCAATCAGAGACAGAGCACGAGCAGCATCTACGGTTGGTTTTGCAGCGGTTAAGGGAGCATAAGTTATATGCTAAGTTCAGCAAGTGTGAATTTTGGCTACCGCAAGTTATGTTTCTGGGTCACATCGTCAATAAGGAGGGGATTCTGGTTGATCCAAGTAAGATTAAGGCAGTTAGAGATTGGCCTAGACTGAGCAATGTTCCAGAAGTAAGGAGTTTTCTGGGTTTAGCAGGATATTATCGGCGGTTTGTTGATGGGTTTTCCAGAATAGCTACGCCTTTAACGGAACTGACAAAGAAGAAGACAAAGTATGTCTGGACAGACAGATGTGAGAACAATTTCAAAGAGTTGAAGCGGCGACTGATCTCCGCACCAGTATTGAGTCTACCAACAGAGAATGAGAAGTTTGTAGTTTATTGTGATGCATCCAGACAGGGTTTGGGGTGCGTGTTGATGCAAGCTGCTAAGGTGATAGCCTATGCATCGAGACAGTTAAAGGAGTATGAGCAGAGATATCCTACGCGTGATTTGGAGTTGGCAGCGGTGGTATTCACACTTAAGATTTGGAGACATTATCTCTATCGTGAGAAGTGCGAGATATACACCGACCATAAGAGCCTGAAATATTTCTTTACTCAGAAGGACCTGAATATGCGCCAGAGGCGGTGGCTGGAATTGGTTAAGGATTATGACTGTGATATCCTATATCATCCTGGGAAGGCTAATGTAGTGACTGATGCATTAAGTCGGAGAGGCCCAAGACAGTTGTTCAGTTCAAGACAGATATCTGATAAGCTGGCTGAGGAGATGACTAGAGCGGGAATAGAGTTGGTGGTTGGCCGGTTAGCCAACATCACTCTTCAATCTAAACTTCTTGAAAGGATCAAGGAAGCGCAGGAGAAAGATTCCCAGTTGAGAGGTTTCAGAGAGAACGTCTTAGTTGGAGCGGCTAAGGACTTTTCTCTTTCAGAGATGGGGTTACTGAAGTATAAGGGTCGGATTTATGTTCCAGTGGATTCTGTTATCCGACGGGAGATTCTGGATGAATCGCATACCACACCCTACTCTTTGCATCCAGGTACGACGAAGATGTACCAGGATTTGAGAGCGTTTTATTGGTGGTCGGGCATGAAAAAGGATGTGGTGGATTATGTGGCCAAGTGTTTAACGTGTCAGCAGGTCAAAGTTGAACATCAGAGGCCAGCGAGATTGATGCAGCCTCTAGGGATTCCGTAGTGGAAGTGAGAGGACATTACCATGGACTTTGTGGTTGGTTTGCCGAGAACTGTGAGACAGCATGACTCGGTGTGGGTGATTGTGGATAGGTATACCAAGTCAGCCCACTTTTTTCCTGTCAGGACAACTTATACTGTGGAGCAGTATGCTGAATTATATGTGAAGGAAATTGTTCGACTTCATGGAGCTCCGACGTCAATAGTGTCTGACAGAGACCCTACCTTCACCTCCAAGTTTTGGGAGAGCTTGCAGAAGGCTATGGGCACGCAGTTACGGTTTAGTACCGCTTATCATCCTCAGACAGATGGACAGTCTGAGAGGACATGTTGCGAGCCTGTGTATTAGACTTTGGGGGATCTTGGAGTAAGTATCTTCCTCTGATTGAGTTCTCATATAATAACAGTTATCAGGCGACTATCGGAGTGGCTCCGTATGAGATACTATACGGGAGAAAGCGCAAATCACCTATCCATTGGGAAGAGACAGGTGAGAGAAGTTATTTGGGTCCTGAGATGGTTCAGAGGACCAATGAGGCGATTGAGAAGATTAGAGCGCGAATGCTCACCTCCCAGAGTCGCCAGAAGAGTTATTCAGACCTGAAGCGCAGGAGCGTAGAATTTCAGGTTGGTGATCATGTGTTTCTTAGGGTTTCACCTCTGAGAGGAGTGAAACGGTTCGGTGTTCGGGGCAAGCTGAGCCCTAGGTTTGTTGGACCCTTTGAGATTTTAGAGCGGGTTGAGGAAGTAGCTTACAGGTTGGCGATGCCTCCAGCCTTATCAGGGGTTCATAATGTTTTTCATGTGTCCATGCTCCGGAAGTATGTATCAAATTCGACTCACGTACTGAGTTATGAGAGTCTAGATCTGGACCAGGATTTGTCCTATTAGGAGAAGCCGGTTTGGATTCTTGATCGAAAAGATAAGGTTTTGCGGAACAAGCCATCGCCTTGGTGAAAGTGCTATGGAGGAACAGCAAAGTTGAGGAGGCGACATGGGAACTTGAATCAGACATGCGGGGGTGGTATCCCGAGTTGTTCAGGTAATTTCGAGGACGAAATCTCTATAAGGAGGGGATAGTTGTAGCGACCATAATTTTCTAATAAGGATTGGAGCCTTGATTAGTGTGCTTGGAGGGCAATAATTGTTATACTGTATTAATTTATGTGAATTTAGTGAATATGTGGTTAGAATGCATGTTTAGGTGAAATAAATATGCATGTGGGCCCCATTTGGTTGTTAGGGGAAATTGGTAATTTTAGCCCGTTGAGGGCATAAATGTAATATATGTGATATTGTTGATATAATTGTGATTTATTTCTGATGCACGTTCCAAGACGGTCCTAAAGAGCCATTCCGCTTAAACTCACAACGGGATTAAATACCCGGCTCGGGAGGAGCCTAGGGGTATTTTGGGAATATTACAACTTGAGTTTGGGAATTTGTAAGTAATGGTTAGTGACATTTTGGTAACTTGGGGTAACCATTGAGGATAGTTACTCTAAATGAGAAAATGGTATAGTTGTAAAAGGGTAGGAAAGGTCTAAGTTGCCCTTGAGGACTAGTTAGAATAAGGGTTAAATGGAAGGGTAAATGGGTCTTTTGGCTGGGATTTAGATAACTATAGCTGGGTGGAAAGTTACTCACGTTTTCTACAATTAGATAAGTTCAGCTCTTGCTGAAAGTGAAGGAAAAGCTAAGAAGCAAAAGGAAAGGGGAGGAAGGGCTAGTCTCTTGAGATCAAGGAGGGAGTTCAAAGCTGAGTTTGGGGCAGCCAGAGTCAAGCTTAGGCCAAGATTGGTCTAGAGGTAAGGCATCATCTCTGAATTTTAGCTTCTTGCAAGTTTGATTTTGGAGATTAGGTTGAACATTGAAAGCTAGTTTTGGCTCAGCAATAGTGGAATTCAGCTAGAGAATCAAAGGGTGTCAAGCTTGGAAGTGGATTTGGTGGTGGCTCAAGGTCGAATTCCATCTTGAGGTATGAATTTCAAGCATATTTGAAAGTTATTTCTAGTTTAGTTTAAGAATTCTGAAGGCTGGTTTAAACTTTGCAAGGGTTGGTTTAAGTTTTGAGAATTTTGAACCAATTTGAGAATTGTAGGTTTGATTGTGTGTTTGAGCTTGTTGTTGATGTTTTTGAGTTGTTAGATGGTTTATTTGGGGTTCTGAATTGAATTTGGGACTTGGGTAAGTCTTGGTAGTGATTTGGGAGTGTTGTGGCTCGGGGAAAACATTTGGAGAAACCCAAATTTCTGGGTTTGCGAAGAGGTGTCGCAGCCCTGTTCTTCTGCGCTGCAGCGCTAGGCTGCATCAGTGGGCGGGGGCCTTTCTTGGCGCTGCGGCCCTCATAGGGTGGCACCGCGACGCTAGGCTATTTCTGGGCAGCGGAAAATTGTGGTTTTTAGGCTTTTGCCCAAGGGGCTCGGGGGACGCTTCCACCACTTTGTGTGGGGTTCCGGGAGGTCCCAAGAGCTCAGGTTTGGTTCCGGGAGACGCTTTTGAATTGGTTAGTAATGGGGATGCTATTGTGTGTTGTGACTAGGTTCTCGGAGAGGCTCAAACTAGAGGACCGTGCTCGAGGGTTCAGTGCTCAAGAAACTCGGGACACAGGTAAGAAAACTGTTGTACCCATAGAGCAGGGCGAGGCCCCATAGTTGTGTTGTAGGACACGGCCCTATATGATTATGTGTTGGATGTAGCCCATTGAATATGTTAGTATATGTTTAAGTTATGTTCGAATTATGTTGTGTATGCATATATGTGAATGATCGGCTAGGGCCGGAAACAGCAAGGGGCCGGGAGCGGGAGCAATGTTTAGCACGCGGAGTGCGAGTTGCCAGGGTAAGACCCTAAAGGATACCTGGGATATCCTTACGGTGTAGACCACAACTCAGGGTCTAGTAAAGCACTTGAGATGGCATGGTCGTACGTGTTTAGTTTATGGACAAATTGGTTATATGCTAAATGGTTCATATGCGTATGTTATCTGTTTATGTAGAGTTTTCTTGCTGGGCTTCGGCTCACGGGTGCTTTGTGGTGCAGGTAAGGGCAAGGAGAAAGTCAACCGACCATGAGTATGGAGAGCGTGACGCGACGCGACGCGACGCGTACATGTCTGGTCTGCCTGGCTGCCACGACCAGGGGTATTATTGGAAGTTGTTTGTAAAGGATCCTATTTTGTCGTTTAGTCGAATTTAAGTATATTTTGAGTTGTAAATATTTATAAACAGTATTTTGGGATCCCAAATGTTAATTGTCTTATGAATTTCAATAAATGGAGTTATTTTCAAAATTTATGTCTCTGTTTATGATTTAATTATACGTTTATCTTGAAACCTCGATTAGCGAGTTAAAAGCACGTTTTAAACTCACTTAGTAACGGCACTAAGGAAGTAGGGCATTACAAAAACTGCACCCGATTATGTGGTTAGGTTGGGACTAAGTGTTCCCCATGTTTGTATGCATTGTTATATGATCGTGAAAAACCATATGAATATAATGGGACTAAGAGCTCCCTATACATGTATATGATGTCATGAGATGGTATTATGCCATGGGGACATATGATAAACGGCCTAAGAGTGTCGGAATCAATATTTGCGCACAGGGCACAACTCAGCCACTGGTAGCTGAGGATAGCTTATTAATCATTGAGCTCGGTTAAGCTGGGCGGAGTCAGTGGATATAACACTGGGGGCATCCTAAGTGAGCTGAAGACAGTGGGTTAAACAGAGGGTGCGTCCTAAGGGCGCCGACCCTGAATATTGTGTAATGAATGTGATTATTGTTGTTAATTTGATGAATATGAAATGTTGATTATATGGATGACAAATTGTGATTTGTCGATTGTTATCACTAATTAGGCAAATGTTATGAATTGTTGAATGATTGGTTACGTTTTATGGAATATCTGGTTATTTATATTGATCATGCTGTGATATCATGTTTTCTTTCTGGGCCTCGGCTCACGGGTGCTACGTGGTGCAGGTAAAGGCAAGGGTATGTAGGATCAACCATGAATTGGAGAGCTCTGGGGGCGAGGTGTACATTGTCAGCTGCTCGGCTGCCACGATCGAGGGTTTGTACAGGGACGGAAACCTAAAATGTGTATTTTGCCATTAGAATGGCCTGGGTTATTTATAACTTTTGGAATTTTGTAAATATGTCATCTAAACCATATTTTGAGATTCCAAGTATTAAACTTTCATTTTTAACGAAAATAACATGTTTATGACCAAAATCTTTTACTCCTAATTCGTTGATGACGTTAGATTCACATTATAAACACACAGTGTAACAATCTTGGTTACCCAGGACGTTATGAGTAAATTCTTTCAATGTGATTTATAAATGTAGCATTATGGAATTTTACTTAGTTAGATAGTAGTAGTAGTAGATAGTAGTAGCTTGTAGTATTTTAAATTCCGTGAATATTGGTTCAAGTCGAGACTTAGTTGGATACTCATAGCAATAGTTATGGATTTTATAAGTTTAACCTATGGTTTAGAAATATTAATTATAACATAAAGTTTGATTAATATTATTGGACATGGAAATATTATTTATTATAACCTAAGGTTTAGATAGAATTTTCAGAGCATGACAATTGTCACAATCTTGTTTATTTGAGGATTTAAGCATTTTAGATGAATAGTTTAATAATAGAATAATCTAGAAGCTCTAGAATCTTCCAGAATCATTAAGAGCATGACACTTGTCATAATCATATTTATTTAAGGATTTAAGTATTTTTAAATAAAAGAAAGTTCTAGAAACTCTAGAATCTTCCAGAACTATTAAGAGCATGACACTTGTCATAATCATGTTTATTTAAGGATTTAAGTATTTTTTTTAATAAAAGAAAGATTTAGAAACTCTAGAACCTTCCAAAACCACTAAGAGCATGATACTTGTCATAATCATGTTTATTTAAGGATTTAAGTATTTTTTTTAATAGGATAGTTTCACTCCTCAAACTCTATAAATAAGACCTAGTGCTCAGTCATTTTCTTCATTCTTCAAGTTGTGTTCAGAGCCTTCAAGATGCTAGGATTTTTATAAAGAGATACAATTGGGTTTTGGGATAAAAGCTGTATTATCTTAAGCTTTATAAACTATTGGGTAGTGAGATAAAGTGTGTTTTCGATATTGAAGTGTAGATTGGTTCTAGTTCATCCAAGGTAATGCTATTCATAAGTTCTATTCTTTATGATTCCTTAGTTTTCCTTAAGTTTCTTTCAAATCCTAACTTCTGTTTATGATTTTGATGGTTAGGTGTTTAAGTTGTTAATTTAAGGTTCTTCTTGGTAAGTTTCTTTTTTGATGGTTTAGATTTTCTTTTCAACTTCATTTCTTTAGAATCTTATGGTTTCTTTATGTTTGGTTTTAGGAGTTTCAACCCCGCTCTTGTCTCCAATATTTCGGTTTTTGGTAAGGAAAATTAGAAAGTTTAGTATTATGATCTAGTTTATGTAATGTATGATTTATGTTTGTATGACCTAACATTTCAGGTACAATAAAGTGGTAAGTGTGTCTGGACCTAAGGTGTCCAATGATGTATGACGGACTATGTCCGGTAGGCTCGGTTGCCAAAACTTTATGGCAGACCTATGTCCGGTGTATGACGGACTTTGTTTCCGAGGCTTAATTGTCACCCCTGTATAAACACTTATCTTTTTATTATATCTGACTTGTTATTTTAGTTATGATTATGATATATGACCTATAGGTATGATTTATGATCTATGACTTATGACTTAGAGTATGATTTATGATTTATGGCTTAGATTATGATTTAGAACTATGACTTAAGTTATGTTATGATCTAGAGGTTTGTGTTTGCATGACTCTTGTGAATTATGTTATGTTTGATTATATGACTAACTCTTGTTTGTATTTTCCTTACTGGGCATAGAAGCTCACTCCTTATGATGTTGTTATTTCAGGAAATTAAGTGTAACGCCCTGGATAGCCAAGACCGCTACACTGTGTACTTATAAAGGTGCAGGACTTGCTAATCAAGTCATTTAGTTAAAAACGTGTCACTGAAACCATTAATGTGCCATGGTTAAAAGATTTTGGTCTCAAAAGGTACATTTCATATAACTAAACATTTTACACATGGGATCCCAAAAGGAACAGCGTTTAAAAGTCAGTTTACAAAATTTCCAAAGTACAAACAACCACTAGCCACTCTAAGGGCAAAACAGACGTTTATGGTTCTCCTGTTCCTGTTTCCCCCTCAACCGTGGCAGCTGAGCAGCTGATCATATACATTCTACTCTCAGAGCTCTCCAAATCAGGGCTGATCAAGCTTGCCCTTGCCTTTACCTGCACCACGAAGCACCCGTGAGCCAAGGTCAGCAAGAAAACATAACATTGTATAACAAACAATGATAACAATTGAATAACCCTTTAAGCATGTTCATACACTTAACATACCACATTAATCACATAGCATGTAGATATAACCAAGGATTCAACCAATCAACACTCAACTATTCAGCATGAAAAATCCACCAATCAATAATAACAATCAAATCACATGATAATCAGGGTCGACACTTTAGGACGCACCCTTTGTTTACCCCACTGAATCCGGCCCGCTTAAACCGAGCTCAGTGCATAATAAGTTGTCCTCAGCTACAATGGCTGAGCCGCGTCCTGCGCACTAGTGTACACTTCGGCACTCTTAGGCCGTTAGTTTACTTTTTACATGGCATAATACCATCCTCTATAAAGCATACAAAACAGGGAACCCTTAGTCCCATTATAAATCCACAATCGAGTGCAGTTTTCTTACCTTTAGTTTCCAAGTGTACTGGTTACGTGAGATGTCTCTTGAGCACGATCCGTTTCTCGAGCCCCTAGCTTATACCTAGTCACAACCAAGATAATGGATACCATTAACAATTGTAAAAAGGCTTCTAAATAAGGTTCTAGTCTTCGGAACATCGAATTCCACCAAACACGGTAGTAGATTCAATCTCAAGCACCCTAGGTTAAATTCCCATGCTTAAAATCCAAAAACCCCTGATTTCCTTAAGGGTTGCGGCTCAAGCCTCCTATGACACGACATGGCCCCCAAACAGAGCCCATCCACACTCAGAACCAGACATGGGCCGCGGCCCGCCCTCCATCTCCAACATTCATCAGCTTCAGAGGGTCGCGGCTCACAAAAAACTATGTCGCGGCCCGACCCCTTCGAACCCAGAAAAACCTCCATTTTTAACTCTCAAACTTCACTCAAAACCATCCAAAACCATCCCAATAATATACCACAATTATCACAAACATTCCTGCATGATTTTAGAAGCACAACCCAACAAAAACCTAAGCTAAAAACTCATCAAAACACCTTTTCAATTTTTGAAACTCACACACTCAAGAACACTAAAATTAGTCATAAAAACTCAGAATTCAAACACTAAATCATGAATTGGAGCTTACCTTCTCTGATGAACCAACTCTTTTAAAGATTCCTGAGCTAACTCCCAAGTTCCAAGCTTCAATTCAATCATTCAATATCAAACCCATAAACACTTCAAAACCAGCCATAAACACAAAATTAATCACCATGCATAAAGCTTATGACTTACCTTAATTCTGGTTAAACTCCTTAGCTGAACACTAGATTAATCCTCCAAGACTTCAGCTCAATCCACTGAATTCCAGCTGAGTTTTCCTTAAGTTTCTTGTGGTTTTTCTTTGAGAGAGAAAAGGAAGAGGAGGGAAGGTCGGTTCTTTATGATTCTACCAAGTTTCTGTGTTTTACTTAGTCTACCCTTAGATAATTAAGTCAATCCTGAGGCTCGGGGTGCCGGAAACGTCCCCGAGGACAAAATGGTAAAATTCCCCAGTATTCCCACCTAGGCTTCCTAACCTCAAATATATCTCCAATTATTTATTTCCATAACCTGATAACCTAAATAACCATCCAATACCTGAGATACCCCTTGACTTACCCCAAGTCAAGTATTAAGCCCCGTTGTGACTTTCCCGCTAACTAGCTCCCTAGGATCGCCTCAAATCGCATGCTGCAGATTTACCCACATAATAATGTGGTTCTCACAATTATAGCATATAATCACATTTACATTCATATAACCATACAAGCATGCTTATTACATAATCACGCATTAAACTAATAAATTCACACATAAGCCAATTATGCCCTCCCGGCACACTAATCAAGGCCTTTAAGCCATATTAGTGATTTTTGGTCGTTACATTAAGGATACAAAGGTCGGTGGCGAGTGTGGGACCTAAGAGCTTCGTGACATATTTGTGGGGACCATATAGTCGAGCAAGATCAAGCGGGCCTATTTTTATTAAAGAATGATTATTTAAATTTTTATTTAAATGTTGCTCATTTTTTTATGTTAAAGACAATTATTTTATTTTTGTAAAACCATGGATCCATGTATTTATTTTTAAGTTTTTATAAAATAAAAGAGCAATATTTACGATTATGACCCAACGCTGTGTTCTCGGTAATCTATAAGAAATTAGGGTGTTACAATAAAACAACCTTTTTTTTCTCGTCTAACTCTACAATAATACAAACAAAAACATCCAAACGCAGAAAATTTAGACTCAAAGGTCTAAAACATGCATTCAAGCTAGATGAATTATTTCGAGATGTTACAACTACAGGAACTAGAGCTTGGGCACCAACCTAAGGTTCATTGCCTCCTTTATACACATAATCATCTCATGTTGATGTTGAAAATGATGGAGGAATAAGTGTAAATTCTGAAGAAGATCAAGAGGATAAAGATAATAGTACACATGAAGAGAAAAAGTTACTTCAGCTAATGAGGAACGTTTCAAAAATGAGAAGAAAAATAACTCTACAACATCAAAATTATCAAAATAACTTCATGAGATTTGTGAGGCAGTTAAAAATAGGAGTTCATATATACGTACTAATCCACCAGGTTGTAGTGTTCAAGAAGTTATTGACAGCTTAGCTACACTTCCTGGTTGTGAACCTATGAGTCCTCTTTTCAAACTAGGCATCAAGTTATTCACAAAGAATGCAAATCGAGAAATTTTTGTCGCTCTAAAAGAACCTGAATATCAAATTAAATGGTTGAAGGAGCAAGAGTTCAACCAATAAATTAAATACTTTGATATAGACCTAAAGATCAAAATAAGTTATTATTGGTTATATTTGTTTGTTTGTTTTTTAAATATTGTAGTTTTTTTTTAGTGTAGTTTTTGTGTTATTATTGATACTTTGGTATTGAAGTTTTTTTTTAAATACATATCTGAACTTTTGGAGTGTTTAGTTATTGATATTTAGTGGACAATATATTTATGCATTTAAAATATTGTAGTTATATATATATTTACAGTTTCTTTCATTTTCTAATTAGAGAAAATATAACAACTTATTCTATTATTATTATAATTACAGATGGATAGCGACTTAGATGATATGAATGATGAATACATACAACAAGCTATTAGAGAAGATTTGGAACTTGATGAACTCTTTCTTATTTATGCAAGAACAACACTATATCATCATATTAATTTTATAATCAAAGAACCTTGTAGGAATTCTCCTCATATAGGTTGGAAGTTTATTATGAAGGTACTTAAAGGAGAAATATTTTTCCTAGGGCACCAGATAGCTTTCTCTCTCTCTCTCTCTATCGTATATTCTCTCATCTCATCTCCTCTCCTCTTCTCTTTCATTCTCCCAGACCCAGTTGGCCGCAGCATGACGCGACAGCATAGAACCAGACCACCTCACACAGGTACACCCGATAGCTTTCTCTCTCTCTCTCTCTCTCTCTCTCTCTCTCTCTCTCTCTCTCTCTCTCTCTCTCTCTCTCTATCGCTCTCTCTATCGTATATTCTCACTCACTCACAAATTGAAGCCGCCAGCCCAGCTGCAGACCTCACCAACTCACCTCGCGGGTCATGACTTTGACACCGATTCTCACCGCATCGCAGCCGCACAGCCCACGCACATATCTCCTTGTATCTTCCCACTCTGACAACACTCCAGGTCCGATTCCGACTGCTTCACAGAGGCTCACAGAGGTGTAATTCTTTAAATCCATTTGTTTTAGTTTATATCATTTTTTTATCTATTGACTTATTTGGTGTTCTGTTATTTTATTGTAATTTGTGTATGTTTATTATTATTTCATTGTTGATTAAGTTTCAATTTTGGCGTTTTGCATCTTTTGGATGGATTTAGTGGTGTCAAATGTTGGTTATTTGGCTTTAGTTATAATTAGGGTTGAGTTATAGTTAGAGTTTTTTATTATAAGTCTTTTGAAACTGTTAGAAATTTTGAATCGGTGATGTTATTTACTTATTCTTGGGGTTGAGATTTAGTGTGTGGGATCATTAGGTTGATAACTTGATATGTTATTATTAAAAAGTTTATGTTTTTAGTGTGTGAATTAATGCCTTGTGCTTGTGCTTGTTTTGTGTTTTAAATTTTAGTAAGAAAGTTTCATGAACTCACTTGATTATGCCTTATATTTGTTGCTGAAATTGTGTTTATAAATATGTAAATATGTTCTGGCCTCTTTCGCTCACAGTCACAACAAGCCTATGTTCTAGCAATAATTCTTTGTTAATGTTTTTTTTATAATTGATATATTTCACTTTGAAAGGAAGTTTTTTTTTTAATCTTTGGTCCCACATACATTTGGATCATATCATTTTTATTACAATTTATGGTCACGTTTTATGTTTTTGTCTTGTTGTGTCGTGTATAGGAATCATATCTTTTGACTATGCCTTATATTTATTGCTGAAATTGTGTTTATAAATATGTAAATAGATCATTAACATGGATAATGAGAAAAAATTAGAACAGATGATAGGGGAGTGGTTGGTGTATGCTAAAACTAATTTGTCAAGTTCTGATGGAGAAGAACAAGCGAAGGAAAGGAAAAAAGAGAACGTACGAAATAAGAGGAATGATCGACAAAATCAAGATAAGGAAAAAGACAAAGAGACCGAGAAAGAGGAGAATGAAAAAGAAAAGGGGAAAGAGGTTGAACGACCAAAAAAGAAGCAAAGGGTTGGAAAGAAAACATTGAGTGTGTGGGATCATTACACTATGCTGCCTGATTGTGATCCTAAAAAGCCAAGGGCTGCTTGCAATTATTGTGGCATAGATTATGCGGCTGATACAAAGTTGAATGTGACTAGCACACTATAGGCACATGTGGAGAGAAAATGTAAGAAGTGTCATTTCAGTGACTGGGTTAAGCAAAGTAAGAAGCAACAATCAACTATGGATAGATTCACTAAAAAGACAACAACCTGCGAAGAAGAAGTTACTTCAAGTGGGCTGCCACTAAGGTTTAATCAAAATGATGTTAGGAAAAGGATCGCTAAATATATCATTACGGATGAGCTATCCTTTAGGCACGTGGATGGAAAAGGATTTCAAAAGCTCATTAAACTTTTCCTTCCCACATTTCAATTCCCATAAAGATTTACTGTTGCGATAGATATTTATAATGCGTTTCTAGATCAGAAAAAAAGAGCTGAATTCGATTTTGGCGAAGCACAAAGTGTCATTGACCACCGATTGTTGGACATCAATCAAGAATATTAGTTAATTGTGTTTGACTGCACATTGAGTTGATGATAATTGGAAAATTCAGAAAAGAATTATCAACTTTATCCAAGTTCCTAGCCATAAAGGGGACTTGGTGGGGAAATAGTTGATAAATTGTCTTAATGAGTGGGGTATCTCCTCAGTTTTTACAGTGACAGTTGATAATGCCTCCTCAAATGATGTTGCTCTTAGAAAATTGAAGGGGCATTTGTTGGACAAAGACAATACCATTCCATTGAATGGTGAAATGTTCCATATGAGGTGTTCAACTCATATTTTGAATTTGATAGTAACTGTTGGGTTGAAAGAGTTGAATGATGCAATTTCAAGTATTCGAAATGCGGTCATCTCCAGCTAGAATGAAAAAGATTTAAAGAAAGTTTCAAGGATGCAAACATTGAATCAAAAGCCTTGTTATGCTTGGATGTGGTTTCTAGGTGGAACTCCACCTACTTGATGTTAGAATCTGCTATAAAATTCAAGAAGGCTTTTGAGAATTTGGAAGCAGATACAAACTACATAAAGTACTTTGATGAAGAAAGAATGGATGGCCCACCAACCAACCAAGACTAGGAAAAGGCAGTTGTATTTGTTCACTTTTTGAGGAGATTCTATGATCTTACTAATCGATTTAGTGGGTCATTACGTTGGGGGAGAGTGAGATAACACCACCTTAAAAAATAAAATCTACACAAAATTTGGATTGACAAAGACTTAAGAAAGATTTAGAAAGAACATGCAAACCCAAGTAGAACAATGGTGTTCTTCATCTTTGATGAAGCTTCAAAAACCCTAGGCAATACCACCACTTTGAGTAAACCAAACCCAAACCAAGGCTCATAAATGTTGCAAAACGCTGTCCTAATACTCTATTTCCCAGCCACCATTGATGCTTGAGGCCTTCTCTTAAGGAAATGAGGATTGAGATTGAACAAGCCTTCAACTCTCAAAGTCAAGCACTTTCTTGGAGAGTTCTTGGAGAAAACTAGAGATTCTTGGAGCTACAGAGAGAGACGTCTTCAACACTATTTTGAACCTTATATAGAGTATGCACCGTCATTAGGTCTAACCAATATGATTAGACTTGAAAAACACGTCATTATAACATTTTATGATATTTCACGTAATATAGTAGGCGATGCGTCGCCTGTTAGGGTTCCTTGAAATCCTAGGTTTCAAGCGATGTCTCGCCTCTTGGGTGGCGACGTATCGCCACCCTCTCTGACCTTGGACACTTCTAAAGGTCCAAAAAATGCTCTAAATGCCACCAAACTTTTTGGGAACCCTTAGATACTCTCATGTATCACTTTGGACCCAAATTTGCATTTTATAAGTGCCTACAATTGAAGCTCATTATGTGAATTTTACTAAGTATTTATACCTTGCTTGTATTTTAACACTTGTCATTTGTATTTAACCAATCATAACACATCATATGTCATATCCAATCTATTTCTTTCGGACATTTTGAAGGTTCAAGTTGATTTAACTGCTATGACTTCTAATCCTGATACTTTGTTAGGGGCTATGGCAGTTAATATAAAATGAAAGTATGACAAGTACTGGGGAAAGATTGAGAAACAGAATATATTGACATTTATTGCCAATATCCTTGATCCAATGTATAAATTAGAGGTTGTGAATCGTGGTTTCAAATTTGTGTACACTTCAAGTGAGGCTAAAAAAATGATAAATTTGGTGACAAATACTTTGGCACAATTGTATGCTTTTTATAAACAACAACAACAACAACCATCTCAGTCATCTCAAGCTCAACCATCTCAATCTCAGTCTCAACCATCTCAGCCTGTTATCAATTCCACTACATAATCATTTCTTCAAGGACAACTACAACTTAGTGATGACATTGAAGAAGATGATCTTGAATACTACTTGAGTGATCGTCGTGAGAAGCTTGATCCTACCTGTGATATTCTACAATGGTGGAAACATAATGGATTCAAGTATCCAATAGTTGCACTTATGGTAAAAGATGTATTGGATGTTCATATGTCTACAGTAGCATCTAAATAAGCTTTTCTACTGGGGGAAGAATCCTAGATTCACTTAGAAGTTCCTTATCCCCGAGGATGGTGGAGGCTTTGATTTGTTCTAAACATTTGTATACTTGTGAGTCTGAAGAGCCTGTTTTGCTTCGACAATACATGGATGAGATTGATGGTTTAGAGGCATGTGAACAAGTTTTTCCAGGTATTTATTTTCTTAATAGCTTATGCTAATTGAAATATATATTTCATATATATTATAGCTTATTTGTATTAATTAAGGATTTTTCAAGTGATGGCTCGTGTATTACCTATGTTCCTGAGAATCTTGGCAGTGGGTCTGGGAGCGGGAGTGGGACCGATAAGAACAACTGAAATCTCAAGGTAACTAGTTGAATTCTAAGATTGTAGTTTAGTAGCTTTATTTCTCTTAAAATAATTATGTAGCATGTGTCATACATTATAATTTTATTCTTTCTTTTGTCTTAGGAGCAGGTGGTCATGGTTGCTTGATACTGGCCATGAAATGAATGTTGGATTTTGGATTGGACTTTGTATTCCATCTACTCTTTTGAACTTGATTTGTGTTGTAGTCGACCAAGACTTAGATTTAATTTGTGTTGTAATGGACTATGAACTTTGGACTTTAAGTTTAAACTTTAACCATGTGTTGTAATTTGTGGTTGTAGCTTTTTGGTTTTAATTGTCTGTTGTCTTAGATTGGACAATAGACATTGGACTTTTGATAATGTGTTGTGATTTGAGCTTATGCTTATGAATTTTTAATCATGTTTCAAACTTTCAAATTTGTGAATGTAACTATGTTCTATGTATTTAGGTTTTGAATCTTCAAGTTAACAAGTTAAATGAATCGTTTTCATATTAAAAAAAGCACAAAAATGGATTCCAACATTCCAAATTTTTTAACTTAAATTTTCTAAAAAATTATGAAAAAAATTAAAAAAAAAAAAACACCAGTTTGGTTGATTTCGCAATCCAAAATGATCGGTTTTTTCCTGTAATAGGTTTGGTCGGTCCTTGGATCACACCAATCCAGACCAAAAACCAAATTCTGAATTTAAGAATATGAAAAAACTATCTAAACCGACTGATGCTCAGCCCTAGTAGACACTTTGATAATGTATTGGAAAACGTGACTATACTTGCCATGGATAAAATTAGAGCACCTGAAAATTTTGACGATGTTCCAAAATACATACGAAGCAATCCTAGAAATTGGCCATATTTTAAGGTAATTGTTTTTATGCCTTTTTGAGATTTTAATATAAAAGTAGGTATATTTATTTTATTTTATTTATGTATATTATTTTTTTTAATGGTAGGATTGCATTGGAGCTATAGATGGAACACATGTTCGTGCATCACTTCCAATTGATAAACGAATTCCATATATTGGTAGGAAATGATATCCTACACAAAATATTATGGTTGCATGTGGATTTGATATGATATTTACATTTGTTTGGCCTGATTGGGAAGGAATTGCACATGACACACATATATCTTTAGAAGCATTAAGAAATGATGACTTAAAGTTTCCTAAACCACCAAATGATATGTGATATTCAATTATAAGTTGTACCTATATAGTTATGATTATTTTTTACTTTGAATGACACATCTTTAATTATTTGGGAATTGATGTTGCAGATAAGTATTACTTAGTCGACGCAAGACATCCAAATATGAAAGGTTATTTAGCTTCATTCAAAGGAGAATGATATCATCTTCCTCAATTTGAACAAGGTGGTCAACCCAAAGGTCAACGAGAAGTGTTTAACTATACTCATTCATCATTGCGTGATGTTATTGAGCAAACTTTTGTAGTTTGGAAGGCATGATGGGAAATTTTACAACGAATGCCAAATTATAAATTTGATAAGCAAGTAGCTATTGCTACAACTTCAATGACATTACATAGTTTCATAAGGAGAGAGGCAATTACTGATTTGGAGTTTTCTTCGTTTGATGAAAATAAGGATAGTCCGTCAAATGGTAATAATGAACCATTTAACTTAACAATGGATGAGAGTGAAATGTGAGTTGTTCGTGATAGAATTGCAAGAGAACTTATGGCTAGATAAAAAAAATTAAAAAAATATTAATTTGTATGAATATTGAATTTATTTCTAATGTTATTTTTTATTTTTCATATATTTTTTAAGATAAATATAATTTGTATAGAGAAATATATAATTTTTGTAAATCCTAAAATTGGCATATTTTATAGAAATATCTTTTTATTAAAAGATCAATTGTTTGTTTTCCTTTATTGTGTTTTTCGAAATTAAACTTTCCATTTCTTGTGATTTGTGGAATATTTACATTCCTTATTTAACTTTATCTGATTATAAAGCGAAGTAATATCTTACAAATATTCAGTACTTACTCAAAATCATTACTGGAATATTTGACATTATATTTTCGTGCAGCTCAAGAATTGAAATTCAGAAAACTGAATCTTTAATGTCATTAATTGTTCCTTCTATTTTGAGCATGTTTTCGATCCGACACAACGCTGTCCCCACCAAAATCGTATCTGTCGGATCAGCATCTTCTAAAAAAGGAAATTCTTCATCAATCAAGAATATCTTCAATTATTCTTGCCTTTTTTAGGAGATTCTTTCTCAACCTTTATGAGCACGAAAATTGACTCTATAAATAGGTGTCTAAGGCTTTGAGAAAAAGTGAACTCTTAGATGCATAATTCGTGAGTGTATTGTATTATTTGTGAGAGTTCCTTATTTGTATTAAAAATCATAGTATTCACATGATCTTGTAGAAAAATGAGAGTTTAGTTTTTGTGGTGAGTTTATACCACGTTCATGAGTGAATACACATTGTAATTTGAACACAACTTTTATAGCCTTCGGAAGAAGATTTTTACAAGCCTTGCGTCGAGAGGATGCAAGCACTCGCTGGCCATTGAAGGGAGTTCAAGTGGTTGAGCGTTTCAATCAAGATCAGATTAGTGAAGAGAAGTACAACAAAGTTGCGGCAAATCTCAAGAGGGAGTCTTGTTTTGTTTAAGTCAATATTTTGTACTTGTGATTCTTTATTAATTGGTTTTATTCTCTGGGTGTGGCCCCAAGGAGTAGGTTATCCGAAAGGGTTTCTAAACCTTGTAAAATTCGTTGCGTTCTTTATTGTTTTTGCATTGTCTTTTTATTGTGTTTAGTTTCTGTCGTGACAAGTTTGGATTCTGTCTCGACAGAACTGCAATCTGTTTAAAAAACAGTTAATTACCATTCCGCACTTTAATTAATTCACATGGTTTAATTAATTTGGTAATTACTAAAAACGGAATTTCAATTTTAGGAAAAATATTATGGACAAACCTGGTATATTTTTATATAATTAACATAATTTTAGGTGAAAATTAATTTATAGCTAATGTTGACCACGATTTTGGCCAACGACGAGTAGACGTCAAAACTATAATAAACCTTCAAGAGAAAAAACGACACTGATAATTTTTATAGTGGTTCAGCCCCAATATGTTGGTAATAGCCTAATCCACTTAGAGTTGTGATTTATGGATCTACACTCAAGATCAGATGAACCTGTGTCAACTGAGTTTCTTAAGTATAAATGAAAATAATACAATATTTCTCTCAGAATACAAATACTCTCTTAGGAAAATCAGAATTCGAATCCCCTCAATGATGCCATGAGCTCTGTATTTATAGGCCCAGGATCGTACAAAACGAAATCCCTCATAATCGGGATATTTCTGTTACTCTCACAATATTTAATTATTAATAAAAGTTAAAATACAACAATATGCGATTTCTTTGGGATAATCTGAGAGATTCCCGCGTAGGTACGACTAATTCTAGCCGAAGCCTATACTGGAATTTCGCTACATAATGATGATCTGTCTAGTTGGCCAACTTCACTCCTTGAAGAGAGACTGGTCGGCCAAAACACTTGACTGGTCGGCCAAAACACTCGGCTGGTCGGCCAAAGCAGATGATTGGTCGGCCGCACACTTCACTGGTCGGCCACACACTTCACTAGTTGGCCAAAGCAGATGACTGGTAAGTCAAAAATCTTTACCGGTCGGACAGAATTCTACCAAGTAAAAAATTTCCATGTCAGTAATATCACCAGATTAATCTAAAATCTTTGTCCTAACCATTTCTTGCCACTTGTCACTTTTATTGCCACATCATCGTTTTCAAATTTTGGGGATAACATTTGTCCCCCAAGTTTATTATATAATATACTCACATAATAAACTTTTTTCCGCAACTGCTGATGGCATAAAAGAAAACTGACTTTACACATTCTCCCGCCTCTGCAAACAAACCACGATGTCTTACCAGACCACGATCACTGTAGTTAACTGCTCCCAATCGTGGGGGAGAGAATAGCCAATAGAATTCCAAGAGTCTAAAGGTAAGTGAAAGTTTCCACTCTTCCCTTTAAATAGACCCACAAGTGCTCACAATCCATAAGCAAAAAGAAAACAAAAAGGCTCACAAACCTCCCAATTTTTGTCTTGGTCGTAACCTTCCAAAACCTCTCCTCCTTTTGGCTGAAATCCTCCAAGAACTCCAAGAAGGGCTCCAATTTTCTTCAAGTAATCCAAGGGTTCTTCAAGAAATCAACACCTATTCAAGACATTTGAGTAAGATCTTCTTCCTCATCTCCATTTGTAGGCTTTTCTCTTTTCTTAAAGCTTGACAAAACCCTTGTATGTCGAAACCCCCTTTAGAAAATACTCTTGGATTTGTGTATGAATCTTTAGTGAATGATGCATATTGTGGCTGTTTTGATGTAGTTTAGGCTATGGGTAAATCAATTTTGTCTCCAATTTCATGAAAATTTGAAGAAAAAAAATGATTTTTTACCCCAAATTGCAAATTTGAGTTTACGGGTATTTGATGAGCAAAATAAAATCCCTAGAACTTCATGAACTTTTCAAATCCCACCTTTTGATCTTGTTGTAGTGTCCTATGAGTAAGAAAAATGTGTTTGTGTCCATGCCTTTTGAGATTTGTGGTATGCACATGACTGATCGGTCATTACCAATTATTTTAACACTCGGACATGCCCCTAAACTGATTGGGCATGCCTCCTCCTGCTCGGACACAAGGGCACAGCTACTCGGACATGCCCATGTCTGTTTGGACATGCACGTCACCCGAGTGGGTGCTCCTCCATTCGCTTGGATGTACACGCCAACCGATCGGGTACCACACGCCTCCTCTCGGACACTTGCGCCTTAGGCTTGGACTAGTGCCCCACTGATTGGATACCATGCAAATTGCTCGGACTAGCCCAGCCGCTCAGGTGCACCTACATCCGCTTAGATGGCACGCCACCAATCGGGCGCTATGCAGACCACTCAGAGGGCACGCCCAGCCAAACAGTCACCACACCATCCGCCCGGATATGCCGCATCTCTACTCGGACACCGCACTCATCCGCTCGGGCACCACGCGGATCACTCGGAGGGCACGCCCATCCGCTCGGGCACATACGCCCATCCGATCGGTCATGTGCACGCATCCGCTCGGACACATGAATGCCCCCAAGCCTTTGGGCTTGTAAAAAATGACCCATACATTTTAGGCATCAAAATTTATTTTTCCCTCATACACGTTTATCTTGGGGAGTAAAATATATTTTTACTACCCAGAAAAATATTTTCCGAGTAGTAAATAAATATTTTTCCTTTGATTGATTTATGTTTGTTTGGTTACTCACCTCCCCATACTTTTTTTTTGTAGATGAATCGCTTCGACTACAGGGGAGGTGACAACCATACAAACTTTGATACCTCAATTCCTAATCAAGCGACACTCCTCAAAGTAGCGACTCTTCATCCAAATCCCCTAGCAGTCGCACCCCCGAAGATTGCCTTCGTCGCCTTAAAAAGATCCTTCCCCGATCAGCCTTATATTTCCTTCACGAAGAACAGTTTCTCAATCAACAGCTTCAACATCCAGAAATGAGGGTGAAGAAATCCAATCGACTTCCTCAAGACCAAGATCTTCAAGTGGCTCGCAAAGTGGCACAGAAGGTAGTGGAACATAGTGAAGTCCAAACTGCAGCTTCTTCAAGACCGCCTCACCAGATACAAAAAACTAGCAAACCCCAGAGAAAGATCATCCAGAAATTTACAACTGAGATTCAACAAACAGTTGTTCAAAAACCAAGAAACGACGAAGACGAAACACCTTCTTGGTTCATAGCTAAACCTTCCAAACTCAACTCCAGCATGTTCGATAAACACATTCAAGCTTCGGGCCTGGAAGGGGTAAACGTGATATGCCCGCGACCTCATCAAAGAGCCAACAAGCCTGGTGGACCTTACTGTGTCTGGTCTAGATACCATGTATTTGCAGGAGCTACTATTCCGTTGCACCCCTTCTTCCGATCAGTAGCAGATTATTTCAATGTCTCCCCTTTCCAGATAGCTTTCAATGGGATTCAGGCATTATCTGCTTTATACATTCTATACTTCTTTCAAGGTTGGGATCCACCCTGTAACGCCCTAATTTCTCATAGATTACCGAGAACACAGCGTTGGGTCATAATCATAAATATTGCTCTTTTATTTAATAAAAACTTAAAAATAAATACATGGATCCATGGTTTTATAAAAATAAAATACTTGTCTTTAACATAAAAATGAGCAACATTTAAATAAAACAAACTTTAAAAAAATAATAATAATTTGGCCTACTTGATCTTGCTCGACTATATGGTCCCCAACGAATACATCACGAAGCTCTTAGGTCCCACTCGCCACCGGCCTTTCTATCCTTAATTTCCTGAAATAACAACATCATAAGGAGTGAGCTTCTAAGCCTAGTAAGGAAAATACAAACAAGGGTTAGTCATATAATCAAACATAACATATATTCACCAAAGTCATACAAACACAACATCTAGATCATATCATACCTTAAGTCATAATTCTAAATCATAATCTACATCATAAATCATAAATCATACTCTAAGTCATAAGTCATAGATCATAAATCATAATTATAGGTCATATATCATAAATCATACTCTAAGTCATAAAGTTTTGGCAACCGAGCCTACCAGACATAGTCCGTCATAAAGTTTTGGCAACCGAGCCTACCAGACATAGTCCGTCATACATCATTGGACACCTTAGGTCCAGACACACTTACCCCTTTATTGTACCTGAAATGTTAAGTCATACAAATATAAACTATATCATACATTACATAAACTAGATCATAATACTAAACTATCTAATTTTCCCTACCAACACCGGGATAATTGAGAACAAATGCGGAACTTGGAACATTCCTAAAACCAGCAATAAAAATAGTGAGTATTTCTAAAGGACAAAGATGAAAGGAATAGAACTAAACAACCAAGAGGAACCTTACCGAAAAGACACCTTAAGTTCAAAGAACTTAAAATCCTAACCACAAAACCATAACAAAAGTTAGAACCTGAATGAAAACTAAAGAAACTAAGGAATCAAACAGAATGAAACTTAAGAATAAGGGTACCTCAGTTGACCTTATGGATTAGTCTAACTCCAATACTGAAACACTCTAACCTCACTTCCCAAAGTGTTTTATAAAGCTTAAGAATAGTAAAGCTTTTTCCCAACCCAAGTGTTTATCACTCTTATGGTCTCACTAGCACCTTGGAGTCTGATCACAGCTGAAGAGTAAGTGAAAGGGCTGGGTCCTAAGTCCTATTTATAGAGTTCTACGAATCAAAATCTTCTTTTTGGCTTGAATAAAAATAATGAATTGTATTGAAGATATTTGAATATTCGTCAGTCAAAGTCTTAGGACTTGGTCAAATTGTTCAGAGAGAGGTTTAATGAGTCAAAGCTTGATTTTTAAAATTAAAAACAAAAATAATAAAAACAAATAGAATCTTAACTTCTAACTCCCTAAATCTCATAACTCTAAACTCATATGTAGTAAAATCAACATAACTAGAGCTGTAGGACTTTGATTTAGACCATCTTTATACTGTTAGAAAGATAATTCAATTATCTACAACTTTTTAGAAATAATATTTTTCGAAATTCATAACATAACTGGGTCAAAAATAGGTCAGAAGTTACAGTACCCTAAAGTTACGGAAAATCTATTTAATTATCTAAATAACAACCTAATCCACAAATAAATAAAATTGTGACAAATGTCATGCTCCTAACAAATTCTGGTGAAGACTAATCTTATATTTTCCTTATTTTATTATTAAAATAATAATTCATTAAGGGAAAGTTGACTTTTAATGCATTAAGTGACACTACATTTAAAAAATACCATATCACTATATGACTATCATTTTGGTGCTACAAATGACCTTACTACCCAAAATACCCCTGGAATTTTTTCTTACAGACTCTCCGTATTCTCTCCCAAAGTCCCAAAGCAAGTAAACTTCGTAACACCTAAACCCGATTGAATTCGTAGAACCCAACCATTGTCTTCCACGACCACGAACAAGGGCTCCCAAAGGGTCGGAGTTGACAATCGAAGAAGGGGAAGGAGTAAACGTCGAGCAAGCCGACCAAACTTTTAGGAAACTACCCCAAAGAAAGTGAAGGTGAGGGATTTCATTTTTAATCTGCAATATGTGTATGTGCCTAGTTTTTTTTTGTTGATTTTTGTTCATAGGATAGATTGGGGCTGGGGAATGAAGAAATCTGGGTTTTTTCGAGATTTTTTATGCACCTTGATAGGACTGGATTGAAACAAGCTCCTAAGCATTGGCATGAGAAATTTGATCAAGCCATCATGTCTAATGGGTTTAGACATAACAATGGAGATAAGTGTTTGTATTCCAAAACTTGTAAGGGATATGTGATCATTGTTTGCTTATATGTGGATGACATGCTTATTCTAAGTAATAGCATGAAAGGGATTGAAGAAACGAAGAGGTTTCTATCATCAACCTTCAAGATGAAAGATCTTGGAGAAGTTGATACCATACTCGGTATCAAAGTAAAGAAACATAGTGGGGGGTTTGCGTTAGGGCAAGCCCACTATGTTGAGAAAGTATTGAACAAATTTAACCATCTCAAGGTTAAAGATTCCAATACTCCATTCAATCATAGTGTAAAACTAGAGAAGAATGAAGGAAGAGCGGTGGCTCAATTGGAGTACACTAGTGCTATAGGGAGTCTAATGTATGTTGCCCAGTGTACTAGACCTGATATAGCATTTGTGGTAAGTAAACTTAGTAGGTTTACAAGTAATCCAAGTGTGGATCACTGGAAGGAAATTGGAAGAGTCCCAAGTTATCTCAAGAAAACCAAAGGACTAAGCCTTCACTACTCCAAATTTCCTTCGATATTAGAAGGATATACAAATGCAAGTTGGATATCCAATCTTGGGGACAACTTGTCCACAACTGGTTGGGTATTTACACTTGGTGGAGGTGCAATTTCTTGGGGTTCCAAGAAACAAACCTGTATATCTCATTCCACTATGGAAGCAGAGTTCATAGCTCTAGCTGCTATCGACAAAGAGGTCGAATGGTTAAGGGATCTGTTGATAGAGATTCCCCTAATCAAAGATAATGTATCTACTATATCGATACATTGTGATAGCCAAGCGACATTGGCTAGAGCATACAGCGGAGTGTATAATGGGAAGTCTAGACATATTAGTCTAAGACATGGATATGTAAGAGAATTGATTCAAAGAGGAGTCATCTCAATATCCTATGTGAGAACAAGTGAAAATCTGGCGGATCCTTTCACTAAGCCACTAACGAGGGATTTAGTGGCTGCATCATCTCGAGGGATGAGACTTAAACTCCCTAAAGAGATTCACGATTGATGGTAACATATCTTAACACTAGTTATTCAACTAGTGTTAGGTTCAATAGGTAATAACAAGTCAATCAAGTGAATATTAGTTGTACTCAAAACAAGTCCCATCTAAGATATTGAGTACTTGTGTGTTACCAAGTGGAGGGTTAAAACCGAAAGGTTTTTTAATAGAATTCAGTATTGTAAAGACAAGTATTTTTGGTAACGAAATACTGTAAGAATTCTACCTATATGGACCTAGGGGTGGTGCCGCCTCTCATGAGAATTGGGAGTATTCTCAAGAAAGTCCATGAATGGAAAGTTCACATGGCCATTAACAGTGCAAAGCGAGACATAGATGTCTCAAGTGAACATCGCAAAGGTGTGTGTGTTATCACCGATTTGTTATCATGAAAAAATGGTTCAATGCCTAGTGCAACCTAATTTTCGACAAATTTTGTGATAATTACACTATAGCAAAGTTCAAGTTGAAAAACACTTTGCTTTATGCACTAATGCAATGACTCCTATAAGAGAGAGTTCTTATTTAATCAAGTGGGGGATATGTTATATTTCAAAATATAATGATTGATTAAATAAGTGTTACAATAGATAACTATTTAATCTAGTGGGGGAATGTTGTAACGCTCTACTTCCTTAGAGCCGTTACCAAGTGAGTTTTAAAAGAAAACTTTGTGCAATTAACTCGCTAACCGAGGTTTTTAAAACAAAAGCGTGACTAAGCAAGAGTTAAGGCTGTAATATTTTGAAAATGGTTTACTTTATTGAAAACTTCAAGAGTCTATTATTTGGGATCCCAAAATAAGGTTTGTAAAATGTTTTACAACTTAAAATAAGTTTACAGATGATTGACTATCAAATTACAGGTTAATATAGCCATTTAGAAAAAATGCCCCCAACCAAAGCAGTCGGGCTGGCCAAACATGTACGCGCCGCTTCATGCTCTCCGTACTCATGGCTGGTTGACTTTATCTTTGCCCTACCTGCAACACAGAGCACCCGTGAGCCGAAGCCCAGCAAGAAAACTCAAACAGCACATAGCATATGCATAATATATAATCAACCTATCAGATAATCCACAGATAACCAAGTAGTCCATCAGACTAAACAAACACGGCCATGTCGTTCCAGAAGCATTACCCAGGTCTGGTATCTCGGTCCTCACCGTAAGGATATCCCATGTATCCTTTGGGGTCCCACCCTGACTATAATCATTCCACGTGCTAAGTGTTACTTCCGGCCCCGCTGCCGTTCTCGGTTCCCTTTGCCGTTCTCGGCTCATTTACCGTTCTCAGCACCTTTGCCGTTCTCGGCACCTTTGCCGTTCTCTCTACTATAATCACATATAGTACGATTCAATTAACATTCAAACATATAACAATTCAATCAAAACTATACCATAACATGTAATACAATTTAGGGTCGTGCCCTGCATTAACACTATGGGTCCATGCCTTGTCCTACAGGTGCTACAGTTTTCTTACCTGTATCCCGAGCTTCACAATGCACCAAAGTCACGAGCACGGTCCTCTATCTCGAGCCTCCAAAAACCTAGTCACAACACATATAAAACACTCTATAATATTAACCAATCCAAAACCATTTCCGGGGACCATTCCCGCACTCTCGGGACCTCTAATTCCTTAAAACAATACCTAGGAACCATCCCCCGAGTCCCTGGGAAAAATCCCTAAAAACCCAATTTTTTGCTGTCAAAATTGGCCTAGGGCCGCGGCGCCCAGCGGCTTGCCCTCCTCCTGATGCAACATCGCGCCGCGGCGCCCAAGAACAGGGTCGCGGCGCTCCTACGCGAACCCAGATTTCTGGGTTTTCTCAAGCGTTTTTCCCGAGCTAAAACCTCTCCAAATCATCCCAAACAAATACCTAAACCCCAAAACCAACTCAAAACTCCAAATAGACCATTCAACAACCCATAAACATCATAACCTAGCTCAATAACACAATCACACTCAAAATCCACCCATTTGATTTCAACTTCAGAAATTTAAACCCATAAACCAAAGCTTGAAAAAACTTACACCATGCTTCAAATTTCCTAAACCACAACAGAAACAAATCTTAAAATTGCATAGAACCCTTACCTTAAGTGAAGAATTCACCCTTTGCTTCCTTGGTTTATCTCCAAGTCTCCAAATTTCAGCTCATTCTCCTCTTCTTCTTTTTTTTATAAAACCCATAATATGTCTAAGCCTAAACCGTGTACCCCTTTATCCCAGCTGAACATTGTCTAAACCCCCTGCGACCATTCTACCCCTTCATCAATACCCTTTGCTAACTAAACCTCAAGGGCACACTAGTCATTTCTCCTATAATGCAATTCTACCATTTCTTTCACCTAAACTTGTTACTCCCAGTAGTAACTAATGGTTACCCAGGTTCTCAATCACCAATAACCATTAACCGCTAAATCTCAACTTAACCATAAAATTCCCAAGGTACCCCTAGGCTCCTCCCGAGCCGGGTATAAAATCCCGTTGTGACTATTGAGTTAACTAGCTCTCCAGGACCGTCTCGGCACGTGCATCACAATAATAACACCACACTCACGTGGTACAAATCACATAATACAATTAACACATATATGCCCTCAGCGGGCTAAAATTACCAATTTACCCCTATCATGCAAACGGGGTCCACATGCATATTTATTTCACCTAAACACGCATACTAACCACATATTCATTAAATTCACATAAATTAATGCAATATAATAATTATTGCCCTCCAGGCACACTAATCAAGGCTCCAAGCCTTATTAGCAAATTTAGGTCGTTACAAATGTTATATTATTTTATAATATAATATAATGTAATATTATATTATATTATATTATAATATAATGTTTTGGATTAAATAAATGTGACAAAGTGTGTCACATATTGTAACATATAATAGAGAGTTACAATATTTAGATATATGAGGTATATCCAAATAATGTAACATATTTGGTGTTACAAATTTGTGACTTCCAAATATTACCCTTTATTGTGTAAAATTGTTGTTACACAATATTGAGATTAATTTCATAAAGCCATATGTGATATGGCTATTAGAGATATGATTTTAACCCCAATAATGTGTTTTGGGAGTTACAAAATCATTTGGGAGGGTTTGGAACCGTTTGAAAAAACAGCACATTTTTAGTGCTAAAAATGGTTGGTGGCCGCGGCCACTGAATGTTGGTGGCCGCGGCCTGTGGGACAGAGGCTAGTGGCCGCAGCCACTAATGTCTCTGGTCGCGGGCACAGGCCAAAAACTGACAATTTTTTCAGTTTTTTCAATCTTTGTTGAAAGGCTCAAAAAACCAAAATAACTCCTAAATCTCATTTTTAATTCCATATTAATCCAATTAAACATTGGTAACAGCCATGGGGGTTGGTGGAATTTGGAATTCCAAGGGTGTCTCTAAACTCTATAGATAGGAGCCTATAGCTCACTTGTAAGTCACAACAATTCTATCCATTAGAGCACTTGGCTAGAAACACCTTGAGGCTTGATAATTCCAGAAAGCTTTTCCAATATCTGAGAGAGATCCCTTAGTGCTTGAGTTAGAGGTAAATAAGCTTTTGGACAAAGGTTTTAAACCTTGTTCAAGTTGGTGATCCCCAACCCTCTTCACTTAGGTTGTGTAAGTGAGTTTTCTTGTATTTCTATTCTCCTTTCTATTGTATTGTTTTCTTCTTATTCTCTTGTTCTTTTTACTTGTATTTCTTGTTCAAAAGTTGTAATCTTTTATTTTCTTTTGTTTCAAACACTTTACTTTATTTGTAATCTTTTACTTAGAGTTGTATTTTACTATTCTCTTCTTCTTCATTTTCTTTGTTTCTTTGTAATTTTCTTTTATAGAGTTGTAACTCTTTTTTAATCAATCATTATCTATTTGTAATATATTGCATAAAGTTGTAATTTATTGTAATTTCCATTGAGCAAATTTATATTTTCCTAACAGAAACATAGAGGGAAAAGAAGCAATATAAGAAACGACCATCTTCTGCTACAAAATCAGTAATTGTACCTGGGTTCTTATGTTCCAACTGACATAGGTATCCAGGTAACTTGGAGTATAATTCCTGAGGTGTCCCTCTAACATACATAAGAGCCTTTTCTTTGCATCTCCACGCCTTCTCATAGCTCATTTGGACGCCAAAATGGTGCTTCATGTCCTCCCTTATGTTTTTTTCCATGTACTGAGTACCATCGGTAGCAAATCTCCTCTTGATTAGGTGCCCAACAACCCACAGTGATGCTTGACGATGGTCCTTATCTCGAATTTCTTATGAGCAAGTGTGTACTTTGTTGTATACAGTAATCTCGAACATTTCAGATCGCATTTTTTTCTTACCCCTCAATCTCCAACCACAATCAGGATCCTTGCAGGAAATGTACCAAACATCAGTCCCAGATTTCTTCACCATAAACTCAAAATTATTCTTCATCGCAAATATGGATGCTTTGGTTTTCAATTCAAGCTTGTTTTGAAAGAACTTCCCAAGGTGCAATTCCCCTGAAGCTTTGCTGGTTGAGGAATGATGTTGATGTGAGGCCTCTATATCCTCTTTGGTGAACATGGGAGCACTCCATGTTCTACGATATTCACCTAAGTCCAATGGAGAACTCCATCTAAAACTATCATCAGTTCTACTTGGACCTGGACGACTACTGCTTGTCCTAGGTGTTTGCTGATCTTCTATTCTGCACTCCTCATCTACCATAACATCTTAACTCTGTGTTGGAAAATCTACCCTAACATCTGGCCCACCAAGATCTATTGCATCAGCAACAGGATCGTCATTAACATAAGGATCGTAGCCATAGGAATCGTACTCCGTCGTGTCATGCACATATGGTGGATCTCTAACCGGGATATCATCATGGACTATGACGTCTGGATTTGTCTCGAGAACACATGTTCCAACGTCACCTTGAGATCCTTTGAAACCATGACATAGAGGAGAAATGTTCTCTTCAAATCAAACTTCTTTATTAACGCTGGCAGAAGCCGATGTATTTCTTATACCTCCCTTCTTAATCAATGTCACACGTAGAGGAATGAGCTTCTCTACAGATTTCGATGCTAACCCAATGAATGCACGCACATGCCTATCATTTTTTATAATGGTAGATTTGACGGATTGTGATATGCATGTGTACGGGACCTCAATTTTCAAGTCATGCACACATTTATCCACTTCAAGCTCATCGTACAGAATGTCAAGCAGTTGCTCATACATCACACCCTTCTCCATGGGCAGAACTTGATTTTCAGCATCCCTGAAAATCCAATCCCTATTTTCGAGCTCCCAAACACCATGAATGCAAAAAATATGGAAACAGTCGAATCTGCAACAAAAAAACAAAAAAAAAAGGTCAAAAAATTAAACTACTACATAAAACAGCAAAATGTCAATTTTTATCGAGGTCAAAGTATCACACTATCGAGGTCAACCCATCGATTCCAATCGAGTCCTATCGAGGCAATACTACATAATTAAGTTTTATGCCTCTATCGAGGCTCATCGAGGCATATCAAGGTAGCCATTTCCCCCTTATGAGAGGATGTTGTCAAGACCCATCGAGGCATATCGAAGTATATCGAGGTAGCCATTTCCCCCTTATGTGACGATGTTATCGAGGCATATCGAGGTAGCCATTCCCCCCTTATGTGAGGGTTTTATCGAGGTCCATCGGGGCTCATCGAGGCATATCGAGGTATACAAATAAGGTTTATTTGCGGCAATAACACTTATGTAGTTAGATTTGTTGCACTTAAATGTCTATGTAAAAATTTTGGCGACAATAATGCCTACCGTTACTCATTTGGTGCAGACGTTGGTCCCTGGACCGTTAACTCCAACCAGAGACCTACGTGGCTATACTTGATTGGTCTAATTTTATTTAAATATTAAAAATTATTTAAAATTAAAAATCCAAAAATATTTAAAAATAATTAAATTTTCTTTCATACATTTAGAAAAATAAATTTAAACTAACTTAATATTTTAATAATCATAAAAATTAATTAAAAAAATATCAATTAAACTAAACCCAAAAATCCAATTACTCAACGAAAACAATTAATCCAACATTTTATATCTTTATGAATGAAAATTTCTTTATATCTTTTTCACGTTGTCTAATATAAATCAATCCCAGATTACAGCAAAAGAAAAAAAATCTGAAAAAAAAAAATCCAAGTCCATCATCAGACCAAACAAAGCTATATTAATGTGTTCAAATTACCCAAATACTATACCAAACCCAATAACATATAAATATATATTGTGTTTTTTCTTTCTGTGGGTTGTGGCTGAAGTCGTCGACTGAGGGTGGAGCCAAACACTACTGGGTTCGAAGAAGAAGAACAAGATCGGGACTGCCAAGAGGAGAGTTCGAAGTCGACACCACCTGGAGATGAGGCTGGGTGCTCCGTCCATGGGATCGACTAGATCTAGGTTGAGATTGAAGTCGTTGATTAAGGACGGAGCCAAAGGCTACGAAGAAGAAGAAGAAGATCTAGACCGCCTGGAGAAGAGAGTCCGACGTGGAGACCACCTGCAGACGAAACTAGGTGCTTCGTCCATGGGGTCGCTGGATCTGGGTTTTGAGAATATCAGTGAAATGTGGGGTTTGGGTTTGGGTTTGGGCTGAATAGCAAAGATGAAGAAGAAGAAGAATATGATGATGATGCTCTAGTCTTTGAGTTGTATTGAGATTAGGGGAAGAAAAAAAGAACATGAGGTCTAAGATTAGCGGAAGAAGAAGATGAACAGGGAGACGAAGAAGAGTATAATTATATATATACATATATAAAAAAAGTCTAAACGTTTATTTTAATTTTTAGTTTTAGGTTTTTTTTTATATTTTTATATTTTTTAATTTAAAATTATTTTTAAATAATTTTTTAATATTTAAATAAAATTAAACCAATCAGGTATAGCCACATAGGTCTCTGGTCAGACTTAACGGTCCAGGGACCAACGTCTGCACCAAATGAGTAACGGTAGGCATTATTGCCGCCAAATTTTTTACATAGGCATTTAAGTGCAACAAATCTAACTACATAAGTATTATTGCCGAAAATAACCCTACAAATAATATAATACATGAGGATTTATCGAGGTCCATTGAGGACCATCGAGTCCTATCGAGGCAGACAAAAAACCCAGAAAAAAACCAAGAAAGGAACGAAAATTCATTCTGACAGTAAAAAATTACAATGAAACATGAAGGCATACACATATCTGTTCGAAATAGCAAAAGCAATGTTGATAAACAAGTTTCCTCACTACATATAACAAATATATACTTACCCATACGATTTTTTATCCGAAATCCAAAATGAAGACCTTGCCTTGAAAGGATTCACAACTTGCCCTGAAATAAGCTCAAAAATTTGTATAGATTAAGCTGCCTTATTATTATATTTTTTTTGTACAAGAGCTTGAGAGATTGAGAGGGAAAATGTGAGAGATAGAGAGGGAGAAGACAATGGGAGAAAAAGAGGGAAATTTATGATAGGGGCATTTTTGGTAATCCAAAGAATACTAGAATAAAAATGTGAGGTTTTTTTCAGTTGGTATAATTTTATCATACAGTGTCACTTAATGCATTAAAAGTCAAATTTCCCTTCCTTAATAATCATGCATATGACAAGTGTCATAATTCTATTGGCTCTATCTAAACCTTAGGTTATAATAATTATCATATTAATAACCAACAATATTAATCAAACCTTATGTTATAATTAATATTCTTAAACTATGGTTAAACTTATAAAATTCATAACTATTGCTATGAGTTTCCAACTAAGTCCCGGTTTGAACCAAAATCCACGGAATCTAAAATACTACAACTACTACTATTTAGCTAACTAAGTAAAATTCTGGGACGCTACACACCCACTCCTCATGAAGTGCACTACCTCTTCGACTTTAGGACCAACCCGAGCCACAAGAATACATGTTTTTTCCACCTATTCCACAAGCATAAAGGGATCAAATACCTCCATGGTATTGCACATAAATCAAATCCCGAAAAATACTATAAAGAGTATTTTCTTACTTCAGATATTAAGGCCAACAACTTGGCCTTCACGCATGCGGGTCTGTTCCACCAACCTCTGCCAACCAAGGAAATGTGTTCCCGAGCAGAAGAACTGGCTAACATGTCTATCGAGGAGAAAAATATAAAAGGGTTGATCAACGTGGACAATATTTAGATGGTGGGGTTGTTACCAAGCAATCAAAACATCATAGGAGACAACACTACTGAAGAAGCGAACGCGACTGACCATTCAAACGCTGACACTGAAGTAGTGACCGATCAGTTCTCTCCTAAACCATCTCCCTACTCTTGTAGACCAGGCGACCTTATTATTAGGGAACCCCTTCCAGAGGACCAGCATAGATGTTTCATTCCTACACAACCTGGGAAAGGAAAGACCATTGAGCTCCATAGAGATTTCAGTTCATCATCTGAAGAAGAGGACGACTTTCTTGATCAAATTCTAAACTCAGGTTCAGTAACCATAGTTTGATGTTTTGTTATAAGTAACTTTCTTCGAGAATGGTTGTATGAAATCTGTAAAGTTGTCTGGTAGTAGTAAATAAAATTATTTATCTACATATGGTTCCAATTTTTACTAACAAATCTTGTGCTTCACTCTTTTGCAGATTCAGATATGTTCAAGCAATTCAACACAACCTCTGCCCAAAAGAGGAAACCTGGGGAGGGAAGTAGCTCAAACCCTCCAAGAAAAGTTGCAAGGACAATATCGACCAGTCAGGGGAGATTACCTGACCAACCCATCACCATCCCGCAGTTGACTCCCTCATCTATTCCTCCTTCTGCTAGTTTAACACCTACTCGCTCGGCTGGCTTAAGTGAGTCCCTTCGCATCGCTGATGACATTGGGAAGGAATTGCTTGACCAAACTCTACACAATGCTTCAACAATTCAGACCTTTGAATCTTTGCCTCGGCTCAGTGTTGAAGTCGTCCTGCAAAGGGGTCTTGCCCAACTGATGAATGTAAGTATTTTATCATAAGACATCTCATTTTGTTATTAATTGTTTTTACTTGTAGTAACTCTCTGTTTTCCACTGCAATCACTTATTACTATCAGTCATGCTCAGCACCGAGCAGTAGACTACAAGGAATTGATCAAGGTCTTAAATGATCAGCTGGTGGAAGCCCAAGGCAAGATAGAAACTTTAACTTCATCTGAAAGGGATCTCCGATCCAAGGTCAAGCAGGTGGAGAAGACCAATGCCGAGCAGGATGGATCTCTAAGAGAGTTGGCTGATGAAAGCAAGAAACAAATTCAAACCAACAAGACGTTGGCTGATCACCTCGAGAAAATGACATGCGAGAACGAGGAGCTAAAGCGAGAGAAGGAAGCCGATCTTGCTTGCTATGAAGAGATTTGTTTCAACTGCTTCTACCAGGTATGGAAGTTGAACAAGCCCCTCAACCTTGACTTTCTCACAGAGGAGGTCAAGTTAGAAGAACTTGCCAAGTGCGAGGCAAAGGCCGCTGAGGAGGCAGCCAATCCTGCTGGTGTTACGCCCTTTTCTCCCGCGTTATCATTCCGACCAGAGGAAGTCACTGATGCTGAGGATGGTGTTGATCAACCTGTTAACAATTTACCAGACCAGTGACCATACTTTTAGCCGACCAGGGAGTCCCTTAGCTGACTAGTAAGCCTTTAGCCGACCAGAGAGCCCCTCATCTGACTAGTAGACACTTATCTTTATTACCTTGTTATTATACTTTGCTCGTATGGCCGAGCTGTTGGCATGAACACTTTACTTTTTAGACTTGAGTCATTTAAAAGTTTTATTCTAATAGATGCCTTGCATTTTCATATGAGTACTTAGTTTTCTAACTTAGAAATTCTAAACATTTCATAAGTTGCTACTAAGTATGCTTTCTCACATTCTTATTGCTCTAACATTTTATGAGCATAATGTTTTGTTTACACACGAATAGTTGTTCTTAACTTAAAATTTTGAAAAAATTCCAAGTTACTTAAGCTTTGTTAAACAAGTTAGCTTAATGGCCTTTTTTTACTTCAAAAATTTACAAGTCAGCCTAAAAACAAATATCTTTGCTCGTGTTCTTATTGCCTGTGTTGAATTATATACCAATATACCCTATGTGCCCCCCAAGTGATTGAGGGTTGAAAAATCCTTGATCACTTGCTACTTGACCGAATTTGTTCGAGCAGTTATTACTCGTGAAACACATCGAATATAAAGAGGATATTTCAGCAGTTAAACACTGCAAAAATATTCAACCATTTAAATGCTAGCAATTTTTCTGATGGATACCGACCAGTTGAACACTGCCCGGTTTTTTCCTCTCAGAAAACCTTTTTCTTTTTTAAATGCACTGACAGTTGAACACTGCCAAAATAATCAACACTGATGCAAAATTTGTAGCAAGATTCGACCGCGCTGCACGTGATCTCTTTTATTACTCGTAAAAAATAAGGACAAAACGTGTCTAATGACGAGTCTCAAACAAAATAAAATTGTTCAAAAATAAAATGACTAGTTAGCAAATAGCCAGTTCACAAACAAACTTAAATAACAAGTTAAACACTTGAAACTAAGCTACTGCTCTGCAAGCAATATTCATTGATAATACTTCCTCAAGTGCTCGCCATTCCAATAGTTCCTGGTCAGCTCTCCATTTAATCGAGAAAGTTTGTAAGTGCCGGGTGGCAGGACTTGCTCAATCTGATACGGTCCCTCCCAATTTGGTCCTAGCACTCCAGCTGCTGGGTCTTTGACGAACACCTTTCTGAGGACCAAATCTCCAACCTGGAACTTCCAATCTCTAACTCTGGAATTAAAATAGCGAACCACTTTTTGCTGATGGACAACAACCGTCAAGCTCGCTTTTTCTCGCTTTTCTTCAACAAAGTCCAAAGATTCAGCTAACAACTGGTGATTTTCCTCCTGGTCATACATGGTTCTCCGATGAGATGGTGGGTCGACCTCGACACGAAACATGGCCTGATATCCATATGCCAAGGAAAAAGGAGTATGACGAGTTGTTATCCGGGCAGTAGTTCTGTATGACCAAAGGACCTCTGGCAATTCCTCCGCCCAAGCACCCTTAGCTTGTTCTAGATGCTTTTTTAGAGTATCCTTCAAAGTCTTATTCACGGCTTCGGCCTGCCCATTGGCTGGCGGATGAGCTACCGAGGAGAAACTTTTTGTAATGCCATGTCTAGTGCAAAAATCAGTAAACAAGTCACTATCGAACTGAATGCCGTTGTCAGAGACTATCTTCTTGGGCAAACCATAGCGACATATAATATTCTTAACCACAAAATCTAACATTTTCTTCGAGGTGATCGTTGGTAGTGGTTCAGCTTCGGTCCACTTAGTGAAATAATCCACAGCAACTACCGCGAACTGTACTCTTCATTTTCCTTTGGGTAGTCTCCCAATCAGATCAATTTCCCACACTGCAAAAGGCCATGGACTCTGCATTTGCTTCAAGACATTTGGAGGCGCCTTGTGTATTTTAGAAAATCTCTGGCATTTATCACACTTCTTCACATTCTCCATGGAATCTTCATTCATTGTAGGCCAGAAAAATCCTTGCCGCAAAATCTTTTTGGAGAGACTTTGCCCCCCAGCATGATCTCCGCAGAACCCCTTGTGCACTTCGGTCAGTAAGTTTTTCGACTGGTCGGGTGCTATGCATCTAAGCAGTGGCATAGAGTACCCTCTTCTATATAATACCCCATCCATCATAATATACCTAGCAGCTTGCCACATAATCTTCTTGGCTTCATTACGATTATCTGGTAGGACTCCTTGCTCAAGGTAAGTAATGATGGGTGTCATTCAAGTGTCAGCTAATGTGATGGGCATGGCTTCCCGTTCATTAATACTCGGCTCTGCCAAGTATTTCACTGGTACTATGTTCAAAGTTTCAGCATCTTTTGCACTAGACAATTTTGCTAAAGCGTCTACATTGGAGTTCTGCTCCCGTGGTACCAGTTTAATAGTATACTCCTTGAATTGTGCTAGCAGTTCCTTGGTTTTATTCAAGTACGCCATCATGCACAAACCTCTTGCTTGATATTCCCCTAAGACTTGGTAGACCACCAACTGGGAATCGTTGTTTACTTCAACCGACCGGGCACGAACATCTCTAGCCAGGCGCAATCCTGCTAGGGGGGCTTCATACTCCACCTCATTATTAGAAGCGTTAAATCTGAATCTCAACGCGCAATGAATTCAGTGCTTCTCCAGTGTGATCAATATAATTCCCGCTCCTGAATGATGTTCGTTTGACGACCCATCAACAAAAAGTTGCCAAGTAGGAAAGTCCTCTATCTGCCCAGTCGCATTCTCGTGCCGGTCGAGAATATCAGGAATCCCAGTGCATTCAGCAATAAAATCCGCCAAAGCCTGTCCTTTAATGGCAGACCTCGGTTGATATTTGATTTCAAATTGGCCCAATTCAACTGCCCATTTAAGTAAACGACCAGATGACTCTGGCTTCTGTAAGACTTGGCGTAGGGGCTGGTCGGTAAGTACTTTAATGGGATGTGCCTAAAAGTATGGTCGCAATTTGCGAGATGCAAGTACTAAACAATAGGCCAGCTTCTCGATCACGGGATACCTTGACTCCGCTCCTATCAACCGCTTGCTAACATAATATACTGGATGCTGCACCTTATCTTCTTCTCGCACTAGAGCAACACTGACAGCATGCTCTATGATTTCCCAGTAAACAAAAAGGTCCTCTCCATCTACTGGTTTTGAAAGAACAGGAGGTTGAGTCAAGTGTTTCTTTATGGCTTGAAAAGCTTGCTCACATTCTTTCATCCATTCGAATTTTTTGCTTCCTCTAAGCAAGTTAAAAAATGGGACACATTTGTCCGTTGATTTGGAAATGAACCTACTTAGAGCAGCAATCTGCCCAATTAAGCTTTGCACATCCTTAATCCTGGCTGGAGACTTCATTTCCATGAGCGCCTTTATCTTCTCCGGATTCGCTTCTATTCCTTGCGAGTTAACAATAAACCCAAGAAATTTTCCAGAACTTACTCCGAACGAGCATTTGAGGGGGTTCAACTTCATGCTGTACTTTCTCAGTACTACAAAGCATTCCTCCAAATCTCGTACATGTCCTTAAATTTCCTTTGACTTTACCAGCATATCGTCTACGTACACCTCCATGTTTTTGCCGATTAAGTCACATAACATGCCATTCACTAAACGCTGGTAGGTGGCTCCCGCGTTCTTCAAGCCGAATGGCATGACCTTATAACAATACAACCCTATGTCTGTTCGGAAACTGGTATGCTCCTTATCGGGAGGGTGCATACTAATCTGATTATACCCCGAGTAAGCGTCCATAAAAGACAAAGTTTCATGACCGGAGGTCGCATCAGCCAACTAGTTTATCCTTGGCAAAGGAAAACATTCCTTAGGACATGGTTTATTTAGATTGGTAAAGTCCACACAAGTCCTCCACTTCCCATTGGACTTGGGCACTAATACTGGGTTTGAAACCCAGGCGGGGTAATAAGCCTCTCTTATGAACCCGTTTTCCTTTAGTCGCTCTACCTCCTCTTTGAGAGCCTTTGCTTGCTCCTTGTCAAGTAATCTTCTCTTCTGCTGCACTGCTGGGTAGCTTTAATCCACGTTGAGCACGTGGCTGATCATAGTTGGTGAGATACCCACCATATCCTTGTGAGACCAGGCGAAGACATCATTCGGTCTGAATGCTACATGAAGAACATAAGCCAGATGAAGGAACGGGAAGACCTAGGATGTAGAAGATCATAACATGATTGATTCGGCAGATTTTGATTCCTATATATCCACTCATGTGGTACTTCATTATATCGTATATATAAGAATTATACGATAGATAGAAGACCCATCTGTATAGATATCATCATCTACATCCAGAAAGCCGTATGCTTTGGAAGAAGCTTGTACAGTTTGGGAAGGGGTTTTGATTGATCAAAAAGAAGAATCTACTTCAACCGATATGCCCTTAGGCACGGCCATACATAACATAGAAATCACACTTGGAAAGGATGGACAATTAGCTAGAGCAGCAGGTGCTGTAGCGAAACTGATTGCAAAAGAGGAGAAATCGGCCACATTAAAATTACCTTCTGGGGAGGTCCGTTTGATACCCAAAAACTGCTCAGCAACAGTCGGACAAGTGGGGAATGTTGGGGTGAACCAGAAAAGTTTGGGTAGAGCCGGATCTAAACGTTGGCTAGGTAAGCGTCCTGTAGTAAGAGGAGTAGTTATGAACCCTGTAGACCATCCCCATGGGGGTGGTGAAGGGAGGGCCCCAATTGGTAGAAAAAAACCCTCAACCCCTTGGGGTTATCCTGCACTTGGCAGAAGAAGTAGAAAAAGGAATAAATATAGCGATAATTTGATTCTTCGTCGCCGTAGTAAATAGGAGAGAAAATAGAATTTGTTTCTTCGTCTTTATAATATAAAAAAAATAGGAGTAATTAATTGTGGCACGTTCACTAAA
The DNA here is from genome assembly GCF_963169125.1 of Humulus lupulus. Classification (NCBI taxonomy): domain Eukaryota; kingdom Viridiplantae; phylum Streptophyta; class Magnoliopsida; order Rosales; family Cannabaceae; genus Humulus; species Humulus lupulus. The sequence goes on from NC_084799.1 coordinate 33,472,335, forward strand.
AAAAAATCCTTTTGTAGCCAATCATTTATTAAGAAAAATGAATATGCTTAACACAAAAGCGGAAAAAGAAATAATAGTAACTTGGTCCTGAGCGTCTACCATTATACCTACAATGATCGGGCATACTATTGCTGTTCATAATGGAAAAGAACATTTGCCCATTTATATAACAGATCGTATGGTAGGCCATAAATTGGGAGAATTTGCACCCACTCTAAATTTCCGGGGACATGCAAAAAATGATAATAGATCTCGTCGTTAATAATTAGTTAATATTTAGTTAATAAATAATAAAAGTTAATATAGATGCTTATCGTTCATTAGTGAGGAGTGAACCTTATGATAAAGAAGAGAAGAACAAACCGATATACAGAAGTATATGCTATAGGACAATAAACAATAATGAAATTATGAAACAATAATGAAATTATGAAATTCAAAAAATTTCAAATAATGAAAGGTTTTGGGCGAACGACGGGAATTGAACCCGCGCGTGGTGGATTCACAATCCACTGCCTTGATCCACTTGGCTACATCCGCCCCTATATTAAACTAATATTTTTGAGTATATTTGAATATATTTCAATTTTAGACAAGCTAAAAGAAATTGAAACCTTTATCTTTTATTTAAAATCGAAATAATAAAAAAGAGAAGGACAGACCGATAGAAATGAATATAGTAATATATTGAAGGAAAGAAAAAAACTTATGTAACTAAAAAAATACTAAAAAAGAAATCTAAAGGATCAATACCAAACTTCTTGATAGAAGTTTAGTATTGCTCCTTTAGATTTCTTTTCAATAACTCATATAGACTAATACCGAAGTTTTATCCATTTGTAGATGGAACTTCTACAGCAACTAGGTCTAGAGGGAAGTTGTGAGCATTACGTTCATGCATAACTTCCATACCAAGATTAGCACGGTTAATGATATCAGCCCAAGTATTAATTACACGACCTTGACTATCAACTACAGATTGGTTGAAATTGAAACCATTTAAGTTGAAAGCCATAGTGCTAATACCTAAAGCGGTAAACCAAATACCTACTACAGGCCAAGCAGCTAAGAAGAAGTGTAAAGAACGAGAGTTGTTGAAACTAGCATATTGGAAGATCAATCGGCCAAAATAACCTTGAGCGGCTACAATATTATAGGTTTCTTCCTCTTGACCGAATCTGTAACCTTCATTAGCAAATTCATTTTCTGTGGTTTCCCTGATCAAACTAGAGGTTACCAAGGAACCATGCATAGCACTGAATAGGGAACCGCCGAATACACCAGCTACGCCTAACATGTGAAATGGGTGCATAAGGATGTTGTGCTCAGCTTGGAATACAATCATGAAATTGAAAGTACCAGAGATTCCTAAAGGCATACCATCAGAAAAGCTTCCTTGACCAATTGGGTAGATCAAGAAAACAGCAGTAGCAGCTGCAACAGGAGCTGAATATGCAACAGCAATCCAAGGACGCATACCCAGACGGAAACTAAGTTCCCACTCACGACCCATATAACAAGCTACACCAAGTAAGAAGTGTAGAACAATTAGCTCATAAGGACCACCATTGTATAACCATTATTCCTTCACAAAAATTCTACCAGCCGTGCTTTTACTTCCAACTTCAACTTTTTTCCAACTTTGACCCCTCTGGTCGGGTCATTCTCATCTATTGAGACCTCCTCTAATTCTTCCATGGGTGCCACCTCATTATCAAAATCCCCAAAGCGAGGATCAAAGTCCATTCCCTCGCTTTGGGAAACGCCCTATTTGGTAACTTCATCACCGGATGGGGCTTGTTGCTTATTGAAACAAAGAGTGCTTTCTTGGTCAACATCTTCTAATATTCTTTCCTGATCGGCTACAACCATAATGCTTTGTTGGTCGACATCCATCTCCTCTACTTCTTCTCTATCTACACACACAATCATATTGTTTTCCTTAGCTCCCTTTCGCGCTTTAGCTACCGAGGCATTGTAACACTCTCTAGCTTTTGTTTGGTCTCCTCGGACACAACCTATTCCTACACTGGTCGGGAACTTCATAAAAATGTGCCATATAGAGACTTCCACATGCAAGGGCATGAGTAGTGGTCGACCAATCACAACATTATAAGTTGACGAACAATTGACTATCAAAAACTCCGTCATAACTGTCTCGTGCTTCAGAGCATCTCCTGTTGTGACCGGTAAGTTGATCGTTCCGACCGGTGATAACCCTTCTCCAATAAATCCATAAATTACCTGAGAGCATGGCTTCAAGTCATTAATGGATAGTTTCATCCTTTCAAAAGATGACTTGTAAATGATGTTCATAGAGCTCCCCGTGTCGACCAGACATCTCTTCACCTTCATGTGTTGCTATTTGGACTGTAATGACGAGGGGGTCATTATGAGGATATCTCACATGTCGTGCATCATCTTCAGTAAAAGTGAGAGACTCACTTTCATACCATGGGTTCTTTGGAGGTCACTCCTCTACATTCATGACCTCAGACGTTGATGCTTTGTCCAACTCATGTCGGAGCGTTCGAGCATATCTCTCTTGCCTTGTTGCTATCCCCAGCCAGATTTGGACCTCCACATATAGTGTCTAGAGTGAAGTCCATAGGCTCGGGTTGCAAGGGTGGAGACCACTGTCGCTTAAACCCAGGATTGTTGTTACTTCCTTCTCCTTGGGTCTTTTCTGCTCGATACTTTTTTAATTTTCCCGACTAGAGGAGAAACTCTATCTCATCTTTGAGATGATTGCATTCATTTGTGTCGTGACCATAATCTCCATGGAAAGACAGAACTTATTTAAATCTCTCTTACTCATCTCTTTCCTGATGGGTGAGGGTTTCCGGTAGGGAACCTCTTGATGACTCGCCAGATATATTTCTGCTCGGCTGGCCGAAAGAGTGGTGTAATTGATGAACCGAGGTTCATACTTAGTTGGCTTGCCATTTGATCCCGACTTAGCCTTCTTCTCCTCATGGCAGTCATACTCGTTATTTCCACATTTCTTCCCACCACTTTGTCCATTTCCACCATTCTTAGGAGGATCAGTTGATCCACCCAGATTGTTTAGGCCTTTCTCTCCTTTCTCAATCGCGTCATCCAATTTCATATATTTGTCCGCCCGGCCAAGAAATTATTGTAGTATTGAAATTGGATTGCGATGAATACTGTCCCACAAAGGACTCTGATAGATTATATCGGAAGATATGGCAACCATCTTCCCCTCATCTCCAACTGCAGTCGCTCGGTTGGCTTCTATCATGAACCTCTGTATGTAGTTCTTGAGAGATTCATCTTTCCCTTGTTTGATATCTGCCAAGTGATTGGCATAAATTGGAGGGGTCTGAGCACCGCTGAACTACCTACAAAATTATTTCCTGAAACTTTCCCAAGAGGTAATGGAGTTCGGCTTGAATTTCCAATACTACTCTTGGGCAGTATCAGACAATGTAGTGGGGAAAACTCTGCAGCGATAGTCATCACTCACTCCGAGCAGCTCCATTTGGTCTTCAAACTTCCCAACATGCCTTATTGGGTCTGCCTTTTCTGTATAAACTGGAAGTACCGGTGCTTTATACTTTGCTGGGGGCTGGGTTGCTTTGATTCAGACACAAAACGGGCTACCGCTCCTGTGGTCTACCGGATCGATTGCAGAAGGTCATTTTGACAAACCTTGAACTGCAGTCGTTAGCGCATCAAGCTGGGCCTGGATGCCTGGGGCGACCGCTAGGGGCTCAAGGTCTGGACCGCCTGGTCGGGCGTTCCTATTCGACGCACCATCATCAAGTATTTCTACTTGACTGGTAGGTCGGGTCGGATCTCGCCCTTCGACCAGGATGGTCCTTCTTCTGTCGGCAATGACATCTCTTAAATCCTTCTGAGAGGTACGTCTCCCCAATCGATCGAACACTGTGCTCTGAGTTTTTTCGGAAGGCTTACCGCGCGGGACGTGCTCCTTCCCACTGCGTTGCTGGTTGGGATGCAGTGGTGGCCTTCCTGTCTGCGCCGGGCAGTGTTTTCCTCCTTGCTGGTAATTGCCATCCTTTTCCTTTAACTGGTCAGTGTGATGACTATCAGCTTCATCACGACCATGCCCATCTTTGAAGTGCGAAGTTTCTTTACCTCGAGGAGTTCTGGTTTGTTCCTGCCCAGGTGGAGTCTTTTTACTGCCCGATCGGTGACTCCCAGATCTAGAAGTTTCTGATCGGTGGCTCCTAGAGGGGGTTCTAGAGTTCCCCCTTTGAGTCGAGGCAGTGCCAAATCGGACCCCATCATCTTCCCGACCAGGAGGGTTACTCCCACTTATGTTCGGTCCTCGAGAATTAGGTCTGTCAATGGTTTTTCGACCAGCATCCATAGTCCTTGCTCCTTGGGTAGCTACTCCTCGTGCCGTAGCTTAGGCATTGCCCTGGGTCAACTGCGTAGCCACCTCCAGAGCGAGTGCAGCCTTGCGGTGTCACCTATCGGCCTCCTCCTGCCGTCGCCTGATCTCTTTGCTCCTGGCGTCCATCTCCCGTCTTTGCTGCTCAAACGCAGCTTTCTATCTAGCCATCTCTTCAGCGAATGACTCCTGTCGGGCATTGAATTGCGCCATCCCCTCTTGAAAGGCCCCCATGGCTTCCTGGAGTTGCTCAACCTCTGGAGTCATCTCCTCGAGCAAGACCCTGGGCTCAGTCTCATGGTCTTGAGGGCCGGGACCTTCTGATCTAGCAGGCCCTTTAGATGAGTCTGGCTTCTTGGAGGCTGCATTGGTGTTCTTGGGCGCCATAACAATACGGTAATTGTGTGTTTTTCCCTTCAGGCTCTCAATGAAAGCACCAAAATGTTGACCACGATTTTGGCCAACGACGAGTAGACGTCAAAGCTACAATAAACCTTCAAGACAAAAAATGACACTGATAATTTGTATAGTGGTTCAGCCCCAATATGTTGGTAATAGCCCAATCCACTTAGAGTTGTGATTTATGGATCTACACTCAAGATCAGATGAACTTATGTCAACTGAGTTTCTTAAGTGTAAATGAAAAGAATACAATATTTCTCTCAGAATACAAATACTCTCTTAGGAAAATCAGAATTCGAATCCCCTTAATGATGCCATGAGCTCTGTATTTATAGGCCCAGGATCGTACAAAACGAAATCCCTCATAATCGGGATATTTCTGTTACTCTCACAATATTTAATTAATAATAAAAGTTAAAATACAACAATATGCAATTTCTTTGGGATAATCTGAGAGATTCCCGCGTAGGTACGACTAATTCTAGCCGAAGCCGTTACTGGAATTTCGCTGCATAATGATGATCTGTCTAGTTGGCCAACTTCACTCCTTGAAGAGAGACTAGTCGGCCAAAACACTTGACTGGTCGGCCAAAACACTTGACTGGTCGGCCAAGCACTTCATTGGTCGGCCACACACTTCACTGGTCGGCCAAAGCAAATGATTAGTCAGTCAAAAATCTTTACCAGTCGGACATAAATTCTACCAGTTAAACAATTTTCATGTCAGTAATATCACCAGATTAATCTAAAACATTTGTCCCAACCATTTCTTGCCACTTGTCACTTTTATTGCCACGTCATCGTTTTCAAATTTTGGGGATAACAGCTAATCTAATATAATTTTATAACTAAATTAATATAATATAAAATGAAAAATAATTTAAGGATAAATTTGGTATATTTTGTATATTGTAGCTTCTAAACTGTATATGACAAATATGTTAGAAAGCTCTTTTGATATCAAAAGTACTTTTAAAATATACTATCTAAACAATCCTGAAAATTTTATTACTTTTACTTCACTTCTACTTTTATAAAAATTATTTCAAGAAGGCCCTTACTCTCACAAAACAATCAAATTTTAATTATAATAACACAATTATTATTTCAATATATAATTAATCATTAAAAATGTAACTACATATAATCATTGAGAAACTCTTTCATACATATTAAATAATTTTAATGAAAAAATTATATTATTATTAATTTTAGATATAGGATTGTCATAAATTATTAAATATTTTTGTGATTTAATTGACACTATTTCTCTCACCTAAACCTTACTTAAAGCTATAGTAGTCAACAATTATACATGAAATTTCTCCTCAGCCAAATAGCTTTACTAGTTTCATCGATGTTTCTAATAAGTAATATCCAAGATTCCAAGTCCAAAATTACATGTCTCAGCTTGTGTACCTATACAATCTAAATGATATCAATAAATAAAATTATTTTTAATTTTTCTCAATTTGTAGTATGTAAACCACTTGTAGATAGATGTTTTCGAGCTATAAAAAATTACATACACAAATACGTGTATTTTTACTTGAGCATTATAAGTAATTGGATTGCTTTTGTAGTTTCCCTCGGTCACTATATCAACATGTACTCTATTTTTTTTTTAAATGAAATAATTCATTGCAAGGGGCTATGAATCGGCCATAACAAAATTTACAACAACACTAGGGAATCAGGCCACCAAACATGTTCGTTGTCCATAAAAAGAGCTAAAGAGGCCAACACATGAGCCACCCCATTAGCCTCTCTAGGACGAAAACTAAAATTGACATCAGAAAACACATTACAAATTACTATGATATCATTCACCACTATACTAGTCTGGTATCACCAAAATAAATCTTTCCACGATTCTATTATCATCTTGAGCGAGCTAGTGGTGGATTGGACCATTGATTATCTTGCCTGATACCAGATGGCGAACCAAAGATACCAGGTGACGCATCAATCAATTACTCACATGAGACCATCTCAGGGTCAACGTCAGGCTTGGTCTCTACCACCTAGTAATTACATCAAGTTGAACACTGATGTTGTTATTAATAACAGGAATGGCACTATTTGGTTTGGTATGGTTCACCGAGATAGTAGTGGAACCATCATTGCATCCTCCGTTTGCCCCATGGCTGCAACCTGTGAGCTCAAAATCGCCGAGCTGAAAGCTTTGTTATTTAGTGTGAAAGAGGGCCGCAAGTTGGGGTACACAGGTGATCGTTGAATCGTACTGTTTGGGGGCAATAATCTCCTTAAAAGTATGTTATTTAAAAAGTCAAATTTCACGCACATTGCATTAAGTATTTTTTTTTAAAATACCATAAAAATTACAATCCAAACATCTATGTAAACATAGTATAAAACAATAAATAAATATGCTCAAATAAATATAATGATGTTTTTTCTTATATATAATAAGATAAATATTTATTTTGTACTTTGTGTTTTATCGAAATATAGATTTGGTACCCTATGTTTTTAATATTGCTCATCTGATATCTTGTAATTTGAAATCGTACATACTTCGGTACCTTGGACCATCAATAAGAACAAACTGCCATCAATTATATGTATTTCAAATTTAATTACTTAATTACATATAACTGATGGCAATTTGATCATATCGATAAAATTTGTTAACCAAATTTGAGCTTAGGTTACAAATGTATATACGATTTCAAATTACAAGGTACCAAATGAGTATTATTAAAAAAATAGGATACCAAATATGTATTTCGATACAACACATGGTACCAAGTGAGTATTTACTCTATGGGCGTGTTTGGAAACAATTGTGTAATTATTAGGCCATGTAATTACTAGAGTAGTAATTTCATATCTGAGTAATTACACTATATTTTAAAATATAAAATGTGTTTGAATGTCAAGTAGTAATTACTTATGAATTCCTCTTGTCATGTTTGACAAAAGAGTTAGTATTTACACAGAAAAATAATATTATGTAATAAGTACTATTTAAAATTGATACTAATTAGTATTACATAGTGTAATTACACCCAATTCTCATATGACTATAAAAATTGGAGAGTGTAATTAGGACCCTCAATTACTTCCAATGTAGTTTACATGGTTAGACAAACACAAAATTAAGTAATTACTTTGAATTACACTCAATTCCAATTACAGCGTAGCTTTCCAAACGCACCCTATATAATAATAAAAAAGTTAACAATTGTCCTTTTTAAAATTTAGAAAGACTTGCAATGAAATTTTTTCCTAAATAAAAACAAATAATGCTTATATATAATACATTTTTATAATTTGTAATTTAAAATCTTATATATCTTGGTAACTTGGACTAAAATTTTATCAATATAATAAAATTGCCCTAAATTCGACTAGTGGTTGCGAGTTTTTGAGTTGGGCTTTTTTTGGACCTTTAGAAATAACTTTTTCAAAAATACTATTTTGTTTTTGACAAAATGATTTATGCCACTTTTTAAAAAACATACAAGATATATGCTTTTCTCCAAAATAAGATCTATTCCAATCTGACAAGGAAAGACCTGAAATCTTACCCACTTAAGGAGAAGTTGTTTGTGACAAAGGAGCAATTATTTTTAAAGGGTTCAGGTTTTAGGTGTTAAAATTTATCAATGTACACATAATTTGATTAAGGTTAGATTCGAATAGGTGAAAGTGATACCCGAAACTGAATATGTCGGAAGTGAATGGCTTCAATTTGGGCGAGTTTTGCATGTTAGTGGATTTTCCGACTTTTGTGTTCATCAATAGTAAAATCCAAAAAGTTTATATATAGTAACATATTAGTTTATTATTTTAAAAGACAAAATAGTTAAACCCATCGATTTTTTTATTTGCTAAGTTCCCAACTACCCATACGTGAAATAATAATTAAAATTAGTTAAATGTGTTTAATAAGAAGCAAACAAGCACACTAATTTTCGTTAGTATGGGTCATAATCATATCTTGATGTGGTAGACGGGCAAAAGCAAAACCAACACAAATACAAAACCCTAATCAATGGAATCAATTTAGAGAATTTGAAGAACTATTTGGATTAAGGAAAAGGGACAACTCAAAAAGGAGTAAACAAATCAAGGTTAAAAAAATATGAAAAATTAATCCAATAAAAAGGGTAGTTGGGACAATTTACTAAAAATAATTACCTGTACTAGTATCTAGCTGATTTCCTTCACTAAATTTTTTTCCTTTTATATAAGTAGCAGCGAATCTAAAGAGTTTACGTGTCAGCATTGGATTTTACCTTACATGCATAAAAAAATAGTTTTGTATTTTTTGTTTTGATATTAATTTTTTTTTGACAAAGTTTGTTTTGATATTATTACTAACATTGGTCTAGTATCACTTGGTCAATTGCCCCTATTTCATAGGAATATTAATAAAGTATTTTACATATTGTAGTGAACTGAAAAAGAGCAATAACCATATTTTATTTTTTTTAATAACAAAAAAAAATTAAAAATAATTTTATTTTCCTGTCTTTCTAACTACATCACTGTATTTAATCCTCTCCTTCAAATTGGAAAAAACCCTAAGGGTTCTTGTAAGAACCAATCGCCGCCGGTCTGGTTAGTTTGTAAACCCAAAAATAGCCCTTATTTCGTTGTGTCTCTTCTCTCTATATATCTTCTCATTTCGTCTTCTATTTTGATCTCAGCTCGCCACTTCTCACTTTTTTTCTTCTTCTTTCCTGTTGTGCTTCTGTGTTTTTGTTTAGGTTGTTTATATTTAACATGACAACATGTTGCGAAGAATTGGTTTCAATAATTTATGATTAGGGAAATTTCGGGGGAACAAGAAGAAACATAGTTTTTGTGTGGTGCAACTGTTTTTCTTTTTTTTGGGTGTTGGAGTTTTGGGTTGTGTTAAGGGTGTTGGAAGATTTTTGGGCCGTGATCGGGTAAGAGGGAGGAATTTGAAGTTTGTAAATATGGGGTTTTCTTAAAGTTAAAGTTTTTGTCTTTGGAATTTACTTAGGGGTTCTGGGTCTGATTTGTTTTTATGTGGGTAGTGTTTAGTTAGAACTCCTTAATCTTTGTTTGATTGATGGTATTGTAAAAAAGTTTTTTTTAAAGATAATGCTGTCTGAATTGGGAAGAAGGCCAATGCTTGGAGGTAACGAGGGATCGTTTGGGGACGAGTTAGAGAAGGAGATTGGGATGTTGCTCCGGGAGCAGCGGCGGCAAGACTCCCCCGATGATCGTGAACGTGAGCTGAATATGTGTAGAAGTGGATCAGCTCCTCCAACTGTCGAGGGCTCTTTAAGTGCCGTGGGAGGATTGTTTGGCGGCGGCGGAGGTGGAGGCGCTGCAGCTGCTGCTGCCTTTGCTGAGTTGTCTGGAGCTAAAAATGGCAATGGTTTTGTCTCTGAGGAGGAGCTCAGGTCTGATCCAGCTTATCTTTCCTACTATTATTCGAATGTTAATCTAAATCCTCGGCTACCACCTCCTTTGCTTTCAAAGGAGGATTGGAGGTTTTCCCAAAGGTTGAAAGGAGGGAACTCAACTTTGGGGGGGATTGGAGACAGGAGAAAAGGAAGTAGAGCTGATGATAACAGTGGTAGATCGATGTTTTCGATGCCACCTGGTTTCAACTCGACGAAACAAGAGGGGGAGTTTGAGTTGGAAAAAATACGTGCCTCAGGAGAGTGGGGTGGCGATGGACTGATTGGTTTACCGGGTTTAGGACTTGGGAGCAAACAAAAGAGCCTTGCTGAAATTATTCAGGTGAGTTGATTATATTCTCCTGCTCAATCTTTAACTTTATTTCCATACTGAAATTGACTATTATTTGCAGTAACTGCATTTATTATTTATGATAGCCTGGGTATCGAAGGCTGTTTTGAACAAGCCAATTGCTTTTAACTGATTTTATTTTTTGTCATCAAGCATATTTTTCCTGAAATATTACAGGAGCATTGTGCTGTAAATATTGGTAATTTATCAATGACATCTGGTCGCATATGTGATCATCTATTATTGTCTAGTTAAAGTTGGTATTTTGATTTGGATGCAGCTGGTGTTTATAAATAGCAAATATTTTGGCTCTTTACTGAGTGTTGACATTTACTTGTTCATAGTCAAGCTATCTTTATGTAATTATGACAATGATTTAATTACTGCATTTTCTATTGCCTATTTAAACTGGATTTTACACCCATTAACGTTTTGTGCCTGTTACGAAGACATCTTTGTCCACACTTGTGTAGTCATGTTGTTGACACTTGACATTGATTGAAGTCTTGTTGAGAAGCTTATCGGTAAAAAAAACCTTCATGATTTATATTACATATATATTCCCTTTGAAATAAAACCAGTAGGGGAAGACAATTTAAGATGGGGAAGTACATATATATATTTTGAATTTGGTGGAAGGTTCATTTATGTAATCCTTTGTGCTTCTAACTAATGTACTTTGAAAGGAGGCTGATCAAGTAGATCAATTGGCATTCAAATTGCATGCAGTCCTAGTGTGTTTGTGTTTATTCATGTTGACATTTGAAAAAGACAACTGCAAATTTGCTATTTTATTGCTTTCCAGTTCCATCTTCCGTCATTATGATAAAGTGTATTTTTTTTTTCTACTCTATTTTAGACCATGATTATTTAAGTTTGATGTCAATGCAGGATGACTTGGGGCGAGCAAGTCCTGCTAGTGGGCTTCCTTCTCGTCCAGCAAGCCGAAATGCTTTCGATGAAAATGTAGACAATGTAAGCTCTGCTGAAGCTGATCTGGCACATTTGCATCATGACTTGAGAACTTCTGATGGTGCAAATGGTAGTAAGGGTCAACAGTCTTCATACAGCTATGCTGCTGCTCTAGGTGCTTCCTTGTCCCGAAGCACTACTCCTGATCCTCAACTTGTTGCTAGGGCTCCCAGTCCTTGTCTTACACCTATTGGAGGAGGGAGAACTTGTGCCTCAGAGAAGAGAGGCATTACAAGCCCAAACTCCTTTAATGGTGTTTCATCTAACACTAATGAGTCTGCAGATCTAGTAGCTGCTTTGTCTGGCATGAACTTATCAACAAATGGTGTGATAGATGATGAGAATCATTTCTCATCACATATGAGACAGGATGTTGATAATCATCAAAATTATCTCTTTGGTCTACAAGGTGGTGAGAATCATAACAGTCGACATCCCTACCTCAAGAAATCTGAATCTGGGCAGATGCACATGCCATCTAATCAACAATCAGGAAAAAGTTTGTATTCTGACTTGGGGAAGAGCAATGGAAGTGGGTCAGACATGAGAAATTCATCCTTGGAGAGGCCAGTTGATCTGCACAAATCTGCTTCAAGCAACTCTTACTTGAAGGGGTCTCCTACTTCCACCCTCAATGGTGGAGGTGGCTTACATGCCCAATACCAGCAATTAGATGGTACAAATCCGTCCTTTTCTAATTATGGTTTGGGTGGATATTCCATGAATCCTGCATTAGCATCCATGATGGCTAGCCAACTTGGTAGTGGTAATGTGCCACCATTTTATGATAACGCTGCTGTGGCTTCAGCTGTGCAATCTCCTGTAATGGACTCAAGAGTGCTTGGAGGAGGTTTGGCTTCTGGACAAAACCTAGCAGCTGCCGGATCTGATTCACACAATCTTGGTAGAATGGGGAGTCCAATGGGAGGAGGTGCTCTTCAGTCCCCTTTTGTGGATCCTATGTATCTTCAGTACATGAGGACATCTGAGTATGCCGCAGCACAACTTGCTCTTAATGATCCTTCTGCAGACAGGAGCTACTTAGGTAATTCCTACGTGAATTTACTTGAACTTCAAAAAGCATATCTATCTCTGTTATCACCACAGAAATCACAGTATGGTGTTCCTTTGGGTGGGAAGTCTGGTGGTTCTAATCATCATGGTTACTATGGGAATCCTGCATTTGGTGTTGGCCTTTCTTTTTCTGGAAGTCCTGTTCCAAATTCTCCTGTTGGTCCTGGTAGTCCTATGAGGCATAGTGATATGCGGTATCCTTCTGGAATGAGGAATTTGCCTGGGGGTGTCATGGGAGCCTGGCATCTGGATGGGGGTAACTTGGATGAAGGTTTTGCTTCCTCACTGCTAGAGGAGTTTAAGAGTAATAAAGCCAAATCATTTGAACTTTCAGAAATTTCTGGACATGTTGTTGAGTTCAGGTGGGTACTGTTTTTGAATAATTTTCTAGTGTAATTTTATGATACTGTTCCTTATGTCATGTTCATTTTATTAACAGTGCGGATCAATATGGGAGTCGCTTTATTCAACAAAAACTTGAGACAGCCACAATAGAAGAGAAGAACATGGTTTATCAGGAAATCATGCCTCAAGCTCTCGCTTTGATGACTGATGTATTTGGCAATTATGTTATTCAGAAGGTACTTTTTATTCATTCTTCTGTAGTGTTGTGCTTTTCTAATTGGTATAGCTGTTTTACAAAAGTGAAAAAATTGGTGTTTCCATACAGTTTTTTGAGCACGGGCTTGCACACCAGAGGAGGGAACTGGCCAACAAGCTTTTTGGCCATGTTCTGACATTAAGTCTTCAAATGTATGGATGTCGGGTGATCCAAAAGGTACCTTTAGTTGACGAGTGTTAACATTGTATTGTTTCTGGCGTAGTCTGGGCTGCAACTTGCAACTTGCAACTTGCATGATATGCTAGAATGTGATTCTTTCTTTCTTGACCAAACTTGTATAACAATAATCGTTTGGATTACTTTGGTTATTTTATGTCAGTTATGTGCTATTATATTTATTATTATTTTTCTTAACACTTCGTATTCTCTCGTTATTCAAGAGTTTGACTTTAAGGTAACTACGTTGTGGTTGTGGCTAGTATCCTTAGTTGCTGATCTGATTCATAGGATGCTTGTGCTAGTTCTAATGAACCAAAATTGATAAGATCATTATATATTATACAGTATGTTACCTGATCTGCCTAATGTTATTTTTTCAGGCAATAGAAGTTGTTGACCTGGACCAGAAGATTAAAATGGTCAAGGAGCTTGATGGTAATATCATGCGCTGTGTTCGTGATCAGAATGGGAACCATGTGATCCAAAAGTGTATTGAATGTGTTCCTGAAGATGCAATTCAATTTATTGTTTCAACCTTTTATGATCAAGTGGTTACACTATCCACTCATCCTTATGGGTGTCGTGTGATACAGGTTCTTAAGCTTTTTCTACTTCATCTTTTGTTTAGCAGACAGTAAGTTAGTGGCTTATGCTGATTTCTTGTTTTGGCAGAGAGTCCTGGAGCATTGTGAGGATCCAACAACACAGAGTAAAGTTATGGATGAGATTTTAGGAGCTGTCAGCATGTTAGCTCAAGATCAGTATGGAAATTATGTTGTTCAGGTTCATTATCTTTCCCTAGTAGTTGTGATGTGAAATTTCATCTACTCTAAAATTCATGGTATGGTTTAAAGTTTAAACTGTATTTTGGTGTTCTGTTTTGTATAAGCAACTTTAAGTTCAAGTTTTTCTTGTGAAGTAAACTTTTTTAGTTCATCTGTTTGGGTTTTGTTGTAGTTTTCTGTAATCTGCTTCTTATAGTTGTCTTATAAGCTTCTTGCTGTACCCTGTACTTACTGCTAACAGCATGTGCTGGAACATGGAAAACCTCATGAGCGTTCTGCTATCATCAAGGAATTAGCTGGGAAAATAGTTATAATGAGTCAACAGAAGTTTGCCTCCAATGTTGTAGAGAAATGTTTAACTTTTGGTGGCCCTGCTGAACGTGAGTTATTAGTTAATGAAATGCTTGGATCTACTGATGAAAATGAGCCTCTTCAGGTTTGTCACATTAATATTGTTTTTCTGCTTACATTTTGTTTTGCTTCTTTGGTATAACAGTGCTGGCAATAAATTGTGATAAATTTATAGTAGAGTTGCATATTTTCGCCTGTTTTTATTCTATCATACCTGTTAATATGTATTCCATCTTTTTCAGGTGGTCAGTTTTGGAAACACCTAAACACAATTTAGTAGCCATTTACAATATAACACTACTTGTATTGTAAGAATAAAGATTGAATGGGATAACTTTTGTCTTCTCGGCATGTGAAAATCTGGATTAGGAATTAGTTTGTGTTAATTGCTGCATCTCTCAATGTGTACGTGACTACTTTTTTGTCTCAATGTATATGCTTGACCATCTCTACTCAACTGTCAATGTTAATGCAGGCAATGATGAAGGATCAGTTTGCCAACTATGTCGTACAGAAGGTGTTGGAGACTTGTGATGACCAACAACGCGAATTGATCCTTTCACGTATTAAAGTTCATTTGAATGCATTGAAGAAATACACGTATGGGAAGCATATTGTAGCACGTGTAGAGAAACTTGTTGCTGCTGGAGGTACATTCTTCTCTTGAATTTTCATGTGCATATGTTTTTGAGTGTAAATTAAAGTAAATCGACATCTGTGCTAGTATATACCATTTTATTGCATCTTTTATGCCGTAATTCCACATAAGTCCCACATATTTTAGTAGCGCCTCATAGATGTCATTATGGCCAACAAACTTGGATTATTGTGTATTCATCCTAGCTTGTAATGTCTTCGTTTGCCTTTGAGAACTAAGGTTGCTTTTCTTTAACACACTAGTAAGTTATAAATATGGTATGCTAGCTTAGTTTGGCCTTGTTTTCTTCTCCATGTGCCGAATTATTTTGTCATTTTCTAATAGATAATCTGAATTGGTTGCAGAAAGGAGAATCGCAGCTCAGTCTCTACACCCCGCTGCACAGGTGGCTTAGGAAAGCAAGTTGTTTGTACAGCTAACTGAGGCTAGTGTGAGATTTCCTCTCGTCGTCCTCCCGGTAGTTAGGAGCAAGAATGGCTGTACCTATCTTTGAAGACAGGTAATGAGCCTAGTTGGAAATAAAGAAAAAGGATGTTGCTTGTACTGAAACAAAATTGTACATTGTGTAGTTTAAAAAGTTTATACATAGAATGGATCGAGCAAAGGTCAGAGGTACATCAGATGTTGAGCGCACACACCTGATAAAGATACCCTGCAGAGATAAGCAACTATACAAGTTCTTTTTTAAGGGTGTAAAAAAATTTAAAAAGATGATAAGAAGATGTTGAGGTAGTTTGTTACGTTAACGTGACTGTACAAATGTTGCCATATCAATGTGGAGAGCTGTTTATGTTTTAGGTGAGAGAGGCCAGAGTTTCTTTTCAATGTATGCTTATTGACTTTTCTTTTTATCAAAAAGAAAAACACAATTTTCTATCTTCCCAATGCTTTTTATCAATGTATATTTTTCTCTTTGCTTTTATTTTATATTCACTTCCGAGTGCAAAGTATTTAGCCGTATCGATAGAAGAACCATATTATTATGTAAATTTTGATTTGACCATACGTTCTACAAACCATATATACATATGTATGTATATTTTGAACCATTAGCCTCTACTCTTTCATCATTTACACTTATAAATACATATGTTTACTACAAATGGTCACTGTTTAAAATTAAGTTTTTAAAACCTTTTTGGTAAATTGTATTATTCAATAACGTAAGGCCTTGCATACCGACCAAGAACCAAGTTCATTATCCTAGTATTTGTTGCCACATTTGGTCTTGTACGATGTCCTTTAAAACATCATTCTTCACTACTTGAAAGGGTTGCGAAGCAATAGTTCTTATTGTTCGAAACTATTCTATATTAGTGAAAAAAGTTTCACTTAATCATAGTCCATGTGTCCTCTAAAAGGATCATTCGCTTGGTTAAAAATCAAAGAAACGTGAACCAGAAAGAAAATATAACCCCAAGTCTCCAACTCATGAATGTATGTGTATGATCATCATTACTAATACTATATCGCTACTTATATAGGCCAACTGTATGTTAGGCATGCTTTTCATATTGGCAAGCCCACCATTCTTGTCTAATGGCTACATCTAAATTGAAATCAATAAACCAAAGAAGATTACACATAAAAAAGAAAAAAAAATATTTTCCCCCTTGGCCAACCAATGTTGACGTTAATGTTCCCACAAAAGAACACTAATTGTACTCCACCCTTTCAAGTAATCAGCTTAATTTTGCCAAACCAAATCCTCCAAGTTCCCTAACAAAGTGCTTTTAAGATTCTCTCGCTTAAGTGTAGGAACTAAGAAAAGGAATAAAAAAGTGAGAAAGCTTCAATTACAAGTTACAAACGGAATGAAAAGCTTACTTGGAGCATTTTCCACACTAATCATCACATTACACTAAAAATCTTCTTCCTCTTCAATTTTTTGGCCGAATCCTCTAGGACCAGTTCTTGCTTTAACCTTCTTCTTCTTACCACCCTTCTTGGATTGAACTGCCTCTTCTTTCTCAAACTTCTCTCTCTCCCTTTTCTGCAAGAAGTCCGTCACGCCAATGTAGATAACCTGGACCAGAAAAGCAAATCCACCAACATCTACAACTTAGCTATAATACCAAATTTAGCCCAAAATCAAAACATGATTTTCACTTTCAGGCTATAATACAGCTTGGAGGAAAACTAATACTTACCCCTATTGTGACAACAGATAGAGCAACAAAGGCAATAAAGAGAAGAGCAGAAATGATGTTGGCAGTAGCATCGTCCCCGGTGGACACAATCTGCTGAGAACTCTCGAGTGGGGTGGCTTCTAATGGAGGAGTTTCCCCGGCCGTGGCATAAATTCTCCAAATTGGGTTGTTATGTTTTCTGATTTTGTGAAGTGGGTTGTGGAAAGTTTGAGTCTTTTTGGATGAGAAAGTGGTTATGGGTGAGATTAATGAGAGGGATTGTTTATGGGGTTTAAGAAATAGACAAGGTTTGTGGTGGAGTATGGAGATGAAATCTGGTGGTGATAGAGATATGGATGTGGTGGCAGCCATGGTTCATCTGCTACCACTTCACTCTTCTCTATCTCTAGATCAACTTCAGAGCCAGAGGACTTGAAGTTACTACTACTTGACCCATCCAATGGGCTATTTGGATTTCTTTCACAAAAAACTATAAGGATTTGGAAGGCCCAGATGTCCTAGGCTTCTTGGTCCAATTACAATTGGAAGAGAAAAGAAGCCCAACATGAACCAGGCTGGGCTCACAAGTTAGGGTTGCTAAAGGTGAAAATCCCTTATTTAGAGAAATTAAAAATAAAAAAAAGAGCCAAGGGGTATCTCAATGGCAATTTGAACAAAATTAGATGGGAAATTCACAAAAATTCTTAAGATTTTTTTAAAAAAATACTAAAAATACATAATACTAAAAAAGTTTATAAAAATGTGAAGGAGCATAACCGTAAATACGATTTTTTTTTTCTTTTGTATACAAAATTTATAAATTTGTAAAAATACAATTTTTTTGCAACTAAAATTTACAAGTTTGTAACTATATGTTACGTTTTTGTAAACAACATTTATAGACTAAATAAAAAAAATTGTAGTTAGAGCTGTAAATGTGGGCCGGCCCGGCCCACATTTTCGTGCCTCCGATAAATTTGGGCTAGGCCCAGCCCATATTCAATTCGTGCCGGGCCGGGGCGGCCCATTTTTGAAAGAGTAGGCCCAGCACAGTCCATGGGCCCGGCCCATGTCATGCCGTGCTCATGCCGTGTCGGGCCGGCCCACTTTCTATATTGTGAAAATTACACCTAGTACCCAATTTAAGTTAACCTCTTTAATTTTTACCCACCTTTTAAAACTCTTTGATTAATACCCAAACTATTAATGACTCTACCCATTATACAGTGGTCTAGTGGAACTGACAGTGGAATATTATTTAAAGAGGGAAGTAAATGACACGACAGAGGCAAAGATTGAGATTTTTACATTGGACTTCTGGTAGTGTTTTAAGGGTAATATGGGAAATGTGCTTAAAAAAGTGGGTAATATTCAACTAAATATTATTAGTAGCTATTTTTAGTTAACTAATCCTAAAAGTGGATATTTTTCAAGTTATCCCTTCTATATTCGCGCCCAAATTTGGGCCCACTTTTTTTTTTTTGCTAAAAAATGTGAGATGGAGAATTGAACCCTCCACCTCCTCTTTAGCCATCAATAGACTTACCACCAAACCAAATACATTTCTTTGTTTAAATTATAATTTTAGATATTTTTATATACTTTTTAACAATATTTTACACAAAATTATATCAAAGATAATTATTAGAATTTTAATACCTACTAATAAATGCTAAAAATTTAACTAAAAAATCTTAAAATAAATTAATATAATTATAAAAATATAAACATTGAGAAAAATAAGACATATATCATCATTTTAATTTATTAATTATTGACAAATAAAAATTTATTATGATTATTAATGTCAAAATATCGGGTTTTTTATCGTGTCGTGCTTTCGGCCTAGTTTGTTCATGCTTTCGTGTCGTGCCTTCGGGCTTGTCGTGCCGTGCCGTGCTAAGCCCGTGTCATGCCGTGCCTGGCCCAAGCCCATATTTTTTATTGACGTGTCTGGCCCAAGCTTATATTTTTTCGTGCTGTGTCGTGCTCGTGCCGGTTTCGTGCCGTGCTCAAAAATTCGGCCCGTATTTACAGCTCTAATTGTAGTAGACGGTTACTGAACCGTTACCAATATTTTTGTAATTTTTCTAAAATTCCCTATTTTTCAAATTTGTTTTTGAAAAATGTGTAATTTTTCCTTCACCATACTCCAAAAGTATAATTTATAATTAGCTAAAATAGTTCAATAATGGTTCATTTGGTAAAGGAATACTATTTTTTTTTTGCAGCAAGGAATATCAAAACTTAAAGGTGTTCAAATGGAAATTTTTAATTCCCATACAAAATGACATTTGTCTAATTTTCTTTTAAAGATAAATAAAGTAAAAGGAACAATTCGAAACTCTGAGGGACACATCAGACACTTTGATTTTAAACAATTTATTATTATTATTATCATTGTTTTTTTTACTAAGGAAATTTATTTATTTATATTTGGTCATGGTGAATAAGTACTAAAGGGAACTATCCTCAATGACCCTATTATCATCTACTGCTTACAATTTCTTGTTCATAAGAAAAATGGCAACGATCAAAATAGCTCACAAAATAATTATTATTTAGATAAATATCTTAATTTTAAAAAAATTAACAAACAACTCAATATAACAAATTAATATAGCGAAATTACACATTTACCTTCTTTAACCTCTTTAGCTTTAGGTAAACCCTAATATTTACTTTGAGCTTGGTACAAAATAATAACTTAAGTGATCAATAATATAAAATGGTAATTTCTCTCTAATTTAAAAAATAAAGACATTATTTTCTTTGTGCTATTATTTTTTATCATGTACTCTAATTTTTCTAAGAAAAAAGTCTAACCTTTACACTAACTTTAAAAGCCACTAATAAGATAAAGAATTAATTCAAAACTACATAAACTAAAGTTTTTTTATTAAAAATACGGCCTCTTGTAACCTTTAATCTATTCTTTATTTTCTTATGCTTTTACGGGAATAAGGTTTCAGCGCTAATCAACGAGCCTTGCCAGCGTCTCTTCCCACTTCTTTCACTTATTCTCTTTGTCCCTTTTTTGCTCATTTGCCTGTGCTTTCTCCTATGTTTTTTTGCTTATTTTTCTGCTACTTTAGTAGCTTCTTTTGTAGCTGCACAAATATAGTTTTTGAAGTAGAAAGGATTAGGATATGAGAGCATTATTTTTTTATCAAATGACAACAACAACAATAATAATAATAATAATAATAATAATAATAATAATAATAATAATAATATCAAGTAGACTATAGATTTAAGCACGAGAGAGCTAAACTCTGGTTGAAGTGTGGCCAACAACACCTACATTAGCACGAAATGAAGTAATAAATATATGTGCCATCACTCAATTGGATCGCTATATATATATATATTGGTTTCCCATATGCAAATATCATTTATTAATTAATCTATAGATTCTTCTTCACATACTATGGAAGAAGTGGATATGTTATGAAATATGTCATCATCTATATAAGTGGGTCATGATGCATACACCAGTAGTTTTGTTACTAGTTGCTTTGATCGACACATTTATTTGTGAGCATAAATTTTTTCAATATGTATATATATATACATATAAATATATGTACATTCTCATCCATGGCAAGATCATTTTGCATAGAGATGAAAACAGTTTTCCATTAAAGTTCACCAAATGCAACGCCAAAACTCCCTGATTGTTTTCTGACATTACAAGGACTTACATGATAAAATATTGGCACAACAATTTGCCCAATGCAAGCTTAGGGCAAATATGTATAGCTTAAAGCAACCTCAAATGCCATTGGGTTAAAGGAGTTACATTGAGCTTGCATTTGAAGCTGCAAAGGGTTACATGAGTTGGATAATGATGAAATTTACAAAAGAATTTTTTTAAATTTAATTTAGGTTGCATGGGGTTGCATTGGACTTGTATTTGAGGTTGTAGAGGGTTGCAAGAGTTGCATAATAATTAAATTAAGATATAAGTTTTTAAGTTGCTATGAGTTGTATTTGGTTGCATGTGCTTACATTTGAGGTTGTAGTGTGTGTATTTTTAGATTGCATTGAACTTGCATTTGAAATTGCAATAGGTTGCATGAGTTATATAAAGAATGAAATTTGCAAATGAATTTTTAAAGTTGTTTTAGGCTGCATGAGATTGCATTGAACTTGCATTTATGGTTGTATGAGTTGCATAAGGATGTAATTAACATATGAATTTTTAAGTTGACATGTGGTTGCATTCGTAATTCATTTAGATAACTCACATTAGGAGTTGCAGTGGGTTGCACTTGGACTAGCCATGTGTTGCTTTAGGTTGCATGTGGTTGCATTCGTAATTCATATGGATAACTCACATTAGGAGTTGCAGTGAGTTGCAGTGGGTTGCACTTGGACTAGCCATGTGTTGCTTTAGGTTGCATGTGGTTGCATTCGTAATTCATTTGGATAACTCGCATTAGGAGTTGCAGTGGGTTGCACTTGGACTAGCCATGGGTTGCTTTAGGTTGCATGTGGTCGCATTCGTAATTCATATGGATAACTCATATTAGGAGTTGCACTGAGTTGCAGTAGGTTGCAATTGGACTAGACATGTGTTGCTTTAGGTTGCATGTGTTGGGTTTTATGCCCTTAATAAAACCATATTTCTTATGTAACACGTTATTATTATCAATAAAAGAAGTAGAAATCGCTTTGTTTATTCAATTGCATTGTTCGCTTGTTTTATTACATGTTTATTCAATTAATACAAACATTCATAAAATCCTGAGCATATGGATAGTTACAATTATAGTGACTAGGTCACAGTGGATTATAGTTGTAATTATATGTTAAAAAAGAACGAGTCCTAGATTAGATCAGTGCATTGGATTTTCACTGATTAGGAAATCTACGATATGATCTGCTTACACATTAGGAGTGTGATGTCTTGTCCAAGGCATTGACCAAGTAGATATGATCGGATGTATTTGGTTACATCGGACTAGGACCGATATTGATTATTGATTGATAAATAAGTATCGTTGTTATCGAATCTAATCAATATCACAACGTTGACCATAGGTTAAGTCGATCTTAATTCTGAGTGATAATATTCTGCTAATTATATTATTTAAATCTTTTGACTTGTTCGTTACCAGCTTACCCTACGGTCTAGCCCATACTTACATCTTGGAGATTTAGTAATGAAATTGAGTGGGAGTATTATTCATAGATATGAAATCTATAACTTCTGTATGAGAAGTGAAAAGATGATTTCCTTAATTGCTTTGTTCAAAAGGTTAAATGATTGAGATCTCATTTCTGTGATTAAGTTCACGGAAATATCATTTATAAGGAACTTAGTGGGAGTTAAGGATAAAATACTGATGAGGGGTAAAACGGTAATTTTCACCCAGCTTGTTAGTAAGTCATCGATAGAGGATTAACTAACTGTAATGGTTATAACAATGGATAACGTATTTATGGTTTGGAAAATACGTTCTATGAATTCAAGAGTTCAATTCCAAGTCTATAGTGGAGTCACGAGGAATTAATAAGGTAGTGAAATTATTCGTAAATAAATTCACGGTAACTTATTGGAGCTTGATTTCATGGATCCATGGTCCCCGCATCACCTTTGAGTAAATCATCTAGAATGTCTCAATTAATTGATTTAATTATCAATTAAATTTTTTTTAAAGTTGACTAGGTCAATTTTAGAAAATTTATAGAGATATGAGATTTAGAGAATAAAAGAGAATCTTTGGGTAAATTTATTAATATTGATAAATTGGTGTCAATATAAATAAATAAAAATTAAATCAAGTTTCAAATTATAATTAGTTCATTTGAATAAGGATTTAGTTAATTAATTAAAATAAATAAATAAAATGTTTTGAATTTAGGCCCAATTGGGATTTAAATTCAAAATAAAAGTATTGGACCCAAGTCCATTTGTGGGAGCCCAAGGCTTTTATCTTTTTGTTTATTATTTTAATTAATTCAAAATTTAAATTTAAATAAAGCCCATTAAGTTGTCTATATAAGGAATATGATATCTAGGGTTTTTATAGTGAGTCTCAGTTGATTCATTGGGTAAGTGAAAACCTAGACACTCTAATCCTTTCTTAGCCACTTTCTCTTCTTCTTTTCTAGATCTATTTCTCATGTGTTGAGAACCAGCCCACACTAGTTCTAGATTGATCAAAGGCTTGGTGAGGAAGACTGTGTTGCTGATCTAGTTCAATCTCTTGATAATACTCTGCTACAGAAAGGAATCAAGAGTTAGAGAGATTGAAGGAATGAGTTGTTCCAGTTCCGCTGCGTATTCGTAAGTTTCTACATCATTGTGTTTATGTTAATTTACGAATCTAATGTTCATATGTATGTCGTGTTATTCTATGTTTCTATTATGTGTTTGGAAAAATAATAGGAAGCATGCATCTAGATTTAAATTTTAAGATCCTACAACATGTGGTTGCATTCGTAATTTATTTGGATAACTCACATTAGGAGTTGCAGTGAGTTACACTTGGACTAGCCATGGGTTGCTTTAAGTTGTATGTGGTTGCATTCGTAATTTATATGGATAACTCACATTAGGAGTTGCAGTGGGTTGCACTTGGACTAGACATGGGTTGCCTTAGGTTGCGTGTGGTTGCATTCGTAATTCATATGTATAACTCACATTAGGAGTTGCAGTGGGTTGCACTTGGACTAGCCATGGGTTGTTTTAGGTTGCATGTGGTTGCATTCTTAAATCATATGTATAATTCACATTAGCAGTTGCAGTGAGTTGCACTTGGACTAGCCATGAGTTGTTTTAGGTTGCATGTGGTTGCATTCGTAATTCATATATATAACTCACATTAACAGTTGCAGTGGGTTGCACTTGGACTAGCCATGGGTTGCTTAATACTTACAGACACTTAAAGACCATTTCCTTAATACTTACATATTTATAAACAAATTTATAATGTTTCTGCCAACACTACAGCTCTCTCTTTTCTTCTTCTTTTTCTCTCCTTATAATAAATCCCATCTTTGATCTGTTACTAGGCTATTACACTAAGACTTAAGTATGGATAAGTGGGAGAAAGAAACGAACCCATGAAGGAGAAGAACTCCATCTTTCTCTTCCTCTCTTCTAGACGTTATCTACCGTTCGATTGACGAATCAAAGGGTGGTGGTGATCACGAACAAGAGGAAGAGGAAGGTAGGATTGGTTATGCTACTACTACTAGAGTAGTTATGAAGAAAAAACAGAAATAAGAGAAGGAGAAAAACAATCTGAGGCGAGCTATGATGATCGAGAATTGGGTCGAGAAACAGAGCGTTCAAAGTTCTGCGCTTTCGACTTCGGCCTGGAGCTCTTCGGCCGACTCAAGCTCCAATGCTCTGTGGTCTTCCTCCGAAACAGAGTCAACCCAAAAGTGAAGCAACCCATTTCTCCAGGGGTCGTATAGCGACCTTTATTAACTCCATTTTCAATTCGGGCAACGTTAAAAAGGCCAAAATTAAGTAAAAACTTAGTATGAAAAAAGGAAAAAACTAATGAACAAAACGTAAAACTGAAAATATAAAATTAAGTAAGTAGTATTAATGATAAAAATTCTTCATAAAAGTGAGAAGCTTTTTTAGGGATAGTAAAAATGAAAAAAAAATACAAAATATAGTAACTGTGGTAATTTTCCTAATATAAAATGGTAATTTCTCTATAATTTAAAAAATAAAGACATTATTTTCTTTGTGCTATTATTTTTTATCATGTACTCTAATTTCTCTAAGAAAAAAGTCTAACCTTTACACTAACTTTAAAAGCCACTAATAAGATTAAAAAAAACAAAAAACTTTAAAAGCCACTAATCAATCCAATCTCAACTCAGTATCGAAAACAAACCACACAACTAACTCATGACTAAATTCTCATAATGATTTTCAGTAAAAAATAATAATAAATAATTTAAGAAAGAACCGACCTGGAAGTTTCGTCCGTAGATCTAGGCTCGGAAATTGATCAACTTCATCATCAACCGTCCAACCATTGACGGGGGCAACGGCACGTTGTGTCGTCCAAGCTTGTCCACGTCTTTCCGTACCAGCTGTGCACCAATATTCTCTCCTTCTATTGGCTCAAATAATGTTAAACAAAGCAAACAGACACTAATTAATTACAATTTATACGGGGCCAGAGTCGGTGATTAATAATTTACAACTAAAATTACTAAACAACCCTATAAAGCGAATAGGCGTTGCTTACTTGGCCACGTAAAGAGGGCTTGACTTCGTTCTAGTCACAAGGTTATTTTCGGTAAATTTGGAGGCCTTATCTGAATGACGAATTAGGATAAAATAATCGGCGTGTTTGATTACGTGTCCAATAAGTGTAGCGAGTACAATTGCGAAAGTTGGAGTGGCGAGTAGGTTAGAGATTAAAAAAGTGAAAATAGATATTTAGAAGATCAAAAATATCTGGCTAAGTCGTCCACGTTGGCACAATCTCTAGACCGAGGTGGAATGAGATATTGCACTTTTTCACAAAGCGTAATTAGAAAATTATTACTGAGTTTCTCTCTAATTTTCTTTTCTCCCAAACACACCGCTTAATCCCCCGAATCTCACGAAAATATCTTTAAAAACTCTGAAACTCGTTACTTGTCATCTTCGAGTTCTTCTTCTTAGTCCGACCCTCCAGGTTTTCCTCTGGTTCGATCTGATTCCGAACTTGACTCTGAAACCCTAAACCAAATCTCAATACTCTCTTATATAATAAATTGATTTAATAGAAAAATTGAAACGGTGACGAACAGAAGAAGTTATCTTGGGTTTTTGATATGGGTGAGGAGGTGAGGATGGGTGATTACGAAGGCGGTACAGATGATGGTGGTGCTGATGAAGAGCGGGTACTGGAATGGGAGACTGGGTTACCGAGCGTGGACGATCTAACGCCTTTGTCGCAGCCGTTGATCCCGCCGGAGCTGGCGTCAGCGTTTAGTATTTCACCGGTGCAGTATAGGTCGCTGGTCGATGTCAATCGCGCGTCGAGGGATACGTTATCTTCTCTTCGGGGTATGCAATCGCAGGCTTTCTCTTCGAATAATTTCAAGTCATTCGGTGATAGCCCTGACTCCATGGTAGTTGAGAACGACGAGAACGAGAACGAGAACGATGATGATGATAATCGGGATGGGTCTGGATCTGATTCTCGGAAATCTAGAAAAATTGACTGTGTCGAGGAGGCTGATTTTGCTCTCCCAACTGACAATCCGACCGATGACCCTTCAGCTCGGACCCTCAAGAGGCCTCGCCTTGTATGGACTCCTCAGCTTCATAAACGGTTCGTCGATGTCGTGGCACATCTGGGTATCAAGAACGCGGTTCCTAAGACCATTATGCAATTGATGAACGTGGAGGGCTTGACCCGCGAGAACGTGGCTAGCCATTTGCAGAAGTACCGGCTATACTTGAAGAGGATGCAGGGTTTATCGAACGATGATCCGTCGTCTTCTGACCAGCTCTTTTCGTCCACACCGGTACCGCAGAGCTTTAACGAATCCGGCGGGAGCGGTCACTCACATGGAAACGGGCACTTGCCGGTACCGATGCCGATTCCGTACCAGTCGATGATGTCTATGCCGGTTTTAGGAATGGCTCACGGTGGCCATGGACATATGGGCATTCCCGTTGGGGCTCCCAATGGTGCCGTGGGTTACCATGGGTTCGAGTCGCATCATCCGTACAGCATGATGCAGCAGCGAGATTGGTCTGGAAATAAGTATGGTTCGGTGGTAACTTACCCACATGTGGCTCCAAATGAGAAATAAAACTCTTTATACATTATTGACACCATAATCTGAGGTGAGTTGGTTTCCCCTTGTCATTATAGTAGTCTGATATTGCCATTTTGTGTACTTGATTGTGTATACATACATAATACATAATGGACTGAGTTTGATTTTGGGAACCAAAATCAGCCTCTCGCATGATTATTTATTTTTCATCTAATATGTGATCAAGATTATGCTTTATGAACTGAACTATTCGGTATGATTGCTTAAAATGTTGGTAGCTGGCTTCTAAAGGTTATGTCGGGTTGCAGGCTTTTTTAAACTGGTTTTATCCCACAGCATTGCTGTTTGGGAGCTATAGAAGTTTCAATCTCCTGTCTTGTTGTTCATACCGTATCTGCATCTATTTGTACTTTTACCCTTTGTAGGATAAGTTTTTCAATCTCCTGTCTTGTTCTATTTGTATTTTTACCCTTTATAGGACAAGTTTTTCTACTATTGCATGTATGTGCAGTGGTATTTAGATGAAAATGCGTTATGATTTAGCAGTAAAGGAATTACCTTTTTAAAAGCCCATTTTTAACTAGGTCAATCATTAGCTTTTGGGGGTTCCCACACTTGCTGTTCGCCTTTAATGACGAAGCTTTCTGCTGAAGGCTGCATACGAATTTCAGATGATTGATGATATGTTTTTGTCTTGATTCAGAAGTTGAGCAAGTTGGTTGAAGTTAATTCTTGGAGCTCAACTAGTAAGGTTGCTAGATTGCTAATCCTGAACTTGACAAGCATGGGAAGGGAAGGGTTCTTAGGTACTACATGAAGACACTAGAGGCATAGTCGATATGATATGGGATTACGATCCATCCTTCCATACATACATATATATCAATATACTATATAAATTCTTTATAATGCAGGAGATTCACGGAGTAGTACTTCTAGTCCTCATGTTGACAGCACGTCACTAGGTCTATATTAAACTTGTTTATCAATTGATAAGTGTCATTCTCTTTTCTATTAATCAATGTATTAAACCTTCTTTCTCAGCAGCAAAGCAAATAAAAACTAAGCAAAAGTGTCAGCTGTTCTACCTTGCTGAGTTGAATGCCTTTATCAACTTGTAGCCTCTTGTCATGTACGAAATTCTTTTCAATTATATATACGTGCAAATTAGCTGATTATACTATCACTTGCCTCTCTTTTGTTGACCTGTTATGAGTTTCTGCTTTCATTGATGGTACTCTGAATTGTGATTTATATAATTCCTAGTACATTTACTAAAGATCTTATAAGAGAATAGTATAAAAATCAACATGCATATGTTCCTTCCTATGATCTTTTTATTAATCTAAAATAAACATTGTTGAATGCACTTTCGGACCATCTTTGTAAAATTTTCAGTTCTTGAGGAACTTCCTAAAAGAAGCTTTTACATTATATTGATTCAGCTGCTCCCTGATGTGGTTGTTGGAAAACTTGTAGAATCTTTGACCGCTCCCATTGTGTATAATCGAGAATCTTTTTCAAAATTTTCATTTTTCACTTGTCCAAAGATTTCAAATGTATACTATACATATATATATATTTATATATAGAATACTGAAGGGTGTGCTTGTGATGTGGGTATATGTATTGATCTAAATTGACTGGTATCACTGCTCTTTTTCTGCTCGAAGCATGTGGAACTTGGGTGAACAAAGCCAATTCAGTGAATAATTCTGAGGGTTCCCTACAGTGTTTTCTTGTATTTTGCATTGAAGGTCTACAGATTCTTAAGCAAAATGGCATTGCATTTTTTATCATGCTTTCCCTCTGCCTCTGATGGTGGGTTGATAAAATCATCATGATATGGTAGTGAAACAATTTCATTTCATTGAAATACCGAGTTCAGAAAGAATAAAGAAATCTTTTGCTGGTGATTCTGGGTTTTGGAACATTTTCCAAAATATGTTCTTAATTTTAGTTAGGAACCACACTTCAGATAACTGTTAGTGTAACCACTACAAGTACATCACAAGGAGACTAGAAAGTAACTGGGGCTAGATATAGAAGAATTATAGAACATCGATGAATGGAGAACTTCGAAAATGATTCCTCGTCATGAACTTTTACTGGAGCTCTTCCCTTGATCACATTTTTTACCTGTGGATTGTTGTTGGGGGTTTTCAATTGCTAAACTTGAGTGAATGTTGAGTATGGAGGGTGAGTGAACTATTTGAAAGCTGAGTTTAGATCCATGTGTTTTTTTTCAAGTGTTTGAGTAGGTTGTGTGCTTTCTTAAGACTTCTGAATTAATGTCGTGTGCATGTCGCTTGCAGATGCTTATTGTTCCACATTATTCCGGTGGGCAGGTCATTCAAGTCCGTGAGCCCTCTACAATGTTAGTTAATCCTGAATTGCTGATATACACATAGATGTAGTGCAGCTGTAACTGTATTTATGTGATACGTGATGTTTATTGAAATAATTACCATTGTATTTTTGTTTTGTTTTCGAATTGTGATTATGTCATTATTTTTAATGGTCTTAACTTGCTAGATGTGTTTGAAGAAGATTTCAAACTGAAGCTTAGTTGAAAAAAAAACAGGTGCTGAACTGATTTTGTACGAGCTTTGACTGTTACAAGATCGGCATGCTACTTTTCTGCTTAAAATGTGTTGATGATGTTGGTCGGTTAAAAGTTCCGGTGGATATTTGGTTTAGCATTTATTGCTTCTAAACAATGTATTTTTCACTCGAAGCAATAAAGGAATGGACGAGACTTTAATATTGTGTTACAAAATCATCTTAAAATTGTGTGATAAAATGACCTTCATGAATAAGAACCAAGAATGACTCGACTATCGTATATCGAAATACTACATGGAATAATTCTGTACTAATTACATGTCAGGTCTCTATCCAACTGCAGCCGGGAAATTTTCTAAGCTGTTTTCTATTCATAGTCTTCTTCAACCTTGCTACATTTCCCCAGATACCTGCATCAGCATATAGATTTGACAACAGTAGTTGGTTTCCTGCACTCTCAGGCTCTAGCTCCCTCAAATGCTTAGCTGCTATTTCAGCAATATCTATATTCCCATAGTTCCTACAAGCCCCTAGTAATGCTCCCCATACAAACAAATCTGGCTCAATTGGCATTGCCTTGACCATATCATAAGCTTCAGTGAGTTTTCCTGCTCGACCGAGAAGATCAACAATGCAAGCATAATGCTCGAGTCTTGGATTGATTTTGTACTCTTTTTGCATCAAGTGGAACAGACTTTGTCCAAGATCAACCATGCCCATATGGCTACAAGCAGTGAGAACTGCAGTGAAGGTCAGGTGATCAAGTTTCTTCTCGTCTTCCTCCATCATCTGCTTGAAAAGCTCAATTGCTTCACTACAGAATCCATTATTGGCGTACCCGAAAATCATTGAGTTCCAAGTCACTGTGTTTCTTTCAGTCATCTTGAAGAACAATGCCCTGGCTTCATGTATGAATCCACATTTAGCATACATGTCAACTAAAGCACTTCTCACGAATATATTATCTTCAACTCCAATCACCATTGCATAACCATGAATCTCCTTCCCGCGCACAACGTTTGCCACAACCGAACAAGCAGACAAGAGACTACTCATAGTAGCTGACGTTGGACGTAACCCATGATCCAACATCTCCTTGAAAGTATCAAAGGCTTCATCATTTCGAAAATTCTTCACCAATCCAGATATAATTGAAGTCCAAGATACAACATCAGGTTCAATCCCTTGATCAACCATCTTCTTAAAAAGTTGGGAAACCATTACTTCATCACCCTTTTGAGAAAATCCAGCTACCAAAGTATTCCAAGTTACTATATTAGGCCTTACTGCTCCTTCTACTTGCATTTTCTCAACCAAATCTAACGCTTGTTCAGGTAATCCATGTTGAGCATAGCCCGAAACAAGAGCATTAAACGCCACCAAATCTTTTTCCACCATGGTATCGAAAACCCCACGTGCTTTCTCTACTTGTCCAGTCTTCGAGTACATATCAATGAGTGAACTATTGACAAAAATGTCATAATAAAACGAGTGTTTGAGTATCACAGCGTGTAGTTTCTCGCCTGTTCGTGAATCGGAGAGGTGACCGCAGGCCTTGAGTACGCTGGGAACGACAAATATGTTAGGCTTAATACCCATATATTGCATTTCGTTGTACACATCGAGTGCTTGTTGATGAAACCCATATCGAGCATATGCCCCGATAAGGACGATATACCGGCGAATATTTGTTTCAGGAATTTTGTCGAACACTTTCCGGGCATTGTTTAGTTTGCCACAAATAACATAAAATGCTATAAGCTTAGAAGCGAGATGGGTCCGACGGGCCAACCCGTTGATAATCAAGTGAGAGTGGAGCACTCTTCCTGAGTTCAAGTGTCGATCAGGACCGTAGATTTCGATGACCTTCGCATATGTATCAGCTGATGTCTGAAACAATTTACGGTGGATGAAGGGATTGCTCTGACGGGTTACGAGTACTGCTTGCCCTCTGATGCAACGGCGCATTGCGTAAGCAGTTTCCGGCGGTGAAAACAAAAAAGAACCCACGCTAGAATTCTGTCAGAACAAAAAAGAACTCATTTTGGCTTATTTTGACATAAAAGCGGGACCCGCATCCATCTCAGAGATGGGACAATCAGAACCACTCATTAAAATCACCATATCAAGGATCATGGACTAGAATCAACCAATCTTGGCCGAGTCAGATTCACTGTGCTGTAATACCTTTACGCCCACGAGTTGTTACCGTCCCTATACTCTATCGAAGGCTTGAGGCTAGCAAAAGCTTAAACACGGGGAATTAGTGAAGCTGAAGGAGCCAACACCAACTTCCGAGTCTTCAAAGTTCAAAACCTCAAGTCTGCACATGCCTCAACGGCACCACCGAGGCTAGGCTATGAGTTTATATAAAATGTTATCGTAGATTTTTTCATGGACATGTGTGGGTTGGCTTCGCCGCCTCTAACGCCGGACCGTACAACCCTCTGTTTTTTCAACGGGTTCTGTCAAATTTCTCATCGATTTTCCTTGTCTTACTTGCGAAATCCTGCGATATCTTCATTGCCCACTTGCAGACACAGCTCAATTGGTGGCCTGAACGTGTTTTTATCAGCTGGTTTGTCCTCCACACCGGGTTTCTGGGATTTGAAAAGGAGAAGGAGAAGGGGATGGTGCGTTGCAAGAGCGAGTCGTAGAGAATCTCCTTATGAAGTTTTAGGTGTGTCCCCATCTGCGTCTAGCGATGAAATCAAAAGGGCTTATCGGAAACTAGCTCTCAAGTTTCATCCTGATGTGAATAAGGAGGTAACTACAGCTGTAGAACGCGACTCAATATCGTTATTACAGGATTTGGTGCTCTGGTCAAATGATTTTGCATTGTTTCTTTTATGCTTTGGTTAGCTTTTCTTGTACTTTTGCGAAAGAGTGCACTTATTTGGTGCGTGATACTTCGTTTTATTGGGATTGGGACTCTTTTTGCTAAGACAGAGAGAGTATCTAATTAAGTTAGGTTCTTTCTTTTGTTTATTCAGTTTCAGCATTATGTACCTTCCATTTGAGTGTGGAATTACCTCTATGTTTAGTCTCATTTGTCTAAAATGAGTCTTTTCACAGGCTAATGCGCAGGAGAGATTCATGAGAATTAAACACGCCTACAACACATTGCTGAGCTCAGAATCACGTAGGAAATATGATTATGGGAACCGTGATTCTGGGTTTTCCTATTCTTCAGCTCAAAGAAGTAGAGTTTCACAAGATGAAGAAGAGTTCTATGGCTTTGGTAAGAACTAATATTTCCATCAATTTCATGTGTATAAATATGTTTATTTATTGCTTATAGCTTTAAGAATTATGCTCATGTTCAATATATCTGTATGCCAACCCTGTTTCAAATATGGGGTTTCATCTAGGCATGCCTTGAAAGTCTGCCCAAAATCCAAATAACAATCAAAACAAAGCTTGATGACCTGCTGTCGATATCCTCTTTTTCATAGTTAATCTTTACAAGTATTTATTAACAACACCTTCATGATGCAGGTAATTTTTTGAGAGATGTTCAAATATCAATAGGTAGATTTGTCTACTTCACGAGGCCATCATCCCACTAGCCATGAACTTATTACGTTCTTTTACATCTTACGGAAGATATTGTTTTGCCCATTTATGTTGAGAACTTGAGAGTAATGTAAGTCTCGTTGGTGTTACAGAGGATTTATTCAAAGATCTTCAAGAAGAATTCAAGAACTGGGAAGCTACTGCCGCAAAAGGAAAGCCAAAGAGTCTTTGGGAGGAATTAGCGGTAAGATTTTTTTTACTTGGACATGAAAACTATAGTGAGTTAGACGTGGGAGACCTCACCTATAATATGTGAGTCTACACTTTGCAGGAAATTGGAGAAGAATTTGTAGAATTTCTTGAGAAGGAACTCAACATATCGGACGATGAGGCCGAAAGTGATAACTACAATGGAGGGTCTCAGAAAGGCAACCATTCCAGAAGTTCTGGGAAAGAGAAAATGGAAGGTGACATTCGAAATGAGGCAGGAAAAGGGAGCAGCATTGAGGACAACATTGATGAGATAGAAGCTACCCTTGCCCAGTTAAAAAAAGAATTGGGTTTGTAGAGTTTTAGGATTTGATTACTTGCCACTTTATAACATCCAAAAGGAAAGTGAATTCTCAGCTCTAAACACAGGCAAGCGACTGCCAAAAATAATCTCCTAATGCTATAAATTGATCGCTATTTTGGCCATAATAGACAGAAACCATTACTACATAGCCAATGTATAGTTCCGTTTATTTGGTTGATTATTGTAGCAAGTTCTTAGGAATGCTATAAATTTATGTGAAAATTTCTTTTCTGAATTGACATTGAGAAACTGTTACAAGCCATTCAGCCGTCTGCCATGGGGCCAATAATCTTCTAGAACAACAATTGTCTCAAACAAATAATATAAAGTATTGGCCTGATAAATATTATAATTACAGCAAAACTATAAAGTAAATTTCTCATTCCATTTGAATCATGTCTAGTGCAAACCAACACTAATAAATTTAACTCAAATACTGTCGGACGGTCTTTGCTCTTTTTCTTTAATAAAATCCTAGAGGAACGCAATGTAATCGATCAAATAAAAAAGACTAAATCTAATCACATCTCAAAATCTCTCCCCAAATCGGAAAAATAAAGCGCCGGTGCCTGAGTTATGATCAATAGCATACTCAGCTCTCACTAAACCTAGTTTCGCGCCAACACCATATGATGATCCTTTACCCATTCTCCTGTATACTTCTGTGGGGTTCCCCTTGACATCCTTGGAACTTCCAAGATCATTGCCATGTTCGGCAAAAGCATATACATGTGTACCTCTCACTGGAATCCTCAGCTCAGCTGCAAGCTGTAATCAGCAAAAATAGAAATGAAACAATCAGGTTTGTGATCCTCTCACTCTCCCAATTTTAAAGTAAAAGATTATCATAGTAAGATTGTGATTATGACTAATGCTTGTCTTGACTCTAAGTAGCTCCTACCTCAAGGATGTTTCTTGCCGCGCCTATCTCACCCATGTTATAACCTCTCACAGAATAGGGGCCGCCAAGGGTGAAAGCATCATAACTTGGAAGGTCACCAACACAGCCACCATAGTGCCCATGAAGTACAAGCACAGGTGGGGGTGGTTTACCAGCACCTTCCTCCACTTGTTTCAGCTGGAAAAATCGAGTGAGTGTCAACTGGTGACGGTTAAAGAATGGAAAATTGCTACCAACGCCGAGACCTTGGTCCACCTACACATTGAATAGATTATGCAAGTTAGAATTTATGAAGATCAAACAAACTGGGACAAAACATATACATCTGATTCTAAGTAATGCAGAATTTAGACAC
The DNA here is from genome assembly GCF_963169125.1 of Humulus lupulus. Taxonomy (NCBI): domain Eukaryota; kingdom Viridiplantae; phylum Streptophyta; class Magnoliopsida; order Rosales; family Cannabaceae; genus Humulus; species Humulus lupulus. The sequence continues at coordinate 33,507,292 of NC_084799.1, forward strand.
TCTTAGGTTTACTAACCTTAAAACCAAGATACAGAATAAAAGCATACCTTAAATGCAGGTCGAGTGTGCACTATGCAGCAAAATAAAGTATACAGCAAGAGCTAAAAATTCTTTGTATGATCAAAACTTACAAGCTCGGCTGGTTTGGTATAATTTTTACTTTTATACAGTAAAAAAAGAAAAGTTGAAGTGTTTTCTAGTTATTATTTGGAAATTTTAATTTAATCTTTTCAAATAACAAAAAAATATTTAATATAGATTTTTATTAATTGCCATAAAAATAAAATAAGAAATTTATTATTGGAATATGAATAAAATAAAAATTATAAATTTCATTATAACTCAAAAAAAAAAAAAAACCTTCCCTTATATTTCAAAAAAGCTTGGAGAAGTAGATATATACTTGCTTAAAAAGAACTTTTAAACACAAAGTACCTTTTAATGTTTATCCAAAAACTCTCAAAAGAACTTTAAAAGCCATGACAAACAGGCTCATGATATAACTATAAACAATAGGCAGCTTTCTTCTTTAATAAACTTACTGCTGTTCTTATACTTGGTAATGAGCAAGCGACCTTGAATCTATTCCAACATTACCAATTCCACAGTTCTATAGCATATTCAAATCATATAATGGAAAGCACCACAATATATTATGAGCAAATGGCCCTCACCTGAAATACATTTCTCTGACCAACAATGGCACCATTTACAAACTTGGTATTATCACGCGTAATATTTGCCTGCAAAAAGGCCATTCGATCAATGCCAGTGCCGCTGAGGGTTGTTGGAGGTCCATCTACACCGATTCCTCCACTGGGCAAAACCCTTTGTCCATTTGGACAGATATGACTACTTTCATCACGAGTTGTAATCTCTTCCATTACAAGTCCATAAGTGAATTTGCTTTGACGGGTAAAATTCTGCTAGGCAGGTAGCCAAATAAGTATAACAACTTTAAAACCAAATGGAGTCTGAGAAAAGAAACTAACAATGATACCTCTGTGATATTAGCCTTTACACCAGCTCGATCAACCCAAATAGGGGGAACTTCATCCACTCCAGGCCCACCAGTAAAGACTGGACTTAATTTTCGACTGTTAAAACAGCTCACACGTAGAGTTCGGTTGCGTGGATTATAAACACCATCTAAATACGGATGAACGTATTCAAGCTTGAAAGCAAGATCATCCTGGGGAAACATTAACATGCAAAGTTATTAACGACACATTCTCATAGCAGACAATAGTGGAACACTTGTCATCATACAATATAAAAGACAGAAGATGTGAACTAAGATCACCTGAGGATTGACAAAGTTGCTGGTAGTTACAGAACCAAGAATAGACCTATTAAGCCCTTTGATATTCCGATGTTCGAATGTAACAGTTCCACCAGGCTGCAGTGAAGCCTAAAACACCCAAGATACATAAACAAAATTTTCAATATTGAAACCTTAAAAGATACAAGGCTAATAAAAGCATTTCAGACACTTACTAAAGTGGGGTAGCCTCCACGCCCAGGGACAATACTCCATTCTGTACTGACTTCAGCAGTCTTCTGTTCAAGTTCTTTAAGCTTAATTTCCACGATTATGCCTCCATCAACTTTCTCATCAGGTCGTGGGTTCACTTCAATATTTGAAAACAAAGCTAGAGAGTTTATGTTCCTCAAAGCTTGCTTTCCTGCTTCTATGTTAAAAACATAGCTTGGTCGAAGCTACACATTAAAATAAAAGCAATCAATTCAACCCATAGAAAAGCTAGTCACTTGACATTAACCGCATCTAACACCAATTTACACGAAATCAATAAATTAATCAACCAACTAAAGCTCATTTATAAACCCAAAAACAAATAGCTGTTACAAAAGATGAAACATTTCTACAATGTATGATATATAAACCTGTCTAGGCAATTCCCTCTTCACCACAGGGATTTGAGTGTTCCCTTCAACGACATTACCAAGCTTGTCCTGGAATTGTATGACCAGCTGGGTGATGTCCCCTTCAACCACCTCACAAACAACCTCTTTGGTATTTAAATTTCCAAAATTGACGACCTGGGCACACGCATACCCTTCATCATGGTACCATTTTTGGACTCGGTCCCGGATCCTCTGCAGAAGCCTCGCACTGACCTTACCCTGGTCCCTCAGCATCTGAAGCACTTCATTGTACACTGGCATCGGCAGCAAACACGGCCTAGCCCTCTCAATTCTCCGCTTGTAATCCTTTTCCTGGTTCTTAAAGTACTCCAGCTTCTCCTTCTCAGTCATATCCGGGTCCATTTCAATGGGTTTCGTCTGCGGCAACAAACCCACATTGATACACCGGAACTTGTCCGCAGACTGCCAGGTACTCTCGGTGAACGATATCGTCACGCCGAGACTCCCATCAGGATTGGTTTTTCCTTCCATATCAACCTTCTCGAACATCCCACAAGTCGCCAAGGTCTCAAGCTCCTTCTGAAGCTGAGCCTTTGTATAAACACCGCCCGGCCTCAACGAAACCATCTCGAAAAACGAATCTTCAGGACCTACGATGACCCCTCTCCGGCGATCCAAGAAGAAAATATCAGAAACTCTATATTTCTTAAACCCGCTAAGCTTATTAAGCTGCACAACAATGTTGGCAGGCAGACCGTGAGAATCCCACTCCTGGTTCTGCGATTCGTCGGCCATAGCAACCGGGGCAAAGAACCTTCTCCAAAACGAGCCTCCACCATCACCTCCGCCACCTCCACCGCCGGACCCATTTCCGCCAACCCCACCGCCGCCACCATTGCCACTGAATAAAAAGGAGCGGAGGTTGAAGACGACGACGATGGCAGAGGAAGCAGCAATAACCTTGGGGAGACTCTTGAGAATGGGAGCAAGGGAATCAAGTTTCAAGGGTTCAGGGTTTTGGGAAGAGGAAGAGGAGAAGGAACAAGAAAGCTGACCCTTTTTAGAAGAGGAGCGTGTGGGGACGACGAAGGTGGCGGGGGGAATAGGTAATTGTGGGCGAGAGGTGAAGGAAGAAGGGAGCCTGGTCGGAGTACGGAGGTGGGCCGGTGCCGCAGTGAAGACCGGCATTGTAGCTTCGGAGGGGATAAGGGAAGGGGTTGTTGGGTTGCGAAGCTAAGCAAAGTAAGCCTCTATTCGACAATACTCTCTCTTTATACAGAAGAAAAGGGTTCACAGGCCTTTTAAGTTTTAAGGGGTTCTTTTGCCAAAATTCAAGGGCGAGATCCACAATGTTTGTCTAATTTTTATTTATTTATATTTTTAATTAATTTACTCCTAACTTATTATTTTTTTCTTTAATTATCTTTTTTACTTGAGAACCAAGTAAGATCTTTATTAAGAACTAATAGAGTAGTTGTATACACTTTATTTTATTTGTTTACTTTTTTTATTTATATTTATATATATTACTATGTAAGTTGAATTCCGTAATTTTAAAATTATAAATATTATTTATAATTTTAATAAAAATTGGTTTAATGTTTTTAAATATATATATAATAAAATAAATTATAATTTTATAGTATATATAAATATTTATATTAATAATTTTTATATATATATATGAATACTAAACACAAGGTTGACATAAATATACATTTACATGGTTACATGACATATATATAAAATACAATAATATTTAAAAAGAAATTAATAATAGAAATAAAATAAGAATAAAAAAAGTCATAGTGTACGTAGACAGAAATATACATGCATCAACTATTTTTAGTTTCTTATGTATCTCACAATACTCCAATCACTTGTTAAAAAACAAACTATCACACAAATTTATAAGGTACAAAATTGTTGTATGTCTTTATTATTTTTAAATAAATATGATTTAATTATTTAAATTATCATAAAATATCTTAAAGATATTATTTTTCAATTAATTAATTTATTTTTGTTTAAGTTTATGTTTGTTCTAATTTTTGAATTTGACATTGATGACAAAATTATATATTATATATTTAATATAATAATAAGTTTAAGTTTAATTAAATTTTATTTAAGTTATTAAATATATGGTTTTATTATTTTTAAATAATTATCATTGTAAAATATTTCAAAAATATTTTATTTTAATTTGTTTAATGATTTATTTATTTAAGTTTAAATCATATTTACAATCTACAATAAAATATAAAAATATTATATTAAATATAAGAATATTATGTTAAACTTAACATAAAAAAAAAATATATATCATTAAAACAAAAAAAATAAAATTTATCTGAACAATTATTATATAGAAGAGATATTACATTTATAGAATAGTTTTTATAAGATTGGTCTATTGGCACTTTTTTCCACCCCTCACTCTTTTTAATTTATAGATTATTACCAAATATATTATTTATTTTAGCACAGTTCCATTAATATATTTAGTCACTCGATTTTTACAATCATAACTTTACGAATGATTCAAATAAAAAAATTGGTTTTAAATTATTTATGTGTATTTATTTTTATTTTGGAGTTAAAAATTAAAATTAAAAGTTTTCTATTTTTTATTCTGAATTTTTTTTCAATTGAGAGTCATATATATTTTAATACAACAAATTATAAGGATAGAGAAAAATTTTATAAAAGAAAACTTTGTATTAACAAAATTTTAAAATGTGATTTAAAATGCTGCAAAAAAAATTGTGATTTAAAAAAAATATATATGAGGAGTACATTTAGAAAAAAAATATAGCAATTAAAAAAAATGTATAGAACCCCATTTTTATACTATAAGTGAGCAACAATAGATTTAAATATTTTAATATGTTGTTATTAGTGAGTAATTAAAACTAAAATTAATTATTAGGAAAAGTAAGTATATTTTGTTTTGAACTTTGAAAATACATTTAAATATGTTGTTATTAATGAATAATTAAAACTCTTAACAAAAAAAAGCTAAAATTAATTATTAGGAAAAGGAAAATGAATGAGTATGGTGATTCAAGGGTCAATAATAGGAGTGCACACAGGTCGGATTTTCGGGTTTCGGGTTCATCGGGTTCGGATTTTACGAGTTTCGGGTTAAGAAAAATGGTACCGAAACTGATCCGAAATTTTCGGGTTTCGGGTTTTATTCGGGTTCGGTTTCAGGTTTTATTCGAGTTGGGCTGAAAAGCCAAATTTTGCAAAAATACCATTTTTTTCGGATTTTGGGTTGGGCTTGGGCAATTGGGTTTTGGGCCGAAAAGCCAAATTTTGCAAAAATACTATTTTTTACACTTTTTTCAAAAATACAATTTTTTCAAATTTCGGGTTTGAACCCAAACTCGAGTTTAACAAATTTCAAACCCGAACTCGACCCGACTTTTTTGGGTTCGGGTCGGATTTAACCCGAATCCGACGAATTTTCCCAAAAAACAAGTTTTCGAGTTGCGGGTCGGGCAGGTTTGCGGGTTTTCGGGTCAAATGTTCACCCCTAGTCAATAATTTGAAAGGAAAATAAAAAGTATGAAATTGATGAAAAAAAAAACCAAAATATTTGTTGCAAATTTTTTATTCTATGAGAGTAATAATGACATTTCGACGGTAAACAAAAAGCGAAAAAGATATCAATAATATTAATATATATTAGTAAAATTGCATTTCGAGGATAATTGAAGGGCTAATAAAAAGGAAATTTCATGTTATATACACAATAACTTAGTGAAATTTTTTAATATGTCAACATAAGTTACTTTCCCAAATATATAACAATTTTAATTTTTTAGACAAAAATACATCTAACATTCAAATACCCATTTTCTCTCTCAATCCAAACTTTCTCTCTCAAACATCTCTTATTCTCTCATTCTCTCTAACATTCTAATTTTGTAGATCTCGGAAAAATACCAAAATTTAAAAAAAAAAATCTGAAATCAACATTTGAGTGAAAAAATATGAACCTCCAAAGTTTTTGTCAAATTTCAGTGCTGAGCATCGAAATTGCATCGAAAAAACATCGTTTTGGACAAAATCAAGTTTTCATGATTGCATCGAAACTTCATCAATGCACCATCAATTTTACATCGAAATACTATCGATTTGACATCGAAACACTATCAATTTTGCATCGAAAAATCATCGTTTTGCCCAAAAAACAAGTTTTTATGATTGCATCACAAGAGCATCAAAATACCATCGATTTTGCATCGAAATTGCATCAAAACACCATCAAAAAAGCATTTAAATTGCATCAAAACGATCTATTTTCAATGCAAAATCGATGCTCTTGCGATGCAATCATGAAACTTATTTTTGGCAAAAACAATACTTTTTCGATGCAAAATTGATGGTGTTTTCGATGTTTTTGCGATGCAAATATAAAAACTTGTTTTTTGCCAAAACGATGCTTTTTCGATGCAAAATCGATGGTGTTTCGATGCAAAATTGATGGTGCATCGATGTTGTTACAATGCAATCATGAAAACTTTATTTTTGACAAAAACGATGTTTTTTCAATGCAAAATCGATGGTGTTTCGATGCAATCATAAATTTTTTATTTTTTTTTGCCAAAACGATGTTTTTTCGATGCAAAATCGATGATGTTTCGATGTAAAATCGATGGTATTTCAATGCTGTTGCGATACAATCATGAAAACTTGATTTTTGGCCAAAGAGATATTTTTTTGATGCAATTTCGATACAAAATCGATGTTCTGTACTGAAATTTAACGAAAACTTTGGAAATTCATATTTTTTCACTCAAATATCTATTTTAAATTTTAGTATTTTTTCAAGATCTATAAGATTAAAATGAGAGAGAGTGAGTGAGAATGTAAGAGAATGAAATATGTTAGAGAGAAAGTTTTGTTTGAGAAAGAAAATAAGTGTTAGAATGTTAAGAAATTTTTTATCTAAAAAATTAAAATTGTGGGATGATAAGGTTGGTATATTAAAAAATTTCCCTAACATCAAATTTCCTTAATGAAATTACGAATATGCATGAGACACACGTGACTTTTTGTCTCTCTAGAATGAAAGTTGAAGACAGTGATGGAAGGGTTTAAATGAGAATAAAATCAGCAATTGAGGCTGAAATAAAAATGTTCTGAACTTTATGGGTCAAAATGAGAATATCGGGGAAGAAAGATATATAATGGAAGTTTATTACTCATAATTTTGTGAAGCTAGCTAACTGAAACGAAGAAGAAGATGGTAAAAATATGCGAATGGGCTTGGTATTGCCTGCAGAACAACTGAGGTGTGTCATAGCGAAAACTACAAAGGCAGCTAATCTCGTAGTATTACGCGCTTTTACCACACAACACGAACACCATTGCAGTGGCATTGATGATGGTGATGAGAAGCTCTTATATCACTCGCTACAACATGGGTATTCGCCTAACCCTCAATCACTTGCAAAACTTATATCTCTTTCTGCAAAAATGGCGTCTCTTGGTATGGGGATTCAGATTCATGCAGCCATTTTCAAGATGGGTTTTTGCTCTAATGTGTACATTGGCAGTGCTCTTGTTGATATGTATGGAAAATGTGGCACAATGTCCGATGCCCAGAAATGTTTTGATGAAATGCCTGATAAAAATGTAGTAACTTGGAATTCCTTGGTTTCTGGTTATTTGCAGGTTGATTGTCCGAAAAAGGCTATTGGGCTCTTTCTAAAGATGTTAAAGGAAGGGATTACACCTACCCCATTTAGTCTGTCGAGTGCTTTAGTGGGATGCTCACAGTTAGGTGCTGAATAGCTTGGAGCTCAGGTGCATTGTTTGAACCTGAAAATGGGGTCTTGCTATAGTGTTGTTGTGGGAACAGGGTTGATTGATATGTACTCAAGTTGTTGGAATATTGATGATTCAAGGGGGGTGTTTGATGAAATGCTGTACAAGAATGTTATTACATGGACTTCCATGGTTACTGGTTATGCGCAGAATGAACAACCGGATAAAGCAATGATCTTGATGAGAGAAATGTTGTGTCTGGATCTTAAACCAACTTGTGTTGCTTATAATAGTTTGATGTGTTCATTTTCTTGCCCAGACTATTGGAATCATTGCAGGCAAATCCACTGCCAGATTATTAAGGTTGGTTTTGAGTTTAATGGATACATAGTAGTTACCCTGATGACCACATACTCCAAATGTAACAATAGTTTGGAGGACTTTGAGAAGCTTTGTTTATGTGTGACAAGGTGGGATAATATCTCATGGAATGCAGTGATTGCTGGTTTTTCTAATTTAGGCATTGGTGAGCAAGCCCTGAAATGTTTCTCTGAAATGAGAGAAACAGATGTCAGCATAGACCTTTTCACACTTGCTAGTGTTTTGAGAGCAATATCAATTATGTCTGCCCTTGAAGAGGGGAAGCAAATCCATGCTCTTGTTTGCAAGATTGGACATGGATCAAATTTATATGTTCAAAATGGGCTTGTATCCATGTATGCAAGATGCGGTGCAATTGATGATTCTAAGCAGGTTTTTGTTATGATGGATGAACATGATGTGATCACATGGAATTCACTGTTATCAGGCTGTTCCCAACATGGACTTGGTTGGGAAACTGTGGAGTTGTTTGAGCAAATGAGAAGAACTTGCATCAAACCGAATGATACCACCTTCCTCGTTGTGCTCACTGCTTGTAGCCATGTTGGGATGTTGGAAGAAGGACTTGAGTATTTCAATCTAATGAGAAGCAGCAGATATTTTCTTTCTTCCCTCAGAATGGAGCATTATGCTACAATAGTCGATCTTTTGGGTCGAACAGGAAATCTCAGTGAAGCCAAAGAGTTTATAGAGCGCATGCCAGTGAAGGCAGGACCCTCAGTATATAAAGCTCTACTTAGCGCTTGCCAAATTCATGGTAATAAGGAAATAGCCTTTTACTCTGCAAAAAAACTTTTACAACTGTGCCCAGATGATCCTGCAACCTATGTGCTGCTGGCAAATGTGTTAATGACCAAGGGTTACTGGGATGATGCTGCAGGAATGTGGAAGCTCATGTTTGACAGAAGAATTAAGAAATATCCTGGTTATAGTTGGATTTGATATGAATTTGTTTAATTATTCATGCCACACCTTAAAACAAGTTTATGCTTGTACAAAGATGTCATTTTATTGTACATTATGTTGGTATTTTGAGTAATAAGAAAACTGTGCATATGTGGTGATATAGATAATGAATACATATACATAGGAGATAATATGATCTAAATTGCTATAACAAAAGTTATTGTACGATATGTGACCAGCCATGTGGGCAAAAGCACATGTCCACTCACATGTTGTGTTGTTATATTATTGAAACTTAACAGAGTATAAGCGAGTAAATATCTCACCTCTTTCTGCGATGCAAGGAGAGGTTAGCATATGTTTTATGTAGTGATGGTATGTTTAATTAGCTAATTATTTTTGTTTGCTATCCTCATGTTTACGAACATTTTCTGTCAGAACTAGCGACCTTATCCTCGACTGGACAGAAACTAGTTTGTTCACTTGACGGCTTGCATCGATGACTAACTACACTCTAGTGGCATCATAACGTCTCGAGTGACTGTTTTTACTAAAATAGATGCGAGCAACCCGTCCAAGAAAATATTTTAGACAATATCTTATTTAATCATTTGTAAAATGGATAAAAAATTTCTTATGCATTGTTATCATAAATTGTGGAATGATAAAATTGTAAATTAGGTGTTGAAACTGTACCAAACTAAGTTGAAAATTCAGATTAATCTAACTTAATAATAAGCAATTCATATTTTTGTGAAATTTATAGAAAATAAATATTTTTAAAAGTATTATCAATTCTGTAGCAAAACTAAAAATTGTAAATATTTTAGATGTGTTTTGATCTCTTATGAACCTGATAGCATTTGAGTGCAATTAAAAACACATGTTTTCATTAAAAAGTTATATTTGTTTTTGTTCTCAGACAAAACATAGGAGAGTTGAATTGTACGTCTACCTTGCTTGTATGCTCACTTGATACTCTTGCTAAGATTTTGAGAGTCTTGAGCGTTAGTGTCTTTTGTAAGTACCCACTAAAAATTTATTGATCGTAAATTAATATCAACTGACATGTTATTAATAGATTTTTGGATTTAACACACACACACACACATATATATATATTTGTGCCTCTTAGTATAAGTAGGAATTACAAAACACAAAATCACAATAAATGACATTTTGTCAATTAGCTTGTTGGAAGCTTTCAATTTTTATCATTTCATTCTTGTAGGTTATTTGCTACACAACCTAAAAGGAGCTTGAGCTTAGTCTTGAGGAAAGTTCAAGATCAGCTTGAAGCCCAACAGCTGAAGGGATTTCAGCAAATATTTCTTCAAGTAAGAGGCATGATAATTGAAAATCTTCATCAAAATATAGTAGATCTACAAACTTGAAAAAATAAATTAGAAGAGTCTTAATTTGTGTTATTCTATGTAATTCTTGTAATGAAGTTTGATTGATTTTAATGAATTTGCTCTATCTGCATTAGGTCTCATACATATAAAATGAGAGATATGTCAGTTGATTAATGTAAAAAACTACTTGTGTTGAATTTTATTTTATAATTCATAATTGATTGGGCATATTGGTTCATGATTATAGATTGATTAAATTGAAATGAGTAAATACACAAGTATAAGTAGCAAACCAACCACTTTTAATATTGATTTTTATGTGTAGTTTAAAAACACTTTTAGATTAGGAGTATGTAAAATGAGTTTGTTTAATGTTGATTTTTTTTTTGGCTGCAAAAAAAAAATATTGTTTTTTTAATACAAGATGGATGTGAATAAGAAGAAAATAAACTGTCAACTCACTTATGATAAAAATTAGATTTAAAAAAAAAAAACTTATTCATATAACTATAATGAACTTTAAAATGTAAATCTTTAGAGTATTAAACTATATCATTAATACAAATCTACATATATCTTTTTAACATAACTGTAAATCATTGTTTTGAATATTTTATCTTTTTTATTATCATTATGTTCTGTCTTTTTTCTATATAACTTGAAGAAAAAAAATCTAATCAAAATTTTAGTTTAATTTTTAGTAATAACTTTAAATATTAAAGCTCTTCTTGTGATATAGGGGCATTTTAGTTAAGTCACTTATTAAAAGACAAATATCTTATGTTTTTTTTCAAAGGAAGGTAATAATTTTGATTAGGTGTAGGTAGAAATTAATTTAGGCTTGTGTGTTGCCTATTATAAGAATGACATGGTCAAATTTCTATTTGAAGAAAACAAGCTTTTGTTAGTCTCATCATCTCCTCAAGTAGGAAACCAAGACAAGAATGCAGAGACTTAGGCACCACGTGTAGAAATAAAATCCACAAACACATCAAACCAGGTGACCAGGGGCTCATGTTTTTTCTCCAAGCAACATCAACTCCGGACCCCGAAACCAATGCCTCAGCATCATCCTTAATCTCTGCTCACCATTCATAACAAAGCCCGTAAAAATATAAACACTAATATTATTGTCTCTTAATTACCACACAAGCAAAGCAGCACTGTTCATTGTGAAAATTCTCTAACAATGGCTCAGCTTGATCGATCATTACGACGTGGTGAAACTACTCCTAAAACACCTTCTAAGGCAACTATGGAACAGTTGCTCCGAGGTAATTATTAATCAATCCCATTATTCCAACGTTGTTTAAATTTGTTATGTGATTATATGTACTATATATGTTGATAATGCAGATGGTGATGGGTCTTGGTGGTTACCATCGTCATCGTCTTCCTCATCGTCGTCATGCTCATCACCTTCATTTGCAAGGAACCATGACCCAGAAGAAGATCATGTACACCATCAAAAGAAATCAGTTCTCTCTAAGGTGAAAGAGAAGGCCAGAAAACTTAGGCACTCTCTAAGTGCCAAGAAGAGGCATAATGAGGATGGCAACACCACACCCTCATGGGGTGTTAGCCTAGAAGACTATGAAGATGAAGAAGAAGAAGATGCAGAATATCTTGGTGCTCCAAGTAATATAAACTTTCCCTCATTATTATCCATTTTACATGAATTTCCCTCCTCTTTTTTGTAGCAAAGAAAAGAAGAGCTCTTTTGATAATCAACCCACCTTTTAGACCATGAGTTATTTCATTTATTGTGAATTGGCTTTGAGATGAAAACCGATGAAATGAGTCTTATCATCATATCCTTTATTTTATACTATGTAACTATTTATTCTCGTACTCTCTAAACCTTCATCCTACTATCTGAACTTCTATTGCTCTGTCTATTCTTACATATATCTCATGTTTATTGTCAGTGTATGAGTCGGAGCTGGCTCCTGAGAGTTACAAGGAGACTGGAAGGCAGCATCCAAGAGCAGTTCCTGTGATTTCCGAGAAGTATGCATTGCCTGAAACTGGCTCCATGAAAGACAACAACAACAACAACAACAACAAGGAGAACCCTCTTAGTCCTAGCATCAAATTAACCCCAACTAAAACCAATGACAAGCTCTCCACTCCTCCAAAGACAGTACCTGAAACCGAGAGCCACAAGTCTGTACCGGCTCTTGAAAATGTGACTGAGAAGTTGGCACCAGCCCACGCGTTAGTAGCCGAGGCAACTCAATCAATTGCCTCAAAGATTCCAAGCCTCTCCATTGCCACAGAAGCTTCACGGACTAAAAACAGTTATTCGACCCCTTCATCTCCACAAATTACCACTTCAGTTCGAACATCAAAAACATTTTCAGCTCAATCATCTTCCCAACCTTCGTCAGCGCCTGCTGCCGTTGCTTCAAGACAAATCTTCTCAGGCCCTGTGGCTCCAAAATCCGAAAAGCATGTAAGCATTAGTGGGGGTGATAAGCTAGTGTGGGATAAGGGGGTGTCAGTAAAAGAGTATTTGTTGCATAAATTTGAGCCAGGAGAAGATGACAAAGCACTTTCACGAGCCATATCTGAGGCAATTAGTCCGAAGAAACCTCCAGGTGATAATATGAGCGTTGTGGACAAGGTGAGAGAGGCTGTGAGTTCTCTGCTTCGAAGTAGTAGTATCGAAAGCTCTCCACCATCTAAGCCTGCTGTAATAAGCTATTCAGCAAAACCTGCAGTAATCCCTCCAACCAAATCTGCAAGCCTAACTCGTTCAGCCACAAAAGCATCATTACACATTCCCATCTCTACCAATGCCCGAGAAGGTAACTTGATGATTGACCCTTTTCAATAGTTAGTGTGTTTTGTAGTCCAACTTAGTTACATGGTCTCTTTGGTTTGACTTCTTTATTTCCTTTTGTTGCAGTCCTGGAGGAGGAAAATCATGGAAGAATACTCCAAACAAACTGAAGTGGGGGATGCAATATTGTGTACTCTTAATAATAAAAGATTTAATAATCTTCTTGACCTTATTCATGTATTTTCCTTCTTAGGAAATTAAAGTGTGGAACTGACTACCTTGATGTCTGCTTGAAAGGGTCAGTTTTTCATGCACCAACAATAACAGTTGGCAAAACCACATTGTATGTTTTAAGTTAATTATGTCGAGTACCATCATCCACAATCCAATTTTGAAGTGCTAGAGAGTCAAAATGTCAACTGTGCCAGAGTACTTGTATTTATTGATTTTGAAAGATTATGTTTTAGAATTCTTAATAATATTTCTGGTAACTATGTTAAAGGTCTTAAACGATCCAACATGTTTGTTTGTTTTTTTGCCTTTTGATGTCTTGAGCGACAGAAAACTTGTAAAACCAGACATGTAGTTTTTGTTTAGTAAGTAGAGCTACTATTAACCATCATCCATCATAGTAAGGGATGTAGATAACCCACTTCATGGAAAATGACAGTAAAGAGAAAAATAATGCCAAGAATATAACTCATTTGATCATGAAGATGAAAACTAAAGCACCCATTTCATTAATGAACAAAAGTGAGAAGTTATCTCACAAAAGATAGAAAAAAATACTCCATAGCAGTAAGAAACATCTATAATTCCTCAGAAACCATTAAGATATATAGTCAGAGAAGCTTTAGAGTTTGTACTCGCAGGTACCATCGTCACTCCTGGCTGTTGGGTCGAAGTTTGCTGCTGATGGATCTGTGCAGCCTTCAGGAACAGGTAGTTTAACTTGTTGGGCTGCCTGTCCTGCATATAAAGACAAAAAATAAAGTGTTTATAACTTTGTGAAAAACCTGTTAGTTTCAAGGACGTTAAGCAAAGTTGCTATTCTATTAATTACCGTAGAAAGCTCCGCGCTTGATGGAGTCCTGGTTTGCATCTCCCAAAGCTGCCTCGCTCATGTACTTGTCAGCCAATTGAACTCTCTTCACATTATCTTGTTCTTGGACAAGCATGTTACCATATTCAAGGAGCTTTTCAAGTGTCATTTTAGGCTGATCGAAAGTGGGAGGACCTTCTTTGGAGTTCACAAGCTTCTTTCCAATGATCTCAACTCCAACATCAGAGATCCACTTCCTCACTTCATCATCGTAAACTCTGGCCCTCAAGGCGCCAAAGAAATCTGCAAAAGGCAAACCAAAGTCTCATAAGCCTTGACTCAAAAAACAAAGTTCTTCCAATAAAATCTAAAGTAATACAGAAACCTTCATTGTCCAAAGGCTAAATCTACTTAAATGAATAAAATTCTTATACAAAAAGCTTCTCACCAATAGATTGACCAGGGAACGCATCAACAATCTTGACAATGTCTTCCTGGGGAATATTGTCAGTCTTGAAGATTCCAATGCAAACACCAATCCGGTCATCCCTAGTAGGAGCCCAGTAGAATTTCTCCATACGACCGTCACGAATGAGAGGTGCATACAAAGTTGAGAAGTCATTACCAGTGACTATAATTGGTACCCTGGGGTTATCCTCCTTGTTGTACATACCCGGGAGCTGAACATTTGTTGGGTTATCAGCAATGTTCATGAGAGTTGCATTCACCATTTGGTTGTTCACAGTGTACTGTGTTGTCCCACCCATCCTACCAGCTCCAGCATCCAGATCGTTGATGAAGAGAGCACACATCTTTCCTTTCTTGATTATGTCTGCCGCCTCTCGGTACCTCTGTCTGATCAGCTTTGCAGGCTCTCCTGCGTTTCCACTTTCCAATTCTCCAGCACTCATCATGATGGGGCTGACATATATAGTGAAAATGACATTAATAACCAAATTGTACAATAAGTCATGATTACAAAAGCAAGGCAGGCTAAACTAAAACACAGATTAGTTTATCAACTTACTTGATTCCCATCTTGGCAAGCACAAGCTCACACTGGAAAGATTTACCCTGACCTTTGCCTCCCCAAATACCAAGAATGAGAGGAACCTGATATGTGTTTAGATTGGTCAATACATGACTAGTTATCTAAGCTATGTATCAAAACCATCAATACATGTTTATTATGTTCTTGCCTTAATGTTAGGCAGTGTCATAAAGTTCTTGGTGATGTGAACCACAAGCTTGTCCATGAAAGCTGGAGCGATGTAGAACCCGTCCATGTTGTTATCTAAGTTGTATCTGAGAAATAAATAAGCAGAACCAAGATGATTATATCAATTTACAAATTGGAAAACCATAAAGGAAAAGAACAAAAAATATTAAGATTTGGTTTTCTTACTGTTTAAGTCCAGTACTGAGGTACTCGTATGAGCTCATGACAGCAAAGTGAGTACCAGACCCCGTGGGAGCTTGGAAGAGAGAATCAACCATTCCCTTTCCTCTGGTAATGTCTTGCTGATCATCAGACACGTCATAGGCAAGGCCCTTCCACTTGTCCTTGTCAGTCTGAGTGTCCTCATCGATTTCAGCCACAACTTTAAAGCTTCCAGAGGCAACTTTGGGGTAGGTGGCTCTTTGGTTCACCAGCTTCTTCAAGCTAGCACCAAAGAAAGCCGAGGTTGGCACAGAGTTGCCACCAGAAACAGTGCTGTTCAAGTTCAACTGCACAAAACATGAACGTGGTCGTTTATAAGAAATTACATAACTACAAAGTTCAGTCAATCTTATCCCTCTATCAAAATATAAGAGAAACTGTCCATGAAGATGTTGTAAAATAAATTTTAAATAAATGAATGAAAAGTAGCAGAAGAAGAGTGATCAAGACATTACAGGAGTTCTGGTAACAGCTCCAGTAGTTGAAACTGCAGCAGCCATGGCTAAAGGGTGGTGATCTTAGTTTATGAAACAAAACAAGAGAGTTCCAGTGTGTGTATGTTTAGGGGAATGAGTTCGTGAGTGAGCTGAATCTTGAGCTTTTAAGAGTACGGAGATGTGATGAGGGGCTGGGAAAATCTGTGGTGTGGTTGATAAACTACTAACGGCCACATAACTCAGATTAGCCTCACTGACACGTGGCTCTCTGCTGGACCAATAGAGGATTCTCTTGAGGTTGGGATCCAACTTTCGTTTTCTCTCTCTCTTCACCACTGATAGTCCTTCTTTTGTTATTTGTATTGGTTGGTTTGTCCTCACTACAGTAGATTTTTTTTTGGATAAGGAACGAGTCACTGTAATAGACTCAGCTTAAGACAAACGAGTACCTATAATTATGCTTTATTGAGTAAAAGACCAAAGGAAAAAAGAAACACTTGCTAACACAAGGATTGAACCAACTTTAATTATTATTGGTCCACTCCCTGTCAAAATTTGAAGACATATTTCCATTTTAAGAAATTTCTTTTATATAGATAATTAAAATGATAGTAATTATTGCGATCCTTAACTGATTTTCATTGCTTTTACTTCAAACATACTAACTGAAGGATAGAACCAACTTTTTACAAAATGCAATTTTTTATTAAATTTTCTTTTCAAAATTGTCATTTTTAAGAAGTCCCTTTGTAGAGGGTATGCGTAGTAAAACTATGTGAGTTGAAACGCAAGCTTTTAATCTTCACTAAATCATTACAAAAACTATTCAAATTGAATGCCATTAGAAATAGCTTACAGCTCCCTTATTTAAGTCTGTTCAGGTAAAGAGCATATAGATAGTTACAGTTACAGAACATATCCCAATGTTACATGGCTTCATTATCTCAGGGCCACACTAGTATACTGTATACACATACAAGCCAATAGAGTCGTGAATAATGAGTCATCATGAAATTGCAATGGTAGTGGTAGTTGCTGTCTTGGCACTTATTTGTTCAAGATTTTGGACTCTATATCTTCCAAGCTCATTCCTTTGGTTTCTGGGACATAAACTACAACAAAAATAAGAGATAATAGAGCAATACCTCCAAAAAGGAGGAAAAGGTTTTCTGCTCCCAGCAATTCCTGCACCGTCATAAGATGTTAATGGTGTCAAGGCATAAGAATGGAAAAACATAATTCAACCTGAAATGACTATATTTATACTGTAAGGAGGAGGAGGATAAAAACCTTTAATGGAGAGAATGCAAATGTTACAATAGCATTTGAACCAAAATTAGTAAGGACTGCAAGACTAATTCCTCTTCCTCTTGTGCGAAGTGGAAAAATTTCTGACACCATCAGCCAACTAATAGGCCCAAATGATATCTGAGATGACAAAAAGAATATATATTGTGAATGTTCGAACCTCTAAGTTGACCTTAACCTCATATTCGAAGAATGTGAGAGTAAATATGCTTTTATAGTCTTTCAAGTTTCAACAATTAATCAGAAAAGAAAATTTAGTGGAAATTGACATTAGTTAGAAGAAATTTTTTTACCTGGTAACAACCTACGTAAAGAAGCAAAGCAGCTACAGCAACAAGCGGATATCCCCCAAGAAATTTGTAATAAGCAGAAAGAAGAAATAAGGAAACAGCCTGTTGTGAATAAACAAAAGCAGAATAAGACTAACCTGCAAACATTTTTTTTTTCACCTCTTTGAATACAACGGAAGCAACTAGATGAAGTTAAGGCATTAGATCACATGCATAAATAAAATGGATGCATAATTTCTCTTCTTTTGGGACAGGAAGCAAGTAAAGGGGAGGGGGGGATCTTAATTTTCCAAAAATAGTTAGAAGCATACAATTCCACTGACACCTCCAATCAACAAGGGTCTTCTTCCAAGATTATCAACTTTCAGGACAGCTATCCATGTCATCAGCAACTGCAAAAAAATTAATCAGGAAGAAAGTATAATCAAACACTAAACAGAAACGTGAGAAAAAATTCCCTCCTAAACCAACATTAAAAATGAAAAGAGTCGTAGAAGCACCTTAAACAAACCAATTACAACTGAAACTCGGGTTGCATCAGAGGCCGCAGAGAATCCCGCAGTCTGGATCAGTATTATGAAAAATCCATTATATTGTTAGTTGACTAAAGGAATGACTTCACTTTCATTTGGGAGGTCAGGTTTAATGATCAATTACCTGAAGAATTGAACCGGCATAATATAGTACACTTGGTTGCCCGGTTATCTGTTACAATCAAGAAGAAATTTAGCTTACTAATATTTCATACTCTCCTTTGTAAGTTTTAAAATGCAAACGAGCACTACTAATGGAAATAAAAATAAAATTAGCAATTTGCAGAAGCATATATGAAAAGAAAAACCTGTTGAAAAAGGACTAAACCACCACCAATCACAAATGCTTTCAAATTCGGGCCTTGAAAGACCTCCATGAAACTACCCTCAGATTCCTGATCCTTATAGGCGTATTTTAATGAAACCAAAGTATCTTCTATTTGCTTCTCGGATACTTTGTCACCAGGAGGTCGTCTTCGCAGTTTGCTCAGGGAAACAATGGCTTTCTCTTTCAACTCTTGCACGGGCCCTTTACCTTGAACAGCCCTGAGAAGCAACCAGCGTGGAGATGGTGGGAGACTCCACATGCCTAGTCCCATAAGTACAGCAACAGGGGCACTAAGACCAAACATGAGACGCCACCCCCCTACAGCATTAATCTGAAAGCTTCCTACAAAATAACCCAACTGCAGGAGGGTGCAAAAGACAGATTATCTCACTTATCCAAGAAAATGGGGAAAAACTTCATCAATGTTTGATTGAAATACCAGGATCCCCAGAACTATGAAAAGCTCTTTTAAAGATACTAGAGTTCCACGAATTTGAGATGGACATGTTTCTGCAATATAAAGAGGAGCCCCATGCATTGCCTGTCCAAACAAACAGTCCAGATGATGCCAAAAGCATGTTTGAGTACATGAACTCTACCAGAATCTTTTCCAATAGGCATGCATATACACTTTTCCTCCTGTTTGGGAGGAAGATAGTTAAAAGAAGTTTACCAAGCCAATACCAAGGCCATAAAGAAGCCGGCCAACTAAGAGAACACCAAGCCCTGGTGCATTTGCAGTGATCAGACCTCCTAACAGATATAGTACAGCTGCTATGATAAGTTCCCTCCTCCTTCCTTTTGTAAGCCAATTCAAGAAGTTGAATAAGAAGACACTCTTAAAAAAACAAGGTTAAAATCTCAGGACAAAAGTAAACAAAAGAAGCAAGTACCAAGGAAATCAGCAATTGGGTACACAAGGGAGGAACCAAGAAGAGCTCCATATAGGGATCCACTTACCTACATTAATAATACAAAGAATAGAATAAAATTATGATCCATAGTGATCACACTTTGGGAGAAACAAATTAAAATTTCTGCAATTGCACTGATGTAGTATTTGTATGATTCATGACCATACCACAAGACCAAGCTGAACAGCGCCAAAATTGAACCAATCTGTGCCACTAAGCTCAGGAGACTGAAATAAGTAAAAATACAGTTTCAATCAATTCAGGTGCTTTCGTACATACTACACATTACACAATAATTATTTAAACTACTGAGAACTGCCAGACTGAAGATGTACCTGCAATGAGATCGTAGCGCCAGAAGTGGCACCAATGTCATACCCAAATAATAAACCTCCCAAGGCAGGAAACAAAAACCTAAATTTCCATAATTTTAGTAATACAAAAAAGTATATTGTGAATTGAATTCTACATGTTCACGTATATCACAGATATAGCAAAAGTAACTCCATAAAAATGTGATACAACTGTCTAGAAGCTACTCATCTTAAAAGTACTGAATGATTTACTCATCATTTTGATTATATTCTACAAAACCCACTAAATTTATAGCTGAAAAAACGTACGGCAATATCACAGAAATCCAAGAAAACTCTTCTTGGTCTCTTGCGTCATCAACAAGCGACTCAGCTTCTTCCCCTGAAGAATACCCTTCCTGAGCTCCAGCCTAAAAAAGAGCCAATAATACTAATTGCCCAAAACGTAAAAAAGCTAAACACAAAATGGGTTGGTCTTATTATACCTTGGCAGTGAATTCAAGTCTACCCCCTTTGAGGCTTGAAGAAACAGCATAATTTGAGTTGAAACAAGTGTGAAAGGTAGCAGAGAAGTGTGGGGTTGAGTGAGACTTAGTAGTATTATAGAAAAGGAGTTGAGTTTTCGTATTAAGTCTATGAAACGGGAAGCGCTTCTCAGAGGGTTTGAGGTTCAACAAAGGTCGACTAGAGACACTGCAAGCCATTGTGAATCACTAGACACACACTGATCACTCGTTTACTTCTTTGTTGGCGCCTTATTATCTCTCTTTTTCTTTTTCTTTTTCTTTTTATGAAAAAGATAGCCAATTGCGGATGACCACGTAATTGTTTAGGGATCTAGTGATTAGGTATTTTGTTCTTTTGTTTATGGCGTAAAGAAAGAGTTGTTAGTTTGTCCAAAAAAAAAAGAGAGTCGTTAGTTTTCGCAATTGACTAGCACTTTAGACGTCATTGGGGTTGGCTAGTTGGTTCGTTCCTGGTCCACAGGTAAGCTTTTGCAGAACACAAAAGAAAATAGATTATACCAATTCCGTTTATCTTCTCCCTTACATTAATCATTATTCTTATCTCTTTTAATCTCATACAAAATTAGATTCGTAACAGAAACATAATATAAATAAATAAATAAAACCGTTTGTTCTAGAATTTACCTGAATCAAAATAGAGATGATGAGATCTCTCTCCGCCTTTACATTGCATGACTCAGCTTCTTCTTCTGTTGATTTTGATGATATTGTTAAGAGGGAGGGAGAGTTGGTCAAAAATAATAATAACACCAACAAATGCAATTCCCATAATCCGTTACTTATTTTGTTTCCTTTTTTTTCTTTTTCTATTGACTGTATCTTAACTGATTCAATAACGGACTCTTTTCCTTATTTTAGGCTTTTTACTCTTTGCTTTTGTTCTAAGTTTTCGCCATTCAAATAAATAGCACCACAATTTGATTGACTCCTCCAAAATATTTAATCCGAGATCGATCGATTCATTCCATTCTATTTTAATTAAAAACGACTTGAGACTAACATAATGGAAGCTGAAGCGAATGCCGTTAACAAGTTCCAGACGAGGCTGAAGGCTCACGCGCCGCCGTGTCTTTTGCTTGATCAGATCATATCAATGGCCGCGGTAGCCGCCGAGCCTAATTTCCCGGCTAATTATTCTGAGAGCGATTCTTGCAAGGCGATTCCATTGCTATCGCCGCTTATTCTTTCTCCCAACACTGATGATGATGATGGTGATCAGGAGCAATTAGTTAATGGGAAGGACACTAGTATTGGTGGAGATGATGACGATATATATAAAGGGGAAGATGATAAAGATGACGATCAACGAGAGGACGGCGTAGTGGCAGATGACGACGCCGTTACACCTAAGAATGGGTGGCAAAATCCGGCTGTTCCGAATTTCGTTGATCAATCTTCCTTGTTTAGTTTCTTTCAATCGCAGTGCATTATTGCCAACCAAGCTCCATCATAATTATGTTTTTTTTTCTTTATTTCAGATATTTGTTTCTGAATTGGTTTATAATTATTATTATTATTATTTTATTGTTATTGTCTGCTTTTAGTTGAACTTCATGCCTATCTCTTTTTCTGTACATAACTTAATAAATGTGTTTTTAGTGTGATAAATGTATATGTCATACCAATTACACAAATCATTGCATTAGTATAATCTGTTTCCACAACTAAAACTATATTACAATGCCTCACTAATCTTGTAATTTAACGAACTCATAAATTTGAATTGTACCAAAAACTTCATACAAATAACCCATACCAAGGTTTGATGGTAAATTTTCTATTTAACAAATTGAAAGTTGACAAATAAATCTTGTTATTTTAATTAACTAAAAAATTGACAAATTGATCCTAATCAACTAGAAATTATTGATTACTCCGACTCATATTTTTGTAGTTGAGAGACCCGAATCGCAAAATGAAAGCAAAAGCTTGGTAGAATTAGGATAAAGTCGCAGAAATGGTCTTATAAGGCCGCGCAATAAGAAAAAAATAAGGTGGATGATAAGTAATTCAATTCATAAATTAACCCCCAAAGAAGAAAAAAAAAAGTCCCCAAGTATACAAAGTCGATGGAATGATATAATATTCCATTACAGAATTTCAACTTCTGGAAATGCCTCGAGCGACCATCCATTTTAGGCCGAAAAAGCTCATTCATTATGTACACCAGGCCAACGTCCATCCCAATCTTAATAAAAGTACTAACCATGTTTTTTTCTCTTCCCTCAAGCTTTCACTTAATATATAATCAATAAACAAAAGTCACCTAAACATCCGACCACACCGCCCCCTCCACTTGCTCCCTTCTAAGGCTGGCCACATCCACTATGTCGGCGAAACTCATATTTCTTCGCCTACTCAGAAGTCGAATTCCCCTGTTGCCTGCAGTTGGCACAATATCAGTAAGAAAGATGGCAACAAAAAGCCTCACGAGACAATACCATCAAATTGTTCAACACATTCTCACCTTATTGAAGAGAATATCTTTATTGTTTATGTGCATAATGCCATCCTTCAATGTGCATTTCCACCTGCTCTTGGTGCGTGTAACCTACACAATCAGACACACAATTTTACGTTACTAGAGTGAAATAGCAAGAAAAATAAAAGAAGTTTCAGTATATCAAAATAAGTAACTGACTTCAACAACACACGGGGGAGAGAGAGAGAGAGAGATACTTTGTCAAACTGAGCCAAAACTAAATGCTGTGTATTTAGCTCCTCCCCTTGGTCCACGTCATCCAAATCGTCATCATCGTTTTCATTCAACGGGGGCTCATCGTCATCGTCCTCTCCAACATCTTCTGGAGCAGGAATAGCAGGAGTGCTGGCTGGAATGTCTGCAAGAAATAGAGTTAAAGAGGAAGATTATAAAAAGAACAAATTTTACAACCAAAGTCACCAACATAAAGGAATATGCTACCGATTTGGAGGTAATGAAAATAATTTAGAAATTTTTTTTATCATAGTATTTACCATTGGGAGCAGGCGTGTTTGCTATGTTGTAATCCTCGTTAAAGACTCCTTGATAGTTGTATATCTGTAAGGTAGAGATACAAAGAGGGGTTTACAACAATAAATGGGGAAAGAAGAGAGTAAAGGGAGCAGCATCTTAATGGTCCTTTACATAATTCTAAGTACAAAAGATCAATAACGCAACTTCACTAAGAATGTACGCACATATACTTAAACAATCCAAGTTGCACTTTAAATGACCAGCGCTACCAATAACAAACTGCAGCTCAATATCAATCAACATATTTGAATTTCTAAGCAAATGAACAATAGGATATCTAGCTCAACTTCAGAATAAACTTCTTGTCAATTTAGGCTAACCAAATAATGATACCAATAGACCCAGAATCCAAAAACTGTACATATGTAGCTGTCAAATCAAAAAAAGATCCTGCAGATTATCAAACTAATTGTTGCTGGTGGCCTTTTTTTTACCCCAAGTGTTTCCTTCTCCTGCATGCCAAAACTTGGCATCCCAACCTTCTCAACAACTTGGAGAAATATAATACTTAGATCTATTATGCAAGTAATCTACATTATATGAAATTAGCAAACTAGACAGATGATTCACTCCCAAACAAATAAATGTCAAAGTATTGTTAATTTTATTAACAAATCCACCACCACATAGCATAGAAAATAATTACACAAATTATTACATTAATCATATAGAAACAACAAAAGAATTCAATTCTATCACCAATATGCGAGTGAACATCATAATTTAAAAAGAAGAAATATGAATTGAGACAATAAAAAATAACTCCACATAGCAGATGAGCACAGAAACAACAAATAAATATGCATACATTGGGAGTAGAAAGCACATCATCATAAGGATCAGGAATAGGCCCATCAAGTTGAGGAATCTTTGAGGATGACCTAAGCATGCGCTCTACCATTTCACTATTTCTTCCTCCAATGACCTGGAAGGTTACAATTGCATAATTAGTTAATCAAATGCCAAAATAGATGCGCAAAAACTAATATGAATGTGTGAATTCACATTACGTGTAAGATTAAAAGTCATAATAAAAGGTAAAGGTAAGAGGTTTATATTTAAAGCTATGTTCTTACAAAATGCACCATATAACAAGGAGGAACTGCTATTAAACACCTACATGAACTACAAAATAACTCGAATCCTAAACCAATAAATTCTCTCTGTTTCCCTGAAAGGCTTTTTTTTAATCCAACAAGCTACTCAGAAGATGTCTCTTTTCTGTCAATATTTATCCTACAGACTAAAACCTGTCATTGCCAGAACCACCTGCTGCCCCATCTTCACCTATCTACAGACAAACTTTGTGTAGGTTACCAATTTCAACTTTAATTGTTGCACTCAACAAACAAAAAAAGGACAACAAAAATGATAGGCATAGGAAGTGAAATAGAATACAATGACTGCAAAGATGCAAACCGACAGTAATTGTACCACAAGAATAATTCAAGAAGGCCAAGTCGGTCATGTCAAATTAAAATAAAAGAAAAGCAACCTTTATATATAAAACAAGATAAACTTGGCATAACAGAACTTTCAACACCTCTTCATAAGGGAAACATGACGAAAAAAATACAAACCTCAATCTCAAAAACCTCAGGGGTGGTATCCCCAGCTCCATCTTGCTGGGGGACAAAGCCACCCGCCTGGTACTGTGGAGGAAGATCTTCACGTTTTCGCTTACCAGAATTCATCGTGAAGAAGTCCTGGAATTTCCCCCACATAAGACACAAATTAACCATAAAGATGACATGTTGATTGCATTGCTATACAATGTTATACCTCCTACAACAAGAACAATTATAGAATAAAAATAAAAATAAGAAATCTGAAAAAGAAGCATAAAAATCATAATTATCTACAACTCTTTAACCATGAGTTTTCTTCAAATTAGAAACCAATAATTTTTTTCAAATTTCTAAAGAATGTAAAACAAAGAAGACTTACTTGCGTGGAAGATTGATTAGAGGTTCCTCTGTCCACTTCATCCCGCCCTTCCACATAAGCTACATCCACACAACAATAATTACCATAAAACCATGAAGAACAGAAGCTTTGTAATGTCTGCAGTATACAACCATGCTTACCAATGTTAACATCAAGTGGAGGCCGCTGGCTCATCCAAGGTGAAGGAGGTTGCTACAACAATGAATACAGAAAGTTATTACTTATTATCTTTAAACATAAAAAATAAAAAAAACTGAACAAAGAAATAAATTGTGTCCACTCTCAATCGAAGAAATAATTCCCTTCAGCACTTAAAAGAACATTAGCTTCACTTTTGAAATAGCCTAACAAAGCAAATTATAAACAATAAAACCTTCACAATGATAAGACAAAACACAAGAAACATAAGCAAGGTGGGGTTTACCATGTATGGACTAGGTCTTCCAGTAGCAGATTTCAGTTCAGTGTTGCCACTGCTAGGTGTGCCAGCGCCGCCGCCACCACCACCGCCACCATTATCATTTCCAGATGCAGAATAGTCACTAGGCCCGGTGGGAATATTATAAATGTCAGCAGTTCCTGGTAAAGGTGTTTGAATCGGAGTCTGCAACGGCGTCTACAATTTCAAAGAGCCCACGTCAACTATTCAATGTCAAGACTAACGAAACCCATGAATTGACACACATCAATATACTAAAAATAAAAATACTCACGGGGGGGAAGAGTATTTCAGCTGTAGGGGTTTCGTACTCCTCAGTCCCCTCATATGGTACGTTGAGATCGTGAACTGGAGTAATTGGACCTCCAGGCGTGGGCTTCGCTGCACCGGACCTCTCTATGGGGGCATTTACTACACCCGCTTGCATCATTTTCGTTTCCCACATCTGAAATTTTCCCAAAACAAAATAGGATCAGTTAAACCATAACTTAACCTCAAATCTCAGACAAATCTCAAAACCCTAAAAAGAAGATCGGATCGAACCCCCCGTAACACTCACTCTAGCTATAAACACAGCAAATCAGTGGAAACACCCTAAAAGAAAATCTAGAACTATGAATAAAATGGAAGAATATAATATAATAAGAAAGATGAAATTTTGGCTGAAATTACTCCTTGAAGCTCCTTCAGAACGTCTTCTCCGGGACCGTTGTTGAGGAACTCTTCGCGGACCTTGCTGACAACATCTTCAATAACACTAACATACACACTGCTTGTTGCAGTCGCCATTTATGTCTCGATGATTTGTTCCTCCTCCTCCTCCTACTCCGACGATGTTTCGGAAAATCTCGAATCGAACCGGATTTTCTCGGGAAGATGGAATGGAAAAATAAATACTCAGGAGAGAAAATCTATGATGTTAAAGAATCGAATCATGAAATCGGAACAGGGATGGAGGGAACTGAAGGGCTCTAGGGTTTGAGGATGTAGGAGTGAGAAACAAGAACGACTATGAGGGAGAAAGAGAGAAGAGAGAGAGCGCGGACCAGAAAAGAGGAATAAAGAGTGGAATATAAATAGGTTTGCATCCGATTATAAGCGTGGGTCCACGTGTCGAAATCTGCACGATCCTGATATTTGGGGTAACCCCACCTGGAAAAATAAAAGCCTTGGGGCGGGCTCAGTTCACTTCACACCGTTTAAAATTTAAGATAAGAATAACATTTCTTTTAATTATTAAAAATTGCAAATGTTTGTCTTTAAATTTTTTGTTTTTCTCTTTAATTTTTTTGGTAAAGTTTTTGCCTTTAATTAATTTGTAAATAAACTCACACTTCATTAATTTATTTCGAGTAAATTGTGAATTTGCTTATAAACTCAAACGTAGATGAATAATTTTAGGGTTTATAATTTTTTAGACTATGTGTTTTGTCTTATTATTTATTTGGATCATGTGTTTTGATAAATTACTTTTTGAACTCTATGTTTTGTAAAATTGTTAAAATAGAACCATAAACCCGATTTTGATCAATGTCTTTTCAACTAAAATCTCAAATAATTTACCAAACTAATAATCCAGAACAAAAATAAAATCATTCTGCTTAATAACTTTGTTGTTATATTCAATTTTTTCTTCATCAAAATTGAGTTTAGGATTCTATTTTAACCATTTTATAAAATATTAATTTGTCAAAACACAGGATCCAAACAGGTAATGGAACAAAACACAGGGTCTAAAACTGTATAAACCCATAATTTTATACTGTTTGAAAACACGACAATTTTCTAATTTAATTTAAATAAACAGTTTCAAGCTTTTTTGTTGGACAATAATTCTACGAAGCGGGTATGACAAGAGACAATATTTTTTAAATCATGAATAATGTTACAAGAGAACTCTAATCCATTACATTGCGATGAACCCACGTAAAAATTATGGATTGGAATGGTGTGGGATTCAAATCAGATTTTGAGATGCTCTCAATGAAAGCACAAATTGATACAATATCAATTGTATCGGGATGCACTCTTCGAGTCAGTGCCAAACTCCAAATTGAACCGAAGTTCTACTATCTCATTTCCATCCCCATAATAGCTACACAATTACATATTTATAGGCTTTTACACCACTTGCAAATTACTAATAAGCCCCTATAGTATTTTCATAGTCTAACACTTTCCCACCCTTCAAAATCACCTTGTCCTCAAGGTGGTAAAACTGAAAAATAAAACTAAAAACATGCACAACCATAGAAAGGTAAAATCTAATTACACCCCATTTATTTATGTTTTGGTCCATTTTAGCAAGCCCAAGCCCAAATTCAATAAGACTTCTAGGTAACACTTAGGTCTTCTTCTCCACGTGACTAGCTGCCGCTGGAACTTGAAGCAACTCAACACCTGAAATTGAAGTAATGATGCTAATTCCTTTGTAGATTCCATTGACTGTCTTCTTGATTTCTCTGTAACATATACACATATACGTAGATATATGTATATATATTTCTTCTTCTACAGCAAACTCATGAACACATATACGTAGATATATGTATATATATATATATTTCTTCTTCTACAGCAAACTCATGAGATGCCATATCAAAGATGAGTCGTCGCTGCTCCTCCGACTTGCTACCACTATTCGGCGTGACCAAGCTTCTCTCCGACCGTCCATAATCACTCCGTTTCGTCCATCGCCGTCAAACTCTGTTACCCCGGCAAGCTCCACTTTCCTTCCCTCTAATAATCTTCGAATGAGTTCGACATTTTTGCTTGGAAACTCCGAACGATGAACTCGACCAGATCCGTGCCAAATCTGGTTCGAATCACGAACAACGAAGACAATGTTGGAGCTAACATCGATCATTGGAGCTAAGATCATCTTCCTCAGCGTTGGCGTTCCTCGAGCTTCATTCATGGCTGCAAATCTAGGATCTACAATGTCCGATGAAGCCACAATCGTCTTCTCCGCCTTCAGTGCTCTGCAAGCTGTCATCAACGTAGATCATACCGGAATCGATTGCGATCTACCTGGATCGGATCGATTAGAAATGTTGCTGCAGACGAGATCAAGAGGCATCTCTAATTGCTTCATGTTGCTCACCGATTCAACCTTCGGCGAAGTAGGCAGTGTCGGACTTGAGGGAGCCATCGATGTCTCTGTTGATGAGCAATATCCCTCAACTCTAGCATCTAATTCCTCTTTGAGATGCACTTTTATTGCCTTCAGTTGAGCATCGAAGAATTGATCCATGCGCAATTCTATGGATTTCAGTGTGGCTCTCGCGAATTCATAAAGCTCTTCGTCAGTCATTTTGCGGGGCTCTCAATGAAATTCTCTCAATGAGATGCTCTCAATGAAAGCACCAATTGATACAATATCAATTGTATCAGGATGCACTCTTCGAGTCAGTGCCAAACTCCAAATTGAACCGAAGTTCTACTATCTCATTTCCATCCCCATAATAGCTACACAATTACATATTTATAGGCTTTTACACCACTTACAAATTACTAATAAGCCCCTATAGTATTTTCATAGTCTAACACATTTGTTATGCAAGAATGGAAATGGAACGAAGAAAATGAGAATTTGAACAATTTCTTATGTTTGGAATTGAGCTTCAATTTTTCTAACTTCCATGGGTTTTAACTTTATCTAATTCTGGTTCAAATGAAACCAAACTAACAGGTTTTTAGTCACTACTACAAAAATTATCTTTAATGATATTTTTTTAGAGCACTCACTTAGATGCGAGCCCTAAAAATATCTCCTAGACTTTTTAGGACACTCAATGAGACTATTTAAAAATATTTTTTAGGATATGCGATGTGAGCCCTAATTAATGATGTGAGTCCTAAAAGACTATTAAGAAATTTGACTCAATGAAGACTTTTAAGGGCACACTTTGAGTGCCCTAAAAGAGTATTGAGATGCTCAAAGTGGGCCCTAAAAAAATAAATAAACAAATTAAAGTTTTATTAATAACTAAATTAAAAAAAAAAAAAAAACCCTATCTCCCACTCAACCCCCCTCATCTTTCTCTCTCCTCTCTCTCATATACATTTCTCCCACCCGACCGATCTCTCTCCTTCCCTTTCTCTCGCTTGTGTCTTTGCAGAGCCTGACCGTCGCCTTCCTCGCCGCTACCAGCAACACACGCCAGCCAGGGAGCTTCAGAGGTTGCGGAAGCTTCGACCCACGCGAGCCCAAACCCTCACGCGCGCCCTAAGGCGCACAACAGAACGTTAAATCTTCCTGCGATTTTGGGTTTTCCCAAAGTTTCTGATGAGATTCTGACCACCTTGGGTCGTTGTGAGTCGAGCCACCACCACCATTGTACTCAACACTTTCATGTGAGCAAAGCCTAGCCAAGGATCGGGTTAGAAGTCGCCGGATTTCATTTTTGGTGTTCGTTGGAATCTATAGAATTCGAAACTTTTTGGTTCCAATCCGGCCACCACGACGTTCCCTGAGCCTTAGGCTTTGAAAGCCAGTCACTGTTTTCTCGAACCACCGTCGTAGGGTGGTGGCGCCGCCGCTGTCGCCAAAGCTCCAATGGGAGTCTCGGCCAGCAGCCACTTTTGGATGTTCCGATGTTCATCCCAAGCTCCAAACGTCATCCTCAACCTTGTTTCACTATCCAAGCATTTGGTATAATTTATAACCCCAATTTTAATTGTTTTGGGTTATATAAATTAATTGTGAATCAAGAAATTAAATGCAGTTATGAGTGAATTAGCATACTGTGATTTTACTGGACTGCTCTGGGATTATTTATGTGATATTTTTGCAGGTTTTTAAAATTTGGGAATGTCCAATTTGAAGTCGTTATGCTGCCAATATTTATAGAAATTTACCAACTCGTCTTGAGTTATCTTTATAAAATCACGATTAGAACAACGATTTATAAGGATTATAGAATTATGCTTTCTAGTTTCTATTATATTTCATTTAAAAAAAACTAGTTTATAGGTTTTGGAGATAAACATATTATAATTTGTGTGTGGTATATGTAGACTATATTTCTTAATGTTGTTGTTTCTCTATTATTGTGATACTATAATATTAATATCGTACATGTTCTTGCTAATCTAATTTGTCAATTTTTGAATGTATGTTGTG
This sequence comes from Humulus lupulus, assembly GCF_963169125.1. Lineage (NCBI taxonomy): Eukaryota > Viridiplantae > Streptophyta > Magnoliopsida > Rosales > Cannabaceae > Humulus > Humulus lupulus. Next base: position 33,538,048 of record NC_084799.1, read on the forward strand.
TCTTGTGGTTTGTTTTGATTTGACTTTTCCTTGTTGTCTCACAAGTCAATAGCAGATTGGAGACAGATTCTTCTATTTTTCATGTAATTTGAGATTAACAATATTGTAATTTTGGAAATACTAATTAGTTGTATATGATTTTAGTTGTAATTAGCAAATTGTAGTTCCTATCATTTAATAGTTTTCATATATATAAATTTTTCATTATTATTCATATTCGTTTTATAGATTGAATATATAAGTTTTGTTATTTTAATATTTTTCAGTTTTTTATATCAATGTTTCATTAAAATCATAATTTTTAATTAAAAATAAATATAATTTCATTATTTTAAAAAATTAAAAAAAAAATTAAGGGCACTCATTGCGTGGTCTAAAAATATCATTTCAGAACTCGCAACGTGAGCTCTAAAAAACCTCACTTTTTAAGGCTCTTAAATAGAGGACTCGCGCTCCGCGAGCCCTAAAAAACATTTTTTGTAGTAGTGTGTTTTTAGATAGAAGCTTAGTACAAAATGACCATTAATGATGTGTGAAAGTAAGTAAGTGTCAATATTTTTAATTTTGTAGGAAAATAGCTCAACCACCTTCTTAATATTATATATTACCAAATATGTCATTTAGCAAATTAAGTTAATAATATTTCATTCTAAATATTTTGATATCATGGTATATTTATATTAGTTTATTTAATTCATTTTTATTTTAAAGTTATATTGATTTTTTTATTTTTTTATGAGTTGTTGGTGTGTCATTTTCTAACTAGTGAATATATTTTTTGTGCATTAGTATATCAAGTTGTATGGTTATTATTATATAAAGATTATATGTTTTTTTTAATTATTGTTAACACAGTGTATGCATTGTTTATAATATAGTATATCACATTTTGTTATTGATATTTCATATCAGTTGATTTTGTTTGTGTTATCCCTAAAAAATACGATGATGAAATGGTGAATGAGGATGTGACATGTGACATCACAAATCAGGGAAAAATGACAAACTATTAAAAAAAGACCGATGGACAAAAAAGATAGGTCTATGAGCTATATGGAAGTCGACCAAGCTTAAAACTCCTAGGGGTGGTCAGCCTGACCCCTACCCCAGGGGTGGTCGGCCCCAGTGTGTCCAAGAGCCCTTAGGAGTGGTCGGCCTGACCCCTACCCCAGGGGTGGTCGGCTCTAGTATGCCCAAGGACCCCTAGGGGTGGTCGGCCTAACCCTAACCCCTAGGGTGGTCGGCCTAAACCCCCAAGTAAACTTCACTGAGAAATACTCACTCTCGTTCAAACTGAGATTAATAGGTCCAACACCCAGAAGGTCACAGGCCTAGCACCCAAGCTCGGGTCGTCGGGCCTAGCACTAAGTCTCATATACCAACAGAGACTTAACATCTTCCCAGAGGTTTCTATCGTGCATTATCCACCACGATCTAGAGAAACAACAAGAAGACCCACGATCTCATTATCATGGGGAGGTGGACACATATCTCCACTACCTGATAATCGTGTATCAAACCACGATCCCAGTATTATTGGTCATTAACAACCTCTGGGTACTATAAATAAAAGACCCAAGACTTCATTTCAAGGGATCGCTTTTTCTGGAATTTCGGAGATCTGGAGAACATTTGGGGAGAAATTATGGGCAAATTAGAAACGAGTTAATGCTTTTGTTCCTCAGTGTAATTGTTGAGTGATTCAATACTAAAAGCGAAGTGAATTAGGTTATTTTTGTTCATCAGAACAGGGCTGAACCACTATAAAATTTATGTGTGTTTGCTTAAGATATTCGTTCTCTGTCGTTTATTATATTTATTTCGTTCAAAAGATGTCGTATACTGTACATACGACCGTTGACCAATTTCACAAGTCAACAGTTTGCTTTTTTTAAAATAAATTATAGTATATAAGTTTACTAGTATGACATATTAATTTGATGTATTATAGTACACCAAATAGATATACCATGCTATTAAATATATATACCATGTGTACCCTTTTATTTTATAAATCATAACACAAAAAATCAATATACCATAATAATAAAATTATATATCATTAAAAGAAATAACAAAAATACAAATTGATATAGTGTTACTCAAAAAATGTATATACCACACTAACATTATTATATACCACCATTAAAATAAAACATATTATACTAACAAAATTATATATCACTATTAGATATAACAAGATATAAACTAAATATCATCTAAAAAAAATGATATCATACCACAAAAAAAATATATACTAAGTTGAAAAATAATATATCAATACTTAAAAATAAAAATATATATATATTATTACTCAAAAATATATATAACATGCTAACAAAATTATATACCACCATTAAAATATATATACAATGCTAACAAAATTATATACCACTATTAAAATTTATATACCACCATTATATATAACAAGATAAAAACTAAATATCATCTACCAAAAAAATGATATATTATACCACAAAAAATATATATAATGAGTTGGAAAATAATATACCAACAACATTTAAAAAAATATTTCTAAACAAATATATATACCATGCTAACAAAATTATATACCACTGTTACATATAATAAGATAGAACCTAAATATCATCTGAAAAAAATAATAATATACTATACGACAAAATACATATACTAAGTTGAAAAATAATATAACAACAACACTTACAAAATTATTACTTGCTAACAAAATTATATATTACCATTAAAATGTATATATCATAATATAAAATTATATACTACCATTGTGTATAACAAGATAAAAATTAAATATTATCAGCAAAAAAAAATGATATACCATATCACAAAGAAATATATACATTATTTGGAAAATAATATACCAATAACCCATAAAAACGAAAATATCAATATAACTTTAAAATAAAAACTAATTGAACAAAACTAATATACAAATACTATGATATTAAAGTCATATGCTTCTAAATAAAAGAAAAAAACATAGAAAATAGTAAATTGGAAAAACAAAAATATAATAAAATTAAAAATTAAAAAAGCTATGTTTTTCTAACTTAAAAATAAGGGATATTCTTTAATTATCATCCTTAAAAAAAAAGAGGTATTTTGTTATGGATATCACTTTAATGATATGCAAATGAGAGACTTACATAGCAATGACAATTTAGGTAATCAACAATGTAAAATTGTCATTTCTCTATAATTTTTAAAGGAATAAATATGATTTTTGCCTCTTGAACTATTACCACTACCTTATTGTGCCCATGGACTTTCGAACTGTTTTAAATTCCCACCGAACTATTATTGTTATCTTATTGTGCACCTTCTGTTAGTTTTCATCTTATATGGCTAACAAAGTGATGATTTGACACTTAAGACAGTGATGCCACATCACCATCACATGTATAATTAAAATTTTTAAAAGATTAAAAAAAATAAAAAATAACTTCAAAATTATAAAATCTATTTTTTTTCTTTTTTGTCTTTTTTCTTTCTTCTCCTCCATTTAAAACTTATAATTTGTTCTTAATATTTAAAATTAAATAATTAAAAAAAGAAAAAAGAAAAAAAAGTAAAAATATATATATATATATTAATAAGAAAAGATATTTAATAAAAAAATTAGTTTACTAAAAAATTATTAAAGATATTTTCTTATTAAAATATATATTGTTTTTACTTTTTTTCTTTTTTTTTTTCCTATTTTTACTTTTCTTTCTTCTCCTCCATTTAAAAATTATAATTTTTTCTTAATATTTAAAATTAAATAAGAAAAAAAGAAGTAAAAATAGAAAGAAGAAAAAGTAAAAATTATATATTTTAATAAGAAAATATATTTAATAATGTTTTATTAAAATAGATTTTTTATTTTTAAATTATTACTAAAAATTTATTAAATATATTTTCTTACTAAAATATATATATTTTTTTACTTTCTTTTTGTTTTCTTTTTTTCCTATTTTTACTTCTTTTTTTTCTTATTTAATTTTAAATATTAAGAAAAAATTATAATTTTTAAATGGAGGAGAAAAAAGAAAAAAAGACAAAAGAAGTAAAAAAAATTATTTTTTAAATTATTTTTTGAAATAATTATTATTTTTTTAATTATACGTGTGACAATGACGTGGCATGATCTGGAGATGTCACGTCACTACCTAAAGTTCCATATCAATACCTGGTTAGCTATGTAGGATGAAAACTAACAGAAGATGCACAATAAGGTAACAGTAATAGTTTGAGTAGAATTTAAAACAACGTGAAAAGTTCAGGGGGTACAAGAAGTATTGATAATAGTTCAGGGGACAAAAATCATATTTATTCTTTTTAAAATGTAGACATTGAGCTTCTTGATTCTATTATTTTAGACATTTACTATAATTTCTCTTTTAGATACTCAGTAATGTGAAACACTTCAAAATTATTATTATTAAAAAAAAAATCTTAAACTAATAATTTTTTAGTTAATGACTTATTTTGTTTTTGAAGCTAATAATATAAAAACGAATATACATGTATTAAACTATAAAATGATAAAAAATGTTTGTTTATTTAAATAAATTAATATGTAAAGTATTTATATCATTACCTTAGTTTAAAATAACAAATGAAATATTATTAAAAATAAAATAAGGGTATTTTCATATTTTAAAAAATTGTACTAGATTCTAGTATTTAATAATTGTATTTTTTAATTATGTTAAAAAAATATTTCATAAGCAAAATCATTTATAAACACAGAGTACCAAATGAGTATTTATCCTATAAATTATCTAAGGAAAATTTTGGTAATTTTTTTAAAGAATAAATAACATTTTTGCCCCCCCCCCCCCCCGAACCATTGTATGATTGTACCCCTGAAATACATTGATGATGTAGCATTTTGTCTGTTGATGTAGCATGCCATGTGTAGAACAATTATCAATTTTGCCCCCTGAATTTTGATCACTACCAAATTATACCCCTTTTATAAAAAATAATTTTTTTCTTAAAAATAATAATTAAATCCTTAATAAATAAAAATTTTAATTATCAAAAAATAACTATTTTTTACTTTTTCTTTTACAATATTAATTAAAACTATTTTAGAATGAACATTTAAAATAAATACTAAAATAAAGAAAAAACTTTTAATTAAAGAGGTGGATAAAAGACTTAAATAAATAAATAAAAATTTTAATTTAAGAGGAGGAGGACAAAGAGGAAAAAACTTTGTTTTAGGATTTAATTTTTAATTTTTATATTAAAATATATTTATTTTATATTGTAAAAGAAAAGAAAAAGTAAAAATAAAAAGTTATTTGCTATTAATTAGATTTTTAATTTTTGAATTTTATTTAATTAATTTGAAACTTTTAGTATTGTTTATTTTCTTAATTTTTTGAAATGATTTTTTTAAAATTTTTTCAGGATTTAATTATCATTTTTAAAAAGAAAAAAAAATTAGTCTTAATAAAAAGGGCACAATTTGGTAGTGGTCAAAATTCGGGGGGCAAAATTTCTAATTATTCTATACATGACACTGCCACATCAAGAGACAAAATGCTACACCATCAATCCGTTAGCTACCTAGGATGAAATCTAACAGAAGTCTCATATTTCAGTAACGTGCATAGTTCATGGGGAATTTTTAACATCGCGAATCATTCAGGGGGCACGATCATACAATGGTCATAGTTTGGAGGGCAAAATGCTATTTATTCTTTTTTAAATGACATTTGTGTTGACGCGGTTCTTCGCCAACAGGTAATTAAAAGAATAAGAGGATGTGATTAGTGCTAAGTAATGAACTGTGACAGATGAATGATCTTAAAACAAAATGATGATACGAATACTTTTTTAGGTGGTTCAAAGGTTAAAATCATTCTACTCCACCAGCCACTGTTATTGCTATATTTATGGTATTCTTTACAGGGTATTTCTTTACACAATAGAATCCAACCCTTTGCAACTCCTAGGGTCTCCATATTTATAGGAGATGACACCTGGGGGTTGGCAAGGGGGGTCATCCCGTGACCTTCTCACCCATCACGTCACTTTTGTGACATTCATGATTAATTCCTAAAACCTGACAAATGGAGTGTGGTCTAATCAATAGGTAAGGGGGATAATGGGCCGCACGGCCCAACCCAGTCGTGGGTGCCTGAACACGCACGTTTATGCTGCGTGTCCGAGAATTCAGGGATATATCAGACACGTGATGTCTGATATATGCACGTTTACATTGCGTGGTTGACTTTATATAAAGGGTCACAGCTTCCAACTCAAGCTCGTACCTCGAACTGGATGTCTTCTTAGTCTGCGGTGTCCATACTCCTGATTCGACTTCTTAGTAATCTTAGTAAGCCTTTCGTTATCTCGAGTTGGCGATAGCAGCTCGGAGCTCGTGACCTCCACGTGGTTGATATAATTATTCCATACCTCAGCTCGCTAATAGCCCGTGGAGAATTAGGGCATACATTTGCCCCCCAAACCCCTGCTCGTGGCACACGACGCCACCTGGGGCCACAGTTTTAGGCTTCCTTGTGGACTCTTCACATTCCGCCCATTATGCAGGCGCCGAATACGTGGAGCATTGTGGTTGGTGACGGTACGTCTTCCGAGAACCGCATTAAATGGCCTAGCCTATACTCGGCCGTCATTTCTCCTTTCGAGTAGAGAGCCTCGCATCCTACATCAAGGCAATCCAACGACCCTCCTCACTTGGCCTTTTACGTATAAAAAGGGGTGGCCACCTTACGCACGGGCCATCCGTTCATTTGAAAATTTTCTTATTTCCCCATCTTCTCCTTCCTTCTTAGCCTCAAAAAACCCTCTTTTTCTTTCGGTTACTGTTCCCAACGTTCCAGAAGTTCAGGCGCGGGAGCTCCTTTGAGGCTTTGGCACCAGCTATTCCGACGAGGCTCGAACCCAGACGACCCCTTCATCCTCCCCACAGCAAAACACTCTGTAAGTTTTCTGCTTATGCATGCTTTAAATTTTCTCTTCACTGTAGCTTAGGTAAATTGTTCCTGTAGCCGTATGCAACATTCTGTTGGTTTTTTGTGGGTATGATAGGCGTAGGTTTTTATTTTAGGGCATCGATCGTAGAAAAAACCATTTAGGAGCATGACTCATAGGGTACGCTTTCTGGGGAAATTTTCTGGGTAGGATTTTTGGTATGCCTGTTTGAAATATCCAGCCTTTTGGGTGCAAAACCGGGTAACTTAGGGGACATGCTTCACAGGCGGTTTCGCACTGTTTGCCTACTGAAACTTTCCTTCCAAGGCAAACTTTTATCCTGACCCTCCTGATACACGGATTCCGAGTTATCGGGGATCCGTTGGGAGCACAGGCGCGTGTTCATAGAACCGCGTGGTCTCACTCTCCACGGGTTGATCTCAGCATCAGCCTGTGCAAAGGAAACTCTTCGCGTTAGATTCTTTCTTATGCTTAGGTCGCCTTTTCTAAAATTTCTTCTTTTGTTCGCTAGGCGACCAGATGGGACCAAAGAAGAACGCCCCTAAGAAGACTGCTGGCGGCTCGTCTTCTCAGCAAGCCAAGGGAAAAGAGGTGGTCATGGACTCTCCAATCCCTGTTTTCGGTCCCGCCGTGAAGCAGGAGCTCGAGGTGAGACCTGACGCCTTCTTCGAGGCCGAGAGCATCGTCTCGAAGATCACCGACCAGGGGAAAGTGAATAAGATATTCCTTTCCCACAATATCGAGATTGGGAGGGGCGCCCTAATCACCCGACCTCCCCTAGAAGGTGAGCGGAGCTGCGCGCCGCTCGATGAAGAATACGCGGCCTGGAGTGACGAGCACTTCAAGGCTGGGGCCTTCCTCCCGCTTGACCAATATTTTGCTGACTTCCTTAATTACATGAAGTTGGCCCCTTTCCAGCTCCCCCCTAACTCGTACCGTTTGTTAGCGGGGTTGAGGTACTTATTCCTGAAGCAGGAATGGGAGGTCCCCACCCTGGGGGACATCCTGTACTTCTTCTGCCTTAAGGCCAGCCCGGAGCAGAGGGGGCAAGGCGAAGGGTTCTACTACTTGACCCATTTTCCAAACACGGCTGCGGTCATCGAACTGTCCAGCCACCCAACCGACTTCAAAGACCAGTTCTTCATGTCGACGGGGTTCCGCAATTACAAACATCATTATTTCAACCGCCCTCGTAAGTACCCTTTGCTCTTAGCTCATGAGTTGATTATTGGTTATCTTCCTTAATTAGTTCTTGACTTAGAGAGAACCATGCAACCATTTTCACGAGGACGACCAAATCCGTGACCCTCGGGGGTCAATACGAGACATTGGCGGGGCTGCCCCCCAGCGAAAAGGACTACCGCCAGCTCATGTCGGATGGGACGATGCTGGCATGCAAACTAATCTCCCCAAGCCAGACTTTGGCCTTGAGGAGACTGCGGGACCTCCCTCCAGCTCGCGAGATAGCACCCATCCCCGAGGAGGAGGCCGCGGGAGAAGAGGAAGAGGACGAGGAGGACGAGGTGCCCCTCGTGAGGCGGAAACGGGCTCTGGAGGTTGCCCAACTTACGGACGAGGAGAGGGTCCGGTCCGGAGCAGCAGTCAGTCCCTCTGGGCAAGGTAATCCTTACATGTTTAGGGACTTAGATAGGGCCATTGTGGACCTTCAGCTAGCTAGGTTCAATCCTAACCAGCCCGTTCAACGTCACCGAAGTGACCCAGACCGCGACGTAACCCTACTCCAATGCGTCGACCAGCTCGTGCTGGATTACGAAAGTAGCCGCCCTAGGGGCACTGTAGTCATAGACAACACCATAGCTTTTAGGTCAGTCTTTTTTGAGGAGTATGGGACCAATCTTTGGTCGTGGCCCTCCCTTCGGGAGGGCATAGTAGCTCCGGGTCTTAGGCAATATGTAGAAGAGTCTAGTCTCGAGCCAGATTTGGACCCAGAGCCTCTTCCAGCCCGCAAAGTCATTATCCTAGATTCCCCCGCTGCAGCTCCAGGGCCGGTGGTCGTGACCATAGATTCCTCCCCTAGCTCGGAGGGTAGGATCCCTTTCAATATACTTGAGATCTGTTTTCCCTTTAACTTTTGTTGTCTTGTACAAATATTTATATCTATATATTAACATTTTGCCTTTGCTTTCTCAGAGGAGATGTCTCAGCCCGGGAGCAATGACCTGCGAGCTATGTTCCCTGGAGGGAACCCTTCCTCGGGGGCCTCTAGGCCCATGGTGAAAAAACTCTGGCTGGCAAAGAAGGCCATCGGGAATGCCTCTAAGTCCCCTGCAAAGGGGAAAAACCAGGCTCCGGCAGCTCAGGAGAAAGTACCTCCGCCACCTCCTGCAATGAAGATGCCTCCTCCTCCCCCGCGAGTTCCCGACCCTGCTCGGGAAACGGAGGTGCCCACCGGGACCTTATCCACCACCACCCCCGAGGTGCGCGTCCCAGTGAACCCCCATGCTCTGGAGAAGATCCCGATGTCTTTCGGGGAACGGTCTACGAGACGGCGAGCTACACCGTGGACCATTACTACAATGCTGCCGAGAGGGACCTGTGGGCGATCGAGACGAGGAGCCCGGAGAACGTGATGGAGTCTTCATTGGGGATGGCTCTCATGGTAAGTTGGCCTTGCCATCTGTATCTCATGCTCATTATGCATTACATGTTTGTTTTTATTTTTCTCTAAGGTAGTTGCCTTATCATCTTTTTGTCTTGCAGGGTGCCTTGGCTCTCCACCGGAGCATATCCCGATCTAGGGCTCGGCTCGAGGACATGAGGGGCGAGCACTAGAAAACTTTGGCTGCCCTTAAGACTGCCCAAAAGCAAGAACAGGATGCCAAGGATGCCCTGGCGGCTGCGCAGGCCGAGCTGGACGCATCTCGTCCTAAGTTGCAGGAGGTCGAGGCTACCTTGGCTACTCTAGCCGTTGCGAGGACTGAGCTCGAGGAGGCCAGGGCCGCTCGGGCCGCACTGGACGCCGCGAAGGCCGAGGCCGAGGAGGCCAAGGTCGCCCTGGCGACGGAGAGGGCAGCCGCTAGCTCCTCCATGGAGGCCATGCTGCACCACTGTTGGGTCTACAACCCAGATGGAGACTTCTCCTTTATGGGGACGGATGCATGGGACAGCTTCTTGGAGAAGTTCAAAGCTCGCCTTCAGCAAGAGGCGCCCTCCGAGACCGGGGAGACCTCCGCAGCCGCCGAGCAGGAGGGCGAGGTGGTGACTTCATCAGAGCAGCCTGGCGGGGCCTAGGACTTCTTTTCTTTCCACCCCTCGAACACATATTTATTTTTTTTGTAACTTTGTATGAGGTTTTCTAACCTCGAGACAATTGGCTTTATCAATTTTTTTGCTTTCTAATTGATTTATATCCTTTTGCCTTTATGCATTTTGGTAATGGTCTTAGCTTTTGTTGGTGCTGTGATTGACATTTTATGCTTTTCTAGGAAAAAACATAATCACTTTTGATCCAACTTCTAAGATAAGTCCTGGTTACATCCTGGACATTACTTTAAAAACTTAGTTCGCATTAATTTTTGATTAATATCTCGTGCTTTTTAAGAAAAACAACGATCAATCAATTTGAATTAACTTCTAAGTTTTAGGACCTGGTTACATCCAGGACGTTAATTTGAAAACTTAGTTCGCGTTTATTCTTGATTAATATATTGTGCTTTTTAAGAAAAACACTGATCAATCAATTTGAATAAACTTCTAAGTTTTAGGACCTGGTTACATCCAGGACGTTAATTTGAAAACTTAGTTCGCGTTTATTCTTGATTAATATCTTGTGCTTTTTAAGAAAAACACCGATCAATCAATTTGAATAAACTTCTAAGTTTTAGGACCTGGTTACATCCAGGACGTTATTTTGAAAACTTAGTTGGCGTTAATTTTTATCAATATCTCGTGCTTTTTAAGAAAAACATCGATCAATCGATTTGAATCAACTTCTAAGTTTTAGGATGACCTGGTTATATCTAGGATATGACTTAGTTCGCGTTAATCCTTTATCAATATCTCGTGCTTTTTAAGAAAAGCATCGATCAATCGATTTGAATCAACTTCTAAGCCTTTAAGGCGACCTGGTTATATCCAGGCACCATATGCCCCCCAAGTAATTAGGAAAGGGTCTTTCGTGGTTACTTGAGATTACATTCGCAAATATACACAATAATGAAAGAAGATTTAATTCTCATTGCTTAATACACAAAAAATGGCCTTTCTGAGTAAGCCTTACAAGGGTATTACTAATAATATTTCTTTAAATGGATGGCATTCCAAGTTCGTGGGACTGCTTCTCCGTTTAGCCGAGCCAGCTTATAGGTTCCTTCTTTTATGACCTCGGTTATTTGATACGACCCTTCCCAGTTCGGTCCCAATACTCCATCTTTGGGATCTTTACTGGCTAGAAAGACTCTCCTGAGGACCAGATCGCTAATGCTAAAGGCACGCTTTCTGACCTTTGAGTTGAAATAACGAGTGATTTTTTGCTGGTAATGTGCGAGCTGGAGCTGCGAATCTTCTCGTCTTTCATCTATCAGGTCAAGGGACGCGCAAAGCAGTTCGTGGTTGCAGTCCTGGTCATACGCTTGGACTCTATGCGAAGATATCTTTATCTCGACAGGAAGGACTGCCTCACTCCCAAAAGCTAGGGAGAAAGGAGTATGATCTGTAGGAGTTCGATGCGAGGTCCGGTATGTCCACAGTACCTGGGGGAGCTGTTCTGGCTAAACTCCCTTGGCTTCATCCAGCCTCTTCTTAAGGCTCGCCTTTAGCGTCTTATTGACGGCTTCGACCTGCCCATTAGCCTGGGGGTAGGCCACGGAGGAGAAACTTTTCTCAATGTCGTACCTTTCACAGAATTCGGTGAAGAGGTCGCTGTCGAACTGAGTCCCATTATAGGATACGATTTTCTTTGGCAACCCGAACCGGCAGATAATGCTTTTGACCACCAAGTCGAGGACTCTCTTGGAAGTGATTATTGCCAAGGGTTCTGCCTCAGCCTACTTGGTGAAGTAGTCGATAGCCACCACCGCGTAATGGACTCCTCCCTTTCCAGTGGGGAGGGCGCCAACCAAGTCGATTCCCCAGACCGCGAATAGCCACGGGGACGATATCATCTTCAGCTTGACTGGGGGAGCTCAGGCAATTGTGGCGAATCGCTGACACTTGTCACATTTCTTGACGTACGAGATCGAATCCTTCGACAGAATGGGCCAGTAATATACTTGCCTTAAGATCTTCAGGGCCAAGCTCTGCCCCCCAGTGTAGTCCCCGCAAAAACCCTCGTGTACTTCTTGCAAAATGGTCTTTGCCTCGCCTGGTAGAACACATCATAGGAGGGGTAGAGAGTGCCCACGCTGGTATAGCATCCCGTCTACCACGGTATACCTTGGGGCCTGGTAAAGTATCCGCCGTGCGTCATTACGCCCTTCGGGTAACTTTCCTTCGGTGAGATACTCGAGGATGGGAGTCATCCAGGTCGGTCTGGCGTCGATCATCTCGACCTCCGCCCCGAATTCTTCTATGCTTGGTTTCTCCAAGAACTCCACCGGTACTAATCCCAAAGTCTCCGTCTCCCCGGAGGTAGCGAGCTTGGCGAGGGCGTCTGCGTTGGCATTCTGCTCCCAAGGTATCTGCTCGATTGAGCCCCGTTCAAATGCGGACAGCTCAACTTTTACCTTGGCCAGGTAAGCAGCCATCTTGGTTCCCCGTGCTTGATATTCACCTAGCACCTGGTTTACCACGAGCTGGGAATCACTGAAGCACTGAACGGAGCTGGCCTTCAGCTCCCGAGCCACCCTTAGCCCGGGCAGCAAAGCTTCGTATTCGGCCTCGTTGTTGGATGCCTTAAATCCAAATCTCAGTGTCAAGTGGAATCTATTCCCCTCTGGGGATATCAAAATGATTCCAGCCCCGGAGCCGTTCTCATTAGATGAGCCATCCACGAAGATCTTCCACGACGCTTGGGCCGAGGTGACCTGGGGTGAATCTTCCATAGGGTCTCCTTGGAATCCTATGCATTCTGCCACGAAATCAGCCAGGGCCTGGCTTTTTATTGCCATTCGCGGAGTGTACAAAATCTCGAACTGGCTGAGCTCAATAGCCCACTTCAACAGGCGTCCCGATGGTTTAGGTTTTTGCAAAACCTGCCTTAAAGGTTGATCGGTCATGACGTGTACTGAGTGGGATTGGAAATATGGCCTGAGCTTTCGGGAGGCCGTGATAAGACAGAATGCCATCTTCTCCATCAACGGGTATCGGGACTCAGCTCCGAGAAGTCTCTTGCTGATGTAATAGACTGGTTTTTGAACATGGTCTTCTTCTCGGACCAATACGGCACTAGTCGCATCTTCTGTGATAGCTAAGTAAAGGAAAAGAGGCTCTCCTGCCATTGGTTTGGACAATACGGGCGGCTCGGCCAAATGTGCTTTCAGGTCGAGGAATGCACGCTCGCACTCCTCTGTCCACTAAAACTTCTTATTCCCCCGGATCAGGTTGTAGAATGGCAGGCACTTGTCGGTGGATTTAGAAATAAACCGATTAAGGGCCGCCACCCTTCCTGTCAGGCCCTGAACGTCCTTTCGCGAACGTGGTGGGGGCAGCCCCAGCAGCGACCTGATCTTATCGGGGTTCGCCTCGATTCCTCTGGTGTTGACAATGAAACCCAAGAACTTTCTAGATGCGACCCCGAAAGTGCACTTCTGTGGGCTAAGCCTCATGCCGTATTCTCTTAGTATCTTGAAGCATTCCTCCAGGTCGGAAACATGGTTATCGGCAGTCTTCGATTTGACCAGCATGTCGTCAACGTACACTTCCATGTTTTTCCCGATTTGGTTGGCAAACATCCTGTTCACCAATCTCTGGTATGTAGCACCGACGTTCTTCAGTCCGAACGGCATGACCTTGTAACAATAGACGTTAGTTGGGGTCATGAAGCTAGTGTGCTCCTGGTCTGCTGGATTCATGGCGATCTGATTATAGCCCGAATACGCATCCATAAAGGACATGAGCTCGTGCTCCGCCGTGGCGTCTACCAATTGGTTGATCCTCGACAAGGGGAAACAGTCCTTGGGGCAGGCTTTGTTCAGATCGGAGAAGTCGATGCAGGTCCGCCATTTCACATTGGGCTTCAGGACCAACACGGGATTAGCGACCCAGACCGGGAACTTGGCTTCGTGGATAAAGCCGCATTTCTTGAACCGGGCTACTTCCTCTTCTAGGGCTTCAGTTCGAGTTGTTCCCAGGCGCCTCTGTTTCTGGGACTTCGCAGGCACACTCTTATCCAAATGGAGGGTGTGCATGATGACGCTTGGACTGATTCCCACCATGTCCTCATGTGACCATGCGAACACATCCAGGTTCTCTTGCAGGAACTTGATCAGCTCCGCCTTCCTCTTGCCACGGAGGTTTTTCCCGAGCTTAACCATTCGTGAGGGATTCTGTGGATCGATATTTACTTCTTCGAGCTCTTCGATAGCTTGGAGCTCGGACTTATCCTCGCCTATTCGGGGGTCAATATCCTCACTTAGGACGATATTTTCCCCTTCGGCGCTCTGAGGTTTTTCAATCTCAGGATTAGGCAAAGGTTCCTGAGATTCCTCTTCTCCACCTTGGACGACCATTGTTAACTGCCCGGGTTTTAATTTTCCCTTCATGGAAATGCTGTAGCATTCCCTGGCAGCAAGTTGATCGCCACAGACCGTGCATATCCCCATGGAAGAGGGGAATTTTAGCGCGAGGTGGCGGATGGAGGTGATGGCTTCAAAAACTATAAGTGTAGGTCGACCCAGAATGGCATTGTACGCAGTGGGACAGTCAATGACCACGAACTCGAGGAGTTTTGAGACCGTCCGAGGTCCCTCTCCTAAGGTGATCACCAGCTCGATCGTCCCTATAGCCGCTGATCCTTCTCCAGAAAAACCATAGAGCATCATGGAGGTTGCTTTCAGCTCAGTGACCGACAAACCCATCTTCTCCAGCGTAGATCAGAATAGAAGATTTACCGAGCTCCCGTTATCGACCAGTACTCTCCTAACCTTTCGATTAGCGAGCTGAACTATTACGACCAGAGGGTCGTTATGAGGGAACTGAAAGTGGCTGGCATCTTCCTCAGTAAAAATGATTGGTTGCCTCTCCAACCGCTGCTGCTTCAGCAAATGCTGCTCGGGGACAAACTCCACTCCATTATGAGCCTTAAGTTCATTGACGTACCTCTTTTGGGCACCTCTGCTCATGCCAACCAAATGAGGACCTCTAGAGATTGTGGAGATCTCTCCTCCTATCACTGGAGGAGGGACGTCCTGATCTATCCGAGACCCGGGCTGATTGACCGAGACTTCCGGAGCTGGTCGGCTTGCAGGAACCCTGTTCCGCGCATACTGAGCCAAGGGGCCGGCTCGGATGAGAGTCTCGATCTCATCCTTCAGGTGTCTACAGTCAATGGTATTGTGGCCAACGTCGTTGTGGAAACGGCAAAACTTGGAGGGGTCTCGCTTCCCCTTCTGGTGCTTTAATGGCTCCAGCTTCTTCCAGGGGAGGCGAGCGAGTTTGCTAGGAAGATGTTCTCCCTAGAGTGGGTGAGCTTCGTATAAGTCGCGTAGACCGGCTTGAATTTTTCTACGGACTTATTCTTCTTTGGGCCATGCTGGTTGCCCTCGCTACTCCCCTTTCTCTTGCCTCCACCAAACTGGTTATTCTGTGTAATATTCTGGGTCGCTGTCACGACCTTCGTTCCCACTCCAGTGGGCTGCTCAGGGACCTGGCTAGTTCCTGCAGCTGAGGCTTGTGCCTCCTCCAAGTTGATCCACCGCTGGGCCCTATTCAGGAATTCGTTTACGGAGCTGACTCCCTTTCTTTGTATCTCATTCCAGAGTCCCCCTCCGACAAGGATTCTAGTTCTCAAAGCCATGAGCTTAGAGCTGTCGTCTGCGTCTCTGGCCCGAGCAGCGACGTTCGCAAATCTACTCAAGTAAGCCTTCAAAGGCTCGTCGGGTTGTTGCCTTACGTTTGCCAGGGTATCGGCTTTGACGCGGGCAGCCTGGGAAGCTCGGAATGCTCTCTTGAAGTCAGTAGAGAAAGTTTTCCACGAGCTGATTGACTATTTTTTACTCTGTTTGAACCACTGTCTGGTCGGCCCAGTCAATGTGGAGGGAAATATTAAACATCTAAGCTCGGGGCCAATGTTGTGGGCCATCATCAAGGTATTGAACATACCCAGGTGATCTGACGGATCTCCGTCTCCGCTGAATTTGGACAGGTGTGGCATACGGAAACCGGGTGGGTATGCCGTTGCTGCTATGCTGGGGGCGAAGAGCTCAAGTTCGTCCCCTGAATCATATTCACCTTTTTCTTTCTCTGACAGGAGCTTCCTCATTAGCTCCTCCATCTTAGCCAAGCATTCAAGGGTTTTGTCCTGATTTCCTTGGTTATTCCGGGGCTGTTCAACAGCTCCGGATCCATTGTACACGTTTGGCGGGTTATTGTCCCTCCTATCTTGAGATAGGTTATGTGGAACATTCCCCCTGTCGCGTACCTCGGACAGGTCTTCCCTTGGGCGAGCACGGCTGCCATTTCCTACTGGGTTCCCCTTTGAGAGGTAAGACGATCTCGGAGATCGCCCCTCGGGGTGGCTTGAGGACTTTGCGCCGAGCTTAGACGTTGGCGCAGGTCTTCGCCAGAAAGGTCACTTCGGCGGCTTCCGGTTCAATAGCTCCCGTTTGAGAAGCTCGGAGCCCGCCCCTGGGGATGAGGATCCGGGACTTCTTTGGGCGCCCTGCTACGATGGGAAGGTCCTGCGGAAGGTGGGTTTCTCCTACTGCTCCCATAAGCTGGAATATCTCGGACTGGCTGAGGAGGAGACGGATATCTTATCAGCGAAGGAGGATGTCTGACTGGGGATGCGATCCTGGTCCCGTCAGGGCGGATCAGGTTAGGTAGGGGCCACTCGGCTCTGCCAACCTCCGGGTCCAGCGCTCGGCGGTCTGAGCGGGGTGTAGGACGACTGGGCGGGATGGACTGCCGCTGAGAGCCCTCCCCGGATCTCCTTCGAGAATTCCCTCGAGCCCTCCTGGGCGCACTCGAGGGTGGCAGTGAGCTGGGAGTTGAAGTTCAGACCGATCGGCTATACTGCTGCTCGGCCCTAGGTAGTTCTTCGAAGGTGGTCTCTCGGTGGTGCGATGATGGAGTAGGGTTTGATGTCGGGGGTCTAACCGACCGGCTAGGCCTGGACCGATTACCCCGGCGGGACTTATGAGTCTCGCCTTGCCTTTCTCCGACGTTAACGTCGGTTGTAAGAGGGGGTAGTCGGGCCAAGACCTCCTTAATCTGCTGGTTAGCTTTCTCCAGCTGACTCCTCAGCTGAGCATTCTCCATTTTTACCACCGTGTAGAAATCTGGGTTCAGATTAGGTGGTCGGGGTGCCAAACTTCCAGTGTCATCTTGGCTTATCGGCTGCTTGCCCGGCCGCTGTTGAACTTCAGGATTCTGATTATCGGAGATGGCGGCATGATGGGCCTCCTACCCATCATATTGGTCCACCTCGTTACTGTGTCTTGAGCGAGTGACCACCATGGTTGGGTATTTGAGATAGCACCAATCTAACAATCTCTCAATGAAAGCACCAAACTGTTGATGCGGTTCTTCGCCAACAGGTAATTTAAAGAATAAGAGGATGTGATTAGTGTTAAGTAATGAACCGTGACAGAAGAGTGATCTTAAAACAAAATGATGATACGAATACTTTTTTAGATGGTTCAAAGGTTAAAATCCTTCTACTCCACCAGCCACTGTTATTGCTATATTTATGGAATTCTTTATAGGGTATTTCTTTACACAATAGAATCCAACCCTTTGCAACTCCCAGGGTCATCCCGTGACCTTCTCACCCATCATGTCACTTCTGTGACATTCATGATTAATTCCTAAAACCTGACAAATGAAGTGTGGTCTAATCAATAGGTAAGGGGGATAATGGGCCGCACGGCCCAACCCAGTCGTGGGTGCCTGAACACGCATGTTTATGCTGTGTGTCCGAGAATTCAGGGATATATCAGACACGTGATGTCTGATATATGCACGTTTACATTGCGTGGTTGACTTTATATAAAGGGTCACATCTTCCAACTCAAGCTCGTACCTCGAACTGGATGTCTTCTTAGTCTGCGGTGTCCATACTCCTGATCCGACTTCTTAGTAATCTTAGTAAGCCTTTCTTAGTAATAAGAGGATGTGATTAGTGCTAAGTAATGAACCGTGACAAAAGAATGATCTTAAAACAAAATGATGATACGAATACTTTTTTAGATGGTTCAAAGGTTAAAATCCTTCTACTCCACCAGCCACTGTTATTGCTATATTTATGGTATTCTTTACAGGGTATTTCTTTACACAATAGAATCCAACCCTTTGCAACTCCCAGGGTCATCCCGTGACCTTCTCACCCATCATGTCACTTCTGTGACATTCATGATTAATTCCTAAAACCTGACAAATGAAGTGTGGTCTAATCAATAGGTAAGGGGGATAATGGGCCGCACGGCCCAACCCAGTCGTGGGTGCCTGAACACGCATGTTTATGCTGTGTGTCCAAGAATTCAGGGATATATCAGACACGTGATGTCTGATATATGCACGTTTACATTGCGTGGTTGACTTTATATAAAGGGTCACATCTTCCAACTCAAGCTCGTACCTCGAACTGGATGTCTTCTTAGTCTGCGGTGTCCATACTCCTGATCCGACTTCTTAGTAATCTTAGTAAGCCTTTCGTTATCTCGAGCTGGCAACAGCAGCTCGGAGCTCGTGACCTCCACGTGGTTGATATAATTATTCCATACCTCAGCTCGCTAATAGCCCGTGGAGAATTAAGGCGTACAATTTGCTATTTATAATTATATTATTTATTATTTTGATAAAAATATATTATTATATTAATTTTATAAAAATATGAAAACTTGACAGATTCTTATGCACAACCAAACACAGAAAGTGATATTCCCAGGAATCAGGAATCATAGATTAGATTCCAGTAGGGGTACACACGGGTCAGATTTGTTGGATTTCAGGTTTTCGGGTTCGGATTTTGCGAATTCGGATTTGGTAAAAATGATACTGAACCCGATCCGAAATACATTCGGATTTGGGTTTCGGGTGTGCGGGCAGGTTCAGACGGGTTCCGACAGATTTGGACCTTATTTGGGTTTTAATTAAAATGTTTAATGCAAGTAAAAAGCACTTTCAACCATACTTTGATATCATTTTATTAGAATTAAACTAATTTAGGCTAGGATTCTATTTTTGAGGTGTTGGGCATCATTTGACATTTGGTTGGAATTTCAATTTTATCATAATTTTAAACATGAAATTGGTTTTGTACCTCTAATATCATTATTTTGTTATTTAATTAGTTAAAACTTTAATCTTAATGTGAATATAGTTTGAGTTTGGTCCTCTACTTAAATTCTATTATTGGTGTCAACTTAACAAGTTAAAATCTGAATTTAATTAATAAATACAAACTTATATAGCCTTAGAAGATCCAAAATATTTCTTAGACCACTTTTCACTTCCTCCCCCGTAAAAAGTAAAAAATGAAAAAAAAATGTATAAAAAAGATTTAGCTTCAAACATAAAGGAAGAAAAAGTTATTCCTGTTAACATTAACCCATCATCAACATCACGAGCATCATCAAACATGAAACAAATTAATAAATATATTATGACATGTATATAGTTATGTATACACAGACATATACACACATCAAAAAACACACATTGACACATATAAACACACACACACACACATATATATATATATATATATATATATATGCACATCACAAAAATAAAGCAAGGAAGTTAAAATATAAAAATTTTCCTTATTGTTTATACAGCTAAGGTAAACATCAAAGAACAAATGTATTCCTTTGGAACAAATAACAGATCAAATCACACCATAGCATGACTTCTTCATTGCACCTCCAAATATACTAGATCAAAACATATTTGTTTATCCAAAACATTCAATATAACACTTCAGTGTTAGATTAAATGAAATGTATGCATATGAACAATCATATATACATGTAGGCGGAATTAATATATAGAATGAACATATACAAAAGATGATCGAATATTGTATACCTCCAGTCATTGCAATTGATAACCTCGATCTAACTTTAGATCTACAAAAGAAAAGCAACAAAAGTTAGAACGAGTACACGGGCTTCCAAGCTCTCACTAACTCTTTTAGATGGAGTTACTGAAAGTCAGAATGAGCAGTGAGCTTGGGGACCGGTACTCTATATTTATAGAGTGAGACCTACCATCAGAGTCTCTGCCACAGATTGAGATATTTCCTCAATCAGTTGGGATATGAAAAATCGGGTAACAACAAAATCAGGTAACAAATAATGTTGACCATTAATTAGAATATTTTGTCAATAAATTAAATATTGACTTTAATATATTAAATCAATTAGTTGTAACAAATTGATTTTATATTCCAAAGAAATAAATATTCTAACATTCTCCCACTTGGTCAGCATTTAAATTAATGTATTACTTAAGCTCGACGATCATCCCTGTTAGATAATAAACACACGAATCATGGCGATAGGTCATCTTTTTATGACGAGTATTATCTTCCATGTATTACAATATATTTATTATATAACAATGTAATTTATGTGGCTATGTACTTAAACGAATAAACCTTATGTTTATTCAGGTCCTATGAAGATAAAATTTTCTCAAATAAAATTAAGATGCGCATAAATATGAGAAAACATCAAAATAAGAGTTTCATTGATAATAACTTCAGTTTGTACAATAAATTTACATAAGGGAACCAAGTCCCATGTTCACTACATGATCCTTGAATTTATGAGGTGGCAAGCCTTTCATCATAGGATCAACAATCATCAATTCAGTGCTAATGTGTTGAATGACCACTTTATTTTCTTTAACACGTTCTCTCACGGCTAAGTACTTGATGTCGATGTGCTTGCTTCGACTACCACTCTTGTTGTTCTTAGCCATGAATACAGTAGCTGAATTGTCGCAGAACATTCTCAATGGCCTAGATTTAGAATCTACAACTTTAAGGCCTGAAATGAAACTCTTTAGCCATACACCATGCGATGTAGCCTCAAAACACGAAACAAACTCGGCTTCCATAGTAGAAGTAGCAGTCAAGGACTGTTTGTTACTCCTCCATGATATAGCTCCACCGGCAAACATAAACACGTAACCAGAAGTTGATTTACATGAATCAGTACAACTAGCAAAGTCTGAATCTGAGTAGCCAACTACTTCTAGGTTGTCGCTTCGTCTGAATATGAGTTTGTAATCCTTAGTACCCTGAAGATACCTCATAACTTTCTTTGCAGCTTTCCAGTGGTCTAATCCCGGGTTACTCTGAAATCTTCCTAGCATTTCGACAACAAAGGCAATGTCGGGTCGTGTGCACACCTGAGCATACATCAAGCTTCCAACAGCAGAAGCATATGGGATGTTCTTCATTTCTTCCTTTTCAAAATCATTCTTTGGACACTGGCTCAAATTTAATTTATCACCCTTAACGATAGGAGCAACACTTAGTGAACAATCTTTCATCCGAAATCTTTCTAAAACTTTGTTAATGTAGGTTTCTTGAGATAGACCTAAGATACCTTTGTATCTATCTCGATGGATCTTAATGCCAATGACATAAGACGCATCACCCATATCCTTCATCTCAAAGTTCTTTGAGAGAAATTGCTTCACCTCATGTAGCATGCCCTTATCATTGGTTGCAAGAAGAATATTGTCCACATATAAAACAAGAAAACAAATCTTACTCCCACTGACCTTCTGGTATATACATTGATCCATGACATTCTCTTCAAATCCAAAAGAAGAGATGACATCATGGAATTTTAAATACCATTGGCGAGACGCTTGTTTTAAACCATAGATGGACTTCTTAAGCTTGCACACCAAATGCTCACCATCACTAGAGGAGAATCCTTCTGGTTGTTTCATGTATACCTCCTCCTCTAGGTCACCATTTAGGAAGGTAGTTTTCACATCCATTTGCTGCAGCTCTAAATCGAAATGAGCAACTAATGCCAGGATAACTCTGAGGGAATCTTTCTTAGATACCGGAGAAAAGGTCTATGTGTAGTCAATTCCTTCTTTTTGAGTGAATCCCTTAGCAACGAGTCTCGCTTTGTGTCTCTCAATGTTGCATAATGAGTCTTTCTTTGTTTTATACTTTCCTAATGAACATTCCTCATGAAAATTTTCAAATCTAAGTTCTCAGAACAAATAAATAATTAGATTTTAATGTAGAAAAAATGAATCAAATGTAAATATCATGAGAAAAAAAATAATAGATCTAAGAAAAACATGGGCTCCAACAGAGGTAAAAGAACACAATAATCTAAAAAACATTAAGTAATCTCAAATCTCATATCATCAACAACTTAAACAACATAGATACATAATAAGAATCACTTGTGATTGAGATATCTTCATGCGGGCAAAAGAGGAGAAATGGACTCCATGAGTGAGGGAAAAGAGAGTAGTGAGTATTGACTCCATAAATGAGGGGAGGGAAGAAAACAAAGAGAGGAAATGGAAGAAAAAAATGCATTAGAGAAGATCGACGAGGTCAGGGGCTTGAGGAAGATGTTGGCGTTGGGGTGCTTCTGCTTGAGGGAGATAGTCGGAGCTGGGCTTTAAGCTTGAAGGAGAAGAGTTAGAAGAAAACTCGGGGAATAAAGGAGAACAGTGAGGGAGAGAGAAAGAGAACAAGATGATGGCTGAGAGGAAAAGAAAATGATCATCCATATTTTGCCTAGGTTGCTGCTTGCTTACCTGAGCAAAATGAAAAGGTTGACGTTGTTCGTTGGGTCTACTAGAATTCCGGGGCTGTCTCTCTAGATGAACAGCTCGAGATTGTTCTGGTTGAGGTTGGTTTTGTGGAGTTGGGTGATTTTGAGGTTGCTCAGGCTGCTGTGGGTGTGGTGCTGGTCGAAACCCTTGTGTTAGCTGTGTAGCATCCTCTTAACAAAAGTTGCACCCCTTTGATGGCAGTCCATCTTTGCCTGTCTATCATTCAGTTTTTTCCATTGCCTGTCGATCTCCATTTGCTGCATGACCATTGTAACGCCCTAAACTCCAAAGACCGTTACGGTGTGCCTTATAAACAATGCTAAACTCGCTAATTGAGTCATTTGGTCAAAATTGTATAACTAAGTATGATTAGTGGTTTAGGGATTAAAATTTTTGGTTAAGATGTAACGTTTCATTAGAACGTTTATTATATACATTGGGATCCCAAAAATATAATTTAAAGGTCTATTACAAGAAAATATTTACAACCAGCCGATCTAAGCGGCAAAACAGGGTTAACCCTAGTTCCTCTTTCAACCCTCGGCCGTGGCGGTCGAGCAGCTGCATATGTACACATCGTCACCTAAGCTCTTCAACTCAAGGATGGCCTAGCTTTCTTTTGCCTTTACCTGCACCACATAGCACCCGTGAGCCGAAGCCCAGCAAGAAAACTCAATATGCTCATGAACAGTAATAACATGTCATTAAATCATAAGGCACATGCCTAGCAAATATAGCCCTATTCAAGCAGGCAAATAAGTTCACGTAATGATGGGTATCTAGGATAAGGAATCTTGCTCTCCTGAGTGGATGATTATCAAGTCAATCCTAATCAGATAAGTGATTTAACACTGGTGGTTCCGGTAACCATACCGGGCTTATAGCCCTGAATAAAAGAGTGACAGTTGCAAAAGTCACTAAGGTGGGTTCCGTTCCCTTTATAAATACGTGATCCTTTCACTAGCTTATCAAGATAGGTGTTCGATGAACTAGTCACCAATATAACCTATCGCATGACCATAGAGTCACAACCATGGGATTCCGCTCCCTAGCCACGTGACAAACTGTCACCTAGGCCTTTGACCCTGGCTTTGAGTAACTAGTCCTAGACTAGTCAAGCGCTTATGATTTTCATCGACCTTAGGGTCAGTCCAGCATCAATGCTCCCAGAGTCATTCAACGCTGAAATCGACTAGATCTAATCTTTTATCGGCCCTGCGTTCAAGACGCTTATGCCGTTTCCGGCTCTTAGGTCAGTAATACCCGACCAGTGCCGACCTTGACTAGTCAGTGCCATACACAAGTAAGCAATGCTACCAAACATATATCATATGTCAAATATCTGAATATAGGGCGTTCAACATGCTTACTTAACAATTGCTAGCATAACTAGGATCATGCATAAACACAGAGACTTAAGCTCTGAACAATCTCATATTCAATAATCATGGCATGCCCTATTCACATGTTTCTCGTGCATCACATGCATCACATTTAATCACTCGGCATGTCTCAATAATAGCCATATACAAGTAAGTAAGATTGCTAAGCATTCAAAATGCTATCATTGTCCACATTTAAACATCCAACATGCATCAAGAATAACCATGCATGTCATATACATAGGGTGCAATTTTCTTACCTCGGGTTCGAGCAAGAATTAATAAAAGAACGACCCTTGAGAACGATCAATCCTTTGATCCTTTAGCGGTCACCTAGTCATAACCAAATATGGAATCCCACCAATAAAATAAATCATAAAAAGGTTAACAATCTAAATCCTCACTCCCGAGATCCATCCCGCACTCTCAGGACTCTTAATCTACCCAAACGGGGTAAAGGAACCAACCCCCAAGCCTTAAAAGTCATCCCGAGCCCTAAAAATAGAAGCCCAGAACCTGCCCTGCCTAGCGCTAGGGCGCTAGGAATGGCGCTGGGGCGCCATCAGCAAACCAGAGAAAATTCTGGTCTTCTCCCCTGCGATTCCCTTGAAAACCAAACCTCCAAACTAATCCCAAACATCATCAAAACATCAAAATTCAATCCCTAAACTTCATCTACATCACACCCTCATCAAAACCCAAGCAATCTTACACAAAACTTCCATGAATTCTCACAACTAACACCTTAAATTCCTTTGACTAAAAACCATAAGAAAAACAAGGTAAAGCTTAATTTCATGGATGAAATCTTACCTCAAGTTGGATTTGAGTCCTCTTCAATGGATGAACTAAGTTTCTAAGCTCCCACCTTTGATCTCCTAGCTTGTTTCTTCAAGTTGGCTTTCAAAAATCAAAAGGAAGAAGGATAGAAGAATATGTACGGGAGGGAGAGATGAGGATGATAATGATGCTCTGTTTTTACAATTCCACAACCTTCTAATGGCTTATATCAATCCTAGGGGTGAAAAGACTAAAATACCCTTAGGTCAAATAAAGGTTTCTAAAGACTCCCAAGGGTAAAATCGTCATTTCCCGCCTATCTTGTTAATTATAATTAACACCCTCCAATTCCCGTTATTCTCAATATTCTCAAATACCAATAATTCATATCCCGTTACCCTTTAAATCCCGGCAACGTTCTAATCACCAAATTACCCCGAGACTCACTCCGAGCCCCGAACTTAATCCCGTTATGACTAGGCCGATAACTTGCATTCCATGATCGTCTCATGCCGAATGGCTCGAACCAATCCACATATAATGTGGTATTATTTATAATTCACCCACATACATGAAAATACACAATCACGCCCTCAATGGGCCAAATTACCAAAATGCCCTTATAATTAAATGTGGACTCATATGCATGTATTTATCATCATATAATAATATAATTCAAATAAACATGCATTTAATCATTTAATAACATGATAAATCAATTATGGCCCTCCCGGCCTCCTAATCAAGGTCATAAACCTTATTAGGAAATTTGGGACATTACAACCATAGTCTCAGCAACGTTTTTGTGGTTGGCTTTTATAGTAGCAAACTCATCATGCATCATCCCCATAGCTGCTCGCAAGGTTTCAGTATCTAACTCCTCACCTTCTTCCTCTAATTCCACATAGGCTCTTCTTCATTAACTCTTGGGGGAGGAGGTGGATTCTGGGGATTTCTAGATGCCTGATCAGCCTGTTGACCTTGAGTTTTTGTAGAGTCCCAGAATTTTACTTAGCTAGTTAGATAGTAGTAGTAGTAGCAATATCTAGTATTAGTTTGTAGTATGTTTGATTTCGTGGATTTTGGTTCAAACCGGGACTCAGTTGGAAACTTCTAGCAATAGTTATGGATTTTATAAGTTTAAGAATATTAATTATAACATAAGGTTTGATTAATATTGCTGGTTATTAATATGATAATTATTATAACCTAAGGTTTAGATAGAGCCAATAAGAATATGACACTTGTCATGAGCATCGTTATTCCTAATGTTTAGATAGAGCCAATAGGATTATGACACTTGTCATATGCATGATTATTAAGGAATTATTATTTTAATGATAAAATAAGGGAAATATAAGACTTAGTCTTCACTAGAATCTGTTAGGAGCATGACATTTGTCACAATTTTATTTATTTGTGGATTAGGTTGTTATTTAGATAATTAAATAGATTTCCATAACTTTAGGGTACTGTAACTTCCGACCTATTTTTTGACATGTTATGAATTTCGAAAAATAGTATTTCTAGAAAGTTGTAGATAATTGAATTTTCTTTCTAACGGTATAAAGATGGTCTAAATCAGAGTCCTACAACTCTAGTTATGTTGATTTTACTGCATGTGAGTTTAGAGTTACGAGATTTAGGGAGTTAGAAGTTAGGATTCTATTTGTTTTTATTATTTTTGTTTTTAATTTTAAAAATCAAGCTTTGACTCCTTCAACCTCTCTCTGAACAATTTGACCAATTCTTAACCCTTTGACTGAAGAATATTCAAATATTTTCAATTTAATTCATTATTTTTATTCAAAGCCAAAAAGAAGATCTTTATTCCTAGAACTCTATAAATAGGACTTAGAACCCAGCCCTTTCACTTACTCTTCAGCTGTGATCATACTCCAAGGTGTTAGTGAGATCATAAGAGTGATACAGTTGGGTGGGAAAGGAAAAAAAAGCTTATCATTCTTAAGCTTTACCAAACACTTGGGAAGTAAGGATTAGAGTATTTCAGTATTGGAGTTAGGCCAATCTATAAGGTCAACAAAGGTACCCTTATTCTTAAGTTCAATCCTGTTTGATTCCTTAGTTTCTTTAGTTTTCATTCAAGTTCTAACTTTTGTTATGGTTTTGTGGTTAGGTTTTTAAGTTCTTTGAACTTAAGGTGTCTTTTCGGTAAGTTTTCTCTTGGTGGTTTAGTTCTAGTCTTTTCATTCTTTAGAAATACTCACAATTTGTATTGTTGGTTTTAGGAGTGTTCCAAATCCCGTCTTTGTTCTCAAATATCCCGGTGTTTGTAAGGAAAATAGGATAGAATTTTGTATGCTTATATGATATGTTATGCTTATGTTATATGTTATGTTATCTTATGTTGTGTTATGATATGTCAACATTATGTATAGTATGATATTAGACCTTGGGCATATGACTTGTCTAGCTAGCAAGCCCCAATAATTTATGGGCATATGACTTGCTTGACTAGCAAGTCCCACCAATCTATTGGGCATATGACTTGTTTAGTTTACAAGCCCCAAGTAGTATAATGGCCATTGTAGTAGTATATGACATATGTTTATGGTATGCCTATAGTATATGTTTATGATATGTTTTTTTTCATATGTTATGATATGATTTTATGTGTATGTTTATGGTGTTAGTAGTTTTTCCTTGCTGGACATTAGGCTCATTCCTTTATTTTTAGTGTGATGCAGGAAAATGAATATGGAAGGCGGAAGGATTCTTGGTAGCTTGACTTGTGTGTTGAGGATGGATGGAATGTGTGGACTGCGTGTCGATCGAGGATGAAGTTATTTATTTTTAGTCTTTTAAATCATGTTTTTTCGCATTTAGTTTTGTAAACAATTTTATTTAGTTTAAAATTATGTTTTATGTTTTAAACAATGGGTACCCATGCCATATTTTATATTATTATGTATTTGATACTATTTTTCGAGATTTAATAAAGTTATATTATTTCTTATGTATTTTTCCCAAAATAGTAGCTATGTATAGTAGATCTAATGGTCCAAGGTCTTAGAAATAGTTGGGTCATTACCGTTTTCCTTGATTTGGCCATAGCTTCTAGTGGATTGATTGTCTTGAGTTCAGCTCTCAATGAAAGCACGAAAATGTCGACTACAAATTAAGCCAACAACATGGAGTCAAATAAACGATGTGGATAAGAATTAAACTCAAGAAAAATAAACGACACTCAGAGTTTTATAGTGGTTCGTGTTGGGAATATATGACTTTACTCTTTGCAAATCAACAATGAATAATGATGCAAGATTCAAATTCAGAGTATGAATGCAATTCTTGATAATCAAAGAAACATGTTCATGATATGGATGTTAATCTTGAATATAAAGAACTAAATGATGATAAGATGAAATCAGATACATTTAATCATCAATACTAACTGTAACGCCCTGGATACCCCAAGACCGTTATGGTGAACGTTGAACCGTGAATTTAACTCGCTACCCAAGTTCTTTGGTTAAAAATGTGCTTCTAGGTGTTATTAATAGGTTAACGTGGAAAACCAATCAAAAGGAAATGATATATTTTATTTAAAACATAAAATTGTTCATGGGCCCATAAAAATGTTTACAAGTTATTTACAACTCAAAATGGTCATTACAGTTTAAATTTACAACCCGCCGACCTAAGCGGCAAAAATAGGGTAAACCCCCTAGTTCCTCTGAGAACACCTTGGCCGTGGTGGTCAAGCGGCCGCATATGTACACAGCACCACCTAAGCTCTCCACTCAAGGCTGGGTGAGCTTTTCTTTCCCTTTACCTGCACCACATAGCACCCATGAGCCAAAGCCCAGCAAGAAAACACAATAATGCAAACATATAATATCAAATGATGATCATGATAATCATACAGAGCTTATAGCTTTGAACAGATGAGTGAATATCACTTTGTAGTTACATTAATCATGAAGGAGCTTATAGCTCTTAATCAAATGAGTGGTTTAACACTTGAGGTTTTGGTAAACCATAATAAGTGATTGACGAGCAAGTCACTAGCTTAAATAGATGAGTGACTGATGGGTAAGTCACTAGCTTAAACAGATGAGTGACTGATGGATAAGTCACATGGGGTTCGACACCCACAGCCATGTGACTAAATAGTCACTGTGGCTCTAAATAACTAGCCTTGGGCTAGACAAGTGCTTATAGTATTCATCGAACTTGAGGTCGGTCCGAAATTAACGCTCTTCTGAGTCATTTAATGCAGATGTCAATTAGATCTAATCTTTATTGGCTTGCCTTGAACATGCTAAGGCCATTCCTGACTTATGAGTCAGCACTATGTGACCAGTGCCCAGTACCACTACAGAACTTGACTAATGAGTCACAGCTTCACAGTTGATATTGACACCTTTGCCAATTCTAACTATTTAGTCAGTACCATGCACAAGTGATCAAGATTTGCTAAGCATTCAATAATCAATCCATGTCCACATTTAAACATTCAACATGCCTCATGAATAACCATGCATGTCACATATGGGGTGCATTTTTCTTACCTCTGATTCGAGCGAGAGTTAATATAAGAACGACCCTTGAGAACGATCAACCTTTAAGTTCCTTAGCGGTCACCTAGTCATAACCAAATATGGGATACCATCAATAAAATGAATAACAAAGGTTCCCGAACCAAGATCTAGCCTCCGGGACATCGAATCCCACTAATCCGGGTAGTAGGAACGATCGCGAGGCCTAAAACTGAGTTCCCATGATCAAAACACCCAATTGGCCTCAAAACCCTTCATAAGCCGCGACCCTAGAACCTTGAGCTGTGACCCCCAGCCACACCAGGAGCAAGCACTGCGGCGCCCAATAACTAGTGCCGCGGCCCCCACCACACACAAACTTCACCACCCGCTTCTTCGAGCTTGGGCCGTGGCCCCCACCTGGGAACCTGTCATAACCTCATTTTTCTTCATTTTAAACCTTCCAAAAACATACCTAACACTTCCAAATCCAAAAATCAAAGTTCTCAAACATCTCAATGATCCAAAATCATCAAATCCCTAGGCTTAAACGAATAAAAAACTCATCGATTCACAAAATCCAATTCAAGGCTTAGAAACTCTAAAAACTCAAAACTTAAAGCTTAGATTACCTTTGATTGGGTTGTTTCTCATTAAATCCTTCGGTCAAAAAGCTTCTAATCTTTCCTAGGATCACTATGCCTTGATCCTCACTTGATTCCGACTCCTGGAACTCAAGATTTCTTCGAAA
Source organism: Humulus lupulus (assembly GCF_963169125.1). Classification (NCBI taxonomy): domain Eukaryota; kingdom Viridiplantae; phylum Streptophyta; class Magnoliopsida; order Rosales; family Cannabaceae; genus Humulus; species Humulus lupulus. Next base: position 33,568,296 of record NC_084799.1, read on the forward strand.
TTGCCACGAACGTCACAAAGGTTAACGGGAGAGAGAGAAAGTGTTTTAAACGTACGGTTTCTTTCTGACGAACTACTTCAGGCTTAAGTAACCTCAAATAAAACCTAATGCTCGGGGTCCCAAAAACACCCCCCGGGGACAAAATAGTCAAAACTCCTAGAATTTCCTCTTGATCTCAATAACTCCCAACATATCATCAAATAAACATTCCCATTATCCAATATCCCAATAATTGACCCCGTTATGACAAAACCGCTAATTTTCAATATAGGACCGTCTCATGCCGAATAACTCAAATATATCCCCATAATAATGAGATCTCATCCATAAATCACAATATGCACCGAAATACACAAATATGCCCTCAACGGGCCAAATTATCAAAATTCTCTAATATTCAAATGTGGACCCACATGCATGCATTTAACATCATATTATAATATAATTCACATAAACATACATATAATCATTTAATGACATAATTAAACAATTATGGCCCTCCCGGCCTACTAATCCAGCCATTAAACCACATTAGGAATTTCGGGGCATTACACTAACAATGAAAAACATAATAGAATTACAAAATACAAGATTAGGGTTAGAGAGATACAACATTTGTATTAAGCAACTTAAATCTTCAAACTTGGGGAACTTCTAAGGCTTATACACAATAATAATATTGTTGTCCAAATCTCTATTCCAAGCCTTCCCAATTGCTTGAAGCTTCAACTAAGTAGAATGAAATTTAGGATTGAACAAGCCTTAAAATTCATGCAAGTCAAGCAATGCTTGATGAGTTTCTTGGAGAAAACCTTAGTCTTAGAAATCAAGAGAGAGAATGAGGTTAGAGAGAGAGAAAGAGTTGGGAAGTGTGATCAAGACTTTTCAACTCTAATAACTCATATAAAAAGTGTAGGTATCATCATTAGTCTAACCAATAGGATTAGAGCATTTAAAACACATCATTTGGAGCATTTTACGTAAGCTGTACGACCCTGAAAGATCGCCCAGACAATGCATCGCATGCATGCAGGCGCAGGCGATGCATCGCCTGCTAGGGCTTTTGAAGCCCTTCGCATTTTGGCGATGCTACGAATCAATTGTCTCACATACTCATGTCTTAGAATTATATTTATAGACTTCCCATTATACACGTCATTATATGCTCTAGCCAATGTGGCTTGACTATCACAAAGTATCGAGATCGTCGATACCTCATCTGCAGAAATTGGGATCTCCAACATGAGATCCCTAAGCCACTCAACCTCTTTGCTGGTTGTCGCTAGAGCTATAAATTCGGCCTCCATGGTTGAGTGTGAAATATATGTTTGTTTCTTAGAACTCCAAGAAATCGCTCCTCCTCCGAGCATAAACACCCAACCACTTATGGATAGATTATCTCCTACATTTGATATCCAACTTGCATCAGAATTGTTGATCCCAAAAGAGGGTGTTTTAATATTTAAACTCGCAAGTGCACGAATCATTTCGGAATATAATGTTCATGTAAGTACGAGGTCGAACCCATGGGAGTTGACTAACATCAAAAGAAACTATTTCAAACAAAGCAAGAATATTCTAACCTAGTTCCAAATATTTGATGAGATTTTGTTTTAGAAAAATAAAAGACAAGTAATAAAAAGATTTAAGATTAAATAGAAAAATGGTTTTCAAATGAGATATATAAAATAAGATTATTAAGATTTTAGAATCCACAAAATGCAAGTTCAATAGTATTTATAATTATATTGATTCCCAAGTTTTGATATAGTTGAAATAAATCACACTATATATTTTTTCAAAATATATTTTCTATTCAAGCACAAGTTACTCTTTCAAAAAAGTAGGATTTTTCTTCACTCATATAAGATATAATTTCTAAGCATTAGTTGTGTTACAACCTAATGAAACTACAAAAAATCAAAGAGATTATGTTTAGACAAAATATGATATTTATGCTCTAAGAATTAGATGTGAACAATTTAATGAAAAATATTTAATCAAAGAATATCATATTTTTGCATAATGAAGAACTAAGTGTAATATGCTTTAACAATCGACACTAGATGAAAAATGCATCCATAAACAATGTTGTACAAATGGGAAATCAACATACAACAAAAAATACTATCTAGTTACATTTTGCTTTATCATCATCTTAATAACCTTTGAAAAAGATTAGAAGCTCATAACTAGATTGAAATAAAAATTACAAAATAACATACTTGACATGCTCTTCAAAAGATGAAAATGGTAGAGATAAAATAGTGAAAAGAAGAGAGAAAAATATGTGTAGAAGATGTTGAAAAGATGAAGAAGAAGAGCTCCCCAAATGGTCTTACAAGACTCTATTTATAGGCAAAATATGGAGATTAAATTAATCAAATTAAAATAAATAAATTGATTAATTTAATTGTGTTGGGAAGTGGTAGGATAAATAGAGTAAGTGTAAGAGTATTTGAAAGATGAAATGTTTAGTTGGGTAAAATATTAGTGAAAAGCTAGGGTAAAAAAAAATGAATTAGGAATGTTTATTTAGGTAAGAAAAATAGGGAATAGTGAATTGATATTTGAGTGAAAAATATTGGGAATGAAAAACATGATTTTTGGCATTTTGGTGGCTATTTGGCAGTTGGTTTAGGCAGCTCTGGCATGTGGGCCGAATGGGCTATGGGGCTGGGTTGAATGCAACAGGCGGGCCCAGGAAGTGATGAGAGGCACGGGCCCAGCTTGCTTTGCTGAAGAGCTGATGGTTTCGGCTGGGAGAGCTTCACACGGCTGGCAAGAGGGCTGGTGTAGGAAGCATATGAAGATTGGCATTGGGCCTTCTGTGGTGTGCCAGGCGTGAAGGACCTGTGGTGTTGAGATGCTGGAGCTGCTGAACATTGGGTGAAGGCAGGGACAGGTGGCGCGATCTGGAGCTTGGGAGGCTGGCGTGAAGGAGCTTTGCTAAAGGAAAAGGTAACTGGGCCGAAAGTACGTAGCAGAGGTTTGGGCCTTAGAGTGTTGTTGAAATGAGATAGCCTTGTGCCAAAATTTGCTATTTCCTCTTCACAAATGCCACTTTTTTCATCATTTTCCTTGCATTTCAAGCACCTAAAAATAACATTATTTCCTACAAAATAATTATAAACTAAATTAAAATTAAATATTTTCACTAATAAAATATAAAATATAACTTCCATGAAAATATTAATTTACAAAACATTTAAGCTCAAAATTACATCTTTTTACTCCTAACTTAACAATATTAATTTTAACTAATTAAGCCATAACATTTTACAATAATATAACAATAAAAATAGACAAAAATCTATAAAATTAAAATAAACCTAATAAATTCAAAATTACTTAAAAACTTAATAAATCAATTAAAAACTCAAGAATTAAGCAACAATTAGCACATAAAAAGTGGTAAAATAACTCTATTTTGTAGAGTTATCAAGAATATCTTTCAAGTATCTTTGGGAACTTTGAATATTGGAGGCCTAGCTGCTTGGTCCTTTTAATGTACCCTAGAACTCTCTCAATCACTTTCCAATGTTCCATACTTGGATTTCTAGTAAATATCCTTAGTTTACTAACTACATATGCAATATCCGCTCTTGTACAATGAACGGAGTACATTAGACTCCCTAATGCACTTGCATACTCAAGTTGAGCCACTGCTCTACCATTATTATTTTCAAGCTTTATGCTTGAATCAAATGATGTATTTTCCTCTTTGATTTTGAGATGACTAAACTTGTCAAGCACTTTCTCAATATAGTGTTCTTGACTTAAGGCATAACACCCACTATTTCTTCTCACTTTTATGCCCAAGATGGTATCAACCTCTCCAAGGTCTTTCATCTTGAAAGTGGAAGATATAAACCTCTTCGTTTCCATTATGCCTTTCATATCATTACTCAAAATCAACATATAGACACACCAAGATGACATAGTCATCACAAGTCTTAGAGTACAAACACTTGTCTGCATTATTGTGTCTAAACCCATATGAAATTATGGCTTTATCAAATTTCTCATGCCATTTTTTCGGTGCTTGCTTCAAACCATATAATGATTTAACAAGCCTACACACTTTATTTTCATTTCCCCTTAGAACAATACCCTCAGGTTGTTCCATATAAATCTCCTCATCGAGATCTCCATTTAGAAATGTCGTTTTGGCATCCATTTGATGAACATAAATGTTATATATTGATGATGAGGCAAATAGTACTCTTATAGTGGTTGTCCTAGCAACCGATGCATACGTGTCAAAATAATCGATTTCTTCCTTTTGTTTAAACCCTTTGGCTACTAGTCTTGCCTTGAAGGTTTGTAATGTGCCATCGGTGTGATATTTCCTTCGAAATACCCACTTGCACTCAATTGGTTTTGAACCTTTTGGAATGTCTACTAATTTCTATGTGTGGTTTGAAATAATTGAATTCATCTCATCATTTATTGCCTCCTTCCAAAAAATGGTGTCTCTCGAAGACATTGCTTCTTGGAATGTTTTGGGATCATCCTCAACTTGAAGATCCATAGGAAATTTTCATGTGACTTCTTCAAGGTTTCCCTCTACTAGGTAGAGTGTCTCCATTTGAGAACATTTCTCATTTGATCCCAACTCTTTAAGCCTTTGGCTTATAGGTTGCTCATCAACCTTTGAATCTTTCTCTTTAAGAGATTCTCCAACACTTGTGGGTTCTTGAGAATTGCTATCACAATATAAGATATTCTCAAAGAACTCAACTTCTCTTTATTCAATTATCACATTAGACTCCAAGTCTAATAGCCCATAGGCCTTGCTATTTGAGGCATAGCCAACAAATGCACATTTTAAGACCCTTGGACCCAACTTAGTCCTTTTAGGCTTCGTGCTCTTGCAATAAGCAAGGCACCCCCACACTTTAAGATAGCCTAAGTTAGGCTTCTTTCCTCTCCATAACTCATATGGAGCACATTGTTCTTTTTCATAAGAATTCGATTCAATATATGACACGCAACAAGCAAGGCTTCACCCCACATATTATAACACAATTTAGCATGTAAAAACATAGAGTTAATCATTTCAAGAAAAGTCCTATTCTTTCTTTCAGCTATTACATTTTGTTGTGGAGTGTATGGTGCAGTGCATTCATGTATAATGTCATATTGTTCACAAAATACATTAAAATCATTTAAAAATATTCACCACCTCTATCACTTCTAAAAGTCTTTATTTTCCTTTCCAATTGATTTTCTACTTCAGCTTTATAGATTTTAAATGCATTAAATGCATCATTTTTACTCTTAAGTAAATACACATAAGTATACCTAGAGCAATCATCTGTAAAAGTCATGAAGTATCTATTTCCTCCTCTAGTCAACATGCTATTCAATTCACTTGAAAAATGTTTCTTTATCATTTTATATATAACACATAATTCACATTTATCATGCTCATGCTCATGCTCATTCACATCACAATTAATCAATCAACATTTAACAACTCTTTTAATTGTGCTATAACCTATATGAGCAAATCTATTATGCCACATATTAATAGAATTAATCACATTGCAAGATTTAGATGCCATATCATTATTGTCACTATCAAGAGCACAAAGTTTGATCATTCCATCACATGTATAACCATTTCCCACAAAAGTGTCAAATTTAGTCAAAGTGAGTTTATCGAATTCAAACTCCATTTTGATATCGGATTTACTCAATAGACTTCCACTCATAATTTTTCTAGTCATTTCGGGAACATAGAAAATATTAATCAGGGTCACTTTCTTTCAATTAGTGAAGAACACATCAATGCAGCCCCTTCCAAGTACCTTGGATCTCTTTTCATTTCCCATTTGGACTTCAAATCCCACATTTACACTTTCAAAAGTTTTGAAAAGAGTTTTATCATAGGTTGCATAAATGGTGACACAAGTATCATACCACCATCTTAGCACCTTTCCTTGGGTTACATTAACTTCACTCAAGGTTGCAATGATCTCAACATCAATTGCATTGACATGTTCACCTTCTCTTAAGGTTGCATTAGTCTCATCACTACATGCATGAACCATGTCAATTCTCTATAGGGTTATCATGTATTCCTCATCGAATGCATTAAATTCATTTAAGGTCACAAAGATCTCATCATCAATTCTATTAACCCAAATCTTATTATGGTTAATTTTACAATTACCATATATCACATGATGATCAATAACTTTACAAACAAAACAAGTACAACAATAACCCTTGAATTATTTATTAACATTCACCATTGTACTTTTGATATAAAAATAATCTCAAATACACAAAAATATGGCAGCAAACAAATTTCATTCAACTTATAGAAACAAGGAACTTGATGATACCAATCTCCTTAAGCATGTAATCCCATTGAGTTGTCTCATCCTTTGTTGATGAAGACTTTGAATCCATATCCACATTCATGTAGAGCATTTCAAAATAGAACTTTTTTTGATCTTCCATGGTTATGTGTCCAACACAAACTAAATCTTGAAACAAGTATTTGAAGGCTGTAGAAGATGAACCAATTTCCCTCATTGTTGATAATACAAAACACAAAATTGAAAGTAATTAGAAATAAAGATTTTGATTGTTGGGAATACATGGCTTTACTATTTGAAAATCAACAATGAATAATGATAATAATGCAATATTTCAAACCCTAGATGTTGATCAAGATTCAAATTCAAAGTATGAATGCAATTCTTGATAATCAAATAAACATGTTCATGATATGAATGTTAATCTTTAATATAAAGAACTAAATAATTAAATGATGGTAAGATGAAATTAGATACATTTAATCATCAATACTAACAATGGAAAACATAATAGAATTACAAAATGTTAGAGAATATATATTTATACTCAATGGAAACATGGAAAAACCAAAATACAACTCTATGCAAAAAATACAATAGACATGGTAATTGATTAAATAAACATTACAACTCAATTGCTCAAAATACAAGTAAATATAAAGAGGTAGAAGAAGAAGATTACAAACTCAAAACAATAATAATACAAGTAAATAAGATCAACAAGATCAAAAGAATGAAAATAAAATCAATAAGAAGAACAAACTCTCATACAACCAAAGTGTAGAGTAGTGGGGATCACCAACTTGAACAAGGTTCAAAACCTTTGTCCAAAAGCTTATTTCTCCTATTCTCTAAGCACTAAGGGATCTCTCTAGGAAATAACTCTCTGGAATTATCAAGCCTCTATGGTGTATTTTCCAGCCAAGTGCTTTGTGGATGGAAAATGTTGTGTCTTACAAGTGAGCATTAGGCTCCTATTTATAGAGTTTTGAGACACCCTTTGAATTTCAAATTCTACCAACCCCCATGGCTGTTACCAATGATTAATTGGATGTTTATGGAATTAAAATAGAGATTTGGGGGTTACTTGGCTGTTGGAAACGTTCAAAATTGGATAAAACCAAAGTTTGGAAAACGCAGTCAGCCGCTCAGGCCGCGGCATGAAAAACATGGGCCGCAGCCCACGATGTTTTTATGCCTCTTGGGCCGTGACCTGAAAAACATAGACAGCGGCCCAAGTCGTTTTTTCAGCAACCGATTTTCCAAATTTGCCAAAACGTTCCAAATTCATTCCCACTTGATTTTGTAACTTCCATACACATTATGAGAGTTAAAAACACATCTCTAATAGCCATATCTCTTATGACTTTTGAGAAATTCAAATCAAAATGTGTAATATCAAATCTACACATTATTGGGTAATATTTGGGAGTTACAAGTTTGTTTTCTTTTGTAACTCCAAAATATGTCACATTTGCCACACACATGTGTCCAATTTTTGTGACTCTCAATAATATGTTACAAGGTGTGACAAATCACATTTGTGTGACAAATCACATTATGTCACATTATTTAATCTAACATTATATTATTTAAAATAATATAACATTCTCCCACTTAGATTAAATAATCACTTTTTGTAACACTTATTTAATCAATCAAAACATTATATTAAAATATAATATTCCCCCACTTGATTAAATAATGACTCTCTATAGAAACCTTTGCATTGGTGCATATAGTAAAATGTCTTTCGACTTGAATTTTACCTTAGTGTAATTATCACAAAGTTTGTTGAAATTTTGATTGCCGAAGTATTGAACCACTATCCCTTGATAACAAATCGGTGATAACACACACACCTTTTCTATGTTCACTTGAGACCTCATTGTGTCGCTTTTGCACCGTTAATGGCCATGTGCACATTCCATTCATAGACTTTTCTTGATAATGACTCCCAATTCTCATGAGGGGCAGCACCACCCCTAGGTCTATATAGGTAGAACTTTTACAGTACTTTGTTACCCTAAAATACTTGTCTTTTCAAGATAGAGTTCTATTAAAAAACCTTTCGGTTTTAACCCTCATTTTGGTAACACTCTAGTACTCATATCTCAGATGAGACAAAATTTTGAGTACTACTACTATTCACTTGATTGACTTGTTATTACCTATTGAACCTAATACTAGTTTGGTTACTAGTATTAAGATATGTTACCATCAACCGTGAATCTCTTTAGGGAGTCTAAGTCCCATCCCTTGAGATGTAGAAATGATTCCATTTGAATCATTTCTTTTCTCATGTATGCATACGTAGACACTCTCATTATTTTATTCAAACTTTGTTACTAGCCATAGTTTGATTAAAATAATTATCTCTTTAAAATAGTAATTTTTACCATAGTCAACACCCCCACTATTTATAGTTTAATATCCAAGATAAACATTTGAATATTAATTCTAGAAACCTATTTGTTTCTAGAATTCTCCTTTATGTTTTAAATTGATTCCTTCTTGAATCAAAATATTACAAAACAATAACTTTAGACACCAAGCATGTCTAGATTTGTTCATTCTATACACATATAGCCAATATGATTTAGAATGTGGAATTCCAAATCATCTATTTGATAGGATGACTAAATTAATCAATTATTATCAACAAAATAGATTGATTAACTTTTGGAGCATCACCCCCACATTTCTCTCATAGTGATAATCACTTTTAAGAAGAAATTTCTTCATTTTTATTAAATCATTTATCCTCCAAGATAAATCTAGACTTATGATTCTCAAAGTTCATCATGAGTCCTCTAAGCCACATGATAAACTCTCAGTAGATCAAGATAAAAAACCTCAATGTTTATCTTGATTTATTTACTTGCAAAAGCAAAACACACTTCTTTGAAAATAACTTTCATTTTGTTGCTTTCTTTTATATATTTCACAAAATAAAATATGTGAACACAAATGTCATGTGAAAATTTCTCAAACAAATAATCACTAATTTTCACTTTTAGTTGTTTAAATAATCTCAAAATCACTTAAACAACTTTTGTGTATTTCTTAAGAGTCTCTTTGAGATTATTTTGAAAACACCAATTTTACATCCATTGATTTTCTCATCAAAATCAATTTGAAGATGTCAATTTTTGTTTTAAACACTTTAAATCAAAGAAAATAAATCCTCATTGATTTATTTAAACACTTTAATTTCTTATGTTTTAGTTTAAAATTATCTCCTCTTTGAGATTAATATAAACATATCACCATCTTTAACCAAAATGAATAAAGTTCACTTTAATCTATTCACTATTGGTGTAAAGATTCAAAATTGTTTCTCCAATTTTACAATGTCTCCTCATTGATACATTGAATATTTAAGAATTATTGTCACTAAATAATTCTCAAATATATTTCATTTTACCACACTCTAGACTTCAAGTTTATTGAGTCAATATGTCATCCCACAATTTTTGAATCTACTTTGATCCATTTTTCTTGCAATGGCAAGACAAAACTACTAAAAGATGTAACCCCCTTAGGTTCATCTTTTCTTATCTCATAAAATGAGATGGTCAACACTTAAATGAGAAATTTAATTTCTCAAATAATTCTCTTTATTTACCAAATAAATGGTAACTCATCACATTTCAATAATATATGATAAACATATTTACATTATTATCACCTTAATAATCATATTATATGGCATATCATAATAATCATGATAATTCTCATGTATAAATCAATATACATTTATATATATTAACATAATTATGTCTCAAAGAAATTTCACACAATTTGTCAACATATATCCATCATATTAGCATGCATTGTTAATCTCATAATAATATTGTAAATATATCACAAATATCATACAATAATTCACATATCCACATATTGATTCAAAAAATCAATATATAGGCATGTCATATAAAACTCATAAAATTGTCATCTTGATAATTTATCATTATCTCATAATAAGACAATTCTATAACATGCTAGCATGTAACGCCCTACATCCTTAGAGCCATTACTATGTGAGTTTAAAATGTGCTTTCAACTCGCTAATCGAGGTTTTAGGTCAAAAGTGTAATTAAATCATAAACAGAGTAATAAACCTCGAAAATAATTTCAATTACTGAAAAAACATAATGTGTTTGACACTTGGGATCCCAAAATACTGTTTAGAAATATTTACAACATATAAGTACAAACCAAGTCGACTAGACGACAAAAACTAGGTTTTAATAAAATCATCTCTCAAAACCACTGGTTGTGGCAGCCAGGCAGGCCAAACATGTACGCGCTGCTTCACGCTCTCCGTACTCATGGTTGGTCGACTTTCCCCTTGCCCTTACCTGCACCACAGAGCACCCGTGAGTCGAATCCCAGCGAGAAAACCCTCACAAGCAGAAAACATATGCATAACAAACACTTAGCATATAAACATGCCATCAATAGGCTAAACACATACGGCCATGCCATCCAAGGCGCTTTACCAGGCCCTGGGTTCGCGGTCCACACCGTGAAGATATCCCAGGTATCCTTTAGGGTCTCACCCTGGCAACTTGCACTCCACATGCTAAACGTCACTCCTGGCCCCTTGCCGCACTCGGCCTCGCACTCCACGTGCCTAACGCCGTTCCCGACCCCTTGCCGTTCCCGACCCCTATCGACCTCGGCCTGCGCCGTTCCCGGCTCTTGCCGAACATTTACACATTTGCATTCATAGCATAGTAAAGCATTTACTGAACATGAACAAATTCAATCAAAGGGCTACGCCCTGCAATACAAACATATTGGGCTCTGCCTTGCATACAAGCTCTATGGGAACAATGGTTTTCTTACCTGCGTCTCGAGCTTTCCAAGCACCGATGTCCCGAGCACAGTCCCCTAACCTAAGCCTCGCCGAAACCCTAGTCACAACGCATTAACAATGTCCACCTATCAAACTCTAATCCAATAAATAGTTTCAAACCATAATTATAATCTCCGGGGCATTGAATTCTATCAATCCAGGTGATAAAATCCATCCCGAGCCTTAACTATTGAATTCCCGAGTATAAAATCCCTCTAGAACCCAAAAATGCTCTAAGCGCCGCGACCCTAGGGACTCACGCCGTGGCCCCCAGCTCAACCCGAGGCCCTGCCTCAAAATTGCCCACACGCGCCGCGGCCCTTGCTGAAGGGCGCCGCGGTGCACCTTCATTTCCAGGCAGCCTAAGTTCTAAGGGGCCGCGGCTCAACAAGAACAGGGTCGCGACCCGACCCCTCGAGCCCAAAAAACACCCTATTTTTACCTCAAAAACCAGTCCAATTAACCCCAGAATTAAGCCAACATTCCAAACTAGTTATCACAAAGATTATACTATTGATTCAGCAGCAAAACCCAACAGAAACTCAAGCCAAAACCCTTATAAAATCAAAGTTGAATCCTAATCCCTCCAACATGCAAAACTCTAATATTCAACCTTAAAACCAGCTGTAAATTAACACAATTCAACATATTAGGAGCTTACCTTGATGAGTTATGTTTTTGTGTAGATTCTCTAAGTTCCCAGCTTTAATTCCTCAAGACCATCAGCCCAATTCCTTAGTTTTGGCTGGTTTTTCTCCAAGATGTTACTAGGCCTTCAAGAGTGTAGGAAAAACAGAGCACATGAGAGGTAATGGGTCGGTTTAGAGAAAGTCTAGGGGTTTCCACTATTTTGTTTTATTTAACTTAAGCTTTAAGGTTACCTCAAGGCTCGGGGTACCAAAAACGTCCCTGAGGGCAAAATGGTAAATTTCCCCAATATTCCCTCCTAAACATTCTAACCTCAAATATATCTCCAAATATTTATTTCCGTAACCCGATAACCCCATAATACATCTAATACCCAAAATACCCCTTGACTCGCCCTGAGTTGGATTCTCAACCCCGTTGTGACTTTCTGGCTAACTGCTCCCTAGGACTGTCTCGGATTGTGCTACACAGATATATTACAAACATATCACATTTATCACATTTATACCCTCAACGGGCTAAAATCACAAACATACCCCTAATATCCGAATGGGGCCAAAATGCATATTTAATTCAACTTAACATGAATCTCTATCACATACTCACATAAATTCACATATTATATCCATAATTCACCTATTGCCCTCCAGGCACGCTAATCAAGGCCCTAAGCCCTATTAGCAAATTTGGGTCGTTACAACTATCCCCTCCTTACAGAAATTTCGTCCTCGAAATTACCTGAACAACTCGGGATACCGCTCCCTCATCTCTGATTCAAGTTCCCACGTCGCCTCCTCAACCTTGCTGTTCCTCCACAACACTTTCACCAAGGCGATGGTCTTGCTTTGCAAGACTTTATCCTTCTGGTCAAGAGCCTGAACTGGCTTCTCCTCATTGGACAAATCCTGATCTAGCTCCAAATTCTCATGACTCAGAACGTGCGTTGAATCTGCACATACTTCCGGAGCATGGATACATGAAAAACATCATGAACCCCTGATAAAGCTGGAGGCATCGCTAGTCTGTAAGCTACCTCTCCAACCCGTTCCAGAATCTCGAAGGGGCCAACAAACCTAGGGCTCAGCTTGCCTCGAACACCAAACCATTTCACTCCCCTCAAAGGTGAAACCCTAAGAAACACATGATCACCAACCTGAAATTCCACGCTCCTGCGTTTCAGGTCTGAATAACTCTTCTGATGACTCTGGGAGGTGAGCATTCACGCTCTAATATTTTCAATCGCCTCATTGGTCCTCTGAACCATCTTTGGACCCAAATAACTCCTCTCATCGGTTTCATCCCAATGGATGGGTGATCTGCACTTCCTTCCATAAAGCATCTCATACGGAGCCACTCCAACGGTCGCCTAATAACTATTGTTGTAAGAAAACTCAATCAAAGGGAGATACTTACTCAAGATCCCCCAAAATCTAGCACACAGGCTCGCAACATGTCCTCCAATATCTGAATCGTCCTCTCAGACTGTCCATCTGTCTGAGGATGATAAGTAGTACTAAATTGTAACTGCGTGCCAATAGCCCTCTGCAGACTCTCCCAAAACTTGGAAGTGAAGGTGGGGTCCCTATCCGATACTATCGACCTCGGAGCCCCATGAAGTCGAACAATCTCCCTCACATATAACTCAGCATACTGCTCCACTGTATAAGTCATCCTAACAGGCAAAAAGTGGGCGAACTTGGTATACCCATCTACAATCACCCACACCGAGTCATGCTGTCCCACGGTCCTCGGCAAACCAACCACGAAGTCCATGGTAATATCCTCCCACTTCCATTCTAGGATCCCCAGAGGCTGCAGCAACCCCGTTGGCCTGTGATGCTCAGCCTTGACTTGCTGACAGGTTAAACACTTGGTCACATAGTCCACCACATCCGTCTTCATGCCCGACCACCAATACAAAACTCTCAAATCCTGGTACATCTTCGTCGTACCCGAGTGTAAGGAATAGGGTGTGGTATGCGATTCATCTAAGATCTCCCGCCGGATATCAGAATCCATCGGAACGCAGATCCGACCCTTGTACTTCAGTAACCCCATCTCTGAAATTGAAAAGTCCTTAGTCGCTTCGACTAAGGCATTCTCCTTGTGACCTCTCAACTGGGAATCTTTCCCCTGCGTCTCCTTGATCCTCTCAAGTTGTGTAGACTGAAGAGTGACGTTGGCCAACCGACCAACCACCAACTCTATACCTGCTCTAGTAATCTCCTCAGCTAGCTTATCAGATATCTGTCTCGAACTAAACATCCTGGGCCTTTCCGACTCAATGCATCAGCCACTACATTACCCTTCCCAGGATGGTATAGGATATCACAATCATAATCCTTAACCAACTCCAGCCACCGCCTCTGGCGCATATTCAGGTCCTTCTGAGTAAAGAAACACTTCAAACTCTTATGGTCAGTGTATATCTCGCACTTCTCACCATAAAGATAATGTCTCCAAATCTTAAGTGCGAACACCATCGCTGCCAACTCCAAATCATGCGTGGGATATCTCTGTTCATACTCCTTTAACTTTCTTGATGCATAGGCTATCACCTTCCCAGCTTGCATTAATACACACCCCAAACCCTGTTTGGAAGCATCACAATAAACCACAAATTTCTCATTATCTGTCGGCAAACTTAACACTGGCGCGGTGATTAGTCGCCGCTTCAACTCCTTGAAACTATTCTCACATCTGTCCGTCCAGACATACCTTGTCTTCTTCTTTGTCAGTTCTGTCAAAGGCGTAGCTATTCTGGAGAACCCCTCAACGAACCGCCGATAATATCCCGCTAAACCCAGAAAACTCCTAACTTCAAAAACATTGCTCGGCCTAGGCCAATCTCTTACTACCTCAATCTTACTTGGGTCAACCAAAATCCCCTCCTTACTAACGATATGGCCCAGAAATGTAACTTGTGGTAACCAGAACTCGCACTTACTGAACTTAGCATATAACTTATGCTCCCTCAACCGCTGTAAAACTAACCGCAGATGCTGCTCGTGCTCTGTCTCTGACTGAGATTACACCAAGATGTCGTCGATGAACACAATCACAAACTTATCCAAAAAATCCTTGAAAACCCTATTCATCATATCCATAAAAGCTGCTGGGGCATTGGTTAATCCAAAGGACATAACCAAGAATTCATAGTGTCCGTACCTCGTTCGGAAAGCGGTCTTTGGTATGTCCTCCTCTTTAATCCTTAATTGATGGTAACCTGATCGGAGGTCTATCTTAGAAAACACTGTTCTTCCCTATAACTGATCAAATAAATCGTTGATCCTAGGCAGTGGATACTTGTTCTTAATGGTTAGCTTATTCAACTCCCTGTAATCAATACACATCCTAAGAGATCCATCTTTCTTCTTGACAAACAACATTGGAGCACCCCATGGCGAGAAACTCGGTCTGATGAACCCCAAATCCAATAACTCCTGCAACTGAATCTTCAACTCCTTCAATTCCGCCGGAGCCATTCTATAAGGTGTCCTAGATACTGGCTCCGCCCTTGGCACCAACTCTATAACCAAATCAATCTCCTGCTGCGGCGGCAATCCTGGCGGAAACAAATCTGCCGGAAACAAATCCGAAAACTCACACACCAATCTAGTCTCACCCGGTCCAACCAACACCACCTTGGAGGTATCCACAATGCTCGCTAGGAATCCCTTCCTGCATCAAGTCCCTAGCCTTCAATGCTGAAATCATAGGTAACCGTGGTCCACTAGCTGTCCCCACAAATACAAAGGGTACCTTCCCTTTTTGGTTCAAAAGTCACCATCCTGCACTTGCAGTCAATTGTCGCCCCATACTTCGATAGCCAATCCATCCCTAGGATCATGTCGAAGTCATCCATCGCAAGCTCAATCAGATCAGCAAACAACTCCCCACCATCTACCTCTACTGGTAAAGCTCTAATCCATCTCCTAGAGACTACCAGTTCCCCAGTTGGCAATAAAGTCTGAAATCCCTTAGCATACAACACACTAGGTCTACACAGTTGATCTATCACTCTAGCAGACACAAACGAATGAGTAGCTCCCGAGTCAAACAATGCAGTAAAAGAGGATCCAGCACTAGAAATCTGACTTGTCACAACCGAGGGGCTAGCCGGGTCCGAGTCAAAGTAAATACCCTGGCAGGAGCGAGACTGTCACTCTACTTCAGCTCCTCTTTCTTGACTTGAGGGAAATCCCTCTTCAGATGATTGGCACTCCCACAAACAAAGCAGGCCCTAATCCTGCACTCACCCTGGTGTCGTCGCCTGCACTGTGGACACACTGGAAAACTCCTCCAGTTGTCACTTCCACCCTGACGGCCAGTAGAAGCACCCCATGCCCTCCTGTCCGAACTGGGAGGAACAAATGACTTTGTGGCCTTCCTCTTCTGCTCACTAGAGCCACCACCCCGACTGGATCCAATAAAAGGAGGCACTGTCCTCCTGGCATCGCGCCTAATAGCGCTTTCCTTCCAGATCTGATCCTCGGCCCCCTCAGCTGTAAGGGCCTTGTCTACAACCTAAGCATAAGTAGTAGTCTCTGGATCCAAGGTAATCTTCACATCACGAGCAATCATAACATTCAAACCCCGTATGAACCTGTCCCTTCTTGCCGCATCAGTCGGCACTAAATCTGGCGCAAACTTCGCCAATCTGTCAAAGCTCAAAGCATACTCAGTCACAGTCAACCGATTCTGAGTTAGGTTGATGAACTCGTCAACCTTCGCAGTTCGAACTGCCACACTGTAATACTTTTCATTGAATATGTTTCTGAACTCCTCCCAAGTCATAACTGTTACGTTCCTTCTCTGAACTACCACGTCCCACCAGATGCGGGCATTCTCTCTGAACATGTAGCTAGCACAAGCTACCCTCTCATTTCCCTGAACCCTCATAAACAAAATTGAGGAAATCATATTTATCCATTGCTCTGCCCGCAGTGGATCTGATCCACCTTCAAAGGTGGGAGGATGCTGTTTCCTGAACCTCTCATACAAAGGTTCCCACCTGTTCTCCATAACAGGTTGAACTGGAACTGGCGCCACAACCTGCTGAACTGGCAGCCCAGTGACCTGAGGTGAGGCCTGCTGCCTCAACTGTCGCAGCTCTTCCTCTGTTCGTTGCAGTCTTACTTCCATCTCGGCAAACATCTTTTGCCAATTTCGTGGGGCAGGTGGAGGGTCCTGACCCTGGTTGTCATCCTTGGTCCTACTGCCGCGGAGTCTAGATGATTGTCGAGGCATCTCAACAAATATGCCTGCAACCAACGACGCCGCTCATCAGGCATGATAACAACATCCAAAACCACCTCCCAAACACATCAACCAACCATAGACAGTAATTCACATAGCGTACAGATATCATATAACACACAACGGGCCATGCCCTGACATCATGCATATGTTAACTCATTCATCATGCTCTATGTAAAATAAGCAGGCAAACAGGGCATTCAAGCACATATTCAAGCATATTAGTCAATCATACCAACCAACCCTGAGTCAAGCTTGTCACTGGCAGCGAGCGTACATGTTCAGTCAATCTCCACAACCATAAACCTTGGCTCACTCTGATACCAAGTTGTAACGCCCTACATCCTTAGAGCCGTTACTATGTGAGTTTAAAATGTGCTTTCAACTCGCTAATCGAGGTTTTAGGTCAAAAGTGTAATTAAATCATAAACAGAGTAATAAACCTCGAAAATAATTTCAATTACTGAAAAAGCATATTGTGTTTGACACTTGGGATCCCAAAATACTGTTTAGAAATATTTACAACATATAAGTACAAACCAAGTTGACTAGACGACAAAAACTAGGTTTTAATACAATCATCTCTCAAAACCACTGGCTGTGGCAGCCAGGTAGGCCAAACATGTACGCGCCGCTTCACGCTCTCCGTACTCATGGTTGGTCGACTTTCCCCTTGCTCTTACCTGCACCACAGAGCACCCGTGAGCCGAAGCCCAGCAAGAAAACCATCACAAGAAGAAAACATATGCATAACAAACACTTAGCATATAAACATGCCATCAATAGGCTAAACACATACGGCCATGCCGTCCCAGGCACTTTACCAGGCCCTAGGTTCGTGGTCCACACCGTGAGGATATCCCAGGTATCCTTTAGGGTCTTGCCTTGGCAACTTGCACTCCACGTGCTACACGCCGCTCTCGGCCCCTTGCTGCGCTCGGCCTCGCACTCCACATGCCTAACGCCGTTCCTGGCCCCTGCCGACTTCGGCCTGTGTCGTTCCCGGCTCTTGCTGAACATTTACACATTTGCATTCATAGCATAATAAAGCATATACTGAACATGAACAAATTCAATCAAAGGGCTACGCCTTGCAATACAAACATATTGGGCTCTGCCCTGCATACAAGCTCTATGGGAACAATGGTTTTCTTACCTGCGTCCCGAGCTTTCCAAGCACCGATGTCCCGAGCACAGTCCCCTAACCTGAGCCTCGTCGGAACCCTAGTCACAATGCATTAAAAATGTCCACCTATCAAACTCTAATCCAATAAATAGTTTCAAACCATAATTATAATCTCTGGGGCATTGAATTCTATCAATCCGGGTGATAAAATCCATCCCGAGCCTTAACTATTGAATTCCCGAGCCTAAAACCCCTCTAGAACCCAAAAATGCTCTAAGCGCCGCGGCCCTAGGGACTCACGCCGCGGCCCCCAGCTCAACCCAAGGCCCTGCCTCAAAATTTCCCACACGCGCCGCGGCCCTTGCTGAAGGGCGCTGCGGTGTGCCTTCATTTCCAGGTAGCCCAAGTTCTACGGGGTCGCGACTCAGCAAGAACAGGGCCGCTGCCCGACCCTTCGAGCCCAAAAAAAACCCTATTTTCACCTAAAAAACCAGTCCAATTAACCCCAGAATTAAGCCATCATTTCAAACTAGTTATCACAAAGATTATACTATTGATTCAGTAGCAAAACCCAACAGAAACTCAAGCCAAAACCCTTATAAAATCAAAGTTGAATCCTAATTCCTCTGATAACTCTACAAAATAGAGTTATTTTACCACTTTTTATGCGCTAATTGTTGCTTAATTCTTGAGTTGTTAATTGATTTATTAAGTTTTTAAGTAATTTTGAATTTATTAGTCTTATCATGATTTTATATACTTTTGTGTGTTTTTATAGTTATTTTGTTGTAAAATGTTGTAGTTAATTATTTGAATTATTGTTGTTTAGTTAGTGGTAAAAAAATGTTTTATTATTGAACTTAAATATAAAATATAAATTAAGTTATAATTAATATTTTCAAAGAATTAAATTGATTTATTTTATAGTTGAAAATATTGTATTATGATTTATTTTGTAGGGAATTTATGCTATTGAGAAGTAAAGAAAATGAAGGGAAAATGTGGCAAATCTGAAAAGAAAAGAGTTAAAAGTGTCATTTTTCCAGGCCCAAACCACTTCAGCAATTGCACCCAAAGCCCAGGCCCAATGCTTGGCCTCCTAAAGCCTCCCTCCAGCCAGCCGTGCACCTCACCATTCTCTCCAACCATCTTCAGCACTCCACATGACTGCCCAAGTCACACCAGCCCCAGCACTTCACGCCAGCGCACTCCAGCCGTACGGGCCCAAGCGTGCTCCACCTGAAGCAATTTCCAGCACCTGCCACAGCCCACAACCATTTTCTTCTTTATTTTTATTGAGCCCAACATTGTCCCTTTTGTCTAAAAATACCAACTTTTTACCCCACTTTCTACACATTTTACCCCAAAACATAATTATTATACCCTATAATTTACCCCTATTTACCATATTATAATTAATTAAATTAATTTAATCAATTTAATTAATTTGAATTGATTATTTTAATACCTCATTTGTGGCTATAAATAGGGAGTTTTGAAGACCATTTAGGGTGTCATATTTTTTTGGAGGGGAGGTTACTCTACACAAAGTTTCTACACATTCAAAACCTCTCAACTCTCTTCATCTTCTTCTTCTTTTTATTTTTTTCTATGTATTTTTAGAGGAAAAATTTGGGGGTTCATCCTCCAAATTTTCCTATTTATGTTTGTAATTTTTAGTTTGTATTTGCTATTTTAGTTATGTGTTTCTAATCTTTTTAAGATTATTAAGGTGATGATGAAACATTATGTAACTAGATAGTATTTATTTTGTATGTTGATTTCTCATTTTGTGCAACAAAGTTTATGGAATTTTCTTCTTCAAATATATTCTTTCATCTTAAATATCATGTATTTTGGATTGTTAGCACATATTTAAACTTTGTTCTTCATTAGTGCAAATACATAATATTCTTTGTGTAAGATGTGTCATTAAATTGTACACATCCATGCTTAGAACAAAAATATTATGTTTTGCCTTATAAATAATGTTCATTGATTTATTTGTTATCTCATTAGATTGATTTACACTAAATGCTTTGAAATTATAACTTTGAAAAGTGAAGAAAAATCTTATCTTTTTAGAAATAATTTGTGCTTAAAATTATAAATCTATTTAGAAAATGATAGTTTGATTTATTTTAACTATAAATAAAACTTGGGAATCAATGTACTTATAAATATTATTGAACTTGTATTTTGTGGATTCTATTATCTTAATAATCTTATTTTACCACCTTATTTACAATTATTAATTTAGTAATATATATTATCTTTAATTTCTATATTATTGTCTTTTATTTTATCTTTATTATACAAAAATTCTCATCAATCTTTGGAACTAGGTTAGAATTTATTAATTTTGGTTTAAAATAGTTTCTCTTTTCGATTTTAGACAACTCCTTTGGGTTCGACCTCGTGCTTACACGAACACTATTCTATAAATACGATTCGTGCGCTTGCGAGTATAAATATTTAAAACATACCCGATTTGGGTCCATCATCCTCCAACATGCAAAACTCTAATATTCAACCTTAAAACCAGCTGTAAATTAACACAATTCAACATATTAGGAGCTTACCTTGATGAGTTATGTTTTTGTGTAGATTCTCTAAGTTCCCAGCTTTAATTCCTCAAGACCATCAGCCCAATTCCTTAGTTTTGGCTGGTTTTTCTCCAAGATGTTACTAGGCCTTCAAGAGTGTAGGAAAAACAGAGCAAATGAGAGGTAATGGGTCAGTTTAGAGAAAGTCTAGGGGTTTCCACTATTTTGTTTTATTTAACTTAAGCTTTAAGGTTACCTCAAGGCTCGGGGTACCAAAAACGTCACCGAGGGCAAAATGGTAAATTTCCCCAATATTCCCTCCTAGACATTCTAACCTCAAATATATCTCCAAATATTTATTTCCGTAACCCGATAACCCCATAATACATCTAATACCCAAAATACCCCTCGACTCGCCTTGAGTTGGATTCTCAACCCCGTTGTGAAATTCTGGCTAACTGCTCCCTAGGACTGTCTCGGATCGTGCTACACATATATATTACAAACATATCACATTTATCACATTTATACCCTCAATGGGCTAAAATCACAAACATACCCCTAATATCCGAACGGGGCCCACATGCATATTTAATTCAACTCAACATGCATCTCTATCACATACTCACATAAATTCACATATTATATCCATAATTCACCTATTTCCCTGCAGGCACGCTAATCAAGGCCCTAAGCCCTATTAGCAAATTTGGGTCGTTACATAGCATATTACCTAATAATCTACTAGATTGTTTACACATTAATCACATATAACAAAAACTCAAGATGTTGAATTATCTTATAATCTAACCACTATATTTGAAAAAACAAAGGAGATTAGAAAACAATGAACCTCATTTATAAAATTTTCTTCTTCTCATTTCTATCACTATATGAAAACCATTAGATCTTCTAAGAAAACAAAAGAAGAACATTACCTTATCTTACCATCTTTTTAAAGCTGGATCCTCACAAGATCTCTATGGTTTCTCCATCCATTGAAAAGGAACCTAAGCTTTTGATTGTTAGAGAATATATATTTATACTCAATGGAAACATGGAAAAACCAAAATACAACTCTATGCAAAAAATACAATAGACAAGGTAATTGATTAAATAAACATTACAACTCAATTGCTCAAAATACAAGTAAATATAAAGAGGTAGAAGAAGAAGATTACAAACTCAAAACAATAATAATACAAGTAAATAAGATCAACAAGATCAAAAGAATGAAAATAAAATCAATAAAAAGAACAAACTCTCACACAACCAAAGTGTAGAGTAGTGGGGATCACCAACTTGAACAAGGTTCAAAACCTTTGTCCAAAAGCTTATTTCCCCCTATTCTCTAAGCACTAAGGGATCTCTCTAGGAAATAGCTCTCTGGAATTATCAAGTCTCTATGGTGTATTTTCCAGCCAAGTGCTTTGTGGATGGAAAATGGTGTGTCTTACAAGTGAGCATTAGGCTCCTATTTATAGAGTTTTGAGACACCCTTTGAATTTCAAATTCCACCAACCCCCATGGTTGTTAGCAATGATTAATTGGATGTTTATGGAATTAAAATAGAGATTTGGGAGTTACTTGGTTGTTGGAAATGTTCAAAATTGGATAAAAACAAAGTTTGGAAAATGTTGTCAGCTGCTCAGGCCGCGGCCCATGATGTTTTTATGCCTCTTGGGCCGTGGCTTGAAAAACATAGGCAGCAGCCCAAGTCGTTTTTTTAGCAACCAGTTTTCCAAATTTTCCAAAACGTTCCAAATTCATTCCCACTTGATTTTGTAACTTCCATACACATTATGAGAGTTAAAATCACATCTCTAACAACCATATCTCTTATGGATTTTGAGAAATTCAAATCAAAATGTATAATATCAAATCTACACATTATTGGGTAATATTTGGGAGTTACAAGTTTTTTTTTTGTAACTCCAAAATATGTCACATTTTCCACACACATGTGTCCAATTTTTGTGACTCTTAATAATATGTTAAAAGGTGTGACAAATCACATTTGTGTGACAAATCACATTATGTCACATTATTTAATCTAATATTATATTATTTTAAATAATATAACATGCTGCCAACCGCTCAGGCCGAGGCCTGAAAAACATGGGCTGCGACCCACGAGGTTTTTATGCCTCTTGGGCCGTGGCCTGAAAAACATAAATATATATTCTCTAACAATGCTCAGGCCGCGGCCTGAAAAACATAGGCAGCGACCCAAGCTGTTTTTTCAGCAACCAATTTTCCAAATTTGCCAAAACGTTCCAAATTCATTCCCACTTGATTTTGTAACTTCCATACACATTATGAAAGTTAAAATCATATCTCTAACAGCCATATCTCTTATGGATTTTGAGAAATTCAAATCAAAATATGTAATATCAAATCTACACATTGTTGGGTAATATTTGGGAGTTACAAGTTTTTTTTTTGTAACTCCAAAATATGTCACATTTGCCACACACATGTGTATGTTACAAGGTGTGACAAATCACATTATGTCACATTATTTAATCTAATATTATACTATTTAAAATAATATAACATTCCCCCACTTAGATTAAATAATCACTTTTTGTAACACTTATTTAATCAATCAAAACATTATATTAAAATACAATACAAAATATAAAATTAGGGTTAGAGAGATACAAGCTTTTCATTTAGCAACTTGAATCTTCAAACTTGAGGAACTTCTAAGGCTTATACACAATAATAATATTGTTGTCCAAAATCTCTATTCCAAGCCTTCCTAATTGCTTGAAGCTTCAACTAAGTAGAATGAGATTTGGGATTGAACAAGCCTTAAAACTCATGCAAGTCAAGCAATGCTTAATGAGTTTCTTGGAGAAAATCTTGGTCTTAGAAAGCTAGAGAGAGAATGAGGTTAGAGAGAGAGAGAGAGTTGGGAAGTGTGAACAAGACTTTTCAACTCTAATAACCCATATATATATAGTGTAGGTATCATCATTAGTCTAACCAATAAGATTATAGCATTTAAAACACATCATTTGGAGCATTTTACGTAAACTGTATGATCCTAAAAGACAGCCTAGACGATGAATCGCCTGCTAGGGCTTTTGAAGCCCTTCACATTTTGGTGATGCTACACCACTTAGGGGGCGACACATTGCCACCCTATTTGATTTTGGACCCCTCCAATGGTACTAAAATTGCTCCAAATGCTACCAAACTTTTTGGGAATGTTTTGATACCTCATTGTATCACTTTAGACCCATAAAAGTCATTTTTAGATGCTTTCTACACAATCTCATATTTTCACTTCTCTTTAAGTGCAAACCGTTAAGTGTTTTGTACCTCAACGTATAAACATCTTAACCATTATAGTTAACCAATTTCAACAGTTCGGCCTCGATAATTGGTAATAACCTACGTCCACTTGAGCTTTTATTAATATTGAAAGTAGCTGGCCATGCATATTATTGCTTTCTTGATGGGTATTTAGGATATAACCAAATCCCCATTGCCCCAGAATATCAAGAAAAGACTACATTTACATGCCCTTTCGGGACTTTTGCCTATCGTCGCATGTCTTTTGGATTATGCAAGGCACCTGAGACTTTTCAAAGGTGTGTGATTTCACTTTTTTCTGACAAGGTTGAAAGATTCCTTGAAGTATTTATGGATGATTTTTCTGTGTTTGGATCTTCCTTTGATGAATGTTTGCACCATCTTTCTCTTGTCTTGATTCGTTGTAAAGAGAAAAACCTTGTGCTTAACTGGGAAAAATGCCTTTTTATTGTTAAAAATGAATTGTTATAAGACATGTGATTTCATCTGAAGGAATAGAAGTTTATAAAGCTAAAGTTGATCTTATTTAAAAACTTCCCCCACCTAAAACTGTGAAAGAAATTAGATCATTCTTAGGCCATGCCGGTTTCTATAGAAGATTTATAAAAGACTTTAGCAAAATTTCTCAACCTTTGTGCCATTTACTTGGAAAATAAAATGTTTTTGTCTTTGATAATGATAGTCATGTTGCCTTTGATAAATTAAAAAATCTTTTGACTACTACACCCATTATTCGACCTCCTGATTGGAAAATACCTTTTGAAATATTGTGTGACGCTTCTGATTATGCTATAGGTGTTGTCTTAGGACAAAGACTTAAAAAAATACCTCATGTAATTTACTATGCTAGCAAAACTTTAAATGATGCTAAATTAAATTATTCCACAACCGAGAAGGAATTGCTTGTTGTTGTTTTTGCATTGGAGAAATTTAGATCTTATTTGTTAGGGTCTAAAATTATTGTCTATTCTGATCATGTTGCGTAAAAATATCTCTTGTCAAAAAAAGATGCTAAGTCTCGTTTAATTCATTGGATCCTTCTTTTACTTAGAAATATGTGATAAAAAAGGATTTGAAAATGTTGTTGTTGATCATTTGTCTAGGGAGGTTGTTGAAAAAACTCATGAATGCACTCCTCCTATCACAGAAACATTTCCTGATGAACAATTGATGCATGTTTCTACCTTGCATTGGTATGCTGATATTGTTAATTGTTTGGTCACAAAAAATATACCATCTTATTGGTCTAAGCATGATAAAAATTAATTTTATTATGAGGTGAAATTTTTTATTTGGGATGATCTTTACTTGTTTAAATACTACCCTGATCAAATAATTAGAAGATGCATTCCAAATTGTGAACAATCTAAACTCATATCTTTTTTTCATGATCATGCATGTGGAGGACATTTTAGTGGTAAGAAAACAACTGCTAAAGTTTTACAATGTGGTTTTTATTGGACTACTATCTTTCGTGATACATATATTTATTGTAAAGCTTGTGAACGTTGCCAAAAGTTAGGAAGTTTAACTAGAAGAAATATGATGCCTTTGAATCCTATTCTTATCATTGACATATTTGATGTTTGGGGCATTGATTTTATGGGACAATTTCCTAACTCTTTTGGTAATCTTTATATTCTTGTTGGAGTTGATTATGTGTCTAAATGGGTTAAGGTTATTGTATGCCACACTAATGACCACAAAGTTGTGCTTCAGTTTTTGAAAGAAAATATATTTTGTAGTTTTGGTTCACCACGCGCTATCATTAGTGATAACTGAACACTTTTGTAATAAGTCATTTGAACATTTGATGAAACAATATGACATTACACATAAAGTCTCAACACCATATCACCCACAAACTAGTGGTCAAGTTGAAGTGTCTTATAGGGAAGTTAATCACATTTTAGAGAAAAGTGTTAATCCAACTAGGAAAGATTGGTCCATAAGTTTCACTAATGCATTATGGACGTATCGTACCGCGTACAAAAAGCCCATTGGCATGTCACCATACAGACTTGTGTTTGGGAAGGCGTGCCACTTACCTGTTGAGTTAGAACATATAGAGCCTTTTGGGCTATTAAGTAGTTAGATTTTTCTCTAGACAAAGCAGGTGAGAAAAGAAAGCTTCAGTTGAATGAAATAGGCGAAATTAGGAATGATGCATATGACTATTAAAAAAAGTATAAGGATCGTATGATATTTTACCATGACAAAATCATTTTGAGAAAATATTTTTCTCCAAGTCAAAAAGTTCTTTTATACAACTCGCGTTTGCATCTATTCCTAGGGAAATTACGCTCTAGGTGGTCCGATCCTTATATTCTTCGAGTTGTTTTTCCACATGGAGCTATTGAAATTGAAAAATCCTAAAAATGGTAATATTTTTAAAATTAATGGACAAAAATTAAAACTATATTTTAGAATTAAAAACCAATGAAGTGGATGGCATCCTCCTTGAGGATCCTATTTACCAAGTTATTTGATTGCTTGCGATTACTCTTGGTAACTTGTGTTTTATTTGTTTTGTGTGCTTGTTTTCATGTTTACTTTTGTGTGTTTTACTTTTTGTTAAGTGTTTCTTGCTTTCTGGACGATGCACCACGATAAGGTACGGCCATTCTAAACTCTAACCTCTTGTAAATTTTAATATATATTTATATTTTGACACATTGAGGACTATGCTTAAATTAAGTTTGGAGGTAGTCTTTTTAACAGTTATTTACTATTCATTATGTTGAATTTTAGGGGAGAATTGTGTTTTGTTAAAAAAAATTGCTATTATGTTTTAAAATTTTTGTTTTATTTTAAACTTTGGTAATATCTTTTAATTCCAATGATAAGAACCTTGATTGAGTGTGATTGTAGTTCTCTTGAAAATATGAATATTACTTAAGCTTTATTTCTAATTAGGCTATTTAGGATTTTTACCCCTCGAACTATGACCTATACATTATCGTGCCCCCCTGATTTTTTTGGGTCGTTAAAAATTCCCCCCGAAATATTCACAGTATTGTAAAGTGGGACTTCCATCCAATTTTGTCCAATGTGGCTAACAACATGCTAACGTGGCTCTTTTCTTGCCGATGTGTCTTGACCACATCAGTGCCACATGTGTATTTTTTAAAAAAATTAATTTTTTTTAATTAAAATTAATAAATTTAAAATAAATTATAGTTGTAATGACCCACTAATCTAGACTAATTAGACCATTATCGAAACTATACATAAAAACTTACATTTTACGAAAATACCATAATTTATTGAGTAACTTGAAAATAAGAGTTATTTACAAAGAAACAGAATACTAAGAAGGATTTTGGGATCCCATTGTCTTTAAAACAAAATAAGATTTAAAATAAAAGACATTACATAATAATGCGGAAAATACATGTAAAACCATAAAAAACATAAAAGGAGACTATATCCTCGAATCGAATAACGCTCGGCCCCTTGACTCCATTCATCATCGATACACATCCTCCCAAGCATCACGAATCTTACCGCCTCTAAGCTTATTTTCCTGCACATAAACAGAAAGGAGTGAGCCTAATGCCCAGCAAGGAAAAACCTAACACATAGTCATATACACAATTTCATAAGAAAACATAAAGACTTAACATAATACATATAACATACACTTATTATAATGGCCATTATTACTTGGGGTCCCATAGGCTAAACAAGCATATGCCCATGGGGTTAATGGGGTCCTACTAGCTAAGTAGGTCATATGCCCATAACCCATTTGGGGTCTTGTTAGTCATATGGGTCATATGCCCAAGCCTACAAACATACACATAAATCATAACACTTTTAATAACATAAAACATATAGATAACATAATCACATAACATGTTAATTCTAGCCTATTTTCCTTACCAAAGTTACCGGGATAAAATGGACTGAGTTAGGACTTTTGGAACACTCCTAAAACCACAATGAACAAGGGTGAGTCTAAAGAAAGGAGATGAAATGAAAGAGAATAGGAAGACTAAACCATTAAACGAAAATATGCTTACCACCACTTAAGTGCTTAAGAACTTGGATTCCCTAACCAAAAATAAGAATAAGGTTAGGGGACTGAGTAGAAGGTTTTGAGAAAAGAAATAACATAGAATACAGAAAGGACTAGAGTTTTGGGTTTACCTCAAAGATTGCAAGATCAATCTAACATCCACCGAAATACTATAGCACTCACTTACTTCCCAAGTGTTTGATAAGCTTATGATGTTTAAGCTTATAGTTTTTCCCAAACCAAGTGTTTACACTCTTACACTCACTTAACACTAGCAGCCTCTGAACTTAGAGCAAATGGTGAATAATGGCTGGGTACTAGGTCCTATTTATAGAGTTTGGGAATGAAAATATCTTGATTTTACTTGAATAAAAATAATGGCTTTTTAGGTGAAAATCATTTGAATAATCGTTCAGCAGAGGCTGAAGACTCGTTCAGAAGATGCTGGACTGTTGAAGGAGTTTGAATGGCTGAAGGGAAAAGAATTCAAATGTATTTGAATTTATGCTGGTGGAGGCGATATATCGCCCCCTATAGGCGATATATCGCCTGGACCTTTGTTCCCGAGGCGACCGTGCATCGATTCGTGTTTTCCGTATCTACGTGCTGCGACATATCGCCCCCTATAGCTGCGATATATCGGCATACGCTGAATATTTAAACACGAATTTACACATTTTTAGCTGAGTTTGAATGGAGTAAACAGCCTTGACTAAGCCCTCAACGTGCTCAAAGCTGCTGACTGACCCTATACATTCAAACTTTTACCCTTATTTAATTTAATCCTCAAAAATACTAAATCCTTAATTACCATTCAAAACATGTGCTTAAAATCCTATTGGTTGATGTCTAAACCTTATAATATAATAATATATTCCTTAATATCAGACACATTAATCAAACCTTAGGTTATACTTAATATTCTTAAACTATAGGTTAAACTTAGAAAATCTATAAGTACTACTATGAGTGTCCAAATAACTCCCGGTCTGAACCAAAAATCCAAAGTAACAATGATAACACTAAACATACTATAATACTACTAAACAATTAGCTAAGTAAAGTTCTTGGACTCTACAATTCTCCCCTACTAAAAAGAATTTCGTCCTCGAAATTTACTTACCAAATAACTCCGGATACCGGCTCTGCATGTCCTCTTCCAACTCCCACGTTGCCTCGCGTTCAGAACTATTGCTCCATAGGACTTTAACTATAGGAAAGCTCTTGGACCGTAACTGCTTCATCCCCCTATCTAGGATGCTAACCGGTCGTTCCTCGTAACTTAAGTCCTTCTGGAGTGCTATGGTGTTGTACTTGAGGACGTGAGATGGGTCTGACACATACTTGCGTAACATCGAGAGGTGGAAGACGTTGTGACTATCGGCTAGTGCTGGCGGTAGGGCTAGTCTATACGCAACTGGTCCCACTTTGTCCAATATCTCAAAAGGACCTAAGAATCGGGGACTGAGCTTGCCTTTCTTCCCGAACCGCTTGACACCCTTCATAGGAGATATCTTCAGGAAGACTTGATCTCCAACTTGGAACTCCACATCGCGTCGCTTGGTATCCGCATAGCTCTTCTGTCGGCTTTGAGCAGCAAGCATACGCTGTCTAATAAGCGTTACTGCTTCTTGTGCTTGTCTAACAGCTTCGGGCCCTAGAAGCTGCCTTTCTCCTACCTCGTCCCAGTGCAACGGTGATCGACACCTTCTTCCATATAGCAACTCATAAGGTGCCATCTCGATCGTCGACTGGTAGCTGTTGTTGTACGAGAACTCGATCAGCGGCAAGTACTTGTTCCACGATCCTCCGAAGTCAAGTACACATGCGCGTAGCATATCCTCTAAAATCTGAATCGTACGCTCTGACTGCCCATCTGTCTGAGGATGGAAAGCTGTACTAAGACTTAACTTAGTACCCATGGCTTGCTGTAAGCTTCTCCAAAATCTTGACGTAAACACTGATCCTCTATCTGATACTATCGTCTTGGGGATTCCATGCAATCGTACAATCTCTTGGATGTAGATGTCTGCATATTGGTCTGCCGTATAAGAAGTCTTAACAGGCAGAAAATGAGCCGACTTGGTTAGTCTATCTATGACTATCCAAGCAGAATCATGCTGCTTATTTGTCTTTGGCAGACCCGTCACGAAGTCCATGGCTATATCGTCCCACTTCCACTCCGGTATGCTAAGCGGTTGCAATAATCCTGCAGGTCGCTGATGCTCCGCCTTCACTTGCTGGCATACCAGACACTTAGATACATACTCTGCTATGTCCTTCTTCATCCCTGGCCACCAATAGACTGCCTTGATGTCATGAGTCATCTTGGTAGACCCTGGATGAACTGAGTACGGAGTACTGTGCGCTTCTTCTAGGATCGTCTTCTTAATACTCTGATCGTCTGGCACGCATACTCGATCCTTATATCTCAATAAACCTTGACTGGATATTGAGAAATCTGTAGTCTTGCCTTCTCGGACTGCATTCATGTGCGTTGCTAGTGAATCATCATGTCTCTGACCATTCCGTATGTCTTCTAGCAGATTCGATTGGATAGACAAGTTAGCCAGCTTGCCTACAACCACTTCTATTCCGGCACTGATAAGCTCCTGCTGTAGTGGCTTTTCTATTCCGGATAAGGCTGCTAAGTTCCCATAACTTTTTCGGCTAAGTGCATCGGCAACTACGTTTGCCTTCCCCGGGTGGTATAGGATTTCGCAGTCGTAATCCTTTACTAATTCCAACCACCGGCGCTGCCTCATGTTAAGCTCCTTCTGAGTAAAGAAGTATTTTAAACTTTTGTGGTCCGTATAAATCTCGCACCGTTCTCCGTAAAGATAATGGCGCCAGATTTTTAACGCAAAGACCACCGCTGCCAACTCCATATCGTGAGTTGGATAGCGTTGTTCATACTCCTTTAACTGACGTGACGCGTAGGCTATCAGTACGCATCCCAATCCTAACTTTGATGCATCACAGTAGACAACGAACTTGTCGTTGGGTGTTGGGACACTAAGTACTGGTGTTGAGCAAAGCTTATCCTTAAGCAACTGGAAGCTTTCCTCACACTTATCATTCCAGTTAAACTTTTGTTGCTTCCGGGTCAGGTTGGTGAGTGGAGTGGCTATTTTAGAAAAGCCCTCTACAAACTTTCTATAGTAACCTGCTAGCCCTAAGAAGCTTCTTACTTCCGACGCGTTCTTTGGTCTAGGCCAATCTTTCACGGCCTCTACCTTCGATGGATCTACTGCAACTCCGTCTTTCGATATGATGTGCCCGA
Organism: Humulus lupulus; assembly: GCF_963169125.1. Taxonomy (NCBI): domain Eukaryota; kingdom Viridiplantae; phylum Streptophyta; class Magnoliopsida; order Rosales; family Cannabaceae; genus Humulus; species Humulus lupulus. The sequence goes on from NC_084799.1 coordinate 33,599,699, forward strand.
GGAACGCCACTTGTGAGAGCCAAAACTCGCATTTCTTGAACTTCGCGTAGAGTTGGTGCTCCTTCAATTGCGTCAAAATTATCCTCAAGTGTTCCTCGTGCTCCACTTCATCCTTGGAGTAAATTAAAATGTCGTCGATGAACACAACGACGAATTTATCCAAGTAGTCCTTGAAGACCCTATTCATTAAGTCCATAAACGCGGCTGGCGTGTTAGTAAGACCAAAAGACATAACCAAGAACTCGTAATGTCCATAACGAGTCCTAAAGGCTGTCTTAGGAATATCTTCCCCCTTTACCTTGAGCTGATGATACCCGGACCGTAAATCGATCTTAGAGAATACAGTCGCGCCTCGGAGTTGATCAAACAAATCATCAATCCGAGGTAGCGGGTATTTGTTCTTAATCGTTACTTTATTCAGCTCACGGTAGTCTATGCACATGCGCATACTTCCGTCCTTCTTTTTCACGAATAGTACCGGAGCTCCCCATGGTGAATGGCTTGGCCTAATGAAACCCAAGTCTAGGAGTTCTTGTAGCTGCGTCTTTAACTCCTTGAGTTCCGTAGGTGCCATCCGGTATGGTGCCTTAGAGATAGGCTCGGTGCCCGGTACTAATTCTATCGTGAAGTCTATTTCTCTAGTTGGCGGCAATCCTGGCAAGTCATCGGGGAAAACTTCTGGAAATTCTTGTATGACTCGAACATCTCCAACTTTGAGTGATGTCTCCTTCTCCACATTCGTGATGTTGGCTAAGAATGCTTGACATCCTTTCTCCATCATTCTCTGAGCTTTGAGAGATGATACTAACGGTGTGCGTAGTCCTGAAGCTTGTCCCATGAAGCACAGTTTCTGGCCGTCAGGAGTATCGAATGTCACCTTCTTGCGTCTGCAGTCGATCGTTGCGCCATGCCGTGCTAGCCAATCCATGCCTAGTATGACGTCGAAGTCTTTGATCACCAGCTCTATCAGGTCTCCTTCTAGTTCCTTGTCCTCAATCTTGATTGGTACGCCTCGTACAATTCGTGATGATAGAACTACTTTGCCCGAAGGCAACTCGGTTGCAAACCTAGTTCTAAATCTTTCACTAGGTTTGTCTAGTTTATCTATCATTCCTAACGAAATATACGAATGGGTGGCTCCCGAATCAAATAATACATGACATAATTTATTGAGGATGGAAACCTGACCTGTGACCACCTTGTTGCTAGCATCCGCCTCTCCTTGGGTTAAAGCAAAAACCCGAGCAGGAACTATCTTTTCGTCCTTCTTTCCTTCCGGCTTTTGCTGAGGACAGTCTCTTTTACGATGCCCTTCTTGACCACAGTTGAAACACTCCTTGGTGTTGGCACGGCATTCTCCGGGGTGCTTCTTCTGACATTTGGCACATGGCGGGTATTCCACGTAGCCCGACCTATTTCCCCCATTACTTGGTCGTGCCCTTTTATTGTTGTCGGCTTGCTTGTTGTCAGGATGCCTTCTCTTCTGTCCGTTACCGTTGTTGTTGGACTGACTGTTGCTGGACTGATTGTTGTTCCGACTGGCCTGAGGTTGGCTCTGCTGCCTAGGTTCCGGCTTGCTGGCTTCTTCTTTGCTCACGTTGGCTTGCAACCTTTCTACTTCAATTGCCGTCTCAAGAACGTCGGCATATGAAGTGTTTCCCGGGTTTGCTAGTTTAACCCCCATCTCGATCTTCGGGCGAAGTCCTCTAACAAACTTGTTCACCCTCAGATAATCGGTCGGAACTAACTCTGCCGCGAACTTGGCTAAGCGATCAAACTGACGAGCATATTCCGCCACTGTTAAGTTCCCTTGCTTCAGATTGGTGAACTCCTCAACTCTCGTAGCAAGCACTGCTGAATTGTAGTACTTCTTGTGGAAGAGCTCCACAAATCGGGTCCACGTCATAGTGGCAGCATCGTGGGATTGCTGGACCAAATCCCACCATATCCTGGCATCTTTCTTGAGTAAAGATGAGACGCAGGATATGCGGTCAGCATTATTGAGGTTCATGTGGGCTAGGATCGGCTCCACATTCCTTAGCCATTCTTCTGCTTCAAAGGGGTCCGTAGTCCCTTCAAAGTTTGGAGCGTGCTGCTTGCGGAACCTCTCGTACACTGGCTCCATATGCTGTACAGGATAAGGAGCGTAGTTCGTCATAGGCCATCCCCCATACGGACCAACTTGTTGGGGTGCTGGGGCCATTGGCTGTGGCTGCGGCTGCGGCTGTGGCTGTGGCTGTGGCGGAGGCTGAGGCTGAGATTGAGCCTGTTGGCGTTGTTGCTGCAGAAGTTCCTCAACTTGCTGTCGTAGTCTGGCAATCTCTGCAGTGTTGTCAGCTGGCTGTGCCGGTGCGTTGCGGCGAGCAGTAACACGTACTCTCCTTCGGCGAACGGTAGGGACCGCATTGGTCGCTGGAACATCGTTGGAAGCGTTCCCGTTGGTGCGAGCAGATCTTCGGAGAGACATCGTAGTAGAGTTCTAACAGTTAAAAGAAACATGTTAGAACTTTTTCCTAATAGGCTCTAAGGCAAAAACTTATTCTAAAACAAACATATCTCGGACCTATTTATTATGACTTTTTATGAAAAATTATATAGGTCTTTATTTATTATTAGAGTGGGTTTCTATACTTAGAAAAACAAGTCATATTTATTTTCTAAGTGTGTTTCTAATCATCCTATATGACTTAATTCTCAGGCTCGAAACTTATCTTTGTTCCAAAGTTAACCATATTGAGGGAGGGCTGGGATCAGTAAAATCGTTCCCACTACTAAGGCCCCCTAACTCTCAACAAGGAAACCAGGTTCATTGATTCGTATCCACCCTCACCGAACTCAGTCATTATTCATTTTATTTAGTATTTATTATGATTGTGAAAAAAATTTCAAACTCACACATGATATTCAAATAGCATGTTTATTCATTTGGAAAACAATTTCACTTATTACAATCATAACATAAAAGTAAATAAAACAAATAAAAACTACTAATCTAAAAATCGGGATCTTCTACATCCGATCCGTCATCTAACATATCATCATCTATAGCCTCATAGTCATCATTATCATGAGCATCAAAATGCCCTCTAGGAAGGTTTGTGAGAATCCTATTCTTTTGCTCCTTGGTGAATTGAAATTCAAATTTTGCGGTGAACCTAACTAAGAGGAAATAGTATCTCATTGCTAATGGTGATTCATCCTCATCATTCATTTCTTCCCATATTTCTTCTAAGGCTGCTATTACAGGATGGAAATCTTTAAACAACCTAATCACTAATACATATTGTTCTGTTGATCTTAGCATTATTTGTTTAGCCTCTTGAAGGCCACCTATTGCTTGGTGAAACAAAAGCAACCTTCGTGTAATCCTTTCTAAGGCTCCTACGGTGTTTCTTGGCTCCCTTATTCTTTTTAAGGCCTTAATGGCTCGGATATCTTGGTAGGTTAAAGCTCCATTCATTTTTAACTGAAACATAAACACTAAAGTTGTTAGCTATACACATAGACAAAGTAACTTGTAACTTGTAACTTAAACACTTACTTGGCGGTCCGATTCGGAGCTTTGAGCATGTGTATCGAGGAGAACTTCATGCGAAGGAACCGTTGCTCTGATACCAACTGTAATGACCCACTAATCTAGACTAATTGGACCATTATCGAAACTATACATAAAAACTTACATTTTACGAAAATACCATAATTTATTGAGTAACTTGAAAATAAGAGTTATTTACAAAGAAACAGAATACTAAGAAGGATTTTGGGATCCCATTGTCTTTAAAACAAAATAAGATTTAAAATAAAAGACATTACATAATAATGCGGAAAATACATGTAAAACCATAAAAAACATAAAAGGAGACTATATCCTCGAATCGAATAACGCTCGGCCCCTTGACTCCATTCATCATCGATACACATCCTCCCAAGCATCACGAATCTTACCGCCTCTAAGCTTATTTTCCTGCACATAAACAGAAAGGAGTGAGCCTAATGCCCAGCAAGGAAAAACCTAACACATAGTCATATACACAATTTCATAAGAAAACATAAAGACTTAACATAATACATATAACATACACTTATTATAATGGCCATTATTACTTGGGGTCCCATAGGCTAAACAAGCATATGCCCATGGGGTTAATGGGGTCCTACTAGCTAAGTAGGTCATATGCCCATAACCCATTTGGGGTCTTGTTAGTCATATGGGTCATATGCCCAAGCCTACAAACATACACATAAATCATAACACTTTTAATAACATAAAACATATAGATAACATAATCACATAACATGTTAATTCTAGCCTATTTTCCTTACCAAAGTTACCGGGATAAAATGGACTGAGTTAGGACTTTTGGAACACTCCTAAAACCACAATGAACAAGGGTGAGTCTAAAGAAAGGAGATGAAATGAAAGAGAATAGGAAGACTAAACCATTAAACGAAAATATGCTTACCACCACTTAAGTGCTTAAGAACTTGGATTCCCTAACCAAAAATAAGAATAAGGTTAGGGGACTGAGTAGAAGGTTTTGAGAAAAGAAATAACATAGAATACAGAAAGGACTAGAGTTTTGGGTTTACCTCAAAGATTGCAAGATCAATCTAACATCCACCGAAATACTATAGCACTCACTTACTTCCCAAGTGTTTGATAAGCTTATGATGTTTAAGCTTATAGTTTTTCCCAAACCAAGTGTTTACACTCTTACACTCACTTAACACTAGCAGCCTCTGAACTTAGAGCAAATGGTGAATAATGGCTGGGTACTAGGTCCTATTTATAGAGTTTGGGAATGAAAATATCTTGATTTTACTTGAATAAAAATAATGGCTTTTTAGGTGAAAATCATTTGAATAATCGTTCAGCAGAGGCTGAAGACTCGTTCAGAAGATGCTGGACTGTTGAAGGAGTTTGAATGGCTGAAGGGAAAAGAATTCAAATGTATTTGAATTTATGCTGGTGGAGGCGATATATCGCCCCCTATAGGCGATATATCGCCTGGACCTTTGTTCCCGAGGCGACCGTGCATCGATTCGTGTTTTCCGTATCTACGTGCTGCGACATATCGCCCCCTATAGCTGCGATATATCGGCATACGCTGAATATTTAAACACGAATTTACACATTTTTAGCTGAGTTTGAATGGAGTAAACAGCCTTGACTAAGCCCTCAACGTGCTCAAAGCTGCTGACTGACCCTATACATTCAAACTTTTACCCTTATTTAATTTAATCCTCAAAAATACTAAATCCTTAATTACCATTCAAAACATGTGCTTAAAATCCTATTGGTTGATGTCTAAACCTTATAATATAATAATATATTCCTTAATATCAGACACATTAATCAAACCTTAGGTTATACTTAATATTCTTAAACTATAGGTTAAACTTAGAAAATCTATAAGTACTACTATGAGTGTCCAAATAACTCCCGGTCTGAACCAAAAATCCAAAGTAACAATGATAACACTAAACATACTATAATACTACTAAACAATTAGCTAAGTAAAGTTCTTGGACTCTACAATAGTTTATATAAAAAAGTAAATTTTGTAAGATTTGATTTAAGTTAAATTATTTTTAGTGTAATGATTTATTTTAAATTTATTATTTTTTAATAAAAAAGAGTTTTTTTATTATTTTTTAATTACACATGTGGTGTTGACGTGACCAAGACATATTAACAAGTAAAGAGTCACGTCAGCATGTCGTTAGCCTCATTAGACAAAATTGGATGGAAGTTCTACTTTACAACATTGTGAATAGTTCGGGGGTAATTCTTAACGGCATGAAAGAATCAGGGGGCACGATAATGTATAGGTCATAGTTCGAGGGGTAAAAATCCTAAATAGCCTTCTAATTATTGGGTTAATTTTGCTTAAATTATATACATATATAGATTTTTCAAAATAGTACACTCCTAATTTTTATAAGTTTTTATGAAAAATAATTGTTCTTAAAAATATATTTTAGAAAGAAAAATTGACTATTTGATTAAATACATAAGCTTAATCTATATTAATAAGTTTATATAGAGCTATTATCTTTGTGCAATTTTTGAGGAAATACTTATGATATCACCAATACCAAAAAATTGTGTGTTTTAATTTTCTTTTGCTTGATGACTAGCAAAATATTACGTTTGGGAGTGTGATAACTCTATAAAATAGAGTTATTTTACCATATTTTATATGCTAATTGTTGCTTAGTTCTTAAGTTATTAAGTAATTTATTAAGATTTTAAGTCATTTTGAATTTATTAGTCTTATTGTATTTTTTTTTTAGATTTTTATATGTTTTTATAGATATTTTATTGTAATTTATTGTAGTTTAATTATTTGAAATTAGTGTTGTTAGATTAAAAGTTAAAAATGTGATTTTATTGAGCTTAAATGTAAAAGTAAATTAAGTTTTAATTAGTATTTTCATGGATTTTATGTTGTATATTTTATTATTGAAAATATTTAGTTTTAATTTAGTTTATGTTTATTTTGTAGGAATTATGATGCATTTTTTGGTTAAAAATTTAGTTAAAAAAAAGAAATGAAAATTTAAGAAAAGAAATGTGGAAAATCTAAAAAAAGGAAGAAAGAAAATGATTTGGAGAGCCTAGCCCGAAGCCAGCTCCCTAGGCCCGACGTCTGGCCAGCATCTTCTTCCTCCACCTGGGCCCGAAGCCTTTAGCTCCTCCATTGGCCCACGACGCCACCGCAGCCCGACACCTGCAGCCTTTTCTCTAACCTCCAGTTGCACCCCTCCACGGCCCAACCGCCTGCCACAACCCAACCAGTAGCCTGCAATTTTTTTCCTCTTGAGCCCACAATTGTCCCCTTGTCCTTTTGTCCCATAACGTCCAAATGCCATTTTTTACCCAACTTCTCTACATATTTTTCCACAAAATATATCATTACACCCTAAAATTTAACTTTACTTGCCATATTATTATTCATTGAAAATTTAATTTAATCAATTTAATTTATTTAAATTGATTATTTTAATACTTACATTTGGCTATAAATAGGTAGTTTCAAGACCATTTTTGGTGTGCTTAATTTTTGGGTTACTATCATCTTTTCTACACTTTCTCTCTTCCTTTTGGAAGACGATTTTGTGCCAAGTATGTATTTCTTTTGTAATATATTTTTTATTCTAGTTATGTACTTTTAATCTTTTTCATAAGATTATTAAGATCATGATGTAGCAACTTGTAACTAGATAGTATTTATTGTTGTATGTTGATTTCCCTTGTAATGCAACAAAGTTTTGGATTTTTCTTCTTCATATATGTCTTTCATCTTTAATATCTTATATTTTGGATTGTTAGATAATATTACACTTTGTTCTTCATTTTGCAAAACATAATATTCTTTGATTAAGATGTGTCCTTGAATTGTACACATCTAATGCTTAGAACAAAAATATTATGTTTTGTCTTATAAATAATGTTATTTGATTTTTTTTTGTTTCATTAGGTTGATTCACATTAAATGCTTTGAAATTATATTTTCTTATAAAAATGAAGAAAAATCCAATCTTTTTAGAAATAATTGTTGGGGTTTTATGCCCTAATTAAAACTCAATTCCTTTTCAATCTCATTTATTATCAATAAAAGAATAAAAATCAATTTTTGACTTGGTTAATCACTTTGTTCACGTGTTTTATTTTCATGATTATTTGTTTAATATAAACTCCTATTAAATCCCGAGCATATAGCTAATCGTATCTATATTGACGTAATCACAGTGGAATATAAATATGATTATATGTTCAAACATAAGTTAGTTCTAAGATTAGTCAGTGCACTGGATTTACACTGACTTGCCAATCTACGATATGATCTACTTACACATTGTAGTGTTATGTTCTTTCTAGAACATTAGCAAAGTAGATAAGATCGAATGTATTTGTTACATTGGACTGAACCGATATTGACAGTAGATAGGATAAGTAAACATACCATTATTATCTATTCTAGTCATATCATATAGTTGACCATAGGTCAATTCAATCTCAATTCTGAGTGGTTAGTATTCTAACTGATTGTATTATTTAAGTTCTTTGACTTGTTTGTTACCAGCTTACCCTACGAACTAGCCCATACTTACATCTTGAGAACTCGGTAGTATAATTGAGTGGGAGTGTTAATCATAGATATGAACATCTATAGCTTCTGATGAAGAAGTAAAACGATGGTTTCTTTTTAGTTTTGTTCAAGATGCTAAATGATAGGGATCTCATTTCAGTAACTGATATTAGTTTACGAAAATATCATTTACAAGGAACTAAGTGTTTTAAGGATAAAATACAATGAGAGGTAAAACAATATTTGTAGTCCCATCTCATTGTAGACCGTCTATAGAGGATTGTGTGATAATTATAGTTGTAACAATGGATAAATAATAACGTATCTATATTGCTTATAGAGCGTTCTATGAATTCAAGAGTGCAATTCAGAGTCTTTAGTGGAGTCACGAGGAATTAATAAGTTAGTGAATTTATTTGTTAAATTTATGATAACTTATTAGAGCTTGATTTCATAGGCCCATGGTCCCCACTATACCTTGGATAAAATCATCTAGATAGTCTCAATTAATTGATTTAATTATCAATTAGAATCATCAAAGTTGACCAGATCAATTTTGGATAGTTTTACAAAGTTATACAATTTAGAGAAGAAAAGAGATTTTAGGGCAGATTTATTACTTACGATAAATTGGTGTCTAAATTAATAAATAAGTTTAAATCAAGGTTCAAATTATAAATAATTAATTTTATAAAGGATTTAGATAATTATTTAATTAATTGAATAAATAGAAAATAATACAAACCTTGATTTTAAGTCCAATGGGCTTATAATTAAATGGAAAATTTCACAGGTCTAAAGCCCATGAGAATTTCGACCTAATGACTTATATTATCTATTATTTTTATTGATTTTTAATTAAAATAAATGACTTAATTGAGTCTATAAAAAGAATGCTAAGTGAGAGTTGAAATCAAATTTTTAATAGACGATTTGAGTGGTGAATATGATTGAGAAGATCTATTCTTTATGCTCTAGGTTTTAGATTCTCTCTACAACATAAGTTATTTTCTAAGCCTCAATATTCTCTTAGATTCTTATTCTCTTTGTATCTATCTCATGTGTTGATAATCGTCTACTTTAATCTAGGTGATTCTAAGGATACTTTGGAAGGCTATGAAGAAATTTGAAGATCGGTTTAGTTTCTTGGTGATACCCTGCGACAGAAAAGATTCAAGGGTTAGAGAAACTGAAGGAAGAACTAAGACATTTTGCTGCATATAATGTAAGTGTTCTTATCATTATCTCTATTTAAATTCAATTATAGAAACATGTTCTAGGTTGTCTTATATTAATGTGTTTAATATATGATTTACATGAAAATAATTAAGATCCTTTATGAGTTTTTCCAACAATAATTTGTGCTTAAATTATAAATCTATTTGGAAAATGATAGTTTGTTTTATTTTAACTATCACTAAAACTTGGGAATCAATATACTAATAAATATTATCAAACTTACATTTTGTGGATTCTAGTATCTTAATAATCTTTCTTTTACAACTTATTTACAAATCATAATTGGTTTATTTTTTCTTCTCTTAAATATCTTTATTTTCTATATTTTATTTTATTTTCTTGACATTAAATCTTATCAATCTTTAGAACTAGGTTATAATTTATTTAATTTTGGTTTAAAATAGTTTCTTTTTTATTTTAGACAACTCCTTTGGGTTCAATATCCTTGCTTACACGAACTCTATACTATATATACGATTCATGCGCTTGCGATTTACATATTTAAAACATACCCATTTTGGGTCCATTAAAAAACGTGCCTTTGCAACCAAAAATAACAAAATATGAAATAAATTGGTCGTGAAAAATGGACAAATACGTGACTTGCGACCAGTGTTATTAATCATAGTATCATTGATAATATTTTCTAAGGTGTTCGCCGTTCCAATATCTTGTGACCAATTCTCCATTTTATCGAGCAAGTTTATATGTGTCTGGCTATAACACATCTACGATCTGGTACGGTCCTTCCCAATTAGGCCCCAAAACTTTTACTGCAGGAGCCTTGGTGTTTTGGAACACTTGTCGCAAGAATAGATCTCCTATGGAAAACTTTCTATCCTTGACTCGAGTGTTAAAATATATAGAGCAACTTTTTGCTTAATAGCAGCTACTCGCAATTGTGATTGCTTTCGTCATTCGTCGATCAAATCAAGAGTCTCAGCTAGGAACTGATGATTTTGAGCTTGGTCATATGTACTTCATCTATGTGACGGGGGGGGGGGGGTCAACTCGACTAGTATCATTGCTTCATACCCATATGCCAAGAAAAATGGTGTATGACCAGTTGACGTGTGAGCAGTAGTACGATATGACCATAACACCTCTGGCAAAATATTTGACCAGTTGCCTTTGGCTAGCTTGAGTCGCTTCTTCATTGTATCTTTCAAAGTCTTGCTGACAACTTCTACTTGTCCATTCTCTTAAGGATGAGCAATTGTAGAGAAACTTTTTGTAATACCATGCCTTGTACAGAAGTCCGTAAATAGGTCACTATCAAACTGAGTACCATTGTCTGAAATGATCTTTTTTGGTAGTCCATATCTACATATAATATTTTTCACCACAAAGTCAAGTACTTTCTTTGACGTTATAGTTGCTAGTGGTTCTGCTTCAATCCACTTGGTAAAGTAGTCCACTGCAACAACTTCAAAACTTGACTCCTCCTTTTCCTGTGGGTAGTTGCCCGATCAGATCTATCCCCCATACAACAATGGGCCATGGAATTTGCATTTGTTTAAGCTCATTAGAAGCTGCTTGAGGTATTTTAAAGAATCTTTGGCACTTGTCACATTTCTTTATGTAATCCAATGCATCTTCATTCATTGTTGGCCAAAAATACCCTTGCCTCAATATCTTATTTGTTAAGCTCTGTCCCCCTGCGTGATTTCCACAAAGTCCTTATGTACCTCTATCATCAACAATCCATCTACTGAATAAATGATACATCAAAGTAAAGGCATTTAGTACCCACGTCTGTACATCACTCCATCAATAATTACATATCTAGCAGCCTGCCTTGATATCTTTCGTGCTTTGTTTCTGTCTTGGGGCAAAATCCCGTGCTCTAGATAAATAGCAATCGGGGTAATCCAAGATCGATAATTGTCCAGTAGAAACGTTGTCTCTGTTTCATTGATACTCGGTTGGGCAAGGTGCTCGACTGATATTACACTTAGAGTGTTTGCATCTTTAGTGCTTGCTAACTTGGCTAAAGCATCAACATTTGAATTCTTATCACGTGGTAGTTGTTGTATGGTATACTTTTTAAATTGTGCAAGAAGGCCTTTAGCCTTGCTTTGGTAGGCAACCATCTTTTGTAACTTCCTCCTAATCTAGGACCATTACATTGTGTATTTTAAATTGTGTCAGACTTGCTAATCAAGTCATTTGGCTATAAACGTGTAACTAAGGTTAATGTCAAGGGTTAGGGTTAAAATTTTTGGTCAAAGGAACTGTTGACTTTTATTTAAAAGGTTTCATACATACATGGGATAACAAACAAACGTTTAAAAATAGTGTATATACATCAAAAATTACAACAGACTGACCTAAGTAGCAAAATTAGGGCTACAACCCTAGTTCTTTTGAGATATCCTCGGCTGTGGTGGACGAGCAGCCGCATATGTACACATCGCCACTGAAGCTCTCCAACTCATGGCTAGTCAAGCTTTACTTTACCCTGACCTGCACCACAAAGCTCCCGTGAGCCAAGGCTCAACAAGAAAACTTAAACATGTGCATAAACAGAAAATATAGATTCCCAGATACTTATATAGCTTGTCCAGCGGTAATAACCTACTCATACAGTCATTCAATTACAAATAAATGATCATTGGACCAATTTGGGGCTGCTGCCCTGAACAGTTGACCATAGAGTCAACCTCAGGGCCCTATGTCCTAGCTATGTGACCATAGAGTCACCTGGGGCCCTTGCCCTTAGCTCTGGGTAACTAGCCATAGAGCTAGCCAAACACCTTTTGTTTTCCAACGACCATAAGGTCAGCCAACATAATAGTACATTGCTAATTTAGGCCTAAGCCTTTCGACCAGCGCGTAGCGCGCTATTGTCATCCTTGACTAATAAGTCAAGCCCTGTACCAGGTATTCGAACATCAACACAGAAGCATATATGGATAGGCATACCTCAACAAGAAAAGCACGCATACATGTTAATCACATAACATCATCAAGTAACCGTAATTATAGTAATAATCATGCTAATTTAACGGGCCAAGCCCTATCCACGAAAACCATGCAAACAATCATGAAACACTTAAGCAAGTATAGAATATTCAAGTATGTTTAATCAATACACAGAACGATAACTTAATCATAATCATTCTCAGGGGCCCAATCCCTATTCATATTTATTATTAACAGTCGGGCCAAGCCCTAATCACATATAACACGTATTGGGTGTAGTTTTCTTACCTTAGGTCCGAGTATAGCGTAAAATAAGAACGACCATCAAGCACGATCCCGGTTCCGAGCCCCTAGCGATAACCTAGTCACAACCATAATATAAGATTCCATAAATAACGAGCAAATAAAGACTTCCGGACCGAGTCCTAGCCTCCGGGACTTCGAACTCTACTAAACCGGGTAGTAGAATCGATCCCGAGCCCTAAGGAAAATATTCTCGTCACTAAAAACTCACCATGGTCAAAACAGCCCAGGTGGGCTGCGATCTGCCCTTGAGGGTCATGGTGCGCCCCTCAAATCAGAGGCCCTCCGCCCCTGATAATGGTCACGGGCCGCGACCTGCTCCTTGAGGGTCGCGGTGCGTCTGCCAGACAGAAGCCTCCCAAGGCCCTGGGTTCGGTTATGTCGCGGCCCCTCAAGAATAAGGCTGTGACTTGGCCCTGGGAACCCGGATTTCCTCCATTTTTCATCAGCCAAATCCAACCAAAACTATCCCAATTTCATCCTAAAACAATAATTCAATCCATATAACAGTTTTAAATATCTTCCCAGCAACAAAACCCAACTAAAATCTAGATTAAAGACCCACCAAAAACCAAAATCTCATACTTGAGCAACAAGCTCAAGAACACCTCAAACTTTAAGGAAAACAAGGCAGAAATCAATCTGAAACAAGGATTAAGATATTGCCTTAGCTATGAATGGTGATCCTCTAGCCACAAGCTATCTGAATTCCAATCTCGAGCGTTCAATTTCTTAGTTTCTAGCCAAAATCTTCTTAGTTCATCAAGAACTTACTTAGGGAAGCTTAAAGAGAAAGAGAGTGAGAGAGAAGGAGTCAGTTCAGAGAGTGTTTGTATGTTCTGTTTTTTTCCCTAAGGCTTAAGTTAACTTAAGCTAATCCCGAGGCTCGGGGTACCAAAAACGTCCCCGGGGGAAAAATGGTCAAAATCCCCGGTATTCCATCCTAATCTCGCTAACTCCAAATATATCATCAATTATCCATTCCCATTACCCGATAACCTGATTTAATGTTAAATACCTAAAATACCCCTTGACTCGCCCCGAGTCGGGTATTGGGTCCCGTTGTGACTCTCCCGCTAACTTGCTCCCTAGGATCGTCTCGTGCCGAGTAAATAAACCCACATAATAATGTGGTCTCTCACATATATCACATATATGCACACATATACAATTATGCCCATAACGGACCAAATTACGAAAGTTGCCCTTCTAATAAGAAACGAGCCCACATGCATATTTAATACTCCTAAACATGCATAACTAGTTATATTATCATAAAACTCACATAATCACAATCAAATATATCAAATAAACATATAATTCCATATATTTCCATCCTGACCCCCTAATCAAGGCCATAAGCCTTATTAGGTAATTTTGGGATGTTACATCTTCATTCCTCAAGCTTGGTACTCCCCCAAGATTTGGTTCACAACTAACTGTGAATCACTGTAAATGTCAACTTCTAGGGCTTTAACATCTTTATCAAATCGAAGGCTACCGAGTAGGGCCTCGTATAATGCTTCCTTGTTTGAGGCATTAAATACAATTCTTAATGCATAATGAATGTGGGCTCAAAGTTGTGCTCATTTGAGAAACCGTCTACAAACGATTTCCATGTTGGTTAGGTCTCCTCATTTACATCAGCTCTATTACTTGCTTGTTTTTCTTCTGTTACACATGTGCATTCAGCAATGGCTAGTAGGTGATTTCATATTTCCCAAGTTCTATTGCCCATTTTAGTAATCGGCTTGATGCTTTAAGTTTTTATAGAAGAGGTGTTGGTAACTGGTTTACCATGTGCGCAGCGGATAGCACGGGGTGGTGGGCCCAAGGATTTAAAAAAAAATATTTAAACAATTTTTAAATAATTGGATCCATTAATATGAAAACATTAATCAATGAGATAGAAAAATATAAGGATTTATCAGTTGTAGATCTATCAAGAATCCTTGCTATCTTTTTGTAACTCCTATGAGCATAAAATCCAAAGTAGCCTCCAAAATACTCAGACCACGATCTTCCAAGATCAATCTCTACACCTCAAGACGTGTATTGTAATGCCCTGCTAATTAGGGTCCATTACCAGGTGTGTTTTGAAACCAGTGCTGGACTTACTAATAAGTCATTTGAACTAAACATGTGATTAAGCCACTAAGGTTTGGGTATTAAAAACTTTTGATCATTTCATAAACATTTCCATTAAGTTAATAACCAGTTCTTTACATGGGATCCCAAAAGCATTAGTTTAAAAGCCTGTTACAAAACTCAGATTACATACTAAGCCGTCCTAAGCGGCAAAAGCTGGGTTTAACCCTAGTTCCTCTGAGCATCTCGGCCGTGGTGGTCGAGCGGACTGCATATGTACATACCACAGCTAATGCCCTCCGACTCATGGCTGGTTGAGCTTCTCCTTACCTTTACCTGCACCACAAAGCACCTGTGAGCCAGAAGACTCAGCAAGAAAATTTAATCAACAGTTCAGCGAATAAACAACCACCAAACAGTAATAACTGAATCCAATGCATTTATTAAACTCAATTGGAGACCATAGAGTCACACAAGTGCATGTCGCACTTCCTTTCCAGTTGTTGGCATCCGAGCCAGTCAAGTGCATGTTGTACTCCCAGGGTGGCCCAGCCATGGTGGCCTGCACTCCACGTGCATTATGCCAATCTTAGCTTATAAACTAAGTCCCTTATGCCCTTGACTTATAAGTCAAGCCACCACGTGCCTCCAACTTATAAGTTGAAGCCTTGAGATTCTTAACTATTATGAATCTCCCAGAGCCCATCATATTCTCAACTAATAAGTTGATCCCCATTTAACATCCTATCAATACCCTAGTTTATAAACTAAGCTTCACAGTCATACAAATAGTCTCATTTTTCATTTAGCATACTTATCAAACAGTCATACCATGCATTATAATACATTCACTCAACAGTCATAAGCATAATCATAATTATGCACGTTACAACGTACCTAATCAGACATTCACAACATAATTATAATCATGTTCATCACCTTAACTAAGCTCTAAGCATGCATTCACATAATAGGTGCAGTTTTCTTACCTTTGGTCCGTTTGCGGGTTACTAGTGACAACCGTCCGAGCACGATCCCCGATTCAAGCCCTTAGCGAAAACCTAGTCACAACCGCGATAAAGAAGTTCCCATCAATAACAGGTAAATAACAACTTCCAGACTAACTCTTAGCCTCCGGGACATCGAATTCCACTTAAGGAGGAAGTAGGATCGATCCCGAGCCCAAACGGTTAAGTTTCCAACCTAAAAATCCCATTAAGGTCAATTTTCCCCTTAAGAGTTGCGGTCCCTCACAGCCGAGCCACGGCTCGCCTCTGATTCCAGAGGCTCGGCCTCCCTGGAAACCAACGCGCGCCGCGGCGCGCCCCTGAGGCGCCACGACCTGCCCCTGAGGCACCGCGGCTCGCCCCTGCATCCGAGCCCTACGGGCTCAAAATCCTCTTCGCAGGCCGCGGCTCACCATAAAAGAGCCGCGACTCATCACCACGAACCCAGAATTTTCTGGGTTTTTCTGCAACCGAACCCAGCCAAAACTTAACCAAATCCATCCCACTCCTCCAATTCAATTCCCAAACTCATAAAATCATTCTCACCAACCAAACCCAACTAATTATCACAGTGAAACACATCAAATTTACCCAAACCTATCCCTTCAATTATCAAGCATGCATAAACATATTTTCTCTAAATATTCAGCAAGCTAACCAACCAATTCAATTCAAGATTCTTACCTGCCCTTGAACTAATCCCCAAGCCTAACACCTTGATTTCCCAAGCTTTGATCTTCTTCAATTCTCCAAAAACTCCTCAAGCCTCCTTGGCACCTAGAATAAACGAGAGAGAGAAGGAAAGCTGCTGAGTTCTTTGTTTCCCTTTTGTTCCTTAACCTTCTCAGCAATCCCATCTCACTCAAACACTAAACTTAGCCCAAAATGACCATTCTACCCCTTGCCCTCATCTTATTCATCAAGTGTTCACAAGGGCAATTTCGTCCTTTGCCTTAAATCCCGTTATCCACAATTTGCACCCTATAATTCCCTCTACCTTCAATATTCTCACACGGTCACCAATAAGTTCCCATTACCCACTATTCCCGGTAACGTACTAAATTACTAGAATACCCCGAACCGGGTATTTAGACCTCGTTGTGACTTTTTCGCTAACTTGCTCATCGGGACCGCCTCTCGTCGAGTAACCCAAATATATCCACATAATAATGTGGTCTCACTCACACAAGCACATATTCGCATTTATACCCCAAACGGGTCAAATTACTAATATACCCTTCTTATAAGAAACAGGCCCACATACACATATTTAATATCTTTAAAATACAAGCATAATTATATTATAATATAATTCACATATTAACTTAATTATTGCCTCCCGGCCCCCTAATCCAGGCACTAAGCCCTATTAGGAAATTTGGGATGTTACAACTATCCCCCCCTTATAGGAATTTCATCCTCGAAATTTTACCTGAACAGCTCGGGATACTGATCCCGCATAGTTGGCTCCAACTCCCAGGTCGCCTCCTCGACCTTACTGTTCCTCCATAATACCTTCACCAAAGGTATAGCTTTATTCCTCAGGACCTTGTCCTTTCTGTCTAATATCTGGACTGGCTGCTCCTCGAAGGACAAATCTGACTGCAGCTCCAGATCATCATAACTTAGCACATGAGTCTCATCAGAAACATGTTGGGGTTTTATGCCCTAATTAAAACCCAAATTCTTTGTAATCACATTTTATTATCAATAAAAGAATAGAAATCATTTTTTGACTTGGTCAATCACTTTGCTCACATGTTTTATTTTCATGATTATTTGTTTAATATAAACTTCTATTAAATCCCGAGCATATAGCTAATCTTATTTATAGTGACGTAATCACAGTGGAATATAAATATGATTATATGTTCAAAATAAGTTAGTCCTAAGATTAGTCAGTGCACTGGATTTACACTGACTTGCCAATCTACGATATGATCTACTTACACATTACAGTGTTATGTTCTTTCCAGAACATTGACAAAGTAAATAAAATCGGATGTATATGTTACATCGGACATGACCGATATTGACAGTTGATAAGATAAGTAAACATGCCGTTATTATCTATTCTAATCATATCATATAGTTGACCATAGGTCAATTCAATCTCAATTCTGAGTGGTTAGTATTCTAACTGATTGTATTATTTGAGTTCTTTGACTTGTTCGTTACCAGCTTACCCTACGGACTAGCCCATACTTACATCTTGGGAACTCGGTAGTATAATTGAGTGGGAGTGTTAATCATAGATATGAACATCTATAGCTTCTGATGAAGAAGTGAAACGATGGTTTCCATTTAGTTTGGTTCAAGGTGTTAAATGATAGATCTCATTTCAGTAATTAAATTAGTTTACTGAAATATCATTTACAAGGAACTAAGTGTTTTAAGGATAAAATACAATGAGGGGTAAAACGGTATTTTAGTCCTATCTCATTGTAGACCGTCTATAGAGGATTGAGTGACAATTATGGTTGTAACAATGGATAATTAATAGCGTATCTATATTTGTTATAGAGCGTTCTATGAATTCAAGAGTGCAATTCCAAGTCTATAGTGGAGTCACGAGGAATTAATAAGTTAGTAAATTTATTTGTTAGATTTATGATAACTTATTGGAGCTTGATTTCATAGGCCCATGGTCCCCATTGTACCTTGGATAAAATCATCTAGATAGTCTCAATTAATTGATTTAATTATTAATTAGAATTATCAAAGTTGACCAGGTCAATTTTGGATAGTTTCACAGAGTTGTGTAATTTTGAGAAGAAAAGAGAAATTATGGCAGATTTATTAATTAAGATAAATTGGTATCTAAATTAATAAATAAATTTAAATCAAGGTTCAAATTATAAATAATTAATTTGATAAAGGATTTAAATAATTATTTAATTAATTAAATCAATAGAAAATAATACAGGCATTGATTTTAAGTCCAATGGGCTTATAATCAAATGGGAAATTTCACGGGCCTATAGCCCATGATAATTTCGACCTAGGGCTTCAAAATGCTGTTATTTTATTGATTTTTTAATTAAATTAAATGGCCTAATTGAGTCTATAAAAGGAGTGCTTAGAGAGAAGATTTTAGAGACGACAGATAAGTCACAAGTCAGATTTTCTGATAGTTTTATATTCTCTCTAAACACAAGTCCTTTTCTAAGCCACTTTGTTATTTTATCTTCTTCTCTCTATATCTATCTCATGTGTTGAGAATTTCCCACACTAGTCTAGGTGGTTCTAAGGATACATTGGAAGACCGTGAAGAAAATAGAAGATCGGTTCAGTTTCTTGATAATACTCTGCGACAGAAAGGATACAAGAGTTAGAGAAACTGAAGGAAGGACTCTTTAATTCCACTGCGTATACTGTAAGTATTCTATTCTTTGTTTCTCTTGAATTCAATTTTAGAAACATGTTTTAGGCTATCTCGTATTAATTTGTTTAATATTAGATATACATGAAAATAAATAAAGATCCTGTATAAGTTTTTTCCATCAAAACATACTTCCATAGCATCGAGATATGAAACACGTTGTGCACAGCTGACAACGCCGGAGGTAATGCCAACCTATAGGCTACCTGACCGATCCTTTCTAGGATCTCAAATGGTCCTACAAACCTAGAGCTCAGCTTGCCCTTCTTGCCAAATCTTCTCACCCCTTTGAACGGTGAGACTCTAAGGAAGACATAGTCTCCCACCTGGAACTCCACGTTCCTACGCTTTGGATTCGCATAACTTCTCTGCTTACTCTTCGATGCGAGCATCCGAGCTTTGATCTTCTCTATAGCTTCATTGGTCCTCTGAACTGCCTCAGGACCCAAGTATCTGCGCTCACCCAACTCATCCCAATGAATAGGTGATCTGCACTTCCTACTATACAACATCTCATAAGGAGCCACTCCTATGGTCGCCTGATAGCTGTTGTTGTAGGAAAACTCTATCAGGGGTAAATACTTACTCCAAGACCCCTCAAAATCCAGTACACATGCTCTCAGCATGTCCTCCAGTATTTGGATAGTCCTCTCAGATTGACCATCGGTCTGAGGATGATACACTGTACTGAACTTTAGCTGCGTGCCCATTGCCTTTTGCAAACTTCCCCAGAACTTTGAAGTAAAAGTAGGATCTCGATCTGACACGATTGACCTCGGAGCTCCATGAAGACGTACTATCTCTTTAACATAGAGATCCACATATTGTTCAACGGTAAAAGTTGTCCTCACTGGTAGAAAGTGAGCTGATTTAGTGTATCTATCCACTATTACCCATACTGAATCATGCTAACCCACTGTCTTAGGCAAGCCCACCACAAAATCCATTGCGATGTCCTACCACTTCCACTCTGGAATGTCTAAGGGCTGTAATATTCCTGCAGGTCTCTGATGTTCAACTTTGATCTGCTGACACGTCAGACACTTAGCTACATATTCAGTTACATCACCCTTCATCCCGGCCACCAATACAAAGTTCTTAAGTCTTGATACATCTTGGTGGTACCGGGATGCAAGGAATACGGTGTGGTATGAGACTCATCCAGAATCTCTCGTCTAATAAAAACATCCATTGGAACACAAATCCGATCCTTGTATCTTAGCAGGCCCATGTCAGATATAGAATAGTCCCTAGCTGCTCTAGCTAGAACATCCTCTTTAACCTTCACCAACTGTGGCTCTAGCAATTGACTCTCCTTTATCCTCTCTAGGAGAGTAGACTGCAGGGTAATGTTAGCTAACCGACCCACTACTAACTCAATCCCTGCCCTGGTCATATCCTCAGCTAACTCCTTGGATATCTGTCTCCCACTATACAACTGCCCCGGACCTCTCTGAATTAGGGCATCATCCACCACATTGGCTTTACCTGGATGATAGAGAATATCGCAGTCATAATCTTTCACCAGCTCCAACCACCGCCTCTGCCTCATATTCAAATCCTTCTGTGTAAAGAAGTACTTGAGGCTCTTGTGGTCTGTATATATCTCACGCTTCTCCCCATAAAGGTAATGCCTCCATACCTTCAATGCAAAGACCACTGCTGCCAACTCCAAATCATGAGTTGGGTACCTCTGCTCATAATCCTTTAACTGTCGTGATGCATAGGTAATCACCTTCTCTGCTTGCATAAGGACACAGCCTAGCCCTTGCCTTGAGGCATCACAGTAAACCATAAATTTCCCTTGACCAGTTGGAAGACTCAAAACTGGAGCGGTAATCAAACGCTGCTTCAACTCCTGGAAGCTATTCTCACATTTGTCTGACCATGTAAACTTCTGGTTCTTACGTGTTAATTCTGTCAATGGAGATGATATTCTGGAGAATCCTTCCACAAATTTCTGGTAATAGCCTGCCAACCCAAGGATGCTTCTAATCTCTGAGGCATTCCTTGGCCTCGGCCAATTCTTAACAGCTTCAATCTTAGATGGATCCACCGTGATCCCATCTCTACTAACAATATGACCCAAGAAGGTCACCTGCAGTAACCAGAACTCACATTTCTTAAACTTCGCAAATAACTTGTGTTCTCTTAGCCTCTGCAAGACTAACCTGAGATGTTGCTCATGCTCCTCCTCTGACTGTGAATAAATGAAGATATCATCAATGAAGACGATCACAAACTGGTCTAGATAATCCTTGAACACTCTGTTCATTAGGTCCATAAAAGCTGCCGGAGCGTTAGTCAAACCAAATGACATAACGAGAAACTCATAGTGCCCATATCTAGTACGGAAGGCTGTCTTAGGTATATCTCCATCCTTAATTCTCAACTGGTGATAACCAGATCGAAGATCTATCTTTGAGAATACCATTTTACCTTGCAGTTGATCAAATAAATCATCTATCCTTGGTAGGGGATACTTGTTCTTGATAGTCAACTTATTCAGTTCTCTATAGTTTATACACATCCTTAGTGAACCATCCTTCTTCTTCACAAATAACACCAGTGCACCCCATGGTGAGAAATTGGGTCTGATAAAACCCAAATCCAACAACTCCTGCAACTGTACCTTGAGTTCCCTCAACTCAGCTGGGGCCATTCTGTAAGGTGCCCTAGACACTGGTTCTGTCCCTGGTGCCAGCTCAATAACAAAGTCAATCTCTCGGTACGGCGGCAATCCCGGTAGATCCTCTGGAAACACGTCCAGAAATTCACAGACCAACCTAGTCTCTGATGGTCCCACTGGCATGACCTGCGTGGTATCTACCACACTGGCTAGGAATCCTATGCAGCCTTCCTGTAATAGATCCCTAGCCCTCAGTATTGAGATCATAGGCATTTGGGGTCCATGCACAGTGCCAACAAATATAAAAGGTTCCTTACCCTCAGGTTCAAAAGTTACCATCTTCTTCTTACAATCAATGGTTGCTCCATACCTAGTCAACCAGTCCATCCCCAAAATCATGTCAAAATCAGCCATGGCTAACTCTATCAAGTCAACTGATAGCTCTCTACCATCTACCATCACTGGTAAAGACCTAATCCACCTCCTGGAAACCACCAACTCCCCAGTGGGTAACAATGTCCCAAATCCCACAGCATAATACTCACAAGGCCTACACAAACTATCAACAACCCTACTAGATACATATGATTGTGTAGCACTAGAATCAATCAACACAGAATAAGATATGCCAGCACTAGAAACTGACCTGTGACCACTGAAGGCCTAGCCTCAGCCTCAGCTTGTGTCAATGCAAATACTCGAGTCGGAGTCGCGCTATCTGGCTTCTTAAGTTCTTATTTCTTCAGTCTTGGGCAATCCTTCTTCAGATGCCCCACAAGTCCACATACAAAACAGGCCTTCGCCCGACACTCACCCAGATGACGTCTCCTGCATCTGGCACACTCTGGATATGTCTTCCAGTTCTCATTGCCGCCCTGGCGGCCAATCTGCGCACCCTGTGGCCTCCTATCAGGTATAGGAGCCAAACTGGTATCTGGGGTCTTTCTTTTCTGATCACTAGGGCCTCCGCCCCTACCAACTCCTGAGAAGGGAGGTCCCGTCCTCCTCATATCTCTCCTGGCTGCATTATCACACCAGATCTTATTCTCAGCACCCTCTGCAGTAAGGGCTCTCTCCACTACCTGAGCATAAGTTGTCACTCCAGATACAGTGGTAATTTTGACATCCCAGGCTATCATAGGTTGTAGCCCCTGAAGGAATCTTTCCTTCCTTGTCCCATCAGTGGGCACCAAGTCTGGAGCAAACTTGGCTAATTTGTCGAATTTCAGGGCATACTCAATCACTGACATATTCCCTTGCAAAATTTTACTAAACTCCTCAGCCTTTGCAGCTTTAACGGTCTCATTGTAATACTTTTCATTGAAGAGGGTTTTAAACTCTTCCCAACCCATAGTAGTTACATATCTAGTCTGAGACACCACCTCCCACCAGATTCGGGCATCCTCCCGAAACATGTAAGTGGCACAGGCCACCCTTTCATTGCCCACAATTCTCATGAAGTCCAAGATGGACGTAATCATAGCCATCCACTGCTCTGCCTTAAGTGGATCTGCGCCACCCTCGAATACCGGAGGGTGTTGCTTCCTGAACTGCTCATATACCAATTCCCAACGATTCTCCAACTCTGTCTGCTGCTGTACAGTCGGTACTGGAACAGCAGATGGGGCCCCTAAAACAGCGTTCCCAACTGGAACCTACTGTTGCCTCAATTGTAATATCTCCTCATTCTGCCTCTGTAATTGAGCTTGCAAGTCTGCAAGCACCTGCTGCCAGTTCTCAGGGGCTGGCAGAGGTTTCTGACCCTGATCATTACTTTCGGCCTGATTTCCAGCGCTGACTGGCTCATTAGATTGCCCTGGAAGCATACTTCCAAGTCTATCTGCAATCAATGACTTAGCTTATCAGGCAGTAATAACAATATCTCACATCAACCCACGGTTCAAAACCGATCGAATAAGCATCCACATGCATTGACAATGCTGATAAGCATCCCAATAATTCACACTCAGTAATCATGCTAATAAGAAGAGGAATTCATGGCATCATCTAAAAATAAGCATATTCTTTGGCATGCATAACCACCTAACAATGTTAATAAACATTTTCCTTAAGCATACTACGGCGCTAATAAGCGTTTCTGACATTTATCAAGTTCAATGACGCTAATAAGAAATCCTACAACATTTCAAATATCTATCATGCTAATAAACACGTTCTCAACCTACATGCAGTAGTCAAGGGCCAGGCCCTATCAGAATAGCTCATGCTTCTTGCTCAAACTAGTAGATAAAGCACGCATAATTCATTTAAACATATATACACATAATTACATTAATAGTTACCCAACCCTGAGTCGAGCTTGTCTTTAGCAGTGAATGTACATGCCCAGTCCAACATCAGGAACCCTTAAACCTTGGCTGCTCTGATACCACATTGTAACGCCCTGCTAATTAGGGTCCATTACCATGTGTGTTTGAAACCAGTGCTGGACTTACTAATAAGTCATTTGAACTAAACATGTGATTAAGCCACTAAGGTTTGGGTATTAAAAACTTTTGATCATTTCATAAACATTTCCATTAAGTTAATAACCAGTTCTTTACATGGGATCCCAAAAACATTAGTTTAAAAGCCTGTTACAAAACTCAGATTACATACTAAGCCGTCCTAAGCGGCAAAAGCTGGGTTTAACCCTAGTTCCTTTGAGCATCTCGGCCGTGGTGGTCGAGCGGACTGCATATGTACATACCACTGCTAATGCCCTCTGACTCATGGCTGGTTGAGCTTCTCTTTACCTTTACCTGCACCACAAAGCACCTGTGAGCCAGAAGATTCAGCAAGAAAACTTAATCAACAGTTCAGCGAATAAACAACCATCAAACAGTAATAACTGAATCCAATGCATTTATTAAACTCAATTGGAGACCATAGAGTCACACAAGTGCATATCACACTTCCTTTCCAGTTGTTGGCATCCGAGCCATTCAAGTGCATGTTGCACTCCCAGGGTGGCCCAGCCATGGTGGCCTGCACTCCACGTGCATTATGCCAATCTTAGCTTATAAACTAAGTCCCTTATGCCCTTGACTTATAAGTCAAGCCACTACATGCCTCCAACTTATAAGTTGAAGCCTTGAGATTCTTAACTATTATGAATCTCCCAGAGCCCATCATATTCTCAACTAAGAAGTTGATCCCCATTTAACATCCTATCAATACCCTAGTTTATAAACTAAGCTTCACAGTCATACAAATAGTCTCATGTTCCATTTAGCATACTTATCAAACAGTCATACCATGCATTATAATACATTCACTCAACAGTCATAAGCATAATCATAATTATGCACGTTACAGCGTACCTAATCAGACATTCACAACATAATTATAATCATGTTCATCACCTTAACTAAGCTCTAAGCATGCATTCACATAATAGGTGCAATTTTCTTACCTTTGGTCCATTTGCGGGTTACTAGCGACAACCCTCCAAGCACGATCCCCGATTCAAGCCCTTAGCGAAAACCTAGTCACAACCGCGATAAAGAAGTTCCCATCAATAACAGGTAAATAACAACTTCCAGACCAACTCTTAGCCTCCGGGACATCGAATTCCACTTAAGGAGGAAGTAGGATCGATCCCGAGCCCAAACGGTTAAGTTTCCAACCTAAAAATCCCATTAAGGTCAATTTTCCCCTTAAGAGTCGCGGCCCCTCACAGCCGAGCCACGGCCCGCCTCTGATTCCAGAGGCTCGGACTCCCTGGAAACCAACGCGCGCCGCGGCCTGCCCTTGCATCCGATCCCTACGGGCTCAAAATCCTCTTCGCAGGCCGCGGCTCACCATAAAAGAGCCGCGACTCATCACCATGAACCCAGAATTTTCTGGGTTTTTCTGCAACCGAACCCAGCTAAAACTTAACCAAATCCGTCCCACTCCTCCAATTCAATTCCCAAACTCATAATTTCATTCTCACCAACCAAACCCAACCAATTATCATAGTGAAACACATCAAATTTACCCAAACCTATCCCTTCAATTATCAAGCATGCATAAACATATTTTCTCTAAATATTCAGCAAGCTAACCAACCAATTCAATTCAAGATTCTTACCTGCCCTTGAACTAATCCCCAAGCCTAACACCTTGATTTCCCAAGCTTTGATCTTCTTCAATTCTCCAAAAACTCCTCAAGCCTCCTTGGCACCTAGAATAAACGAGAGAGAGAAGGAAAGCTGCTGAGTTCTTTGTTTCCTTTTGTTCCTTAACCTTCTCAGCAATCCCAGCTCACTCAAACACTAAACTTAGCCCAAAATGACCATTCCACCCCTTGCCCTCATCTTATTCATCAAGTGTTCACAAGGGCAATTTCGTCCTTTGCCTTAAATCCCGCTATCCACAATTTGCACCCTATAATTCCCGCTACCTTCAATATTCTCACACGGTCACCAATAAATTCCCATTACCCACTATTCCCGGTAACGTACTAAATTACTAGAATACCCCGAACTGGGTATTTAGACCCTGTTGTGACTTTTTCGCTAACTTGCTCATCGGGACCGCCTCTCGTCGAGTAACTCAAATATATCCACATAATAATGTGGTCTCACTCAAGCACATATTCGCATTTATACCCCAAACGGGTCAAATTACTAATATACCCTTCTTATAAGAAACGAGCCCACATACACATATTTAATATCTTTAAAATACAAGCATAATTATATTATAATATAATTCACATATTAACTCAATTATTGCCTCCCGGCCCCCTAATCCAGGCACTAAGCCCTATTAGGAAAGTTGGGATGTTACATGTATGGGCACGTAAAGTTACGGTGAGAATGTTTTGATTCACAAGATATTTTCCAACATTGAGATATTGGAATTTTCAGGTTTGAGACTATTTTCAAGGATAGGAAAAATATTATGATATATTTTTCTCTTTAAAAAGCGTAGAATTCTCTATGTTAAGCGTATTGAAAACAATTTTATATCTGATAGATTTATAAAAGGATTAATTAAATTCAAATTATAAACCAATTATTAAATAAATAAAATAAATATCTAAGATCCAATCTTGGACCTAGTCACACGCCAATCAAAGTGCATGGACTATGATTGGCGTGAGTGATATGTGTCTTAACCACTTTTATTTAATTATTATTTAATAATCATTTATTAAAAAATATCTAAACCTGATAACTAATCTTATCAAATTAATTAATGAATAAATATCAATTCAAATTCAAATCCAATTTGAAATATTTTATTTATCTTTTCACATTATTTAAATGAATAAAACTAATTAATTATCTTAAATATTGAAATTGCATTTTTCGAAAATACCAATTTTAATTAAAAAATTATTTAATTAATTAATTTTGAAAATTAATATATTAATTAATTAATTTTGAAAATTAATATATTAATTAATTAATTTTGAAAATTAATATATTAATTAATTAATTTGTGTCAATTACATATTTGACCACAAAGAACAAATTTCTTCCAAATATGTCATTTTCCTGATTTTTCTCGGTTTTAACTCTTACCTTGAATATTGTTGATAGAGCCACCTCGGGGACCTATGGACTTATAATTTCAAGCTCCAATAAATTTTGATTATTAATTAAAACTCTTTAATATAATAATCTTAATTTATCAATCTCAATATTATTCCACTAAAAATATGAGACTACAATCTTATAATTATAGACATTTATTTATTGAGTACTTTTAAAATATGAAAAGCATCAATCGCTTTAATCATTACATACAATTAATCATATATTGATGGTTCATAATTAAAGTAGGGTTAATATATCATTTTACCTCTTTAATTATATCTTGTTTCCTTAAGTACCATTAACTTTACTAGTGAAGGTAAATTCATAAACTGATTTATGAATTTGAGCTCAATAACCTTTCAGTTCCAAAAGCTAACCCTTAAGAGAACCATTATTCAATTCCTCTTGGAAATGTATAGATTCCATATCTCTATATTATGTCTCTAGCCATTTACACTAATGAGTTCCCAAAAAAAAAAGTTTTTAGCCTGATCATTTTGACAAACCATAACGAGTGATCAAAGAATCCAAATGACATAAACATGAGTTCATAATAACTTCAGGATTAAGAACAATTTGTACACGATCATATTATTGATATGTTTAATTAATTCTTATAAAACAAACGGTATTTAGTTAAGTATTAATAACATATCGGGTCCCATTCATGTATAACCACTTTATACAAAGTACATCCACTAAGATGTCCTACTACATCAGTAATCCGGATCTAGATTACATGTATTCAAATACTAGTGAACCGTAGTTACAATATTTAATCCAAAGATTGTATATAACTTTGTTTTACTGCGAACTATTGAAATTCGTTTCCTATAATCTTAATCATCTTGTACCAATACAAGATTGTAGTCACAATAACAAATTTGGAAATTTTCTGATATTCATATAATATATTATAATAATAATAATATATACAAAAAATTTATTTTAATTGTTTATTTCATAAAACATTGTCCAATACATATGCTTTTAAGAGAACAATTCCCAACGAGGGGTTGGTCGGTTAGGACTATAATCGGAAGAGCTTGGAAGTATGACCTTAGTTTTCCTGCTGCAAGCAATAGACAATATACCAACTTTTCAATCAGGGGGTATCTTATTTCAGCTCCTACCAGCCTCTTGATTATGTAGTATACTGGGTGCTGGATTTTGTCTTCTTCCTTTATAAGTGTTGCATTAACAACATGCTCAGTGACTGCTAGATATAAAAGAAGAGTTTCACCATCAACCGGTTTTGACAACACTGGCAGTTGTGCTAAGTGTTCCTTGAGAGCTTGGAAGGTTGTCTCACATTCTCTGGTCCATTCAAATTTGATATCCCCCCTTACCAGATTGAAGAATGGGACCCACTTGTCTGTCGACTTTGAGACAAATCTACTAAGAACTATTATTCGCCCAGTAAGGCTATGCACATCTTTTATCTTGGTAGGCGACTTCATGTTAATTAAAGCCTTGATTTTCTCCCTATTAGCCTCTATGCCTCGTGAATTGATAATGAACCCAAGAAATTTGCTCGAGCCTACTCCAAATGAGCATTTTAAGGGGTTAAGTTTTATGTTGTAATGCTTCAGAATATTGAAGCATTCTACTAGATCTTGAACATGCCCCCAACCTTTTTTGACTTAACCAACATATCATCGACGTAGAATTCCATGTGTGTTGCCTATCTGATGCTTAAACATCACGTTGACTAGTTGTTGGTACGTTGCGCCATCATTTTTTAGTCCAAAGGGCATTACTTTGTAACAATATAAGCCTATGTCGATTATAAAATTGGTATGCTCCTGATCGAGAGGGTGCATGATAATCTGATTGTACCCTGAGTAAGCATCCATAAAAGTAACGACCTCATGCCCTGCAGTAGCATCAACTAGTTGGTTAATTCTTGGCAAAGGGAAGCAGTCTTTTGGGCATGCTTTATTTAAGTCTGTGAATTCAACACAATTCCTCCATTTTCCATTGGGCTTTGGTACTAAAACAGGGTTTGCTTTCTGCTGAACGGGCTTGAAATTTTTCTTATCGATGTTCAAGGCATGGTTAATCACAGTAGGGCTGCTACCCACCATGTCTTTTTGCGACCAGACAAACACATCTTGATTGTGTTTTAAAAAACTTATGAGTTCAATTTTGACCTCCTCAGCTAAGTTTTTTCCAATTTTGACAATTCTTGTCGACTATTCCTAGTCGAGTGGTACTTCTTTGAGGTCCTCAATTGGTCCTACTCCAATATCATAATCCCCAAAGCAAGGATCAAAGTCCACTTCCTCACATTGGGCAGATCCCTATTTAGAGGTATTTTGCTAGTTGGAGAAGTATGCTCTTGCTTTTCTAATACGCTTATCTCCATTACTGTTGTTGGCTTGTTTTCTGTTGGTCCAGCAAAAATCATGTTGGTCGTTACTAAGCCTTTTTTAGCAGTTGTAATCGACGAATTGTAGCATTCTCGAGCTTCCTGTTGATTCCCTTTAACACATCCAAATTCCAGCATTGGTTGGGAACTTCATTGTTAGATGAAAGATGGATGTAATAGGTCTCAAATCGATAAGTATTGGCCTTCCAAGCAAGGTGTTAAAGATGAGGGAAGATCGACCACAACAAAAGTGGCCATGACTGTGCTATTCGTTGGCGCAGTTCCAACAGTTACTACTAGTCTAATTGTCCCTGCTAGAGTCATTCCTTCTCTAGTAAAACCATATAAGGTCTGCGTGCAGGGTTCAAGATCTCGAACAGAAAGTTTCATCCTTTCAAGAGTGGTCTTAAAAAGCATGTTGACGGAAGAACCATGACCCACCATGGTTCGTGCAATGATCATATTGGTGATTTGGGCTTTTATTACCAAAGGATCATTATGTAGGAACTTGACGTGTGTGACAATGTCCTTAGTTAAAGTAATAGGCTTAAACTCGTAGCGAGGTGTTTTTGGAGTTCACTCCTCGACAACTAACACCTCTTCTCCTGGTTTATGGCGTATCATTCGAGCATATCGCTCTAGGGCCTTTCTGCTATCACCATCCAGGTGCAGTTCTCTACAAATCATGTCTAACCGACCTACTACAAAGGTTGGTTGTAGTGGTTGGGTTGGTGCATCAGGTTTTCTTGCAGCAGCTAGATTTTGTTAGGCAGGTCGTCGAACGTATCTTCTCATTGCCTGATGATTTTGAAGAATGAGGAACTCTATTTTGTCTTTGAGTTGGTTACATTCATTAGTGTCATGTCCATAATCGTTATGGAATCGACCAAATTTGTTGGTGTCTCTCTTACTTATATCTTTCCTAATAGGATTTGGCTTTCTATAGGGAACTTTAGCTTGTGGAGCTTGAAAGACTTCTGCTTGTGACCCTAAGAGTGTAGAGTAAGTGGTGAAACGAGGCATATATTCTCGTGGCTTGTCACTGGTCTTTGCTCGTTTATTTTCGTTATTATTGCCATGGCTAGAATTGTCGTTCCGTTTACCATTGTTCTGGTTATTCTTGTTGCCATTAACATTTGTTTTCTGGTTCTGGTTAGTTGTACCAGAGTTTTTTACTGGTGTAGTGTTGGTTCAAACTTGGTTAGCTTGATCCTGAATGGCTTCTTCTAGTTTTATAAACTCATCTGCTTGATCAATAAATTCTCTGATTGAGTAAATGACCTTTCTTCTAAGGTTGACCCAAACTAGACCTTTAACTTGGATTCCGGCCATAATGGCCATTAATTTTCCATGATCGCTGACTGACCTAGAGTAAGCAACTTCTTGCACGAAACACTACACATAATATTTAAGAGGCTCGTTGGATCCTTGTTTAATGTCAACAAAATCATTGAGCTTGGCTGGTAGAGTTTGAGCAGTGAAAAATTGTGAGTAGAAGAGTCTAACAAATGCACCCCAATAGTTAATGGTTCCAGGATCTAGTTTGAAGAACCATTGCTGTGCAGAGTCAGCCAAAGTGGTAGGAAAAATCATGCACGAAACATTATCTCGAACCCCTTGAAGATCTATTTGTATCTCAATGTTTTTCACATGAGAAACTGGATCTTCCTTGCCAGTGTACATTTTCCAAGTTGGCATCTTGAACTCAGAAGGAATAGTAAGTGCATTTATCTGATCAGAGAAACGAGAGCCTTTCCTTCTTTCTAGATCAATGTCAGTAGGCTTTGGGGCTGTTAACTTTTGAACCATCTGAGTGAGGGCGTCTAATTGTGCTTGAATAGTAGGGGCGACCAAGAGAACAATTGCAGATGCAATGACTGGGAGTGTTGCAGCTTCATTTTGTGGTGTTGAAGGGATTATTGGTGCAATGAGTCCTACAACATTAGACCCATTACCTTCCCGAAGCTGATCGAGGAAATCTCGCAAGTCACTTCCCCAGTTTTCGAGTCTATTAAAGACATTGTTTACTCTAGGTTGCCCCCAACATTTTGACTATCTGCTCGAGGAGCACCAAGAGGTGGTCTAGCTAGAAAATCTACTGGTTTGTGCTGCCTTGGTGGGACAAATGGTCCTTCAGGCTGCATGTTATCCTGAGCAAAGATGTTTTGTGGCCTAGGTGGCCTTTGCGGAAGAGGAAACCCATCATTATGACGATCATTATAGTAGTGGTTATCATTGGGTTGGTAGTATCAACTATCCCCCCCCCCCCCCCCCCCCCATTATCATCATAAACATCTCGGTTGATAGTTGCTACTTGCTTCTTGGTCATTTATTCGCATGTACCTTCTTGGTGGGAGACCATGATTGCACCTAGTCGACTGATTATGTCAAGGTTGTTGGCCTCGATTTTGACTCCCTGGTCGTTCATTCCTTGGTTGTTGGAATTGTTGACCAGGTCCTAGATTTTGTGGATTAGGAGGTTGCCCTCCTCTTGAGATTGATCGCCTTGGTTGCCTATTAGCAGGCCTTCCACCTCTAGATACTTGTCTACCACATCCTTGATCTTGGTCACGATTGGGCAGCACTTGTTCATCTTGGTGGAGTTGATGATGTACTCCTAGTTGAGCTCCCCTGTTTGAGTGATGACTACGATTTTGCCCAAGTGGAACTACTTGGTCTCGGGTCCTCACTGGTTGGGCAGCTCTAGGACTCGACCAGTCTGCCTTTGAGTTTCAACATTTGCTTGGCCAGTGTTCTCAGGGTAAGGGTTCATTGGTCGAGTTCCTGCTGCTTGAGCTTGTTGCAAAATAGCTTTTAGTAGTCTTGCTGCTTTAGTATTATGATGGTCAGCTTCTTCTTGATGTGCTTTAAGGGCTCACTGACTCCAAGCCTAAAAGTCTTGCCTCTGCTTGTTCAAGGCTTCAGCTACAGCTTCTTGGACTGCTGCCTGATTTTCATGCATAGCAACAAATTGCTATTGCATTTGTCCCACAACTTCCTTCAGCTGCTCAATATCAGGGTTGAGGTCTTCCACTAAGTCCACGTGGGGCTCATCACGCCCAAATGTTCCTCGTGGAGGCATGTCTCCAGGTAGAGGAACTTGCTAAAAAAGGTGCAGAGGGGGAATTTGACTACTTGAAGGGCGGTCATACGGTCTAGTGGTAGGGTTTCCCCCTTGTGGTTCTTGAATTTGTCTTCTAGTAGTGATGGCCATTGATTCAAATAGATTGGTAGATTGTAATTCTTGAGTTCGACTCTCCATGAAAGCACCAAAATGTTGACCGATGTTTTGGGCAACGACAGTGAGTCAAATTGAACGATAGTAAATAATTTACGGACAAATAGCAATTTCCCCCTGAACTATAGTCCTTATAGAGTTTTTCCCCTTAAACTATTTTTTGTGGCAAAAATGCTCCCTGAACTATGGAAATCATTGCAAACATGCCACTTTTGTTACATTCTATTCATTTTTTAAGCACCTTGCTATGCAGCCACATGTCACATGCATAGCTACAGTATGAGGGTCTATTTAACTAACTAAAGTTAGTCAAAGTCGAGTTTATTGACGCTAAACATTCAAAAATTAGTTCTAAAAATGCAGATATATATTTAAAATTTGTCATTATATCACTATGTGTGTATGTATTTGTTTGTTATCACTGTCGAATCTTGCCACATTAGCACAAAATCAATGCTATATGAGCAAATTGTTTTTAAAAAATGAACGAAATGTAATATAAGGGGCACATTTACAATAGTTGTTATAGTTCAGAGGAAATTTTAGCCACAAAAAAAAGTTCAGGGGGGAAAAATATATAGAGGCCATAGTCCAGGGGGAAATTTTCCTATTTACCCATAATTTAAAGAGCTAAAATCAATTAAAACGACACAAGGGGTTTATAGTGGTTCGACCCCAGTAGTTGGTAATGACCTATGTCCACTTGCACGTTTATTAATCAAGAAGGCCTGAGACTCAAGATCAAGAAGAAAAAGGTTTAACTGAGTTTCCTAAGCTAGAGAGAAAATACAATTTGATAGAGATTTTGTATGTAAAGTGTGCATAAGAAAATAATGACTGTGAGAGATATCTATTTATAACATTTCTTAATGTGCCAAAGGTCGTACGAACGCGATCTAGGTCCTACACGTGTAGTGTGAGATTGTTACAACTGATTACACATTTAAAAATAATACAAACAATACACAAAAAATATATTTAAATATTGGTTACATAAATATCTCGTAAAATTTGGATCAATCTTGTTAATCTGGCACGTATTTCGAGCAGAAGCCCTCTTCGAGCAGTCTTGTGAGGTCGGTCTATCATCGACCAAGCCATTTTGTTTGACCAGCTACCTTCGTGTTATAAACTTCAACCTTTTTAAGGCGAATAGCTCCCTTCGTGTTGATTGAGCACACTTGAGCAGTCAATTCATCTCGACCAGTTCTTTGGAGTTTCAATCCTTTTTACTGCTACGTGTCCTCTTTGTTTGCCATGTCCATGTACAGTTTTGTGTTAAAAAAATCTATACCTGAATTTTTAGGAAAATACATGAAAGTTAGATGTACATTCCACAAAAGTGGGATTTTTGTCAGCACATAGCCCTTTTTTTTTAGTTTTTCAAAACAAACTGTTTGGATACTTACGATACCAGTAAACTACTTAATGGATACCTTTTCACAAAAGACTTCTATTTTAGATCATATTATTTCAAGTATATTTTAGTTACCTCCAGACCTATTTGTTAAAACTGTGTAGTTACCTTTAAAAACATAGCTTTATTTTTAAGTTATATTATAGCGTCTTATTATTTAAGATAGTTTTAAGTTACCTTGAAACCTATTTTAGAAACTAATGAGTTACAGATTGGTTAAAATACAAAGTCTAAGTGTGTAATATCCGTTTTCTTAGAGAAAGGTTATTTTGGGAAATTGGGTTGACCAAGGGTATATTGGTCATTTTGTGAATTATGTGATTTCATATGTGAATTTTATATGAATTATATATATGTTAAGACCTGTCAGTTGTGAGTACAGGCATTTATGTGATTTATATGTTTTATGCATTTGATTGATTTTCGACAATAGTTGATTCTTTCAAGCGATAATAGCGGAATGTCACAAAGGGAAATATTCGACTTAGGTCGGGTATGATTTATTATTTGAGGTAATTAGTAATAGTGACATGATTACCAAATTATCCTGGGTGATGACTAAGTGGGTAAATAGATGGGATGGACATTTTAGTCTTTTGGTGAATGGATAGAAAAGATGACCATTAGCTTTCCCCTTTCATTTTCAACATATGTTCTTCTTCTCCTCGTATTTTCTCTAGAATTATCTCTAGTAAGATCTTGATTTCCTCTAAGATACCAAGGGAAATTCAAGATTCTTAAAGGATTAGATTGCTGCCAATCACTTCACCATCAACTAGGATTCGAAATTCAGAGAGGTAAGCTATAGTTTTGATGTTCTTCATGTGTTCTTGAGTTTTATTGATAATTTGGGGGTTTTGCTTGATTTTCATAAATTAATGATCCTAGGTTGTTTAGATGAGTGTATTTATGATAGAAACATGTTTAGGATTGTACTTGAAGCTTAGATTTAAACTGAAAACTATTGAATTGGTTGGATTTCAGAATTGGGGAAAAATGGGTTTTAGAACCCTAGAATTTCAATTCTTGATTTGAGACTTGGATTTGATGTTTAGATGCTACCTAGATGATGTATGTAGTGCTATATCAACTTTTTTGGTGTAAAGTTTTGAGTCTCCTAGTGTTTTTGGATGTTAGGGATCAAAATGGTTGAGAAATCGTAGACATTTATGGGTTTTTTCGCAGTGGAGCCATGGCTCAAGTGAATGAGTGCCATGGCGCAAATGCATCTCATTTAGGCTCTGAAATGCTCTCTGACTTCGGTAGCGCTGCGACCCTTTTGGGAGGGCGACGCAGCTTAAATACATTGTCTGGTTACAATTTTTCGAGTTTCATATTTTGACCATAACTTTTGACTTCGATGTCGGATTTGGACGTTCTTTATATGTTTGGAAATCTTGTGAAAAGATCTAAAATCCTAGAACCCAAGCCAAGTTTAGATGTGATTATTTTATAGTCTTAATTGGGATCTAAGCATGGTAGTAAGTGATTTCAATGGATTTTGATGGGTAACCATAAAGGATCTTAAGTTAAGGTTCTTAGGACTTAATTGGACATTTTTAAGGTCTAATTAGAACCTAGCTTGGTTTATGAAAGTAATGGTAGGTTTTGATTTAAGGAGAAACTAAACCTACGCTTTATTGTTTGTGACATAGGGTTGTTTAATGACGCTTGAAGGAGATCGCACTTGGATTGTTATCAATTAATTGTTGGATTTAAGGTAACAAGAGTGGACACCTGCATGCAGAGAGTATGTTTGGTATTCGTTCTTGCTTATCGATTTATGCTTGACATTATTCATACTATGATAGTATGGTTAATGATAAGCTTTGGTTTTGGTCATGATACATGATTGGATATATGCATGTATGGACTGTAATGAACATGAGTGTTATTATGTATTTATATTATGATGATTTATGAATGTAAAAACTATATAGACATGCTTGTATATGCATGTTGATTTAACTCGAGTGTACGGGTTCAAGGGGTTGTCACAAGGGCAGTGGGTCGTTGCAAGAGCGGTATTTTTGGATTATAATGAGACACATATGTTGTATTGTATTACATTGAAATATGCATTATGATTATGATGTTATATTTTATAATTGTGTTGACTATCATTGTTTATGAATTGGTTATGTTTTGGGCTTGAGGGTTGTGTCCTATATGGCTCTGCTTGCTGGGTCTTGGCTCACGGGTACTCTGTATGTAGGTAAAGAGAAAGGCAAACAATGAGTCAGAGAGCTGCTGTAGAGTCCCAGAATGTTTACTTAGCCTAGCTAGATAGTAGTAGTAGTAGTATTTAGTATTAGTTAGTAGTATGTTAGTTACCGTGGATTTTGGTTCAAGTCGGGACTTAGTTGGAAACTCATAGTAATAGTTATGGATTTTATAAGTTTAACCTATAGTTTAAGAATATTAATTATAACATAAGGTTTGATTAATATTGCTAGTCATAGAAATATATTTATTATAACCTAAGGTTTAGATAGAGCCATTAAGAGCATTACACTTATCATAATCATGATTAAGGAATTAAGTATTTTGATGAATAATTTTAATAAAAGAAAGATCTAGAAGCTCCAGAACCTTCCAGTAATTGTTAGGATCGTATTATGACTCAGTCAAAGCTGTTTATCCAATTCAAATTATGCTGAAAAAGTGCAAATACGTGTTTAATATATCTACGTATGTCGATATATCGCAGCATAGGGGTCGATATATCGCCTACGGAAGATACGAAAAACACGTCGACTTTGCACGAACGATCGAACAAGCCTCGGGAATACTGGGGGAGGCGATATATCGCCTAGGTGGGCGATATATCGGCTCCATGGGTATAGTTTTGGAAGTTTTAATTTTTGAATTTTAAAAAAACCCTTAACCACTTAGACCTGCCTTTGAACGATTTTGACCGAATTCTGGGTGTCAGTTGAACGAAAATTCAAATATTTTTCATTTTATAATCATTTATTTATTCAAATTAAAAGGAGTTAGTTTCACTCCTTGAACTCTATAAATAGGACCTAGTGCTCAGCCATTTCCTTCATTCTTCAAGCATTTGATTAGAGCCTCTAAGGTGCTAGTGTTACTATAGAGAGATGCACTTGGGTTTTGGGTTAAAGCTTTATCATTCTAAGCTTTTATAAACACTTGGGAAGTGAGAAATAGTGTGATTTCGGTATTGAGGTTTAGACCAATTCATAAGGTCATTCAAGGCATTCCTATTCCTTAAGTCCAGTTCTTTATAATTCTTTAGTTTTCTTTAGTTTCTTTTATTCAGATCCTAACTCTTGTTATTGATTCTTGATTAGGTATCTAAGTTCTTGAAACTTAAGGTCTTTCTCGGTAAGTTTCTTCTTGATTGTTTAGTTCCCATATTCATCTTTATTCTTAAAGATTCTCACCCTTTTCTATTGTTGGTTTATAGGAGTTTCTAAATCTTGTTCTTGTTTCCAAATATCCCGACTTTTGGTAAGGAAAATAGGCTAGATATATGTGTTGATATGTTTATGTTATAATATGTTTATGTTATGACATGTTATGTTATGATATATGTGAATATGTCTTGTAGTCCTTGGGGCTTATAGTTGCTTAGCTAGCAAACCTCAATGCTTTTATGTCGCTTGAGGCTTATAGTTGCTTAGCTAGCAAACCTCAATGCTTTTATGTCGCTTGAGGCTTATAGTTATTTAGCTAGCAAACCTTAATGATTTTATGACGCTTGAGGCTTATTGTTGCTTAGCTAGCAAACCCCAATGTCTTATGTTGCTTGGGGCTTATAGTTGCTTAGATAGCAAACCCCAAGATGTTGACCCTTGATTTGGCCAACGACACGGAGTCAAATGTACGAAAAAGTATAAAGCAAGAATGAGAAAAATGATCTAACGGAAAGGAAGAAAGCACCAAGGAATTATAGTGGTTCGGCCCCAAAGAATGGTAATGACCTACGTCCACTTAGTGATATTGTTATTATTGAATCTCAAAGTCGTGATCAAAGAACTAGGGTTCTTGAGTTTCACAAACCTTAGATGTATTATAATAAGACGATGATCAACTCACTTTAGTTCTTTGTTCTCTCAATATCTCGCAACAAGATTCAGGAAATGAAAAGTTAAAAAGTCCTTTCCTTAAGCTATTTCATGCATATTTATAGGCTCAAGGAGGGTTACCCATGCTAACGTGTAATTCCCCGAATTTCCTAATAAGGGTTAGGACCTTGATTAGGAGGTCGGGAGGGCCATAATTGATTTATTACAATATTAAATGAATATATGTATGTTTATGTGAATTATATTATAATATGATGTTATATGCATTCATATGTGTGTATTTATAATTATAAGGGCATTTTGGTAAGTTGGCCCATTGAGGGCAGATTTGTATATTTGGGTGCATATTGTGATTTGTGAATGAGATTCCATCATTATGGAGATATATTCGAGTTATTCGGCATGAGACGATCTTATATTATGAGTTAGCGGTTTTGTCATAACAGGGTCAATTATTGGGTAATAAGAATGTCTATTTGATGATAAATTGGGAGTATTTGATGTCAGGAGGAAATTCTAGAAGTTTTGACTATAATATCCTCGGGGGTGTTTTCGGGACCCCGAGCACTAGGTTTTATTTGAGGTTACTTAAGCTTGAAGTAGCTTGTCAGATAGAACGTACGTTAGAAAACATTTCCTCTCTCCTTTGTTAGCTCATTTTACCGTTCGAAGCCTTTTTGAAGAAATCTCAAGTTCTAGGAGTTTGAATCAAGTGAGGATCGAGGCATAGCGATCCTAGGAAAGATTAGAAGCTTCTTAACCGAAGGATTTGACGTAAAAAAACTCAATCGAAGGTAATTTAAGTTTTGAGTTTTTAGAGATTCTAAGCTTTGAATTGGATTTTGTGAATCGTTGAGTTTTTGGTTCGATTGAGCCTTGGGTTTTGGACCATTGGGAAGCTTGGGAACTTTAATTTGATGATTTGTAAATGTTTAAGTATGTTTTTGGAGGGTTTGGAATGAAGAAAAACGAGTTTGGGCATGTTTTGGGTTGGGGGCCGAGGCCCTGTTCTTGGAGTGCCGCAGCCCTAGCTCGAAGAAGCAGGTGGCTGAGATTGTGCTTGCTAGGCGCCGCGGCCCTTACTTCAGGAATGGCTGGGGGCTGCGGCACAAGGTGCCAGGGCCGCAGCCCTTGGGCAGGTTTGAGCCCGTTTGTGAGTTTTGACCCCGGGAACATAGTTTTAGGCCTCGGGATTGTTCCTACTACTTGGATTAATTTGGATTGATGTCCCGGAGGCTAGATATTGGTTTGGAAACCTATGTTGATCATTTTTATTGATGGTGTCCCATATTTGGTTATGACTAGGTAACTGCTAAAGGCTTAAAGGTTGATGGTTCTCAAGGGTCGTTCTTATATTAATTCTCGCTCGAATCAGAGGTAAGAAAACTGCACCCTGTGTATATGTGACATGCATGGTTATTCTTGATGCATGTTGATTGGTTAAATGTGACATGCATGGTTATGATTGAGGCATGTCAAGTGATTAAATGTGATGCATGTGCTGCACGAGAAACATGTGATTAGGGCATGCTATGAGTATTGAATATGAGATTGTTCAGAGCTTGAGCCTCTGTGTTTATGCATGGTCCTACTTATGCTAGCAGTTGTTAAGTAAGCATGCTGAATACCCTATACTTAGATATTTGACATATGGTATATGTTTGGTAGCATTGTTTGCTTGTGTGTGGCACCAACTGTTCAGGATCGGCATTGGCCGCGCATCACTGACCTGGGAGTCAGAAACGGCATAAGCGTCGAGGACGCAGGGCCGAATGAAGATTAGATCTAATCGATATCAACGTTGAATGACTCATATGGGGTATTAATGCTGGACTGACCCCAAGGTCGATGAAACTTATAAGCGCTTGCCTAGTCTAAGACTAGTTACTAGAGCTAGGGCCTAAGGCCTAGGTGACTGCTTGTCACATGGCTAGGGAACAGAGTTCCATGGTTATGACTCTATGGTCATGAGGAAGGTTATGTTGGTGACTAGTCATCATGCACCTATCCTGTTTAAGCTAGTGAAAGGATCACTTATCTATAAGTCCCGGTGACCCTATCGTCACATGGCTTTTGGGAACGGAACCCACTTTAGTGACTGTACCACTGTCACTCTTCTATTTTGGGCTAAAATTCCTGGATGACTATTATGGTCATTGGTTGATGTGTTATACTCAACGTTACGTGGATTTGTTTGCCTGCTGGAATAGGGCTATATTTCCTAGGCGTGTGCCTTATGATTTGATGACATGTTATTACTGTTCATAAGCATATTGAGTTTTCTTGCTGGGCTTCGGCTCACGGGTGCTATGTGGTGCAGGTAAAGGCAAAAGAAAGCTGGACCATCCTTGAGTTGGAGAGCTTAGGTGTCGATGTGTACATATGCAGCTGCTCGACCGCCACGGCCGAGGTTTGAAGGAAAAGAGCTAGGATTAAACCCTGTTTTGCCGCTTAGACCAGTTGGTTGTAAATATTTTCCTGTAATAGACCTTTAAATTATATTTTTTGGATCCCAATGTATATAATAAACGTTCTAATGAAACGTTATATCTTAACCAAAAATTTTAATCCCTAAACCGCTAATCATACTTAGTTACACAATTGTGGTCAAATGACTCGATTAACGAGTTTAGCACTATTTACAAGGCACACCGTAACGGTCCCTGGAGTTTAGGGCGTTACATAACATGTCCTATCTTTCCTTAATAATCGCGTATCAAGATAATAATGAAGAAATATTCAACGTAGTTATTATAAGATTACAGCTTAAAAAGGAAATAACTTAGGTTATACGACCAGCCTGGTCGTATAAAAAATCAACCCTGATGATGCGGTGCACTTCTGGTCGATAGTCGAGCAGTACTTTCTCACACATGTCAACCACGTGTGAGAAATTATTGCCACATCATTAGCAACCGTTTTTTGGGTAAACATTTGCCCCCAAGTTTATTTATTGCAACCAGCAATAAGCAAACTTAGGAAACCGACTCTTCAAATACCCCACGAAATCTGTCAGAACCGCCCATGCTTTCTCGAAAAAGGTGACCAATCATGTTTAATCAAGTCTTTTCGGTTTCCCAAGAATGTGTCTGACGGCCATTTCACTTCCCCATGCTTAGAAAAAGTAACTCATGATTATCTCTTTTAACGTGCCTTGGTCTTTATAAATAACCCCCAAGTTATCATTTTTACCTTTTACCTACTTTTGCCTTCTTGAAGAACATTGAAGAACTCGTGCTTCAGAGCCCAGAAATTTTCAAGTATCTACGTTCGGACGTTCAAAAGCTTTCACCTTCGAACTTCAATCTTTATCTGAGTAAGCTTCACGAACTTTCTTATTTTTTGAGTTACCATACGAAACTGCCTTATGCTTGCTTTCAATTTTCGAACCCTTTTGTGTTCTTGGCTGAAATATATGGGGATTGTTTGCATGTTGATAGATGATTGATAGGGTAGTGAAATATTGTTCCGTAGGAGTTAGGAGCCAGTTTGGTAGTCGAGATTATAGATTTAGGGCGTAAAATCGAATTACTTCGATTTTTAAGCTAGTTGAAAAACTGGGTTTTTCCTGCCCCTTCGGAGTTGAAAAAGCTTTTTCCTGAAAAACTTTTTACTCTCACTTTTCAATCTATTTTTCAAACTGCTCGTATAGAACTTAGTGTTTTTGTTAGAATGCTGCTTGCTGTATAAAAACTTAATTTTTATACGCGAGCAACGTTATTCAAACTCTCAACACAAGCTTTTAAGCTTTATGTCTTACCTCCCCCTTTCTCTGCTCGCAGATTTTCATGCAAGATCCGTGGGGAGGGGAAAGACCCATTAACGACGACTTACTAGCTCAGCTGCTTGAGGATGAGGAGCAACCGTCATTGCTCATACCTGAAATTCCCTTGTCTCGTGCCACTTCAAACACTCCATCGACCCTCGTTCAAAATATGGGTCGAGCAAAAACTAAAGCCCAGAAAAAGAAAACTCCCAATCCTTCAAATCAGCCTGCTCCTCGGGCTGAGATTCCCTCGACTAGTGGTCGAGCAGAAAATATTCCTGACC
This sequence comes from Humulus lupulus, assembly GCF_963169125.1. Classification (NCBI taxonomy): domain Eukaryota; kingdom Viridiplantae; phylum Streptophyta; class Magnoliopsida; order Rosales; family Cannabaceae; genus Humulus; species Humulus lupulus. The sequence continues at coordinate 33,642,030 of NC_084799.1, forward strand.
CAAATATCCAAACTCATGCTTAGCCCCGAAATGCCATTCAACCAGATGTTGAATGGTATGCTGTACTTGAAAGCCGGGTGACGATCAGGATGATCGCCAACTATATTAGAAAATATGGACTCCCGGGGGTGATACTAGTCTGACCCAATCAAGACCAACGGGCGAATTTTCCTGGAGGCGCTTTCAGCGCCTGGTCGAGGTACCATATTGAGGCAGGGGCTACCTTGTCTCTTCATCCTTTTTTCCAAGGGGTGGCCAACTACTTCGGGGTCGCCCCTTTCCAAATAACTCCCAATGGATATAGAATCCTCGCAGCACTCTATATCCTTTATAGCCACAAAAAATGGCTTGTGCCATCACCCCATGAGGTTAATTATCTATTCGACCTCAAGTCTAACCCTAACCAAGAAAGTACGAGTTTTTTTCACTTTTGTCATCAGGAAATAGGGCGCACCTTCCTAACCGACACCACTCATATATCGAACGTGGGGAGGTACTACCAGGAGTATTTCCTTACGACTGACATGGTCGCGAACAACTTGGCCTTCACTCAAGGAGGTAACACCTTTGTACCACTGGTCGTGAATCTTTCTTTAATTTCTCCTCTACACTTTCTTATACTTTTAATGCTTTTCAGGCCCATGGTTGCAACCAGACCCCACTCCAGACATGGAGTTAAGATCAGCCCTCTTGTCCAGTATGCTGACGTGAAGAAAAGTGTCAAGCATCTGGTCACAGAGGCTAACCTTAGGCTGGTCGGCCTTTTGGCCCCTCATCAAGATATGAGGGAGTCAACAGCGGGGAGTGCTACTGGCGGAGAGGTTCCCGAGCAACACCCGGACGTGGAACAAACTCCTCTGAGGAGGGCCACTAGAGTAACAATCAGGGAACCTTCCAGCACCCCGCGGGCTGCCGCTCCCTCCGGCCCAAAGGGAAAAGTGAAAAAAAAGGCCACCGAACCTCTCGAGCCCCTCAACAAATCTTTGGATGAGAACGGTACTGATCTCTCACTCTTAGATAGCTTGCCAATTCCCTGTCACTTATTTGACGGGGACGACAATTTTAAGTACGCTCCAAATTTAGATTCAGCCTGCTTCATGCCAGAGAATGAGTGTAAGACTAGTAGAGTATATAATGTAGCGACCAGTAATGATAGCTCGGGTATTTGACTTACAATTTTCTTTGTTTCTTTTCCTGACATAACATACTTAATTGTTTATACTATCTCACTTTTTGAATATTTGCTTCTATTTCAGATATGGACTCTGAGTGCGTGTTCGACATATACAGCGCCCCTGAGGCTCTCGAAGCTCCCTTGAGCAAAAAGAAAACGAGCAAGAGGCATCCCGGGGAAAGTAGTAAAATGCCTCAGGCTAAGAAATCCCGCACTGCAAGCCTCCCAGAGGACGGACCCTCAGCCAATGCAACACCACCCCCTTCTCCTCTCGAGCAGCAGACTTCCCCTGCTCTTGCCAGGTCGACACCGTCTCCACCGACCCCAACTGACCAGACTCAGCAGGCTGGTCCTGCTTCCACTGGGGGTGACATAACAAGTCATGTCTTAAGATCGGTCAAAGACAGGGTCGCAAAAATTGTGAAGCACGATTGTTGCCGAGAGGCGATGGCTTCGACCGAGTCAATGGACATCGATCAGATCCTAACCCGCACCTTGAATGAGTTTTCCAGTGTAAGTTATCTTTTTCTGTGGAGGTAGCCTCCTTTATACTCTACAGTCAATCTAATCTTTGCTCTGATTGCATGCAATTCTAACCCTTACTGCCGGTCGGCTCCGCTCGGGTGTCGTCACCGAGCAGTCCAAGACTATGGAGCAATGACACATTGAAGAACTCAAAGCTAGCGAAGCGAAATACACCGAGCAACTTGAGGTGGCGCTCGAGGAAAAGAATAAACTTGCTGCGGAGCTAAGGGAGAAGCAGAATGCTCTGGATAAGGTCATCGAGCAAAGGGACCAGTTCAAGGATTCTAACCGCATTAACTACCGCGAGGCTAAAAAGCTCGAGCAGGAGTTGGCTGCGAGTAGACAAGAGACTACAACCTTGGAGGGTCGTATCGAGAAACTTGAACAGGCCAACGCCAGCAATTTGGAAAGGTACAAGAACGCCACGAGTAAGTGTTTTTATGACTTCTGGAAACACAACCAAGGGGCTGACTTCAGCTACCTTCCCGATCGCGTAAGGCATGCCGAGATAGTTCGTTGCGTTGCTCGATTGGAAGAAGAGGAGAGGGCAAGGGTACCTGCCTTGCCCGAAATCTCCTTGGCGACGAGCTTGGATGGGGCGGACAATGACGCTACAAATGTCATCGACCAGGACACCCCCCAAGATCCTCCAGCCTCTTAGTCTTTTCCCTATCTTTTAATCTTTTAATTACATGACCTACTGGTCATGATGTAAAGACATTAATTTTTTATTGCTGCATGGGCAACTATTTTCCTTTTAATCAGACAATTACATCCGAGCAGTACTGCTCGCGGTGTAAAGTAATTCATTTTTGATATTATAATACATTTTCATTTTATTATAACATTTGTTTGCATGACCGAACTTAGCATAGTACTTTGGTTTGATTTAACAAAATACAAAATTTTGAAAAATACTCTAAGTACCCTAGCATGCTTTCACTTATTTTGCTCATGTGTTTACATACCTTTTAATGATATGCTTTGCTTACTTGTACCTTATATGCCCCCCAAGTGATCGAGGAGCTTTAGGTCCTTGGTCACTTGCCTTGACCAAAACCTGTTTTGAACAATGCTGCTCGGAGCAAAATAATTGAAATTTTAATACAGCAAATACTTGTAACACACGTAATGAGAAAATACTTGTAATAAATACAATAATTGGCAAGAAATGACTGGCTGCGCACAGTCCCTTATATTTCTCGTAATAAATGGACGAAACATGTCTGTACGAGTGATCAATAAGATCTTACACTTATAAGCGATCAGTCACATAAAATGACCAACCCTTTTTCAAAACTTGTAAAAAGTAAAATTAATACAAGCCAATTCTTTAAGAAGAATTGTTTATTGATAGTACTTGTGCAGGTGTTCTCCATTCCAATAGCGAGGAACGAGATCTTCGTTTAAGCGAGCAAATTTATAGGTGCCTGGGTGAAGGACTTCTTCAATCTGGTATGGCCCTTCCCAATTAGGTCCGAGTACCCCAGCAACTTGGTCGCGAGTGTTTAGAAAAACTCTTTGGAGTACAAGATCTCCAACACTGAACTTTCTTTCTCGCACTTTAGAGTTGAAATACCGGGCGACCTTTTGCTGGTACGCAGCTACTCGGAGTTGGGCTTGCTCACATTTCTCATCGATCAAATCGAGGGATTCCATCAATAGCTGGCTGTTTGAGCCTTGGTCGTACATCATTCTGCGATGCGAAGGCGGATCTAACTCAACAGGCAACATAACTTCATATCCATAAGCCAAAGAGAATGGAGTATGACCCGTTGCTATTCGGTGGGAAGTTCTGTACGACCAAAGTACTTCAGGCAATTGTTCTGGCCATGCCCCCTTAGCTTTTTCTAGTCTTTTTTCAGTGTATCCTTCAGTGTTTTGTCGACTGCTTCAACTTGTCCATTTGCTTGGGGATGAGCGACTGAAGAAAAGCTCTTGATAATGCCATGCTGTTCCAAAAATCCGTGAATAAATCACTATCGAACTGGGTGCCGTTATCCGAGACTATCTTCCATGGCAATCCATAGCGACAAATGATGTTCTTGATCACAAAATCCAGGACCTTTTTGGTCGTTATGGTTGTGAGTGGCTCAACTTTGGCTCATTTAGTGAAATATTCGACGGCAACCACGACATACTTGACGCCGCCCTTCCCTGTGGGCAAAGATCCGATCAAATCTATGCCCCAAACTGCAAACAGCCACAAACTTTGCATTTGTTTAAGCTCATTAGGGGCTGCTCGTGGGATTTTGGAGAACCTCTGGCATTTGTTGCACCTCCGTACAAACTCCATTGAATCTTCATTCATTGTGGGCCAAAAGTACCCTTGCCTCAGCATATTTTTTGACAAGATTTGCCCCCCAACGTGGTCTCCACAAAAGCCTTCGTGTACCTCTTTCATAAACTCTTTGGCCTTCTCTTTCGAAATACACCTGAGGAGTGGCATTGAATATCCCCTGCGGTACAAGATTCCATCGACCAGGATGTACCTAGAAGCCCGTCGCTAAAGGGTCCTAGCTTTGTTTCTGTCTGTTGGTAATATGCCTTGCGTTAAATACTCTACATATGGTGTCATCCATGCATCCGTCACCTGGATCACCATAGCGGTCTCCTCTGCTTGGATGCTTGGCATTGTTAGCCGCTCAACCGGCACTATATTCAGAGTATCAGCATCCTTTGCACTTACTAATTTGGCCAAAGTGTCCGCATTGGAATTATGATCGCAAGGTACTTGCTTGAGACTGTATTTGTCGAACTGAGCCAATAGATCTTTTGTTTTGTTCAGATAGGCGACCATCTTTAAACCTCGCGCCTGGTATTCTCCCATGACTTGATTCACCACCAGCTGAGAATCACTGTAGATGTCAAGCACTTTTATATTCATGTCCCTGGCTAACCGCAATCCAGCGAGTAGTGCTTCATACTCTGTAACGCCCCAAACCCCAGGGACCGTTACGGTGTGCCTTGTAAACAGTGCTAAACTCGCTAACCGAGTCATTTGGCCAAAATCGTGAACTAAGTATGATTAGCGATTTAGGGATTAAACATTTTGGTTAATATGTAACGTTTCACTAGAACGTTTAATTTATACATTGGGATCCCGAAAATAAAGTTTCAGAGTTTATTACAGAAAAATATTTACAACAGGCCGTTCTAAGCGGCAAAACAGGGTTCAACCCTAGTTCCACTTTAAACCTCGGCCGTGGCGGACGAGCAGCTGCATATGTACACGTCATCACCTAAGCTCTCCAACTCAAGGATGGTCTAGCTTCCTCTTGCCTTTACCTGCACCACGTAGCACCCGTGAGCCGAAGCCCAGCAAGAAAACCCAATATAACATGATATAATATCAACTATAATCATAGTGACCATTTGGAACCAATGGTCCATCCAGATAGGTGACAATAGCCAAAAGTCACAATAATGAGCATCGCTCCCTCTAGCCATGTGACGATAGGGTCACCAGGGCTTATCTGATAAACGATCCTTTCATAAGTTTGATTAGGACAGGTGCAAGGTGAATGGTCACCAACATAACCTTCCTCCCGACTCTAGAGTCGTGCAATGGACAGCGTCCCTTGGCCACGTGACAACAGTCACCGGGGTCATATACCTTAGCCATAAACATCTGGTCGTAGACCAGGCAAGCGCTTAATAGTTCTTCGACCTTAGGGTCGGCCTGGCATTAATGCCATAGAGCCATTCAATGCATGATTCTCGACTTAAGATTGATTAGGACAGGTGCAAGGTGATTAGTCACCAACATAACCTTCCTCACGACTCTGGAGTCGAAACTATGGACAACGTCCCTTAGCCATGTGACAAACAGTCACCGGGGTCATGTACCTTGGCTATATTCATCTGGTTGTAAGCCAGGCAAGCGCTTATAAGTTCCTCGACCTTAGGGTCGGTCTGGCATTAGTGCTGTAGAGCCATTCAATGCATAATCATCGACCTTAGGGTCGGTCTAGCATTAATGCCATAGATCCATTCAATGCGAAATTCTCGACTTTAGAGTCGGTCCCTGACTAGTCAGTGCCAATCACAAGTAAGACATGCCACCAATCACATATTTCATGTTCCATATCCATAACCGAGGCATTTAGCATGCTTACTAAACATGTATTAGTGTTATTAGGGCCATGCATAAACACAGAGGCTCAAGCTCTGAACAGTATCACACTCAGTATATAAAGCACGTCCCAAACACATGTTTCTCATGCATCATACGCAACATATCCAGCAATCCAACATGCGCTCATAACAGCCATGCATGTCACATTTAATAGTCAACCAACATGCATCAAGAATAGCCATGCATGTCATACATAATAATCATCCAACATGCATCATAATAACCATGCATGTCATACATATACACAGGGTGCAGTTTTCTTACCTCAAAGCCGAGCTAGAACGATTAAAAGAACGACCCTTGAGAACGATCAACTTTTAGTCCTTTAGCGGTCACCTAGTCATAACCAAATATAAGGTACCATTAATAAAAACGATAACTGAGGGTTCCCAAACCAAATCCCAGCCCCCGAGACCTCAAACACTACCCAACCGGGTACTAGGTTCAACCTCGAGGCCTATGGTTTGAATCCCCAAGCTAAAAACCCCATTTTGGCAAAATTGGCCTTAAGAGCCGCGGCCCTCCCCTACTGCGCCACAGCGCGCCTTCAAACAGAAAGGCTCCCTCCTGCCAGACGCCAAGGGTCGCGGCGCACCACAGCTGCGCCGCGGCGCTCAGCCCAGACTAGGCAAAAACCAGCACGCGACCTCAATTCTTCTCCTGTGTTTTTCCTCTCAAACCAGTCCTTCAAACCTTCATAAAACCTCTTTCTAACATACAATTAAACCCCTTGACAACACCCATAACCTCCCCTCATCAAAACCCAATCTTATCATCCATCAAAACCCCTTTGAATCCAAACTTCTCACAAGAATCAAAAGTTGAAAACCAAAACTTGAAAACAGAGCAATACCTGAAACCAAAGTCTAAAACTCACCTTGAAACCTGTTTTGAATCCCCTTTAATGGTTGAAACAAGTCCCCTAGCTGCCACCTTTGATTTCCTAGCTCAAAACCCCAAAGTGGCTCTCAAAATTGGAAGAGAGATGGAGGAGAGTTTTGTACGGGAGAGAGAGAAGGAGAGGATGAGGATGACTCTCTTTTAACTCTGTTTTCTACAGCCCACTAAACCTCATGTATATCCAAGCCAAATGACCTAAATGCCCCTAGGTCATTTAAAGGCTTCTAAGCACTCCCAAGGGTAAAATCATCCTTTTCAACCTATACCGTTAATCATAATTAACGCTCTCCAATTCCCGCTATTCTCAACATTCTCAAATGCCAATAAATCACATCCCATTACCCTGAAATCCCCGGTAACGCTATAATCATAAAATTCACCCCGAGACTCACCCCGAGCCCCGAACTTAAACTCGTTATGACTAGACCGAACACTTACATCTCATGATCGTCTCATGTCGATAGCTCGAACCAATCCACCTTATAATGTGGCTATATTAATTAATCACAATCATGCACCCAATTTACAAATATGCCCTCAGCAGGCCAAATTACCAAAATGCCCTTATCATTTTAAATACTCCCATACGCATGCATTTATCATCATATAATAATATAATTCACATTAACATGCATATATTCATTTTATAACATATTAAATCAATTATGGCCCTCCCGGCCTCCTAATCAAGGTCCTAAACCTTATTAGGAAATTTGGAGCATTACATACTCGGCCTCATTGTTAGAAGTAGTGAAGTCAAACCTGATTGCGCAGTGAAATCGATGCCTCTCTGGTGTTATCAATATCACTCCTACCCCAGCGTGGCACTCGTTAGAAGAACCATCTGTAAATAATTTCCACGTGGGAGCTTGGTTTTGACATTCAGGCTCATTAGGCTCTTCAATCTGCTCGCCATTCGTAAGTTCAGTGAATTCTGCAATGAAGTCAGCCAGGGCTTGTCATTTTATCACTGCTCGCGCCAAGTAAGATATATCGAACTGCTCAAGTTCGACTGCCCATTTTAACAATCTACCTGTAGCCTCTGGTTTTTGTAGGACATGTCGAAGAGGCTGGTCGGTCAAGGCTGTAATTGGATGAGCTTGAAAGTAAGGCCGCAACTTCCTGGAGGCCAAAACTAGGCAATAGGCTAGCTTCTCGATGGGTAGGTACCGCTGTTCTGCTCCAATCAGCCTTTTGCTTACATAGTAAACAACCTTCTGCACGCCTTCTTCTTCCCTTACTAAAACAACACTAGCAGCGTATTCCGTGATCGCCAGGTAGATGAAAAAAGTTTCTTTATCGACCAGCTTTGACAGGATGGGTGGTTGCGCCATATGTGTTTTTAGTGCTTGAAAATCCTGTTCGCATTCCTCCATCCATTCAAAATTTTTATTTCCCCTAAGTAGATTAAAGAATGGGACACACTTATCTGTTGACTTTGAAATGAATCTACTAAGAGCGGCAATTCTTCCGGTTAAGCTTTGAACACCTTAATCTTTGCTGGCGATTTCATGTCGATCAGGGCTTTAATTTTCTCGGAATTGGCTTCAATTCCTCTTGAGTTAACTATAAATCCCAAGAACTTCCCTGATCCTACTCCGAAAGAGCATTTAAGGGGATTTAGCTTCATCTGATATTTGTTCAAGACGTTGAAGCACTCCTGCAAATCCTTTACATGCCCTTCCGCTTTCTTTGACTTGACCAGCATGTCGTCGATGTAGACCTCCATGTTTGTGCCGATCAGCTCCTTAAACATGTGGTTGACGAGTCGCTGGGAAGTCGCACCGGCATTTTTCAAACTGAAGGGCATCACTTTGTAAAAGTAGAGCCCTGTATCAGTCCGAAAGCTAGTGTGATCCTCATCAGGGGGATGCATACTAATTTGATTATACCCGGAGTACGCATCCATGAATGAGAGGATCTCATGTCCTGCAGTGGCATCGACCAGCTGGTCGATCCTTGGGAGTGGGAAACAATCTTTGGGGCAGGCTTTATTTAGGTCTGTAAAATCCACGCACGTACGCCACTTGCTATTCGACTTGGGCACTAGTATGGGATTAGAGACCCAAAATGGATAAAACGCCACCCTGATGAACCCATTCTCCTTCAGCTTCTCGACTTCCTCTTTTAAGGCCCTTGATCTATCTTTGTCGAGCAGCCTTATTTTTTGTTGCACTGGTGGAAAACTCTTGTCGATGTTTAGGGCATGGCTGATGACTGCATGATCTATACCGACCATGTCTTTGTGCGACCAGGCAAAGACCTCCTGGTTCCTCCATAAAAACTCCACCAGTGCTTGTTTTGTCGTTGTCTCAAAGTTTTACTGACTTTCACAACTCTGGTCGGATTTTCTTCATCGAGTTGGACCTCTTCAAGGTCCTCGATGGGTCTCACTTCTTCTTCTTCAAAATCCCCAAAGCGAGGATCTAAGTCCCTATCCTCACATTGGGCAACGCCCTATTTGGTGAGATTATCACCCGAGTGGGCCTGAACATCAGTCGCCATTTGCAACTCTTTCCCGTGAACATCTCTCGATACACCCTTCTTCGCTTTGGTGATCGAGGCGTTGTAGCACTCCCTCGCTTCCCTCTGGTTTCCTAATACGCAACCTATCCCTGCGTCTGTTGGGAATTTCATGGCGAGGTGCCATATCGAGGTGACGACTCGTAGGTTGACCAAAATTGGTCTCCCAATTACAGCATTGTATGTCGAAGGACAATCAACTACTATAAAAGTAGTGAGTAATGTCCTATTAGCAGGCGCAGTACCTGCCGTAACTGGAAGCCTAATCGACCCTGTTGGGGCGAGCCCTTCCTCCGAAAAACCATAAAAGGTTTGGTTGCATGGCTCTAGGTCTTTGACGGACAGCTTCATTCTTTCCAGCGAGGACTTGTATAGGATGTTAACTGAACTCCCTGTGTCGACCAACACCCTTTTCACCATCATATTGGCAATTTGTACGTCCATGACCAGCGGGTCGGAGTGTGGGAATCGTACGTGCTGGGCATCGTCATCAGAGAAGGTTATTAATTCCTCCTCTGTACGGGCCTTTTTTGGTGCTCGATCTTCCACACTCATCATCTCGATGTCCTGGTCATGGCGTAGGGTTCAAGTGTATCGTTACCTTGCCTTCCCACTATCTCCTGCAAGATGTGGGCCTCCGCAGATGGTGAGTAAAGTGCTTGTCACAGGAGTTGGCTGTAAAGGTGGCGAGCGTTGGCATGCAGGCGCCTACTCGTTGCCACCTTGAGCCTCTCGCTGAGAACCTCCTGCGGCTCACACATATCTTCTTAAATGTCCCTGCCTTATCAGGAACTCAATCTCGTCCTTCAAATGGTTACATTCATTGTTGTCGTGCCCGTAGTCGTTGTGAAAATGACAGAACTTCATTGTATCTCTCTTGGAAATATCTTTCCTTATAGGTGCGGGTCGTTTGTAAGGCACGCTTGAGCTGGTCGCCTAGTAGACCTCAGCTCGGATTTCAACAAGGGCAGTGTAGTTGGTGAATCTCGGCTCATACCGATTGCCTTTGGGGCGCTTACTCTAGGAAGTCGAGGGTTCATTGTTCGCCCGCTTTCCACCATTTCTACCATTGCCATTCCCGTTGCCTTTGCCGTTGCCATTGATTTTTTCTAACCCGTTGGCGGCTTTAGCGGGTTCTTTGGGCCCCTTGTCTTTATTTGGCGATTTCCCTTCGTTGGCAATCGCATCTTTGAGCTTGATATATCGATCAGCCCGATCCAAGAACTCTTGGGTACTTCTAACCCCATGCTTTCTGAGGCTACTCCAGAGGGGTGAATGACGCCTAACTCCAGTAGTTAGAGCCATCATCTTACCTTCATCGCCCACTGTCTTGGCTCCAGCTGCAGCTCGCATGAAGCATTGGACATACTATTTCAAGGGCTCTCCCTCCTTCTGTCGTATCTCGACCAGTTGGTTGGCCTCTGTGGGGTGTACACGACCCACGTATAACTGTCTGTAGAATTCCTTCACGAACATTTCCTAAGATACTATACTAGCAGAAGGGAACTTGAAAAACTACTCCTGAGCGGTATCAGATAGTGTCGCAGGGAAGATCCGGCAGTGGGCATCTTCCGACACTTTTTGTATGTCCATTTGTATCTCGAACTTATTAACGTGAGATACGGGGTCTCCGTACCCGTCGAAATTTGGCAATGTAGGAATCTTAAACTTACTGGGGGTTTCGGCCGCAACAATCCTTTGTACGAAGGGGGTGCCCCTCCTCCTATCGTACTCAATATGGGACGTTCGTCCCTCGACCAGTTGCTATACTGCCTGGTTCAAGGCATCAATCTGAGCCTGAACTGCCTCCGGGACTACTGGGGCCGCTGGTGCCGGGGGAGCGTACTCATCGTGCCTCTCACGACGGTCGTTAAGTATGTTCCTAAGATCGTCGTCTCTACTCACTAGCTCCTAGCCGGCTAAAGATGTTCAGCTGCCTGGGCTGCCCCCCAGCGTTGTGGCTAGCTGGCCTATTTTCTCTAGGTGGGGGGCTTCTACCTCCACCTCTTTCTTCATTTCTCTGGCCAGCGTTCCCTCTACCGGAGTCAACTTCATTATAGCCATGGCCATCCCTGAATTGTGGCTGACTATGGCGCGGCCGGCTGTTCGCGCTATTTCCTCCTCGGGGTGGCATCTCTCGAGCGTCAGGGGGAGGCCTGCACTGGTCGTTGGGTCCCCGTGCATTGTTATGCTGTGGGGGGCCCTTGATCGCAGAGCCTGACTCTATGTTCCTTCTGTTGGCAGAAGAATGCTGTTCCCTACTCGATAGATTCGACTCTTCATCCCTGGGCGTCTAGGGCTGCGGGGCGGTTGCCCGGCCCTATTCTGCCTCGGGCGCTAGGGAAATCCGTGACCATCCTGGGAAGGAGGCTGCTGCTCAGGATCCCTAGGTGGGACATCATCCTGGACCATAGGCAGCTGCTCTGGCCTTTGAGGGCTTGGATTAGGACCTCTTTGAGGTGGTGCGCTTGGTGGCTGCTCTGGCTGGGAGGCTGGTACAGCTTGACCCCTAGCTAGTTGAATGGCTGCTTCAAGGGCGGCCATGGCATCCCTCTGCCGACGATCCATCTCAGCCTGCCACTCACTTAGCTCCTGACGTTGGCGTTCTATTTCTCTTTGCTGTAGCGCCATCGTCTCCGCAACATTCTCCTGATTGGCCCTCAGATTGGCCAACTCATTTTGCAACACTCCTAGCGTTGCCCTCATCATTTCAGAGTCTAGTTCCTCCTCATTAAACTCCAAATGTGGTTCATTCTCGGTCATATTTTGGGGAGGAGGTTGGGATGGTGTAGCGCCAGCAGCCTATCCAGTCTTCTTGGATGTTTTTGCCATTACATTATTTCACAGTTCTTTCCCAAGCTCTCAACGAAAGCACCAGAATGTTGACCCTCGATTTGGCCAACGACATGGAGTCAAATGTACGAAAAAATATAAATCAAGAATGAGAAAAATGATCTAACGGAAAGGAAGAAAACACCAAGGAATTATAGTAGTTCAGCCCCAAAGAATGGTAATGACCTACATCCACTTAGTGATATTGTTATTATTGAATCTCAAAGTCGTGATCAAAGAACTGGGGCTCTTGAGTTTCACAAACCTTAGATGTATTACAATAAGACAATGAACAACTCACTTTAGTTCTTTGTTCTCTCAATATCTCGCAACAAGATTCAGGAAATGAAAAGTTCAAAAGTCCTTTCCTTGAGCTATTTCATGCATATTTATAGGCTCAAGGAGGGTTACACATGCTAACGTGTCCTATCTTTCCTTAATAATCGCGTATCAAGATAATAATGAAGAAATATTCAACGCAGTTATTATAAGATTACAGCTTAAAAAGGAAATAACATAGGTTATACGACCAGCCTGGTCGTATCAAAAATTAACCCTGACGATGTGGTGCACTTCTGGTCGATAGTCGAGCAGTACTTTCTCACACGTGTCAACCACGTGTGAGAAATTATCGCCACGTCATCAGCAACCGTTTTTTGGGTAAATACAAGATTACCATGATCATGGGTTAGAGCTGTGATATATGTTTTATAGTATGTGGTTGTGATTTAGTCTTATGATTTTGATTTATGATGTATGTTGTTAGTAGATTTTCCTTGCTAGGCATTAGGCTCACTCCTTTATTTTTAGTGTGATGTAGAAAAATGATTATGGAGGCGAAAGGATTCGTGGTAGCTTGGCTTGTGTATTAAGGATGAACGGACTGAGTGGACTGCGTGTTGATCGAGGATGACGTTTATTTAGTCTTTTGAATTATGTTTCTTTTGTAATTCCGCATTTAGTTTTTGAACAATTGATTTAAAGTTATGTTTTATGTTTTACAAACAATGGGTACCCATGCCATATTACATTTTAAATTTATAATTTTATGTTATTGATACAATAATTATTTTAGAGTTTTAATAAAGTTATGATTATTTCTTATGTATGTTTTCTCCAAAAGTAGTAGTTATGTCTAGTAGTTTTAATGGTCCAAGGTCTTAGAAATAGTTGGGTCATTACAACTGCGGTGGAGTGAGTACATGTTAGGGACAATGTGACTATGGATCCACTTGATGTATTATGTTATGTTTTAATCAAGTACTTTGGTTGTAAAATAACTATGAGATTCCGGAGTCTCCATTTTCTTTTGAATAATACTGTTTTGAAGGATGCTTTACTTTCTTTTAAATCAAATAAAGTAACTTATGGTCATTTGGGTCAAAGTAAGTATTTTTATGTCACCTAAGTTACCCTCAGTAAGTTGGGGCATTACAAAGTGGTCTTACACAAGCTAGGTGTAAAACACTAAATGGTTTCACATAGTGAAGATGTGAAATATGACTTTTTGTTGTAGGCATTTAAAAATTATGTTTTTGGGTCCAAAGTGATACATCAAGGTATCTAAGGATGCCCAAAAAGTTTGGGATTATTTGGAGGTGTTTAAGGTCATTTTTGATAAGTTAGACTTGCCTATGTGGTGTTGCGTCACCTCCTTCGAGGCGATGCATCGATTAAAGCCTTAGGGTTTTGGCTAATTGCAGCAAGCCACACTTTGCTTGATGTCTCCATACAAACACGTGTTTTAAGCTCCAAATGATGTATTCAAAATCTCCATCCTATTGGTCGAACTTAATGACAGTGCCTACATTATAAAAAAAGTTCTTTTAGAGTTTTGATAGACTTGACCACTCTTTCAAATGTGCTTGTCTTTGTGAATCTCAAGGCTTATTCAATCCCATTTCCTTTTTCTACCAGAGAAAGCCTCAAGCATCCATCAAGGGCTAGAAAATAGAGAATTTGGAATGTTTAATGCCCAAATGTGACATTCACTAGCGTTAATTGTAGCATAGATGGGTGCTCGATTCCACAAGGAGATAACTAAGAACAAAATTATTAGTAGAAAAATAAACACAAAAATATTAGTACAAAGTAATGGAATTAGTGTTATCATATATAGAGAGATTATAGTATTACCTTATTATTCCTAATAATAATAGTAATATAATAATGATGATATAAATTGATTTACGTAAATATCTAACTTACCAAATTTGAAAATATCTATTTTCAAATTATTAATTAATTAAATAAATAAATAACACAAATACATTATTTGTGCACTGCTACACGCATGGCATGCGTGAACAGCAGTGTTCCCTTTTCAGGGATATTGCATTTTTCTTTTATTTATTTATTTAACTAAAATCAATCATTCCACAAAATATTGTATTATCTTTTTAAGGAAAAGATTACAACCATCTTTCAAAATTCAAAATTCATATTGATGATCATCATTATCATCATCTTTTAAAATTCAATAAATCAAAAACTATTTTTGACTTACCAATTTTATTTTCTCCCACTCAAACAATTAATTTCAAAAATTTATTTATTTATTTATATATGAATTTCAAAATTATATATTTAAATTAATAAACATATTTTCAAAAATTTAATAATTAATTCCAAATTAATTATTCAATCTTAATTATCATACAATTATATACTTGGCTCGAAGAATAAAATTCTTCTCAAATTTCCAAATTATAGATTTACCCTTGTATCAACTCTTACATTGATATGATGTTGATAGAGCCACCTTGGGGACCTATAGACCTATAATATAAAGCTCCAATAAATATAATATTATTAATCAAAGCTCTTTGATTTAATAATCATATTTATTAATCTCATGATGACTCCACAATAAATATGAGATTGAACTCTTGATAATTATAGACATATATTTACAGAGTACTTTATTAAAGAATAAGTTGTCTATTGATATAATAATTACATACAACATTAATCTTCTATTAATAGTTCATAATTAAAAGGAAATAAAATTACCGTTTTACCTTTTTAACTATATCTTGTTCCTAATGTACCATTGACTTTACTAGTGAAGGTTGTGTCACAACAAGTTTGCGACGTGAGCCCTCATAACCTTTTCAGTTCCAAAAGTTGACCCAATAGGGAACCATTATTCAATCCATAAGAAGGTATAGATTCCATATCTGTTAAAATATGTCCCCAACCATATATATCATTGAGTCCCCAAAACAATTGTTCTTAGCCTGATCATTCTGACAAACCTTAATGCATGAATCAAATGATCGGATGACATATATAGGATTTCATAGTAACCTTAGGATTAAGATCATCGTTTCATGTGTTTGATTAATACTATGAAATGATGTTTAAACAAGTATTAACAAATCACATCTGGTCCAGTTCTATATATCACTATATATAAAGTACCTTCACTAAAGTTTCTTACTACACTAGTGATCCTGATCTTGGTCACTTGTATTCATAATACTAGCGAACCGTACTAGCAGTAATTAATCTAAAGATTCCATAACTTTATTTTACTGTGAATTGTTTCAAGTTTATTATCTCAATCTCGATCCTCTCATACCAATATGAGAGTAAGATCACATATATTACTTTGGAATTTTATGATATTTACTTAATATTATCAACATAATATCATACATATTCTATATATATAATAATTCAATTCAATTATTTATTTTATTTAAAAAATTTGTCTACTACAATTGCTTTAAGGGAACTATTCCCAACAATTTCCCAATTGCCCTAAAGCAAATTGAGGCATCTCTTTCAATGTGTCAATCACATTCTCCTAAATGAATTTTTCTAACAAAGTCTTTGTTAACTGTTTCATAAGAAACTATTTTTTATGTTATCTTCAAGGTCATTACATCAATTATGTAAAATTGTCCTGAATTAAATGTGTAACGCCCTACCTCCTTAAAGCCATTACTAAGTGAGTTTAAAATGTACATTTAACTCGCTAATCGAGGTTTTAAGACAAAAGTGTAATTAAATCATAAACAGAGTCATAAACTTTGAAAATAGTTCCATTTACTGAAAATCATAAAGTGTTTAACATTTGGGATCCCAAAGCACTGTTTAGAAATTTTTACAACACATAAATACAAGCAGAGTTGACTAGAAGATAAAATCTAGGTTAGTACAATCATCTCCCAAAATACCCCTGGCCGTGGCAGCCAGGTAGGCCAAACATGTACGCGCGGCTTCACGCTCTCCGTACTCATGGTTGGTCGAATTTTCCCTTGCCCTTACCTGCACCACAGAGCACCCTTGAGTCGAAGCCCAGCAAGAAAACTCTCACAAGCAGATAACATATGCATATCAAACACTTAGCATATAAATAGGCCATCAATAGGCTATACACATGCGATCATGCCGTCCCAGGCGCTTTACCAGGCCCTGGGTTCACGGTCCACACCGTGAGGATATCCCAGGTATCCTTTAGGGTCTCGCCCTGGCAACTCACACTCCACGTGCTAAACGCTGCCCTCGGCCCCTTGCCGCACTCGGCCTTGCACCCCACGTGGTTAACGCCATTCCCGTCCCCTTGCACCCCACGTGCACCCCTTTCGGAACCTTTCAAACAGTGGCTCCTTTCTATCCTCTGTAGTAGCTTATACCACTAAATCTGGTGATAGTCTTTTCTTTTCTCTGGCCCCACCGGTCTTGTTGGCACTGGTGGCACTGTTTGGCGCATCATTTGCTACATTTCGCCTTCAGATGGTCTCTTCCATTCATAGTAAAATCCTCCTACCATCCCCATGGTTCTAGTGTTAAACCATTGTTTCCCCCTCAACCTCAACCACGAAACTCATACCAATTAAGCACAAATAAAGAATGCTTTGACCTTAAATAATGAAACTACGCATTCCATCAATAAACTTGATAAACCGAAGGAAAAATTTAATCGCGAATTTTCCAAATATTCAAATCATCTTATAGATAGAGGCTCACACTTAGCTATCTATCAAGCTTCTCAACCTAGTACTACTATGTGCATGAACTTAAAAGACAAAATTCACATAAGTAAGAATTTAACACTTATAGTACAGTGAGTCGGGTTCGTCTCTTGGCGATGAACTTTACATGTTAAGGCTTACCACAGATTCTTTAGGACCGCGTTTCTCTGATACCATATTGTAACGCCCCGATTTCCGGAGACAGTACTTAGGGAGTCCGTTTAAAAATAATAAACAATAAGTATTTTAAGACACTAAAAGAAAATATTTATTTAAAATTTAAATAGACAATGAGATCTCATTATTTAAAAATAAAAATGTTGGACTCTAGGTTTAACAACAACAACATCAAGAAAATAACCGTTCAAGTCTGAAAATTTAAAACATGACATTCATTTATAAAAAAAACATAAAATAACTGGAGCTCAGCCTCTAACATATCCTGTCCATGCCTCGAGCCCGCACCACTCACTGCTTTGCTTTGCCTTTACCTGCACACAGAGTACCCATGAGCTAACGCCCAGTAAGAAGAGCTATGTAGGACATAACTCCCCAAACCAGAAAACATAAACCTTCAACTAAACATAAATAAACATCAAGCATAATAATCATCGTGCGATATATAAGCACCATATCACACTAACATAATGTATGTTACACTCACACACATAATACTAACAAGTCATGTTGATCGGACATGAAATGTAATCTGCCTTGCCTGCGCTGTACTCACACTCGACATTCCCACGGTGGCACCTAGTCTAGCCTGCGCTGTACTCACACTCGTCCGTTCCCTCGAGACATCGTTGCCCTGCCTGCGCTGTACTCACACTCAGCAGTTTCGTGGCGGCATCCTATTATCCTGAGTTGTACACACCCAAGATAATTCCTATAAGTGCTATACTCACACAAGCAGCTAGAATCTAGTAGCACGCCTACTCTATCATCTAAGCATGTCTACTAACTAATATCCCTAGCACTATCCTCATGCTAGTTAACCTAATGCAACAATTCAAGTCACAATATAATTACATAATTAGACAAATAGGAAAACAAGGTTGTACGCATAACGTACACCCTGTGCGCAGATGTCCACTCTTCTTACCTTAAGCAGTGAATTGTCCGCTGACGTGTCCCGAACCACTTGCTGTGTCACATCGACGACCGTTGGCTCCTAGATGTCCAATTACATAGTGACAATTCAGGAAAAATAAAAATAGGCGTTAGGGTTTTATTTCGAAACCCTAATTATCGAAATAATTTAACTATGCAATTTTAACATGCATGACACGTAAATTAAAATCATTTTCCACAAAGGTTCAAACCATCATGTCACATGCACAAACAAGGATGTTTCTAACGTATCACATGAATTCATATAAATACTTTTTATGTGAAAATTACCAAAATACCCTTTAATGTCATAATTACATTAAAGACTCAATAATTTTATAAAAATTATCTTATGACAACAAAATTTAATAAAAAACTTTTCCAAAACCCTAAATAATCAGCAAAGGCTCATATAAGACCATAAAAATAATTTTTAACATTTATAAATTATTTTTCCTTAATTTCCCAAATAATTCAAAATAATTATAGAGTCAGCCCAAAATTCAAACTAATCAGACAGAACTGTTCAAAAAGCCAAAATAAACTAATAAAAATTATTTTAGAATTTTTTGGGCAAACTAACTATTTTTCTTAATTGATTTAATAGAAAAACCAATTAATTAAAGAAAAATAGATAAATGATTTAAAAATAAAATCTAACTGTACAAACTGTTTTCTATACTATACAGTAACACACAAAAATTACCTAGGGTTCAGAACAGTAATATTAATATTTTTCATATTTAAAATATAGAATAAGACAAATAAATCATGGAAATTACATAAATGAAAAAAATTAGAAATAAAATAACAGAGAGCCTTAGAATCTCAATTTAAATATATAAAAAAATTCTCAGAAATTTTAGAATAATTTAAATAATTTTTCCACATTTATTTTCTTAAATCATATATTTAAAAGAAAATAATTGAATAAAATTATCAAATACAATCAAAACTTAAATATAAACATACAAAGCAATTTTAAATCATACAGAGATCATTCAAACATAAACTCATATTTTTCTGAACAACAAAAATATTTTTCATAATTAATTTCTATTTAAACTTAAATAAATCATAGTAATTCAAAGAAAAATCAGAAAAATACCAAACCAGTTGAAAAATGCTCTAAAATTAATGTACTAATTTTTAGGATTCAAAAATCAAAGAAAAACCCTCCATAAATACCCAGAACGGGTTCGCCGGAGCCTCACCAGAATCTTCTTCTTCTCCGTCGTCGGCGAGATTCTAACTCCTCTTTCCATTTGTTTTTGACACTCCAAACCGGTTGGAATTTGTTCCCAAAGATCCCAGCACCTCAAATAACCCTTGAAGCTCAATAAAACCGACCCATGATGGCCGGATCGTGCTTGTCTTCCCCGTCGTCAGTGTACCGTAAAAAATGGTGCTCAAAATACAAAATTTTGTTTTAGAGCTTCTTGATCTGTTTCTTCACGTCCAAAATACTTCTTAGGGTTCCTCTAAGCTTTCTAAACAATTCAAACAAACTCGGAACCTCCCATGTTCTCTTAGATCTGAAATTATTCAAGAACACCCACTTTAATGGTGAAAATTTGTGATTTTTGAAAACGAACTTTCTAGCCCCTTTTGTCATGTCAAAAACGTTCCTTAGATGATAGGAAAGATATTTCAAACACTCAAAACCATCCAAAAATTTCCTAGAGCTCTCAAACCCGAAATCTCCCTTTCTCTCTCTAGAAAATTTAAAAACATATATTTTCTTCCATTAGTGCGACTCTCCCTCTCTTCCCACGATTTTGAACTGTTGAGAGGCCCTCTAAATCATGCTTAAACAAAAAGAAACGAATGCTTAACCTCTTACTTATTGTTGACCGATTTTAAGCCTATAGTTAAGGAATTTCTTGTATTTCTTTTAAAATAAAATAAAAGAAATTGTGATATTATTATTATAACTGATTTAAATTTCGAATTTAATCAGTTAATTGCATTTGAAATCATATTCTAATGTTGTTGATGCCGTTTTTCGTCAAACAGTGAAAGAAGAGCACATAAACAATAGTTGATAATGGCCAATTGAAATAAAACAATGTAAACACACAATTTTTACGTGGTTCAGCAGTTAAATCTGCCTAGTCCACGAGTCTTTGTTATTAAACTCAAGATTATCTCTAGGAATTCTTCAAGAATGAATTCTCCAGAGTTTTCTCTCAAGGATCAGAATTTCGGTCCTTTACAATGGTGCATGGCTTCTCTATTTATAGAGAAGGCTGCAGAATACTATCCCACATATTTTGGGTAGTTACTCTTTTTGTATAAATAAAATAAATAGCTTTAAATGCCTATAATCAAATATAAAAGGAAACGTCCCCTGAAGCCAGGAGACGTATAACTGACCAAATAATATCCCACGATTTTAGGGGATTTACAATAATAAATGAGGATTACATCTCATATTTATAACACTTGTAGATATTCAAGGTGGTTATCGCGTATCTTTAAGGCTTTAGCTTCCCAGGTTTCCCGTCGTCTACCGAGCTAGAAACATCTCCCGAGGCCACATGGCTTTCGAGATTGTATGTGCGTCGAGCTCGACACCCCTGATCCGAGGTCGTCCCTGAAGATAAGAGCGTTCCCGGAGCTATTTTTCGAGATCATGGATACTTCGAGGTTACCATACTCGAGGCCGTCTATGTCCTGCAGGCTCGACATTCGATCCTGGAGCATGTTCCCAACCTTATGAGTTCACTTATTTATGAATCCAACTTTCGAGGTCATATTTAACACAGCTCGAAATCTAGGTATAACATCTTGCCCCCTCAAAAGTATTTGTTCGAATCCTAAGAGAAGGAAACTTTTGAACTACTTTCTTTGAGAACTGTACCGTCACACTTTTGAAAATGGACACGAGTCAGCTGGGTATTGCTCATTTTTGGTACTTGAGTACCTTGGAAACATGCCCACGATCATCCGTCTGCCACCTTTTCGGCGCCATCTTGTCATTGATTCCCATCCGTCTGATCTAGTAGAGATTTTATTCAACGCCCCGGATTAATCCCCCCTTTTCCATCTATATATACGAGACCCCCTTCTTCATCTTCATTTTTACCTTCATTCACCAAAAGCAAGAAAAGAAGAAAAAAGAAACCAGAGACCTCCTCATATAAAGTTTCTATTCTGTGCATGTTTTCTCGGCCAAAGAAACAAAGAAATCCTGGTCTGTTCGAGTCAGTGAGTTCTTATTTGCAACCTCTTCTTCAATCGACAATCTCTCTGCAATCGCCATTATTGTGTAAGTAAGCAATCTTTGTTTTCCATTTTGTCAGTTTTCATTCATGTTGTTCTTGCTGTGTATGTGTTTATGCTAGTTTACATACTAGTTTACATCCTTAGCATAATACGATAGGAGGTTTTGATCCAATAGGCTCTTATGCTTTTTAGACTTCCGTACTGGATTTACATCACTGGCTTATACCCAGTTTTCATATTTGAGTGAGGTTCCAATTTTCTGGGTTTTGAAAATTTTTTAGGTGACGTTTCTTGTACACTAAGTTTTCGGGTAAAAAACATGGGCCTTGATAAATGCACGAAACCCAAGGTTGCCTTTCCTGGTTAACCGCCACTTTCTTTTCCCTTGATTTTCGGGATTTTCAAAAAATTATCCACGCTCCTTTCTTTTTCGTGAAACGCATGCCCTGACTCTTCAATAAGGGTCTTGATATTTAGCTTGTTTCGCTCCTAAACCCCGAGCTCGTAAGTTCGAGCTCGGAACTCTTGCATGCATGGCCCTCACCATTTTTTCTTTCTCGCTAGATGTCACAGAATCTGGAAAGACGGTGGGGGTCGTTGCTGGCACTCCCTTACGAGCCAAAATCTCTGAGCCCAGAATCGCTGTTCGCCCGTAATCAACGTCGGATAAGAGAATACGAGCTTGAGCGCGAGCAAGAGGACATTCGAGCTCACTACCGCCGCCAGATTGACGAGGTCATAGAGGGGAAGAGGAGAGTTCTTCGAGAGGCCCTCTATCCGGAATCCAATTCAGGACCTAGGCCGATTCCTCTCGATCCTGCTTTAAAGGTTACTGTCGCATACCACCCCGGAGAGCTCAAATTTTCACTAATGGGGGAACCTTCCTCCTCGCAGCCGGGGAGAGAAATGTTTGAGGCCGAGCACTACTGGAGCTCGGTTACCACAACTAGCCAAATAAGTGACATCCTGGCTTTCCACGGCCTTAGCCTGTCAGGCTCCTTGAAGTGTCGACCTCCGGCCAACCATGAACGAAGGTGCTTCGCCCCTGGGGGCCGCGACGCCAGTGTGAAATACGCGGCTTGGAGCCAGGAACATATGAGGGCAGGAGCTCTGTTGCCCTTGAAGTATTTTTTCAAGGACTTCACGGATTTCGTTGGGTTGGCTCCGTTCCAACTCAACACCAACTCTTACAAGGTACTGTCTGCCCTGAGGTCCTTGTACCACGAGATGGGGTGGATAGGACCTTCGCCTCAAGAGATCTTGTATCTCTTTTGTCTGAAAAGTAACCCCTCTCGAGCTCGGGGAGGGGATGGCTTTTATTACCTCTCGAGCTATCCCAAGGAGAAGAAGGTCTTTGAAGATCTTCCCAATCATCCGCCCGATTTCAAAAGGGCCTTCTTCTGGACAGATGGTCTGTCCCCGTCTCGACACTATTCGTTCAGGCGGATTCGTAAGTATTCTTGTTATCTTTATTTCTGTGCTCATGACCTTAGCTCTTAGATCCATACTTAGTAGAAATATGTTGTCTTTCAGCCAATTTTCAGCGTCCCACTCCCGACGATACAATGAGGGAGCATAGAGAGACCCTGCTCCAATTCCCACGTGGCAGGAGGTCCCTCTTATACCTTCTACACGAGGATAAGCTCCGAAAGTGCGGACTTTTGGGGGAGGGCCAGTCCACCTTTGACTGGTCCAATATAAAATATGAACACTGGGAGCAGGTACCACTGCCCACAGGCGCCCTTCCTTCGAGGAGAGAAATGAGGCCGCCACTTCCAGTTCGCCCAAGGAGCCCACTGTCTGGGAATGAGGCTAATGATGAAGCCTCGAGCTCGGATTCGGATGAAGGTAAAGTCCTTCCTACCTCGAGAATGTGGTCCCCAACCTTACTAAAACACAGGCCTAATAGGTTAGTCTCGTGCCCACAGGATAGATACCACTTCTACATATGGAGTTGGGTAGATGACTGCGTCCATAGGTTTGATAGTGGGCTCGGGAAATACGACACCATGTACACCACGGATGAGATGTGGAACGGGATAGCCGTTCAGTATGGGACCAATGATTATAGGGACCTCTCGAGGTTATCACCCACATATAGGGAAGGTACTCCCCCCGCCTCCTCTGAAGACGGGGGAATTTCATGGTCCCCAAGTTCGAGCTCGGGGGAGAGTCCTAGTTAGGTTTCCTCTATCATCACCTTATATGTCTGTGATACTGAAACAACTTGTATGCTTCTCTTTTATTAACTCGCTCTGTGTTGTGACATGTGCAGGCAAGATAGACTCCGACCTCGACAACATCATCGACGGCGCCGGCGCCAAGAGGAGCAAACGCCCCAGAGCGGGGGCGCAAAGGACTAACCAGCTGGGCAAAGGCCCCAAGAGGTCCAAGAAAACACCTCCCCTTGCTCCGCCGGTTTCGAGCTCCATTGCTGCGGCGGCTTCCCAGGCTGGTGCTTCCACAACGGCGCCATCCTCACAGGTCGTCGCCTTGGCCGTGGCGCCGACCTCGCTGGTCGGTCCCTCCGCTATGGCTGAGTCCCAAACCCCCGTGGCGGTTCAGCCCTCCTTAGGTCCGCCTTCTAGAAGGCCTTCTGCTTCTCGAGCACAGAAGCTATCGGTCTCCACCTACATGGATGCGTATGTGGTTTATAATGCCGCTGGGTCCCATGGATCTACGCTGGTCTCGGATGTTATATCCCGGATCGGCCAGAGCTATGGCAGTCTCGAAGCTCCCCAATGGCAGTGCTTAAATGACACCCGAGACTGCAGTTTTCTCTACGAGAAGAGTATCGAGCATACTGCCGCGGTGAGTATCCTTCTATAGTCCTTCCTTTTCTGCTTATACTCACATTGACCTGGAGCTAATGGTGGTTTTTTTTTTTTTTTAGGCTCTTGCCTTCACTGCCCAGCTCAACTATAAGCTGAACAATGAGGTCCACTCGAGCAAGTCTCATGCTCAGGAAGCGAAGGATCTCCAGCTCAAAGCATGCGATGATCTGAAAGCAGCGAATGCGAAGCTTGAAGCAGAATCCAAGGAACGTGAAAACATGGCCACTGAGCTTGGGAAGCTGAAAGCTGAGCTCGAGGAGCATAAGAAGGAGATCACCCAGCTTCAGCAGACCAACAAGAAGCTTGAAGAGGACAAAGCTGCCACATTCGAGATCATGGAGGATAAAAAAGCTCGCCTCCTTGCCGAATACAAAGAGAAGAAGGAACAAGCAGTTGACTCTGCTATGTACCGAATGTGGGCCTACAATGAAGATCTGGATACCAACTTCTTAGGTCCTCACGAGGCCCCGCTTCTTGAAAGGTGGAATGCTCGGCTCGAGAAGGAAGAAGCTGAACAGCTCGAGAAGGAGAAGGCTGAGCAGCTCGAGAAGGAAAAGGCTGCTCGGGACGCCGTTTCGGAGGGAGCTCGGGAGGATAGTCATGCTATTCGTCCTGAGGAATCCGGTGCTGCAGATGCTGAGAAGGCCAAGGAGACTCCTCTTCCTTGACTCTGATCTCGGGGGAACCATTTATTGGGGCTACGTCCCCTTATTTCTGTAATTATTTTAATTTATGCCCTTGGGGCTGATACAATTTCTTTAAATATTACTTACATATGCTTTACATTTCTTGGCTCGAAATATTTGGCACATTTTATATTGATGAATCAGTCATGTTTATTTAGTCATACAAACATATTGTGGATTTAAGTTCGAAGCTCAATGCATTCATGCACAGTTTGTTCAAATTATCCGCTTCTGACCTCGTTATTTTTCAAGGTCGGGTATTACTTTAACCATGAACCCGAAAGTACTTATATGGTATGTAATGTGAATGATTTGGTTATATCTTTTTTGCTTAGTCACTTTTCCTCATCCTCAGTCTTTGCTCCAAGGTTAAGAGTTCGAAACTATTTTTCTTTAAGATATTCCAGCCTCGATCTCGACTTATTTCGAAATAGGTTTAGGTTCCTACTTATCATCGATTAGTTTTTTGGCTGGTTTGTTCCAAACCTGTTAAGTTTGCACATCTGGTTAACTCCAAACGTTTTTCGGTTCTTGATAGTTCGGTTATGTCCGAACTATCTAAGCTCACGTATTTGGTTACATCCAAATACTTTATGTGTTTTTGATGATTCGGTTATATCCGAACTATCTAGGCTCGTGTATTTGGTTACATCCAAATACTTTATATATATATTTTTTGTATATGTTATTTTATTTTTTAAGCTGATGGTATATGTACCAATGATGCCCCCTTAATATCCTATGAGTGTGACCATAGGTTATTAAATTAAGAGAGATTGCAAAAATGAAAAGAAATAACATATTTCAACGAAATGGATCTTTTATTTGATGACATTCAAAAACAAATAAGCTAATACAAATAGAAACTCATGGTTATAGGCAACACTTTTCCTACACTACTGATAGTAAGGTCTAAGGTGTTCGCCATTCCATGCTCGCGGTATTAGGCTCCCATCAAATCTCACAAGTTTGTACACACCAGGTCGGATGACTGACTCTATCTGGTATGGTCCTTCCTAGTTCGGCCCGAGCACTCCAGCTGCCGGATCTCGAGTAGCCAAGAATACGAGTCTTAACACCAGATCTCCCATTCCGAATTTTCGATCTCGAACCCTCTTGTTGAAATATCTGGTAGTTCGTTGCTGGTAGGCAGCATTTCTCAGCTGGGCCTCTTCTCTTTTTTCTTCGATCAAGTCTAAGGTTTCCTCAAGCTGAGTATGGTTTGAACTTTGGTCGTAGGTCTGAGTTCGGATTGTTGGGATTTCGACTTCTATGGGCAACATTGCCTCGCAGCCATATGCTAGAGAGAACGGGGTATGTCCTATCGAGGTTCGAGCCGTTGTCCTGTATCCCCAAAGGACTTGGGGCAATTCTTCGGGCCACCGTCCCTTCGCTTCCTCCAACTTTTTCTTTAGTGAACTCTTGAGAGTTTTGTTTACAGCTTCGACCTGGCCATTCGCTTGAGGGTGGGCCACTGATGAAAAACTCTTTATTATACCGTTCTTCTCACAAAAATTGGTGAATAGGTCGCAATCGAACTGAGTTCCGTTGTCGGATACGATCTTCCTTGGTACTCCGTATCGGCACACGATGCTCTTTACAATGAAATCAAGGATTTTCTTTGAAGTTATAGTTGCCAATGGTTCAGCCTCCGTCCATTTTGTGAAGTAATCCACGGAGACTACATCATATTTTACTCCGCCTTTGCCAGTCGGGAGAGAGCCTATGAGGTCGATGCCCCATACCGCGAAGGGCCATGGGGATGTCAACATGGTCAGCTCGGATGGTGGGGCTCGAGGTATCGTGGCGAATCTCTGGCATTTGTCGCACTTCTTCACATACTCAAAAGAATCCACTTTAATGGTTGGCCAGAAATATCCCTGGCGTATGATCTTCTTGGACAGGCTGTGCCCCCCAGTGCGATCTCCGCAGAACCCTTCATGAATTTCTTCAATGATTTTCTTAGCTTCGGGAGGGGTTATGCATCTGAGTAACGGCATGGAATATCCCCTTCGGTACAACCTTCCATCCAAGATTGTGTAACGGGGAAGTTGATACATCAACTTTCGAGCTTGGTTCCGATCTTTTGGAAGAACTCCATTTTCGAGATAATCAACTATCGGGGTCATCCAAGTCGGCTCTGTTTCGATCATACACACATCTTCCTCTTCTGGCTCGTTAATGTTAGGCACTGGTAGGTGTTCTATGGGTATGACATTCAGCTCTTCATTTTCGGCGGACGTTGCGAGTCGAGCTAAGGCATCTGCATTTGAATTCTGCTCGTGGGGAACTTGTTCGATTGTATAGAATTCGAAACACTCTAACGTTGATTTTTCCTTCTCCAAATAAGTTTCCATTCTCGTGCCGCGAGCCTGGTATTCACCCAAGATTTGATTAACTACTAGCTGGGAGTCACTGTAGCAATGTATAGCTTTAGCTTTGAGCTCCTTAGCTATACGAAGTCCCACGAGTAAAGCCTCGTATTCAGCCTCATTATTCGATGCTTTAAAGCCAAATCTTAGGGCAGAATGAAATCTGCTTCCTTTGGGGGTAACCAAAATGATCCCTGCCCCTGCTCCATTTTCATTTGACGAGCCGTCGACGTAAAGTTTCCACAGCTCGTGGGCCGTGGTTATTACCTCGTTGTCGGCTATACCCGTACATTCTACTATAAAGTTCGCCAATGCCTGTGCCTTAATGATCGTTCTTGGATGGTAGGTGATCTCGAACTGTCCGAGCTCAACAGCCCATTTAAGGAGTCGACCTGAAGCCTCTGGTTTAGATAGGACTTGTCTAAGTGGTTGATCAGTTAGCACATGGATGGGATGTGCCTGAAAGTAGGGGCGGAGCTTACGGGATGAATGAATCAGGCTGAGCGCGAGTTTCTCCATCAGTGGATATCTTGACTCTGCCCCCAGTAATCTTTTACTGATGTAGTAAACGGGTCTTTGTACCCTTTCTTCTTCTCGGACGAGCACTGCACTTATCGCGTGTTCGGTAGTTGAAAGGTATAGGTACAGTATTTCCCCCGTTTCAGGTTTTGACAGGATGGGTGGTTCCGCAAGGTGCTTTTTGAGCTCCTGAAAGGCCAGCTCGCATTCCTCTGTCCATTCAAATTTCTTACCTCCTCTCAGTAAGCTGAAAAATGGAAGACCACGATCCGTAGATTTCGAGATGAATCTGCTTAGGGCCGCCATCCTGCCAGTCAGACTTTGGACATCCTTGTGCCTTCGAGGTGAGGGCATGTCAATCAGGGCCTTGATCTTGTCAGGATTAGCCTCGATTCAATGGGAGTTCACAATAAAGCCCAGAAATTTTCCTGAGGATACCCCAAAAGTGCACTTCTGAGGATTTAGCTTCATGTTATACTTTCTGAGCACGCCGAAGCACTCTTCGAGGTCATCAACATGGTTCTTGTTGAGTTGAGACTTTACAAGCATGTCATCAACATAAACTTCCATGTTGTTCCCAATTTGTTCTTAAGACATCATGTTTACGAGCTGCTGGTATGTGGCTCCAGCATTCTTGAGCCCGAATGGCATGACGTTATAATAATATAGCCCTTTATCCGTGATGAAGCTCGTATGTTCTTGGTCAGGGGCGTGCATGGGAATCTGGTTATATCCAGAATAGGCATCCATGAATGACATCAGGCCATGCCCCGCCATGGCATCCACGAGCTGGTCAATCCTTGGTAACGGAAAACAGTCTTTTGGGCAAGCTTTGTTGAGATCTGAGTAGTCAATACAAGTTCTCCACATCCCATTGGGCTTTGGGACCAACACCAGATTGGCTACCCAGTCAGGGTAAAAGGCGTCCCTAATGAAATGGTTTGCCTTTAACCTGTCAACCTCCTCCTTTAGTGCTTTCTTTCTGTTTTCGTCCAGCTGCCTTTGCTTTTGTTGCTTTGGGGGAAAGCTTTTGTCTATGTTTAGAGCATGGCTTGCTACGTTCGGGCTTATCCCCACCATGTCAGAATGCGACCATGCGAAGACATCTTGGTTTTTCTTCAGAAAACAGATTAATTGCTATTTGGCCTCGTCTTGGAGGTGTTTTCTGACCTTCACCTTCTTTGAGGGATCAGCTTCTTCGAGCTGAACTTCTTCGAGCTCCTCTAAAGGTTCGAGGTCAGCTTTCTCCTCAATCCTCGGATCAATCTCTTCGTCAACCTCTAAGACTGTTCCGTCTTTGTTTTGTATGATGACGAGTGCTTGAGCGTTCGTTTGTTTCTTTCCTCTCATGGAGATGCTATAACATTCCCTCCCTGTCAATTGGTCTCCTTTCAACGTCCCGACTCCGCTAGGGGTCGGGAACTTAAGGGCTAGATGCCTTACTGATGAAACTGCCCCCAGCCCGACCAGGGCGGGTCTCCCGAGCAACACATTGTAGGCAGATGGTAAGTCTACTACCACGAACTCCATTATCTTGGTCACCGAGACTGGATAGTCTCCCAAGGTTATGGGGAGCTCAATGGATCCCATACAGGCAGTTCCTTCTCCTGAAAAGCCGTACAAAGTAGTTGCACACGCTTTCAGGTCGCAAAGGGAGAGTCCCATCTTCTCTAGGGTTGCTTTGTAAAGGATGTTGACTGAGCTCCCATTATCTATGAGAACTCGGTGAACCCTTTTATTGGCCAACTGAAGAGTAATGACCAGCGGATCATGATGAGGGAACTGAACATGAGAGGCGTCTTCCTCGGTGAATGTTATTGGCTGTGTTTCAATCCTCTGGCTTTTTGGTGCCCTAGGTTCGGGTTCATAAGGAGACCCGTCCCCTGTCTTCAACTCGTTAACATACCTTTCTTGGGCATTCCTGCCCCCTCCTGCGAGGTGAGGCCCTCCCGAAATGGTTATTACATCCTCTCCATCAATCGGCGGGGGCCTGTCCTCTTCCCGAGCTCGGGAGTTATTGTTTTGTGTGGTCGGAGGCGCGGCTACTCTCTGGTTCACAGCCGCCTGGCCAGTACTCTGGTTTTTGACATAATGCTGGAAGTAACCTCTCGAGATCAACCCTTCGATCTCGACCTTCAGTTGTCGACATTCATCGGTCGTATGTCCGGTGTCTCTGTGGAATCGACAATATTTACTGGAATCCCTCTTGGATTTTTGATTTCTCATCGGGTCAGGGCGTCTAAAGGGAACCTGGTTCTCATTAGCCAGGTATATGTTTTCTCGAGACTCAGTGAGCTCGGTGTATACCTTATACACGGAGAAATACCTCTCCCCCTTCTTTTTCTTTCCTCCCTCAGCTTCGGGGTTACTTCCTTCGTTCTTTTTCCTCTTGGAGGGGTTTTCCGAGGCAGGCTTTGGTGCCGCTGGGTCCGCCGAGGTGGAGGCGGAGTTAATGTTTACTGTTGTAGTTTCGGACTGGGAGGTCGCTTTGAGCGTCGACCTCGCTTCCTCTACATTGAAAAACCTCTGCGCTCATCTGTTAAACTCGGTTATTGACCTTACCAGTTTCCCTTGCATGTCGTCCCAAAGGGCACTTCCCGATAATATGCTAGCTCGGATAGCCATGAGGTGTCCACTGTCATCCACATCCCGAGCTCGGGCTACTTCCAGATTAAATCTTGTTAAGTAACTCTTCAATGTTTCGCCCGGTTGCTGCCGGAAGTTAGTTAAGGTGGACGCTTCTGGTCTGACCCCTACTATTGCTCTGAACTGCTTCTTAAAATCTTTAGACAACTGCTCCCATGAGGTTATTGAGTGTCTCTTATACTTTTCGAACCAACTTTTGCCAGGTCCTGCCAATGATGTTGGAAACAACATGCACCTGAGCTCGTAACCCACATTACTGGCTCTCATTATAGTGTTGAACGTGCTTAGGTGACTACACGGGTCGGTCTTCCCTTCAAACGTAGGGACGTGAGGAATCCGAAACCCTTGAGGAAATTGAGTGTCAGAAATATGGGGAGCAAACGGCTTGAGCTCCTCATCAGAGTCCTCGTATCGACCATTCCCTCGTTCATTCTTTAGGAGCCTAAAGGCTCTTTCGAGCTGATCGATTCTTTCTTGGACTGGGTCAGTAGATGGTGCTGTCTAGAATTGACAGTCATTGATAGTGATTCCAGGCTCGCGTCTTCGCAAGGGATCCCTATGCTTATTCAAGCGATCTCTCAGGTCCGGATTTGTTTGATCTCCATTCCCCCGACTCTGATTCAGATGATTTCGCAGGTCGGGACGATTCTTGCGACTTCCAGTATTCTTACGACCTCGGTTGTGTTTAATGATGGACCTAGTCTCTCCGGACTCATCACTGGTGAAACTCATTGATCAGTTATTTCGCGATGGATTCTTTCAACGTCGCCTCGTCTCCGCTGTGCGAGACCGAGACGTTTGGCTTCTCTCAGATGGAGCGCCTCTCCGCTCCTGGAAAGTCTCCCTGTTTCCTTGCCTTTCCCCCGCACGCCCTTGATCCTGATCTCGAACAGGTTGAGCGTTTCTGTGTGGGGGTGAAGGATATCTTATGGGTGACGGAGGGAACCGTATAGGCGACGGTGGCTGCCACCCCTATCGCGGCCTAGAGGGTTCAGAATTTGCCCGAGATGGGTCAGTTGCATTCGGTGCGCTCCCAGGTACCTGAGTCCGAGCCTCTGCAGGGGTTCAGTTATTCTCGGCTCCTGTAGGAACTTCCACAGGCGGGTTAGGCGGGACCCGAGCTCGGGTATTCCTCTGGCGCCTAGGTGGAGTAGATGGCTCTGCTGGTGCCGGAGGTTGAGTCGGCCTCCTTGTGGCAGCATCCTTTCGCGGACGCCCGCGGGGCCTCCGGGGAGGAACATGTACATCCCTTGGAGGAGGGACTTGGTTTTCGCGCGGAGGCGGGGGCTGAGCCACCTGCGCCTCTGCGGCCATCCTTGTCAACTCCTCATTCCGTTTGTTGGCTTCTGCCAACAGCTGCTTCAGTTGTCGGTTTTCAAGTTCCACAATAGGAACGTACCGCTCAGGATTGTAGTACGTATCCTCATCTCTTGGTGGAGGAGGTGGTCCCCGGGAATCAGAGGACCCACTTCTCTCTTCAACATCCGGGTTCTCCATTGGTTGTTTTCCAGGACGTCTTGGTTAATTTTCTTCAGGGGTGTTCTGATTGTTTGTGGCCATGATTTTCTCAAGGATGAATGCTTAAGGCTCTCAATGAAAGCACCAAACTGTTGACGCTGTTTTTCGTCAAACAGTGAAAGAATAGAACATAAACAATAGTTGATAATGGCCAATTGAAATAAAACAATGTAAACACACGATTTTTACGTGGTTCAGCAGTTAAATCTGCCTAGTCCACGAGTCTTTGTTATTAAACTCAAGATTATCTCTAGGAATTCTTCAAGAATGAATTCTCCAGAGTTTTCTCTCAAGGATCAGAATTTCGGTCCTTTACAATGGTGCATGGCTTTTCTATTTATAGAGAAGGCTGCAGAATACTATCCCACATATTTTGGGTAGTTACTCTTTTTGTATAAATAAAATAAATGGCTTTAAATGCCTATAATCAAATATAAAAGGAAACGTCCCCTGAAGACCAGGAGACGTATAACTGACCAAATAATATCCCACGATTCTAGGGGATTTACAATAATAAATGAGGATTACATCTCATATTTATAACACTTGTAGATATTCAAGGTGGTTATCGCGTATCTTTAAGGCTTTAGATTCCCAGGTTTCCCGTCGTCTACCGAGCTAGAAACATCTCCCGAGGCCACATGGCTTTCGAGATCGTATGTGCGTCGAGCTCGGGACCCCTGATCCGAGGTCGTCCTTGAAGATAAGAGCGTTCCCGGAGCTATTTTTTGAGATCATGGATACTTCGAGGTCACCATACTCGAGGCCGTCTATGTCCTGCAGGCTCGACATTCGATCCTGGAGCATGTTCCCAACCTTATGAGTCCACTTATTTACGAATCCAACTTTCGAGGTCATATTTAACACAGCTCGAAATCTGGGTATAACAAATGTCATTTAAATGCCCCAAGTAAATTCAAACATAGGGACATTACGGTCATTTCATAAGTACATGCAATTACCATTATTTAATCAATTTAAATAATAATGCAATAAACCGTATAATAAAATAAAATGAATTTATAGCATGTTATTAATATTACTATGCTCATAATAATAATAGCATTCACAACATAAATAAATAATTAAATTAACCCATGTAATTAATTATTTATTAGGCATTATGCACATGCCGAGATTTAAATCTCATTCTAGGTTCTCAAACATAAGAAATCGAGAATCTTTGTTATCTTTGGAATCCATACATATCTAAACCCATAAATATGTAAAATGACAAAATACTCTCGAATGGAAAAATTACAAAATGACCCTTTCGAGAAAACGGATATTACATGACTCACTAATTCCGCTGCGTATATTGTAAGTATTCTTATCGTTGTTTCTCTTTGAATTCAATTTTAGAAACATGTTCTAGGTTATCTCATATTAATTTGTTTAATATTAGATCTACATGAAAATAAATAAATATCATGTATAAGTTTTCCTAACAACTGGCCTCAGAGCATTTGGTAATCTTTATTTTCATGCATGAACATGTTAAAAATTGGATTATTTGATGTGTTTGAATAATTGGATGGATTTTCATGTTTTTATGAAGCATATTGATTTTATGTGATTATTAGCAATTTTTAAGTTATTTTGTAGTGTTTTCTATGTTATTAATTTTTATATATGCTTTATTTTGTGTAAAACATGTTAAAAATTAATTAG
The DNA here is from genome assembly GCF_963169125.1 of Humulus lupulus. Taxonomy (NCBI): domain Eukaryota; kingdom Viridiplantae; phylum Streptophyta; class Magnoliopsida; order Rosales; family Cannabaceae; genus Humulus; species Humulus lupulus. The sequence goes on from NC_084799.1 coordinate 33,675,691, forward strand.
AAAATGGTTTTGGTTTAAAAAATTGCTCAAAATTTTTTTTGGAAAAATTTGGCCTGGCTGCCCATGCGTGCGCGCACGCCCATGCGCCAGCCACCAACGCGGCGAACAGTACCCACGAGTACTGTTCATCCAAAAAAAATTAAATTATTTTTTAAATTAAAGAAAAATAAAAATTGTGAAAATTAATTATTTATAATCAAAACAAAAAATATCATATTTGTTTTATCATTTAAATTTGTTTTTTAAAATAAGATATTTTTGTCAGTTGAGATTTAAATAATTAGATATTTTCTACAAAGATTAAAATTAAAATTTAAAAATGGACTAACAACTTAATTTTAGATCTTTTAATATATTAAAATATTAGAATTAAGATATCAAATATTTAAGATATTTTCTTTTAAATTCTTGATATTTTATTAAATCTTTATTTGAAAATATAAATATCTATTTATTCTATAGTTTTTAATATTTAAATTATTTGAAATTTGTTAGTTAGATTTTTTCATAGATATTTGAATTTGATTAACTGTTTTGAGATATTTTATGATTGTTATAACTATTAGAATAAATAACATTTTTGCCCCCCAAACTATGACCACTGTATGATCGTGCCCCCGAATGATTTGCGATGTTAAAAATTCTCCCCGAACTATGCACGTCACTGAAATATAGGGCTTCGGTTAGATTTCGTCATAGGTGACTAATGGATTGATGATATAGCACTTTGTCTCTTGAAGTGGCAGTGTCATGTGTAGAATAATTAGAAATTTTGCCCCCCGAACTTTGACCACTACCAAATTGTGCCCTTTTTATTAAGACTAATTTAATTTTAAAAAAATGATAATTACATCCTTAAAAATTAAAAAAAATTATTTTAAAAGATTAAGAAAATAATCAATACTAAAAGTTTCAAATTAATTAAATAAGATTCAAATACTCAAAAAATAAAAATCTAATTAATAGCAAATAACTTTTTTTTTTTTACTTTTTTGTTTCTTTTACAATATAAAATAAATATATTTTAATATAAAAATTGAAAAATAAATCCTAAAACAAAGTTTTCCCTTTGTCCTCCTCTTAAATTAAAATTTTTATTTATTTATTTAAGTATTTCGTTCACCTCTTTAATTAAATTTTTTTTCTTTGTTTTAGCATTTATTTTAAATGTTCATTCTAAAATAGTTTTAATTAGTATTGTAAAAGAAAAAGTAAAAAAAAAAGTTATTTGTTGATAATTAATTTTTTTATTTATTAAGGATTTAATTATTATTTTTAAGAAAAAACATATATATATTTTTTATAAAAGGGGTATAATTTGGTAGCGGTCAAATTTCGGGGGGAAAAATTGATAATTATTCTACACATGACAATATGCTACATCATCAATTTGTTAGCCACATAACGAAATCTAACAGAAGTCTCATATTTTAGTAACGTGCATAGTTCGAGGGGAATTTTTAACATCGCGAATCATTCAGGGGGCACGATCATACAATGATCATAGTTCGGGGGGGGGGGGGCAAAAATACTATTTATTCTAACTATTAATATATATATTTTTAAATGGTTAAAATATTTGCTTATAGTTGTAACAACACAAGATATTTTTGAAAAATAGTTAAGATATTGTTTTTAAAATTGGTTAAATTTTGAAAAATATAATTTTTTCAACCAATTAATAAAATATTTTTTTAATAAATGAGATTTAAATTAACTTTGGTTAATTGTTGATAAATCCTATTTAAATTAAATTAATATATATTTTTTTCAAATTAACCTAAAACCAAGTTGATTGTTGATAAATAAAATTTAAATTAACTACTGTTAATTGTTGATAAATTTCATTTAAATTGACTTATTATTTGTAAAAATTTAATTAATTTGAAAATTTTGATAAATTCTAGATAATTAATTGTGATATTTTTGCAAATGAAATAAATTATGGTATTTTTGCTTAAATTCATAGAATTGCTCATATAGTAACATGATTAGGCTCATCCAATTATAACATGTCAATTTGCACTATATGTGGTATTTTTGCAATTGGGCTTAGATGCATATAGTGGCCCATATGTTTGTTAGATATATGATATTTTTCCAAATAAAATATTCATAAAATGATAGGTTTTATTTGAGCCCATTAGAAAATGTAAAGTTTAAATTCCTCTCTTGTGGGTGATTCCACTTGTGAAGGCTCATTTGCTTTGCATGACTATAGTGGGCCTAATTAATTAATAACAATTAAGAAATCGAAGGTTTAAATTCCTGTCTTTTGGACCTTGTATGGAAGATGGGGGCCTTTGTAGTGGGAACGACATAATGGACCCAGCCCTCCTCCATACAAGCCCAATTGTTAAGGCCCATTTACCTAAGTTGGACTTAATTGTATATGTTCATTATATTAGTTAAACCTAAATATTGATTAGCAACATATTAATTCTAAATTAATTGAATTTGTTTCAATGTGACACTTTAGAATTAATAGGAAATTATAAGACTTTGGTTTTAAAAAATTAATCTTTCAATTTTTTGGAGAACCATAGTTATTAATTTTCTAAAAATAAATAATAAAAATACTATTTTTAATTTTATAATGAGCTTATTTTAAGAATTTTATTCGATCTCCACCGTTGGTTTAACAAAGTCAATAACATAATGGGGCCTCGAGGCGCTTTGATTTGTTCCCCTACGGAAGGTGTTCATTATTTATTTTGACAAGATTAGATTTCGAAAGATAGATAATTATAGGTCAAATTCTACTAGACTCACCCCTACGGTGACTACTAGGACTAAATCTATGATTATTGAAACCGTGGGTCTAGCTCATAAAATAAGAGATTTTGTTTTCTTATTTTGATCGAATAGTAGGTTGTTAATAATGGTGTCCATTATTAAATGAGCTTACAACTCTATTTAACTATTGGTATTTTTTTACTCTCACCAACTGGGACAAGGATATCGTAGATTAGTTAAAAACCTAAAGAAATAGAGATATGATTGTTTTTGGTATTTTTTCTCATTTCTTACATATTTTTGGTATATGTTGTGCTATTTCTTGAAATTTGTGTGAATAGAAGTTTTATTGAGCAAATGTGAATGATTTCTATTTTATCGATAATTTGTAGTTTTAAGTTAAGTAGTGTCTATGTCTACTCCCATCCTTCTCAACTTTCGATGGCGAAACTCACTGGAGAAAACTTCCTCAAATGGAAGCAGAATATCAACATAGAGTTGATTGATGACAACTCCAAATTCGTCATGATTGAGGAATCCCCAGAACGAGCACTGTGTTTGCACGTTCGTGATGGCACCGTCAATGCTCATGATGGCATCGTAAATGCTTGGATAGCACCGTATCCGCACATACGTGAAGACACTGTAAATGCTCGAATGACATCGTGTCTGCACGTTCGTGATCAACTCAACTATGGTCTGACGCAGCTCATGAACAAGCTTCAGACTTTTGAGTCTATCATGGGTGGACCTAGTAAAGGAGGAGAAAATAAGACTACTGTTGTTGCTGCTGATCCAGCTAAGGCTGAAGCTAACCAAGCTTCATCTTCGAAAGCTGGAAACAAGAGGAAAGGTGGACAAAACAATAACCCTAAGCTTGCAAAGGCTGCAAAGACGAGTGCACAACCAAGTGCACAGATGCCTAAGGGGAAGAACAAGAAAAACAAGAAAGCTAAAGATAAGTGCTTTCACTGCAAAGAGAATGGGCATTGGAAACGAGATTGCCCTAAGTTTCTAGCATTGAAAAACAAAGGTAATTATTATAGCTCATTTATCTTAGAAACATGTGTTTTTAAGAATGATAAATCCGTTTGGATTATTGATTCTGGATCTACCGACCATGTTTGCAACTCTTTACAGCTTCTTGAATCGTGGGAGGAAGTGGACGAAGGCGGCTTAAAGCTTAGAGTTGGGAACAGAGCGTTCATTGCAGTCCAAGCTAGAGGAATAGCTCGTATAAAGTTCGGAAATAAATACTTAATTTTAAAAGATGTATTTTTTATTTCGGATTTTAGTAGAAATTTAATTGCAATTTCCATGTTGCAATTAGAACAATTTGTTATGACTTTCACAAGTTTTAATATATATATTTCTTTCAATGGATCACAATTGTGTATTGCATGTTTGGAAAACGGGCTTTATATTCTGCGACCTAATGAACCCCTCGCTCTTAATAATGATTTATTCAAAGTAGCTAAACCTAGGACCAATAAACGTTAAAAGACCGATAACGATAATATGACATATTTATGGCACTTGAGACTAGGTCACATTGGCTATGATAGGATTCAAAGACTTACAAAGGACGGACCTTTGAGGGAACTCACCTTAGGTGAATTACCTGTCTGTGAATCTTGTCTAGAAGGCAAACTGACCAAGTGTCCATTCTCTGCAAAGGGTGCTAGGGCCAAAGAACCACTTGGTCTTGTGCATTCAGATGTTTGTGGACCTTTGAATGTACAAGCTAGAGGCGGTTTTGAGTATTTCATCACTTTCATTGATGATTACTCTAGATACTCATGTCTTTACCTAATGCATAGGAAATCAGAAACATTTTCAAAGTTTCAGGAATTCTTAGCAATGGCTCAGAACCAATTAGGTAAAATGTTAAAGATCTTGTGATCTGATAGGGGTGGAGAATATTTGGATATGCAGTTCCAAGATCATTTAACTGAACTTGGGATTTTATCACAACTTACTGCCCCAGGTACTCCGCAACAAAATGGTGTAGCGGAACGCCGGAACAGAACTTTATTGGAAATGGTTAGATGCATGCTTAATTACTCAACTCTACCAACTTCGTTCTGGGGACATGCAATTGAAACCGCGAACAACATTCTCAATGTTGTGCCGTCTAAATCAATCCCCAAAACACCTTTAGAATGCTGGAATGGTCGTGAACCTAATTTACGCCATTAAAGAGTCTAAGGGTGTCCCGCCCACGTCTTGAGGAAAAAGGAGGGAAAGCTAGAACCGTGAACTGAAGTTTGCATGTTTGTTGGCTATCCTAAAGGTACTCGGGGTGGACTTTTCTATAGTCATTCAGAAAAGAAAGTGTTTACTTCTACAAATGCTACTTTTCTGAAAAATGACTATGTCCAAAACTTCAAACGTCACAGCAAAGTAGTTTTAGAGGAGATGGTTAAAGATTTGACTCTAACCAATGTTCCATTGTCATCAACACGAGTTGATGATGAAATTCTCACTCTTCATGTCCAACTGTTGCAAGTCGATTTAAATGAAGAAAGTACCACTGCTCCTGAGCAAATAGTCATAGAGCCTCGTCGTAGTGGGAGGGTTTCTAGGAACCTAGTTCGCTATGGTTTGGATGGTGAAACCAGTATGATTGTTGTTGACACTAGTGATGATGATCCGTTGTCTTTCAAACAGGCAATGGCTAGCCCTGAAAAGGAACTATGGCTCGAAGCCATGAAATAGGAAATGGAGTCCATGTACTCAAATTCCGTCTGGGATCTTGTGGAAGCACCTTGTGACTTTAGGGTCATTGGGTGCAAGTGGATCTACAAGAAGAAACGAGGTGTTGATGGAAATATCGAGACTTATAAAGCTCGATTAGTGGCAAAGGGTTATACCCAAAGATAAGGCGTGGGCTATGAGGAAACTTTTAGTCCGGTAGCCATGCTCAAATCCACTCCCATCCTCCTATCCATAATAGCCGCTCTCGACTATGAGATCTAGCAAATGGACGTCAAGACAACTTTTCTTAATAAAAAGCTTGACGAAGTCATTTATATGTGTAATGCCCTAAAATCCCTAATAAGGTTTAGGACCTTGATTAGGAGGCCGGGAGGGCCATAATTGATTTATTATGCCATTAAATAGTTATATGCATGTTTATGTGAATTATATTATAATATGATGATAAATGCATGCACATGGGTCTATTTTTAACTATAAGGGCATTTTGGTAATTTGGCTCGTTGAGGGTGTAATTGTGTATTTTCATGCATGTGGGTGGATTATGAATATTACCACATTATATGTGGATTTGTTCGAGCCATTCGGTATGAGACGATCATGGAATGCAAGTTTTCGGTCTGGTTATAACGGGGTTAATTTCGGGGCTCGGGTTGATGAGTCTCGGGGTGATTTGAGGAATTAGAACATTACTGAGAATTAAAGGGTAATGGGATATGATTTATTGGCATTTGAGAATATTGAGAATAGCGGAAATTGGAAGGTGTTAATTATGATTATCGAGATAGGTGGGAAAGGACGGTTTTGCCCTTGGTGGCTGTTAAGGCTTTTATTAGGCACGAGGGCATTTAGGTCTTTTCACCCTAAAGGATATGTTTCAGCCATTAAAGCTTAGAAGGCTATAGAAAAAACAGAGCACCTCCTCTTCCTTCTCCCGTACATCATTTCTCTCCTATTTCTCTTTGGATTTTGAAGCTTCTTTTGAGGAATCAAGCTAGGAAACCAAGCTGTGATAAGCTAGGGTTGGGTTCTACCATTAAAGAGGGTGTGTTACTGATATTGAGGTGAGTTTTTAACCATAGAATCTCTTGTTCTTGCTCTATTTTCATTTGGAGTTTCAGTTTGATTTTTGAGTTGGAAAGTTGAGAGTTTGATGGGAGTTTTGGCTAGGGTTACTTGGGTTGTGAGGCCTAGGATATGTGTAGATGATATTTGGGTTCATTTGGGGGTTTAAATGGAGTTTGGAGGCTTGAATTTTAGGTTGGAAATGGAGGATTCGAAGGAGGAAGAACCAGGGTCATTTCTGCCTGGTCCTAGCGCTATAGCGCCCAAAGGGTAGCGCTACAGTGCTAGATAGGGCAAAATGCCTCTGGTTGTAGCGCTGGGGCACTAGGGGAGGGGGGGGGGGGGGGGGGGTAGCACTACCCTGTTTTCTCAGATGCATATTTTGGGTTTTTAAAGGGGTTTTGGCTTGGGATTTCAATTCCTAAGGCTCGGGATTGAATCTACTCATCGTTTGGGTACAATTCGGGGTCCCGGGAGTGAGGTATAGGTCAAGACCCTATTATTGTTGATTTCATTAATTGGAGATTGTATTTGGTTATGACTAGGTGACTGCTAAGGGATTAAAGGATCGATTGTTCTCAAGGGTCGTTCATTTGTTATTTCTCGCTCGAACCAGAGGTAAGAAAACTGCACCCAGTATGTGATGCATGTGATGCACGAGAAACATGTGATTAGGGCATGCCATGAATGTTGAATATGAGATTGATCAGAGCTTGAGTCTCTGTGTTTGTGCATGATCATAATTATGCTAGCAACTATTAAGTAAGCATGCTGAGTGCCCTACTTTTGGATATTTGACATATGATATATGCCTGGTAGCATTGCTTACTTGTGTGTGGCACTGACTAACTAGTCGAAATTGGCAATGGTGTCAGTATTAACTGTGAAGTTGTGACCTACTTGTCAAGTTCGGTAGTAATACTGAGCACTGGTCACATGGTATTGACTAAAAATTCAAGAACGGTCTTAGCGTATTTAACGTAAGCCGACAAAAATTAGATCTAATCGACATCTGCATTGAATGACTCAAATGAGCATTAATGACGGACCGACCTCAAGTTCGATGAAAACTAAAAACGCTTGTCTAGCCTAAGGCTAGTCACTTAGAGTCAGGGCCAGAGAGCCCCAGTGACTGTTTAGTCACATGGCTATGGTTGTTGAGCCCGAGTGACTACCCACTAGTCACTCATTTGATTGGAGCCAGGGCCAGAAGGTCCAAGTGACTGTTTAGTCACATGGCTATGGGTGCTGAGCCCAGGTGACTACTTCATCACATGACTATGGGTGCTAAGCCCTGTAGTGACTTATTCGTCAGTCACTCATCTGATTAGAGCCATTGCTAGAAAGCCCAGGTGCTGTTTCTTCACATGGCTATGGGTACTGAGCCCCGTAGTGACTTATTTGTCAGTCACTCATTATGGTTAAACAGAACCTCAAAGTGATATTCACTCATCAGTTCAGGGCTATAAGCTTTGTATGATCATAATGATCATCATTCGCATGGCTGTGGGTGCTAAGCCCCATAGTGACTTACTTATCAGTCACTCATTATGGTTAACGAAACCACCAGTGTTAAATCACTCATCTGATTAGGATTGACTTGAAATTCATCCAATCAGGAGGGAAAGATTCCTCACCCTAGATTCCCCAGCATTATCTGAATTTATTTGCATGCTTGAATAAGGCTTTAATTGCTAGGCATGCCAGATATGATTTTGTGACATGATATTACTGTTCATGAGCATATTGAGTTTTCTTGCTGGGCTTCGACTCACGGGTGCTATGTGGTGCAGGTAAAGGCAAAAGAAAGTTAGACCACCCTTGAGTTGGAGAGCTTAGGTGACGATGTGTACATATGCGGTTGCTCGACCGCCACGGTCGAGGGTTGAAAGAGGAACTAGGGTTAAACCCTGTTTTGCTGCTTAGATCGGCTGGTTGTAAATATTTTCTTGTAATAAACCTTTAAATTATATTTTTGGGATCCCAATGTATCAAGTAAAAGTTTTAGTGAACCATTATATCTTAACAAATATTTTTAATCCTAAACCGCTAATCATACTTAGTTACACGATTATGGCCAAATGACTCGATTAATGAGTTTAGCACTGTTCAAAATGATCACCGTAACGGTCCTTGGAGTTTAGGGCGTTACAATATGGATTAGCCAGAAGGATTTAAAGTAGTTGGACAAGAAGGAAAAGTTTTCAAGTTGAATAGGTTCATCTATGGACTTAAGCAAGCTTCTCGTTCCTGGAATCTTAGGTTTGATGAAATAATCAAAACCTATGGCTTTGAACAAAATATTGATGAACCTTGTGCTTACCAACTGAAGGCAAATCAAATAGTGGTATTCCTGGTTCTTTATGTAGATGATATCTTACTCATTGGAAACAATGTTAAGAAATTATCAGATGTGAAGAATTGGCTGAGCACTCAATTCCAGATGAAGGATTTGGATGAAGCAAGTTATGTTCTAGGTATTCAGATCATCAGGGATAGAAAGAAATTTTTTTAGCTCTATCTCAAGCAGCTTACATAGATAAAGTACTTGAACGTTTCTCAATGACAAATTCCAAGAAAGGGCATCTACCGTCCCGCCATGGAATTCATCTTTCAAAGAAGCAGTCTCCCCAGACTCCTGAAGAGGAAGATGCAATGAGAAAAGTTCCTTACGCATCTGCAGTTGGAAGTCTGATGTATGCCATGTTGTGTACTAGACCAGATATCTGCTATGCAGTGGGAGTAGTGAGCAGGTATCAGTCAAACCCAGGACCGGAACATTAGATAGCAGTTAAGCATATCCTGAAGTATTTAAGGCGGACTAGGGATTATATGTTAGTCTACAAGGGTGGTGTTATAAAACCTGTAGGCTACACCGATTTGGATTTTCAGACTGATGTCGGTGATAGGAAGTCTACTTCTGGAAAGGTGTTTACTCTTGGGGGTGGAGCTGTGATTTGGAGAAGCGTAAATCAGTCTGCAATCTCATATTCCACCATGGAGGCTGAGTACATAGTCGCGTCAGAAGCAGCTAAGGAAATAGTCTGGCTAAAGAAGTTCTATTCGGATCTTGGTGTTATTCCAGAAATGGATAAACCGCTTGTGTTGTTTTGTGACAATACAGGAGCGATAGCCAACTCGAAAGAACCTCGAAGTCACAAGAGGAGTAAGCATATAGAAAGGAAGTATCACATTATTCGAGAATATGTGGCCAGGGGAGATGTGAAGGTTATGAAGATTGCATCTGAAGACAATCTTGCGGATCCATTTACAAAGACACTACCAAAAGCTACATTTGATAAGCATATCAAGGAAATGGGATTAGTAGAATTGAGACATTAGTTTCAATTAGTGCAAGTGGGAGTTTTTTGGGGTTTATGCCCTAATTAAAACCCAAATTCTTTGTAATCTCATTTTATTATCAATAAAAGAATAGAAATCATTTTTTGACTTGGTCAATCACTTTGCTCACATGTGTTATTTTCATGATTATTTGTTTAATATAAACTTCTATTAAATCCCGAGCATATAACAAATCGTATATATAGTGACATAATCACAGTGGAATATAAATATGATTATATGTTTAAAAATAAGTTAGTCTTAAGATTAGTCAGTGCACATGATTTGCACTGACTTGCCAATCTACGATATGATCTACTTACACATTACAGTGTTATGTTCTTTCCAGAACATTAGCAAAGTAGATAAGATCAGATGTATATGTTACATCGGACTGGACCGATATTGACAGTTGATAAGATAAGTAAACATACCGTTATTATCTATTCTAATCATATCATATAGTTGACCATAGGTCGATTCAATCTCAATTCTGAGTGGTTAGTATTCTAATTGATTGTATAATTTGAGTTCTTTGACTTGTTTGTTACCAGCTTACACTACGGACTAGCCCATACTTACATCTTGGGAACTCGGTCGTATAATTGAGTGGGAGTGTTAATCATAGATTTGAACATCTATAGCTTCTGATGAAGAAGTGAAATGATGGTTTCCTTTTAGTTTGGTTCAAGGTGTTAAATGATAGAGATCTCATTTCAGTAATCAAATTAGTTTACTGAAATATCATTTACAAGGAACTAAGTGTTTTAAGGATAAAATACAATGAGAGGTAAAACGGTATTATAGTCTCATCTCATTGTAGACGGTCTATAGAGGATTAAGTGACAAGTATGGTTGTAACCATGGATAATTAATAACGTATCTATATTTGTTATAGAGTGTTATGTGAAGTCAAGAGTGCAATTCCGAGTCTAAAGTGGAGTCACGAGAAATTAATAAGTTAGTAAATTTATTTGTTAGATTTATGATAACTTATTGGAGCTTGATTTCATAGGCCCATAGTCCCAATTGTACATTGGATAAAATCATCTAGATAGTCTCAATTAATTGATTTAATTATCAATTAGAATTATCAAAGTTGACCAGGTCAATTTTGGATAGTTGCACAGAGTTATGTATTTTTGAGAAGAAAATAGAAATTAGAGCAGATTTATTAATTAAGATAAATTGGTATCTAAATTAATAAATAAGTTTAAATCAAGGTTCAAATCATAAATAATTAATTTGATAAATGATTTAATTAATTAAATCAATAGAAAATAATACAGGCCTTGATTTTAAGTCCAATGGGCTTATAATCAAATGAGAAATTTCACGGGCCTAAAGCCCATGTAATTTCGACCTAGGGCTTCAAATTGTATATTATTTTATTGATTTTTTAATTAAATTAAATGGCCTAATTGAGTCTATAAAATGAGTGCTTAGAGAGAAGTCAAGACAGATGACAGATAAGTTTAATCACTAGTTTTCTGATAGTTTTAGATTCTCTCTAAACACAAGTCATTTTCTAAGCCTCTTAGTTATTTTCTCTTCTTCTCTCTGTATCTATCTCATGTGTTGAGAATTGCCCACTCTAGTCTAGGTAATTGTAAGGATACTTTGGAAGACTGTGAAGAATATTGAAGATTGGTTCAGTTTCTTGATAATACTCTACGACAGAAAGGATACAAGGGTTAGAGAAACTGAAGGAATGACTCACTAATTCCGCCGCGTATATTGTAAGTATTCTTATCGTTGTTTCTATTTGAATTCAATTTTAGAAACATTTTCTAGGTTATCTCATATTAATTTGTTTAATATTAGATCTACATGAAAATAAATAAATATCTTGTATAAGTTTTCCTAACATGAATACTGTCTCATGTATTTCTTTTCTAGTAAAAGAATAAATGGACATTATTATTTAGGTAATACATCCTCCTGACCGGGAAGGCAAAATCCTTTAAACTAAAGTATTTAAGCTTCTTTTCTATATAAGTTGCTTGAGACAGTGCCAAAAGATTGTTCTTTCAATCTCTATCGATTTGAATGTATAGAACATTCTTGGCTTTTCTAAATCTAATGTTTAGAAATGTTCAGCTAACCATTTATTTTCTATTGATGATTTATCTACATCATTCTCAATGATCAGAACATTATCAATATTAAGAATAAGAATCACAGCAGAATCTTTCTGGTCGAGATCTTCAAACGATTTTGTCATGTCAGTCATTTAGTAAAGACTACTTAGACATCCATATAAATTAATCTCATAATCCATTCATAAAGCAATGGATAAGAGTAGAAGGTATTTATTCAAGTAATAAATTCTTCTTTCCATTTATAGCCTTAGGCTATTAATCTTAATTTGAAAAGTCTGTACTTTCCTCTGTTCTCCTCTTCATCTTGAATATCCTGTTTCAAACTGAAGTTTCATGAACTTTAGTTGGATGTTCAAGGATCCAAATGTCATAGAATTCAAAATTCCATTTCTAGATTCATGGTGTTTCAACCATTGTTTTCTGTAAAAACCTTTTCATTGCATACTAGTATGTAAATGAAATATAGTTAGATTGTGTTACACACAATTAACTAAACTTGATGTTTGTAATTGAGTAGTTACTGTAATGCCCCAGTTACCCTAGGACAATTACGGTGAACGATGAACCGTGAATTTAACTCGCTACTCGAGTTCTTTGGTTAAAACGTGCTACCAGGTGTTATTAATAAAGTAAGGTGGAAAATGAATCAAAAGGAAATGATATATTTTATTTAAAACATAAAAATGTTCATGGGCCCATAAAAACATTTACAAGTTATTTACAATTCAAAATGGTCATTATAGTTTGAAATTTACAACCCGCCGACCTAAGCGGCAAAAATAGGGTAAACCCCCTAGTCCCTCTGAGAACTCCTTGGCCGTGGTGGTCAAGCGGCCGCATATGTACACAGCACCACCTAAGCTCTCCACTCAAGGCTGGGTGAGCTTTTCTTTCCCTTTACCTGCACCACATAGCACCCATGAGCCAAAGCCCAGCAAGAAAACACAATAGCACATAAATATAATATCAACAATGATCATAATAATCATTCAGGACTTTCAGTCCAAAATAGAGGAGTGACAATTGGAAAAGTCACTAAAGTGGGTTTCGTTCCCATTAGCCATGTGACGATAGGGTCACCTGGGCTTTACAAATAAGTGAACCTTTCACTAGCTTATCAAGATAGGTGCTCGATGAACTAGTCACCAATATAACCTACCGCATGACCATAGAGTCACAACTGTGGGATTCCGCTCCCTAGCCACGTGACAAGCAGTCACCTAGGCCTTTGGCTCTGGCTCTGAGTAACCAGTCCTAGACTAGTCAATCGCTTATAATTTTCATCGACCTTAGGGTCGGTCCAGCATTAATGCTCCTAGATTCATTCAACGCTGATATCGATTGGATCTAATCTTTTATCGGCCCTGCGTTCAGGACGCTTATGTCGTTTCTGACTCTCAGGTTAGTAATACGCGACCAATGTCAGTGCCATACATAAGTAAGAAAGATTTGCTAAGCATTTAATATGCAATAAATGTCCACATTTAACAACCAACATGCCTCTACAATAACCATGCATGTCACATATAGGGTGTAGTTTTCTTACCTCTGATTCGAGTGAGAGTTAATATAAGAACGACCTTGAGAACGATCAACCTTTAAGTTCCTTAGCGGTCACCTAGTCATAACCAAATATGGGACACCATTAATAAAATGAATAACAAAGGTTCCCGAACCAAGATTTAGACTCCGGGACATCGAATCCCACTAATCCGGGTAGAAGGAACGATCCTGAGGCCTAAAACTGAGTTCCCATGATCAAAACACCCAATTGGCCTCAAAATCACTCATGTGCTGCGACCCTAGAACCTTGAGCCGCGACCCCCAGGCACACCAGGAGCAAGCGCCGCGACGCACACTACTCAGTGTTGCGGCCCCCAGCACACACAAAACCTCACCTCCTACTTCTTCGAGCTTGGGCCGCGGCGCCAAAGAACAGGGCTGCGGCCCCCACCCAAGAACCTGCCATAACCTCGTTTTTCTCCATTTTAAACCTTCCAAAAACATACCTAAACACTTCCATATCCAAAAATAAAAGTTCCCAAACATCTCAATGATCCAAAATCATCAAATCCCGAAGCTCAAATGAACCAAAAACTCATCGATACACAAAATCCAATTAAGAGCTTAGAAACTCTAAAAACTCAAAACTTAGATTACCTTTGCTTGGGTTGTTTCTCGTTAAATCCTTCGGACAAGAAGCTTCAAATCTTTTCTAGGATCACTATGCCTCGATCCTCGCTTGATTCCGACTCCTAGAACTCAAGATTTCTTCGAAATTGCCACAAACGGTAAAAAGACTAACGGGTAGAGAGAGAAGGGTGTTTTAACGTACGGTTTCTTTCTGACGAACTACTTCATGCTTAAGTAACCTCAAATAAAATCTAATTCTTGGGGTCCCAAAAACACCCCCAAGGACATAATAGTCGAAACTCCCAGAATTTCCTCCTGATCTCAATAATTCCCAATTTATCATCAAATAATCACTCTCATTATCCAATATCCCAATAAATGACCCCGTTATGACAAAACCGCTAATTTACAATATAAGACCGTCTCATGCCGAATATCTTGAATATATCCCCATAATAATGGGATCTCATCCATAAATCACAATATGCACCAAAATACACAAATATGCCCTGAACGGGCCAAATTACCAAAATGCCCTAATAATCGAATGTGGACCCACATGCATGCATTTAACATCATATTATAATATAATTCACATAAACATGAATATAATCATTTAATGGCATAATTAAACAATTATGGCCCTCCCGGCCTACTAATCCAGCCATTAAACTGCATTAGGGATTTCGGGGCATTATAACTATCCCCTCCTTACAGAAATTTTGTCCTCGAAATTTACCTGAACAGCTCGGGATACTGATTCTGCATATCTGACTCCAGCTCCCAGGTCGCTTCCTCACCCTTGCTGTTCCTCCACAATACCTTAACCAAAGGTATCGTCTTATTCCTGAGGACCTTGTCCTTTCTGTCAAGTATCTGGATTGGATGCTCCTCAAATGAGAGATCCGCCTCAAGCTCCAGATCTTCATAGCTCAAAACATGATTCACATCAGATTCATACTTCCGAAGAGCTGAAACATGAAACACATTATGCACAGCTGACAACGCTGGTGGCAAGGCCAACCTGTAAGCCACCTGACCAATCATCTCTAGGATTTCAAATGGACCTACAAATCTAGGGCTTAGCTTGCCCTTCTTCCCAAACCTTCTCACCCCTTTCCATGGTGAGACTCTAAGGAAGACATAGTCTCCCACTTGGAACTGTACGTTCCTGCACTTGGGATCTACATAACTTTTCTGCCTACTTTGAGAAGCGAGCATCCGAGCTCTAATCTTTTCAATGGCCTCACTGGTCCTCTGAACTGCCTCAAGACCCAAGTATCTCCTTTCACCTGTCTCATCCCAATGAATGAGAGATCTGCACTTCCTACCATACAACATCTCATAAGGTGCAACTCCAATGGTAGACTGATAACTGTTGTTGTAGGAAAACTTTATCAGAGGTAGATACTTACTCCAAGATCCACCAAAGTCCAGCACACATGCTCGCAGCATGTCTTCCAATATCTGGATCATCCTCTCAGATTGCCCATCTGTCTGAGGATGATAAGCAGTACTGAACTTTAACTGTGTTCCCATGACCTTCTGTAAACTTCCCCAGAACTTGGAAGTAAAAGTAGGGTCCCAATTTGACACAATCGACCTTGGTGCTCCATGGAGGTGCACGATCTCCCTCACATATAGATCTGCATACTGATCAAATGTATATGCAGTCCTCACTGGAAAAAAGTGAGCTGACTTGGTGTAGCGATCCACTATCACCCAAATAGAGTCATGCTGACCAATAGTCCTAGGTAAGCCCACCAAGAAATCCATCGTGATGTCCTCCCATTTCCACTCTGGGATATACAGAGGCTACAATAACCTTGTTGGCCTCTGATGCTCAGCCTTGACCTGTTGACATGTCAAGCACTTAGCCACATACTCTACTACATCCTCGGCCACCAATACAACGATCTCACATCGTGATACATATTCGTGGTGCCTGGATGCAAAGAGTAAGGTGTGGTATGAGATTCATCCAGAATCTCTCGTCTCAAAGCAGTATATAACGGAACACATATCTGCCCCTTGTACCTCAACAAGCCCAAATCAGACATTGTATAATCTCTAGAAGCTCCAGCCAAAACATCCTGTATGATCTTGATCAGCTGGGGATCACTTAACTAACCCTCCTTGATTCTCTCTAACATTGTAGACTGTAGCGTAATATTAGCCAACTGGCCCACCAGCAACTCTATACCAGCTCTGGTCGTATCATCAGCCAACTCTCTGGCTATTAGCCTCACACCATAAATCTGTCCCAGACCCTTTCGTCTTAAAGCATTAGCTACCACGTTGGCTTTTCCTGGATGATACAAAATCTCACAGTCATAATCTTTTACTAACTCCAGCCAACGCCTTTGTCTCATATTCAGATCTTTCTGGGTGAAGAAGTATTTCAGGCTCTTGTGGTCTGTATAGATCTCACACTTCTCTCCATAAAGATAATGCCTCCATATCTTTAAAGCAAAGACCACAGCCGCCAACTCTAAATCATGAGTGGGATATCTCTTTTCATACTCCTTCAGCTGACGTGAAGCATAAGCAATTACTTTCTCTGACTGCATCAGATGACAGCCCAAACCCTGATGAGAAGCATCACAGTAAATCACAAACTTCTCCTGATCTATTGGAAGACTTAGAATCGAAGCTGTAATCAATCTCTGCTTCAGTTCTTGGAAGTTGTTCTCACACTTATCTGACCACACAAATTTCTGACTCTTGCGTGTCAGCTCAGTCAATGCAGTAACAATCTTTGAGAACCCTTCATCGAAATGCCTATAATAACCTGCCAATCCAAGGAAACTTCTAACCTCAGAAGCCTTCTTTGGCCTTGGCCAATCTCTGACCGCTTCAATCTTTGCTGGATCTACCTTAATCCCCTCCTTACTGACAATGTGCCTAAGAAATGATACCTGAGATAACCAGAACTCACATTTCTTGAACTTCGCAAACAATCTATGTTCCCTCAGTCTCTGTAGAACCAACCTCAGATGCTGCTCATACTCTGACTCAGACTGAGAATATACCAGGATATCATCGATGAAGATGATCACAAACTGGTCCAGATAATCCTTGAACACTCTGTTCATCAGATCCATAAAAGCAGTAGGGGCATTAGTCAATCCAAAAGACATGAATAAGAACTCATAATGCCCATACCTGGTACAAAAAGCTGTTTTTAGTATGTCTCCCTCCTTGACCCTTAACTAATGATAACCAGAACGAAGGGCGATCTTTGAGAATACCGTCTTACCTTGCAATTGATCAAATAGATCATCTATCCTTGGCAAAGGATACTTGTTCTTGATTGTTAGCTTATTCAGTTCTCTGTAATCAATACACATCCTCAGAGAACCATCTTTTTTTTTTCACAAACAAAACTGGCGCACCCCAAGGTGAGAAACTAGGTCTGATAAAACCCAAATCCAACAGTTCTTGCAACTGTACTTTCAATTCTTTCAACTCAGCTGGGGCCATTCTGTAAGGTGCTCTAGACACTGGCTCCATCCCTGGTGTCAGTTCTATCACAAACTCTATCTCTTTGTGCGGTGGAAACCCTGGCAAATCTTCTGGAAACACATCCAGGAATTCACAAACTAATCTCATCTCTTCTGGTCTCACTGGTACGACCTGAGTGGTGTCAACCACATTGGCTAAGAATCCAATACAACCTCCTTGCAATAGATCTCTAGCCCTTAATACAGAAATCATAGGTATGCGAGGTCCATGCACTATAACGCCCCAAACTCCAAGGACCGTTACGGTGTGCCTTGTAAACAGTGCTAAACTCGCTAATTGAGTCATTTGGCCAAATCGTGTAACTAAGTATGATTAGCGGTTTAGGGTTTAAAAACTTTGGTTAGGATGTAACGTTTCACTAGAACGTTTAACATATACATTGGGATCCCGAAAATATAATTTCAGAGTCTATTACATAAAATATTTACAACAGGCCGTTCTAAGCGGCAAAACAGGGTTCAACCCTAGTTCCACTTTAAACCTCGGCCGTGGCGGACGAGCAGCTGCATATGTACACGTCATCACCTAAGCTATCCAACCCAAGGATGGTCCAGCTTCCTCTTGCCTTTACCTGCACCACGTAGCACCCGTGAGCCGAAGCCCAGCAAGAAAACGCAATAAAGCATGATATAATATCAACAACGATCATAATAACCATTCAGGACTATCAGTCCAAGCTAATAGGTGACAATAGCCAAAAGTCACAATAATGAGCATCGCTCCTTCTAGCCATGTGACGATAGGGTCACCAGGGCTCAACTGATAAGTGATCCTTTCATAAGTTTGATTAGGATAGGTGCAAGGTAATTAGTCACCAACATAACCTTCCTCACGACCCTAGAGTCGAAACTATGGACAACGTCCCTTGGCCATGTGACAAACAGTCACCGGGGTCATATACCTTGGCCATAAACATCTGGTCATAGACCAGGCAAGCGCTTATAAGTTCTTCGACCTTAGGGTCGGTCTAGCATTTATGCCATAGAGCCATTTAATGCGTGATTCTCGACTTAAGCTTGTTTAGGACAGGTGCAAGGTGATTAGTCACCAACATAACCTTCCTCACGACTCTAGAGTCGAAACTATGGACAACGTCCCTTAGCCATGTGACAAACGGTCACCGGGGTCATATACCTTGGCTATAGTCATCTGGTCGTAGACCAGGCAAGCGCTTATAAGTTCTTCGACCTTAGGGTTGGTCTGGCATTAATGCCATAGAGCCATTCAATGCATGATTCTCGACTTTAGAGTCGGTCCCTGACTAGTCAGTGTCATTCACAAGTAAGACATGCCACCAATCATATATCACATGTTCCATATCCATAAACGAGGCATTTAGCATGCTTACTAAACAGGTAGTAGTGCTATTAGGGCCATGCATAAACACAGAGGCTCAAGCTCTGAACAGTATCATACTCAGTATATAAAGCATGTCCCAAACACATGTTTCTCATGCATCATATGCAGTAAGTCCAGCAATCTAACATGCATCAATAACAGCCATGCATGTCACGTTTAATAACCAACCAGCACGCATCAAGAATAGCCATGCATGTCATACATAATAATCAACCGACATTCATCAATAATAACCATGCATGACGTACTCATTAATCAACCAACATGCATCATAATAACCATGCATGTCTCATATACACAGGGTGCAGTTTTCTTACCTCAAAGTCGAGCTAGAACAATTAAAAGAATGACCCTTGAGAACGATCAACCTTTAGTCCTTTAGCGGTCACCTAGTCATAACCAAATATAAGGTATTATCAATAAAAATGATAACTGAGGGTTCCCAAACCAAATCTCAGCCCACGAGACATCAAATACTACCCAGCCTAGGTCCAACCCCGAGGCCTATGGCTTGAATCCCCAAGCTAAAAACCCCATTTTGGCAAAATTGGCCTTAAGGGCCGCGGCCCTCCCCTGCTGCGCCGCGGCGCGCCTTCAAACAGAAAGGCTCCCCCCTGCCAGACGCCAAGGGCCGCGGCGCACCACAGCTGCGCCGCGGCGCTCAGCCCAGACTAGGCAAAAACCAGCACGCGACCTCAATTCTTCCCCTGTGTTTTTCCTCTCAAAATAGTCCTTCAAACCTTCATAAAACCTCTTTCTAACATACAATTAAACCCCTTGACAACACCCATAACCTCCCCTCATCAAAACCCAATCTTATCATCCATCAAAACCCCTTTGAATCCAAACTTCTAACAAGAATCAAAAGCTGAAAACCAAAGCTTGAAAACAGAGCATCACCTGAAGTAAATGACTAGAACTCACCTTGGAATCGGTTTTGAATCCCTTTTAATGGTTGAAGCAAGATCCCTAGCTACCACCTTTGATTTCCTAGCTCAAAACCCCAAGATGGCCTCAAGAACACCAAAGAAGAATGAAGGGAAGGTAGTGTACGGGAAGGGAAGAGGATATCCTCTGTTTTGCTCTGTCCTTCTACAGCCCTCCTAAGTCATATATATCCTTAGGGTCAAAAGACCATAATGCCCCTAAGCCAAATAAACCCCTCTAAAAGCTTCCGAGGGTAAAACCGTCATTTCCCGTTTATCTCGTTAATTATAATTAACGCTCTCTAATTCCCGCTATTCTCAATATCCTCAAATTCCAATAATTCATATCCCGTTACCCTAAAATCCCCGGTAACGCTCTAATCATTAAATTCACCCCGAGACTCACCCTGGGCCCCGAACTTAAACCCGTTATGACTAGACCGAACACTTACATCTCATGATCGTCTCATGTCGATAGCTCGAACCAATCCACCTTATAATGTGGCTATATTCATTAATCACAATCATGCACCCAAAATATACAATTACGCCCACAGTGGCCAAATTACCAAATTACCCTCATAATTAGCATATGAGCCCATATGCATGCATCTACCATCATATAATAATATAATTCACGTAAATATGCATATAACCATTAAATACTATAATAAATCAATTATGGCCCTCCCGGCCTCCTAATCAAGGTCCTAAACCTTATTAGAAAATTTGGGGCATTACATGCACAGTACCAACAAACACAAAAGGATCCTCACCTTCAGGCTCAAAGGTAACCATCTTCCTTCTGCAATCAATGGTTTCCCCATACTTTACCAACCAATCCATACCCAATATCATATCAAAGTTAGTCATAACCAACTCTATCAAATCCACTGACAACTCTCTGCCCTCCACTGTCACTGGCAAAGATCTGACCCATCTCCTGGATACCACTAATTCCCCACTGGGTAACAAAGTTCCAAACCCCACAACATAAAAATCACAAGGTCTACACAGTCTATCAATAATACTACTGTTGGGGTTTTATGCCCTAATTAAAACTCAAATTCTTTGTAATCTCATTTTATTATCAATAAAAGAATATAAATCATTTTTTGACTTGGTCAATCACTTTGCTCACATGTTTTATTTTCATGATTATTTGTTTAATATAAACTTCTATTAAATCCCGAGCATATAGCTAATCTTATTTATAGTGGCGTAATCACAGTGGAATATAAATATGATTATATGTTCAAAATAAGTTAGTCCTAAGATTAGTCAGTGCACAGGATTTACACTGACTTGCCAATCTACGATATGATCCACTTACACATTACAGTGTTATGTTCTTTCCAGAACATTAGCAAAGTAGATAAGATCGGATGTATTTGTTACATCGGACTGGACCGATATTGACAGTTGATAAGATAAGTAAACATACCGTTATTATCTATTTTAGTCATATCATATAGTTGACCATAGGTCAATTCAATCTCAATTCTGAGTGGTTAGTATTCTAACTGATTGTATTATTTGAGTTCTTTGACTTGATCGTTACCAGCTTACCATACGGACTAGCCCATACTTACATCTTGGGAACTCGGTAGTATAATTGAGTGGGAGTGTTAATCCTAGATATGAACTTCTATAGCTTCTGATGAAGAAGTGAAACGATGGTTTACTTTTAGTTTGGTTCAAGGCGTTAAATGATAGAGATCTCATTTCAGTAATTAAATTAGTTTACTGAAATATCATTTACAAGGAACTAAGTGTTTTAAGGATAAAATACAATGATGGGTAAAACGGTATTTTAGTCCTATCTCATTGTAGACCGTCTATAGAGGATTAAGTGACAATTATGGTTGTAACAATGGATAATTAATAGCGTCTCTATATTTGTTATAGAGCATTCTATGAATTCAAGAGTGCAATTCCGAGTCTATAGTGGAGTCACGAGGAATTAATAAGTTAATAAATTTATTTGTTAGATTTATGATAACTTATTGGAGCTTGATTTCATAGGCCCATGGTCCCCATTGTACCTTGGATAAAATCATCTAGATAGTCTCAATTAATTGATTTAATCATCAATTAGAATTATCAAAGTTGACCAGGTCAATTTTGGATAGTTTCACAAAGTTGTGTAATTTTGAGAAGAAAAGAGAAATTATGGCAGATTTATTAATTAAGATAAATTGGTATCTAAATTAATAAATAAGTTTAAATCAAGGTTCAAATTATAAATAATTAATTTGATAAAAGATTTAAATAATTAAATCAATAGAAAATAATACAGGCCTTGATTTTAAGTCCAATGGGCTTATAATCAAATGAGAAATTTTGCAATTTCACGGGCCTAAAGCCCATGATAATTTCGACCTAGGGCTTCAAAATGTCTATTATTTTATGGATTTTTTAATTAAATTAAATGGCCTAATTGAGTCTATAAAAGGAGTGCTTAGAGAGAAGTTTTGAGAGACGACAGATAAGTCACAAGTCAGATTTTCTGTTAGTTTTAGATTCTCTCTAAACACAAGTCCTTTTCTAATCCTCTTTGTTATTTTCTCTTCTTCTATCTATATCTATCTCATGTGTTGAGAATTTCCCACACTAGTCTAGGTGGTTCTAAGGATACATTGGAAGATTGTGAAGAAAATAGAAGATCGGTTCAGTTTCTTGATAATACTCTGCGACAGAGAGGATACAAGAGTTAGAGAAACTGAAGGAAGGACTCTTTAATTCTGCTGCGTATACTGTAAGTATTCTATTCTTTGTTTCTCTTTGAATTCAATTTTAGAAAGATGTTTTAGGCTATCTCGTATTAATTTGTTTAATATTAGATATACATGAAAATAAATAAAGACCTGTATAAGCTAATCCAACAACTACTAGCAACAAAAGAATGTGTAGCACCAGAATCAATCAATACATTATAAGGGGTTCCAGCACTAAGAAGTTGACCTGTAACTACTGAGGGAGAAGCCTCAGCTTCTACTTGTATCAATGCGAACACTCAAGCTGGGGCTGAGCTGTTCGCTTTCCTGGGTTCTTCTTTTCTGGCCGTAGGGCAGTCTTTCTTAAGATGGCCCACTGCCCCACATGAAAAGCAGGCCCTTGCCCTACACTCTCCCAAATGACACCTCTTGCATATAGGGCATTCAGGATAAGACTTTCAGGCTTCATTACCACCTGGACAACCTATTGAAACACCACGGGGCCGCCTATTAGGACCTGGAACTGGGAAGGTGTCAGGAAACTTTCTCTTCTAATCACTGGGGCCTCCACCCCTACTTGAACCCACAAATGGAGGACCTGTCCTCCTGAACTCCTTTCTGGCTGCACTATCTCGGCAGATCTTGTTCTCTGCACTCTCAGTTGTGAGTGCCTTCTCAACCACCTGTGCATAGGTAGTAACCCCAGCCACAACGATAATACGAACATCACAGGCTAATCTGGGTTGTAGCCCCTGGAGAAATCTCTCCCTCCTGGTCCCATTAGTGGGCACCAACTCCATGGCAAAGTTTGCAAAACGATCAAACCTCAAGGCATACTCAGTAACTGACAAACCTCCCTGAAGTAGCCTGATGAACTCCTGAGCCTTTGCCGCCCTGATGGCATCATTATAATATTTCTCGTTGAACAGAGTCTGAAACTCTTCCCAACTCAGGGCATTAACGTTTCTGGTCTGGGTAATAACTTCCCACCAAATCCGGGCATCATCCTGAAACATATAAGTGGCACAAGCCACCCTCTCATTACCAGTCACCCTCATGAAGTCCAGGATGGTGGTAATCATACTCATCCACTGCTCTACCTTGGCAGGATTTGCACTGCCTTCAAAAACTGGAGGTTGTTGCTTCCTGAACCTTTCATAGAGAGGCTCCCATTTATTACCAACCTCGGGCAGCTGCTCAGCTGCTGGCACCGACACAGGAGGTGCCTCTGATACACTGGCCACTGCAGGAGCTTGCTGTTGTCTTAGGAGGCGAAGTTCTTCTCCCTGTCTCAACAATGTAGCCTGCAGATCGCTAATTAACTGCTGCCAGTTTGCATGAGCTGGCTGTGGAATCTGTCCCTGGTCATTCTCTTGACCCTGATTATTATTATTATTCTGGCCTTGATCACTCTGGCCAGCTGATGTATCTGTCTGCCCTGGATTCATTCTAATCAACTTATACCTTGCTGAAACAATAGTCAATACGGCCAGTCAGGTAGTGATAACTAAACCTCTTGCCGCCTTACGGTCCAAGAACAAGCATATAATTATCATATTCCACAGTCATACGAATATACAAGTAGATACATGATTATAGAATTTAGCACTTAGCATGTATCACATAATAATTCACAATCAACAATACTAATAAGCATGTTCCAGCAATTTCAGTACTATTTAGCACACGGTTGCTGAAGATGCAATATTCAGGGCACAGGTTTAACATGGTGTCTCATGTATACAGGTAAAGCATTTATATTATATTTAAGCAGTTATACATATAACTACATAAATAGTTACCAAACCATGAGTCGAGCTTGTCTTCAGTGGTGAGTGTACATGCCCAGCTAGTCTACAGGAACCCTAACCTTGGTACGCTCTGATAGCAAGTTGTAACGCCCCGGTTACCCCAGGACAGTTACGGTGAACGATGAACCGTGAATTTAACTCGCTACGCGAGTTCTGTGGTTAAAACGTGCTACTAGGTGTTATTAATAGGGTAAGGTGGAAAACCAATCAAAAGGAAATGATATATTTTATTTAAAACATAAAACTGTTCATGGGCCCATAAAAACATTTACAAGTTATTTACAACTCAAAATGGTCATTATAGTTTGAAATTTACAACCCGCCGACCTAAGCGGCGAAAATAGGGTGAACCCCCTAGTCCCTCTGAGAACTCCTTGGCCGTGGTGGTCAAGCGGCCGCATATGTACACAACACCACCTAAGCTCTCCACTCAAGGTTGGGTGAGATTTTCTTTCCCTTTACCTGCACCACATAGCACCCATGAGCAAAAGCCCAGCAAGAAAACACAATAACGCATGAATATAGTATCAACAATGATCATAATAATCATTCAGGACTTTCAGTCCAAAATAGAGGAGTGACAATTGGAAAAGTCACTAAAGTGGGTTCCATTCCCATTATCCATGTGACGATAGGGTCACCTGGGCTTTACAAATAAGTGAACCTTTCACTAGCTTATCAAGATAGGTGCTCAATGAACTAGTCACCAATATGACCTACCGCATGACCATAGAGTCACAACCGTGGGATTCCGCTCCCTAGCCACGTGACAAGCAGTCACCTAGGCCTTTGGCCCTGGCTCTGAGTAACTAGTCCTAGACTAGTCAAGCGCTTATAATTTTCATCGACCTTAGGGTCGGTCCAACATTAATGCTCCTAGAGTCATTCAACGTTGATATCGATTAGATCTAATCTTTTATCGGCTCTGCGTTCAGGACGCTTATGCCGTTTCTGACTCTCAGGTCAGTAATACGCGACCAATGTCGACCCTGACTAGTCAGTGCCATACACAAGTAAGCAAGATTTGCTAAGCATTTAATATGCAACCAATGTCCACATTTAACAACCAACATGCCTCTACAATAACCATGCATGTCACATATAGGGTGCAGTTTTCTTACCTCTGATTCGAGCGAGAGTTAATATAAGAACGACCCTTGAGAACGATCAACCTTTAAGTTCCTTGGCGGTCACCTAGTCATAACCAAATATGGGACACCATCAATAAAATCAATAACAAAGGTTCTTGAACCGAGATTTAGTCTCCGGGACATCGAATCCCACTAATCTGGGTAGTAGGAATGATCCCGAGGCCTAAAACTGAGTTCCCATGATCAAAGCACCCAATTGGCCTCAAAACCACTCTTGAGCCGTAGCCCTAGAACCTTGAGTTGCGGCCCCCAGCCACACCAGGAGTAAGCACCGCGACGCCCACTACTCAGTGTCACGGCCCCCAGCACACACAAAACCTCACCTCCTGCTTCTTCAACCTTAGGCCGCGGCGCCCAAGAACAGGGCCGCGGCCCCCACCCGAGAACCTGCCATAACCTCGTTTTTCTCCATTTTAAACCTTCCAAAAACATACCTAAACACTTCCAAATCCAAAAATCAAAGTTCCCAAACATCCCAATGATCCAAAATCATCAAATCCCGAAGCTCAAATTAACCAAAAACTCATCGATACACAAAATCCAATTCAAAGCTTAGAAACTCTAAAAACTCAAAACTAAAAACTTAGATTACCTTTGCTTGGGTTGTTTCTCGTTAAATCCTTCAGACAAGAAGCTTCTAATCTTTCCTAGGATCGCTATGCCTCGATCCTCGTTTAATTCTGACTCTTTGAACTCAAGATTTCTTTGAAATTTCCACGAACGGTAAAAGACTAATGGAGAGAGAGAGAGAGAAGGGTGTTTTAACGTACGGTTTCTTTCTGACAAACTACTTCAGGCTTAAGTAACCTCAAATAAAACCTAATGCCCGGGGTCCCAAGAACACCCCCGGGGACATAATAGTCAAAACTCCCAGAATTTCCTCCTGATCTCAATAACTCCCAATTTATCATCAAATAATCATTCTCATTATCCAATATCCCAATAAATGACCCTGTTATGACAAAACCGCTAATTTACAATATAAGACTGTCTCATGTCGAATAGCTCGAATATATCCCCATAATAATAGGATCTCATCCATAAATCACAATATGCACCAAAATACACAAATATGCCCTCAAAGAGCCAAATTACCAAAATGCCCTAATAATTGAATGTGGACCCACATGCGTGCATTTAACATCATATTATAATATAATTCACATAAACATTCATATAATCATTTAATGGCATAATTAAACAATTATGGCCCTCGCGGCCTACTAATCCAGCCATTAAACCGCATTAGGGATTTCAGGGCATTACAGTTACTAACTAACGCTCCCACTACAATAGTCTTTTACAGATTTTGTGATATTCTTTGGTTTTATCATTGTTAATTAACAATAACTTGCTTACTTGATTTGCAGTCATTATTTCTAGTACAAGTTAACTAGAAAAATATAGTGATTATAATAATCATGCTTCATTAAAGTAGCATTTAGTAGATACAAACACTTTTGTAATCTTTTATGATTATTAAATTTTTTCACTAAATGATTTCATGGAAAATTTTCAATTTATTCACATAACCACTTGTGAATCCCAATTTTTAAGTCTTTGATGTTGTACAATCAAACATGTACAGAGTATAACAAGTGTTAAAATTATAGAAATAATAAAGACGATAATGATAACTCATTATTGATTTAATCTTATCTAATATGATTATATCCCATTTCTAAAATACTAATTTTGCTTAGCATTCTAATTGTATGTGACTTTGGTTTGAATTCCAAGTTCACATGCAAATAACTGGAATTCCAAATTCGAGTTTAGACTTCCTTTTGATCAGATCAAAAAAGTCTATAAGAGATTTTACTTTGAATGTTGCATGAAAATTTCTAGAAATTTTCATTGCATTCAACAAAAATAAACATATCTTAAATAAATGTCAATCAATAATTACTTACTATTTATTTTCGCTTTTAGCTTTGAACATTAAAATGTTCAACATACATCTCTGTGTATTAGCTAAACGATTATGTGATTTTTGAGCCTTTATTAGAGAAATGTCTTTTGGTTAACTTTAATTAATAGACTATATAAATAAGGAGAGAACCAATAAATGGTTCCAATAAAAGACTGTCTTTTATTTGTCTTATGTGTCTAATTAATTACAAGTCAATCTCAAAAAATTATTCACATATATGTTTCACTTAATTTTTGTTGGAATAATATGTCTTAATTATTAAATCTATGATTTGCACCATAATGAATATTTCATAATTATCATTTATACTCATTGATGAAATAAGTGGAACAAATATATATAAAAAATAACAACTGAATTTATTATTCAAAAGAAATATCAAACTTGTTCATTCATCAAATAAAGGAATCTAAAATATAGTTCCTAGAAAGAATTCTAGAACTAAGTTAAAGAAACAGACTTAATACAAAGTTTAAAATAAAAAAAAAAAACTAAATTCCATGCCAGTTATTTCTTGGTCTACCATTCTGCAATCCTTTTCTTGTTTCTCTTTCGCATTTCTTTCTTTTCTTGAATAATGCGTTCCTGAAAACAAGACAAAAATATGGTTTGTGGCATAAAAATTTGAATCAACTATTCAAATATATTAAAAAGAGATGAGCAAATCATATTTACCCTTTCTTCTTGTAAACTTCTCAAGTGATCAGAAGAATCTATTTTGATCCTTTCCCATATCTCGTATGTAGATCTAAGGTTCACATATCTAGATTTAATATCGTGAGGCATAGTCTTTAGTATGCAATGAGGAGCCAAATAATCAGATCTCATCCAATCCGCATATTTTCAATGATTATCATAATCAGATAAAGTTGATGGCTCATCTGGAGGCACATCAATGATTGCATCATACACTTTTAGTTTACTCAGAACTGTGTATGTTTCTGTACCAATCATTAAGATTGTTGAAATCTAAATGAAAAGTACTTAGGTAGCCGTCATAAGGATTCACTAGTTCTTTCACATTTTGAGGTTCTTGATCAGGATTAGGAGAATTAACCATTGTTACTGGAAATAAATAAAAAAATGTAATGAATTAAAACATTTAATAAATATCATATTTTATTTAGAAAAGTAAACATGGTGCATGAATGCAACATATAAAACACATAAAAAATTATATACTAATCCACGATAAATTAATTTGAAAATCAATGGACCGCCTTGGGGTAGGTCAGACTAATTCCAAATTAATTATGAGACAAATCTCAATATCAAAAGTGAAAACTTAAAAATGACTATTTCTCTTTTGACTTATGAACTACTACTAGTTTGGTCAATATGCACTAGTCGTGCTCGAAAGCCTAGATACACCTTTGGAGTGTAACCCATTATTTTCAATCAATGGCTTAACTCAAGATTATGCCTTAGGGTCAATCAAACTTGAAATACACCACTAACTATATTCTCATAAGAGAAGTCAACCTTGAGATAAAATAAACATATTCGAAAGTCTTTCCTTAGGAAGGCCGCAAATTGAGGCAACACGAGACCCTTCCTATGTCTATCGGTGTTCAACCAATAATGGAGACCATGAGACTTATTGTCATAACTCCCTCTCCAACTCACTATTTTGGAAAATTGTGTTTTTCACAAAATCAATATTTTTTAATTTAGTTGTAAAAATAAATTCAATTATTTTTACCAAATGATATTCTAATAATTACTAATCCAATCAAGCAAAACATAAAAATTGTGCCCTTAATTCTAATTTTAATTTTGCTTTAACTAAGAGAATATAATTTTTATTTTAATAAAACATTTTTTATTAAAATAATAAATTAAACAACTTTAATTTTGATTTACCATCTTAACTAATTAAGACTAAGTTTATTATTATATGAATTATCACATATAAACATATAATAAAATATAGGACGTTCCTAATAGCATGTTTCTACACAAATGTAATGCATGCTAATTGCATACTGTGTGGGTATATGAATGACATGTTATAATGTATGAAAAAATATTAAACATTTTAATCACATTCAAACATTTATAATAAGAAAATAAAAGCGGGTTGGTAACTTTTGGGTATTTCTAGAAAAATTACAACCCTTGCAAAAAATACATTAAAATGTAACCTAGACTATTTAAGGCCAGATGAAGAGCACTTTGATCTTGAACCTTGAGATGTAGTCTTGTTGAGCCAGTGTCACCCCTTTTCCATATCCATTTTGAATTATACAACTTTTTAATTATTTTAAACAAACTTTTCAAATAATTAAACTTTGAGTTTTAACACCCAAATAGTTTCTAAGACCCAATTTGAATTTGGGTAATTTAATTCAAAAATAAAATTAAACAATTTAATTTTAATAAATTAAAATTCAAAATAATTTTAATTTTGGATATTTTAATTATGGAAGATAACAATTAAAACAATTTTAATTAAGGAAAATAATCAATATTATTTCAATTAAAGAAATTTCCAAATTAAAACTTTTAATTCAATTTCAGATTTTTAATTAAATGAATAATTAAAACAATTATGGTAACAACACATTAGGGTTTGTAGGATACAAACCCTAGGTTTGTACCATTGAGGTGTGGCGGCAAGGTGTAAAGCGCTCTAATCTATTTCTCTATAAAACGTCTCAATACTCATAAATAATAGAAGAACACCACTTAACATATGAAATCCAGTGGGGCCTTGATAAAACATGCAACTTGGGCCCAATAGTTTAAAATAAAAGTAAGTGTACTTATGCAACGTTTAAAAATAAATAAAGTTTAAGTCTCACTGATAATTTTAAAAATTAAGGACCATAACATCATTCTTTAAAATCTGGCACTTAAGTTGATCGTTTATTCGTTCATAGGACACCCTTACGCCATACACAATCAAACTTCAGAACTCCCCACATCTCAGCGCGTGCCAAAGAGACCCTATTTATTACCTGAAAGGGGTAAAGTAAGAGGGGTGAGTTAAAAGCCCAGTAAGGAAGTGAAAACAAATACAACAACATATAAGGAAAACACAATAAGAGCTTATTCATTTCGTAAAGCTCATAACATATTGTAATTGTACGTCATAACCATACTTCATATCCATACATCATAATTAAACATCATAATCAAATGTCATCATCATTTTCTTTGTGATCATGACGCTACTATTTTCCATGCCACATCTTGAAGTAACAAGTAAAAGCATAAAACTGGAAAGACCTCATCTGTGAGGTAAACAAGAGGCTCTGGTCCTCGAATAACCTGGGTGCATTCGCCCTATGAGTTACGTCATATCCTTAGTAACTAGGGTTACGTCATATCCTTAGTAACCCCTTTGTTGTGTCGCGTTCAACACGCTATCAACCATTTTCCTTTTCATACAACATACAAACACATGAAATCCATTTCAAAACAACACAAAGGAGAACACATGGTGCACTCACATTCATTATAGCATTTCAAAATAGATTCCATACTTCATATCTCATGGTCCTTCATCATACATATCATATCATTATTCTCATAATAGACCAATCTTATCATTTCATAGCATAAACATAGAAATTCTATCTAACTTCCTTACCTCAAGTCCGAGCAAAGCAAAATGAGAAAAACTTCACAATGAGCCTATAATCATAATCAAACATCGCCTCATAGAATCACATGTCAATACTCTTGCCTAACACATATACCCCATGTGTGCATGGACCATGTACACAGGGTGCCAATTGCCCAATAATTCCAAACATATACATTTTTCACATAAAAGCACAAAAGAATAATGTCAATTCTATTTATCATCCCTTCATGGGAACAAAGGAAAAACTATATGTTTGAACAATAGGCATATATTTGAACGTAAAAATATATTTGCATGCGACATGCATATGTGAGAGCATTGTTAAAAAGTGACGTTTTAAAACGATAATTTCCTACATGCTTATTTCTTACTTTGTCAAATAAAATTTAGCAACATGATCTCTGCACCATTATTTGTTTCCTTAAGTCCTAAAGTTTGATTAAACCATTTAATTCATAATTTTTACTTTATAAAAATAATTCATTTAGCATTTTCCTAATTTCTCATAAAATAATAATTCCATTTATTATTTTAAATAGCATAGAAAATAACAACATTTGTAGTCATTTAGAAATACTTATAAAATTTATTGTTTCCTTTAGAAAATAAATTTTTTCTAAATTAATAAAAATTAAAAGATTAAGTGCGAGAAATTATAATTTAAAGTGTGGGAAAATATATTTTCTTTTATATTATTTAAGACTTAAATTATGTAAGTGTAAAACCCATTAATTTTAAACAAAATACTTATTTTAACTTATTAACATAAACTTTCAGCAACCTTTATTTTATTTTTTAAAAATATCATAAGTGAAATTAAGCCCAAACATTTTCTCATTTAAATAAAAAAAAAACAGCACTTAAATAATAATGTGAACATTCATGGTTACATATTAAAAATATTGTTTTTACATATACATAACTTAGGGTAATAGTTTATGCATTGTACTCACATTATTTATTTCATTCAAAAGACATTTCTTATTTTTAAATAAAAAGTTTCAGCAACTATTAGATCACTCAAAAATCTTAAACTTGGATTAAAACCACATTTTCTTCAAAAAATATTTTTAAAAAATTGCATGTATTAATTGAGTAAAAACACAATTTTAAATGTGAAATAAAACACTCTTTTATTTACATAAAATAAAAATATCATTAGAGGCATCAATGATGCATTTTTAAAACATTCTTTCACCAATATGCTCACAAAATAAATAAAAATAGCAAGCATTATTTCACCAAATCATGTTTAAAACATCATGTAGCATGTTTCTACCACTCATACACCCTAAGAGAGAAAACTATAAAACCATCTTGATAATTAAATCATTGGCATATTTCAAGATTAAACATACATAAGCATGCTACAAGGAAACCCTAGGCCCAAACCTATAACATACTTTCATTACTTATTGTTTCCAAAACCCAAGAAATTCCTAGCATGTTCCTAATATCACAATTGATCACAAGATAGAAAGATGATTAAAACTAACATGCAAAGAGATAAGAAATCCTAACATGTTCCTATTTTCAAAACAATGAACATATATACAAGCATATTGGTACCATGCATAAGAACCCTAGGTCCCCAAAATATAAGCACAACACATAAACAATCCTAGCATGCCTTAACCTATTAATACATCATAACTACATACCAATCTCATAAGCATGTTCATCAAATACATGGATTCAACAACAAGAGTCCAAATCATGTATCATGCTGAAAACACATAGAATCCTTTAGCAAATCTCAACATTCAAATCCACCATGCTTGCTTTTTAAAAAAAATAAAAAAAACTAAGCTTATACTCTTGTTGGCTGAAACCACCATAACATCACTCATCATGATCAACATGTTTTCATATCTCAATATCACATCTCTTTCACAACTTCATCAATCATTATCCCAAAAAATAGAAAGAAAGCATAACCATGATCGTTATCAAACCAACACACATGAAAGAATCCATTACATCTCTTGATTGTTGAATCAAGAATACACTAGCAAAAAGGAACCTTGAAACCTATAGGGATTTTCGACACCATTCAACAAAAGAAAGAAAAACCACAAAATATTTTTTAGATTCAAGAAGAAGAAGATTCATGACTAAGGATTTAAAACACCAATACATGAGCACATACCTAGGGGTTTTCGAAACCCTACCCTTCTTCTTTTCCTTCCTTCTTTCTTCCTTTCTCTCTTTCTCTCTCTAGCTCTCACGTTCACTCTCTCTCTTCCTCTCTCTATGGCCAACGGTCAAAGGAGCAAAACTGGCTCTCTTCTTTTCTCTCTTCCCTTTTTATCTAACTTAGAGAAAATAGACTAGCCTAGTGGGAAATGGGTAAGTTTCCTCTTTTCTAATTTCCATTAATTTTGTTCATTCCAATTTCTTAAATAAATGGATTTTCAATTAAATTAAAAGAAGAAAAATACTCCTCATTCCCAATTTGTCTAGCCATTATCAATTCACATCGTCAAATTGCCAAATAAAATAGGAAAACATATCCCCCCTTTCGCACTATGCCCACATGCCTATATCCTCTTATTTCCCTTTTTTCCCTATTTTTAATTCTTTTAATTAAATAAAAAGGAAAAAAATGTGCAAGAAATTTATTGCATGCACACCATGCAACCATGCACATGACAACACCCAATTGCTAAGGTGCATCACAACCTACCATGCACCTTGGTGCATTCAATCGAAACTTATTTTACTCACAAATTAAATTAATTAATAAATAAAACAATAACAATTAAATTCACACAATTTCTACCAAAAAATAAATAAAAATAATTTCTAACACTTATCAATTAATATAACACAAAGCACAAAATTAATAATAAAAAAAAAATTGGTGCGCAACACAAGGGTGTGGCTGGGAAGGCAGGAGTGCATGGCACTGCTGGGCAGGCAGGTGCGCACGACACAGCTGAGCAAGCAGGCGCGTAGGGGCGTGGGCCTGGGCAGAGCTGGCATGGCTGGGCAGGGGATCACGTTGGACGCAGGGTGGCACGACTGGGCAGGCAGGTGCACCAGGGTACGGAACTAGGCAGGCAGGTGCGCAAGGGCGCGGGCTAGCACAAGGGCATAGTTTAGGGCTCGGGCCATCTTGGAACTTCAGCCAGAATTTGAAAAGAAAAATTACAAAATTCCTAAGCCCCAAAATTGGCTTACATATTTCATCTATAAATTTTAAGAACAATTCCTAAACCCAAAAACACCATTATAAACAACCCTTAAGAATCTATCATCATGAATATAAACATCCATCCATTCAAACATATATCACATATATTATAAAAATGCACATAGTCCCACATAACAATTAATAATATGCATAGATTAATTACCTGGCTCTGATAACAATTGTTTGAAAAACAATCAGAGTGCGCAGCAAAAACATGTGTGGTGGGCCTAGTGTTTATTACACAAAAAATTTCCATCTCTCATATAAACAATTTATATGTTTAAGAAAAATATCCAGACAGAAACATTAATATACAATATTATTAATCATGCAACATATATATAAATATACACATATTTATATATATCATATACACATACACACAAATATTCAAGAACAAAAGTATTTACCTCTTGAAGCCTATCAAGTGTCCTTGAGTCTTTTTATATATATATCGATCTTCCTGTCCAACGCTTTGAGTACTCAAACCACGATCTTCCGGAGTGTTCTATACACCTCAAGATGTGTGTGGGCACATAGAGAACAAGGGTTTGTAATTTAGGAATCACAAGTATATCTCAACGAAAATATTTTTCCTTGTCTGACAAAAAATTCTTACTGACTTGTATATGTCTATATCTGTATTTTTCCTTCTTGTTATTCTATATCTGATAACGAAAAGATATTGATACAAGTATACATATCATTTCAAGTAATATATTGCATAAGCACGAGTATCGTCCAACAAAGACTGAATTACTAAGTACCAATATTTAATTCCTAATCTCTATTTGGCTAACGAAAATTTCTTGACAAGAGAAAACTAAAACATAAACATAAAATCTACGAAATAAAAACAATTAAAAACTATAAAATCTAAAAAAATAACAATGAATATAATTAATTAATGGATGAAAATTAGGGAATTTAATCTCGTTATCTTTCCACTCTCTATTTCATTAATGCAATATTCTCATAAAATTTTCTTCTGAATGAGATAGCAAGTTACAAAAGTATTTTATATTCGTGTTAAGATATATAAAATTTACCTATGTGTGAATTTTCTATATTTATATGATAAACTCAACATATAGGAAGTATTAGGCATAAGAACTTATAAGCTACATAAACCATATTGATACCTTTGTTCAATATCAAAATCCATGTCTAGTCAATTATAGCATGTTTGAATCTCGCCTTTCAAATTTTGAAAAAAATTCATATATATCATGTAATAAATGGCCAATAAATCACAATCATTAAGCATGAATTGAAAGATCTCAAATGAGAAGAACAAAAACATAACTTTGCACTAATTCATAAAAGAGTTTCAAGAGACTCGATTAAAAACTCTAAAACTAGATTTAGTTCATTTCATACTATTCAAATCCATGAAAGTAACAATCAACATAAACTAAAGATGAAAAGAAAATAAAGAAAAAAAATGAGGAAAAGAAAAACTCTAATTAATCCTAGGTTTCTCCAATAGTCTCCAGTCGTCTTCTCCTAGTTCCAATTCTGCATAATTAAGGTTAATTGCTGAAAATTGCATTAAAATACAAAACCCTACGATCTCCCCAAGTGAAATGGAAAAATTACCCTTCATTAAATAAATCTGCAGAAATCCTCGCTTTCCAATCACCTAGCACGGTCGCGCTACATGCTTCCAATCACCATTTTTGCCAGCTTTTCGTCTTTTTATTGATTTTGACCTCTTTTCCTTCCAAAGCGTCCTGAGTCCTTCAAAGTATAAAAACAAACCAAAACAAGCATAAAGTGGAACAAAATAACCCTAATTGACTACAAAAACTTCCTATAAAGACACACTAAAACGAGACTAAAAATCATGAATCAATATCATATATATAGAGATTATTGTATTACCTTATTATTCTTAATAATAATAATAGTAATATAATAATAATATCATAATGATGATAGGAATTGATTTAGGTAAATATCTAACTTACCAAATTTGAAAATATCTATTTTCAAATTATTAAATAATTAGATAAATAAAATAAAAAACACAAATACTATTAGGAACGAGTTTCCTAATACGCAGTGGAATGGTGGTGGGGTTGGCACAGTGTACAAAAAATAATTTGTAACATATTTATACTACCTTGAAATATGCGGATCCATTAATATACATACATTAATCATAAGCAAGTTAAGAATAGAAATCATACCTCTTGAAGCCTATGAAGTGTCTTTGCTATCTTTTCGTAATAAGAACGATTTTCCTATCCAAGATGCTTCTAGGTACTCACACCAAGATCTTCCATAGTGTTCTCTACAGCTCAAGAAGTGTGTGGGCACTTAGAGAATGAAAGATAGTTTATTTGTGATTCTACTTGATGTACTCAACACATGAGATAAAGAGAATAGGCCTGAGAATTGGTTCTTTATTTTTCAGGGAGAGAAAAGTATCGTTCTATTTTTCACAGAACGAATAGACTTAGTTGTCTGAGTTATCTGTATATTTTCTGATTAGTCATACTTAAAAGAAAATATTCAAATTTAAAAAATAAATCTGTAACCAACTTACAATTTAATTTTTTTTTAATTAAATAATTATTTTATTAATGAAAATATCCAAAAACTAATTTTTTGAATTATCCATTAATTAATTAAATAAAAATAAAAATCATATCCCTGAAAAAATAGCAGTACACGCCACACACAGTCCATGTATTGTGTGTGCACATGTATCACCCCTATTTTTAAGGATATTTGATTTTTCTATTTTTATTTAATTATTTATTCAAACTACTTTATCAGATAAAAATCCAATAACCTGATAACTAATTCAAACTTGATTTTAAATTTAAATTAAATATCTTTTTAACTAATTATCAAATATAATTAAATATTTGAATAAATATTAATCTTCTAAATTCAAATTCAATTTGAACTTATCAGATTATTATCTCTCACTCAAAAAAAGATATTTAATTAATTCTACCAATTAATTAAATCCAATATTTTTGAAAATAAATATTTAATTTATTATAATTAATTAATTATTTAATATAATTTCGAAAATTATACAATAGTTAAATATTAATTAATTTTGTTAATTACAACTAATTTGTAATTAATTAATTAACCACTATTATCATATAATTGCATATTTGGCCCGAAGAACAAATTTCTTCTTAAATATGCCTTTCAACTATTTTTCCCTTCATATCAACTCTTACCTTGAATAGTGTTGATAAAGCCGTTGTTGGGACCTATGGATCTATAATTCCAAGCTTCAATAAATTTGAGATTATTAATTAAACTCTTTAATTAAATAATCTTAATTTATTAATCTCATGATTATTCTACTATAAATATGAGACTGCACTATTGTAATTATAGACATTTCATTTACTGAGTACTTTATAATTATAAAGTGTCCATTGATATAATCATTGCATACAAATTGACCCTCTAATAATGGTTCATAATTAATCGGGAATAAATTACCGTTTTACCCCTTTAATTATCTCTTGTTTCCTTAAGTACCATTGACTTTACCAGTGAAGGTTAATTCATAACTAAATTATGAATTTGAGCTCAATAAACTTTCAGTCCTAAAAGTCAACCCTTAAGAGAACCATTATTCAACCTCTTGCGAGAAGGCATAGATTCCATATCTGTATACTATGTCCCCAACCATCTACATTAATGAGTTCCCAAAACAAAAGTTTCTAGCTTGATCATTCAGACAGACCCTAACAAGTGAATCAGAGAACTCATATAACATAAACAGGAGTTCATAGTAACTTCAGGATTAAGATCTATTTGTATATGATCATCAATTGATATATTTAATTAATACTTCAAAATGATATTTAACTAAGTATTAATAAATATATCTGGTCCAGTTCTATATATTCTCTAATATATAAAGCACCACCACTAAAGTGTCCTACCACACTAGTGATCCGGATCTAGATCACATGTATTCATAATACTAGTGGACCGTACTTGCAGTAATTAATCTAAAGATTCCATAACTTTATTTTACTGCGAACTATTCAAGTTCATTTATCTCAAACACAATCCTCCCATACCAATACGTGTTTGAGATCACATATATGAACTTAGGAATTTTTCTGATATTTACATAATATTATCACAGAATAATATAGTCCATAAAATATATGCATAACAAATTCAATTTATTTATTTATTTCATAAAACAATGTCTACTACATATGCTTTCAGTGCACAATTCTCAACAATCGCTCACTTTCCGTAAAGCAAATGAGGCATTTCTCTCATTCCCATGTTTCTTACATGCTCCTTAAAATATTTTATGGATAAAGTCTTTGTGAAAGGATTTGCAAGATTATGCTCTGAAGCTATCTTCATAACTGCAA
This sequence comes from Humulus lupulus, assembly GCF_963169125.1. NCBI lineage: Eukaryota > Viridiplantae > Streptophyta > Magnoliopsida > Rosales > Cannabaceae > Humulus > Humulus lupulus. The sequence goes on from NC_084799.1 coordinate 33,714,373, forward strand.
CATCTCCTCGATGACCTATCTCTCTAAGAAAGTGATTGTAATGCCCCAAAATCCCTAATAAGGTTTAGGACTCTGATTAGGAGGCCAGGAGGGCCATAATTGATTTATTATGTCATTAAATGATTATATGCATGTTTATGTGAATTATATTATGATATGATGATAAAGGCATGCATATGGGTCCATTTTTAATTATAAAGGCATTTTGGTAATTTGGCTCGTTGAGGGCGTGCTTGTGTATTTTCATGCATGAGGGTGAATTATAAATAATACCAAATTATATGTGGATTTGTTCGAGCCATTCAGCATGAGACGATCATGGAATGCAAGTTTTTGGTCTTGTCATAACGGAATTAGTTTCGGGGCTCGGGGTGAGTCTCGGGGTAATTTTGAGGATTAGAACATTACCGGGAATTAAAGGGTAATGAGATATGAATTATTGGTATTTGAGAATATTGAGAATAACGGGAATTGGAGGGTGATAATTACAATTAACGAAATAAGCGGGAAAGGACGGTTTTGCCCTTGGTGGTTGTTAAGGCTTTTATTTAGGCATGAGGGAATTTAGGTCTTTTCACCCTATGCTAAGGCTGTGGAAGTGAACCAAAACAAATCACCTCCTCTTCCTTCTCCCGTGCACCATTCCTCTCAATTCCTCTTTGAATTTTGGAGCTCTTTTTGAGGAACCAAGCCAAGGAACCAAGCTGTGAGGGTTTTGGGTTATGCTCTACCATTGAAGAGGATGCTAAGCTGAGATTGAGGTGAGTTTTTAGCCATAGAATCTCTTGTTCTTACTCTGTTTTCATTGGAGTTTCAGTTTGGTTTTCGAGTTGGAAAGTTGAGAATTTGATGGATGTTTTGGCAAGGGTTTCTTAGGTTGTGATGCCTAGGACATGTATAGATGGTTTTTGGGTTCATTTGGGACTTAAAATGAAGTTGGGAAGCTTTTGGTTCAGGTTGGAAATGGAGGAGTCGAAGGGGAAAGTTTCAGGGCACTTTATGGTTGGGTGTAGCGCTATAGCGCCCACATGGGGGCGCTACAACGCTACTCAGGAGGCTTTGGGTCTGAGTATAGCGTTGGGGCACTACCCTGTTCCATCATATTCCCGTTTTGGGTGTTTTTAAGGGTTTTGGCTTGGGGTTTCAATCCTTAAGGCTCGGGATCGAATCTACTCACCGTTTGGGTACAATTCAGGGTCCCGGGAGTGAGGTTTAGGTCAAGACCCTATTATTGTTGATTTCATTAATTGGAGGTTGTTTTTGGTTATGACTAGGTGATCGTTAAAGAATCAAAGTATCGATCGTTCTCAAGGGTCGTTTTTAAAGTATTTCTCGCTCGAACCAGAGGTAAGAAAACTGCACCCAGTATGTGATGCATGTGATGCACGAGAAACATGTGATTAGGGCATGCAATGAATGTTGAATATGAGATTGATCAGAGCTTGAGTCTCTGTGTTTGTGCATGATCATAATTATGCTAGCAATTGTTAAGTAAGCATGTTGAATGCCCTACATTTGGATATTTGACATATGATATATGCCTGGTAGCATTGCTTACTTGTACGTGGCACTGACTAACTAGTCAGAATTGGCAATGGTGTCAGTATTAACTATGAACCAATGACTCACTTGTCAATTTCGGCAGTAGTACTGAGCACTGGTCACCTGGTATTGACTAATAAGTCAAGGACTGTCTTAGCGTGTTTAATGCAGGCCGATAAAGATTAGATCTAATCGACATCTGCATTGAATGACTCAAATGAGCATTAATGCCAGACCGACCTAAAGTTTGATGAAAACTAAAAGTGCTTGTCTAGCCAAAGGCTAGTCATTTAGAGCCAGGGCCAGCAAGCCCCGGTGACTGTTTAGTCACATGGCTATGGGTGCCGAGCCCGGTAGTGATTACCCATCAGTCACTCATCTGTTTAAGTTAGTGACTTACCCATCAGTCACTCATTTGCTTAAGTTAGTGACTTACCCATCAATCATTCATTTGTTTAAGCTAGTGTGTAACGCCCCAACTCCAGGGACCGCTACAATGCACATTGCAAACAGTGCTAAACCCGCTAATCGAGTCATTTGGCCATAAACGTGTAACTAAGTATGATTAGCGATTTAGGGATTTAAAAATCTTGGTTATGATATAACGTTTCATTAGAACGTTTACTTTATACATTGGGATCCCAAAAATATGATTTAAAGGTCTATTACAAGAAAATATTTACATCAAGCCGTTCTAAGCGGCAAAACAGGATTTAACCCTAGTTCCTCTTTCAAACCTCGCCCAAGTATTGGTCGAGCAGCTGCATATGTACACATCATCACCTAAGCTCTCCAACTCAAGGATGGTCCAGCTTCCTTTTGCCTTTACCTGCACCACAAAGCACCCGTGAGCCGAAGCCCAGCAAGAAAACTCATATGCTCACAAACAGTCATATCATGATATCAAATCATATCTGGCATGCCTAGCAAACATAGCTCTATTCAGCATGCAAATGAGTTCAAACAATGCGGGGGTATCCAGGATAAGAAATCCTGCACTTCTGATTGGAGGACAATCAAGTCAATTCTAATCAGATAAGTGTCTCAACACTTGAGGTTCTGGTAAACCATGCTGAGTGACTGACAAGCACGTCACTGTGGAGCCGGTGCCCATAGCCATGCATATGATGATCAAAATGATCATACAGAGCTCATAGCTCTGATTAGATGAGTGAATATCACTTGAGGTTCTGGTAAACCATACTGAGTGACTGACAAGCAAGTCACTAATTCAAATGGAAGAGTGGCTGCTGGGTAAGCCACCAGCCTTCAACAGGTTCTGGTAAACCATACTGAGTGACTGACAAGCAAGTCACTAATTCAAATGGAAGAGTGTCTACTGGGTAAGCCACTAGCCTTCAAGCGCTTATAATATTCACCGAACTTGAGGTCGGTCCGGCATTAATGCTCTTTGAGTCATCCAATGCAAAAAGTCAATTATATCTAATCTTTGTTGGCTTGCGTTGAACACGCTAAGGCCGTCCTGACTTATGAGTCAGCTCCATGTGACTAGTGCCCAGTACCACTGCCAAGCCTGACTAATGAGTCACAACTTCACAGTTGATACTAACACCTTTGCCAATTCTGACTAATGAGTCAGCACCATGCACAAGTAAGCACTGCTACCAAACATATATCATATGTCAAACATCCAAAGATGGGGCATTCATCATGCTTACTTAACAGTTGCTAGCATAATAATGATCATGCACAAACACAGAGATCTCATATTCATCATTCATGGCATGCCCTATTCACATATTTCTCGTGCATCACATGCATCACACTTAATCATCCAGCATGCCTCAATAATAACCATATGCAAATGAGCATGATTGCTAAGAATTCGTTATGCTATCAATGTTTACATTCAGACATCCAACATGCATCCAGAATGACCATGCATGTCACACATGGGGTGCAGTTTTCTTACCTCTGGTCCGAGCGAGAACGATTGATCCTTTAATCCCTTAGCGGTCACCTAGTCATAACCAAATATAATCTCCAATTAATGAAAATAAAAAATGATAGGGTCTTGGTCTAAACCCCACTCTCGGGACCTCGAAACATGCCCACACGGTGAGTAGATTCGATCCCGGGCCTTAAGGATTGAAACCCCAAGCCAAAAACCCTTAAAAACACTTAAAACAGTGTTCTGAAGAAACAGGGTAGCGCTACAGCGCTGCCTTCCTAGCACCCCAGCGCTCTACTCAGAACCACAACCGCCTAACCTCCTCTGCAGGTAGCGCTGTAGCGCCCTACACTGGGCGCTGTAGCGCTACCTTCAGCCAGCTTCAGCCCAGAAATTTCCTCCTTCGATTCTACCATTTCCAACCCAAATCAAAAGCTTCCAAACATCAAATTCAGTCCCAAATGAACCTAAAAACCATCCTCACATGCCCCAAGCATCACAACCCAAATAACCCTAGCCAAAACACCCATTGAAACTCAACTTTCCAACTCAAAAACCAGCTGGAACTTAACTCAGAAAACAGAGTAAAAGCTATAGTTCTAGTGGCTAAAAACTCACCTCAATCTCAGCAACACACCCTCTTTAATGGTGGAGCATAACCCTAGCTTGGCAAAGCTTGGTTCCTTGGCTTAATTCCTCAAAAGAAGCTTGAAAATCCAAAGAGAAATGAAGGAGAAAACCTATCGGGAGAGAAGGAGAAGGATACTCTGTTTTTGCTTCTCTTCTACAGCCTTAATGGTTTATATAAATCCTTTAGGGGAAAAGACCTAAATTCCCTTAAGCCTAAAATAAAACCTTAACAGCCACCAAGGGAAAAACCGTCCTTTCGCACCTATTTCGTTAATCATAATTAACACTCTCCAATTCCCAATATTCTCAAACACCAATAATCCATATCCCATTACCCTTTAATTCCTGGTAATGCTCTAATCATTAAAACCACCCCGAGACTCACCCCGAGCCCCAAACTTAAACCCGTTATGACTAGACCGAACACTTGCATTTCATGATCGTCTCATGCCGAAAAGCTCGAACATATCTCCATAATGATGAGATCTCATTCACAAATCACAAAATGCACCCAAATTCACAATTATGCTCTAAACGACCCAAATTGCCAAAACAGTTTAATAAACACTTGTGGACCCACATGCATGTATATAACATTATATTATAATATAATTCACATAAACATGCATATAATCATTGAGTAGCATAATAAATCAATTATGGCCCTCCCGACCTCCTAATCAAGGTCCAAAACCTTATTAGGAAATTTGGGGCATTACATAGTGACTTACCCATCAGTCACTCATCTGATTAGAGCCATTGCCGGAAAGCCCAGGTGACTGTTTCGTCACATGGCTATGGGTACTGAGCCCCGTAGTGACTTGCTTGTCAGTCACTCATCTGTTCAGGGCAATAAGCTCTGTATGATTATAATGATCATCATTTGCATGGCTGTGGGTGCTGAGCCCCGTGGTGACTTGTTTGTCAGTCACTCATTATGGTTAATGGAGCCACTAGTGTTAAATCACTCATCTGATTAGGATTGACTTGATAGTCATCCAATTAGGAGGGCAGGATTTCTTATCCTAGATTCCCCAGAATTATCTGAATTTATTCGCATCCTTGAATAGAGCTATATTTGCTAGGCATGCCATGATTTGATGACATGATATGACTGTTCATGAGCATATTGAGTTTTCTTGCTGGGCTTCAGCTCACAGGTGCTATGTGGTGCAGGTAAAGGAAAAAGAAAGGCAGACCATCCTTGAGTTGGATAGCTTAGGTGACAATGTGTACATATGCGGCTGCTCGACCGCCACGGCCGAGGGTTGAAAGAGGAACTAGGGTTAAACCCTATTTTGCCGCTTGGATCGGCTGGTTGTAAATATTTTCCTGTAAATAACCTTTAAATTATATTTTTGGGATCCCAATGTATACAGTAAACGTTTTAGTGAAACATTATATCTTATCCAAAAAATTTAATCATAAACCGCTAATCATACTTAGTTACACGATTATGGCCAATTGACTCGGTTAGCGAGTTTAGCACTATTCAAAATGCACATTGTAACGGTCCCTGGAGTTTAGGGCGTTATAGTGATACTTCCTCTTGATGTGCTTTCCCCTCTTGTGACTCTGTGGATCCTTTGAGTTAGCTACTGCCCCGCTGTTGTCATAGTATAGGGCTAGTGGGTTATCCACATCTGGTACAACTTCCAGATTGGAATAGAACTTTTGGAGCCACACAGCCTCCTTAGCTGCTTCACAAGCCGCTATATACTCGGCTTCCATGGTGGAGTCTGCAATGCTGGTTTGTTTAATACTTCGCCAGACTACCGCTCCCCCTCCAAGAGTAAACACTGATCCAGAAGTCGATTTCCGACTATCTCTGTCTGATTGAAAATCAGAATCAGCGTAACCAGTGGGGTTCAAGTCTCCACCTGAATATACAAGCATATAATCTCTAGTATTTCTAAGTTACTTGAGAATATTCTTCACTGCAGTCCAATGACTCAATCTAGGATTGGATTGATAACGATTGACTATCCCTACTGCATAACAAATATCTGGTCTTGTACACAACATAGCGTACATTAGACTGCCTATCGCTGAGACATAGGGATACTGTCTCATGTCTTCCTCTTCCTGAGGTGTTTTGGGACACTGCTCCTTGGAAAGGAATACTCCAGATTGGGTTGGCATATCACCCTTTTTGGAGTTTTGCATATTAAAGCGTTCTAGCACCTTATCAATATAAGTTACTTGAGACAGTGCCAAAGTTTTGTCCTATCTATCTCTAAGAATCTTAATGCCCATAACATATTTGGCTTCTCCCAAATCTTTCATTTGGAATTTTTCAGCTAACTAGTTCTTTACCTTTGATAATGATGTTACGTCATTCTCAATCAGTAATATATCATCAATGTAAAGAATGAGGAATACTACTATACCATCTTTGATCTGTTTATAGACACAAGGTTCGTCACCGTTTTGTTCAAAACCAAACGTTTTAATTGTGTCATCAAATCTAAGATTCTAAGATCTAGAAGCTTGTTTGAGTCCATAAATAGACCTAAGAAGCTTGCAAACCTTTTGCTCTTGACCTTTTAATTAGAACCCTTCTAGTTGAGACATGTAAATGGTTTCGTCAAGGTAGCCATTCAGAAAAGTTGTTTTAACATCCATTTTCCAAATCTCATAATTCATGCATGTAGCTATGGACAAGAGTATACGAGTGGATTTTAGCATGGATACAGGAGAAAAGGTTTCTTCATAGTCAACCCCTTCTTTCTGTGTGTAACCTTTGGCTACGAGCCTTGCTTTGAAAGTCTCTACTTTCCCATCTACTCCTCTTTTTTATTCTTGAATATCCACTTGCAACCAATGGGTTTGATATTCTCAGGTGGATCTTCAAGAACCCAGACAGAATTGGAATACATCGATTCTATTTCTTGGTACATGGCTTCTTGCCATTTGTCCTTGTCAGAATCATTCATTGCATCTTTAAATGTCAATAGATCGTCTTTGTTTGTGTCAGACACAAGCATTTGAACTTTGTGTTCATAGCGTGTGGGTTGCTTACGAACCCTCCCACTATGACGAAGTTCTCTACTATTCTGACTAGAACTAGCAGTTTCCTCTTGTCGTTTTTCATTGGTTATTGCTGGTGGCTTTGCAACTTCATTCGAGACCATCTCCTCCAGAACAACCTTACTGCGAGGTTTGTAGTTATTAACATAGTCATGTTCAAGAAAAGTTGCATTTGTCGATACAAATGTTTTATTTTCTTTTGGACTATAGAAAATTCCACCTCTAGTCTCTTTGGAATATCCTACAAACATGCACACTTCAGAGTGTGATTCCAACTTCGCGGTCTTTCCTTTAAGCATGTGTGCAGGACACCCCCAAATTCGAAAATGGTGTAAGCTAGGTTTACAACCATTCCATAATTCTATGGGTGTCTTTTGGATAGACTTAGATGGAACAACATTCAATATGTATAGAACACATTGAATCGCATAGCCCCAGAATGACAGTGGTAATGATGAGAAACTCATCATTGATCTAACCATATCTAATAACGTTCTGTTCCATCTTTCTAAAACACCATTTTGTCGTGGCGTTCCAGGTGCTGTGAGTTGGGATTGAATGCCACGCTCACGCAAATGGTCCTCAAATTAAAAATCCAAGTACTCTCCTCCTCGATCAGATCGAAGAGCTTTTCATGATTTACCTAATTGCTTTTCAGCCTCTGCTTGAAATTCTTTGAACTTTCCAAAATTTTCAGATTTTCTTTGCATTAAGTATAGGTAACCATATCTTGAATAATCGTCAATGAAAGTGACGAAGTATTCATAACCTCCTCTTGATTGTACATTAAGTGGACCGCAAATATCCGTATGTACTAGCTGAAGTGGTTCTGTGGCTCTTGAACCTTTAGTAGAGAAAGATCTCTTGGTCATTTTGCCTTCTAGACAGGATTCACAAACAGGGAGAGATCCAATAGATAGTTCTCTTAAAGGACCATCCTTTACAAGCCTATTTATTCTGTCTAGACCAATATGGCCTAATCTCAAGTGCCACAGATATGTTTCACTATCAGAATCAGTCTTTTGTCGTTCAATAGATCTAGGATTCGATGTTTTAAATAATTCAGAATTATAAACAGATTTATCATTCATTATAAGTATGTAAATTTTGTTTATCCCAAAGCATTTGCATAACAAGTAAATAGATAATTTCTTTAAATAATAACTACTTTATTAATAAAAAAATATTGTTATGCAAAAAATAGAAATAAGTTTCCAAACATTAATAATCAAAATTACTAATAATAAACTAAATTTCTAGACTGTAGTTTTCTTTGTTTAAAGAAATCTAAAATTTCTAAAACAAAATAAAGAAATTTAAATTGTTCAACTAACAATAAAATTACTAAATAAAACTACTCTCCAACTCCTCTAGCTCTTTACTTGCTATCAAAATCCTCATCAGTCTCTTCCTCCTTTTCAGGGTTCTAATTCTGCAAAAGGAAAAACAAAAGAAAAGTAGATTAGTGGCATATATTTTTTTAATCTACTATCCAAAAATTTGAATATGATATTCATAGTATTTGAATCTACTATTCAAAGTTGAAAAATATATGTAAATCTTATTTACCTTTATCGTTTGATATAAACGATGACACTCAGCAAAGACTTCCTCTGTCATTGCTCGCCACATCTCATGTGCTGAGTCATAGTGTATATATTTTTCCTTTGTTTCGTCAGGCATGGTTGAAAGCATACAATAACGTGTCAACCGATCGGATTTCATCTAATTTGCATATTTTTCTTCTGCTTCATAGCTAGTAGCCAAAGGTGGTTCCGTTGGAGGTTTGTTACAGACGCTTGACATCATCTTTTTATAAGAAAAAATGGTCAACATGCCTCGAAACTAGTGTTGCATGTTTTTAGGTTCAAAAACCAAGGATTTGAGAAAGGCATCGGTGTGTAATTCACCAATAGACATATTTGTTGGGAATAAATAAATAAACTAAATGAATTTATGCATATAATAAATATCAGTCATTTTCGAAATAGTAAACGTGATGCATGAATGCAACAATTAAAGAACACATAAAAAGTAATTACTAATTCCACGATTAATTAATTTGAACATTAATGGACCAGCCTTAGGGTAGGTCAGACTAATTCCAAATTAATTTTGAGACAAGTTCTCAAATTTATAAATAAAAACTTAAATCAATATTTCTCTTTTGACATATAAACAACCACTTTTTTGGTCAAGAATACACTAGTCCGCTCGAAAGCCTAATGTACCTTGTGAGTGTAACCCATTATTTTAGATCAATGACTTAACTCAAGAGTGTGCTTTAGGGTCAGTCAAACTTGAAATACATCATTAAATCCTATTCTTGAAAAAGAAGTTTGTCTTGAGAATAACACAGTCAGAAGCCTTCCTTAGGGGGACACAAGCAATGGTGCCGCGAGGCCCTCTCCATGCTACCTCGGTGCTAACTAATAATGGAGACCATGGGACTTATTGTCATAACTTCCTCTCCTACTCACTATTTTAGAATATGTGTTTTCTCAAAACATCCTATGCTTTTTAATTGGTTGTAAAAATAAAGTGATCTATTTTTACCAAATGATATTCTAATAATTACTAATCAAATTAAGCAAAATTAAATTTATAGAACTATGCCCTAATTAATTCAATTTTAATTTGTTATAATTACTAAGAATATCATTAATAATTTAATAATTTTTTTTATTAAATACTAGAAATTAAACAACTTTTAAAATCTATTTCTTCTTTTGAACTAGTTAAAAACTAGATTTATTATTATATGGTCCAACATATAATCACATAGGACAATCCTAAGGCATGTTTCTACTCATATGAGATGCATGCACAATTTTAAATACTGTGTGGGTTATATGTATGACATGTCAAAAATGCATGATAAAGTATTAAACAATTTAATCACATTCAAACATTAAATAAATAAATGAGGGCCGGGTGTCTTGGGTATTTCTAGAAAAATTACAACACTTGCAAAATTAAACACAAAAATGTAAGAAACTAAATAAGACTTAAAGAAATCTCTATCTTTAACTTTGGGCCTTCACAAGTAGTATTAATCCACTAAGCCACTTATCCATTTAATTTTGAATTAAAATAACTTTTAATTACCTTAAACAAATTTTAAGAATAATTAACTTGGGCTTTAATGCTCGATAAGTTATTAGGCCCAGTTTTGAATTTGGGCTCACACAATTAATTCAAAATAAAACAATTTTAATTATGGGCTAAAATTAATTAAGCCCATAATTTAAATGGATAATTTTAGATGCAAGCCCTAGGGTATAGAAACCCTAGGGGTGGCTGCATACGGTGGCTCGGCATGGGGCATGACAGCAGCTAGGAGGTGCGGCTAGGGCGCACGGGATGCTGCTAGTACCACAACATGGGCGTGCGGGGCTGGCAGGCGCAGGGGCGTGTGTGCGCGCGGCTGGCGTAGGCGCAGGGGCGCGCTGGGCTGGCAGCAACGCAGGGGCTGGGCACAGTGCACAGGGGCTCGGGCTTCATGGCACAAAACCCGGGACTCGGGCCTTACAGAATTTTTTTCAAATAATTTAACGCAGAAACTTAAATTACAAAAAATTCCTATGCCCCAAAATGGCTTACATTTTTCATCTGGAATTTTAATAACAATTCCTAAGCCCAAAACACCATATAATTAACGACCATTAAGAATAAGCTATAATCATACATACATCCATCCATTCACATATATTACAATAACATAAGAATGCATAATATGCCCAAACAGTAATTAATGTATGCAGAGATTAAAGACCGCTCTGGTACCAATTGTTAGGAACAAGTTTTCTAATACGCATCGGAATGGTGGTGGGGTTGGCCCAGTGTACAAAAAAAAATTGTAACATATTTAAACTACCTTTAAATATGCGGATCCATTAATATACATACATTAATCATAAGCAAGTTAAGAATAGAAAGCATACCACTTGAAGCCTATCAAGTGTCCTTGTTATCTTTTCGTAATAAGAACGATCTTCCTATCCAAGCTGCTTCCAAGTACTCACACCAAGATCTTCCACATCATTCTCTACACCTCAAGAAGTGTGTGGGCACTTAGAGAATGAATGATAGTTTATTTGTGATTCTACTTGATGTACTCAACACATGAGATCAAGAGAATAGGCCTGAGAATTGATTCTTTATTTTTCAGAGAGAGAAAAGTATCGTTCTATTTTTCACAGAACGAATAGACTTAGTTGTCTGAGTTCTCTGTATATTTTCTGATTAGTCATACTTAAAAGAAAATATTCAAATTTAAAAATTAAATCTATAACCAACTTACAATTTAATTTTTTAATTAATTAATTATTTTATTAATGAAAATATCCAAAAACTAATTTTTTGAATTATCGATTAATTAATTAAATAAATAAAAATAAAAACCATATCCCTGAATAAAAAGCAATACATGCCACACACAGTCCATGGACTGTGTGTGCACGTGTACCACCCCTATTTTTAGGGATATTTAATTTTTCTATTTTATTTAATTATTTATTCAAACTACTTTGTCAGATAAAGTCCAACAACCTGATAACTAATTCAAATTTGAATTAAATATCTTTTTAACTAATTATCAAATATAATTAATTATTTGAATAAATATTAATCTTCTAAATTCAAATCTAATTTGAACTTATCAGATTATTATCTCCCACTCAAATAAAGATATTTAATTAATTCTACCAATTACTTAAATCCAATATTTTTTAAAATAAATATTTAATTTATTATAATTTTGAAAATTATAATTAATTAATTATTTAATTAAATTTCAAAATTAATTTAATTATTTAATATAAATTAAAAAATTATACAATGATTAAATATTAATTAATTTTGTTAATTACACCTAATTTTTAATTAATTAATTGTAACGCCCTAATTTCTCATAGATTACCGAGAACACAACATTTGGTAGTAATTGTAAATATTGCTCTTTTATTAAAAACTTAAAAATGAATACATGGATCCATGGTTTTATAAAAATAAAATACTTGTCCGTAACATAAAAATGAGCAACATTTAAATAAAACAAACTTTAAAATACACTTTTAAAAAAAATAAAATAAATAATTTGGCCCGCTTGATCTTGCTCGACTATATGGTCCCCAACGAATACATCACGAAGCTCCTAGGTCCCACTCGCCACCGGCCTTTCTATCCTTAATTTCCTAAAATAACATCATAAGGAGTGAGCTTCTAAGCCCAGTAAGGAAAATACAAACAAGGGTTAGTCATATAATCAAACATAACATATATTCACCAAAGTCATACAAACACAACATCTAGATCATATCATATCTTAAGTCATAATTCTAAATCATAATCTAAGCCATAAATCATAAATCATACTCTAAGTCATAAGTCATAGATCATAAAACATAGGTCATGAATCATAACTATAGGTCATATATCATAATCATAACTAAAAATAACAAATCAGATATAATAAAAAGATAAGTGATTATACAGGGGTGGCAATTAAGCCCCGGACAAAAGTCCGTCATACACCGGACATAGGTCCGTCATAAAGTTTTGGCAACTGAGTCTACTAGACATGGTCCGTCATACATCATTGGACACCTTAGGTCCAGACACACTTACCCCTTTATTGTACTTGAAATGTTAGGTCATACAAACATAAACTATATCATACATTACATAAACTAGATCATAATACTAAACTATCTAATTTTCCTTACCAACACCGGGATAATTGAGAACAAATGCGGAACTTGGAACACTCCTAAAACCAGCATTAAAATAGTGAGTATTTCTAAAGGATAGAGATGAAAGGAATAGAACTAAATCACCAAGAGGAAACTTACCGAAAAGACACCTTAAGTTCAAAGAACTTAAAATCCTAACCACAAAACCATAACAAAAGTTAGAACCTGAATGAAAACTAAAGAAACTAAGGAATCAAACAGAATGAAACTTAAGAATAAGGGTACCTCAGTTGACCTTATGAATTAGTCTAACTCCAATACTGAAACACTCTAACCTCACTTCCCAAAGTGTTTTATAAAGCTTAAGAATATTGAAAAGCTTTTTCCCAACCCAAGTGTTTATCACTCTTATGGTCTCACTAGCACCTTTGAGTCTGATCACAGCTGAAGAGTAAGTGAAAGGGCTGGGTCCTAAGTCCTATTTATAGAGTTCTAGGAATACAAATATTATTTTTGGCTTGAATAAAAATAATGAATTTTATTGAAGATGTTTGGATATTCATCAATCAGAGGCTGAGGACTCGGTCAAAACTATCAGAGGTTGGTCTAAGGAGTCAAAGTTGGTTTTTTTTTAAAAAAAAAAAAATAGAATCCTAACTTCTAACTTCCTAAATCTCGTAACTCTAACATCACATATAGTAAAATTAACATAACTGGAGATTTAGAACTTTGATTTATACTATCTTTATACTGTTAGAAAGATAATTCAATTATCTACAACTTTCTAGAAATACTATTTTTCGAAATTCATAAGATAACTAGGTCAAAAATAGGTCAGAAGTTACAGTACCCTAAAGTTACGAGAAAATCTATTTAATAATCTAAATAACAACCTAATCCACAATTAAATAAAATCGTGACAAATGTCATGCTCCTAACAGATTCTGGTGAAGACTAAGTCTTATATTTCCCTTATTTTATCATTAAAATAATAATTCCTTAATAATCATGCATATGACAAGTGTCATAATCCTATTGGCTCTATCTAAACCTTAGGAAACCATGCTCATGACAAGTGTCATATTCTTATTGGCTCTATCTAAACTTTAGGTTATAATAATTATCATATTAATAACCAGCAATATTAATCAAACCTTATGTTATAATTAATATTCTTAAACTATAGGTTAAACTTATAAAATCCATAACTATTGCTAGGAGTTTCCAACTAAGTCCCGGTTTGAACCAAAATCCACGGAATCTAAAATACTACAACTACTACTATCTAGCTAACTAAGTAAAATTCTGGGATGCTACATTAATTAATCACTATTATCATATAATTGCATATTTGGCCCGAAGAACAAATTTCTTCTTAAATATGTCTTTCAACTATTTTTCCCTTCATATCAACTCTTACCTTGAATAGTGTTGATTGAGCGGTTGTGGGGACCTATGGACATATAATTCCAAGCTCCAATAAATTTAAGATTATTAATTAAACTCTTTAATTAAATAATCTTAATTTATTAATCTCGTGATTATTTCACTAGAAACATGAGACTGCACTCTTGTAATTATAGACATTTCATTTACTGAGTACTTTATAATTATAAAGCGTCCATTGATATAATCATTGCATACAAATTGACCCTCTAATAATGGTTCATAATTAATCGGGAATAAAATTACCGTTTTACCCTTTGATTATCTCTTGTTTCCTTAAGTAACCATTGACTTTACTAGTGAAGGTTAATTCATAACTAAATTATGAATTTGAGCTCAATAACCTTTTAGTCCCAAAAGTCAACCCTTAAGAGAACCGGTATTCAATCTCTTGCGAGAAGGCATAGATTCCATATCTGTATACTATGTCACCAGCCATCTACATTAATGAGTTCCTAAAACAAAAGTTTCTAGCTTGATCATTCTGACAGACCTTAACGAGTGAATCAAAGAACTCATATAACATAAATAGGAGTTCATAGTAACTTCAGGATTAAGATCTATTTGTATATGATCATCAGTTGATATATTTAATTAATACTTTGAAACGGTATTTAACTAAGTATTAATAAACATATCTGGTCCAGTTCTATATATTCTCTAATATATAAAGCACCACCACTAAAGTGTCCTACCACACTAGTGATCCGGATCTAGATCACATGTATTCATAATACTAGTGGACCGTACTTGCAGTAATTAATCTAAAGATTCCATAACTTTATTTTACTGCAAACTATTCAAGTTCATTTATCTCAAACACAATCCTCCCCTACCAATACGTATTTGAGATCACATATATGAACTTAGGAATTTTTCTGATATTTACATAATATTATCACAGAATAATATAGTCCATAAAATATATGCATAACAAATTCAATTTATTTATTTATTTCATAAAACAATGCCTACTACATATGATTTTAGGGCACAATTCCCAACAGATACATTATTTGTGCACTGCTACACGCATGGCACAGCCAGTCCCTAGACTGTCATGCGTGAACAGTAGTATTCCCTTTTGAGGGATATTGCATTTTTCTTTTATTTATTTATTTAACTAAAATCAATCTGTCCACAAAATATGGTATTATCTTTTTATGGAAAAGATTATAACCATCTTTCAAAATTTCAATTTTAAATTTCAAAATTCAAAATTCAAAATTCAAATTGATGATCATCATTATCATCATCTTTTAAAATTCAATAAATCAAAAACCATTTTTAACGCATGAATAAAAGGATCAGATGACATATATAAGAGTTCATAGTAACCTTAAGATTAAGATCATCCCGTATATGATCATTGTTTGATTAATACTATGAAACAATATTTAAACAAGTATTAACAAATCACATGTGGTCCAGTTCTATATATCACTATATATAAAGTACCTTCACTAAAGTGTCCTACTACACTAGTGACCCGGATCTATGTCACTTGTATTCATAATACTAGCGAACCGTACTAGCAATAATTAATCTAAAGATTCCATAACTTTATTTTACTGCGAACTGTTTCAAGTTTATTATCTGAATCTCGATCCTCTCATACCAATATGAGATTAAGACCACATAGATAAACTTTCAAATTTTCTGATATTTACTTAATATTATCAACATAATATTGGACATATTCTATATATACATAATAATTCAATTCAATTATTTATTTTATTTAAAACATTTGTCAACTGCAATTGCTTTAATGGCACTATTCCCAACAAGTGAATCAAAAGTTACAAATAAATTTACTTTGCATATAGGATCATCTCTAACTCTCCAAGGAGAGTTAGCCTATTATGCTCATTATTCTCACAACAATCTAAAGAGAATATATGAGAAGAAAAAGTGAGACAAAAATTTGTTATAGTTTTTCTACTCTAAAAATTACATTTCAAACTAAGAAAATAAGCCCATATTTATAGAGTCTCAAAAGGGGTTAAAATGCAAAAACAAAAGATCATATTAATAATAAAAATCTGATTATTAAAACCATTAGTATGATTATTTATATTATTATTCTTATTGTTATCATTGTTATTTTTGGTGTTCTCTTTATGCAGGTACACGACGTGGGAGGCTTGGAGCTGCAAATGGCTCGCACTCAGACCGAGGCGCACACAAAAGCAGCTCCAACAACTGGCGCGTCAGGGTGGCATGTGACAGGTGGCAAGGACGACTGGCAGGCAGTAGCCAATTACAGAGTGCCATTTTGCACGATGGAGCTGAGGGAGAAAGGCGCCACGGAAGCGGGTCAGGGGGACAAACCGTGTAATGCCCTGGATAACCAAGACCGTTACACTGTGTATTTGAAATAGTGCAAGACTTGCTAATCAAGTCATTTGAATAAAAATGTGAGCCTAAAGTCATAATCAGGTTAGGGCCAAAAGATTTTGGTCATAAACAAATGAGTTTCATTAAAATAAATGTTTAGCACATGGGATACCAAAAAACAGGGTTTAAAGGACAAATTTACAAACTTCCAAAACAATTATATTCAATCAAAAGCCATTCTAATGGCAAAATACACGTTTTTGGTTTCTGTCCCTGTACCATCCCTCGGCTGTGGCAGACGAGCAACTAACAATGTACACCTCACCCCCAGAGCTCTCCAACTCATGGTTGATCTACCTTACCCTTTCCTTTACCTGCACCACGTAGCACCCGTGAGCCAAGCCCCAACAAGAAAACCATCAAAGCATAACATAATCAAATAATTCACAAGACAAGTAATCAAATATTCAACGAGCCATGGTATCAAACTAACAACAATAACCATTTATATTCAACATTTTATCTCATTCAATACACAAAACTTAGGGTCAACCCCCTTAGGCCGCACCCTCTATTTAACCCACTGACTCCGGCTCGCTTAGGTCGAGTTCTGTAACGCCCTGGTTACTCCAGGACCGTTACTGTGAACTTTGAACCGTGCTTAACTCGCTAATCGAGTTATTTGGTTATAAACGTGCTTCTAAGTGTTATTAATAGGTTAAGGTGGAAAAATGATCAAAAGGAAAGGATATATTTTATTTAAAGCATAAAACTGTTCATGGGCCCATCAAAACATTTACAAGTTATTTACTATACAAAATGGTCATTACAGTATAAAATTTACAACCCGCCGACCTAAGAGGCAAAAATAGGGCAAACCCCCTAGTTCCTCTGAGAACTCCTTGGCCATGGTGGTCAAGCAGCAGCATATGTACACATCACCACCTAAGCTTTCCACTCAAGGCTGGGTGAGCTTTTCTTTCCCTTTACCTGCACCACATAGCACCCATGAGCCAAAGCCCAGCAAGAAAACTCAATACTGCATATAAATATTATCAAATGATCATCATTATAATCATACAGAGCTTATAGCCCTAGACAGATGAGTGATTTAACACTTGAGGTCTGGTAAACGATAATGAGTGACTGACGAGCAAGTCACTACGAGGCTCGACACCCACACCCATGAGACTAAACAATCACTGGGGCTCTCTGGCCCTGGCTCTAATCAAATGAGTGACTGATGGGTAGTCACTACGGGCTCGGCACCCACAGTCATGTGACTAAATAGTCACCTGGGCTCAGCACCCATAGCCATGTGACTAAGCAGTCACTAGGGCTCTCTGGCCCTGGCTCTAAGTGACTAGCCTTAGGCTAGACAAGTGCTTTTAGTTTTCATCGAATTTGAGTTCGGTCCGGCATTAATGCTCATTTGAGTCATTCAATGCAGATGTCGATTAGATCTAATCTTTATTGGCTTGCATTAAACACACTAAGACCATTCTTGACTCATTAGTCAATACCATGTGTCCAATGCTCAGTACTACTGCCGAACTTGATTAATGAGACACAGCTTCACAGTTAATACTAACACCATTTCCAATTCTGACTATTCAGTCAGTGCCATGCACAAATGAGCAAGATTTGCTAAGCATTTGATATGCAATCAACATCCACATTTAAATATTCAACATGCCTCAAGAATAACCATGCATGTCACACATGGGGTGCAATTTTCTTACCTCTGGTTCGAGCGAGAATTAATAAAAGAACGACCATTGAGAACGATAAACCTTTTAGTTCCTTGACGGTTACCTGGTCATAACCAATTATGGGATTCCATCAATAAAATGAATAATAAAAGGTTCTTGGACCAAGACCTAGCCTCCGAGACATCGAATCCTACTAAACTGGGTAGTAGGAACGATCCCGAGGCCTAAGGTTTAAGTTCCCATGATCAAAACACTACTTTGCCCACAATTTCCCTCAAGCGCCGCGGCCCGCCTCCCCAAGTGCTGCGACCGTCAGCCAAAACAGAGGTGCTAGCCTCAAGCACCTGCCCCAAGCGCCACGGCCCGCCTCCCTAAGCGATGTGGCCCTCAGGCCCTTCAACACCACCCTTCCTCTTCAATAAGCTTGGGCCGCGGCACTCTAGAATAGAGCCGCGACCCCACCTGAAACTCAGCCAAAAACCCTTGTTTTTCCCTTTCAAACCCATCTCAAAACCTTATTAAAACACTCCTAGTATCACAAAGCAAGGCCACCAATTATTACCACAACTTATCCACCATATAACCATCAAAACCTAAGCCTTACACCAATCAAAACTTCATCAAATTCCCCATTTCAATGATCAAAACTCCAAACCTTAAAACCATCACAAAAACAGAGCAATATACTATAAAATGAAACTAGAATCTTACCTTATCCTTGAATCAAATCATCTTCAATGGATGAACTAAAGTTCTAAGCTCCAAACCTTGATTCCCTAGCTTAGTTCTTCAAATAGGGTTCCAAAAATTCCAAAGGATGAAGGAGGAGGATGGTGATCGAGAGAAGGTGAGAGAAGGCTCTGATTTTTTTGTTTCAGTTTCTACATCTTGAATGGTTGATATATATCTTATGGGTGAAAAGACTATTTTGCCCCTAGGTCATTTAAAGTCTTCTAAAGGCTCCCAAGGGTAAATCTGTCCTTTCCCGCCTATTTCATTAATCATACTTAACACCCTCCAATTCCCATTATTCTCAATATTATCAAATACCAATATTTCATATCTCGTTACCCTTTGATTCCCGGCAATGCCCTAATCACCAAATTATCCTGAGACTCACTCCAAGCCTTGAACTTAATCCCGTTATGACCAAATTGCTAATTTGTTACTCAAAGATCGTCTCATGCCGAATGGCTCGAACAAATCCACATTATGATGTGGCATCAACAATAATTCACCAACATGCATGAAAATACACAATTATGCCCTCAACGGGCCAAATTACCATAATGCCCCTATAATGAAATGTGGACCCACATGCATGCATTTAACATCATATTATAATATAATTCACATAAACATGCATATAATAGTTTAATGGCATAATAAAACAGTTATGGCCCTCCCGGCCTACTAATCCAACCATTAAACCACATTAAGGATTTTGGGGCATTACAACTATCCCCTCCTTACAGAAATTTCATCCTCGAAATTTACCTGAACAACTCGGGATACTGATTCTGCATATCTGACTCTATCTCCCAGGTCGCTTCCTCGACCTTATTGTTCCTCCACAATACACTAACCAAAGGTATCGTCTTATTCCTGAGGACCTTTTCCTTTCTGTCAAGTATCTGGACTAGTTGTTCCTTATAGGAGAGATCTGCCTAAAGCTCCAGATCTTCATAGCTCAAGACATGAGTCACATCAGATACATACCTCCGAAGAGCTGAAACGTGAAACACGTTATGCACGGCTGACAATGACAGAGGTAAGGCCAACCTGTAAGCCACTTGACCAATCCTTTCCAAGATCTCAAATGGACCTAAAAATCTAGGGCTCAGCTTGCCCTTCTTCCCAAACCTTCTCACCCCTTTCCATGGTGAGACTTTGAGGAAGACATAATCCACTTGGAACTCCACGTTCCTGCGCTTGGGATCTGCATAGCTCTTCTGTCTACTCTGAGAAGTGAGCATCCAAGCTCTAATCTTCTCAATGGCCTCACTGGTCCTTTGCACTGCTTTAGGACCCAAGTATCTCCTTTCACCTGTCTCATCCCAATGAATGGGAGATCTACATTTCCTACCATACAACATCTCATAAGGTTCAACCCCAATGGTAGACTGATAACTGTTGTTGTAGGAAAACTCTATCAAAGGTAGATACTTACTCCAAGATCCATCAAAGTCCAGCACACATGCTCACAACATGTCTTCTAATATCTGGATCGTCCTCTCAGATTGTCCATCTATCTTAGGATGATAACGACCCAACTATTCTAAACTTGGACCATTAGAAACTACTATACTAATCTTAAGAAAACATACATATGAAATAACCATGACTTTATTATAAACTGTAAAGCAAAAGTTAAATACATAAAAATACGGTTAGGGTATGGGATCTCATTGTTTTGAAAACAAAACAAAACATGACTTAGATCTTAAAATTCATTACAACTCAAATGCGGAAAAATACATAGAAAATATGATTTGAAAGACTTAAACAACTTCATCCTCGAATCGTACGTGCAGTCCACCGATTCCATTCTTCCTCAATACACATCCCCAAGCTGCCAAGAACCCTTCCCGCCGCCATAACTATTTTCCTGCACATATAAAACATAAAGGAATTAGCCTAATGTCTAGCAAGGAAAATCTACTACAAGTATGAAACATATACATACACATAAACTATAAACTATAAACAGTAAACTATAATCATATGGCTATATAAATACAACATCTATTATAATGGCCATCATACTTCTTGGGACTTGCTAGCTAAGCAATCATATGCCCATAAATTTACGAGGCTAGTTATCTAAACATGTCAAATGAATTTTATGGGGCTCGTTATCTAAACAATCATATGCCCAAGGAATCTACTATTGGGACTTGTTATCTAAACAAGTTATATATTTGTTATCTAAACAAATTATGTGATTGTTATCTAAACAATTCATATACTAAAAACAACTAAAAACATATCATACTTATAACATAAACATATATCAACAACATAAAAGCATACAAATCTACCCTATTTTCCTTAACAAAATACCGAAATGAGAGAACAAGATCGGGACTTTGGAACACTCCTAAAAACCATAATAGAGAGGTGACTATACTAAAGAAAAAGATGAAAAGAATGAGCTACACCATCGAAAATATACTTACCAACAAGAAATCTCAAGTTCGAAGAACTTAGATGCCTAACCAAGAATAGAGAAGATGAGTTAGGAATTGAGTAGAAAAACTATAAGAATTTAATGAAACAGTACTGAAAGGAACTAAGAATAGGAATACCTTGAATGCTTCTATGACCAAACTACACCTCAAAACCAAATTATACTATAAACCTTACTTCCCAAGTGTTTAGTAAGCTTATAATGATAAAGCTTATAACCCCAACCCAAGTGTTTAACACTCTAAAGTAATCCTAGCAGCTTGTAGGCTCTGAACTCAGCTTGATGAATGAAGAAATGGCTGGGTACTAGGTCCTATTTATAGAGTTCAAGAATGAAAAGATCTTCATTTAGCTTGAATAAAATAATGGCTTTTTAATTGAAAAACATTTGAATAATCGTTTAGCAGAGGCTGAAGACTCGGTCAGAAAGGTTCTGGACTTATCAAGAGGTTAAGGATTAAAATGAGCTCGGTTTCAAAATCGTTTGAAAACCATGCACCACAGCCGATATATCGCCTGGAATGATGCTCCCGAGGCTCGTCGAGGTTATCGTGCGAAGCTACGTGTTTTTCGTATCCTCATATGGTGATATATCGCCCCCTAGAGCTGCGATATATCGGCATAGGCTGAAATATTATATACGTAATTACACTTTTTCAGCCTAATTTGAATTGAGTAAACAGCCTTGACTAAGTCCTTTAACGATTTCAAAGCTGCTGGCAGACTCTGGGATTTTCAAATATTGCTCTTAATAAATTATTCCTCAAAAATACGTAATTATTCATTAAACATACACATGACAAGTATAATTTCCTTATTGGGTCTATCTAAACCTTATAGTATAATAATTATCATCTTCATAATCAGTCATATTAATCAAACCTTAGGTTATAATTAATATTCTTAAACTATAGGTTAAACTTATAAAATCTACAGGTGTTACTACGAGTGTCCAACTAATTCCCGGCTTGAACCAAAATCCACAATTAAAAACATACTATAACTACTACTAGCTATTACTATTACTACTACTACTATCCAACTAGCTAAGTAAAGTTCTTGGACTCTACAATTCTCCCCTACTAAAAAGAATTTCGTCCTCGAAATTTACTTACCAAATAATTCCGGTTACCAGCCTTGCATGTCTTCCTCCAACTCCCACGTTGCCTCTCGTTCTGAACTATTACTCCATAGGACATTGACTATTGGAATATTCTTGGACCGTAACTGCTTCATCCCTCTATCTAGGATGCTAACCAGTTGTTCCTCGTAACTCAAGTCTTTTTGGAGTGTTATCGTATCGTACTTGAGGACGTGAGATGGGTCTGACACATACTTGCATAGCATTGAGATGTGGAACACGTTGTGGCTATCTGATAGGGCTGGCGATAGGGCTAGTCTATATGCAACTGCTCCCACTTTGTCCAATATCTCAAAAGGACCTATAAATCGGGGACTAAGCTTGCCTTTCTTCCCAAATCGCTTCACACCTTTCATAGGAGATATCTTCAGGAAGACTTGATCTCTGACATTGAATTCCACATCGCGTCTCTTGGCATCCGCATAGCTTTTCTGTCGGCTTTGAGCAGCAAGCATACGCTGTCTAATTAGTGGTACTGCTTCTTGAGCTTTTCTAACAGCTTCGGGACCGAGAAGTTGCCTTTCTCCTACTTCATCCCAATGCAACGGTGATCGGCACCTTCTTCCATAAAGCAACTCATAAGGTGCCATCCCGATCGTTGACTGGTAGCTATTGTTGTAGGAGAACTCTATCAGTGGCAAGTACTTATTCCATGATCCTCTGAAATCAAGTACACAAGCGCGCAACATATCTTCTAAAATCTGAATCGTACGTTCGGACTGCCCATCTGTCTGAGGATGAAAAGCTGTACTAAGACTTAACTTAGTACCCATGGCTTGCTGTAAACTTCCCCAAAATCTTGATGTAAACACCGATCCTCTATCCAAAACTATTGTCTTTAGGATTCCATGCAACTGTACTATCTCTTGGACATATATGTCTGTTTATTAGTCTGTCGTGTATGAAGTCTTAATAGGCAGGAAATGAGCCGACTTGGTTAGTCTATCTATTACTACCCAAGAGGAATCATGCTGCTTGTTCATTCGTGGCAACCCTGTCACGAAATCCATGGCTATATCATCCCACTTCCATTCTGGTAGGTTAAGCAGTTGCAATAAACCTACAGGCCGCTGATGTTCTGCTTTCACTTGCTGGCATACTAGACACTTAGACACAAATTCCGCTATGTCCTTCTTCATCCCTGGCCACCAATAGATTGCCCTGATGTCATGCGTCATTTTGGTCGACCCTGGGTGAACAGAGTACGGGGTACTGTGCGCTTCTTCTAGAATCGCCATCTTAATCCCTTGATTATCTGGCACGCATACCCAATCCTTATATCTCAATAATCCTTGACTTGATATTGAGAAATTTGTGGCCTTGCCTTCTCTGAATGCATCCATATGTGCTGCTAGTATGTCATCATGCCCTTGCCTAATCCGTATATCTTCTAGCAAATTTGACTGGATAGACAAATTAGCCAGCTTACCGACAACTATTTCTATCCAGGCATTGATCAACTCCTGTTGTAGCGACTTTTTTATTCCTGCTAGTGCTACTAAACTTCCATAACTCTTCCTACTTAGCGCATCGGCAATTACGTTTGCCTTTCCCGGGTGGTATAGGATTTTGCAGTCGTAATCCTTTACTAGCTCTAACCACCTGCGATGCCTCATGTTGAGCTCCTTCTGAGTGAAGAAGTATGTTGACTGCGTTTTTGGCCAAAGACGTGTGAACGTCAAAAATGATAAAACCTTCAAGAGAAAATAAATGACACAGACGATTTTTATAGTGGTTCAGCCCCAATGTGTTGGTAATAGCCTAATCCACTTAGAGTTATGATTATAGATCTGCACTCAAGATCAGATGAACCTGAATCAACTGAGTTTCTTCAATGCAGATTACAAGAATACAAGAATTCTCTCAAATACAAGTACTCTCTCTCTCTAGAAAATTAGAATTCGAATCAAAAGTTCCCCAAAGTCCCAAAAATCCCTTTATGATGCCATAAGCCTTGTATTTATAGGCTTAGGATCGTACAGATGATATCCCCATAATCGAGATATTTTATTATTCTCATTATATTTAAATTACAAAAATATTCAAAATGTAACAGTACACTAAATTTGTGGGATAAATGAGAGATTCCCGCATATGCAAAGACCGATTCTTATTGAAGCCATTTCTGGGAATCTTGACGTAGTCCTGCTCTATCTAGTTGATCCATATCACCTTCAGTCTGGTCGGCCACACCTTTATTGGGCAGTCATGCACTTGACTGGGCAGACATGCACTTGGCTAGGCAGACATGCACTTGACTGGGCAGACATGCACTTGGCTGGGCGGACATGCACTTGACTGGGCAGACATGCACTTGACTGGGCAGACATGCACTTGGCTGAGCGGACATGCACTTGACTGGGCAGACATGCACTTGACTGGGCAGACAGGTCATGACTGGTCGGACATGGTCATGACTGGTCGGGCATGGTCATGACTGGGCAGACAAGGTCATGCCTGGGCAGACAAGGTCATGCCTGGGCAGACAATCATATGACTGCTCGGACAAGGTCATGCCTTGTCAGTCATGACACTTGACTGGCCAGTCAAAACTCTTCATTGGTCTACCGGGTCACTCCTAAGCCAGATCACTTTATCACAACTCTGAGGAGCCAATATATTTATTGACTATTAATGTGTCGTTTACAGACCATGTACTGCCACTTGTCACCTCTATTGCCACGTCATCGATCTCCAATTTTTGGGGATAACTTTTGCCCCCCAAGTTTATTATACGATTTTCTCATATGATAAACTTTTCTTCTAGCAAAATGTTCTTGAGATCATTCAAAAGCTCATATCCGGTCGATAACTTTCAAGTAAACCCACGACTGAATTTGTCTTTTGATTTCTTCAAATTCTATTTTTTGATCTTGTTGCAGTATGTGTTTTGGATGAGAAATCATGTTTGTGCCCCATGCCTTTGAGATTTATTGTCCTTTTGGACCTTATAGTTAATTGGTCATTTTCATCTAACTGCTTGGACATTTGGGTATGCCCCTAAGCTTCTCGGACACTTCATGCAAACCACTCAAGCACCACAACATCTGTTCGGACCATCACCCAGCCGCTCGGACGCATCTAACCGGTCGGACACCATGCAACTACTCGGACGCATCTAGCCGGTCGAACACCATGCAGCTGCTCCTCGGATGCCCCAGCCAGCCGCTTGGACATGCACCCTCGCACACCAGGTGTCCTGCCGGACATCCATGCAACTCCTCGGACGTACGCACCATCTCCTAGCCAGCATCACACGGACTGCTGCTCCTCGGACATACGCACCCTCACTTGGACACACTGTCAGCATCCTTCAGGCTGTTCGGACATGCTGCCCATCCGATTGGACACAGCACCATCATGTTCGAACACCAAGGGCAGCTGCTTGGATGCCGCGCCTTAGGCACCAAATTCCTGGGCCTAGTTCCTCGGACACCACTCACACTAGGCACTAAATTTTTGCCTTCATACATGTTTTTTCTAAGGGATAAAAGATATTTTTACTACCCAATAAAATAATTTCTGAGTAGTAACAAATATTTTTCCTTTACATGTATTGATTTATGTTTATTTGATTCACTCCAGGGACTCGTCGATGTTATTTATTCTAAACAATAGAGTTTCCTACTCGATCGGTGATACATGCTGAGCTGACCAGGGAAGTTGTATCTACTCTCCCGAGCAGGAAAACTCATCACCTGATCAGCTAAACTTGTACCTAGCTAGTAGTTTACTCTTTATTCTTGTATAGCTGAGTTGTTGGCATTCATACTTTACTTTTCTTTTCTAACTTAAAACATTCTAAGTCTCTTTTAGAGTTAAAAAGTTTATAAGTTTTTTGTGAATAGTAAAGTCACTCTGGTGTATGCCTTATATTTTCGCATGAGTACTTAGTTTTCTAACTTAGAAATTCTAGACATTTCATAAGTCCATACTAAGTATACTTTCTCACACTCTTATTGCTCTAATATTTTATGAGCATAATGCTTATTGTCACACGAATATCTGCTCCTAACTTGAAATTTTTAAAAAATTCCAAGTTACTTAAGCTTTGTCAAACAAGTTAGCTTAATGGCCTTTTTGGACTTCGAAAATTTACAAGTCAGCCTAAAAACAGATATATTAACTCGTGCTCTTATTGCCTGTGTTAAATTATATACTAGTATACTCCATGTGCCCCCCAGGTGATCGAGGGTTGAAAGATCCTTACTCACTTGCTATTGACCAAATCTGTTCGAGCAGTTAATTGCTCGTGAAACACATAGAATATATTGAAAATATTCGAGCAGTTGAACACTGCTTGAACGTATCGACCAGTTGAACATTGTCCGATTTTACCGACCAGTTGAACACTGCTCAGATAACTAACACACATGCATATTTGTAGCAAGAATCGACCACGCTGTGCATAGTCTCTTTTATTACTCGTAAATTAAAAAGGACAAAACATGTCTAATAACGAGTCTTAAACAACCAAAATTGTTCAAAAATAAAATGACTAGTTAGCAAATAACCAGCTCATAAACCAAACTTAAATAACAAGTCTAAAAACTCGAAATCAAGCTACCACTCTGAAAGCGGTATTTAAAAATAATATATCCACTGATGCTCGCCACTCCAGTGGTTTCTGATCCTAGCACTCCTGCTCAGCATACTTCTCCTTTGCTTCATTGCTTTCCTCAGCCAAGTGTGGACCTCCACATATAGTGTCTAAGGTAAAGTCCACAGGTCCGGGCTACAAAGGTGGAGATCTTTGTCGCTTGAAACCAGGATTGCTGCTACCTCCTTCTCCTTGGTGTGTCTCTGCCCGGTACTTCCTCAACTTGCCCGACCGGAGAAGAAATTCTATCTCGTCCTTGAGGTGATTTCATTCATTCGTGTCGTGACCATAATCTCCATGGAAATGACAAAACTTATTCATGTCTCTCTTCCTCATCTCTTTCCTGATGGGTGGAGGTTTCTTGTAGGGAACCTCTTCATGACTAGCAAGATATATTTTTGCTCGGCTAGCCGAGAGAGTGGTGTAGTTAGTGAATTGAGGCTCATACTTGGTTGGATTTTCACTTGAATTCAACTTTGCTTTCTTTTCCTCATGGTGGTCAGACCCGTTATTTCCACGTTTCCTTCCACCAGAGTCAATTGATCCGCCCAGATTTTTTATGCCATTCTCCTCCTTCTCTATTGCATCATCCAATTTCATATACTTGTCCGCCCGGTCAAGAAATTGTTGAAGTGTTGAAATTGGATTTCTATGTATACTGTCCTACAAAGGGCTCCGATAAGTTATCCCAGCAGATATGGCAACCATCTTCCCCTCGTCTCCTACAACAGTTGCTCTATTGGCTTCTCTCATGAATCTCTGTATATAGTTCTTGAGAGACTCATCTTTTCCTTGTTTGATATCTGCCAAGTGTTTTGCATAAACTGGTGGAGTCTAGGCAGTGTTGAATTGTCTACGAAACTCCTTCCTGAATGCTTCCCAAGAGGTAATGGAGTTCGGCTTAAACTTCCAATACCATTCCTGGGCAGTATCCGATAATGTAGTCAGGAAAACTCTACACCGATAATCGTCACTTTCTCCTAGCAATTCCATCTGGTCCTCAAACTTCCCAATATGTCTGATGGGATCTGCCTTTTCTGTATATACTGGCAGTACCGGTGCTTTATATTTTGCCAGTGGCTGGGCTACTCTAATCCAGGCACAAAATGGGCTGCCACTCCGGTGGTCTATCGCATCTATCCCGGAAGGTCATTTTGACAAACCTTGCACTGCAGTTGTTAGTACATCCAGCTGGGCTTGGATGGCTGGTGCAACTGATGAAGTTCCAAGATCTTGACCGCTTGGTTGGGCATTACCATCTGGCGCATCGTCGTCAAGTATTTCTACTTGAATGGCAGGGAAGTTCAGATTTTTCCCTTCGACCGGGACGGTCCTCCTCTTGTTGGTGATAACGTCCCTCAGATCCTTCTGGGAAGCATGCTCTCCTGCCCGATCGAACACCGTACTTTTCGATTTTTCAGAGGGCTTACTACGTGGGACTTGTGCTCTCCCACTATGCTATTGGCCGGGGTGCAATGAAGGCCTTTCGGTACGCCCTGGGAAGTCTTTTCCTCCTTGTTGGTCATTGTCCTCCTTTTCCTTTGATTGGTCGGTGTGATGACTATCAACCTCATCACGACCATGCCCATCTTTGAATTGTGAAGTCCTCTTCTCTCGAGGAGTCTTGGTCTAATCCTGCCTGAGTGGGGTCCTCTTACTACCTGATCTGTGACTTTCTGACCTCGAAGTTTCTGATCGGTGGCTCCTGGAGGGGGTTCTAGAGTGCTCCCTTTGCGTCAAGGCAGTTCTGGATCAATCCCCATCATCTTCCCGACTAGGGGGGTTACTCCTGCTTCTGCCCGATCCTCGAGAATCAGCTCTGTCAGTGGTCCTTCGACCAGCGTCATTATTTCTTGCTCCCTGGTTGGCTGCTTGTGCTGCGGCTTGAGCATTGGCTTGGGCCAATTGGGTAGCCGCTTCTAGAGCAAGTGCTGCTTCACGATGTCTTCGGTTGACCTCCTCCTGTTGTTGTCTGAGCTCTTCGGTTCTGGCCTCCATATCGCGCCTTTGCTGCTCTAACGCGGCTTTCTTCTTGGCCAATTCTTCAGCGAACGCCTCCTGTCTGGCGTGGAACTGTGCCATATCCTCTTGGAAGGCGCTCATGGCTTCCTGGAGCTCTTCAACTTCTCGAGTTACGTCCTTGAGCACAACTCTAGGCTCAGTTTCACGGTCTTGAAGGCTTGGACCTTCTGATCTGGCAGGCTCTTTAGAGGAGCCTGTCTTCTTGGAGGCCGCATTGGTGTTCTTAGGCGCCATAATACCTCAGGGACCGTCTGTCTTTCTCTTCAGGCTCTCAATGAAAGCACCAAAATGTTGACCGCGTTTTTGGCCAACGACGTGTGAACGTCACAAATGATAAAACCTTCAAGAGAAAATAAACGACACAGATGATTTTTATAGTGGTTCAGACCCAATGTGTTGGTAATAGCCTAATCCACTTAGAGTTATGATTATAGATCTGCACTTAAGATCAGATGAACCTGAGTCAACTGAGTTTCTTCAGTGCAGATTACAAGAATACAAGAATTCTCTCAAATACAAGTACTCTCTCTCTCTCTCTAGAAAATTAGAATTTGAATCAAAAGTTCCCCAAAGTCCCAAAAATCCCCTTTATGATGCCATAAGCCTTGTATTTATAGGCTTAGAATCGTACAGATGATATCCCCATAATCGGGATATTTTATTATTCTCATTATATTTAAATTACAACAATATTCAAAATGTAACAATACACTAAATTTGTGGGATAAATGAGAGATTCCCGCGTATGTAAAGACCGATTCTTGTTGAAGCCATTTCTGGGAATCTTGACGTAGTCTTGCTCTATCTAGTTGATCCATATCACCTTCAGTCTGGTCGGCCACACCTTTACTGGGCAGACATGCCCTTGACTGGGCAGACATGCACTTGGCTGGGCAGACATGCACTTGGCTGGGCATACATGCACTTGACTGGGCAGACATGCACTTGACTGGGCAGACATGCACTTGGCTGGGCGGACATGCACTTGACTGGGCAGACATGCACTTGACTGGGCAGACATGCACTTGACTGGGCAGACATGCACTTGGCTGAGCGGACATGCACTTGACTGGGCAGACATGCACTTGACTAGGAAGACAGGTCATGACTGGTCGGACATGGTCATGATTGGGCAGACAAGGTCATGCCTAGGCAAACAAGGTCATGCCTGGGCAGACAATCATATGACTGGTCGGACAAGGTCATGCCTGGTCAGTCATGACACTTGACTAGCCAGTCAAAAATCTTCATTGGTCTACCAGGTCACTCCTAAGCAAGATCACTTTATCACAACTCTGAGGAGCCAATATATTTATTGACTATTAATGTGTCGTTTATGGACCATGTAGTGCCACTTGTCACCTCTATTGCCACATCATCGATCTCCAATTTTTGGGGATAACAAAGTACTTTAAACTTTTGTGGTCCGGATAAATCTCGCATCATTCTCCGTAAAGATAATGGCGCCAGATTTTCAACGCAAAGACCACCACTGCCAACTCCATATCGTGCGTTGGATAGTGTTGCTCGTATTCCTTCAACTGCCTTGAGGCGTAGGCTATCGCCTTGTCATTCTGCATCAGCACGCAACCCAAACCTTGCTTTGAAGCATCGCAGTAGACTATGAACTTATCGTTGGGTGTCGGTACACAGAGTACTGGTGCTGAGCACAGCTTGTCCTTAAGCAACTGGAAGCTTTCTTCACATCTATCATTCCAGTTGAATGTTTGCTATTTCCGGGTCAGGTTGGTGAGTGGAGTGGCTATCTTAGAAAAGCCCTCTATGAACCTCTTATAATAACCTGCTAATCCCAGAAAGCTCCTTACTTCGGATGCGTTCTTTGGTCTTGGCCAATCCTTCACGGCCTCTACCTTTGATGGGTTTATTGCAACTCCGTCCTTTGATATAATGTGCCCGAGGAACGCCACTTGCGAAATCCAAAACTCGCATTTCTTGAACTTGGCATAGAGTTGATGTTCCTTTAGTCGTGACAAAATTAACCTCAAATGCTCCTCGTGCTCGACTTCGTCCTTGGAGTATACTAAGATGTTGTCGATGAACACTACGACAAATTTATCTAAGTAGTCCTTGAAAACCCTATTCATCAGATCCATAAACGCGGCTGGAGCGTTGGTAAGACCGAAAGACATAACTAAGAACTCGTAATGCCCATAACAAATTCTAAAGGTTGTCTTAGGAATATCTTCTCCCCGCACCTTGAGTTGATGGTACCCGGACCATAAATCAATTTTTGAAAATACAGTCGCACCTCAGAGTTGATCAAATAAATTGTCAATCTGGGGTAGCGGGTACTTATTCTTGATTGTTACTTTATTCACCTCATGGTAGTCTATACACATCCGCATACGTCTGTCATTCTTCTTCACGAATAGCACTGGTGCTCCCCATGGCGAATGGCTCGGCCTAATAAAACCCAAGTCTAGGAGTTCTTGCAGCTGCGTCTTTAACTCCTTGAGTTCCGTAGGTGCCATCCGGTATGGTGCCTTAGAGATAGGCTCGGTGCCTGGTACTAATTCAATCGTGAAGTCAATTTCCCGAGTTGGTAGCAACCCTGGAAAGTCATCGGGAAA
Organism: Humulus lupulus; assembly: GCF_963169125.1. Classification (NCBI taxonomy): domain Eukaryota; kingdom Viridiplantae; phylum Streptophyta; class Magnoliopsida; order Rosales; family Cannabaceae; genus Humulus; species Humulus lupulus. The sequence goes on from NC_084799.1 coordinate 33,746,221, forward strand.
TACTTCTGAGAATTATCTTACAATGCGGATGTCCTTCTTCTACGTCCTCAATCTTGATTGGTACGCCTCGTACTACCTGTGGTGATAGAACTACTTTGCCCGAAGGCAACTCGGTTACAAACCTAGTTCTAAATCTTTCACAAGGTTTGTCTAGTTTTTCTATCATTCCTAATGAGATATACGAATGAGTGGCTCTCGAATCAAATAATACATAACATATATTATTGAGGATAGAAACCTGACCTGTGACCACCTTATTGCTAGCATCAGCCTCTCCTTGGGTTAGGGCAAAAACCCTGGCAGGAACCATCTTATCTTTCTTTTTCCCTTCAAGCTTGAGCTGGGGACACTACCTCTTTTGGTGACCTTTCTGACCACAGTTGAAGCATCCTTTGGTGTTTGCACGACATTCACCAGAATATTTATTCTGACACTTATCACATTGCGGGTATTCTACATAACCCGACCTACTACCTCCATTATTTGTCCGTGCCCTATTATCGTTGTCGGACTGTTTGTTGTCAGGATGCCTTCTTTTCTGACCGTTGTTGTTGTTACTAGACTAATTGTGGTTGTTGTTGTGGTGGTTGTTGTTACGACTAGTCTGAGGTTGATTCTGCTGTCTAGGCTCAGGCTTACTGGCTTCTTCTTTACTAACGTTAGTCTGCAACCTCTCTACTTCTATTGCCGTCTCTAGAACGTCGACATAAGTAGTATTTCCTGGGTTTGCTAACTTAACCCCTAGCTCGATCTTCGATCGAAGTCCTCTGACGAACTTAGACACCCTTAGATAGTCAGTCGGAACCATTTCCGGTCCAAACTTAGCCAAACGGTCGAATTGCTGATGTAACGACCTGAATTTGCTAATCGGGCTTAGAGCCGTGATTAGTGTGCCTGGAGGGCAATAAGTGGTTTAATTTGCTTATATGTGAATTTATGTGTATATATGATTATGATGCATGTTTAATTGAGTTAAATGTGCATGTAGGCCCCGTCTGGATATTGGGGGCATAAATGTGATAAATGAAATATATGTTGTATATGTGTGATATGTCTGTACATCACGATCTGAGACAGTCCTGGGGAGCAGTTAGCGAGAGAGTCACAACGGGGTTGAGATTCGGACTCGGGGCGAGTCGAGGGGTAATTCGGGTATTAGTTGAGTTATGGGATTATCGGGACATAGAAATAAATATTTGGAGATATATTTGAGGATAGAATGCCTAGGTGGGAATATTTGGGGAATTTACCATTTTTGCCCTCGGGGATGTTTTGACACCCTGAGCCTTGAGATAACCTTTAGACTTAAGCTATATAAAATAATAAAAGAAAGGAACTGTTTAGAAACCTTGAGTTCCCGACCCATACTTCTCTTTGAACTGAAGTTAGTTTGTGCTTATCTCTCTCTCACTTTCTAAGACAACACTCAAGAGGAAACTCATAGGGAATTCTTGGTGCAAGCTAGCATAAGCAAGGGATTCAGCTGTGTTAACTTAGAAGCTTAAGGCTTGTGGATTAAGGTTCAACATCAGGGGTTTGAATTCAGCAAGAGGTAAGTTTTCCATGGAAGATATGTTCAAGTTTCAGCTGTGTTTTCAAGCTTTGCATGTGGGTAGAATCTAGGTTGTTTTTGGGTGTTCTAGTTATATTTTGGAGTAGATTTCTGTTGGGTTTTGGTGTTGAAATTAAGCTGGAATGATGGTGTTATTAGCTAGGAATGTTAGCTTGGTTTTGGTGGGAATTAGCTTGAAGAGGGATGGAAAACTAGTGTAGAAATCTAGGTTCGCTGCATAGCGCCGCGGCCCGCGTGCGCGCGCAGCCATGGGAGGCTGAGAGAATTCATGCGCGCCGCGGCCCGTGTGGGGGTCAGTAAAGAGCTAGCCTCTGTTTTGAGGCTATCCGCGGCTCTAGAGGGTGGGGCCGCGGCCCTTATTGTCAGTGAGGATTTTATTGATATTTTTTACTTGGGAACTTAAAGGGTAAGGCTTGGGATGGATTTTATCATTCGGATTGATAGAATTCAAGGTCCCGGAGGTTAGGGTTATGGTTTGAGGTTATTTGTTGGGTTATAATTTGATGGTCGGATATTGTTATGTGTTGTGACTAGGATTTCGGCGAGGCTCACGTTTGTGGACTGTGCTCGGGGCATCGGTGCTCAGGAAGCTCGGAACTCAGGTAAGAAAACCCCTGTTTCCATAGAGCTTGTGTGTAGGGCTGAGCCCAATATATTGAATGGAAATGACATGCAGGGCCGAGCCCTATATACTAGAATTGTAAAGCATGGCTCTTTATCTGTTTATGCTTGAATTCTGTGCTTGTTGCTATAACGTGTTTGATATTATATGTGTGATCGGCAAGAGCCGGGAACGGTGTAGACCGGGAATAGCGTGGGGCCGGGAACATCATCAAGCACGATGAGTGCAAGGCCGAGAACGGCAAGAGGCCGGGAGCGGCGTTGAGCACGTGGGGTGCGAGTTGCCAGGGCGAGTCCCTAACAGGAAACTTGGGATATCCTTACGGCGTGGTCCGCGAACCCAGGGCTTGGTAAATGCCTAGGACAGCTAGGCCGTATGTGTTTAGCTATTGGTGGCTTGTTTATATGTTTGATTCGTGTATTGCATATGTTATCTGTTATGGGTTTTCTTGCTGGGCTTCGGCTCACAGATGCTCTGTGGTGCAGGTAAGGGTAAAGAGAAGATCAACCAACCATGAGCACAGTTGGCGTGAGGCAGCGTGTACATGTCTGGCTAGCCTGGCTGTCACAGCTAGGGGATTTTGGGAGATGCTTGTAAATGAACTTAGATTTTGTCGCTTAGTCGATTCTGATCAGTTTTGTATTGTAAATATTTTCTGAACTATGTTTTGGGATCCCAAGTGTAAACTTTCATGATTAGCTATGAAAAACTACTTTCTCTAATGTTTTCTTTTTAATTATGGCTTAGTTACACGTTTTGAATTAAAACCTCAATTAGCGAGTTGAAAGCACGATTTTAAACACACTTGGTAACGACTCTAAGGAATTAGGGCGTTACAACTTGGTATCACAGCGAGCCAAGGTTATTGGTTCTGGAGATTGACCGAACATGTACACACGCAGTCAGTGACAGGCTTAACTCAGGGTTGGTTGGTAAGAATGGTTGGTATGTCTGAATATGTGTTTAAATGCCATGTATACCTATTTATTTTGTATAGAGCATGATGAATTAGTTAACATATGCATGATGCTAGGGCATGACCCGCTGTGTGTTATATGCTATATGAGCTGTTTTGTGTGGATTACTGATGTGCCTGGGAGGTGGTTTTGGATGTTGTTATCTTGCCTAATGAGCGACGTTGTTGGTTGCAGGCATATTTATTGAGATGCCTCGTCAATCAGCTAGACTCCGCGGCAGTATGGCCGAGGATGACAATCAGGGTCAGGACCCTCCACCTGCCCCCACAGAACTGGCAACAGATATTGGCTGAAATGGAAGCCAGACTGCAGAGAATAGAGGAAGAGCTACGACAGATGAGGCAGCAGGCCCCGCCTCAGGTTACTGGGCTGCCAATGCAGCAGGCTGCAGTGCCAGTGCCTGTTCAGTCTACTCTGGAGAATAGGTTGGAACCTTTGTATGAAAGGTTCAGGAAGCAGCAACCTCCTACTTTTGAGGGTGGTTCGGACCCATTGTTGGCAGAGTAGTGGATGAACCTGATTTCTTTGATCTTGGATTTTATGAGGGTCGAAGGACAAGAGAGAGTGGCCTGTGCAAGCTATATGCTTAGGGTTGATGCTCGCATCTGGTGGGAGGTGGTGAGCCAGCAGAGGAATGTTGCGGTTATGACATGGGAGGAGTTTAAAAGTGTTTTTAACGAGAAATATTACAGTGTGGCAGTGCGAGCCACGAAGGTTGATGAGTTTATCAACCTGACTCATAATTGATCAACAGTAACAGAGTATGCCATAAAGTTTGATAGATTGGCGAAGTTTGCGCCAGATCTAGTGCCGACAGATGCGGCCAGGAGGGATAGGTTTGTGCGGGGGTTGAATGTTATGATTGCCCGCGATGTGAATATCACCTTGGATCCAGCGACTACCACTTATGGCCAAGCGGTGGATAAGGCCCTTACTGCTGAGAGGTCTGAGGATCAAATATGGAAGGACAGCGCTATTAGGCGTGATGCTAGGAGGACAGTGCCTCCTTTTGTTGGGACCAGTCGGGGCAGTGGTACCAATGAGCAGAAAAGAAGAGCTCCGGATTCATTTACTCCTCCTAGTACTGATAGGAGAGTGCGGGGTGCTACCACCGGCCGACAGGGTGGCGGTGATAACTGAAGGAGTTTTCCTATGTGTCCACGGTGCAGGCGTCGACACCAGGGTGAGTGCAGGATCAGGGCCTGCTTTGTTTGTGGGAGTGCCAGCCATTTGAAGAGGGATTACCCTCAAGTTAAGAAGGAGGAGCAGAAGCAGAGTGACAGTCTTGCTCCTGCCAGGGTATTCACTTTGACACAGACTGAGGCGGAGGCTAGCCCCTCAGTGGTGACAGGTCAGATCTCTAGTGCTGGTTCTTTGTATTCTGCATTTTTTGATTCAGGGGCTACCCATTCATTTGTATCCGCTAGGGTGATAGACCAGCTTTGTAGACCTAGTGGTGTGTATGTTATGGGATTTCAGACTTTGTTGCCAACAGGGGAATTGGTAGTCTCTAGGAAGTTGATTAGGGCATTACTTGTGGAGGTAGATGGAAGGGAATTGTTTGTTGATTTGATTGAGTTAGAGATGGATGATTTTTACATGATCTTGGGAATGGATTGGCTATCCAAGTATGGGGCAACGATAGACTGCAGGCGCAGGATGGTGACTTTTGAACCATAAGGGGAGGTACCCTTTGTGTTTGTGGGGACAGTTAGTGGACCGCGTGTACCGATGATTTCAGCCTTACGGGCGAGGGACCTAATACAGAAAGGTTGCATAGGATTCCTGGCAAGCGTTGTGGATAATTATGGGGTGGTGCCGGTTGGACCGGGTGAGACAAGGGTGGTGTGTGAGTTTCCGGAGTTGTTTCCAGCGAATCTGCCAGGGTTGCCGCCTCAGAGGGAGATTGACTTCGTTATAGAATTGATACCAGGAGCGGAGCCAGTATCTAGGACACCTTATAGAATGGCTCTGGCAGAGTTAAAGGAGTTGAAGATTCAGCTGCAGGAGTCGCTAGATTTGGGGTTCATTAGACCGAGTTACTCACCATGGGGTGCTCCAGTGTTGTTCGTTAAGAAGAAGGATGGGTCCCTCAGGATGTGCATTGACTACAGGGAGCTGAACAAGTTAACCATTAAGAATAAGTATCCATTGCCTAGGATCGATGATTTGTTTGATCAGCTACAGGGAAGGACAGTGTTCTCCAAGATAGATCTCCGATCAGGTTACCATCAGCTAAGGATCAAAGAGGAGGACATACCAAAGACCGCTTTCCGAACGAGGTATGGACACTATGAATTCCTGGTTATGTCCTTTGGATTAACCAATGCCCCAGCAGCTTTTATGGATATGATGAATAGAGTTTTCAAGGACTATTTGGACAAGTTTGTGATTGTGTTCATCGATGATATCTTGGTGTACTCTCAGACATAGATGGAACATGAGCAGCATTTGCGATTGGTACTACAGCAGTTGAGGGAGCATAAGTTGTATGCTAAGTTCAGTAAGTGCGAGTTTTGGTTGCCATAAGTTACATTTCTGGGCCATATCGTTAGTAAGGAGGGGATTCTGGTTGACCCAAGTAAAATTGAGGCGGTCAGAGATTGGCCTAGACCGAGTAATGTTCCTGAGGTGAGAAGCTTTCTGGGTTTAGCAGGGTACTATCGGCGATTTGTTGAGGGGTTCTCCAGAATAGCTACGCCATTGACAGAGTTGACAAAGAAGAAGACCAGGTATGTCTGGACGGACAGATGTGAGAACAGTTTTAAGGAACTTAAGCGGCGATTGATTACTGCGCCAGTACTTAGCTTGCCGACAGAGAATGAAAAGTTTGTGGTCTACTATGATGCGTCTAGGCAGAGTTTGGGGTGTGTGTTGATGAAAGCTTGCAAGGTGATAGCCTATGCATCAAGGCAGTTAAAGGAGTATGAGAAGAGGTATCCTACACATGACCTAGAGTTAGCAGCAGTGGTGTTTGCACTTAATATTTGGAGGCATTATCTTTATGGTGAGAAGTGCGAGATATACACTGACCATAAGAGCCTAAAGTATTTCTTTACCCAGAAGGACTTGAATATGCGCCAGAGGTGGTGGCTGGAGTTGGTTAAGGATTATGATTGTGATATCCTTTACCATCCTGGGAAGGCTAATGTTGTGGCAGATGCATTGAGTCGGAAGGGCCCAGGACAGTTGTTTAGCTCGAGGCAGATATCCGATAAGTTAGCTGAGGAGATGACCAGAGCGGGTATAGAGTTGGTGGTTGGACAGTTAGCCAACATCACTCTTCAGTCTACACTCCTTGAGAGAATCAAGGAAGGGCAGGAGAAGGATTCTCTATTGCGAGGTCATAGAGAGAGTGCTTTAGTCGGAGCGACAAAGGACTTCTCCATTTCAGAGATGGGATTACTGAAGTACAAGGGTCGGATCTGTGTTCCGATGGATTCTGATCTCCGGCGAGAGATCCTAGATGAATAGCATACCAAGACTTGAAAGTTTTATATTGGTGGTCGGGCATGAAGAGGGATGTGGTAGATTATGTGGCTAAGTGTTTAACATGTCAGCAGGTTAAGGCTGAGCACCAGAGGCCAGCGAGGTTATTGCAGCCTTTGGGGATCCCAGAATGGAAGTGGGAAGATATTACTATGGATTTTGTGGTTGGTTTACCGAGAACTGTGGGACAGCATGACTCTGTGTGGGTGATTGTGGATAGTGTTATCCATAAAATTAGCATTGATGACGTGGCAAGTAATCCCTGGACACGTGGCTGACACCTGGAAACGTCTGCTAGAGTATCGACCAGAGGACACATTAGAAGCAGTGTAAGCCTGTCTTACCCGCGACCAGTCTGGTCGATGGTTCCGTATACAAGGCGACATTTATGGGAAGATCTTTATGAATCCCTAATTTATCTCATACAATCTTCTGGGTATCCGATTATTCAGGAAAGAATATCTGTAACAATCTTTTGTAATCCCCCTTGAGCCTATAAATAGCAAGAGATAGCTCAAGGGAGGGGACTTTTGGCTTCTGAATCACTTGAGACTATAGTAATTCTCCTTGTAAACTTGTATCGTTCTTCAGAGATTAGTGAAACTCATTGAACCCCAGTTCTTTGATCACTCTTCTGATTTTTATATCAATATCATTCTAAGTGGACGTAGGTCATTACCAGATCCTGGGGCCGAACCACTATAAATTACTGTGTCTTATTTACTTTTGTCATTACGTTCTTCTCATCTCTTTCATTCATATCAATCATATTTTGACTCCGTGTCAGTTGGCCAAATCTTGGGTCAACATTCTGGTGCTTTCATTGAGAGCTTGATTTATCGTCGTTGAGAAAACTAATGGTGAAAGCTGGAAGGAAAACTGGGCAGGCGGCCGCCGCTGCACCGTCAAACCCGCCACCTCCTCCTCCTCCTCCTGCAAGCATGGCGGAGGATGAGCCACACCTGGACTTTGAGGAGGAGGAAATGGATGATGCAATGCTGAAGAGTACCCTGGGCGCGTTGCAGGAAGAGCTGGCTAGTCTGAGAGCCAGTCAGGAGACTACCGCTGAAGTTATGGCGCGACAGCAGCAGGAGATCGAACGGCAGCGCACGGAATTGAGCGAAAGGCAGGCGGAGGTGGACCGCTGCCATAACAAAGCCATGGCAGCCCTTGAAGCAGCCTTGCTATTGGCCAGAAATCAGACTGCACCTGCCTCGCAGCCTGACCAACCGGTGAATGGGCCACCCCAGAGGGGTCCTAATCCGAGACCACCGATCCAGCCTTCAAGTCCGCAAAGGCTCGAGCAGCCTCAGATGCCCCATGACGATGTCCCACAGGATCCTGAAGCACACCCACCATCCCAAGCTGCTCGGGGTAACCCCCCGCGACAGAGGCAGAATAGGGTCGAGCATCAGCCTCGCAACCCTAGACGTCGTAGGGATGATGGGCCGAACCTACCGAACAAAGGTCAGTACCCTCCTGGCAACAGGAGAGATTCAGAGTTAGGCTCTGTGGTCTGGGGCCCCCCACGACACGATGATGCACGAGGACACCATGACCAGCGCAGGCCATCCTCTAACGCTCGGGATGGTTCAGCTAGGAACGGACCTTGAGGGAACAGTCGATCTCACCATAGCCAATCGAGGTTCAAAGATGGCCACGGATACAATGAGGCCGAATCAGGCAAAGGAAATGTCGGTGGGAGGAATGGAGAAAGAGGTAAAGGCAGGAGCCAGGTACCTCAAGATGACCAACCAAATGGATAGGACGCTGGGGGGCAGCCCAGACAAAATAATATCTTCAACCGGCTCGGGGGTAGCGAGCAGCGGAGAAGAGAAGAGGACTTGAGAGATGTACTCAATGATCGCCGCGAGAGGCACGGCGAGAACGTCCCCCCAGCAACAGAGGCCACGGCGATTCCTACCGCAATGTAGGCCCAGATAGACGCCCTCAACCAGGCTGTGCAGCAACTGGTCGGGGGAAGGACTTCATACATCAACCACGATAGGAGGAAAGGCACTCCTTTCGTACAAAGGATAGCTAACGCCAAAACTCCCAACAAATTCAAGATGCCTACGCTTCCAAACTTTGATGGGTATGGAGACCCAATCTCGCACGTCAATAAGTTTGAAATTCAGATGGATATTCAGAAAGTGTCCGAAGACGCTCGGTGCAGGATCTTCCCTGCAACACTTTCTGAAGCTGCGTAGGAGTGGTTCTTCAAGTTCCCTCCCGCGAGCATTGTTTCCTGGGAAATGTTCGTACAAAAGTTCTACGGACAGTTCTAAGATGGTCGTGTGCACCCAACCGAAGTGAACCAATTAGTCGAAATTCGCCAGCAGGACGGGGAGTCAGTAAAGGATTACGTCCAGCGCTTTATGCGAGCGGCAGCTAGAGCAAAAATAGTAGGAGACGAAGGCAAGATGATGGACATTACCGCAGGGTTTAAACGTTGCTCTCCCCTCTGGAAAAGTCTCCGAAAAGAAGGAGTGAGAACTACCCAAGAATTCTTAGACCGAGCTGACTGCTACATCAAGCTCGAAGAAGCCATTGCTGATGATGGAAAACCCTCGAACAAGGGTAAGAAGGCCGCCGAACCCGCCAAAGCCGCCAATGGTTCCAAACCTAATGGCAACGGCAACGGCAACGGTAATGGCAAGAATGGTGGAAAACGGTTGTATAACGAGCCTTCCACCTCCGACAACAAACGAGCTAAGGGTAATCGTTATGAGCCTCGGTTCACTAACTACACTGCCCTCGTTGAGTCTCGGGGAGAGGTTTACCAGGCTACAAGCTCCAGTGTGCCATACAAGAATCCTGGACCCATTCGAAAGGACATTTCGAAAAGAGACACTACCAAGTTATGTCGTTACCATAACGACTACGGACATGACACTAATGAATGCAACCAGTTAAAAGATGAAATCGAGTTCCTTATTAGACAAGGACACTTGAGAAGATACGTACGGGCCTCGGGAAATTCCCAACGAGAAGCTCCAGGTGGCAACGAGCAGGCGTCCACACACCAACGCTCGCCACCATTACAGCCTGCCCCCGTGGCTGGAACACTCTTAACCATCTGTGGAGGCCCGCACCTCGCGGGAAATAGCGGAAAATCCAGAGAACGATATGCTCGGACTCTGCGCCACGACCAGGACATCGAGATGATGACTGTGGAGGACAATGCACCAAAAAAGGCTCGATCAGAGGAAGGTGAGATAACCTTCTCTGATAGCGATGCCCAACACGTCCGGTTCCCACATTCCGATCTGCTGGTCGTAGACATCCAGATGGCCAATATGATGGTGAAGAGAGTACTGGTCGATACAGGAAGTTCAGTGAACATCCTGTATAAGTCAACACTGGAACGCATGAAATTGTCCGTAAAAGACTTGGAACCCTGCAATCAAACGATATACGGCTTCTCTGGAGAAGGACTCGCCCCAGCCGGAATGATCAAACTCCCAGTAACGACAGGTACAGCGCCTGCAACAAGGACATTACTCGCCACTTTTGTAGTGGTTGATTGTCCTTCAGTGTACAACGCCGTTATTGGAAGGCCCATACTGGTTGATCTACGGGTCGTCATCTATATGTGGCACCTAGCCATGCAGTTCCCAACAGACGCGGGGGTAGGACGTGTTTTGGGAAACCAAAGAGAAGCCAGGGAGTGCTACAACGCCTCGATCACAAAGGCGAAAAGCAGAACGCCGAGGAGCACTACCCCAGATAGATTGCAGATGGCAGTTGATACGTAAGCCCAATCAGGTGATGAAGTCACCAAATAGGGTGTTGCCCAAAGTGAGGATGGAGATTTGGATCCTCGCTTTGGGGATTTTGAAGAAAATGTTGGACCCATCGAGGACCTGGAGGAGGTCCAACTCGACAAAGAAGACCCAACCAGCGTCATAAAGGTTGGAAAAAACTTAGAGCCTACCACGAAGCACACACTGGTGGAATTCTTGCAAGAGAACCAGGAAGTTTTCGCCTGGTCGCATAAAGACATGGTTGGGATAGATCCAGCAGTAATCAGCCATGTCCTGAATATAGACAAGACCTTTCCACCCGTACAGCAAAAAAGAAGGCTGCTCGATAAAGACAGATCACGAGCCTTAAAAGAAGAAGTGGAAAGGCTAAAGGAGAATGGATTCATAAGGGTGGCTTTTTATCCGTCGTGGGTCTCCAATCCGGTGCTGGTCCCCAAGCCTAACGGCAAGTGGCGGACCTGTGTGGATTTTACAGACCTCAATAAAGCCTGCCCAAAAGATTGCTTCCCACTCCCAAGGATCGACCAACTGGTCGATGCTAGTGCAGGGCACGAGATCCTCTCATTCATGGATGCATATTCAGGCTATAACCAGATTAGCATGCATCCCCCAGATGAGGATCACACCAGCTTTCGGACTGATACGGGCTTGTATTGCTACAGAGTAATGCCCTTCGGACTGAAAAACGCAGGTGCGACTTACCAACGGCTGGTCAACCACATGTTCAAAGAGCAAATTGGTGTAAACATGGAGGTATATGTGGATGACATGCTGGTAAAGTCTAAGAAAGCAGAAGGGCATGTGAGGGATTTACAAGAGTGCTTTAATGTGTTAAACAAGTACCAAATGAAATTAAATCCCCTCAAGTGTTCCTTTGGAGTCGGATCAGGGAAGTTTTTGGGGTTTATCGTAAATTCAAGGGGAATCGAGGCCAACCCCGACAAGATAAAAGCCCTGATCGACATGAAGTCGCCAGAAAGGATCAAAGATGTACAAAGTTTAACCGGAAGAATCGCAGCCCTAAGTAGATTCATTTCAAAATCAACAGACAAGTGCGTCCCGTTCTTCAATCTACTTAGGGGGAATAAAAAATTTGAGTGGACAGAACACTGCGAGCAAGCATTCCAGGCACTGAAAGCTCATATGGCACAGCCCCCCATCTTATCAAAGTCGATCGAAGGAGAAACTTTATTTATTTACCTGGCGATTAATGAAGTTGCTGCCAGCGCGGTGCTAGTGAGAGAGGAAGAAGGAGCACAAAAAGCAGTCTACTATGTCAGCAAGAGACTGATCGGGGCAGAATTGAAATATCCACCAATCAAGAGGTTAGCATATTGCTTAATCCTTGCCTCTAGAAAGCTGCGCCCCTACTTCCAAGCTCATCCTATCACGGTTCTAACTGATCAGCCCCTTCGGCAAGTCCTCCAGAAACCCAAGGCGGCTGGGCGATTGTTAAAATGGGCAGTCGAGTTAGGGCAGTTCGACATAACCTATTCACCGCGAGCAGCAGTAAAAGGACAAGTCTTAGCCGATCTTATTGCAGAGTTCACCGAACTCCCAAATAGCGAGCAGTGCGAACAGCCTGAAGCGCCCGAGCCTCAAGACAAAACTCCTTCGTGGAAGCTATTCACGGATGGTTCATCCAACGAATCCCACACTGGAGCGGGAGTGATATTGATAACGCCGGAAGGGCATCGATTTCACTGCGCCATCAGGTTCGACTTCACTGCATCAAACAATGAAGCAGAATATGAAGCACTCCTTGCTGGATTGAGAATGGCGAAGGATATGAGCATAAAGACGCTTGATATCTACAGTGATTCACAACTGGTGGTGAATCAGGTCCTTGGAGAATATCAAGCGCGGGGTTTGAAAATGGTAGCCTACTTAAATAAAGCAAAAGACCTGCTCGCCCAGTTCACGAAGTACACCCTCCAGCAGATCCCGCGAGATCAGAATTCAAACGCGGATGCCTTAGCCAAACTCGCGAGCGCAAAGGATGCTGACACTTTGAACATTGTGCCAGTTGAAAGACTGAGTAAGCCGAGCATACAAGCAACTGAGTTCAGTATGGAGATTTGAATGGAGGATACATGGATGGCGCCTTACTTGGAGTATCTGACAAATGGTACACTCCCAACAGATAGGAACAAAGCCAGAACTCTGCAAAGACGAGCTGCTAGGTACATAATGGTCGATGGAGTTATGTACCGAAGAGGATTTTCAATGCCACTACTCAGGTGCATTACGCTAGAAAAGGCTAAGGAACTCATGAAGGAGGTGCATGAAGGCTTCTGCGGGGATCACGCTGGGGGGCAGAGTTTAGCAAAAATGATTCTAAGGCAAGGCTACTTCTGGCCAACGATGAACGGGGATTCGATGGAGTATGTACAAAGATGTGATAAATGTCAAAGGTTCTCCAAGATTCCACGAGCAGCTCCAAACGAACTGAAGCAGATACAAAGCCCGTGGCCTTTTGCAGTATGGGGGATAGATTTGATTGGATCCCTGCCTACAGGGAAAGGCGGAGTAAAGTACGCAGTTGTGGCAATTGATTACTTCACCAAATGGGCTGAAGCTGAACCACTCGCAACCATCACGACCAAGAAAGTTCTTGACTTCGTCATCAAGAACATTGTATGCAGATATGGTTTGCCCAGGAAGATAGTTTCAGACAACGGGACCCAATTTGACAGCGATTTATTCACCGATTTCTGCGAGAGGCATGGAGTTATTAAAAGCTTTTCTTCAGTTGCACACCCCCAAGCAAACGGGCAGGTCGAAGCCATAAACAAGACTCTTAAAGACACCCTGAAGAAAAGACTTGAAGAAGCTAAAGGAGCGTGGCCAGAGCAGTTGCCTGAAGTCCTCTGGTCGTATAGAACGTCTCACCGTACAGCAACAGGACATACTCCATTTTCCCTAGCCTACGGATATGAATCCATGTTACCTGTCGAGTTAGATCCTCCCTCGCATCGGCGTTTGACTTACGACCAAGATCAGAACAGCCAGCTAATGATGGAGTCCCTAGACTCAATCGATGAGATACGAGAGAAATCTTAACTCCGAGTTGCTGCATACCAGCAAAAAGTCGCCCGGTACTTTAACTCCAAAGTTAAAGAAAGAAAATTCAACGTTGGAGATTTGGTGCTACAACGAGTTTTCTTAAATACCCGCGACCCTACTGCTGGAGTGCTCGGACCTAATTGGGAGGGACCTTACCAGATTGAAGAAGTCCTTCACCCAGGCACATACAAACTTGCACGCTTAAACGGAGATCTCGTTCCACGTTACTGGAATGGAGAACACCTGCGCAAGTATTATCAATGAACAGTCCTTTTTAAAGAACTGGCTTGTGTTAAAAAAAATTAATTTTTACAAGTTTTGCAAAGAGGGTTAGCCACGCTGTATGGCTAACTGCTCGTATATGTAAGGTTTTATTATAGAATCATTCGTAAAGACATGTTTAGTCCATTTTTAATACGAGATTATAAGGGACTGTGCGCAGCCAGTCATTCTTGCCAACCTTTGTGAATTTACATTTACAAGTATTTGTTCATTACGTGTGTTGTTTTGCTGTATTACAAGTATCATTTTTCTGCACGAACAGGAATGTTTGAACAGGCCATGGTCAGGGCAAGTGACCAAGGACCTAAAGCTCCTCGATCCCTTGGGGGGAATATAAGGCACATCGATAGCAAAGCATACTCTCAAAAGGTATGTAAACACATGAACAAAATGAGTGAGAGCATGATACAGTACTTAGAATATTTTTCAAAATTTATGTTTTGTTAAATAATACCAAAGTACTATGCTAAGTTCGGTCATACGGACAAATGTTATAATAAATAAAGATATTATAGCATCAAGATTTAAGCTTTTACACCAGCAAAGTTTAAAAAGAAATGATTGTCTTTACATCACGACCCGTGGGTCGTATAGCCAAAAAGAAAGAAAAAATAAATGAGAAAGTTTAAGAGGCATGTGGGGCCGGAGGGTCCTGGGCAGCATCCTGGTTGGTCGCGTCTTCGACAACTTCTTCTTCTTCCACACCAACGATGCTTGGAGAGGCAGGGATCCTCAATCTTGCCTCCTCCTCGGCCAGTTGGGCGGTGCAGCAAGCCAACTCAGCAACCCTGACTTCCTCCGAAAGATAGCTGAAGTCGGCATCCTGATTGTGTTTCCAGAAGTTGTAGAAACATCGGAGTGTCGTCCTCTTGTACTTTTCAAGATTTTTGGAGTTGTCAAGCTCCAGCTGCTTCACCTTGCCTTCAAGAGTGGCAATAGCCTCATCCTTGGACTTGAGTGTCTCTCCCAGATGCTTGATCTCGCGAAGATGAGCTTGATTGAACTCTCGATACTCTTGCCTCAACTTCACAGCGGCATCTTTTGCGGCTTCAGCCTCTGACAGTTTGGTCACCGCAGCATCCCTCTCTCGAGCCAGTGCCTCCAACTCTTTGGCGTGCCTGGCCTCGGCAGCCAAAAGCTCCTCAGCCGCCTTCACTTGATGCCTCTCAGTGGCCTTTGCCTTGGCCTGCTCGATGGAAGCCTGGATACGGGTACGAGCAGTGATAGCAGATAGCAAGGCCTGTGAACAAAGGAAAAAGTTAGAACCTGCCGTGAAGAGTAAAAGACTAAGGCTTAAAAAAGTGAAGAAGTACTCACACTGGAGATTTCATTCAGGGCCATATTCAGAACCTGGTCAGCCCCCAAGTTTTCAGCCTCGACCATTGCATCCCTGACACGGTCACCTTTGCCAATGCGGTCAAGGCGATCCCTGGCTGATCGAAGGGTGCGGCTCATGAGCTTAGCCCCGAGAGCTTCGTCACGAATAATTTCCTCTCTGGAGGGCGCAGTCGGAGGATTTGGTGGGGCAGGAGGATTCTGCTTCTCAGTAGGAGCTGGTGGATGAGTTTGCCCCGTTGGCCCAGGAGTCTGCCCAGTTGGCGCGTCCTTGGGAAGGTCTTCTGTTCGACCCTTTTTGGCCGGAGGGCCTCGGTTGGATTCGCCAGTTCTCCTCTTGGATCTCCGCTGGAGTTGGGGAACCTCCTCTTCCTCCTCGGCCTGGTACATGTCGAAGATATTGGGAGTGGCCATATCTGCATGCAAGTAAACACAGGAAACTGATAAGAATAAGAGGCAGATGAAAATATATTATATGCAACAGAAGAAAGGCAACAAAGTGAATACCCGAGCTACAACTACTAGTCGCTACACTATTGACTCTATTAGTCATATACTCATTATCTGGCATGAAGAAGTCTGGCCCTAATTTTGAAGTATACGTAAAATTGCCTTCCCCGTCGAACAAATGACAGGGAATTGACAAACCATTTAAAAGTTAATTGTGTTACCATTATCATCAGAGGACTCTCCCAAGTCCACAGCTGGCTCTTTAGTCTTTTGTTTCCCCTTGCCTTGGGGAGCAGAAGGCCTTTCTGCGGAAGGATTGCCCGTGGGCTCCCTAATAGTAATCCCCGTTGGCCTCCTCCGAGGAGGAGGCACGGGAGGTTACTGCTCGGGAACACCCTCGGCAGCGGCTTCGTCTACCACGGACCCTCTATTTTCATGGCGAGGAGCCAGGAGGCCAGACCGCCTCAAGTTTTCTTCAGTCACCAGGATCTTGACGCTTTTTGCTGCGTCGGACATCCTGGCCAGAGTGTTAGACCTCAACACCATGTCTGGTGTTGGGGTTGGACGTAACTAAGGGCCTGAAAAACAGATTATGGTTTAAGAAAAACGAAGGGAGACACCTTGAGTAAAAGTATCGACCAGTCAGAAATGGTGCTTACCTCCTCGTGCGAAGGCCAGGTTGTTGCTGGATATGTCCGGGGTAAGGTAGTACTCTTTATTGTATTGCCCCACATTCGAGATGTTCGTTGTGTCACTCAGGAATGTTCGACTGGTTTCCTGGTGACAAAAATGGAAGAAACTCGTTCCGTGTTGTTGCGGGTTAGACTTGAGGTCAAAGAGATAGTTGACCTCGTGGGGTGAAGGTTCTGGCCATTTCTTCAGTTTATACAGGATATAGAGTGCGGCCAGCATTCTATATCCATTTGGAGTTATTTGGAAGGGGTGACACCGAAATAATTGGCCACCCCCACAAAAAAGGGATGAAGAGGGAGATAAGCTCCCGCCTCAATATGATACCGAGACCAGGCGCTGTTGACACCCCCGGGGAGGTTAGCCCTCTAATCTGCAGCAGGTTGTATAATGGAAACCCCTGTGAAGGGGAATTTTTTGAAGCAGTTAGCAATCATTCGAAGAGTTACTGAACTGGCTGGGGAAGTATACCACTCGACATCAGGCAAGTTCTGATGGCGAGGGCTGGCCCTAATTTGGATATTAGGGTCAGGAGCAAGATTTTCTTGACCACTGGTCGAGGGAGCCCTTGCCTGCGAATCAGGACGGGCAGGAGAATTTGGGTTGTTTTCAGACTTGGGTCTTTTCTTGCCTGAAGATTTGGAACGGGCCATTGAAGGAGAAGGATGAGGTCTGGAAGAGGATCGCGAAAAAGGGATCTCGTGGACACGGTCAGCTGGTTGATCTTCTCCCTCGAGCAGTTAGGCGAGAAGGTCGTCGTCAATAGGCCTTTCACCTCCCCACAAATCTGGCATTAAAATCTGCATACAGAAGAATGGGGAGGTGAGGATAGAAAACTTTTAAAAGCTTTTTAGAATAACGCTGGTCGAGTATGAAAATTAAGTTTTTATACAACAGCATTCTAACGAAAAGCTAAATCTTTCTACATGAATAGTTTGAAAAACGGATCAAATGGTGAAAGTAAAAAGTTTTTCTGAAAGAGCTTTTTCAACTCCCCTTAGGGCGAGAAAAATTTATTTTTTCAACTAGCCTAAAGATCGAATTTTTACTTCAATTTTACGTCCTTAAAAGCATGATCCTGGATTTTAAACTAACTCGTAACTCTACTTTGCCTACAAAACATTCTGTCTACAAGTACCTCAAACCAGAAACAGATAATCTCAAACAGTCCACATTCAGAAGCATGCACCACGAAAAATCAAAAGCATGGGATTTCGAAAACTTACCAAGAAGAGTGATCGTGGAGGTGGAAGAAAGGTCTTCGGAGATCAAGGAGCTCACAGTCTGAGTCTTGGAAGTGCAGGAAAACGGTCTCCGGGGAAGTTTAAAACTTTGGTTTTTAGGGTTTCTTGCAAAAACAGTGGCGTGCGTAAAAAGAAAAAGGAGGCTTCGAAGGTCTTATATAAGTTTGTCTCTGACATTAAAAAGTGTAATCATTAGTTTCCCTTTTTCAAAGTATTGGGAAACGGGATGGCCGTCGAAATCGTTTCTGGAGAACCGAGAGGACATGATTAGACGGAAGTGGGTTACTTTTTTCAAGAACACATGAAGGGTTCTGACACGTCAGGCGGGGTTACCGAAGAGTCGTTCGTCCAAAAGTTTATTTACTGCTCGTGATAAATAAACTTGGGGGGCAAATGTTATCCATAAAATTATCATTGATGACGTGGCAAGTAATCCCTGGACACGTGGCTGACACCTGAAAACGTCTGCTAGAGTATCGATCAGAGGACACATTAGAAGCAGTGTAAGCCTGTCTTACCCGCGACCAGTCTGGTCGATGGTTCCGTATACAAGGCGACATTTATGGGAAGATCTTTATGAATCCCAAATTTATCTCATACAATCTTCTGGGTATCCGATTATTCAGGAAAGAATATCTGTAACAATCTTTTGTAATCCCCCTTGAGCCTATAAATAGAAAGAGATAGCTCAAGGGAGGGGACTTTTGGCTTCTGAATCACTTGAGACTATAGTAATTCTCCTTGTAAACTTGTATCGTTCTTCAGAGATTAGTGAAACTCATTGAACCCCAGTTCTTTGATCACTCTTCTGATTTTTATATCAATATCATTCTAAGTGGACATAGGTCATTACCAGATCCTGGGGCCAAACCACTATAAATTACTGTGTCTTATTTACTTTTGTCATTACGTTCTTCTCATCTCTTTCATTCATATCAAGCATATTTTGACTCCGTGTCAGTTGGCCAAATCTTGGGTCAACAGATAGGTATACCAAATCCGCCCACTTCTTGGCTGTTAGGAAAACCTATACTGTTGAGCAGTACGCTGAGTTGTATGTAAAGGAGATTGTTCAATTCATGGGGCTCCGAGGTCGATAGTGTCGGATAGAGACCCCACCTTCACTTCCAAGTTCTGGGAGAGCTTGCAGAAGGCTATGGGCACGCAGTTACGGTTTAGTACCGCTTATCATCCTCAGACGAATGGGCAGTCTGAGAGGACGATTCAAATATTGGAGGATCTGTTGCAGGCCTGTGTGCTTGACTTTGGGGGATCGTGGAGTAGGTACCTTCCTTTGATCGAATTCTCGTACAACAATAGTTATCAGGCGACCATCGGTGTGGCTCCGTACGAGATGCTTTATGGAAGAAAGTGTCGATCACCTATTCATTGGGATGAGACAGGTGAGAGAAGGTATTTGGGTCCAGAGATGGTTCAAAGGACCAATGAGGCAGTTGAGAAGATCAGAGCACGTATGCTCGCCTCCCAGAGTCGACAGAAAAGTTATTCAAACCTGAGACGCAGGAGCGTGGAGTTTCAGGTGGGTGATCATGTGTTCCTTAGGGTTTCACCCGTGAGGGGTGTGAAACGATTTGGCGTTCGGGGTAAGTTGAGCCCCAGGTTTGTTGGCCCCTTCGAGATACTGGAATGAGTTGGTGAGGTAGCTTACAGATTAAGGATGCCTCCAACTTTATCGGGGGTTCATGATGTATTCCATATATCTATGCTCCGGAAGTATATGTCAGATTCAAAGCATGTCTTAAGTTTTGAGAATTTGGAACTTGATCAGGATTTGACCTACGAAGAAAAGCCGGTTCAGATTCTTGACCGAAAAGATAAGGTCTTGAGGACCAAGACCATCGCCTTAGTGAAAGTGCTGTGGAGAAACAGCAAGGTTGAGGAGGCGACGTGGGAACTTGAGTCAGAGATGAGGGAGCGGTACCCCGAGTTGTTCAGGTAATTTCGAGGACGAAATCTCTGTAAGGAGGAGATAGTTGTAACGACCCGAATTTGCTAATCGGGCTTAGGGCCGTGATTAGTGTGCCTGGAGGGCAATAAGTGGTTTAATTTTCTTATATGTGAATTTATGTGTATATATGATTATGATGCATGCTTAATTGAGTTAAATGTGCATGTGGGCCCCGTCTGGATATTGGGGGCATAAATGTGATAAATGAAATATATGTTGTATATGTGTGATATGTCTGTACAGCACGATCCGAGACAGTCCTGAGGAGCAGTTAGCCAGAGAGTCACAACGGGGTTGAGATTCGGACTCGGGGCGAGTCGAGGGGTAATTCGGGTATTAGTTGAGTTATGGGATTATCGGGACATAGAAATAAATATTTGGAGATATATTTGAGGATAGAATGCCTAGGTGGGAATATTTGGGGAATTTACCATTTTTGCCCTCGGGGACGTTTTGACACCCTGAGCCTTGAGATAACCTTTAGACTTAAGCTATATAAAACAATAAAAGAAAGGAACTGTTTAGAAACCTTGAGAAACCGACCCATACTTCTCTTTGAACTGAAGTTAGTTTGTGCTTATCTCTCTCTCACTTTCTAAGACAACACTCAAGAGGAAACTCATAGGGAATTCTTGGTGCAAGCTAGCATAAGCAAGGGATTCAGCTATGTTAACTCAGAAGCTTAAGGCTTGTGGATTAAGGTTCAACATCAGGGGTTTGAATTCAGCAAGAGGTAAGTTTTCCATGGAAGATATGTTCAAGTTTCAGCTGTGTTTTCAAGCTTTGCATGTGGGTGTAATCTAGGCTGTTTTTGGGTGTTCTAGTTATATTTTGGAGTAGATTTCTGTTGGGTTTTGGTGTTGAAATTAAGCTGGAATGATGGTGTTATTAGCTAGGAATGTTAGCTTGGTTTTGGTGGGAATTGGCCTTAAGAGGGATGGAAAACTGGTGTAGAAATCTGGGTTCGCTGTATAGCGCCGCGACCCGCGTGCGCGTGCAGCCATGGGAGGCTGAGAGAATTCATGCACGCCGCGGCGCCTGCTGGGCGCGCCGCGGCCCGTGTGGGGGTCAGTGAAGAGCTAGCCTCTGTTTTGAGGCTAGCCGCGGCTCTAGAGGGTGGGGCCGCGACCCTTATTGTCAGTGAGGATTTTAATGATATTTTTGACTTGGGAACTTAAAGGGTAAGGCTCGGGATGGATTTTATCATTCAGATTGATAGAATTCAAGGTCCCGGAGGTTAGGGTTATGGTTTGAGGTTATTTTTTGGGTTATAATTTGATGGTCGGATATTGTTATGTGTTGTGACTAGGATTTCAGCGAGGCTCACGTTTGTGGACTGTGCTCCGGGCATCGGTGCTCAGGAAGCTCGGAACTCAGGTAAGAAAACCCCTGTTTCCATAGAGCTTGTGTGCAGGGCTGAGCCCAATATATTGAATGGAAATGACATGCAGGTCCAAGCCCTATATACTAGAATTGTAGAGCATGGCTCTTTATCTGTTTATGCTTGAATTCTGTGCTTGTTGCTATAACGTGTTTGATATTATATGTGTGATCGGCAATAGCCGGGAACGGTGTAGACCGGGAACGGCGTGGGGCCGGGAACGGCATCAAGCACGATGAGTGCAAGGCCGAGAATGGCAAAAGGCCGGGAGCGGCGTTGAGCACGTGGGGTGCGAGTTGCCAGGGCGAGTCCCTAACAGGATACTTAGGATATCCTTACAGCGTGGTCCGCGAACCCAGGGCTTGGTAAACGCCTAGGACGGCTAGGCCGTATGTGTTTAGCTATTGGTGGCCTGTTTATATGTTTGATTCGTGTATTGCATATGTTATCTGTTATGGGTTTTCTTGCTGGGCTTCGGCTCACAGATGCTCTGTGGTGCAGGTAAGGGTAAAGAGAAGATCAACCAACCATGAGCACAACTGGCGTGAGGCGGCGTGTACATGTCCTGCCAGCCTGGCTGTCACAGCTAGGGGATTTTGGGAGATGCTTGTAAATGAACTTAGATTTTTTCGCTTAGTCGACTCTGATCAGTTTTGTATTGTAAATATTTTCTGAACTATGTTTTGGGATCCCAAGTGTAGACTTTCATGATTAGCTATGAAAATCTACTTTCTCTAATGTTTTCTTTTTAATTATGGCTTAGTTACACGTTTTGAATTAAAACCTCGATTAGCGTTGAAAGCACGATTTTAAACACACTTGGAAGCGGCTCTAAGGAAGTAGGGCGTTACAGTTGAGCATACTCTGCCACTGATAAACTTCCTTGCTTTAGGCCAGCGAACTCCTCAACTCTTGAAGCGAGTACAGCCGAATTATAGTACTTTTTGTGGAATAGCTCCACAAATCGATTCCAAGTCATGGTGGCAACATCATGCGTTTGCTGGACTAAGTTCCACCATATCCTGGCATCTTTCTTGAGCAAGGACAAAACACAGGATATGCGGTCCGCATTGCTGAGGTTCATGTGCATCAGGATTGGCTCCACATTCCTGAGCCACTCTTCTGCCTCGAAGGGGTCTGTAGTCCCTTCAAAGTTCAGAGTGTGTTGCTTACGGAACTGCTCATAAACTGGCTTCATGTGTTGTACTGGATACGACGCATAATTCGCCACTGGCCATCCCCCATATGGACCAAATTGTTGGGGTGTCGAGGCCATTTTCTGTGGCTGTGGCTGCGGCGGAGGCTGAGTCTGGGGCTGAGCCTATTGTCACTATTGCTGCAATAGTTCCTCGACTTGTTGTCGCAGTCTGGTGATTTCCGTAGTGTTGTCAGCTGGCTGCGGCGGCAGCGCGTTGCGGCTAGCAGTAGCACGCACTCCCCTTCTGCGAACTGGAGGGGCTTCATTGATCACTGGAGCAGCGTTGGAGGCATTTCCGTTGGTGCGAGCAGATCTTCATAGCGACATTGCAGCAGAGTTCTAACAGTTGAGAGAAACATGTCAAAACTTTACCCTAATAGGCTCTAAAAACTTAATCTAGAAAAACATAACTCGGACCTATTGATTATGACTTTTTATGAAAATTATATAAGTCTTCTTTATTATTATAGTGGATTTCTATACTTAGAAAAATAAGCCATCTTTATTATTTTCTAAGTTTGTTTCTAATCATCCAATATGACTTAATTCTCAGACTCGAAACTTATCTTTGTTCCAAAGTTAACCATATTGAGGGAGGGCTGGGATCAGTAAAATCGTTCCCACTACTATGGCCCCCTAACTCTCAATATAGAAACTTGGTTCATTGATTTGTATCCACCCTCACTGAACTTAGTCATTATTTGTAACGCCCTACTTCCTTAGAGTCTTTACTAAGTGAGTTTAAAATGTGCTTTCAGCCCGCTAATCGGGATTTTAAGTCAAAAGTGTAATTAAACCATAAACAGAGTTATAAACTTTGGAAATAAATCCTCTTATTGAAAACCATAAAGTGTTTGACACCTGGGATCCCAAAATATTGTTTAGAAATATTTACAACATATAAAAGCAAACCATGTCGACTAGACGACAAAATCTAGGTTTTATTACAATCATCTCCCAAAATCCACTGGTCGTGGCAGCCAGGCAGGCCAAACATGTACACACCGCCTCAAGCCTGCTACACTCATGGTTGGTTGGCTTTCTCCTTGCCCTTACCTGCACCACAGAGCACTCGTGAGCCGAAGCCCAGCAAGAAAACCCACAAACAGATAACATAAGCAAAACAAACACTTAGCATATAACAGGCCATCAATAAGATAAGCATACACGGCCAAGCCGTCCCAGGCGCTTTACCAGGCCCTGGGTTCGTGGCCCACACTGTGAGGATATCCTAGGTATCCTTTAGGGTCTCGCCCTGGCAACTCGCAATCCACGTGCTCAACGCTGCTCCCGGCCCCTTTCCATACTCTGCCTTGCACTCAACGTGCCCAACGCCGTTCCCGGCCCTTTGCTGTTCCCGGCCCCTGCCGACCTCGGTCTGCGCCGTTCCCGGCTCTTGCCAAACATTTACACAATATCATTCATAGCATAATAAGCAAATACTGAACACTAACAAATTCAATCAAAGGGATACGCCCTACAATTCAAACATATTGGGCTCAGCCCTGCATACAAGCTCTATGGGAACAAGGGTTCTCTTACCTGCGTCCCGAGCTCTCCGTGCACTGATATCCCAAGTACAGTCCTCTAACTTGAGCCTCACCGAAACCCTAGTCACAACACATTAACAATATCCATCCATCAAGTTCTAGTCCATAAAGTAACTTTGAATCATAACTCTAATCTCCGGAACCTTGGATTCTATCAATCTGAGTGATAAAATCCATCCCGAGCCTTAACCTTTGAGTTCCCAAGCCTAAACACACATCAATACACAAACTGGCACTACGGGCCGCGGCTAGCCTCGAAACAGAGGCTAGCTCTTCACTGAAGCACACACGGGTCGCGGTGCGCTTGGCCAAGCGCCGCGGCGCGCATCCAACTCCTTGGCCTCCCATGGCCGCGCACACACACAGGCCACGGCATGCCCCTCCTAGGGCTGCGGCCCTCACCTCCAAACCCAGAATTCCTCATCTTTTCCTGCATTTTCTTCAGACCAACTCATCCAATAATCAAGCTAACAATTCTAGATAATCATCACAAAGATTCTAGCCCAGTTTCAACATCAAAACCCATCAAAACCTGCTCTAAAAACTCAACTAAAACACCCAAGAACAGATCAAATTCTACTCACATGCATATCCTAAGAACATAGCTGAAATTCAAACATAATTCCCATAGTTAGAGCTTACCCTTGCTGAGTTATGCCTCTGAACTGATTTCCCCAAGTGCCCAGCTTTAACTCCTTAACTCTAACAGCCCAAAATCCTCAATTCTTGACTAGTTCCACCAAAGCTTCTTGACTGGTTTTTCACTAACTTGTTTCCTTGAGTTGCCTTAGAGAAGAGAAGGTGAGAGAGGGTATAAAGTTAACTCCAGCTGAGAATGAGAGGAGAATGTCGGTTTCTAAATCTCCAAAAGCTTCCTAGACTTTGTTTTATTTAACTTAAGCTTTAAGGTTACCTCAAGGCTCGGGGTGCCAAAAACGTCCCCGAGGGCAAAATGGTAAATTTCCCCAATATTCCCTCCTAGACATTCTATCCTCAAATATATCTCTGAATATTTATTTCCACAACCCGATAACCCCATAACACATCTAATACCCAAAATACCCCTCGACTCGCCTTGAGTCAGATTCTCGACCCCATTGTGACTTTCTGGCTAACCGCTCTCTAGGACTGTCTCGGATCGTGCTACACAGATATATACCACATCCATATTTAATTCAGCTAAACATGCATCTTTATCACATATTCACATAAATTCACATATTAACATATTAAATCATTTATTGCCCTCCAAACACGCTAATCAAGGCCCTAAGCCCTATTAGAAAATTTGGGTCGTTACATTATTTATTATTTATTATGATTGCAAAAGAAAATCAAACTCATACATGATAACAAAATAATCATGATATTAATTTGGAAAAGAAAGTTTTTCACTATTTACAACCATAAAAGAAAACAAATAATGAATTAAAACAAACAATGAAACTAATTATTCTAAAAATCGGGATCTTCTATATCCAATCCTTCATCTAGCATATCATCATTTAACTCCTCATAGTCCTCATTATCATGTGCCTCAAAATGCCATCGGGGAAGGTTTGTAAAAATTCTATGCTTTTGCTCATTTGTAAAATGAAATTCTGTTTTTGAAGTGAACCTAATTAAGGCAAAAAAAAACCTCATCACTACCGGCAATTCATCTTCATCATCCATTGTTTCCCATATTTCCTCTAAGGCTGCAATTACTATATGGTAGTCTCTAAATAGTCTAATTACGAAGACGTATTGCTCCGTTGCTCTCATCATGATCTGCTTAGATTCTTGGAGGTGACCTATTTCTCTGTAGAACAAAAGCAGTCTCCGAGTGATTCTTTCTAGCACTCCTACGGTGTTTCTCGGTTCTCTAATTCTTTTTAAAGCCTTAATGGCTCGGATATCCTCATAAGTTAAGGCTCCATTCATTCTTAACTAAAACATAAAGGCTAAAATCGTTAGCTATACATATAAACATAATAACTATAACTTAAACACTTACTTGGCAGTCAAATTCAGAGCTTTGAGTGTGTGTATCGAGGAGAACTTCATGCGGATGAAAGGTTTGCTTTGATACCAACTGTAATGACCCAACTATTCTAAACTTGGACCATTAGAAACTATTATACTAATCTTAAGAAAACATACATATGGAATAACCATGACTTTATTATAAAATATAAAGCAAAAGTTAAATACATAAAAATACGGTTAGGGTATGGGATCCCATTGTTTTGAAAATAAAACAAAACATGACTTAGATCTTAAAATTCATTACAACTCAGATGCGGAAAAATACATAGAAAATATGATTTGAAAGACTTAAACAACTTCATCCTCGAATTGTACGCGCAGTCCACCGATTCCATTCTTCCTCAATACACATCCCCAAGCTGCCAAGAACCCTTCCCGCCGCCATAACTATTTTCCTGCACATATAAAACATAAAGTAATGAGCCTAATGCCCAGCAAGGAAAATCTACTACAAGCTTGAAACATATACATACACATAAACTATAAACTATAAACAGTAAACTATAATCATATGGCTATATAAATACATCTATTATAATGGCCATCATACTTCTTGGGACTTGCTAGCTAAGCAATCATATGCCCATAAATTTACGAGGCTAGTTATCTAAACATGTCACATAAATTTAATGGGGCTCGTTATCTAAACAATCATATGCCCAAGGAATCTACTATTGGGACTTATTATCTAAACAAGTTATATATTTGTTATCTAAACAAATTATGTGATTGTGATCTAAACAATTCATATACTAAAAACAACTAAAAACATATCATACTTATAACATAAACATATATCAACAACATAAAAGCATACAAATCTACCCTATTTTCCTTACCAAAATACCGGAATGAGAGAACAAGATCGGGACTTTGGAACACTCTTAAAAACCATAATAGAGAGGTGACTATACTAAAGAAAAAGATGAAAAGAATGAGCTACACCATCGAAAATATACTTACCAACAAGAAATCTCAAGTTCGAAGAACTTAGATGCCTAACCAAGAATAGAGAAGATGAGTTAGGAATTGAGTAGAAAAACTATAAGAATTTAATGAAACAGTACTGAAAGGAACTAAGAATAGGAATACCTTGAATGCTTCTATGACCAAACTACACCTCGAAACCAAATTATACTATAAACCTTACTTCCCAAGTGTTTAGTAAGCTTATAATGATAAAGCTTATAACCCCAACCCAAGTGTTTAACACTCTAAAGTAATCCTAGCAGCTTGTAGGCTCTGAACTCAGCTTGATGAATGAAGAAATGGCTGGGTACTAGGTCTTATTTATAGAGTTCAAGAATGAAAAGATCTTCATTTAGCTTGAATAAAATAATGGCTTTTTAATTGAAAAACATTTGAATAATCGTTTAGCAGAGGCTGAAGACTCGGCTAGAAAGGTTCTGGACTTATCAAGAGGTTAAGGATTAAAATGAGCTCGGTTTCAAAATCATTTGAAAACCATGCACCACAGCCGATATATCGCCTGGACTGATGCTCCCGAGGCTCGTCGAGGTTGTCGTGTGAAGCTACGTGTTTTTCGTATCCTCGTATGACGATATATCGCCCCCTAGAGCTGCGATATATCGACATACGCTGAAATATTATACACATAATTATAGTTTTTCAGCCTAATTTGAATTGAGTAAACAGCCTTGACGAAGTCCTTTAATGATTTCAAAGCTGCTGGCAGACTCTGAGATTTTCAAATATTGCTCATAATAAATTATTCCTCAAAAATACTTAATTATTCATTAAACATACACATGACAAGTGTCATTTCCTTATTGGGTCTATCTAAACCTTATAGTATAATAATTATCATCTTCATAATCAGTCATATTAATCAAACCTTAGGTTATAATTAATATTCTTAAACTATAGGTTAAACTTATAAAATCTACAAGTGTTACTACGAGTGTCCAACTAATTCCCAGCTTGAACCAAAATCCACAGTTAAAAACATATTATAACTACTACTAGCTATTACTATTACTACTACTATTCAACTAGCTAAGTAAAGTTCTTGGACTCTACATGAACTTTAATTGCGTTCCCATAGCCTTCTATAAACTTCCCCGGAACTTGGAAGTGAAAGTGGGGTCTCGATCTGACACGATCGACCTTGGTGCTCCATGGAGGCGCACGATCTCTCTCACATAGATATCTGCATACTGGTCAACTGTATATGTAGTCCTCACTAGCAAGAAGTGATCTGACTTGGTATAGCGATCCACTATCACCCAAATGGAATCATGCTGACCAACAGTCCTGGGTAACCCCACCACGAAATCCATCGTGATGTCCTCCCATTTCCACTTTGGAATATCCAGAGGCTGCAATAATCCTGCCGGTCTCTGATGCTCAGCCTTGACCTGTTGACATGTCAAACACTTAGCCACATATTCAACTACATCCCTCTTCATCACAGGCCACCAATACAACGATCTCACATCCTCATACATCTTTGTGGTGCCTGGATTCAAAGAATAAGGTGTAGTATGAGAATCATCCAGAATCTCTCGCCTCAAAGCATTGTCTAACGGAACACATATCCGACCCTTGTATCTCAACAAGCCTAAATCAGACACTGTATAATCTTTGAATGCTCCCGCCAAAACGTCCTCTTTGATCTTAATCAGTTGTGGATCACTCAACTGACCCTCCTTGATTCTCTCCAATAGTGTAGACTATAGCATAATATTGGCCAACTGGCCCACCAGCAACTCTATACTAGCTCTGGTCACATCATCTGCTAATTCTCTGGCTATCAGCCTCGAACTATAAATCTGCCTCGGACCCTTCCGGCTTAAAGCATCAGCTACCATGTTGGCTTTTCCTGGATGATACAAGATCTCACAATAATAATCCTTCACTAACTCCAGCCATCACCTTTGTCTCATATTCAAATCTTTCTGCGTGAAGAAGTATTTCAGGCTCTTGTGGTCAGTGTAGATCTCACATTTCTCCCCATAAAGGCAATGCCTCCATACCTTTAAAGCAAAGACCACTGCCGCCAACTCTAAATCATGAGTGGGATATCTCTTTTCATACTACTTTAGTTGACGTGAGGCATAAGCAATTACCTTCCCTGACTGCATCAGAACACAGCCTAAACCTTGATGTGAAGCATCGCAGTAAATGACAAACTTCTCCTAATCTGTAGGAAGACTCAGAACTGGAGCTGTAATCAATCTCTGCTTCAGTTCCTGGAAGCTGTTCTCACACTTGTCTGACCACACAAATTTCTGATTCTTGCGTGTCAGCTTAGTCAATGAAGTAGATATCTTTGAGAACCCTTCCATGAAATGCCTATAATAACCTGCCAATCCAAGGAAACTTCTAACCTCAGAAGCACTCTTTGGCCTTGGCCAATCTCTGACCGCTTCAATCTTTGCTAGATTTACCTTAATCCCCTCCTGTTGACGCAGTTCTTCGCCAACAAGTAATTATACGAATAAGTAGGATGGATTAGTGCAAATTGGTGAACCGTAATATGAAAATAACTATACTCTAGACTTGAGAAACTAATAGCATGGGAAGATGGTCACTCCTTTCTTTTTTGGGTGGTTCGAAGGTTGAAATCCCTCTAGTCCACCAGTCGATATTATTGATATCTCTTGACTATTTCTTACAGAGTGTTTCTTTACAAAACTTATGTCAACCCCCTGCACTACCCAGGGTCTTGGTATTTATAGGAAGAAGATATCTGGGTTGGCAATGGGGTCATCCCGTGATCTCATTACCCTTCACGTCATCTCTGTGACGCTGATGATTAATTCCTAAACCTTGCAGTGAAGTGAGGTCTAATCAACAGGTAAGGATGGGTAATGGGCCGCATGGCCCAAATCAAATACGGGATGTCCGAATACGCACGTTTATACTGCGCATCCGAGAAATCAGGAATAAAACAGACATGTGATGTCTGATATATGCACGTTTATATTGCGTGGTTGAATTTACAAGGATTCGGGTGTCAAATCTCTGCCGCATTCCGAGCTTAATGTGGCGCCAGCTCGTGACACTCATACTGCTGACACGATGCCTCCAAGTAGCAGTTAACTCTCTAATCAGCTCGAGCTGGATAGATGGAGGCCCGTAACAAATAGCTCTGGGTGGACGATTTACACATGGCAGATCAAATTCGGCCCTTTTCTAGCTCGCCAATAGTGCGCGGATATTTAGGGCGTACATTTTCCCCCCAAGCCCCTGCTCATGACCCATGACGTCATCTGTGATCTTCATAGCGGGGCTTTTAAGTTTCCCTTTCGACTCTTCATGTCCCGCCCACTCCGTGGGTATCGGACACGTGGAGCGTCGTGGTTGGCGACTGTTCGATTTTTGAGAATTGCATTAAATGGCCTAGCCTGCTTTCGGTCGTCGTTTCGCCTCTCGAGTTAAGACCCTCGTATCTCGCATTAATTTGATCGAACGGTCCTCGTTTCTTTATGCCTCTTACGTATATATTAGGTTGGCTATCTTCTGTATTAGCCACCCTTCATTTGAATTTTTTTCCTCATTTTCTCTCTTTTTAGTCTCAGAAGCTTTTCTTCTTTCGGTTATCATCTTAGAGATCCCTATGCTCTCGTCACAAAAGTTTCTTCACCAGTCCAGCTTTAAGGATTCCACCAGGACTCCGATTCCTACGCTTTTTATGACTTTCGCACGGAAAATACACTATAAGTCCTCTGCCAATTGCTTGTTTTGATCTTTCCGTTTCTCTGTTAGGTAAACCTCTTTCTTAGTCTCACACTGTAGGTTATTTTTGGCTGGTTTTTGGTGCATAGGTTTTGATTTTAGGCATGTCGACTATTTGAGAACATGCCTAGGAATGCGATGTTTATGACAAGATGATTTCAAGATAGCTTTAGGGAATGCCTGTTCGGAAAATGGAAGGTGAGAGGTTTCTAGGGTACAAAACTGGGTAGCTTACAGGTCATGCTTCCTAGGCAGTTTTTCTTTTTAAAAATTTCCCTCCAAGGCAAGCATTATCTTGACCCTCTTGACACACAAATCCTGAGCAATCGAGGATCCGTTGGAAACGTGGGCGCGTGACCATGGAAACGCGTGGCTTCATATACCGCGGGCTGAGATTACCTCAGCCCGTGTACGAAAATCATTTCTCGCGCTATATTCCCTTTTCTATTTTTAGGTCGCCTATTTAAAATTTTCTTCATTCTTGTTCGTTAGGCGACCAGATGGGACCCAGGAAGAACATACCCAAGAAGAGCACGGCTGGCTCGTCATCCCAGCGGTCCAGCAAGGGGAAAGAGATTGCGGCAGAGTCTTCCATCCCCCAATCCGGTCCCACGGTGGAGAAAGAGGTCGAGGTGGGACCTGACGCCTTCTTTGAGGCAGAGAGGATAGTCTCGAAGATTACGACCCAAGGGAGGGTTAACAAGATCCTATTGTCCCATAACATCAAAGTTGGGACAGGCGCTCTTGTTGCCCGACCTCCCCTCAAGGTTGAGAGGAGTTGCACGCCTCTTGATGAGGAGTTCGCGGCTTGGAGCGATGAACACCTCAATGCCGGGGCCTTCCTACCTCTGGACCAATACTTCGCAGATTTCCTGAATTACGTGAAGCTGGCTCCCTTCTAACTGCCCCCTAACTCCTACCGTCTGCTGGCGAGGCTGAGGTACCTCTTCCTGAGACACGAGTGGGAGGTACCTACACCAGCGGACATCCTTTACTTATTCTGCCTCAAAGCCAGCCCGGATCTACGGGGGCGAGGCAACGGGTTTTACTATTTGACCCATTTTCCCAACTCTCCTGCAGTCATCGAGCTGCCCAGCCACCCCAACGACTTCATGGACCAGTTCTTCATGTCGACGGGGTTTCGCAACTGCGAGTACCACTACTTCAACCGTCCTCGTAAGTTCTTTCAATTCTCAGCTCGCGAAATCACCATATTACTTTATTTCTTTTCGCGCATACTGACTTGAACATCATCGTGCAGCCATCTTTGTGAGGACGGCCAAATCAGTGACCCTTGGGGGTCAATACGATAACTTGGCGGGGCTTCCACTAAGTGAAAAAGACTATTTCCAGCTCGTATCTAATGAGACGATGCTAGCGTGTAAGTTAATTTCTCCGGGCCAGACTCTAGCCTTGAGGAGGATGCAGGCTGGTGCCTATCCCCAAGGGGGATGCCGCAGACGGTGACGGCGATGAGCAGGATCAAGAAGATGAGGTGCCGCTCGTGTGATGAAGGTGGACTCCCGAGGCTTCTCAGGGCCTCGACGTGGATCGGGTTTAGTTCGGGGCAGCAGCCGGCCCCTCCGGCCAAGGCAACCCATACCTGTTTAGGGACTTAGACAGGGCTGCCGCAGACCTAAGGCTTGCTAGGTTTAACCCAAGCTAGCTCGTACATCATCATCGAGATGACCCAGACCTTAACATAACCCTACTCCAGTGTGTAAATCAACTAGTTTTGCACCATGATATGGGCCGTCCTAGGGGCACCGTAGTAGTAGAAAACATTTTGTCCTTTAGGTCGGCCTTCTTTGAGGAGTACGAGACCAACCTTAGGTCGTGGCCCTCCCTTTTGGAGGGTGTAGTTGCTCCAGGGCTTATGCAATACGTAGAGGAGTCTAGTCCTGAGGCGGATCCGGACTTGGAGCCCCCTCTCATCCATGAAGTAATAAACTTAGACTCCCCTAGAGAAGCTCCGAGGCCAGAAGTCATGGCAATAGATTCCTCCTCTAGCTCAGAGGGTAGGACCTTTTCAATACACCTTTAGATTTTTCTTGTAATAAAGTAACCTTACATGTATATTAACGTTCCCTTCTTTTTGGTTCAGGCGAAGAGATGGCACAGCCCGGAGACAATGTCCTACGATCCATCTTCCAGGGGGGGAATCCTCCCTCCGGACCGTCCAGGCTACTAGTCAAGAAACCCCGGCTAGCCAAGAAGACTCCTCCTTCCGAGACCACCTCCAAGTCTCCCGCCAAGGGGAGGGGCCAAGTCCCTGCAGCCACAGAGAAGATGCCCCCACCTCCCCCGCGACCTCCAGCCCCTACTCGGGAATAGGAGGCACCAGTAGGAACCCTGCCAGTTCTTCCTTCCACCGTGCGCATCCCGGTTAACCCCCAGGCCCTAGATAAAATCCCCGAGGCCTTCCGAGGGATGGTCTATGAGACCGTGAGCTATACGGTGGAGCATTATTACGCTGCCACCCCGAGGGACTTGAGGGAGATTGAGACGAGGAGCCCCGAGAATTTCATGGAGTCTTCGCTGGGGATGACCCTCACGGTAAGTTTACTTAGTTAAATTTCTTTGCTTTCTTCCCAGCACGTGCCTTACTATCTATGTCTTTGCAGGCAGCTTTGGCTCTACACCGCAGCATAGCTCGGTCCAGGGCCAGGATTGATGAGCTCAGGGGTGAGCTCCAGATTGCTCATGCCGCTCTCGCATCTGCCCAACAGTAAGGGCAAAGTGCCAAGGTTGCCTTAACAGCTGCCAAAGAAAGCGAAAGGCCGTACAGGTCACCTTGGCCACTACGAAGACCAAGCTCGAGGAGGCCAAGGCTAAGCAGTTGGAGGCCGAGGCCACCATCGTGGCAGAGAGGGCGTCTTTCTGCTCTTCCATGGAGGCCATGCTCTACCATTGCTGGGCCTTCAACCAGGATGGCGACTTCTCCTTCCTGGCGCCCGAGGTGTGGGAGCCATTCCTTGAGAAGTTCAAAGCCCGTCTTCAACAGGAGCCGCCTTCTGAGACTGGGGAGACTTCCACTGCCGACGAGCAAGAGACTGAAGGGGTGACCTCATCGGAGCGACCTGGGGGGGCTTAGCACTTTTGTATTTTTTTTATTTACTTGTAATAATTTATCACGAGGTTTTTCCTCCTCAATACAATTGACTTCAGTTACCATGAATTTCATCATTTTATTTTTCTTTTTAATATGATGTGATTGATAAAAACCTAGTTCGCGTTAGTTTATTGAC
Organism: Humulus lupulus; assembly: GCF_963169125.1. Lineage (NCBI taxonomy): Eukaryota > Viridiplantae > Streptophyta > Magnoliopsida > Rosales > Cannabaceae > Humulus > Humulus lupulus. Next base: position 33,779,791 of record NC_084799.1, read on the forward strand.
TTTTTCTTCAAAACTACAAAGCATTTCCAATCAATTTTAACCAACTTCTAAGTTTTAGGACCTGGTCGTACCCAGGACATTAATTTGTTAAAAACGTAGTTCGCGTTAGTTTTATCAACACCTCGTGTTCTTTAGGAAAAACACTGGTTAATCAATTTAACCAACTTCTAAGTTTCGGGACCTGGTTATATCCAGGACATTTATTTAAAAACTTAGTTTGCGTTAGTTTTATCGACACCTCGTGCTCTTTAGGAAAAACACGGGTTAATCAATTTAACCAACTTCTAAGTTTCGGGACCTGGTTATATCCAGGACATTTATTTAAAAACTTATTTCGCGTTAGTTTTATCGACACCTCGTGTTCTTTTAGGAAAACACTGGTTAGTCAATTTAACTAACTTCTAAGCTTTAGGACCTGGTTGTATCCAGGACATTTATTTAAAAACTTAGTTCGCGTTAGTTTTATCGTCACCTCGTGTTCTTTTAGGAAAAACACTGGTTAGTCAATTTAACTAACTTCTAAGTTTTAGGACCTGGTCGTATCCAGGACATTTATTTAAAAACTTATTTCGCGTTAGTTTTATCGACACCTCGTGTTCTTTTAGGAAAAACACTAGTTAGTCAATTTAACTAACTTCTAAGCTTTAGGACCTGGTCGTATCCAAGACATTTATTTAAAAACTTAGTTCGCGTTAGTTTTATCGACACCTCGTGTTCTTTTAGGAAAAACACTGGTTAGTCAATTTAACTAACTTCTAAGTTTTAGGACCTGGTCGTATCCAGGACATTTATTGAAAAACTTAGTTCGCGTTAGTTTTATCGACACCTCGTGTTCTTTAGGAAAAACACTGGTTAGTCAATTTAACTAACTTCTAAGTTTTAGGACCTGGTTGTATCCAGGATATATGCCCCCCAAGTAAACAGAAAGGGATCTTTCTTGGTTACTTGGAACACGCTCTTCTAACACTACACGCACACGGAAACATACAACGATATACAAAAGTACTTCTCATTTTTTAATAAAACAAGGTGGCTTTCATAATTAAGCCTTACAAAAGTATGACTATTGATAATATTTCTTTAGGTGTATAGCGTTCCATGTTCGTGGGACTGCTTCTCCATTAGGCCGAGCTAGTTTAAAGGTCCCTTCCTTCACAACCTCTATTATCTGATAGGGTCCTTCCCAGTTTGGTCCCAAAACTCCGTCCTTGGGATCTTTACCGGCTAAGAAGACTCTTCGGAGCACCATGTCACCTAAGTTAAAGATGCGTCTCTTGACCTTTGAGTTGAAATAACGAGTGATCTTTTGTTGATAATGCGCGATTTGCAGCTGCGAAGCTTCTCGTTTTTCATCAATTAGGTCGAGGGACGCGCTGAGCAATTTGTCGTTCTGGTCTTGGTCAAACTCCCAGACTCTATGCGAGGCTATTTTTGTTTCGACAGGAAGGACGACCTTGCTCCCGAAAGTCAGGGAGAAAGGAGTGTGACTCGTCGAGGTTCGGTGTGAGGTTCGGTACGCCCACAGCACCTGGGGGAGCTGTTCAGGCCAAACTCCCTTGGCTTCATCCAACGTCTTCTTAAGGCTCGCTTTCAGTGTCTTGTTCACAGCCTCGACCTGTCCATTAGCCCGGGGGTAGGCCACGGAGGAAATTTTTTTAATTATGTCGTGCCTCTCGCAGAATTCGGTGAAGAGGTCGCTATCGAACTGGGTTCCGTTATCCGACACGATCTTCTTTGGCAACCCGAATCGGCAGACAATATTCTTAACCACAAAGTCGAGGACCCTCTTTGATGTAATCGTCGCCAGGGGCTCTGCTTCTGCCCATTTCGCGAAGTAGTCAATAGCCACCACCGCATAGCGAACTCCTCCTTTTCCCGTGGGCAGGGCACCAACTAAATCAATTCCCCAGACTGGGAACAGCCACGAGGACGAGATCATCTTCAGCTCGACTGGAGGGGCTCGGGCGACCATGTCGAACCGCTGGCACTTGTCGCACTTTTGGACATAAGAAATCGAGTCCTTCGATAGAGTGGGCCAATAGTATCCTTGCCTTAATATCTTCAAGGCCAGGTTTTGCCCCCCAGCGTGATCTCCACAAAATCCCTCATGCATCTCTTGGAGAATAGTTTTTGCTTTGCCTGGCAGAACACACCGTAGAAAAGGTAAAGAAAGACCACGCCGGTACAATGTCCCATCTACCATTGCATACCTTGGAGCTTGGTAAAGTATCCTCCTCGCGTCGTTTCGCTCTTCAGGTAACTTTCCTGTTGTGAGGTACTCGACTATGGGAGTCATCCAGGTTGGCCTGGCGTCGATCATCTCGACCTCTCTCCCAGTTTCCTCTATGCTTGGCCTTTCCAAGAATTCTACCGGTACCAGGCCCATGGTTTTGGCCTCCCTGGATGTGGCGAGCTTCGCTAAGGCGTTAGTATTGGAGTTCTGCTCCCGAGGTATCTGTTCAACTAGGTTGTACTCAAATGCAGACAACTCTTTCTTTACCTTGGCCAGGTAGGCCGCCATCTTGGTTCCCCGCACTTGGTATTCTCCTGACACCTGGTTTACCATGAGCTGGGAATCGCTATAGCACTGGATGGAGCTAGCCTTCAGCTCCTGGGCCACCCTTAGCCCAGCCAATAAAGCTTTGTATTTGGCCTCGTTGTTGGATGCTTCAAATCCGAACCGCAACGCGGAGTGGAAACGATGTCCCTTTGGGGATATTAAAATGAATCCAGCTACGGATCCATTCTCGTTAGACGAATCGTCCACAAAGACTTTCCACGAGGCTCGTACCGGTTCTTCCACTGGTTCCTCTTGGAATCCCGTGCACTCTGCTACAAAATCAGCCAGAGCTTGGCTTTTGATCGCAGTTCACGGCATGTAGATTATCTCGAATTGGCTGAGCTCGATAGCCCACTTCAAAAGACGCCCCGATGCCTCAGGTTTCTGCAAAACCTGCCTTAAAGGTTGATCGGTTATGACGTGGATTGAATGGGACTGGAAATACGGCCTGAGCTTTCTGGAGGCCGTGATAAGGCAGAGCGCCATCTTTTCCATCATCGAATATCTAGACTCAGCTCCGAGGAGCCTCTTGCTAATGTAGTAGACTGACTTCTGAGACCGGTCCTCCTCACGAACCAGCACGACGCTGGCTGCATCTTCCGTTACAGCTAGGTAAAGAAAAATAGGCTCTCTTGCTGTTGGCTTAGAGAACACGGGCGGCTCAACTAAATGTGCTTTTAGGCCGAGGAAAGCACGCTCACACTCATCGGTCCACTCGAATTTTTTATTTCCCCAGAGCAGGTTATAGAATGGCAAACACTTGTCGGTTGATTTGGAAATGAACCGATTAAGGGCTGCCACCCTTCCTGTTAGACTTTGGACGTCTTTTCGCAATCGAGGTGATGGCATTTCGAGTAGCGACCTGATCTTATCAGGGTTCGCCTCTATTCCTCTGGTGTTGACTATGAAACCTAGAAATTTTCCTGACGCGACCCCGAAGGTACACTTTTGGGGATTCAGCCTCATACCGTATTGTCTTAAAATATTAAAACATTCCTTTAGACCGGGGACATGGTTATTGGCAGTTTTTGACTTGACCAACATGTCATCAACATACACTTCCATGTTTTTCCCGATGTGATTAGCAAACATCCTGTTGACCAATCTCTGATACGTAGCTCCAGCATTCTTCAGCTCGAAGGGCATGACCTTGTAACAATAAACATTAGTCGGAGTCATGAAGTTAGTGTGTTCCTGGTCCGCTAGATTCATGGCGATCTGGTTATAACCCAAGTATGCATCCATGAAGGACATAAGCTCGTGCCCCGCAGTGGCATCTACCAATTGGTCAATTCTCGGCAAGAGGAAGCAATATTTGGGGCAGGCTTTATTCAAATCAGAAAAGTCAATGCAGGTCTGCCACTTCCCATTGGGCTTCGGGACCAAAACAGGATTGGCAACCCAGATCGGGTAATTTTCCTCGCAAATAAAGCCACACCTTAAGAGTCGAGCTACCTCCTCTTCTAAGGCCTCAGCTCGGGTCGTGCCCAGGCACCTTTGTTTCTGGGACTTCGCAGGCACATTTTTGTCCAAGTTGAGGGTGTGCATGATGACACTTGGGCTGATCCCTATCATGTCTTCATGAGACCAGGCGAACACGTCTAGATTCTCTTGCAGAAATCTTAGCAGCTCTGCCTTTCTCTCATTACACTGGTTTTTTTCGAGCTTTACCACCTTCGAGGGGTCTTTCGGGTCGATGTTCACCTCTTCGAGTTCTTCGATGGCCTGGAGATCAGATCTATCTTCGCCTACCCTGGGGTTGATATCATCATTCAAGGTGATACCTTCCCCATTGGCTTCCTGAGGTTTTTCTATCTCAGGAATAGGTCCTACTTCTTGAGATTCCTCATGTTCGCTTTGAATGGTCATCGTCTACTGCCCGGGTCGTGATTTTCCCTTCATGGAAATGCTATAGCATTCCCTGGCAACGAGCTGATCACCTCAGACCGTACATATCCCCGTAAAGGAGGGGAATTTGACTGCGAGAAGGCAGATAGATGTTATGGCCTCAAATTCCATCAATGTAGGTCAGCCCAGAATAGCGTTGTATGCGGTGGGACAATCGATAACCATGAACTCGAGGAGCTTAGAGACAATTCGGGGCCCCTCTCCCAAGGTTATTTCTAGCTCGATTGTTCCTATCGCTGCCAACCCTTCCCCAGAAAATCCATACAGCATCATGGAGGTGGCCTTCAGCTCAGTGACAGACAATCCCATTTTCTCCAGCGTAGACCAAAACACCAGGTTCACCGAACTCCCATTATCGACTAGTATCCTCCTAACTCTCCGATTGGCGAGCTGGGTGGTTATGACTAGAGGATCGTTATGGGGGAACTGGACGTGACCGGCATCCTCCTCGGTAAAAATGATTGGTTGCCTCTCCAATCATTGCTATTTGGGTAGATGCTGCTCCGAGACAAATTCCACTCCGTTGTGAGCCTTCAACTCATTGACATATCTCTTCTGGGCACCTCTGCTCGTGCCGGCCAAATGGGGGCCCCCGAAGATTGTGGATATCTCTCATCCTATTACAGGAGGAGGGGTATCCTGACTTATCCGGGGGCCGGGCTGATTTACCGGAGCTTCTGGGGTTGGCTGACTAGTAGGAACCTGGTTCCGCGCATATTGAGCCAAAGGTCCGGCTCTGATGAGTGTCTCAATCTCATCCTTCAAATGCCTACAATCGTCAGTGTTGTGGCCAATGTCGTTGTGGAATCAGCAAAACTTGGAAGGGTCCATCTTAGCCTTCTGGTGTTTCAAAGGCTCCGACTTTTTCTAGGGGAGGCGAGCAGAATTTGCTAGGAAAATGTGTTCTCGAGTGTTTATGAGCTCGGTATAGGTCGCGTAGACTGGCATAAACTTTTCCACGGGCTTTTTCTTCTTCGGACCGTGTTGGCCGCCCTCGCTGCTCCCTTTTCTCTTGCCTCCACCCCCTTGGTTATTCTGGGTAACAGTTTGAGTCATTTTTATGACATCCGTTTCCACTCCAACGGGCTGATCAAGGGTTTGGCTGGTTCCCGTGATCGATGCTCACGCCTCTTCCAGGTTTATCCATTCCTAGGCCTTATTCAGGAATTCATCCACGGTGCTGACATCTCTTCTCTGTATCTCTTTCCATAGCTCGCCTCCAACGAGGATTCCTGTCCTCAAGGCCATAAGCTTGGAACTATCGTCCGCGTCCCTGGCTCGAGCCGCGACATTTGTGAACCTACTCAGGTAAGCTTTCAAAGTTTCCCCGGACTGTTGCTTCACGTTCTCCAAGGTGTCAGCTTTGACACGGGCAACTTGAGAAGCTCGGAATGCCCTCTTGAAGTCGACAGAAAAATTCTTCCACGAGCTGATGGAATGCTTTTTACACTGTTTGAACTACTGCCTAGCTGGCCCGATCAAGGTGGAAGGGAATATCAAATACCTCAGCTTGGGGCCGATATTATGGGCCATCATCAGGGTATAGAACATACCCAAATAATCTGACGAGTCTCCGTCTCCATCGAATTTAGATAGGTGGGGCATCCGGAAACCCAGCGGGTACGTTGTGGCTACTATGTTGGAGGCAAAAAGCTCGAGTTCGTCCCCCGAGTCATACTCGTCCTTCTCCTTTTCTGACAAAAGCTTCTTCATTAGCTCCTCCATCTGAGCTAAACGTTCTAGGATCTGGTCCTTGATCCCTTGGTTGTTCTAGGGTTGTTCAACAGCTCCAGTTCCATTGTACGCGTTAGGCGGGTTATTGTCCCTCAGGGCTTGAGCTTGGTTAGGTGTGACATTCCCACTGTCACGTACTTCGAAAAGACCATCCACTCGGCGAGCATGACTTCCATTTTTGGCCAGATTCACCCTCTGCGAGTTGAGGCGATCTCGAAGGTCGGCCCTCAAGGTGGCCCGAGGGCTTTGCGCCGAACTTAAGTGATTACGCAGGTCTTCACCAGATCTTCCACTTCGGTGGCTCTCAGTCTAGTAGCTCCCGTTGGAAAAGCTTGGAGCCCACTGCTGGGGGTGAGGATCCGAGACCTCCCCGCGTGCTCGGTTGCGATGGGAAGGATCGGCGGGAGGAGGATTTCTTTTGCTGCTCCCGTGTGTCGAAATGTCTCGAACTGGACAGGGAGGAGATGGGTATCTTATCGGCGACGGGGGATGCCTAACTGGCGAAGCGATCCTAGTCCTATCAAGGTAGATCAAATTAGCTCGCGGCCGTTCTACTCTACCATCTCTAGCATCCTACGCCCGGCGGTCTGACCGCGACACGGGAGGGCTGGCCGGAGTAGGTTGTCTGCGCGAGCCTTTCCCAGATCTCCTCCGCGAGCTACCACGAGCCCTTCTGGGCGTGTTCGATGGTGGAATCGAGCTAGGAGTTGAGATTCTTACTGATCGGCTGAATTGCTGATTGGTCCTGGTAAACTCCTCAAACACAGTTTCCTGGTTATGGTGTGACATGGGTGCAGAACTCGAGGTTGAGGTTCTGACCGATCAACTAGGTTTGGGCTGATTATCCATGCGGGACTTGCAAGTCCCACTTTGCCTCTTTCCGACGTTAACGTCGGTTGCAATAGGGGGTAACCGGGCCAAGACTTCTTCGATTTGCTTACTTGCTCTGGATAGCTGACACCTCAACTGTATGTTCTCCATCTCTATCGCCGTCAGGTAACCCGGGTTTGGATTTTGCGGTCGGGGCGTCGAACTCCCGATGTCGTCCTGGCCCATCGGCTGCTTTCCCAATCGCTGCTGGACCTCGGGGTTTGGTTCATCGGATATGGCGGCATGGTGGGCCTCCTACCCATCATGTTGATCCACCTCGTTACCATGCCTCGACCGAGTAACCACCACGATCAGGTTTTTGTGGTAGCACCAATCTAAATCCTCTCAATGAAAGCACCAAACTATTGACGCGGTTCTTCGCCAATAGGTAATTATACGAATAAGTAGGATGGATTAGTACAAATTGGTGAACCGTAATATGAAAATAACTATATTCTAGATTTGAGAAACTAATAGCATGGGAAGATGGTCACTCCTTTCTTTTTTGGGTGGTTTGAAGGTTAAAATCCCTCTAGTCCACCAGTCGATATTATTGATATCTCTTGACTATTTCTTACAGAGTGTTTCTTTACAAAACTTATGCCAACCCCCTGCACTACCCAGGGTCTTGGTATTTATAGGAAGAAGATATCTGGGTTGGCAATGGGGTCATCCTGTGATCTCTTTACCCTTCACGTCATCTCTGTGAATCTGATGATTAATTCCTAAACCTTGCAGTGAAGTGAGGTCTAATCAACAGGTAAGGATGGGTAATGGGCCGCATGGCCCAAATCAGATACGGGATGTCCGAATACGCATGTTTATACTGCACATCCGAGAAATTAGGAATAGAACAGACATGTGATGTCTGATATATGCACGTTTATATTGCGTGGTTGAATTTACAAGGATTCGGATGTCAGATCTCTGCCGCATTCCGAGCTTAATGTGGCGCCAGCTCGTGACACTCATACTGCTGACACGATGCCTCCGTGTAGCAATTAACTCTCTAATTAGCTCAGGCTGGATAGATGGAGGTTCGTAACAAACAGCTCCGGGTGGACGATTTACACGTGGCAGATCGAATTAGGCCATTTTCTAGCTCGCCAATAGTGCGCGGATATTTAGGGCGTACACCTCATTACTGACAATATGCCCAAGAAAAGATACCTGAGATAACCAGAACTCACATTTCTTGAAATTTGCAAACTATCTATGCTCCCTCACTCTCTGTAGAACCAATCTCAGATGTTGTTCATGTTCTGATTCTGACTGAGAATAAACCAGGATATCATCGATGAAGACGATCACAAACTGGTTCAGATAATCCTTGAACACTCTGTTCATCAGATCCATAAAAGCAGCTGGGGCATTAGTCAATCCAAAAGACATGACTAAGAACTCATAATGCTCATACCTGATGCGAAAAGCAGTCTTTGGTATGTCTCCCTCCTTGACCCTCAACTGATGATAACCAGAACGAAGGTCTATCTTCGAGAATAACTTTTTACCTTGTAACTGATCAAATAGATCATCTATCCTTGGCAAGGGATACTTGTTCTTAAATGTTAACTTATTCAGTTCTCTGTAATCAATGCACATCCTCAGAGAACCATCTTTCTTTTTCACAAACAGCACTGGCGCTCCCCAAGGTGAGAAACTAGGTCTAATAAAACTCAAATCCAACAGCTCTTGCAACTGTACTTTCAATTCTTTCAACTCAGTTGGGGCCATTCTGTAAGGTGCTCTAGACACTGGCTCCGTCCCTTGTGCCAGTTCTATCATGAACTCAATTTCTCTGTGCGGAGGCAACCCTGGCAATTCTTCTGGAAACACATCTAGGAATTCATAAACTAATCTGGTCTCACTGGCACGACCTGAGTGGTGTCAACCACACTGGCTAAGAATCCAATGCAACCTCCTTGCAATAGATCTCTAGCCCTTAAAACAGAAATCATAGGTATGCGGGGTCCATGCACAGTACCAACAAACACAAAAGGATCCTCACCGTCAGACTCAAAGGTGACCATCTTCCTTCTGCAATCAATAGTTTCCCCATACTTTACCAACCAGTCCATACCCAGAATCATATCGAAGTCAGTCATAACTAACTCTATCAAATCCACTGAGAACTCTCTCCCCTCCACTGTCACTGGCAAAGATCTGACCCACCTCCTGGATACTACCAACTCCTCAGTGGGTAATAAAGTTCCAAACCCCACAGCATAATAATCACAGGGTCTACACAATCTATCAATAATTCTACTAGCAACAAAAGAATGTGTAGCACCAGAATCAATCAAAACATTATAAGGGGTTCGAGCACTAAGAAGCTGACCTGTAACTACTGAGGGTGAAGCCTCAGCTTCTGCTTGTGTCAATACGAACACTCGAGTTGGGGCTGAGCTTTCCGCTTTCCTGGGTTCTTCATTTCTTGCTTTAGGGCAGTCTTTCTTGACATGACCCACTACTCCACACAAAAAGCAGGCCTTTGCCCTACATTCTCCCAAATGACGCCTCTTACATCGAGGGCATTCACGACGACTCTTCCAGGCTTCACTACCACCTTGACGGCCCATTGAAATACCACGAGGCTGCCTATCAGGACCTGGAACTAGGAATGTATCAGGAACCTTAATTTTCTGATCACTGGGGCCTCCACCCCTACTTGAACCCACAAAAGGAGAACCTGCTCTCCTAAACTCCTTTCTGCCTGCATTATCTTGCCAGATCTTATTCTCTGCACTCTCAGCTGTGAGTACCTTCTCAACCACCTGCGCATAGGTAGTAACCCCAGCCACAGTGGTAATGCAAACATCACGGGCTAATCTAGGTTGTAGCCCCTGGAGAAATCTCTCCCTCCTGGTCCCATCAGTGGGTACCAGCTCCATGGAAAACTTTGCCAATCGATCAAACTTCAGGGCATACTCAGTCATTGACAAACTCCCTTGAAGTAACCTAATGAACTCCTCAGCTTTTGCCGCCCTGATGGCATCATTATAATATTTCTCGTTGAATAGAGTCTGAAATTCTTCCTAACTCAGGGCATTGATGTTTCTGATCTGGGATATAACCTCCCACCAAATTCGGGCATCCTCCTGAAACATATACGTGGCACAAGCCACCCTCTCATTACCAGTCACCTTCATGAAGTCCATGATGGTGGTAATCATGCTCATCCACTGCTCAGCTCTAGCAGGGTTTGCACTGCCTTTAAAAACTGGAGGTTGCTGCTTTCTGAACCTTTCATAGAGAGGCTCCCATTTGTTACCAACCTCAGGCAGCTGTTGGCACCGATACAGGAGGCGCCTCAGATACACTGGCTACTGCAGGAACCTACTGTTGTCTCAGGAGGCGGAGTTCTTCTCCCTGCCTCAATACTGTAGCATGTAGATCATTAAGTAATTGTTGCCAGTTCTCAGGAGCTGGCTGTGGAATCTAGCTCTGGTCATTCTCCTGACCCTGATTATTATTCTGGCATTGATCACCCTATCCAACTGATGAATCTGCCTGTCCTGGATTCATTCTTATCAACTTAAACCTTGTTGAAACAATCAATGCGTCTAGTTAAGCAGTAATAACAAAACCTCTTGCCACCTCACAGTCCAAGAACAAGTAGATAATCACCAAATTCCACAGTTATACAAGTATACAAATGGATACATGATTATAGCATTTAACACTCAACATGTATTAGATAATAGTTTACAATGAACAATACTATTGAGTATGTTCCAACAATATCAATACTAATTAGCACACATTTGCTGATGATGCAGTATTCAAGGCATAGCCTTATCAAGGTATCTCATGTAAATAGGTAAAAAAATTATACCATATTTAAGCAATTAAATATATAACCACATAAATAGTTACCAAACCATGAGTCGAGCTTGTCTTCAGTGGTGAGTGTACATGCCCAGCCAGTCTACAGGAACCCTAAACCTTGGCACGCTCTGATACTAAGTTGTAACACCCTGGTTACTCCAAGATCGTTACTATGAACTTTGAACTAAGCTTAACTCGCTAATCGAGTTCTTTGGTTATAAACATGCTTCTAGGTGTTATTAATAGGTTAAGGTGGAAAAACAATCAAAAGGAAAGGATATATTTTATTTAAAACATAAACTATTCATGGGCCCATCAAAACATTTACAAGTTATTTACGATACAAAATGGTCATTACAGTATAAAATTTACAACCCGCCGACCTAAGCGGCAAAAATAGGGCAAACCCCCTAGTTCCTCTAAGAACTCCTTGGCCGTGGTGGTCAAGCAGTTGCATATGTACACATCACCACCTATGCTCTCCACTCAAGGTTGGGTGAGTTTTTCTTTCCCTTTACCTACACCACATAGCACCCATGAGCCAAAGCCCAGCAAGAAAACTCAATACTGCATATAAATATTATCAAATGATTATCATTATAATCATACAGAGCTTATAGCCCTAGAAAGATGAGTGATTTAACACTTGAGGTTCTGGTAAACCATAATGAGTGACTGACGAGCAAGTCACTACGGGGCTCGACACCCACACCCATGAGACTAAACAGTCACTGGGGCTCTCTGGCTCTAGCTCTAATCAGATGAGTGACTGATGGGTAGTCACTACGGGATCGGCACCCACAATCATGTGACTAAATAGTCACCTGGGCTCAGCACCCATAGCCATGTGACTAAGCAGTCACCGGGGCTCTCTGGCCCTAGCTCTAAGTGACTAGCCTTAGGATAGACAATCACTTTTAGTTTTCATCAAACTTGAGGTCGGTCCGGCATTAATGCTCATTTGAGTCGTTCAATGCAGATGTCGATTAGATCTAATCTTTATTGGCTTGAGTTAAACACGCTAAGACTGTTCTTGACTCATTAGTCAATACCATGTGGCCAGTGCTCAATACTACTGCCGAACTTGACTAATGAATTACAGCTTCACAGTTAATACTAACACCATTGCCAATTCTGACTATTCAGTCAGTTTCATGCACAAATGAGCAAGATTTGCTAAGCATTTTATATGCAATCAACGTCCACATTTAAATATTCAACATGCCTCAAGAATAACCATGCATGTCACGTATGGGGTGCAATTTTCTTACCTCTGGTTCGAGCGAGAATTAATAAAAGAACGACCCCTGAGAACGATCAACATTTTAGTTCCTTGACGGTTACCTAGTCATAACCAATTATGGGATTCCATCAATAAAATGAATAATAAAAGGTTCCCGGACCAAGACCTAGCCTTCGGGACATCGAATCCTACTAAACCGGGTAGTAGGAACAATCTCGAGGCCTACGGTTTAAGTTCCCATGATCAAAACACTACTTTGGCCACAATTTCCCTCAAGCGTCGTGACCCGCCTCCCCAAGCGTCGTGGCCCTCAACCAAAACAGAGGTGCCAGCCTCAAGCACCTACCCCAAGCACCGCGTTCCGCCTCCCTAAGTGTTGCGGCCCTCAGGCCCTTCAGCACCACCCTTCCTCTTCAATAAGCTTGGGCCACAGCGCTCTAGACAGAGCCGCGGCCCCACCTGAAACTCAGCCAAAAACCCTATTTTCCCCTTTCAAACTCAACTCAAAACCTTATTAAAACACTCCCAATATCACAAAGCAAGGCCACCAATTATTACCACAACTTATCCACCATATAACCATCAAAACCTAAGCCTTACACCAATCAAAACTTCATCAAATTCCCCATTTCAATGATCAAAACTCCAAACCTTAAAACCATCACAAAAACAGAGCAAGATACTATAAAGTGAAACTAGAATCTTACCTTATGCTTGAATCAAATCCTCTTCAATGGATGAACTAAAGTTCTAAGCTCCAAACCTTGATTCCCTAGCTTAGTTCAAAAATAGAGTTCAAAAATTCCAAAGGATGAAGGAGGAGGATGGGGATCGAGAGAAGGTAAGAGAAGGCTCTGTTTTTTTGGTTTCAGTTTCTATAGATTGAATGGCTGATATATATCTTAGGGGTGAAAAGACTATTTTGCCCCTAGGTCATTTAAAGTCTTCTAAAGGCTCCCAAGGGTAAATCTGTCATTTCCCGCCTATTTCGTTAATCATACTTAACACCCTCCAATTCCCATTATTCTCGATATTCTCAAATACCAATATTTCATATCTCGTTACCCTTTAATTCCCGGCAACGCCCTAATCACCAAATTATCCCGAGACTCACTCCGAGCCTCGAACTTAATCCCGTTATGACCAAACCGCTAATTTGTTACTCAAAGATCGTCTCATGCCGAATGGCTTGAACAAATCCACATTATGATGTGGCATAAACAATAATTCACCAACATGCATGAAAATACACAATTACGCCCTCAACGGGCCAAATTACCAAAATGCCCCTATAATGAAATGTGGACCCACATACATACATTTAACATCATATTATAATATAATTCACATAAACATGCATATAATAGTTTAATGGAATAATAAAACAGTTAAGGCCCTCCCATCCTACTAATCCAACCATTAAACCGCATTAGGGATTTTGGGACATTACAAGTCCAGTGTTTATCTAGATGACCTTGGCTCACAGTGGCCAAGCCACATCCTGCTCGCAAATTATCAGCCCCGGCTCTCTTAGGCCATTTATTTCATGCTCACATGGTATATCACAATCATACAATATATGTATTCAAATATAGGAAACTCAGTCCAACCGCAGCCACACAAAGGTGTCGTTTTCTTACCTTTAATTCTGAACGGAGAAAGTGAAATGGTTCTGAGCACGATCCTTAGCCCCGAGCCTTGGAAATAAACCTAGTCACAGTTTCTAATGGGTGATTGTTAACTTCCAACCCAAATAAATACTTAGGAGAGAGAAACTAGCCTCTGGGACCTCAATTTCTATTAAACCGAGTAGTAGAAATTGTCCCAAGCGCCTAGGTTTGAACCCTCGAGCCTTAACAATTCTAGAAACAATTCTAAGGCTAAAATCCCCAGGCGGGTCGCGACTTGCCCCCAAGTCAGAGAGCAAGTACCCAAGCCAAAGGGGGAGGCGGGTCGTGACTTGGCCTAGTGAGTCGCAGTGCGTCCCAAGGTAGAGAGCAACCCAGGCCAAACAGACCACACACGCCGCAACGCCCAAGGGCTGGGTCGCGACGTGCCCTTCGAACCCATAAAATCTGGGTTCTTCACATGCTTCTCCCATCCAAGAACCTCAAGACCTTAACCCATCATTTTATCTAAACAAATCTCCCCAATTCAACATCAAACTAGCTACGAATTCAAGATTAAATCATATATTTAAGACACCAAAACCTTAGCAATCATACCAAAATCACTATCCCAATTTGTCAGCCATTATCACCAAAGTCAGAACTAATCAAGCCTCTATAACTCTATCTATATCCAACTAGAAATTCAAAGATAAAGATTCATAACCTTACCTCAATTTTGTTTGAATCTCCCACCAGCTTTCAATCTACTGATCTTGAGCTTAAATACTCAAGCTCCTAAGCTTAACCTCTGACTTCCAAGCCTCAGCTCAGCCTTTCCCTTAAATTCTCGTCCAATAAACACCAACCCAAGGCCTAAGTTTTCTGCCCCCTTCTTCTTCCTTAGCTTCAAAGCACACCAAATGAGTGAGATGAGAGAAATCGTGAGAGTGAAGTAGAGAGAGCTTGAGTTGTTTCTACATTTTCTGCCTTGATCCTAAGTAAATTCTGAGTATATCCCTTAGTTTCTAGGCAAAAGACCACTATGGCCATCCTAATCATACCATTCCTTTAAGGGTACTAAAAGGGTAATTTAGTCATTTTGCTCCCAGTTCTCGTTAATTCCTCGAGTGTTCCTAATATTTTCCAATTAATCCCGTCATCCAATTACTTAAAAATTATTTATTTAGTGTCCAATAATTTCCAAATTATTTGCTAAATTCCCAGAAATACCCCTAGGCTCCTACCGAGCCGGGTATTGAACCCCACTGTGACTACTTCGTCAATCTGCTCACTAGGACCGTCCCGAGCCATATGCTGCAAATATATCCACATAATAATGTGGTCTCAACAATTTATCACATATAATTGCATTTATGCCCTCAGCGGCCAAAATTACGAATATGTCCTTATAAGCTATAAAGGTCCCACATGCATATCTAATACTCACAAACACGCATGTCACATAGTCATATAATCATATTAATCATGCATGCCACATAATCATGCATCTAAACATTTAAATCACACATATACCATTTTTTCCCTCCCGGCACTCTAATCAAGGCCCTTAAGCCTTATTAGCAATTTTTGGTCGTTACAACTATCCCCTCCTATTGAGAATTTCTTCCTCGAAATTTACCTGAATAATTCTGGGTATTAATCCCGCATCGCTGACTCAAGCTCCTAGGTCGCTTCCTTGACCTTGCTATTTCTCCATAACACTTTAACTAGAGGAATCATCTTGTTCCGTAGAACCTTGTCTTTTCTGTCTAAGACATGAACTGGTCGCTCCTCATAAGACAAATCTGTCTACAGTTCTAAGTCCTCATACTTCAGCACGTGAGTCGTATCTGAGACGTACTTCCAAAGCATAGAAATGTGGATATATGTTATGAACTCTTAACAACGACGACGGTAGAGTTAACCTGTAAGCCACCTACCTGATCCTCTCTAGAATCTCGAAAGGTCCAATGAATCTAGAGCTCAGCTTGCCCTTTTTTCCAAATCTTCTCACCGCTCGCAGTGGTGAGACTCGCAGAAACACGTGGTCCCCCACCTGGAACTCCACGTCCCTATGCTTAGGATCAGCATAGCTTTTTTGTCTGCTCCGCGATGCGAGCATTCAAGCTCGAATCTTCTCGATAGCCTCTTAGTCTTCTGAACCATATCCAGTCCCAAACACTTCCTCTCACCCATCTCATCCCAATGGGTGGGCGATCTACACCTCCTCCCATATAACATCTTGTATGGAGCTACTCCAATTGTTGATTGATAATTGTTGTTGTACGAAAACTCAATCAATGGGAGATACTTACTCCAAAACCCTTCAAAGTCTATCACACCTGCTCTGAGCATGTCCTCCAGCACTTGAATCGTCCTCTCGGACTGTCCATGAGTCTGAGGATGAAATGTCGTACTGAACTTCAACTGAGTCCCCATCGCCTTCTGCAATCCACCCCAAAACTTGGAGGTAAAGATAGGATCCCATTCTGATACTATAGACTTGGGAACCCGATGGAGACTTACAATCTCCCTCACATACAAATCTGCATACTCATCCACAGTATAAGTCGTCTTCACTGGTAGAAAGTGAGCTGACTTGGTGTATTTGTCTACTATCACCCACACTGAGTCATGCAGTCCCACTGTTCTGGGTAAAACTCCACAAAATCCATCGTAATATCCTCCCATTTCCACTCAGGAATACCCAAAGGCTGTAGCAATTTCGCTGGCCGTTGATGCTCAGCCTTCACCTGTTGACAAGTTAAACACTTGGCCACGTACTCCACTACATCCTTCTTCATCCCAAGCCACCAATACAACGTCCGTAGATCCTGATACATCTTCGTGGTACCTGGATGGAGTAAGTATGGCGTAGTATGGGATTCATCCAATATCTCACATCTAATCCCCATATCAGTCGGAAAAAATGTCTGACCCTTATATCGCAATAATCCATTCTCTGAAATAGAATAGTCCTTAGCTACTCCAACTAAGACCTTTCCTCTCACCTCCTGCAACTATGCATCTACCAAATGACCATCCTTAATCCATTCTAGCAGAGTCAATTGTAAAGTAATGTTGGCTAACCGCCCCACAACCAACTATATCCTTGCTCTGGACATCTTCTCAGCCAATTCTCTTGATATATGTGCAAAGCTAAACAACTATCCCCGACCCCTCTGGCCTAACGCATCTGCCACTACATTGGATTTCCCTGGGTGGTAAAGGATATCACAATCATAATCCTTCACTAACTCTAGCCAGCGCATCTGCCTCATCTTCAAGTCTTTCTAGGTGAAGAAATACTTCAAACTCTTGTGATCGGTGTATATCTCACACTTCTTTCCATACAGATAATGTCGCCACACTTTCAGTGCGAATACCACCGCTGCCAACTCCAGATCATGGGTAGGGTACTGTTGCTCATACTCCTTCAGCTACCATAATGCATAAGCTATAACCTTCTCATTCTACATCAACATGCATCCCAAACCCAACCTCGATGCGTCATAATATACCACAAACTTTCCTCCCTCTGAAGGAAGACTCAACACATGTGTTGTAATCAATTGTCGCTTCAATTCCTGAAAGTTGTTCTCACACCTATCTGACCAAACGAACCTCAGATTCTTCCGTATCAATTTTGTCATTGGTGAAGCAATCTTCGAGAACCCTTCCACAAACTGCCAGTAATAACCTGCTAACCCGAGGAAGCTCCTAACCTCTGAGGCATTCCTTGGCCTCGGCCAATCTCTCACTGCCTCCACCTTAGATGGATCCACCTTAATCCCATCTTCACCGACAATATGTCCAAGGAATGTCACTTCTGGTAGCCAAAACTCAAACTTCTTAAATTTGGCATACAACCGATGCTCTCTCAACCTCTGCAAGACCTGTCGGAGATGTTGTTCATGCTCTGCCTCTGAACTAGATTACACCAAAATTTTGTCAATGAAGACAATCACAAACTGATCCAAGAATTCCTTGAACACTCTGTTCATCAAGTCCATGAATGCTGCTGGGGCATTGGTCAAACCAAACAACATGACCAGAAACTCATAATGCCCATACCTCGTTCGGAAAGTTGTCTTCAGTATATCCTCATCCTTGATCCCCAGCTGGTGATAACCAGATCGAAGATCAATCTTCGAGAACACCGTCTTTCCCTGCAGCTGATCAAATAAGCCATCGATCCTTGGTAAGGGGTACTTATTCTTGATGGTCAACTTGTTCAACTCCCTGTAGTCTATACACATCCTCAGAGTCCCGTCCTTCTTCTTTTCAAATAAAATTGGAGCACCCCATGGCGAGTAGCTAGGCCTGATAAACCCCAAATCAAGAAGCTCCTGTAACTATATCTTCAATTCCTTCAGTTCTGTCGAAGCCATCCTATATGGTGCCCTTGACACTGGCTCCGTTCCCAGTGCTAACTCAATGATGAACTGAATCTCCCTGTACGGCGGCAACCTTGGTAAATCCTCAGGGAACACATCCAAGAACTTAGGTACTAATCTGGTCTCTCCTGGCCATGTTGGAAAAACTCTAGTAGTATCCACAACACTAGCTAGGAAACCTATACAACCTCCCTGTAATAGGTCTCTAGCTCTCAACGTTGATATCATAGGTATGCGGAGTCCATGTACCGCACCCATGAAAACAAAGGGATCCTCTCCCTCAGGCTCAAAAGTCACCATCTTCTTCGTGCAATCAATGGTAGCCCCATATCTGACTAACCAATCCATCCCAAGAATCATGTCAAAATCTGTAAAAACGCCCTAGTCTATACTTTGTAAAATATTTGTGGGCACATAAGTTTATAAAAGAAAAGCCACTTATTATAAAAAGTCCCTGTGGGGCCTTGCTAAAAACATGCAAGTTGGGCCCAATAGTTTAAAAGAAAAATAACAGTTTTCATGCAACGTTTTAAAAATAATTAAAGTTCAAGTCCCACTGTTAAGTTTTGAAAATTTAAAATAACATAACATTATTCTTTAGGAATTGGTGTTTTAAACTAATCGTTTCTCGTCCATAGGATGCCCCCATGCCATACACACCCTGATGATAGAACTCCCCACATCACCACGTGTACCAAAGAGAAATCGTATTTGCTACCTGGAAGGGAAAGTAAGGGGGTGAGCTAAGAGCCCAGTAAGGAAGTACAAATAACACACAAGTAAACACGGCAAAACATATTCATATTCATACATCATAAGCGTCATTATCGTAACCATCATCATCATACACATAAACATAATCGTCATAACACAACATCATATACATAGTCATCATAAACATAACATCATAACATAAACATCATATCTTTGTGAACATGGCCCGCTAACTTGTCCATGTAACATCTTAAGGTAAACAGGATCTCTGGTCCTTGAATAACATCGACGCGTCCGCCCTATGAGTTACGTCTTCTTATCCTTAGTAACTTGAGTTACGTCTTCACATCCTTAGTAACCCCTTTTGTTGATTCGCGTTCATCACGCTAACAACCATTTCATAACATACAGCATTCAAATGACATACAATCCAGTCATATCAACACAAAATAGCATTTCATAATTCATATCGCAAAAGTATCATCATTCATAACATTATTATTCATACAAGCCAACCTTACCATTCACAGTATAAACAACCAAAATTTCTATCTAACTTCCTTACCTAAGGTTCAAGCAAAGCAAAACGGACAAACTTCACAACGAGCTTATACCATAACCAAATAACATCATTTAGCATCACATAAGACTTTCTTGTGCTCAACTCATATATCCCATGTATGCATGGGCCATGCACACATGGTGAAGACTACTCAAAATTTCCAAATAGGCATAATTACACATAAAATCACCAAAAGAATCATGCAAATTATACCTATGTTACATGCATGATTTTTAAATATAAATCATATGGTTGACTATTAAACACATTTTTTAATGTAAATGTGAAATTGCATGCGACATGCATACGTGTGAACGTTGTTAAAAAGCGGCGTTAAAAACGATAATTCCTACGCGCTTATTTCTATCGTTTTAAAAATAGTGAATTAGTAACATACTTTTATTTCCATTATTTATCTCTTTAAAAATAACTAAGTTGATTCAACCTCCAAAACATTATTTTTATTTCATAAAATAATTTATTTAGCCATTTAAAAAATATATAATAATTCCATTATTTATTTTTAAATTACATAAAAACAATAAAGGTTATAAATTATGTAAAATGCTTATAATTTAACATGTTTCCTTAAAAATTAACAATTTAATCCAATTAACAAAATTACAAACTTGGTGTGAGAAAATATAATTTTTAGGTGTGGAAAAAATACATTTTACTTGTATTATTTTAAGACTTAATTTTTAAGTAGAATAAATGCATAAGTGATAATCCAATAATTATTTTTGAATTATTTAACCAAACTTTCAACCACTATTTAATTTATTTAAAAATTACAAGTGAATTAATCTCAACATTTTTCTTAATTAAAATAAAGAAAAATCATGTCTATTAAAATGAACACTCATGGTTATATTAAAAAAATATAATTTTTAATATTTTCATAGTTTAGGGTATTGATTTATTTCAACATACACACAAAATTCATTTTATTTAAAAATACAACTTCACATTTTTACTAAAATTCCAGCAACAAAATATATCCTCAAAATCACCATTTATTCTTTTAAAAAACTCATCTTTTCTCTAAAATATATAAAAAAAAAATATGTAGGTAATTATTTGAGCAAAAATGTCATTTCAAGGCATATTAAAGTTCCATTACTTTTCTTGAAAACATTATAGCACTTACAACATTGTTTAAACATTCAAAAACATTATTCTCATCATATTGACACCATTTATACACAAAAATCAGCAAGTACTTCAAATCATAAAATTCATCAATTTCACCATGCCTTACAAAATTCACACATTATTTATGCATGTTTAATTAACATAATTAACCACAAACCCTAGCATGCTTCTATCATTCAAGTAATCCAAAAGAAAACACCACTAACATATACCCATTTAAAGTCTTACAAACACCCTATCATGTTTCTAATGAGTATATACATGACATCAAATAAAATAGGAATGACAAACATGCATCAATAATATGAAATACCAATATCCATATATGCCTTCACATGAAACCTAGCATGTTCCTATTTCCCAAATAACATGACCAAAATCATAGAAACATCAAAGGAAGCATAAGCAAAACTCCACATGTATTATCTACATATGCCTTGGGCGAGACCTATATGAGATTCATACTCTTGAATCCAAAAATATATAACCATCTAACATGTTCTCATCAAGCCATCATAACAATAGTGCAACACATTCACCAAGGCCAAAATAATCAAAACATTAGCTTTCTTTCAAAACATGATTTTTTTTAAAACATCCATCAATATCAAACAAACATAATATCCTTACCCAAAATATCAATCCACATTCAGCCATGATCTCTCCAAAATAACAAAAACAAAACAACAACAACCATAGATTGAGGGAGGAAATCCAATACCTCTCTTAATAGGAATCAAGAACCTAAACTAGAATCACCACCTTGCTCAAATCCTAGGGGTTTCGAACACTATAGAACCAAAGAAAGAAAACACAAATACTCTTAGATTAAAGAAGAAGAAGACTCTTAACCAAGGATTTAAAAACACCATAGATGAATACATACCTAGAGTTTTGAAACCCTTTCCTTCTCCCTCTTCTCCTTCTTTCTTTCCTCCTTCTCTCTAGAAAATGGCAGCCCCTCTCTCCCTTTCTCTCTCTAGCTCGCCCACTCTCTCTCTCTCTCCTTCCCTCTAGGCCGATGGCTCCAAGTCCCAAATGGCCTCTTCTTTTTCTCTCTTCCCTTTTTATTCTAATTTAGCCAAAAATAACCTAATAAAAATAAATGGTAAGTTTCCTAATGGTGCCTATTTTTCCTTTATTCTAATTTATTTGATTGAATAAAAAAAAGAAACAAAATAAATGGGACAACTCTAATTCCCCCATTCCTCTTGTCGTCCACCCTTGTTGCCCTTCCCCTCTTTTATTTTTTATTTTTTAAATAATTCTAAAAAAAGGAAACTAAAGTGTGTATAAATTCTACACTTGTGCACCATGTAACCATGCACATGCACACACTCAATAACTAGGGTGCATCACTACCTACCATGCACCTTAGTGCATTCAACCAAAACTCAAATTATTCACATTTTAAAATAAATAAATAAATAACAATTAACAATTAAATTCACAAAATTCTACCAAACAATTCTAACAATTAATTTAAACAGATAAATAAAATAATTCACAACACTTAACAATTAAATAAAATAAAGCACAATTTAATAACTTTAAAAAAAATTGGTGCGCTACAATATACCCTCCTTAAAAAGGAATTTCGTCCCGAAATTCTTTCTTACCAAATAATTCAGGGTATGTTTCTCTCGTGTCTTCCTCCAACTCCCATGTTGCTTCTCGTTTCGTACTATTCTTCCACAGGACCTTAACTAGTGGAATCCTTTTGGATCTCAGTTCCTTGATTCCCTTTTCAATAACGCGCTCAGTTTGTTCATCATAACTCAGGTCCTGCTTCAGCTGTAACGGCTCGTAACTCAACACATGAGAGGGATCTGACATGTACTTATGCAACATCGAGATATGGAAGACATTATGCGTTTCGGCTAATGCTCGGGGCAGTGCCAAACGGTAAGCAACTTGCCCTACTCTGTCCAAAATCTCAAATGGACCTATATATCTGGGGCTTAACTTCCCTTTCTTTCCAAAAGTGCATAACACCCTTCATCGGCAAGACTTTCAAGAAAACAAACTCGCCCACATAAAACTCGATGTCCTTTCTCTTAAGGTCAGCGTAGCTCTTTTGCCTACTATGTGCAGTAAGCATCCTTTGGCGAATCTTCTCGATCGCGTCACTGGCTTCCCTAATTGCCTCAGGGCCTAAAATCTGTTTCTCCCCAACTTCATCCCAGTGTAAAGGAGATCTACACTTGTTCCCATAAAGCATCTCATAGGGAGCCATCCCAATAGTAGATTGGTAACTGTTATTATAAGAGAACTCCATTAGGGGTAAGTATCGGTTCCAAGACTCTGAAAAGTCCAAAGCACAGCACCTCAACATGTCCTCTAGAATCTGTATAGTCCTCTCAGACTGCCCATCGGTCTGAGGATGAAACGCGGTGCTAAACTTTAGCCTTGATCCCATAGCTCTCTGTAGTCCCTTCCAAAAGTTCGATGTGACTACTGACCCTCAATCAGAAAATATCGACTTTAGCACCCCATGAAGTCTCACTATCTCACTTACATACAATTTTGCATATTGACCCGCCGAGTATGTGGTCTTAACTGGCAGGAAATGGGCAAGCTTAGTGAGCCTATCCACTATTACCCACACAGAATCGTGTTGCTTGGTTGTTCTGGGTAACCCTACCACAAAATCCATGGCTATATCCTCCCATTTCCATTCAGGAACGTAGAGCGATTGAATTAACCCTGCTGGCCTTTGGTGTTCTGCTTTGACTTGCTGGCATGTCAAACATCTAGCAACAAACTCAGCAATATCCCTATTCATTCCATGCCACCAATATAATGCCTTAAGGTCTTGGTACATCTTCGTGGACCCTGGGTGTAAGGAATAGGGTGCTGTGTGCGCTTCTTTTATAATACTTTCCTTAATCTCAACATTGTCAGGCACACAAATCCTATCCTTGTATCTCAGCAATCCACCATTGGATATTGTGAAATCACTGCTACCACCTTCTTGTACCAAAGCCGCTTGATTCATTAGGGCTTCATCCACTGTAACGCCATGGATAGCCAAGACCATTACACTGTGTGTTTATAAAGGTGCAAGACTTGCTAATCAAGTCATTTAATCAAAACGTGTTACCAAAACTATAGTTGAACTAGGGTTAAAAGATTTTGGTCTCAAAAGCTGCATTTCTTATAAATAAACATTTTCTACTTACCTGGGATCCCAAAAGTAATGAGTTAAAGATTTTCTACAAAAGATTCAAAATCCAGATACAACAATAATTAGCCACTCTAAGGCAAAACAAACAGATAGTCAATACTCGTCCTGATCCACTCCTCGGCCATGGCAGCCGAACAGCTGACTATGTACATTCAGCCCCGCAACTCTCCATCTCAGGATTGGTCCAACTTGCCTTTGTCTTTACCTGCACCACGTAGCACCCGTGAGCCAAGGCCCAGCAAGAAAACACAATAACAGAGCATACTCAATCAACAGACAGTCAAATATCTCATATTGCATAAGCATGTACTCAACAGTTTAGGCATTCATGATAATCAAGTATTCATCATACCAATTATATCACTTCATATCAACAATCAATCCACATATGATAACTAGGGTTAATTCCCTTAGGTCGCACCCTCTATTTATCCCACTGACTTCAGCCCGCTTAAACCGAGCTCAGTAAATGTTAAGCTGTCCTCGGCTACCAGTGGCCGAGCCGTGCCCTGTGCGCAAGTATTATTTACGGCACCCTTAGGCCGATTATCACATGTCCCATGGCGTAATACCATCTATGACATTATACAGTTATCAGGAGCACTTAGTCCCATCACAAACACATAACCGAGTGCAGTTTTCTTACCTTTAGATTTGCTGGCTTTGATCGATTGATCCTCAAGCACGATCCCTCTCGAGCCCTAGCGCACACCTAGTCACAACCATAAATCAAAATCATCACCAAACCTCAAGTCCAAAACCTAGCATCGGGAAGCTCTAATTCCACCAAACGGGGTGGTGGAATCAAACCCCGAACCCCCGGGCAAAAACCCTTGAAAATAACCCAAAAGCCCTTTTCTGGGAACAGAGTAGCGCTACAACGCTCTTTGGAGGGCGCTACAGCGCTACAAGCAGAACCTAAAAACGCCCCAGAATACTTGGCCTAGCACTACAACGCCCAAAGGCTAGCGCTACAGCACTAGTCACAGAACAACAACTCTTGCATTTTTCCTCTTTCGATTTTCCCCGAACCAAACCTTACCAAAACTCTTCCAAACTTCAACCAAACACAAAACAAGCCTACCAACATTCTCCACTCATCCCAAGCATCCCAAATACACATAACCCAATCACATGCATCCCTAAACATAGAATTCACCATGGCTGGACCCAAAACTTAGAAACTCAGTAAAACCACAAAAATCACAAAGCTTAAGCTTGAGTTCCATACCTCTGATGGATGAGCTTAGCCTAGGTTGTGTCCCACTCTTGCTTAGACTTCTCCTCCTTAAATCTTCAGCCTCAACTCCCTAGAATTCCCACAGAATTTTGCTTAGGAAAACCAGCTCAACATCAATACTAGGAACTGAATACTACCCTGAACCTTACCTCAAATGAATGGATTGCCCTTGCTAAATCCTTGCTAATTCTTCAAGCCAGACCAAGGATATTCACCTGAAGCTTCTACTCTGACTCTCCCTGATTTTTTGTCCCAAAAGACCTCAAGAACTGTTGGAGAAAAGCCTAAACCAAGAGAGAGAAAGATAGACTTCTAATTCCCTTTCTTTCCTTCCTTTCCTTTCTTTTCCTTCCTTCAGAATTCCAGCCCCTTCTACATATTCCACTAAGTATAAAACCTTAATAATACCTATCCTTTATAAGCAAATGACCACAATACCCTCCCATAATTTCCTAAGCCTTTTAATCCACCTAGGGGCATTTTGGTCATTTCACCCAATTCCCGCTAATTCCTAGAGTGTCTCTAAAATTTATCGCTTACTTCCCGACACCTAACTAATCACCAATTACATTCCTCAATATCAAAACTGACCCCAATATACTCTCCACATTCCCAGAAACACCCCAGGCTCACCCCGAAGCCGGGTATAAATCCCCGCCGTGACTTTTTCGCTAAACCGCTCACTAGGATCGCCTCGAATCACAGATTACAGATATATCCACATAATAATGTGGTCTCAACAATTTATCACATATATATATACAGTTATGCCCTCAGTGGGCCAAAATTACGATTATGCCCTTCTAACCTAATCAGGGCCTACATGCGTACTAATACACATAGTCATGCATCACAGATATCCAGGTAGTCATATAACATGCGTTTAATCGTTAAATCACATATAATCCAATTATGCCCTCCCGGCACACTAATCAAGGCCCTTAAGCCTTACTAGTAAATTTGGGTCGTTACAACTATCCCCTCCTAATGAGAATTTTGTCCTCAAAATTTACCTGAATAACTCGGGATACTGATCCCGCATTGCTGTCTCAAGCTCCCAGGTCGCCTCCTCGACCCTACTATTTCTCCATAGCACCTTAATAAGAGGAATTATCTTATTCCGTAGTACTTTATCTTTCCGATCTGGGATCTGAACCGGTTGCTCTTCATACGCTAGGTCTGACTGCAATTCCAAGTCTTCATACCTTAACACATGAGTCGCGTCTAAGATGTACTTTCGGAGCATAGAAACATGGAATACATCATGGACTCCTGACAATGATGGCGGCAAGGCTAACCTGTAAGCCACCTGACCTATCCTTTCCAGGATCTCAAAAGGTCTGATGAACCTAGGGCTTAGCTTGCCCTTCTTACCAAACCTCCTCACCCCTCGCAATGGTGAAACTCGAAGAAACACGTGGTCCCCAACCTGGAACTCCACGTCCCTACGCTTGGGATCAGCGTAGCTTTTCTGTCTGCTCTGTGAGGCGAACATCCTAGCTCAGATCTTCTCTATAGCTTCACTTGTCCTCTGAACCATATCTGGCCCCAAATACTTCCTTTCACTCATTTCATCCCAATGAATGGGTGATATGCACTTCCTCCCATATAACATCTCGTAGGGAGCTACTCCAATCCTTGATTGATAACTATTGTTGTACGAAAATTCAATCAACGGGAGATACTTACTCCATGACCTCCAAGTGATTACATTAAAACCCTATAAAAAAAACTAGTTCAAGTTCATCATTAAGAAATCCATAAACAAGAAATTAACATAAAGAAAAAAAAAAAGAACTCTATGCCGATCCAAGCTCTTCTCCAAAGTGATCCCAATCCTCTCCTCTTAGTCTAGGTCTGCAAAAAGTGGCTATTTTTCTCTCTAAAGTCGTGATTTAAACCTAATTAGCGTTTCTCCTAAACATGAAATGACCAAAACACCCTTCATTAACAATCTACATTTTTCACATTTCTGGACATATCCTGCGGTCGCAAGATGTCATTCCTGCGGTCATAGGAATGTCTTGGAAATGTCCAACTCTTCTGGAATTGCAGCCACGTAATCCTCTTCATGCGGTCGCAGAAATTGCCTCGAAACACTGTTTTTCACCAACTTTTGTCCTTTTGTCGGTTTTTCCATCATGTTTCCACACCTAAGTCACCTAAGCCCTTCGACACATGAAACACACATAAAAACAAGCGTAAAATAGAGCAAAACAAAACTAAACACCTAATACTTAATTTGAAAACACATAGATAAATGAGTCTAAAACTCGTTTATCAACCCTGCAAACCAACACGAGTCTTTCCAGCGTGCTTCGTCCTCACTCACACGCTTCCTGGGAAGACTTCTATTCTAGGTCACCCATCATGATACTACTCTAGGTCAAGCACGTTTATCTATGGAGTTCTCAAGTGATGGGCTATCGAAAAGAAGATGCATCTTGTTGGCATAGGTAGTACCCATCAACCCATTTAACCCATCTTCAACTGTGTATTCCCATACCTACAGAGTCTTAGAATCATCACACTTGACCTTCTCCAGGCGATGTGGGATTGCACCACTTTTACCCGATCTTTCCCCCTGCAGATCACGAGATTCTGACTGTCACAATCAACCCCCTTAAGGGTCCGACGTCCCGTCAGCCACACTTCTGGCTGGGTCAAGGCTCTGATACCATTTGTAACACCCCATGTCACTATGGCCGCTTCCTGGAAAGTCTCGTGTTGGTTTGCAGGGCCAGTAGTCATTCCAGGAAGCAGCCATAGTGACGTGGGGCGTTACAGGAGGCGTAGTGGGAAATGTTGATTGTCGAGTGTACAACTCGACACCATTAATCGAGGCTCACCTAAAGTTGTTAGATGATCTTCTGGTGGACCTTACCCGCAGTCACTAGCAACTGACATCTACTCTAGGTCCAAGGACCAGATTCCTAGACTTGAGAGATAGGCGAGTGAAGAGAGCCTCTCGGGACATGACCTCCATATGGAGACTGTTGGAAATGTGCCCTGAAAGCATATGTAGTGGACATTGTTTTTATGAAATAAATAAATAAATTGAATTTTTTATGCATATATTTTATGGACTATATTATTCTATGATAATATTATGTAAATATCAGGAAAATTCCGAAGTTCATGAATGTAATCTCAAACACGTATTAGTACGAGAGGATTGTGTTTGAGATAAATGAACTTGAATAGTTCGCAGTAAAATAAAGTTATGGAATCTTTAGATTAATTACTACAAGTACGGTCCACTAGTATTATGAATACATGTGATCTAGATCCGGATCACTAGTGTGGTAAGACACTTTAGTGGAGGTGCTTTATATATTAGAGAATATATAGAACTGGACCAGATATGTTTATTAATACTTAGTTAAATACCGTTTCGAAGTATTAATTAAATGTATCAACTGATGATCATATACAAATTGATCTTAATCCTGAAGTTACTATGAACTCCTGTTTATATTATATGAGTTCTTTGATTCACTTGTTAGGGTCTGTCAGAATGATCAGGCTAGAAACTTTTGTTTTGGGAACTCGTTAATATAGATGGCTGGGGACATAGTATATAGATATGGAATCTATACCTTCTCGCAAGAGATTGAATGATGGTTCTCTTAAGGATTGACTTTTGGAACTGAAAGGTTATTGAGCTCAAATTCATAATTTAGTTATGAATTAACCTTCACTAGTAGAGTCAATGGTACTTAAGGAAACAAGACATAATTAAAAGGGTAAAACGGTAATTTTATTCCCGATTAATTATGAACCATTATTAGAGGGTCAAGTTGTATGCAATGATTAAATCAATGGACGCTTTATGATTATAAAGTACTCAGTAAATGAAATGTCTATAATTACAAGAGTTCAATCTCATATTTATAGTGGAATAATCATGAGATTAATAAATTAAGATTATTTAATTAAAGAGTTTAATTAATAATCTCAAATTTATTGGAGCTTGGAATTATAGGTCCATAGGTCCCCATAGCGGCTCTATCAACACTGTTCAAGGTAAGAGTTGATATGAAGGGAAAATAGTTTAAAGACATATTTAGGAAGAAATTTGTTCTTCAGGCCAAATATGCAATTATATGATAATAGTGATTAATTAATTAATTACAAATTAGTTGTAGTTAACCAAATTAATTAATATTTAATTATTATATAATTTTCGAAATTATATTAAATAATTAAATTAATTTTCGAAATTTAATTAAATAATTAATTAATTGTAATTTTCGAAATTATGATTAATTAAATATTTATTTTCGAAAATTTTGGGTTTAATTAATTAGTAGAATTAATTAAATATCTTTATTTGAGTGGGAGAAAATAATCTGATAAGTTCAAATTGGATTTGAATTTAAAAGATTAATATTTATTCAAATTATTAATTATATTTGATAATTAATTAAATAGATAGTTAATTTGAATTCAAATTTGAATTAGCTATCAGGTTGTTAGATCTTATCTGACAAAGAAATTTGAATAAATAATTAAATAAAATTTGAAAAACTAATATCCCTAGAAATTAGGAAGCTACACGTTCACACACAGTCCATAGACTGTGTGTGGCGTGTAGGGCATGGTATTTTTCAGGGATGGGATTTTCAATTTTATTTATTTAATTAATTAATTAATGGATAATTCAAAAATTGGTTTTTGGATTTTTTTCATTAATGGAATAATTAATTAATTAAAAATTAAATTGTAAAATGGTTACAGATTTAATTTTTAAATTTTGAATTTTTTCTGTTAAGTATGACTGATCAGATAATTATTCAGATAAGAAAATAAGAGAAGTGAGAGTGAGACTACTCTACAATTTCGCTCTGTGAAAAAAGAACGATAGTTTTCTCTCCCTGAAAATAAAGAACCAATTCTCAGGCCTATTCTCTTGATCTCATGTGTTGAGTACATCAAGTAGAATCACAAATAAACTATCCTTCATTCTCTAAGTGCCCACACATTTCTTGAGGTGTAGAGAACGCTTTGGAAGATCTTGGTGTGAGTACGTGGAGCGGCTTGGATAGGAAGATCGTTCTAAATACGAAAAGATAGCAAGGACACTTGATAGGCTTCAAGAGGTATGATTTCTATCACTATCTTGCTTATGATTAATGTATGTATATTAATGGATCCGCATATTTAAAGGTAGTTTAAATATGTTACAAAATTTTTGTTGTACACTGGGCCAACCACACCACCTTTCCGCTGCGTATTAGGAAACTCGTTCCTAACAATTGGTATCAGAGCGGTCATTAATCTCTACATACATTAATTACTGTGTGGGCATAATATGCATTCTTATGTTATTGTAATATATGTGAATGGATGGATGTATGTATGATGATAGTTGATTCTTAAGGGTCGTTAATTATATGGTGCTTTGGGTTTAGGAATTGTTCTTAAAATTCTAGATGAAAAATGTAAGCCATTTTGGGGCATAGGAAATTTTTGTGTTAGAATTATTTGAAAAATTCTGTAAGGCCCGAGCCCCGAAGCCCGAGCCTCACCCAGCCCCTGCTGCGTGCCCAGCCGTTGCTGCATGTTGCCAGCCCAGGCGTCCAGCAGCCGTGCGCCCCTGCCCAGGCCATGCGCCCCTGCCAATGTCGTGCGTCCCTGCCCAGGAGCCCCTGCGCCATGACCAGCGCGCACCTCCCAGCAGCCTCGCCCAGGCGCCCCGCGCCCCTGTGCGGCCCCTGCGCACCTGCCCAGCAGCCTCGCCCAGCCCGTGCCCGCGCCTCTACCCAGCCTATGCACCCCAGCCACACGCCGCATGCACCCATGCCGAGCCACCATGTGCAGCCACCCCTAGGGTTTTCTAAACCCTAGGGCTTGCATCCAAAAATTGTCCATTTAAATTATGGGCTTAATTAAGTTAACCCATAATTAAAAATTGTTTTATTTTGAATTAATTGTATGAGCCCAAATTCAAATCTGGGCCTAATAACTTATTGGGCATCAAACCCAAGTTAATTATTCTTAAAATTTGTTTAAGATAATTAAAAGTTATTTTAATTCAAAATTAAATGGATAAGTGGCTTAATGGATCAAAACTACGTGTGAAGGCCCTGAGTAATAGATAGAGATCTATTTAGGTCTTATTTAGTTTCTTACATTTTTGTGTATATTTTTGCAAGTGTTGTAATTTTTCTAGAAATACCCAAGACACCCGGCCCGCATTTATTTATTTATTTAGCTAGTATTTATTTATTTAAATGTTTGAATGTGATTAAATTGTTTAATACTTTATCATGCATTTTTTGACATGCCATACATATAACCCACACAGTATTTAAAATTGTGTATGCATCTCATATGTGTAGAAACATGCCTTAGGATTGTCCTATGTGATTATATGCTGGTCCATATAATAATAAATCTAGTTTTTAACTAGTTCAAGAGCGGAAACAGATTTTAAAAGTGGTTTAATTTCTAGTATTTAATAAAATTGTTTTATTAAATTATAAATGATATTCTTAGTAATTATAGCAAAATAAAATTGAACTAATTAGGGCATAGTTCTATAATTTTAATTTTGCTTAATTTGATTAGTAATTATTAGAATATCATTTGGTAAAAATAGATCACTTTATTTTTACAACCAATTAAAAAGCATAGGATGTTTTGAGAAAACACATGTTCTAAAATAGTGAGTGGGAGAGGGAGTTATGACAATAAATCCCATGGTCTCCATTATTAGTTAGCACCGAGGTAACATGGAGAGGGCCTCGCAGCACCATTGCTTGTGTCCCCCTAAGGAAGGCTTCCGACTGTGTTATTCTCAAGGCAAACTTCTTTTTCAAGAATAAGATTTAATGATGTATTTCAAGTTTGACTGACCCTAAGGCACACTCTTGAGTTAAGTCATTGATCTAAAATAATGGGTTACACTCACAAGGTACATTAGGCTTTCGAGCGGACTAGTGTATTCTTGACTAAACAAGCGGTTGTTTATAAGTCAAAAGAGAAATATTGATTTAAGTTTTAACTTATAAATTTGAGAGCTTGTCTCAAAATTAATTTGGAATTAGTCTGACCTACCCTAAGGCTGGTCCATTAATGTTCAAATTAATTAATCGTGGAATAAGTAATTATTTTTTATGTGTTTTTTGTTGCATTCATGCATCACGTTTACTATTCCGAAAATAACTGATATTTATTATATGCATAAATTCATTTTATTTATTTATTTATTTTCAGCAATAATGTCTAGCTCAAATCATGTATCTTCTTTACTTGCTAATGAAAAGTTGACTGGTGAAAACTACATGAAATGGAAATCAAACTTGAACATTGCATTAATATGTGAGAAGCCGAAAAAGTCATCCAAAAGCAAAGAGAACAAGAACACTAAAACCTCCAAAAGGAAGACCCCAAAAGGGACTTGCTTTAATTGTGGAGAAAATGGTCACTGGATAAGAAACTGTTCAAAGTATCTCGCTAACCTCAAAGAGAAAAATACAAGCAAATTTGATTTACTTGTGTTAGAAGCTTGTTTAGTGGAAGAAAATTCCTCAACCTGGATAGTAGATTCAGGAGCCACTAACCATGTCTGCTTTTC
Organism: Humulus lupulus; assembly: GCF_963169125.1. Taxonomy (NCBI): domain Eukaryota; kingdom Viridiplantae; phylum Streptophyta; class Magnoliopsida; order Rosales; family Cannabaceae; genus Humulus; species Humulus lupulus. Next base: position 33,812,381 of record NC_084799.1, read on the forward strand.
TCTTTCGATTCTTAGTTCAACGAGGAAGCTTGCTGATGGAGAGGTGACTATGAGGGTAGGCAGTGGTCAGATTGTCTCTGCAACAGCAGTTGGAACAGCCCGTTTGGAATTTGATAATAATAAATTTCTTGTTTTAGAAAATGTTTATTATATTCCTGGATTTTCTAGAAACTTAATTTCTGTTTCTATGTTGCATGAACAAAATTTTAAAATATCTTTTAATAATAATTCGATTGTTATTTGAAGATATGGTTTTAAGATATGTTCTGCAAAATCTATCGATGGGCTTTATAAACTGCAAGCTAAAGAGAAATCTGTTAATAATTCAGAATTATTTAAAACAGCCAATCCAAGATCTATTAAACGCCAAAAGACTGATAGTGATACATATCTATGGCACTTGAGATTGGGCCATATTGGTCTAGACAGAATAAATAGGCTTGTAAAGGATGGTCCTTTAAGAGAACTGTCTATTGGATCTCTCCCTGTTTGTGAATCCTGTCTAGAAGGCAAAATGACCAAGAGACCTTTCTCTGCCAAAGGTTCAAGAGCCACAGAACCACTTCAGCTAGTACATACGGATGTTTGCGGTCCACTTAATGTACAAGCAAGAGGAGGTTATGAATACTTCGTCACCTTTATTGACGATTATTCAAGATATGGCTACCTATATTTAATGCAAAGAAAATCTGAAACTTTTGGAAAGTTCAAAGAATTTCGAGCAGAAGCTGAAAAGCAATTAGGTAAGTCACTAAAAGCTCTTCGATCTGATCGAGGAGGAGAGTACTTGGATTTTGAATTCAAAGACCATCTGCGTGAGCATGGCATTCAATCCCAACTCACAGCACCTGGAACGCCACAGCAAAATGGTGTTTCGGAAAGACGGAACAGAACGTTATTAGATATGGTTAGATCAATGATGAGTTTCTCATCATTACCACTGTCATTCTGGGGCTATGCAATTCAATGTGCACTATACATATTAAATGTTGTTCCATCTAAGTCTGTCCAAAAGACACCCATAGAATTATGGAATGGTTGTAAACCTAGTTTACACCATTTTCGAATTTGGGGGTGTCCTGCACACGTGCTTAAAGGAAAGACCGGGAAGTTGGAATCACGCTCTGAAGTGTGCATGTTTGTGGGTTATTCCAAAGAGACCAGAGGTGGAATTTTCTATAGTCCAAAAGAAAACAAAACATTTGTATCGACAAATGCAACTTTTCTTGAATATGACTACGTAAATAACCACAAACCTCGCAGTAAAGTTGTTCTGGAGGAGATGGTCTCAAATGAAGTTGCAAAGTCACCAGCAACAACCAATGAAAAACGGCAAGAGGAAACTACTAATTCTAGTCAGAATAGTAATGAACCTCGTCGTAGTGGGAGGGTTAGCAAGCAACCCACACGCTATGAACACGAAGTTCAAATGCTTGTGTCTGACACAAACAAAGACGATCCATTGACATTTAGAGATGCAATGAATGATTCTGACAAGGACAAATGGCAAGAAGCCATGAACCAAGAAATGGAATCGATGTATTCCAATTCTGTCTGGGTTCTTGAAGATCCACCTGAGAATATCAAACCTATTGGATGCAAGTGGATATTCAAGAAGAAAAGAGGAGCGGATGGGAAAGTAGAGACTTTCAAAGCAAGGCTTGTAGCCAAAGGTTACACACAGAAAGAAGGGGTTGACTATGAAGAAACTTTTTCTCCTGTAGCCATGCTAAAATCCATTCGTATACTCTTATCCATAGCTGCTTGCATGGATTATGAGATTTGGCAAATGGATGTCAAAACAGCTTTTCTGAATGGCTACCTTGACGAAACCATTTACATGTCTCAACCAGAAGGGTTCGAGTTAAAAGGTCAAGAGCAAAAGGTTTGCAAGCTTCTTAGATCCATTTATGGACTCAAACAAGCTTCTAGATCTTGGAATCTTAGATTTGATGACACAATTAAAATGTTTGGTTTTGAACAAAACGTTGACGAACCTTGTGTCTATAAACAAATCAAAGATGGTGTAGTAGTATTCCTCGTTCTTTATGTTGATGATATATTACTGATTGGAAATGACGTAACAACATTATCAAAAGTAAAGAACTGGTTAGCTGAACAAATCCAAATGAAAGATTTGGGAGAAGCTAAGTATGTTCTGGGCATTAAGATTCTTAGAGATAGACAGAACAAAACTTTGGCATTGTCTCAAGCAACTTATATTGATAAGGTGCTAGAACGCTTTAATATGCAAAACTCCAAAAAGGGTGATATGCCAACCCGTTCTGGAGTATTCCTTTCCAAAGAGCAGTGTCCCAAAACACCTCAGGAAGAGGAAGACATGAGACAATATCCCTATGCCTCAGCAGTAGGCAGTCTAATGTACGCCATGTTGTGTACAAGACCTGACATTTGTTATGCAGTAGGGATAGTCAACCGTTATCAATCCAATCCTGGATTGAGTCATTGGACTGCAGTAAAGAATATTCTCAAGTATCTTAGAAATACTAGAGATTATATGCTTGTTTATTCAGGTGGAGACCTGAACCCCACTGGTTACACTGATTCTGATTTTCAATCAGATAGAGATAGTCGGAAATCGACTTCTGGATCAGTGTTTACTCTTGGAGGAGGAGCGGTAGTCTGGCGAAGTATTAAACAAACCAGTATTGCAGACTCCACCATGGAAGCCGAGTATATAGCGGCTTGTGAAGCAGCTAAGGAGGCTGTGTGGCTCAAAAAGTTCTATTCCGATCTGGAAGTTGTACCAGATGTGGATAAGCCACTAGTCCTATACTGTGACAACAGTGGGGCAGTAGCTAACTCAAAGGAACCACGGAGTCACAAGAGGGGAAAGCACATCGAGAGGAAGTATCACTTGCTAAGAGAGATAGTTCATTGAGGAGATGTTGCAGTTATGAAGATAGCTTCAGAGCATAATCTTGCAGATCCTTTCACAAAGACTTTATCCATAAAATCTTTTAAGGAGCATGTAAGAAATATGGGAATGAGAGAGATGCATCATTTGCTTTAGGGCAAGTGGGAGATTGTTGGAAATGTGCCCTGAAAGCATATGTAGTGGACATTGTTTTTATGAAATAAATAAATAAATTGAATTTGTTATGCATATATTTTATGGACTATATTATTCTATGATAATATTATGTAAATATCAGGAAAATTCCCAAGTTCATGAATGTAATCTCAAACACGTATTAGTACGAGAGGATTGTGTTTGAGATAAATGAACTTGAATAGTTCGCAGTAAAATAAAGTTATGGAATCTTTAGATTAATTACTGCAAGTACGGTCCACTAGTATTATGAATACATGTGATCTAGATCCGGATCACTAGTGTGGTAAGACACTTTAGTGGAGGTGCTTTATATATTAGAGAATATATAGAACTGGACCAGATATGTTTATTAATACTTAGTTAAATACCGTTTCGAAGTATTAATTAAATGTATCAACTGATGATCATATACAAATTGATCTTAATCCTGAAGTTACTATGAACTCCTGTTTATATTATATGAGTTCTTTGATTCACTTGTTAGGGTCTGTCAGAATGATCAGGCTAGAAACTTTTGTTTTGGGAACTCGTTAATATAGATGGCTGGGGACATAGTATATAGATATGGAATCTATACCTTCTCACAAGAGATTGAATGATGGTTCTCTTAAGGATTGACTTTTGGGACTGAAAGATTATTGAGCTCAAATTCATAATTTAGTTATGAATTAACCTTCACTAGTAGAGTCAATGGTACTTAAGGAAACAAGACATAATTAAAAAGGTAAAACGGTAATTTTATTCCCGATTAATTATGAACCATTATTAGAGGGTCAAGTTGTATGCAATGATTAAATCAATGGACGCTTTATGATTATAAAGTACTCAGTAAATGAAATGTCTATAATTACAAGAGTTCAATCTCATATTTATAGTGGAATAATCATGAGATTAATAAATTAAGATTATTTAATTAAAGAGTTTAATTAATAATCTCAAATTTATTGGAGCTTGGAATTATAGGTCCATAGGTCCCCATAGCGGCTCTATCAACACTGTTCAAGGTAAGAGTTGATATGAAGGGAAAATAGTTTAAAGACATATTTAGGAAGAAATTTGTTCTTCAGGCCAAATATGCAATTATATGATAATAGTGATTAATTAATTAATTACAAATTAGTTGTAGTTAACCAAATTAATTAATATTTAATTATTATATAATTTTCGAAATTATATTAAATAATTAAATTAATTTTCGAAATTTAATTAAATAATTAATTAATTGTAATTTTCGAAATTATGATTAATTAAATATTTATTTTCGAAAATTTTGGGTTTAATTAATTAGTAGAATTAATTAAATATCTTTATTTGAGTGGGAGAAAATAATCTGATAAGTTCAAATTGGATTTGAATTTAAAAGATTAATATTTATTCAAATTATTAATTATATTTGATAATTAATTAAATAGATAGTTAATTTGAATTCAAATTTGAATTAGCTATCAGGTTGTTAGATCTTATCTGACAAAGAAATTTGAATAAATAATTAAATAAAATTTGAAAAACTAATATCCCTAGAAATTAGGAAGCTACACGTTCACACACAGTCCATAGACTGTGTGTGGCGTGTAGGGCATGGTATTTTTCAGGGATGGGATTTTCAATTTTATTTATTTAATTAATTAATTAATGGATAATTCAAAAATTGGTTTTTGGATTTTTTTCATTAATGGAATAATTAATTAATTAAAAATTAAATTGTAAAATGGTTACAGATTTAATTTTTAAATTTTGAATTTTTTCTGTTAAGTATGACTAATCAGATAATTATTCAGATAAGAAAATAAGAGAAGTGAGAGTGAGACTACTCTACAATTTCGCTCTGTGAAAAAAGAACGATAGTTTTCTCTCCCTGAAAATAAAGAACCAATTCTCAGGCCTATTCTCTTGATCTCATGTGTTGAGTACATCAAGTAGAATCACAAATAAACTATCCTTCATTCTCTAAGTGCCCACACATTTCTTGAGGTGTAGAGAACGCTTTGGAAGATCTTGGTGTGAGTACGTGGAGCGGCTTGGATAGGAAGATCGGTCTAAATACGAAAAGATAGCAAGGACACTTGATAGGCTTCAAGAGGTATGATTTCTATCACTATCTTGCTTATGATTAATGTATGTATATTAATGGATCCGCATATTTAAAGGTAGTTTAAATATGTTACAAAATTTTTGTTGTACACTGGGCCAACCACACCACCTTTCCGCTGCGTATTAGGAAACTCGTTCCTAACAGAGACATCCTCACCTTGAGGACAAGCCTCGAGGCGTGGCCTCACTTGGAGACATCCATGCCTTAGAGATTAGCTCGGGACATGCTCAGGACATGGCCTCACCAAGATACACATCCTCGCCTCAAGGACATACCTCAGGGTGTGGCCTCACTTGGAGACATCCACGACTTGGCCGGATTGGGTTCCCTCGAGGAGTTCACACTCCGAGAACCTCATGACTTGTCGCTAATTACTCCTAATTGCCATGTGTCGAGTGGAGAAAACACGGACAACACACTTCAATTACGGAAGCTATAGATTTCATATCTATGAAAAATACTCTCATTCAATTACACTATTGAATCTCTAAGGTGTAAGTATAGGCTATGTCGTAGGGTAATCTTTTAATGAACAAGTCAAAAGATTCAAATAATATAATTAATGGAAATATTATCACTTGGAATTGAGATCGGCTTGACCTAGGATCAACATTATGACACTGATTAAATTTGATAATAACAATACCTATTTATCTATCAATAATCAATGTCGGTCTTAGTCTGATGTAACTAGATACATTCGATCTTATCTACTTGGTTAATATCTTGGATAAGACACCACGTGATTGTGTAAGCAGATCATATTGTAGATTACTAAATCTGTGAAAATCTTGTGCATTGATTTAATCTTAGGACTAATTCTTTTTGACATATAATTTCAATTATAATCCTGTTTAACGCCCAAAATGTGCATCCACTAAGCGGTGGTTGTAGTATAGATCGGGCGGTCGATTCCACAAGGAAATAAAGTTAATCAATAAATAAAGTTTAGAGATAAATAATATGAGGAAAATAAAACAAGTGATGTTTTTGTTGTTTTCGAGATTCAAAGATTAGAAATAAAGATAGACTAAAGTGTGATGTAACAATAGGTAACAAGTAGGAAGGAACAAGAGTCACCAATATGCATACTTATTTATTTGGATATTTGATTCACAAAAATTACACAAATGGATAGTTCACATCCTAACTATTCATTTGGAAGATTTAACATTAAAGCACAAATATATTTCACAAAAATGTATTCAAGTGATTACTATTATTTACCATGGAAAGATGAGATAAATCTTATGAGAAATCTAAAAATGACATTATACCATTGGCAATAATGCAATAAAAGATTGGACATAAAACCTAACACAAATATTACTTTTATTATTTATAAAATGCATAGAAAGAGCATGACTAATTCTATATCGATTTAGCAAAAGTAAATATATGTGAATGAAATGGAGAAAATGATAAAGATATTATCTATATTATTTTCACAAATTTGATAATACATAGAAATTGCTTGACCAAATCTATATACTATTAGTAAACATAAATAAAGATAACAAGATGAAGAAATAGAGATGAAAGAAAATAAATCACTCAAATATATAAACTTTAAGCACATGATGAATCAAAAATACCAACACAAAGTCATAGTGCATATATGATCATCCTAACCTTCCTAAGAAGGTTAGCCTATTATGCTAGACATTCTCATGAAATTCTAGAGAGAAAATATGAGAAATGAGACTAAAATTTGGTAGAGTTTTGCTACCTAAAAATTTCATTCTCAACTATGAATAGTTGTCTCTATTTATAGAGAGGAAGGAGGACTGAAATGCAAAGTAAAAAGTAAGTGAGGTTTACAAAGTTAAATAAAATAAAGCTTTGAAAATAAATAAATAAATAATAAAAATAATATAATAGTAAAGCAACATTCATGTGTATTGAGAATACTGCAACTAAAATATTATAGTTATTATAAATATGTTGATTGCTTGCAGGTGGAGGATGTGCATAAACCAGGGAGTAGAAATGTGCAATTGGCGAGGTGAACTACACGCAGAGCGGGGCGGACACACAGCTGTTGGAGCGTTAGGCAGGCGGCTGGCAGGTGGACGCGTGGCGCAACGTAGGTGCGCCACCTAGTGCTGGGAGAGAGGAAGCCAGGCAGGCCTGGGGTGACGCGGGCTTGGGCTGAAGGGATTGGGCTTGCTCTTTGAACTCAAAGAATGCCATTTTTCAATTGATTTTCAGCTTTAACTCTTTATTTCTTCTTTCTTTTTCTTTATGCAAAAATGCAACTTTAATTCTTACAAAATAACAATAAATTAAATCATAATCAAATATTTTAATTTATAAAATAAATGATATTAATTCCATAAAAATATTAATTAAACTTAATTTATTTTAACCAATAAAATCAATAAATATGCATTTTCACCATTAATCAAATCCACTATGACCTAGTCACTATAATTTTATAGACGTTTGTATTATATAAGTCGCTGATTCTTTTTGTAATTAGTTATGCATGTTCATGATTTTATAGACGTTTGTATTATATAAATAATAATGTAATAAAACATGTGAGCAATACATTGATAAACAAAATAATTTATATTATTTATTGATAATAAAATGTGTCAAGGCATAAAACCTAACACCAACTTGTATCTTAAATTCTTTCGAAGACAACTAAAAGGTAGCTTTTAAAATTTCAAAACAAACAAAATTCGCCATTCAAACTTGTTCCCTTATTTTTGCAGGGTGAGCTGGCAAAATGCCCACTTTTTATGTGGTATGTATTATAGGAAGAGAAATAATTTTTTTTCCTCAAAAAATGAGTATAGGCGAAGTGAAACATTTTGAAATATGGGTATAAACAAAGTTTAATTTTTTGAAATATTGGTATATGATTTATGTAATTATTTTAAGTTAAATATTATTATAAATAAAACTTGTTTTAGATATAAAGATGAAAAATTTCCAAAAAAAAAAAAGTTTATGCTTAAAGGATAATGCACAATTTTTTAGATGATTTGTGATATTGTGACTTGTGAGTTTGACAAATAGAAATGTCAATTTTCAACATGACATAGGAATTCCTAATCCGAAAAAGAAACAAGTAGGATTGTTCAATTTTTTTTTCAATCCACCAACCCGACTAATCCGACCATTAATCAGTCGACATATATGTAGACATATATTTTTTTAAAAGAGGCCAATATAAATTTATAAAAAAAAAATTCAAAAATGCATTACACAATAATATAGAAAAAAAAAAGTTAGGGACCATGGCCACTCAATCCCCAAGCTCTATCATTGTTAAGATAATTAGCTAGTAAAATCATTATTTTGGGCTAATATGAACTAATAAGAATTGCCACCCACATAATTTATGTTAATTTGAGTTATTTGTAGGTATTGTGGTGACTTAGAGCACTCACACTAACTTTACTATTCTATCATTCAAAATACTTTACCAAAACATCATCTAAATATCATATTTTTCATATATTTTACTCATTTCAAATTGTTGACCCTTGTTTTGGTCAACTGACACAGAGTCAAAACTCTTGATGTGGATAGATGTGTTGGAATGAATATAATGACAAAAACAGTAAAGGACACAAAAAATTATAATGGTTCGGCCCCAAGAACTGGTAATGACCTACGTCCACTTAAGCTATTATTGATATGAGATCTCAAAGGAGTGATCAAAGAACTAGGGTTCTCTGAGTTTCACAAACCTGAGAGAGATAAATAGTACAATTGTAATACAATAGCTCTAATTCTCTCGTAAGTATGTAATTTTAATTAAGCAAAATCCAAAAGCCCCTTCCTTGAGCTATCTTTCTCTATTTATAGGCTCAAGGAGGATTGCATGAATTTGTTACAGATATTCTCTCCTAATTAATCGGATAATCATGAATTATTGGAGACAATCTCGGAACTAATCATGATCTCTACAAGATCATTTTGAAACATGCAGAGTGTACGGCCATGCTGGTCGTAAGGAAAACTCAACTGCCATGCCAGGAATGTCTTACTGGTTGATACTCGAATAGAACTCTGCCAGGTGTCAGCCACATGTTCAAAATCGCCTGCCACGTCACCCGTGCCTGTTTTTTGGATAACATTTGCCCCCCAAGTTTATTTATTACGACCAACAATAAATAAACTTTAAGGAAAACGACTCTTCGATTACCCCACCAGATCTGTCAGAGTAGTTCGTGCATCCTTGGGAAAAGTAACCTACCTCTGTCCAATCACGGCCTTTCGGTTCCCAAGTAACCTATTGACGACTATCACCCTTCCCCATGCTTCGAAAAGAGGAAACTGATAATTACTTACTCTTTCATGCCATGGACAAAAAATATATATAGCCTTCTTAAAGTCTTCTTTTCCTTTTTACGCAAGTTATTTCTCCTTCAAGAAACTTTAGAGTCCAAGAACTTTACTTAGCTAGTTAGATAAGTAGTAATAATAGTAATAGTAGTAGTATTTTTTATGACTGTGGATTATGGTTCAGACCGGGATTTAATTGGACACTCATAGTAACACTTGTAGATTTTCTAAGTTTAACCTATAGTTTAAGAATATTAATTTTAACCTAAGGTTTGATTAATATGACTGATATTGATGGTGATATTTATTATATTATAAGGTTTAGATAGACCCAATAAGAAAGTAACACTTGTCATGTGTATGTTTAATGATAATTAAGTATTTTTGAGGAATAAGTTTATTAAGAGTAATATTTGAATATCCTAGGGTCTATCAGCAGCTTTGAAAATGTTAGAGGACTTAGTCAAGGCTGTTTACTCAATTCAAATTAAGCTTAAAATGTGCAATTTCGTGTTTAAATATTCAGCGTATGCCGATATATCGCAGCTATAGGGGGCGATATATCGCAGTACGGGGATACGAAAAACACGTAACTTCGCACGAGCACCTCGACGAGCCTCGGGCATGCTAGCCCAGGCGATATATCACCTACAAGGGGCGATATATCGGCTCCCTTAGTGTATTTTGGAATGTTTTTGAAAACATTCTCATTTTAATCTTTAACCTCTTGATAAGTCCAGTATCTTTCTGTCCGAGTCTTCAGCCTCTGCTGAACGATAATTCAAATATTTTTCACTTAAAAAGCCATTATTTTATTCAAGTTAAATGAAGATCTTTTCATTCTTGAACTCTATAAATAGGACCTAGTGCCCAGCCATTTATTCATTCATCAAGCTAAGTTCAGAGGCTGCAAGCTGCTAGGTTATTTTTGAGAGTGTAAACACTTGGGTTGGGGATTTTAAGCTTGATCATTATAAGCTTACCAAACACTTGGGAAGTAAGGTTTATAGAACATTTCAATTCGAGGTTTAGATTGGTCATAGAAGCATTCAAGGTATTCCAAACTCTAGTTCATTTGGTATTATTTTTTTTCCTTAAGTTCTTATAGTTTCTATCCTAACTTTATTCTTTATTCTTGAATAGGAAATCTAAGATCTTGAACATAAGATTCTTGGTAAGTGTATTTTAATGGTATAATTCTTTCATCCCTTTTTCTTTAGTATACTCACCCTTTCATTTATGGTTTTTAGGAGTGTTCCAAAGTCCCAAATCTGTTCTCATATCCCGATACTTTTGGTAAGGAAAATAGGATAGGATTCTATATGTTATGTTATGTGTTATCTTAGGATTTATGTGTTATGTTAACCTATGATTTATGTGATGTTATGTATGTTTGTAGACTTGGGCATATGACCTGTACAACTAACAAGCCCCAATAAATTTATGGGCATATGACTTGCTTAGCTAGCAAGCCCCACAAATCTAATGGGCATATGACTTGCTTAGTTTATAGGACTCCAAGTAATAATGGCCATTATAGTACGTGTAACATATGTTTATGATATGTTTTATGTTGCATTATGAATTTTATGTATATGTTTATGTGTTAGATTTTCCTTGCTGGGCATTAGGCTCACTCCTTTATGTTTATATGTGCAGGAAAATAGCTTTGGTGGCGGGAAAGGTTCTTGGAAGCTTGGGGATGTGTATTGAGGCGGAATAGAATCGAAGGACCGAGAGTTCGATTTGAGGATGAAGTCTCTTTAATTATGGTTTTATATGTATTTTCCGCAATTTATTATGTAACCCATTTTATTTACAATTATGTTATGTTTTCTTTTACAAAAAATGGGATCCCATATCCTACTTTAAGTTTTATGTAGTTTAACATTTGTTTTTACAAGTTTTTAATGAAGTAATGATTATTTCACTTGTAAGTTTTATTAAAGATTAGTGTCTATGTATAGTTGTCGTTAATGGTCCAAAGTCTAGAGTAGTTGGGCCATTACCGAAACCCTAAAATCCGAACCTTCACTCTCTCTGAAGACCATCTTTCATCGTTTCAAGAACCAGCCATCCGTTCGTCTAGCTCGAATCTTCTTCAAACCTCCACGATCTTTGCTTTGGTAAGTTTCGGAACCTTTTTGCTCTTTATTTTTGTCGTGCATGCCTTTGTGAGTTAACTATTAAGTTTTGGTGTTGTCTGTGTTTCTAGGTTGAGATGCATGAAAGTAGGGGATTTATCGGGTGATAGTAGATAGGATGATGTTTCTTTGCCATTTAGAAGTTACGAGTTAGTTTGATAGCCGAGATCATAAATTTAGGATGTAAAACCGAAGTAAAAATTCGATTTTTATGCTAGTTGAAAAACTGAGTTTTTCCCGCCCTTAAAGGAGTTGAAAAAGCTTTTTCAAAAACTTTTTACTTTCACTTTTTGATATGCTTTTCAAACTGTTCGTGTGAAAAAATTGGTTTTTTGTTAGAATGCTGTTGTATAAAAGTTTGACTTTTATACACGACCAGCGTTATTCTAACCATCTTTCTAGATTCTCCATCCTCACCTCCCCATTTTTCTGTTCGCAGATTTTAATGCCAGATTTGTGGGGAGGTGAGCGGTCAATCGAAGACGATCTTCTTGCGCAACTGCTAGAAGGCGAAGAACAGCCGGCCTAGCGTGTTCACGAGATTCCATTCTTAAGACTTTCTTCTTCTAGACCTCAATCATCACCACCTAAAATGGCCCGCTCTAAATCTCCAGGCAAAAAGAAACCAAACCCTGAAAACAATCCAAATCCTCCTGCCCAGCCTGATTCGTAGGCTAGGGCTCCCTCGACCAGTGGTCGAGAAAACACTGCCCCCGACCCTCTCATTTAGATCAGGGCTCACCCTCGGCATTCAAACCTTTCTGATGTCGAGTGGTATCTTTCTCCCCTCAGCCAGGTCACTCCCAGGATGCTTGCCAATTACCTTAGGAAGTATCCTCTCACTGGGGTCAATCTCAAGATCCCTGCTGCCGACCAGAGGGCTAACTTGCCTGGGGGCGTCTACAGCGCCTGGTCGAGGTACCATATAGAGGCGGGGGCTACCCTTCCTTTACATTTATTCTATCAGGGGCTAGCAAACTACTTCGGTGTTGCCCCCTTTCAAATTACTCCAAACGGATATAGAATGCTTGTTGCACTCTATATCCTTTATAAACTCAAAAAATGGCCAGAGCCTACTCCCCACGAGATCAACTTCCTTTTTGACCTTAAGTCCAACCCTCAACAGTCCAGGACGGGATTTTTTCATTTTTGTCACCAGGAAACAAACCGAACATTCCTGAGTGACACCACCCATATCTCCAACGTGGGGAAATACAGCCAGGAGTATTTCCTCATGCCTGACATGACTACGAACAACTTGGCCTTTGCTCGAGGAGGTAAATGTCCTTTTCCACTGGTCGCTACTTTTTCTTAGGAAATTTATTTGTACTTCTCTAAAGTAACTTGTGCCTTTCAGGACCATGGCTACGCCCAAACCCAACACCAGACATGGTGTTGAGGTCCAGTGCACTGGCCAGGATAACTGATGCTGAAAAAAGCATTAAGTCTCTGGTCACTGATGAAAACTTGAGGCTGTCTGGCCTCCTGACCCCTCGTCAGGAAACAAGGGAACCCGTGGTGGTAGACACCACTGCCGAGGGGCATCCCGAACAGCAACCCCCAGCATCCCCTCCCCGAAGGAGACCAATTGGGGTTACGATAATGGAACCAACTAGCGCCCCCTCAGCAGAAAGGCCTTCTGCCCCCCTAGGGAAGGGGAAACAAAAGGCAGCAGAAGTTGTCGTAGACTTGGATGAGTCTTCAGACAAAAACGGTACTGTTATTTCGCTTTTAAATAGCTTGCCAATTCCCTGTCACTTATTTAACGGGGACGACAATTTTACGTATACTCCAAATCTAGGGCCAGACTTCTTCGTGCCAGAGAGTGAGTGTATGACTAGTAGAGTCAGTAGTAGTAGCTCGGGTATTGGACTTTGTGATTTTTCTTACTTCTTTTTTGATGTACCATAATTTGTCATCTATCTTTGTCTTACTATCTGCATGCTTATCTTTTTTTGCAGAAATGGCCTCCCCCAATGTTTTCGACTTATACCAGACTCAGGAGGAGGAGGAAGTTCCCCTGGTCCGACGGAGGAAATCGGCCAGGAGACACGATGGCGAGTCTAGCCAAGCACCCTCGGCCAAGAAGGGTTGAGCAGCTGATCCTTCAAAGGATGGGCCCTCTGGCCGACCTTCTGCTCAACCACCTGCCTCTGCTGAGAAGGAGGTCCCGCCTGCCGCCGCAAACCCTTCGCCTGTGGCTCAAAAAGAACAGGCCCAGCAAGCTGAACTTCCTGGGGCCAGACTCTCGAGCTGCTCCCTGCGATCAGCTAAAGATCGCCTTGCTCATATCTTGAAGCATGACCGTTGCAGGGAGGCAATGGCTGAGGCTGAGAACATGGGGGTCGATCAGATCCTCAACAGGGCTCTTAATGAAGTGGCCAGTGTAAGCACTCTTTCTCTTTTTGTGATCTTGATTTTTATTTTTCCTTCTTGTAATATAGCCTAACTCTTATTCTTTGACTGGAGGCCATGCTGACAATGACCGCTGCTTGTACTCGCGCTGGCGCTAGCATCGAGCAGTCTCATGCGAAGGTCATCAAGGAGCTTCAAGCCGCAGAGGCTAGGCATGCTGGGGAGTTGGAGGTGGTCACCCGGCAGAAGGATGCCTTGGTGGCAGAGCTGGCAGAGAAGCAAGCTTCTGTGGAAACTCTCAGGAAGCAGAGGGATGACTACCATGAGTCCACCCGAATCCAATGGCGTGAAGTCAAAAAACTTAGGGAGGAGCATCTCGCTAAGGATGCGACCATTGCTGTTCTTAAAAGCCAGGTGGAGCAGCTTAAACTCACCAATGCCAAGGACCTGGAGAGGTATAAGAACAATTTTTGGAAACACAACCAAAGTGCCGATTTCAGTTACCTCCCAGAAGACGCTAGGAAGGCCGAGCTAGCCCGCTGCACTGCTCGGTTAGCTGCCGAAGAGAAAGCTAGGGTCCCTGCTTCCCCAAGCATTCAGCCAGCCACCGAAGTGGAGGGAGGAGAAGCTGGAGGGGACGTGGTCGATCAAAATGCTCCAACAGATCCTCCTGCTCCGCAAGCTCCTTAGAGATTTTTATTCTTTTGTTTTTCTTTAATTACACGACCTACGGGTCGTGATGTAAAGACAGATTTCTTTTTAATTTTGCTGCATGGGCAGCATATTTTCCTTTTAATTTTGAGCAATTACATCCAAGCAGTACTGCTTGCGGTGTAAAAGAATTCCCTTTGATATTATAATATTTCTGCTAGTTATAACATTTGTTCGCATGACCGAACTTAGCATAGTACTTTGGCTTAATTTAACAAAATATAAATTTTGAAAAATACTCTAAGTACCGTAGCATGCTTTCACTTATTTTGTTCATGTGTTTACATATCTCTTGGTATGCTTTGCTATCGATGTACCTTATATGCCCCCTAAGTGACTGAGGAGCTTTAGGTCCTTGGTCACTTGCCTTGACCACGACCTGTACGAACATTACTGCTCGGTATAAAATGCAACACTTATAATACAGCAAAACAACACACGTAATGAACAAATACTTGTTAAAAAAAAATTACAAAGGTTGGCAAGAATGACTGGCTGCGCACAGTCCCTTATAATTCTCGTATTAAAATGGACTAAACATGTCTTTATGAGTGATCTTTTAAAAAGATCTTACACTTATAAGCGATTAGCCATATAACATGACTAACCCTTTTTCAAAACTTGTAAAAAGTAAAAATTAATACAAGCCAGTCTTTTAAGAAGGACTGTTTATTGATAATACTTGCGCAGGTGTTCTCCGTTCCAATAGCGCGGAACGAGATCTCCATTTAAGTGTGCAAGTTTGTATGTGCCTGGATGAAGGACTTCTTCAATTTGGTAAGGTTCTTCCCAGTTTGGTTCGAGTACTCCAGCAGTTGGGTCGCGGGTGTTTAAGAAAACTCGTCGAAGTACTAGGTCCTCGACGTTGAACTTTCTTTCTTTTACTTTTGAGTTAAAATACCGGGCGACTTTTTGCTGGTACGCAGCTACTCGGAGTTGGGCTTTTTCTCGTTTCTCCTCAAGTGATTCTAGGGACTCCATCAACAGTTGGCTATTCTGGTCTTGGTCGTATGCGATTCTTCGATGTGAGGGTGGATCTAACTCGACTGGCAACATAGCCTCATACCCGTATGCTAAGGAAAACGGCGTATGACCTGTTGCTATTCGATGAGAAGTTCTATACGACCAGAGTACTTCGGGCAGTTGTTCTAGCCATGCTCCTTTAGCTTCTTCGAGCCTTTTCTTCAGGGTATCCTTAAGTGTTTTATTCACTGCTTCGACTTGTCCATTTTCTTGTGGATGCGCGACTGAAGAAAAGCTTTTGATGATTCCATGCCTTTCGCAGAAGTCTATGAATAGGTCACTGTCAAACTGGGTGTCGTTGTCTGAGACAATCTTCCGAGGCAATCCATACCGGCAAACAATGTTCTTGATGACAAAGTCAAGAACTTTCTTTGTCGTTATGGTAGCGAGTGGCTCAGCTTCAGCCCATTTGGTGAAGTAGTCGACTGCTACAACTGCGTATTTTACTCCACCTTTTCCCGTTGGCAAGGATCCAATTAAATCGATACCCCATATTGCAAAGGGCCACAGACTTTGCATTTGCTTTAATTCATTAGGAGCTGCACGTGGGATCTTGGAAAATCTCTGACACTTATCACATTTTTGCACAAAATCCATTGAGTCTTCGTTCATAGTCGGCCAGAAATAACCTTGCCTTAGAATCTTTTTTGATAAGCTTTGCCCCCTAGCGTGATCGCCACAGAAGCCTTCATGTACTTCCTTCATCAGCTCTTTAGCCTTTTCTGGTGTAATACATATGAGCAGTGGCATGGAGTATCCTCTTCGGTATAGAATACCATCGACCAATATGTACCTAACAGCCTCTCTCTGAAGAGTCCTGGCTTTGTTTATATCTGCTGGTAGTACACCATTCGTGAGATACTCCAAGTACGGTGCCATCCACGTATCTTCTATTCGAATTTCCATACTGGTTTCATCTACTCGTATGCTCAGCTCGTGCAGTCGTTCCACTGGCACTATATTTAAAGTGTCGGCATCTTTCCCACTCGCGAGTTTGGCTAAGGCATCTGCGTTTGAATTCTGATCCCGAGGTATTTGCTAGAGGGTATACTTCTCGAATTGCGCCAATAGATCTTTGGTTTTGTCCAGGTAGGCCACCATTTTCAAGCCCCGTGCTTGATACTCCCCTAAGACCTAATTCACTACCAGCTGTGAATCACTGTAAATATCCAGCACTTTTATACTCATGTCTTTGGCCAACCTTAGCCTAGCGAGGAGTGCTTCATATTCGGCTTCATTGTTTGACGTGGTGAAATCGAACCTAATAGTGTAATGAAATCGATGCCCTTCTGGCGTTATCAATATCACTCCTGCTCCTACGTGAGATTCGTTAGACGATCCGTCTGTGAATAACTTCCACGAAGGAGCTTCAACTTGGGGCTCAGGTGCACTAGGTTTTTTGCACTGCTCGTTGTCTAGGAGCTCAATGAATTCGACGATAAGATCAGCCAAGACTTGTCCCTTTACTGCTGCTCGCGGTGAATATGTGATATCGAATTGCCCAAGTTCGACCGCCCATTTTAACAAACCTCCAGCCGCCTCCGATTTTTGCAGAACTTGCCGAAGGGGCTGGTCAGTTAAGACTGTGATGGGTTGGGCTTGGAAGTAAGGATGTAATTTCGTTGAGGCCAAAATTAAGCAATAGGCTAATCTTTCGATGGGAGGATACCTCAATTCGGCACCGATTAACCTCTTGCTAACATAATAAACTGCCTTTTGTACGCCTTCTTCCTCTCGTACCAGCACCGCACTAGCAGCATATTCGGTGGTCACCAGGTAAATGAACAAAGTTTCTCCATCTATGGGCTTCGATAAAACAGGAGGCTGTGCCATGTGGGCTTTTAAGGCTTGGAAAGCCTGTTCGCAGTCTCCAGTCCACTCGAACTTCTTGTTGCCTCTAAGTAGATTAAAGAAAGGGACGCATTTATCTGTCAACTTTGAAATAAATCTACTGAGTGCGACAATCCTTCTAGTTAAACTTTGCACATCCTTGATTTTCACTGGCGATTTCATGTCGATCAGGGCTTTGATCTTCTCGGGGTTGGCCTCGATTCCTCTTGAATTAACGATGAACCCCAAAAATTTCCCTGATCCTACTCCGAAGGAACATTTGAGAGGATTTAGCTTCATCTGATATTTGTTCAAAACATTGAAACACTCCTATAAATCCTTCACATGTCCTTCTGCCTTCTTTGACTTTACCAGCATGTCGTCCACGTACACCTCCATGTTTACTCCGATTAACTCCTTAAACATGTGGTTAACCAATCGCTGGTAAGTTGCACCAGCGTTTTTCAATCATAAGGGCATTACTTTATAACAGTATAACCCCGTATCGGTCCAAAAGCTAGTGTGATCCTCGTCAGGGGGATGCATACTGATCTGATTGTATCCCGAGTATGCATCCATGAAAGAGAGGATCTCATGTCCTACAGTTGCATCGACCAACTGGTCGATCCTTGGGAGTGGGAAGCAATCTTTTGGGCAGGCTTTATTAAGGTCTGTGAAATCCACACAGGTTCGCCATTTACCGTTAGGCTTGGGAACGAGTACTGGATTAGAGACCCATGATGGATAAAACGCCACCCTGATGAACCCATTCTCCTTCAATCTTTCAACTTCCTCTTTTAAGGCTTTCGATCTATCCTTATCGAGCATCCTTCTTTTCTGTTGCACATGTGGAAAAATCTTGCCAACGTTCAGGACATGGCTGATCACTACAGGATCTATCCTAGCCATGTCTTTATGTGACCATGCAAAAACTTCCTGGTTCTTTCTCAAAAATTCCACCAGTGCGTGCTTCGTTGTTGCTTCTAAATTTTTACCGACCTTTACAACTCTGATCGAGTCTTTTTCGTCAAGTAGGACCTCTTCAAGGTCCTCGATGGGTCCAACATCTTCCTCAAAATCCCCAAAGCGAGGATCTAAATCTTTATCCTCACTTTGGGCAACACCCTATTTGGTGACTCCATCACCGGATTGGGCTTGTATATCAATGGCCATCTACAACCTCTCTGGGGGAGTGCTCTTCGGCGTTCCCTTCTTTGCCTTCGTGATCGAGGCATTGTAGCACTCCCTTGCTTCCCTCTGATTTCCCAACACGCGTCCTACCTCTGCGTCTGTCGGGAATTTCATGGCCAAGTGCCATATTGAGGTGACGGCCCAAAGGTCAATCAGTATGGGCCTTCCGATTACAGCATTGTGCGCCGAAGGACAATCGATTACTATAAAAGTAGCGAGTAATGTCCTGGTAGCAGGCATTGTTCCTGCTGTTACCAGAAGTCTGATTGACCCTGTTGGGGCGAGTCCCTCTCTAGAGAAGCTGTAAAGTGTTTGGTTGTAGGGCTCCAAATCCTTGACGGACAACTTCATGCGTTCCAGCGAAGACTTGTACAGGATGTTTACTGAACTTCCTATATCGACTAGCACTCTCTTTACCATCATGTTGGCAATTTGAACATCCACGACCAGCGGATTGGAATGTGGGAACTGGACATGTTGGGCGTCACTATCAGAGAAGGTTATTTCACCGTCCTCTGACCAAGCCTTCTTTGATGCCCTGTCCTCCACAGTCATCATCTCAATGTCCTGGTCGTGGCGTAGGGTCCAAGCATATCGTTCCCTTGCCTTTCCACTACTTCCCGCAAGGTGCGAGCCCCCACAGATGGTGAGTAAAGTGCCAGCTATGGGGTCAGGCTGCAAAGGTGGCGAGCGTTGGTGTGCGGGCGCCTGCTCATTGCCACCTGGAGCCTCTCGTTGGGAAGTTCCCGAGGCCCGAACGTATCTCCTCAAGTGTCCTTGTCTGATAAGGAACTCGATTTCATCCTTTAGCTGGTTGCACTCGTTTGTATCGTGTCCGTAGTCGTTATGATAACGACAGAACTTGGTAGTATCTCTTTTCGAAATATCCTTTCGAATGGGAGTGGGTCTTTTGTAAGGCACACTAGAACTCGTGGCCTGATACACCTCTCCTCGAGACTCGACAAGGGCAGTGTAGTTAGTGAACCGCGGTTCATAACGATTGCCCTTAGCACATTTGTTTTCAGAGGTGGAAGGTTCATTATGGGACTGCTTCCCCCCATTCTTGCCATTTCCATTGCCGTTCCCGTTGCCTTTTCCGTTGGGTTTCGACCCATTGGCGGCTTTGGCAAGCTCGGCAGTCCCCTTATCTTTGCCTGGGGGCTTTCCCTCGCTGGCGATGGCATCCTCGAGCTTGATGTACCGATCAGCTCGATCTAAGAATTCTTGAGTAGTCTTAACTCCATGCTTTCTGAGGCTACTCCACAAAGGCGTGCGGCGCCTAACTCCTGCAGTTAGGGCCATCATCTCCCACTGTTTTAGCTCCAGCCGCTGCTCGCATGAAGCGCTGGACGTAATCCTTCAGTGGCTCTCCTTCTTGCTGGCGTATCTCCACCAACTGATTCGCCTCAGTTGGGTGCACACGACCCGCATAGAATTTTCCGTAAAATTCCTTTACGAACATCTCCCAAGAAACAATACTTGCAGCATCAGAAAGTGTTGCAGGAAAGATCCTGCACCGAGCGTCTTCGGACACTTTCTGAATGTCCATCTGTATCTCAAACTTGTTGACATGAGATACTGGATCACCATACCCGTCAAAGTTTGGAAGCGTGGGCATCTTAAACTTGCTGGGAGTTTCTGCCACAGCTATCCTTTGAACGAAAGAAGTGCCCCTTCTCCTGTCGTACTCGATATGAGACGTCCTTCCCCCGACCAGCTGTTGTACTGCCTGGTTCAGGGCATCTATTTGGGCTTGCACGGTGTCAGGAATCACGGGGGCTTCTGCTGCTGGGGGAATGTACTCATCATGCCACTCTCGGCGGTCGTTGAGTACATCTCTTAAGTCTTCGTCTCTTCGCCGCTGCTCGCTTGCTCCGAGCTGGTTAAAGACTTTATTTTGTCTGGGCTGCCCCCCAGCGTTACGCCTCTCTGGTTGGTCTTCCCTAGGTGGTGGGCTTCTGACCCCACCTCTCTCTTCATTTCTCCGACCGACATTTCCTTTGCCTGAGTTGGCCTCATTGTACCCATGGTCATCTCTGAACCTCGATTGGCTATGGTGGGATCGACGGTCCCCTCGGTTGCCTCCTCGGGCTGGGACTTCCTGAGTGTTAGAGGGTGGCCTGCGTTGGTCGGTAGGTCCCCGTGCATTATCATGCCATGGGGGGCCCCGGACCGCAGAGCTTATCTCTGAGTTCCTTCTGTTGCCAGAATGACGCTGCCCCCTGCTCGGTGGGTTCGGCTCTTCGCCTCTATGGCGTCTAGGACTACGGGGCTGCTGCCCGGCCCTATTCTGCCTTGGCTGCGGGGGATTGCCTCGACCAGCCTGGGATGGAGGCTGCGCTTCAGGATCCCTTGGTGGGACATCATCCTGAGGCATTGGCGGCTGCTCGGGCCTTTGGGGGCTCAACGAATGGATCGGCGGGCTAGGATTGGGACCCCTTTGGGGTGGACCATTTGCGGGTTGATCAGGCTATGAGGCAGGTGCAGCCTGATTCCTAGCCAACTGCAGGGCTGCTTCGAGGGCTGCCATGGCCTCCCTCTGACGATGGTCCGTCTCTGCCTGTCTTTCACTCAGCTCCTGGCGCTGTCGCTCTATCTCTTGTTGCTGCCACGCCATAATCTCCACAGCACTTTCTTGGCTGGCCCTCAGATTGGCCAGTTCTTCCTGCAATACCCCCAGGGTATTTCTCAGCGTCTCGGAATCCAGTTCTTCCTCATCAAATTCCAAATGTGGCTCATTTTCAGCCATGTTTGGAGGAGGATGCGGTTGAGATGGTGCAGCACTAGCCGTCTGCCCAGTTTTCTTTGTTATTTTTGCCATTACTATTTCAACGATTTCGTATCAAGCTCTCAATGAAAGCACCAGAATGTTGACCCTTGTTTTGGTCAACTGACACGGAGTCCAAACGCTTGATGTGGATAGATGTGTTGGAATTAATATAATGACAAAAACAGTAAAGGACACAAAAAATTATAGTGGTTCGGCCCCAAGAACTAGTAATGACCTACGTCCACTTAAGCTATTATTGATATGAGATCTCAAAGGAGTGATCAAAGAACTAGGGTTTGCTGAGTTTCACAAACCTGAGAGAGATAAATAGTACAATCGTAATACAATAGCTCTAATTCTCTCGTAAGTATGTAATTTTAATTAAGCAAAAGCCAAAAAGTCCCTTCCTTGAGCTATCTTTCTCTATTTATAGGCTCAAGGAGGATTACATGAATTTGTTACAGATATTCTCTCCTAGTTAATCGGATAATCAGGAATTATTGGAGACAATCTCGGAACTGATCATGATCTCTACAAGATCATTTTGAAACATGCGGAGTGACAACCATGCTGGTCGTAAGGAAAACTCAACTGCCACGCCAAGAATGTCTTACTGGTCGATACTCGAACAGAACTCTGCCAGGTGTCAGCCACGTGTTCAAAATCGCCTGCCACGTCACCCGTGCCTGATTTTTGGATAACACAAATAATTTTTCTAACATTTAATAATAGCTAACAATTAATAATAAAATAAGTTTTAGAGCACAAATAATGTTTATCTATATGTGTTGACGTCGTTTTTCGTCAACTTAAATAGATGAGCAATTAAGCAAATGGAAAATGGAGCGAATGAATTTAAAGGGGAAGATAAGAAGGTTTTTACGTGGTTTAGGAGTTAATTCTGCCTAGTCCACGAGTCTATGTTATTAAGACTTGGAGTTTTCTGGAAATTCTTCAAAGATGAATTACCCAGAGCTTTCTCCTAGAAATCAGAAATCAGAATTTGATCCTTTACAAGTGGTGACTCATTCTCTATTTATAGGGAAGGTTACAAAGTTCATTCCCACATATTTCGGGAAGATATTTTGTATATCGATTGAAATAATGATATTAAATGCAATATCTCCTATATACATGGAAACGTCCCATGAAAATCGAGAACGGATAACAGATTAAATGATATCCATTAAATTAGGGGATTAAATAACAATAAACACGTTCACACGTAGTGGGTAATTTCAGATGGATTATCCAATCTTTGAGATCGGCCATTAGCATTGACTCTATCGAGACCAAGAGTCATTCACGAGCTTGCCACCCCAACTTTGTGCTATGCTCGGGGCATGTGGATGTCGATGAAGCTGCTACATCCGAGCTTGTACTTCCCAAGTTCAAGCTATCTCGCCTAAAGGAAATTGGTGAAAAATATGTTTAAATGTCATGTCGTGCGAGCTCAGAACATATTCGAGGTCACACATCTTCGAGCTTTCGAGGTCGGAAACTACAGTAGAGAGGTCTGACTAAAGGATCAAGTGACGACCATGCATACCTCGAGCTCACACCTGACGAGCCCAGCTTTTGGGATCAAGATTCCTTATCTCAAAATCTGGGTATAACATTTTGCCCCCTCAAAAGTATTAATTTGAATCCCATGAGAAGGAAACTTTTGAACTGCCTTTTTGGGAAACTGTGCCATCCTTTGTACTCGAGTGTGGGCACGCGTCAGCCAGGTATTGGATGGTCAGAGTACTTGAGTATCTTTTACACCACACGCACGTCCATCCACCTGCCAACTTTATGGCACCACTATTTCGTTTGTCCCTGGCCATTTGATCAGGTATCAAAATTGGCCAATGGTCCAGATTATTTCGTCGATTAGCATCCTTTGGGGCCTATAAATATGCCATCGTCTTCCTCATTTTACCTTTATGTTTTCAAGTTTTCAGAAAAGAGAGAAGAACTAAGAAAACCAGAACTCAAAAACTCCAGTCCTTGCATGTTCTCCAAGCCAAGGAAGCAAAATACCGCTTGTCTGTTCGACTTTGTGAAATTGTTCTTGTTGCCGCTTCTCCAGTCGTCTATTTCTCTGTTTCCAACATCTTTATTGTGTAAGTATTTATTTTTGGTCTCACTTGTTCGTGTATATATTTTGTCTTTCCATGCATGTTTATTATTGTAGTGGCATTTAGGTACGTTTTACTAGTTTTATGCCAGATTGCTTCGATCAATGCCGTGTAGTTTTTAGGCTCTTTTGTAGGATTTTTCAAACCCAAATTTTTGCATTTCAATGGATTATCTTGATTTCCAACTATCGTATCGTGTAGACCAAGAAACTGGTACAAGATTAGGGTTTTCAAATTGCACGTTTCCCAAAAATTTCACTTTTTGGGTAACCGCCAACTTCTTTTCTCTGAAAATCAAGGATTCTTAAAAAATAAATCCAATTTTCCTTCCTTACGTGGAATACACGCTCTGATCCTGATCTCGCCTTTTTGATCGAGCTCGTTCTATAGTCTTCGACAATTCGAGCTTAGGTCGTATTGATTTTCATGCTTAACCTCTTGTTCATCTGGCCCTCACCCTTTTGTTCTCTTGCTAGGAAGAGCGGTGGGGGTCAAAGCTCGCAGTTCCTTATTCACCGAAAACTCCGAGCCCGGAATCACCTTTACCTGGAATCAGTGCTTGATACGGGAGCACGAACTTAAGTGTGAGCAAGAAGACACCCGAGCTCATTTCCGATGCCAAATTGACGAGGTTGAGGAAAGAAAAAGGAAAAAACTCAGGGTTGCAATCTATCCAGACTTGGACCCCGAGCCCAGACTAATCCCTCTCGACCCTACTCTTAAGGTGAAGGTCGTATTCAAATCGAGCTCGCTCAAATTTTCACTGATGGAAGGTCCATCGAATCCCCCTTCTACCTCACAGCCGACCTCCATTCCCACCTCGAGGAGAGAATTTTTTGAGGCCGAGCATTACTGGAGCTCGATTTCTTCATTTGGGAAGATCTCTGACATCTTGGCCCTCCATAATATTGGACTGTCGGGCTCGCTGAGGTGTCGAGCTTCGACCTCCCACGAGCGAAGCTGCCGCGCCCCAGGAGATGGTAATCTCAACAACAAGCTAATATACGCAGCTTGGAGTCAGGAGCACATGAAGGCAGGGGCTTTATTGCCCTTAAAGTCCTTTTTCAAGGACTTCTTGGATTTCATCGGGCTTTCTCCTCTCCAACTCAACACCAACTCTTACAGGGTTTTTTCAGCCTTGATGTCGCTTTACCACGAGCTAAAGTGGGAAGGACCTTCACCACAAGAGATCTTGTATCTCTTTTGCTTGAAAAGCAATCCCTCCCGAGCTCGGGGAGGAGACGGCTTCTACTACCTTTCGAGCTATCCCAAGGAGAAGAAAATATTTGAGGATTTACCCAACCATCCCCCTGATTTCAAGAAGGCTTTCTTTTGGACAGATGGCTTGGCCCCTTCCAGATACTATTCATTTAGATGAATCCAAGTATAAAAAATCTCTTCTTTTTGTGCTCGAATTTTTTGCTCAGGCTCAAATCACTCATGATATGTTTACTTCTCCAGCCAACTATTATCGTCCTACTCCCATCGATAAGATGAAGGAGCACAAGGAGGCCTTGCTTCAACTCCCTTATGGTAGGAACTCCCTTTCCTATCTTCTTCATGAAGATAGGCTCTGAGCTTGTTGTCTCCTGGAAAAGGATCAGTCCACAAATGACTGGTCCAAGAGGAAGTATGTCCAGATGGGAGTTTGTGCATCTCCCAACCGGCAGCCTTCCTCCGAGGCGCAGTTCTAAGCCACAATCCCCAGCTCGTCATCGCAGGAGTCCACAATCAGGAAGCGAGGCCAATGACGAGGCCTCGAGCTCAAGCGACAGAGGTACGGTCATCCTAAGCTCAGACTTATGGTCTCCCTCACTTCTTAAGCATAAGCCTGACAGATTAGTCTTGTGTGAAGATGATAGGGAGCACTTTTACGTATGGTCCTAGGTAGATAAGAGGGTACATAGGTTCGATAGTTGCTTAGGGAAATACGATACCATGTATAGCCTGAACGAGGTATGTGATGGAATAGTCGTTCAATACGGGACAAATGACTATAGGGACCTTTCGAGGTTGACTTCCACATATAGGGAAGGGACTCCCCCTGTCTCTTCTGAAGATGGGGGAATTACGTGGTCACCGAGCACGAGCTCGGGGGAAAGTTCCAGTTAGGTTTCTCTTTACTTGTCTTTTATTCCGTGCTTGTCTGCATTGTGCTGGCTTTTTTGTGTCTGAGAGTTTCTTATAATGTGGTGTAACTATGCAGGTGCCATGGACTCTGATCTTGACACTGTTCTTGTCAATGGCGAGGGGGCTCAAAGGAGTAAGCGCCCGAGAGGCTCGCGAAAGTCAGACCGACCCGCCAAGGTCCTTAAGAGGACTGAGAAGACTTCTCCTTCACCAGCTCCCACTGTTACGAGCCCAGCTGTGGATCCGACTCCTCAGGTTGAAGCACCCACTACAGTCGTTCCTCCATTGCCCCCTCCGATCATGGTTCACTCAACGCTCGGCCCACCTCCGAAAAATCCCTCGGCCTCCAAAACACGCCTGTTGTCAAATTCTACTCACGTCGATGAGTATGTAGTTGAAAATTCTGCCGGGCCTCATGGGGCTACACTTGGTTCCGACATTCTGTCCCGGGTGGGCCAGAGCTTTAGCGGCTTTGACGCTCCTCAGTGGCATTTTTTGAACAATGCTCGGGATTACAACACACTTTACGACAAGAGTTTCGAGCTCACTGTTGCGGTAACTTCTCTCATCTTATTGTTAGTTGTACTTGTGCTTAGTGTATGTTCTAACTTGATTTCTTTGTGTGTCAGGATCTTGACCACTTTCGAGATAATGGAGGGCAAAAAGGCTCGTCTTCTCGCAGAGTTCAAGGAGAAGGATCGGGCGGTCGACCTGGCCATGTATAGGATCTGGGCCAGTAATGCCGATCTTGATACCAGCTTCCTAGGCTCTTTCGAGGAAGAACTTGTGGCCAAATGGCAGGCTCAGCTCGATGCGGAGGAAGCTGCTCGGGAGGAGGCAGAGAGGGCCAAGGAGGATGCTGAGAAGGCTAAGGAGGATACTTCTCCCTCCTAAATCTCAACTCGGGGCTGCGTCCCTCTGAACCTTTTGGAATAGTTTTATTTTTTGTTTTTTATGCCCCTGGGGCCAAGACAATTTATAGCTCGTGTAAGAGCTATTTTTTTCTTTTATTTATGATATTTATAATACCATTTTTTACTTTACTTTAATATTGCTTTACATTTCTTAAGATGAAACATTTCAAGCAATTTATATTAAAGAGTCCTTATGTCTGATTATTCATACAAACATGTGGTGGATTTTAAGCTCGAGCTTCGATGCATTCATGCATAGTTTACTCGACGTATCCGTGTCCGATCTCGTTATATGTCAAGGTCGGAACTTACTTTTACCATGCACCTGAAAGTACTTATATGGCGTGTAATATAGGTGGTTTAGTTATATCCTGCTTTTATAGTTACTTTTCCTCGTCCTCGGGTAGCTCCCCAAAGCTATGAGGTCGAAACTATCTTTTTGCTAGATACTCCAGCCTTGATTTTGACTTAACTTGAAGTAGGTTTATTCCAACTTTCTATCGATTAATTTTAGCTGGTTTGGTTCCAAACCTGTTTAGGTCGTGCTTTTGGTTCATAATCCACACAAATATTTTTTGATCTAGTTATATCTAGATTGTGCATTTGGTTTTATCCAAATTATTTTGTCTCGCGCATTTGGTTATTTCCAAACACTTTTATTTAGTTATGTCCAAACTATCTTAGCTCGCGTATTTGGTTATTTCCAAACACTTATTTTTTATTAATTTGGTTATGTCCAAACTATCTTAGCTCACGTATTTGGTTATTTCCAAAAACTTATATGCTTTTCATATATGCTATTTTATTTTTTCAAGCTAACGGTATATATTCCACTAATGCCCCCTTAATATCCTATGAGTGTGACCATAGGTTATTAAATCAAGAGAGTTTGCAAAAAATACAACATATTGAAACGAAAATGAACTTTATTCGGAATTGAACAATTCATAACAGAAACATAACGAAGATAAACAAGCATGGTTACAGGTGTCATCGTTCCTACACTATTGATAGTAAGGTCGCAGATGTTCGCCATTCCATGCTCGTGGTACCAAACCCCCATTCAATCTTACTAATTTGTAGACGCCAGGTCGGATAACTGATTCGATGTAATAAGGTCCTTCCCAATTAGGCCCGAGCACGCCAGCAGCCAGGTCCCGTGTAGCCAAGAACACACGCCTCAGCACCAAATCTCCCACACCGAATTTTCTATCTCGAACCTTCTTATTGAAATACCGAGTAGCTCGCTGTTGGTATGCAACATTTTTTAGTTGAGCCTCGTCCCTTCTTTCTTCAATCAGGTTCATACTTACTTCGAGCTGGGATTGGTTCGAGGCTTGGTCATAAGCATGGGTTCGAATGGTGGGTATTTCGACCTCGATTGGCAGCATAGCCTCGCATCCATATGCCAAAGAAAAAGGGGTATGTCCTGTTGAAGTACGAGCTGTGGTTTGATATGCCCACAAAACTTGGGGCAACTCTTCGGGCCATTTCCCCTTAGCATCTTCCAACTTTTTCTTCATAGAACTCTTCAGGGTTTTATTTACAGCCTCAACTTGGCCATTCTCTTGGGGATGGGACACATAGGAGAAGCTTTTTATTATCCCATTTTTCTCACAAAAGTTGGTAAAAAAGTCGCTATCGAATTGAGTACCGTTATCAGATACTATCTTCCTTGGCATCCCATATCGGCAGATGATGTTTTTCACTAAGAAGTCCAAGACTTTCTTCGAGGTAATTGTTGCCAGAGGTTCGGCCTTGGTCCACTTCGTAAAGTAATCTACTGCGACTACTGCGTATTTAACTCCGCCTTTGCCTGTCGGCAGCGAGCCTATGAGGTCAATTCCCCAGATCGCGAATGGCCATGGGGAAGTCATCATAGTTAGCTTGGAAGGTGGAGCTCAAGGGATTGTGGCAAATCATTGACATTTATTGCACTTTTTGACATAATCAAATGAGTTTGCTTTGATGGTGGGCCAGAAGTACCCTTGGCGTATAATTTTCTTAGATAGGCTATGCCCCCCAGTGTGGTCCCCACAAAACCCCTCATGAATCCCTTTTATGATCTTCTTAGCCTCGGGTGGAGTCACACACCGGAGTAATGGCATAGAGTATCCTTGTCGATATAGCCTACCTTCCACAATAGTGTACCTGGGAATGTGATACATTTGTTTCCGAGCCTTGGATCTTTCTGCTGAGAGAATGCCGGTCTCGAGGTATTCAACTATCGGGGTCATCCAGGTTGGCTCGGAGTTAATCATGCAGACATCCTCCTATTCATGCTTGCTTATACTGGGTGTCGACAGATGTTCGATTGGCACAACATTCAGCTCGTCGACCTCGGTGGATGATGCGAGCCTAGCTAGGGCGTCGACATTCGAATTTCGCTCTCGGGGTATCTGTTTTATCGTGTAAAACTCGAAATGTTCGAGTGCTGCTTTTGCTTTTTCTAGATATGCAGCCATCCTTGTCCCTCGAGCCTGGTATTCCCCTAAGATTTGGTTGACCACCAACTGAGAGTCACTATTGCAATGTATCGCCTTAGCTTTGAGTTCCTTGGCTATTCAAAGTCCTGCCAATAGAGCTTCGTATTCAGCCTCGTTATTTGACGCTTCGAAGTCAAATCTTAAAGCGGAGTGAAATTGGCTCCCATTTGGGGTGATCAGTATTATTCCTGCCCCCGATCCATTCTCGTTGGAAGACCCATCGACATAAAGTTTCCACAGCTCGCGAGCCGGGGTTATAACTTCGTCGTCAGTCACTCCGGTGCATTCCACTATGAAGTCTGCCAGGGCCTGTCCTCTAATGGTTGTCCTCGGATGATAAGTAATCTCAAATTGTTTGAGCTCAACCGCCCATTTCAATAATCGGCCCGAGGCCTCTAGCTTTGATAAGACTTGTCGTAGTGGTTGGTCAATTAGCACATGGATGGGGTGTGCTTGAATGTAAGGTCAGAGCTTTCGAGACGAGTGAATTAGGCTGAGAGCCAATTTCTCCATTAAGGGGTATCTCGATTCTGCCCCCAGTAACCTTTTGCTGACATAATACACCGACTTCTGTACCTTCTGGTCTTCTTGGACGAGCACAGCGCTGATGGCGTGCTCGGTTGTAGCGAGATATAGATACAAAATTTCTCCTGTGATAGGTTTCGACAAGATAGGAGGCTCTGCGAGGTGCTTCTTGAGCTCCTGAAATACCAGCTCGCATTCCTCTGTCCATTCGAACTTTTTGCCCCCTCGTAAAAGATTGAAAAATGGAAGACAACGATCTGTAGACTTCGAGATAAATCTACTTAATGCCGCCATCCATCCAGTTAAACTCTGGACATCTTTATGCTTTCGAGGTGAGGGCATGTTAATTAACGCCTTGATCTTGTCAGGATTAGCCTCTATTCACTGTGCGTTCACAATGAAACCCATGAATTTTCCCGACGATACTCCAAAAGAGCATTTCTGGGGGTTGAGCTTCATGTTGTACTTCCGTAGCACGGCGAAGCATTCTTTGAGGTCGTCTACATGGTTATTGTTATGTTTAGATTTGACCAACATATCATCAACATAAACTTCCATGTTATTTCCTATCTGTTCAGAGAACATCATATTTACGAGCCGTTGGTATGTGGCTCCAGCATTCTTGAGCCCGAACGACATGACATTGTAGCAATACAACCCTTTGTCTGTTACAAAACTCTTATGCTATTGATCTGGGGCATGCATGGTGATCTGGTTATATCCAGAATAGGCGTCCATGAATGACATAAGTTCATGCCCAGCCATGGCATCCACGAGCTGGTCGATTCGAGGTAGGGGAAAACAGTCCTTCGGACATGCTTTATTGAGGTCAGAGTAATCGATACAAGTTTACCATGTTTCGTTAGGTTTCAGAACTAGCACTGTGTTAGTGACCCAATCTGGGTAGAAGACATCTCGTATGAATCGATTTGCCTTTAACCTGTCGATCTCTTCCTTCAGGGCTCTCTTTCTGTCGTCATCCAGGAGTCTTCATTTTTGCTAATTCGGGGGGAAGTTTTTGTCAATATTAAGAGCGTGGCTTATCACATTCGGGCTTATTCCTACCATGTCCAAATGTGACCACGCGAAAACATCCTGGTTCTTCTTCAAGAAGCAAGTTAATTGCTATTTCGTTTCTTCCAGAAGGTTTTTTCCTACCTTTACTATTTTTGGAGGGTCTACTTCTTCGAGTCTGACCTCTTCGAGCTCCTCTAACGGCTCGAGGTCAGCTCTTTCCTCTACTCTTAGATGAATTTCTTCGTTTATGTCGAAGATTGTCTCATCCTTATTCTGAATTATAACAAGTGTTTGCGCACTTGTCTGCTTCTTTCCTCTTAAAGAAATGCTGTAACATTCCCTTCCTGCGAGCTGGTCTCCCTTCAGCGTCCCGATGCCACTAGAAGTCGGGAACTTGATGGCCAGGTGCCTAACAGACGATACTGCCCCCAGTCCTACCAGGGCGGGTCTCCCGAGCAGTACGTTGTAGGCTGATGGGAGATCCATTACTACAAACTCCATCATCTTGGTTGTCGAGACTGGGAAGTCTCCCAAGGTCATCGGGAGTTCAATGGATCCCACACAGGCAATCCATTCTCCTGAAAAACCGTACAATGTCGTTGAACATGCCTTTAGGTCATGAAGCGCGAGTCCCATCTTTTCTAAGGTGGCCTTATAAAGGATATTTACTGAGCTCCCATTATCAATCAGGACTCTGTGTACCCTCTTATTATCAAGCTGAAGGGTGATGACCAGCAAGTCATTGTGAGGGAATTGTACATGA
The DNA here is from genome assembly GCF_963169125.1 of Humulus lupulus. Classification (NCBI taxonomy): domain Eukaryota; kingdom Viridiplantae; phylum Streptophyta; class Magnoliopsida; order Rosales; family Cannabaceae; genus Humulus; species Humulus lupulus. Next base: position 33,843,836 of record NC_084799.1, read on the forward strand.
GAAGCATCATCCTCAGTAAAAGTTATGGGTTGAGATTCAACCCTTTGCTGTTTCGGAGCTCTAGGCTCGGGTTCGTAGGGAGATCCGTCACCTATTTTCAGCTCATTCACATATCGTTTCTGGGCATTCCGGCCCGATCCTGTGATATGTGGTCCCCCCGAGATGGTTATGACGTCTTCTCCATCAATCGGAGGGGGTCGTTCGTCCTCCCTTGCTTGGGAGTTGTTGTTCTGGGTAGGAGGGGCTGTTGCTACCCTTTGGCTGGTAGAAGCCTGATTAGGGTTTTGATTTCTAATATATTGCCTGAAATATTCTCTCGAGATCAGGCCTTCGATCTCATCTTTTAATTGCCTGCATTCATCGGTTGTATGCCCGATATCTCTATGGAATCTGCAGTATTTGTTTGAGTCTCTTTTGGCTTTCTCATGGGGTCAGACGTCTGAAAGGGACCTGTTTTTCATTAGCCAGGTAGATATTCTCCTGAGACTCATTGAGCTCGGTATACACTTTATATACGGAAAAATATCTTTCCCCTTTCTTCTTCTTTCCCCCTTTCGCCTCTGGATTATTCCCTTCATTCTTCTTTCTTTTAGAAGAGTTGTCCCCAGGGGGTTTTGAGGTCATAGGATCCACCGAGGTCGAAGTAGAGTTTGCGTTTGTTGTTGTAGTTATGGGCTGAGAGGTCATATTCAATGCTGACCTCACCTCTTCTACATTAACAAACCTCTGAGATCGTCGATTGAACTCGGTTAAGGACCTTACGGGTTTCCTCTGCATGTCCTCCCAGAGAGGACTTCCAGGCATTACTCCGGCTCGGACAACCATTAAATGGCCACTGTCATCAACGTCACGAGCTCGGGTGACTTCCAAGTTAAACCTTGTTAGGTAACTTTTCAATGTTTCATTCGGCTGCTGTTGGACATTGGTCAAGGCAGATGCCTCGGGCCTAATTCTGACCATGGCTTTGAATTGCTTTTTGAAATCTTTAGACAATTGATCCCAAGAAGCGATCGAATGTCTCTTATATTTTTCAAACCAGTTTTTTACTGGTCTTGTGAGCGATGCTGGAAACAGCATGCATCTGAGCTCGTAGCCCACATTACTCGCTCACATGATTGTATTGAACGTACTCAAATGACTGTATGGATCAAAATTCCCATCAAATGGTGGGACATGAGGAATTCGGAATCCTTGAGGAAACGGGGTGCTGGAAATATGGGGGGCGAAGGGTTCGAGTTCTTCGTCGAACTCTTCGTCCCGATCCCGACCTCGTTCATTTTGTAAGAGCCTGAATGCTCTTTCCAGTTGTTAATCCTTTCTTGGACTGGATCCACGAGGGGGCTGACTTGAAACTGGTTATCGTTGATCACAACCCCAGTTTCGCGCCTCCGCATAGGATTCTTGCGTCCATTGAGGTGATTCCTCAGATCTGGATTCGAGGGGTTATCATTACCTCGATTATGGTTCAGGTGTTCTCGTAAATCTGGGTAATTCCTTCGATTCCCAGTATTTCTGGGTCCCTGGTCATACACACTAATCGATCTAGTGTCTCCCGAGCCTTCACTGACATGGCTCGTCGCGCGGTTATTTCGAGATGGGTTCCTTGTTGATTGCCTCGTCTCAATAGTATGAGACCGAGACATTTGGCTTATCTTGGGTTGGGTACCTCTATGCTCCCTAGTAGTCTCCCCATTCCTATGTCTTTGCCTAGCTTGCCTTTCCCTATCACCCCGAGTCGGTTGCGTGTTTCTCTGAGTTGGTGAGGGATACCTTATTGGCGATGGTGGTTGCCATCCATTACGAGGCCTAGAAGGTCCCGAGTTTACTCAAACTGGTTCAGGAACGCTCTATGCGTTACCAGGATTTTGGGCCCGAGCCTTCGTGGGGGCACGGCTATTCCCTATCTCGGCCGGTATCTCCGCAGTTGAGTTGGCAGGAGCTCCAACCCGGGTACTTCTCTGGGGCCTTGATGGAGCAGGTTGTTCTGCTGGTGGCGGAGGTTGCTCCATTCTCCGGGTGGCGGAGTTTTTGCGCGGTCACCCACGAGGCCTGCGTGGTGGAACATGAACGCTCGTGGAGGCGGAGCTTGGGCCTCTGGCTGAGGCGGGGCCTGAGCCGCCTGTGCCTCGGCAGCCAATCTGGCCAGCTCCTCATTACGTTTCTTGGCTTCTGCCAACTGCTTTTGCAGTTGACGATTTTCGAGCTCCACTATTGGGACATATCATTCTGGATAATAGTACATGTCCTCGTAGTCCCTGGGGGCCGGTGGTCCTCGAGAGTCGGATGACCCACTCCTCTCATCAGGGTCCGAATTCATCATAGGCTGCTTTCCAGGGCGTCGAGGGTAGTCAACTTCATCTAAAATTTCCTCCTCTGGAACGTTGGGATCGTTCGCTGCCATTGTTGATTCAAGGAGGCTTTTTGACTAGACTCACACGCGTACTGCTTAACGCTCTCAATGAAAGCACCAATCTGTTGACGCTGTTTTTCGTCAACTTAAATAGCAGAGCAATTAAGCAAATGGCAAATGGAGTGAATGAATTTAAAGAGGAAGATAAGAAGGTTTTTATGTGGTTCAGCAGTTAATTCTGCCTAGTCCACGAGTCTATGTTATTACGACTTGGAGTTTTCTGGAAATTCTTCAAAGATGAATTACCCAGAGCTTTCTCCCAGAAATCAGAAATCAGAATTCAATCATTTACAAGTGGTGACTCCTTCTCTATTTATAGGGAATGTTGCAGAGTTAATTCCCACATATTTCGGGAAGATATTCTGTATATCGATTGAAATAATGATATTAAATGCAATATCTCCTATATACATGGAAACGTCGCATGAAAATCGAGAACGGATAACAGATTAAATGATATCCCTTAAATTAGGGGATTAAATAACAATAAACACGTTCACACGTAGTGGGTTATTTCAGATGGATTATCCAATCTTCGAGATCGGCCATTAGCATTGACTCTGTCGAAACCAAGAGTCATTCACGAGCTTGCCACCCCAACTTTGTGCTATGCTCGGGGCATGTGGATGCTGACGAAGCTGCTACATCCGAGCTTGTACTTCCCGAGTTCAAGCTATCTCGCCTGAAGGAATTTGGTGAAAATATGTTTAAATGTCATGCCGTGCGAGCTCAGAACATATTCGAGGTCACACATCTTCGAGCTTTTGAGGTCGGAAACTACAGTAGAGCGGTCTGACTGAAGGATCAAGTGACGACCATGCATACCTTGAGCTCACACCTGACGAACCCAGCTTTCGCCCAGCTTTCGGGATCAAGTTTCCTTATCTCGAAATCTGAGTATAACAATATGTAGCTAGCCTACAATAGTGATATGTAAAAATAAGGTATAATAGTGCTGCTGATGGGGTTAATATTTCAACCCTATTTTGATTAATCAATGAAAATAAATATTTTATAACATTATTTCTTTTAACAAAATTATAATATTGACTTGATAAAATAATTTACGTTTCTTTTTTAAAATTCTTTTTCAAAACTATCTTTTTGGACACGCTCAATTTAGTTACATAAATCATTTTGTAAAATATATTTGAGTAGTACACAATCATTATTGGTGCTAAAATGGTAAAAACAAGGTGAGTTAGGTCAGGGATAATCTAACACCATATACCCGATCGCTTTACTTACTTATTTCTCTATTAGCATTCCATACCCAAAACTCGAAACTACTACCCTTTGTCTCCTCCAAATACAACTTCACTCCTCAGATTTACACCCCTTTCACTCTTTTACTCTCCCAACCTTCGCAACTCAAATCCATGGCGTAAATCCAACCCGGACCTCTGTATTTTGATTCTCTTTATCTTATTTGCTCACTCACTTGATCTAATTTTATTTAGCATTTCTACGATTTTCGTTTTTTACCCAAACCCTAGAAAATGTCAGGCGGGTTTTTCCGGGTAAGTTGTTGAATTCTCCGCTCTAATTTCAATTACTTGCTATTATTCAGATATCTGTATATACATATATATGTTCGGATTGCTTATTAAATTTTCTTATTTTCGAGTTAAACTATATAAACTACCTACATTTTTACTGTGAATTGGTGTTCAAATGAGTAATCTACACGAGTTTTGTTCATTTAGGGTACGTCGGCTGACCAGGACACGCGGTTCTCCAATAAGCAGGCGAAGTTGTTGAAATCACAGAAATTTCCTCCTGAATTAGAGCACTTGGTTCGTGTTTTTTCCCCTTCTGATTTCATGATGATGGTTTTATTTATTTTTAGTCGTTTGTGCATTAATTGGGATTGCCGCATTGGTTGATGTGTAAGCTCAGGAAATGGGTTGAATTGATGGGTTTTCGCCTTATAGGTTTATTCATTGGTCGTTGTATTCTATGTAGGTGGACATGACAAAGGTCAGTGCAGATGTTATCCGTCCATGGATTGCAAGCAGGGTGACTGAATTGCTCGGGTTTGAAGATGAAGTACTTATCAACTTCATTTATGGTCTTTTGGATGGAAAGGTAGTTTGGTTTTAGTGCGTAGTGGTGTTATATCAAGTGAGACTAGCTTTTATATTGACATTCTTTGCTCCATTATAATAGCAAACTGGATTTATTTTGTATATACTCTGTTCCATCTTTCTATTTCTCTGCTTGGTTAAACCTCAGTGGATATCTAGCTGTGCAAGACTGGTTTTATTATTTTAATCTATTCTCCAAAGTTTCTAAGTATGAGAATCATGGTTTATTGTATATTGATTTCTGCATGTAGTGAATTTATGTTTCAGTCAAATTAACTAAAGCTGCATTTATCTGTAATTATTCTGCAGGCAGTGAATGGGAAGCAGGTTCAAATTTCACTTACTGGATTTATGGAAAAAAATACTGGGAAATTTATGAAAGAGCTTTGGGCGCTACTACTGAGTGCCCAAAAGAATGCTAGCGGTGTTCCTCAGCAGTTCCTAGATGCTAAGCAAGAGGAGACTAGGAAAAAGAAGGTTAAAACTTGTGTAGTAATGTTGGTCTTAAATTGCATGTGCAGAAATTATATTTTTGGTATATATTTATGTTTGGATTCTTCCAGGAGGAGGCTGATCGGATAGCAAATGAAATCCAGAGAAAGAGAGATAAGGAGAGTAGGGATCTTGAAGAAGAGCGATTGAAGAAGATGGTAATGTTATTATGTTCATGCTAGACCTGTAGTCTGTGGAAATGAGTTTTTGTTTTTAACTTCCGTTTGTGTTTTCATGCATTCAGCTAGCTTCTGCAATTATTTGGGTTCATTCCTTTACCTCAAACTACTGTAGGAAGGAAGGGTTGAAACAAAATCTAGCAATGCTGCTTTGGAGCCAAACTCAAGGCACAACTTGGCAAGGGCTTCAAGTGACCGTCCCGAGGATGAGGAAGTAACTGAAAAGAGGAACGGTGCAAGAGCTAGGAATAGGTAGAGATTTATCTTACCTTTCAGTGGTGTTTCTGTGATATTTCCTGTTTGCGTATGTTTTCTTTTACATTAGATGACAGTATATCACTATATCGGATTATACAAGTTTCGAGGAACATAGATTTTCTTTTATTATTGTTGAATATAGCAGAATGTGTTCTTCTTTTAACTTGTTGTCCTTTAATAATTCTATTGAATGACCAGTGGCTTGATGAGTGCTTTGAGGGATACATATTAGAATTTAGGTATGTGATGATGCTTTAATTGTGAAGGCATGAATTATACACTATTTGAGGTTTACTCCTCAATGCCTATTGTTTGATAAAAGAGATTTATGGTTGGTCAATTTACGACTTAATTGGTATTTGGTACCTACAGTAGTTTTGCATATAACTGTGTGTGTAAAATTTTTGCATGATAGAGATTTACACTTTGTTTGCGTGGTTTATTAAAGACTGCCAATTTTCTGCCTCTGTCATTGATCTCGAGTTAGGATGAGATTACTTGGTTCAGATGGTGCTGATGAATGGCAGTAAATTTCCAGATACTTCAATGAAACATCAAGACAATAATTCTGTTACCTTTCGTACAGGATTTCAAGATCTCCCCATTCAGCAGGCCGTTCGTTGTCTCGGTAATTGTTCCAACTTGCTCTTATTTTTTTGTAGCACAAAATCATATTCACATCTCTGAGATTTATAAAAATTGAGCAGAGATTCTCCTTCGAGGTCTATCAGCAAGTCGTATTCTAACACCCAAAGTTATTCAGAGTATGCTTTGTTATTTTTCATTAGTAGAGGCTGACTTACTCTTTTTTACGTATTTTTGGGTTGATTGCTGGTTTTTAATTTAGAATAGCATAACAATGTTTTTGCTTTTAGTAGTTCCTATAGATGTTTCTTCGTATAATTTTGTTTTCACTTTTTTAAGATTATTAGGTCTCACCAAAACTATGATTTCTTAGTGAAAGACACAGGTCAAAGAGCATGTCTAGGACCCCAGAAGCACGAGGTCGGCCCATGACCTCTTCCTCTCCGAGAAGACGGTCTGTTACACCGCACCGGAGGCGTTCACCTCAACAATCAGTTTCTCCTGTAAGACAAAGAGCATTAAATTCCAAGAGATCTCGATCTCCGTCACCATCACGCCGTCGAGTTGGTTCTCCATATCGACATAGATCACCTTCACCTGAACATCGTAGATCACCACCACCTATGCGTCGTCGTAGATCACCATCACCAATACGTCGTCGTAGATCACCGTCACCTATGCATCGGCGTAGATCACCATCACCTTTTCGTCGACGTAGATCACCATCACCTTTTCGTCGGCATAGATCGCCCTCCCCTGCACGTCGTCGGAGATCACCCTCCCCTGCACGTCGTCGGAGATCGCCCTCCCCTGCACGTCGTCGAAGATCACCGCCCTCCCCTGCACGTCGTCGGAGATCACCACCCTCCCCTGCACGTCGTCGGAGATCACCGCCCTCCCCTGCACGTCGTTGGAGATCACCGCCCTCCCCTGCACATCGTCGCAGATCTCCGTCCCCTGTGCGTCGTCGTAGATCTCCATCTCCCATGCGTCGTCGCAGGTCACCATCACCAATGCGTCATCGCAAGTCACCCTCACCTGGACGACGGCGTATATCACCTTCCCTTGTACCTCATAGATCTCCTTCACCACTACGCCATCCTGTATTGCCCTCACCAATGCGAAGGAGGTCACCTACTCCCATACGGCGCAGGTCTCCTCCTGTACACAGCAGGTCACAAAGATCTTCTACTCCAGAAGATGAGTTTGCATCTCCTACACGAGGGAGGTCACCAGTTGCTGGTGGGAGGAGGTCAGCCCTTGACAGTAGGTCACCATCACCTTTTGAACGGAGTTCTTCATCTCCAGTTCAGCATCGTTCCCCTTCACCAATCAGGAGAAATTCTCCTAAGCATCAGAGAAAATCTCCCATTCAATCACCCAGTGGAAGGATGAGGTCAGTAACACATTACTTTCTGACAATCATATGTTGTGCCATTTGCATCCGTTGAAATGGTCTTCTTCTGGTAATAATTTATGAAGTTTAGATCAGAAGGATGGTACTTATTACTATTATTTTTGTTGTTGTTGGGAGTATGAGATTGTACGATCATACTGCATCTTTCACTTTTGTGGCTTCATTTTATTTTTGTCATTTTTATTTTTTCTCCTTTTCTATAGGCCATTTTTATTCACATTATAAGTTCAGAATTATTTCATAAGCTACTATTTTATTGGACTGACATTATTCTCTTATGGCACATAGATCATCTAGTTCTCTGAGATCACTGCAAAGAGAATCCAGGAATCAAATGGATTCCCTTAACAGAATTCCAGACTTGTCCCCATCACCACCTAAGTCCCCTGCATTGTCAGCATCGCCATCAGCTGGAAGGAGTGGTAGCGAAGAAAGGAGGTATTTATCTTTGGCTCAAGTGTCACAGTATCGTAATCACTTTGACTGTAATTAAAATTCTTCTGCAGCTTTATTGTACTTATATTTTATTTGTCATCCAGTCCGAATGAGAGTTCTCTTAGGCAACCAAGGGGCCGAATGACTCGGGATATTAGCTCTAGTCCTTTAAGGAAACCAAGAGAGCAGAAACTTCACAATGACAGTACGGAAATAAGGGAAGCGAAGTAAGAAGCAAAATATTTTTTGAATTATTTTTATACTGTTTTTGGCAGATTATTTTAGTTGGTCCATTTATTTATTCTGAGGACAAAAATATCCTGACAGGGAGAAGAGAGGAATTCTCGAGACTCCTGATCGAGATAGGCCTACAAAAGTGTATAAAGACCCTCTGCCAGATGAAGGACCACAGGCTTTGTATTCTGGTGAAGGTAGAAAATCTGATGACAAGGGTCGCTCTCATTCAAAAAATGTCAAAGAGAGCAGTCATGAGAGAGTTAATAAGCATAGTGGGTCTTTCGATTCTGGTTCTGAGGAAAATGATAACAATAGAGCTGGAGGTAAGGAAAAGAGAAAACATAAAAAATCAGAAAGGCGAGAAACAGCTTCTGATGATTATAGCTCTGATTCTGAAAAGGAGGACAGGAAAGAGGCTAAAAGGAGAAAGAAAGAGGAAAAAAAATTGCGTAAGGAGAAGAGGCGACAAAAACGCGAGGATCGGCGTCGCAGAAGGGAAGAACGCCGGGCTGGGAAACTAAGAGGCAAGAATCAAAGTGATGCTTCTGCTTCAGACGATGAATACGGTGGAAGGAGAGATTCTCATACTAGTGAGAATGAAGAGATGGAATCTGAGCAGAAAAAGCTTGAGATTGAGTTGCGGAAGAAGGCTCTGGAATCACTTAAAGCAAAGAAGGGCATCAGTCAATGAATTCAATAAATATGCTATTGTGGAATATTAAGCTACCATTTTGTTTTCCGATACTATAAAGCAGACACTTTAAGTATTTAGGATATTATCTGTTTGATTGAGAGTTTATCAATATTTTGTTACTGTTTAATGCAGTCCGTTTACTGCTGGCAGCTGAAATGGATAATGAGGATTTCCCGAGCTTAATCTTTTGGGTGCAACTTTATGCAGGCCTTGGTGCTAGATTTCTGGTAATTACTGTCTTCCCTAAGTCGGGAATTTTCTGTTGTTAATCATAGTGTTGCTTTTCAATCAATATGGAACCTCTTGATGATGTTTTCTGGTTGCATAGTCTTTGAATTTCGATTTCTGTATCGTCTGTTTTTGTTTGGGAATCAGAGTCAGAAGTGATGTGTTATAGTTTGTTTGAAGTTCAGTGCAAGAAATCTCAGTCAGCATGGTTTGGCTGATCTTGTTTAAATAACTTAAAAGGTCTTGGTGGTTTCATATATTAAGGGTCACACTAAGTTGAGTTTTTCTGATGGATTGGTAGATGAAAATGTGACATGGTTGAGCAGGCAGATCAGCGGTTTGTACATATGGTGATACAGGTGAAATTTCCATCTTTTACAGGCCGCCTTCAGAAGATCATTGTTTCTCCAGGTCAATCCTCTTATGTAAATTTTTGTTTGTCAAAGGCTTATACGGCTCTGTCTATATATAAGCAGATGCTCTCCTCTGCCTGTATTTAAGTTCAAAATTCATGGTTGGTCAATCTCTATGCTAGGGCACTAATTCTAGTCTCAGATTCATACCGTTATAATGGTTGTTTACTGATGCTATATTCCAAATATATGTATAAATCGCCAACTCTGTAAGAGGACGTACACATAAAAAGATATAATTGCCCTATTTTTTTTTTGAAATTTCCATGTGTTTGGCGTCGAGATTAAAGATAATACATACGCCGTTGCTGTTAACTCCAAATATATGAGGCTGCAATGGGGAGTTCTTATTTTTTTGCCCTTCAAGACATGATTTTATTCACCTTTTTTGTGGTCCTGCCTTCGAAGTTTGAACAACAATAATCAATGGTTTTGAGTAAAAAAGAAAAGAAAAGGAAACTGTCCAAAACGACCATTATGTATTAAGAAGGGTAAACAACATAAAAATATGGTCAATTTGTGGGCCGCACGTAATCCCATATTAGAAAATTTCTGTGGTCGCATGGTGGATAGACCTTTAAATGAATCTAAACTTGGATGATGAAACTATTGTTTACATGAAAGGGCCAACCAGAATAAAAGAACGAAAAAAAATATCTGGTGCTCAAGTTTTTCATTGTGGATAGAATATGCCACTTGGCGTTGTATCATTGGCCAGATGGCAATACAATTCCCATCCAGATAATAAGCTATGTGATTCATCTGCAACGGCCAAGCCAACATGGAGTATCAAGTATGGTGTTGCACAGAAAACTGAATTTGGAGGGAAAAAGGAAGACGAAGAAGAGTCACCTCCTCAAACTTAGAATTAGATACCCTTCTTCCTTTCCCCAGTAATGGCTTCTACTCTCACCTCCCATTCCTTTCTTTTAAGCTCCGCACCCAACTCAAGGGGACTAACCCTCAAGACCAGGAGGCTCAGAGCTTTTGCCAAAGGGTCCGGACCCTTCTCTTCTTTCAGGCTCGGTAAAAATGCAGCCAGTGAAGCTGATTCTTCCTCTGAAGAAGGTGAAACCAATTCTAGTCCCTTCCGTTTTGACTTTGGGAAAATGCCCGATGTCAAGTCTTTGATCCCTGTTGTGAGTAACCCTTCTTCGGGGTTGTCGTTTGGGAACAACAGGCGTAAGGATGCTGGGACGGTGTTCGTTGCAGGCGCCACTGGCCAGGCTGGTATTCGAATAGCGCAGACCCTTTTGCGTGAGGGATTTACTGTAAGGGCTGGCGTTTCTGAAATTGGCGCAGCTCAAGAGTTGGCTCGTCTTGCTTCCAAGTACAAGGTTATTAGTTTCTTCGTCTTACTCAATGATTTAAGAATATCATATGTTAACGTGTAAGTCATGTTCTACTAAATACGTAATGAAACATGATGGTTATATTTGGAAACTAGAATAGGATTATATTATATTATTTATTTTTGTTATGTAATTAGAAAAACATACAATTACATATCCATGTCTTTTCTCGTGAACCGTTTTTTTTTCATGGTGCATTCATGAAAACTGATGATTTTTATTTCTTTCATTCTGTTATCAAACTTTTTCTCATTATGAATATTAGTACACAAACGAAAAATATAGCAGGGTGCTTGTAAATTGTGATGCCAAAGATATATATAAAGAATTCAAATATAGAAATACATAATTATCTCGTTACTGGTCATGATGTATAGGATTAGTTGATGTTTAGGTCCGATTTTATCTGTTGCGCTTTGAAATTTTCCGTGTTATGAACTTATACGATTGTAGCAGAGTGTTTAGAAGAATTAAAACATTTATTAGTTGTTGGCTATTAACATTTTTCTTCTCTTGTTTTGTTGGGTAACAATGAATCAATAATGCAGATCATATCAAATGAAGAATCAAAACGTTTGAATGCCGTGGAATCGACATTCCAAGATGCTGAATCCATTGCCAAGGCAATTGGAAACGCCAGCAAAGTTGTGGTAACAATAGGCCCTACGGAGAATGGCCCCAGCCAGGAAGTCACGACGCTGGACGCTTTAAAAGTTGTCCAAGCTGCCGGGCTTGCTGGTGTTGGCCACGTGGCAATAGTCTATGACGGTAACACAAGTTCTGGATCAACATACAACGTACTGGATGGCATTACCTCATTCTTTAACAACATATTCTCACAATCATTGAGTGTACAAGAATTTCTGCAGAAAGTCATTGAAACAGACATCAGCTATACGTTTATAAAGACGAGTTTGACAGAAGACTTTTCACCAGAGAGTGACTATAATGTTGTTGTGTCAGCTGAAGGAAGCGTTGGTGCAAACGACTACAAAGTAATGTAATGTATGCAGTAATGTGTAGTGTAAAAAAATCATCATTCAAAAGATTTGGTTGTAAATATTTGTTTTTGGGGTGGACATAATTTTGACTCTACAATCAGGTAGCCAAGTCTCAGATTGCATCACTGGTGGCCAATGTTTTTTCAAACACGGCTGTAGCAGAAAATAAGGTATGTGCATTTCTTTTTAGCAAAGTTTTGCTCATATTAATGAATGTGTGCTAGTCTTATATGGCATTCTATAAATGGTGAAAATCCTAAAAAGAGTTGATAACTATAGTTGTCTTCACCTATTGATTGCTTTCAACTGTTATAGGTTGTAGAAGTATTTACGGATCCATCAGCACCCTCGAGTCCTATAGGTGATCTTTTCAGGTAATCTTTTTCACTTTGTCTAACCAAAAGTTTCAAATTTCCATATTGCTTGATTGTAATAGAAAAGGAAATGCTATTTTGTGCTGTTTTGGCTTTCAGTTCCATTCCTGAGGATGGAAGAAGAAAATTCTACGCAGAAAGTATAGCAAAGGCAAAAGCAGAGGAAGAAGCAATATTAGCAGCTGAGAAAGCTCGAGAAGCTTCTGTGGCTGCAAAGCAACTTGAAGAAGAGGTGAAAAAGCTGTCTAAGAAAGAAGCTAAAGCTGCCAGTTTAGCTGAAGAAGCTCAAGAGAAGGCAGATGCTGCAGGAGCTTCATTTGATAACCTATTTAGCAAAGCTAAAGATGTGAGTTCTGGATTGTCCTGGGACAAACTCAGCTCACAGCTTGCAGCCAGGGTTCAAAAGGCCCAAGAGACACCAAAAGTGCAGGTTGCAACTGTCAGGGGACAGGCAAAGGCTCGGACACTGCCATCCCTCAAAGCCCTTGTCAAACAGAACGGTCCTGCTTCAAAACCAAAGGTGGAGCCAAAGTCGAGTTCGAAAGGCAAGCAGAAGGAAACAAAGTCACCAGAAGTGAGGAAGGTGTTTGGTGGCCTGTTTAAGCAAGAGACCATATACGTTGATGATGACTGAAGAGGCTTAGCTACGACTGATATATATATTATTGTAATAATTGTTAAGAGTCTAGTTTGGCGCAGATGGGATGTATTTTGTCTGGTCCAAGTCTTCTACTTTTATTTTGTGAAAAAAGAATAAGCATCAATTAATTTCTATATTATGATTGTAACTTGAGGTTGAAGTCTCGACAGTTTTATTAGTACCCATGTATCGATTTATTGATCGTTCTCTTTGGTAACAATTTGTTATTTTGTTTATTTTACAGAAGGCAATTAACGGATGATCCGATATGTAGTTAATTAGTGTTGGAAATCTAACACCAAGATTCACTGCAAACAACCAATACACAGCCAAGATAGCAAATAAAATAACAATAATGCAAAACAAATCAAAACAGAAACCAAGTAAAGTGAATGATCAAGATGAACACCAGGGATTATCTGGTCCTCTACAAGATCCACTATAAAACCATGAACAAAGTACACCCTCCACAGATGAAACTCTCTCACTCATTACAAACAGTGACAGACTGAGATATAAACATAGAGGGGCCATTTTAAAAAAAATAAAGACTGCTATTATATATACAAAATATATTAAAGTATAATTTTTTTCTTTAATTTTATGGGGTCAATATACATTTTCATATATATTTATAATATATTTTTTTTCAAAAATACATTGTATAAAGATATAGAAAAAAAAAGTTAGGGGAGCCATGGCCACCCATGTTAGACAAGCTTGTATGAAATGAAATGAATCTCTCAATAATAAGTTAGAGACTAAAGCTTTATACATACAAGTGTGTAACAATAACATTACAAGAGAACATAGCTCTACAAACTATACAATAACAAAAAGTAGTTCCAGTATGTAACTAACTAGACTTAGGACAACTCTCTAACACCCCCCTCAAACTCAGCGTGGCTAGGGAAGCCAAAGTGAGTTTGTCTCTTAAGAACAAGAAGCGAGTATGGGAGAGTGCTTTGGTCAAGATATCTGCGATTTGGTCTTGAGCTGGAGTATGTTTCACATAGAGTTGTTTGTTAAGGATGCGTTCACGAACAAAATACAGGTCCAATTCGATGTGTTTGGTCCGTGAATGCAGCACTGGATTTGCAGATATAAGCACAATGCTTTGGTTATCACACCAAATGGTTGGAGGAGAATGGTCTATGTACCCAACTTCAGAAAGCAAAGACTGAATCCAGACAATTTCGGCAGTAGCATTGGCGAGGCTTCTGTATTCAGCTTTAGTGCTGGATCGTGACACAATCTTCTGTTTCTTCGAGGACCAAGAAACTAAGTTGGGACCAAGGTAAACACAAAAGCCTGATGTCAACCTACTTAGGATCGGATGCCTAATTAGCATCACAGAACCCTGTAACTTTGAGAGCAGTAGCAGGCTTCAAAAGCAGACCATAATCCAAGGTACCTTTCAAGTACCTGAGTATTTTCTTCACAACTTTCTAGTGAGGCTCAAGAGGAACTTGCATAAACTGAGAGACTTTGTTGACAACATAAGATATTTCAGGTCTGGTGATTGTAGCGTACTGAAGAGCACCCACCAAACTCTTGTAAAAATGAGCCTCAACAACCGGATCACTACCATATGCAGATAACTTTTCACCACCAGTCATCAGAGTGGGAAGAGAATTGGCAAATTGTATCTTTTCCCTGCATAACAAGTCCATGATATACTTCTTTTGACACAACTGAAGACCCTAATTAGTGTGTTGAACTTGAATCCCCAAGAAATAATCAATAGGTCCAAGATCTTTAAGTGTGGAAGAAGCATGTAAATTGGTTATAAGAGTCGAGATAGCAGCTGAAGAACTCCCTGTGATTAATATATCGTCGACATAGACTAGTATAAATGTGGTGTGAGAGGTAGTGATTCGTATGAATAAAGACTGATCAGCCTTAGCACTCACAAAACCATGTGAGAATAGAGCAGTTCGAAGTTTCTCAAACCAAGCTCGGGGAGCTTGTCGCAAGCCATAAATTGCCTTGTGAAGTTTACAAACCAACTCAGGATCAGATTTGTCAGTGAAACCAGGAGGTTGGGCCATGAAAACCTCTTCATGTAGCTCACCGTTGAAGAAAGCATTATTGGCATCTAATTACCTTATGCACCAATGATTAGAAAGAGCAATAGTCAAAATGATCCTAATTGTAGTTGGCTTAATAACTGGAATGAAAGTTTCTATAAAATCAAAGCCATATTTATGAAGAAAGCCTTTAGCAACTAACCTTGCTTTGTGCTTAGCTACAGTCCCATCTGGATGTTCTTTGAGCTTAAACGCTCACTTACAGCCGATAGCCTTTCTTCCATCAGGTAGAGGAACTAAAGTCCAAGTTCCATTTTTTGTGCAAGGCATTAATTTCATTCTGCATAGCCAACTTCCATTGAGGGTGTTGAAGAGCTTCATTAACTGTAAGGGGTTCCTTGGATGCCATGAACACCTTCGATTTGTACACACCAACTTTGGCCCGAGTAACCATTGTATGAGTGTTGGTAGGTTGCTGCAAAATGGGAGTAGCAGGGAGGGTTGAAGATGGTGAAGATAAGTGGGGGTAAAGAGGATGAGCTACTGTACAAATCAGGTTGAAGGGAATTTGTTGGAGTAGGAGAGGAAGATGGAGACAAGTGATTACTTGAAGAATGAGAAGAAAGGGAACCTAATGGAGAGAGCTGTGTTTGAGATGTTGACAGTGAGTGAGAAGATGACTCAGAGGGTGGTAAAGGAGAAGAATTTTGATGGTGAGATACTGTAGGAATAGTAGCAAACATAGATGGAACACATGACTCAACAGTAGTGGAAGAGGAAGACAAGGAAGGTTGAGCAAAAGGAAAGGAGTACTCATTAAATAGTACATCCCTTGAAATGTAAATTCGTCCAATAGAAGACAAACACTTATAGACCTTATGTTTTAAACTGTACCCCAAGAAGGTACACTGTACAGATCGAAATTCTAGCTTGTTTTTATTTGTTAGGACCTAGTGTTAGGAAAACAAGCACAACCAAAGACCATTAAATCACTATAGTCAGGGTCCTTTTTTGTAATGCCCCAAATTCTCCAGTATGGTTTAATGGCGAGATTAGTAGGACGGGAGGACCATACTTGTTTAATTATGCCATTAAATGATATTATGCATGTATATGTGAATTGTATTATGATATGACGTTATATGCGTGCATGTGGGTCCGCATTTGAATAATTATGCTACTTTGATAATTTGGCCCATTGAGGGTGAATGTGTGTATTTGGGTGCATAACTTGATTTGTGAATGAGATTCCATTATTATGGAGATATATTCGAGCTATCCGGCATGAGACGGTCATATATAATGGATTAGCGGTTTTTTCATAACGGGGTCAATTTTGGAGTAATAGAAATGTTTATTTGATGATAAATTGGGAATATTTGAGATCAGGGTGAAATTTCGGAGGTTTTGACTATAATGTCCCCGGGGGTATTTTCGGGACCCTGAGCATTAGGTTTTATTTGAGGTTACTTAAGCTTGAAGTAGCTATCAGATAGAACGTACGATTAGAAAACCTCTCGTTCTCCCTTTCGATAGTTCATTTTACCGTTTGAGCATTTTCGAAGATATCTCGAGTTCTAGGAGTCGGAATCAAGTGAGGATTGAAGCATAGCGATCCCAGGAAAGATTAGAAGCTTCTTAACCAAAGGATTTGACGGAAAACAACATGATCAAAGGTAATCTAAGTTTAAAGTTTTGAGTTTTCCGAGTTTCTAAGCTTTGAATTGGACTTTGTGAATTGTTGGGTTTTTGGTTGGTTTGAACCTTGGGTTTTGAGGGTTTTGGTGTTTTGGGAAGCTTGGGAACCTTGTTTTGATGATTGGGGATGGTTAGGTATGATTTTGGGAGCTTGGAGAAGTTGAAAACACGTTTGGGAATGGCCTAGGGTCGGGGGTCGCGGCCCTGGTTCGATGAGGAAGAAAGGGAGGTTCTGTCTTGGCTGGGCGTCGCGGCCCTTGGTGTTGGGAGCCGCCGCGCTTGTTTCAATAATTTCTGGGGGCCGCGACCCATGGTGCCAGGGCCGCAGCCCTTGCCCTGTTTTCACCCCGTTTGCTCGTTTTGACCCCGGGAACTTAGCTATAGGCCTCGGGAGTGTTCCTACTACTTGGATTAGTTGGGATTGATATTCTGGAGGCTAGATATTGGTGTGGGAACCTATGTTGATCATTATTATTAATGATGTCCCGTGTTTGGTTATGATTAGGTGACCGCTAAAGGACTAAAAGTTGATCGTTCTCACGGGTCGTTCTTTTAATCTTTCTAGCTCGAATCTGAGGCAAGAAAACTGCACCCTGTGTTTATATGACATGCGTGATTATTATTGAGGCATGTTGATTGATAAATGTGGATATGGATTGCCTATTAAATGCTATCAAATGTTGAATACTTGTATAAGTACTGATTAGTCAGGGACACTGACCTAAAGAGTCAGAAATGGCATAGCGTCATGAGCACCGAGCCAAATGAAGATTAGATCTAATCAATATCAGCAACGAATGACTCATATGGGGTATTAACGCTGGATTGACCCTAAGGTCGATGAACTTATAAGCGCTTGTCTGGTCAAAGACCAGTTATTCAGAGCTAGGGCATATGGCCCCGGTGACTGTTTGTCACATGGCTAGGGAACGCTGTTCCAGGGTTTATGACTGTAAGTCATGAGGAAGGTTATGTTGGTGACTAATCACCATACACCTATCCTGTTCAAACTTATGAAATGCTCACTTATCTGTTAAGCCCTGGTGACCCTATCGTCACATGGCTGGAGGGTGTTGTCCCCGTATTAGTGACTCTTGCGGTAGTCACCTATTTGTTGGGACTGATAGTCCTGGATGATTATTACGATCATTGTTGATATTATATCATGCTTTATTGTGTTTTCTTGCTGGGCCTTGGCTCATGGGTGCTATGTGGTGCAGGTAAAGGGAAAGAAAAGCTCACCCAACCTTGAGTGGAGAGCTTAGGTGGTGATGTGTACATATGCGGTCGCTTGACCACCACGGCCAAGGCGTTTTACCCTATTTTTGCCGCTTAGGTCGGTGGGATTGTAAATTTGAAACAGTAATGACCGTTTTGTACTGAGAACAACTTGTAAATATTTTGATTAGCTCTGCAGAGCAGTTTGTAATGAAAATATCCATTTCCTTTTTAGTAGTTTTTCACCTTAACCTGTTAATTACACTTAGAGCACGTTTTTGACCAAAGGACTCGGGTAGCTGGTCAAATTTCCGGTCCACCGTTCACCGTAACTGTTCTGGGGTAACCAGGGCGTTACATTTTTGAACAAAACCTGAAGTGGTGTAGAATTGTTTATAACAAGAGACAGTAATCTATTTATAAGAACAGCAACAATTCAAACTGCTTCATCCCAGAAGTGTAATGGCATGGAAGCATGAGCTAAAAGAGTTAGTCCAGACTCAACTAAATGTCTGTGTTTCCTCTCGGCTACACCGTTTTGTTGGTGAGTCGTGGGGCATGAGACACGATGGTTTATACCATGGTCTAGTAGGTAGGATTTAAACGCTTGAAACTCACCCCAATTGGATTATAAGGACTTAATGCTACACTCAAATTCTTTTTCAACTTGTGTACGAAAATTAATGAAAGTCTGTAATGCATCTGACTTATTTTTCATCAAGAAGACCCACGTATACTTGGAAAAGGCATCGACAAAATGAATATAATAACGATAACCATTGAAAGATAGGATTGGGTAAGGTCCCCAAATGTCAGAGTGAACAAGTTCTAATGGTTTAGTGTAAACCAAATTAGATGTGGGAAATGGGAACTTATGAATTTTTCCTTTGTAACAAGCAGTGTAAAAATCACTAGCAGTTTTATTACTATTTGAAACGTTACAAGATGACATTATGGATTTAACAATCTTTGCAGAGGGGTATGCTAAACGACCATGCCACAATGAAAACGTACTAGTGCTTGATACATTTGAACTGCTCGACTGAGCATGATTTATTGAACAAGAAAAGGGTGAATGAAATGTCTCCGAATTGGAGACTTGAGAATGGATCTTCAGCTGGGATGAGTCAATGACATAGAGTCCATGACTAAGATGGCCTTCCATGAGTATTTCCTTGGAAGCCTGGTATTTGACAAGGCAATGGTTAGGATAGAACTCAAAATATGCATTATTATCTAGAGAAAATTGAGACACACTAATTAGATTTTTTGTAATTTATGGGACATGAATCATCAAATTTAGAGTAAGAATTTTTGGGGAAAATTGAGTTTGGAAAGCTAGCTTACCAACATTATGAATGGGGAGACCCATACCATCACCCATATGAACTTATTTTGAGCCATAATAAGGTTCCTTCTGAGTGAAATTGGATTCATCAGCAATACAATGATTGGTTGCACCTGAATCAGGATACCAAGCTGCATCAACTCTCGTGTTAGCAGTTGCCAAATTAGTTGATTGCTTGTCGACATTAGCAGTTCCAACGCCTGGTCAAACCATGTTGAATCTTTGGTAGCACCTAGAAGCAATGTGACCAAGCTTTGAGCAGAGTTGACACGTTGGACGAGAGCCTGAAGGAGCACCAAATTGTGATGAAGTCACAGGAGGAGAAGACTGAACACCTCTGCCAGACGCAGAGAAATTAGTGTTGGAGAATCCTCCATGAGGAGCAACTGCATAAGGATTCCATGCATTCCTACCTCCACATCCAGAAAATGGAGGAGGGGAATTGTAGCTAGACTTGTTATCAGTAGAAGAAGAGAAATTGGGAGAAGTACTCCCCTTGCTTCGAAAAGCACGATTAGAAGCCATATGAACATAATCCAATTCCTTATTGTGATTTTCCATTCGATGCTCTTGAGACAAGAGAGGTGATTCAATTTCAGCTACAGTGTAGGGTGTATTTCTTGAATTAACAGAAATAACAAAGGTATCATAATCAGATGGCAAACCTTTGAAGATCGCTGCGACATGATCTTTAACGGAGATGTGGTGACCTACAGATCCAAAACGATCCACCACAAATTTGATAGGAAGAAGGTACTCATTGATTGAAAGCGAGCCTTTCTTGAGATTTTGAAGCTGAGTCATGAACTGATTGATCTTTACAAAAGTCTAAGTAGCAAAGTAGATCTCGATCGCCTTCCAAAAAGCAGCAGAAGTATCATTGCCAACAACACGAGTAAGAACACCTTCCGTCATGGACGAAAGAAGCCAGGAGTCGAGAAGTTGATCTTGAACCTCCCATTCCAAGAATCGTGGATTTACTGTGCCGGAGGTGCGATCATTGTCAGAAAGATACTTCACCGGAGGAGTAACAACATTAGAGATGTAATCTTGAAGACGATGACCTTTAATCGCAGAGAATACCTGAGGACGCCATAATAGGAAATTGTGTTGATCAAGTTTTACTGAGATTTTTTGAGAGAACACAATTGGATGAAATGATGCAGATTGTGTTGAGGAAGAACGAGCGTTAGTCTCCGCAGTGTTCGTCGTCGGAGAATCAACAGAGTTCGCCATTGACAGGGACGAAGAAGATGAGAGATCGTGGAGAGAAGAACAAGATCAAGGATACGCGGAATAAACAAAAAAAAAAAATTTAGAGATCAATCTTTGATACCATGTTAGACAAGCTTGTATAAAATGAAATGAATCTCTCATTAATAAGTTAGAGACTAAAGCTCTATATATACAAGTGTGTAACAATAACATTACAACAGAACACAGCTGTACAAACTATACAATAACAGAAAGTAGTTAGAGTATGTAACTAACTAACATACTTAGGACAACTCATCTAACAACCCACAATCCCCCTAACTCCATTATTGAGTATAAAAACACTATTTTCACTTTTCCCTTGCACCGGAGTACACCCTTGGTTCTCACTTTCTCTTACCATAATTTCCACCTTAATTTTTCAAAGCTCAATCGTACCAAAAGAACATGTGATGATATAATCTAAGTCATTCAACCATTTCCAAGATTCAATAAGCTAAGACAATGAGTTACCATATTTGTAAGAACCTTAGTTACCATATTTGTAGGTAGGGGTAAGGGTGGTTAGCAGGTTTAGGTTTAGAATAAACAAGTACACGTCAAAATATGTTGAACCTGATTAGCATTGATTAGATAGGTTTAAATCAAGTTAACCCAATAAGCAGGTCATTAATGAGTTAACGTGAAAGTAATTCATTTATCATTATTAACCTAAAATTAATAAATAGGTCATAATTGGAGATTTGATGGTCATATGATGTTTTAATTTGGTGTATAATTAGTCATATTTTGAATATTAGATTTATGCTTTAATTTTGAATTTATTACAATCGTTAACCCGTGTAACTCATTTTTCTAAATAGGTGTTATATGAGCTGAAATGACATGTTTAAACCTATTTTTTTTCTTCCTCTATTTATATAGGTTAAACAGGTTCAAAATGTAAATATGTCGTGTAGTCGTGTTTATATTTTATGACACGTTATTTAATCGTATTGTCTTTGTGTTAAGCATAATCGTGTTGACCCAAAACACGACATGATAACACAAATTCCCAACCCTATCCGTAGGGTTATCCACTATAGGTACCTTCTCAAGCTCCAAAATTTTGTCCTCAATCTTCCCACTTATCCAGTATAAACAAATGTTAATGTGTTCACTTGTCTCATGGAAAACTAGATTCTTGCATGAATGAATTAATGACTGGCTGTTAGAGTAGACTATGAATTTGTCTTTGAGTAGGCTTATTTCTTGTAGAATTCCTTGCAACCAAATTGCTTCTTTAAAGGATTCTATAGTTGCCATAAACTCAACTTCAGTAGTGGATATAAAAACTGCTTGCTATTACTGAGATTTCGAACAAATACAATTCTGGTTCAGAAAGAAGACATAGTGTAGTGCCTCAGAATTTTACTTAGGTAGATATTAGTAGTAGTAGTAGTAGTAGTAGTAGTAGCAGTGGTACAGTGGTAGTAGTAGTAGTAGTAGCAGCAGCAGCAGCAACAGCAGCAGAAGTAAGTAGTAGTAGTAGTAGTAGTAGTAGCAGTAGTAGCAGTAGCAGTATCAGTAGTAGTAGCAGTAGCAGCAGCAGCAGTAGTAGTAGCAGTAGCAGTAGCAGTAGGAGTAGCAGCAGTAGCAGCAGTAGCAGTAGCAGTAGCAGTAGCAGTAGCAGCAGCAGCAGCAGTAGCAGTAGCAGTAGCAGTAGCAGTAGCAGTAGCAATAGCAGTAGCAGTAGTAGTAGTAGTGGTAGTAGTAGTGGTAGTAGTAGTAGTAGTAGCAGCAGCAGCAGTAGTAGTAGTTGTAATGCCCCGAATTCTCCGATGTGGTTTAATGGCGGGATTAGTAGGCCGGGAGGGCCATACTTACTTAATTATGCCATTAAATGATAATATGCATGTTTATGTGAATTATATTATAATATGATGTTATATGCATGCATGTGGGTCCACATTTGAATATTAGGGTGTTTTGATAATTTGGCCCGTTAAGGGTATATTTGTGTTATTGTGATTTGTGAAAGAGATTCCATTATTATGGAGATATATTTGAGCTATTCGGCATGATACGATCCTATATAATGGATTAGCGGTTTTGTCATAACGGGGTCAATTATTGGGTAATAGGAATGTTTATTTGATGATAAATTGGGAGTATTTGAGATCAGGATGGAATTCTGAAAGTTTTGACTATAATATCCCCGGGGGTGTTTTGGGACCCCGAGCACTAGGTTTTATTTGAGGTTACTTAAGCTTGAAGTAGCTTGTCAGATAGAACGTACGTTAGAAAAACCTCTCGTTCTTTCTCGTTAGTTCATTTTTACCGTTCGAAGTATTTTCGAAGAAATCTCGAGTTCTAGGAATCGGAATCAATCGACGATCGAGGCATAACGATCCTAGGAAAGATTAGAAGCTTCTTGACCGAAGGATTTGACAAGAAACAACCTAATAGAAGGTAATCTAAGTTTAAATTTTTGAGTATTTAGAGTTTCTAAGCTTAGAATTGGGTTTTGTGAATCGTTGAGTTTTTGGTTCAATTGAGCCTTGGGTTTTGGACCATTGGGAAGCTTGGGAACTTTGATTTGATGATTTGGTAATGTTTAGGCATGCTTTTGGAGGCGTTGGGATGTTGAAAACCGTGTTTGGGGATGGCTCTGGGTTGGGGGCCGTGGCCCTGTTCTTGGGCACCGCGGCCCTAGCTCGATGAAGCAGGTGGGAGGATTTTTCCTTTGCTGGGCGCCGCAGCCCTTGGTGTTGGGCACCGCAGCCCTTGCTCCTGGAGTGGCTGGGGGCCGCGGCCCAAGGTGTTAGGGCCGCGACTCTTGAGCAGGGTTGAGCCCGTTTGTGTGTTTTGACCCCGGGGACATAGTTTTAGGCCTCGGGATTGTTCCTACTACTTGGATTAGTTTGGATTGATGTCCCGCAGGCTAGATATTGGTTTGGAAACCTATGTTAATCATTTTTATTGATGGTATCCTATATTTGGTTATGACTAGGTAATCGCTAAAGGACTAAAGGTAAGAAAACTGCACCCTGTATATGTGACATGCATGGTTGTTATGGAGACATGTTGGTTGATAAATGTGGACATGGATTGCATATTAAATGCTAGCGAATATCGTTTACTTGTATATGGTACTGACTAGTCAGGGATACTGACCTAAGAGTCAGAAACGGCATAAGCGTCCTGAACGCAGGGCCGAATGAAGATTAGATCTAATCGATATCAGTTTTGAATGGCTCTAAGGCATTAATGCTGGACAAACCCTAAGGTCGATGAAACTTATAAGCGCTTGGCTAGTCTAAGACTAGTTACTGAGAGCCAGGGCCAAAGGCCTGGGTGACTGCTTGTCACATGGATAAGGAACAGAGTTCCATAGTTATGACTCTAGAGTCATGAGGAAGGTTATGTTGGTGACTAATCACCATGCACCTATCCTGTTTAAGCTAGTGAAAGGTTCACTTATCTGTTAAGCCCCGGTGACCCTATCGTCACAAGGCTAAAGGGAGTTATACCCAATTTAGTGACTTTTGCGACCGTCACCTATCTGGAATGGACTGAAAGTCCTGAATGATTATTATGATCATTGTTGATATTATATCATGAGATATTGTGTTTTCTTGCTGGGCCTTGGCTCATGGGTGCTATGTGGTGCATGTAAAGGGAAAGAAAAGCTCACCCAGCCTTGAGTGGAGAGCTTAGGTGGTGATGTGTACATATGCGGCCGCTTGACCACCACGGCCAAGGAGTTCTTAGAGGAACTAGGGGGTTTACCCTATTTTTGCCGCTTAGGTCGGTGGGGTTGTAAATTTGAAACAGTAATGGTCATTTTGTACTATAAACAACTTGTAAATGTTTTGATTAGCTCATGAGCAGTGTTTATACTTAATGAAATATATCATTTCCTTTTTATTGGTTTTCCACCTTAGCCTGTTAATAACACTTAGAGCACATTTTTAACCAAAGGACTCGGGTAGCGGGTCAAATTTCCGGTTCACCGTTCACCATAACTGTTCTGGGGTAACTAGGGCGTTACAATAGTAGTAGTAGGAGCAGCAGTAGTAGCAGTAGGAGTAGCAGTAGCAGTAGCAATAGTAGTAGTAGTAGCAGTAGCAGTAGCAGTAGTAGTAGTAGTTTAGTTTTTGTAGTTATTGGTTCAAGTCGAGATTTAGTTGGAAACTCATAGAAACAATTATAGATTTTATAAGTTTAAACCATAGTTTAGAAATATTAATTATAACATAAGGTTTGATTAATATAACTGGTCCTAGAAATATTATTTATTATAACCTAAGATTTAGATAGAATTAATAAGAACGTGACACTTGTCACAAGCATGTTTATTAAGGATTTAAGCATTTTAGATGAATAATTTAATAAAGGATAAATCTAGAAGCTCCAGAACCTTCCAACAGTTGTTAGGATCACGTTTTACTCAGTCAAAACTGTTTAAACAAATTCAAAATGTGTTGAAAGAGTGCAAAAACGTGTTTTTATATATCAACGTATGCTGATATATCGCAGATATATGGGTCGATATATCACCTACGGGAGATACGGAAAATACGTCGACTTCGCACGAACGAAAGCATGAGACATAGGTAGGGGCGATATATCGCCTAGGGTAGGCGATATATCGGCTCCTGGAGCCATTTTTTTTTAATCTTTGTGGATTTAAATTAGAAACAGCCCCCAACCACTTGGAATTGCTCTTGAACGTTTTTGATCGAGTTCTGGGCATCTGCTGAAATGAAAATTCAAATCTTTTCAATTATTATTTATTTATTTATTCATTTTAAAAGGGGTTTGTTTCACTCCTTGAACTCTATAAATAGGACCTAGTACTCAGCCATTTCACTCATCATTCAAGCATTCTTCAGAGCCTCCAAGCTGCTAAGATTACTTTAGAGAGAAAACACTTGAGTTTTGGGTTAAAAGCTTTTCCAATCTAAGCTTTTCTAAACACTTGGGAAGTAAGATAGAGTGTTATTTTGGTATCGAGGTGTAGATCAAATTCATAGTCCATTCAAGGTATTCTTATCCTTAGGTTTAATCCATCATAGTTCTGTTATTTTCTTCCATTTTTCTTTCAGATCCTAACTCATTATTATGGCTTTTGGTTAGGTGTTTAAGTTCCTTGAAACTTAAGGTTTTTCGGTAAGTTTCTATCTTAATGGTTTAGTTTTCTTTTTCATCTTTTTTTTTTTTTTAGAAATTCATGGTTTTTACTGTTGGTTTTAGGTGTGTTCGAATCCCGTTCTTGTCTCCAATATCCTGGTTTTTGGTAAGGAAAATAAGTTAGATTATATGTGTTTATATGATGTGGTATGATATGTTTATATGTTATGATATGTGATATGTATATATGCATAAATATGTTTTGTAGTCACTTGGGGCTTATAGTTGCTTAGATGGCAAACCCCAAGATTTTTATCATTATCGTGGATTAGAGTTATGATTTACCCTACCTCGATTAGTAGACAGAGGACCTAGATGGGTTATCATATACTATTTTGTGATCTAACCTACCTCGATTAGTAGACTGAGGACCTAGATGGGTTATCATATACTATTTTGTGATCTAACCTACCTCGATTAGTAGACTGAGGACCTAGATGATTTTATCACATGCTACGATAATGAGATAATGGCCATTAATATTGTAGTCCTATATGATATACGTTCTTACATCACATATTTTATAGTATACGTTTTATGATTTATGATATATGTTTTTTTAGTAGATTTTCCTTGCTGGGCATTAGGCTCATTCCTTTTATTTTAGATGGTGCAGGAAAATGAAATTGGAAGGCGGGATAGATTCATGGCAGCTTGGCATGTGTATTGGGGATGGAAGGATTGAATGGACTGCGGGAAGATCGAGGATGATGTTGTTTAAAGTCTTTTAATTTATGTTTTATGTATTTTTGCACTTAGTATTTAAACGATTGATTAAAGTTAATGATTTTATGTACTAAACAATGGGTACACATACCTTATTTTGTATTTCGTACCGTATTTTGGATTTTTAATAAAGTTCTAATATTTTATGTATGTATGTATTCCAAAATAGTAGTTATGTTTAGTAATTTTTAATGGTCCGAGGTCTAGAATTAGTCGGGGTATTACACATAGGTTGTAGTAGATCTCTTATTGTCTTTGTTAGAAGCAAAACCATCATCTACATAGCCATTCAAAGTTATTTTTCCTATAACTTCAGGTATATCAAACCATATTTTTGAGGTTCCTAAATATCTCAGTAACCATTTTAGAGCATTCCAATGATTAAGCCCAAAGTTTGACATATACTTGCTCAAAACACTCAATAAATGTGCAATATACATTAGACATCCCACTACCACGCATAAGGAACTTTATCCATCTCCTTAGTTCGATTTTTATCCTTTGGACATTTGTCATTTGACATTTTGAAATGACTTGCCAATGGAGCTGTAGTAGCCTTAGCTTCTTTCATATTGAAGTGTTTTATCACCTTAGAAATATAGTTAGCTTGTGTAAGTAGCCTTTTTCCTTCTTGTCTATGTCTTGGGACTTCAATTCGAAGAATTTTCTTAACAAGTTTGAGTTTCTTCATCTCAAATTTAGTTTTAAGATTTTCTTTAATGAATCTAATTTTGGTCTTATCCTTGCTGATTAACAATGTATCATCAACATACAATAGTAAGTAAGTTGTATTTGATGATTCCAAATCCTTATAGTAGGTATTAATCAAAATTTGACCTTATGAAACTAATTTATTAAGCAAAGAGATTAATTCTCTTGTTCCATTTCCTTGGGGACTACTTAAGTCTATATAGAGATATCTTGAACAAACACACCATTTATTTTCCACTAGTTTCCACTTGAAACTCAGTTGGTTGATCAATGTAGATTACTTTATCAAAAAAAAAAAAAAAAAACCATTCATGAAAGTTATTCTTACATCAAGATGCTCCACCTCGAGATATTGTTGAGAAGCAATGGATAACATCATCCTTATAGTTTTGTACGCTACTACTAGTGAAAATACATCTGTATAATCAATCCATTCCACCTGAGTGAAGCCTTTAGCCTTGCATTAAGCTCGACTTGTTCATTATTTGAAGTTCCTTCTGCTGCTTTGAAAATCCATCTACAAGCAATGTTCTTTTGGTTTTCTAGTTTTGGAACCAATTCCCAAGTTTTGTTTTTATTCAGAGACTCCATTTCCTCTTATTCTAGTTTGCCATTCTTTTCCAAACTTGTCTGAAATAGCTTCTTCATAAGTGGGAGGTTCTGGTATGGTAGCTAAAGCTTAAACTATGAGGTTTGCTTAAGCATATTGGGCAAAAGGCCTTATTTTTCTTCTTGTTCTATCATGATCAAGCTAGTAATAAGTTAGATTAGATTTTTGATCTCTCTTTGTTGTTCCACCTCGGTTGAAGGTGCTCTTTGGGACTGAATTGATGGATCTAGCTTCTTGGCTTCCCAATTCAAACTCAAACTCAACATAGTCATCATTATTTCCACTTGAACCTGCATCATTAGAAACAACACCTTTCTTGGATTTTAAGTGATAAAATTCATGCTCATTGAAAAGAACATCTTAAGATATGGCAATTTTTGGTTAGCCATTTTCAATTGTGCATAGTTTGTATCCTTTAACTTCTACATGGTAACCAAGAAATGCACACTCAACAGCTATGGAATTAAGTTTGTCTTTCTTTTAGTGAGCATAAGTTGCACAACAAAAAATTCTCAAGTTCTTAAGAGTAGGCGCTTTACTAAATAACTTTTCATATGGTGTTTTTAGTGTTGGGATTAGGCTTCACAAACCTTTATTTTATTACAACTCAATGACAAAATCATACAAGTAAATCAATCTCATAAAATAGTTAAACACAAATTACATAAAAAAAATTTGTGCAATTTTTTCAAACCAAAACCATTTTCTAATTAATTTTTAACATGTTTTACACAAAATAAAGCATAGGCATAGAAAACACAACAAAATAACCTAAAAATTGATAATAATCACATAGAAATCAATATGCTTCATAAAATCATGAAATCCATCCAATTACTCAACACATCATCTAATTCAATTTTTAAGATGTTCATGCATGAAAATAAAGATTACCAAATGCTCTGAGGCCAGCTGTTGGGAAATACTTATATAGGATCTTTATTTATTTTCATGTAGATCTAATATTAAATAAGTTAATATGAGACAACCTAGAACAAGTTTCTAAAATTGAATTCTAAGAGAAATAATGATAAGAATACTTACATTATGCGAAGCGGAATAATAGAGTCATTCCTTCAGTTTCTCCAACCCTTGTATCTTTTCTGTCGCAGAATATTACCAAGAAACTGAACCGATCTTCAATTTTCTTCACAGCCTTCCAAAGTATCCTTAGAATCACCTAGACTAGAGTGGGCAATTCTCAACACATGAGATAAATACAGAGAGAAGAAGAGAAAAGAACAATAAGACTTAGAAAATGACTTATGTTTATAGAGAGAATCTATCAGAAAACCAGTGATTAAACTTGTGTTTTGACTTATGTTTTCAACTCTCACTTAACATTCCTTTTATAGACTCAATTATGTCCTTTATTTAATTAAAAAATCAATAAAATTGTAACGACCCAAATTTCCTAATAAGGCTTAGGGCCTTGATTAAGGGGCCAGGGTGACAAATTTTGGAATTATATGATTATGTGATATTTATGTGTATCATCATGTGATTATGTGAGTTATATTATAATATGACTAGATATGCATGTTTAGGTGTATTAAATATGCATGTGGGCCCATTTTTTATTAATTGGGTGATTTTCATCATTTGGCCAATTTTGGGTATATTTGGCATATAGGTGGTATGTGTGCAGTGCTTCATTATTATTTGGTTGTGCTTGGGTTACTCAGCACGAGACGATCCTAGGAGGCAAGCTAGTGGGAGAGTCACAACGGGACCCATACTTGACTCGGAGTGAGTCAATGGGGTATTTTGGGTATTTAGCACATTACTGGGATATTGGGTAATGTGAATAAATATTTGATGATAAATTGGGAGTTAGTAAGATCAGGGGGAAATTATGGGAATTTTGACTATTTTACTTGGGGGGGGGGGGCGTTTTTGGGACCCCGAGAATTAGGATTTGCTTGAGGTTACTTAAGCCTGAAGTAACCTGTCAGAAACATAAAAAGAATGTTCAAAACGTTCTCTCTCCCTCCCGTTCCCTTTTCAACACCCGATCACATTTTCGAAGGAAACTTGAGTTTTAGGACTCGGATTCAGGCAAGGATTGAGGCATAGCGATTCTAGGGAAGATTAGAAGCTTATTAGTAGGAGGATTTAGTTGGGAAACGACTTAATCGGAGGTAATCCAAGTTTTAAGTTTCTAAGCTTTGAATTTGATTTTATGTTTTGATGAGATTTTGGATGAATTGAAGCTTGGGTTTTATTAGTTTTTGATAATTAGGATGTTTGGGAACTTTGATTTTGGGATTTGGAGATGTTTGGATAGGTTTTTAAATGAAGAAAATGAGGTTTTTGGTTGGGTTTGTGGTCGGGCCGCGGCCCTGTTCTTGGGCGCCACGACCCATGCTTGATGAAGGAGGAGGCTTGCTAATGGCTAGATAGGGCCGCGATGCAAGGTAGGTGTGCCACGACACTAGGCACAGATAGAGAAGAGGCTCGGCCTCTGTTTGGAGGTGGGCCACGGCTCAGGGTTTGGGGGCCACGACGCTTAAGGGAAGTTTTTCCCAGATTTGGTTTTTAAGCATGGGAACATAATTCTAAGGGCCTAGGATCTATCCTACTACCCAGTTGAGTAGGATTCGATGTCCCAGAGGCTAGGAATTGGTTCAGAAGTATTTATTTACTCATTTTGATG
Organism: Humulus lupulus; assembly: GCF_963169125.1. Lineage (NCBI taxonomy): Eukaryota > Viridiplantae > Streptophyta > Magnoliopsida > Rosales > Cannabaceae > Humulus > Humulus lupulus. The sequence continues at coordinate 33,874,025 of NC_084799.1, forward strand.
GGGTTTTATATTATGTTTGTGACTAGGTTATCGCTATAGGCTTGGAAACATGATCGTGCTTAAGGATCATTTATTGGTAACCTGTGCTTGGACCAAAGGTAAGAAAACTGCACCCAGTATGTGACATGCATGATTATTGATGAGGCATGTTGAGTGCTCTATATATGGACATTGATTGCATTGAAAATGCATAGCAGCACATGTGATTAGGGCATGACTTAAATATTGAATATGGAATTGATCATAGCATGATTCTCTGTAAATGTGCATGACCATAATTATGCTAGTGATTGTTGAGTAAGCATGCTGAATGCCCTACATTTGGATATTTGACATATGATATATGCCTGGTTGCATTGCTTACTTATGCATGGTACTGACTTATTAGTTAGAAAAAACAATGGTGTCAGTATTGATTGTCAACCCGTGACTTATTAGTCAAGTTCGGCAGTGGTATTGGGCACTGGTAGTATGGTATTGGCTTATGAGTCAAGAACAATATTAGCATGTTTAACGCAAGCCGAAAAGATTAGATCTAATCAAAATAAGCATTATCATCATAAGCATGAAATGCTTGACCGACCTTAAGTTCGATGAAAACTAAAAGCGCTTGTCTAGTCTAAAGGCTAGTTACATAAGGCCAGAGCTATAAGCTCAGGTGACTGAAATGTCACATGGCTAGGAGGGCATGGGACCTCAGAGATAGACTTATTAGTCATCTACACAGAGATAGACTCATTAGTCATCTGCTTATCAGCCATCTACTCAGAGATAGACTTATCAGTCATCTACTCAGAGAAAGACTTATTGGTCATCTATTTAGAGAGTGACTAATTAGTCAACTATTTAGAGAAAGACTTATTAGTCATCTACCTCAGAGAGACTTATCAGTCATCTACCTCAGAGAGAGACTTATTAGTCATCTACTCCGAGTGCAGGACTTCACAATTATTGTTTTGTACCTGCCTGCATGCATGAATAGGGCTATGTTGAGCCTCGACTCACGGGTGCTATGTGGTGCATGTAAAGGCAAAAGAAAGCTGGACCATCCTTGAGTTGGAGAGCTTAGGAGACGATGTGTACATATGCGGCTGCTCGACCACCACGGCCGATGGTTTAAAGAGGAACTAGGGTTAAACCCTATTTTGCTGCTTAGGTCGGTTGGTTGTAAATATTTTATTGTAATTAACCTTTAAAATATATTTTGGGATCCCAATGTATACAGTAAACGTTTTAGTGAAACGATGTATCTTTAACCCTAAACCATTAATAACACTTAGCTACACGATTATGGAAAAATGACTCGGTTAGCGAGTTTAGCACTGTTTAAAATGCACAACGTAATGGTCCCTGGGTAGTAGGGCATTGCAAAAATAATAGATAATTAAAATCCTTAGGTCGAAATTATCATGGGCTTTTTTAGGCCCGAGAAATTTCCTATTTGATTATAAGCCCGTTGGACTTAAAATCAAGGCAAATATTATTTTCTATTGATTTAATTAATTAAATAATTATTTAAATCCTTTATCAAATTAATTATTTATAATTTTAACCTTGATTTAAACTTATTTATAAATTTAGATACCAATATATCTTAATTAATAAATCTACCCTAATTTCTCTTTTCTTCTCAAAATTGTATAACTCTGTGAAACTATCCAAAATTGACCTGGTCAACTTTGATAATTCTAATTGATAATTAAATCAATTAATTATGACTATCTAGATGATTTTATCCAAGGTACAATGGAGACCATGGGCCTATGAAATCAAGCTCCAATAAGTTATCATAAATCTAACAAATAAATTTACTAACTTAATTCCTCGTGACTCCACTAAAGACTCGGAATTGCACTCTTGAATTCATAGGACGCTCTATAACAAATATAGATACGATATAATTATCCATTGTTACAACCATAATTGTAAAGTCCCAGAATGTTTACTTAGTTAGCTAGATAGTTAGAAGTGGTTATAGTATTTTAGATTACATGGATTTTTGTTCAAACCGGAACTTAGTTGGAAACTCATAGCAACAATTATGGTTTTATAAGTTTAACCTATAGTTTAAGAATATTAATTATAACATAATGTTTGATTAATATTGGTGGTCCTAGATATATTATTTATTATAGCCTAAAGTTTAAATAGAGCCAATAAGAATATGACAATTGTCATAAGCATGATTATTAAGGAATTAAGTATTTTAAAGATAAAATAAAGAAATAGAAGCTTTAGTACCTACCAGAAACTGTTAGGGTTGTATTATGACTCAGTCAAAGTAGTTATCCCATTCAAATTATGCTGAAAAAGTGCAATTACGTGTTTAAAATATTCACGTATGCCGATATATCGCAGCATGGGAGCCGATATATCGCCTAACGGAGGATCGGAAAACACGTTGGCGTTGCACGAACGGAGGCTTGGGACTAAGGTAGAGCCGATATATCGCCATATAGGGGCGATATATCGCCCTTAGTGACATAATTTTTGAAACTTTTGTTTTTAAATTTAAAAATAAGCCTTAACTACTTAGACCTGCCTCTGAACGTTTTGACCAAGTCTTAATCCTCTGATTGACGAATATTAAAATATTTTCAATTAATATTCATTATTTTTATTCAAATAAAAAAGGGGTTAGTTTCACTCCTTACCTCTATAAATAAGACCTAGTACCCAACCATTCCTCTCATTCTTCAAGCTGTGATCAGAGCCTCTAAGGTGCTAGTGTTACCATAGAGTGATAAACACTTGGGTTGGGATAAAAGCTTTGTCATTCTTAAGCTTTATAAAATACTTGGGAAGTGAGGTTTAGTGTATTTCAATATTGAAGTTAAACCAGTCCATAAGGTCAACTAAGGTATTCCTATTCTTTAAGTCCAGTTCTTTAAAATTCTTTAGTTTTCTTTAGTTTCTTTTATTCAGATCCTAACTTTTGTTATTGGTTCTGATTAGGTTCTTGAAACTTAAAGATCTTTCTTGGCAAGTTTCTTCTTGAAGGTTTAGTTTCCACATTTATTCTTTACTCTTTAGAAATACTCACCATTCTTATTGTTGGTTTTAGGAGTATTCCAAGTCCCGCATTTGTTCTCAAATATCCCGGTTTTGGTAAGGAAAATAGGATAGTTTTTATATGCTTATATGTTATAATTATGCTATAATATGTTATGTTATGATATGTTATTATATGTTATGATATATATGTTTTTGGGGCTTATAGTTGCTTAAATAGCAAACCCCAATACTTTTATGTTTCTTGGGGCTTATAGTTGCTTAGCTAGCAAACCTCAATGTATTTTAAGGCTTATAGTTGCTTAGCTAGTAAACCCCAATGTTTACCATGTACATGGGTTAGAATTGTGATATATGTTTTATAGTATATGTTTTTGTTATAGCTCTATGTTTATGTTTTATGTTATATGTGTTAGTATATTTTCCTTGCTCGGCATTAGGCTCACTCCTTTTTCTTTTAGTGTGATGCATGAAACTAGATAAGGAGGCGGGAGGATTCTTGGTGGCTTGACTGGTGTATTGAGGATGAATGGGCAGCGAGTCGATCGAGGATGACGTTATTTTTAGTTTTTTTAAAAATTATATTTCTATGTATTTTCCGCATTTAGTATTGTAAACAATCTTCTTTAGTTTAAAATTAGGTTTTATGTTTTAAACAATGGGTACCCTTACCAAAATTCTATTTTTCTTTGTAATTTCTACAGTATTATGTTTTAGTTTTAATAAAGTTATTATTATTTCTTATGTATATGTTCTTGAAAGTAATAGCTATGTTTAGTAGTTCTAATGGTCCAATGTCTTAGAATAGTTGGGTCATTACAATAATTGTCCCTCAATCCTCTATAGACGGTCTACAATGAGATGAGACTAAAATGCTGTTTTACCCCTCATTGTATTTTATCCTCAAAACACTTAGTTCCTTGTAAATGATATTTCAATAAACTAATATTAATTACTGAAATGAGATCTCTATCATTTAGCACATTGAACCAAACTAAAAGGAAACCATCGTTTCACTTGTTCATCAGAAGCTATAGATGTTCATATCTATGATTAACACTCCACTCAATTGTACTACTGAGTTCCCAAGATGTAAGTACGGGCTAGTCTGTAGGGTAAGTTGGTAATGAACAAGTCAAAGAACTCAAATTATACAATCAATTAGAATACTAACCACTCAGAATTGAGATTGAATTGACCTATGGTCAACTATATGATATGACTAGAATAGATAATAATGATATGTTTACTTATCCTATCTACTGTCAATATCGGTCCAGTCCGATGTAACAAATACATCCGATCTTATCTACTTTGCTAATGTTCTGGAAAGAACATAACATTGCAATGTGTAAGTTAGAAACACACCCTAATTATAAAGAAGGCTTATACAATTCTTTTCATAAGAAATCATAATTGATAGGTCCGAGTTATGTTTGCTTAGATTAAGTTTTACTTTAGAACCTATTAAGGTAAGTTCTAACATGTTTTTCTCAACTCTTAGAACTCTACTGAAGATGTCGCTCAGAAGATCTGCTCGCAACAATGTCAATGTCTCCAACGCCGCTCCTGAGAGCAATTAAGCCTCTCCAGCTTGCAGAAGGGGAGTACGTGCTAATGCCAACCGAAATACGCTGCTGCCGGTTAATAACACTGTAGAAATTTCCAGGCTACGGTAGCAAGTTGAGGAATTACTGCAACAATAGCAACAACAGACTCAGCCTCAGTCGCAACGACAACCTCAACATATGGCTTAAGCACCCCATCAAGTAGGTCCTTATGGGGAATTGCCAACGGCAAACTATGCGCCATACCCAACTTAGCATATGGAGCCAGTTTATGAATGGTTTCATAAGCAACACGCTCTGAAATTTGAAGGGACAACAGACCCCTTCGAGGTGGAAGAATGGCTCAGAAATGTGGAGCCAATCCTAACGCACATGAATCTCGGCAACGCGGACCGCATATCCTACGTTTCGTCTCTGCTTAAGAAGGATGCTAGAATATGGTGGGATCTAGTACAATAGACTCACAATGTTGCCACCATGACTTGGACAAGATTTATGGAGCTATTCCACAAAAAGTACTACAATTCAGCAGTCATCGCTTCAAGGGTCGAGGAGTTCGCTGGTCTAAAGCAAGGAAGTTTATCAGTAGCAAATATGCTCGGCAGTTCGACCGATTAGCCAAGTTTGCACTAGAGATGGTTCCAACTGACTTTTTGAGGGTGACCAAGTTCGTTAGAGGACTTAGACCAAAGATTGAACTAGAGGTTAAGCTAGCAAACTCGGGAAATACTACTTATGCCGATGTTATAGAAACGAAAATAGAAGTGGAAAGGCTTCAGGAAAATGTTAGTAAAGAGGAGGCTAGTAAGCCTGAGCCTAAACAACAGAGTCAACCTCAGAATGGTTGGAACAACCACAACAACAACAACCAGTAGTCCAGCAATAGTAATGGTCAGAAGAGATGGAATCCTGACAATAAGTAGTCCGACCACGATAAAAGGGCACGGACAAACAATGGAGGTAATAGGATGGGTTATGTAGAATACCCGCAATGTGCTAAATGCCAAAAGAAACATTCTGGTGAGTGCCATGCAAACACTAAGGGATGCTACAACTATGGTCATGAAGGTCACCGAAAGAAAGAGTGTCCCCAGCTCAAGCCAGAGGGAAAAAGAGACGACAAGATGGTTTCTGCCAGGGTATTTGCTTTAACCCAAGGAGAAGCTGATGCTAGCAATAAAGTGGTTACAGGTCAGGTTTCTATCCTCAATAATGTATGTTCTGTATTATTTGATTCAGGGGCCACTCATTCATATATCTCGTTAGGAATGATAGAAAAATTAGACAAACATTCTGAAAGATTTAGAACTAGGTTTGAAATAGAATTACCTTCGGGTGAAATAGTCCTATCATCACGGGTAGTACGAGGCATATCGATCAAGATTGAGGACGTAGAATTAGAAGGAGATCTGATAGAACTGGAGATTAAAGACTTCGACGTGATACTGGGAATGGACTGGCTAGCAAGGCATGGTGCAACCATTAACTGCAAATGCAAGAAAGTAACGATCGAGACTTCTGACTGTCAGAGACTATGCTTTATGGAAAAGGTTTCAGGTCTACGCACACCGCTTATTTCGTCACTCAAAGCTCAGAAGATGATAGAAAAAGGATGTCAAGCATTCTTAGCCAACATTACGGATGTGGTAAAAGAAACACCGTTAAAAGTTGGAGATGTTCATATTGTAAAGGAATTTCCAGAAGTATTTCCTGACGACTTACTAGGGTTGCCACCGACTCAGGAAATTGACTTCATAATTGAACTAGTACTGGGCACTGAGCCTATCTCCAAGGCACCATATCGGATGGCACCTACCGAACTCAAGGAGTTTAAGATGCAACTACAGGAACTTTTAGACTTGGGATTCATTAGACCGAGCCATTCGCCATGGGGAGCACCGGTTCTATTTGTGCAGAAGAAGGATGGGAATATGCAGATGTGCATAGATTACCGCGAGCTAAATAAAGTGACAATTAAGAACAAGTACCCGCTACCCTGGATTGATGACTTGTTTGATCAATTTCGAGGAGCGACCGTGTTCTCAAAAATTGATTTACAATCCGGGTATCATCAGCTTAAGGTACGGGAAGAAGACATTCCTAAGACAGCTTTTAGAACTCGTTATAGGCATTACGAATTTATAGTCATGTCTTTCGGTCTTACCAACGCTCCAACCGCATTTATGAACTTAATGAATAGAGTCTTTAAGGACTACTTGGATAAATTCATCGTAGTATTCATCGACGATATCTTGGTGTACTCAAAGGATAAAGTCGAGCATGAGAAACATTTAAGGTTAATCTTGTTGCGACTAAAGGAGCATCAACTATACGCCAAATTCAAGAAGTGTGAATTTTGGCTTTCACAGGTAGCATTTCTCGGCCACATAGTATCCAAGGATGGAATTGTTGTAGACCCATCTAAAGTAGAGGCTGTGAAGGATTGGCCAAGACCAAAGAATGCATCAAAGGTAAGAGGTTTTTTGTGACTAGCAGGTTATTATCAGAGGTTTGTAGAGGGCTTTTCTAAGATAGCCACACCACTTACCAACCTGACACGAAAGCAGCAAAGGTTCAACTGGACGGATAAGTGTGAGGAGAGCTTCTAGTTTCTTAAGGATAAGCTATGCTCAACACCAGTACTTTGTGTACTGGCACCCAATGACAAGTTTGTAGTCTACCGTGATGCGTCGAAGCAAGAATTGGGTTGTGTACTGATGCAGAATGACAAGGTGATAGCCTACGCCTCAAGGAAATTGAAGGAGTACGAGCAACGCTATCCAACACACGATATGGAGTTGGCAGCGGTGGTCTTTGCATTAAAAATCTGGCGCCATTATCTTTATGGAGAATGATGTGAGATTTATACGGACCATAAAAGCCTAAAGTATTTCTTCACGCAAAAGGAGCTCAACATGAGGCAGCGCAAGTGGTTAGAACTAGTAAAGGATTATGACTGTGAAATTTTATACCACCCGAGAAAGGCAAACGTAGTTACTGATGCGCTAAGTAGGAAGAATTATGGAAGTCTAGCAGCATTAGCTGGAATAGAAAAGCCGCTACAACATGAGCTGATCAATGCTGGAATAGAAGTAGTCATCGGTAAATTGGCTAACTTGTCCATCCAGTCAAGTCTGTTAGAAGAAATACAGATTGGGCAAGAGCATGATGACACATTAGTAGCACATAAGAACGTAGTTAAAGAAGGCAAGGCAACCGATTTCTCAATATCAGGACATGGGTTATTGAGATATAAGGATCGGGTATGTGTGCCAAATGATCAAGGGATTAAGTTGAAAATTTTAGAAGAAGCACACAATACCCCATACTCAGTTCACCTAGGGTCGACTAAGATGACTCATGATCTTAAGGCAATGTATTGGTGGCCAGGAATGAAGAAGGATACAGCGGAGTACGTGTCTAAATGTTTGATATGCCAGTAAGTGAAAGCAGAACATCAGCGGCCTGCAGGCTTGTTGCAACCACTTAGTATTCCAGAATGGAAATGGGATGACATACCATGGATTTCGTGATGGGTTTTCCACGAACGAATAAGCCGCATGATTTGGCTTGGGTAGTAATACATAGATTAACCAAGTCAGCTCATTTTCTGCCTGTCAAGACTTCATATACAACCGAGCAATATGCAGACGTTTATGTTCAAGAAATAGTAAGATTGCATGGAATCCCTAAGACAATAGTGTCCGATAGAGGATCGGTGTTTACATCGAGATTTTGGGGAAGCTTGCAGCAAGCCATGGGTACGAAGTTAAGTCTTAGTACGACATTTCATCCTCAAATAAACGGTCAGTCCGAGTGTACCATATAGATTTTAGAAGATATGTTGCGCGCCTGTATACTTGAATTCAGAGGATCATGGAGTAAGTATTTGCCACTGATAGAATTCTCCTACAACAATAGCTATCAGTCAACAATCGGGATGGCACCTTATGAGTTGCTTTATGGAAGGAGATGTTGATCACCGTTACATTGGGACGAAGTAGGAGAAAGGCAACTTCTTGGACCCGAAGTTGTTTGAGAAGCTCAGGATGCAGTAGCGCTGATTAGAAAGCGTATGCTCGCTGCTCAAAGTCGTCAGAAAAGTTATGCGGATACCAAGCGGTGTGATGTGGAATTCAAAGTCGGAGATCAAGTCTTCTTAAGGATATCTCCTATGAAAGGTGTGAAGTGGTTCGGGAAGAAAGGCAAGCTTAGTCCCAGATTTATAGGTCCTTTTGAGATATTTGATAAAGTGGGAGCAGTTGCATATAGATTAGCCCACCAGCTCTAGCAAATAGTCACAATGTGTTCCACATCTCGATGCTGCGTAGATATGTGTCAGACCCATCTCATGTCCTCAAGTATGATACGATAGCACTCCAGAAAGACTTGAGTTACGAGGAACGTCCGATTAGCATCCTAGATAGAGGGATGAAGGAATTACGGTCTAAGAGTATTCCGATAGTCAAAGTCCTATGGAGAAATAGCTCTGATCGGGAGGCAGCGTGGGAGTTGGAGGAGGACATGCAAGCTCGGTATCCAGAATTGTTTGGTAAGTAAATTTTGGGGACGAAATTCTTTGTAGTAGGGGAGAATTGTAGAGTCCCAGAATGTTTACTTAGTTAGCTAGATAGTTAGTAGTGGTTATAATATTTTAGATTACGTGGATTTTTTTTCAAACTGGGATTTAGTTGGAAACTCATAGCAACAATTATGGAATTTATTAGTTTAACCTATAGTTTAAGAATATTAATTATAACATAAGGTTTGATTAATATTGCTAGTCCTAGATATATTGTTTATTATAACCTAAAGTTTAGATAGAGCTAATAAGAATATGACACTTGTCATAAGCATGATTATTAAGGAATTAAGCATTTTAATGATAAAATAAAGAAATAGAAGCTTTAGTACCTACCAGAAACTGTTAGGGTCGTATTATGACTCAGTCAAAGTAGTTATCCCATTCAAATTATGCTGAAAAAGTACAACTACGTGTTTAAAATATTCACGTATGCCGATATATCGTAGCATGGGAGCCGATATATCGCCTAACGGAGGATACGGAAAACACGTTGGCATTGCACGAACGTACGAACAGAGGCTCGGGACTAAGGCAGAGCTGATATATCGCCATATAGGGGCGATATATCGCCCTTAGTGAGATAATTTTTGAAACTTTTGTTTTTAAATTTAAAAATAAGCCTTAACTACTTAGACCTACCTCTGAACATTTTGACTGAGTCTTAAGCCTCTGATTGACGAATATTCAAATATTTTCAATTAATATTCAAATAAAAAAGGAGTTAGTTTCACTCCTTACCTCTATAAATAGGACCTAGTACCCAACCATTCCTCTCATTCTTCAAGCTGTGATCAGAGCCTCCAAGGTGCTAGTGTTACCATAGAATGATAAACACTTGGGTTGGGATAAAAGCTTTGTCATTCTTAAGCTTTATAAAATACTTGGGAAGTGAGGTTTAGTGTATTTCGGTATTGAAGTTAGACCAATCCATAAGGTCAACTAAGGTATTCCTATTCTTTAAGTCCAGTTCTTTAAAATTCTTTAGTTTTCTTTAGTTTCTTTTATTCAAATCCTAACTTTTGTTATTGGTTCTTGATTAGGTTCTTGAAACTTAATGATCTTTCTTGGTAAGTTTCTTCTTGAAGGTTTAGTTTCCACATTTATTCTTTACTCTTTAGAAATACTCACCATTCTTATTGTTGGTTTTAGGAGTATTCCAAGTCCCGTATTTGTTCTCAAATATCCCGGTTTTGGTAAGGAAAATAGGATAGTTTTTATATGCTTATATGTTATAATTATGCTATAATATGTTATGTTATGATATGTTATGATATATATGTTTTTGGGGCTTATAGTTTCTTAAATAGCAAACCCCAATACTTTTTTGTTTCTTGGGGCTTATAGTTGCTTAACTAGCAAACCTCAATGTATTTTGAGACTTATAGTTGCTTAGCTAGTAAACTCCAATGTTTACCATGTACATGGGTTAGAATTGTGATATATGTTTTATAGTATATGTTTTTGTTATAGCTCTATGTTTATGTTTTATGTTATATGTGTTAGTATATTTTCCTTGCTGGGCATTAGGCTCACTCCTTTTTCTTTTAGTGTGATGCAGGAAACTAGATACAGAGGTGTGAGGATTCTTGGTGGCTTTACTTGTGTATTGAGGATGAATGAAATGAATGGGTTGCGAGTCGATCGAGGATGACGTTATTTTTAGTTGTTTTTTAAATTATATTTCTATGTATTTTCCGCATTTAGTATTGTAAACAATCTTCTTTAGTTTAAAATTAGGTTTTATGTTTTAAACAATGGGTACCCATACCAAAATTCTATTTTTCTTTGTAATTTCTACAATATTATGTTGAAGTTTTAATAAAGTTATTATTTTTTCTTATGTATATGTTTTTCAAAGTAATAGCTATGTTTAGTAGTTCTAATGGTCCAAGGTCTTAGAATAGTTGGGTCATTACAATAATTGTTCCTTAATCCTCTATAGACCGTCTACAATGAGATGAGACTAAAATGCCGTTTTACCCCTCATTGTATTTTATCCTCAAAACACTTAGTTCCTTGTAAATGATATTTCAGTTAACTAATATTAATTAATGAAATGGGATCTCTATCATTTAGCACCTTCAACCAAACTAAAAGGAAACCATCGTTTCACTTCTTCATCAGAAGCTATAGATGTTCATATCTATGATTAACACTTCCACTCAATTACACTACTGAGTTCCCAAGATGTAAGTATGGGCTAGTCTGTAGGGCAAGCTGGTAACGAACAAGTCAAATAACTCAAATAATACAATCAGTTAGAATACTAACCACTCAGAATTGAGATTGAATTGACCTATGGTCAACTGTATGATATGACTAGAATAGATAATAACGATATATTTACTTATCCTATCTACTGTCAATATCGGTCCAGTCCGATGTAACAAATACATCCGATCTTATCTACTTTGCTAATGTTCTGGAAAGAACATAACATTGCAATGTGTAAGTAGATCATATCGTAGATTGGCAAGTCAGTGTAAATCTTGTGCACTAACTAATCTTAGGACCGACTTATATTTGAACATATAATCATATTTATATTCCACTGTGATTACGTCACTATAAATATGATTAGCTATATGCTTGGGATTTGATAGAATTTTATATTAAACAAATAATCATGCAAATAAAACATGTGAGCAAAGTTATTGACCAAGTCAAAAAATAATTTATATTATTTTATTGATAATAAATGAGATTACAAAGAAATTGGGTTTTAATTAAGGCATAAAACCCCAACAAACTCCCACTTGCACTAATTGAAACTAATGCTTAATTCTACTAATCCCATTTCCTTGATATGCTTATCAAATGTACCTTCTGGTAATGTTTTTGTAAACGAATGCGCAAGATTGTCTCTAGATGCAATCTTCATAACCTTCACATCTTCCCTGGCCACATATTCTCGGATAATGTGGTAATTCCTTTCTATATGCTTACTCATCTTGTGACTTCGAGGTTCTTTCGAGTTGGCTATTGCTCATGTATTGTCACAAAACAACACAAAACAGTTTATCCATTTCTAGAATAACACCAAGATCCGAATAGAAATTTTTTAGCCAGACTATTTCCTTAGCTGCTTCTGACGCGACTATGTACTTAGCCTCCATGGTGGAATCTGAGATTGCAGATTGCTTTATGCTTCTCCATATCACAACTCCACCCCCAAGAGTAAACACCATTCCAGAAGTAGACTTCCTGTCATCGACATCAGTCTGAAAATCTGAATCGGTGTAGCCTACAGGGTTCAGAACACCACCCTTGTAGACTAACATGTAATCACTACAACAATTTTGACATTTAATGACTCTCTATGATGTCTTACACCTATAGTGTAAGACATTAAAAGTATTTAGGAATATTTGAAGTCTAAGTGTGTAAGTCATTAAAAGTTCTTCTTTATGATTAAGTGTGTAAGTCATTAAAAGGGGTAGGAGACATTAATTAAAATTTTTTCAATAAATTAATTAATTTATAAAACTTGCAGCTTATGAAGACCTCTAACGTCTCCCCTCGGTAGAAGTGGAGGACATCTAACGTCTCCCCTGGGAAGACATGCCACATCGGATGTCTCCCTAGGGGAGACGTTAGATGTCCTCCACGTATACCGAGGGGAGACGTTAGAGGTCTTCTCCTACTATATATACACAACTTCCTTCTTCCTTGAGCCACACAAACTGGAGGGAGAGATCGGATGGCGATTTCAGCAGTGTTTTTGGACGATTTTCTAATGCCATTTCACGATTTTGGTCTCTAAAAATCTCATTTAAGGTATGTTTTTAAGATTAAATGAATGTATTATAGTTAGGATAATGCTTTTTGTTTATTTTCTTTAATTATTAGTGGGTTAATATTGGATTTTAGGGTTGTATATGTTGTGGTTTTGGGCGAATCTTGGCTCAATAAAATTAATTTCAAGCATATTTGAGGTAAGATTTCAAAATTAAAACAATGTATTATTGTTAGAATGATAGAAAAAATGATTTTCGTTCATTATTTTAAATGATTTGTGGGTTTATTAGAAATATTTGTTTAAAGTATCAAAATGAATTTTAATGTAGATTTGAGATAGCAAATTGTTTACTCTTAAGATGATACAAATATGTTTAATATTTTTTTTTTTTAAAATTTACTATTTATTTTGAAAATATACATTTAATTTTTTTTTTAATAATTTTTTAAGTTGAATAAGTATATATATGTACATATACCAAATTGCATGTATAGATATAAATAATTCAAGTATATATGTTTATGATTTTTTTAATTAAAAAATTATATATATATTTGTATATATATTTCAAATATTTTATTAACATTTAACTAGGTCGACTATATATAATTATAATTTTTTATTTGTTTAGTAATCTTTTATTTAATAACTAATTTAATTTTGTAGGTTGTGGTTTTATTTGAGTGAGATTTTAGGGTGATTTTTGTGAGATTTTTACCTCAAAATTTGTATTTCAAGCACACATTTGAGGTTTTTAAGATTCTAAAATTACAATAAGTTATTGTTAATCCAATTATTTAGTGATATTTGTTTAGCAGCCTTTTATTTATTAACTAATTTAATTTTGTAGGTTGTGCATTGCAAAGTGAAGTAAATTTGCTAGCTAGGTTTATTAATTACAAGAGGTACATACATTCTCTTATTTCTTGTTTTAATATTATTAAACTCTTATTAGAGGAGTTTGAATATCTTAAATATTCATTCATAGAGTAGGTTTTGAGATTAAAATTGTGTGTTGCGGTGATAATAGAAGGTTGAGAACTTTGTATTTTAGTGAAGTATGTTTTGAAAAATTTGTCTGTGTGCTGCGGAGCTGTAAGGAAGAAACTTATTGTGTGTTATTTGAATTGCTTGACTAGTTGTTCGCAGATAGTTATATTACTATTATAGGAAAAATGCTGCCCGATTTTGTCTAGAATTATGTATTATATTATTACATTTGAATTGTGTTGTGCTTATTTGATTGGATTTGATTAGATTGACAGATGGTTAAGTAACTAATATAGGAGAAATGTTGACTAATTTTTCGTATGCTAAAACAAATATTACATTTTTGTATATTTAGCTAATTAAGACATATTATATACACATTTCGATTTTTATTAATGAAAATTCACAATTTAATTTTGCATATAATTTATATTTTTTAATTAATAGATTCAATTATATAATATAATAAATCATTTAATTATATTAATTAATATATTAAAAATAATTATTTAATTATTTTTTTAAAAAACAATACAAAAACCAATGATGACTCACATAAGGAGACATTGAATGTATTCAAAGTCTTTCCATGGGAGATGTTGTAGGTACCCTATGATGACTCCCACGGGGAGACTTTGTAGACATTCAACGTCTCCCCCTAGGAGTCATCGTAGAGTACATTTTTACACCCTACGATGACTCCCAGGGGGAGACGTTGAATGTCTACAAAGTCTCATTGTGGGAGTCATCGTAGGGCAACTTATGATGACTCCTCCAACAATGTCTCCCCTAGGGAGAGACATTGAATGTATGTCTCTCCCATATAGTCATCAAACTCCTATTTTGTTGTAGTGAATCCCTAGTTTGCCTTAAATACTTCAGGATATGCTTAACTGCTATCCAATGTTCCAGTCCTGGGTTTGACTGATACCTGCTCACTCTGGGGAGACTGCTTCTTTGAAAGATGAATTCCATGGCGGGACGGTAAACGTCCTTTCTTGGACTTTGTCATCGAGAAACGTTCAAGCATTTTATCTATGTAAGCTGCTTGAGATAGAGCTAAGAGTTTATTTTTTCTATCCCTAATGATATGGATACCTAGAACATAACTTGCTTCACCCAAATCCTTCATCTGGAATTGAGTGCTCAACCAATTCTTCACATTTGACAATTTCTTAACATTGTTTCCAATGAGTAAGATATCATCTACATAAAGAACCAGGAATACCACTATTTGATTTGCCTTCAATTGGTAAACACAAGGCTAATCAATATTTTGTTCAAAGCCATAAGTTTTGATTATTTCATCAAACCTAAGATTCCAGGAACGATAAGCTTGCTTAAGCCCATAAATAGACCTATTCAACTTGCAAACTTTTCTTTCTTGTCCAACTACTTTAAATCCTTATGGCTGATCCAAATAAATGACTTCGTCAAGCTTCCCATTAAGAAAAGTTGTCTTGAAGTCCATTTTTCAGATCTCATAGTCGAGAGCGACTGCTATGGATAGGAGGATGTGAATGGACTTGAGCATGGCTACCAGACTAAAAGTTTCCTCATAGTCCAGGCCTTCTCTTTGGGTATAACCCTTTGCCACTAATTGAGCTTTATAAGTCTTGATATTTCCATCAACACCTCGTTTCTTCTTATAGATCCACTTGCACCCAATGGCCCTAAATTCACTAGGTGCTTCCACAAGATCCCAGACGAAATTTGAGTACATGGAATCCACTTCCCGTTTCATGGCTTCGAGCCATAGTTCCTTTTCAGGGCTAGCCATTGCCTGTTTGAAAGACGACAGATCATCATCACTACTGTCACCAACAACCATATTGGTTTCACCATCCATACCATAGCGAACTGGGTTCCTAGAAACCCTCCCACTACGACGAGGCTCCGTGACTGTTTTCTCAGGAACAGTGGTACTTTCTTCATTTAAATCGACTTGTGTAGGTTGGACATGAAGAGTGGGAATTTCATCATCAACTCGCGTTGATGATGATGGAACATTGGTTGGAGTCAATTCTGTAGCCATCTCCTCTAAAACTATTTTGTTGCGTGGTTTTAAGTTTTGGACATAGTGATTTTCCAGAAAAGTAGCATTCATAGAAGTAAACACTTTCTTTTCTGAATGACTATAGAAAATTCCACCCCGAGTACCTTTAGGATAGCCAAGAAACATGCAAACTTCAGTTCGTGGTTCTAGCTTTCCTTCATTTTTCCTCAGGACGTGGGTGAGACACCCCCAGATTCTATAATGGCGTAAACTAGGTTCACGACCATTCCAGCGTTCTAAAGGTGTTTTGGGGATTGATTTAGATGGTACGACATTGAGAATTTCATTCGCGGTTTCAATTGCATGTCCCTAGAACAAAGTTGGTAGAGTTGAGTAACTAAGCATGCATCTAACCATTTCCAGTAAAGTTCTGTTCCGGCGTTCCGCATCACCATTTTGTTGCAGAGTACCTGGGGCAGTAAGTTGTGATAAAATCCCAAGTCCAGTTAAATGATCTTGGAACTGCATATCCAAATATTCTCCATTCCTATAAGATCGCAAGATCGTTAACGTTTTACCTAATTGGTTCTGAGCCATAGCTAAGAATTCCTGAAACTTTGAAAATGTTTCTGATTTCCTATGCATTAGGTAAAGACATGAGTATCTTGGGTAATCGTCAATGAAAGTGAAGAAATACTCAAAACCACCCCTGGCTTGTATATTCAAAGGTCCACGAACATCTGAATGCACAAGTCCAAGTGGTTCTTTGGCCCTATTACCCTTTGCAGAGAATGGAAGCTTGGTCAATTTGCCTTCTAGACAAGATTCACAGACAGGTAATTCATCTAAGGTGAGTTCCCTCAAAGGCCCATCCTTTGTATGTCTTTGAATCCTATCATAGCCATTGTGACCTAGTCTCAAGTGCCATAAATACGTCATGTTATCGTTTTCGGTCTTTTGACGTTTATTGGTCCTAGGTTTAGCTACTATGAATAAATCATTGTTAAGAGCGAGGGGTTCGTTAGGTCGTAGAATATAAAGCCCATTTTCCAAACATGCAATACACAATTGTGATCCATTGAAGGAAATATATATATTAGAACTTGTGAAATTCATAACAAATTGTTCCAATTGCAACATGGAAACTGAAATTAAATTTCTACTAAAATCTATAATAAAAAATACATCATTTAAAATTAAGTATTTGTTTCCGAACTTCAAATGAGCTCTTCCTCTAGCTTAGACTGCAATGAACACTCCGTTCCCAACTTTAATCTTTAAGCGGCCTTCGTCTACTTCCTCCCACGATTCAAGAAGTTGTAAAGAATTACAAACATGGTTGGTAGATCCAGAATCGATAATCCAAACTGATTTGTCATTCTCTAAAACACATGTTTCTAAGATAAATGAACTATAATCATTACCTTTGTTTTTCGCTGCTAGAAACTTGGGGCAATCTCGTTTCCAATGCCCCTTCTCTTTGCAGTGAAATCACTTATCTTTACCTTTCTTATTTTTCTTGTTCTTCCCCTTAGGCGTCTGCGCACTTGGTTGTGCACTCGTCTTTGCAGCCTTTGCAGGATTGGGGTTGTTGTTTTGTCCACCTTTCCTCTTGTTTCCAACTTTCGAAGATGAAGCTTGGTAAGCTTCATCCTTAGCTGGATCAGCAGCAACAACAATAGTCTTATCTTCTCCTCCCTTACTAGGTCCACCCATGATAGGCTCAATAATCTGAAGCTCGTTTATGAGCTGCGTCAGACCATAGTTGAGTTGATCACAAATGAGCGGACAAGGTGCCATTCGAGCATTACGGTGCCATCACAAACGTGCAGAGACGGTGCTATCCAAGCATTTACGGTACCATCAAGAACGTGCGGAGAAGGTGCTCGTTCTGGGGATTCCTCAATCATGAAGAATTCAGAGTTGTCGCCAATCAACTCTATGTTGATATTCTACTTCCACTTAAGGAAGTTTTCTCCAGTGAGTTTCTCCATCGAAAGTTGAGAAAGGATGGGAGTAGACACAACCATACTTAAAACTATTGATTATCAATAAAATAGAAATCAATAACTTTTTCTCAATAAAACTTTTAATCACACAAATTTCAAGAAATAGCATAACATATATAAAAAATATGTAAGATATGAGAAAAAAAATACCAAAATAATCATATCTCTATTTCTTTAGGTTTTTAACTAATCTATGATATCCTTTTCCCGGTTGGCGAGAGTGAAAAATACCACTAGTTAAATAAAGTTGTAAACTTATTTAATAATGGACACCATTATTAACAACCTACTATTCGATCAAAATAAGAAAACAAAATCTCTTATTTGATGAGCTAGACCCACGGTTTCGATAATCAATAGATTTAGTCCTAGTAATCACCGTAGGGGTGAATCTAGTAGAATTTGACCTATAATTATCTATCTTTCGAAATCTAACATTGTCAAAATAACTAATGAACACCTTCTGTAGGAGGACGAATCAAAGCACCTGGAGGCCCCATTAAGCTAATGAACACCTTGTTAAACCAACGGTGGAGATCGAATATAATTCTTAAAATAAGCTCATTATAAAATTTAAAATAATATTTTTATTATTTATTTTTAGAAAATTAATGACTGGTTTACCAAAAAATTGAAAAGATTAAATTTTTTAAAACCAAAGTCCTATAATTTCCTATTAATTCTAAAGTGTCACATTGAAACAAATTCAATTAATTTAGAATTAATTTGTTGCTAATCAATATTTAGGTTTAACTAATATAATGAACCTATACAATTAAGTCCAACTCAGATAAATGGGCCTTAAGAATTGGGCTTGTATAGAGGAGGGCTGAGTCCAATATGTTGTTCCCACTACAAAGGCCCCCATACTTCCATATGAGGTCCAAAAGACAGGAATTTAAACCTTCGTTTTATTAATTGTTATTAATTGGTTAGGCCCACTATAGTCATGCAAAGCAAATGAGCCTTCACAAGTGGAACCACCCACAAGAGAGAAATTTAAACTTTACATTTTCTAATGGGCCCAAATAAAACCTATCATTTTATGAATATTTTATTTGGCAAAATCCATATATCTAGCAAACATATGGGCCACTATATGCATCTAAGCTCAATTGCAAAAATACCATATATAGTGAAAATAGACATGTTGGATTGGCCTAATCATGTTACTATATGAGCAAGTCTATGAATTTATGCAAAAATACCACAATTTATTTCATTTGCAAAAATATCACAATTAATTATCTAGAATTTATAAAAAATTCGAATTAATTAATTTTTTTACAAAAAATAAGTCAATTTAAATGAAATTTATCAACAATTAACAATAGTTAATTTAAATTTCATTTATCAACAATCAACTTGATTTTAAGTTAATTTGAAAAATATTAATTTAATTTAAATAGAATTTATCAACAATTAACCAAAGTTAATTTAAATCCCATTTATTAAAAAAATACATTTTATTAATTTGTTAAAAAAATGATATTTTTCAAAAATTTAACCATTTAAATTTTAAAATCAATATCTTAACTGTTTTTCAAAAAATATCTTGTGTTGTTAAAACAAGAAGCTAATATTTTAACCATTTTAAAAAATAAAATATTAATAGTTATAACAACTCTAAAATAACTTAAAATAGTTAAACAAATTCAAATATCCATGAAAATATCTAACTAACATGTTACACCCAGATTTCGAGACTTGAGGTTGTGACCTCGAAAGCTGAATCCGTCAGGGGTAAGTTCGAGATGGTCGAAATACGTGCTCGTAATATAGATACCGAACCTTCAAAGCAGGTGGCAACCTCGAAGATGGGCAAACTCGAAGTTCTTGCAAGCTCGGAAGACAGAACATCGGAGTATGTCCATTGTCAGATGACCTCGGATCAAGTGGCCCGAGCTTGGCATGAGTGTGAGTTCGGGGTAAGGCAGCCTCGGTGGTACTTACCCTTTCCGAACTGATTTTGGGAAAACAAGACAACTTGTACTTCACTTAGAGACTTAGACGGGCATGATGCTGGTTGCTGATCTCGAACGGCTTAATTACTCACTTGAAGGGACACAGTCTTTGCATTCAAGAGATATTATTGTTGTAACTTCCCTACAATAAAGGGATATTTATTAGTCGGTTACACGCCCCTGGTCTTCAGGGGACGTTTCCTTGTATATAGGAGTTACAGGCTTTAAAGCTGTTATCCCAAAATTTGAAAAGGATGATGTGGCAGTAAAATTGACATGTTGCATGGATTAGTTGGGTGATCTGGCTTAGCGGTAGCCCAATGCATCAGTGAAAAACTTGGACTGCCTGAGAGATGCCATGGTCAAACCAAATACACTCGAGGAGAATACTTGGTCTAAAGGGTGCTTGGCTTGGACCCTTGTCCGAGAAGCCCAAGTGTTTGGTTCAAACTCAAGTCTAAGGAGCTTAAAGGATGGGTTTGGACTTTGGCTCCAGGGACAGAAGCAACAGGTCCGATCGGACCTGCTAAGCTTGAAGAGCCCCTATAAGCTTGGCTCAAACCTAACCGAGGAAAGCTTTCAAGAGGTTTGGCTCGGACATATCCGAGGTAAGTTTTCAAGAGGTTTGGCTCGAACATGTCCGAGGTGAGCCTCCAAAGTGGTTGGCTCGGACCAGGTCCGAGGAGAAGTCCCATGCATGCCAAGAGATGGATTTAGATTTTGGCCAAGGTAAGGCCACACAAGGTCCGATCGGACCTTAGTTGGAGGAGCCTAGTGCTTGGCTTGGACCTATCCGAGGTGAGCTTCAAGGAGGTTGGCTCAAAGCTATCCGAGGTATGCTTCCAAATTGCTTGGCTCAGACCTATCCGAGGTGAGCTTCAAGGAGGTTGGCTTGAAGCTATCCGAGGTAAGCTTCCAAATTGCTTGGCTCGGACCTATCCGAGGTGAGCTTCCAAATTCCTTGGCTCGGACCTATCCGAGGTGAGATGCCAAGAGGATTGCCTCGGACTTATCCGAGGTGAGATGCCAAGAAGATTGGCTCGGACCACTTTGGTCCGAGGAGAGGCCAAGGAGATTGGCTCGGACCACCTTGGTCCGAGGAGAGCCAAGCATGCATGATCTTGATCCGAGGAGAGCCATGCATACATAACCTTGAGCCAAGGAAAGCCTAGAGGAGTATATCTGACCAATACTTGCATGTAACCAACAAGCATGTGTTCGACCAGGAGACTACGTCAAAATCCCCGGAACGACTTCAGCAAGAATCGGTCTAGGCACTCGGGAATCTCTCATTCCTTACTCAAATTGAGGAATCTGTTGTATTTTAAAAATTTCTTGTAATTTAAATATAATATGAATAATAAAATATCCCTATCTAAAGGGGATATCAGTTGAGGATCCCAAGCCTATAAATAGAGGGTTGGTAGGATCGTAAAAGGACTTTTGACTTTTTTTTGAGAATTGATCTATGTTCTAGAGAAAGAAAGTGTGTTTTTCTGGAGAGAACCCCTTTTTTGTATTCTTGAATATTTACGCTTAAGAAACTCAGTTGACACTGGTTCATGTGATCTTGAGTGTGAATAAGCAATAAAATCTCTAAGTGGATTAGGCTATTACCGACTATCGGGGCTGAACCACTATAAAATCTCGTGTTATTTACTTTTATTGATTAAACTGTCTGTTGTCGTTTACATTCTCTTGAAGGCTTGTCGTTATTGACGTTCTCACGTCGTTGGCTAAAAACATAGTCAACAAAAGCCATTAAATTTATTAATATACAAGATAACTTCCCAAAAATGTGTGGGATAGTATTCTGAGACTTCCTCTATAAATAGAGAAGTCATGTACCTTTGTAAATGACCGAAATTTTGTGATCTTGAGAGAAACTCTGGAGAATTCATCCCTGAAGGATTTCCAGAAATTTCCTAAGTTCTAATAACAAAGACTCGTGGACTAGGCAGAGTTAACTGCTGAACCACGTAAAAAACTCTCCTAATTTTATTGTGTTTTTCTGGCCATAATTCTTTACTGTTTACGTGCTCTACATTTTAAGTTGACGAAAAACGGCATCAACATAACAAATTTCAAATAATTTAAATATTAAAAACTATAGAATAAATATGTATTTATATTTTCAAATAAAGATTTAATACAAATAACAAGTATTTAAAAAAATATCTTAAATATCTGATATCTTAATTCTAATATTTTAATATATTAAAAGATTTAAAATTAAGTTGTTAGTCTATTTTTAAATTTGAATTTGAATCTTTGTAAAAATATCTAATTATTTAAATCTCAACCAACAAAAATATCTTATTTAAAAAAAAAACATTTATAAATTATAAAAAAAATCTGATATTTTTGGCTTTGATCATAAAGAATCAAATTTTCACATTTTTGTTTTTTTTTTTAAAAAAAGGGGACGGGCGCGCACGAGGCCTTTTGTCTGCCGAGGGGTGCGCACAGGGCTACTGAGCGATGCACGTGCGGTGGTTCGGCAATGTGCGCAGGTGTGCACGCACACAAGGGGGATGAGCGCGCGTGTGGGCTGCTAGGCCAAATTTCCGAATTTTTTGTGTGTGCAATTTTTTCAAACCAAAACCATTTTCTAATTAATTTTTAACATGTTTTACACAAATTAAAAGCATAGGCATAGAAAACACAACAAAATAACCTAAAAATTGATAATAATCACATAGAAATCAATATGCTTCATAAAATCATGAAATCCATCCAATTACTCAACACATCATCTAATTCAATTTTTAAGATGTTCATGCATGAAAATAAAGATTACCAAAGGCTCTGAGGCTAGTTGTTGGGACATACTTATATAGGATCTTTATTTATTTTCATGTAGATCTAATATTAAACAAGTTAATATGAGACAACCTAGAAAATGTTTCTAAAATTGAATTCAAAGAGAAATAATGATAAGAAAACTTACATTATACGCAGCAGAATAATAGAGTCATTCCTTCAGTTTCTCTAACCCTTGTATCCTTTCTGTCGCATAGTATTACCAAGAAACTGAACCGATCTTCAATTTTATTCACAACCTTCCAAATTATCTTTAGAATAATCTAGACTAGAGTTGGAAATTCTCAACACATGAGATAGATACAAAGAGAAGGAGAGAAAATATCAATAAGGCTTAGAAAAGGACTTATGTTTATAGAGAGAATCAATTAGAAAACCAATGATTAAACTTGTGTTTTGACTTATGTTTTCAACTCCCACTTACCATATCTTTAATTAACTCAATTAGGTCATTTGTTCAATTAAAAAATCAATAAAATAATAGTCAATTAACAACCCTAGGTCGAAAATATCATGGGCTTTAGACCCGTGAAATTTCTCATTTGATTATAAGCCTGTTGGACTTAAAATCAAGGCCAATATTATTTTCTATAGATTTAATTAATTAAATAATTATTTAAATAATTTATCAAATTAATTATTTATAATTTGAACATTGATTTAAACTTATTTATTAATTTAGATAACAATATATCTTAATTAATAAATCTGCCCTAATTTATCTTTTATTCTCTAAATTGTATAACTTTGTAAAACTATCCAAAATTGACCTTGTCAACTTTGATAATTCTAATTGATAATTAAATCAATTAATTGACACTATCTAGATTATTTTATCCAAGGTACAGTGGGGACCACGGGCCTATGAAATCAAGCTCCAATAAGTTATCATAAATCAAATAAATAAATTTATTAACTTATTAATTCATCGTGACTCCACTAAAGACTCCGAATTGTACTCTTGACTTCATAGAACGCTCTATAACAAATATAGAGATGCTATTAATTATCCATTGTTACAACCATAATTGTCACTCAATCCTCTATAGACGGTCTACAATGAGATGGGACTAAAATACCGTTTTACTCCTCATTGTATTCTATCCTTAAAACACTTAGTTCTTTGTAGATGATATTTCAGTAAACTAATATTAATTAATGAAATGAGATCTCTATCATTTAGCACCTTCAACCAAACTAAAAGGAAACCATTGTTTCACTTCTTCATCAGAAGCTATAGATGTTCATATCTATGATTAACACTTCCACTCAATTACACTACTGAGTTCCCAATATGTAAGTATGGGCTAGTCTGTAGGGCAAGCTGGTAACGAACAAGTCAAATAACTCAAATAATACAATCAGTTAGAATACTAACCACTCAGAATTGAGATTGAATTGACCTATGGTCAACTATATGATATGACTAGAATAGATAATAACGATATATTTACTTATCCTATCTACTGTCAATATCGGTCCAGTCCGATGTAACAAATACATCCGATCTTATCTACTTTGCTAATGTTCTGGAAAGATCATAACATTGCAATGTGTAAGTAGATCATATCGTAGATTGGCAAGTCAGTGTAAATCCTATGCACTGACTAATCTTAGGACTAACTTATATTTGAACATATAATCATATTTATATTCCACTGTGATTACGTCGCTACAAATATGATTAGCTATATGCTCGGGATTTAATAGAAGTTTATATTAAACAAATTATCATGAAAATAAAACACGTGAGTAAAGTGATTGACCAAGTCAAAAATGATTTATATTATTTTATTGATAATAAATGAGATTACAAAGAAATTGGGTTTTAATTAGGGCATAAAAGCTCAATAGTTGTTTGGTGCTTTCTCTCTCTAGGGTTTTGAGAGCCCAAGTGACGCGTCTCCTTCTAGGAGGCAACGTATCGTCAGTGCGTCTGTAATTCGGCACCATGAGGTGTCTCAAAATACCTCCAACTGCTCCCAATATTTTTGGGTACTCTTATATAATCCAAATAAACATTTTGGACCCAAAATTTTGATTTTAAAAATGCCTATACTCAAAGTCAACTTTCACATGTTGACTTTTGTGAAATCATTATTGTTTTTGCACCTCTTTGTGCCTAAACAATTCCACCATATATATAAGCAATCTCAACATTTAGTTATGATTTGCTCTGACTACGATTAATCAAATAACATACAATAATTATAGCCTCACCCCAAAATGCTTTACTCATACTAGAACTAATTAAAAGATATCTTGGTTTATTTAACAAAGTGGTTTCTTCTCTCACCAACTCAATTTTTTCGTGGAGTATGAACAACAGTCCTATGCCTCATAATAACAAAATCAATGCACTACATATGAAATTCCTTATTAATATATTCTAGACCATTGTTAGTTTTTAACACTTGAATTAATAAATTCTTTTAGTTTGCAAACAATCATATTTTGTTTTTAGTACATAAATCCATAAATATCTACTAAAATCATCCATTATTGAGAAGAAATAGTGATTACCATGAGTGAATTTTAACTCAGCGTGTATGTACTCCAATGGCCTTTTTAAATTGTGTGTTGCACCAATGAATTTTAATCTTGTCATGCTTCCCCAATATGCAAGCTTCACAAAAAAGGCAGCAAACTTGTTTTGAGATCCCGAAGTGAGCCTTGCTTGTTCAATTCTTTGATCCTTGATCACTCACATGCACAATCCTTTTGTGCCAAATTTCCACCTCAGATTCTTGATGTATAACTACATCTACTTCAACAATTGGAATAGTTGCACATTACAAAATGTATAATCCATTTTGTTTCTCACCTTTTGTAACAGTAAGAGAGCCTTTGGAAACCCTCATTACTCCTTTGTTGGACTTATTACTATACATTTCACCTTCAAGAACTCCAAGAGACACAAGGCTTCTTCTCAACTTAGGAATGTTCCTTACATTGCTCAACATTCTAAAAATTCCATCAAAGGGCTTGACAACAACTTTTCCAATGCCCATAACCATATAAGAATACTTGTTGTTCGTGTTTTCTTCATACGAAAATGTGGTCTCAATGGGTGGTGTTGTTTATTCCTCCCTGGGACCTAGAAATTGATACGTGGATGTGTCGTTTCATCACAACCAGAGAAGTTACTCAGATGTTCATCAACAGGACCATCCCTCGAAGACTCAGAATGGGAAGTTGTTGGTATTAAATAGAATAAAATTAGGGACGCATCAGGAGGTGGGGATAGGGATTTTAAAAGATCATTAATACCAGCCAGGATCAATACATATATCTATATATTAAATCAACATATACAAGAAAAATGAGATTACCTCTTGAAGCCTATCAAGATTCCTTGAGTCTTCTAGTATAATCAACAATCTTCGTTTCTAGTGAAGATTCATGATAACTCTACCAATAGAGTTATTTTACCATATTTCTTTATTCTAATTGTTGCTTAGTCTTTGAGTTTTTAAGTAACTTTGAATCTATTAGTCTTATTGTAATTTTATAGATTTTTGTGTAATTTTATAGATATTTTATTATAATATGTTGTAGTTTAATTATTTGTATTATTGTTGTTAAGTTGGAAGTAAAAAGATGCACTTTTGAGCTTAATTTCCAAAGTAAATAAAATTTTAATTAATATTTCCATGAACTTAATGTAACGCCCTGGATAACCAAGACCATTATACTGTGTGTTTATAAAGTGCTAGACTCGCTAATCAAGTCGTTTAATTAAAAATGTGTTATTGAAACTATAAGGGAACTAGGGTTAAAATGTTTTGGTCTCAAAAGTCACATTTTCATAAAGAAACATTTCCTGTTTACACGGGATCCCAAAAATGTTAAGTTTGAAATTGTTTACAAAAGATTCAAGGACTAAATACAGTATCAGCCATATTAAGGCAAAACAGACAAATAGGCAATCTTTGTCCTGATCCACTCCTCGGCCATGGCGACCGAATAGCTGGCTATGTACATTTCACCCCGCAGCCCTCCATCTCAGGATTGGTCCAACTTGCCTTTGCCTTTACTTGCACCACGTAGCACCCGTGAGCCAAGGCCCAGCAAGAAAACACAACAACAGAGCATAAGCAATCAACAGACAATTCAATATCTCATATCGCATCACATACTCTTAATCATATCAACAACCAGAATAGTCAAGCATTCAACATACTAAACATATCCATTTATAGCATACACCAATTCACATATGATAACTAGGGTTATCGCCCTCAGGCCGCACCCTCCGTTATCCCACTGACTCCGGCCCACTTAAACCAAGCTCAGTGAATATTAAGCTGTCCTCGACCACCAGTGGCCAAGCCGCGCCCTGTGCGCAAATATTGAGTACGACACCCTTAGGTCGCTATCACATGTCCCATGACATAATACCATCATTGACATAATAAAAATATCGAGAGCACTTAGTCCCATCACAAACATATAACCGGGTGCAATTTTCTTACCTTTGAATTTGCTAGCTTTGTTCAATGAAATCCTCAAGCACGATCCTTCCCGAGCCCTAGCGCGTACCTAGTCACAATCATAGACCAAAGTCATCACCAACCCTCAAGTCCATAACCTAGCCTCGGGACCAATCCCGAGCCCTCGGGAAGTCCTAATTCCACCAAACAGGGTGGTGGAACCGAACCCCGAACCCTTGGTCAAAAACCCTTGAAAATAACCCTAAAATCCCTTTCTGAAGACAGGGTAGCGCTACATCGCTCATTGGAGGGCGCTACAGCGCTACAAGTAGAACCAAAATACTCTCAGCATGCATGGCCTAGCACTACAACGCCCAAAGGCTAGTGCTGTAG
The DNA here is from genome assembly GCF_963169125.1 of Humulus lupulus. Taxonomy (NCBI): domain Eukaryota; kingdom Viridiplantae; phylum Streptophyta; class Magnoliopsida; order Rosales; family Cannabaceae; genus Humulus; species Humulus lupulus. The sequence goes on from NC_084799.1 coordinate 33,901,537, forward strand.
CGCTAGTCACAGACAGGCAACAGCTCAGTTTCCCTTCCTGCAATTTCCTCAAGCCAAACTTAACCAAAACTTCTCCAAACCTTCACCAAACTCAAAAACAGGTTTATTAACACACTCCACTCATCCCAAGCATCCCAAATACTCAAAACCCAATCACATGCATCCCTAATCTCAAAATTTACCATTGTTGCTCACAGACTTCAGAAACTCAGCAAAGACAATCAAACCTTCAAATCTTAAAGCTTAGAATTTCATACCTTTAATGGGAATTCGATTTCAAGAAAACCTCTACACCTCCTTAGCTTGCTCTTCCTCAACCTTTGGCCTGAATTACCTAAAGTTCCCATCAAATCCGGCTTATGCACCATAGGTCAAAAACTAAAACCAGAAACTGAAGAAGCTACAAAGTCTTACCTCAAGTGATGGTATGTTCTTGCTAAACCCCTGCCAATTCTTCAAGCCTAGCTTAGGATCCTTGATGCTCAGCCTAGCCTAGCTCTCCTATGAGCTTTGCTCCAAGAAAACCCAAGAAAATGGTGAGAGAACCACAAACCGACCCTAGAGAAAACAACTCTGTTTTCCTCCCTTTCTTTTTCTTTCTTTTCCTTCTTTTCTTTCTTTCCTCAGACTTCTATATTATTCTACAACTTCTACTAACATAAAGCCTCAGTTTTGCCTATCTCTATCTGCCAAATGACCACAATACCCTTCCCTTTAATCCACTAAAGGGCATTTTGGTCATTTCACCCAATTCCTGCTAGTTCCTCAAGTGTCTCTAATATTTTCCGCTTACTTCCCGATACCTAATTAATCACCAATTATATTCCTCGATATCAAAATAGACCCCAATATATTCTCTAAATTCCCATTTATACCCCCAAGCTCGCTCCGAGCCGGGTATAAATCCCCACCGTGACTTTTCCGCTAAACCGTTCACTAGGATCGTCTTGAGTCACAGATCACAGATATATCAACATAATAATGTGGTCTCAACAATTATCACATACATGTATACAGTTATGCCCATAATGACCAAAATTACGATTATGCCCTTCTAACCTAGTCAGGGCCTACATGCATACTAATACACATAGTCATGCATCTCAAATATTCAAATAGTCATATAACATGCTTTAAATCATAATCATGCATTTTACTCATTAAAGTCACACATAATTCCCATTGCGCCCTCCAGGCACACTAATCAAGGCCCTTAAGCCTTATTAGCGAATTTGGGTCGTTACACTTAATATGACTCATTTTATAAATTGAAATTATTTGATTATGATTTAATTTATTTTGAAGGAAAATTATTGATTTAAAGGTGCTTGAAGTAGAAAAATAAAGAAAATAAATTAAAGTTGTGGTGATAGGAGAGCTATGGCCTTTTTGAAGAGATTAGCAAGGAATTTGGGCATTTTTCAAGGACCCATTTCTCCCAGGCCCGAAGTCCTAGGCCCAACCGTGGGCCCGCCTCTCCTGTGTACTCCTTCGGCCCAACTGCATGAGCCCTTAGCAGCTTGGCCCATTTCCCCCAGGCCCAAAGTCCTCTCAGCTGCCACTCCATCGACCCACTCGCTTGGGCCCGTCTCCAGCACCCCACAGGCCCGTGCCTCCCTTGGTCCCAGCACCAGCCGAGCCCACCCAACCTTCCCAGCCAACCCTTTCGGCCCAACCTTCCAGCCCACCTGACTCAGTTGCCACAGCCGCCTGCCCAGCCACCCAACCAGCCACTAACCCTCTTGAGCCCACAATGTATTTTTGTCACCTATGTCCAAAAATGCCAACCTTTTACCCAATTTTTCCACATATTTCACCACAGAAATCATCATACACCCTATAATTTACCTCTACATGCCATATTTACTTTGTTTAATTAATTTAATAAATTTAATTCATTTAAGTTGATTATTTTAATGCTCTCATTTTGGCTAAAATATATGGAATTTCATGACCATTTTAGGGTGCTTAATTTTTGGGTTACCATCTTCTTTCTACCATTTTCTCTCTTCCATTTTGGTGTTTTTCAAGAGCATTTTCAAGTATGTATTTTATTTATTTTGTAATTTCTATTCTAGTTATGTGCTTCTAATCTTTTTCACAAGATTATTAAGATCATGATGAAGCAACTTGTAACTAGATAATATTTATGTTGTATGTTAATTTCCCTTGTAATGCAACAAAGTTTATGGATTTTTCTTCTTCATATATGTCTTTCATCTTTAATATCTCATATTTTGGATTGTTAGATAATATGCACTTTTTTCTTCATTTTGCAAAACATAATATTCTTTGTGTAAGATGTGTCATTAAATTGTACACATCCAATGCTTAGAACAAAAATATTATGTTTTGCCTTATAAATAATGTTATTCGATATTTTGTTGTTTCATTAGGTTGATTCACATTAGATACTTTGAAATTATACTTTTTGAAAAGTGAAGAAAAATCCTGTCTTTTTAGAAGTAATTTGTGCTTAAAATTATAAATCTATTTGGAAAATGATAGTTTGACTTATTTTAACTATCACTAAAACTTGGGAATCAATATACTAATAAGTATTATTAAACTTACATTTTTTGGATTCTAGTATCTTAATAATCTTTCTTTTAACACTTATTTTCAAATCATTATTGGTTTATTTTTATTCTCTTAAATAGCTTTATTTTCAATCTTTTATTTTATGTTCATAACATTAAAACTCATCAATCTTTGGAGCTAGGTTAGAATTTATTAATTTTGGTTTAAAATAGTTTTCTTTTTTATTTTAGACAACTCCTTTGGGTTCGACATCCTTGCTTACACGATCACTATACTTCATATACGATTCGTGCGCTTGCGAGTTATAAATTTTTAAAACATACCCGTTTTAGGTCCATCAAGTTTTTGGCGCTGTTGCCGAAGAGTTGCAAGAAAAAAAAACGAATTTTTTCTCAAGGTCAGTGAATTCTTCTACTAGTTATTTAAAAGTTTGCATAATTTTTTTATATATACAAAAATATAAAAAAATATACATATATTTAAAACTATAAAAACTAAAAAAAAGGGATAAAAAGAAAATTTGAGACGGTTCTACCACCCATAAAAAACTTACTTATATATTTATATCTATTGTTTTTTTTAGTTGACAACACTTGTGCTTCCTTTCTATTTTTTGAATTTTTATAGTTGACGACACTTGTGCCTCCTATCTATCTTTTTAATTTTTATAGTTGATGGCACTTGTGCCTCCTAATTTTGTTGTAATTTTGTTATAGTTTTTATTCCTTGTATTTCTTTGTTAGTTGACGATACTTGTGCCTCCTAACCTTTGTTGTAACTTTCTTTATTTATCTTGTTGTAGTTTTTATTTTATTTTATTTTTGCAAGTTACTAGCTGATGGCAATTTTGCCTCCTAGTATTTTATATTATGTTTTAGTTGATGGCACTTGTGCCTCCTAATTTTTACCTTATTTTTGTTATGGTTGATGGCATGCTATGCCTCCCTACTCTTGCCTAATTTTTATAGTCTTATTTAATTTTACCTTATTTTCCTTTGTTATTTATCATAATAGTGTGTAATTGTGAAAAATACTTGAAAAAAAAGAGAAACCTAAATCTTGTCCTTTCACCATAAACAATTTTTGCTTAAAGGAAATTTTAACAAAATTCCCAATCCGCCTCCACTAATTAACCTCGGGGAGTTTTTAGTACTGTGCGAGTAAGTGGAATCAAATAGGCTTGGGGACAAGTGAACCATAAAAATTATATTGTTGTCTCTAAAAAAAAATTCTAAGTATGCTCTGTGGTTGCGGTTTTTATTGATCTTCCACATCAGAAAATTGTTTGTTTGAGATTATCTCTATTGCTTTGTGAAAATTGTATGCATCATTAGGAACGTAACTCTAAAAATCGATTAGTAAAAACACGTTTATCTTTGTTTGAGATTGAAAGTGTTAGCAAAAATTTGAGCATCATGGAGCCAATTGCTAATCCTGTTGATGAAAATGTTGTGCCTGAAAAAACTTTGCTTGAATATTGTGCACCTATTTCATCTAATACTCCTTCATGTATTGTTTTTCCTACAAATTTTGCTACTCATTTTGAGCTTAAACCATCAATCATTCAATTGTTGCCATCTTTTTATGGGTTAGATAGAGAGGATCCTTACATGCATGTCAAAGATTTCTTAGAAATTTGCTCAACATTTAAATTTCAAAATTTTTCTGAAGTGTCGGTCAAACTAAGACTATTCCATTTTTCATTAAAAGACAAATCAAAAGCTTGGTTAAATTCCCTTCCCACATACATGAGATCAACTTTATAATGAATTCTTGCTGAATTTTTTTCCTATGTCTAAAACTAATAGTCTAAGGAGAGAAATCTCTGAGTTTTTTCAAAAAGATAATGAAGAGTTTTATGAATATTGGGAAAGATTTAAAGATTTATTATTAAAATATCCTCATCATGGTTTTGAAAAATGGAGACTTGTAAAATATTTTTATGATGGTTTGACTCCCTCTAATCATCAAATGATTCAATCTATGCATACCAGAATTTTTTTAAAATTTCAAGGACAAGAGGCTTGGGATGCCCTTGAAGATTTATTTGTCAATTCACAACAATGGAATTATTTTGATCCTAGGTCTAGGTAAACTAATTCACCAAAAAGAGGAGGAAGGTATGAATTAAAAAATGAATTAGACTTATCCTTAGACAAATTAGCGAGAAAAGTAGAAGCTTTAGCCATAAGCCAAACTATAAATTCTCCAATACAACCAAGAAAAGATGTTTGTTCTATATGTTCTAGTCCTTGCCATAATGCCCAATTACGTCCTTCCTACCAAGAAGCCTTTTCTGAGGAGGCCAATGCTCTTCATGCTTATAGGAAACCAAATGATAGCCCATTTTCATCCACTTATAATCCAAATTGGAGAAACCATCCAAACTTTTCCTGGAGACAAAACCAACCTCAAATGAATTAAGGGCACCAATACAATACGCAAAACCAAACTCATGCCCCACAAAATCAACCATATCCTCAACAAAGGAAACCTTCCTTAGAAGATACTTTACAACAATTTATGCAATCCACTCAACAAATCCTACAAAATCAATCTCAATAAATTACCAAAATCGAGACACAAGTAGGACAACTCGCTACTGCTTTAGCTGATAGAGAAAAAGGAACATTCCCTAGTCAACCTATCCCTAATCCAAAAGGTCAATATGAGATAGGAAAGTCTAGTCATAATGGAGAAGTCAAATCAATTTCAACTCTTAGGTCCGGAAAGAACATTGTCAAACCCAATTGCATACCCGAGGTTGAAAAAGAAAAAGAAAAAGAAAAAGAAAAAGAAAAGAGTCAGCCTTCTAGTTCTAATGCCAATGACTATTCAAACAAGGAAACTCCAATCCATCCTTGCATTCCAAAATCCCCATTCACACAAAGATTACTTCCAATTAAAAAAGGTGGCCAATATAATGACATCTTAGAAGCTATTAAACAAGTTAGTATCAATATCCCTTTCTTAGACGCCATTAAACAAATTTATGCCTACTCTAAATTTTTAAAGGATCTTCGTACTGTTAAAAGAAACACTAATGTTCCTAAAAATGCATTTTTAACTGAATAAGCTAGTTCTATTATTCAATATAAGAGTCTTGTTAAATATAAAGATCCTGGGTGTCCCACAATTTCATGCATTATTGGTGATCATTTTATTAACAAGACTTTACTTGATTTGGGTGCTAGTGTGAATTTATTGCCTTATTCTGTTTATAAGAAACTTGGTCTTGGTGAACTAAAACCTACTTCTATAACTCTTCAATTAGCCGATCGTTCTGTAAAAATTCCTAGAGGCATTATAGAGGATGTTTTGATAAAAGTTGATAAATTTTATTTTCCTGTTGACTTCATTGTTCTTGATACTCAACCTGTGGAAAATGTGCATGCTCAAATTCCTATCATTTTAAGTAGACCATTCTTAGCAACATCTAATGCAATCATTAATTGTCGTAATGGTATTTTGAAATTATCTTTTGGAAATATGACTGTTGAATTGAATATTTTTAATGTTGCTAAATTTATTGAGTGTGAGGAAGTGCATGAAGTTAACATGATAGATAGTATTTGTGAAGATGATGGAAATGACTTACTTGATTTTTGTGAAAAATACTTTGGTATGAACTTGCATGTTGATGATTCTAATGATAATGTGAATTCTTTGCTAGAGTCTATACCCTTAAATGAAACCAAAGTTGAACATTTTTCACCCTTAGATCACGTTCAATCAATTTCCGGGTCTCCAAAGTTAGACCTTAAACCTTTGCCAGAAAATTTAAAATATGCTTTTCTAGGAGAGTCTGAAACCTTACCTGTTATCATAGCATCCGCCTTAGATAAAGAACAAGAAGATAAATTGTTAGATGTCCTTAGAAAACATAAATATGCCATAGGTTGGACCATTGGAGACATTAAAGGATTTAGCCCATCCATATGTATGCATAGAATCCATCTAGAAGAGAATGCTAAAACCTCTCGGGAATGTCAAAGAAGGCTAAATCCAAATATGAAAGAAGTAGTTAGAGAAGAGGTCATAAAATTATTAGACGTAGGTATCATTTACCCTATTTCTGATAGTCAATGGGTTAGTCCAGTTCAAGTTGTGCCTAAGAAGTCTGGGATCACAGTTGTTGAAAATGAGAAAAATGAATTAATCCATACTAGAGTACAAACGGGGTGGACAGTGTGCATAGACTATAGAAAGCTGAATAATGTTACTAGAAAAGATCATTTTCCATTACCCTTTATTAATCAAATGCTTGAACGTTTAGTTGGCCATGCATATTATTGCTTTCTTGATGGGTATTCGGGATATAATTAAATCCCCATTTCCCTAAAAGATCAAGAAAAGACTACTTTTACATGCCCTTTCAGAACTTTTGCCTATCGTCGCATGCCTTTTGGATTATGCAATGCACCTGCAACTTTTCAAAGGTGTATGATTTCAATTTTTTCTGACATGGTTGAAAGATTTCTTGAAGTGTTTATGGATGATTTTTCTGTGTTTGGTTCCTCCATTGATGAATGTTTGCACCATCTTTCACTTGTTTTAATTCGTTGCAAAGAGAAAAACCTTGTACTTAACTGGGAAAAATGTCATTTTATGGTTAAAAAAGGAATTGTTTTAGGTCATGTAATCTCATATGAGGGAATATAAGTTGATAAAGCTAAAGTTGATCTTATTTCAAAACTTCCCCCCACCTAAATCTGTGAAAGAAATTAGATCATTCTTAGGCCATGCTGGTTTCTATAGAAGATTTATAAAAGACTTTAGCAAAATTTCTCAGCCTTTATGCCATTTACTTGGAAAAGAAAATGCTTTTGTCTTTGATAATAATTGCCATGTTGCCTTTGAAAAATTAAAAAATGTGTTGACTAGTGCACCCATTATTCGACCTCCTGATTGGAAAATACCTTTTGAAATAATGTGTGATGCTTCTGATTATGCTATAGGTGCTGTCTTAGGACAAAGACTTGAAAAAATACCTCATGTAATTTACTATGCTAGGAAAACTTTAAATGATGCTCAATTAAATTATTCCACAACCAAGAAAGAATTGCTTGTTGTTGTTTTTGCATTAGAAAAATTTAGGTCTTATCTGTTAGGATCTAAAATTATTGTCTATTCTGATCATGCTGCATTAAAATATCTCTTGTCGAAAAAAGATGCTAAGTCTCATTTGATCCGTTAGATCCTACTTTTATAAGAATTTGACCTAGAAATACGTGATAAAAAGTGATCTGAAAATGTTGCTGATCATTTATCTAGACTAGTTGTTGAAACTATACATGACTCCACTCCTATCACTGAAACTTTTCCTGATGAACAATTGATGCATGTTTCTTCATTGCCTTGGTATGCTGATATTGTTAAATATTTGGTCACTAAAGAAATACCATCTCATTGGTCTAAGCATGATAAATCTAAATTTTATTCTGAGGTGAAAAACTTTATTTGGGATGATCCTTACTTATTTAAATACTGCCTTGATCAAATAATTAGAAGATGCATTCCAAATTGTGACCAATCTAAAATCATATCTTTTTGTCACGATCATGCATGTGGAGGACATTTTAGTGGTAAGAAAACAACTGCTAAAGTTTTACAATGTGGTTTTTATTGGCCTACTATCTTTCATGATACATATGTTTATTGTAAAGCTTGTGAACGTTGCCAAAAGTTAGGAAGTTTAACTAAAAGAAACATGATGCCTTTAAATCCTATTCTTATTATTGACATATTTGATGTTTGGGGCATTGATTTTATGAGACCATTTCCTAACTCTTTTGGTAATCTTTATATTCTTGTTGGAGTTGATTATGTGTCTAAATGGGTTGAAGCTATTGCATTCCACACTAATCACCACAAAGTTATGCTTCGGTTTTTGAAAGAAAATATGTAATGACCCAACTACTCTAGACTTTTGGACCATTAACGAAAACTATACATAAACACTAATTCTTAATAACACTTACAAGTGATAAGATCATAACTTTATTAAAACTTTGAAAAAAACAAAGGGTCAAACTTACATAAAGTTTAAGTTAGGATATGGGATCCCATTGTTTTAAAACCAAAACATGACATAATGATAATTTAAAAAGAGATTACATAATAAAATGCGGAAAAATACATATAAAAACCATAAGAACAAAAACTACATCCTCGAATCGAAACTCTCGGCTCTTTGAATCCATTCCGCCTCAATACACATTCCCCAAGCTGCCAAGAACCTTACCCGCCACTAAAACTATTTTCCTGCACATATAAACAAAAAGGAGTGAGCCTAATGCCCAGCAAGGAAAATCTAACATATAACCATATACATAAAATTCATAAGGTAACATAAAACATACTATAATACTTATGTCACATACATACTATAATGGCCATTATTACTTGGGGTCCCATAAACTAAACAAGTCATATGCCCATTAGATTAGTGGGGTCTTGCTAGCTAAGCAAGTCATATGCCCATAATCTATTTGGGGCTTGTTAGTCATGTGGGTCATATGCCCAAGTCTACAATCATACTTATCATAACATATTGCGTAACATAAAATCATAAGATAACATATAAAAGCATATAACACATAAATCCTATCCTATTTTCCTTACCAAAATAACCGGGATATGGGAACTGATTTGGGACCTTAGAACACTCCTAGAAACCATTTATAATATGGTGAGTATATTGAAGGAAAGGGATGAAAGTGAAGAAGGAACTATACTATCAAAATATACTTACCAAAAACCTTGTGCTTAAGAACTTGGATTTCCTAACCAAGAATAAGAATAAGGTTAGAAGGCTGAGTAGAAGACTATGAGAACTTAAATAAAATATTACCAATGAACTAGAGTGTGGAAATACCTTGAAGACTTGTAAGACCAATATAAACCTTGAAACAAAATGCTATAAAATCTTACTTCCCAAGTGTTTGATAAGCTTATGATGATCAAGCTTATAATTCCCAACCCAAGTGTTTACACTCTCACACTCACCTAGCAACTTGCAGCCTCTGAACTTAGAGTAATAGATGAATAATGGCTGGGTACTAGGTCCTATTTATAGAGTTTAGGAATGAAAAGATCTCATTTAACTTGAATAAAAATAATGGCTTTATAAGTGAAAATAATTTGAATTATCATTCAGCAGAGGCTGAAGACTCGTTCAAAAAGATGCTGGACTTATCAAGAGGTTGAAGGTTTGAATGGAAAATGATTTTGAAAACTTTCAAAATGTGCTGAGAGGGGCGATATATCGACTGGGCCAGTATGCCCGAGGCAATCGTGCATCGTTTCGGGTTTTTTGTATCTTCGTGCTGTGATATATCGCCCCTATAGCTGCGATATATCGGCATACGCTGATTATTTAAACACGAAATTACACATTTTTAGCTTAATTTGAATTGAGTAAGCAGCCTTGACTAAGCCCTTTTACGTTTTCAAAGCTATTGACTGACCTTAGAGCATTCAAATTTTACCCTTAATATATTTAATCCTCAAAATACTTAATCATTAATAACCCATACATAACATGTGCTATTATCTAATTGGTTCTTATCTAAACCTTATAATATAATAAATATTATCCTCAATATCAGTCATATTAATCAAACCTTAGGTTAAAATTAATATTCCTAAACTATAGGTTAAACTTAGAAAATCTATAAGTACTACTATGAGTGTCCAAATAAATCCCGGTCTGAACCAAAAATCCACAGTCATAAAGATAATACTATTATTACTATTATACTACTATCTAACTTAGCTAAGTAAAGTTCTTGGACTCTACAAAATATATTTTCCCGTTTTGGTTCACCACGTGCTATCATTAGTGATAACGGTACACACTTTTGTAATATGCCATTTTAACATTTGATGAAACAATATGGCATTACACATAAAGTCTCAACACCATATCACCCACAAACTAGTGGTCAAGTCGAAGTGTATAATAGGGAAGTTAAGCACATTCTAGAAAAAAATGTGAATCCAAATAGGAAAGATTAGTCCTTAAGACTCGCTGATGCATTATGGGCATATCGTACTGCGTACAAAATGCCCATTGACATGTCACCCTACAGACTTGTGTATGGGAAGGCGTGTCACTTACCTGTTGAGTTAGAAGATAGAGCCTTTTGGGCTATTAAGCAATTAAATTTTTCTTTAGGCAAGGCAGGTGAGAAACGAAAGCTTCAACTAAATGAACTAGATGAAATTAGGAATGATGCATATGACTATTAGAAAAAGTATAAGGATCGCATGAAATTTTACCATGACAAAAACATTTTGAGAAAATATTTTTCTCCAGGTCAAAAAGTCATTTTATACAACTCTCGTTTGCATTTATTCCCGGGAAAATTACGCTCTAGGTGGACCGGTCCTTATATTGTTCGAGTTTTTTTTCCACATGGAGCTATCGAAATTGAAAATCCTAACAATGGTGATATTTTTAAATTTAATGGACAAAAATTAAAACCATTTTTGAATTAAAAACTGATGAAGTTGATGAAATCCTCCTTGAGGATCCTATTTACCAAGTTATTTGATTGTTTGAAATTACTCTTGGTAACTTGTGTTTATGTGTTTATTTTTGTGTGCTTGTTTTCATGTTTACTTTTGTGTGTTATACTTTTTGTTAAGTGTTTCCTGCTTTCTTGACGATGCACCACGATGAGGCACGACCATTCTAAACTCTAACCTCTTGTAAATTTTAATTTATACTTTAACACATTGAGGACAATGTTTAAATTAAGTTTGGGGGTAGCGAGTTTAATGGTTGTTTACCATTCATTATGTTGAATATGAGGGTAGAAATGTGTTAAGTTTGTTTTGATTTTTTTTAAATATATATATTGTTTTATTGTGTTTTGTGTTGTTTTGTTTTTAAAATTTTTTTGGTGATATTTTCATTTTCAATGATAACAATCTTGATTGAGTTTGAGTTTAATTCTCTTAAAAATATGAATAACTTTTAAGCTTTGTCTTTAATTATTGGGTCAATTTTGCTTGTAACAAAAATTACATTTTTCATAACAAGAGCACTCTTATTTCCTATAAGTTTAAGTGAAAAATAATTTTAATAAAAACCTCTTTTTAAAATCGAAATTGACAATTTAATTAATTACATAAGCTTAACTTTTATTCATAATAATTTTTTAGATTTATTTTCATTGTGCAATTTTTGAGAAAATATTTTTTATATCACAAATAAAAAAAAATGTGTGTTTTGATTTTCTTTTGCTTGAGGACTAGCAAAACTTTAAGTTTGGGGGTGTGATAACTCTACAAAATAAAGTTATTTTACCACATTTATTTATTCTAATTGTTTCTTAGTCTTTGAGTTTTTAAGTAACTTATTAAGTTTTTAAGTAATTTTGAATTTATTAGTCTTATTGTAATTTTATAGATTTTTGTGTAATTTTATAGATATTTTATTATAATATGTTGTAGTTTAATTATTTGTATTATTGTCGTTAAGTTGGAAGTAAAAAGATGCACTTTTGAGCTTAATTTCTACAGTAAATTAAATTTTAATTAATATTTTCATGAACTTAATATGACTCATTTTATAAATTGAAATTATTTGATTATGATTTAATTTATTTTGAAGGAAAATTATTGATTTTAAGGTGCTTGAAGTAGAAAAATAAAGAAAAGAAATTAAAGTTGTGGTGATAGGAGAACTATGGCATTTTTGAAGAGATTAGCAAGTAATTTGGGCATTTTTCAAGGACCCATTTCCCCCTGGCCTGAAGTCCTTGGCCCAACCGTGGGCCCGCCTCTCCTGTGTACTCCTTCGGCCCAACCGCATCAGCCCTTAGCAGCCTGGCCCATTTCCCCAGCCCCGAAATCCTCCCAGCTGCCACTCCATCAGCCCACTCGCTTGGGCCCGTCTCCAGCACCCCACAGGCCCGTGCCTCCCTTGGTCCCAGCACCACCCGAGCCTACCCAACCTTCCCAGCCAACCCTTTCGGCCCAACCTTCCAGCCCATCTGACTCAGCTGCCACAGCCGCCTGCCCAGCCATCCAACTAGCCACCAACAACCCTCTAGAGCCCACAATGTATTTTTGCCCCCTATGTCCAAAAATGCCAACTTTTTACCCAAAATTTCCACATATTTCACCACAAAAATCATCATTACACCTTATAATTTACCTCTACATGCCATATTTACTTTGTTTAATTAATTTAATCAATTTAAGTTGATTATTTTAATGCTCTCATTTTGGCTATAAATATGGAATTTCAAGACCATTTTAGGGTGCTTAATTTTTGGGTTACCATATTCTTTCTACCATTTTCTCTCTTCCATTTTGGTGTTTTTTTAAGAGCATTTTCAAGTATGTATTTTATTTATTTTGTAATTTCTATTCTAGTTATGTGCTTCTAATCTTTTTCACAAGATTATTAAGATCATGATGAAGCAACTTGTAACTAGATAATATTTATGTTGTATGTTGATTTCCCTTGTAATGCAACAAAGTTTATGGATTTTTCTTCTTCATATATGTCTTTCATCTTTAATATCTCATATTTTGGATTGTTAGATAATATGCACTTTGTTCTTCATTTTGCAAAACATAATATTCTTTGTGTAAGATGTGTCATTAAATTGTACACATTCAATGCTTAGAACAAAAATATTATGTTTTGCCTTATAAATAATGTTATTCGATATTTTGTTGTTTCATTAGGTTGATTCACATTAGATACTTTGAAATTATACTTTTTGAAAAGTGAAGAAAAATCCTATCTTTTTAGAAGTAATTTGTGCTTAAAATTATAAATCTATTTGAAAAATGATAGTTTGACTTATTTTAACTATCACTAAAACTTAGGAATCAATATACTAATAAGTATTATTAAACTTATAGTTTTTGGATTCTAGTATCTTAATAATCTTTCTTTTAACACTTATTTTCAAATCATTGTTGGTTTATTTTTATTCTCTTAAATAACTTTATTTTCAATCTTTTATTTTATGTTCATAACATTAAAACTCATCAATCTTTGGAGCTAGGTTAGAATTTATTAATTTTGGTTTAAAATAGTTTTCCTTTTGATTTTAGACAACTCCTTTAGGTTCGACATCCTTGCTTACACAATCACTATACTTCATATACGATTTGTGCGCTTGTTAGTTATAAATTTTTAAAACATACCTGTTTTGGGTCCATCAACTCACACCTTAGCCTTCCAAGTCGTTTCTCTAACACAAAAGGATGTGTGTGGGCACGTAGGATTCACATGTTGATTGTTTAGGATATTGAGATGTTCTCAACACATGAGATCTAGAGAGTTTGGAGAAAAAAAAAGGCTTGTAAAAAGTTCTAGAATTTTTAGGATTAGAAAATTCTATCAATACTTTTCTGAGAGAGTTTGATAAGAAAATTAACAACTGATTAAAAGAACCCCTTCTATTTTAGGTTTATAAAGATAAAAGAAAACAATTTTATTTTTCTTTAAATTTATTAATTAAAAAACTGATCAGTTACAATTTAATTTAATTATTTATTTAAATCAAATTTAAATTTAATAATTAAATAACTAAATAAAAAATAGATTTAAAATTCAAAATTCAAATTCTAGGGATAGTGTGGCACCAAAGTGGTGCCACTCACTATGTTGAGATTGGTTAAATACATGGTGAAATTGTTTAGGCATGAAGAGGTGCTAAAACAATAACGATTTCACAAAAGTCAACATGTGAAAGTTGACTTTTAGTATAGGCATTTATAAATCAACTTTTTGAGTCCAAAATGTTTATTTGGAGTATATTAGAGTACCCAAGAAGTTTGGGAGCATTTGGAGGTGTTTTGAGACAAGTCTTTGAGTGCCAAAACAAAGGCGTCGACGATGCGTCGACAAAAGCTTAAAACCCTTGGCTGAGACAAACCAGGCGATGCATCACCTGGTCATAGGCAATACATCGCCTGGTCATAGGCAATACATAGCCTATCAGGCAATGCATAGCCTGGTGCTAGGCGATGTGTTGTCTGGGCTGTTACAAAAAGTTCGTACAATTACGTAAATAACCTTCAAAATTTAAATTTAAATGCTATAATCTAATTGGTTGAGCCTAATGTTGATCCTATAATATTTAAGGGGTTTATATGTAGCATCCCATAATTTTACTTAGCTAGATAGTAGTAGTGGTAGTAGCTGTAGAATTTTAGTTTTTGTGGATATTGGTCAAAGCCGGGATATAGTTAGAAACTCGTAGAAATAGTTATTGATTTTATAAGATTAACCTTTGGTTTAGAAATATTAATTTTATCATAATTCCTAAGAATATTATTTATTATAACCTAAGGTTTAGATAGATTAAATAAGAGCGTGACACTTGTCACAAGCATGTTTATAAAGGATTTATGTATTTTTGATGAATAGTTTAATTAAAAGAAAGATCTAGAAGCTCTAGAACCTTCAATTATCTGTTAGGATCATGTTTTACTCAGTCAAAATAGTTTTAATCAATTTCAAATTATCCTGAAATGTGCAAAAACATGTTTGAAATATCAGCGTATGCCGATATATCGCAGCTATAAAAACTGATATATCGCCTATAATTGATACGGAAAACACGTCGACTTCGCACGAATGAAACCACGGACCCTCGAGATCATGGTAGGGGTGATATATCGCCTACCCTAGGCGATATATCGGCTCTAGTGGCCAATTTTTGAATTTCGTAGAATTCTGAACTGGAAACAACCCTCAACAACCTTGACTCGTTCCTGAATGTTTTTGACCGAGTTTTGGGCATTTGTTGAACAAATAATTCTAATTTATTCATTTTTTATCATTTATTTATTAATTGAAATGGGAGTTCGTTTCACTCCTAGAACTCTATAAATAGGACCCTTCACTCAGCCATTCTATTAATCATTCAAGCACAATTCAGAGCCTCCAAACTACTAAGTTCGTTCTAGAGAGAAACACTAGGGTTTTGGGGTTAAAGCTTTCAAATATAAAGCTTTTACAAATACTTGGGAAGTAAGTTTTTGTGTGATTTTTGGTGTTCGAGGTATAGATCAAGGTTCTAAGCTATCCATGGTATTCATTATCTTTAGGTTTAGTTCACTATAGTTTCCATTATTCTTTCATTTTTCTTCAAATCCTAACTTGTGATAGTGACTTTTGGTTAGGTGTTCAATTTCTTTGAAACATAAAGTTTTCGGTAAGTTTCTATCCCGATGGTTTAGATCTTCTCTTCATCTTGTTTTCTTTAGGAAACTTATGGTTTCTTATGTTTGATTTTAGGAGTTTCAATCCTGCTCTTGTCTCCAATATTCAGGTTTTTGGTAAGGAAAATTAGGTCGTTTAGTATTATGACCTAGTTTATGATATAGTTTATGTTTGTATGACCTAACATTTCAAGTACAATAAAGGGTTAAGTGTGTCTGGACCTAAGGTGTGCAATTATGTATGACAGACTATGTCCGGTAGGCTCGGTTGCCAAAACTTTATGACGAACCTAAGTGATGTCCGGGGCTTAATTGCCACCCATGTATAAACACTTATCTTTTTATTATATCTGACTTGTTATTATGATCAATAGTTACAATTATGATTATGACTTATGACCCATAGTTATGATTTATAGTTATGACTTATGACTTATAACTTATGACCTATGATTTATGATCTATGACTTATGACTTATGACCCATGACTTACAACTTAGAGTATGATTTATGATTTATGATTTATGACTTATGACTTAGATTACGATGTAGAATTATGACTTAAGCTATGATATGACCTAGAGATTTGTGTTTGTATGACTCTTGTGAATTTATGTTATGTTTGATTATATGACTAACTCTTGTTTGTATTTTCCATACTGGGCTTAGAAGCTCACTCCTTATGATGTTGTTATTTCAGGCAATTAAGGATAGAAAGGCCGGTGGCGAGTGGGGACCTAAGAGCTTCGTGATGTACTCGTGGGGACCATATAGTCGAGGAAGATCAAGTAGGCCTATTTATTTATTTTGATCAAAGAATATTTTCTTTTAAATTTTTATTTAAATGTTGCTCATTTTTTTGTTAAAGACAATTATTTTATTTTTGTAAAACCATGGATCCATGTATGTATGTATGTATTTGTTTTTAATTTTTTATTCAATAAAAGAGCAATATTTACGATTATGACCCAACGCTGTGTTCTCGGTAATCTATGAGAAATTAGGGCGTTACATTATATGCGTTAATTGGTGAATTTATCACTCACCTCTCTCTCTCTCTCTAGCTCCAAGATTACTAGTTTTCTCTAAGGTCTTCATCAAGGAAACTTGGCTTGTATGAAGGATCAAGACTTGCGTATCCCAATCTCATTCCATTGTTGTAGCTTCAAGTATTTCCATAGAGAAGGCTAGGAATGGAGATTTTTGGACAATAAATCTTCATTTGTGTCAAGCCATGCAACTTTTGTGTTTCACATAAAATCATAGCTTCTGATTTTATGTTCCTAGGGTTTGTTCTTCAAGGAAGGTCCACTCTAAACTCTTACCCTATTGTGTTGTAATTTGTGTTTAACTATTCTCAAAGATTGATTTACTTATATATTTTGTTTTGAGTTGTATCACAAAGCAAATGTTATCTATAGCCTAATCCCCAACAATAAAAAATATCTATCTCTAAACCTTTGTTTTGTGTCAAAGTTTGTGTCTTTCTAAAGGTTTTTGTGCTAGTTAAAGTCATGGAAGAAAGCTCATCAATCTCAGCCCTCAAGTTCATGTCTGAAGATATAGTTAGACTAGATAGGTTTGGTGGCTCAAACTTTGTAAGATGGCAAGACAAGATCAAGTTTCTCCTCACAACATTGAATGTTCACTACATTCTTGATGACTTAGAAGCCTCCAAAGGATGGTGATTCTCAAGATGTGATCAAAGAAAGGAAGAAAAGGGAAGAAGATGAACTCATTTGTAGAGTCCACATACTCAATGCTTTGTCAGATCGCCTCTAATATCTCTACACAAACACTACATCGACAAATGAGATATGGGAAGCTCTTGAGAAGAAATACAAAACTGAAGAAGAAGGTACTGAGAAATTCCTTACCACTCAATACATGGAATTTTAATTCTTTGATGCTAAACCATTACTTCCCCAAGTACATGAGCTTCAAGTTATTGTGAATAAGTTGTCTACTCTTAAGATAACATTGCTGGAACCCTTAATTTTGGGAGGGATTATAGCCAAACTACCTCCGTCTTGGAGAGGCTATAGGAAGAAGATTCTCCATAAAATGAAAAGATATCTTTGTAATAAATCTTAAAATTCCTAAGGATTGAAGATGAGTCTCGATCTAGAGACAAGAGTATGGAAGAGTCCAATGTTGGGACATCTAAGGCTAATTCCATAAAGAACCCTCTCAATCTCATAAGAAACCCCAATCAAAGAAAGATACTCATCTAGCTTCCAGGAAGAATGAAGGGCAATTCAAGGGTGTGAGAGGCCCTTGTTTTGTTTGTGGCTAGAGTTGTAACTCCCTGGGTAGCCAAGACCGTTACACTGTGTGTTTATAAAGGTGCAAGACTTGTTAATCAAGTCATTTAGTTAGAAATGTGTTACTGAAACTATAGTTGAACTAAGGTTAAAATATTTTGGTCATAAAAGATACATTTCATACTAAATAAACATTTTGTACATGGGATCCCAAAAGAAATAGAGTTTAAAGGACAATTTACAAAATTCCAGGATATATACAACTACTGGCCACTCTAAGGGCAAAATAGACATTTAAGGTTCTCCTGTCCCTGTACCATCCCTCGGCCGTGGCGGCTGATCAGCTGACTATGTACATTCTGCCCCAGAGCTCTCCCACTCAGGACTGGTCCACTTTGCCCTTACCCTTACTTGCACCAGTGAGCCAAGGCCCAGCAAGAAATTCATAATACAGAGCATAAATGATATTCACATAGTCAGATATTTCACAAATCATCAACCATATATACAATAGGTAATATTACCCACATAATTAAAGATATCAATCTACAAGCCAATAATCAGTCATCCAGATAACAAAGTTGTCACAATCATCAGTTAAACAACAATAAACATATCACATAATATCTAGGGTCGATGCCCTTACGTCGCACCCTCTGATTATCCCACTAACTCCGGCTCGCTTAGGCCAAGCTCAGTGACTATGTACTTAACCTCAGCTACTAACGGCCGAGCCGCGTCCTGTGCGCAATTATTAATTTCGGCACTCTTAGGCTGTTTATCGCATGTCCCCATGGAATAATACCATCTTATGACACCACATAAAAATATAGGGAACTCTTAGTCCCAATGTAATCACAAAACCGGGTGCAGTTTCTTACCTTTGATTTTGATTGCTTTGACTAATGAAAGTGACCCTTCAGCACGATCCCATCCAAGCCCTAGCCTACACCTAGTCATAAACATAACATAGAACCCTCATTAACATTCAATTTTGTAACCTAACCTTGGGACCAATCCCGAGCCCTCGGGAAGCCCTAATTCCACCAAACGGGGTGGTGAAATCAAACCCCGAGCCCCCGGGCGAAAACCCTAAGAAAATACCCAAAAATCCATTTTTGAAGGACGCCACAAGGTGGGTGCTACAACACTACAGACAGAGACAAAAATCCCCCAGGAAAAGAGGCCTAGCGCTGTAGCACTCCAATGCTAGCGCTACAGCGCTACAACTAGCATGCAACATTTTTCTAGGTTCTTCCTTCAAATTTCCCCGAGCCAAAGCCCCATAAACCCATTTCAATCCTCAACCAAACTTCAAATTGAGCCTATCATTCACTACATCTCATCCAACATGACCCAGCAACATCAAAACTTAGCAACATGCATCATCAAACACAAAAAACAGAGTTGAGCTTAAAGTTCAAGAACTTCACTAGAAAACCCTGAAACTCAACTGATCAAAACCCAAAATTGTTACCTTTAATGGAGAATCCAACCCCAGGTTTCCCTCAATGCCTTTCCAGCCTTTGATTCCTCAAATCCCCAGGCTCAAGTCCCTTAATTTCCATCCAAAACTCAAATTTAGAAACAACCTCATCAAAGTCAGAAAATTCACACCAAACTATGTAAATTTTACCTTAATTGGACACTAACTCCAGCTGAACCTCCTATCTTCAACAAGAACCAAAGCCCCAAGCTCTATCCTAAGCTTCCTCTGAGTTTACTGCTTCAAAATTCAGAAGAAAGGGTGAGAGGAGGAGAAATCGTATTGGAGAGAAAGAGATAACTCAAGTGTTCTGTTTTTTCTTCTTTCCTTCTTTCATTCAGCTTCTTATCTTTTCTATAAATTCCACTAACTTAAAAAAACAGATTAATTGGAATGACCCACTAATCTAGACTATTTGGACCATTAACGAAACTATACATAAAACTTACATTTTTACGAAAATACCATAATTTTATTGAGTAACTTGTAAAATAAGAGTTACTTACAAATAAATAGAATACTAAGAAGGATATGGGATCCCATTGTCTTTAAAAACAAAACATGATTTAAAATAAAAGACATTACATAAATGGTGCGGAAACTACATGTAAAAAGACATAAAACAGAAACTACATCCTCGAATCGAATAACGCTCGGCCCCTTGACTCCATTCACCATCGATACACATCCTCTAAGCGTCACGAATCTTACCGCCTCTAAAGCTTATTTTCCTGCACATAAAACAAAAAGGAATGAGCCTAATGCCCAGCAAGGAAAATCTAACACATAGTCATAAACATAACTTTATAAGAAACATAAAGACTTAACATAATACATATAACATACACTTATTATAATGGCCATTATTACTTGGGGTCCCATAGACTAAACAAGCATATGCCCATGGGATTAGTGGGGTCCTACTAGCCTACAAACATACATGCATACATATCATAACACATTTAACAGCATAAAACATAGATAACATAAGCATATAACATATTGATTCTAGCCTATTTTTCTTACCAAAGTTACCGAGATGTGTGGACTGAGTTGGGACTTTTTGGAACACTCCTAAAACCATAAGAAAGAGTGAGTCTAAAGAAGAAAGAAGATGAAATGAAAGGGATGGAAAGACTAAACCATTTGAGAAACATGCTTACCGAAACTTATGTGCTCAAGAACTTAGATTCCCTAACCCAAAATGAAGATTAAGGTTAGAGATTGAGTAGAAGACTATGAGAAAGAAAATAACATAATACAGAAATGAACTAGAGTTTTGGTTACCACAAAGACTTGAAAGACCAATCTACTCCTCAACCGAAATACTATAGAACCTCACTTCCCAAAGTGTTTGATAAGCTTATGATGTTTAAGCTTATGATTTTCCCAAACCAGGTGTTTACACTCTCACACTCACTTAACACTAGCAACTTCTGAACTTAGAGCAAAAGGTGAATAATGGCTGGGTACTAGGTCCTATTTATAGAGTTTGGGAATGAAAGTATCTTGATTTTACTTGAATAAAAATAATGGATTTTTAGGTGAAAATCATTTGAATAATCGTTCAGCAGAGGCTGAAGACTCGTTCAAAAGATGCTGGACTTTTGAAGAAGTTTGAATGGCTGAAAGGAAAAGAATTCAAAAGAGTTAGAATTCATGCTGGAGGAGGCGATATATCGCCCCCTGTAGGCGATATATCGCCTGGGCCAGTATGCCCGAGGCGACCGTGCATCGTCTCGTGTTTTCCGTATCTACGTGCTGCGATATATCGCCCCCTATAGCTGCGATATATCGGCATACGCTGAATATTTAAACACGAAATTACACATTTTTAGCTAAGTTGGAATGGAGTAAACAGCCTTGACTAAGCCTTCAACGTATTCAAAGCTGCTGACTGACCCTATAACATTCAAACTTTACTCCTTATTAAATTTAATCCTAAAAAATACTTAATCCTTAATCACCATTCATAACATGTGCTTAAAATCCTATTGGTTGATGTCTAAACCTTATAATATAATAAATATAATCCTTAATATCAGTCACATTAATCAAACCTTAGGTTATACTAAATATTCTTAAATTATAGGTTAAACTTAGAAAATCTATAAGTACTACTATGAGTGTCCAAATAATTCCCGGTCTGAACCAAAAATCCACAGTAACAAAGATAATACTAAACATACTATAATAATACTAAACAATTAGCTAAGTAAAGTTCTTGGACTCTACATTAATACTTATCCCTTTTTTAAATACCAAAGGACGATTTTGCCCTCCCAAATATAACTAAGTCTTTAAACACTCTAAGGGCATTTTGGTCATTTGTTCCCAATTCCCGCTAATTCTGCAAGTGCCCCTAATATTTACCACTTAAGCCCCATCATCTAATTAATCACCAATTATTTTCCCCAATATCAAATAGTCTCCAATATATTTCCCAAATTCCCAGAAATACCCCTAGGCTCCCCCTGAGCCGGGTATAAATTCCCACCGTGACTTTTTCGCTAAATCACTCACTAGGATCGCCGCGAGCCACTAGCTGCAAATATATCCACATAATAATGTGGTCTCAACAATTTATCACAAATAATTACATTTATGCCCTCCCGACACACTAATCAAGGCCCTTAAGCCTTATTAGTAATTTTGGGTCGTTACAAGAGTGGTAACTTGGATAGGGATTGCAAGTATCAAAATCCCCATAGAAATGGATCAAAAATCAACACAACTCAAAAGGAGTTGGTTGTAATTTTGAGTGAGGTGAATGACATCCAAGGAAAGGTGCAAGGGTGGTGGTATGAAACTTGTGCCACCATTCATGTAGCCTATGATAGAGAGGTCTTCAAGACCTTTGAGATATCAAATGATGGGCATGAGATCCAAATGGGGAATGAGCAAAGGTCCAAGGTGTTGGGCTAGGGGAATGTTGATCTTTACTTCACATCTCGAAAGAAGGTCCTCTTGACCAATGTGTTGTATGTTCCGGATATGAGTAGGAACCTTGTGACTGGGCATTTTTTGAGAAATTCGGGAATCAATGCGGTGTTTGAGGCCGACAAGCTAATTCTATCCAAATGAAATTACATTGTGGGAAAAGGGTATGTGTGTGATGGGATGATAACATTGTGTACCAAAGACAATGGTCTTGATAATAATGCATGCTCGTCTTCCTTTTATGTGCTTGGTTTTGATTCTATTACTTTGTGGCATAATAGACTTGCTCATATAGGATTTAGTACAATTAAAAGAGTAATCAAATGTGGTTTAATTGTATGCAATGATGTTGAGCATGATAAATGTGAATTATGTGTTCAATCCAAGATGGTAAAGAGACATTTTCCTAGTGTTGAAAGGAAAACAAACTTGTTAGATTTGATACATAGTGATTTTTATGAATTGAATGGAATAATTACTAGAGGAGAACATATGTATTTTATTACCTTTACTGATGATTGTTCTAGATTCACATACATATACTTGCTTAAGAATAAAGATGAGGCCTTTAGCATGTTTAAAATCTATAAAGCCAAAGTTGAAAATCAATTGGAAAAGAAAATAAAAGTAATTAGAAGTGATAGGGGCGATGAATACTTTTCCAATGAGTTTGATGTGTTTTGTGAGATGCATGGTATAATACATGAATGTAAAACCCCTTGTACTCCCGAAAAAATTTATATAGCAGAAAGAAAGAATATGACATACGTTGAAATTATTAATGCTATGCTATTACATGTGAATTTGAGTTTTGCATTATGGGGGAGAAGCCTTGCTTACCGCTTGTCATATTCTAAACTGTATTCCTCTAAAGAAGAATGAAATTTCACCATATGAGATATGGAAAGGAAAGATGCCCAACCTAGGGTATCTTAAAGTGTGGGGGTGCGCCTTGCTTATTATAAGAGCACAGAGCCTAAAAGGACCAAGTTGGGTCCAAGGTCCATCAAATGTGTGTTTGTAGGCTATGCCTCAAATATCAAGTCCTACAGGCTATTAGAATTGGAATCTAATGTGATAATTGAATCAAAAGAAGTGGAGTTCTTTGAGAGTTTGTTGTATAGT
Source organism: Humulus lupulus (assembly GCF_963169125.1). Taxonomy (NCBI): domain Eukaryota; kingdom Viridiplantae; phylum Streptophyta; class Magnoliopsida; order Rosales; family Cannabaceae; genus Humulus; species Humulus lupulus. The sequence continues at coordinate 33,925,093 of NC_084799.1, forward strand.
GACAATAAGCCTCAAGAACTGATCTCATTAGAAGGAACTCAAGAGGAGTTACCTTCAAGGATAGTAGAGCAACCAATATTGCCTAGAAAAAACCAAAGGCTTAAAAAGAGTGGATCACAAAATCAAATCTCTCAAGTGGAGACTCTTTACTAGTAGAGGGAAACCATAAGGGAGTTACTTGGAAGTATCCTATGGTACTTCAGGTTGAGGATGATCCTAAAACTTTCCAAGAAGCAATGTCCTCAAGGGACTCTAACTTTTGAAAAGAGGCAATAAATGATGAGATAGATTCAATTATGTCTAACCACACTTGGGAGATTGTTGATCTACCAAAAGGATCAAAGCCAATTGGTTGCAAGTGGCTATTCAAAAGAAATACAATACTAATGGGACCATTCAAGCCTATAAGGAGAGATTGGTGGCCAAAGGGTTTAGACAAAAGGAGGGCATAGATTATTTTGATACCTATGCATCGGTAGCAAGGACAACCTCTATAAGATTGTTGTTTTCCTTATCATCAATAAACAACCTATATGTTCATCAAATGGATGTCAAAACAACATTTCTAAATGGTAACCTTGATGAGTAGGTGTACATGGGTTTGTTCTAAGGGGAAATGAACATAAGGTGTGTAAGCTTGTTAAATCATTATATTATTTGAAGTAAGCACCAAAACAATGGCATGAGAAGTTCGATGAGGCCATTGTTTCAGATGGGTTTAGACACAATAGTGCGAACAAGTGCCTATACTCTAAGACTTTTGATGCCTATGTCATCTTAGTGTGTCTATATATATTGATGATATGTTGATATTGAGTAGTGACATGAAAGGAATAATAAAAACGAAGAGGTTTCTATCTTCTAACTTCAAGATGAAGGACCTTGGAGAGGTTGATACCATATTAGGTATTAAAGTTAGAAGGAATGTTGAAGGATATGCCTTAGGTCGAGCTCATTATGTTGAGAAAATGCTTGACAAGTTTGGTCATCTCAATACCAAAGAGGCAAACACACCCTTCGATTCAAGTCAAAAGCTTGAAAAGAATGAAGGGAGAACGGTGGCTCAACTAGAGTATGCAAGTGCAATTGGGAGTTTGATGTATGCCACTCATTATACTAGAGCGGACATTGCATTTGCGATTATTAAACTTAGTAGGTTTACTGGAAACCTAAGTATCTTACATTGGAAGGCCATTGAAAGAGTATTTGGATACCTTAAGAGGATAAAAGAGTTACGCCTCCAATATTCTAAGTTTCTTGAGGTACTTGAAGGATATACCGACGCTAGTTGGACATGCGGTGTGAGAGATAATCTCTTCACAACCTATTGGGTGTTCACCCTTGGTGGGGGTGCAATTTCTTTGGGTTCTAAGAAACAAAAATGTATATGTCACTCAACCATGGAGTCCGAGTTTGTAGCTCTAGCGGCAACCGACAAAGAGGTCAAGTTGATAAGAGATCTCATGTTGGTGATACTGAAAACCGCGGTTGATGTATAGACGATTTTGATACATTATGATAATCAAGCCACTTTGATTAGAGCTTACAATAAGATTTATAATGGGAAGTCTAGACATATAAGTCTAAGACATGACTATGTGAGGGAATTGATTGATAAGAGTATCATATCAATTTCATATGTGAAATTATGTGAGAACTTAGCAGATTCGTTTACCAAATCTCTTGGGAGAGATTTGGTTAGTTCCACAAATAAAGGGATAGGACTAAAACTCCTTGATATATAGATTCCCCAATGACAACAACCACACTCAAAACTTGTTTACGTCAAGTGTAGAGTTCATTGGGCAAGAACAAGTCATTCGATAAGCGAATAGATTCAACACTAACAACTTAAAAGTCTCATTAAGGGTGAGTTAATGTTGGTTGCTAGCGACATTCAGTTGAAAAGCCTAGGGCTTTTAATGAAATTCAGTTGAAGAGAAATAAGCATCTCTAAAGGTAGCAAAGATGCTGTAAGAATTTCACCTATGTGAACCTAGAGGTGGGTCATCGCTCAAGAGAGTAGGAGTTTTCTCTCCGGGTGGTTCATGAATGGATCAAGCATAAGGCCATTAATAGTGCTAAGCGCAAATAGTAGGAAATACATAAGTAATCAGATAGAGGTCTGTGAGACATTACCGATTTTTATCACTAGGAATGTTGGGTTCAATCTTTTAAGAATACCTTAGCATTTCGATTTAAGCTTTGTAGTGTTTTCACTAAGATAAAGTTAAAACCCAAAATGTACTTTACTTTATGCCCTAATATCATGGGCTACAGAAGTGAGGATGTATTTAACCAAGTGGGGGAATGTTGAGATTGGTTAAATATAAGGTAAAATTGTTTAGGCATGAAGATGTGCTAAAACAATAACGATTTCACAAAAGTCAAAATATGAATGTTGACTTTTAGTATAGGCATTTATAAATAAAATTTTTGGGTCCAAAATATTTATTTGGAGTGTATAAGAGTACCCAAGAAGTTTCATAGCATTTGGAGGTGTTTTGAGACAAGTCTTGGAGTGTCAAAATAGAGGTGTCGACGATGCGTCGCCCCCTAGGAGGCAATGCATTACCAAAAGCTTGAAACCCTTGGCAGAGACGGACCAGGCGATGCATCACCTGGTCATAGGCGATACCAAGCGATGTGTCGCCTGGGCTGTTATGGAAAGTTCGTACAATTACATAAATAACCTCCAAAACTTAAATTTAAATGCTCGAATCATTAGGATTAATGTCCTAAAAGCATGTAAATAATTTTTATTGATTTAAATAAAAGTACATTTATATTATATTTGAGTATTGTGAATTAATTATACAATAATATCAAGAAAAATCCATATTCATTTATAAGAATGTGATATTGTATTAGTACGAGAGAATTAAGATCATATATAATGAATAATATAGTCAGTAACATATTAAAGTAAATAATCTTTAATGAATGGTTACTAGTACGGTTTACCAAGCATACGAGATTCTAGTGATCTAGATTTGGATTACTGATGTGGATAGACATTTTAGTAAATGTGTTGTATATAATAGAGATTATATATGACAAGAACGATGATAATTAATTATCTTTATAAACTTATCGTTTGACATAAAGATTTAATTCTTATCATAATCAGTCTAAATCTTGAGTATTCATAAACTCCTATTTGTGTTTATTGGATCTTTTGATTCACTCGTTAAATTCTCTTAGTATAATGAGGCTAATGACTTTTGTTTTGGAGATTAAATATCATGAATGGCTGGGAACATGATTTACAATAATGGAATCCATACTTTCCTAACAGATTGAATATTGGTTCCCTTAAGGGTTAATTCTGGAATTGAATAGTTATTGAGCTCAAATCTATAATTTGATTATAGATTAGTTATTCACTAGTGAATTAATGTGACTTAAGGATCAAGAGGTAATTACAAGAGTAAAACGGTAATTTTGACCAACTCTAATTAACGAACCAATAAATGGAGGACATAACTACATTTATTGATTATATCAATGGACTACAAGAGAAAAGTCTTTAAATATAATTCTATAAATACTTAAAGTGCAATTCCATATTTATAGTGGAGTAATCATGGAATTAATAAATAAGATTATTAGATTAAAGAGTTTAATTAATAATTTGGTTTATTGGAGCTTCGTATTATAGGTCCATGGTCCCCAGATCACCTTTGTCCTACATTGTCAAGGGTAATGATGTCATAAGGAAGATTTGTAGATGACTAAATTGCAAATGAATTAATTTTTTGGGGCAAGGAAATAATTATGTGATAATTACAGGTAATAGATTAATTATGAATTAATAAATTAATATTAATCATATTTGGATTAATATAGAGAGAGATTAATAATTATCTTATTATAAGATATTTATTTATTTATTTACAACTGATATTTTAAGATAAATGTAAGTTTGAATTAACTGATATTTATTTTGGAATAAATATATTATCTTAAATATTAATTAAACAGACAAATGAGAATATTAGGAAAAACCCTAATGAGGCTCACGACACACTCACTATACGATGAGTGTGTGTGGCGCCACTTAGGGATAAAAATATCCATGGGAATTGAATTTTGAATTTCAAACTTATTTGTTTATTTAATTATTATTTTTAAATATGATTTAAATTAAATAATTAAATAAGTAGTAACTGACCAGTTTTATTTTAAATAAATTAAAAATGATTTAAATTAGTTAATTATCAAAAGAAGTTTTAAGTTGTTTTTGACTATTAGGCTCTCTCAAGAAAAGAAACGATAGAATTTCCTAAACCTGAAATTATAGAAATTTCTATAGCCTCTCTCTTCTCAAACCTCTCTAGATCTCATGTGTTGAGTACATATAGAGAGTTCTAAATCAACCTTTTGAATCATACATGCCCACATCTGTCCTTGTGTGTTTGAGGATTGGTTTGGAAGATCAAGGTGTGAGCTTTCAGAATAAGGATAGGAAGATCGTTGATTTATACAAAAAGATTCGTGAACTCTTGATAGGATACAAGATGTAATATCTAATCTATTTGTGTTTGATTTAATATATATATATATGATCCTGACTGGTATTAATTTTTTTTTAAAAGATCCATTCCGTTGTGTATCCTGATTTATCATATTTAATAACAACACTAATCTCATTGGTTGAACCTAATGAGGGTCCTATACTATTTAAGAGGTTTATATGAGTTAATTGGTGAATTGATCACTCACCTCCCACTCTCTCTAAAAATAAGAACTCTCTCTCTAGCTCCAAGATAACTAGTTTTCTCCAAGATCTTCATCAAGAAATCTTGGCTTGTATGAAGGATCAAGACTTGTGTATCCCAATCTCATTCCATTGTTGTTGCTTCAAGCATTTCCATAGAGAAAGCTAGGAATAGAGATTTTTGGACAACAAATCTTCATTTGTGTCAAGCTTTGAAACTTCTGTGTTTCACATTAAATTATAGCTTGTGATTTTATGTTCCTAGGGTTTGTTCTTCAAGGAAGGTCCTCTCTAAACTCTTACCTTATTGTGTTTATGTAATTTGTGTTTAACTATTCTCAAAGATTGATTTACTTATATCTTTTGTCTTGAGTTGGGCCACTGTTGCATCCCTAATTTTTCTCATTTGTTTGTTTAATTAATTTTAAGAAAAAATATTTTTTCCTAAAATAAATATCAGTTAATTCAAAATTAACTTTATGTAATGCCTGACTAATTCTTGACATCGGACCATTAAAAACTACTAAACATAGCTACTATTTTGGAATACATACATACATAAAATATTAGAACTTTATTAAAAATCCAAAATACGGTACGAAATACAAAATAAGGTATGGGTACCGATTGTTTAGTACATAAAACATAAAAACATAAACTTTAATCAATCATTTAAATACTAAGTGCGGAAATAAATTAAAAGACTTTAAACAACGTCATCCTCGATCTTTCCGCAGTCCATTCAATCCATCCATCCCCAATACACATGCCAAGCTGCCACGAATCTGTCCCGCCTTCCAAGTTCATTTTCATGCACCATCTAAAATAAAAGGAAAGAGCCTAATGCCCAACAAGGAAAATCTACTACAAACTTATATCATAAATCATAAGACTATCATAAAACATATACTATAAAATATATGATGTAAAAATGTATATCATATAGGACTACAATATTAATAGCCATTAACTCATTACCGTGGTATGTGATAAAAACCATCTAGGTCCCCAGTCTACTAATCAAGGTAGGTTAGATCACAAAATAGTATATGATAACCCATCTAGATCCTCTGTCTACTAATCGAGGTAGGGTAAATCATAACTCTACTCCACAATAATGATAAAAACCTTGGGGTTTGCTATCTAAGCAACTATAAGCCCCAAGTGACTATAAAACATATCTATACATATAACATGTCATATCACATAAACATATCATAACACATATATCTAACCTATTTTCCTTACCAAAACTAGGATATTGGAGACAAGAACGGGATTGGAACACTCCTAAAACCAACAGTAAGAACCATGAGTTTCTAAAAAAAAGAGATGAAAAAGAGAACTAAACCATTAAGATAGAAACTTACCAAAAAACCTTAAGTTTCAAGGAACTTAAACACCTAACCAAAAGCCATAATAATGAGTTTGGATCTGAAAGAAAATGGAAGGAAATAAAAGAACTATGATGGATTAAACTTGAGGATAAGAATACCTTGAATGGACTATGACTTTGATCTACCCCTCGATACCGAAATAACACTCTATCTTACTTCCCAAGTGTTTAGAAAAGCATAGATTGGAAAAGCTTTTATCCCAAAACCTAAGTGTTTTCTCTCTAGAGTAATCTTAGCAGCTTGGTGCCTCTGAAGAATGCTTGAATGATGAGTGAAATGGCTGAGTACTAGGTCCTATTTATAGAGTTCAAGTAGTGAAGATAACCCCTTTTAAAATGAATAATAATTGAAAAGATTTGAATTTTTGTTTCAACAGATGCCCAGAACTCGGTCAAAAACGTTCAAGAACAAGTCTAAGTGGTTGGGGCTATTTCTGATTTAAATCAACAAAGATTCAAAAATGGCTCCAAGAGCCGATATATCGCCTACCCTAAGCGATATATCGCCCCTACCTATGCCCGAGCTTTCGTGCTTTCGTTAGTGCGAAGTCGACGCGTTATCCGTATCTCTTGTAGGCAACATATCGAACCCTATAGCTGCGATATATCGGCACACACTGATATTTTAAACACGTTTTTGCACATTTTCAACACATTTATAGTTTGTTTAAACAAATTTGACTGAGTAAAACGTGATCCTAACAGCTGCTAAAAGGTTCTAGAGCTTCTAGATTTATCCTTTATTAAATTATTCAAACATACTACTACTACTACTAAGTAAAATTATGAGACACTACACTTTATCTTAAAAACTATCAATTTGAATAATTATTTTATACTATGATAATAATTAACTCTCTTTAATATTAATTCAAACACTGATTAATATTTATTTTAACTAATATAAATTTTTTCAAATAAAAACTAATTAGTTAAATAATTAATTAATTGCACATAATTATCACTTTGCCCTGAAAAATAAATTCCTTTGCAATTTACTCATTTTCTCCACTAATCTTGCTTGTGACATCCTTACCCTTGACAGTGTAGGACAGAGGCGACCTGGGGACCATTGACCTATAATACGAAGCACCAATAATTTTGATTATTAATTAAAATTTTTAATTCAATAATCTTATTTATTAATTCCATTATTACTCCACTATAAATATGGAATTGCACTCTAAGTAATTATAGAATTATATTTACAATTTTTTTTCTTGTAGTCCATTGATGTAATCAATAAATTTCTGTTCTCCATTTATTGGTTCGCTAATTAGAGTTGATCAAGAATTACCATTTTACCCATTCTACTTACCTCTTGTTCATTAAGTACCATTAATTCACCAATGAATAATTAATCTATAATCATATTATAGCTTTGAGCTAAATAATATTCAGTCTCAGAATTAACCCTTAAGGGAACCAATATTTGATCCATTAGGAAACACATGAATTCTATTATTGTAAAATCTTGTTCCCAGCCATTCATTATATTGAATCTCAAAAAAAAAAGTCACTAGCCTAATTATATCAATAGACCTTAACGAATTAATCAAAAGTTCCAATAAACCTAAACAAGAGTTCATGATAACTCATGATTTAGACTGATCTACAAATGATCATCTATTAAGATATGAATTAAATCTTTATGAAAAATGATAAGTTTATAAAGACAATTAATTCACATCGATCCTCTCATATATAATCACTATTATATCCTCTCTTTCTAAGCCCGAACTCAACCAAAACCAAATCAAATCCTTTCAAACACCACACCCTAATCTCAGCAACAAAACCTAGGTTTTAACACATTCAAAACACTATCAAAAACCCAATTCACAACCTTAAACTTTCAAGCTTAATAACAGCCAAAATCCATAGAGAAAACTAACAAAAACAGAGTTTATAAACCCCGTACCTCAGCTGTGAATAGAAACCTCTTAGCTGCAGCAATTAAACCTCAAACCCCAAGCTTTAGAACTCCAAGCTTGAATCCTTAACCTTAGCCTCAAAGTTTCTTTAGTTCTCTTCAAAAGTTCAAACTAGCAAGAAGGAAGAAGGGTGATTGAAAGAGAGAAGAGAGCTGAGAGTTCCGCTAGGTTCTGAATAAACCCACCCCTTAGGCTAGGAAATGACCACCATACCCCTAAGGCCACATCTCTCACTCAAAACCCCTTAAGGGCAGCTTGGTCTTTTACCCTTTATGAACGATTCACAATTCCCATCACTCCCAATATACTCAAATAATTACCAAACATTTTCCCATTACCCTCTCAATCCTGATAATGTACTAAGTACCAAATTACCCCTAGGCTCACCCCGAGCCCAATATTCGACCCCGTTATGACTAAACTGCTAACTTGCCTCCTAGGATCACCCGTGCCGAGTAACTCAAATATATCCACATAATAATGTGGTCTCACACATATGCACTCAAATATACAAATATGCCCTCAACAAGCCAAAATTACGAAAATGCCCTTCTAATAAGAAACGTGCCAACATGCATGCAAATACTGCCATATAATAATATAACTCACATAATCACGCATATAATTCCTCGTAACTCAATACCTGAGTCACGCCTAACACATATTTCTGAAGGGTCGATAGTGCCGGTGGTAAGGCCAACCTATAGGCCACCTGACCAATCCTCTCCAGGATCTCAAATGGTCCTACAAATCAAGGGATCATCTTGCCCTTCTTCCTAAATCTCCTCACCCCTTTCCATAGTGAGATTCTAAGGAAGACATAGTCTCCCACTTGGAACTCCACGTTTCTATGTTTGGGATAAGCATAACTTTTCTGCCTGCTTTGAGAAGCGAGCAACCGAGCTCTTATCTTCTCAATAGCCGCATTGGTCCTCTGAACTGCCTCAGGACCCAAGTATATCCTTTCTCCTATCTCATCCCAATGAATGGGAGATATACATTTCCTACAATACAACATCTCCTAAGGAGCAACCCCAATGGTCAACTGTTGACGGTGAGAACTCGTCAACTAAGTTAAGTTAGAAAAATTGCAGCGTAGAGATTATCAAAAGGAAAGCTTTAGAAATCTAAGTAGAAACTCCAATAACAATTGCAGAAGAAAAATGGTGAAATCAGTTTGTATTGATTATGGTGCAATGCTACAGTAATTTTTCCAACCCCTTTCCAAGTGGAAGTGGTGTTTCTTTTATAGTGGGCTCTAGTGGCCCCTGATACAATGTGGTACAGGGGACCAGGCAGTACGCAGGTACACTGTCAGGAGAGTGGTTTCAGAGGTTGTGGTGTTGGTACCAGTACATGGCCAGGTACCATGAGGATGTCTCCACTACGCGACCGTACGAATGTCAGAGGAGTGGTGTAGGTGGTAGTGGTGTCGACTCTGACATCTCGCCTTAGACACATATGCCATGCCCCCCCTCTCCTGGCGCCCCCACTACTTGTCTGGCAGGGGTACCACATTCGTACGCTGACTCCCGTAAGTTTGCAGGTACATTCCAAAAGATATGCATGAGAGTTAAACTTTGCTGGCTAGGCTAAGGGGGCTAGACGTGAGAGGTCCTGCGGGGTGCCCAGGTACGTAGCCAAAGCGAGGCCATCCCCCGCGAGACCCCCTAAGGACACCCCCGGCACACGCGGGGGCCGCTGTTGGTGCGGCATGGCGCGCGCGGAGGAGCAAGGCGGGGGTTTTGTGTGGCACGGCTCAGTGCGCAGGGTCTCGCGAGGCTGGGCCTCGCGTGACCCCTCAGATCCCTCGGTGCATCTTTATTAAGGCCTCCTGTGAGACATGGGTTGTGGGAAAAATATTGGGTTGCTTGGATTGCCTGAGGCTAATGAGGGTAGACCTCCATATTTTCCCTTGGTGGAATTTGAGCATCCACACTTGCCCCCCAGTCTAGGAGAGGACCTTTAGGTGCTTTGGTAGACTCCTCTTTTTAATTCTTATAAATAGGCCCCCATGCCAGGTCTATTAGTTACACTCAATCTTCCTAGCCTAGTGGTATTTAGTCTTTTGCTCCTTTCAAGAGGTAAGGGGTTCAATCCCCCACAACCTCAACTTTTTTATAGTTTCCCTTTTTTTTTATTATTTTTTTTATATATATTTGGGCTAATTTTTGGTATGTTTATGTCCCTTCATATATTTGAATGCTAACACATCTTTTCTATTTATTTTTGCAGACGAGTACTTTCGACCACTTGCCTCTATCTGACCGTGACATCGCTTTTGGCCCTCGACCTCCTTTTGACCACGACAGAGCTCCATTTTACCTGCTTGAGGTATATTTTCTTTTTCCCTCATGTTCATTGGGTCCAAATTAGCATTACTCGGGATGGGGTACTTTGGCCTGAGCTTGCCGTGAGTTAGCCCAGTTGCATGCCCCCTTGTTTATACCCTGTAGAGGATCATTTAAGGCGTTTGCATCTAGAGGTTTTAAGCCCATTCCTTTGTGTTTTGTAGCAATCCTCTCATTTATACGTGAACCCCTTTTTACTTTCGGGACGAGGTCTCATGGCCAGTGACGATCCGTTCGGCATACCTCCGGGGGTGGAGTTTGTTGACTTGTCTTCAGACTCAGAGTCCCTTGAGGAAAACCCTTACCAAGACTATGACTCCTTAAGGCAGGCCCGTATCCGTCATCTTGAGCACATGGCTGAACTTAGGCGTAAAATTTGGGTGGTGGAGAGTGAAATTGACTCGGCGTTGAGAGGAGACAGAGCACCTTTCCCCCCTGACCTTAGTGACCATGTAGCGAGCCTTAGGGTGACCCTTTTAGATTTGCAGGGGGAGTTGAAGTTTATGGAGGGACACTTTCTGCCTGAGCCCTCCAGCCTATCCTCGCCTGATGACTGTCATGGGGCCGCTTCTGCTTCTCCTCAGCCCTTGGTTTCGATCTTCCCTAGCTTAGCGCTTCCGCAGCCAGTGCCCCGGTGGAAGACTCTTGCTAGGAAGAGAAAATGGAGGGTCAAGTGTTCTGTCTCTTCCTCACCTTTTTCTTTTGGTTTTGCAGATATGTCGAGGGCACGACGACAGGTATCTACCAATGAACTGGACGATGCTCCTTTAATGGCATCCCAACTGGTGTCACATGTGTCAGAAAATAAACTGAGGGAAATTGTGAAGCACTACCGCGTTCCTCCGGAGTACGCTTTATACACTCCTTTGGAGACATGCCGGGCTGACTGCCCTAGTACCGGCTTCGTGGCCCTTAGTGAGCACATCCTGAAGGCGGGTGGTACCATCCCGTTACACCCGTTCTTTGTTGCAGTTCTCAATTACTTTGACCTTGCTCCACTTCAGCTGGCACCCAATAGTTGGCTGACCTTGAGCTGCCTTTTTATTGCGTTTGCAGAACTGGTGGAACGTGCTCCTATGGCACTAGAGGTGCATTTCCTCTACAACCTTATGCCCTCTCCCAAGTCAAAGGGCTTCTATTACTTACAAAAATCCAATCTCGAGGTCTCTTTAATAGAGGGCTTAGTGTCCAACCCGGGGTCCTGGAAGCAGGACTTTTTCTTCGTGCAAGGCCCCCTCTCTGTTCGCGAGCACTTCCGTGCCACTCCCAGTAAGTACCCTAAGCCACATTTTCTCTCTTCTTCTTTTTTGCAACTTATTGTTTCATGACTTATGTTTGTGTCGACCATGGTGTGGATTATGCAGAGCCATTCGCTGAACCCGCAGTTGTTGGGTCGGAAGCGAAAGCTGTGAAGAAGTTCATCAACGCTGACCCCACTATTAAAAAGGCTACGTACCTATTCACCATGGAAAATCTGAACCTCCACAATCTGTCCCCAGTCCTAGATCCCAGGTTGCTGTGGACCATCCCTGGGTCCAAGAAGATGAAGGCGGTATCGGCCGAGCCTTGCCCAGATGAAGGTGGGGCTGAGGATGTGCCGAAGGAAGCCTCCCTTTAATGCGAGGGACCTCACTAGCTATCCTCGTCTCCTGGGGGATGCCTTCCTTTTGTCTCTTTTGACCCGAACATAGCCTCCCACTCCCAAGACCAGCATGCCATTCCGGAGCATTTTTTTTCCCCCGACCCCGAGGACTATGACGCTTTCCCCAGGCTCCCCTTGACCCTGGTCCATCGGGAGCTTACTTTGCCGATCTTCCTGCAGCCCCTTCTGATCTACCTGGGCCTCACTTTTCTAATTTTTCTGCGCCCCCTCCCGTTTCGGCGAGCAGGTTGTTTGTCCTCACCCAGCCAGGTGCCCCTGGCCTAGATGGGGCGCCCTGGGTGAATTGTATGGTGACCTCTTACGGGCGCTGGTACGTCCAAATCACCTCAGACCTCCCCGAATCTGACTGGAACGGTCTTGGGAGTTTTGCTCTGTCGGACCTTGGGGAAACTCTAAGGCGCACCACTGCTTGGGTGAGTTCATGCATCTTGTGTCAGCCCTATTATATATAGATGTACATACATATTTTTTTATGTTAATTATTATTGCTGTTGTTAACTTTCTTGTGTAGGCCTATACTGTGGCTCAGCGGTTTGCCGACTTGGCTAACAATCTCTCCACGTCGAGTACTGAGAGGGACCGTCTCACGGCCCAGGTCTAGGAGCTCGAGAGAGAGCTTGAGGAAATCCAGACTAAGCTAAAAAGGGTTCGGACCAAACTTTCTGTCTCGTCAAAAAGGAAGCAGAAGGCGATTTCCAAAGCCACGATGTTGCAGGACAAAGTTACCAGCCTAGAGGGCGAACTCCAGGGGACCAAGGCTATTGTGGCTGCGTCGCAGGATAGAGTCACTTCTTTAGAGGCCGAACTCGAGGCTGCTATGGTCGATGTAGCCGCGTCGCAGGAGAGAATCGCTTCCTTAGAGGCGGATAGGATAGCTATTGAGTACAGGTCCATAGACCGCGCCCTTTACGGTGTGTGGAGGCAGGATCCCAACATTTATTTTTCTTCTTTTAGCGAGCACGCCGTTGCTCGAGTGGCCGTGTGGAGCGCTCGTGGCAAGAGGCCCTGAGGTCATCATATCATCATTTCTGTCAGCTATCCCGCTGTGGGCGTATGCTCATCTTGAGCCTTTGTAATATTATTTTTTTTTTTTTATTTTGTAAATCTTTCCATGTTACCAAGACTCCTTTTTCAATATATATATATACATCTGTGGTTATTTATCTCTTATTCCTCTGTGTTTGAGGTCTTTTTGAGCCTGTATGATGGGGTTTGGTAGGTTCCCCTCTTTAATTTACCAGGCTAGAGGTCCTTTGGAGCCCATGTGAAAGGGTTCAATGGGACCTTTTTTGGTGCCTCTTGATTACTTCTATAAGGATATTTTGACCCCTTGGGTTCTAGCTATCCTTTTATATATTCTTGTGCGCGCTTATTATTTTTTTGCGAGAAGCGTCCTTCTCGTCATTATTCATAGTACCATTTTTGCAAGGGCCTCTTTTAGGACCCTTTTTGGCTAGACGGCTTGGTGGCCGCTCCAGGCTTATTAGACCTTTTGGCTTTCTTGATGTTCATAAGGGTATCTATTCCTTGTGAACTTCAAGAGATGCCTTGCAAGGTCTCCTCCCTGTCAGTTAGGGTTCACCACGAATTGCATTCCTCTTTTAAAGAATTTTGCTTAAGGCTCTGATGCAAGGGGTCCTTTTTAGAGTTCCCTGTTAGAGGGTTCTTTTTAGGATCCCCTGATAGAGGGTCCCTTTTAGGATCCTCCTGATAGAGGGTCCTTTTTAGGATCCTGGTGCAAGGGGTCCTTTTTAGGATCCTCCTGTTTGTTGTATGCTTTATCTTCACGGGCCACTATTGCCCCCCCCAAGTGTTTGGTGAAGTTTATTTCGGCAGGCACTTTGATTGATGCCCACATAAAGTAGAAAAAATAGCGTGAGAAGATGTGACCAGTTTCATTCATAGAATTCAGGTTACAACGATACATATAAAACTTACATAAAATAGGAACTTACACCTACTTGGGAGGTTATCTAAGTAACCTCTTTGATTTTTTTCTACCAAGCTAAGATAACATGCAACACGCTGAAAACCGATACTGCTTGCATTGGGTGTGACGCCTCACTGGTAGTACTTCCTAAGGTGCTCTGCATTCCATGCTCGAGGTATGACGGTGTCATCCATGCGCGCCGGCTTATAAGTGTTTGGGGGTATGCACTGAGCAACTTGGTAGGGCCTTTCCCAATTCGCCCTTAGCACCCCCGCCCCTGGGTCTCGCATGTTGGGGAGTACCTTTCTTAGCACCAGGTCGCCAACTCTGAAAGTTCTCTCTCGCACCCTCGAGTTGTAATACCTTGCTGCGTGCTGCTGGTATACCGCCATTCTCATTTGTGCCTTTTCCATTTTTTCTTCTAGCATGTCCAAGCTCTCAGCCAGAGCTACGCGGTTGGCATCGTCCCCGTACGCCTGTATTCTGAAGGAATTAGCCTACATCTCAACTGGGAGGACGACCTCGCATCCATATGCTAAGGAGAATGGGGACTCTCCAGTGGTCGTGCGCGGAGTGGATCTGTAGGCCCATATCACATTTGGCAGCTCCTCCACCCAGGCTCCCTTTGTCTTCTCTAGCTTGGTTCCTTTTTAAGAACTCTGTTAATGGCCTCCACTTGCCCATTGGCCTGTGGGTGTACTACTGCTGAGAAACTTCTCCTTATCCCTCTTCCCCTACAATATTCCTCGAAGGCTCCCCCCTCAAACTGGGTGCCGTTGTCGGAGATAATTTTGTAGGGCACTCCATATCTACAGACAATGAATTTGTTGACGAAATAGGTGATATGCTTGGCCGTTATCTTCACGAGGGGTTCCGCTTCAACCCAATTGGTGAAATAGTCCACAACTACCACCGCGTACTTCGCTCCTCCCCTACCTATAGGAAGGGCGCCGATCAAGTCTATCCCCCAGATAGCGAAGGGCCAGGGGGTGGTCATGCTAGTTAACTCACTTGGGGGCTTCCGAGTGTAGTTTGCGTGCCTCTGGCATTTGTCGCATTTCCTGGCAAAGTCATTTGCGTCTTTCTCCATGGAGGGCCAGTAGTACCCTTGTCTCATGGCCTTCCTGGCCGTGGAGGGTCCGCTCTCATGGTTTCCACACTCATCCTCATGTATCTCATGCAGTACTTTCAGCGCCTCCTCCTCCTCTACACATCGCAGACGTGGCATCGAGAACCCTCTCTTGTATAGAACCCCATCTACCAAGGTGTACCTAGCAGCCTTATACACCAACCTTCGGGCCTCTTTCTTGTCCACAGGCAAGGTTCCTTCCTCCAGGTATCTCTTAATCGGTTCAGCCCACAACTCCTTTGGGACACTAACCATGTGTATGTCCGCACTTACGATGCTGGGTCTAGGTAAGTATTCCACAGGTATCGACTCCAGGATATCCCCATCCTTAGTGGAAGCCAGTTTTGTGAGGGCATCAACATGGGAATTCCTCTCTCTTGGGATCTGCTCGATGCTGTATTCCACCAATCGTCCTAGATAACCCTTCACCCTTTCCAAGTATGCAGCCATCTTGGGACCTCTCGCCTGATATTCACCTTTCACATGGTACACCACCAATTGCAAGTCGCTAAAAATACAAAGGCATGTCACCTTTAGCTCCTGGGCTAATCGCAAGCCTGCCAGGAGCGCTTCGTACTCCGCCTCGTTGTTGGAGGCCTCAAACCCAAACCGAATTGCACAGTACATCTTATGTCCTTCGGGTCCTGTCATCATGATTCCTGCTCCAGACCCTCCTTCATTGGACCCCCCATCTACATGCAGGCTCCATTCCTCTAGACCCCTTTGCTCTTCCTCTATGACTGACCGCCCCCCTTCTTCACTTCTTCCTTCATTCGGCCGACTAGTGAACTCCGCTATGAAGTCTGCCAGCACTTGTCCATTGATGGAAGCTCTCGGGGTATAAACGATATCAAATTGGCTCAACTCGATCGAACATTTCATCAGCCTTCCTGAGGTCTCAGGTTTATGCAAGACCTGTTTCAAAGGACTATAAGTGAGAATTCGATTGCATGAGCATGGAAGTAGGGTCTCAGCTTCCTCGAAGCCACAACTAATGCGTATGCCAACTTTTCAATTTCTGGGTACCAATTCTCCACATCCACCAATCGCTTGCTGATATAGTACACGGGTTGTTGATGTTTCTTCTCCCCTCTAACCAAGGCCGCGCTTATGGCATGTTCAGACACTGCCAAGTATAAGTATAGCTTTTCACCTTTTTCAGGTTTTGCCAACAGGGGTGGCTTCCCCAAGTGCTCCTTCAGCTTAATAAATGCCTCTTTACATTCCTCATCCTAAGCGAACTTTTTGCTCCCTTTTAGGATGTTAAAGAAGGGGAGGCACTTGTCAGTTGACCTCGAAATAAATCTATTAAGGGCCGCTACCCTTCCCGTTAGGCATTGCACTTCCTTCTTGTTCTTGGGTGGGCTCATTTCTATCAGGGCCTTTATCTTATCAGGGTTAGCCTCGATGCCTCTGGAGTTGACCATGAAGCCCAGGAATTTCCCCGAGGATACACCGAAAGTGCACTTGATGGCATTCTTGGTTTTCACCAGTATATCGTCAACATATACCTCCATGTTTCTCCCTATCTGGTTGGCGAACATCTTATTGACCAGCCTTTGATAGGTGGCACCCGCGTTCTTCAACCCGAAGGGCATCACCTTATAGCAGTAAAGTCCTTTATCCGTTATAAATGACGTATGCTCTTCATCAGTTGGGTTCATAGGAATCTGATTGTATCTAGAGTAGGCATCCATGAAGCTAAGTAATTCATGCCCTACTATCGCATCCACCAACCGATCTATTCTCGGGAGCGGGAAGCTGTCCTTAGGACAAGCTTTATTCAGGTTTGAGAAGTCGACGCAAGTCCTCCATTTTCCATTCGATTTTGGGACTAGTACTGGATTCGACACCCATATGGGGTAAAATGACTCGCGAATAAACCCATTGGTCTTCAGCTTGTCGACCTCTTCCTTTAAGGCTGCGTACCTCTCCGGGTCCAGCGCCCACCTCTTCTGCCTAACGGCCTCGCTTCAGGGGAGATATTCAAATGGTGGCACATAACACTGGGATCTATACCCACCATATCTTCGTGACTCCACGCGAATACATCCAGATTATCCTTCAAAAACCTTATCAACTCCTCCTTCACGTCGCTCTACAGCCTTTTTCCTACCTTCAGTTTTCTCAATGGTTCCTCCACTACAATAACCTCCTCTACTTCCTCCACAGGTTCTGCTCCTGACTCCTCCACCGTTTGGGGGTCTAACTGCTGTGGGCTCCCTGCGGGCACACGTAGCGCCTCATGTATCACCATGGCCATTGGTTCCTGTGGTTTCACAGACGCGCGGAGGGAGGTGTTGTAACACTCCCTCGCTTCTCTCTGTTCTCCTTTCATACTAGCTACTCCTCCTGGAGTGGGGAACTTGGCGACCAAATGATATATAGAAGTTATGGCTTTCAATTCTCTTAGGGATGGTCTCCCCGATACCACATTGAAAGCTGAATCACAATCTACCACGACAAAGTTAGCCATGACTGTAGTCTATCGGGGTTGCTCCCCCATGGTGAGTGCCAACTCAATCATCCCTAGGAGTCGCATCGAGTCCCCCGTGAATCCATATAGGGAAGATTGGCAGGGCTTCAGGTGACGAATGCCCAGTCCCATCTTTTCCAAGGCAGGGCGATACAGGATATCCAATGAGCTCCCATTGTCCACCAGGACCCGATGCACACGCATATTGGCCAACTGAACTGTCAACACCATTGGGTCGTTATGGGGAAAATGCACCCCCCGTGCATCCTCCTCTGTGAATGTGATCGAGTCATTTTCTCCCTTGAAGATTTTCGGGGGTCGTTGCTCCAAACTCATGACATAGGGTGGCGGACTTCGCCTGGCTTCCCTAGCATACCTGTCTCGTCCCTTCCGAGAATCTCCCCCAAAACTTGGACCTCCGAAAATGGTTCGGACTTCCCCATGTATCTCTGGGGCTCGTCCTTGCACCTGGGGTGTCCGAGGCTCATCCTCCGGCTTCGGCCTTTCTCTCCTGACATATCGGCCTAGGTGCCCCCTGCGGATGAGCTCCTTAATTTCTTCCTTTAAATGGATGCACTCTGCTGTGGTGTGACCGATATCCTTGTGGTACTGGTAGTATCTACTGGGATCCTTTTTGGACTGATCCTTTCTCATCGGTGGGGGCTTTTTGAAGGGAACTCGAACTTCGTTGGTGAGGTAGATATGCTCCCTAGTATCTGTAAGGTTCGTATAGAAAGTGTAAGCAGTCTCCCTATGACCACTCCCTCGTTTGGTCTTTCTTTGTTGATCATCCCTTGACCCTTCATATGCCCTTTTCTTCTTCGCTCCATTCGACCCTTCATTAGCTGGGGGCTTTACGTTGGACTCCTCCTTTCCTGCCTTTAAGTTTTCATGGCCATCCTCCACACGAATGTACTTCTGTGCCCTCTCGTAGAAGTCATCTAGGTCGGTGACTTCCCTCTTCAGCATATTATCCCACAATTTGCTTCCTGGGCGCACTCCGGCTGTAATGGCCATTTTTAACTCCCAGCGGGTCAGGCTCCCCACTTTAGCGGCCTCCATGTTGAACCTGTGAATGTAGCTCTTCAGACTCTCCTTTTCTCCTTGTTTCACATTGGCAAGGCTGGTGCCTGGCATCGTGTAGTCCCGTACGGCGTGGTGCTGTTGGAGGAATTCATCAGAAAACTGTTGCCAGGACCTGATGGACCCTGGCCTAAGTATTTTGAACCATTTGTATGCGGATCCTTTCAATGTGACAGCAAAGCAATGGCATCTGGCTCCGCTACTAATTCCCCTCAGTTTCATCAAATTGTTAAATGCGTCCAGATGGTACTTCAGATCTGTGTTTCCTTTATAGGGGGTCATATGGGGCTCCTTAAAATTGGCAGGGAGCCGGATGGCTTGGATCTCCCTCACAAAGGGGGACTCGTGGTCGAACTCTTCCTCAAAAGCTTGACCTCCAGAGGCGGTGACGATCTTGCTTCGCAGGCTCCTCATTTCTGTGTCCAGGTCCTGCCTCCTCTTGCTTAGGGAGTCCCTTAAAGCGGACGGGTTAAGATCCCCCTTTCCTTTTCCCTCTCGAGGCACCATAGGGGGAATGGTCCTTTTACCCGCCCTCTTCTTGTTGAGCTCCTTCCGTAAATCTGAGGGTGCTCTCTTTGAGGTGACCTCATCATCGTTGTGAGGGGCAGCATTGGTCTTCGGCTCTGGTTTTTGGGCCTGCTTCGGTGGTTCAGGATGTTCTCGTTGCTTCATTCGGGGGGTGTTACTAGTGGAGTGTCGAGTCCTCCCATCGTCTACCGGAATAGTGGTCTCTGCCCCTTCCTGACCTTTCTCTTTTCTCTTGGGTAGGGTCACGCTTGAATTACCTTGCAACATGCCATTCAACACCTCTTGCATATTCTCCAGGGTGGTCTCCAACCTTTGGTTCTTACGGTGCAGCTCACGTATTTCATCTTCATATAACCGAGATTTAGAACTTGAGCTCACGGAATGGACCCAGGGATGTTTATCATGTCTATGCGTCGAGGGGCCCGGGTCCTGTCGGCCGGAGTTCGGTACTTGTGGTTGTTTAGGAAGCGGGAACTCATTGGCATTCCCGGGTGGTGCGGTGGTTGTCCTTGGAGGATTCTCACCGGGCGGGATGGCCGGTGATGAGACCTCCCTATCACCCTCGTGAACCTCAGGGTCCCTTGGGGGCTCCATATCTCTGGGTGGAGGAGGATCCTTCATGGAGGCCTTCAGCTGAACTCCGTTAAGGTGGACTTCCACCTCTCATGGCTCCTTGAGTTGCTTTGAACGTCTCGACATTTCTTCTTGCTGGGAGTAATGGTAGAACAGTAGCTTGGTACTTAGTTTCCCACAGACGGTGCCAAATTGTTGGCGGTGAGAACTCGTCAACTAAGTTAAGTTAGAAAAATTGCAACGTAGAGATTATCAAAAGGAATGCTTTAGAAATCTAAGTAGAAACTCCAATAACAATTGCAGAAGAAAAATGGTGAAATCAGTTTGTATTGATTATGGTGCAATGCTACAGTAATTTTTCCAACCCCTTTCCAAGTGGAAGTGGTGTTTCTTTTATAGTGGGCTCTAGTGGCCCCTGATACAATGTGGTCCAGGGGACCAGGCAGTACGCAGGTACACTGTCAGGAGAGTGGTTTCAGAGGTAGTGGTGTTGGTACCAGTACATGGCCAGGTACCATGAGGATGTCTCCACTACGCGACCGTACGAATGTTAGAGGAGTGGTGCAGGTGGTAGTGGTGTCGACTCTGACATCTCGCCTCAGACACATATGCCGCGGCCCCCTCTCCTGGCGCCCCCACTACTTGTTTGGCAGGGGTACCACATTCGTACGCTGACTCCCTTAAGTTTGCAGGTACATTCCAAAAGATATGCATGAGAGTTAAACTTTGTTGGCTGGGCTAAGGGGGCTAGACGTGAGAGGTCCTGCTGGGTGCCCAGGTACATAGCCAAAGCGAGCCCATCCCCCGCGAGACCCCCTAAGGACACCCCCGGCACGTGCGGGGGCTGCTGTTAGTGCGGTATGGCACACGCGGAGGAGGCGAGGCTGGGCCTCACGTGGGCGCGCGCGGAGGAGCGAGGCTGAGCCTCGCATGGGCGCGCGCGGAGGAGCGAGGCTGAGCCTCGCATGGGCGCGCGCGGAGGAGTGAGGTGGGGCCTCGCGTGGGTGCGTACAGAGGAGCAAGACGGGGCCTCGCATGGGTGCGCGCGGAGGAGCGAGGCAAGGTCTCGTGTGGGTGCGCTGAGGAGTGAGGTGGGGGCCTAGCGTGGGCGCGCGCGGAGGAGCGAGGCAAGGGCCTCGTGTGGGCGTGCGCGGAGGAGCGAGGCGAGGGCCTTGCGTGGGCACACGCAGAGGAGCGAGGTGGCGGTTTCGCGTGGCACGGCTCAGCGCGCAAGGCCGAGCGAGGCTGGGCCTCGCGTGACCCCTCGGATCCCTCAGTGCATCTTTATTAAGGCCTCCTATGAGACATGGGTTGTGGGAAAATATTGGGTTGCTTGGATTGCCTGAGGCTAATGAGGGTAGACCTCCATATTTTCCTTTGGTGGAATTTGAGCATCCACATCAACTGATAGATGTTATTGTAGGAAAACTCTATCAAAGGAAGATACTTACTCCAAGACCCATCAAAGTCCAGCACACATGCTTGCAACATGTCCTATAATATCTGAATCGTCCTCTCAGATTTTCCATCTGTTCGAGGATGATAAGCAGTTTTGAACTTCAAATGTGTACCCATGACCCTCTGCAAGCTTCCCAAAAACTTGGAAGTGAATATGGGGTCCCGATCTGACACGATCGACCTCGGATCCCCATGAAGGTGCACCATCTCTCTCACATAGAGATATGCATACTGGTAAACTATATAAGTTGCCCTCACTGGTAAGAATTGAGCTGACTTGGTGTATCGATCCGTAATAACCCACATCGAATCATGTTGACCCACAGTCTTGGGTAACCCTTCCACGAAATCCATCGAGATGTCCTCCCATTTCCACTCTGGATGTCCAGAGGCTGTAATAGCCCTGCTGGTCTCTGATGCTCAGCCTTGACCTGTTGACATGTCAAGCACTTAGCCACATATTTTGCCACATCCCTCTTCATCCCATGCCACCAGTACAACGATCTCACATCCTGATACATCTTCGTGGTGCCCAGATGCAAGGAGTAAGGAGTAGTATGAGATTCATCCAGAATCTCCCGCCTGATAACAGTGTCCATCGAAACACAGATCCGACCCTTATATCTCAACAAGCCCATATGTGACACTGTATAATCCCTAGACACTTCGGCTAGGACGTCCTCTCTAATTTTTTTCAGTTTTGGATCACCCAACTGACCTTCCTTTATTCTTTCTAATAGCGTAGACTGTAATGTAATGTTGGTCAATTGGCCTACAAATAACTCTATACCCGCTCTGGTTATATCCTCTGCCAACTTTCTGGATATCTTTCTCACACTATATATCTATCTCGGACCCCTCCGACTTAAGGCATCTGCCACCACGTTGGCCTTTCCTGGGTGATACAGGATTTCACAATCATAATCCTTCACCAACTCCTGCCAACGCCTCTATCTCATGTTCAGGTCTTTCTGTGTGAAAAAGTACTTTAGGCTCTTGTTGCCAGTGTATATCACACACTTCTCCCCATAAAGGGAATGCCTCCATACCTTAATGCAAAGACCACTACTGCCAACTCTAAATCATGAGTGGGGTATCTCCATTCATACTCGTTCAATTGGAGTGATGCATAGGAAATCACCTTCCCTGTCTGCATAAGAACACAATCCAAACCCTGATGTGAGGTAGCACAGTAAATCACAAACTTCTCCTGATCTGTCGAGAGACTGAGAACTGGATCTGTAATCAATCTCCGCTTTAATTCCTGGAAGTTGTTATCACACTTGTCTGACCACACAAACTTTTGATTCTTGTGTGTTAGTTCAGTCAATGAAGTAGCAATCCTTGAGAACCCTTCCATGAAACACATGTAATAACCTGCCAATCTAAGGAAGCTCATAATCTCTGAGGCATTCCTTGGCCTTGGCCTCAATCTTGGCTGGGTCCACCTTGATCCCCTCCTTACTGACAATATGACCAAGGAAAGTTACTTGAGGTAACCAGAACTCACATTTCTTGAACTTTGCAAACAATCTATGCTCCCCCAGTCTCTGTAGAACCAACCTCAGATGTTGCTCATGATCTGACTCTAACTGAGAATAAACCAAAATATCATCAATAAAGATGATCACAATCTGATCCAAATAATCTTTGAACACTCGATTCATCAGATCCATAAAAGCAACTGGGGCATTAGTCAACCCAAAGGACATGACTAAGAACTCATAATGCCCATATTTGGTACGAAAGGCAGTCTTTGGTATATCTCCCTCCTTAACCCACAACTGGTGATAATTAGATCGAAGATTTATCTTTGAGAATACTATTTTACCCTGCAACTGATCGAACATATCATCTATCCTTGGCAGAGGATACTTTCTTAATTGTTAACTTGTTCAGCTATCTGTAATCAATACACATCCTCAGAGAACCATCTTTCTTCTTTACAAACAGGACTGGTGCACCCCATGATGAGAAACTGGGTGTAATAAAACCTAAGTCTAACAACTTCTGCACCTGTACCTTATTTTAGTTCTGCTGGGGCCATCCTATAAGGTGCCCTAGACACTAGCTATGTCCCTGGTGCCAGTTCAATCACAAATTCAATCTCTCTATGTGGCGGCAACCCTGGTAAATCCTTTGGAACCACATCCATAAACTCACAGACCTATCTGGTCTCCTCTGGTCCCACTGACATGACCTGAGTAGTATCTACCACACTGACTAAGAATCCTATGCAACCCCCTTGCAATAGATTTCTAGCCCTCACAGTAGATATCATGCGTACAAGGGGTTCCTGCACAGTTCCAACAAATACAAAAAGATTATCACCTTCAGGCTCAAATATTACCATCTTCCTTCTGCAATCTATGGTTGCCCCATACTTCACCAACCAATCCATATCCAGAATCATATCGAAGTCGGTCATAACCAACTCTATCAAATCAATTGATAACTCTCTGCCCTCCACCATCATTGGCAATGATTTGACCCATCTCCTGGATACTGCTAACTCACCAGTGGGAAATAACGTCCCGAACCCCACAACATAAAAATCACATGGTCTAAACAATCTATCAATAATTATACTAGTAATAATAGAATGTGTAGCACAAGAATCAATCAAAATAGTATAAGGGGTCCTAGCACTAAAAATATGACCTGTAACTACTAAGGGACAAGCCTCAACTTCTGCCTATATCAACGCGAACACTCGAGCTAGGGCCAAGCTGTCTGCCTTTCTTGGCTCTTCATTTCTTGCCCTCTGGAAATATTTCTTCAAGTGTCCCACTATTCTGCATAAAAAGCAGGCCTTTGCCTAACACTCCTCAATATGGCGCCTCTTGCATCTGGCGCCTCAGGAAAAGTCCTACATCCCTCACTACTGCCCTGGCGGCCTATTGTAATACCACGCCGTCTCCTGTCATGGCCTGGAGCTGAAAAGGCATCAAGAGCCTTCCTTTTCTGATCACTGGGGGCCTCTGCCCCTACGTTAACCCATAAATGGAGATCCGCCCTCCTAGTGTCTATCCTGGCCTTGGTATCGCACCAGATCTTATTCTCTGCACTCTTAGTTATAAGCGCCTTCTCAACAACTTGTGCATAGGTAGTCACCCTTGACATAGTGGTAATGCGAACATCCCAGGCTATCATAGGTTGTAGCCCTTGGAGAAACCTCTCCCTTCTAGTCCAATCATTAGGCACTAGATCCCTGACAAACTTTGCCAATCTATCAAACTTCAAAGCATATTCAGTCACTGACAAGTGTCCCTGTAGTAGCCTGCTGAACTCTTCAGCCTTTGCCGCCCTGATGGCATCATTGTAGTAATTTTCGTTAAACAGTGTGTGAAACTCTTCCCAATCCAGGGCATTAACATTTCTGGTCTGGGATATCACTTCCCACCAAATTCGGGCATCCTCCCGAAACATATATGTGGCACATGCCACTCTCTCATTACCAACCACCCTCATAAAATCTAGGATGGTGGTAACCATACTCATCCATTATTCGGCCTTAGCTGGATCTGCACTACCCTCAAAGACTGGAGGGTACTGTTTCCTAAACCTTTCATAAAGAGGTTCCCATTTATACCTAGTGTCTGCTGGCTGTTCCACCGTTGACACCATCACAGGTGGAGCCTCTGGCACAATGTTCCCTACAGGAATCTATTGTTATCTAAGGAGGCGGATTTCTTCTTCCTGCCTAAATACCCTGGCTTGCAAATCAGCAAACAATTGCTGCCAGTTCTCAGGAGCTAGCCGAGGGGTTTGCTATTATTATTGCCCTGATCTACTTGGCCAGCTGAAGATTCAATTTTCCTTGGAAGCATACTTCCAAGCTTGTACTTTGCTTCAATAATCAATTATGTAATGCCCCGAAATCCCTAATGTGGTTTAGTGGCTGGATTAGTAGGTTGGGAGGGCCATAATTGTATTATTATGCCATTAAATGATTATATGGATGTTTATGTGAATTATATTATAATATGATGTTAAATGTATGCATGTGGGTCCACATTTGATTATAGGGGTGTTTTGGTAATTTGGCCCATTGAGGGCGTAATTGTATATCTGTATGCATGTCGACGATCTATTGTTGAGGCCACATTATAATGTGTATTTGTTTGAGCCATTCGGCATGAGACGATCTTTGAGTGAAAATTAGTGGTTTAGTCAAAACGGGATTAAGTCTGGGGCTCGTGGCGAGTCTCGGGGTAATTTGGAGATTTGAGCGTTGTCGGGTATTAAAGGGTAACGGGATATGAATTATTGGTAATTGAGAATATCGAGAATAACGGGAATTGGAGAGTGTTAATTATGATTAACGAAATAGGCGGGAAATGACGGTTTTGTCCTTGGGAGTCTTTAGAAACCTTTATTTGACCTAGGGGTATTTTAGTATTTTCACCCCTAGGATTTGATTTAAGCCATGAAGGCTGTGGAAGTTTGAAGAAAACAGAGCATAGGAAATACCTTTCCCGTACATCATTTCTCTTCATTTTCTCTTTGGATTTTTGAGCCTCACTTGAGGATTTAAGCTGGGGAAGTAAGTCTTGAGGGCTTGGGAGTGTGTTCCACCATTGAAGAGCTTCATAATCTGAGCTTGAGGTAAGATTCTAGCCATTAAATCATTGGCTTGCTCTGTTTTTGTATTGGTTTTCAGCTGAGATTTCTAGGTAGATTGAATGGATTTGATTGGAGATTTTGGTTAGGGTTCTTGGGGTTGTGAAGCCTAGGACATGTGGGGATGGTTTTTGGGTTCATTTGGCACTTAATTTGATGTTTGGAAGCATTGGAATCAAGTTGGAAATGGAGGAGTCAAAGGGGAGAAGTTTAGGGGTACTTCTGACTGGGTGTAGCGCCATAGCACCCACAAGGGGGAGCTACAACGCTACCCAGGGGTGCTCGGGTGGTTTTGCATCTGAGATGAGCGCTGGGGCGCTAGTGAGTGGTGCTGGGGTGCTTCTCTATTCCTTCAGAGTCCCATTTTGGGCATTTTTAAGGGTTTTTGGCTCGGGGTTTAAATCCTTAAGTCCCGGGATCGAATCTACTCACCGTGTGGGTACATTTCGGGGTCCCGAGACTGGGGTTTGGGTTAAGACCCTATTATTTTTTATTTTCATTAATGGAGGTTATAATTTGTTATGATTAGGTAACCGCTAAGGAATCAAAAAGTCAGATCATTCTCAAGGGACGTTCTTTTATTCATTCTCGCTCGAACCAGAGGTAAGAAAACTGCACCCTATGTATATGACATGCGTGGTTGTTGTTGAGGCATGTTGGTTATTAAATGTTGACATTGATTGCATATTAAATACTTAGAAAATCTCGCTTACTTGTGTATGGCACTGACTATTCAGAATCGGCATTGGTCGCATATTGCTGACTTGGGAGTCAGGAACGGCATAAGCGTCATGAACGCAAAGCCGATAAAAGATTAGATCTAATCAATATAAGCGTTGAATGACTCTAGGAGCATTAATGCTGGACAGACCCTAAGGACGATGAAAATTATAAGCACTTGAATAGTCTAAGACTAGTTACTCAGAGCCAGGGCTTAAGGCCTAGGTGACTATTTTGTCATGTGGCTAGGGAGCGGAATCCCATGGTTGTGACTCTATGGTCACGCGGTAGGTTATGTTGGTGACTAGTTCATCAAACACCTATCTTGATAAGTTAGTGAAAGGATCACTTATTTGTAAAGACCAGGTGACCCTATCGTCACATGGTTGATGGGAACAGAACCCACCTTAGTGACTTTTACAACTGTCACTCCTTTATTTTGGACTGAAAGTCCTGAATGATTATTACGATAATTGTTGATATTATATTCATGCAATATTATGTTTTCTTGTTGGGCTTTGGCTCATGGGTGCTATGTGTTGCAAGTAAAGGGAAAGAAAAGCTCACCTAGCTTTGAGTGGAGAGCTTAGGTGGTGATGTGTACATATGCGGCCGTTTGGCCACCAAGGCCAAGGAGTTCTCAGAGGAACTAGGGGGTAAACCATATTTTTGCCGCTTAGGTCGGCGGATTGTAAATTTAAACTGTAATGACCATTTTGAGTTGTAAATAACTTGTAAATGTTTTGATGGGCCCATGAATAGTTTTATGTTTTAAATAAAATATATCTTTTCCTTTTGATTGGTTTTCCACCTTAACCTGTTAACAACACCTAGATGCACGTTTTTAACCAATAAACTCGAGTAGCAAGTTAAATTCACGGTTTAACGTTCACCGTAACGGTCTTAGGGTAACCAGGGCGTTACAACTTGGTATCAGAGCGTGCCAAGGTTAAGGTTCCTGTAGACTGGCTGGGCATGTACACTCACCACAGAAGACAAGCTCGACTAATGGTTTGGTAACTATTTATGTAGTTATATGTATAACTACTTAAATATAGTATAAATGCTTTACCTGTTTACATGAGATACCATGTTAAACCTGTGCCCTGAATATTACATCTTCAGCAACCGTGTGCTAAATAGTACTAAAATTGCTGGAACATACTTATTAGTATTGTTGATTGTGAATTATTATGTGATACATGCTAAGTGCTAAATGCTATAATCATGTGTCTATTTGTATATTTGTATGACTGTGGAATATGATAATTGTCTGCTTGTTCTTGGACCGTAAGGCGACAAGAGGTTTAGTTATCACTACCTGACTGGTCGTATTGACTATTGTTTCAGCAAGGTATAAGTTGATAAGAATGAATCCAGGATAGACAGATACATCAGCTGGCCAGAGTGATCAAGGCCAGAATAATAATAATCAGGGTCAAGAGAATGACCAGGGACAGATTCCACAGCTAGCTCCTGCAAACTGGCAGCAGTTATTTAACAATTTGCAGGCTCCAGTGTTGAGGTAGGGAGAAGAACTCCGCCTCCTGAGACAACAACAAGCTCCTACAGTGGCCTGTGTATCTAAGGCACCTCTTGTATCGGTGCCAGCAGCTGCCAAAGGTTGGTAATAAATGGAAGCCTCTCTATGAAAGGTTCAGAAAGCAGCAACCTCCAGTTTTTGAAGGCAGTGCAGATCCTGCTAAAGCTGAACAGTGGATGAGCATAATTACCACCATCCTAGACTTCATGAGGGTGGCAGGTAATGAGAGGGTGGCTTGTGCCACATATATGTTTCGGGAGGATGCTCGAATTTGGTGGGAGGTTATATCCCAGACCAGAAACATCAATGCCCTGAGTTGGGAAGAGTTTCAGACTCTGTTCAACGAGAAATATTATAATGATGCTATCAGGGTGACAAAGGCTGATGAGTTCATTAGGTTACTTCAGGGAGGTTTGTCAGTGACTAAGTATGCCCTGAAGTTTGATCATTTGGAAAAGTTTTCCATGGAGATGGGGCCCACTGATGGGACCAGGAGGGAGAGATTTCTCTAGGGGCTACAACCTAGGTTAGCCCGTGATGTTCGTATTACAACTGTGCCTGGGGTTACTACCTTTGCACAGGTGGTTAAGAAGGAACTCACAAATGAGAGTGCAGAGAACAAGATCAGGCGAGATAGTGCAGCCAGAAAGGAGTTCAGGAGGACAGGTCCTCCATTTGTGGGTTCTGGTAGGGGTGGAGGCCCCAGTGATCAGAAGAGGAAGGTTCCTGATGTTGGGAACACTTATACAGGATCTTTATTTATTTTCATGTATATCTAATATTAAAAAAATTAATATGAGATAGCCTAGAACATGTTTCTAAAATTGACTTCAAAGAGAAACAAAAATAAGAATACTTACAGTATACACAACGGAATGAAAGAGTCATTCCTTCAGTTTCTCTAACTCTTGTATCCTCTCTGTCGCAGAGTATTATTGAGAAACTGAACCAATCTTCTAATTTCTTCACAGTCTTCCAATGTATCCTTAGAGTTACCTAGACTAGTATGGGAAATTCTAAACACATGAGATAGATACAGAGAGAAGAAGAGAAATTAATCAAGAGGCTTAGAAAAAAGACTTGTGTTTAGAGATAATCTAAAACTATCAGAAAATCTGACTTATGACTTATGTTTTGACTTCTCTCTAAGAACTCATTTTATAGACTTAATTAGGCCATTTAATTTAATTAAAAAATTAATAAAATAATAGCCATTTTAAAGCCCTAGGTCGAAATTATCATGGGCTTTAGGCCCGTGAAATTTCCCATTTGATTATAAGCTCGTTGGACTTAAAATGAAGGCCTGTATTATTTCTATTGATTTAATTAATTAAATAATTATTTAAATCCTTTATCAAATTAATTATTTATAATTTGAACCTTGATTTAAATTTATTTATTAATTTAGATACCAATTTATCTTAATTAATAAATCTGCCATAATTTCTCTTTTCTTCTCTAAATTACATAACCCTGTGAAACTATCCAAAATTGACCTGGTAAACTTTGATAATTCTAATTGATGATTAAATCAATTAATTGAGACTATCTAGACGATTTATCCAAGGTACAATGGGGACCATGGGCCTATGAAATCAAGCGCCAATAAGTTATCATAAATCTAACAAATAAATTTACTAACTTATTAATTCCTCGTGACTCCACTATAGACTCGGAATTGCACTCTTGAATTCATAGAAAGCTCTATAACAAATATAGATACGCTATTAATTATCCATTTTTACAACCACAATTTTCACTCAATCCTCTATAGATGGCCTACAATGAGATAGGACTAAAATACTGTTTTACCCCTCATTGTATTTTATCCTTAAAAGACTTAGTTCCTTGTAAATGATATTTCTGTAAACTAATTTAATTACTGAAATGAGATCTCTATCATTTAACACCTTGAACCAAACTAAAAGGAAACCATCATTTCACTTCTTCATCAGAAGCTATAGATGTGCATATCTATGATTAACACTTCCACTCAATTATACAACCAAGTTCCCAAGATGTAAGTATGGGCTAGTCCGTAGGGTAAGCTGGTAACGAACAAGTCAAAGAACTCAAATAATACAATCAGTTAGAATACTAACCACTCAGAATAGAGATTGAATTGACCTATGTCAACTATATGATATGACTAGAATAGAAAATAACGGTATGTTTACTTATCTTATCAATTGTCAATATCGGTCCTGTCTGATGTAACAAATACATCCGATTTTATCTACTTTGCTAATGTTCTGGAAAGAACATAACACTATAATGTGTAAGTAGATCATATCGCAGATTGGCAAGTCAGTGTAAATCCTGTGCACTGACTAATCTTAAGACTAACTTATTTTGAACATATAATCATATTTATATTCCACTGTGATTACGTCACTATAAATAAGATTAGCTATATGCTCGGGATTTGATAGAAGTTTATATTAAACAAATAATCATGAAAATAAAACATGTGAGCAAAGTGATTGGCCAAGTCAAAAAATAATTTATATTCTTTTATTTACAATAAAATGAGATTACAAAGAATTTGGGTTTTAATTAGGGCACAAAATCCCAACAAACTCCCACTTGCACTAATTGAAACTAATGCCTTAATTATACTAATCCCATTTCCTTGATATGCTTATCAAATGTAGCTTCTGGTAGTGTCTTTGTAAACAGATTTGCAAGATTGTCTTCAGTTGCAATCTTCATAACCTTCACATCTCCCTTGGCCATATATTCTCGAATAATGTGATACTTCCTTTCTATATGCTTACTCCTCTTGTGACTTAGAGGTTCTTTCGAGTTGGCTATCGCTCCTGTATTGTCACAAAACAACACAAGTGGTTTATCCATTTCTAGAATAACATCAAGATCCGAATAGAACTTCTTTAGCCACACTATTTCCTTAGTTGTTTCTGACGCGACTATGTACTCAACCTCCATGGTGGAATCTTAGATTGTAGACTGCTTTATGCTTCTCCATATCACAACTCCACCCCAAGAGTAAACACCATTCCAGAAGTAGACTTCCTGTCATCGACATCAGTCTGAAAATATGAATCAGTGTAGCCTACAGGGTTCAGAACACTACCCTTGTAGACTAACATATAATCCTTAGTCCGTCTCAAATACTTCAGGATATGCTTAACTACTATCCAATGTTCCGGTCCTGGGTTTGACTGATACCTGCTCACTACTCCCACTGCATAGCAGATATATGGTCTAGTACACAACATGGCATACATCAGACTTCCAACTGCAGATGCGTAAGGAAATTTTCTCATTGCATCGTCCTCTTCAGGAGTCTGGGGAGACTGCTTTTTTTGAAAGATGAATTCCATGGCACGACGGTAGACGCCCTTTCTTGGAATTTGTCAATGAGAAACGTTCAAGCACTTTATTTATGTAAGCTGATTGAGATAGAGTTAAGAGTCAGTTCTTTCTATCCCTGATGATCTGGATACCTAGAACATAACTCGCTTCACCCAGATCCTTCATCTGGAATTGAGTGCTCAGCCAATTCTTCACATCTGATAATTTCTTAACATTGTTTCCAATGAGTAAGATATCATCTACATAAAGAACCAAGAATACCACTATTTGATTTGCCTTCAGTTGGTAAACACAAGGCTGATCAATATTTTGTTCAAAGCCATAGGTCTTGATTATTTCATCAAACCTAAGGTTCCAGGAACGAGAAGCTTGCTTAAGTCCATAAATAGACCTATTAAGCTTGCCAACTTTTCTTTCTTGTCCAGCTACTTTAAATCCTTCTGGCTGATCCATATAAATGACTTCGTCAAGCTTTCCATTAAGAAAAGTTGTCTTGATGCCATTTTCTAGATCTCATAGTCGAGAGTGGCTTCCATGGATAGGAGGATGCAAATGGATTTGAGCATGGCTACCGGACTAAAAGTTTCCTCATAGTCCACGCCTTCTCTTTGGGTATAACCCTTTGCCACTCACTAATCGAGCTTTATAAGTCTCGATATTTCCATCAACACCTCGTTTCTTCTTGTAGATCCACTTGCACCCAATGACCCTAAAGTCACTAGGTCCTTCCACAAGATCAGAGACGGAATTTGAGTACATGGATTCCATTCCCTGTTTCATGGCTTCGAGCCATAGTTCCTTGTTAGGCATAGCCATTGCCTGTTTGAAAGACAACGAATCATCATCACTAGTGTCACCAACAACCATATTGGTTTCACCATCCAAACCATAGCGATCTGGGTTCCTAGAAACCCTCCCACTACGACGAGGCTCGGTGACTGTTTGCTCAGAAACAGTGGTACTTTCTTTATTTAAATCGAATTGCGTCGGTTGGACATCAAGAGTGGGAGTTTCATCATCAACTCGCGTTGATGAAGATGGAACATTGGTTGGAGTCAATTCTTTAACCATCTCCTCCAAAACTACTTTGCTGCGAGGTTTAAAGTTCTGGACATAATCATTTTCCAGAAAAGTAGCATCCGTAGAAGTAAACACTTTCTTTTCTGAATGACTATAGAAAAGTCCACCCCGAGTACCTTCAGGATAGCCAACAAACATGCAAACTTCAGTTCGCGATTCTAGCTTTCCCTCCTTTTTCCTCTGGACGTGAGCAGGACACTCCCAGATTCTATAATGGCGTAAACTAGGTTCACGACCATTCCAGCGTTCTAAAGGTGTTTTGGGGATTGGTTTAGACGGCACGACATTGAGAATTTCATTCACGGTTTCAAATGCATGTCCCCAGAACAAAGTTGGTAGAGTTGAGTAACTAAGCATGCATCTAACCATTTCCAATAAAGTTTTGTTCCGGCGTTCCGCTACACCATTTTGTTGCAGAGTACCTGGGCAGTAAGTTGTGACAAAATCCCAAGTTCTGTTAAATGATCTTGGAACTGCATATCCAAATATTCTCCACCCCTATTAGATCACAAGATCTTTAACGTTTTACCTAATTGGTTATGATCCATTGCTAGGAATTCCTGAAACTTTGAAAATGTTTTTGAGTTCCTATGCATTAGGTAAAGACATGAGTATCTAGAGTAATCGTCAATGAAAGTGATGAAATACTCAAAACCACCCCTGGCTTGTACATTCAAAGGTCCATAAACATCTGAATGCACAAGACCAAGTGGTTCTTTGGCCCTATCACCCTTTGCAGAGAATGGACGCTTGGTTAGTTTGTCTTCTAGACAAGATTCACAGACAGGTAATTCACCTAAGGTGAGTTCCCTCAAAGGTTCATCCTTTGTAAGTCTTTGAATCCTATCATAGCCAATGTGACCTAGTCTCAAGTGCCATAAATACGTCATATTATCATTATCGGTCTTTTGACGTTTATTGGTCCTAGGTTTAGCTACTTTGAATAAATCATTATTAAGAGCGAGGGGTTCGTTAGGTCGCAGAATATAAAGCCCATTTTCCAAACATGCAATACACAATTGTGATCCATTGAAGGAAATTTATATATTAGAACTTGTGAAAGTCATAACAAATCATTCTAATTGCAACATGGAAACTGAAATTAAATTTCTACTAAAATTTGGAATAAAAAATACATCATTTAAAATTAAGTATTTATTTTTGAACTTCAGACAAGCTATTCCTCTAGCTTGGACTGCAACAAACACTCCGTTCCCAACTCTAAGCTTTAAGCCGCCTTCGTCCACTTCCTCCCACGAATCAAGAAGATGTAAAGAGTTGCAAACATGATTGGTAGATCCAGAGTCAATAATCCAAACAGATTTATCATTCTCTAAAACACATGTTTCCAAGATAAATGAACTATAATCATTACCTTTGTTTTTCGCTGCTAGAAACTTAGGGCAATCTCGTTTCCAATTCCCCTTCTCTTTGCAGTGAAATCACTTGTCTTTACCTTTCTTGGTTTTCTTGTTCTTCCCCTTAGGCGTCTGTGCATATGGTTGTGCACTCGTCATTGCAGGCATGGGGTTGTTGTTTTGTCCATTCTTTCCTCTTGTTTCCAGCTTTCGAAGACGAAGCTCGGTTAGCTTCAGCCTTAGCTAGATCAGCAGCAATATCAGTAGTCTTATTTTCACCTCCTTTACTAGGACCCATGACAGGTTCAATAAACTGAAGCTGGTTCATGAGTTGTGTCAGACCATAGTTGATTTGATTACGAACGTGTAGACACAGTGCCATCCGAGCATTCATAGTGTCATCACGTATGTACGGAGACGGTGATATCCAAGCATTTACAGTGCCATCACGAGCATTGACCGTGCCATCACGAACGTGCGGACACAATGCTCGTTCTGGGGATTCCTCAATCATGACGAATTCAGAGTTGTCACCAATCAACACAATGTTGATATTCTGCTTCCAATTAGGGAAGTTTTTTTTCCAATGAGTTTCTCCATCGAAAGTTGAGAAAGGATGGGAGTAGACACTACTTAACTTAAAACTACAAATTACTAATAAAATAAAAATCAATCACATTAGCTCAATAAAACTTCTATTCACACAAATTTCAAGAAATAACACAACATATACCAAAAATATGTAAGATATGAGAAAAAATACAAAAAACAATCATATCTCTATTTCTTTAGGTTTTTAACTAATCTATGATATCCTTGTCCCGGTTGGCGAGAGTAAAAAATACCACTAGTTAAATAGAGTTGTAAACTCATTTAATAATGGACACCATTATTAACAACCTACTATTCGATCAAAATAAGAAAACAAAATCTCTTATTTTATGAGCTAGACCCACAGTTTCGATAATCATAGATTTAGTCCTAGTAGTCACTGTAGGGGTGAGTCTAGTAGAATTTGACCTATAATTATCTATCTTTGGAAATATAATCTTGTCAAAATAGCTAATGAACACCTTTCTTAGGGGGACGAATCAAAGCGCATCAAGGCCCCATTAAGCTATTGACTATGTTAAACCAACGGTGGAGATCGAATAAAATTCTTAAAAATAAGCTCATTATTAAATTAAAAAATAGTATTTTTATTATTTATTTTTAGAAAATTAATGACTTGATTCTCCAAAAAATTGAAAGATTAAAATTTTAAAACCAAAGTCCTATAATTTCCTATAAATTCTAAGTGTCACATTAAAACAAATTCAATTAATTTAGAATTAATTTGTTGCTAATCAATATTTAGGTTTAACTAATATAATGAACCTATACAATTAAGTCCAACTCAGGTAAATGGGCCTTAACAATTGGGCTTGTATGGAGGAGGGCTGGGTCTAGTATGTCGTTCCCACTACAAAGGCCCCCAATCTTCCATACAAGGTCCAAAAGACTGGAATTTAAACCTTCGTTTTATTAATTGTTATTAATTGATTAGGCCCACTGTAGTCATGCAAAGCAAAATGTCCATTCACAAGTGGAATCACCCACAAGAGAGGGATTTAAACTTTACATTTTCTAATGAGCTCGAATAAAACCTATCATTTTATGAATATTTTATTTGGCAAAAAATTCATATATCTAACAAACATATAGGTCACTATATGCATCTAAATCCAGTTGCAAAAATATCACATATAGTGCAAATAGACATGTTATAATTGGATGGGCCTAATCATGTTACTATATGAGCAATTCTATGAATTTATGCAAAAAATACCACAATTTATTTCATTTGCAAAAATACCACAATTAATTATCTAGAATTTATCAAAAATTCAAATTAATAAAATTTTCACAAAAATAAGTCAATTTAAATGAAATTTATCAACAATTAATAATAGTTAATTTAAATTTCATTTATAAACAATCAACTTTGTTTTAGGTTAATTTGAAAAACAAAAATTAATTTAATTTAAATAGGATTTATCAACAATTAACCAAAGTTAATTTAAATTCCATTTATTAAAAAAATATTTTACTAATTGGTTGAAAAAAAAATTATATTTTTCAAAATTTAACCAATTTTAAATTTTAAAATCAATATCTTAACTATTTTCTAAAATATCTTGTGTTGTTATAACTATTAGCTAATATTTTAACCATTAAAAAAATAAAATATAAATAGTTATAACAACCCTAAAATATCTCAAAACACTTAATCAAATTCAAATGTCCATAAAAATATATAACTAACAATATTCAAATTTCAAATAATTTAAATATTAAAAACTATAGAATAAAAATATATTTATATTTTCAAATAAAGATTTAATAAAAAAAGTCAAGAATTTAAATGAAAATATCTTAAATATCTGATATCATAATTCTAATATTTTAATATATTAAAAGATTTAAAATTAAGTTGTTAGTCTATTTTTAAATTTGAATTTGAATCTTTGTAGAAAATATCTAATTATTTAAATCCCAACTAACAAAAATATCTTATTTTAAAAAAATTTAAATGATAAAACAAAAAAAATATTTTTAGTTTTGATTATAAATAATTTAATTCCACAAATTTTATTTTTCTTTAATTTTTAAAAAAAATTAATTTTTTTTTGTGAATCAAAACCATTTTCTAATTAATTTTTAATATGTATAAAAATTAATAGCATAGAAAACACAACAAAATAACCTTAAAAAATTGCTAAATTCACATAAAATAAATATGCTTCATAATAACATAAAAACCATCAAATTATTCAAACATATCAAATAATCCAATTTTAAACATGTTCATGCATGAAAATAAAGATTACCAAAGGCTCTGAAGCCAGTTTTTGGGAAAACTTATACAAGATCTTTATTTATTTTCATGTATATCTAATATTAAACAAATTAATATGAGATAGCCTAGAACATGTTTCTAAAATTGAATTCAAAGATAAACAAAAATAAGAATACTTACAGTATACGCAGTGGAATGAAAGAGTCATTCCTTCAGTTTCTCTAACTCTTGTATCCTCTCTGTCGTAGAGTATTATCAAGAAACTGAACCAATCTTCTAATTTCTTTAAAGTCTTCCAATGTATCCTTAGAATCACTTAGATTAGTGTGGGAAATTCTCAACACATGAGTTAGATACAGAGAGAAGAAGAGAAATTAATCAAGAGGCTTAGAAAAAAGACTTGTGTTTAGAGAGAATCTAAAACTATAAGAAAATCTGACTTGTGACTTATGTTTTGACTTCTCTCTAAGCACTCCTTTTATAGACTCAATTAGGTCATTTAATTTAATTAAAAAATCAATAAAATAATAGCCATTTTAAAGCCCTAGGTCGAAAATATCATGGGCTTTAGGCCCGTGAAATTTCCCATTTGATTATAAGCTCATTGGACTTAAAATGAAGGCCTGTATTATTTTCTATTGATTTAATTAATTAAATAATTATTTAAATCCTTTATCAAATTAATTATTTATAATTTGAACCTTGATTTAAATTTATTTATTAATTTAGATACCAATTTATCTTAATTAATAAATCTGTCATAATTTCTCTTTTCTTCTCCAAATTACATAACTCTGTGAAACTATCCAAAATTGACCTGGTCAACTTTGATGATTCTAATTGATGATTAAATCAATTAATTGAGACTATCTAGATGATTTTATCAGAGGTACAATGGGGACCATGGGCCTATGAAATCAAGCTCCAATAAGTTATCATAAATTTAACAAATAAATTTACTAACTTATTAATTCCTCGTGACTCCACTATAGAC
This sequence comes from Humulus lupulus, assembly GCF_963169125.1. Taxonomy (NCBI): domain Eukaryota; kingdom Viridiplantae; phylum Streptophyta; class Magnoliopsida; order Rosales; family Cannabaceae; genus Humulus; species Humulus lupulus. Next base: position 33,962,827 of record NC_084799.1, read on the forward strand.
TCGGAATTGCACTCTTGAATTCATAGAATGCTCTATAACAAATATAGATACACTATTAATTATCCATTGTTACAACCACAATTGTCACTCAATCCTCTATAGATGGTCTACAATGAGATAGGACTAAAATACTGTTTTACCCCTCATTGTATTTTATCCTTAAAACGCTTAGTTCCTTGTAAATGATATTTCTGTAAACTAATTTAATTACTGAAATGAGATCTATATCATTTAACACCTTGAACCAAACTAAAAGGAAACCATCATCTCACTTCTTCATCAGAAGCTATAGATGTTCATATCTATGATTAACACTTCCACTCAATTATACTACCGAGTTCCCAAGATTTAAGTATGGGCTAGTCCGTAGGGTAAGCTGGTAACGAACAAGTCAAAGAACTCAAATAATACAATCAGTTAGAATACTAACCACTCAGAATTGAGATTGAATTGACCTATGGTCAACTATATGATATGACTAGAGAATAGATAATAACGGTATGTTTACTTATCTTATCAACTATCAACATCGGTCCTCTCCGATGTAACAAATACATCCGATTTTATCTACTTTGCTAATGTTCTGGAAAGAACATAACACTGTAATGTGTAAGTAGATCATATCGTAGATTTGCAAGTCAGTGTAAATCCTATGCACTGACTAATCTTAGGACTAACTTATTTTGAACATATAATCATATTTATATTCCACTGTGATTACGCCACTATAAATAAGATTAGCTATATGCTCGGGATTTAATAGAAATTTATATTAAACAAATAATCATGAAATTAAAACATGTGAGCAAAGTGATTGACCAAGTCAAAAAATGATTTCTATTCTTTTATTGATAATAAAATGAGATTACAAAGAATTTGGGTTTTAATTAGGGCATAAAACCCCAACACCTGACACCTTCCCAGTTCCAGGTCCTGATAGGCGGCCCCGTGGCGTCATTTGGGAGAGTGTAGGGCAAGGGTCTGCTTCTCATGGGGAGCAGTGGGTCATCTTAAGAAAGATTGCCCTAAGGCAAGAAAAGAAGAACCCAGGAAAGGAGACAGCTCGGCCCCAGCTCGAGTGTTCGCATTGACACAAGCAGAAGCTGAGGCTTCTCCCTCAGTAGTTACAGGTCAGCTTCTTAGTGCTGGAACCCTTTATAATGTTTTGATTGATTCTGGTGCTACACATTCTTTTGTTGCTAGTAGAATTATTGATAGATTGTGTAGACCCTGTGATTTTTATGCTGTGGGGTTTGGAACCTTATTACCCACTGGGGAATTAGTGGTATCTAAGAGATGGGTCAGATCTTCGCCAGTGACAGTGGAGGGCAGAGAGTTATCAGTGGATTTGATAGAGTTGGTTATGACTGACTTCAACATGATATTGGGTATGGATTGGTTAGTAAAGTATGGGACAACCATTGATTGCAAGAGGAAGATGGTCACCTTTGAGCCTGAAGGTGAGGATCCTTTTGTGTTTGTTGGTACAGTGCATGGACCTCGCATACCTATGATTTCTGTTATGAGGGCTAGGGATCTATTGTAAGGAGGTTGCATTGGATTCTTAGCCAGTGTGGTTGATACCACTCAGGTTGTGCCAGTGAGACCAGACTTGTTTGTTAATTCCTGGATGTGTTTCCAGAAGATTTTCCAGGGTTGCCACCACACAGAGAGATAGAGTTCGTGATAGAACTGGCACCAGGGATGGAGCCAGTGTCTAGAGCACCTTACAGAATGGCCCCAGCTGAGTTGAAAGAATTGAAAGTATAGTTGTAAGAGCTGTTGGATTTGGGTTTTATCATACTTAGTTTCTCACCTTGGGGTGCGCCAGTTCTGTTTGTGAAAAACAAGGATGGTTCTCTGAGGATGTGCATTGATTACAGAGAACTGAATAAGCTAACAATCAAGAATAAGTATCCTTTTCCAATGATAGATGATCTGTTTGATCAGTTGTAAGGTAAGACGATATTCTCAAAGATCGACCTTCGTTCTGGTTATCATCAGTTGAGGGTCAAGGAAGGAGACATACCGAAGACTGCATTTCGTACCACGTATGGGCATTACGAGTTCTTAGTTATGTCTTTTGGATTGACTAATGCCCCTGCTACTTTTATGGATATGATGAACATAGTGTTTAAGGATTATCTGGATCAGTTTGTGATCCTCTTCATCGATGATATCCTGGTATATTCTCAGTCTGAGTCAGAGCATGAGCAGCATCTGAGGTTGGTTCTACAGAGACTGACGGAACACAGACTATTTGCAAAGTTCAAGAAATGTGAGTTTTGGTTATCGTAGGTATCCTTTCTTGGGAACATTGTCAGTAAGGAGGGGACTAAGGCAGATCCAGCGAAGATCGAAGCAGTCAGAGATTGGCCAAGGCCAAAGAATGCTTCTGAGGTTAGAAGTTTCCTTGGATTGGCAAGTTATTATAGGCGTTTCTTGGAAGGGTTCTCAAAGATTGCTACTTCGTTGACTGAGCTGACACGCAAGAGTCAGAAATTTGTGTGGTCAGATAAGTGTGAGAACAACTTTCAGGAACTGAAGCAAAGATTTATTACAGCTCCGATTCTGAGTCTCCCGACAGATCAGGAGAAATTTGTGATTTATTGCGATGCTTCACACCAAGGTTTGGGCTGTGTTCTGATGCAGTCAGAGAAGGTAATTACTTCCTCACGCCAGTTGAAGGAGTATGAAAAGAGATATCCCACTCACGATTTGGAGTTGGCGGCTGTGGTCTTTGCTTTGAAAATATGGAGGCATTATCTTTATGGGGAGAAGTGTGAGATCTATACAGACCAGAAGAGCCTGAAATAATTCTTCACACAGAAAGACTTGCATATGAGACAAAGGCATTGGCTAGAGTTAGTAAAAGATTATGATTGTGAGATTTTATATCATCCAGGAAAAGCCAACATGGTAGCTGATGCTTTAAGCTGGAAGGGTCCGGGGTAGATTTATGGTGCGAGGCTTATAGTTAGAGAGTTAGTAGATGACATGACCAGAGCTGGTATAGAGTTGCTGGTGGGCCAGTTGGCCAATATTACGCTACAGTCTACACTGTTGGAGAGAATCAAGGAGGGTTAGTTGAGTGATCCACAGCTGATCAAGATCAGAGAGCATGTTTTGGCTGGAGCATCCAGAGATTATTCAATGTCTGATTTGGGCTTGCTGAGATACAAGGAGCGGATATGTGTTTCATTAGACATTGCTTTGAGGTGAGAGATTCTGGATGAATCTCATACTACACCATACTCTTTGCATCCAGGCACCACGAAGATGTATCAGGGTGTGAGATCGTTGTATTGGTGGCTGGGGATGAAGAGAGATGTAGTGGAATGTGTGGCTAAGTGGTTGACATGTCAATAGGTCAAGGCTGAGCATCAGAGGCCGGCAGGGTTATTGCAGCCTTGGATATCCCAGAGTGGAAGTGGGAGGACATCACGATGGATTTCGTGGTGGGCTTACCCAGGACTGTTGGTTAGCATGACTCTATTTGGGTGATAGTGGATCGCTACACCAAGTCAGCTCACTTCTTGCCTTGTCCTCACTTCTTGCCTACAAACTAACACGAGTCTTTCTAGCGTGCTTTGTCCTCACTCGCACGCTTCCTGGGAAAACTTCCCAGGAGATCACCCATCATAAGACTACTCCAGGTCAAGCACACTTAACTTTGGAGTTCTCAAGTGATGGGCTACCGAAATGAAGATGCATCTTGTTGGCATAGGTAGTACCCATCAATCCATTTAAGCCCTCTTCAACTGTGTAGTCCCATACCTACACAGTCTTAGAATCATCACACTTGACCTTCCCCAAGCAGTGTGGGATTGCACAACTTTTACCCGGTCTTTCCCCCTGAAGATCACGAGATTCTGACTGTCACAATCACCCCCTTAGGGGTCCGACATCCTTGTCGACCACACTTCCGGCTGGGTCAATGCTCTGATACCAAGTTGTAACGTCCTGGTTAGCGAAGACCGTTACACTGTGTGTTTTAAATAGTGCTTAACTCAATAAACGAGACATTAGGCCATAAACGTGCATCTAACTGTGATTAATGGGCCAGGGTAAAAATCTCGATCAAAAGGAATGGATATTTCATTAAAAATATTAAACTTTACATGGGATCCCATAGTAAATGTTTACAAAATTATTTACAATTTCAATGGTCATTACAACTCAAAAGTTATAATCCGTTGACCTAAGCGGCAAAATAAGGTTAAGCCCTAGTTCCTTTGACAAACCTTGGCCATGGTGGTCAAGCGACCGCATATGTACACATCGCCACCTAAGCTCTCCAACTCATGGCTAGTTTAGCTTTTCCTTTCCTTTATCTGCACCACATAGCATCCGTGAGCCGAGGCCCACCAAGAAAACTTAATACAAATGCATGAACAATATATATAGATTCATATGTATATCTAGCATGCCCAACAGTAATAACCTACTCATGCATGCACACAAGTACCAATAAATGATTATAGAATCATTCTGGGGCTTGCAACCCTAATCAGATGACCATAGAGTCACCTTTTTGCCTTGAATAGATGACCGTAGAGTCATCCTGGGGCCCTTTTCCCTATCTATGTGACCATAAAGTCACCCTGGGTCATTTGCGCTAGCTCTGAGTAACTAGCCATAGAGCTAGTCAAGCGCTTTAGTTTTCTATGACCATTGGGTCGAACGAGCATGTATTTCTCTCCTGATTAGATCTAACATATTGACCAGCGCTTGGCATGCTATTGCCGCCCTTGACTCATAAGTCAATGCTTTACGACTAGCGCTCAGCGCTATTGCCGTACTTGACTGTTAAGTCAATGATTTTCTCAAGTATATAATGCAAACAAGCATTCATCATATAACAAATATCCACATATAGAGCACTCAACATGCTTCATCAATAATCACAGGCATAATCATAATCATACACATTTACAGGGGCCAATGCCCAATCAAAATCATATTCAACATTCGAGCCAAGCCCTAATCATGTATGTCACATAATGGCTGTAGTTTTCTTACCTTAGGTTCGAGTGTAAAATAAATTAAGAACGACCCTCGAGCACGATCCTGATCTTGAGCCCTTAGTGATAACATAGTCATATTCAAATATAAAATCCTGTCAATAATGAGCAATTAAAGGCTTCCAGACCAAGTCCTAGCCTCTGGGATCTCGAATTCTACCAAACAAGGTAGTAGATTCGATCCCGAGCCTTAAGGTTCGAAACCCCGTCATTAAAACCTAGGCAGGCCAAAAAGGACCAGGCGGGCCGCGACTTGCCCTCAAGGGCCGCAGCGTGCATCCCAGACAAAAAGCCCCCCGTCTGGGTCCAAGGGCGGGCCGCGACTTGCCCTTGAGGGTCGCAGCGCGCCATCAGGACAGAGCCCTCACCTAGGCTCTGGGGTTCGAATGGGCCACAACGCCCAATAACACGGTCGCGGCGCACCCTTGCGAACCCATCACCCCTGCTCTTTCTTCAGCCCAAACTCAACCAAAAATAAATCAAATCCTTTCAAACACCACAACCTATTCTCAGCAACAAAACCTAGTTTTAACACATTCAAAACACTATCGAAAACCCAATTCACAACCTTAAATTTTCAAGCTTAATAAAAGACAAAATCCATAGAGAAAGCTAACAACATAGTTTATAAACCCCTTACATTAGCTGTGAATAGAAACCTCTTCGCTGCAGCAATTAAACCTCAAACCCCAAGCTTTAGAACTCCAAGCTTGAATCCTTAACCTTAGCCTCAAAGTTTATTTAGTTCTCTTCAAAAGTTCAAACCAGCAAGAAGGAAGAAGGTGTTAGGAACGAATTTCCTAATACGCAGCGGAAAGGTGGTGGGGTTGGCCCAGTGTACAACAAAAATTTTGTAACATATTTAAACTACCTTTAAATATGCGGATCCATTAATATATATACATTAGTCATAAGCAGATTAAGGATATAATTCATACCTCTTGAAGCCTATCAAGTATCCTTGCTATCTTTTCGTATTTAGAATGATCTTCCTATCCAAGCCGCTCCCAGGTACTCACACCAAGATCTTCCAAAGCGTTCTCTACACCTCAAGAAGTGTGTGGGCACTTAGAGAATGAATGATAGTTTATTTGTGATTCTACTTGATGTATTCAACACATGAGATCAAGATAATAGGCATGAGAATTGGTTCTTTATTTTTCAGGGAGAGAAAACTGTCGTTCTATTTTTCACAGAGTGAATGTTCTGAGTTGTCTCAGATATCTGAATATTTTCTGATTAGTCATACTTAAAAGAAAATATTCATATTTAAAAAATAAATCTGTAACCAACTTACAATTTACTTTTTAATTAATTAATTATTTTATTAATGAAAATATCCAAAAACCTATTTTTTGAATTATCCATTAATTAATTAATTAATTAAATAAAAATAAAATTCATATCCCTGAAAAATAGCCCTACACGCCACACACAGTCCATGGACTGTGTGTGCACGTGTAGCATCCCTATTTTTAGGGATATTTGTTTTTTCAAATTTTATTTAATTATTTATTCAAACTACTTTGTCAGATAAAATCTAACAACCTGATAACTAATTATCAAATATAATTAATTATTTGAATAAATATTAATCTTTTAAATTCAAATCCAATTTGAACTTATCAGATTATTATCTCCCACTCCAATAAAGATATTTAATTAATTCTACCAATTAATTAAATCCAATATTTTCGAAAATAAATATTTAATTTATTATAATTTCAAAAATTATAATTAATTAATTATTTAATTAAATTTTGAAATTAATTTAATTATTTAATATAATTTTGAAAGTTATACAATAATTAAATATTAATTAATTTTGTTAACTACAACTAATTTGTAATTAATTAATTAATCACTATTATCATATAATTGCATATTTGGCCTGAAGAACAAATTTCTTCTTAAATATGTCTTTAAACTATTTTTCCCTTCATATGAACTCTAACCTTGAATAGTGTCGATAGAGCCGCTATGGGGACCTATGGACCTATAATTCCAAGCTCCAATAAATTTGAGATTATTAATTAAACTCTTTAATTAAATAATCTTAATTTATTAATCTCATTATTATTCCACTATAAATATGAGACTACACTCTTGTAATTATAGACATTTCATTTACTGAGTACTTTATAATTATAAAGTGTCCATTGATGTAATCATTGCATACAACTTGACCATCTAATAATGGTTCATAATTAATCGGGAATAAAATTACCATTTTACCCTTTTAATTATCTCTTGTTTCCTTAAGTGCCATTGACTTTACTAGTGAAAGTTAATTCATAACTAAATTATGAATTTGAGCTCAATAACCTTTCAGTCCCAAAAGTCAACCCTTAAAAGAACCATCATTCAATCTCTTGCGAGAAGGCATAGATTCCATATCTGTATACTATATCTCCAGCCATCTACATTAATGAGTTCCCAAAACAAAAGTTTCTAGCCTGATCATTCTGACAGACCATAACAAGTGAATCAAAGAACTCATATAACATAAACAGGAGTTCATAGTAACTTCAGGATTAAGATCTATTTGTATATGATCATCAATTGATATATTTAATTAATACTTCGAAACAGTATTTAAATAAGTATTAATAAACATATCTGGTCCAGTTCTTAATATTCTTTAATATATAAAGCACCTCCACTAAAGTGTCCTTCCACACTAGTGATCCAGATCTAGATCACATGTATTCATAATACTAGTGGACCGTACTTGCAGTAATTAATCTAAAGATTCCATAACTTTATTTTACTGCGAACTATTCAAGTTCATTTATCTCAAACACAATCCTCCCATACCAATACGTGTTTGAGATCACATATATGAACTTAGGAATTTTCCTGATAGTTACATAATATTATCACAGAATAATATAGTCCATAAAATATATGCATAAAAAATTCAATTTATTTATTTATTTCATAAAACAATGTCTACTGCATATAATTTCAGGGCACATTTCCAATAGAAGGGTGATCGAAAGAGAGAAAAGAGCTGAGGGTTCCACTAGGTTCTGAATAAATCCACCTCTTAGGCTAGGAAATGACCACCATACCCCTAAGGCCACATCTCTCACTCAAAGCCCCTTAAGGGCAGCTTGGTCTTTTACCCTTTTTTCATGTTAATCATAATTAATGATTCACAATTCTCATCACTCCCAATATACTCAAATAATTACCAAACTATTTCCCATTTTCTCTCAATCTCGGTAATGTACTAAGTACCAAATTACCCCTAGGCTCACCCCGAGCCCGGTATTCGACCCCGTTATGACTAAACCGCTAACTTGCCTCCTAGGATCACCTCATGCCGAGTAACTCAAATATATCCACATAATAATGTTCTCTCACACATATATCACATATATGCACCCAAATATAAAAATATGCCCTCAACGGGCCAAAATTATGAAAATGCCCTTCTAATAAGTAACGGGCCCACGTGCATGCAAATACCGCCATATAGTAATATAACTCGCATAATCATGCATATAATCACATTAAACCAATTATTGTCCTCTTGGCCCCCTAATCCAGGTGTTTACCGAGATTTTCAGAAACTATAATAATAAAAGATCAGAGAGATTAAGAGAAAGGGCTTAGGGGCTATAAGCAAGATTTTTACGTGGTTGGGGTGTTAATGAGTCTTAGTCCATGAGAAAGTTGTATTAGAACTTAGAGAGTCTACAACAATGGAGTTTTTTTTAGTTTTAGCAGAATAACAGTATATCTGCCCCCAAAAAATATCTCTTCTCAGTGCTTTGTTACATGCATTTATAGGTTCACAGGAGCACTGGGCATGGGCCAGGCTGACCCAGGCCCAAAAAGGTATAAATATTGCTGGCTTCTCTATCGGAAGCCCAATACAGAAGAATTAAAACATCAAAGAAAACTGCTAACTTGAGCCCATTGGGCCAGCCCAAACCATAACTATCATCCGACAATCTGAAGCTTTTGGTCTGGGCATCTCGAATTGCAAGACAGATTCAGGGGACAAGATCGGTCAGAGCAGCGGCGGTACAGGTCTGAACCAGAGGCGTACAATCCTGAGGTGGCCTTTCTGTAGGTGAACCGTGGGGACAACTCCCACGCTTCGCAGGGCGGACTCAGGATCATGGATGCTTTATCCTGCCAACCTTGGGGACTCGACCCGGGTCCGTTTACCTCTGATCCTCTCCGTTTACCATGAGCCCAGATCATCCACCAGGCTTCGGGACCGTTCGTACCTATCCTGACTGTTATCCCCATCCAGTTGAACCGTCTCCCGGATGACCATCCCGAACAATAATTCCCAGACACCTTCCGGGCCTCGCCCAGAATTGAGTTGTCGATATCCACCCGGCTCCTTGCCAAACGGGCTTGGACTGGGCCCATCCTCAATTGGGCAGTTAGTGGGCCTGGAACGCAATCCCGAGCCCACGGCAGGAAACAAGGATAACATTTACCCCCTAAGCCTTCATATGGGGCTGCCCGATGGAGGCTTGCCTTGGTCCTGGATACTTCCGGCTATCTTCCCGGTTCCTTCTTAGAATAGTTGGTCCGTGGCAAGGGGGCTTCGCATGTCAGGCGACTGCCTGGGTTGGTTTACTGAAGTCCCAGTTCTTGATGAGGGGTACACGTGTCGCCCAGCAACTGCTGCATCGATGGCACTTGACCCTAAAAGGTCATCAACGACCTCAAGGGTCGCTAGGCCTAGGCTATTGCATCAGCTCAGACTTCGAAGCGTCCCATCCACGTGGGGGCTTTTCATTAATGCTTATGCGCTGAGGTGGACCGTAGGATGGGGAAAATTTGAAGAGCCTCATACTCTGGGACGTTGGATCGAAATGGAACGGATCCAGCACTTGAGTGGACTCATTAATTCCTCTGCACGATCCTGGACCGTCCGATGGGATAGATCCTATCCTCTGGATCAGAGATTAGGATCTGGGTCCTTATAAATACCCTTCAGGCATTCATTTGAAACCTTTACACTCTCGAGCCATTCTAAGAACTTGAAGGATTCGTTTATGTTCGAGCTTGCCGACGAACTCTTCCACCGTCTGCTCACTCTGCGCCGTCGCCTTTTCCCAATAGTTCCCTCATCTGCACCTTTGCCTGAGCACACGTCTTCAGCCTATCCGGTTGACGAGTTGTTGAAGCGCCTTCGTCAGTTCAAGACTGAGATTCTGCCGTCCTTATCACCGGACAACCACCATTTTTCATGACCAGTAATTCACAGTATGTTCCTCTGCCATTTGCCTTTATACATATACAAACGTAGGTTTCCTGTTATTTTGCCTATCTGCTTAAGCTGCTAGAACTTGTTTGTGCTTAGAATTAGTGCTAGGGAGACTGCCTGGTCCGGGCCGCTCTGGGCCCTTCCGGGTCTGGATGCTTCTCGGAAAAGTGGTGATGAACTGATCTAGGAGTAGCCTACTTTTCGTTCCCGATCAGGGCCTTGTGGTTTCCTAGTGAACCCGGGCCCGATCCGGAGGGGACTTCAAGCAGTTCACAGGAGACCCCCGTACCTTAACCGACTTTCTTGGGTTTCGGTACTGACTGCTTGGTTTGTTTTTTTCTTTGCTCCCAGATCATAAGCCATGACATCGGGCGTTAGCCTTCACTCGGAGGAGGAAGTCAACAAGGCCCCTGTCCTTCTTCCCGGGTCCCGGACCCCTAAAGGCAACAGATGGGAGATGGACGCGGTACCGAACCTGTTCTGGAACTACCGGATGCTGTACATCCTGGAGAAATGCCTGGGCATAGAGTCAATTCCTGGACTCTTCCACAACCGCCTGGCCAGGAAAGAGGAGTGGGCGCACACCTCCGTGAACGGGTTCCGGGCCTAGAGCGTAGGCCACATCAGTGCGGGAGCTACACTCCCGCTTCATGATTACTTCGTGCAGTTCCTGACGTTCATGGGGATCGCACCCTTCCAGCTTCTGCCCCAAGCCTACCGATTGCTTGCGGGATGGCGCGTCTTCTGCGCCACGAAGGAGATCGCGGAGCCGACCTCCGCAGAAATCTTGTACTTCTACAAGATTGAGCTGTAGATCAACGCCAAGGACAAAACCTTGGATGACTTCTATAGGCTCAAACCGCGGGGCAACTACCCCGCTCCTACTAGTGCCTAGAAGCACCCCTCGGACGTCCGACACTACTGGTTCATGACGTCCGAGTTCCTCGTATAGAAGAACCCCACACTGATGCTGGATTTCCAGCGAGTGGGTAAGTGTTTTCCTGATTCTCTACATTGCCTATCTTCCCTTTTTTATTTTATTCTCACTGTATTACCTCGGGTGGAAGGAACTTTTGCCCAGACTCCTCTAACCCAGTTCATTTTGGACCGGAAGAAACTCTACTCCGAGCTGAGCGCAGAGGATCTGGACGTAGGGGGTTACGTCAACACTGAAAACCTCTGACTGATCGGACTGCTCGCGGCCCACCAGATGATCGACGCCCCGAGCCTCCGGGGAATACAATGCGAGAGAAATCCCGTTATAAGGGAGCAGCTGGCCTTGGAGCACATCAGGGACGTAGAGGCCGCGACACTCGGGGACGCGGCCCAGCAGAAGAGGGACTTGGCCCAGTCGAAGGAGGCGGCCACTTCCGAGGAGCTGGAAGCCCTCTTCGAGGAGGCACTGCCGAACACGGGGACTTAGCTAGGGATAGGCTAGCACTCCGAGGCCCCGCGTTCGGGGCTGATGGGGAGACGAGACCTTCGTCTCCCGTTCCCGTAGTCTCGGAAATTCTCATGTACCTATCCAGGTTCCTCTAATACGGGAATTTCCTGAACCCGGATGACATGGGGTACCGAGTCTACTCTTTCGTGCTAGATGAATTGAGTCATGTCCGGGGCTTAGATAAGGGTTCGTCCTGGGCCACTCTTAGTTTTGACTTCTCTGTTTGCATGTTAATTATACTGACTCCTTTTCATTTGTGTTTGTTTCAGGAGATTCTGACATGTCTGATCCTGTGGACGAGATGAGGTGGCTCCTTGAGATCCGGGCTGCTAGGCCAGCCAAGGCCACGGCAAAGAAGGCTGCCAAGAAAACATCTGAGGTGCCATGCCCGGAACTCCCTCACAACAAGGAGATACCAGGGGCGGATCCTCGACCTGGCCAGGTTGTATTTGCCGCTGTTCCTATTACGCCCGTGGACCTGGCCACCATCCCCAACCATCTCGTTCACCCCCTGGTGATCGATCTAGAGCTGGAACCTACGGTAAGCCAGAGTTCCGGGAAGAGGGCTGCAGAGTTAGGCGCGGTGGAGGCAGAAACTGGGAACAAGAGGCCCCGGATGAGGTGGGCTGGCTTGGCTGGAGAGTCCTTCGGGGAAAGTCACATCGCCACGAACGACCTTCCGGCAACACCGACCCTTCCCATCCTTCCAGCCTTACCTGAGGAGGGGGAAGCCGTCTTGCGGGACGAGCAGTCCAAGCTTATTTCCCGGACTTAGGAGAGTGGCCAGGAAAGGAGGGATGAGACCTACAAGGCCCTGAAAATTCATCATCAGGTTGAATTCGCTGAGCGCCCAGCGGCTTTCAGTGCCCCTCAGCCGATCGTGGATCGGCCAGCCGCCGAGACGGGCTTCCGCCCTAAGCTGGGTCAGGACACGGCCCCATTTGCGGTGGACCTATTGGATCAGATGGGGAACACCATGTCCAATCTCCAATTGAAGCGATATGCCACCATTGCCAACCCAGATATGTTGTTCATTTCCCAAGCTCTCCACCATCAAGCTACCGCTGTAAGTTTGCTTTGCATCTTCTTTCTCATTTTCCTTGTTCAGTAAGGACTCTTCCAACTTTTCTTTGTTCCATGACGCTCTACTATTCCACCGGAATGCTGACCTGGTCGCCGAGACGGCCATGAAGATGGAGACTCTCCAGCTGGAGCTGGAGGCGGCCGTGAACCAAAAGGAAGCCGCCAATGAGGCCTTGGCCAGGGAGACAGCCCAGGAAATGGAGTCCCTAGCCCAAGCGGTTGCTCAAGCCCAAGTAGACCGCGTGGAGTTCGATTGGGTCACTTTCCGGCTTGAAGAGGCCATGTCCAGGAAAGAAGCCGAGGCTGATGAGAAGATGGCCCTTCTGGAGGCGGAGCTTCTCCGAGTAAAGGCCACAGAGGAGGCAGTCGTGACTCAGTCTATCCAGGACTGAGAGAGGGTCAAAGGTTTGGAGGCCTGGATCCATGAGCTGGACGGCTCGCTTCGCTAGGAGGTGAAGGTGCATAAGGAGACCCGCCGCACAAAAGAACAAGTGGACGACATGCTGCGCGTCACCTTCGAGGAGGCCATCTACATGGCCTAGCGCAAGGACAAGAGCATGAACTTCTTGATCTTTCCTGACCCGGACTCAAAGAGAGCCGAATTTGAGGCCAAGGAGAAAGCTGGCGTGGAGCTCCTGGATGAGGACGCCTAGAGCCGGATCTTCACCTCGCCTTTTTTCCTTTATTTTGTAATAACATTTTTACGGACGCGTACGTGTCCAAGACAATTTGTAGTGTTTTATCCAGTTTATGTTATTTTTGTTGCTTTTGCTTTTATTATCTTTTTTTTTCACCATGCTGAGCGTTTGGTCCTGGTTCCAAAGGCCTGGACTAGATTATTCCTGACTTTAACTTGTCAACTTACTTTAATCCCGATATCTAGGACCCAACGGCCTGGGCCATTAGGGAGTCATTACTGAATCTACCCGTCCAGTCTTCAACTTCGAAAATCTGATGGCCTGGGCCATCGGGGTTTGATTAGTTTATTTTGAAACCTAGACTAGGACCCGCACTCTAACAGTCGCGGGCGATGTCCTTGCCCTGGGGCATACCGGATACTTTTATCCCCCGGACAGTGTTCGTCTGGGGTGGGACCAGCCTGAGGCTTGGTCCTCTTTTTTACACCCCCGGACATCGTTCTTTCGGGGCGGGGCCAGCCTGAGGCTTGGTCCTCTCTATTATACCCCCGGACATCGTTCGTCCGGGGCGGGACCAGCCTGAGGCTTGGTCCTCTTTATCATACCCCCGGACATCGTTCGTTTGGGGCGGGACCAGCCTGAGGCTTTGTCTAACAAGGTTTGTACCCCCCAGACCTTGCCGGTCTGGGTCGGGACTAGGCCTGAGCCTTGCGCCCCGCCTGGTATTTGTTCATACCGGGGATACCCCCAAGTGAGCGGAGACTGGTCTGGGGTCACTTGAGTAGAATTTTCATTGTTTAATAACATTTCTTTATGGCGTTTTGTACACGCCATTTTTATTATTCAAGGAATCGCCCTGAGGCGTACATTATTTACAACGAAAATATAAAAATGGAACATGTTCTCCTGGCTACTGATAGTATTTACGGAGATGTTCCGCGTTCCAGGTTCTTGGGACTTTCGTGCCATCAAGCCGCTTTAAACGGTACGTTCTGAGGCACACCTCGTGTTGGATCTCGTACAACCCCTCTCAATTCGGGCCCAGAACCCCCACTCCCGGATCTTGGGTGGCAGGGAAGACTCTTCACAGGACCAGATCGCAGGTTTCGAACCTTCGACTTTTTACTTTAGAGTTGAAATGTCAGGCGATCTTGCCTTGGTACATCTTCAGCTTCACTTGTGACTCTTCCCGAATCTCCTCGATGAGATCTAGGGATTCCTGGAGTAATGCATGATTCTGGGTGGGATCGTACGTGTCTCTTCGATGAGACGGGATGGTCGTTTCAACGGGGATGACGGCTTTACATCCATAGACCATGGAGTAAGGAGTGTGCTCGGTGGATCTCCTTTCGGTGGTCCGGTAAGCCCATAACACGTGGGGCAGCTCTTTCGGCCACTTACTCTTGCATGCTTGGAGTTTTTTCTTTAACGTCCCTTTCAAGATTTTGTTGACGGCCTCTGCCTGCCCGTTTGCTTGGGGCCTGGCGACCGCGGAGAAGTTTTTGACGATACCATGTCTTTCAGAGAAATCTGTGAAGTGGATGCTGTTTAACTGCTTCCCGTTGTCGGATACAATCTTGTAGGGGAGCCCATATCGACACACGATATTGCTGATGATGAAATCCAGGGCCTTCTTCGATGGTGTATTTCACCCCTCCCTTCCCGGTCGGGAGCAATCCTACCAGATCGATTCCCCACACCGCGAAAGGCCAAGGGGTTGTCATCAAGGTTATTTCTGTTGGCGGGGCTTACGAGACCTTCGCGTACCTTTGGCACTGCTCTCACTTGTGGACGTAGTCAATATAGTCTTTCTTTATGGTTGGCCAGGAGTATCCTTGGCGCAGGATCTTTTTGGATAGACTGAGTCTGGCTCTATGGTCTCCGCAGAAGCCTTCGTGCAGTTCATGCAGGATGGCGCTTAGTTCAGTCCCGAACACGCACCTGAGGTATGGCATGGACAACCCCCTGCAGTAGAGTTTTTCGTCCATCATGACATACTTGTGGACCTGGTATTGAAGCTTCCTGGCTGCGACCGTGTCTGCTGGCAACCCACCGGTTGTCAAATAGTGGATAAGGGGTCCCATCCAGGACGCGGAGTGGTCAATAGCGTTGATCGCGGAGACTTGAATTATCCTGAGACCTGCCTGACAACCTGTTGGGAATCGCTGTAGATCTCCAGGTTCGTGGCTCTTACTTCCCGGGCCAAACGCAACCCAGCCAGCAATGCCTCGTGCTCGGCCTCGTTGTTCGATGCTTTGAAATGGAAACGCAGTGCGTTTTGCAACTGGTGTCCCTGTAGCGACACTAGGATGATTCTGGCCCCTGCTCCATTCTCGTTCGAGGCCCCGTCCACGAACACCTTCCATACGGGCGCCACGGGATCCGCGGGGTCGTCCGCTTGGGTGATCCTAGAACATTCCACGATGAAGTCGGCTAAGGCTTTCCCCTTGATTGAAACTCTAGGAATGTAGGATATATCGAACTGACTTAGCTCCATGGCCCACTTTAAGAGTCTCCCTGACGACTCGGGCTTCTGCAACACTTGCCGCAAGGGGTGGTTGGTCAGAACTTTTATGGTGTGGGCCTGGAAGTAAGGCCGGAGTTTCCAGGACGCCATTAGTAGAAAAAATGTCAATTTTTCAATCAGCGGATACCGTGACTCAGCCGCTAACAACCTTTTACTCACGTAGTAGACCGGGAGCTGGGCTTTTTCCTCCTCCCGCACTAGTGCGGCGCTGATCGCGTGCTCGATCACTGCCAGATAGAGATATAGAGGCTCTCCGTCCACCGGCAAGATCGGTGCTCGGGCCAGGTGCTCGTTCAGCTTTTGAAAAGCCTATTCGCACTCGGCTGACCACTCGAAGCGTTGGCTTCCCCGAAGAACATTGAAGAACGGGATGCATTTGTCCGTGGCCTTAGAGAAAAAACGGCTTAGGGCTGCTATCCGCTCGGTCAGACTTTGCACGTCTTTATGCTTCCAGGGAGAGGGCATATCAATCAGTGCCTTGATCTTGTCTGGATTGGCTTCTATTACCCGGAAGCTCACTATGAACCCCTGAACTTCCCAGAGGCCACGCCGAAAGTGCATTTCTTGGGATTCAGCTTCATCCCATACTTCCGAATGACCGCGAAAGCCTCGGCCAGGGTGTCCGAATGTTTCCCGGATGACTTGGACTTGACCAGCATATCGTCGATGTAGACTTCCATGTTTCGCCCTAGCTGGGCTCGGAACATTCGGTTGACAAGCCTCTGATAGGTGGCCCCGACGTTTTTGAGCCCGAAGGGCATGACAATGTAGCAATATTTTCCCTTGTCGGTTTGGAAACTGGTGTGCTCCTGGTCTGCTACATGCATGGAAATCTGATTGTAGCTAGAGTAAGCGTCCATGAAGCTTAAGATCTTGTACCCGGATGTCGCATCCACCATCTGGTCGATTCGGGGAAGCGGGAAGCAATCCTTCGGATAAGCCTTGTTGAGATCTGTGGAATCGATGCATATCCTCCATGTCCCGTTCGGCTTCGGCACTAGAATGGGGTTGGCCTGCCACACGAGGTACACAGCCTCGCGGATGAAGTTGATCGATGACAGCTTCTCTACCTCCAGCTTAGGGGCCTCGACCCTCTCCGTTCCCAAGGGCCTTCGTTTTTGTCGGACCGGGGTCGCATTCAGATCGATATTCAATGCATGGCAGATGATGTTACAGTCGATCCCCATCATATCTGAATGATACCAGGCCAGGATATCCTGGTTCTCCTTTACTTGGGCGATTATGGCGGCTCGGACCTCTGCCGGCAGATTTTTCCCGACTTGGATTATCCTGGTCGGATCGGTGTCACTAATGCACACCTCCTCAGTCTCATCCATGGGCTCCAGGATGCGGTCATCTCCTATCCTCGGGTCCAGCTCATCTTCCTCCCGGACCACTCTTCCAGCGGGGGGAGGAGAAATCGGGCCGATGAATTCCTCCAAGGGTTCCTCCCGGACCATGTAGATTGATCGGGCGGACACGTGGTAGCACTTCTGGGCGCTCTTCTGATCTCCCCGGATTGTCCCCACCCCTCCGTTGTCGCAAGGGAACTTCATGCAAAGATGACGGATGGAGGTGATCGCCCCGAACTCGACTAGTGCGGGCCGACCAAAAATGACATTGTAAGCTTCAAACATTGAATGAAAAAATTATTACAAATTTAAAAAATTATAATTAGCTTGAGAAAAAAATAAAAGTATACCTGTGCTTGCTCGAAACTCCAATAGTCACATAAAGTGACCCAGTCAGAAGGAGAAAAATATCCAAAAGGTTGTATCTTTGCCCTCTCATTTTCCACTAATCCCCCAACCTCAGTCCAATGTTTCCTCATGTTACAGGGCTAGTCAGACAAATGCTTATGCATTTTCCTAACCATGGCATCCGAAATTATAGGGTTGTCCAATGGATATATAAACTTGTCCTACAATCAAAATTGAAGAATTTATAAAAACATATTATAATTTAAATTAAATTAAGTAAGATGATAACCGATAATATTTGACGAATGACCTGGAGATCACTCTCCGCCACGTCTCCCCAAGACATAGTCGTTGGGGGTATGGTCTCGTGCAGGAATCGAGCCATAGAGTTGTTGAACCACTTTCTAGTTTTCTTTGCGGATTTCCCAGTTTGTAGATCAAACTCTACAAGAAGGTGAGTTACCTTTTGCTTGGCAAGCTCTTTTTCTATCACGCTGCCATAATAAGATCCACAACCCTTTTTGCTACTGCCACTGTCATCTCTTGATTCTTCCATACTACATTCAAATTTTTGGTACATTTATTATTTAAAAACAATCATATAATATAATGGTCATATAAATTAATCAATAAAACGTAAAAAAAAAATGGTTTGAAAAAGTAGGTAGTGGAAGTCAATAGATCAATAATTTACAAGCATTGTTTAATATTACAACTCATCATCATTACTACTTAAAACATGATTACTATCACCACTATCACTATTGTATGCATCACTATCGATTAGCGCATTCTCATCTTCATCATTTTCATATTCTTTCAAAGTTTCATTTTCAAATTCATCTTCATCATCAACAACAAACTCATTAGATTCTTCTCCTCATAATTCGTCAACATTGTGTAATTTAGTAGGATTAACATCAGTTCGATCATACTGAACACTATCTAATATTGGAAGCTCTACCCATAATTGAAATCCAGATTTACTAGCCTCTTGTAATATCGATACAACACTACCAATCTCCATATCATCGACATATACCTCAGAGAAATCCCAAGCATTCATTGGAATATAAGTATTAACGAGTCTCCAATCTTCCCCATTTTTAACATCCTGAAGATAATATACTAATTTTGCTTGGGATGCAAGAATGAAAGGATCATCCTTGTAACATTCTTCCTTGACAAACACACTCGTAAAATTGGAGTCCTCTTTAATCCTACTTGTGTTGAATCATCTACACTTGAATAAATAAACATTATTGCCCATCAAGTAAGATAACTCAATTATTTATTCTAGGACTCCATAGCAACTGATACCATCCTCACTTGGCACCATTACACTGCTATTATGTGTTTTAAGCTTCACATCATGACTATGGACAACAAATTTTACGTCATTGACAATCATCCATGGACAATAGTATACAGTAGAACTTGACTTGTTTGCAAGAGCATACAATTCATCATGAACATTTGTCGGCATTGACTGACGTAAATGATTGATCTGTACATATAAGCATACTTCAGTTAGGTTAACATCTTGTAAGTACGAAAGAGATTGAGAATAAGGAGATACACTTACTCAAGATTTGAACAACTGAGCAAACTCAGCTTCTTGTTTTTGTAGAAGATTTGAACCATCGCGTCTTTTTAACTCATCCATATGATCACTATGTGTCAATAGACGTGATAGAGATTACATGGTACGTAAAACACATAAATTGTAATGAAAATTATGGACTACGTACCCAAGGTAGTCCTTTATTTCAGAATAATTGTTCAAGATGTACCACTCTGCCTTTTGCTTCAACTGGGAATTGAAAAGCACACTTATTCTTTTGCCAAATGGACGACCAATAGGCTTAAAAATAGAATACTATCATCTTGATTGAGATTCAACTCATTCATCATTCCTTTTTGGCCTATTGAACCGAGTTTCAATACCCCACAAGTACATTGAGCAAAAGGTTAATGCCTTGTTCACCACGTAAGCTTCGACAAATTAACCTTCAAGGCATGCATGGTTTCTTACACATTGTTTATACACAGCTATTGACCGTTTGATTGGATACATTCATCTGAAGTGCACAGGGCTGCCAAGAATTGCCTCATTCGAAAGATGAAGCACTAAATGCACCATAATATCAAAAAATGCATGAAGAAAAATAATTTCCAACTTGCACAAAATAGTGATAAAGTCAACCTTCATCTTCTCGAGATCTCGAACATTCAAAGTCCTAGAACAAAGTTGTTTGAAAAAGACACATAACCTGTTTAGTGTCTTACGTACTTCTAATCCTAAGTACGATCTAATTCCAGCGAGCAATGATCATTGAAACAAGACATGGCAGTCATGTGATTTCAGCCTAGAAATCTTCCCGTCTTGGACATTGACATTCTTTGATAAGTTGGCTGCGAAACAATCTGAAAACTTAACCGATTTCATAAATTCACAAAATTCTTAACGTTCAGCAACACTAATAGTATAACTAGCAGGAGGTTTCTTTTACTTGTTCCCATCCTTGAAAAGATGAAGTTTTTTCCTATTTTTCATGTCTGCTAGATCAAGTCTTGCTTTATCTGTATCTTTAGATTTTCCATTTATGCTTAACAAAGTACCCAAGATTCTATCACACACATTCTTCTCAATATGCATTACATCCAAGTTATGCCTAAGTAACAAGTTTTTTTTCCAATAATCAAGCTAAAAAATATATGCTTTTCTTAGGCAAGTTTAGCTCAGCCGGAGTTCGTTTGGGTTTCACACCCCCAAATTCTTTGTGTTTCCCTGGTTGTTGAATTTATAGATTTTTTAATTGTTTCAAGATATCGTCCCCAAAATACTCTTTTGGAGGTCCCCTAACTTCTTTGTTACCATCAAACAATGCATGTTTATCCCTTCATTCATGGTTCATATCAAGAAATCGTCTATGGCCGATGTAAACAATTTTATTCTGATTTCCTACAGAAAGAGTTTCCTCATTACAAGTAGGACAAGCCTTATACCCCTTTGTGCTCCAACTGTACATCATAGCATAAGTTGGGTGATCATTAATGGTCCACATGATCGCTGCATGCATGGTGAATAAAGAACTATTGTATGCATCTTGTGTTTCGACACCATTCAACTATAACTCTTTCAGTTCATGAAATAAATGTCTCATATACACATCAATATATTTTCCAGGTGAAGAAGGACCGAGAATAAAAAGAGACAACATCAAATTATGGGATTTCATACACTTCCACGATGGCAGGTTGTAAGGGACCAAGATAACATGCCACATGCTGTAAGAGTTGCTCATGTTACCAAATGGATTTAAATCGTCCGTAGCCAACCCCCAGTCTAATATTTGTAGGTTCAAGTGTGAAAAAAGGATACAACTCGTCAAAATGCATCCATGCCTTACTGTCAGCACGATGTCTCATCATCCCCTCTTCCTTAGGTCTTTCAGTATAATGCCACTTCATGTCTTCTACAATATATATTGAGTTGTACATCCTCTTTAGTCTCGGTGTCAATGGAAAGTAAAACATTATCTTATGAGTAATCTTCTTCCCTTTGCCACAGTTGTCTTTCCAACGACATTCACCGAAACCGAAAAAATTCCAAATTTATATTCTCTTTCCAAAATAATGCTAACCATGTGCAAACATCAATGGACTCGTATCCTAATCCAAGACTGCGCACTTGGCTTTAGCCTCGTAGTGAGATTTAGGTAAAATAGTTCCATCATGAATAACATCAATTAATAATTCAAGCAATCCATCAAAATAATGGTTGCTACACTTATTAATAATTTTCAAATGCATCAACTTCACCAAAAAGTTCAATGCATAATATTTTCTACAACTGGGGTATAGCTCACTTGACATTTCCTTGAACATATTATCGCACTTCTCACAAAGATTATTATCATCTTGGGGGGATCATTCAAGGTTTCGGTTGAAGTATTATCATTTGCAAAAATATCATCAAGCACATCGACCATCTCATCTCTGTCATCAGTTCAGAGTACATCTGGTTCCCTACTTAGAGACTCTCCATGGTAATGCCATACTTTGTATGATTGTTGGATTCCATGGTTGAATAAATGCATGGAAATTGCATCTAGACTATGGAAGTTGTAGTTAATTATGATTTCTTATTTTCAAAATATCAAATTATGATGTGTTAAATAAATTATTATGTCTTATACAATTTTATTTTTTGGCTTATGAGTAAATTAGTAATTTCATTATTTATTAGTTTTATTTTGTAAAATTGTCAATTTATTTAATTATACTTAAAATTTTATTTACTTAATTATTTATTTTTTAATTATAATTAAATTATAACTTTTATTTACTTAACTATTAATTACTAACAATCTATCTTTAAATTTTTTTATTTAATAATTAAATTTACTATCATTTTTACTAGTTTTAATTCTAAAAACACTATCACTTATTTTAGAAGAAAATTTATCAATGAGTTATCATATAATATGAATTAATTAATTTCTTAAATTAATTATTTTCTCAATATTACTTAAATTAAAAATTAATTTTCAAATAAATGTTAATTTTCCTAGGTCTAATAAAAGTTGGACAGCATAACGATTATAATTTAAACTATCCCAAAATTTTATAAAACTTGCAAACTACACACAAAAAAATTCAGAATATTCCCAGAGGATGTACAACATAAACCAAGATTAATAACATATACCAATTTTTATTTTTCAATAACACCAAAATAATTCATTTAATAAATATTTATAAACAAAGAATATTTAATAAAAAAAATAAAGTATAATACAAAAATACAATATCGTAGAATAATATAATCTATTTTTTTAAATAAACATATGAATCAATAATTAAAAAAATACATATAATTACAAATTTATATATGTTTTTTTATTAAAATTACAAAATTATTTTTTAACAAATATTACAAACATATAATATATATATATAGACATAAAATAACACACAAAAAAAATATTATAGTGGGGAGTGGGGGCTCGGCGGCGGGTCGGTGTCAACGGGGTTAGGCTTGGCCAAGGGGGATAGAAAAAAATATTGTTAGTAAAAAATCATAAAAAAAATTAAAATAAAAAAGTAAAAACTTAAACACAAAGAGAGAGGAGGAGACTCGGAGGGAGGTGGCGGGTTAGATGTCAAAACGGAGGCGGTCGGAGGGAGGCCCAGCAATATGTGGTTGTGCAGCTCAGGGGGTGCTCGGTTTAAAAAAATTACAGAGAGAGATAAAGACTTCGAGGTGGAATATAGGGAGAGAGAGAGAGAAATGGTTCGTGGTGGTGGAGGAAATGATGTTGGGGTTGGGGCGTCAGTGGTTGTGGTGGTGGTTGAGGCATTGGTGGGCTAGTGGTGGTGGAGCCGATGGTGGCTGAGAGGAATAGAGAGAGAGTTAGTGAAATTTGAGAGAAAAAGAGAAATGGGGAAGATGGGGTTTGACAGCTCAGTATATCACTATGACTTTTTCCCACACATTTCGTTGGGCTGGCAAAAGTCTAAATTGCGACAGGAAAAGCCCAGTCTGAAACCCTAATCCAAAATGACGTTGTTTTGCTTAAATGAGTATTTTCCTGGCGCAATTTATGTTGGGAAAACTTATACATGATCTTTATTTATTTTCATGTAGATCTAATATTAAACAAATTAATATGAGATAGCCTAGAACATGTTTCAAAAATTGAATTCAAAGAGAAATAATGATAAGAATACTTACATTATACGCAGCAGAATGAATGAGTCATTCCTTCAGTTTCTTCAACCCTTGTATCCTTTCTATCGCAGAGTATTACCAAGAAATTGAACCAATCTTCAATTTTCTTCACAGCCTTCCAAAGTATCCTTAGGATCACCTAGACTAGAGTGGGCAATTCTCAACATATGAGATAGATACAGAGAGAAGAAGAGAAAAGAACAATAAGACTTAGAAAAAGACTTATGTTTAGAGAGAATCTAAAACCTATAAGAAAACAAGTATCTGTCATCTGATTTCAACTCTCACTTAACATTCCTTTTATGGACTCATTTATATCATTTATTTAATTAAAAAATCAATAAAATAATAGCCAATTAACAGTCCTAGGTCGAAATTATCATGGGCTGTAGGCCCGTGAAATTTCCCATTTAATTATAAGCCCATTGGACTTAAAATCAAGGCCTGTATTATATTCTATTGATTTAATTAATTAAATAATTTTTTAAATCCTTTATCAAATTAATTATTTATAATTTGAACCTTGATTTAATATTGTTTATTAATTTAGATACCAATTTATCTTAATTAATAAATCTGCCATTATATATCTTTTCTTCTCAAAATTACATAACTCTGTGAAACTATCCAAAATTGACCTGATCAACTTTGATAATTAAATCAATTAATTGAGACTATCTAGATAATTTTATCCAAGGTACAATGGGGGCCATGGTGTAACACCCAACATTTTCATAATACATTTTTATTATAAATCAGAGTTTCAATACATAAAATGTACACGGGTATAAAAATAAGAAATAGTAATGGAAAAATAGTGTTTAAAACATGATTTTATGTTATTAACGAGATTAAAGAGAGAGAGAGAAACTTGAGTAGTCAAGTATTGGATCCAAATGTCATATAACTTTAATTGGGGATTTTTTTAAAATTAAGAAAGTTTGCTAAAGGGCATATTTGAAAAGAATTTTAATATTTTGTGGTCCAAATGTAATTTTGAAAAAAAAAAGAAAAGGTCTCAGCCTTTATTTCCTGTTGCTCCTCTCTCTCTCCTCATAATTTATTCCTTTCTTTCTCTTTCTTTTCCTTCCCTTTCTCTCTCTTATTTTCTCTCGCATGCATTCGTCTGCCCGACCACCAAAGATCCACCGGCGGTCACCACATATAGCCATGCGTCGGACCGTTGGATTCAGAGGCTTCCGAACTATTAACCACGCGGGAATTTTGATGGCACTCGCCGATTAAACACCTCAACCGGTCGATTTAAGTTTGGCCACCGCGCACCTTCAAAGTTGCGATTCAGCCACCTTGGGCATCTGTTTGTCGATCCGTCACCACCATTGTGTTCGTCGTATTGTGGGCTTCAAAACCCAATAAATTGTTCCTACATCTACCATAGTTTGGTGGTGGGCCCACCACGAGCCACCGTGATCCATCGTAGATCGACAGTTGAAACTTAGTGTTCGAGGTTCTGGAGTTCATTTTGAGTTTCAGAAAATCATCGTTTGACTTGTTGTGGAACCCGATCTTTGTGGTATAATTTCATTGACCTATATTGTGATTAATTAGAATAACTATTATTATGTGTATTTGTAGTATATATTTATATACTCTTGATGTACTGAATATTTTCTATAATTATACTGGCTGTCTGGGATTATATGTATTTTTTTTACAGGTTTTGATTTTGGGTTTGTCCATTTTATAGCTGTTGTGCTGCCCAATTTTATAGAAAATAATAGACAATTAATAAATTTTAAAAAGACATATTTAATTGATTTTCTATTAATATGGAAATTATTACGATTAATTCATTTTAATTATTATTGTTATTATTTTGTTAAGTAAATCAAGAATATAGTTTCATGTATATATATATGAAAAATATGATTTATAGTAAACCTGTTATTTAACAATTATTATTGTATATTAATATTTGAATATTAAAATAATATCAAAATATTAGTTTCTTACCGTTATTGATATTTGTAAGACCAGTGAATTTTTGGAGAAAGTATATTTATTATATCACTGGGATTGATTTTATGACTAAATAATAATAATACAAATATTTATATTTATATTATTATCATTATATCGATTATTACAATTTTATGTTAAAAATATGATTTCTTTTATAAAATGACTATTTGAATATATATATTCACATAGGTATTGTTATTGAGGTATTTTGTTACTAATATTGAAATAAGTTTATTTAAAGACAAAAATTATTATTATTATTATTATTATTATTATTAATGTATCATAAAAATACATTATATTATGAGTAAGGCCTAAAGCATTGTTTTGTAAAGAGGATTATGATGCATGAAGAGTATTAGCATTATGATGATAATAATTATTATTATCATTTATGTGATTTATGGTATTGTTAATATACACCATAAATAGTGTATATTTACAATTTTTATAGAATTTAATAAATGATGTACCTTGAATAGAATCTATACGGATTGGATTGATTAACTCTTGGTGAGCAGTTTTAAAATAAGCTAAGGACCTAAGGTAAGTAAATTTCACATTTTGTGCTTAAGTGTGATATGCATGACTGCATTGATTTGTGTATGTTTGTTGTATTAAGTATGAGATGATGATGCATATGATGAGTATGTGATGAATGATTATATGAGTTATGTGTGGTATGTATATCATAATGGATTATATGATATATAATAGATGAATTTCGTGATATGTGAAAGTTGTCTTAATTGGTTAAGTTTGATTTGAGTTATGTTCAAGTATGTGTTCTCATGTGGACGAATATGTGGACTACCTTCTATGTTCATGATTTTGTTACATGTTATGATATAGAAAGCCTTTAAGTTTTTAGGCTGGAAACACTACACCAAACACCCATTACCATAACACATCATTATAATACTATTTAAAAAGAGTTATGGTATATTATCAAATTTCAGGCGGCAAATAAAATAAAAAAGCGCCAGTCTTTCCCGTGTACAGTAACTCCCCTTTCCCGTGTACCCATTTCCAATCTCATTTTCTGCAATCTTTCTCCTCCTGGTATACTCTCCCGTATCTCATTTTTCCTGGTATACCCATTTCCCTTTGACCTATTTCCCGTAGACCTATCTCTCTCGGTCTCTCACTCCCCTTCACGGAAGACAAATCCATTCGAAGGGCACATTCGAAGGCGATATAGGAGGCACATCTCCTCTCTCTCGGATCTCTTTCTCCCACCAGACCTCCCTCTTTCTCTCTCACCTGTCTTTATGGAGCCCGACCTTCCCTATCATCGGCAAACAGCGCAAATGACAGGGGCTCGTGGGTCTTGTGAAAACAACGGGCTCAGGGTCGTGGGTGGCTCGGTCCCACGGAAGGGGTGGGTGGCTCGGTCTCGCGGAGGGGGTGGGTGGCTCAGTCTCACAGAGGGGTCCAAGCCCCCTCTTCTTTCTTCTTGAAATTTTGGTAAAATGTGAATCTCTCTAATTAAATTATTTATTTATTATATCTTCTTGAGGTGAAATTCTTCTCCTAACATACATTTCTTGTGTTGGTTGATTCAGACTACCTTCTATACGAAGTTGTTTGAGGGTGGTGAGTTGGATCGTAACCGAATACCTGAAGCAGCTTTAATGGCACGATCTTACCTTCCAAGCAAGGTGTCAGAGATAGTTGCAATTTGGAGAGATGACCTAAAGAAGGTTAGTTTCTGGCTTCACTTATTTTGCATTTAAACCAAACATGAAGGTGTTTTACTTTTCGTTTGGTGTCAGAGCTTAAAATACAAGCCCAATGGGAGGTTTGTTGTTGTTTGTGGAGATGGCAAGTACATTATATATACAGCCTTAGCTTGGAGAAATAGATCCTTTGGCTCAACACTGGAATTTGCCTGGTCATCAGATGGAGAATACGCAGTTAGAGAAAGTACAACAAGGATCAAATTATTTAACAAGACATTCCAGGTTTGACCCTTTTGAACGCATAATTTGGAAGAGGATTGAAATCTGAGATTTCTACGAGTCTTATGGTTGTGGACGATAAACAAATTATTCATTAATGGAGTTCTACTGAAATGGCATTTTTCAGGAGAAGAAAAATATTCGACCTACATTCTTATGTGAGCACATGTATGGAGGGACATTATTAGCAATGTGGTCAAATGACTTCATCTGCTTTTATGACTGGGCTGAATGTAGATTAATTAGGCGGATCGATGTTAGTGGGAAAGTATGATTGACCATGTAATGACCCACTAATCTAGACTCTTGGACCATTATCAAACTATACATACAAATTTCTTACTAAAACATACATTTGCGAAAATACCATAATTTATTATAAACTTGTAGAAACAAAGGTTACTTTCATAAAAATAAGTAGGATATGGGTACCCATTGTCTTTAAAACAAAAATAACTTAAAGTGAAAAGAGTTACATAGAAAATGCGGAAAATACATGTAAAACCATAAAAGATAAAATGAGACTACATCCTCGAATCGAATAACGCTCGGCCCCTTGACTCCATTCACCATCGATACACATCCTCTAAGCATCACGAATCTTACCGCCTCTAAAGCTATTTTCCTGCACATAAAACAAAAAGGAATGAGCCTAATGCCCAGCAAGGAAAATCTAACACATAGTCATAAACATAAATTTCATAACAAACGTAAAGACATATCATAACACTTAATATATACACTTATTATAATGGCCATTATTACTTGGGGTCCCATAGACTAAACAAGCTTATGCCCATGAGATTAGTGGGGTCCTACTAGCTAAGTAGGCATATGCCCAAAATCTTTTTGGGGTCTTGTTAGTCAAATAGGGCATAAGCCCAAGCCTACAAACATACACATACATAACATATTCATAACATATCATAACATAATACATAAGATAACATAAGCAATACACATATAGATTCTACCCTATTTTCCTTACCAAAGTTACCGGGATATGTGGACTGAGTTGGGACTTTTTGGAACACTCCTAATAACCATTAAAAAGAGTGAGTCTAAAGAAGAAAAGAGATGAAATGAAAGGGATAGAAAGACTAAACCATTGAAAGTTACACTTACCAAAACTTATGTGCTCAAGAGCTTAGATTTCCTAACCAAAATAAAATGGGGTTAGGAGACTGAGTAGAAGATTAAGAGAACGGAAAATAACTTAAAACAAATGAACTAGAGTTTTGGTTACCTCAAAGACTTGTAAGATCAAATTACACCACAACCGAAATACTATAGAACCTCACTTCCCAAAGTGTTTGATAAGCTTATGATGTTTAAGCTTATGATTTCCCAAACCAGGTGTTTACACTCTCACACTCACTTAGCACTAGCAGCTTCTGAACTTAGAGCAAAAGGTGAATAATGGCTGGGTACTAGGTCCTATATATAGAGTTTGGGAATGAAAGTATCTTGATTTTACTTGAATAAAAATAATGGCTTTTTAGGTGAAAATCATTTGAATAATCGTTCAGCAGAGGCTGAAGACTAGTTCAAAAGATGCTGTACTTTTGAAGAAGTTTGAATGGCTGAAAGGAAAAGAATTAAAAAATGTTTGAATTTATGCTGGAGGAGGCGATATATCGCCCCCTGTAGGCGATATATCGCCTGGGCCAGTATGCCCGAGGCGACCGTGCATCGTTTCGTGTTTTCCGTATCTACGTGCTGCAACATATCGCCCCCTATAGCTACGATATATCGGCACACGCTGAATATTTGAACACGAAATTACACAATTTTAGCTAAGTTTGAATGGAGTAAACAGCCTTGACTAAGCCCTCAACGTATTCAAAGCTGCTGACTGACCCTATAACATTCAAACTTTACTCCTTATTAAATTTAATCCTCAAAAATACTTAATCCTTAATCACCATTCATAACATGTGCTTAAAATCCTATTGGTTGATATCTAAACCTTATAGTACAATAAATATAATTCTTAAAATCAGTCATATTAATCAACCTTAGGTTAAAATTAATATTCTTAAACTATAGGTTAAACTTAGAAAATCTACAAGTACTACTATGAGTGTCCAAATAATTCCCGGTCTGAACCAAAAATCCACAGTTACAAAGATAATACTAAACATACTATAATACTACTAAATATTAGCTAAGTAAAGTTCTTGGACTCTACAATTCTCCCCTACTAAAAAGAATTTCATCCTCGAAATTTACTTACCAAATAACTCCGGATACCGGTTCTGCATGTCCTCCTCTAACTCCCACGTTGCCTCGCGTTCAGAACTATTACTCCATAAGACTTTGACTATAGGAAAGCTCTTGGACCGCAACTGCTTCATCCCTCTATCTAGGATGTTAATCGGTCGTTCCTCATAACTTAAGTCTTTCTGGAGCGCTAAGGTATCGTACTTGAGGACGTGAGAAGGGTCTGACACATACTTGCGTAACATCGAGATGTGGAAGACGTTGTGACTATCGGCTAGTGCTGGCGGTAGGGCTAGTCTATACGCAACTGGTCCCACTTTGTCCAATATCTCAAAAGGACCTATGAATCGGGGACTAAGTTTGCCTTTCTTCCCGAACCGCCTGACACCTTTCATAGGAGATATCTTCAGAAAGACTTGATCTCCAACTTGGAACTCCACATCGCGTCGCTTGGTATCCGCATAGCTTTTCTGTCAGCTTTGAGCAGCAAGCATACGCTGTCTAATGAGCGCTACTGCTTCTTGAGCTTGTCTAACAGCTTCAGGCCCTAGAAGCTGCCTTTCTCCTACCTCGTCCCAGTGCAACGGTGATCGGCACCTTCTTCCATATAGCAAATCATAAGGTGCCATCCCGATCGTCGACTGGTAGCTGTTGTTGTATGAGAATTCGATCAGCGGTAAGTACTTGTTCCACGATCCTCCGAAATCAAGTATACACGCGCGTAGCATATCCTCTAAAATCTGAATCGTACGCTCGGACTGCCCATCTGTCTGAGGATGGAAAGCTGTACTAAGACTTAACTTAGTACCCATGGCTTGCTGTAAGCTTCTCCAGAATCTGGACGTAAAAACCGATCCTCTATCTGACACTATCGTCTTGGGGATTCCATGCAATCGTACAATCTCTTGGACGTAGATGTCTGCATATTGGTCTGTCGTGTATGAAGTCTTAACAGGCAGAAAATGAGCCGACTTGGTTAGTCTATCTATGAGTATCCAAGCGAAATCATGTTGCTTATTCGTCTTTGGCAGACCCGTCACGAAGTCCATGGCTATATCGTCCCACTTCCATTCTGGCACGCTAAGTGGTTGCAATAATCCTGCAGGCCGCTGATGCTCCGCTTTCACTTGCTGGCATACGAGACACTTAGATACATACTCTGCTACCTCCTTCTTCATCCCTGGCCACCAATAGACTGCCTTGATGTCATGAGTCATCTTGGTAGACCCTGGATGAACTGAGTACGGGGTATTGTGCGCTTCTTTTAGGATCGCCTTCTTAATACTTTGATCGTCTGGCACGCATAACCGATCCTTATATCTCAATAAACCTTGACTGGATATTGAGAAATCTGTAGTCTTGCTTTCTCTGACTGCATCCATGTGTGCTGCTAGTGTGTCGTCATGTCCCTGACCAATTCGTATATCTTCTAACAAATCTGATTGGATAGACAAGTTAGCCAGCTTGCCTACAACCATTTCTATTCCAGCACTGATAAGCTCCTGCTGTAGCGGCTTTTCTATTCCAGATAAGGCTGCCAAATTCCCATAGCTTTTCCTACTAAGCGCATCGGCAACTACGTTCGCCTTCCCTGGGTGGTATAGGATTTCACAGTCGTAATCCTTGACTAACTCCAGCCACCGGCGCTGCCTCATGTTAAGCTCCTTCTGAGTAAAGAAGTATTTTAAACTCTTGTGGTCCGTATAAATCTCGCACCGTTCTCCGTAAAGATAATGGCGCCAGATTTTTAACGCAAAGACCACCGCTGCCAACTCCATATCGTGAGTTGGATAGCGTTGCTCATACTCCTTCAACTGTCGTGAGGCATAGGCTATGACCTTGTCGTTTTGCATCAGTACGCATCCCAATCCTAGCTTTGATGCATCACAGTAGACAACGAACTTATCGTTGGGTGTCGGGACACTAAGTACTGGTGTTGAGCAAAGCTTATCCTTAAGCAACTGGAAGCTTTCCTCACACTTATCATTCCAGTTAAACTTTTGTTGCTTCCGGGTCAGGTTGGTGAGTGGAGTGGCTATCTTAGAAAAGCCCTCTACAAACTTTCTATAATAACCTGCTAGCCCTAAGAAGCTTCTTACTTCTGACACGTTCTTTGGCCTAGGCCAATCCTTCATGGCCTCTACCTTCGATGGATCTACTGCAACTCCGTCTTTTGATATGATGTGCCCGAGGAACGCCACTTGCGAAAGCCAAAATTTGCATTTCTTGAACTTGGCGTAGAGTTTATGCTCCTTCAAACGCGTCAAAATCAACCTCAAGTGTTCCTCGTGCTCTTCTTCATCCTTGGAGTAAATTAAAATGTCGTCGATGAACACAACGACGAATTTATCCAAGTAGTCTTTGAAGACCCTATTCATTAAGTCCATAAACGCGGATGGCGCGTTAGTAAGACCAAAAGACATAACCAAGAACTCGTAATGTCCATAACGAGTCCTAAAGGCTGTCTTAGGAATATCTTCTCCCTTTACCTTGAGCTGATGATACCCGGACCGTAAATCGATCTTAGAAAATACAGTCGCGCCTCGGAGTTGATCAAACAAATCATCAATCTGAGGTAGCAGGTATTTGTTCTTAATTGTTACTTTATTCAGCTCACGGTAGTCTATGCACATCCGCATACTCCCGTCCTTCTTCTTCACGAATAGTACCGGAGCTCCCCATGGTGAATGGCTTGGCCTAATGAAACCCAAGTCTAGGAGTTCTTGTAGCTGCGTCTTTAACTCCTTGAGTTCCATAGGTGCCATCCGATATGGTGCCTTAGAGATAGGCTCGGTGCCTGGTACTAATTCTATCGTGAAGTCTATTTCTCGATTTGGCGGCAATCCTGGCAAGTCATCGGGGAAAACTTATGGAAATTCTTGTATAACCCAAACATCTCCAACTTTAAGTGATGTCTCCTTCTCCACATTCGTGATGCTGGCTAAGAACGCTTGGCATCCTTTCTCCATCATTCTCTGAGCTTTGAGAGATGACACTAACGGGGTGCGTAGTCCTGAAGCTTGTCCCATGAAGCACAGTTTCTGGCCGTCAGGAGTCTCGAACACCACCTTCTTGCGTTTGCAGTCGATCGTTGCGCCATGCCATGCTAGCCAATCCATGCCTAGTATGACGTCGAAGTCTTTGATCACCAGCTCTATCAGGTCTCCTTCTAGTTCCTTGTCCTCAATCTTGATTGGTACGCCTCGTACAATTCGTGATGATAGAACTACTTTGCCCGAAGGCAGCTCGGTTACAAACCTAGTTCTAAATCTTTCACTAGGTTTGTCTAGTTTATCTATCATTCCTAACGAAATATACGAATGGGTGGCTCCCGAATCAAATAATACATGACATAAATTATTGAGGATGGAAACCTGACCTGTGACCACCTTGTTGCTAGCATCCGCCTCTCCTTGGGTTAAAGCAAAAACCCGAGCAGGAACCATCTTTTCATCCTTCTTTGCTTCTGGCTTTTGCTGAGGACACTCTTTCTTGCGATGCCCCTCTTGGCCACAATTGAAACACTCCTTGGTGTTGGCGCGGCATTCTCCGGGGTGTTTCTTCTGACATTTGGCACATGGCGGGTATTCCACGTAGCCCGACCTATTTCCCCCATTATTTGGTCGTGCCCTTTTATTACTGTCGGCTTGCTTGTTGTCAGGATGCCTTCTCTTCTGTCCGTTACCGTTTTTGTTGGACTGATTGTTGCCGCTATTACTAGACTGATTGTTGTTCCGATTGGCCTAAGGTTGGCTCTGCTGTCTGGGTTCTGGCTTACTGGCTTCTTCTTTGCTTACGTTGGCCTGCAACCTTTCTACTTCGATTGCCGTCTCAAGAACGTCGGCATATGAAGTGTTTCCCGGGTTCGCTAGTTTAACCCACATCTCGATCTTCGGTCGGAGTCCTCTCACGAATTTGTTCACCCTCAGATAATCGGTTGGAACTAACTCTGTTGCGAACTTGGCTAAGCGGTCGAACTGACGAGCATATTCTGCCACTGTTAAATTCCCTTGCTTCAGATTGGTGAACTCCTCAACTCTCGTAGCAAGTACCGACGAATTGTAGTACTTCTTGTGGAAGAGCTCCACAAATCGGGTCCATGTCATGGTGGCAGCATCGTGGGATTGCTGGACCAAGTCCCACCATATCCTGGCATCTTTCTTGAGTAAAGATGAAACGCAGGATATACGGTCCGCATTACTGAGGTTCATGTGGGCCAGAATC
This sequence comes from Humulus lupulus, assembly GCF_963169125.1. Lineage (NCBI taxonomy): Eukaryota > Viridiplantae > Streptophyta > Magnoliopsida > Rosales > Cannabaceae > Humulus > Humulus lupulus. Next base: position 33,996,610 of record NC_084799.1, read on the forward strand.
GGCTCCACATTCCTTAACCATTCTTCCGCTTCAAAGGGGTCCGTAGTCCCTTCAAAGTTCGGAGCGTGCTGCTTGCGGAACCTCTCGTACACTGGCTCCATGTGTTGTACTGGATATGGAGCGTAATTCGTCATTGGCCATCCCCCATATGGACCAACTTGTTGGGGTGCTGGGGCCATTTGCTGTGGCTGCGGTTGTGGCGGAGGCTGAGGCTGAGATTGAGCCTGTTGGCGTTGTTGCTGCAGAAGTTCCTTGACTTGCCGTCGCAGTCTGGCAATCTCCGCAGTGTTGTCAGCTGGCTGTGCCGGCGCGTTGCAGCGAGCAGTAGCACGCACTCCCCTTCGGCGAACTATAGGGACCGCATTGGTCGCTGGAACATCGTTGGAGGCATTTCCGTTGGTGCGTGCAGATCTTCGGAGCGACATCGTAGCAGAGTTCTAACAGTTGAAAGAAACATGTTAGAACTTGACCTAATAGGCTCTAAGGCAAAACACATATCTCAGACCTATTTATTATGACTTCTTATGAAAAATTATATAAGTCTTTATTTATTATTAGAGTGGGTTTCTATACTTAGAAAACAAGTCATCTTTATTTTCTAAGTGTGTTTCTAATCATCCTATATGACTTAATTCTCAGGCTCGAAACTTATCTTTGTTCCAAAGTCAACCATATTGAGGGAGGGCTGGGATCAGTAAAATCGTTCCCACTACTAAGGCCCCCTAACTCTCAATAAGGAAACCAGGTTCATTGATTTGTATCCACCCTCACCGAACTCAGTCATTATTCATTTTATTTAGTATTTATTATGATTGCGAAAATAAAATCAAACTCACACATGATATTCAAATAGCATGTTATTCATTTGGAAAAACAATTTCACTTATTACAATCAAAAGTAAATAAAACAAATAAAAACTACTAATCTAAAAATCGGGATCTTCTACATCCGATCTGTCATCTAGCATATCATCATCTATTTGTTCATAATCATCATTGTCATGAGCATCGAAACATCCTCTAGGAAGGTTGGTGAGAATCCTATGTTTTTGCTCATTTGTGAACTGAAATTCAAATTTTGCGGTAAACCTAACTAAGAGGAAATAGTATCTCATCGCTAATGGTAATTCATCCTCCTCATGCATTTCTTCCCATATTTTTATTAAAGCTGCTATTACAGGATGGAAATCTTTAAATAGCCTAATCACTAGTACATATTGTTCTGTTGATCTTAGCATTATTTGTTTAGCCTCTTGAAGGCCACCTATCTCTTGGTGAAACAAAAGCAACCTTCGAGTGATCCTTTCTAGGGCTCCTACGGTGTTTCTTGGCTCCCTTATTCTTTTTAAGGCCTTAATGGCTCGGATATCTTGGTAGGTTAAAGTTCCGTTCATTCTTAACTGAAACATAAACACTAAAGTTGTTAGCTATACACATAGGCAAAGTAACTTGTAACTTAAATACTTACTTGGCGGTCAGATTCGGAGCTTTGAGCGTGTGTATCGAGGAGAACTTCATGCGAAGGAACCGTTGCTCTGATACCAACTGTAATGACCCACTAATCTAGACTCTTGGACCATTATCAAACTATACATACAAATTTCTTACTAAAACATACATTTGCGAAAATACCATAATTTATTATAAACTTGTAGAAACAAAGGTTACTTTCATAAAAATAAGTAGGATATGGGTACCCATTGTCTTTAAAACAAAAATAACTTAAAGTGAAAAGAGTTACATAGAAAATGCGGAAAATACATGTAAAACCATAAAAGATAAAATGAGACTACATCCTCGAATCGAATAACGCTCGGCCCCTTGACTCCATTCACCATCGATACACATCCTCTAGGCGTCACGAATCTTACCGCCTCTAAAGCTATTTTCCTGCACATAAAACAAAAAGGAATGAGCCTAATGCCCAGCAAGGAAAATCTAACACATAGTCATAAACATAAATTTCATAACAAACGTAAAGACATATCATAACACTTAATATATACACTTATTATAATGGCCATTATTACTTGGGGTCCCATAGACTAAACAAGCTTATGCCCATGAGATTAGTGGGGTCCTACTAGCTAAGTAGGCATATGCCCAAAATCTTTTTGGGGTCTTGTTAGTCAAATAGGGCATAAGCCCAAGCCTACAAACATACACATACATAACATATTCATAACATATCATAACATAATACATAAGATAACATAAGCAATACACATATAGATTCTACCCTATTTTCCTTACCAAAGTTACCGGGATATGTGGACTGAGTTGGGACTTTTTGGAACACTCCTAATAACCATTAAAAAGAGTGAGTCTAAAGAAGAAAAGAGATGAAATGAAAGGGATGGAAAGACTAAACCATTGAAAGTTACACTTACCAAAACTTATGTGCTCAAGAGCTTAGATTTCCTAACCAAAATAAAATGGGGTTTGGAGACTGAGTAGAAGATTAAGAGAACGGAAAATAACTTAAAACAAATGAACTAGAGTTTTGGTTACCTCAAAGACTTGTAAGATCAAATTACACCACAACCGAAATACTATAGAACCTCACTTCCCAAAGTCTTTGATAAGCTTATGATTTCCCAAACCAGGTGTTTACACTCTCACACTCACTTAGCACTAGCAGCTTCTGAACTTAGAGCAAAAGGTGAATAATGGCTGGGTACTAGGTCCTATTTATAGAGTTTGGGAATGAAAGTATCTTGATTTTACTTGAATAAAAATAATGGCTTTTTAGGTGAAAATCATTTGAATAATCGTTCAGCAGAGGCTGAAGACTAGTTCAAAAGATGCTGGACTTTTGAAGAAGTTTGAATGGCTGAAAGGAAAAGAATTAAAAAATGTTTGAATTTATGCTGGAGGAGGCGATATATCGCCCCCTGTAGGCGATATATCGCCTGGGCCAGTATGCCCGAGGCGACCGTGCATCGTTTCGTGTTTTCCGTATCTACGTGCTGCAACATATCGCCCCCTATAGCTACGATATATCGGCACACGCTGAATATTTGAACACGAAATTACACAATTTTAGCTAAGTTTGAATGGAGTAAACAGCCTTGACTAAGCCCTCAACGTATTCAAAGCTGCTGACTGACCCTATAACATTCAAACTTTACTCCTTATTAAATTTAATCCTAAAAAATACTTAATCCTTAATCACCATTCATAACATGTGCTTAAAATCCTATTGGTTGATATCTAAACCTTATAGTACAATAAATATAATTCTTAAAATCAGTCATATTAATCAACCTTAGGTTAAAATTAATATTCTTAAACTATAGGTTAAACTTAGAAAATCTACAAGTACTACTATGAGTGTCCAAATAATTCCCGGTCTGAACCAAAAATCCACAGTTACAAAGATAATACTAAACATACTATAATACTACTAAATATTAGCTAAGTAAAGTTCTTGGACTCTACAGACCATTTGATATTTCACTATGTCAGTGGTTTATTGGCTATATGGTCATGTTCACTAATATTTACTTGTGATTTATTTTTTACTATTATAGAATGTTTATTGGGCAGATAGTGGTGATTTGGTGGCAATAGCTAGTGAGTCATCATTCTACATACTAAAATACAATGTAAGAACACATCTTTGCTACATGCACTCATAATATGTTTAAGCTTTTTGTATATTGAAGTACCTTGAGCTTGGTGTGTCACATTACTAAATTAATGTTGTCTATTTGGCAGCGTGATGTTGTATCATCATTTTTTGACAGTGGAAGTTCAGTTGATGAACAAGGTGTCGAGGATGCTTTTGAGCTGCTTTATGAAATAAATGAGTGTGCCATAACAGGAATTTGGGTTGGCAATTGTTTCATCTTTACTAACACTTCTTGGCGTCTTAATTACTGTGTTGGCGGAGAGGTAAACAATTTTTGAATTGGCACAACCATTTATGCTCTTTATTGCTTCTTTTTTAGTAAGCCTAATCACATGTTTGCCTTGCACACATATAATATGAGTGTCATCTAGATTCTAGGCCATTGGATCTTATATATATCTTACATCATGCAGTTATGTTTATATGCACACAAGCATATATAGTGCTCTTAATTAATGTTATGGTTGCAGGTATTGAGACATAAAAAGGGAAAGTACGGGGTTGGTGTCATATGCAACGGTGGCGGGGGAGCTTCTTCACTTGTTCTTGAGCTCATGTAAGACCTGTAATTTTTTTTGAGCTTATCTTGATTGAATTCTCCTGATCGGCTAGCCAGCTTATAAATAAAGCTAATTGGCTAACCCAATTGTACTCATCACTTGGTTCATTTTCAATAATAAGAATAAATTTCTCATCATGATTCATATCAATAGAATAGCAAAACTTGTTGCTTAGTCTTGCATTGTTGATAGGAAATGATATTATATTATCATGGGTTTTGCTTAGACTACATATATTCAATAGGACTCAACTTTACCAAACTAGCAAATGCTAATTTATTTTGTGCGACTTCAGTTAATTGTTTCTTTTGCTCACCTGTCATAACCTGATGAAACCAAAAAAGAAAAAACTGCTAGTATTTCCTTTATATCTTATGTGGAGGCTTGAAAATTATGGTTTTTGACACTCTTAAGTAAAAGGCTCATTTCCGAGTAGTTTCGAAGTAGAATGGTTTTTGTTTGCTTTGGTGTAGTTGTGAATCCATTATTTTGTATGTGATGTCCTTTCTTGGATATAATTTCCATATCATTTTTCTTGAAGTAATTTGTGATGCTAGATAATAACAATAAAATATTTCTTTGTTTATTTTGCAGATGTGACAAGCGAAGTATAAAAGGATACTTGAGACTCCTTGAAAGTAGTAACTTTGTTTATTTATTTGTGTTGAAAGTAGTAACTTTTAGACTCCTTGAATACTTAAAGAATATTTTGTTGTTGATGATAGTGTTGAATGTTTTAAACTAAATTGTGGATTGTTAATTCAATGTTGAATGTTCTTACTTTTTGTTATTTGAAAATCAAGTTCATTTGATGATGCTAGTATATATTAGAATGCTAATTTTAATTATATAACAAAAATTAAAATATAATAGAATAAATTAGTGTTATATAAATAAAATATATAATGAGAATTTAAATATATCTAAATATAACAATAATACGAAAATTGAGTTATAATATCTATTACAATAACACTTTTTATGCAAAGAATTATGTTATGCAAACTTCATTATATAACACAAATAATGTGTTATACTAAAGTGTAGTATAACACAAAAAATGTGTTACACTAAAGTATGGTATAACACAAAAAATGTGTTATACTAAAGTGTAGTATAACACAAAAAAAGTGTTATACTAAAGTGTAGTATAACACAAAAAAAGCATTATATAATCGACTATAAATAACATAATTAAACACTTATCTATATATTAAAATAACACAGAAATTGTGTTATCGTTGACAGTACAATAACACATCTGTATAACACTGATAAAGTGTTATGTAAAGTACCCTGACCTACGATAACATAGTCAGTCTTAACACATCAGAAAGTGTTATCGTATGTTTTGATAACACATTTTTCGGTGTTATTAAAAGCATGTTTTCTTGTAGTGAAACCTTAGACCTGAGCCATACCTCTACGTTAAGGTATAACAATGCCACCAATCCAAAGCTTCTTATATTATGACTAAAGATGTTTTGAGTTGTATGAGATGTGATATAGTGCCTTGACTAAATGTCATCACACATGAATCATTAACATGAACATTGGCATTTCAGCATCAGCATGTATGCATGGAAAGTTCAGTTATATGATACATTATTATGTGATATAAGATCATGCATAAAAATATGAGAAAAGTTTTGAAATGCCTTGAAAAGTATTATGTAACGTTAAATACTTTAATGACAACAAGGCTTAAGCAATGTGATAATAAGATGTTGAAAAGGGTGCCCCTGTTTCGAGGAAGCAATTAAGTAAGTTCAGTAAAGAAGACGGAGGTCTATAAGACTTATAGTGTCTGCCCACTAGTGTGGGCTAGGTCAGAGTTGACCATTCAGATATGTTTGTCATGTTCCTGTATTTCTCCTCCATTTACATGTGTAATAAGTATGGCAGCTATGGCAACGATGAAATGAGTAATATGATGAGCTCGGCTGCAATGATGGCTAGCCGGAGGAGAACCCATGGGATTTTATATTATATGTGTAACAAGCCCTGCCTAAGAGAAAAAGCACAAAAGTAAAGTTTGAAAGTGCATGAGCAATAAATGAAATGCATAAGTATATAAGTTAGCATATTAGTATATGTGCACTTCAAACTCATAACATTCATGTGTATGTGTATGCATGAGATTTACTTACTGAGCGTTAGCTCGTTATGTTATTTTCCAACATTTTTCCAAGTGTGGCTTTAGATGTTGAGCAACTTGTGGAGCACAGACTCAGTAGCAATGCAATAGTGGTGTAGGGTTTTTCATATTGCTACATTAAACTTAAAGTATTCATACGTGTAATAATTTCTGTTAATAAGTTTTTATAAAAGTTTTCAATTTTTTATGTATTTCTTATTATCATTTTATTTAATTCATTTGGTCAAGTTCCTAACATACTCGTAAACCTTGGAATTAAGAGTATGTGGCAGACGTACCCTACCTTAGGGACGTCACACATGGGCCTATGAAATCAAGTTCCAATAAGTTATCATAAATCTAACAAATAAATTTACTAACTTATTAATTCCTCGTGACACCACTAAAGACTCGGAATTGCACTCTTGAATTCATAGAACACTCTATAACAAATGTAGATACGCTATTAATTATCCATTGTTACAACCATAATTGTCACTCAATCCTCTATAGACGGTCTACAATGAGATGGGACTAAAATACCATTTTACCCCTCATTGTATTTTATCCTTAAAACACTTAGTTCCTTGTAGATGATATTTCAGTGAACTAATATTAATTACTGAAATGAGATCTCTATCATTTAGCACCTTGACAAAACTAAAAGGAAACCATCATTTCACTTCTTCATCAGAAGCTATAGATGTTCATATCTATGATTAACACTCCCACTCAATTATACTACTGATTTCCCAAGATGTAAGTATGGGCTAGTCCATAGGATAAGCTGGTAACGAAAAAGTCAAAGAACTCAAATAATACAATCAGTTAGAATACTAACCACTCAGAATTGAGATTGAATTGACCTATGGTCAACTATATGATATGACTAGAATAGATAATAATGGTATGCTTACTTATCCTATCAACTGTCAATATCGGTCCTATCCGATGTAACAAATACATCTGATCTTATCTACTTTGCTAATGTTCTAGAAAGAACAAACACTACAATGTGTAAGTAGATCATATTGTAGATTGGCAAGTCGGTGTAAATCATGTGCACTGACTAATCTTAGGAGTAACTTATTTTGAACATATAATCATATTTATGTTCCGCTGTGATTACGTCACTATAAATATGATTAGCTATATGCCCGGGATTTAATAGAATTTTATATTAAAAAATAATCATGAAAATAAAACATGTGAGCAAAGTGATTGACCAAGTAAAAAATGATTTCTATTCTTTTATTGATAATAAATGAGATTACAAAGAAATTAGGTTTCAATTAGAGCATAAAACCCTAACAAACTCCCACTTGCACTAATTGAAACTAATGCCTTAATTATACTAATCCCATTTCCTTGATATGCTTATCAAATGTAGCTTCTGGTAGTTTCTTTGTAAACGGATCTGCAAGATTGTCTTCAGATGCAATCTTCATAACCTTCACATCTCCCCTGGCCACACATTCTCGAATAATGTGATACTTCCTTTCTATATGCTTACTCCTCTTGTGACTTCGAGGCTTTTTCGAGTTGGCAATTGCTCCTATATTGTCACAAAACAACACAAGTGGTTTATCCATTTCTGGAATAACACCAAGATCCAAATAGAACTTCTTTAGCCAGACTTTTTCCTTAGCTACTTTTGACGTGGCTATGTACTCAGCCTCCATGGTGGAATCTGAGATTGCAGACTACTTTACGCTTCTCCATATCATAGCTCCACCCCCAAGAGTAAACACCATTCCAGAAGAAGACTTCCTGTCATCGACATTAGTCTGAAAATTTGAATCGATGTAGCCTACAGGGTTCAGAACACCACCCTTGTAGACTAAGATATAATCCCTAGTCCGTCTTAAATACTTCAGGATATGCTTAACGGCTATCCAATGTTTCGGTCCTGGGTTTGACTGATACCTGCTCACTACTCCCACTGCATAGCAGATATCTGGTCTAGTACACAATGTGGCATACATCAGACTTCCAACTGCAGATGCGTAAGGAAATTTTCTCATTGCATCTTCCTCTTCAGGAGTCTGGGGAGACTGCTTTTTTGAAAGATGAATTCCATGGCGCGACGGTAGACGCCCTTTCTTGGAATTTGTCAATGAGAAACGTTCAAGCACTTTATTTATGTAAGCTGATTGAGATAGAGTTAAGAGTCAGTTCTTTCTATCCCTGATGATCTGGATACCTAGAACATAACTCGCTTCACCCAGATCCTTCATCTGGAATTGAGTGCTCAGCCAATTCTTCACATCTGATAATTTCTTAACATTGTTTCCAATGAGTAAGATATCATCTACATAAAGAACCATGAATACCACTATTTGATTTGCCTTCAGTTGGTAAACACAAGGCTGATCAATATTTTTTTCAAAGCCATAGGTCTTGATTATTTCATCAAACCTAAGGTTCCAGGAACGAGAAGCTTGCTTAAGTCCATAAATAGACCTATTAAGCTTGCCAACTTTTCTTTCTTGTCCAGCTACTTTAAATCCTTCTGGCTGATCCATATAAATGACTTCGTCAAGCTTTCCATTAAGAAAAGTTGTCTTGATGCCATTTTCCAGATCTCATAGTCGAGAGTGGCTTCCATGGATAGGAGGATGCAAATGGATTTGAGCATGGCTACCGGACTAAAAGTTTCCTCATAGTCCACGCCTTCTCTTTGGGTATAACCCTTTGCCACTCACTAATCGAGCTTTATAAGTCTCGATATTTCCATCAACACCTCGTTTCTTCTTGTAGATCCACTTGCACCCAATGACCCTAAAGTCACTAGGTCCTTCCACAAGATCCCAAACGGAATTTGAGTACATGGATTCCATTCCCTGTTTCATGGCTTCGAGCCATAGTTCCTTGTTAGGGCTAGCCATTGCCTGTTTGAAAGACAACGAATCATCATCACTAGTGTCACCAACAACCATATTGGTTTCACCATCCAAAATATAGTAAACTAGGTTCCTTGAAACCTTTCCACTACGACGAGGCTCCGTGACTGTTTGCTCAGGAATAGTGGTGTTATCTTCATTTAAATCGACTTGCATCGGTTGGACATGAAGAGTGGTAATTTCATCATCAACTCGAGTTGATGACGATGGAACAATGGTTGGAGTCAATTCTTTAACCATCTCCTCTAAAACTACTTTGCTGTGTGGTTTAAAGTTTTGGACATAGTCATTTTCCAAAAAAATAGCATTCGTATAAGTAAACACTTTTTTTTTCTGAATGAATATAGAAAATTCCACCTCGAGTACCTTCAGGATAGCCAACAAACATGAAAACTTCAGTTCGTGGTTCTAGCTTTCCTTCCTTTTTCCTCAGGACATGGGCGGGATACCCCCAAATTCTATAATGGTGTAAACTAGGTTCACGACCATTCCAGTGTTCTAAAGGTGTTTTGGGGTGATTTAGATGACATGAAATTGAGAATGTCGTTCGCGGTTTCAATTGCATGACCCCAGAATGAAGTTGGTAGAGTTGAGTAACTAAGCATGCATCGAACCATTTCCAATAAAGTTTTGTTCCAGCATTCCGCTACACCATTTTGTTGCGGAGTACCTGGGGCAATAAGTTGTGATAAAATCCCAAGTTCAGTTAAATGATCTTGGAACTGCATATCCAAATATTCTCCACCCCTATCAGATCGCAAGATCTTTAATGTTTTACCTAATTGGTTCTGAGCCATCGCTAGGAATTCCTGAAACTTTGAAAATGTTTCTGATTTCATATGCATTAGGTAAAGACATGAGTATCTAGAGTAATCGTCAATGAAAGTGACAAAATACTCAAAACCACCCTGGCCTTTACATTCAAAGCTCCACAAACATCTGAATGCATAAGTCCAAGTGGTTCTTTGGCCCTATCACCCTTTGCAGAGAATGGATGCTTGCTAAATTTTCCTTCTAGACAAGATTCACAGACATGTAATTCACCTAAGGTGAGTTCCCTCAAAGGACCATCCTTTGTAAGTCTTTGAATCCTATCATAGCCAATGTGACCTAGTCTCAAGTTCCATAAATATGTCATATTATCGTTATCGGTCTTTTGACGTTTATTGGTCCTAGGTTTAGCTACTTTGAATAAATCATTGTTAAGAGTGAGGGGTTCGTTAGGTCGCAAAATATAAAGCCCGTTTTCCAAACATGCAATACACAATTGTGATCCATTGAAAGAAATAGATATATTAGAACTTGTGAAAGTCATAACAAATCATTATCATTGCAACATGGAAACTGAAATTAAATTTCTACTAAAATCTGAAATAAAAAATACATCATTTAAGATCAAAAATTTATTTCCGAACTTCAGAAGAGCTCTTCCCCTAGCTTGGACCCGCAACGAACGCTCCATTCCCAACTCTAAGCTTTAAGCCGCCTTCGTCCACTTCCTCCCACGATTAAAGAAGTTGTAAAGAGTTGAAAACATGGTTGGTAGATCCAGAATCAATAATCCAAACAGATTTATCATTCTCTAAAACACATGTTTCTAAGATAAATGAACTATAATCATTACCTTTGTTTTTCACTGCTAGAAACTTGGGGCAATCCTATTTCTAATGCCTCTTCTCTTTGCAGTGAAAACACTTACCTTTACCTTTTTTTGTTCTTCCCCTTAGGCGTCTGTGCATTTGGTTGTGCACTCGTCTTTGCAGCCTTTGCAGGCTTGGGGTTGTTGTTTTGTCCACCTTTCCTCTTGTTTCTAGCTTTCGAAGATGAAGCTTGGTTAGCTTCAGCCTTAGCTGGATCAGCATCAACAACAATAGTCTTATTTTCTCCTCCTTTACTAGGTCCACCCATGATAGGCTAAAAAATTTGAAGCTCGTTCATGAGCTACGTCAGACCATATTTGAGTTAATCACGAACGTGCAGACACGGTGCCATCTAATCATTCACGGCGTCATCACGTATGTACGGAGATGGTGCTATCCAAGTATTTATGGTGCCATCAAGATCATTGACGGTGCCATCACGAAAGTGTGGACACAGTGCTCGTTCTGGGGATTCCTCAATCATGACGAACTCGGAGTTGTCACCAATCAACTCTATGTTGATATTCTCTTCCAATTAAGGAAGTATTCTCCATCGAAAGTTGAGAAAGGATGGGAGTAGACATAGACACTACTTAACTTAAAACTACAAATTATCAATAAAATAGAAATCAATCACATTTGCTCAATAAAACTCCTATTCACACAAATTTCAAGAAATAGCACAACATATATAAAAAAATATGTAAGATGTGAGAAAAAAAATACCAAAATAATCATATCTCTATTTCTTTAGGTTTTTAACCAATCTATGATATCATTGTCCCGGTTGGCGAGAGTAAAAAATATCACTAGTTAAATAAAGTTGTAAACTTATTTAATAATTGACACCATTATTAACAACCTACTATTCAATCAAAATAAGAAAATAAAATCTCTTATTTTATGAGCTAGACCCACAGTTTCGATAATCACATATTTAGTCCTAGAAGTCACTGTAGGGGTGAATCTAGTATAATTTGACCTATAATTATCTATCTTTCGAAATCTAACCTTGTCAAAATAACTAATGAACACCTTCTGTAGGGGAACGAATCAAAGCGTCTCGAGGCCCCATTAAGTTATTGACTTTGTTAAACCAACGGTGGAGATCGAATATAATCCTTAAAATAAGCTCATTATAAAATAAATAGTATTTATATTATTTATTTTTAGAAAATTAATGACTATAGTTCTCCAAAAAAATTGAAAAGATTAAATTTTTTAAAAACCAAAGTCCTATAATTTCCTATTAATTCTAAAGTGTCACATTAAAACAAATTCAATTAATTTAGAATTAATTTATTGCTAATCAATATTTAGGTTTAACTAATATAATGAACATATACAATTAAGTCCAACTCAGGTAAATGGACCTTAACAATTGGGCTTGTATGGAGGAGGGTTGGGTCCAGTATGTCGTTCCCACTACAAATGCCTCCAATCTTCCATACAAGGTCCAAAAGACAGGAATTTAAACCTTCATTTTATTAATTGTTATTAATTGATTAGGCCCACTATAGTCATGCAAAGCAAATGGGCCTTCACAAGTGGAATCACCCACTAGAGAGGAATTTAAACCTTACATTTACTAATGGGCCCAAATAAAACCTATCATTTTATGAATATTTTATTTGGCAAAATATCTATATATCTAGCAAACATATTGGCAATTATATGCATCTAAGCCCAATTGGAAAAATACCACATATAGTGCAAATAGACATGTTATAATTGGATGGGCTTAATCATGTTACTATATGAGCAAGTCTATGAATTTATGCAAAAATACCACAATTTATTTCATTTGCAAAAATACCACAATTAATTATCTAGAATTTATCAAAAAAAATTGAATTAATTAAATTTTTACAAAAAATAAGTCAATTTAAATTAAATTTATCAACAATTAACAAAAGTTAATTTAAATTTCATTTATCAACAATCAACTTGATTTAGGTTAATTTGAAAAAAAATATATTAATTTAATATAATTTAAATAGGATTTATCAACAATTAACCAAAGTTAATTTAAATCCTATTTATTAAAAAAAAATTATTAATTGGTTGAAAAAAATGATATTTTTCAAAATTTAACCAATTTTAAATTTTAAGATCAATATTGTTTACCCAAAAAAGATTTACGTGATGACATGGAAAAATTAACATACACATGGGATGCGTGTGACCGTTTTAAGTGAGTATGATCTGTTCGACCATCGACCAGAAGAGAATTCACTCAGCAGACGACATTTTTATGGGCGACCAGTCTGATCGCAGCATTTCAAATATTCTCTACAGATATCTAATTCCGCATTTATGTAATGATTGTGATTTTCATTATTATTTAGATATGCTTGTATTAAATGTAATTAAGGCCCATGATGAACTCCTTGAGCCTATAAATGAGACTCAAAGGGCTCAAGAGAGGGAACCTTTTTGGGACTTTTGGGGGAAGAAAGAGGAAGAATTATAGTGTTTTTATTGGACAAATTTGTATTAATCTTCAAGCTGGTGAAACTTGTGAGCCCTCGTTCATTGATCACCACTTTGGGGATTATACATTAATAAGAACAGTAAGTGGATGTAGGTTATTACCATTGCTTGGGGCTGAACCATTATAAAAATTTGTTGCCATTTATCTTTTTATCCTGAATTCATCTTGTTTTTGTCGCTTTACTTGACTCCGTATCATTGACCAAATAAAGGGTCAATATTTTGAAGCTTTCATTGAGAGCCAAACTCAAGACCTCCAAGAAGATCAAATTGCGAAAAACAGCTAGGAAGACTGGGCAAACCTCTGGTATTGCACCAACCCAGCATCCTCCGCAAAATATGGCTGAGGATGAGCCACAAGTGGAATTGGAAGAGGAGGAAATAGATTCTGAGACTTTGAGGATGACTCTGATTGTGTTACAGGAGGAATTAGTCAATCTGAGGGCAAATCAAGAAAATGTGGCTGAAACAATGGCGTTGCAGCAAGAAGATTGATAGGCAACGCCAAGAATTGAATGAATGGCAGGCTGACATGGATCGCCGGCAGAGGCATGCCACTGTCGCTCTGGAGGCAGCCATTCAGTTGGCCCGGGGACAGCCTGTACCTGCCTCCCAGCTGGATCAGCCACCTAGTACGCAACCACAATGATGGACCCAAAACGGGTATGTTTTAAAATTTATACTCGCAAGCGCACGAATCGTATATGGAATATAGTGTTCGTGTAAGCACAAGATCGAACCCAAAGGAGTTGTCTAAAATTAAAAAGAAAACTATTTTAAACCAAAATTAATAAATTCTAACCTAGCTCCAAAGATTGATGAGAATTTGTAACAATAAAAATAAAATAAAAGATAATAATAAAGATATTAAAGACAATATATATAACTAAATTAATAATTGTAAACAAGAAGGTAAAATAAGATTATTAAGGATTAGAATCCACAAAATTTAAGTTCAATAATATTTATAAGTACATTGATTTCCAAGTTTTAGTAATAGTAGAAATTAATCAAACCATCACTTATTCAAATTAGATATTCTATTTAAGCACAAGTTTTCATAAAAATATAGGATTTATCTTCACTTTTAAAATTATAATTTCAAAGTATTTAATGTAAATCAATCTAATGAAATAACAAATAAATCAATGAACATTATTTATAAGGCAAAACATAATATTTTTGTTCTAAGCATGGATGTGTACAATTTAATGACACATCTTACACAAAGAATATTATGTTTGTGCACTAATGAAGAAAACAGTGTAAATATGTGCTAACAATCCAAAATACATGATATTTAAGATGAAAAAGAAAAATCCATAAAATTTATTGCACAAATGGGAAATCAACATACAAAATAAATACTATTTAGTTACATATTGTTTCATCATCACCTTAATAATCTTAAAAAGATTAGAAACTCATAACTAGAATAGAAAATACAAACTAAAAATTACAAACATAAATAGGAAAATTTGGAGGATGAACCCCCAAATTTTTCCTCTAAAAACTCATAGGAAAAATGACCAAAAAGAAGAAAAAGATGAAGAGAATTGAGAGGTTTTGAAAGTGTACAACTTGTGGTATGGTAACCTCCTCCAAAATTAAGCACCAAACACCCTTATTTATAGCCAAAAAAAAGTGTATTAAAATAATCAATTTAAATTAATTAAATTGATTAAATTAATTAAATTAATAATAATATGGCAAATAGGGGTAAATTATAGGGTGAAATGATGATGTTTTGGGGTAAAATGTGTATAAAGTGGGGTAAAAATGTGGCATTTTTAGACAAAGGGGCCAAGGGTACAAAAATGTAATTGTTGGGCTCAAAATGGGGAAAAAGCAGCTATTGGGTGGCTGGGCCAGGTGGTCAGGCGGCTGGTTGGTGGGCACGGGCCCGTGGTGGGCCTTGCTGGGAGCAGGTTGAAGCTGCTGGGGCTGGGTGATAACTCTACAAAATAAAGTTATTTTACCACTTTTTATGTGCTAATTGTTGCTTAATTCTTGAGTTTTTAATTGATTTATTAAGTTTTTAAGTAATTTTGAATTTATTAATTTTATTTTGATTTTATATATTTTTGTGTGTTTTTATAGTCATTTTGTTGTAATATGTTGTAGTTTAATTATTTGAAATTAATATTGTTAAGATAGGAATAAAAAGATGCAATTTTGAGCTTAAATGTTTAAGTAAATTAAGTTTTAATTAATATTTTCATGGAACTTATGTTGTATATTTTATTATTGAAAATATTTAGTTTTAATTTAATTTATGTTTATTTTTGTAGAGAAGTTGTTGTATTTTTTTGCTCTTGAAAAAGTAAGAAAATGAAGGAAAATTGGCATTTTTGATATAAAAGAAAGGAAAGTTGGTATTATTGAAATACCAAAAGCAGCCAACCAGACCCGCCTGCCCAGCCCAGACACCAGACAGCCCATGGCCCATCTCCTGAAGCAGCTCCTTCCTCAGCAACCATGCGCCTGGCCCAAGTCCTCTTCAGCAATCCCCAGCCGTACACCTCCTGCCTTCAGCTCCTCCAACATCTGCCACAGCCGAGTCCTCCCAGCCTAGGCCTGCCTCTTCCCAGCTGCCTCCAGGCCCACTGCCCCCTTGCACCCAGCCAATTCTGCCTCTGCCCAGCCATTTGGCCAGCTCCAACACTAGGCTCACTGCCCCCTTGCACCCCAAGTGCCACAAATCTGCCATTTTTATTTTTGAGCCCAACAAAAGAAATTTGTCCCTTTGTCCCATTTGTTAAAAATACAACATTTTTACCCCACTTTCTACACATTTTACCCCAAAACATCATCATTATACCCTATAATTTACCCCTATTTTCCATATTATAATTAATTCAACCAATTTAATCAATTTAATTAATTTAAATTGATTATTTTAATACTCATTTTTTGGCTATAAATAAGGGATTTGGGGTGTCAATTTTAGAAGGAGGTTACCATACCACAAAGTTTCTACACTTTCAAACCTCTCTATTCTCTTCATCTTCTTCTTCTTTTTGGTTAATTTTCTATGTATTTTTAGCGGAACAATTTGGGAGTTTCTCCTCCAAATTTTCCTATCTATGTTTGTAATTTTTTTTGTTTGTATTTTCTTTTCTAGGTATGAGTTTCTAATCTTTTTAAGATTACTAAGGTGATGATGAAACAATATGTAACTAGATAGTATTTATTTTGTATGTTGATTTCCCATTTTGTGCAACAAAGTTTATGGAATTTTCTTCTTCAAATATCTTCTTTCATCTTAAATATCATGTATTTTGGATTGTTAACACATATTTACACTTTGTTCTTCATTAGTGCAAAAACATAATATTCTTTGTGTAACATGTGTCATTAAATTGTACACATCCATGCTTAGAACAAAAATATTATGTTTTGCCTTATAAATAATGTTCATTGATTCATTTGTTATTTCATTAGATTGATTTACACTGAATGCTTTGAAATTATAACTTTTTGAAAAGTGAAGAAAAATCTTATATTTTTAGAAGTAATTTTTGCTTAAAATTATAAATCTATTTGGAAAATAATAGTTTGACTAAAACTTGGGAATCAATGTACTTATAAATATTATTGAACTTATGTTTTGTGGATTCTAGTATCTTAATAATCTTTCATTTTACCACTAATTTTCAAATCACTATTGGCTTATTTTTATTCGCTTAAATAGTTTTATTTTCAATCTTTTATTTTATGTTCATAACATTAAAACTCATCAATCTTTGGAGCTAGGTTAGAATTTATTAATTTTGATTTAAAATAGTTTTCTTTTCGATTTTAGAGAACTCATTTGGGTTCGATCTCGTGCTTACACGAACACTATATTCCATATACGATTCGTGCGCTTGCGAGTATAAATTTTTAAAACATACCCATTTTGGGTCCATCACTGGGCTGAATCTGGTGTTGATTGGGCCCAACTGGGCTAGGTGTGGAGCGTTGGGCAGGAGAAGCAAGTCTGGCGTTGGGCTTGGATGAAGGCTTCAGCTGGCTGGAGCAAAAGGGGGGAGGCGGGCTTCGTTGGAGCTTGCTGAAGATTGGGCAGGCGTGGGCCTGGGCTTCTGGTGCAGCTGGGCTGAAGGCAGAATCGGCTAGAGCAAGGGGAGGCACGGGATGCTGAAAGAAAATGCCAACTCCCTTTGTTTATTTTACAAAAATGCCACTTTTTTCATCATTTTTTATTGCTTTTCAAGAGCAAATAAAATACAACAAATTCCCTATAAAAACAAACATAAATTAAATTAAAACTAAATATTTTCAATAATAAAATATACAACAAAAGTTCCATGAAAATATTAATTAAAACTTAATTTACTTAAACATTTAAGCTCAAAATTGCATCTTTTTACTCCTAACTTAACAATATTAATTTTAAATAATTAAACTATAACATTTTACAATAATATAACTATAAAAATACACAAAAATCTATAAAATTAAACTAAACCTAATAAATTCAAAATTACTTAAAAACTTAATAAATTACTTAAAAACTCAAAGACTAAGCAACAATTAGCATAAAAAAGTGGTAAAATAACTTTATTTTGTACAGTTATCACACAACAAGGTTCACATTCAGATCATCCCCAACATCACCACACTTCGCCTCAACCGACAAACCCTCAGAGGCCGGAGAAACCCATTGCTGCTCAATAGGATAGGCCATTTCAGGATCCTGAGCAGCAACCATCCTCTCGCGCTGGCCGAGATAATCCCCAGCAACAAAGACAGAATAGGGTTGGGCAGCCTCCCCGAGCCCTAGACGCCAGACTGCTGAGGAGCCAAACCCACCGAGCAAGGGACAATGTCCTTCTACAAGCAGAAGGTAGGTTGAATCAGGCTCTGCGGTCAGGAGTCCCCCACGACATAATAATGCACGGGAACCTACCGACCAACGCAGGCCTCCACCTGTCAGTTGAGACATGCCAGCAAGGGGAGGGGAAAATAGTGCGAACAGCAGGTCACATCATAGTCGATCACACTCTAGGGATGGCAATGACTATAATGAGGTGGATTTGGGCAGAAGAAATGTTGGTCGGCAGCAAGAAGCGAGGGGTGGAGAACAGAACCCTCCGCCAAGAGAGAACCGGCCAATGAGCCAGAATGCTGGGGGGAAGCCTAGACAACCCAACGTCTTTGATCGACTTGGCGCGAGCAAACAAAGGCGTAGGGAGGAGGATTTGCGGGATGTTCTCAATGATAGAAGAGAGAGACACAACGAGTATGCACCTCCAGTACCAGTCACTCCAATAGTACCAGACGTTGTACAGGCCTAGCTCGATGCTTTAAATCAGGCCGTCCAGCAATTAGTAGGGAACCAGACATCCCACGTTGAATTTGACTGGAGAAAGGGCACTCCGTGTGTGCAAAGAATCACGATGGCCGAAACTCCAAGAAAATTTAAGATGTCGGTCTTGCCCAACTTCACTGGATTAGAAGACCTTGTATCTCACGTGAACAAATTCGAGATACAGATGGACATCAAAAAGGTGTCAGACGACGCTAGGTGCAGAATCTTTCCAACCACCTTGTCCGAGACTGCTCAGAAGTGGTTTTTTAAATTCCCTCCAGCCAGCATAGTGTCTTGGGAAATGTTCGTGAAGGATTTTTACGGACAGTTTTATGCTGGTCGAGTACATCTGACCGAGGCCAATCAGCTGGTCGAGATACGCCAGAAGGAGGGAGAAACCCTGAAGAGGTATGTTCAATGTTTCTTGCAAGCCGCTACCGGGGCTAAGATGGTTGGCGATAAGGAAAGATGATGGCTCTTACTGCTGGAGTACGGCGCCATTCATCCCTCTGGAATAGTTTGCGGAAGAATGGGGTCAAGAGCACCCAAGAATTTCTGGACTGAGCAGACAAGTCATCAAGCTCGAGGATGCCATAGCAAACGAAGGGAAGTTACCCACAGACGACTAGGGTCCGAAAGAAGATCCCACTAAAGTTGCCAATGGGTCTGGGAAACCCAATGGCAATGGCAAAAATAATGGGAAAAACGGAGGAAAAAGAGCGAACCACGAACCATCAACATCTGAGACCAAGCGCCCTAAAAGTAATAGATATGAGCCGAGGTTCACCAATTATAAGACCCTAGTCGATAGCAGAGCAGAAGTGGATCAGGCCATTCACACAACTATTCTCTTCAGGCAACCAACCCCAATCAGGAAAGATATCTCCAAGAGAGATACAACTAAGTTTTGTCATTTTCATAACGACTATGGTCATGACACCAACGAGTGCAACCAGCTCAAGGATCAGATTGAGTTCCTTATTAGAAAAGGACACCTGAGGAGGTATGTGCGAGTGGCTGGAGGTTCTCAGCGAGAGGCTCAAGGAAGCAATGAGCAGGCACTTGTACGCCAATGCTCGCCCCCTTTACATCCAACTCCAGTTGCTAGTACATTGCTGACCATTTGCGGTGGCCCACACCTGGCAGGTGATAGTGGGAAGGCAAGGGAAAGGTACGCCCAAACCTTACGTCTTGACCAGGACATTGAAATGATGAACGTAGAGGAGCGAACTCCCAAAAAAGCTCGAACAGAGGAATAACTGATAACTTTCTTCGAGTTTGACGCTCAGCATGTTCGATTCCCCCATTTAGATCCTCTAGTCATGGATGTCCAGATCGCTAATATGATGGTCAAGCGAGTATTGGTGGATACAGGAAGCTCATTCAACATTTTGTACAAATCTTTGCTGGAGAGGATGAAGTTATCAGTACAAGATTTGGAACCATGCAACCAAACCATTTATGGTTTTTCCGGCGAAGGGCTCGCACCAACTGGGTTGATTAGACTTCCAGTCACAGCAGGAGTGGCACCTGCAAACAGGGCACTACTCGCTACTTTCATAGTAGTCGATTGTCCTTCTGCGTATAATCCTGTGATTGGAAGTCCTATTCTAGTCGACCTGTGAGTCGTGACCTCGATCTGGCACTTGGCCATGAAATTTCCAACCGATGCAGGAGTAGGATGCGTGTTGGGAAACCAGCGTGAAGCGTGAGAATTTTATAATTCCTTGATTACTAATGCAAAATGAGGCAGATTAGGGGAAAAGGTCGAAAAAAGGTTTCTATTGGCAAACGAAGTACAAGCCCAATCAGGTGAGCAGGTCACCAAATAGGGTGTTGCCCAAAGTGAGGATAGAAACTTAGATCCTCGCTTTGGGGATTTTGAAGAAAATGTGGGACCTGCGGAGGACCTCGAGGAGGTCCAAATAGAAGAGGCAGATCCGACTAGGATTTTGAAAGTCGATAAAAACTTAGAGACAACAACAAAGAAAAAATTGGTGGAATTTTTGAAGGAGAACCAGGAGGTGTTTGCCTGGTCACATAAAGATATGGTTGGGATTGACCCAGCAGTTATCAGCCATGTCTTAAATATAGACAAAAAATTTCCACCAATGCAACAAAAAGGAGGCTACTCGACAAAGATAAATCGAAGGCGTTAAAAGATGAAGTCGATAAGCTAAAGGAGAACGGATTCATCAGGGTAGCATTTTATCCATCTTGGGTCTCTAATCCTGTACTGGTTCCCAAGGCGAATGGAAAGTGGAAGACGTGCGTGGATTTCACAGACCTCAATAAAGCCTTCCCGAAGGATTGTTTTCCACTCCCAAGGATCAACCAGCTGGTCAATGCTACATTTGGGCATGAGATTTTATCATTCATGGATGCATACTCTAGGTAAAATCAAATCAGTATGCATCCACCTGATGAGGATCACACTAGCTTTTGAACGTATACAGGGCTTTGCTGTTACAAAGTAATGCCTTTCGGTTTGAAAAATGCTGGTGCGACTTACCAGCAACTGGTCAACCATATGTTCAAAGAACTGATCGACGTTAACATGGAGGTATATGTCGATGACATGCTGGTCAAGTCGAAGAAGGCAGAAGAGCACATCAGGGACCTTCGAGAATGCTTCAACATCTTGAAAAAATATCAGATGAAGCTAAATCCCATCAAGTGTTCCTTTGGCGTTGGATCGGGAAATTTTTTGGGATTTATAGTAAACTCGCGAGGTATCGAAGCTAATCCCGAAAAGATCAAGGCCCTGATCAAAATGCAGTCGCTTGCCAAAATTAAAGATGTTCAAAGCCTAATCGAGAGGATTGTCGCTTTGAGTAGATTCATTTCTAAGTCAACGGAAAAGTGCGTTCCATTTTTTAATCTACTCAGGGGCAACAAGAATTTCGAGTGGACGGAAGAGTGCGAGCAGGCTTTCCAGGTGCTAAAGTCTCATATGTCACAACCACCGATCTTATCCAAGTCGGTCGAAAAAGAAACTTTGTTCATCTACTTGGCAGTCACAGAGTATGATGCTAGTGCTGTTTTGATCAGAGAGGAGGAACATGTTCAAAAAGCTGTGTATTATATAAGCAATAGGCTAGTAGGAGCAAAATTGTGATATCCACCCATTGAGAAATTAGCCTATTACTTGATTTTGGCCTCCAGAAAGCTGTGACCATAATTTCAAGCTCACCCCATCGTGGTACTCACCGACCAGCCATTACGGCAAGTCCTGCAGAAACCAGAAGTCGATTATTAAAGAGGGCAGTCGAACTTGGGCAGTTCGATATTTCTTATTCTCCACGAGCAGTTGTGAAAGGACAGGCTCTAGCAGACTTTGTCACAGAATTCACTGGAATCCAGAATGTTGGACCGATGAAGGAACCTGGACTCCAAAGTCAGACTCCTTCGTGGAAATTGTTCGTAGAAGGCCACTGTTAAGGTGTGTTTCTAAGGAAAAGGCCAAGGAACTAATGCAAGAATTCCATGAAGGTTTCTGCGGAGATCATGCTAGGGGGCAGAGCTTGTCAAAGGCAAGGATACTTTTGGCCTACCATGAATGAGGACTCTATGGACTTTGTTCAAAAATGTGACAAGTGTCAAAGATTATCCAAGATACCTCGCGTAGCCCTAAATGAGCTCAAACAGATGCAAAGCCCATGGCCATTCATAGTATAGGGGATTGATTTGATCGGGTCACATGACTACTGAGCTAATCTCGAGCCTACGCTTTATGAGCCTGAGCTTCGAGATCAAAAATTCCCATTCTCGAAATCTGAGTGTAACATTTTGCCTCCTCCAATCTTTTCTTCATGGAGCTTTTAAGGGTCTTGTTGACTGCTTCGACCTGGCCATTTGTTTGGGGATGGGCAACAGAGGAGAAGCTTTTTATTATCCCATTTTTTTCACAGAAATGGGTAAATAAATCACTGTCGAACTGGGTACCATTTTTCGACACTATCCTTCTTGGCATTCCGTATCGGCTGATGATGTTTTTTACCGCAAAGTCTAAACTTTTTTCGAGGTAATTGTTGCCAGGGGTTTGGCTTCGGTCCATTTTGTGAAATAATCGACCACGACCACAACATACTTCACTCCACCTTTACCTGTTGGTAGTGAACCAATAAGATCGATTTCTCACACTGCAAATGGCCATGGGGAGGTCAGCATGGTTAGCTCAGTAGGTGGGGCTCGTGGAATCCAAGAAAAATGCTGGCACTTATCACATCTCTTGACATACTCAAAAGTGCCTGCCTTGATAGTGGGCCAGAAATATCCTTGTCTTATCACTTTTTTGGATAGGCTATGCCCCCCCTGTGTGATCTCCACAAAATCCTTCGTGAATTTCCTCCAAAATTTTATTTGCCTCGGGTGGAGTTACACATCGGAGTAGTGGCATAGAATATCCTCTCCGGTACAATCTTCCTTCCGCAATAGTGTATCTCGGGATCTGATACATCAATTTTTGAGCCTCATTCCGTTCTGCTGGGAGAATGTCGGTTTCGAGGTAATCGACTATTGGGGTCATTTAGGTCGGTTGGGAGTCAATCATGCACATGTCTTCCTTGTCATGCTCACTTATACTCGGGTTCGATAGAAATTCTATTAGGACCACGTTCAGTGTGTCGACCTCATTGGTCGTAGTGAGCCTGACCAATGCATCTCATTTGAGTTTTGTTCTCGGGGAACTTGCTCTATGGCGTAAAACTCAAACTTTCCAAACTCAAACTTGCTCTATGGCCAATGCCATGAGCTTGATATTCCCCTAAAATTTGGTTGACCACTAACTGTGAATCACTATAGCAGTGTATAGCCTTTGCTTTGAGTTCCTTGGCTATTCGGAGTCTTGCCAATAATGCTTCGTATTCAACTTCGTTATTTGACACTTCAAAGTTGAACCTTAATGCAGAATGAAATCAACTTCCCATTGGAGTGATCAGTATAATACCTACCCCCGATCCATTATCGTTGGAGGATCCATCGACATAAAGTTTCCACAGCTCGTGGGCTGGGGTTATAACTTCATCGTTAGACATTCTAGTACATTCTACGATGAAATTCGCCAGGGCTTGTCCCTTTATGGTCGTTCTTGGGTGATATGTGATCTCGAATTGTCCGAGTTCAACCGCCCACATTAACAATCTTCCAGAGGCTTCTGGTTTAGATAAAACTTGTCGCAGTGGTTGATCAGTTAACACATGAATAGGATGTGCTTGGAAATAAGGTCGGAGCTTTCTAGATGAGTGGATCAGGCTGAGAGCCAATTTTTCCATTAAAGGGTATCTCGATTCTGCCCCCAGTAACCTTTTGCTGACATAGTACACTGGTTTTTGTACCTTCTTGTCTTCTCGGACGAACACAACACTAATGGTGTGCTCGGTGGTAGCAAGATACAAGTATAAGATCTCTCCTGTGATAGGCTTTGACAAAATCAGTGGTTCGGCGAGATGTTTCTTTAAATCCTGGAATGCGAGCTCGCATTCCTCTAACCACTCGAACTTTTTGCCCCCTCTCAAAAGGTTGAAGAAAGGAAGACAGCGGTCTATAGATTTTGAAACAAACCTACTTAGTGCCATCATTCGTCCAGTTAAACTCTGGACTTCCTTATGTTTTCGAGGTGAGGGCATATCAATCAATGCCTTGATCTTGTCAGGATTAACCTCTATCCCTCGCGCGTTCACTATGAAACCTAGAAACTTTCCCAAAGATACTCCGAAAGAGAATTTTTGTGGGTTGAGTTTCATGTTATATTTTCGCAATATGGTGAAGTATTCTGTGAGATCATCCACATGGTTATTGTTATGTTTAGACTTGACTAGCATATCGTCAACATAAACTTCCATGTTATTACCTATATGCTCAGAGAACATTCTGTTCACAAGTCTTTGGTACGTTGCTCCAAAGTTTTTAAGCCCGAAAGGCATGACATTGTAGCAGTATAGTCCCTTATCGGTTACAAAGCTCGTATGCTCTTGGTCTGGTGCGTGCATGGAGATCTGGTTATATCCAGAATAGGCGTCGATGAACGACATGAGGTCGTGACCTGCTGTGGCATCTACGACATAAGGTCGGAATAATCGATACAAGTTCGCCACGTTCCGTTGGGTTTCAGAACCAACACTGGATTGGCAATCCAATTAGGAAAGAAGGCATCTCGTATGAATCGATTTGCCTTTAACCTGTCAACTTCTTCCTTTAGGGCATTCTTCCTTTCGTTGTCCAAGAGTCTTCGCTTTTGTTGCTTTGGGGGGAAGCTTTTGTCGATGTTAAGTGCCTGACTCATGAAATTTGGACTGATTCCCACCATGTCTGAATGTGACCATGCGAATACATCATGGTTTTCTTTTAAGAAGCGAATTAATTGCTATTTCGCTTCTTCAGAAAGATTCTTACCCACCTTTACAATATTTGTGTGGTCTTCGAGCTTGACCTCCTCAAGCTCCTCTAGAGGTTTGAGGTCAGCCCTTTCCTCTACTATGGGGTCGATCTCTTCATCAATCTCGAAGATCGTCCCATCCTTGTTCTGTATTATTACGAGTGCCTATGCACTTGTTTGCTTCTTTCCTCTAACGGAGATGCTATAGCATTCCCTCCCCGCAAGCTTGTCCCCTTTCAGCGTTCCGACGCCACTAAAAGTCGGGAACTTGATGGCCAAGTGCCTAACAGATGATACTGCCCCCAACCTAACTAGGGCGGGTCTCTCGAGCAATACATTGTAGGCTGGTGGGAAATCTACCACCACAAATTCCATCATCTTGGTAACAGAGAATGGATAGTCTCCCAAGGTCACAGGGAGTTCAATGGATCCCATACAGGCAATCCCTTCTCCTGAAAAACCATACAGTATGGTTGCATAGGCTTTTAGGTCGTGAAGCGCGAGACCCATATTTTCTAGAGTGGTTTTATAGAGGATATTCACCGAGCTCCCGTGATCAATGAGGACTCGGTGTACCCTCTTGTTTGTGAGCTTCAGGGTTATGACCAGGGGGTCGTTATGGGGAAACTGGACGTGTGATGCGTCCTCTTTAGTAAAGGTTATAGATTGACTTTCAACCCTTTGTTGTTTCGGAGCTCTTGATTCAGGTTCGTAGGGGGAACCATCACCTGTCTTGAGCTCATTTACATATCTCTTTTGGGCATTCTTTCCCGATCCTGCGATATGGGGTCCCCCTGAGATGGTTATTACATCTTCTCCATCAACCAGAGGGGGTCGCTCATCTTTCCAAGCTCGGGAGTTACTGTTTTGGGCAGGTGGTACAGACGCTGCCCTTTGGCTGGTGGAAGCCTGATTGGGGTTTCGGTTTCTTACGTATTGTCCGAAATATCACCTCGAGATCAAACCTTCGATCTTGTCTTTTAACTGTCTACACTCATCGGTTGTATGTCCGATACCTCGGTGAAATCTATTGTATTTATTAGAATCTCTCTTTTCTTTTTGGTTCCTCATGGGGTCAAGTCGTATGAATGGAACCTGGTTTTCATTAGCCAGGTAGATGTTCTCCTAAGACTCGTTGAGCTCGGTATACACTTTGTATACAGAAGTATCTTTCCCAATTCTTCTTCTTTCCCCCATCTGCCTCGGGGTTATTCCCTTCGTTTTTCTTCCTTTTAGAAGGGATGTCCCCAGGGGGTTTCAAAGTTGAGGGGTTTGCCGAGGTCGAACCAGAGTTCACGTTCGTCGTTGTAGTTACGGGCTGAGAGGTCATGTTCAGCGCTAACCTCGCCTCTTCTACATTGACAAACCTCTGGTCTCTTCGATTAAACTCAGTTAAAGACCTGATAGATTTCCTTTGCAAGTCTTCCCATAGGGGACTTCCTGGCATTACGCCAGCTCTAACCGCCATTAGGTGACCACTATCATTGAAATCTCGAGCTCGGGCCACTTCTAAGTTAAACCTCATGAGGTAACTTTTTAGTGACTCATTTTGTTGTTGTCGGACATTGGTTAAGGCTGAGGCCTCGGGCTTAATTCCAACCATAGCCTTAAATTGTTTTTTAAAGTCCCTAGACAATTGATCCCAAGATGCGATCGAATGCCTTTTGAACTTCTCCAACCAGTTTTTTACTGGTCCTGTAAGTGTGGTTGGGAACAACATACACCTGAGCTCGTAACCAACATTACTAGCTCGCATAATGGTGTTGAACGTGCCCATATGGCTATAAGGATCTGAGTTTCCGTCAAATGGCGAGACATGAGATATTCTGAATCCCTGAGGGAATGGGGTGTTGGAGATATGCAGGGCGAAAGGTTCGAGCT
This sequence comes from Humulus lupulus, assembly GCF_963169125.1. Taxonomy (NCBI): domain Eukaryota; kingdom Viridiplantae; phylum Streptophyta; class Magnoliopsida; order Rosales; family Cannabaceae; genus Humulus; species Humulus lupulus. The sequence goes on from NC_084799.1 coordinate 34,023,548, forward strand.
CTTCATCGAACTCTTCATCCCTCTCCCGGTTATGCTCGTTCTGTAATAGCCTGAATGCTCTCTCCAATTGTTCAATCCTTTCTTGGACTAAATCCATGGGAGTTCTATCCTAGACCTAAGGGGGCTGGTTATCGTTAATAAAAACTCCAGCTCCCTGTCTCGATGTAGGGTTATACACTGGCTGTTTGCGACCATTCAGATGGTCTCGCAAATCTGGGTCTGGGGGATTGTCTCGACCCCCATTGTGGTTTAAGTGTTCTCGCAGATCAGGGTGGTTCCCTCAATTTACTGCATTCCTTGGTTCCATGTTGTAAATTCTCACAGACCTAGTGTAATTCAAGCTTTCACTTACATGACTCGTATCTCGGTTATTACGAGGTGGGACCCCTGCTGGTCTCCTTGTCCCAGCAGTTTGTGATTATGACATTTGGCTTCCCGTAGGCTGAGGAGCCCTGCGATCTCTAACAGGATCTCTTTCACTCCCTTGTTCTTGCCTAGCCCGTCGATTTCCATCTCGATGTGCAGTTTGTGGAACTTCCTGGACTGGCGAGGGTGCCTTATTGGTGATGGTGGGTGTCTTATGGGAGATGGTGGCTGTCTCCTATTGTTGGGCCTAGATGGTCCCAAATTTTCCCGGTTAGGCTCTGGGTCATTCTGCGCAGCATCAGGATTTGGATTTCGAGCCATTGAGGGGGCTCAGTTATTTCCCGTTCCTGTTTGTGCTTCTGCAGTCGGGTTGGTAGTACTGGTTACTCCTCTAGGGCCTTGGCTGAATAGGCGGGGATGCTGGTGGTGGCACCTGCTCCGCCCTCTTGATGCTCGTGCTCCCATGAGGACAACCCCTAGGCCTCCGAGGAGGGGCCTAGACACCAGCAGCCTGTCTGGCTAACTCTTCATTGCGTTTCGTTGCTTCTACCAACTGTTTGTGTAGTTGGCAATTTTCAAGTTCCACAATTGGAACATACCTTTCAGGATTGTAATACATATCCTCGTCAGGTCTGGGGGCAGGCGTCCCTCGAGAGTTGGATGAATCACTCCTCTCTCCAGGGTCTGGTTCTACCATGGGCTGTTTTCCAGGCCGTCGTGGGTAATCCTCAACATGAGGAATTTCTTCCTCAGGTATTTTTGGCATTGGTCGCTCACTTGTATTAGGGTTACTTGCAATGACCATTGATGATTTGAGAGGCTCTCTGACTAAATAGGCTCACGTCTTGTTTAATAGCTCTCAATGAAAGCACCAAATTGTTGACGTCGTTTTTCATCAACTTAAAGAAGAAGAGCAATTAAACAAAAATATACCAGAGGAAACAAAAAGTATAAACAAGGTCTTTTTTACGTGGTTCAGCAGTTAAGGTCTGCCTAGTCCACGAGTCTGTGTTATCAGCAATTAAGGTTTTTTTTACGTGCTTCAACACATGGATAACACCATTCATTAGATACCTTGAGCAAGGAGTGTTGCCAGTGGAAAGAAACAAAGCAAGGACCCTCCAGAGGTAGTCAAATTGATTCATTCTCATCAACGAAATTTTATATAGAAGAGGGTACTTGATGTCATTGTTAAGGTGTGTTTCTAAGGAAAAGGCCAAGGAACTAATGCAAGAATTCCATGAAGGTTTCTACGGAGATCATGCTGGGGGCAGAGCTTGTCGAAGAAGATCCTAAGGCAAGGATAATTTTGGCCTACCATGAATGAGGACTCTATGGACTTTGTTCAAAAATGTGACAAGTGTCAAAGATTCTCCAAGATACCTCGAGTAGCCCTAAATGATATCAAACAGATGCAAAACCCATGGCCATTCGCAGTATAGGGGATTGATTTGATCAGGTCTTTACCCACTGGAAAGGGAAATGTCAGGTATGCAGTAGTTGATGTTGACTACTTTACGAAGTGGGCCGAAGTTGAGCCACTTGCGACAATAACGACCAAGAAGGTATTAGACTTTGTGGTCAAGAACATCGTGTATAGATATGGGCTGCCAAGGAAAATTGTCTTTGATAATGGCACACAATTTGACAGTGATCTTTTCACAGATTTTTGTGAGAGGCACTGGATTATCAAGATTTTTTCATCAGTAGCTTATCCGCAAGCAAATAGACAGGCTGAAGCTGTCAACAAGACCCTGAAGGACATTGTTGACGCCATTTTTTATCAACTTAAAGAAGAAGAGAAATTAAACAAAAATATACTAGAGGAAATAGAAAGTATAAACAAGGTCTTTTTTACGTGGCTTAGCAGTTAAGGTCTGCCTAGTCCACGAGTCTGTGTTATTAACTTCTTGGAATTCTCTGATAGCTTTCTGGAAGCAATTGTATAGAGTTTTTCCCAATATCAATAATCTGGTCCCTACAAATGAATTATTCCACTCTATTTATAGAGGGGTTTTCTAAATCTCTTCCCACGTATTTCGGGAAGTTATTTTACAAATCAAATAAAATAATTCCATTAAATGCATACAGTTATCACGTACACGATAATATCCTATGATATTTGGGATTTAATAACAAATTACATCAGATCCCTTAAGCATAGGGAATTTATAACAATAAGTACGTTCACACACAACTGACGAGTTTGGACGCTAGGTTCACGTGCCTTCGAGATCGTTTACCTATTGCGAGCTTGTTATCTTGGTTCGCCTATGCTCCTAACAAGTTATTTATTAACAAAACCATCTTCTTAGAACTTACAACCTCTCGAGCTTGAACCATCTTGTCTAAGGGAAAGAAATGAATCAAGAAGTTTATACAAGTACTGTGAGTTGCGAGCCTAACTTATAACCTCGGAGCATCTCTGAGACTACGTAGTTTCCAAGCTCACCAATCCGAGGTTACCACTTGCTGCCTTATCGAGATTTTCCCTGACTTGTGGGTCACATGACTACTGAGCTAATCTCGAGCCTACGCTTTACGAGCCTGAGCTTCGAGATTGAAAATTCCCATTCTCAAAATCTGGGTGTAACAGACACCCTGAAGAAAAGGCTTGAAGAAGTAAAGAGGGGATGGCCAGAACAACTACCAGAAGTCCTTTGGTCGTATAGAACATCCCATCAAACAACAACATGCCATACTCAATTTTCTCTGGCCTATGGATATGAAGCCATGTTACCTAGTGAGTTAGACCCACCATCACATAGAAGGATGGCATATGATTAGAGTACTAATGATCAGTTATTAATGGAGTCTTTAGATTTGGTCGATGAAAATCAACAAAAGTTGGCTTAATATTTTAACTCTAAAGCACGAGAAATAAAGTTTAATGTAGGAGATTTAGTACTTAGAAGAGTTTTTTCTTAACACACGCGAGCAAGCTGCTGGAGTGCTTGGACCTAACTGGGAGGGTCCGTATCAGATTGAAGAAGTCCTCCAACCAGGCACATATAAACTTGCTCGCTTGAATGGAGATCTCATTCCTCGCTATTGGAATGGAGAACACCTGCGCAAGTATTATCAATAAACAGTTCTTTTTAAAGAACTGGCTTTTATTAATTTCACTTTTTACAAGTTTATGAATAAGGGCTGGTTCATTAAATGACAGGTCTCTTATAAGTGTAAGATCAATTTTTGATCACCCGTACAGACACGATTTTGTCCATCTAGTACGAGAAACAAAAGGAATTGTGCGCAACCAGTTATTCTTGCCAATTATTGTATTTATTACAAGTATTTTATCATTACGTGTGTTGTTTTGCTATATTATTGTTTTAATTACTAGGGCACGAGCAGTAATGTTCGAACAGGTCTTGGTCATGTCAAGTGACCGAGGACTTTGAGCTCCTCAATCACTTGGGGGGCATATAAGGTACTAAGCAAGCAAAGCATATCAACAAGCATATGTAAACACACGAGAAAAATAAGGGAAAGCATACTACGGTACTTAGAGTATTTTTCAAAAATTTTGGATTTTGTAAGATGAAAACAAAGTGCTATGCTAAGTTCGGTCATACGAGCAAATGTTATAATAAATAGAAAATATTATAATATCAAAGTGAAATGTTTTACACCGCGAGCAGTTGCTGCGCAGATGTGATTAGTAATTAAAAAGAAGCTGCCCTACGCAGCAAAATATTGTCTTGACATCACGAACCGTGGTTTGTATGTCCCAGTTACAAATAAAAATAAATAAATAAAATTATTGAGCAGCAGGAGCAGCAGAAGGTTCTTGTTGGCGGTTGACTGTAGTCCCAACATCCTCTTCAGCGCCTTCGATGCCTGTCGCCAAAGAAATCTCAGGAGATTCCTAAGCTTTCTTCTCTTCTTCCAGGTGAGCAACGCACTTTGTCAGTTCAGCCTACTTTATATGCCTTGGGAGGTAGTCAAATTTTGCCCCTGGGTTTCTCTTCTAGAACAGGTAGAAGCATTTGAACTTCTCTCCCTTGAACTTCTCTAGGTTGTGAGAGTTGGTTTCCTCGAGCAGTTTAACGCGCTCCTCCTGCTCGGCGGTTTCTTTTCGGTTGATCACCAGGTCATCTTGAAGTTTGAAGGCCTCTTTAAAATTCATCACCGAAGCATCCTTATACTTCTCCTTGGCAGCAGTGATTTTAACCACTGCCTCCTGGTGTTTCCTCAGCTCCTCGCTCAGGCTAGCATTTTTCTCCTCAGCCGCTTTCAGCTGCTCGGCATATCTAGCCTTGACCGCCTTGATCTCCTCAGCAAATTTTCTTGAACTCCTCATTTTGACGCAAGTCGTGCCCCATTGTGAGGATACCCTGCGAACAGAAAAGGAACAGTAAACCAGTCAGGAGCAATGAGAGAAAGTGTTGTTCAATTAGAGGAAGGAGAAAAACTTATGCTGAGAATTTCAAACAGTCTGCGGCTGATGACCTGGCTATGCGGTAGCGGAGGAAGGTGCGAGAAGGCCTCCTGGCTACGACGATGTTTTGAAAGCCTTTGTAGCTTCTCATGAGTAGCGTTGTAGGCGCCACTCAGCAGGTCATTGATTGTAGGTTGCCTGCCTACTCGGGAGGAAGGCTTTTGTGAGGAGGAGGAGGAAGAGGTGTCGTATTCCTGGAAGGAGTGGGCGCTGGAGGAGGTGCTAGAGGATCCTCTGCTCGAGCCTTCTTGTTGGAGGGTTCGCAGCTGCCCTCCCTAGGATGTCGCCTACTCGCTCTCTTTTTTCTTGGAGGAGCATCGACGTCAGTGTATATGTCAAAGGCTTCTCCAGAAGGCATGACTTCGAGATGGAAACAAACGATCACACAATATAATTTAAGTTATTTAAAAGAGCAAGGGAATAAGGAGAAAGGAAATTCTAAGTAATATACCCGAGCTATTATTATAGGTCGATACATTATTTATAGAACCACTGCTACACTCACTCTCTGCCTCGAATAAGTCTGAATTTAAATTACTGATCGCGAATCTAAAGTTGTCGTCCCTGTGACCTCTCAACTGGGAATCCTTCCCCTACGCCTCCTTGATCCTCTCAAGGAGTGTAGACTGAAGAGTGATGTTGGCTAACTGACCAACCACCAATTTTATACCCACTCTAGTCATCTCCTCTGCTAGCTTATTGGATATCTATCTTGAACTGAATAACTGTCATGGGCCCTTCTGACTCAATGCATCAGCCACTACATTAGCCTTCCCAGGATGGTATAGGATATCACAATCATAATCCTTAACCAACTCCAGCAACCGCCTCTGACGCATGTTCAAATCCTTATGAGTAAAGAAGTACTTCAAACTCTTATGGTTGGTGTATATCTCGCACTTCTCACCATATAAATAATGTCTCCAAATCTTGAGTGCGAATACCACCGCGACCAATTCCAGATCATGCGTGGGATATCTCTGCTCATACTCCTTTAACTGTGTCGATGCATAGGCTATCACCTTTCCAGCTTGCATCAGCGCACACCCTAAACCCTGTTTGGAAGCATCACAGTAAACCGCAAACTTCTCATTATCTATCGGCAAACTCAACATTGGTGCGGTGATCAGTCGCCGCTTCAACTCTTTGAATTGTTCTCACATCTGTCTGTCCAAACATACTTTGTCTTCTTCTTTGTCAATTCCGTCAATGGTGTAGCTATCTTGGAGAACCCCTCAACAAACCGTCGATAATACCCTACCAATCCCAGAAAACTTCTAACTTTCGGAACGTTGCTCGGTCTAGGCCAATATCTCACTGCCTCAATCTTACTTGGGTCAACCAAAATCCCCTCCTTACTAACAATATGGCCCAGAAACATGACTTGCAGTAGCCAAAACTCGCACTTGCTGAACTTAGCATATACGTAGATGCTCTCTCAACCGCTGCAACACCAAACGTAGATGCTGCTCATGCTCTGTCTCTGACTGGGAGTACACCCGAATGTCATCAATAAACACAATTACGAACTTATCCAAATAGTCCTTGAAAACCCTATTCATCATATCCATAAAAGTTTCTGGGGCATTGGTTAATCCAAAGGACATAACCAGGAATTCATAGTGTCCATACCTCGTGCGGAAAGCAGTCTTTGGTATGTCCTCCTCTTTAATCCTTAACTGATGGTAACCCGACCGGAGATCAATCTTGGAAAACACTGTACTTCCCTATAGCTGGTCAAATAAATTATCGATCCTAGGCAGTGGATACTTATTCTTAATGGTCAACTTGTTCAGTTCCCTGTAGTCAATACACATCCTAAGAGATCCATCATTCTTCTTGACAAACAACACTGGAGCACCCCATGGTGAGAAACTCGGTCTGATGAACCCCAAATCTAGTAACTCCTACAACTGAATCTTCAACTCCTTCAACTCTGCCGGAGCCATTCTATAAGGTGTCCTAGATACTGGCTTCGCTCCTGGCACCAACTCAAGGAAAAATTCAATCTTTCGCTACGGCGGCAACCCTGGCAGGTCTGCTGGAAATAAATCTGGAAATTCACATACCAATCTAGTCTCACTCGGTCCAACCATCACAACCCTAGAGGTATCCACAATGTTCGCTAGGAATCCTATGCAACCTTCCTGCATTAGGTCTGTAGCCTTCAGTGCTGAAATCTTAGGTATCCGCGGTCTACAGACTGTTCCCACAAACACAAAGGGTACCTCCCCTTCAAGTTCAACAGTCACCATCCCGCGCTTGCAGTCAATCGTCGCCCCATACTTCGATAACCAATCCATCCCTAAGATCATATTGAAGTCATCCATCGCAAGCTCAACTAGATCGACAGACAACTCCCTACCATCTATCTCTACTAGCAAAGCTCTAATCCATCTCCTAGAGACTACCAATTCCCCAGTTGGCAACAAAGTCTGGAAACCCCTAGCATACAAATCACTAGGTCTACACAGCTGAGGTAGCTCCCGAATCAATCAATGCAGTATAAGAAAACCCATCACTAGACATCTGACCTGTCATAACCGAGGGGCTAGCCTCCGCCTCAGTCTGAGTCAAAGTAAACACTCTGGCAGGAGCGAGACTGTCGCCCTGCTTCGGCTCCTCTATCCTGGCTTATGGGTAATCCTTCTTCAGATGATTGGCACTCCCATAGACAAAGCAAGCCCTAATCCTGCACTCACCCTGGTGTCGGCGTCTGCATCGAGGACACACTAGAAAACTCCTCCAGTTGTCACCTCCGCCCTGACGGCCGCCAAAAGCACCCCGTGCCCTCCTATCCTAGCTAGGAGGAACAAAATAATCAGGGGCCTTTCTCTTTTGTTCACTGGGGCCACTACCCTGACTAGATCCAGTAAAAGGAGGAACCGTCCTCCTGGCATCGCGCTTAACAATGCTATCTCTCCAAATCTGATCCTCGGCCCCCTCAACTGTAAGGGCCTTGTCCACAAGCTGAGCATAGGTAGTAGTCTCTGGATCTAAGGTGATCTTTACATCACGGGCGATCATCACATTCAACCCCCATACAAATCTGTCTCTCCTTGTCACATCAGTCAGCACCAAATCCGGTGCGAACTTCGCCAATTGGTCAAATTTTAAAGCATACTCAGTAATAGTCAATCGGTTCTGAGTTAGGTTGATGAACTCGTCAACCTTCGCAGCTCGGACTGCAACACTGTAATATTTCTCGTTAAATATGTTCCTAAATTCTTCCTAAGTCATAACTGCCACATTCCTCCTCTAAACTACTACATCCAACCAGATGCGGGCATCCTCTCTGAAAATGTAGCTGGCATAAGCTACCCTCTCGTTCCCTTCAACCCTCATAAAATCCAGGATGGAGGAAACCATATTCATCCACTGCTCTGCCCGTAGTGGGTCTAGTCCACCCTCAAAGGTGAAAGGATGCTGCTTCCTGAACCTCTCATACAAAGGTTCCCACCTGTTCTCCACAACAGGTTGAACCGGCACTAGTGCCACAACCTGCTGAACTGGCAACCCAGCGACCGGTGGAGGGGCCTGCTGCCTCAACCCACCAACTGCTATTATTACTGGTCAATACATTATTTATAGAGCCACTGCTACACTTACTATCTGCCTCGAATAAGTTTGAATTTAAATTACTGATCGCAAATCTAAAGTTTTCATCCCTGTCAAATAAATGACAGGGGATGGGAAGTTATCTAAAAGTGAGAAGTCAGTACCATTCTCATCGGAAGACTCGAGTACAGGTTTGGTGTACTCTGGAATTTTTTGCTTACCCTTCCCATGTTGGGCAGGGGCAGCAACAGCTTGAGGGTTGCTGGAGGGTTCCCGGATGGTCACTGATGTTGCCCATCATCTCAGGGGTTGTGACACATCCTGTTGCAGCTCGGGGATTTCCTCTCCAGTAGCACTCCCCGAGGTGGACTCCCTCACTTCCTGGTAAGGTGCCAAAAGGCCGACCAGCCTCAGATTGCTTTCTGTGACTAGCTCCTTGACGCTCTTCTTGATATTCGTCAAGCTGGCCAGAGCTGCGGCCCTTGTCTCCATCTCTGGAGTGGGGTTTGGTCGATACCATGGACCTAGACGTAACATCAAGGTTCTAAGGACGGAGAAGAAAAACAAACTAGTAGAAAATAAACGACCAGTGATTGAGAAATTTACCTCCTCGAGTGAAGGCCAAGTTATCGGTGACCAGGTCTGTAATGCCCTACTACCTTAGAGTCGTTACTAAGTGAGTTTAAAATGTGCATTTAACTTGCTAATCAAGCATTTAGCTCAAAAGTGTAACTAAACTGTATTAAAATCACATAATTTGAAAATGTAACCATTCATTGAAAATTATAAGTGCTTTACAATAGGGATCCCAAAATACGGTTTATAAATATTTACAACTCACAATATGTTTAAAGTTGACTACACGACAAAATAGGATTTAGTACAAAGCATCTCCCAAAATATCCCTGGTTGTGACAGCCAGGAAGACCAGACATGTACGCGTCACCTCACACTCTCCATACTCATGGTTGGTCGATCTTCCCCTTGCCCTTACCTGCACCATAGAGCACTCGTGAGCCGAAGCCGAGCAAGAAAACGCCACACAAATAAGTAACATATGCATATCAATCACTCAGCATATAACAAATCCGCCAACAGGCTAAACACATACAACCATGCTGTCCCAAGCACTTTACCAGGCCCTGGGTCTGCGGTCTACACCATAAGGATATCCCAGGTATCCCTTAGGGTCTTACCCTAGCAACTCGCCCTCCGCGTGCTAAACGTTGCTCCTGGTCCCCTTGCCGTTCTCGGCCCTCGCCGTTCCCGGCCCTCGCCGTTCTCAGCCTTCACTGTTCCCGGCTCTTGGCAATCATTCACATATATGCATACATAGCATAACTAAACAAACACTCAAACATGTATTAACATAATCAATGGGCTATGCCCTGCACATAATCATATAGGGTTGTGCCATGCAACACAATTATGGGGCCTTGCCCTGCTCTATGGGTACAGCGGTTTCCTTACCTGTGTCCCTAGCTTCTTGAGCACCAAAATCTCGAGCACGGTCCCCTAACCTGAGCCTCGTTGAAAACCTAGTCACAACACACACATAGCACTCTCATTACTAACCAATTCACAATCATCTCTCAGAACCAATCCCGTGCTCTCGGGACCCTCTGTTTCCCCACACAAGGTAGCGAAAGCGTCCCCCGATCCCCCTGAGCCAAAACCCTGAAAACACATTTTCCCCTGCCTTGAAATTGGCCTAGCATCGCGGCGCCCAGAGTGATGCCCTCCTCCTAGTTCAACCTAGCGCCACGGCGTGGAAGAATAGGGCCGCGACGCTCATACGCAAACCCAGAAAACTGGGGTTTTCCCCAACATTTTCCCTAGCAAAAACTCTTCCAAATCAACCCCAAGGTACTCCCAAGTCCCAAATCAACTTAAAACTCCAAATAGACAGTAAGGCAACTCAGAAACAATAACAACAAGCTCAAATACATTATTAAACCCATAAATCGCCTTATGGTTTAAAACTTTATCAAACTTAAACCATTTCAGAATATAAACCTCAGAATTGCATGGAATTCTTACCTTAAACAAGAATTCGACCTTGAGCTTCTTCCAATTCCAACTCCAAACTAAACCCCTTTGATTTCCAACCTGAATTCTCACAAAAACAAACCACAAATCCAGCTTTCAACTTTCATTCTCAAACTCTCAAGAACATGCTTGGAAACTTAAAGAAAATCAGGGATGAATTCCTTACCTCTGTGTTAAACACACCCTTGCGCTAATTCCCCTAGCCACAGCAAGAAAAATCTCTCAATTCCTTAGTCTAAAATCCTCAAGATTCTTCAAGCTCTCAACCACCAAGGAGAGGGAAGGAGAGAGCCGAATATGAGAGAGAGAGAGAGAGAGAGTTGAGAAATTATGTTCCTTTTCCTTTCCTCTGTCTTTGCCAAAATGTTCTAGTATTTCCTAGCCCTTTACTAAGTATAACCAGCTACCAAAATGACCTAATTGCCCCTTAAGCTAACCTAAATCCCCATATAACACTAAGGGTGATTTAGTCTTTTAACACATCCCGCTAAGTCCTCGAGCATGCCTAAAAATCCCTGTTTAATCCCGACACGTCTAAACTATTACTGCATTACTAACCGCTACTCAATAATTCCTGAACACTTTATAATATTCCCAAAATACCCCTAAGCTCCTCCCGAGCCGGGTATTTGACCCCGTTGTGATTTTCTAGCTAAACAGCTCCCTAGGACCGTCTCAGATCGTGCACCACAATTATATCACCACTCACACGTGGTATCAATCACAATACACATAAATATAACATTTATGCCCCCAACAGACTAAAATTACAAATATGCCCCTAACAGTCAAATGGGGCCGACATGCATATTTAATCACCTAAACATGAACTTCTAATCACATATTCATTAAATTCACGTATTAATACAATATAACAATTATTGCCCTCCAGGCATGCTAATCAAGGCCCCAAGCCTTATTAGCAAATTTGGGTCGCTACAAGGTCCGTCATAAGGAAGTACTCCTGGAAGTACTTTCCTACATTGGATTTATAGGTGATGTCACTTAGAAATGTACGAGCAACTCTTGATGGTAGAAATGGAAAGACACCGTGTTGTTTTGGTTGGGGTTGGACTTGAGATCGAACAGGTAATTGATCTCATGCAGTGTCGGCACAAGCCATTTTTTATGGTTGTAAAGGATATAGAGTGTTGATAGTACTCTATATACGTTAGGGGTAATTTGAAAAGGGGCGACCTCAAAGTAATTGGCCACCCCTTGAAAAAATCCGTGCAGGGGCAAGATTGCCCCTGCCTCAATGTGGTACCTCGACCAGGCGTTGAATGCGCCTCCAGGCACGTTTGCCCTCTGGTTGGGTGTAGGTTTGACCAGGGTGATCCCATAAAGACCATACTTCTTGAGATAATTATTCACCATCCTGGCTGATATGACGCTAGGAGGCGCAATGTACCAGTCAACGTCTAGCCTAAGGTCGTCGCGAGGCTGGGCTTTGAGTCGGCTGCTGGTTGGTTAGAAGGAGAATTGGTGGATTTCTTTTTTCTACGAGCAATGTGTTCGACACGGCCCATGTGTAGTTGGCGTCTGGTGACTTGGTCGTGGGGTTTTGTTGAGAAGCAGTAAGATCAGAAAAAGGAAGTGGTGGTCGTTCTTGATCCTCGAACAGCAGCGCGAGAAGATCGTCGTCAATTGGCCTCTCACCTCCCCAAGGATTGTGCATGAATATCTGAGAAGAGAAAATGGGAGATGAGAATCTATGGCCAATAGATAGAAGAAGAGGAAACGTAGGGATAACGTTGCTCGTGTATAAAAGTTAAACTTTTATACGACTAGCAGCATCCTACGTAAACTCTAAAAACACGCGAGCTGTTTGGAAAAACAGATCAAAAAGAAGAAGTGAAAAGTTTTTTCAAAAAAACTTTTCGACTCTGAAAACAGGGGGAAAAACCCAGATTTTTTCGAAAGAATAAAACTCAAATTTTCACTTCAATTTTGGGCCCTAAAACAGTATTCCTACTTCCCACACCGATTCCTAAGCCTCACTTAATGTTTTTACTACTTAAAACTCCTATCTTATCATGTTTCTATATATGAGCCTGATTACCCCAAAATATTTTTTCTAAAAAACATTCAAAAACTCACACCAGAAAACACATGAAATTTATTTTGCATGGTATAACAGAGATAAGGATTTCAAAAACTTACTTGGATTGCAGATTGTGTGGAAGTCACGGGTGTCGTTGCTCAGGGTTGGTCAAACACGCCTCGGATCACTGAAATTCTCTAGGTTTCCTTGGAGAGTTCTTCTGAGTTCATGAGCGAGGAAGATTTGGTAAAAGGTAAAAAAATGAGAAAAGTGATTTATTTATACTGATTGTGGCACAGTTAAAGGTAATGATGGGGGTAAGTTTTCGATGTGTGGGAAATCATGTTAGCCGTCAAAATGTTTTTGGGAAACTGCAACAGTCATGATTATTTACTTTTTCGAAAAGGCACTGACAGACGTGATAGGTCAGATGGAGAGCTGGTCGATTAAGTTTGTTATATGCTGGTCGCGGTAAAATAAACTTGGGGGGCAAATGTTTACCCAAAAAAGATTTACCTGATGACGTGGCAAAATTAACATACACATGAGATGCACGTGACCGTTTAAGTGAGTATGATCTCTTCGACCATCGACCAGAAGAGAATTCACTCAGTAGACGACATTTTTATGGGCGACCAGTCTGGTCGCAGCATTTCAGATATTCTCTACAGATATGTAATTCCGCATTTATGTAATGATTGTGATTTTCATTATTATTTAGATACTCTTGTATTAAATGTAATTGAGGCCCATCGGCCCGTGAAGAACTCCTTGAGCCTATAAATGAGACTCAAATGGCTCAAGAGAGGGGACCTTTTTGGGACTTTTGGGGGAAGAAAGAGGAAGAATTATAGTATTTTTATTAGCCAAATTTGTATTCATCTTCAAGCTGGTGAAACTCGTGAGCCCTCATTCATTGATCACCGCTTTGGGGATTCTACATTAATAAGAACACTAAGTGGATGTAGGTTATTATCATTGGTTGGGGCCGAACCACTACAAAACTTTGTTGCCATTTATCTTTTTATCTTAAATTCATCTTGTTTTTGTCGCTTTACTTGACTCTGTGTCGTTGAACAAATCAAGGGTCAACAAATGTCTTAATTGTTTTTAAAAAATATCTTGTGTTGTTACAATAATATGCTAATATTTTAACCATTAAAAAAATAAATATTAATAGTTATAACAACTCTGAAATATCTTAAAAAATTTAAACAAATTCAAATATCCATGAAAATATCTAACTAACAAATTTCAAATAATTTAAATATTAAAACTATAGAATAAACAGATATTATATTTTTAAATAAAGATTTAATCAAAATAACAAGTATTTAAAAGAAAATATCTTAAATATTTGATATCTTAATTATGATATTTTAGTATATTAAAAGATTTAAAATTAAGTTGTTAGTCTATTTTAAATTTGAATTTGAATCTTTATAGAAAGTATCTAATTATTTAAATCGCAACTAACAAAAATATCTTATTTTAAAAAAAATGATAAAATAAATCTGATATTTTTGGTTTTGTTATAAATAATCAATTTCATATATTTTTTTTTTTTAAATTATGGGATGAACAGTGGCGCGCGCGTGTGTGCGCAGGGTGCGCGTAAGAGCGCGGTGCGCAAAGGCGTGTGCGCACGAGTGCGCACATGCATGGTGAGCCAAGCCAAAAAAAAAATTTAGAAAATTGTTTTGTGCAATTTTTCCAACCAAAAACGTTTTCTAATTAATTTTTACCATGTTTTACACAAAATAAAGCATATATAAAAGTTAATGGCATAGAAAACACAACAAAATAACCTAAAAATTGCTAATGATCACATAAAATCAATATGCTTCATAAAAACATGAAAATTCATCCAATTATTCAAACATATCAAATAATTCAATTTTTAACATGTTCATGCATGAAAATAAATATTACCAAAGGCTCTTAGGCCAGTTATTGGAAAAACTTATACATGATCTTTATTTATTTTCATGTAGATCTAATATTAAGCAAATTAATATGAGATAACCTAGAACATGTTTCTAAAATTGAATTCAAAGAGAAATAATGATAAGAATACTTACATTATACGTAGCGGAATGAATGAGTCATTCCTTCAATTTCTCTAACCCTTGTATCCTTTCTGTTGCAGAATATTACCAAGAAACTGAACCGATCTTCAATTTTCTTCATAGCCTTCCAAAGTATCATTAGGATCACCTAGACTAGAGTGGGCAATTCTCAACACATGAGATAGATACAAAGAGAATAAGAGAAAAGAACAATAAGGCTTAGAAAAGGACTTATGTTTAGAGAAAATCTAAAACCTATCAGAAAACCAGTGCTTGTCATCTGATTTCAACTCTCACTTAACATTCCTTTTATAGACTCATTTAGATCATTTATTTAATTAAAAAATCAATACAATAATAGCCAATTAACAGCCCTAGGTTAAAATTATCATGGGCATTAGGCCCGTGAAATTTCCCATTTAATTATAAACCCATTGGACTTAAAATCAATGACTGTATTATTTTCTAATGATTTAATTATTTATATCCTTTATCAAATTAATTATTTATAATTTGAACATTGATTTAGTCTTATTTATTAATTTAGATACCAATTTATCTTAATTAATAAATCTGTCATTATTTCTCTTTTCTTCTCAAAATTACATAACTCTTTGAAACTATCCAAAATTGACCTGGTCAACTTTGATAATTCTAATTGATAATTAAATCAATTAATTGAGACTATCTAGATGATTTTATCCAAGGTACAGTGGTGACCATAGGCCTACGAAATCAAGCTCCAATAAGTTATCATAAATCTAACAAATAAATTTAGTAACTTATTAATTCCTCGTGACTCCACTCAAGACTCAGAATTGCACTCTTGAATTCATAGAATGCTCTATAACAAATATAGATACGCTATTAATTATCCATTGTTACAACCATAATTTTTACTCAATCCTCTATAGACGGTCTACAATGAGATGGGACTAAAATACCGTTTTACCCATCATTGTATTTTATCCTTAAAACACACTGTTCCTTGTAAATGATATTTTAGTAAACTAATATTAATTATTGAAATGAGATCTCTATCATTTAGCACCTTGAACCAAACTAAAAGGAAACCATCATTTCATTTCTTCATCAGAAGCTATAGATGTTCATATCTATGATTAACACTCCCACTCAATTATACTACCGAGTTCCCAAGATGTAAGTATGGGCTAGTCCGTAGGGTAAGCTGGTAACGAACAAGTTAAAGAACTCAAATAATACAATAAGTTAGAATACTAACCACTCAGAATTGAGATTGAATTGACCTATGGTCAACTATATGATATGACTAGAATAGATAATAACAGTATGTTTACTTATCCTATCAACTGTCAATATCGGTCTTATCCGATGTAACTAACACATCCGATCTTATCTACTTTGCTAATGTTCTAGAAAGAACATAACACTACGATGTGTAAGTAGATCATATCGTAGATTGGCAAGTCAGTGTAAATCCTGTGCACTGACTAATCTTAGGACTAACTTATTTTAAACATATAATCATATTTATATTCCACTGTGATTACGTCACTATAAATATGATTAGCTATATGCTCAAGATTTAATAGAAGTTTATATTAAACAAGTAATCATGAAAATAAAACATGTTAGCAAAGTGATTGACCAAGTCAAAAAATGATTTCTATTCTTTTATTGATAATAAATGAGATTACAAAGAATTTGGGTTTTAATTAGGGCATAAAACCCTAACAATTTAGACTTTCGTCGGTGCAACGAAATGTGCCGACAAAAGTCTACCCACCAAACTAATTTAAAACGTGAACTTTTGCCAATGTGTTTGGTGAAAAGCACCGGTAAAAGTTCCTAACACGTTCCTTTCAAAATTTCCAATGGCAGGTGTTGATGCCGTTTTTCGTCAACTTAAATCGTAGAGAAATTAAACAATGTATATTATGAAGCGAATGAATAATGAAGAAAGACAAGAGGGTTTTTACGTGGTTCAGCAGCTAACTCTGCCTAGTCCACGAGTCTGTGTTATTAAGGCTTAAAGATTTTTGGAAATTCTTCAGAGATGAATTACCCAGAAAATATTCTCTAGCCCAAAAAGAAATCGATCCTTTACAAGTGGTCTTTCCTCCTTTACAAGTGGTCATTCCCGCTTCTACTTTTTCCAGTGCAAGTAGGAATCGCACCGACAAAAGTTCTTACACCGGCGCAAAAATGCGTCAATAAAAGTATGTTAGCGCCGGAAAAAGTCATGAAATTTCTAATAATTGATTTTTTTTCATTTGAAAAAAATAATAATAATCGGGCATCGGGGACAATAATTAAAACATTTATTGTTTCTAAAGACAAAATAATAGTTAAAATACTTAACGTACTAATACTTTCAGGGTATTATATTGACTGACAACAATACAAATACTATCAATGAACCAGTTTAATTTTCGGTACTCCTTAACATTTCAAATATTTTAAGACTTACTGTTTATTTGAATTATTTATAATGTCCATAATTACTTATAAATACTAAATATTTCTAAAATTTGGATGACATACAACAATTAATTATAAATCACAAGAGTTTATCAACTTACCAATCATTATTAATTATTATAAAACAACAGTGCTATATCGACTAATCCTATATTAGTCAAAAAATGAATAATTATTTAACGTTTGGCACAAATTATTAATATGGTTTTATATATCAACATTGAAACATACATATATATATCATAATAACAATATAGATGAGCACGTAACATTAATAATGCTCATTGAGAGAAAGAATGTAGATATTCAAAAACTTTGTGTGTACTCAAACTGTTTATTAGACCTATGATAACAAATAATTAAAAAAATGATAATCATATGGTTAAATAAACATAATCGACAATGATCACAACCCTAATAGTTGATAATTACAATGTTGATTAGTATTGTCGCTAATATTAGAACAATCTAACAACATTGTACCATTGATTAGATGTTAAATACTCATTAATTTATAAATGACACTACATGCAACTTTAATCACTTCCAAAAATCTAAAAAAATTTGTATTTCTTTTATCTTTTACCAGCGTTTTTAAATGACTTTTGCCAGTGCAATTGCGTAATGTGCCGTCAAAACTCGATTTGGGAAAATGACATTTACTGGCGTAATAATGCCTTATGTGTCGGTAAAAATAATGCCATAAAAAGTGCACAGATCTTTGTCGGCACTTGTTTGGAATTGCACTAGCAAAAACATATTTTCCCGCCGCCTTTTAGAATTACGTTGGCAAAAAAAAAAAAACTTATGCCGGTGCAAATTAATGCCGACAAAAAATTGGGTTTTTGCTGGCATAATTCCAAAAAACGCCGGCAAAAACCTACTTTCTTGTAGTGTCGGTACTATATATAAGAGTTTTACTCTTTTCTATAGCTTCATAGATTGGAGGTAAAAAAAAATTTGGTTAAATATTTTATGTGTTTAATTTATTTGCTTTCATTTGTATTTTTATTTTTATTTTTGAAAAAGAAATTAAGCTCTTAAGAATCGACTAAATTTCATATATATATATATATATACATATGTATATATGGTAGATATGGTAGTTGTGTTATACACTAATTATTGTATATATATATATATATATATGTTAGTTAATTGGCCCAGTCAACATTTTGTTTTATCAACCTTTTATTTTTTTAGAATTTTGTTATGACAGTTGGCCTTGTCTTATTCGGTTGTTATTGCTATATATAGCTTATGTTGTATAACTTTCCTTACAACTGAAATTTTTATAATTGTAATTTGAGAGAATTTGTACTTGAGATAAAAGAGAGATTTGTACTCAAAGAAAGATGAAGTTTGTGTTAATAAAAGTGGTTGCCCATGGATGTAGGTTAGAGTTATATTGATTCTAATTCGAACCACTTAAATAATGTGTGTGCTTTGTGTTTTCAGTTCTTGTTTACTTGTGAGGTGTGTTCTTTGAAGGCTTGGATTTTGTGGTGAAATTTGTTCTTGACTCTACAAATTAGTGCGGTGAGCATGGACAGAGTCAGTCATGGCTTCAGCAAAATATGAAGTTGAGAAATTCACTGGACAAAATTATTTTGGGTTGTCGTAATTGAAGATGAGAGCACTTCTCGTCCAACAGGGACTTGAAAAAGCTCTGAAAAGATAAGCTAGTCTTGACAAGAAAATGGAGGAAAAAGATAGGAAGGTAGTGCTAGACAAAGCACACAGTACGATTATGTTGAGTCTAGGTGATAAAGTTCTTAGACAAGTCTCCAAAGAGAAGACAACTACAGGGGTTTGAGCCAAGCTCGAAGGTCTGTATATGACCAAATCTCTGGGAAATAGACTCTATCTCAAATAAGCTTTGTATTCCTTTAAGATGCAAGAACAATTTTCTGAGACGTTGCTTAGGAAGTCTGTTTAAAATAATAAACAAATAAATACTTTAAGACACTAAAAGAAAATATTTATTTAAAATCTAAATAGACAATGAGATCTCATTATTTAAAAAAAATGGAAGCTAGGTTTAATAACAACAACATAAAGAAAATAATTGTTCAAGTCTGAAAATTTAAAACATGACATTTGATAAGGTCATTTTTGTATTAATATTTGTTAAGTTTTTCTATGCTTGGATGGTTTTATGATAGCATTTTTAATAGTTTTCACTAAGTTTTCTGATTCTACAACATATTTTCTACGTTGCGTTTATGATGATAAATCTGACCTTTTGATGGCAAGTGTAGTTAAAATAAAGTTTTAGGAGTATTCAAAGCTTTCGAGATTGAAATATGGAAGTGGTGGCAACGTGGAAGCTTTCTAAGATCAAGAATTGAAGAATTTGGAGGTAGGCCGCGGCTCATAAAACTCAGGCCGCGGCACTTTAAATGGAAATTGCAATTTCAGATTTTTTCTTCCAGACAGGCCGTTGCCTATGGTGCCAGGCCGCTGCCTGAGGGACAGATTTAGGCACAGATTTCGTTCTAGGCCGCGGCTCGCGATGTCGTTTTCAGATTTTTTATTTCTTTTTAATTAGAATTTAATTAAGACTATAAATAATTATTAGGGTTAATTTTAGAAAAAATCTTTATTACGGTTTTAAGAGAGAAAAAGACTGAGAAAGGGCTGAAGAGAAGACAACAAGACTACATTACATTTGTTCATCAATCTAGTTTCTTTTCTTCCCTTAATCTCTTTAATTTTAATTATAATTATGTTTGTGATTATGATTACTATTATGGAGTAGGTTCTTTTTAGGTTAAGGGTTAATTCAAAACCCAAGACATGAATTCTTGATTATTGATAATGAATATTGTTCTTTAATTTCTCTCAATATTAGATTGTTTCTATTTTTCCAATTGAATGTTATGAATCTTGTAATTTCTTGTTAGTTGGCCAACTAATTAAGGTTTTACATTGTTCAATTGTCATCTTAGAATTACTACTCATCTAATAGTTTAGGATTCTAAGTGTATGTGATAAATTACAATTGATAGTTATGCCAAAAGAATTGTTGATTGTGATGAAAAATAGAACCTAGGTTAAAGGAATTATATGCTTCATTAATTTATTGCCTAGATTAACTTGTTTCCATAGGACTTAATGCTTTATCTAAGTTAAATAGATTGTATGCTTCATAGATTTATTGCTTAGATAAAAGAGTTAATTATTGAGCGCTTCGCCTTGATTACTTATAATAGGGAGACTGGGATAATTGACTGCTTCAGCGTTATCTGCGGGGTTAATAGTTTAATTGAGAAATTGGAATAATATTTATTATTAGTGATTAGGAATGATTGTCGAGGGTGGAGATTAACCTTTAACTGCTTCTTAATATCGTAATATCCATCTTTAATTGCTTTCTAGTTTATGTTATTTAATTTTGAGTAAAAAATCAAAATCCCCTTTTAAGTTTTAGTGTTAATTCTTGAATAATAAAGTGAACGATAGTCCTCGTGGGTTCGACCTGTGCTTGCTATTATACTGAAATAATTGGAAGTATTGAAAGAAAAATCATTGTTAAATTTGTGTGGTACACGACAGCCATCAACATTCATTTCTAAAAAAACATAAAATAACTAGAGCCCAGCCTCTAACATATCTCGTCCATGCCTCGAGCCCGCACCACTCACTGCTTCGCTTTGCCTTTACCTTTACCTGAACACAGAGTACCCATGAGCTAACGCCCAGTAAGAAGAGCTATGTAGGACATAACTCCCCAAACTAGGAAACATAAACTTTCAACTAAACATAAATAAACATCGTAAGCATAATAATTATCATGCGATATATAAACAATATATCACACTAACATAATGTGTGTTACACTCACACACATAAATACTAACAAGTCATGTTGATCGAACATGAAATGTAATCTGCCTTGCCTGCGGTATACTCACACTCGACATTCCCATTGTGGCACTTAGTCTAGCCTGCACTGTACTCACACTCGGTCGTTCCCTCGAGACATCGCTGCCCTACCTGCGCTGTAATCACACTCGGCAGTTCCGTGGTGGCATCCTATTATCCTGAGTTATACACACCCAAGATAACTCCTGCAAGTGCTATACTCACACAAGCAGCAAGAATCTAGTAGCACGCCTATTCTATCATCTAAGCATGTCTACTCACTAAAATCCCTAGCACTATCCTCATGCTAGTCAACCTAATGCAACAATTCAAGTCACAAATATAATTACATAACTAACAAATAAGAAAACAAGGTTATACACATAACGTACACCCTGTGCGTCGATGTCCACTCTTCTTACCTTAAGCAATGCATTATCCGCTAATGTGTCCCGAACCACTTGTTGTGTCACCTCGATGACCGCTAGCTCCTAGACATCCAATTACACAGCGACCATTCAGGGAAAATAAAAATAGGCGTTAGGGTTTTATTTCGAAACCCTAATTATCGAAATAATTTAACTATGTAATTTTAACATGCATGGCACGTAAATTAAAATCATTTTTCACAAAGGTTCAAATCATAATGCCACATGAACAAACAATGATGTTTCTAACATAAAACATGAATTCATATAAATACTTTTCACGTGAAAAATTACCAAAATGCCCTTAATATCATAATTAAATAAAAGAAATGGTGATCTTATTATAACTGATTTAAATTTCGAATTTAATCAATCAATTACATTTTAAATCATATTCTAATTTCATCTAAATGCCCCTCAACTAAATTCAAACATAGGGGCATTATGGTCATTTCATAATTACATGCAATTACCATTATTAAATCCATTTAAATAATAATGCAATAAACCATATAATAAAATAAAATAAATTCATATCATGTTATTAATATTATTATGCTCATAATAATAATATCATTCGCAACATAAATAAATAATTAAATTAACCCATGTAATTAACATTCCAGATTCTCAAACATAAGAAATCAAGAATCTTTGTTATCATTGGAATCCATACATATATAAACCCATAAATGTGTAAAATGACAAAATACTCTCAGTGGCAAAATTGCAAAATTACCCTTTCGAGAAAAATGATATTACAATTATTTCCCCCTGAAAAGAAAATTTGTCTCGAAATTTTTACTCAAACAACTCGAGATACTACTGCTGCATATCAAACTCTAATTCCCAGGTTGCCTCCTCAACATCATTGTTCCTCCACAATACCTTCACCAAGGAAATGGTCTTATTCCTTATGACTCTGTCCTTTCGATAGAGTATTTTCACTGGACGCTCATCTAATGATAAATCCTCATGCAAACCCAAGGTATCGTAGCTCAGCACATGCTAGGGGTTGGACACATATTTTTGAAGTTATGACACATGAAATACGTTGTGCACCCCAGACAATGATGGCGGTAAAGCTACCCTATAAGCCACATTGCCCACTCTATCCAAAATCTCAAAAGGTTAGACATATCTGGGACTCAGCTTTCCCTTCTTGCCGAACCTCTTCACCGAGATTCCTTTCCTTGGAGTCACACGAAGAAATACATGATCACCAACTTCAAACTCAACATGCATGCGCTTTATGTTTGCATAAGACTTCTGTCTGCTCTGAGTTGTGACCATTCTAGCCCTGATTTTCTGAATAGCCTCATTGGTGTATTACTCTGCATCTGGCCCAAGTAGTTTTCTCTCTATCTCTCTCCCAGTTCATCCCAGTGAAGTGGGGACCTACACTTTCTTCCATACAACATTTCATATGGTAAAGAATAAACCATTCCCGGACCTCTGCGACTAAGAGCATCAGCTACTACGTTGGCCTTACCGGGGTGATACATTATTTCTTAGTCATAATCTTTGAGTAACTCTAACCACCTTCTTTGCCTCATGTTCAATTCCCTTTGCGTGAAGAAATACTTTAGGTACTTATGATAGGTGTAGATTTCACATTTCACCCCATAGAGGTAATGATGCCAAATATTTAATGCAAACACCACTGCAACTAACTCTAGGTCGTGTGTTGGATACCTCTGTTCATAATCTTTCAATTGCCTCGAAGCATAGGAAATTACTTTACCATACTACATTAATACACAACCTAATCCTTGCTTTGATGCATCACAATACACCACAAACTGTCCTCTATCTGATGGTAAGTTGAGTACTAGTGCCAATATGAGTCGACTCTTCATTTCCTAGAAGCTTTGCTCACACTTGTCTGACGGAATGATATTTTAGATTCTTTATCGTGAGTTCCGTCAACAGTGTAGCTATCTTCGAGAACCCTTCCATAAATTTCCTGTAATAACGTATTGAATCTAGAAAACTACTAACCTTAGAGGCATTCTTCAATCTTGGCCACTCCTTCACTGCAGCGACCTTAGTAGGATCAATCTTGATTCCCCCATTAGTGACAATGTGTCCCAAAAATGCAACCTCAGACAACCAAAACTCACACTTCTTGTACTTCGCATACAACTGATATTCTCTCAACCGTTGCAAAATCAAATGTAGGTGCTCCTTATGTTCCTCCTCTGTCTTAGAATACACCAGTATATCATCTTTGAACACGATGATAAACTAATCTAGATACTCCTTGAAAACCAAGTTCATGAGGTCCATAAACGATGTTGGGGGCATTTGTGAGTCGAAACAAAATTACTAGAGACTCATAATGCCCATATCTGGTTCTGAACACTATCTTTGGTATGTCTTCATTCTTGATTCTAACTTGATGGTATCCCAATCGAAGATCGATTTTAGAAAACACCTTTGTCTCCTAAAGTTGGTCAAATAGATCATTAATCCTCGACAATGGATACTTGTTCTTTATCGTCGCCTTATTTAGCTCTCAATAATCGATGCACATCCACATGGACCCATCCTTCTTCTTGGCAAATAAAACTGGTGCGCTCCAAGGAGAGTAACTCGGTCTGATAAACTCTAGCTTGAGTAATTCTTCCAGCTGTGTCTTGAGCTCTTTCAATTCTGTTGGTCCATTATTTATGGTGCTCAAGATACTGATGTTGTCCCTGGCATAAGGTTTATCACGAACTCAATCTCCTTATGCAATGGTAACCCTAGCAACTCTTCTGGGAAGACGTCGAGAAATTCAGCAACTACCCTCGTTTCTTCAGACCTCTTATCTGCTTCTTTAGCGTCATCGACCATGTTCACTAGGTACCTTAGACACCCATGTTGCAACACCTCTCAAGACATCATCGTTGAAATAATAAAAGTTTGGGGTTTCTTTCTGATCAAAGTTTTATGCGTATTCAGTAACAGCGAGACTCCCTGAATCCAGTCTGGTGAATTCATCCATATATATAGCTAGGATGATAGAGTTATAATACTTGTCGTTTGAAAACTTGTCTGAACCCGTCCCAATCCATAATATTCACATCCTATGCATGTTGCATCACTTCCTACCATGTGCAAGCATCATTGCTTAGCATATATAGGACGTACAGACCATTCATTATTTCCCCGAACTCTCATCATGTTCAGGATGTTCTCCCTGCGGCTGACCCACTATTCTGCCTCGACCGGATCAGTGCTTCCCTAAAAAAAACTATGGATGTTGTTTCCGGAACCTTTCAAACAGTGGCTCCTTTCTATCCTCTGCAGTAGGTTATACCACTAAAGCTGGTGATAGTCTTTTCTTTTCTTTGGCCCCGCTGGTCTTGTTGGCATTGACGGCACTGTTTGGCGCTTCATTTGTTTCATTTCACCTTCGGATGGTCTCTTCCATTCATAGTAAAATGCTCCTACCATCCCCATGGTTCTGGTGGTAAGTCGTTGTTTCCTCCTCAACCTCAACCACAACTTGCTCTGATAAACCTTCTAGGAGGGATTTTCTAACTCCTAAACTACTCATACCAATTAAGCACAAAGAAAGAATGTTTTGACCTTAAATAATGAAACTAAGCATTCCAACAATAAACTTGATAAATCGAAGGAAAAATTTAATCACGAATTTTCCAAATATTCAAATCATCTTCAAATTAACCTTATCAAGTTTCTAGCTAGAGGCTCACACTTAGCTATCTATCAAGCTTCTCAACCTAGTACTACTATGTGCATAAACTTAAAAGAAAAAATCCACATAAGTAAGAATTTAACACTTACAGTACAGTGAGTCGAGCTCATCTCTTGGCGATGAACTTTACATGTTAGGGCTTACCATAGACTCTTTAGGACCATATTGCTCTGATACCATATTGTAACACCCCAATTTTCTAAGATGTTACTTAGTAAGTCTGTTTAAAATAATAAACAAATAAATACTTTAAGACACTAAAAGAAAATATTTATTTGAAATTTAAACAGACAATGAGATCTCATTATTTTTTTTTTAAATTTGGACGCTAGGTTTAATAACAACAACATAAAGAAAATAATCGTTCAAGTCTGAAAAATTAAAACATTACATTCATTTCTAAAAAAAACATAAAATAACTGGAGCCCAGCCTATAACATGTCCTGTCCATGCCTCGAGCTCGCACCACTCACTGCTTTGCCTTGCCTTTACCTGCACACAGAGTACCCGTGAGCTAACGCCCAGTAAGAAGAGCTATGTAGAACATAACTTCCCAAACCAGAAAACATAAACTTTCAAATAAACATAAATAAACATCATAAGCATAATAATCATCGTGCGATATATAAGCACCATATAATGTGTGTTACACTCACACACATAAATACTAACAAGTCATGTTGATCGGATATGAAATGTAATCTGCCTTGCCTGCGCTGTACTCACACTTGGCATTCCCACGGTGGCACCTAGTCTAGCCTGCACTGTACTCACACTCGGTCGTTCCCTCGAGACATCGTTGCCCTACCTACGCTTTACTCACACTCGACAGTTCCGTGGTGGCATCCTATTATCCTGAGTTATACACACCCAAGATAACTCTTGCAAGTGCTATACTCACACAAGCAGCTAGAATCTGGTAGCACGCCTACTCTATCATCTAAGCATGTCTACTAACTAAAATCCCTAGCACTATCCTCATGCTAGTCAATCTAATGCAACAATTCAAGTTACAAATATAATTATATAACTAACAAATAAGAAAACAAGGTTGTATGCATAACGTACACCCTATGCGCAGATGCCCACTCTTCTTACCTTAAGCAATGCACTGTTCGCTGACGTGTCCTGAACCACTTGCTATGTCACTTCGATGACCGCTACCTCCTAGACGTCCAATTACACAGCGACAATTCAGGGAAAATAAAAATAGGCGTTAGGGTTTTATTCCGAAACCCTAATTATTGAAATAATTTAACTATGCAATTTTAACATGCATGACACGTAAATTAAAATCATTTTTCACAAAGGTTTGAACCATAGTGTCACATGCACAAACAAGGACGTTTCTAACGTAAAACATGAATTCATATAAATACTTTTCACGTGAAAATTACCAAAATGCCCTTAATATCATAATTACATAAAAGAGTCAATAATTTTTTAAAAATTATTATATGACAACAAAAATTTTCAAAAAAATTTCCAAAACCATAAATAATCATCAAAGGCTTATATAAGACTAGAAAAATAATTTTTAACATTTATAAACTATTTTTCCTCAATTTCCCAAATAAAACCCAAATAATTCAAAATTAATATACAATCAGCCCAAAATTCAAACTAATCATACATAACTGTTCAAAAAGCCAAAATAAAAATATCAAAATTATTTTAGAATTTTATGGACAAAATAACTAATTTTCTTAATTAATTTAATAGAAAAACTAATTAAATCAAGAAAAATACATAAACGCTTTAAAAATAAAATTTAACTATACATACCGGTTTCTATACCGTACAATAACACAAAAAAAGTACCTAGGGTTCAGAACAGTAGCATTAATATTTTTCATAATTAAAATATAGAATGAGCCAAATAAATCATGGAAATTACATAAATAATAAAAACTCAAAATAAAATTACAGAGAGCCTTAGAATATTATTTTAAACATATAAAAAATTTCCAGCATTTTTACAATAATTTCAATAATTTTTCCACATTTATTTCCTTAAATCACATATTTAAAAGCGAATAATTGAAGAAAATTATCTAACAAGATCAAAACTTGAATCTAAACATACAAAGTCATTCTGAATCATAAAGAAATCATTCAATTATAAACTCATATTTTTTTAACAATAAAAATATTTTCCATAATTAATCTCTATTTAATCTTCAATAAATCATAGTAATTCAAGAAAAAAATCAGAAAAATACTAAACCAGTTGGAAAATGCTCTAAAATTATTGTACTAACTTTTAGGAATAAAAAAACAAAGAAAAAGACCTCCAGAAATATCCGGATCGGGTTTGCCGAAGCCTCGCCGGAATCTTCTTAATCTCCATCGCCGACGAGATTCTAACTTCTCTTCCAGCTTGTTTTTTACACTCCAAACCAGTATGAATTCATTCCCAAAGATCCCAACACCTCAAATAACCCTTGAAGCTCAAGAAAACCGACCCATGATGGTTGGATCGTGCTTGTCTTCCCCATCATCGGTGTATTGCCAAAAATGGTGGTCAAAATGAAAAATTTTGTTTTAGAGCTTTTTGATCCATTTCTTCACGTCCAAAACACTTCTTAGGGTTCCTCTAAGCTTTCTAAATACTTCAAACAAACCCGGAACCTCTCATGTTCCCTTAGATCTGAAATCATTCAAGAACACTCACTTTAATGGTGAAAATTTGTGATTTTCAAAAACTAACATTATAGCCAATTTTTTTATGTCCAATACTCTTCTTAGATCATAGGAAAGACACTCAAAACATCCAAAACTACCCAGAAATTCTCTAGAGCTCACAAACCTGAAATCTCAGTTTTCTCTCTCTAGAAAATTCAAGAACGTCTCTTTCTACCACTAGTGCGACTCTCCCTCTCTTCCCACGATTTTGAACTGTTGAGAGGCCCTCCTCTAAATCATGCTTAAATAAAAAAAACAAATGCTTAACCTTTTAGTTGTTGTTGACCAATTTTAAGCCTATAGTTAAGGAATTTCTTTTATTTTTTTTAAATTTTGTAACGCCCCACGTCACTATGATTGCTCCTTGGAATGATACAAACCAATTCGAGTCTTTTCAGCGTGATTTTTCCTCACTCACACGCTTCCTGGTAAAACTTCCCAGGAGGTCACCCATCATGAGACTACTCCAGGTCAAGCACGTTTTACTTTGGAGTTCTCAAGTGATGGGCTACCGAAAAGAAGATGCATCTTGTTGACATAGGTAGTACCCATCAATCCATTTAAGCCATCTTCAACTGTGTAGTCTCATATACCTACTTAGTCTTAGAATCATCACACTTGATCTTCCCTAGGCGATGTGGGATTGCACAAATTTTTACCCGATCTTTCCCCCTGCGGATCACGGGATTCTGACTGTCACAAAGAAGATAAAACTATAGAAGAACAAGTAGATGTTTTTAACAAACTAATTCTTGATTTGAAAAATATTGATGTTACTATTGATGATGAAGATCAAGCTTTGTTGTTGTTTTGTTTATTACCAAAGACTAACACTCATTTCAAAGAAACCTTGTTATTTGGAAGAGAATCTTTATCTCTTGATGAAGTGCAGGTTGCCTTGAATTCAGGGGAATTAAATGAAAGGAAAGAGTCGAAGTCCTCTATCAATGGTGAATGTTAACTGTAAGAAGAAGAACTTCAAGAAAGGATAATAAACATGAAAGAAGGAGATCAAAGTCCCATAACAGAAATAATGGTGGAAATGGTTCAAATGGTGGAGGTAATGTTCAGAACATCAGATGTTATCACTGCAAAAATGAGGGACACACACGAAGAATTTGTCCAGAAAGGCAAAAATGAAGTTTCAACAATGACAGAAACAAAGACATAGGAAATGCAACTGTTGTACAAGATGGTTATGAGTCCTCAGAGGCTTTGATGGTGTCAAGTAAGAATCCTGAAACTAAGTGGATAATGGATTCGGGCTGCTCATTCCGCATGACTCCAAATAGTTTGGTTTGAAGAGTTTCATGAATAAGAAGGGGGTTTGTACTTCTTGGGAATAATCAACCATGTAAGATTGTTTGAATTGGATCTGTGAGGTCTAGATTCCATGATGGAATTGAGAGGCTTCTTGAGAATGTAAGACATGGACCTGATCTTAAGAGAAATTTAATTTCTCTAGGTGAATCAGATAAGAGGGGATATGTGTTTAGAGGTGATAATGGTATAATGAAAGTTGTAAAGGGTTCAATGATAGTAATGAGAGAGATTAAGAAGAATGGCCTTTACTCACTTGAAGGTCACATAGTAATCGATTCAGCAACAAATGTAACAAAGAAGTTGTTGACAAAAATTGAGTTATGGCATATGAGATTGAGTCATGTAAGTGAAAGGGATCTTATTGAACTGGAAAAAAAAGAGTTACTATGTGGAGATAAGGTGGAGAAACTTAGATTTTGTGAACACTGTGTCTATGATAAATCTTGCAGAGTAAAGTTCAATATTGGTAAGCAAAGAACAAAGGGGACTCTTGACTATGTTCATGCTGATTTATGGGGGCCATCAAGGATGCTTTCCCACTTCGGAGCTAGATACTTTATGTCCACAGTAGATGACTACTTAAGAAAATTATGGGTGTACATTCAAAAATCAAAGGATGAGTCATTCAAAAATTTAAAAAATTGGAGAACCCTTGTTGAGAATCAAGCTAAAAGGAAAGTGAAGAGGTTTAGAACCGATAATAGCCTTGAGTTTTGTTAAGATATGTTCAATGAATTTTTCCCCAAGAATGGCATAGCAAGCCGCAAGAAAGTTGCTCGTACACCTCAAAAAAATGGCCCAGCTGAAAGATTTAATAAACTATCTTGGAAATAGTAAGGTGTATGTTATTGAGTGTGGGATTGCCTAAGATATTTTGGGCAGAAGCAGTCACTACTGTTGTATATTTGATTGATAGATGTCCATCTAAAGCTCTTGACATGAAAACACCTGAATAGATCTAGTTTGGACACCCTCCAAATCTGGAAAAACTCAAAGTTTTTGAATGTATTGCCTATGCTCACATTAGGCGGGATAAATTGGAACCTAGAGAAATTAAATGCATGCTTCAAGGATACCGAGAAGGAGTTAAATCATACAAGTTATGGTGCTTAGAACCTGGTCACAAAAGATGTATCATTAGCCGTGATGTGGTCTTCAATGAGATAAAATGGCTTATAAATCAGATGTTGAAGGGACTGGGTCTAGTACTAATCAGAGAAAAACTCCTAATACAGAGAAATTAAAGTTTAAGGTGGAGTCTCATGAAAAACTTGAAGAAGAGCAAATTGGAAGTTGGTTACTTGAAGAAGAAGAACCAGATAAAGAGCAGCAATGAGTTGATAGTTATTTGTTAAATCGAGATAGAAGCAGAAGAGAGATTAAACCTCCTAAAAGGTATGGATATGCTGACTTGATTGCATTTTCTTTAGTAGCTGCAAGTGAAGTTTTAGAGGAAGAACCAAGAAGCTTTAAGGAAACTTTAGTTAGCAAAGAGAAACATGAATGGCTAAAGGCTATGAATGAAGAAATAAAGTCTCTACATGACAACCATACTTGGGATTTAATCATGAGGCTTGCAGGTTCAAGAATATTCAACTGCAAGTGGATTTTTAAAAGAAGGTATTCCTGGAGTTGAACCAACTCGATTTAAGGCAAGACTAGTTGCCTGAGGTTTCACTCAAAAGAAGGGTATTGACTTGATGTTTTTTCACCTGTAGTTAAACATTGATCAATAAGGGTTCTTTTAGCAATGGTGGCAGAATTCGATCTTGAGTTGGAATACATAGATGTAAAGACAACATTCTTGTATGGTGAACTTGATGAAATCATTTTAATAGCTCAACCTGAGGGGTTCAAAGTCAGAGGCAAAGAAGATCATGTATGCAAGTTAAATAAGTCATTGAATGGGTTAAAACAATCTCCTAAACAGTGGAATAGAAGATTTGATGAATTCATGGCTCGAATTAAGTTCCAAAGAAGTAAGTATGATAATTGTGTCTATTTCAAGTTCTTCTTTGACAATGAATTTGTAATATTATTGTTATATGTTGATGAAATTTTGATAACAAGTAACAGTAAGTATGAGATTGAAAAAGTAAAAGAAGAACTCAGAAAGGAATTTGAGATGAAGGACCTCGGTGCTGGTAAAAGAATCTTGGGGAATGAGATTAGCCGAGACAGAAAGAAGTTATTGTACATGTCTCAGGAAACATATCTCAAGAAGATTCTTAACAAGTTTGGTATGTCTAATTCCAAACTTGTTGTAACTCCTATATCTCAGCAGTTTAAACTGAGTATGACTCAAGCACCAAAGACAAGTGAAGATCAGTTATATATGGATGGTATACCATATGAAAATGTTGTAGGGTCCTTAATGTATGCCATGGTATGTACCCATCAGGATATAGCTTATGCAGTAAGCATGGTGAGTAGATTTAAGGAAAATCTTGGAAAAACTCATTGGCAGGCTCTAAAGTGGATCCTAAGCTACATCAAAGGTTCACTTGGTAGAGTTTTAGTTTATGGTGGAGCTAGGGAGAAAAATAGAACAGCTGCAATTGAAGGGTTCGTAGATTCAGACTATGCAGGCTGTCTAGACACAAGGAAATCTCTTGCAGTCTACGTATTCACTGCATTTTGTACTGCTATCAGCTGGAAAGCAAACTTACAGAAAGATGTGGCATTGTCTACCACTGAAGCAGAGTACATTGCACTAACAGAAGCTGCAAAGGAAGCTCTATGGTTGGAAGGCATTGCTCGATAATTGAAGCTGCAGAACCAGGTCATCATAGTCCATTGTGATAACTAAAGTGCAATTCACTTGTCCAAGAATCAAGTATATCATGAGAGGACAAAACATGTAGACATTAAACTACACTTTGTCAGGGAAGTAATAGCTCGAGGATCAGTTATAATTGAGAAATTTTCCACTTATCATAATCCTTCTGATATGATAATTACTGAAGTACTTCCAAGCAGTAAGTTTTTTCACTGCTTGGACCTGTTCCAGCTACAAGGAGACTAAGCACTTTCCGGGGGAAATAAGTGCAGTCCCTGCTAATATGGAAATGTTACTAAACCAAGGTGGATATTTGTTAGTTAACTGGCACAGTCAACATTCAGTTTTATCAACCTTTTATTTTTTGGAATTATGTTATGATAGTTGACCTTGTCTTATTCTGTTGTTATTACAGTACTTATGTTTGTATAACTTTCTTTACACTAGAAATTTTTTACTTGTAATTTGAGAGAATCTGTACTTGAGAGAAAAGAGAGATTTGTACTCAAAGAAAGTTGAAGTTTGTGCTAATAAAAGTGGCTGCCCGTGGATGTAGTATATTGACTCTAATTCGAACCACGTAAATACTGTGTGTGCTTTGTGTTTTCAGTCGTTCTTGTTTACTTGTGAGGTGTGTTCTTTGAAGGCTTGGATTTTGTGGTGAAATTTGTTCTTGACTCTACAATTAATGTATAAATATATATATATATATTTATATAATCAAAATCTTTTCCAAGCTATTCTTAATTATCTTACATTTGCAACTATACGTAAGCAAATCTAGGGTTAATTTTAGAGGTATACTACCACCTATACCGTGTGATACATTTATCGATTAATATAGCTATCTAGCTATGTGTGTGTGTGTGTTCGAACCCTAATTATGAGAACCTTTCTTTTGCTTTCTCACAATCTCTCCCAGTGTGTTAATATTATTACAATATTGTTATGTGTCCCGCATGATGCTTTAATTGATCAGAGAATTTCTAGCTAGGTCGAATCAGTTGCATAAATATGTTCAGTAAGAGTACGTAATATATATGTCAGCTAGGGATACATAAAACTTATTCACAAAAATCACACAATGATATCATATATATATATATGTATTATCAGTAAAAACATACATGGAACAAGTAATTAATTAATACAATTTTATCGATCGACCACCATGTATATAAACTTGTGATAATGAGTAATAAAGATCTAACAACATTAATTCATGAAAATATAACATGGAAAAAATTAGTAGATCGATCAACGTACACTAATAGATATATATATATATATATATATATATAAACACACATCAATATATATAAATAAATAAAATGAATAAAATTTATGGTACCACAATATATCCTGTGCAAGTTTATATATATATGTATATATATATATATATATAACTTCAATTATCACCATGAAACTCGTTCAGAAGAACTTTCTGGTACCCCTATTTGAAGACGTTGACGAATCCTGTGGCACACGCCCCAGTCTAAGCTCAAGGTCTAAAGCACTTTCATCATCATCAGATTTTCCTTGAAGTCGATCATCATCAATATTAATATTATGATCGTTCCTAATATTAGTACCTTGATCTTGATGATGAAGCCAGGGATTTGGAGAGGCGATGAAGGAGGGATTAACTACTAGTGTCGTCGTCGACGGGGTTTCCAATGGTTGTCGTTGTCGTTGAGTAGTTTCATGGTTGATAATGGAAAAGGGTGGTATAACAGGTGGTACTGATTGTTTGAGCTTGGCTTTGTCTTTTCGGTGGATATTCATGTGCCCTCCTAGAGCTTGTGCGTTAGAGAAGCCTCTTTTACAGAAGGTACACTCATAAGACCTTGCTACTGATGATGATGATGATCTATTTGGTTGTTGATGATGATCATCATCACCGTCGATATGTTGATCATGATCATGATCATGATCTGATGATTCCGATATGATCATCATCGATGCAGCATCGTCTTTGTTGGGATTGTTATTATTAATATCTTGGTTTGGTTGCTCAGAAAAATCCATAATTTCTAAGAGAAGGAGAAACATGTAATAATAAAGATGTGGAGCACAAAATTAGGGTCAACCAAGCTGTAGTGTTCGGATGATCATGAGGGAATGGATTTTTGTATTACAGATAAATAATTCTGTCTTTTAGCTATATAGTTTCTAGAAATTAGTGAACTGTATACAACTTCCACAAATATGCTATTTATATAGTCTAACATTCAATAATCAAAGGACAAAAAGTAGCCTCAAGAACTTGGTCATCTATGGTAAATTAATAGAAAATATATATTATTATAATAAGTGTCCATCTACCTATAAATTTTGATATTTTTAAGTAGTTAAATAGTTTTGGGTTTGTTTATATAATATGAATATATGTAGAGAATATTACAATTACACAAATATAATAAATTGATACATGAAATTCCTCTTTACTTTAATTAAAATAGTTTCTTAATTTTTGTTTTATAAATAATGGTATATATATGCACTTAAAATATACTTAGGATAATAATTTTATATATATAACTCCGGATAAAAATACAATGCATCCATTTTTTTTTTTGACAATGTTAGTGCATTATTTTTTTTATTTTCCAATTCTTGATAGATTTAATTTCAAAAAAATTTATATAACGGTATAGATTTTAATTATTTAGAACATCCTACAAATTTTAAAGAAATTTCAAATATATTATGGTACTCAAAACATGGTTTAAATAGATTATTGCACATGTGATTTTTTTTTTTGTAGACGAGTGTAAAAGTCAATTATTTGAACCTTGTTTTTAGCATATTATTTGGAATTTCATGAAAATTTTAAAGATGCCTTAAATGATTAATTATAATAGACACTGTCATATAAAAAAAATTATCGAGACGTAGAAAACATAAATTGGCTACACTCGTATTGTAAAAAAAAAAATTGATCCGTAGTATATATATACAGATTGATACAAAATACAGTATAATAACTTCTTTATTACTCGTCGTCCAAAAACTAAAGAAAAAAAAAACAAATACATTTCATTTATCAAATTCTTTATACTTTGTATATATTATCACCTCATTTCATCTCCAAGTTTACTGACGGAGCTATCAAAAATTTAAGGGACCATATTTTTTTAATAAAAATTGTATAGAAGGATTATTATAATTTTTATATTTATCCTTTTGTTCAATTTCTTATATTAATATTTTTTAGAAAACTGGAGGGCCACCCTTAGCCTCTCTTAACTCCGTCAATATACCAAATTATTAGTACATTAATCAACTTCAGCAAAGATATATATATAGGGGCATTATATTACGTCCGATATTAGAGCCGATCAAGTTATATATATTTATATATATATATATATATATGATATTTTTCATCTTAGAGTAGTATATAAGTGATCTCATCAATTACGTACGTTCATTAAATTAATTAATATCAAAACGCTATTATTTCTGAGACATACGTACATCTATGGATCAAAACCTGCATATATAGTTATTGCAAACATCTCCCGCGCGCGACACTTCCGATGGAAAAACAAGTAAAATAAAACAATGAAACACTTCTTATTTATATATATAGATATATATATATATATATACATATTAAATGTTCCCTTGGTTTCTATTCAAATGCAAAAAAAAAAAAATTAAATTGATTATGTTCAAACGTATATGATATTGATATATATGTCCATATTTCCCACAAAGACTTGTTTTTTTTCTTTCTTTTTTTTCATTTTTTACGTACGAAACTTTACAAAAAAATTACTTTTCAACGTTTGATTCATTCCAATATAGTAGCGCCAGAGCTGATACAGTGATACTATCTACGTACGTACTATTATTTTATTTGGCCGACGTCCTTTCTCAGCCATTGATGCTATAGCCTGCTACACCTTAATTGGTGTCAATTAATATGGCCAATTCTTAATTAGTTTTCCATTAATTAATTTTCAACGCTCTGAAAATCTTGTCGATCGTAGTCTACAAGAAAGCAAGTATGTGAGTGGGTTTGTCATGACTCTCTCTCTCACGAGTCACCAGTCAAATGGGTTGTCGTTTTTTTCTTTCCATTTTTATATTTTATTAACTCATCGTTGAACTGGAATTTGGAATTCATAGCATTAATTAATATTTACCGAAGAAGCCTTACAGCTTATCACACAGATTATTTCGTCGAATCGGAAACTAGACACTGATGATTAATCGAAAACGCCACACCAAATGTAAATTACAACGTATATAACAATAACAAACGACAATATAAACTGCGTGTGAATCGAAGCTAGTTGATACAGAAAACGACAACATATCTACAAAACGACATCAGTAATTTCCACATTCCAAAGTTTAAATTATTATGATGTTGTTGGTAACACTTAAAAAATAATTTTTTATTTAATTAAATAAAATTTTGACAATTAAACATGAAACAGTGTTTGGTAATTTTATTTTTATTTATTATTTTTTTTAATTTTAATTAAAATTTATTAAATTTTGAAAATAGAATTTTTTCACTTTTAAATTTTTTTTAAACCGTTTTCGACTTTTTGTTTTTTTTCTTTTTCAAATCAACACCTCATTTTACATTGTTAAAGAAAAAATAAAATAAAAGTTATCAAACGCATTTATTACTTTTTGTTTCTATAAACAAAAAAAATAAATAGTTACCAAACATATTTTTATTTTTTAAAAATAAATAAACAAAAACTTTACCAAACACAGCCTATATTTATATATTTTTTAATTTTGAAACTAAAAATAAAATAAAATAATAAAAATAAATAAATTATTAAAAAAAGTTAAATTTTATTTGAAAATAATTAAAATCTTATTAATTATATATATATATAATCAAATAAAAATTAATTTTAGTAGGATTTTATAAAATCTAAAAATCAACTCGGTAAATACAAAAATTGGTACTTTGTATTTTATAGAAATATGTTTTCAAAAATACTCATCTGATAATTTGTAATATAAAATGGTACATTTTTAGTATTTTAGACTCAAATTACAAATAACTTAAAATAATATATTTTTTTTATAAAATTTGATTAAAACACAAAATGGGAAATCACAAGCACAACTTACAAACTATACCCTTTCGAAAATGATATTGTACCTTTCTCTTAATATAATGTTTTTTTTTTAAAAAAAAGAAAAACAAAAAAAAGTTATGGATGCTTATTTTCATAATATTTTCAGTATTTTTTTAGCAATGAAAAATTCTATCATTTTTATTTTTTAAGGTATTACATCACGCAAGAAAGAGAGAAATTTCTTTAACCAAACAAATTTTCTATCCACCAAAAAACCATGCAAAATTATTCTATGAAAATCTTTATTGGCATAATATTTTTCATAGTTTAAAAACACTCTTCACACTTACGTTACATCAGGCTTAAAAAAAATCTATCAATGATCCTAAACAATTAAAATACAAGGTATTACCCTGGCCCCCTAAATAAGTGACTATAGAGTCACTCTAGGGCCCATTGCCCTAGATAAGTGATTGTAAAGTCACCCCAAGGCCCATTGCCCTATTCTCTGTATAACCAGCCTTAGAGTTGGCCAAACATACATGACACTTTATTTTTCAAGCGACTATACGGTCGGTATAGCGTATACCACGCTCCTAGATAGACCTAACCATATCGGCATGTGCTCAGCGTGCTATTTCCGCCCTTGACTTATAAGTCAAGCCTTTCGGTGGGTGCTCAACGCGCTATTGCCGCCCTTAACTTATAAGTCATGCCTTCCAGCCTACGCTCAGCACGCTATTGCCGCCCTTGACTTATAAGTCAAGCCTTTCGGCCGAAGCTCAATGCGTTATTGCGGACCTTGACTGTTGGAAATGTGCCCTGAAAGCATATGTAGTAGACATTGTTTTATGAAATAAATAAATAAATTGAATTTTTTATGCATATATTTTATGGACTATATTATTCTGTGATAATATTATGTAAATAACAGGAAAATTCCTAAGTTCATATATATGATCTCAAACACGTATTGGTACGAGAGGATTGTGTTTGAGATAAATGAACTTGAATAGTTCGCAGTAAAATAAAGTTATGGAATCTTTAGATTAATTACTGCAAGTACGGTCCACTAGTATTATGAATACATGTGATCTAGATCTGGATCACTAGTGTGGTAGGACCCCTTAGTGGAGGTGCTTTATATATTAGAGAATATATAGAACTGGACCAGATACGTTTATTAATACTTAGTTAAATACCGTTTCGAAGTATTAATTAAATATATCAACTGATGATCATATACAAATAGATCTTAATCCTGAAGTTACTATGAACTCCTGTTTATGTTATATGAGTTCTTTGATTCACTTGTTAGGGTCTGTCAGAATGATCAGGCTAGAAACTTTTATTTTGGTATCAGGCTAGAAACCATTAATATAGATGGCTGGGGACATAGTATACATATATGGAATCTATGCCTTCTCGCAAGAGATTAAATGAGAGTTATCTTAAGGGTTGACTTTTGGGACTGAAAGGTTATTGAGCTCAAATTCATAATTTAGTTATGAATTAACCTTCACTAGTAGAGTCAATGGTAGTTAAGGAAACAAGAGATGATTAAAAGGGTAAAACGGTAATTTTATTCCCAAATAATTATGAACCATTATTAGAGGGTCAAGTTGTATGCAATGATTATATCAATGGACGCTTTATGATTATAAAGTACTCTGTAAATGAAATGTCTATAATTACAAGAGTGCAGTCTCATATTTATAGTGAAATAATCATGAGATTAATAAATTAAGATTATTTAATTAAAGAAGTTTAATTAATAATCTCAAATTTATTAGAGCTTGGAATTATAGGTTCATAGGTCCTCATAGCGGCTCTATCAACACTGTTCAAGGTAAGAGTTGATATGAAGGGAAAATAGTTTAAAGACATATTTAAGAAGAAATTTGTTCTTCAGGCCAAATATGCAATTATATGATAATAGTGATTAATTAATTAATTACAAATTAGTTGTAGTTAATAAAATTAATTAATATTTAATTATTGTATAATTTTTGAAATTATATTAAATAATTAAATTAATTTCGAAATTTAATTAAATAATTAATTAATTATAATTTTCGAAATTATAATAAATTAAATATTTATTTTCGAAAATTTGGATTTAATTAATTGGTAGAATTAATTAAATATCTTTATTTGAGTGGGAGATAATAATCTGATAAGTTCAAATTGGATTTGAATTTAAAAGATTAATATTTATTCAAATAATTAATTATATTTGATAATTAATTAAAAAGATAATTAATTTGAATTCAATTTTGAATTAGTTATCAGGTTGTTAGATCTTATCTGACAAAGTAATTTGAATAAATAATTAAATAAAATTTGAAAAACCAATATCCCTAGAAATTAGGAAGCTACACGTTCACACACAGTCCATGGACTGTGTGTGGCGTGTAGGACCATCATTTTAAGGATGGGATTTTCAAATTTATTTAATTAATTAATTAATTAATGGATAATTCAAAAAATTGGTTTTTGGATTTTTTCATTAATAGAATAATTAATTAATTAAAAAGTAAATTGTAAAATGGTTACAGATTTATTTTTTAAAATTTGAATATTTTCTCTTAAGTATGACTAATCAGAAAATTATTCAGATAAGTCTGTGAGACAACTCTGAACATTCGCTCTGTGAAAAATAGAACGATAGTTTTCTCTCCCTGAAAATAAAGAACCAATTCTCAGGCCTATTCTATTGATCTCATGTGTTGAGTACATCAAGTAGAATCACAAATAAACTATCCTTCATTCTCTAAGTGCCCACACATTTCTTGAGGTGTAGAGAACGCTTTGGAAGATCTTGGTGTGAGTATGTGGGAGCGGCTTGGATAGGAAGATCATTCTAAATACGGAAAGATAGCAAGGATACTTGATAAGCTTCAAGAGGTATGAATTCTATCCTTATCTTGTTTATGATTAATGTATGTATGTTAATGGATCCGCATATTTAAAGGTAGTTTAAATATGTTACAAAAAAATTTTGCTGTACACTAGGCCAACCACACCACCTTTCCGCTGCGTATTAGGAAACTCGTTCCTAACAATTGGTACCAGAGTAGTCATTAATCTCTGCATACATTAATTACTGTGTGGGCATAATATGCATTCTTATGTTATTGTAATATATGTGAATGGATGGATGTATGTATGATAATAGTTTATTCTTAAGGGTCGTTAATTATATGGTGTTTTGGGTTTAGGAAATGTTCTTAAAATTCTAGATGAAAAATGTAAGCCATTTTGGGGCATAGGAATTTTTGTAATTTTAATTTTCTGTGTTAAAATTATTTGAAACTTATGTAAGGCCCGAGCCCCGGGTTCCGAGCCCCGAAGCCCGAGCCTCACCCAGCCCCGACGTGCTGCCTGCCAGGCGCCCTGCGCCCTGCGCACCTCACCAAGCTGAGAGCCCGCGCCCCTGCGCCTGCGTCTGTCGCGAGCCCAACGCGCCCCTGCACCATGCCCAGGCGCACCTGCCCAGGCGCCCCGCGCCCCTGTGCGATCCTGCGCACCTGCCCAGCGCCTCGCTCAACAGCCTCGCCCAGCCCGTGCCCCAACCCCCCTACGTCTGCCGCACCCCAGCGCCTGATGCTGCTGCACCCCAGCCGCATGCCCCATGTCGAGCCACCATATGCAGCCGCCCCTAGGGTTTCTAAACCCTAGGGCTTGCATCCAAAAATTGTCCATTTAAATTTTGGGCTTAATTAAGTTAACCCATAATTAAAAATTGTTTTATTTTGAATTAACTGTATGAGCCCAAATTCAAATATGGGCCTGATAACTTATCGGGCATCAAACCCAAGCTAATTATTCTTAAAATTTGTTTAAGATAATTAAAAGTTATTTTAATTCCAAATTAAATGGATAAGTGGCTTAATGGATCAAGACTACTTGTGAAGGCCCTAAGTAATAGATAAAGATCTATTTAGGTCTTATTTAGTTTCTTACATTTTTGTGTATATTTTTGCAAGTGTTGTAATTTTT
The DNA here is from genome assembly GCF_963169125.1 of Humulus lupulus. Lineage (NCBI taxonomy): Eukaryota > Viridiplantae > Streptophyta > Magnoliopsida > Rosales > Cannabaceae > Humulus > Humulus lupulus. Next base: position 34,064,388 of record NC_084799.1, read on the forward strand.
CTAGAAATACTCAAGACACCTGGCCCGCATTTATTTATTTATTTAAATGTTTGAATGTGATTAAATTGTTTAATACTTTATCATGCATTTTTTGACATGCCATACATATAACCCACACAGTATTTAAAATTGTGCATGTTGACGCAGTTCTTCGCCAACAGGTAATTAAGAAAAGAAAGAGGAAGGGATTAATGCTTAAGTAGAACCGAAATAGATGAATGATCTTGGAAATGGAATAGTGACACAAAATACGTTTTTTAGGTGGTTCAAAGGTTAAAATCCTTCTACTCCACCAGTCAATATTATTGCTATATGCTTGGTATTCTTTTACAGGGTATTTCTTACACAATCGAATCCAACCGTTTGTAACTCCCAGGGTCTCCATATTTATAGGAGAAGGCACCTGGGAGTTGGTAAGAAGGTCATCCCGTGACCTTCTTACCTATCATGTCAACTCTATGACATTCATGATTAATTCCTAAAACCTGACACATAAGTGTGGTCAAATCAATAGGTAAGGGGATAATGGGCCGCACGGCCTAACCCAGTCGTGGGTGTCTGAATACGCACGTTCACGCTGCGTGTCCGAGAAGTCAGGGATATATCAGACATGTGATGTCTGATATATGCATGTTTACCTTGCGTGGTTGACTTTATAAAAGGTCATAGCCTCCAACCCTAGCTCGTACCACGAGCTGGATGCTTCCCTCGACCTGCGGCCTTCAAGGTCCAGACTCAGTCCTTGAGCAATCTTGGCGAACCCTTAGGTTACCTCGAGCCAAGGAGGTATGATCTTACGATGGCAGCTCCGGTCTTGGGGACGTCCACGTGGTAGTCATGATTAAGCTGTATCTCAGCTCGTTAATCAGCCCGTGGGAAAATCAGGGCGTACATCTGCCCCCCAAGCCTCTGCTCGTGGTACACGACGTCGTGTAGGGCCACAGTAGGGGCTTTTAGGCTTCCCCATGAACTCTTCATATTCCACATTTTACGCAGGCGCCGAATACGTGGAACATCGTGGTTGGTGACGGTACGTCTTCCGAGAACCGCATTTAATGGCCTAGCCTATACTCAGCCGTCGTTTTGTCTTTCGAGAGGAGGCCCTTGGATCCCACATCAAGGAAATCCAACGACTTTCTTCGCGTGACCCTTCACGTATATAAAAAGGGGTGGCCACCTTACGCATGGGCCACCCGTTCATTTGAAATTTTTCAGAAATTTTCTTCTTCTTCTCTCTTCATTTCAAAAGAAAAAACCACCCTCTTCTCTCCGATCGCCATTCCTAGCGCTCAAGAAGTTCAGGTGCAAGGGCTCCTTCGAAGCTTTGGAATCAACTTCTCCGACGAAGCCCCAACCCAGGCGATCCCTTCACCCTCTTCTCAACAAAAACATTCTGTAAGTCTCCTGACTGTGTATGTTTTGAGATTATTTTTCACTGTAGCCGCATGCAAGGGTTTGCTGGTTTTTTTTTTTTTTTGTGGGCATGAAGGGTAGGAGCCTTTTAGGTTAGGGTATTGTTTGTAGTAGAAAACCGTTTAGGAGCATGGTTTATAGGGTGCGTTTTCTGGGGAAAGTTTTTGGGTAGGATTTTTGGGAAGCCTGTTCAAAATATCCAGTATTTTGGGTGCAAAACCGGGTAGCTTAGGGGACACGCTTCACATGCAGTTTTTCCTTCCTTGCCTACTGAAACTTTCCCTCCAAGGAAAATTCTATCCTGACCCTCCTGACACACGAATTTCGAGTAATTGGGGATCTGTTGGGAGCACAGGCGCGTGGTCTCACTCCCCACGGGCTGGGCTTACCTCAGCCCGTGTCAAGGAAACACATTCAGATTCTTCTCCATTTTTAGGTCGCCTTTTTCTAAAATTTCTTCTTTTTGTTCGCTAGGCGACCAGATGGGAGCTAAGAAGAATGCTCCCAAGAAGTCCGTAGGCAGCTCGTCCTCCCAACAAGACAAAGGAAAGGAAGTGATGGCTGAATCCCCGATTCCCAACTTCGGGCCAGCAGTGGAACGGGAGCTCGAGGTAGCCCCCGATGCGTTCTTTGAGGCAGAGAGGATCGTCTCAAAGATTACTAACCAGGCGAGGGTCAACAAAATATTCCTCTCCCATAAAATCGAGCTGGGGAGAGAATCCGTGATTGCCCGACCTCCCGCAGAAGGCGAGCGGAGCTGCGCGCCGCTTGATGAGGCGTTCTCGGCCTGGAGCGACGAGCATTTCAAGGCGGGGGCCTTCCTCCTGTTGGACCAGTACTTCGCCGATTTCTTCAACTTCATGAGTTTGGCCCCATTCTAGCTCCCCCCCAACTCCTACCGTTTGTTGGTGGGGTTAAGATACGTGTTCTTGAAACAGGAGTGGGAGGTCCCCACTCCTGCGGACATCCTGTATTTATTCTGCCTCAAGGCCAGCCCGGAGCAGCGGGGGTGAGGTGACGGGTTTTACTACTTAACCCGGTTCCCCAATACAGCTGCGGTCATCAAGCTGCCCAGCCACCCCAACCACTTCAAAGATCAATTCTTTATGTCGACGGGGTTCCGAAACTGCGAGTTGCACTACTTCAATCGTCCTCGTAAGTTCCTTTCAACCTTAGCTCATAAGTTAAGTACTGGTTAGCTTCCCCTACATCCATTTCTGACTTAGGATAATTCTGCAGCTATCTTTGCGAGGACAGAGAAGTCTGTGATCCTCGGCAGCCAGTACGAGACACTGGCGGGCTTGCCCCCCAGTGAAAAGGACTATCGTCAGCTCGTGACAGACGAGACGATGGTGGCCTATAAGCTGATCTCCCCAGGTGAGACTCTGAACCTTAGGAGGCCCCGGGCGCTTCCCCCAGCTCGCGATATGAGGCCTATCATCGTGGAGGAGGTCGCGGGGGATGAAGATGAGGAGGACGAGGAGGACGAAGTGCCCCTCGTGAGGAGGAAGCGGGCATTGGAGGTCACCCAAAGAACGGACGAGGAGAGGATCCGGTCCAGAGCAGCCGCGGGTCCTTCTGGCCAAGGTAACCCTTACCTGTTTAGGAACTTAGATAGGGCTGCTGCCGACCCCCGGCTAGCTAGGTATAATCCCAAACAGATCATCCAACGCCATCGAAGTGACCTAGACTTAGATGAAACCCTGCTCCACTGCGTCGACCAGCTCATCCTAGACTACGAAAGTAGCCGCCCTAGGGGGACCATAGCTGTAGACAACACCCTAGCTTTTAGGTCGGTCTTATTCGAGGAGTATGGGACTAACCTTCGATCATGGCCATCACTCCGGGAGGGCACCGTAGCTCCGGGTCTTAGGCAATATGTAGAAGAGTCTAGTCCTGAGCCAGCCTCGGATCCAGAACTCGCGCCAGCTCAAGAAGTAATTGACTTAGATCCTCCCGCAGGAGCTCTGAGGCCGATGGTCGTAACCATAGATTCTTCTACTAGCTCGGGGGGTAGGATTCCCTTTAGTATATATATATTTACTTGAATTTCTCTTTTTCCCGCTTTGTTTTTTGTTTTTGCATGATTGCTAACTTGCATACTAACCATATCTTTGTTTTGACAGAAGAGATGTCTCAGCTCGGAGGAAAGAGTCTGCGAGCTGCGTTCGCTGGGGGGAACTCCTCAGCCGGGGCCTCTGGGCCCAAAATGAAGAAGCTCCGGACGTCTAAGAAAGCCGTCGGGACCCCCCAGCCGCCCAGGTCGTGGAAACTGTTCCTCCTGCTGCAGGGGGGAGCAGCATGCCCCCACCCCCTCCGCGAGCTCCTGCCTTCGTTCGGGACACAGGGGCGGAGCCTGGGGCTTCGGCAATTGCACCTTCCGAGGTGCGCATCCCAGTTGACCCCCGAGACTTGGAGAAGATTCCAGAGGCCTTCCGGGGGGCGGTGTATGAGACGGCGAACTACGCCGTCAGCCACATCTACAAATTCAACGAGAGGGAGCTCAGGGCAATCAAAACAAGGAGCCCGGTGGGCATGCTGGAATCTTCATTGGGCATGGCCCTAACGGTAAGCTGAACCCACCCTTTTATGGTTTTTGATTATCATGCCTTGCCTTGTTTTTCCTTTATCCCTTCTCTCTTTTTCTAAGGCAGTTGCCTCTCCGTTTTCGCAGAGCGCTGTTGCCCTTCATCGGAGCATAACCAGGACTAAGGCCCAGCTCAAGGATATGAGGAGCGAGTACCAGGCGGTTGTGGCCACTCACCAGACTTCCTTGCAGAAGACTAAGGATGCCCTGGAGGCTGCGCAGGCCAAGCTGGAAGAAGCCCGTCCCAAGCTACAAGAGATCGAGACAACCAAAGCCGCCCTAGCCGCTGCGCGGGCAGACCTAGATACTGCGAAGGCTGAGGCCAAGGCCGCCCTGGAGGCCGAGCAGGAAACTTCAGGCACCGCCATGGAGGACATGTTCTACCATTGCTGGGCCTATAACCCGGACGCCGACTTCTCCTTCTTGGCCGCAGACATCTGGGAGCCCTTGCTGGAGGGGTTCAAAGCTCGCCTCGAGAAAGAAGCACCTTCCGAGGCCGGGGAAGCCTCTGGCGCAGCTGAGCAGGGCGAGACGGTGACCTCCAAGGGGCCAACTGGTGGAGCTTAGGGCCTTTCCATTTTGCTCCCACTTTTAGTATTCTTACTTTTTGTTGTAACTTTTGCATGAGGTGTTTCCACCTCGAGACAATTAATCATTATTTTAAATTGGTTTACTCCATTTTGCCTCTACGCATTTTAGTTACTATTTTGAAAAACTTAGTTCGCGTTAATTTTTATCAATATCTCGTGCTTTTTAAGAAAAACAACGATCAATCGATTTAAATTAACTTCTAAGTTTTGTGACCTGGTTATATCCAGGAACTTAGTTTGAAAACTTAGTTCGTGTTATTTTTTATCAATTTCTCGTGCTCTTTTGGAAGAACAGCGATCAATCGATTTAAATTAACTTCTAAGTTTTATGACCTGGTTATATCCAGGAACTTAATTTGAAAACCTAGTTCGTGTTAATTTTTATCAATATCTCGTGCTCTTTAGGAAGAACAACGATCAATCGATTTAAATTAACTTCTAAGTTTTATGACCTGGTTACATCCAGGAACTTAATTTGAAAACTTAGTTCGTGTTAATTTTTATCAATATCTCGTGCTCTTTAGGAAGAACAACGATCAATCGATTTAAATTAACTTCTAAGTTTTATGACCTGGTTACATCCAGGAACTTAATTTGAAAACTTAGTTCGTGTTAATTTTTATCAATATCTCGTGCTCTTTAGGAAGAACAACGATCAATCGATTTAAATTAACTTCTATGTTTTATGACCTGGTTATATCCAGGAACTTAATTTGAAAACTTAGTTCATGTTAACTTTTATCCATATCTCGTGCTCTTTAGGAAGAACAACGATCAATCGATTTAAATTAACTTCTAAGTTTTAAGGCGACCTGGTTAAATCCAAGATAGGACTTAGTTCGCGTTAATCCCTTATCAATATCTCGTGCTTTTTAAGAAAAACAACGATCAATCAATATGAATCAACTTCTAAGTCTTTAAGGCGACCTGGTTATATCCAGGTACCATATTCCCCCCAAGTAACTGGGAAAGGGTCTTTCGAGGTTACTTTATATTACACTTGTAAACATGTACAATCATAAACAGAAAGTTAATTCTCATTGCTTAATACATAAAAAATAACCTTTTAGGCCTTACAAGGGAATCATTGATAATATTTCTTCAAATGGATGGCGTTCCAAGTCCGTGGGACTGTCCCTCCATCGAGCTGAGCTAATTTATAAGTTCCCTCTTTAATGACCTCGATGACTTGATATGGCCCTTCCCAATTCGGTCCCAATACTCCATCTTTGGGATCCTTTCCGGCTAAGAAAACTCTCCTGAGGACCAGGTCGCCAATGCTAAAGGCGCGCTTCTTGACTTTTGAGTTGAAATAACGAGTGATTTTTTGCTGATAATGGGCAAGCTGGAGTTGCGAATCTTCTCGTCTTTCGTCAACCAAGTCAAGGGAAGCGCAAAGTAGCTCGTGGTTGCGGTCCTGGTCATATGACTGGACCCTATGCGAAAGTACCTTAATCTCCACAGGGAGGACTGCTTCACTCCCAAAGGTCAGGGAAAAAGGAGTATGACCCATAGGAGTCCGATGCGAGGTCCAGTATGCCCACAGAACCTAGGGGAGCTGTTCTGGCCAGACCCCCTTCGCTTCGTCTAGTCTCTTCTTGAGGCTCGCCTTTAGAGTCTTGTTGACAGCCTCGACCTGGCCGTTCGTCTGAGGATAGGCCACGGAGGAGAAACTTTTCACAATTCCGTACCTTTCGCAAAACTTGGTGAACAGGTCATTGTCGAAGTGGGTCCCATTGTCGGAAATGGTCTTCTTGGGCAGCCCGAATCGGCAGATAATGTTCTTAACCACGAAGTCAAGGACTTTTTTGGAAGTTATTGTTGCCAAAGGTTCTGCCTCAGCCCACTTCGTAAAGTAGTCGATGGCCACCACGGCGTAACGGACCCCGCCTTTTCCAGTAGGGAGGGCGCCAACCAAGTCGATTCCCCAAACTGCAAACGGCCATGGGGACGAGATCATCTTCAGCTCGACTGGGGGAGCTCAGGCAACTGTGGCAAATCGCTGGCACTTGTCGCACTTCTTCACGTATGAGATCGAGTCTTTGGACAGAGTGGGCCAGTAATATCCTTGCCTCAGGACCTTTAGGGCCAAGCTTTGCCCCCCAGTGTGATCTCCGCAAAAACCCCCATGCACCTCCTGCAGGATGGCCTTTGCTTCGTCTGGAAGAACACATCGTAGGAGAGGTAGGGAGTGCCCACGTCTGTACAGCACCCCGTCTATCATCATATACCTGGGAGCTTGATACAATACTCGCCGCGCATCATTACGCCCTTCAGGTAGCTTTCCCTCGACGAGATACTCAAGGATGGGGGTCATCCAGGGCGGCCTGGCGTCGATCATCTCGACCTCCGTCCTGGCTTCTTCTATACTTGGTTTCTCCAAGAATTCTATCGGCACTAACTGTGACAGTCATAATCCTGTGATCCGTAAGGGGAAAGACCGGGTAAGCTGTGCAATCCCACACCGCCTGGGGAAGGTCAAGTGTGATGATTCTAAGACTGTGTAGGTATGGGACTACACAGTTGAAGATGGCTTAAATGGATTGATGGGTACTACCTATATCAGGAAGGTGCATATTCTTTTCGGTAGCCCATCACTTGAGAACTCCATGGTTAAGAGTGCTTGGCCTGGAGTAATCTAGGGATGGGTGACCTCCTGGGAAATTTTCCCAGGAAGTGTGCGAGTGAGGACAAAGCATGCTGGAAAGACTTGTCTTGGTTTGTAGGGCCAGTCGTCATTCCAGAAAGCAGCCATAGTGACGTGGGGCGTCACATAATTGTAATGCCCCAAATTTCCTAATAAGGTTTAGGACCTTGATTAGGAGGCCGGGAGGGCCATAAATGATTTATTATAGTATTTAATGATTATATGCATGTTTACGTGAATTATATTATTATATGGTGGTGAATGCATGCATATGGGTTCATATGTTAATTATGAGGGTAATTTGGTAATTTGGCCACTATGGGCGTAATTGTGTATATTGGGTGCATATTGTAATTTGTGAATGAGATTTTATTATTATGGAGATATATTCGAGCTATTTGGCATGAGACGGTCATATATATGGATTAGCGGTTTTGTCATAACGGGGTCAATTTCGGGGTAATAGAAATGTTTATTTGGTGATAGATTGGGAGTATTTGAGATCAAGATGGAATTCTGGAAGTTTTGACTATAGTATCCCCGGGGGTGTTTTCGGGACCCCGAGCACTAGGTTTTATTTGAGGTTACTTAAGCTTGAAGTAGCTTCCCAGATAAGAACGTACGTTAGAAACCTCTCATTCTCTCTCTCGACAGTCCGTTGTACCGTTTGAGTATTTTTGAGGAAATCTTGAGTTCTAGGAGTCGGAATCAAGCGAGGGTCGAGGCATAGCGATTCTAGGAAAGATTAGAAGCTTCTTAACCGAAGGATTTGATGGGAAACAACCCAATCAAAGGTAATCTAAGTTTGAAGTTTGAAGTTTTTAAAGTTTTTAAGCTTAGAATTGGACTTTGTGAATTGTTGAGTTTTTAGTTGGTTTGAACCTTGGGTTTTGAGGGTTTTGGAGTATTGGGAAGCTTGGGAACTTTGATTTGATGATTAGGGAATGTTTGGGTATGTTTTTGGAGGATTTGGAGTGCTTAAAACACGTTTGGGAATGGCCCAGGGTTGGGGGTCGCGGCCCTAGTTCGATGAAGCAGGTGTCAGGAAATTGGCCTTGCTGGGCGCCGCGGCCCTTGCCTCAGAGAACCCTGGGGGCCGCGGCCCAAGGTGCTAGGGCCGTAGCCCTTGCCCTGTTTTCACCCCGTTTGCTCGTTCTGACCCCGGGAACTTAGCTATGGGCCTCGGGAGTGTCCCCACTACTTGGATTAGTTTGGATTGATCTCTTGGAGGCTAGATATTGGTTTGAAAACCTTTGATTATCATGTTATTGATGGTGTTCCATATTTGGTTATGATTAGGTGACCGCCAAGGGCTTAAAGGTTGATCGTTCTCAAGGGTCGTTCTTATATTGGTTCTAGCTCGGATCTGAGGTAAGAAAACTGCACCCTGTGTATATGTGACATACATGGCTATTAATGATTCATGTTGGTTGATTATTGAATATGAAATGCATGGCTATTATTGATGCACGTTGGTTGATTATTGAGTATGACATGCATGGATATTCTTGATGCATGTTGGTTGATTATTAAGCGTGACATGCATGGCTGTTATTGGTGCATGTTGGATATATTGCATATGATGCATGAGAAACATGTGGTTAGGACATGCTTTGTATACTGGGTATGATATTGTTCAAAGCTTGAGCCTCTGTGGTTGTGCGTGGTCCTAATTGTACTAGTATCCATTAAGTAAATATGCTGAACACCTTGTTTATGAGTATTGAACATGTATTCTATGATTGGTGGCATGACTTACTTGTGTATGGCACCGACTAGTCAGGGACCAACCCTAAAGTTGAGAATCATGCATTGAATGGCTCCATGGCATTAATGCTGGACCGACCCTAAAGTCGATGAACTTATAAGTGCTTGCCTGGTCTAAGACCAGATGATCATGGCCCTGGTAACCTTATCTTCACATGGCTAGGGGACGCTGTCCATAGTATGACTCTAGAGTCGGGAGGAAGGTTATGTTGGTGACCATTCACCATACACCTATCCTGTTCCAACTTATGAAAGGTTCTCATATCAGTTAAGCCCTGGTGGCCCTATTGTCACATGGCAAGAAGGAGCTGTATCCACTTTTGTGACTTTTGCTACAGTCACCTATCTATTTTGGACTGGTAGTCCTGGATGATTACTATGGTTGTTGTTGATAATATATCATGCTTTATTGTGTTTTCTTGATGGGCTTTGGCTCACGGGTGCTATGTGGTGCAGGTAAAGGCAAGAGGAAGCTGGACCATCCTTGAGTTGGAGAGCTTAGGTGATGACGTGTACATATGCAGCTGCTCGACCACCACGGCCGAGGTTTAAAGTGGAACTAGGGTTGAACCCTGTTTTGCCGCTTAGAACGGCCTGTTGTAAATATTTCCTATAATAGACTCTGAAACTTTATTTTCGGGATCCCAATATATATATTAAACGTTCTAATGAAACGTTACATCTTAACCGAAATGTTTAATCCCTAAACCGCTGATCATACTTAGTTCACGATTTTGGCCAAATGACTCGATTAGCGAGTTTAGCACTATTTACAAGGCACATCGTAACGGTCCCTGGAGTTGGGGCGTTACACTAACCCCAAGGTCTCCGTCTCCCTGGAGGTGGCGAGCTTGGCAAGAGCGTCTGCGTTAGCGTTCTGCTCCCGAGGTATTTGCTCGATCGAGCCTTGCCCAAATGCGGACATCTCAACTTTTACCTTTGCTAGGTAGGCAGCCATCTTGGGTCCTCATGCTTGATATTCGCCCAGCACTTGATTTACCACGAGCTGGGAGTCACTGAAGCACTGGACGGAGCTTGCCTTCATCTCCTGGGCTATCCTTAGCTCGGCCAGCAAAGCTTCGTATTCGGCCTCGTTGTTGGAGGCCTTGAATCCGAATCTCAGTGCCGAGTGGAATCTATGTCCTTCAAGGGATACCAAAATGATTCCAGCTCCGGAGCCGTTCTCGTTGGATGAACCATCCACGAAGATCCTCCACGACTCCTGGGCCGAGGTGACCTGGGGTGAGTCTTTTGCAGGATCCTCCCGGAATCCTGTGCACTCTGCTACGAAATCGGCCATGGCCTGACTTTTTATAGCAGTTCGTGGGGTGTACAAAATCTCGAACTGACTGAGTTCGATAGCCCACTTTAACAGACGTCCCGATGCTTTAGGTTTTTGCAAAACCTGCCTTAAAGGCTGATCGGTCATGACGTGTATTGAGTGGGACTGGAAGTACGGCCTGAGCTTTCGCGAGGTCATGATAAGGCAGAACGCCAATTTCTCCATCAACGGGTACCGGGATTCAGCTCCGAGAAGTCTCTTGCTGATGTAGTTGACTGGTTTCTGAACCCGGTCTTCCTCCCGAACTAATACGGCACAAGTTGCATCCTCTGTGACAGCTAGGTAGAGAAAAAGAGGCTCTCCTGCTTTTGGTTTGGATAATACGGGTGGCTCGGCCAGATGTGCCTTCAGGTTGACGAAAGCACTTTCGCACTTTTCTGTCCACTCGAACTTCTTATTTCCTCGAAGCAGGTTATAGAATGGCAAGCACTTACCGGTGGATTTTGAAATAAACTGATTGAGGGCTGCCACCCTTCCTGTCAGGCCTTGGACATCCTTGCGCGACCTGGGTGAGGGAAGCTCGAGCAATGATCTGATCTTGTCGGGGTTTGCCTCGATTCCTCGGGTATTGACGATGAAACCCAGGAATTTTCCCGATGCGACTCCAAAAGTGCACTTCTGTGGATTAAGCCTCATGCCATACTCCCGTAGTATCTTGAAGCATTCTCCCAGGTCAGAAACATGGTTATCGGCAGTCTTTGACTTGACCAGCATGTCATCAACGTACACTTCCATGTTCTTTCCGATCTGGTTTGTGAACATTCTATTTACTAACCTCTGGTAGGTAGCACCGGCGTTCTTCATCCCGAACGGCATGACCTTGTAACAATAAACATTAGTCGGGGTCATGAAGCTGGTGTGCTCCTGGTCCGCCGGATTCATGGCGATCTGATTGTAGCCTGAGTACACGTCCATAAAGGACATGAGCTCGTGCCCCACCGTGGCATCCACCAGTTGGTCAATCCTTGGCATAGGAAAACAATCCTTGGGGTAGGCTTTATTCAGGTCGAAGCAGTCGATGCAGGTCTGCCACTTCCCGTTGGGCTTCGGGACCAGCACGGGGTTGGCGACCCAAATCGGAAACTTGGCTTCACGGATAAAGCCGCATTTCTTGAGCTGGGCTACTTCTTCCTCTAAGGCTTCAGCCCGGGTTGTTCCTAGGCGTCTTTGCTTCTGGGACTTTGCAGAAACGCTTTTGTCCAGATGAAGTGTGCGCATGATGACACTCGGGCTGATTCCCACCATGTCCTCATGCGACCACGCAAACACATCTAGGTTGTCCTGCAGAAATTTAGTCAGCTCCGCCTTCCTCTCGCTACAGAGGTTTTTCCCAAGCTCGACCATCCGTGAAGGGTTCTGTGGATCAATGTTTATTTCCTCGAGCTCCTCAATAGCCTGGAGCTTGGACATGTCCTCGCCTATTCTGGGGTCGATATCCTCACTTAAGACGATATTTTCCCCTTCGGCGCTCTGAGGTTTTTCAATCTCAGGATCAGCTAAGGGTTCCTGAGATTCCTCTCCACCACCTTGGATGGCCATTGCTACCTGCTCGGGTTTCGATTTTCCCTTCATGGAAATGTTGTAGCATTCCCTAGCAGTGAGCTGATCGCCATGGACAGTGCATATTCCCGTTGAAGTAGGGAATTTCATCGCGAGGTGGCGAATGGAAGTGACGGCCTCAAAAGCTATGAGTGTAGGTCGTCCCAAAATTGCGTTGTATGCAGCGGAGCAGTCGATGACCACAAACTCGAGGAGTTTGGAGACTGTTCGAGGTCCTTCTCCTAGGGTGATCACCAGCTCGATCGTCCCTATAACCGCTGATCCTTCTCCTGAAAAACCATACAGCATCATGGAGGTCACCTTCTGCTCGGCGACAGTCAAACCCATCTTCTCCAATGTGGACCAGAATAGGAGGTTTACCAAGCTCCCATTGTCGATCAGCACCCTCCTAACCCTCCGATTAGTGAGCTGAACTGCTACGACCAGAGGGTCGTTGTGAGGGAACTGGACAAGGCCTGCATCTTCTTCCGTAAAAATGATCGGTTGTCTCTCCAATCGCTGCTGTTTTGGCAGACGCAGCTCCGGGACGAACTCTACTCCGTTATGCGCCTTGAGTTCCTTTACGTACCTCTTCTGGGCACCCCTGCTCGTGCCAGCCATATGCGGACCTCTAGAGATGGTGGATATCTCTCCTCCTATCACAGGAGGAGGGACGTCCAGATCTACCCGAGATCCGGGCTGACTGACTGGGACTCCGGAGTAGGTCGACTTGCTGGAACTCTGTTCCGCGCATACTGGGCCAAGGGGCTATCTTGGATGAGAGTCTCAATCTCATCTTTCAAATGCCTACAATAATCGGTATTGTGGCCAACATCGTTGTGAAAACGGCAAAACTTGGAAGTGTCTCTCTTCCCCTTTTGGTGCTTCAACGGCTCCGGCCTCTTCCAGGGGAGGCGAGTAGAGTTAGCCAGGAAGATATTCTCCCTAGACTGGGTGAGCTCTGTATAAGTTGCGTAGACGGGCTTGAACTTGTCTACGGACTTATTCTTCTTTGGGCCGTGCTGGCTGCCCTCGCCATTCCCCTTTCTTTTGCCTCCACCGAGCTGGTTGTTCTGTGTGACGTTTTGGGTCGCTGCCACGACCTCCGTCCCCACTCCAGCGGGTTGCTTAGGGACCTGGCTGGTTCCTGCAGCTGAGGCTTCGGCCTCCTCCAAGTTGATCAATTCCTGGGCCTTATTAAGGAATTCGTTCATCGAGCTAACTCCCTTCCTTTGTATATCTTTCCAGAGTTCCCCTCCGACGAGGATTCCAGTTCTCAGGGCCATGAGCTTGGAGCTATCATCCGCGTCTCTGGCCCGAGTAGTGACATTCGCGAACCTGCTCAGGTAACCCTTTAGAGTTTCGTCGGGCTGCTGCCTCACGTTAGCCAGAGAGTCGGCCTTGACGCGGGCAGCCTGGGAAGCTCGGAATGCCATTTTGAAATCAACCGAGAATGTTTTCCAGGAGCTGATTGACTTTCTTTTGCTTTGCTTGAACCACTGCCTGGCTGGTCCAGTCAGTGTGGAAGGAAATATCAAACATCTCAGCTCGGGGCCAATGTTGTGGGCCATCATCAGGGTGTTGAACATCCCCAGATGATCCGACGGATCTCCGTCCCCATTGAATTTGGACAGGTGGGGCATACGGAAACCGGGTGGGTAAGCCGTTGCTGCTATGCTGGGGGCGAAGAGCTCCATCTCGTCCCCCGAATCGTATTCATCTTTCTCCTTTTCCGACAAGAGCTTCCTCATCAGCTCCTCCATCTGAGCCAGGCGCTCGAGGGTTTTGTCCTGATGTCCTTGGTTATTCCGGGGCTGTTCAACAGCTCCGGATCCATTGTACATATTTGGTGGGTTATTGCCCCTCCTATCTTGAGATAGGTTATTCGAGGCATTCCCGTCGTTACGTACTTCGGACAGGGCTCCCCCTGAGCGGGCATGGATGTCACCTCCTACTTGTTCCCCTCTATGAGAGTTAAGGCGATCTCGCAGGTCGCCCCCTAGGTGGTTTGAGGACTTTGGGCCGAACTTAGACGCTGACGCAGGTCCCCGCCAGAAAGGTCACTCCAGCCCTGCGGACGGCGGGTTTCTCCTGCTACTTCCGTAGGCTGGAATATCTCGGATGGGCCGAGGAGGAGATGGATATCTTATTGGAGATGGAGGATGCCTGACCGGAGAGGCGATCCTGGTTCTGTCAGGACGGATCAAGTTAGGTGGGGGCCTTTCGGCCCTGCCAACCTGCGGGTCCCGCGCCTGGCGATCTGGACGAGGCGCAGGACGGCTGTTGGGGACGGGTTGATGCTGCAAGCCCTCCCTGGATCTCCTTCTGGAACTTCCTCGAGCTCTCCTGGGGGTAGTCGGGCCAACACATCTTTGATCTGCTGATTAGCTATTGCTAGCTGGCTCCTCAGCTGAGCATTGTCCATCTCCACTGCAGTGTAATAACCTGTAACGACCCAATTTCGCTAATAAGGCTTAAGGGCCTTGATTAGCGTGCCAGGAGGGCATAATGGAATTTATGTGTGATTTTATGAGTTTAATGCATGGTTATGATTTAAAGCATGTTATATGACTAATTGAACATTGAGGTGCATGACTACGTGGTTAGTATGCATGTTAGGTGAAATAATTATGCATGTGGACCCCGTTTGCATGATAGGGGTAAATTGGTAATTTTAGCCCGCTGAGGGCATATATGTGATAATTGTATTCTGTGAATTGTACCACGTGAGTGTGGTGTTATTATTGTGATGCACGTGCCGAGACGGTCCTAGAGAGCAAATTAGCTTAAAAGTCACAACGGGATTTTGTACCCGGCTCGGGAGGAGCCTAGGGGTACCTCGGGAATTTTATGGTTAAGTAGAGAATTAGCGGTTAATGGTTATTGGTGATTTAGTAACTTGGGTAACCATTAGTTACTGCTGTGGGTAACAAGTTTAGTTGGAAAATGGTAGAATTGAAATAGTAGTGAAAGGACTAGAGTACCCTTGAGGAATTAGTTGAGAAAGGATCATTTGGAGGGGTAGCATGGTCATTTGGCAAGGGTAATAGGCAATTCTCAGCTGGGTTTTAGTGGGTCACGGTTTGGGTATTTAGGGTCATTTGATGCCTTGATAAAATTGGAAGAGAAGAGAAGAAAGGAGAAGAGGTGTAGATGGGGCTGAAGTTTTGAGACCTATGAGGAGATTCAAAGGGATTTGAGGAACCAAAAACCAGATTTGAGCTAGGACTACTCAAGGTAAGATTTATATTCTGTTATTTCTTGGGTTCAAGGTTGATTTCTCAAAGTTTTAGTGTGGAATTTAAAGATAGGATGGTTGGTTTAAAGTTTGAGGAATTTGAAACTCTAGATGAGATTTTTAAGTGTGATTGTGTTGTTTAAACCATCCTAATGTTGTGATTATTAATTGGTTTTGAATTGGGAGCTCTGGGATGGCTTAAGGTGAGGTTTTAAGCTTGAAAATGGTGGGTTTTTCTGGGTTCGAAGGGTCGGGCCGCGGCATGGTTCTGGGAGGGCTGCGGCCCTTGAAGGCTAAGATGCGCTGAGGATGGAGGGCGGGCCGCGGCATGGTCCTTGTAGGGCCGCGGCCCTTACCTGTTTCTGGGCATTTTGTGGCCCTGTTTGGGGGCCATGCCGCGGCATGGTTGGGCCATGCCGCGGCGCTTAAGGTATTTTGGGATTTTGAGAATTTAGGCTTGGGAATTTAACCTAGGGTGCTCGAGGTTGAGTCTTTTACCATGTTTGGTGAATTTCAACGTTCCGAGTACTAGAACTTGGCCTGGAAGCTCATTTAAGGTTGTAAAAGTGTCTTTTGTGTGTTGTGACTAGGATTTCGGGGAGGCTCGTGCTAGTGGACCGTGCTCGTGACCGTAGTGCATCGGAAAGCAAGGGATACGGGTAAGAAAACTATAACACCCGTAGGATAGGGCGTGGGCCCATAGTGTGATTGCCGGGCATGGCCCTATATTGCATGTTGCATGATGAGATGATTGCAGGGCATGGCCCCAGATTGTACTATGTGCAAATGTTTAACCTTAAATGAATCATGATGTGTGTGAATGATTATTTCGAATGTACTATATGTGTGATTATGATGAAATGAACGGCAAGGGCCGAGTGCGGCGTAGGCCGGGGCGGCCGTGGGGCCGAAAGTAACACACAGCACATGGGATGCTTATATTCAGGGTGGGACCCAAGGGATACATGAGTTATCCTCGCGGTGAGAACCGATACCCCAGGCTTCGGTAAGGCTCTGGGGCGGCATGGCCGTGTTTGCTTAGTCTAATGGTTGACTTGTTTATTTGTGGATTATCTGTTATGATAAACTGTATACATTGCATATGTTATGTTCTGCATGAGTTCTCTTGCTGGGCTTCGGCTCACGGGTGCTCTGTGTTGCAGGTAAGGGCAATGACTGAGTCAACCAACCATGAGTACGGAGAGCGTGAAGCGACGCGTACATGTTTGGCCTGCCCGACTGCTTTGGTTGGGGGTTTATTCGAAAATGGCTGTAATAATCTATGATTTTATGATTTCTTAACTGTAACCTTATTTCAAGATGTAATTAGTTTTCAAACCTTATTTTGGGATCCCAAATGTTTAATGATAGAAGTTTTAATGAAACAACGCATTTTCAAAGATTACAGCCTTAACTTTTAATTAGTCACACTTTTGTTCAAAACCTCGGTTAGCGGGTTCATTGCACACTGTTTCGTCTTAAAAACTCACTTAGTAACGGCTCTAAGGAAGTAGGGTGTTACATAACCTGGGTTCGGATTAGGTGGCTGGGGCGCCGAACTTCCAGTGTCATCTTGGCCCACCGGCTGCTTGCCCGGCCGCTGTTGGACCTCAGGATTTTGTTCATCGGGGATGGCGATATGATGAGCCTCCTGCCCATCATGTTTTTCCGTCTCATTACCATGTCGGGATCAAGTGGTCACCATAGTTGGATGTTTGCGACATCACCAATCTAACTTGCTCTCAATGAAAGCACCAAACTGTTGACGCGGTTCTTCACCAACAGGTAATTAAGAAAAGAAAGAGGAAGGGATTAGTGCTTAAGTAGAACCGAAATAGATGAATGATCTTGGAAATGGAATGGTGACACAAAATACGTTTTTTAGGTGGTTCAAAGGTTAAAATCATTCTACTCCACCAATCAAATCCAGGGTATTTCTTTTACAGGGTATTTCTTACACAATCGAATCCAGCCCTTTGTAACTCCCAGGGTCTCCATATTTATAGGAGAAGGCACCTGGGAGTTGGTAAGAAGGTCATCCCGTGACCTTCTTACCTATCATGTCAACTCTGTGACATTCATGATTAATTCCTAAAACCTGACACATAAGTGTGGTCAAATCAATAGGTAAAGGGATAATGGGCCGCACGACCCAACCCAGTCGTGGGTGTCTGAATACGCACGTTCACGCTACGTGTCCAAGAAGTCAGGGATATATCAGACACGTGATGTCTGATATACGCACGTTTACCTTGCGTGGTTGACTTTATAAAAGGTCACAGCCTCCAACCCTAGCTCGTACCACGAGCTGGATGCTTCCCTCGACCTGCGGCCTTCAGGGTCTAGACTCAGTCCTTGAGCAATCTTGGCGAACCCTTAGGTTATCTCGAGCCAAGGAGGTATGATCTTACGATGGCAGCTCCGGTCTTGGGGACGTCCACGTGGTAGTCGTGATTAGGCCGTATCTCAGCTCGTTAATGAGCCCGTGGGAAAATCAGGGCGTACAGTGCATGCATCTCATATGAGTAGAAACATGCCTTAGGATTGTCCTATGTGATTATATGCTGGTACATATAATAATAAATCTAGTTTTTAACTAGTTCAAGAGCGGAAATAGATTTTAAAAGTTGTTTAAATTCTAGTATTTAATAAAATTGTTTTATTAAATTATAAATGATATTCTTAGTAATTATGGCAAAATAAAATTGAACTAATTAGGGCATAGTTCTATATTTTTAATTTTGCTTAATTTGATTAGTAATTATTAGAATATCATTTGGTAAAAATAAATCACTTTATTTTTACAACCAATTAAAAAGCATAGGATGTTTTGAGAAAACACATGTTCTAAAATAGTGAGTGGGAGAGAGAGTTATGACAATAAGTCCCATGGTCTCCATTATTAGTTAGCACCGAGGTAACATGGAAAGGGCCTCGCGGCACCATTGCTTGTGTCCCCCTAAGGAAGGCTTCCGACTATGTTATTCTCAAGGCAAACTTCTTTTTCAAGAATAGGATTTAATGATGTATTTCAAGTTTGACTGACCCTAAGGCACACTCTTGAGTTAAGTCATTGATCTAAAATAATGGGTTACACTCACAAGGTACATTAGGCTTTCGAGCGGACTAGTGTATTCTTGACCAAACAAGCGGTTGTTTATAAGTCAAAAGAGAAATATTGATTTAAGTTTTAACTTATAAATTTGAGAGCTTGTCTGAAAATTAATTTGGAATTAGTCTGACCTACCCTAAGGCTGGTCCATTAATGTTCAAATTAATTAATCGTGGAATTAGTAATTATTTTTTATGTGTTTTTTGTTGCATTCATGCATCACGTTTACTATTCCGAAAATAACTGATATTTATTATATTCATAAATTCATTTTATTTATTTATTTATTTTCGGCAATAATATCTAGCTCAAATCCTGTATCTTCTTTACTTAATGAAAAGTTTACTGGTGAAAACTACATAAAATGGAAATCAAACTTGAACATTACATTAATATGTGAGAAGCCTAAAAAGTCATCCAAAAGCAAAGAGAACAAGAACACTAAAACCTCCAAAAGGAAGACCCCAAAAGAGACTTGCTTTTATTATGGAGAAAATGGTCACTGGATGAGAAACTGTTCAAAGCATCTAGTTGACCTCAAAGAGAAAAATACAGGTAAATTTGATTTACTTGTGTTAGAAACTTGTTTAGTGGAAGATAATTCCTCATCCTGGATAGTAGATTCAGGAGCCACTAACCATGTCTGCTTTTCTCTTCCGATTCTTAGTTCAACGAGGAAGCTTGCTGATGGAGAGGTGACTATGAGGGTAGGCAGTGGTCAGATTGTCTCTGCGGCAGCAGTTGGAACAGCCCGTTTGGAATTTGATAATAATAAATTTCTTGTTTTAGAAAATGTTTATTATATTCCTGGATTTTCTAGAAACTTAATTTCTATTTCTATGTTGCATGAACAAAATTTTAAAATATCTTTTAATAATAATTCGATTGTTATTTCAAGATATGGTTTTAAGATATGTTCTGCAAAATCTATCGATGGGCTTTATAAACTGCAAGCTAAAGAGAAATCTGTAAATAATTCAGAATTATTTAAAACAGCCAATCCTAGATCTATTAAACGATAAAAGACTGATTCCGATAGTGATACATATCTGTGGCACTTGAGATTGGGCCATATTGGTCTAGACAGAATAAATAGGCTTGTAAAGGATGGTCCTTTAAGAGAACTATCTATTGGATCTCTCCCTGTTTGTGAATCTTGTCTAGAAGGAAAAATGACCAAAAGACCTTTCTCTGCCAAAGGCTCAAGAGCCACAGAACCACTTCAGCTAGTACATACGGATGTTTGCGATCCACTTAATGTACAAGCAAGAGGAGGTTATGAATACTTCGTCACTTTTATTGACGATTATTCAAGATATGGTTACCTATATTTAATGCAAAGAAAATCTGAAACTTTTGGAAAGTTCAAAGAATTTCAAGCAGAAGCTGAAAAAGAAATTAGGTAAGTCACTAAAAGCTCTTCGATCTGATCGAGGAGGCGAGTACTTGGATTTTGAATTCAAGGACCATCTGTGCGAGCATGGCATTCAATCCCAACTCACAGCACCTGGAACGCCACAACAAAATGGTGTTTCGAAAAGACGGAACAGAACGTTATTAGATATGGTTAGATCAATGATGAGTTTCTCATCATTACCACTGTCATTCTGGGGCTATGCGATTCAATGTGCTCTATACATATTAAATGTTGTTCCATCTAAGTCTATCCAAAAGACACCCATAGAATTATGGAATGGTTGTAAACCTAGTTTACACCATTTTCGAATTTTGGGGTGTCCTGCACACGTACTTAAAGGAAAGACTGGGAAGTTAGAATCACGCTCTGAAGTGTGCATGTTTGTGGGTTATTCCAAAGAGACCAGAGGTGGAATTTTCTATAGTCCAAAAGAAAATAAAACATTTGTATTGATAAATGCAACTTTTCTTGAACATGACTATGTGAATAACCACAAACCTCACAGTAAGGTTGTTCTGGAGGAGATGGTCTCAAATGAAGTTGCAAAGTCACCAGCGACAACCAATGAAAAACGGCAAGAGGAAACTGCTAGTTCTAGTCAGAATAGTAGTGAACCTCATCGTAGTGGGAGGGTTAGCAAGCAACCCACACGCTATGAACACGAAGTTCAAATGCTTGTGTCTGACACAAACAAAGACGATCCATTGACATTTAGAGATGCAATGGATGATTCTGACAAGGACAAATGGCAAGATGCCATGAACCAAGAAATGGAATCGATGTATTCCAATTCTGTTTGGGTTCTTGAAGATCCACTTGAGAATATCAAACCCATTGGTTGCAAGTGGATATTCAAGAAGAAAAGATGAGCGGATGGGAAAGTAGAGACTTTCAAAGCAAGGCTTGTAGCCAAAGGTTACACACAGAAAGAAGGGGTTGACTATGAAGAAACTTTTTCTCCTGTAGCCATGCTAAAATCCATTCGTATACTCTTATCCATAGCTGCGTGCATGGATTATGAGATTTGGCAAATGGATGTCAAAACAACTTTTTTGAATGGCTACCTTGACGAAACCATTTACATGTCTCAACCAGAAGGGTTCGAGTTAAAAGGTCAAGAGCAAAAGGTTTGCAAGCTTCTTAGATCCATTTATGGACTCAAACAATCTTATAGATCTTGGAATCTTAGATTTGATGACACAATTAAAACGTTTGGTTTTGAACAAAACGTTGACGAACCTTGTGTCTATAAACAAACCAAAGATGGTGTAGCAGTATTCCTCGTTCTTTATGTTGATGATATATTAATGATTGGAAATGACGTAACATCATTATCAAAAGTAAAGAACTGGTTAGCTGAACAATTCCAAATGAAAGATTTGGGAGAAGCCAAGTATGTTCTGGGCATTAAGATTCTTAGAGATAGACAGAACAAAACTTTGACATTGTCTCAAGAAACTTATATTGATAAGGTGCTAGAACTCTTTAATATGCAAAACTCCAAAAAGGGTGATATGCCAACCCGTTCTGGAGTATTCCTTTCCAAAGAGCAGTGTCCCAAAACACCTCAGGAAGAGGAAGACATGAGACAATATCCCTATGCCTCAGCAGTAGGCAGTCTAATGTATGCCATGTTGTGTACAAGACCTGACATTTGTTATGCAGTAGGGATAGTCAGCCGTTATCAATCCAATCCTGGATTGAGTCATTGGACTGCAGTAAAGAATATTCTCAAGTATCTTAGAAATACTAGAGATTATATGCTTGTATATTTAGGTGGAGACCTGAACCCCACTGATTACACTGATTCTGATTTTCAATCAGACAGAGATAGTCGGAAATCGACTTCTGGATCAGTGTTTACTCTTGGAGGAGGAGCGGTAGTCTGGCGAAGTATTAAACAAACCAGCATTGCAGACTCCACCATGGAAGCCGAGTATATAGCGGCTTGTGAAGCAGCTAAGGAGGTTGTGTGGCTCAAAAAGTTCTATTCCGATCTGGAAGTTGTACCAGATGTGGATAAGCCACTAGTCCTATACTGTGACAACAGTGGGGCAGTAGCTAACTCAAAGGAACCGCGTAGTCACAAGAGGGGAAAGCACATCGAGAGGAAGTATCACTTGCTAAGAGAGATAGTTCATCGAGGAGATGTTGCAGTTATGAAGATAGCTTCAGAGCATAATCTTGCAGATCCTTTCACAAAGACTTTATCCATAAAATCTTTTAAGGAGCATGTAAGAAACATGGGAATGAGAGAGATGCATCATTTGCTTTAGGGAAAGTGGGAGATTGTTGGAAATGTGCCCTGAAAGCATATGTAGTAGACATTGTTTTATGAAATAAATAAATAAATTAAATTTGTTATGCGTATATTTTATGGACTATATTATTCTGTGATAATATTATGTAAATATCAGGAAAACTCCTAAGTTCATATATGTGATCTCAAACACGTATTGGTACGGGAGGATTGTGTTTGAGATAAATGAACTTGAATAGTTCGCAGTAAAATAAAGTTATGGAATCTTTAGATTAATTACTACAAGTACGGTCCACTAGTATTATGAATACATGTGATCTAGATCCGGATCACTAGTGTGGTAGGACCCCTTAGTGGAGGTGCTTTATATATTAGAGAATATATAGAACTGGACCAGATACGCTTATTAATACTCAGTTAAATACCGTTTCGAAGTATTAATTAAATATATTAACTGATGATCATATACAAATAGATCTTAATCCTGAAGTTACTATGAACTCCTGTTTATGTTATATGAGTTCTTTGATTCACTTGTTAGGGTCTGTCAGAATGATCAGGCTAGAAACTTTTGTTTTGGGAACTCATTAATATAGATGGCTGGGGACATAGTATACAGATATGGAATCTATGCCTTCTCGCAAGAGATTGAATGATGGTTCTCTTAAGGGTTGACTTTTGGGACTGAAAGGTTATTGAGCTCAAATTCATAATTTAGTTATGAATTAACCTTCCCTAGTAGAGTCAATGGTACTTAAGGAAACAAGAGATAATTAAAAGGGTAAAACGGTAATTTTATTCCCGAATAATTATGAACCATTATTAGAGGGTCAAGTTGTATGCAATAATTATATCAATGGACGCTTTATGATTATAAAGTACTCTGTAAATGAAATGTCTATAATTACAAGAGTGCAGACTCATATTTATAGTGGAATAATCATGAGATTAATAAATTAAGATTATTTAATTAATAATCTCAAATTTATTGGAGCTTGGAATTATAGGTCCATAGGTCCCCATAGCAGCTCTATCAACACTCTTCAAGGTAAGAGTTGATATGAAGGGAAAATAGTTTAAAGACATATTTAAGAAAAAATTTGTTCTTCAGGCCAAATATGCAATTATATGATAATAGTGATTAATTAATTAATTACAAATTAGTTGTAGTTAATAAAATTAATTAATATTTAATTATTGTATAATTTTCGAAATTATATTAAATAATTAATTAATTATAATTTTCGAAATTATAATAAAATAAATATTTATTTTCGAAAATTTGAATTTAATTAATTGGTAGAATTAATTAAATATCTTTATTTGAGTGGGAGATAATAATCTGATAAGTTCAAATTGGATTTGAAAATAAAAGATTAATATTTATTCAAATAATTAATTATATTTGATAATTAATTAAAAAGATAATTAATTTGAATTCAAATTTGAATTAGTTATCAGGTTGTTAGATCTTATCTAACAAAGTAATTTGAATAAATAATTAAATAAAATTTGAAAAACCAATATCCCTAGAAATTAGGAAGCTACACGTTCACACACAGTCCTGTAGGACCATCATTTGCAGGATGGGATTTTCAATTTTATTTATTTATTTAATTAATTAATTAATGGATAATTCAAAAAATTAGTTTTTGAATTTTTTCATTAATAGAATAATTAATTAATTAAAAAGTAAATTGTAAAATGGTTACAGATTTATTTTTTAAAATTTGAATATTTTCTTTTAAGTATGACTAATCAGAAATTATTCAGATAAGTCTGTGAGATAACTCTGAACATTCGCTCTGTGAAAAATAGAACGATAGTTTTCTCTCCCTGAAAATAAAGAACCAATTCTCAGGCCTATTCTCTTGATCTCATGTGTTGAGTACATCAAGTAGAATCACAAATAAACTATCATTCATTCTCTAAGTGCCCACACATTTCTTGAGGTGTAGAGAACGCTTTGGAAAATCTTGGTGTGAGTACGTGGGAGCGGCTTGGATAGGAAGATCGTTCTAAATACGAAAAGATAGCAAGGATACTTGATAGGCTTCAAGAGGTATGAATTCTATCCTTATCTTGTTTATGATTAATGTATGTATATTAATGGATCCGCATATTTAAAGGTAGTTTAAATATGTTACAAAAAAAATTTGTTGTACACTGGGCCAACCACACTACTTTTCTGCTGCGTATTAGGAAACTCGTTCCTAACATTGACTTATAAGTCAAGCCTTTCAATCAGGTAATACATACAAGCATAAATCATTTAACAATTATCCAGATATAGAGCATTCAAGCATGCTTAATCAAACAATCACAGACATAATCATAATGATGCTCATTCACAGGGCCCCGAGCCCTAATCATAACCCAGGGTGCAGTTTTTTTACCTTAGGTCCTTAACGAGACATGTATCACGATCCCGAGCACGACCCTTTCCTCCTGAGCCAATCAGTGAACGTAGTCACGACCATAATAAAGAATAACTATCAATAATGAGCAAATAAAGGCTTCCGGATCGAGTCCTAGCCTCTAGAACCTCAAACTCTACTAAACTGGGTAGTATAATCATTCTTGAGCCCTTAGGTTTGAGTTTTCGTAACTCGAAACCTCACTTCGCTATTCTTCCCGATGCGTCATGACGCGCCCCAAGTAGAGAACCCTGGTCTTATTTTCACTGGACACGCGCCACAGCGCAACTCACCAAGCGTCGCGATGCTAAGTCGGTTCAGAAGAACCCCAACGCCTCTAAGTTCATACGGGCCCGACGCTCCAAGAATAGCACCGCAAGGCAACTCCGAAGACCCAGACTTCCATCGTTTTCCAAATTTCTAAACTCCCCAAAATCATCCCAAAACACGATTTTAATACAATTCAACCATAGAAATGGTCTCAGCAACTCACAAACATCAAAACCCATCCCTTAACAAAACATCAACAAAACTCAAAATTCAAAGAAAACTCTAAAAACTCAAAAACCAAAAACTCATAATTTAAAACTTTAAATTACCTCTGATAAAACTTTTTCCCATCTGAAAATTATGCTTAAAAACTTCTAAACTTCTCGAGAATCACTATGATTCTTACCCCACTTGAATCCGAGCACTAGAACTCAAGATGTCTTCAAAAATCGATGAGGAGTTTAGAGAGAGAACAAGAGAGAGAGAGAGAGTTTAAGTTTTCTGAGTTAATGAACTCAGTTTAACTCATATATTCAAATGGTCCCAAATGACCAAAATACCCCCACTCGACCCATTCCTCTCTCACCACCCCATAAGAGCAAAAATGTCATTTTGACTCTCTAACCCCCGCTCTATACAAAAAAATTTCCCCAAATAATTTCGCTAAACCCAAAATCTCACAATTTTTCCCAAAATATGACTCATATTACAATAAGTCCCAATGACTCACCAGATCACCCAGAATACCCCTTGGCTCACCCCGAGCCATGTAACGCCCTACTTCCTTAGAGTCGTTACTAAGTGAGTTTAAAACGTGCATTTAACTCGATAATCGAGATTTTAAGGCAAAAGTGTGAACAAACCATAATCAGAGTCGTAAACTTTGGAAATAATTCTATTTACTGAAAATCATAAAATGTTTAACATTCGGGATCCCAAAATACTGTTTAGAAATATTTACAACTCGAAAATATAATCAGAGTCGGCTAAACAACAAAACCTAGTTTCGGTACAAACATCTCCCAAAATACCCCTGGCTGTGGCAGCCAGGCAGGCCAAACATGTACGCGCCGCTTCATGCTCTCCATACTCATGGTTGGTCGACTTTCCCCTTGCCCTTACCTGCACCACAGAGCACCCATGAGCCGAAGCCCAGCAAGAAAACCCCCACAAGCAGATAACACATGCATATCAAACACTTAGCATATAAACAGGCCATCAATAGGCTATACACATACGACCATGTCGTCCCAAGCGCTTTACCAGGCCCTGGGTTCGTGGTCCATACCGTGAGGATATCCCAGGTATCCTTTAGGGTCCCGCCCTGACAACTTGCACTCCGCGTGCTAAACGCTGCTCCCGGCCCCTTGCCGCACTTGGCCTTGCACTCCACGTGCTTTACGCCGTTCTCGGCCCCTTGCCGTTCCTAGCCTTGCTGACCACGGCCTCCGCCATTCCCGGCTCTTGCCGAACATTTACACATATGCATACATAGCATGATAAGCAAATACTAAACATGAGCAAATTTAAGCAAAGGGCTATGCCCTACAACACAACCACATAGGGCCCTGCCCTGCATACAAGCTCTATGGAAACATTGGTTTTCTTACCTGTGTCACGAGCTCCCCAAGCACCGCGATCGTGAGCACAGTCCTCTATCCCGAGCCTCGAAGAAATCCTATTCACAACGCATGAACCATAATCAACCATCACATTCTAATCCACTAAATAGTTGTGAGTCCTAATTCTAACCTCTGGGACCTTGGTTTCTACCAAACCGGGTAGTAGGAACCTTCCCGAGCCTTAACGTTCAAGTTCCCAAGCTTAAAACCCTCATTTTTCCAAAAATTCACATTTGGGCCGCGGCTCAGCCTCCCTTAAGTGCCGCAGCGCGCCCCTAGACAGAGGCAAAATTGCCTCATATCTGCCAGCCTAGGGCCGCGGCGCTAGGGAAATTCTCTCGAAGACCACTAGCCTCAAAACGCAAGCAAGCCGCGGCGCTGAAGAACAGGGCCGCGACGCGAGCCCGAAACCCAGAATTCCCATGCAAACTTTTCGAGCTAACACCCCTGGAAACATTCTAAACACATCCCAACAGCAGAATTGAGTCCCACACTCATATTAATACACTTTAAGCAGCACATAACCTTAGAGAAACCAATCAAAATCCTGCCAAAACTCAAACTCAATTGCCTAAGTTCTAACTCCTCAAACTTCAATAAAATAGAGAAAAACTTAGATAAAACTCAAGCTTAAATCCTTACCTCAAGAACAATTCAACCCTTAGTTGTCTTTAACCTTGCTCCTTGCTTTGGTTCCCCAACTCTCAGCTTAAATTCAGAGCTTTCACCAAGGTTTTTCCTTTGATATGCCTTAGAGAAAATGGAGAGAGGGAAGAGAAGGCAACTTCAAGATAGAGGGAAAGAAAGAGTATGTTTCTAATTTTCTGAAGACTTCCTAGGTTTTGTTTTATTTAACTTAAACTTTATGGTTACCTCAAGGCTCGGGGTACCAAAACGTCCCCGAGGCAAAATGGTAAATTTCCCCAATATTCTCTCCTAGACATTCTAACCTCAAATATATCTCCAAATACTTATTTTGATAACCCAATAACCCCATAAAACATCTAATACCCGAAATACCCCTCGACTCGCCCCGAGTCATATATTCAACCCTGTTGTGACTTTCTGACTAACGGCTCCCTAGGACTGTCTCAGATCGTGCTATGCAGATATATCACAAATATCACACATATATCGCATTTATGCCCTCAACGGGCTAAAATTGCATACATGTCCCTAATAACCAGACGAGGCCCACATGCATATTTAATCCACCTAAACATGCATTTTTAATCACATACTCATCAAATTCACTTATAATAACAATAAATCACTTATTGCCCTCTAGGCACACTAATCAAGGTCCTAAGCCTTATTAGCAAATTTGGGTCGTTACAAGCCATGTATTAATCCCCGCTGTGACTAAACTGCTATCTTGCTCAAAAGGGTCGCCTCCTGCCGAATATCTCAAATATACCCACATAACAGTGTGGGCTCAAGCACATAGCACATAGCACATACAATCACAGATATACCCTCAGAGGGTTAAAATTATAACAATGCCCTTTTTACCAGAAACTGGCCTATAAGCACATTTAATACACTTAATCACATAATTAATCAATTAAAATCACATAATAGTCCAATATTGCCCTTCTGGCCCCCTAATCAAGGCACTAAGCCTTATTAGGAATTTTAGGACATTACATTCAAGGGTAAGGATGTCACAAGAAATTGGCCAATGATCGTATGTATGATATACGACACCTTTTGAACGATATAAATATAAATATATGATAGAGTACAAATATCTAAACAGAACACACAGAAATTTATAGTGGTTCAGCCCTGTTATGATGAACAGTAATAACCTAATCCACTTAGTATTTAGTATTGAATCACTCAATTCACAATTGCAAAGATGAACTAAAGAGTTCACTCGTCACAGATTTGCCCAGAAGTCAATCAAATGATCGATCCAAAAGTCTTTCCTTTCCCCTAAAAATCCAAATCGTCTTCCCAGATGAAGCCCTGGATCCTTTATTTATAGTACCCACGGGTTGTTACATGATCAGCAAGACTGCGGATCGTGGTGTGGTACACGATCATTGGGAGTGGAGATACGTATCCCCTTTCCCATGATTATGAGATCATGGGTCTTCTCGTCGTTTCTCTAGATCGTGGTTGACCATGCACGATTGAAACCTTCGAGAAAACTCTAAGTCTTGGTTGGTCTATGAGACTTAGGTGCTAGGCCCGATGACCCTTTAGAGCTTGGGTGCAAGGCCTGTTGATTTCAGCTTGAATGAGCATAAACTTTATCTAGCAAAGTGTATTTGGGAGTTTAGGCAGACCACCCTATGAAGAATAGGGTGGGTCGATCACCCCATGTGGTTCTTAGGCATGCTAGGCCGACCACCCCTAGAGGCTAAGGCTAGGCCGACCACCCCAAGGGGGTTTAGGCCTAGTCAACTGCCCTATAGGTCCTGTACCTATCCATCTTTGTTCATCAGTCTTTTTCAATACTTTGTCATTTTTTCCATGACTTGTGATGCCACGTGCTTCTTTATCATTCGTCACGTCATCTCTTGAATTTTGAGGGATAACATTTGTACCCCAATTTTATCGTACTGTGTCCAACATTACGGTAAACTTGATCTGGCTCGAGAAACATATCACATCAGTACTCTAACAGCAAAGTCCCTCGGGACATTACGTAGTACTTTATCAATTATCAATAATTTTATCAGCACGTATTTTTCAAGGATTCTGATCCTAAAAATATTTACATTTTTCAAAGAATTCGACTCCTAAAAACATAATCTGTTTTTCAAGGATTTTTTTTTTAATTCTTAAAAATGATAATTTTTTTCAAGGAAAATTGTAATTCCTAAACATAATCATGTTTTTCAAGGAAAAATAATTTCCTAAAAATCTAATATATATTTTTCAAGGAATTTTGAATTCCTAAAAATATAATGTATTTTTCAAGGATATTAATTCCTAAAAATACAAAATATTTTTCAAAGAATTTGAATTCCTAAAAATATAAGATATTTTTCAAAGAATTTGAATCCTAAAAATATGGTTAGCCTGAGAAGCTATAAGTAGGGACTCATTCATCAAATTCCTGACCCATACGCCACCTTCAGGGAAATTCTGAGCTGTAAAATTCTCCAACTCTTCATCAACTCTACGTATCTTCTCTTGGGTAAGTATTTATTCTCTCCCAATCTTTACGTCTTTGATGAATTTGTCTTAATTTCCTTGCTTTACTCTATTTTGATTCAAATTAACTGACTTGTTCGAATAAAAAAAGTTGTTTTCAATCAAAGATTGGCTTGATCCTTTTTTAGTGATGCTTTAGGGTTTAGAGGTATGCAGGTCGACCACCCTTAGATTTTCCTTAGTCTGGGAAATTTCTAGGCCTACAAATCCCTCATAGGCCGACCACCCTAGGGTTTCCATAGCCTGGGCGATTTCCAGGCTTACAAATCTCATCATAGGTCGACCACCCCTAGGGTTTCCCTAGCCTGTGCGATTTCTCGGCCTACAATTCCCATCATAGGCCGACCACCCCTAGGGTTTCCCTAGCCTGTGCGATTTCCATACCTACAATTCCCATCATAGGCTGACGACCACAATTAGGGTTTCCCTAGCCTGTGCGATTTCCAGGTCTACAATTCCCATCATAGGTCGACCACCCCTAGGTTTCCCTAACCTGTACGATTTCCATGCTTAAGGGATTAGGGTACAAGAAAATTACCGCTAGGGTTAGGCGATTTCGCATGCCCTGAACGATTTCCAGGGATCCAAAATCTAGGGTGGTCGGCCCAATCTGGAGCAGACGACAACGAACTTTAATGGGATTAAGAATGAGGACTTGAGCACCATCCTCACGAAGTCATTCCTTGACATTCAGAGTGTAAATCCTCTACAGTTTTCTTTTTGTCTGGTTAGCTTATGTGTTGATGTTATCTAACACTTGTATGTTGTTTCAGGCGCTGGTATTGGTCTCCCATGTCCCTGACAGGTAGTGGAGTATACCTCTACGTTTTCCAACCTTTGCTCCGAGTTTGAAGTCATCCGCGAGGAGGTACTGGACCTTAGGTGTAACGCCCTACTTCCTTAGAGTTGTTATTAAGTGAGTTTAAAATGTGCTTTTAACTAGCTAATTGAGGTTTTAAGACAATAATGTAAATAAACCAAAAACAAAGTCATGAACTTTGAAAATAATCCCATTTACTGAAAATCATAAAGCGTTTAACATTTAGGATCCCAAAATACTATTTAAAAATATTTACAACTCAAAAGTATAACTAAAGTCGGCTAAACGACAAAATCTGGGTTTAGTACAATCATCTCCCAAAATACCCCTGGCCATGGCAGCCAGGTAGGCCAAACATGTAAGCGCCGCTTCACGCTCTCCGTACTCATGGTTGGTCGACTTTCCCCTTGCCCTTACCTGTACCACAAGCACCCGTGAGCCGAAGCCCAGCAAGAAAACCCCCACAAGAAGATAACATATGCATAACAAACAATTAACATATAAATAAGCCAACATTAGGCTAACCACATATGGCCATGCCGTCCCAGGCGCTTTACCAGGCCCTGGGTTCGCGGTCCACATCGTGAGGATATCCCAGGTATCCTATAGGGTCTCGCCCTGGCAACTCGCACTCCACGTGCTAAGCGCTGCTTCCGGCCCCTTGCCGTTCTTGACCTTACCGCTCTCGGCCTTCGCCGTTCCCGGCTCTTGTCGTTCATTCACATATGTGCACACATATCATAATTAAGCACATACTTAAACATGAATAAACTCAATTAAAGGGCTACGCCCTGCAGCACAATCATATAGGGTCGTGCCCTGCAACACAAGCTCTACCGGTACAACAGTTTTCTTACCTGTGTCCCGAGCTTTCCAAGCACCGATGTCCCGAGCACAGTCTCCTAGTCTGAGCCTTGCCAAAACCCTAGTCACAACGCATTAACAATATCCACCCATCAAGTTCTAATCCATTAAATAGCTTTGGGTCATAATTCCAGTCTCTGGGACCATGAATTCTATCAATCTGGGTGATAAAATCCATCCCGAGCCTTAACAATTAAGTTCTCAAGTCAAAACTCACAAGAAACCCTGCATTTTGAACTAGGGTCGCGACCTGCCTCAAAACAAAGGCTAAGCACCTCCCTGGAAAAACACACGGGCCGTAGCATGCTTGGCCAAGCGCCGCGGCGCGCCCCAAAATCAATGGCCTCCACAGGCCTCGCGTGCACACGGGCCGCGAAATGCCCCTCCTAGGGCCGCGACCCTCACCTCCAAACCCAAAAAACCTCCATTTTTCCCTGCATTTCCTTCGATCCAACCCTTCTAAAGTCATCCTAACTCAACACTTAAACCAAAAATTAAGCTTGAACTTCCCTACCACACTATCTAAGCTCCACAACAAGTCCAAAACAGTCATATAAACTCAGCCCATAACCAAACTTGACTCAAGATTCAAGTTCACATGCAACTTACAGTTCTAGCTATAATTCAACTGAAACTCAAGGGATTTTAGAGTTAGGCTCCTTACCTCAGTTGATGAATTCAAGCTTTCACTTGCTCCTCAACTTCCAAAGCTCACCCTTTCCAAGCTCCAAGCCTTAGATTCCTGGTTAGAGTCTCTCAAAATCATGCACCAAAGAGAGAAGTGCTGAATCGACCAAGAGATGAGAAGCTAAGAGTTGTTTCCTTTACTTAGTTCCAGCAGATTCTTAAGTTATCTAAATCAAATAATACCCCTGCCAAATGACCAAGCTACCCATTATGCTTAACCTCTATCCTTAAACAACCCAAGGGCAATTTAGTCATCTACCAAATCCTGTTAAGTCCTCGAGGCAAAAATAGTAAATTTCCCCAATATTCCCTCCTAAACATTCTATCCCCAAATATATCTCAAAATATTTATTTCCATAACCCGATTACCCAATAAAATATCTTATACCCGAAGTACCCCTCGACTCGCCCCGAGTCAGGTATTCGACCCCGTTGTGACTTTCTAGCTCACCGCTCCCTAGGACTATCTCGGATCGTGCAACACAGATATCTCACAAGTATATCGCAATTATTACAATTATCACATTTATGCCCTCAACGGGATAAAATTACAAACATGCCCCTAATAACCAAACGCTCACATGCATATTTAATTCACCTAAACATGCATTTCTAGTCACATACTCACACAAATTCACACATTATAACAAGAAATCACTTATTGCCCTCCAGGCACGCTAATCAAGGCCCTAAGCCTTATTAGCAAATTTGGGTTGTTACAACTATCCCCTCCTTACAGAAATTTTGTCCTCGAAATTACCTGAACAACTCGGGATACCGCTCCTGCATCTCTGATTCAAGTTCCCATGTCGCCTCCTCAACCTTGTTGTTCCTCCACAACACTTTCACCAAGGCAATGGTCTTGCTCCGCAAGACTTTATCCTTCCGGTCAAGAATCTGAACCGACCTCTCCTCATAAGATAAATCCTGGTCCAACTCCAAATTCTCATAACTCAGAATGTGCGTCGAATCTGATACATACTTCTGGAGCATGGATACGTGAAAAACATTATGAACCCCTGATAAGGCTAGAGGCATTGCCAACCTGTAAGCTACCTCCCCAACCCATTCCAGAATCTCGAAGGGGCCAAAAAACCCAGGTCTCAGCTTGCCCCGAACACCAAACCGTTTCACTCCCTTCAAAGGTGAAACCCTAAGAAACACATGGTCACCGACCTAAAACTCTACGCTTCTGCGTCTCAAGTCCGAGTAACTCTTCTGGCGACTCTGAGAGGCGAGCATTCGCGCTCTAATCTTCTCAATCGCTTCATTGGTCCTCTGAACCATCTCAGGACCCAAATAACTATTCTCACCCATCTCATCCCAATGGATAGGTGATCTACACTTCCTCCCATAAAGCATCTCATCCGAAGCCATTCCGAAAGTCGCCTGATAACTGTTATTGTACGAGAACTCAATCAGAGGGAGATACTTGCTCCAAGATCCCCCAAAATCTAGCACACAAACCCCTAACATGTCCTCCAGTATCTGAATCGTCCTCTCAGACTGTCCATCTATCTGAGGATGATAAGCGGTACTAAACCGTAACTGTGTGCCCATAGCCTTCTGCAGACTCTCCCAAAACTTGGAGGTGAAGGTGGGGTCCCTGTCGGATACTATCGACCTCGGAGCCCCATGAAGTCAAACAATTTCCTTCACATATAACTCAACATACTGCTCCACAGTATAAGTCATCTTGACAGGTAAAAAGTGGGCGAACTTGGTAAACCTATCCACAATCACCCACACCAAGTCATGCTGTCCCACGGTCCTCGGCAAACCAACCACGAAGTCCATGGTGATATCCCCCCACTTCCATTCTGGAATCCCCAAAGGCTGCAGCAACCCTGGTGGCCTCTGATGTTCAACCTTGACCTACTGACAAGTTAAGCACTTGGCCACATAATCCACCACATCCCTCTTCATGCCCGACCACCAATACAACGCTCTCAAATCCTGATACATCTTCGTTGTACCTGGATGTAAGGAATAGGGAGTGGTATGCAATTCATCTAAGATCTCCCGCCAGATATCATAATCCATCGGAACACAGATTCAACCCTTGTACTTCAGTAACCCCATCTCCGAGATTGAGAAGTCCTTACCCGCTCCGACTAAAATGTTCTCCCTGTGACCCTTCAACTGGGAATCATTCCCCTGCGCCTCCTTGATCATCTCAAGGAGTGTAGACTGAAGAGTGATGTTGGCTAACCGGCCAACTACCAACTCTATACTTGCTCTAGTCATCTCCTCAGCTAGCTTATTCTCGAACTGAACAACTGTCCTGGGCCTTTCCGACTCAATGCATCAGCCACTACATTAGCCTTCCTAGGATGGTATAGGATATCACAATCATAATCCTTAACCAACTCCAGCCACCGTCTCTGGTGCATATTCAGATCCTTTTGAGTGAAGAAGTACTTCAAACTCTTATGGTCGGTGTATATCTCGCACTTCTCTCCATACAAATAATGTCTCCAAATCTTAAGTGCGAATACCACCGCTGCCAACTCCAAATCATGCGTAGGATATCTCTGCTCTTACTCCTTTAACTGTCTCAATGCATAGGCTATCACCTTACCAGCTTGCATTAGCACACACCCTAAACCCTTTCTGGAAGCATCACAATAAACCACAAACTTCTCATTATCTGTCAGCAAACTCAATACTGGCGCGGTGATCAGTCGCTGCTTCAACTCCTTAAAACTATTCTCACATTTGTCTGTCCAAACATACTTGGTCTTCTTCTTCGTCAATTCTGTCAACGGCGTAACTATCCTGGAAAACCCCTCAACAAACCGCCGATAATACCTTGCCAATCCCAGAAAAATCCTCACTTCAGGTACATTGCTCGGTCTAGGCCAATATTTCACTGCCTTTATCTTGCTTGGGCCAACCAGGATCCCCTCCTTACTAATGATATGGCCCAGAAATGTAACTTGCGGTAACCAGAACTCACACTTAATGAACTTAGCATATAACCTATGCTCCCTTAATCGTTGTAATACCAAACGTAGATGTTGCTCGTGCTCTATCTCTGACTGTGAATACACCAGAATGTCGTCGATAAATACAATCACAAACTTATCCAGATAATCCTTGAAAACCCTATTCATCATATCCATAAAAGTTGCTGGGGCATTGGCTAATCCAAAGGACATAACTAGGAATTCATAGTGTCCATACCTCGTTCAGAAAGCGATCTTTGGTATGTCCTCTTCTTTAATCCTTAACTGGTGGTAACTTGTTCGGAGATCAATCTTGGAAAACACTGTTCTTCCCTGTAGCTGGTCAAATAAATCATTGATCCTAGGCAGTGGATACTATTTCTTAATGGTTAACTTATTCAGCTCCCTGTAGTCAATACACATCCCAAGAGATCCATCATTCTTCTTGACGAACAACACCGGAGCACCCCATGGCGAGAAACTCAGTCTGATGAACACCAAATCCAGTAACTCCTGCAACTGAATCTTCAATTCCTTCAACTCCACCGGAGCCATTCTATAAGGTGTCCTAGATACTGGCTCTGCCCCCAGCGCCAACTCTATAACAAAATCAATCTCCCGCTGCGGTGGCAACCCTGGCAAATCTGCTGGGAACAAATCTGGAAACTCACATACCAATCTGGTCTCACCCGGTCCAATCGACAAAACCCTAGAGGTATCAACAATATTCGCTAGGAATCCTATGCAACCTTCCTGTATCAGGTCCCTAGCCTTCAGTGCTGAAATCATAGGTATTCGCGGTCCACCAACTGTCCCCACAAATACAAAGGGTACCCCCCCCCCCTTCTGGTTCAAAAGTCACCATCCTATGCTTGCAGTCAAACGTCACCCCATACTTCGATAACCAATCCATCCCTAGGATCATATCGAATTCATCCATCGTAAGCTCAATCAGATCAACAGACAACTCCTTACCATCTACCTCTACTGGTAAAGCTCTAATCCATCTCCTAGAGACTACAAGTTCCCCAGTTGGCAACAAAGTCTGAAATCCCCTAGCATACAAAACACTAGGTCTACACAGCTGATCTATCACTCTAGCAGACACAAACGAATGAGTAGCTCCCAAATTAAACAATGAGTATAAGAAGAACCAGCGCTAGAAATCTGACTTGTCACAACCAAGGGGCTAGCCTCTGCCTCAGTCTGAGTCAAAGTAAACACTTTGGCAGGAGCAAGACTGTCACCCTGCTTTGGCTCCTCTTTCCTGGCTTGTGGCAGTCCTTCTTCAGATGATTGGCACTCCCACAGACAAAGCAGGCCCTAATCCTGTTCTCACCCTGATGTCGTTGTCTGCACCGGGGACACACTGGGAAACTCCTCCAGTTGTCACCTCCGCCCTGACGGCCACCAAAAGCACCTCGTGCCCTCCTATCCGAGCTAGGAGGAACAAAATAATATGGGGCCTTCCTCTTCTGCTCACTGGAGCCACTACCCCGACAGGATCCAATAAAAGGAGGCACCGTCTTCTTGGCATCGCGCCTTACAGCGCTCTCTCTCCAAATCTGGTCCTCGACCCCTTCAGCTGTAAGGGCCTTGTCTACAACCTGAGCATCGGTAGTAGTCTCTGGATCCAAGGTGATCTTCACATCACAGGCGATCATAACATTCAATCCCTGTACAAATCTGTCCCTCCTTGCCGCATCAGTCAACACCAAATTTGGCACAAACTTCGCCAGCCGATCAAATCTCAAAGCATACTCAGTAACTGTCAACCGGTTCTGAGTCAGGTTGATGAACTCGTCAACCTTTGCAGCTCGGACTGCTACACTGTAATACTTCTCGTTGAAGATGTTTTTGAACTCTTCCCAGGTCATAACTGCCACATTCCTCCTCTGAACTACTACATCCTACCAGATGAGAGCATCCTCTCTGAACATGTAGCTAGCACAAGCTACCCTCTCGTTCCCCTCAACCCTCATAAAATCCAAAATAGAGGAAATCATATTCATCCACTGCTCTGCCCGTAGTGGGTCTGATCCACCCTCGAAGGTAGGAGGATGCTGCTTCCTGAACCTCTCATATAAAGGTTCCAACCTGTTCTCCACAATAGGTTGAACCAGTACTAGCACCATAACCTGCTGAACCGGTAACCCAGTGACCTGTGGAGGGGCCTGCTGCCTCAACTGTCAAAGTTCCTCCTCTGTTCGTTGCAGTCTTGCTTCCATTTTGGCAAACATTTGTTGCCAATTCTGTGGGGTAGGTGGAGGGTCTTGACCCTGGTTGTCATCCTCGGCCCTACTGTCGCGGAGTCTAGATGATTGTCGAGGCATCTCAACAAATATGCCTGCAATCAACGACGCCGCTCATCAGGCATGATAACAACATCCAAAACCACCTCCCAAATCAAACCAGTTAACCATAATCAACAGTCCACACAACATACAAATAGCATGTAACACTCAACGGGCCATGCCCTGGCATCATGCATATGTTGACTCATTCATCATGCTCTATATGAAATAATCAGGCAAGTAGGGCATTCAAGTACATGTTTAAGCATAATAGTTAATCATTACCAACCAACCCTGAGTCGAGCTTGTCACTGACAGCGAGCGTACATGTTCGGTCAATCTCCAGAAACCATAAAACTTGGCTCACTCTGATACTAAGTTGTAACGCCCTACTTCCTTAGAGTTGTTACTAAGTGAGTTTAAAATGTGCTTTTAACTCGCTAATCGAGGTTTTAAGACAAAAGTGTAAATAAACCATAAACAAAGTCATGAACTTTGAAAATAATCCCATTTACTGAAAATCATAAAGCGTTTAACATTTGGGATCCCAAAATACTGTTTAAAAATATTTACAACACAAAAGTATAACTAAAGTCGGCTAAACGACAAAATCTGGGTTTAGTATAATCATC
Organism: Humulus lupulus; assembly: GCF_963169125.1. NCBI lineage: Eukaryota > Viridiplantae > Streptophyta > Magnoliopsida > Rosales > Cannabaceae > Humulus > Humulus lupulus. The sequence goes on from NC_084799.1 coordinate 34,102,022, forward strand.
TCCCAAAATACCCCTGGCCGTGGCAGCCAGGCAGGCCAAACATGTATGCGCCGCTTCACGCTCTCCGTACTCATGGTTGGTCGACTTTCCCCTTGCCCTTACCTTCAGCACAAGCACCCGTGAGCCTAAGCCCAACAAGAAAACCCTCACAAGCAGATAACATATGCATAACAAACACTTAGCATATAAATAAGCCACCATCAGGCTAACCACATACGGCCATGCCGTCCTAGGTGCTTTACCAGGCCCTGGGTTCGCGGTCCACACCGTGAGGATATCCTAGGTATCCTATAGGGTCTCGCCCTGGAAACTCGCACTCCGCGTGCTAAGAGCTGCTTCCGGCCCCTTGCCGTTCTCGGCCTTGCTGCTCTCGACCTTCGTCGTTCCCGGCCTTCGCCATTCTCAATCTTCGTCGTTCTTGCCCCTCGCCATTCCCGGCTCTTGCCGTTCATTCACATATATGCACACATAGCATAATTAAGCACATACTTAAACATGAATAAACTCAATTAAAGGGCTACGCCCTGCAGCACAATCATATAGGGTCGTGCCCTACAACACAAGCTCTACAGATACAGCAGTTTCTTACCTGTGTCCCGAGATTACCAAGCACCGATGTCCCGAGCACAGTCCCCTAGTCCGAGCCTCGCCGAAACCCTAGTCACAACGCATTAACAATATCCACCCATCAAGTTCTAATCCATTAAATAGCTTTGGGTCATAATTCCAATTTCCGGGACCTTGAATTCTATCAATTCAGGTGATAAAATCCATCCCGAGCCTTAACAATTTAGTTCTCAAGTCAAAACCCACAAGACACCCTGCATTTTGAACTAGGGTCGTGGCCTACCTCAAAACAGAGGCTAAGAACCTCCCTAGAAAAATACACGGGTCGCGACTTGCTTGGCCAAGTGCTGCGGCGCGCCCCAAAATCAGTGGCCTCCCTAGGCCTCACGTGCACACGGGTCGCGGCATGCCCCTCCTAGGGTCGCAGCCCTCACCTCCAAACCCAGAAAACCTCCATTTTTCCCTGCATTTCCTTCGAGCCAACCCTTCTAAAATCATCCCAACTCAACACTTAAACCCAAAATTAAGCTTGAACTTCCCTACCACACAATCTAAGCTCCACAACAAGTCCAAAACAGTCATATAAACTCAGCCCATGACCAAACTTGACTCAAGATTCTGGTTCACATGCAACTTACAGTTCTAGCTATAATTCAACTGAAACTCAAGGGATTTTAGAGTTAGGCTCCTTACCTCAGTTGATGAATTCAAGCTTTCACTTGCTCCTCAACTTCCAAAGCTCACCCCTTCCAAGCTCCAAGCCTTAGATTCCTGGTTAGAGTCTCTCAAAATCATGCACAGAAGAGAGAAGTGTTGAACCGACCAAGAGATGAGAAGCTGAGAGTTGTTTCCTTTACTTAGTTCCAGCAGATTCTTAAGTCATCTAAATCAAATAATACCCCTGCCAAATGACCAAGCTGCCCCTTAAGCTTAACCTCTATCCTTAAACAACCCAAGGGAAATTCAGTCATCTACCAAATCATGTTAAGTCCTCGAGGCCAAAATAGTAAATTTCCCCAATATTCCCTCTTAAACATTCTATCCTCGAATATATTTCCATAACCCGATAACCCAATAAAATATCTTATACCCGAAGTACCCCTCGACTCGCCCCGAGTCAGGTATTCGACCATGTTGTGACTTTCTAGCTCACCGCTCCCTAGGACTCTCTCGAATTGTGCAACACAGATATGTCACAAGTATATCACAATTATTACAATTATCACATTTATGCCCTCAACGGGCTAAAATTACAAACAAGCCCCTAATAACCAAATGGGGCCCACATGCATATTTAATTCACCTAAACTTGCATTTCTAATCACATACTCACACAAATTCACACATTATAACAATAAATCACTTATTGCCCTCCAAGCACACTAATCAAGGCTCTAATCCTTATTAGCAAATTTGGGTCGTTACATTAGGTATGCTCTTGGCTCTTGGGATGTGGGCATTGTTTTGAAAGATGAAGAGATCAGCACTCTCCGCAGTACCGTAGAGCTCAAACAACAAGAAGTGACCGACTTGACCCTTATGGTAACTTAGGTGGAGGGGAAACCTGTCGATCAACTTATACAATCTGAAGTTGAGAAAGAGAAGTTGATTGCTGAAATGGACAAACTGCGGAATGATGCTCTTGTCGAGAAGGAGCAAGAGGTCAAGGATGCCTAGGACAAGGCACGAGAGGTGTATTCAAAGAATGCCTTCTCTTCCTTCTACTTGATCTGGAAGTCCAACTAAAATTTGAACTTGGATTTCCTCCCCGAGAAGACGCGAGCGAAGGAGCTTAAAAAGTGTCTAGCTCGTGAGGCTGCTAAGGCTTAGGGCAATCTTTCAGATGATACTCCTCACCCTAGTTAGTCTAATTTTTATCTTTTTATTCTTTGTCTTTCCTTTTGTGCCATTGGTGGGGCACCTTGTACTTGATAGTTTTTACATATGACATTTTATGCCTTTATGTTTTTTTTGTTATAAGTGCTCATCGTATTGATTGAAATTTTTTATTTCCAATGCTTACTAAGTATATCAACTCACAACCCTTATTGGTTCAGGTATCAGTATACTCTAAAAACATGTATTTCACGCGCCATACTAACCATACTCCATTACGTTTTTCATGCTAACAACCATGGTAATGTGAGTAGTACGATACTTCACAAAGTACCATGAACAAAACTGTCAGGTCGACCTCCCCATGGGTGAAAGGTCGACCACATTATAGGGTTGATGGTTTCGCCGACCACCCTATAAGGGACATGGCTAGGAGTCTCTCTACCAATGCCTTTTTTGTTTTTTTTCTTTGAGCTTTCGGAACACGCGTTGAACAAATGTCCTAGAAAAACTTGAGCTTGCTTAGTACTTAGGGTCATGTCCTCATTGCATGTGTATACCCTGATCGGTATGTACTATATGCCCCCCAAGTGATCATGGGTTTAAAATCCTTGGTCACTTGCTACTTGACCATGCCTTGCTTCGAGCGTTTAGACACATATTATTATCATTTTCACCCAATGATGTAAGCAGCAAATGCCTGTCCCTCATTGGTAGTCGGGTGATGGTTTCATACTCAGTAGTATTGATACCTATACACATATGCAAATTGTGTAGCAAGTGTTGGTCACGATCCACGTAATCTCTTGTGTACTTGTTATAATGATTGTAGACAGAAGTGTCTAAGTTGGACCAATCGGGTCTTGATGGGCTAATCGAGCTTGTAATGAGTCGTAGATCAAATTATCGATCGATCCCTCAAGGACCAGATTCGATTATGATCCGATGATGGTGAATGGTCTCCAGACCAGTATTTTTTTTATCGTATGGGTCAATAGATTCCTCAAGAACCAGGATCGATCATGATCAAATAATGGCGACTAGTTGTCATACAGTCTCTTTTGTTGATCGTATGGGTCGATAGGTTCCTTAAGAACCATGATCGAACATGATCAAATAATGGCGAATGGTCCTCGGACCACACTCTTTTACTGATCGTATGGGTCGAAAGGTTCCTCAAGAACTAGGATCGAACATGATCAAATAATTTGACAACAAGGTCCCAGAACAGGTCTCTCTTATTGATCGTGTGGGTCGATAAGTTTCTCAAGAACCAGGATCAAACATGATCAAATAATTTGGCGATAAGGTCCTAGGACCAGTCTCTCTTTTGGATCGTATGGGTCGATAGGCTCCTCAAGAACCAAGATCAAACATGTTCCATAATGGTGACAGGTCCTTGGACCAATCTCTTGTTTGGATCTTATGGGTCGATAGGTCCCATAAGAACCAAGATTGAACATGATCCTTAATGGCGACAAGTCTTCTATAACGTCCCACGTTAATATGGCTGCTTCCTAGAATGACGACTGACCCTGCAAACCAACACGACTCTTTTCAGCATGCTTTGTCCTCACTCACATGCTTCCTGGGAAAACTTCCCAAGAGGTCACCCATCACGAGACTACTCTAGGTCAAGCACGCTTAACTTTGGAGTTCTCAAGTGATGGGCTACAAAAAAGCAGATGCATTTGGTTGGCATAGGTAGTACCCATCAATCCATTTAAGTCCTCTTCAATTGTCTAGTCCCATACCTACACAGTCTTAGAATCATCACATTTGACCTTCCGCAAGTGATGTGGGATTGCACGGCTTTTACCTAGTCATTCCCCCTACGGATCACGGGATTTTGATTGTCACAATCACCCCCCCTTAGGGATCTGACGTCCCCGTCATCCACACTTCCGGCTGGTTCAAGGCTCTAGTACCATTTGTAATGCCCTACGTCACTATGGCTGCTTCCTGGAAAGACTCATGGTTTCGTCATTCCAAGAAGCAGCCATAGTGACGTGGGGCGTTACATCCTTAGACCAGTCTCTTGTTTGGATCTTATGGGTCGATAGGTCTCTCAAGGACCAGAATCGAACATGATCCGATGGGGTTGACAGGTCTAAAGTGGCCAATCCCTCTTTGAAATAAATTTAAATAATTAAGCGAAACTTAAGACATTAAATTCATTCATTCATCATAAGCACAATGGTTGTTACATAGATAATTCAGAAATAATACATTTGAAAATTAAAATTTGTGTCACTGTTGAACAGCTTCACTGATAGTACCGATAGAGGTGCTCGCCATTCCAGTAGTTTTTTATTAGTTCACATTTAGTCGAGCTATCTCGTATGTCCCTGGTGAGATCACCTCCTCCACAAGGTATGGTAATTCCCAATTAGGTCCTAGTACCCCTGCTGTAGTTTCCTTAGTTTTTAAGAACAACCTCCTAAGTACTAAGTCTCCAACTTGGAATTGTTGATCTTTCACCTTGGAGTTTAAGTATCTGGCCACTTTACGTCGGTGTGCTGCTACTCTGAGACTTTCCTTTTCTTGTCTTTCTTCGATTAAATTGAGCGACTCTTCTATTAGTTGATGCTTCCTCCCTTGATCGTACGTCTCTCATCTATGCAATGGAGGAGTGAGTTCAACTGGCAACATGAGCTTCATACCCAATCTCCAAAGAGAATGGTGTATGGCTTGTTGTTGTTCAAGCCACTGTTCAATGTGACCATAGGTTCTCTGAAAGTATTTCTAGCCAGGCTCCTTTGGCTTGTTCAAGGCGTTTCTTCAGAGTGTCTTTGATATTCTTGTTCACTGCTTCTACTTGAGCATTGGCTTGGGGGTGTGCTACCGAGGAAATTTCTTTGTGATTCCATGCCTCGTACAAAAGTCGGTGAACATATCACTGTCGAATTGAGTCCCATTTTCCAAGACTATCTTCTATAGTAGACCAAATCGACATATGATATTCTTCACCACAAAGTCTAAGACTTTCTTCGAGGTGATGGTGAGCGGTTCTGCTTCAGTCCATTTGGTGAAGTAGTTTATGGCTAACACATCAAATTGGACTCCTCCCATTCCCGTGGGTAGCTTCCCGATTAAGTCGACTCCCCATACAGCAAAGGGCCAAGGACTTTGCATTTGTGTCAATTCATTAGGTGTCTCCCGGGGTATCTTGAAGAACACCTGACACTTGTGGCATCTTCTGACATACTCCATGGAGTCTTCATTCATCATTAGCCAGAAGTGTCCTTGCCTTAAGATTTTCTTTGATATGCTCTGCCCCTCAGCGTGATCTCCACAAAACCCCTAGTGTACCTCGATCATTAACAACTTTGACTGGTCTGGTGTAACGTGCATTAACAATGGTAGGGAGTACCCTCGTCGGTACAGGACCCCTTCGACTATCACATATCGTGCAACTTGTCTCACCGACTTCCTTGCTTTATTCCAATCATTGGGTACTACTCCTTGGTTGAGATAGTTAATAATAGGGGTCATCCATGTATCTCCTAACTCAACAGGTAGTGCCTCCTGCTCAGTTATGCTTCTTTCCGCCAAGTATTCGACGGGAATGACATTCAGGGTGTTCGCATCTTTGGCACTACCAAGCTTGGGTAATTGAGTATTTCCTAAACTGGACCAACAAGTCCTTCACCTTGTTCAAGTACTGCACCATCCTAAGTCCCTTGGCTTGATACCCCCCCAGTACCTGGTATAGTACTAGTTGGGAATCACTGAATATTTCCAGGGATTGTGCTTGCACATCTCGAGATAAGCGTAATCCTGCTAGCAATGCTCGTACTCAGCCTCGCTGTTTGAATTGTTGAATCCAAATTTGAGAGCGTAGTGGATTTGATGATTTGCAGTGATCAGTGTGATTCTTGCGCCTGAGTTGTGTTCATTGGATGCTCCATCAACATATAGCTTCCATACAGGAGTATCTCCTTCCATCTTGGTATCTCCATTCTTCTATTGGTAGGAAGGGTCTTCAAGGTTGGTACCTTCAGCTAGGAAGTCCGCCAATGCTTATCCTTTTATCTTCGTCCTCGGATGATAAGTGATATCAAATTGTCCTAACTCCACCGCCCATTGATCGTGAAAATATATATACGCAAGTGCATGCAATCGATTCAAGTAATATATGATAAGTAAAGTATCGTTCCCTCGAAGATTATCTTCCAAGTACCACTAATTGTTCTTTAAATTTCTATTTGGCAACTAAGAATTTGACTTTTAAATTTAATTTTAAATATGAAAATACTTTAAACAAGAAAACAACTAAATAAAATATTCAAATCACTATGAAAAAGACCTAGGGTGTTAATTTCATCAACTTTTCATTCTACTAATTGTATTTATCAATTCTAGATTTCTTTCTTTCTATTCTAATAGCAGGTTAACATAAATCGATTCATATTCTTTTTCAAGATATAAGATCTCAGCCTATATGCAGGTTTTCTACATCTCTGTGATAAACTTAAACATATAGAAGACATTAAGCATGGAAACCTAATTACTACACAAGGCAACCAGGTACTGTCATCCAATATGCAACCTATGTCTATATAATGATAGCATATTTAATTCTCATCTTTCGAATTTTGAATCAAAATCATTAAGACAAGCAAATAGTGATCAAGTATTTACTAGCATTAAACACACATTATATAGATTAGAATAGAGAAGAAAAATCAAAAGAATCAAATCCAAGTGACTACATTAAACCCTAGATAAAAATTATTTAGTTCATATCAGACATGACTAAATCAACAAAATAATTATTCATAAACTTGAAGAAGAAATAAAAATATGAAAATGCAGAATGTTTAACCTAAGAACTACAATTAGTCTCTAAAAAATCGTAATTAAGAACTGACCTAATCCCTTAATTAAACCTTAAACACAAATTTATAATAAAAAAATAGAAGTTTATGAATTTTTCCTTGTGCGAGCCGCGACTTGGCATTTTCTGGGTCACAGCCCGTGTCCATTTTTGGCCCTTTTCTTCTCGTATATTGGCTTCAGGCACCACGACTCAGCTTAAGCAAGTTGCAGCCCGTGTCTACTTTTTCTCGTAAGCTTAGCCTCTATTTCCTCTTGAGTCGCGACTCACCGTGGGCAAGTCGTGACTCTAATTCTTTCCAGCAAAATATACGTCTCTGACTTCCCTTCAAGTCGTGACTCTAAAGTCTAAGTCGCGACTTTAATTCAATTTTTCTCAGATTTGATCCTTCAGCTCATCTCTTCATCAAAACCCATCCTTGAAACATCCTTGATATCATTTTTAGCCCAATAACCGCCAAAAGCCTCGTTTTCCCACCATTTAGCTTCTTTTTGTATTTTTTTCTCGTGATTCATCACACCAACCTACAACAAAGACAAACAAAAGCGTAATCTTGCACAAAACACACATAAACATTCAAGATTACCACAAAAACACTTTCTAAAATGACCATAAAATGAAGTTATCAAACTCCCCCAAACTTACTCTTTGTTCGTCCCCGAACAAAGGAATCAAAACAAACCTAGACACTAACAACATGAATTATACCAACAACAACAATTATGCCTCAAAATCATGAATGTTAATCATATAACTTTTCAGAAAACTACTCAACAGTTTTTCAATCTAGAATTTTTATCAAAACACTCCATCAACACGCCTTAGTCTACTAACATTTTAGATTATCAAATTATGATTATTAAACAAATGAATTTGAAATCAATTATGCTCACCAAATTTCTTTCCAATCTATCCATTCAAACCAAATAATTCAATAAGCTCACTTACATGCTCTTCTCCACTAATATAAAGCATGCTATGCATAAGAATCAATAGGACTTTTATAGGCTTGTAACGATGGCTTAGGTAAAGGTAGATGAGAAAAGTAATTTGAAGCTCACTTTACTATGAGCACATGACCAAAACTCACCAACCTTACTTCCATAAGTTTATAATCTAATAATCCCCTTTCTTACTTATCTTTTCTTATAGATATATATATATTTCAATAAACTACACTCCTCAAACTTGATTTTTCTTATCTACTCATATTGGGAGTGTATTGAAATATATTTCATCATTTTTTTCAATATATATTCTCTCTATATATTTTATATATATATATATTCACTTTCTAAATCCATTCAAATCACCATTAAACCCCATTACCCATCACTCCCCATCACCATTTTTCAATCATAGCTCATAGTATATTAGGGATGGATATAACCAATGGCAAGTATTATGCTTAAATGATAGTTTTAGAACAAAAATGATACAAAATTAGGCCCAAAAAGGGTAACCAAAGGATTAAGTAATTTAAGGTTGGCAAGAAAATCTCAAACAATCCAAATGATGGCCTAAATCATATTCCTAAGCATACATGATATATTATTTCGCCTCAAATAACAAGTAAGCAAGTTCTATAATTGTTGAAAATAATTTTCACTTCCCATTAATCATTCCACTAACCAATTTCAGCAAGCATAATCAATATCAAAAACATAAATTTAACATCATCACAAAATATTCAACAAATGTTATCTAAACTAAAATGTACTAACGGAGTGTTTAATCAAGCACACCGATTTTTTTCAGATTTCATTTTCTTTGAATTATACTCATAACATTCATTTTATTCTCATTGGCAATCGTTGTCAATTTTCATTCATGTTGATACAAAACTAAACACACTCTAAACACTAACATAATAAAACACAAAAAACAATATTAACTGAAAAATAAACTCCCTCCCCCAAACTTAAACTAAACATTGTCCCCAATGTTTAAAAATAAGTAAAGGAAAGGAAACTTACCCGGCGTGATTCATCTCAGAATGGTGGTGAGTCTGGAAATGGATGCCAAGGTGGTGGATAAGGGAAGTAGTGCCGGTCCGCCTCTTGGTTCGACCATCTGTAAACCAGCTCATTCTGCCTATCAACTTGAGCTCTATGGAAATCATGAAGCTCGCCCAAATAATTATGCGTGTGCTGGTTTTGCCGAATAATGTAATCTAGTCTAGCCAAATGCGGATCTTGTGGAGCCTCAATCGCCAAATATTGAGGGTATGCTTCTATTCTTTCCTCCTCATCTGCCCTTACTCCCTCTGTTGGATCATTGGCTGGTATGGGCTCCTCAGCTGCTTCTCCTTCCCTACCAACTCTTACATTTCTGGGTACCGGTACAGGTGGCTCTAAAGTTGGGGCATTAAATTTACTTACTTACTATAGCCCAAGAAATAACCCCCATAGCCCTCCAAAAATTATCACTAGGATATTTTGGTACCTCATAAATGTCACATAGATCAGTAATCATAGAGCCATGTCCTAACCCAGCAGTAGTAATCATGCGACCTAAATCCCTAATGCTCTCACGAATGACTCGCTCAATGTCAATGGAAAGCCTTGTCATAATGGCATATACCAAGAGAAATTTATCAGTACCCACTTCAGATAAATGGGTGTTTGGCATAAGCCTTGCACTCTCGGAAAGAGCCCAAGCTTTAGCTACGACATTCATTTGGTATCTTTTTAAATCTTTGGGCTCCCCATTCTATATAACAAATGAAGCACCAGGAATTCCTAAGGTCTTAGCCACCTCAGTCCAATTTACCTCACTATTATATGCCAACTGATAATAATCATCCTCTTCCTGAGTTAATGTAGGTACATTAAATGAAGCATCAATATTTTCAATAGAACATTCAACTAAAACACCCCTAACAAACACATTTCTATTTACAGCCCCAGGAAAATTAGCATAAAACTCATAAACCAAGGAGCAATTGGCTTTTGGCATCTTCTCGTCCATAAATAATTGACAACCTCTGCGCAAAATTTCATTCCTAATAATATGATAGGTTTCATTAGGGTATAATTCTTCTTTAGTGTCCATACCCCGCTCTTGAATAACTGACCTTTGGGATAACCTTTGATACAAATCATGGGCATCATTATTAATAAAACGTACGGGATCATATTATAAAATAGGCTGAGGTGTTGGCGGATTTGGCTGGGGTTGGGATGGTTGGTAATGGGATGAGGAAGGGCGATTAGTGTTCTTTGAAGATGCTGCCCTAGTGGGTTATTTCCTAGGCCCCATTCCTTTACAATTTTTTCAAAAATAGCCACAAAAATATCGACAGCACTTCCCCTAAAATGCTAAAATTTCCTTACTAAAATCTCCCAAAATTATCACCCAATAAACCACAAACAGTCCAAAAACTCTAAGGCAATCTCTTACTATAAATGCAACTCAATTGAAAGCTTTAACAAGAAAAACTTACAATGCTTGCAAGTTGAAAAATCTGCCCCTTTGATCCTCCTTCAATCTCTTACTAAACACCAATAGAACACAAATTAGGGTTAGCAAAAATAATAATAGAAGAAATCACTATGAAGTAGAAATGAAACAAATAAATGAAGAAAATTTGAAATAAAGGGAAAGAGGGAAAAAATTGTAGAGTTTTTATTTAAGGAAATGTGACTTGGAAAAAGAGAATTTGAGAAAATGAGGAAAAGGTTCAAAAAACACGATTTTAAGCTCTCTTTATCCTATCTGACATAAGCACGCCGCGACCCAACTTCTCAAGTCGTGGCCTGCCTCTAATTTTTTTCAACAAATGCCCATCCAAACGCCGCAACTCAGCTTCTCAAGTCGCAGCCCGCCCCAAATTTCAGAAAAAATGCTCTCTGTTTCAGCCTAGGGTCGCGACTCAACGTGGGCAAGTCGCGAGCCACCTCCTCTTCATTTTTTTAATGCTCTCTAACTTGTGTAATATCGCGAATTGCTAATTCAAGTCGCAACTTAGCCCAATGACTATTTGAAAAACTCATTTTTCACGATTTTTTTTACAACCTTTTGTACTGAAAATAAATAAAATAAAAATAACTAAACTTTACAAAAATAAAATAAAATAAAATTGTCCACTAATTAAAACTCAAAAAAAACTTAAATAAAAGATCGGAATGCCTCCTATAGCGTTGTCATTAACGTCATTTAGCCAGACGCTTCTTTTCTTTTATATTCAACTCGGATCAAGTCCTCCCCTCGCATCCTTTAGAGCCACTGTATCATGAGTTGGCCCTTGCTTCTTGAGATTAGAAATTATCAGAACTTTCCCTCGCTCATATATCATTCGAATCCTTTCATTAAAGTACTTTTTTAACCGGATACGCCCCTTTCTCATGCCAGTTTTCACTATGGAGCTTTTCTTAGAAGCTTCCAACTTATTACCTTCTTCGTTTACACTTTAACTCTACAACAAGTTGGAATTTCTATTGCTACAAAAATTTTAAATATTACTTACTCTTTTTGCACTCGCAGCTTTAACTCACCCTGTTGTACATCAATTAAAGCCCTACCAGTCGCTAAGAATGGCCTTCCAAGTATTATTGGAATATTTTCATCTTCCTCCATATCTAAAATAATAAAGTCCACAAGAAAGATGAATTTACCCACTTGTACCAATACATCCTCAATCACTCCAAGAGGATGATTAAGTGATCTATCTGCCATCTGTAAAGACACTGTAGTTGGCCGAGCTTTTCCCAAATTCAGCTTTTGAAAGATTGATAGAGGCATCAAATTCACACTAGCCCCTAAATCACATAATGACTTTGTTTCTACTAAACCCCCTATAGAACATGGGATATTGAAACTACCAGGATCTTTAAGCTTTGGAGGTAGTTTCTTCTGCAGTATTACACTGCACTTTTTAGTTAGTGCAACCATATCATAAGCCTCTAATTTCCCATTCCTTGACAAAATTTCTTTCATAAACTTCACATAACTTGGCATTTGTTCTAAAGCCTCTGCAAAAGGAATGTTAATGTGTAGTTTTCTAAAAATATCCAAAAATTTAGAAAATTGTTTGTCAAGATTAGCCTTTCGAAACCGTTGAGGATATGGTATTTTTGGCATAGGCTCAGAGTATTTTGATTTTTCTGGTTTTGGAAGGTCTTCAATAACCTCCTCTTGAATTGGACTTGTAACTTGCTTATCTGTTGTCTTCTTCTTCTTGTCATATACTATAGGTCCTTCATACTCAGTCCCACTCCTTAAGGATATTGCATTACACTGTTCTTTAGGATTTACCTCTATGGAACTAGGCAAAGTCCCTTGTTGTCTACTAGAAAAAAATTGAGCCAATTGACCTATTTGTGTCTCTAAATTCCTGATAGATTCCCTAGTTTCAGTCATGAACTGGTTCAGTACGTCGAGCTTTACTTCAGGGTGTGTTGGAGGATGTGGTGGTGGATGAGATGGGCGTAGGTTTGGATCATAATACAGTCCATAAGTCAATTGATGAGGAGGTTGTTGAGGTGGATACTATGGATATTGTGGTTGTAACCCTTGATTATTTTTCCAAGATAGATTAGGATGATTTTTCCAAGCAGGTGTATAGGAATTTGAGTAAGTGTTGGGTACAGGTCTTGAAAAATTACCTATATCCTTTGCCTGTTCCAAGGACATATTGTTCACATCAGTTGAGTAACTAGCTGTGCTCGGACATTTTTCATAAGAATGAGGTCCTCCACAAATCTCACAACTCATGACATTCTGTATTTGCACTGCTTGTGCGGCGAGATTAGTTTGTTGTAGTTGTTTGGTTAGAGATGCTACTTGAGCGGTTAAGAGCGCAATTGGATCAACTTCTAAGACTCCCGCTACTTTCTTATTATCTCGCTCAGTAGGCCAGTTATAATTATTCATAGCCATCTCTTCCAACAACTCATATGCCTCATTAGCGCTTTTTCTCATAAATGCTCCTCCAGATGCTGCATCTATAACTATCCTTGTATTTTCCCCCAAACCATTATAAAAATTATGTACTAACAACCACTTCTCTATTCCATGATGTGGGCATTTTATTTGTAATTCCTTAAATCGTTCCCAAGCATCATACAAAGACTCCCCATCCAGTTGATGAAAATTGTTAATCTCTCCTCTTATTCTCGCTCACTTAGCAGGAGGAAAATATCTGCCAAGAAACTTCTGAGCCAAATCTTCCAAAGTAAGTATAGAGTTGGTTTGTAATGAATTCAACCAACTCTTAGCTCTATCCCTTACTGAAAATGGAAAGAGTCTCAATCTTACAACATCATTACTAACCCCATTCATCTTAAATGTAGCACATAACTCTAAAAAGTTTGTGATATGTAGATTTGGATCCTCATTTGGTCACCCTCCAAATTGAACATAATTTTGTATCATCTGAATAATTGAGGACTTTATTTCAAAATTATTTGCCTCTACAGAAGGAGGTTGAATACTTGAATGTATCCCTGTAATAGTATGGAGTACATAATTCCTTAGTGGTGGATCTGCCTCAGCTACATTACCCATATTTGCATTTTTGTTCACACCATTATTCATGTTTTCGGCCATGGTGAATTCCAACATTTTCTTTATTTTTCGGTTCTGTCTGCACGTTTTTTAAATTTCCAGATCTATTGGTATAATCTCATTTTGTCTATTTCCTCGCATATACCAATAACTCCTGAAACACAATATAACCTTGATCTGAATAAATGTTAAATAAAAATAAAATAAAATAAAACAATACAACCGAATTAGAACAAATAATAATTAACTGTGATATTGGAAATTAAGTCCCCGACAACGGTGCCAAAACTTGATCGTGAAAATATATATACGCAAGTGCACGCAATCGATTCAAGTAATATATGATAAGTAAAGTATTGTTCCCTCGAAGACTATCTTCCAAGTACCACTAATTGTTCTTTAAATTTCTATTTGGCAACTAAGAATTTGACTTTTAAATTTAATTTTAAATATGAAAATACTTTAAACAAGAAAACAACTAAATAAAATATTTAAATCACTATGAAAAAGACCTAGGGTGTTAATTTCATCAACTTTTCATTCTACTAATTGTATTAATCAATTCTAGATTTCTTTCTTTCTATTCTAATAGCAAGTTAACATAAATCGATTCATATTCTTTTTCAAGATATAAGATCTTAACCTATATGCATGTTTTATACATCTCTGTGATAAACTTAAACATATAGAAGGCATTAAGCATGGAAACCTAATTACTACACAAGTCATACAGGTACTTTCGTCCAATATGCAACCTATGTCTATATAATGATAGCATATTCAATTCTCATCTTTCGAATTTTGAATGAAAATCATTAAAACAAGAAAATAGTGATCAAGTATTTACTAGCATTAAACACACATTATATAGATTAGAATAGAGAAGAAAAATCAAAAGAATCTCATAATTCAATTAGATAGAAATCCAAGTGACTACATTAAACCCTAGATAAAAATTGTTTAGTTCATACCAGACATGACTAAATCAACAAAATAATTATTCATAAACATAAAATTCATAAACTTGAAGAAGAAATAAAAATATGAAACTGTAGAATGTTTAACCTAAGAACTACAATTAGTCTCTAAAAAATGTAATTAAAAACTGGCCTAATCCCTTAATTAAACCTTAAACATGAATTTATAATAAAAAAAATACAAGTCGTTTATAAATTTTTCCTTGTGCGGGCCACGACTTGGCATTTTCTGGGTCGCGGCCCGTGTCTATTTTTGGCCCTTTTCTTCTCGTATATTGGCTTCAGGCGCTGTGACTCAGCTTAAGCAAGTCATGACCTATGTCTGCTTTTTCTCCTAAGCTTAGCTTCTGTTTCCTCTTGAGTTGCGACTCAGCGTGGGCAAGTCATGACACTAATTCTTTCCAACAAAATATACGTCTCTGACTTCCCCTCAAGTCATAACTCTAAAATCCAAGTCACGACTTTAATTCAATTTTTCTCAAATTTGATCCTTCAGATCATCTCTTCATCAAAAATCTTCCTTGAAACATCCTTGATATCATTTTTAGCCCAATAACCACCAAAAGCCTCGTTTTTCCACCATTTAGCTTCTTTTGTATTTTTTCTCATGATTCATCACACTAACCTACAACAAAGACAAACAAAAGAGTAATCTTGGACAAAACACACATAAACATTCAAGATTACCACAAAAACACTTTCTAAAATGACCCTAAAATGAAGTTATCACCCATTTGAGAAACTGTCCCGAGGCCTTTGGCTTCTGAAGAACTTGTCGTAGCGGCTTATCGATTAGGACTCGGATCGAGTGAGCTTGGAAGTATGGATGTAGCTTTCAAGAGGAGATTACTAAAAAGTAGGCTAGCTTTTCAACAGGAGGATACCTAGACTCCGAACCAACTAGCCTTTTACTGATAGAGTACACAGGGTGATGTACCTTGTTCTCTTCTTTGACCAAAGCAACGCTACTTGCATGCTCAGTGATTGCGAAATAGATAAATAACACTTCACCATCTATTGGCTTTGCTAGAACAGGAGGTTGAGCAAGATGCTCCTTCAAGGCTTGGAAAGCTTTCTCGCGTTCCTCGGTCCATTGGATCTTCTTGCTGCCCCTGAGTAAGTTAAAGAAGGGGACGCACTTGTCCGTAGACTTTGATATAAACCTACTAAGGGCAGCTACTCTCCCTGTTAAGCTTTGCACTTCTTTGATTGTGGTAGGTGACTTCATGTCAATCAATGCTTTGATCTTCTCGGGGTTAGCCTCAATTCCACGTGAATTGACTATGTATCCGAGAAACTTACCAGATCCAACTTCAAACAAGCACTTGAGAGGATTTAACTTTATGCGATACTTTATAAGTATTGCAAAACATTCCTTTAAGTCTTGAACATGCCCTCCAGCTTCTTTGGACTTGACCAATATGCCATCAACATATACCTCCATATTTTTGCCGATCAGGTCTCGGAACATGCCATTCACTAAACGCTGGTAGGTGGTTCCTGCGTTCTTCAAGCCGAATGGCATTACCTTATAATAGTACAATCCCTTGTCTGTCTGAAAGCTGGTATGGTCCTCGTCGGGAGGGTGCATACGTATCTGATTATACCCAGAATATGCATCCATGAATGAGAGTATTTCAAGACCTGCAATTGCATCGACCAGTTGGTCTATTCTGGGTAATGGGAAGTATTCTTTGGGGTAGGCCTTGTTCAGATATATGAAGTCCACGCATGTTCTCCACTTCCCGTTTGGTTTTGGGACTAGCACGGGGTTTGATACCCAATCTGGGTAGTAGGCCTCCCTTATAAAACAGTTTTCCTTGAGTCGCTCAACCTTCTCCTTCAGAGCTTGAGATCTGTCTTTGTCAAGCAGTCTCATTTTTTGTTGCACTGGTGGGTAGCTTTTGTCCACATTGAGGACATGGCTTATCACGAACGAAGAATTTCCAACCATGTCCTTATGTGACCAGACGAAGACGTCCTGGTTCTTCAAAAATTCTACCAACCGTGCCTTAATTTCCACCTTTAGTTCCTTCCCAGCTTTGATTACTATAGTTGGGTCCTCCTCATCTAGTAAGACTTCGTCAGATCTTTAACTAGTTCTACCCCCATGAAGTCATCCCCAAAGTGAGGATTGATGTCGTTTCCCTCACTTTGGGAAACTTGTTACAATAACAAATCTTTGTTAAAAGGAGCCCCCGACTCCAGTAGAGTGTTTCCTTCAATGCCAACTTCCATGTTGACAACCTCATCAATTCCTTCATTCTCTTCGTAACAGATCACCACCATGTTTTTAATGCATGGTCATTTCTTTGCTTTGACCACCGTCACGTTATAGCATTCCCGTGCCTCCCTTTGGTTACCATGTACGCGTCCGTGCCCTGCGCTTGTGCAGAACTTCAAAGACAGATGCCAGATGGACACTGCTGCATGTAATTCCATTAGGAAGGGTCTCCTGAGCACTACGTTATAAGCTGATGAGCAATCTACCACCAGGAACTCTGTCATCACAGTCTCATGTCTAGGGGCATCCCCCACCGTAACCAGTAGTTTGGTAGTTCCTGCTGGTGCTAGGCATTCTCCTGTGAACCCATATATCACTTGGGAACAAGGTGTCAGGTCCTTGACCATGAGCTTCATCTTCTCGAGGGATGATTTGTATATGATATCTACTGAGCTTCCTATATCCACCAAGCATATCTACACTCGGGCATTGGCGATTTGAATGGTAAAGACCAGAGGGTCACTGTGGGGGTACCTTATGTGTCTGGCGTCATCCTCCGTAAAAGTGAGAGTTTCACTTTCATACTTCAGATTTTTTGGATACCGCTCCTCGACTGCCATGCACTGGGAAAAGTTCCCTACCTCATGTCTTAGGGTCCTTGCATATTGATCACGAGCGTTGTTATTATTGTCTGCTATGTGGGGCCCCCCACATAGGGTGTCCAATGTGAAGTCCATGGTCGCTGACTCCAGTGGTGGACTCTTTTGCCTTCGGAACTCTGGATTTCTACTTGGGGTTTCGGTCTTGACTCGGTACCTCGAGAGTTTTCCTAATCGAATGAGAAACTCTATCTCATCCTTCAGTTGTTTGCACTCGTTTGTGTCGTGCCCATAATCATTATGGAACCGACAAAACCTGTTCTTGTCCCTCTTTCTTTATGAACGCAACGGTGGTGGCTTTCGGTATGGTACCTCCTGGTATGTTGCCAAGTAAATCTCAGCCCTTGTTGTAGTCAGGACAGTATAGTTGGTGAACTTGGGCTGGTGCTTAGGCTATTTGTCGGTTGGTGCTGACTTAGCCTTTTTTTCTCCACTCTGCTCGGCCCTTGAGGTACTCATCTTCTTACCATTGCCCCCATTGTTGCCTTGAGGGTTTGTGTCATTCTTGCTTGCCTTGATAGTGGTTGGATGGTTTATGGATTTTTCTTCCTTCATGATAGTGTCATCTAGCTTCATGTATTTGTTTGCTCGGTCCAAGAACTCTTGCAAGGTGTTGATGGGGTTCCTGTGGATACTATCCCACAAGGGACTACGATAAATGATTCCTGCCGAGATGGCAAAAAAATTCCCTTCATCTCCTACCACAGATGCTTGGTTTGCTTCTCTCATGAATCTTTCGATGTAGTCCTTCAGGGATTCATCCTTCCCTTGCTTCATGTCAGCTAGCTGATTAGCATAAACCGGTTGAATCCGTCCGAAACTGAAGACCTTGCAAAATTCCTTCCTAAATTGCTCCTAGGAAGTGATGGATCTAGGTTTGAATTTCCAATACCATTCCTGAGTTGAGTCAGAGATAGTGGTAGGGAATACCCTGCACCTATAAGCATGCTCCACACCAAGTAACTCTATCTAATCCTCGAACTTTCTAATGTGTCGCACTAGGTCCTCCTTCCTAGTGTATGTTGGAAGATTCAGGGTCTTGTATTTCAGTGGTGGTTGAGCAACTTGGATCTTGGCATTGAAGGGACTCCCACTTCTATGAGCCAGCTCAATATCGAAAGGTTCTTTGTCAAGCCTTGAACAACTGTGGTGATTGCATCTATCTGTTGGTGGGATCGCTGCTCCAGGTAGGGTAGACGTCCCGGGTACCCCCTCTTAAGCGCTGGTTCTCCTATTGATGACTTTCCCCATATCTTGAGGTTGTGCATCTTTCTCGAGCCTATTGAACACGATACTGGTATTGTTCATCGGTTCCTTTCCCTTGCGAGAATGAGGGTGTAGGGGTGGTAAGTCCGCCTTGCTCTTGCCGGTGCGATCCTGCCCTCGAGACTCTCCTCCTACATGACACTGAGACTTTGAGCGACTATTTCCGTTCCTGTTACGCCTCTTAGATGTCTGACCTTCCTCTCCTGTGTCATTTTGTCTATCCCTCTGGGAGGGGGCCTTTGGGTTGGTAACACTCTTACTCCGAGAGGAAGTGTTATTCTTCTTTTTCATGGAGGAGGTAGCCTTGGACTGCACCTCTTCATCCTGTCTCTAAGAAAGTGGCTCTGAGAGCATCCTTGGGGTTCGACTCCTCCTCTGGGACTCCCTGTTACTGTTGTCACACATCCCTGTTGCTTTGGCCTGAGCCTCCCTCATCGCCTAAGCAGCAACTTAAGCATTAGCTCGGGCTAACTTGGTAGCCGCCTCCAGGGCCACAATAGCCTCCTGGTGCCTCCGGTCAACTTCTTGCTCCCTCTAGATCATTCTTTGAACCTGCTCATCTATCTTCTACCATTTTCGTTCCATAGTTGTGTAACGCCCCAAACTCCAGGGACCGTTACGGTGTGCCTTGTAAACAGTGCTAAACTCGCTAATCGAGTCATTTAGCCAAAATCGTGAACTAAGTATGATTAGTGGTTTAGGGATTAAAAACGTTGGTTAAGATGTAACGTTTCACTAGAACGTTTAATCTATACATTGGGATCCCGAAAATAAAGTTTCAGAGTCTATTACAGAAAACATTTACAACAGGCCGTTCTAAGCGGAAAAACAGGGTTCAACCCTAGTTCCACTTTAAACCTCAGCCGTGGCGGACGAGCAGCTGCATATGTACACGTCATCACCTAAGCTCTCCAACTCAAGGATGGTCCAGTTCCCTCTTGCCTTTACCTGCACCACGTAGCACTCGTGAGCCGAAGCCCAGCAAGAAAACACAATAAAACATGATATAATATCAACAACGATCATTATAACCAGACTATCAGTCCAGGCAAATAGGTGACAATAGCCAAAAGTCACAATAATGAGCATCGCTCCCTTTAGCCATGTGACGATAGGGTCACCAGGGCTTAACTGATACGTGATCCTTTCATAAGTTGATTAGGACAGGCGCATGGTGAATGGTCACCAACATAACCTTCCTCCCGACCCTAGAGTCGTGCTATGGACAATGTCCCTGGGCCATGTGACAAACAGTCACCGAGGTCATATACCTTGGCCATAAACATCTGGTCGTAGACCAGGCAAGCGCTTATAAATTCTTCGACCTTAGGGTCGGTCTAGCATTAATGCCATAGAGCCATTCAATGCGTGATTCTCGACTTAAGCTTGTTTAGGACAGGTGCAAGGTGATTAGTCACCAACATAACCTTCCTCACGACTCTAGAGTCGAAACTATGGACAACGTCCCTTAGCCATGTGACAAATGGTCACCGGGGTCATATACCTTGGCTATAGTCATCTGGTCGTAGACCAGGCAAGCGCTTATAAGTTCTTCGACCTTAGGGTCGGTCTAGCGTTAATGCCATAGAGCCATTCAATGCGTGATTCTCGACTCTAGAGTCGGTCCCTGACTAGTCAGTGTCTTTCACTAGTAAAACATGCCACCAATCACATATCACATGTTCCACATCCATAAACGAGGCATTTAGCATGCTTACCAAACAGGTATTAGTGCTATTAGGGCCATGCATAAACACAGAGGCTCAAGCTCTGAACAGTATCATACTCAGTATATAAAGCATGTCCCAAACACATGTTTCTCATGCATCATATGTAATAAATCCAGCAATCTAACATGCATCAATAACAGCCATGCATGTCACGTTTAATAACCAACCAACATGCATCAAGAATAGCCATGCATGTCATACATAATAATTAACAGACATGCATCAATAATAACCACGCATGTCATACCCAGTAATCAACCAACATGCATCATAATAGCCATGCATGTCACATATACACAGGGTGCAGTTTTCTTACCTCAAAGTCGAGCTAGAACGATTAAAAGAACGACCCTTGAGAACGATCAACCTTTAGTCCTTTAACGGTCACCTAGTCATAACCAAATATAAGGTATCATCAATAAAAATGATCGACATAAGTTCCCAAATCAATATCTAGCCTCCAGGGCATCGATCCCCACTTAACCGGGTACTAGGTACAACCCCGAGACCTATGGCTTGAATCCCCAAGCTTAAAAACATGTTTTTGGTAAAACTGGCCTTAAGGGCCACGACCCTCCCCTGCTGCCCCGCGGCGCGCCTTCAAACAGAAAGGCTCCCCCCTGCCAGACGCCAAGGGCCGCGGCGCACCACAGCTGCGCCGCGGCGCTCAGCCCAGACAAGGCAAAAACCAGCACGCGACCTCAATTCTTCCCCTGTGTTTTTCCTCTCAAACCAGTCCTTCAAACCTTCATAAAACCTCTTTCTAACATACAATTAAACCCCTTGACAACACCCATAACCTCCCCTCATCAAAACCCAATCTTATCATCCATCAAAACCCCTTTGAATCCAAACTTCTAACAAGAATCAAAAGCTGAAAACCAAAGCTTGAAAACAGAGCATCACCTGAAGTAAGTGACTAGAACTCACCTTGGAACCAGTTTTGAATCCCCTTTAATGGTTGAAGCAAGACCCCTAGCTGCCACCTTTGATTTCCTAGCTCAAAACCCCAAGATGGCCTCAAGAACACCAAAGAAGAATGAAGGGAAGGGAAGAGGATAGCCTCTGTTTTGCTCTGTCCTTCTACAGCCCTCCTAAGTCATATATATCCTTAGGGTCAAAAGACCATAATGCCCCTAAGCCAAATAAACTCCTCTAAAAGCTTCCGAGGGTAAAACCGTCCTTCCCCGTTTATCTTGTTAATTATAATTAACGCTCTCTAATTCCCGCTATTCTCAACATCCTCAAGTTCCAATAATTCATATCCCGTTACCCTAAAATCCTCGGTAATGGTCTAATCATTAAATTCACCCCGAGACTCACCCCGAGCCCCGAACTTAAACCCGTTATGACTAGACCAAACACTTACATCTCATGATCGTCTCATGTCGATTAGCTCGAACCAATCCACCTTATAATGTGGCTATATTAATTAATCACAATCATGCACCCAAAATATACAATTACGCCCACACTGGCCAAATTACCCTCATAATTAACATATAAGCCCATATGCATGCATTCACCATCATATAATAGTATAATTCACGTAAACATGCATATAATCATTAAATACTATAATAAATCAACTATGGCCCTCCCGGCCTCCTAATCAAGGTCCTAAACCTTATTAGGAAATTTGGGGCATTACAAGTTGCCTTCTGGAGGGAAATTTCTACAGCATAGGCCTCCTGCTTCACCAGAAATTGCGCAATCTCCTCCCGGTGAGCGTCTTATGGATTCTCCGCATCAGGTTGATCTCCAACCTCCATCTGAGGTTCGTTAACAAGGTCGACGGGAACCTAAGTGGTGGAATCCCTGGGAGCCGTCTTCTTCGTCTGACTGGGTTCTGGAGGCATCATAAAATTGATGAAAGTGTGTTTTTTTTTTTTTTTTTTACTCTCAACGAAAGCACCAAAATGTTGACCTGTGAAATTGGCCAACGGTCATATGTACGATATACGACACCTTTTGAACGATATAAATGTAAATATATGATAGAGTACAAATATCTAAATAAAACACACATAAATTTATAGCGGTTCAGCCCTAAACTGATGAACAGTAATAACCTAATCCACTTAGTATTTAGTATTGAATTACTCAATTAACAATTACAAAGATGAACCGAAGAGTTCACTCGTCACAGATTTGCCCAAAAGTCAACCAAATGATCGATCCAAAAGTCTTTCCTTTCCCCTAAAAATCCAATCTGTCCTCCCAGATGAAGCCCTGGGTCCTTTATTTATAGTACCCAAGGGCTGTTACATGATCAACAAGACTAGGGATTGTGGTGTGGTACATGATCATTGGGAGTGGAGATACGTGTCCACCTTCCCATGATTATGAGATTGTGGGTCTTCTCGTCGTTTCTCTGGATCGTGGTTGACCATGCACGATTGAAACCTTCGAGAAAACGCTAAGTCTTGGTTGGTCTATGAGACTTAGGTGCTAGGCCCGATGAACCTTTAGAGCTTGCGTGCTAGGCCTGTTGATTTCAGCTTGAATGAGCGTAAGCTTTATCCAGCGAAGTGTATTTGGGAGTTTAGGCCGACCACCCTATGAAGAATAGGGTGGGCCAACCACCCCATATGGTTCTTAGGCATGCTAGGCCAACCACCCCTAAGGGTTGGGGTAAGGCCGACCACCCTTAGCGGCTAGGGCCAGGCCGACCACCCCAAGGGTTTAGGCCTGGTCGACTTCCCTGTAGGTCCTGGACCTATCCATATTTGTTCATCGGTCTTTTTCAATACTTTTTCGTTTTTTC
Organism: Humulus lupulus; assembly: GCF_963169125.1. Lineage (NCBI taxonomy): Eukaryota > Viridiplantae > Streptophyta > Magnoliopsida > Rosales > Cannabaceae > Humulus > Humulus lupulus. The sequence continues at coordinate 34,125,395 of NC_084799.1, forward strand.
CATGACTTGTGATGCCATGTGTCGCTTTCTCATTCGCCACATCATCTCTTGAATTTTGAGGGATAACACTAGGGCAAAGATATAATGATGGGCAATTGATTAATTATGAATTAATTAATTCATTAAATAATTAGTTTTTATTTAAAAAAACGTTATATTAGTTAAAATAAGTATTAATGTTTGGATTAATATTTGAGAGTGTTAATTATTATCTTATTATAAGATAATTATTTAAAATTGATAGCTTTTAAGATGAGGTTAATTTTAAATTAACTGATATTTATTTTGTGGATAAATATGTTATCTTAAAAATAATTAAACAAACAAATGAGAAAATTAGAGATACCACATATAGTGGCGCCACACATGTGTGCCACATCATCCATGGGATTTGAATTCAAAATTTCAAATTAATTTGTTTATTTAGTTATTTTTTAATATGATTTAAATTAAATAATTAAAATGGTTATAATTGATCAATTTTAATTTAATTAAATAAAGAATATTAAAATAGTTTTAATTATCTTTATAAACCTGAAAAGAGACGATTTTTTTCTAAGTTGTTGTTTTAGGTTATCATACTCTCTGAAAAATAAATGATAGAATTTTCTCTAAACCTGAAAATTTCTATAAGTTTCTATAAGCATTCTCTTTTCCAAAACCTCTCTAGTTCTCATGTGCTGAGAATATCTAGAGAGCCTAAAAATCAACCAGTGAATCCTACGTGCCCACACACGTCCTTGTGTGTTAGAGGAACGACTTGGAAGACTAAATGTGAGCTTTCGCTTGGATAGGAAGATCATTGACTTTTACGAAAAGACTCAAGGATTCTTGATAGGCTCTGAGAGGTAATCTATATATCCTTGTATGTGTTAATTTAATGTATATGTATGATCCTGGCTTGTATTAATAATTTTTTAATATCTCCCCCCCCCCCCCCCCCTTCATTCCGCTGCGTATTCTGATATTTTTCTATTTTATTACCAACAATTGGTACTAGAGCAGTCTACATATTTGTATACATTGAATGTTGTGTGGGTTTCTTGCATTTTTTATATGTATGTTTATATGTATATTGAATGGATGGTTATGTTTTTTGAATGTATGATTGAATGATGGATCGTTAATTGTATGGTGTTATTGGGTTAAAAATTGATTTTTAATTTTTTCTTAGATCTTGTGTAAGCCATTATGGGGTATAGGAGTTTTTGTAATTCTATTTATGAAATGGTATTGTAAAAATTCTGGTCACACAACAGGTGAAAAAAGATATAGGGACCCGAGCCACCAGGCACAAGCATGCGTCTCGAGCCCCAGCCCGCGCGCCCCTACGCCAGGCGCCACTGTTGCACTTGCAGCCTCCCCATGCGAGCCACACGACCCAAACCATGATGCCGAGCCCATTTGGGGCTTACCCTATTGTTGCTGGCCTTAGTCTACGGCACCATTAAATGGTGCCTAAAAAAACCGTAATTTTGTGCTAATATCTTTTATTTAATTTTTTTTATAATTGTTTGAATTTGGAAAGTTAATTATCTTATTTTATTAACATATATTTTAGTTGGCTGAGATTTTATCTTAAGTTTAGATAATTATTTGAATTTTATTCGTTTAATTATTTAAATTCAACATATGTAAAAAATGACAAAAAGGGTTATTTGATTAAAAATTAGTTTAAATTAAATAAATTAATTAGAAAATTAGTTTCTAATTAATTATTGGGCCTAATGGGTCCTAAGAATTATGAAGATGAGTCTAAGAGAAGGAGAAACAGTATGGAGTCTTGAAAACAATTGAAGCCCATTGAATAATTTAAATTTATATTTTTCATGGGTTGTAAATTTAGAAATACCTAATAGTACTTGATTCATCATTCATTGTTTATTTATTTATTGTATTTATTTAAATAAATGTTAATTGATGTTTGATTGATAACATGATCATGCATTAGTCTATTACATGCTATACATGAAACCCCACACAGTTTTAATTAATCATGCATCTTTTAGAAACATGATTATCTAGGATTTTCCTAAAGGGGTGTTTGGTATGGGGAAAAATAAAGATGGGAATGGGAATATAAATACCTTCCTATCTTTGGTTCAAATTTTAAAGGGGTAAAGTTAATAATTTGTGTGAGTCCCACATATATTTTAAGGGTAAAGTGGACCTTTTTGTACACAAGAGTTTAATATTACATCCATCCTAAATCCCTCTAAATTTTCCAAGGCAACTTAACTACTCAAAACAAACACCCCCTAAGTGTTTATATGAATTGATTTGGTGAAATCAATAGCATGCAAACTGCTAAGTCTTAAATTAGTTAAAACTTGATAAATCACGTTATGATAAATGCAATAGTTATTATAGATCCTTTAAGATAACCGACTTTATTGAAAAAGTATTTTAGAAAAGTTAGATGAATGTAATGGGTAATTATTTAGACTGCATTAATTGTAGAAACGGGCTCTTTTATAATTATATGGTTTTTTAATTAATTACATTCATAGGGTTTTTAATAAACTAGTAATTAATTTAGAATTAATTTATTAGTTTAATAAACACATATATTCTAAAATAGTAAGTGAGAGAAGGTTATCATCTCAATGTGACATATGGTCTCCATTATTAGTACAACATCGTGAAATATGATTAGAGCCTCGAGGCAGCTTTGTTTCCGTCCCCCTAAGAAAGGTTTCTAGTCATATTTATATCAAGGTTGACTTCTTATGAAGATAGGGAAGAGTGATGTATTTTAGGTTTGACCGACCCTAAGGCGGCACTCTCTAAGTTAAGTCATAAATTCTGAAATAATGAGTTACACTTACAAAGGTACAATTAAGCTTTTATAGTGGATAATTGTATCTTGACCAAACAAGTAGTACTTTATTTTTAAAAGAGAAAATATGAGTTATTTGGAGTTTTAAATAATAAAGATAAGAGTGTCTTATAGGCTATCTAAAATTAACTTGACTAACCCTAAGTCGACACTTTAATTATCAGGTAGTTTTATCGTGAAATAGTAAATGTTAAGTTTATGTGTTTCAATTGTTGCATTCATGCATCATGTTTACATTCCGAATTCATTGATAATTATTTTCAAATTATAATAAATTTTGTATCTTTTATTTTTTTTTCAGTTATAAAATGTTACCACCTAATTACTTTCCCATTATGTGCCCTATCATGCATCGAATGAATTGTGAACATATTAGTAAAGTGAAACTCACTAAAGAGGACGAAGGAGGATGGATTAATTCAACTATGTTTGTTTTTCTGGCTAAAAAACTTAAACATATTTTTAATAAAAGACGACCTCCTCCTATGCCATCATGGGATGCAAGGAAAGAGGAATATGATAAATATATTAATTGGATGAGATCGAATCACATGACAAGATTTTATTTTCTTAGTACCATGGAAGAAAAGCCGAGGAAAAAGTTCAAAGGATTGAATATGCTCTTGATATGTGAGATGTTATCTATGAGGATATACATACAAGACCACATTCATGAAAAAAATTTAAATATGATTTGTCTTTACCTTAAGCTTGAATAGTGGATTATGATGTATCATTCTAAATCTTTGATTTAAAAACCACTAATCATATTTTTTTTTTGTTCTTTTTTATAGAAACTTGAGCAATCAAGAGGAACTTGCAGATGGAGACAATTGAACCAGTATAGAGAGAGAAAGCACGTTTAGTTCAAGAAATCATTGGGGACAATCTGTTTAGTTTTAGCTTTTATTTATTGAAAGATATCTTTATTTGGAACAATTTTTATAGTTTGTTTCTGTTGACCACAGTTTTTGGTCAACGACACTGAGTCAATTGAAGCAATGGTAAACAATTTAAAGAGTTGACTTAAAGTAAAATGACACAAAGAATTTATGGTGGTTCGGCCCCAAGAATTGGTAATGACCTACATCCACTTGCACTTTTATTAAACAAGAAGGCCTTAGACTCAAGATCAAGGTTTCCTAAGCCTGAGAGAGAATACAATTAGATAGGGATTTTGTTTGTAAGGTGCGCATAAGAAAATCATCACTATGAGAGATCTCTACTTATAGAGTCCCTTAGTGGGCCATGTGCCTTACAAACATGATCTATGCCATGCACGTGTAGTGTGGGATTCTTACAACTGATTACATATTTAAAATAATACAAAAGATACATTTAAATATCGGTAACGTAAATATCCCTTGAAATTATGATCAATCTTGTTATCTGACACATTCTACGAGCATGATCCATCTTCGAGAAACCTTAAGTGGTTAGTAGACATTTAAGCAAACTATTATGTTCGACCAGCAATGTTTGTGTAATTTCAATCTCCTCAAGGAGGATAGCTCCCTTCGTGTTGATAGACCACACTCGAGCAACTCATGTATTTCGATCAGTCCTTGCCAATTCTATATGTCACGTGTCCTCTTTATATGCCATGTCATCATGTCCAATTTTGGGTTAAAAAATTTCTTTTAGTATTTTTCTTTTATTGCATGCAGTGAACTTTAAATATATATATTTTTGAAATAATATTATTATTCTTAATTTTCTTTGAATAGACATGCAATTATAAACATTCAGACTGTAAACGGTTTTGCCTAATGTACTGTCACTGAATAACTCTGAGTTATTTAAAGTAGTTAAACCAAAAGGGAACAAAATACAAAATGTTTCGAAAGAGAATGACACACATCTATGAAATCTTAGACTTGGTCATATTAGTTTACTGGTTAATAAAAGATGGACCATTGAGAGAACTAACTGTTGGAACTCTTCTGGGTTGTGAATCTTGTCTAGAAGGGAAAATGATCAAACGTCCTTTCTCACTGAAAGGCAATAGAGCCAAAGAACCATTAGAGCTTGTACACAACAATGTTTGTGGTCCAATCAATGCACAAGCTAGAGGGGGTATGAGTACTTCATCACTTTTATTGATGATTACTCGAGATATGGTCATACTTACCTAATGTTAGGAAGCCAGAAACCTTTGGCAAGTTTAAGGACTTCAAAGCTGAGGCTGAGAGGAAGTTAGGTAAGACTATTAAAACACTTTAATTGAATCGAGGTGGTGAATATTTGGATTTAGAATTCAAATATTTCACTCTAGAGCATGGTATTCTATCCCAACTCGCAGCACTTGGAACACCACAATAGAATGGTGTTTCAAATAGAAGAAACAGGACCTTGTTAGATATGGTCAGGTCTATGTTAAGCTACTCATCTACTCCTCTCTTATTATGGGGATATGCACTTCAAAGAGCGACTTACATTTTGAATGTAGTCCCATCTAAGACCATAAGCAAGACGCCACTGGAGTTGTGAAATGGTAACAAACCTAGTTTGCGCCATTTTCACATTTGGGGTTGTCCTGCTCATGTTCTTAGACCTAAGTCAGGGAAACTTGACTCAAGGTCCGTAGAGTGCATTTTCATGGTCTATGCTCTAGAGACACGAGGTGGTTACTTCTATAGTCACAGGGATCAAAATGTATTTTTTTTCCACAAATGTAACCTTCCTTGAGCATAAGTATATGACTAACTATAAACCTTGGAGCAAGGTAGTTTTGGAGGAACTCATAGTTGATAAAATTCCATCACCATCATCATCATCATTAAATGATAAACGAAAAACCGAGGAAACCCTATTCCTAAAAAGCAAGCCCCTGTGCAACGTCATAATGGGATGATTGTGAGACAACTTGTTTGCTATGAACATGAGGCACATGTCCTTGTTTATGACACAACCAAGGATGACCCATTGACCTATAAGGAGGCAATGGAAGATCCTAAAAAGGAAAAATGGCAAGAGGCCATGAACAAAGAAATGGAATCGATGTATTCCAATTATGTATGGGAACTTTTAGACCCACCTAAAGATGCCCATTGGGTGTGAATGGATCTTCAAGAAGAAAAGAGGTGTAGATGGGAAAGTAGAGACTTTCAAAGCGAGGCTAGTAGCCAAAGGTTACACACAGAACGAGGGTGTTGATTATGAAGAAACATTTTCTCCTGTAGCTATGTTGAAGTCCATACGCTTCCTCTTATCCATAGTTGTCGCTTATGATTATGAGATATGGCAGATAGACGTCAAGATGATAAACGAGTTTTAGGCTCGTTTATGGTCCTAGTTTTTAGGCTATTTTTCATTAGTTAGGATTTATTTATTTCGGAATTATGCTCGTTTGTTCTTGTTTCAGGGTGATTAATGTTAAAGTGATACAAAGAATGAAAAGGAGCGAAAGTGGAATAAAATCGGGACGGATTTGTGAATTTTGTTGGTTCTGTAAGTAGCACTACAGTGCCACTAAGGGAGCGTCGTAGCGCTAGGAAGAAATTTTGAAGAAGCTCGGCTCTGACTTCAGCAATACAACATCAGCTATACAGCGCTTGGACGTAGTTTTCAGGAAGTTGGTTCCTGACTTTAGCGCTACAGCGATACCATGAGAGCGCTACAGCGCTGGTGCCCAGATTTCCCCTATTTCGTCTCTGACTTTAGCGCTACAACGCTACATGGGTAGTGCTACAGTGCTGGTTTCGCGATTTTTGACATATCTGGTTATTTTTTATGGGCAATTGAGTCTTTTCCAGAGGGAATTTTTAGTAGGGATTCTTGGGAAACGTATATGCAACTGAGACAAGGCTGAAGAGGGTAACGACGGCTGGAGTAAGAATACCATCTTGGAGGATTCATCCCTGTGTTTTTCATCTTTTTCTTTAAATTTTCATGTTTGTAATTGAACTATCTTATGGCTAGAATGAATATCATGGGCTAAATTCTTTTTTAGGGCTTTTATGTGAATCTTTTGGAAACCCTTGTTATGGTTTAATGCAAAAATTGATGTTCTTCTTCATCTCTTTCAATTCCTCGCAATCTGTGTTATTTGTGCGATTATTGATTGATCACCTTTAATTGCTATTTCATGAATCAAATTGAAATATGAAAAGTGAAATTTGATATGCTTTGATTGTGTGGATGCAAATTTAATTTAGAACGAAAGTATCTAGATTATTTGCCTATTTTTCTGAGTTGCGTGGTTAATGCCTTCTACATGATTCAACTTACCATAGAAATATAGGAAGTTGTCATTTAGATTGAATTTCATAAATCTTGACCAGATTATGAATTGTTTTTTGCAACTTATTCTTGAATAGGGAGAAGGGGATATAAATTATTGCATTAGGAAATAAAAGGGTGGAAAATAGAGGATCATAATTGTCCTAATTTCATTTTCTCTGTTATTTTCTGTTTAAATTTTCATTGTGCTTCGTTAGTATTTTTCTTTGTTTGAAATCTCTAAAATTGTTCAATCAAATAGAATTAAAAAGATTGATTGGTTGGTAATTGATAAATCAGTCCTTGAGGACGATACTTGGTTTTTACCATTTTATTACAAATTGCGACTGTGTGCACTTTCATAGCAAAATTATCGCAACAAGTTTTTGGCGCCGTTGCCGGGGACTGAAAATAATTATCAATATCAGTCTAATTAATTTTTATTCTAATTTGATTTTAATTTCTCTTGTTTCTAATCTGTTTAGTTGCATAATTTGTCTATCTCGGGTGAATTTTGGTATATGTGTGGCAAAAGAGGAAAAGACACACTTGTTCCTCTGAATCCTGAGATTGAAAATTCTTGCAAGAAAATCAGAAAGAACAAGAGGGAGGCCCAGAAATCTGTGAAGATGGCACAGAATGAAGGGGATGGCAGGAATGTTCTAATTCCTGGAGTTGTACAAGGGGGTCAGGCTCAGAACAATGCTGAGAGGAGCCTGAGAGATTATGTACTGCCCACTCTGACGGGAGTACAAAATAGTATACGTCCACCAGCTGTAGAGGCCAACAACTTTGAAATCAAGCCCGCTATTCTACAAATGGTGCAGTCCTCTGTGCAATTCAATGGGTTGCCTTCTAAAGATCCTCACACCCATTTATCCAATTTTCTGGAGTTGGGTGGAACCTTAAGATATAATGGGGTGAGTGATGACGCAATCAAGCTTAGGCTTTTCCCATTTTCTCTTAGGGACAGAGCTAAGAGTTGGCTGAACTCGCTGCAGCCAAATTCTATTGTCACCTGGCAGGATCTAGCTCAAGAATTTTTGTCTAAATTCTTCCCTCCGTCAAAAGCTGCTAAATTGAGGGGAGAGATCAATAACTTTTGTCAGAATGACGGAGAGTCATTGTATGAAGCTTGGGAACGATTTAAGGAACTCCTGAGAAGATGTCCTCATCATGGCATTGAACAGTGGATGCTAGTACAGAATTTCTACAATGGTTTATGTCCTACAACCAGAACCATTATTGATGCTGCAGCGGGTGGCACTTTTATGAGCAAGAGTGCAACTGGTGCTTATGAGTTGCTAGAGGACATGGCCACAAACAATCATCAATGGTCTGAGGAAAGATCATCAGGAGTCAGAAAGGTAGCTGGGGTGCATGAGCTGGATGCAATCACTGCTCTAACAGCACAAGTAGCCTCTCTGACAAAGCAGTTACAACAGAGCAGTGTATCTGCTAATGCGGTTCAGATGGCAGTGAGGTGTGAAATGTGTGGTGATGCTCATTCTATCGATCAGTGTCCTATCAGTATGAATAATAACACTCCTATGGATCATGCTCAAGTTCAAGCGGTGGGGAACTTTCAAAGGCCACTCAATAATCCATTCTCCAATACTTACAATCCTGGGTGGCGAAATCATCCCAATTTTTCGTGGAAGAATAATCAAGGCCAACAACCTCAGTTTCAGGGCCAATTTCAGAACAACATGCCTCAGCCACCTATGTATCAAGCTTCATCATCACAACAACCTAGGCCTCAACAATCAATGCATCAACCTGAGAGGCCTAATGAACTGCAAGCTGCCTTGTTGACTCTCACTAATACTCAGACTCAATTTATGACTGAGACCAGATCCTCTATTCGAAATCTTGAGACACAAGTTGGGCAGTTGGCCAATATGCTCAATAACAGACCCCAGGGAAATTTTCCCAGTAATACTGAAGTCATCCCCAAGGAGCAAGTTCCGGCAATTACTCTGAGGAGTGGGAAGCAAACTGAGCAGCCTAGACCTCCACAAGCAGTGGTTCAGAATAAAGAGATGGGTGAGCATTCTGATTCAGAAAGGGTTACTGAAGACCACCAGCAGTCAGAAAAGAGTCCGCCAGTTGTTATTGAGCAGCCAGTTCGAGTTTCATACCCTCAGAGGCTTAGAAAGACTACACTTGATAAACAGTTTTCTAAGTTTCTAGAGGTGTTTAAAAAGCTGCACATAAACATTCCTTTTGCTGAGGCCTTGGAGCAGATGCCCAGCTATGTTAAATTCATGAAGGAGATTCTGTCAAAGAAAAGGAGGATGGAGGACTATGAGACTGTTGCACTCACTGAAGAGTGCAGCGCGATTTTACAAAGGAAGTTACCCCAAAAGCTGAGAGATCCGGGGAGCTTCACCATACCTTGCACCATTGGCAAGTTTGAATGTAAGCACGCCTTATGTGATCTGGGGGCAATTATCAATCTGATGCCCTTATCTGTGTTTAAAAGACTTGGTTTGGGGGAAGCAAAACCAACAACTGTCACTTTACAACTCGCAGACCGATCATTAACACATCCACGAGGTATTATTGAGGATGTTCTTGTGAAGGTGGATAAGTTCATAATTCCAGCTGACTTTATCGTTCTGGACATGGAGGAGGATACAGATGTCCCAATTATTCTCGGTAGGACATTTTTAGCCACAGGCCAAGCTCTTATTGATGTTCACAAAGGAGAGCTTAAGCTTAGAGTTCAAGGAGATGAGGTGGTCTTTAATGTCTTCAAGTCTATGAAGTATCTGGTGGCTAGTGACAGTTGCTTTAGTGTGGATGTGATAGAAAAGGCAGTCTCCAAGAGAAGGATGAGCAGTGATGCCTTAGAGGTAGTATTATTGGGTGATGAGGGCGATGATGATGATGATGCTGAGATCAGAGAATGTGTAAACTGGATCAACTCTTTCTTACCATATTGGAAAAAGTTCCAAGAATTAGCAGATGCGACTGATAAACCGCTAACCTCCATTCAGCAGCCACCGCCGTTGGAATTAAAGGTCCTCCCAGATCACTTGCGATATGCTTATTTGGGAGAGAATGAAACTTTACCTATCATTGTGTCAGCTGACCTGTCAAAGATAGAATTGGAGAAACTGTTGAGGGTTCTAAGGAAGCATAAATTGGCCATTGGGTGGACCTTGGCAGATATTAGAGGAATAAGCCCATCGACAGTGATGCATAAAATCTTATTGGAGGAGAATAGCAAGCCATCCATAGAGGCCCAGAGAAGACTCAATCCAGCCATGAAGGAAGTAGTATTGGAGCAAATTCTTAAATGGTTGGATGTTGGGGTGATCTACCCAATTTCTGATAGCGCATGGGTGAGCCCTGTGCAAGTGGTACCTAAGAAGGGTGGAATGACTGTGGTGAGAAATGAGAACAATGAACTCATTCCAACAAGAACTGTAACGGGGTGGCGGATTTGTATAGACTATCGCAAGCTCAATAAGGCAACAAGGAAGGATCATTTTCCTTTGCCTTTCCTTGATCAGATGCTTGACAGATTGGCAGGCCATAGCTACTACTGTTTCTTGGATGGGTATTCTGGGTATCATCAGATCGCTATTGCACCAGAGGATCAAGAGAAAACAACCTTTACATGTCCTTATGGCACATTTGCTTTCAGGAGAATGCCATTTGGACTATGCAATGCCCCTGCAACATTTCAACAGTGCATGATGGCCATATTTTCAGACATGGTAGACCGGTGTATTGAGATATTCATGGATGATTTCTCTGTTTTTGGCTCATCATTCGACCTCTGTTTGGGTAATTTGGAGAACGTGATGCGTCGTTGTGAGATGGCTAATCTGGTGTTGAATTGGGAGAAATGCCATTTTATGGTGAAAGAGGGGATTGTTCTTGGCCATAAAATTTCAAGTGAGGGAATTGAGGTAGATAGAGCAAAAATTTCTACCATTGAAAAGCTGCCTCCACCAGTTTCAGTCAAAGGTGTTAGAAGTTTTCTTGGTCACGCTGGGTTCTATCGAAGATTCATAAAAGATTTCTCTAAGGTGTCCAAGCCTCTCTCAAATCTGCTTATGAACGGAGTTGTCTTTGATTTTAATGATGAATGTTTGAGGGCTTTTAATTTCTTGAAAGAAAAGCTTATTTCTGCTCCAATTGTGATAGCTCCGAATTGGGAATTGCTTTTTGAGTTGATGTGTGATGCCAGTGACTATGCGGTGGGGGCAGTTTTGGGACAGCGGATTGACAAGGTATTCAGGTCTATTTACTATGCTAGTCGGACTCTAAATGATGCTCAGCTGAATTATGCTACTACAGAAAAAGAGTTGCTAGCTATTGTGTTTGCTTGTGATAAATTTAGACCGTATCTGATTGGTAACAAAGTGATTGTCTACACTGATCACTCTGCCATTAAATACTTGATGTCAAAGAAAGATGCCAAGCCCCGCCTGATTAGATGGATTTTGTTGCTTCAAGAATTTGACATGGAGATTCGTGACAAGAAGGGCAGCGAGAATGTGGTAGCTGATCATCTCTCTAGACTTGAGGTGGAGGAGACTGAAAATAAGAAAGCAGTGCAAATCAATGATCACTTTCCTGATGAGTAGTTGTTTGGGGTGAGTGAGACTTTATCTGTCCCTTAGTTTGCAGACATAGTGAACTTCTTGGTTGCCAAGATTGTGCCTCCTGAAATGTCAAAGCAAAATTTAAAGAAATTCTTTTCTGAGGTGAAACACTACTATTGGGAGGAACCGATTCTTTATAGGCACTGTGTTGATCAGATTATCAGAAGATGTGTTCCTGAAGAAGAGATGCAGTCCATTCTTAATCACTGTCATACTCAACAATGTGGAGGGCACTTTGGAGCATCAAGAACAGCGGCCAAGGTATTACAAAGTGGTTTTTATTGGCCTTCATTATTCAAGGATGCCAATGTTTTTGTCAAAGCCTGTGATAGGTGTCAGCGAACTGGTAATATCTCGAGGAGAAATGAAATGCCTTTACAGGGGATTCTTGAGGTGGAACTGTTTGATGTATGGGGCATCGATTTCATGGGGCCTTTTCCACCATCTTACAACAATGAATATATTCTATTGGCAGTGGATTATGTATCCAAATGGGTGGAGGCTGCAGCAACTAGAGCCAATGACGGTAAAACTGTGCTTAATTTTCTGCATAAACATATTTTTACTAGATTTGGCACTCCCCGAGCTCTGATTAGTGATGAAGGGAAACACTTTGTAAATAAACAACTTGATGCATTGCTAGCTTGTTATGGAGTATATCATCGAAAAGCTTTGCCTTACCATCCTCAATCAAATGGGCAAGCTGAAGTTTCAAACAGAGAAATAAAAAGCATCCTTGAGAAGACCGTTGACAGCTCGAGAAAAAATTGGTCAAAGAAGTTAGATGACGCGATTTGGGCATACCGAACTACATTCAAAACACCAATAGGCATGTCTCCTTACAGGTTGGTGTTTCGTAAAGCGTGTCTTCTACCAGTTGAATTGGAGCACAGGGCATTCTGGGCTATGAAAAAATTAAATTTTGATTGGAGTGCAGCCAGTGAACGAAGGTCGTTGCAACTGAATGAACTTGATGAGTTCAGAAATGAGGCTTATGAAAATGCCAAGATTTATAAGGAGAGAACAAAGGCTTGGCATGACAAGAATTTAGTCAGGAAGGAGTTCCAACCAGGGCAGCAGGTACTTCTTTTTAATTCAAGGCTGAGACTTTTTCCTGGGAAATTGAAGTCAAGATGGTCAGGACCGTTCACTGTTGTTCAGGTCTTTCCATATGGTTCTGTAGAATTTCGGGGCAATTCAGGTGATTCCTTTAAAGTCAATGGCCAGAGATTGAAACCTTACTTGGGTGGTACTTTTGATCAAGCAAAGTCTATCCTCCTTCTAAAGCCTCTTTGAAGAGGGATCCAGCGTCCGGCTAAATGACGTTAAAGACAGCGCTTTGAGGAGGCGGTTCTCAGTTGTAAATTTATTTTATTTTATTTTATTTGGTTTTGAACAATGACGGGATTTTGTTTTTAGTTGTTATTTTTATTTTCATGTATTGTTTGAACCGTGAAAATCGTGAAAAAAAAATGAAAAATATAGAAATGTGGTGATTTCAAGTGCCATAGCGCTACAACGCTATACTTGCAGCGCTATGGAGCTCTTCTCAGAGAAGAAAAGGAAATTCGGGGGTCAGTAAGCACTACAGCGCTGTTATACCAGCGCTACAGCGCTGGTTCCAGAGGCCAGAGTCCAAATTCGTGCATTAGCGCTACAGCGCTATTCCTTTAGCGCTGTAGCGCTCTGTTCAGTTTTTTTTTATAAACCAGAGGGATGCGAATTTTTCCCCTCATTTCCTCTACTTTCTTTTTCTTCCTGTCCATTTTCTCTTCTCCATCGTCTCCATAACCTCCATAGCTTTTCCCTTGCAACCCTTTCCCAGAAATTTCTCCACCAACCCTCCATCTTTCCTTCATTTCTCCTCTTATTTCCCTCCTTTCTTCCCTTTCTTCTCCAACCCATTTCAATTTCGCCCCAAATCTGTTTTGCAACCCTGGGAATTCATTGATCTAATTTCTTGCACAAGGTGGAAATTTTCAAGGGGGTGTTCTAATTCAAGCGTAAAGGAATCTATTGCAATGGTTGGGTAAATGGTTCTTTCCCCTTTCCTCCTCAGATTTTTTTTGTGGTATTTGGGATTGGCTGGCCTTGATTGATTGTAGAGGGTGGATCACTTTTGTTTTTTGGGTGTGGGGATTTTAGTTGATTTGCTTGAAAGATTGAATATTGTAACTGTTTGTGAAGAGGAAAAGGGTCCATTGGTAGGGGAGGTGCTATCAAAATTCTGTCTTGTGGGTTTGGTGATAGTATAGATAATGGCTCCCAAGAGTAGAGCGAGTAGAAATAAGGACAAGGGAAAGGGGCAAGCATCTGCGTCTCAACCAAGGGAGGATAGTTCTGAGCATGAGTATGATGAGACTCGGTTTATCAATTTCAAGGCTCAGGAGCGGTATGAGAAATTTGTCAGAAAGCCTTTGATTCCTGAGCGTGAAGTGGAATTTCAGTCTGAACCGTTTGCTCATCAGATTTTTTAACGGGTTCGGGCGAATCTCATGAATAGGAAATGGGGCGATTTTGTAACTAGATTGGCACAGGCTAATGTATCATTGGTGTATGAGTTTTATGCGAACTTAAGAGATAAACACAATGACACAGTCTTTGTTCGAGGTAAACGTGTGCCTTTCACTGCTGAAGCGATTAATAAGGTGTTCAAAGCCCCGCAAATAAAACAGGAGGAGGAGGAATATGCCCAGTTCTTGAATGGCTCTATAGATTTTGCGGCTGTGGCTGATAAACTGTGTTTTGAAGGCACTCCCTGGAATTTATCTGGCAGTCTCCCTAAAAGTATAGCATCATGCCTGCTTAACATTGAGGCGAGATTTTGGGCGTTCTTTGTGTGTGCTCGATTTATGCCGGTTAGTCATGTGTCTAATATGACTAAAGATCGAGCCTTATTGATGTATGCATTGATGCAGGGCATGAGTGTTAATCCGGGTATTTGGATCAAGGCCAACATTAATTTCATTGAAAAAGGGCACACTACTGGAGGTTTAGCCCATGGATCTGTCATCACGATGTTGTGCTGTAAGGCTGGTGTCCCGGAATTTGTTACTGATATTTATCATTCGCTGCAGCAACCGTTGTCCATCAATTTGATGAATGACTATCCTGAGCCTGCTCTATATGTGCCGCAAGCAAGAAAAAAGGGAAAGCGTCGTGTGGAAGCTGATGTGGAGGAAGAAGCTGAACCAGTTTTGTTGGGTGGCAGTAGCAATCCAAGCTTGCAGCAAGTTAATGAAAAGTTGGATTATCTAATCCAACAAAATCAATATGTGGTTCATCAGCAGCATATGGTGAATCAGTATTTGGGCCAGTGGTATGATTATGAAGTGAGTCATGTGGCTCAATTAAACAATTTGGTGAGCCGCTGGTCGCTAGATGATTCAGATCGCACTTATTTTGCTCCACCACCACCCTATCCACCGTACTCTCCATTTTACCCTCCGCCTCCACCCCCGTCCTTTGCTGGTTTTCCTGCACCTCAGCCTCCGCAATCTCACCCTTTCGACGGTCCTTCGTTCCAACCACCACCACCGCCATACTGATGTGGCTGGTCAGGTAAGTTCTCTTCCTCTGTTCTTTTCTTTATCACATTGGGGACAATGTGCGTCTTTAGTTTGGGGGGGGGGGGGGGGGGGAGATTATTTTGTTTTATTTTTGTTTTGTGCATTGTTTAGTTTAGTTTTCAGTCTGTTGTGTTATTTTCTATGTTGTTTAGTGTAACTGTTAAACCATCATTCGTGTCTGTTGTTGCTTTGTCTTTGCTTGTGAAAAGGAAATTGAATTCAACTGTGTGCTTGGTTCAATTGTTTTAGAGTTTAATTTAAAAAGTTTTGTGGGAAATTTTTAATGTTTTGAAAATGCAACATTTTGGATTTTATTATATGAGTTTGACTAGGGTTGGTGGAATGACAATTTGAATTTGATAGAACTTGCATTATTTGGCCTTTGAGGCGAAATCCTTGATGACATGTGTTTAGAAAAGTGATTTAGGCAATTTTATTGGATCGAGTGTGCCTTTCAAGCCAACCTTGATTTAATTATCCTTAGTTACCCTTTTTGAGCCTTAAACTTGGTTTTTGTTCTTGATTATACTATTTGAGCCTAAATTTCCTAACTTCATTATTTTTTTTTCCTTTTCCTTTGTTATCATAAGCATATAATTTGTGGGAAAAAAGAATGAAAAATAGTGAGGTATTGGTATGATCTGAATGTAGTATGATTGTACAAAAAGAAGAGAGAGAGAAGTCTTTGAGAAAATAGAAAAAAAATCACTTTGTCACACTCCTTGATTATATATATATATAGAAAATATTAAGTTTAGGGGAGTGTGATTTGAAAAAAAAAAGTGATAAGTCTAGAAAAAAAAATGATACAAAAAGAAAAGAAGAAAATGATGAAAAGTGTTGTAATCTCTCTCTAATTGTATAAAAGGGTGATTTTTGGTGTGGTGAAGAGAAATTTGGCTGGTTTCAAGGTTTTTATGCTTATGGTAACGATTGAGCCTAAATGACAATTTCATCTAACCTTGCCTAAGCCTAACGCTATAACCTGTGAAAGTCCTTTTGATTTCAAAACACGTGTTGTTGACATTAGTGGAGAAGGTTAAGTAATGCAAGCATATTGAAAAATTGGTTTGTGGAATTGTCTGGAATGAGTTGAGCATTTATGATAGAGTCCAAATGTTGTAGTCATTTTCATGATATATTATTGATTTCCCTAATTGTACTTTACAAATTGGACTTTAAAGCAATTGAGCTGAAATTCTGGTTATTATTATTGCAATTGAGATTTCATGAGTTTTGACAAAGCAGTGTAGATGGTAATGATGGTTTAGCTTGTTCGTTTTGTGTCTGTTTCGTTTTGTTAGTTTAACTTGGTATTTACTCGAGGGCGAGTAAAGATTTAGTTTGGGGGAGTTTGATAAACGAGTTTTAGGCTCGTTTATGGTCCTAGTTTTTAGGCTATTTTTCATTAGTTAGGATTATTTTATTTCGGAATTATGCTCATTTGTTCTTGTTTCAGGGTGATGAATGTTAAAGTGATACAAATAATGAAAAGGAGCGAAAGTGGAATAAAATCAAGACGGATTTGTGAATTTTGTTGGTTCTGTAAGTAGCGCTACAGCGCCACTAAGGGAGCGTCGTAGCGCTAGGAAGAAATTTTGAAGAAGCTCAGCTCTGACTTTAGCGCTACAACATCAGCGCTACAGCGCTTGGACGCAGTTTTCAGGAAGTTGGTTCCTGACTTTAGCGCTACAGCGCTACCATGAGAGCGCTACAGCGCTGGTGCCCAGATTTCCCCCATTTCGTCTCTGACTTTAGCGCTACAGCGCTACAAGGGTAGCGCTACAGCACTGGTTTCGCGATTTTTGACATATCTGGTTATTTTTTATGGGCAATTGAGTCTTTTCCAGAGGGAATTTTTAGTAGGGATTCTTGGGAAACATATATGCAACTGAGACAAGGCTGAAGAGGGTAACGACGGCTGGAGTAAGAATACCATCTTGGAGGATTCATCCCTGTGTTTTTCATCTTTTTCTTTAAATTTTCATGTTTGTAATCGAACTATCTTATGGCTAGAATGAATATCATGGGCTAAATTCTTTTTTAGGGCTTTTATGTGAATCTTTTGGAAACCCTTGTTATGGTTTAATGCAAAAATTGATGTTCTTCTTCATCTCTTTCAACTCCTCGCAATCTGTGTTATTTGTGCGATTATTGATTGATCACCTTTAATTGTTATTTCATGAATCAAATTGAAATCTGAAAAGTGAAATTTGATATGCTTTGATTGTGTGGATACAAATTTAATTTAGAACGAAAGTATCTAAATTATTTGCTTATTTTTCTGAGTTGCGTGGTTAATGCCTTCTACATGATTCAACTTACCATAGAAATATAGGAAGTTGTCATTTAGATTGAATTTCATAAATCTTGACCAGATTATGAATTGTTTTTTGCAACTTATTCTTGAATAGGGAGAAGGGGATATAAATTATTGCATTAGGAAATAAAATAGTGGAAAATAGAGGATCATAATTGTCCTAATTTCATTTTCTCTGTTATTTTCTGTTTAAATTTTCATTGTGCTTCGTTAGTATTTTTCTTTGTTTGAAATCTCTGAAATCATTCAATCAAATAAAATTAAAAAGATTGATTGGTTGGTAATTGATAAATCAGTCCTTGAGGACGATACTCGGTTTTTACCATTTTATTACAAATTGCGACTGTGTGCACTTGCATAGCAAAATTATCCCAACACAAGACAACTTTCCTTAATGGCTATCTTGATGAGAGTATCTATATGGTACAACCAGAAGGGATTGTGAAGAAATGGGAAGATCATAAGATGTGTAAATTGTGAAAATTAATTTATGGATTGAAGCAAGCATCTAGATCTTGGAACATCACCATTGATGAGACAATTGAAACATATGGCTTCAAACAGAATTTCGACGAAACATGTGTATATAAATATGTCAAAGGTAAAGTTGTGGTTTTCTTAGTTCTTTATGTGGATGACATTTTTCTCATTGGAAACGATGTAAAGACACTGTCAAACGTGAAGAAGTGGTTAGCTGAAAAAATCCAAATGAAAGATTTGAGCGAAGCGAACTATGTTCTGGGAATCCAAATTGTGGATGCCAAAAATCCACCAAGGAAAAAATCTCTGGTCTCTAGTTAGACTACATGGCTAAAGGTCGTGTATTCATGCTATCGGGCTCAGACCTATAGGTCTTGTGAATATGGAATAATTTTCCTTAAAGCTTCCCTCGGTGAAGGTATGAAAACCCTAGGCGCACATTTCCTTCGGCCAATGACCTCGCATAGCGTGGCCCAATCCCCGTGTGCAGACCTTCAGGCTTCTCATGTAATGGCGCTAGGCGCCTGAGAATACGGGAAGTTTTCCTAAGGGAAATATCTCATTATAAGCCATGTAAATTGGCCTTGCAAAGTTAAAGGGTCAAACTAAGCGTCGCAGGAGGACGGATGCACAAGGCCCCCACATAGTGAGGTCCGATGTGCCTACGCGAGGTTGATATGCTCAAGAGTCGAGATGCACGCACATCCATAAGGGCTATCAACCACACCCGAGATGTACGCCTACATCCATGCTAAGGGAGCCTCGCATAGCGAGGCTCTACCTGCCTTGACGCCGAGAGATGTCGTGGGCACTCGAGTCTTATACATCAACTGCACCCGCGTCTCGCGACCTTGCCTCGCGCCAAAGGCCTCGCACCACCAGGATGTCTCGTGCCTAAAAGGGTGTCACGCATCTTTGAAAGGCCTCGTGCGCATGGAGCAAGGGCTCGCGCATGGTTAGATCAAGCCTCGTGCCAAAGGCCTCACGCCTCGGACCACCAGCTCCCGCAGACAGCGCCTCGCATCACCAGGGTGTCTCACGCCTTGCGCCTCGCATCACTAGGGCGCCTCGCATCACCAGGGTGTCTCATGCCTTGCGCCTCGCATCACTAGGGCGCCCCGCACCACCAGGGTGTCTCGCGCCTCTCGCCCGCCTCGCACCACACCTCACCCAGCCATGTCGAGGTGTCGCGTACCTATGCCACGCGCCAGCACTTTGTCTCGCCTAGATGACAGCGCCTCATGTACCAGTATGGAGTCTAAGACCTCTTGAAGGGGAATGCGAAGAGCAATAAGAGAGACCCAAAAAAAATTTGGTGTCAAGCCAATAGTGATGTAGAGACCAGAGTATATCATTCATGTTAACTCACAAGCTTTCCTACACTTAGTGGAATATGGAATAGCTTTGAGAAAATACATGTCTTGGAGATGTGAGAATAACCATTAGGTACAAGGTACCTGTACGTATACGGGTGCAAGATGTACGACCATGAGGAGGACAGAGGCGTGATCCTGACATATGTATCGTACAAATAGTGGTGGTACAGATTTGTACAAAGAGTGGAGGCACTACCTATATACCTATGTACCAGGCCGACACCACCACCTTCTGCTCCACTATGACCTGTGCCACAACCTTGACAATGTACCTATGTACAATCTTGTCCCCTGTATGAGGGGCCATCAGAGCCCCAATATAAATAGACCTTCACCCCTCCAGCAAGGGGGTTGGAAAATTCATTGTATACTCAGGCTACTAAGTAATATACGAGTATTGACTCCATTGTTGATCTGTGTTTATTTTTCCTTGAATCTATTCTAAGTTCATATCCAGTTATCTCCATATTTACCTTTGAGTTTTCCGACCTAACATCGTTGAAAAGTTTTCACCGTCAACAGTTTGGCGCTGTCTGTGGGAAGGACAAGCATCAAGCCAACATTCTTTCATCACTTCCAACAAGGAAAGATGCTAAGGCATTCAAAATGCTTACGACAACTACAAGATGATAAGGTTCACCTGGACGGAGAACAACTTAGGGCTTCCAGGAAAGACCCTCCTCCGCCTAAGCATGGAGATATGCTGAAGGAACCTCTTCCCCCAAGGGAGGAGAAAGAAGCATCGTCCCCGGCTGTCCGGCCCGACGGAGGTCATTAAGAGCCGCCAGTGCACCCACATCCTCGGCGCCCAGTGGCACCACGCACAGGCCAGGCAAGAGTCCCTGAGCACACTCGGTGATTTCTAGCTGAAGGACCTGCTTCTAAAAGGACGAGATTCGCGAGTTACACAAAAAGAATCGAAGGTTGGAAACCACGCTAAAAAACATGTAGGAGGTTTTAAACGACCTTCTGCAGGGAAAGTCGAGCACACGCCTTCCTAAGCGTAAAGAGAAAGAGCGTGAAAGAAAGAAAACCACTGTCCCCCTAGATGATGGGAGAACCCGACTTTCCACCATCAACACTCCCCAAACAAAGTACCATGAGGGACCTAGGCCGACAAAGTTCCCCCAGGAGAAAAGGTGGAGGGGCGACGATAGCCGTAAGAATGAAGCCAAAGTCACCTCAAAAGAGGTGTCCCCTAGCCTAAGAGAAAGCCCAATGGGAAGAGGTCAGAAGTAAAAATCACACCCCTCGCAACTCCCCCAAGAGACACAACCAAACAAGGGTTCAGTCTGAGGACCCGCAAGACTCCTCAAGCAAAAAGAGGAAGAAACTAGACATCAAAATGCAAAGCCCTCGAGGCAAGATTATCACTACACTTGGGGGGCACATAAATGACAAAGAATTTGACCATGATTCGCCCTTCACAAGGGAGATCCAGGCTGAACAAATGCCCACCGGCTTCAGAGAACCTCGTATGACTCCGTACGAGAGTACTACGGACCCAAAGTATCACTTAGATTCCTTCAATAACTTGATGAGGTTAAGAGGGATCAACAACAGAGCAAAGTGCCATTGCTTTGTCGTTACACTTAAATGAGTTGCATACAAGTGGTTCAAGAGGTTAAGGCCAGGAATAATCAAGTCATGGCAGCAATTCTCTGATGAATTTCTTCAGCAACACCATGCAGTCTGTGATTACGTTATGCCAATTACCAGCCTCGCTAACTTAAAACAAGGCGAGAATGAAAGTTTGAAGAGCTATATCCATAGGTTCAATATGGAAGCAACAAAGATGGGAATTTCAACTAAAGCGGAGCTCAAGATGGCTATTATAGCCGGAGTTCATCCGGGAAGCAAGTTATGGGGGAGCATGCTCAAGAGAGAGGTTACAAACTTAGATGACTTCTTCAAAAGAGCACAGAAGTACATACGTGTGGAAGAGGGCCATAAGAACTTATATGTTGAGGGAAGCGAACCTTCCTCCAGTTACCCTTCTACCAATACATCTGAAGATTCCGTGTAGAGGAAAATGTTGTGACGGAAGAGTCGCTGACCAAGTTGAAAATTGGGAGAGGACTACAAAAAGGCTTCACAGAAGAAGCTAGTAGGATTCATCAAATCATCGCAATCGACCCCCGTAAAGGTCTAAAGAATTCGCCTAGTTGATTCCAAAAATCTGGAATTGTTGAAGTATGTGGGAGAGAATGAAAAACAAAGTGCTTGACAAGAAATATCCTACAAACAATTTATGAGGTATTGTACCCGACCTCAGCAGGCACCCAACCAGGAGCAAAATAGGTGCCTAGGCTCGCAAGCCTCAATAGGTTCCTGGCAAGGTTCGAAACGGGTGTCTGACCTTGTGAAATATATATATATATGAATACTCATAATACCCGTAGGCATGAGTGATGAACCTTGTAAGGCAACATTTGAGTCTATAAGGACTAGCTATCCTTATAGAATCTAAGAAAGTCAGAAGGCCCCTCAAAAGTACCTCTCCACGGACACACGCACCCTATAAGGGGACCACGTCGCAGAAGACCAAATGGGAGCCCAAAGAGATCCCTAGGTCTAGATCGACTGAGTCGCCTAACCAAGAGAAAAAGGGCCTTGAAAATAGGCGCTTGGGAGGTTTGACAAATACCATCTCCCTATAAAGGGTCCCAACCCAAGGGAAGATCACGTCAAAGAACAAAAAAGGTCCTCATAACAATCCTAAGACGGCCAAGGTCACCTAGCCCAAAAAGGGTCTCGAAAAAGACGCTTGCAAAAATAGTGATATGCATAATGATGGGAATGATGCTTCTCGCACAAAACAAAACACGTGCGCAAAAATAAATTAAAGGATAGCGAGAACCCAAAGGGTCGACATATCCTTACAAGTAAACAAGGTGCAACAACAAACATGAATCACACACAGTAGAGGGGTCCCAAAGGGAACCCTTTCAAAATGAAGCTATTGATCACGAGGACTTGCGAAAATCCCTCATTAAAAAAAACAAAAAAGAAAGAAAAATAGAAAGGGGGGATGGCTTGTCAAAGTCCTAAACTAAGGCGGCGAGACACCTCACACCTAGCAAGAGGATCCCGCGGAGTAAGGGCACCCTCACTTGGAAAGACTACCCTCGACTTTACAACTCAAGCGAGCTCCATTCCTTCAATGGACATTTGTATAAATGCCACCTTCAGACATAAATGAAGAATGAAGTCACAAAAACACAAAATAAGATTAAGAGGCCTCGCACAGCGAGAGAGCCCTCGCATAGCGAGACTAGTCATAGCCGAGTGCTTCCAAGCACTCTTGTCTAAATGTTTAGCATGCTCCTAAGCCTCGTATAAGCCATATCCTTGGAAGGAAGGCCGATGAAGGCCCCGGGATGTCAACGGATGAAGTACAAAGAAAAGGAAGCAAGCCTCAACATGTGAGAGGGTCTCGCTGTGCGAGACCATCTCGCATAGCAAGGTCTTCATCGCCCAATAACGCTGAATGACATCCTTCGCTGCTTTGTAGGCCTCCAAGAATAATGCAAGTATCGCACTCATGAAGAATAATTATAAACATCATAATAAGTCTACAAGGGCGTCTAAAGACCTCCTCATAGACTAGGGGACAAGTGTGGATGCCAAAAATCCACCAAGGAAAAAATCTCTGGTCCCTAGTTAGACTACATGGCTAAAGGTCAAGTATTCATGCTATCGGGCTCGGACCTATAGGTCTTGTAAATATGGAATAATTTTCCTTAAAGCTTCCCTCGGTGAAGGTATGAAAACCCTAGGCGCACATTTCCTTCGGCCAATGACCTCGCATAGCGTGGCCCAATCCCCGTGTGCAGACCTTCGGGCTTCTCGTGTGATGGCGCTAGGCGCCTGAGAATACAGGAAGTTGTCCTAAGGGAAACATCTCATTATAAGCCATGAAGTTTGGCCTTGCTAAGTTAAAGGGTCAAACTAAGCGTCGCAGGAGGACAAGTGCACAAGGCCCTTGCATAGCGAGGTCCGATGTGCCTACGCGAGGTTGATATGCTCAAGAATCGAGATGCACGCACATGCATAAGGGCTGTCAACTGCACCTGAGACGTACACCTACATCCATGCAAAGGGAACCTCGCATAGCGAGGCTCTACCTGCCTTGACGCTGAGATATGTCGTGGGCACTCGAGCAGTATGCATTGACTACACCCACGTCCCGCGACCTTGCTTCGCGCCAAAGGCCTCACACCACCGGGGTGTTTCGCGCCTCGGATGGGCCTCGCACCTAGAAGGATGTCGCGCATCTTGGAAGGGCCTCGCGCATGGTTAGATCAAGACTCACGTCAAAGGCCTCACACCATCAAGGTGCCTCGCGCCTCAGACCACCAGCTCCCCCCAATGGCGCCTCACGCCTCGCACCACCAGGGTGTCTCGCGCCTCATACCACTAGGGTGTCTCGCGCCTCGCACCACCAGGGTGTCTCGCACCTCGCACCACCAGGGTGTCTCACACCTTGTGCCTGCCTCACACCACCAGGGTATCTCGTACCTCACGCCTCACACCACCAGGGTGTCCCGCGCCTCACGCCTTACACCACCAGGGTGTCTTGCGCTTGCCTTGCACCATACCTCGCCCAGCCGTGCCGAGGTATCGTGTACCCGTGCCGCACGCCAGAACTTTGTCTCGCCTAGAAGCCTCCATGCCGTGATGCCAGCGCCTCGCGTACCCGTATGGAGTCTAAGACCTCTTGAAGGGGCGTGTAAGGAGCAATAAATGAGACCCAAAAAATATTTGGTGTCAAGCCAATAGTGATGTAGAGACCTGAGTATATCATTCATGTTAACTTACAAGCTTTCCTACACTTAGTGGAATATGGAATAGCTTTGAGCAAATGCATGTCTTGGAGATGTGAGAATAACCATTAGGTACAAGGTACCTGTACGTATACGAGTGTAGGATGTACGACCATGAGGAGGACAGAGGCGTGATCCTGACATCTGTATCGTACAAATAATGGTGGTACGAATTTGTACAAAGAGTGGAGGCACTACCTGTATACCTCTGACTATGTACCAGGTTGACACCACCACCTTCTACTCCACTATGACCTGCACCACAACCCTGACAATGTACCTATGTACAATCTTATCCCCTAGGACCACGATATATGAGGGGCCATCAGAGCCCCAATATTAATAGACCTTCACCCCTCCAGCAAGGGGGTTGGAAAATTCATTGTATACTCAAGCTATTAAGTAATATACGAATATTGACTCCATTGTTGATCTGTGTTTATTTTTCCTTGAATCTATTCTTAGTTCATATCCAGTTATCTCCAAATTTACCTTTGATTTTTCCGACCTAACATCGTTGACGAGTTTTCACTGTCAACACAAATCCTAAGGGATAGGAAGAACAAGCTCTTGGCACTTTCTCAAGCTAATTATATATAAGGTGCTAGAAAGGTTCTCAATCGAGAATTCTAAGAAATGTCAGTTACCGACCAAACATGGAATTACTCTTTCCAAAGAGAAATGTCCAAAGACACCTCACGAAGAAGAAGACATAAGAAAGTATCCCTATGGTTCAATAGTTGGGAGTCTTATGTATGCTATATTGTGTACTAGGCCCGACATATGCTATGTAGTGGGAATTGTGAGTCGTTATCAATCAAATCCTAGTTTGGAATACTAGATTACAGTAAAGAACATTCTCAAGTATCTTAGGAGAACGAGAGATTATATTCTTGTATATTCAGGGGGTGACTTAAACCCTACTGTATACACTGATTCTGATTTCCAATCAGACAAATAAAGGCGTAGGCTGTCGTCTGGGTCAGTGTTTCCTCTTTGTGGAGGAGCTGTAGTTTGGAGAAGTATTAAACAATTTAGCATTGCATATTCAACCATGGAAGTTGAGTATATTGTGGCTTGAGAAACAGCTAAGGAAGCAGTTTGGCTTAGGAAGTTCTACACTGATCTAGAAGTAATTCCATATATGGAGAAGCCACTAATCCTATATTGTGACAACAGTGGAGCAGTAGTGTAACACCCTGGATAGCCAAGACCGTTACACTGCGTGTTTAAAATAGTGTTAGACTCTCTTGGCCATAAATATGTAACCAAACGTGATTAACAGTTTAGGGTTAAAAAAATTTGGTCAAAAGGAATAACCATTTCATTAAAATATTTATGTTCGTACATAAGATCCCAAAATAAACATTTAAAAAGGTTAATTATAACTCAAAAAGTTACAACAAGCCGACGTAAGTGGTAAAATAGGGTTTGCCTCTAGTTCCTCTGAGAAACCCCGGTCGTGGTGGTCGAGCAACCACATATGTACACGTCGCCACCAAAGCTCTCCAACTCATGGCTGGTCCAACTTCCCTTTGCCCTTACCTACACCACAAAGCACCCATGAGCTGAGGCTCAGCAAGAATACTTAACATGCTCATAAGCAGTTAATAACATATTACAGAATCATAATAAGCATGCCTAGCAGTAATAACCCTACTCATGCATGCATTATATTCAGATAAGTGACTATAGTGTCACACCGGGGCCCGTTGCCCTAGCTATGTGACCATAGAGTCACACTGGGGCCGCTGCCCTAAATAAATGACTAATAAGTCATATTGAGGCCCATTGCCCTAGGATTTGGGACTATAGAGCCACCCCGGGGCCCATTGCCTTATCCTCTGTATAACCAGCCTTAGAGTTGGCCCAGCATACCTGGCGCTTTATTTTAAAAACGACCATAGGGCCGGTCAAGTGTATATCACGCTCTTGATTAGGCCAAACCATATCGACCAGTGCTCAGGGCGCTATTGTCACCCTTGACTTATAAGTCAATGTTTGCGACCAGCGCTCAGCGTGCTATTGTCGTTCTTGACTTATAAGTTAAGCCTATTAAATCAGATAATGCAAACAAGCATACATCATTTAACAATTATCCTGATACAGAGCATTAAGTAATGCTTAATCAAACAATCACAGGCATAATCATAATGATACTCATTCACAGGGACCCGAGCCCTAATCATATCAATATTTAACAACCGGGCCAAGACCTAATCACATATATCATGGATTGGGTGCAGTTTTCTACCTGTGGTCCAAGCATAAGTTAATTAACAACGACCCCCGAGCACGATCCCATCTTGAACCCTAGCGGTACCTTAGTCACAACCATAATAAACTATATCCATCAATATTGAGTAAATAAAGACTTCTAGACCGAGCCCTAGTCTCTAGGACCTCGAATTCTACTAAACCGAGTAGTAGAATCCTTCCTGAGCCCTTAGGTTTGAGTCTCCCCACTCACAAACCTATATAGCTCTCCCAACTAGCGCCTCGGCTCACCCCTGAAGGGCCGCAACGCGCCTTAAGTCAGAGAGCCCCTAGCTTCAAATCCCAGGGGCACATGCCGCAATGTAGCCCACTAGGCGTTGCGGTGCCAAGAAGATTCAGGGAACAACCCTTGGCATCTGGGTTCATGAGGGCCGCGACGCTCCAAGAACAGAGCGACCCAGCGAACCTAGTTTTTCAAACACTTTCTCTGAGCCAATTCCCTGAAAATTCATCATAACTCCAAACCAAAACGAAAACTATAGCCCACAAGCATTTCCAAACATAGTAAACAACTTATAACCCCAAAAACCTAGCCAAAATATCGCTATGGCTAAAAATTCAATTTTTTTGTTCAAAACTCAAAGCACTCAAAATAACTAAACCAGAATTCAGCAACAACAGTGTTTAGAGCTTACATCAATTGAGAATTATGACCCCTGAGCTATTTCTAACTCAATCCAAGCCTCAAATCAGCAAGCCACTCCAAATCTTCACTTGGAGCCAAAGCATAAGAACAAGAAAGAGAGAGTAACGAGGCAGAGGAAAAGAGAGTTGAGTGTATATGTGTTTTTTGGTTACATCTGAGGTTTCTGATAGACTAAGTCTATCCAAGGGCATGAAAAGACCAAAATACCCCTAGGTCTAAACTTTCCTCTCAAAGCCCACTAAGGGTAAACTCGTCTTTAGCCACACTTCTCGCTACTCACTAATAAACGCCTCATAATTTCCCGCTACTTCCAATATCCTCAAATAATCACCAAATAGTTTACCATTCCCCGATAAGTCTCGGTAATGTTCTAAATTACCAAAATACCCCTAGGCTCACCACAAGTCGGGTATTTGACCTCGTTATGACTAAACCGCTAATTTGCTCCCTCGGATCGCCTCGTGCTAAATAACTCAAATATATCCACATAATAATGTGGTCTCAATCATAAAACATACATATATATATATATATTCAAATATGTCCTCAATGAGCCAAAATTATGAAAATGCCCTTCCAATAAGAAACGACCCCACATGCATGCATAATACACCTAAACATGAAAATACAATCATATTCTAATGGAACTCACATAATTCAGATAATCATGCATATAATCACATTATAATTCAATTATTACCCTCTTGGCCACCTAATCAAGGCACTAAGCCTTATTAGGGAAATTGAGAGGTTATAATTATCCTCTCCTCATAGAAATTCTGTCCTCGAAATTTTACCTGCACAGCTCAGGATACTGATCCCGCATGTTAGACTCTAATTCCCAGGTCGCCTCCTCGACCTTGTTGTTCCTCCATAATACCTTAACCAAAGGTATAGCTTTATTTCTCAAGATCTTGTCCTTCCTCTCTAATATCTGAACTGGTTGTTCTTCATAGGAAAGATCTTCATGTAGCTCCAGATCTTCGTAACTTAATACATGAGTCACATCTGATACACACTTTCGAAGCGTCGAAATATGAATCACATTGTGTAAATCCAAAAATGCCAGAGGTAAGGCCAATCTATAGGCCACCTGACCAATCCTCTTTAGGATCTCGAAAGGTCCTACAAACCTAGGGCTCAACTTGCCCTTCTTTCCAAATCTCTTCACCACTTTCCATGGTGAAACTCAAAGGAAGACATAGTCTCCCACTTGGAACTCCACGTTCCTGCACTTCAGATCTAAATAACTTTTCTGTCTACTCTAAGACGCGAGCATCCGAGCTCTGATCTTCTCAATAGCCGCATTGGTCCTCTAAACTGCCTTAGGACCCAAGTATTTCTTTTCCCCAATCTCATCCCAGTGAATGGGAAATCTACATTTCCTACCATACAACATTTCATAAGGAGTCACTCCAATGGTCGACTGATAGTTGTTATTGTAGGAAAACTCTATCAAAGGAAAATACTTACTCCAGGACCCTTCAAAGTCCAACACACATGCTCGCAGCATGCCCTCTAATATTTGTATCGTCCTCTCAGATTGTCCATCTATCTGAGGATGATAAGCGATGCTAAACTTCAGCTATGTACCCATAGCCTTCTGCACACTTCCCCAAAACTTGGAAGTAAATGTGGGGTGTCGATCTGATACAATTGACTTTGGAGCCCCATGAAGGCACGCTATCTCTCTCACATAAAGATCTACATACTGGTCAACTGTATAAGTCGTCCTCACTAGTAAGAAGTGAGCTGATTTGGTGTATCGATCCATGATAACCCACACTGAATCATGCTGACCTGCTATCCTGGGTAACCCAACCACAAAATCCATTGTGATATCCTCCCATTTCCACTCTGGGATATCCAGAGGCTGTAATTGCCATGCTGATCTTTGATGCTCAACCTTGACCTGCTGAGATTTCAAACACTTAGCCACATGCTCAATCACATCCATCTTCATCCCAGGCCACCAATATAGCGATCATAGATCCTGATACATCTTCGTGGTGCCTGGATGCAAAGGGTAAGGGGTGGTATGAGATTCATCCAAAATCTCCCTTTTGATAACAGCATCCATCGGAATAAAAATCCAACCTTTAAACCTCAGTTAGCCCATATCAGATACTAAATAGTCTCTAGCCACTCCAGGTAGGACGTCTCATTTAATCCTCATCAGTTGTGGATCACTCAACAAACTTTCCTTTATCCTCTCTAAAAGAGTAGACTGAAGTGTGATGTTGGCTAACTGGCCCACCACTAACTGTATTCCTACTCTGGTCATATCCTCTGCCAATTCCTTGGATACCTGCCTCAAACTATATAATTGTCCCGGACATTTCTGGCTTAAGGCATCTGCCAGCACGTTGGCTTTCCAAGGATGATACATGATTTCATAGTCATAATCCTTCACCAACTCAAGCCAACGTCTTTGCCTCATGTTTAAATCCTTCTGTGTGAATAGATACTTCAGACTCTTGTGGTCAATGTATATCTCACACTTCTCCCCATAAAGGTAATACCTTCATACCTTTAATGCAAAGGCCACTACTGTTAACTCTAGATCATGAGTAGGATATCTCTGTTCGTAATCCTTTAACTGACATGATGCATAAGCAATCACCTTCCCTGTCTGCATAAGAACATAACCCGAATCCTATCTTGAGGTACACAAAACACTACAAACTTCTCCTGATCTGTTGGAAGACTCAATATTGGAATTGTAATCAATTGGCGCTTCAACTCCTGGAAGTTGTTCTCACACCTATCTGACCACACAAACTTCAAATTCTTGTGTGTCAGGTCCATCAATGAGGTAGCCATCCTTGAGAACCCTTCCACAAAACTCTTGTAATAACCTGCCAATCCAAGGAAACTTGTAATCTCTGAAGCATTCCTTGGCCTTGGCCAATCTCTGACCACCTCAATCTTAGTTGGGTCCACCTTGATCCCTTCTCTACTGACAATGTGACCAAGGAAAGTCACTTTTGGTAACTAGAACTCACACTTTTTAAACTTCGC
This sequence comes from Humulus lupulus, assembly GCF_963169125.1. Lineage (NCBI taxonomy): Eukaryota > Viridiplantae > Streptophyta > Magnoliopsida > Rosales > Cannabaceae > Humulus > Humulus lupulus. The sequence continues at coordinate 34,155,592 of NC_084799.1, forward strand.
ATACAGACTGTGCTCACTCAGTCTCTATAACACCAGCCTAAGGTGTTTCTCATGCTCCTCCTCTGACTAAGAATAAACAAGAATTTTGTCGATGAAGACAACCACAAACAGAACCAGATAATCTTTGAACACCCTGTTCATCAGATCCATAAAAGTTGTTGGGGCATTAGTCATCCCAAATGACATAACTAAAAACTCATAATGCCCATATCTAGTGCGAAAAGCAGTCTTCGGTATATCCTCCTCCTTGATCCTTAACTGGTGATAACCATATCAAAAATCTATCTTTGAGAATACCATCTTACCTTGCACCTGATCAAACAGGTCATCTATCCTTGGCAGAGGATACTTATTCTTAATGGTTAACTTATTCAGATCTCTGTAATCGATATACATCCTCAGAGAACCGTCTTTCTCTGGTGCACCCCATGCAGAGAAACTAGGTCTAATAAAACCCAAGTCTAACAACTCTTATAATTGTACCTTCAATTCTTTCAACTTTGATGGGGCCATTCTATATGGTGCCCAAGACACTAGCTCTGTAATGCCCTACTACCCAAGGACCGTTACGCTATGTATTTCAAAAAGTGCAAAACTCGCTAAACGAGTCATTTGGACATAATCATGTAACTAAGTGTGATTAACGGTTTAGGGTTAAAAATTTTGGTCAAAGATACAACGTTTCACTAAAACATTTACTGTATACATTTGGATCCCAAAATATATTTTAAAGCTTAATTACAATAAAATATTTACAACCAGCCGACCTAAGCGGCAAAATAAGGTTTAACCCTAATTCCTCTTTAAACCCTCGGCCGTGGTGGTCGAGCAGCCGCATATGTACACATCGTCACCTAAGCTCTCCAACTCAAGGATGGTCCAGATTTCTTTTACCTTTACCTACACCACATAGCACCCGTGAGTCGAGGCTCAGCAAGAAAACTCGACATGCTCATAAACAGATAATAACATGTCACTAAATCATAATAAGCATGCCTAGCAGTAATAGCCCTGTTCATGCATGCATTCAAGTCCAAATAAATGATTATGGGGTCATGTGCCCTCAATAGATGACTAATGAGTCACTCTCTGGGGCTCTACGCCCTAAGCCATGTGATATTTTAGTCACCTGAGCCTTTTGGCCCTAGCTCTAGTAACTAGCCTTTAGACTAGACAAGCGCTTTAGTTTTCTTTGACCTTAGGGTCGGTCAAGCATTCAATGCTCATGTTGATTAGATCTAATAATTTCGGCCTGCGTTAAACACGCTAATGCCGCTCTTGACTTATGGCCCAATACCATACAACCAGTGCTTAGTACTACTGTCGATCATGACTGATAAGTCAAGACTTCACGACCAGTACTAACACCATTGTCGTTTCTGACTAATGAGTCAGTGCCACTCACAAGTAAGCAATGCATCCAAGCATATATCATATGTCAAATATCCAAATATAAGGCATTCAACATGCTTTGAGCCGCGACCTGCCTCCAAATAGAGGCTGAGCCCCTTCTCTGCCTGTGCCTAGTGTCGCGGCCCTAACTTCCCATCAGCCAACTTCACCATCTTCGTCAAGCCTGGGCTGCGGCGCCCAAGAACAGGGTCGTGGCCCGACCACGAACCCAGCCATAACCTACGTATTCTCCCATTTAAAATCCTCCAAAAACCTATCCAAACATATCCAAATTACAAAATCAAAGTCCACAAACATCTCAATGGCCCAAAACCATCAAAACCCAAATCTCAAACCAACCAAAAACTCATCAAAAATAAAATCCAACCAAAGCTTAAAAACTCAAAAACTTAAAACTCAGATTGAGTCGTTTCCCAACTAAATCCTCCGGCTAATAAGCTTCTAATCTTCCCTAGAATCACTATGCCTCGATCCTTGCCTGAATCTGAGTCCTAAAACTCAAGTTTCCTTCGAAAATGCGATCGGTGTCAAAAAGGGAACAGGAGAGAGAGAGAGAGAGAGAGAGAACGTTCTAAACATTTTTTTATTTCTGACATGTTACTTCAAGCTTAAGTAACCTCAAGAAAATCCTAATGATCGGGGTCCCAAATATGCCCCCCGAGGTAAAATAGTCGAAATTCTCATAATTCCCTCCTGATCTCCTAACTCCCAATTTATCCTCAAATATTTATTCACATTACCCTATATCTCGGTAATGTGCTAAATACCCAAAATACCCCTTGAATCACTCTGAGTCAAGTATGAATCCCATAGTGACTTTCCCACTAGCTTGCTCCCTAGGATCGTCTCGTGCCGAGTAACCCAAACATACTCACATAATAATGTGGTCCCACACATATATCACATATATTCCAAATATACCCAAAATAGACCAAAATATGAAAATTTCCCAATTAAACAGAAATGGGCCCACATGCATATTTAATACACCTAAACATGCATATCAAGTCATATTATAATATAACTCACATAATCACATAATGATACACATAAATATCATATAATCACATAATTCCATAATTCCATAATTTTCCATCCTCTAATCAAGGCCTTAAGCCTTATTAGGAAATTTGGGACGTTACAGGCTCCGTTCATGGTTCCAATTCAATAACAAACTCTATCTCTCTGTGTGGCAACAACCCTAGTAGATCCGTTAGAAACACATCCAGGAACTCACAAACTAATTTATCCCATTGCCACGTCCTGAGTGGTATCCACCACACTGGCTAGGAATCCTATGGAACCATCTCGCAATAGGTCTCTAGCCCTCAATGTTTATATCATGGGTACACGAGGTCCATGTACAGTGCCAACAAATACAAATGGATCCTCACCCTCGGGCTCAAAGGTTACCATCTTCTTCTTTAAGTCTATGGTTGCCCCATATTTAACTAGCTCGTCCATACCTAGAATCATGTCGAAGTCATTCATAACTAACTCTATCAAGTCCACTGAAAACTCTCTATCATCCACTGTCACTGGCAGTGATCTGACCCATCTCCAGGAAACTACTAACTCCCCAGTGGGTAGTAATGTTCCGAACCCCACAATATAATAATTACATGGTCTAAACATTCTATCAATTATCCTACTAGAAATAAAGGAATGTGTAGCACTATAGTCAATCAAAATAGTATAAAAGGTTCCATTACTAGAAATTGTACCTGTCACTATTGAGGCAATAGCCTCAGCCTCTGCTTGTGTCAATGCAAACACTCGAGCTGGAGTCGAGCTGTCCGCCTTCCTTGGTTCTTCCTATCTTTCTTTCGGGTAATCTTTCTTCAAATGCCCCAATATTCCACACAAAAAGCATGCATTTTCCCAACACTCTCCCACATGGTGCCTCTTGCATCTAGCGCACTCTGGGTAGGTCCTCCAGACCTCATTTTTGCCCTGGTGGCCTATCTGAATACCACATGGCCGCCTGTCGATGCCTGAAGCTGAAAGGGTATCTAGAGCCTTTATTCTCTAGTCATTAGGGCCTCCGCCCCTACTACACTACACCAAATACCCATTTTCATAACACATTAATATAAGACTTCTGAAAAAGTATTATGGTAGGTGGAAAAGTAAAAAAGAAAAAAGCGGTAAAACTTTTGGGAGCCCGCTAAATTATAAGGCGGTATTTTTTTTTCTTCCTTTTTTTAATTACAGTAAAATAATTTTCTGGGAAGAATGATCCTGTGCTCATCTCTCTCAAAATGCGATCTCCCTTATCCGACCCCTAATTACCAGCAGCGATTCACAAACACCAATCTCGTCGATAACTGGAACCCTAAGGTCTGGGACTGGGACACGGTTAGATTCCTTGACAAGCCCCTGACTCTGCAGCCTCTCCGCCGTCAACGCTGCGGACTACGCCAAGACGGAAGAACTCCCTGCAACTCCTTTTAACTTGAAGAAGAAAACCCCCGAGATAACCGATGCCACTCTCCGCCTTAATCTGGGGGGCGGCTTCACTTGTGGGGATGACCTCGGATCCAGGCCCAATAAGAGGGTTCGCTCTGGCTCTCTCGATAGCACCACCACATATCCCATGTTGCCAACCAGATGCAGAGATTTTACCAGCAGTGTAGCAGGTTTATGTAAATTTCAAATCTCAATTTTTTTTCTTTTAATTTGTGCTGTAGATTTCTGTTGTTTAGAATGGCGAGGTTCATCATCTTCTTGCTTGCTCTTTGCAGGTTTCATCCCCTTTCCGAGTTTGACGAGGGCAAGCAGAGTTGTAGAAGGAGGCTTGCTGGGCATAATTGGCGTAGGAGGAAAACTCAACCAAACGATGTCAGCTCGAGACTTGTGCTCCCTGGAGATCGAGACAATAAAATTAATGGACACTTGGATATCTTCAACTTGTTGGCTGCTGTGGCTCGCACACAAGGTAAACGATCATGCTCTAAGGGGTTTCCGTGTTTTGTGTTCTAAATTCTCATTGATATTGTGCTGAATTCGTATGCTGTGTTTTTTACATAGAGAAAAGCGGTGGCAAAACTATGAGTTGCTCTCTTTTACTGAACAAAGAACAGCTCCTTCAGATTCTTAGCAAGATAAATTCACTGCCTTTGGGAAGAATTCAGCTACCAAGGAATATTCAGTCATTCGCACGGTCCTATGGTCATTTGTCTAAACCCCGACAACCATTTTTCTGCCTTGGAATTCTTTCACTTTTGGGTAAGCAATCTCATTTGCTTTGGAGTCCATTACTGGTTTGTAATTGCCTGTTAAATTTTTCCAAATTAATGCTCTCTTGGTTTTGGTTTAGTTTTTGTAACCTGTTTCCGATTTTCTTTCTTGCTAGGTACTTGGGGCATTGTATTAGCTGCGCAGTTGTAGCTTCTGTACTATTGGGGGCTATTGTTTCTCATCATTTTTCAGTTTCAAACCCATTAGCTGCAAAAAGAGATGCCTTACAGAGCACTGCTATTTTGGGCTTTGGATGTATGTTATATATACATATCAACATATTGATAGATATAACAATAAAAATAAGCTACTAATATTACCAACTATTCTTGATGGTGATACTCTGAGCATTTCAGATGAAACCAATAGAAATTCTCTTGAAGCCATGGTGAGTCCTTTGTATATTTATACTCATAAATATTCCATTAATCTTCTTATTAATATAAACTAATATGTGTTAATAATTCTGCACTTTTCCAGGTGAAGAGCACAGGAAAAGAATCATTACAATGGGGTGAATGTGAGAGCAGCTTCATTAGCTCAATGTTCTTAATTACTTGAAAACCATTTAAAACTCACTCTGTTTGTGTTCTTGCTTATACATATATATATATATATGTATATGGCAGGACTGGTTGGTGGAGTGTATTCAGGTCTCACCTATGGACTGGCCGAAGCTTGAGGAGCTCATGATTGGCTGGTGGAATGGAGAGTATGTCTAATACTCCTAAGTACCTTCCAGATGTAAGGTCAGACCATTTTGCTTCTGGAACTGGAAAATTTTGAAGCTTAATATTTAACTCTAGTCTAGTTACGAAATGGTTCAATGTGCTCAACTTGGTCATGTATGGCAATTAATTATTAACAACTCAAATGGACCGTACATGAGTCTTGGATCTATTGCAGCTTCACTTGATTGAAAAGTGTGTTTATATGGTATTAGTGGTTTTTGATTCAACAAGCAAGACTTGCTTTAATAAAAAAAATTATTGTACATTTATCTAAACCCTTTCATTTACCTTTATGACGAGATTTTTAAGTTTATTGTATGTGTTTGACAAACTCTTTTGTATCAATTTATTGCAAGAAAGTCTCCATAAACCAGTCTAACTTGCATTCTGTTTTTAGAAAAGGATCTTGATTAGGACATGAACAAATTATTGATGGCATGCTTAAAGATGGCCTGTGAGATGTCTATAATGATTTTGGAATGGGAGTTTGTGCAGAGATATGTGTTGAACGATATACTATCTCGAGAGAAGAGCAGGTATTGTTCTGCAAAGATCTGTTTGAATGTCAGGTCGAGAGTATAATGATCCCTAGTCTACTCAGTTCTAAAATCAAATGAACTCCTTCAAACTAATATGAATTCTCTTAACTGATTCATTTTTCTGCATGTGTTAGTTTAGTAACCATTCCCAAAATCCATGCATCTAAATAGCTGGAAGAGAGATGTAAATTGGAAAACAACAAGAAACTATGCATTTCCAATACTCAGTTTCATTCAATATGTTTCACCATAACACATTAGCTTATTTAATTATTTTCATGCTCACGGGACTTTTTAACTGCAGGATGGCTATGTTATACAAAGCTTTAAGCGAGGAATGGCTGCACAAAAGAGTCAATTTTTTTTTCAACACATCAATTTTGCATTTGGTATAATTTCTCTCATTAAAATGTTTTTGTTCTTTTCTACGAAGTGAGTATATTAGATAAACCTTTTTATTAGTTTGTTTATATTTGGGGTTTGCTTGATTTCCATATTTAATGTTTTCAACATTTATTTGTTTTGACTTTATAAGATCTTTTTATCTCACACACATATACACTCATACATATAAATATATATTGTTAATATTTTCCTTCTATTTTTCAGACATCGTGCATTAGTTTCAATCGCAGCCCAAACTCTGCAAGATTTCAGTCAAGTGTATTTGGCTCTGTTGTTCCAAGTAGATCATCTGTTTTATAGTTGAGTAACGTAGTATATAAATTTTTATGGGTTTAAGCATATTTTCTGTTCTTATAATTGACCCAAGAAGATGACACATTGTTCACGTTCTGAAAATCTTGCAAGAGTTGATGTGTGTTTTCATACTGGAAAATTATTTACTTTTATTCAACTTAGTTTCTATGTTACATTTATATATTTATGTTTATTTGTTGCTTTCGAAATAGAAGTAGTCTATAGTTTGGATTCTGTTTCCTTTATGTCACTTTTTTAATCCCTTTTAGTTTGGGCGAGTTTAATATTCTGACATGTAAAAGAGTATAGCTTCATGTATCAATATTGTTCTTGGATGCTAGATATATATATATATATATTTATATTTAATATGTGTTTTATTAAATGAAGGACCTCAGGGTTTAAAGAACTTTGTGAGCCAAGTGATTCTCTTTGAAAGAAGAATGGTAAAGTTGATTAATTCCTTACTTTTTCAATGCTTGGCTCATATAGGTTTTGGTCGGATTGGAAGATTGGTTTTACGAGTAGCAATATTCAGGGATGATATTGACGTGGTGGCAGTGAATGATCCTTTTATTGATGCTAAATACATGGTAAGGATGTCAAGCTAGCTGCAACTTGATGGATTTCAGCTGCCAATGTTGTTGCTATGCTCATGAATAGTCATTATAATTTATAAATTAAAATGGCACTACTCAGATGATGCAAAAAAGTGTTCTTATGTTTGTAAGACTGCATTGAGCATAATATTTGGTTGACATGTCTTTGCTTACAACCTGGTTAGATGTTTGCTTCATAATGTATAATGATATGACTTAAGTCAAGTTTTTGTGCCATGCTTGCTTGATTTCTTGTTGTGTTAATAGTATGTTGTTGAATGTGGTGATTTTTTTTGTCTAAAGTGGCTAAAATGATTCTTCTCTACTTCAATATGGTCAAGGCAAACAATGTTATAAAGTATGTGGAAGAACGTTTAAATTGCATTTTATTAATAAAGTAAAATGACATTTATTAATTTAGTCTTAAGTAATTGAAATGGTGTGGCTGCAGGACTCTTGCTGCAAACAATTTTACTGGAGAGTTCCCTGATCTCACTAGTCTCACCAAGTTAAAAGAACTGTAAGTGTCAATCTGTAATGTAACTCCATGACCAAAATGAACCAAGTTTTATGTCACTTGAATCTTGACTCATGTTCTCTCATTGCAGAAGGATCAGTAGTAACTACTTCACAGGAAGGATGCCTGAGTTTGGCAATTTGAAACAGCTTCAGAAGTTGTAAGAGCTGTTGACCACACTCCTTTTGTCTTTTCTTCTTTACACCACACTCCTTTTGCTTATTTTGTGAATTTTCTTTCACTCTACAGGATGATTCTGAGGTTTGCTATCAGTTTTCCTCTGGAATAAAGGTACAATTTTTTTCTTTTTGAGTACTTTAATTGAGATTAGTATGGTAGAAACTTGTGTTATAAATTTTATGGTTTCTTCTCATATCAACTGAAAGAAGATTAAGAAAAAGTAGTTTGAAAGAGAAAAACAAAAAGGATTGGTCTACATAAAATTGCCATCTCTTACCTTCTTCAAGTGATGTTAGTAGGGCAGTTTCTGAATTCTCTTCGTATAAGTAAAGCTAGATGGTTTATGCATCAGGAAGCTCCCAATCCTTGGGTTGTCGCCACCAGTATGGATTAAAAAAAAACACCTATAATAAAATTGTCCACTTTTTTTTATTTATTTTCTTGAAAATCTTTAGCTCCTTCTGGAAAAAGCAGATCAGCCAATTGGGATGAGCTCAAAATCTTTTATGCAGAAGCCTTGAATCAGTAATAGCACAAACCAGCCATGGTAAACTTGAAACAACCTTGGGGCACTGCAGTGCATGCCAATAAGCTGATCTTCAGCAAATAAAAAAATTATAAACATGGACAAAGAGAGAGCCTTCATCACAGAGATCAGGTCAGCCTCTTATTACTTGCTTTTCACCAGTTTATCTTAAATCCCGGAGTTAAGAAGTCCACAACCACTTTTAAGTCTTTAACGGCTAATGGCCTCCATTGCAAGCCGTACCAACCGTAGTAATCCATCCACGTCTTGGAAATTAAAATCAAGAGCCCTCTCAATGGAAGAGATAGCCTCCCCAGATTTAGCCTCTGCCAAGCTTGCAGTGCTAGCAGCTGCAAAAGCTACCTGTAACTTTTTTGAGGCTTCCATAGCAAAAATTGTATCCTGTGCCTGCAAGACATCACATATTATTATGATATCCATAGATAAGAAGCTAATTTTAATACGTGGTAAATGAGTAAACTACAACCTAAACTGATAGTGAAGGCTTGGTGAAGATGTTTGTGTTAGCATAACTAACCCATAATATAAAAGACATTTTTGATTAATAATAAAATATTTCAAACATAGACCTTACAAAAAAAAAATGCTAAATTATAGGACAATCCTCTTCCCCATTTTGCACGAATGAGAAACAGTTGTTAAACTTATTCCCCATTTTCTTCTCAAAAGTCTCTGTAAGTTCAAAAAGATACAGAACAACATATTAAATAATTAGGAGTTATATTATTAATTTAATTGGATATGCCTAGAAGTTTGAGTGTGTTTTATATTCCTAAAGTTACTTTCTTAGAAAAATTACCAAAGCCTAATTCAACGAGGAAACTTTTCTCAATCTATTTTGAGAGAAGTTATTCTCATTATTTTATACATTATTTATGAAATTATAAAGGTTCTCTCTCTCTCTCTCTCTAATTCTTTAATTTTTTTTCCTACCTATTCTTCTATTTATATTATATGTACTCCCATATTTTCACACTCTCTTGAATTTTCACCCTTTGCCCTTAATCAGATATTATACATTAATAATTAAAGCTCTCAAACAAAGATTGTATACTCACAAAAGTAAGGACTTTATCAAAACTGGAACGATTTCGGGCAGCAATAACAACATGGTTAGCAGCAACAGAGTTGAACAAAGACCATTTCATAGTTGGTGAAATGGGTGAAGCTGAGAACATTTCAGTGCTTAGAAGAACACTCAAGAGTCTTTGTGTTAGTAATGGTTGGTCTTATGGCGTTTTCTGGTGTTTCGACCAAAGAAATCCCATGTAAGTTTTTTCTTTTTGTTCGTTTTGTCTTTTTTTCTTTACACCACACTCCTTTTGTTCTTTTCTTAATCAATTCTATAACTTTTTTTACACCACACTCCTTTTGTCTTTTCTTCTTTACACCACACTCCTTTTGCTTATTTTGTGAATTTTCTTTCACTCTACAGGATGATTCTGAGGTTTACTATCAGTTTTCCTCTGGAATAAAGGTACAATTTTTTTCTTTTTGAGTACTTTAATTGAGATTAGTATGGTTGAAACTTGTGTTATAAATTTTATGGTTTCTTCTCATATGTTGTCAAAGTTGTTCAATTCTAGCTCACAACTCAGAATTATTAACAATCAAACTCACTTTGCAGACCATTGTGGTAGTACCGGTTGAACCACGAGGACTAGTACAGTTTGGATCTACTGAGAAGGTTAGATCACTTCTATGAATATTTATGCTTAACCGTTCGATTAGTGTTCTGTGATTGAGCTGTTAATTGATTAATGCTCTGCCATTATTGTTACTGCTGCAAATATCTGAAAGATTGGACTTTGTGGATCAAACAATGAGGCTCTTTCATGAAAAAAACTTTCAGATACCGCTTAAAACCTTATAAATTAAGCTCATTTTAACAGGTTGGTAGGCTTTGATAATGATACCGCTTGTAATTATTTTTGTTTGGATTTTTTTAAATGCATGTAATGAAATATGAATATAATTTAGTAATGCATTTGAACTATCTAACATTTTCTTTGCTTGAATTTTTTTAGTGTAAAAGTTGAATTTGTCAGATTAGTCTTAGTGTCCAGTCTTTAAAGTTTAATTGGAGAGCTGATTATTGAAATATAAACTGAACTGCAATTTGTTGGATTCAAAACTTGGACAGTGTATTATACTAAACTATTCGGTTCTTATCATTACAAAATGATTTGCTGTTGTCTATCCTTGTGCAGATCTCTACAAATTTTTATTCTCCAAATATGAATGTTGTCAATGAGAACTTCCTCCCTCTGCTCAAACGCCTTGATGACTGCATAGCGTAAGGGGATGCTATTTACATCATATATATTTATGTATCTATTTTCGCTGCTTTAGTTGCATTCATTAAATATTACTTGTGTCGTACCATTAATTTATATGTTGATTTAGGGAATTACTAGCATATTTTGTTGAGACATTTATTTTCTCAATCAACTTGATGACCTTAAACATTATCTACTTTATATTAGGTATGTAGAAAACAATCCACAGTATGCTGAATTCGGCGTTTACTTACTCAAATTTCGACAACTGCAGGTAGAAACAAATTTATGCACATAGCTGATTAGATAACGTTACATTTTTGCACATTCTTCCACTAAAATTTGTTTCCATTTCCAATAATTGAGTAATTTTTTTGTTATGACAGTCTCGGGCATTGGGTATGATTTGCTCTCATGTACTTTCTGTACTCAAAAGTAAGTCTTCTCAGGTAAAATAATGTAGGGGTTGAATTAATGCGCTCCATTGTTTTGTGCTGTTTTGTTGGGTTGGTAGACCTCTATTTCTGTCTCCTTTTGGTCTTAAATCAAGTGCTCTGTTTGTTACCTAAAAAAGAAAACGTTATGGTTCTATATGGTTATTGTTTCTTCATCAGGTTCAGTCAGCAATCCAGAGCAATAGTAGCAGCAAGGCATCTCTTGCTGAGGGTGTATTCTTGGTTGGATGATGCTATTGAATAAGTTCTCAATTTGAGGTGGAGTAGACTTCTCAATTTGAGAGATTTTATGTGACCATATCTAATAATTGAAGTTTTGCAGCTTAAGCTAGTGCTGAAGGAAATTGAAAGTAGATCATCAAGAAAAGAGTATATTCAGCTACTTGCAGAATGCCACAAACTTTATTGTGAGCAGAGGCTTTCCTTGGTGAGGGCAACTTGTATTAACTTGATTTCTCTTTTTTGAAAGTGAAACAATGTAGGGGAGAAGATGTATTCAAGATGTTATCTTCTCTATTTTATTTTATTTTTCCTAAAGAATTTGTTAACTGTACTGGTTTGTGCACATGCTCCTTTTGATGGTTTATGTATTTGGCATAAGTAAAATAATAATAGTTAGTGGTAGTTATTTTTGGAAATTGGTGAGAAGATGTGTTTATTAAAAATCGATTAAGTCATGGAGCTTTATTGGGTCAAAACATGATAGGTCTGTTTCCTATTCTATTACTAAGAATGGTAAAGCTGAGATTGATTGATAAGAAGATTTTCTTCTATGCTTTTTTGTCTCATATGCATTCTGATTTGGTTGGTTAATTGGTTATGGTCATTCTTATTCACTTTCAGGGATCAAAGAATCATAAAGAAAAAAACATATAAAACTCTGCAGCAACAATCTACTGCAGTAATCTTGTTATTCACTTTAAAGTTAAGACTTCCGGCAACAACACCTCTGGCACTCTATAGATTCCCTAGGTATGGAGCTATGCCTTCTCTCATATTCATATCTCACACATAAGTTTATTAGCAGTGGCAATAGGAGTAACTAATTGTTTTGGAGTTGTATATGCATTAAAGGTTGTATGGCATGTGATGAAGTTCGTGATGGTGCTTTTGAACTTCTTAATTAACATTCATCAGAAGCTTATGGTTGCTTTGCTAATGAATATAATGTGACAGTAACAATAGAACTATTGACTTTTAGCTATGTTAATTAGAATTGTATAAATCTTTTGATCTTAGCTTTATTGGTAGATTTGACAATGGTGAAAAGAACTCAACTTTACCAAACTAGCAAATGCTAATCTATTTTGTGCGACTTCAATTAATTGTTTCTTTTGCTCACCTGTCATAACCTGATGAAACCAAAAAAGAAAAAACTGCTAGTATTTCCTTTATATCTTATGTGGAGACTTAGAAATTATGGTTTTTGACACTCTTAAGTAAAAGGCTCATTTCCGAGTAGTTTCGAAGTAGAATGGTTTTTGTTTGCTTTGGTGTAGTTGTGAATCCATTATTTTGTATGTGGTGTCCTTTCTTGGATATAATTTCCATATCATTTTTCTTGAAGTAATTTGTGATGCTAGATAATAACAATAAAATATTTCTTTGTTTATTTTGCAGATGTGACAAGCGAAGTATAAAAGGATACTTAAGACTCCTTGAAAGTAGTAACTTTGTTTATTTATTTGTGTTGAAAGTAGTAACTTTTAGACTCCTTGAATACTTAAAGAATATTTTGTTGTTGATGACAGTGTTGAATGTTTTAAACTAAATTGTGGATTGTTAATTCAATGTTGAATGTTCTTACTTTTTGTTATTTGAAAATCAAGTTCATTTGATGATGCTAGTATATATTAGAAAGCTAATTTTAATTATATAAAAAAATTAAAATATAATAGAATAAATTAGTGTTATATAAATAAAATATATAATGAGAATTTAAACATATCTAAATATAACAATAATACGAAAATTGAGTTATAATATCTATTACAATAACACTTTTTATGCAAAGAATTATGTTATGCAAACTTCATTATATAACACAAATAATGTGTTATACTAAAGTGTAATATAACACAAAAAATGTGTTATAGTAAAGTGTAGTATAACACAAAAAATGTTATACTAAAGTGTAGTATAACACAAAAAAAGTGTTATATAATCGATTATAAATAACATAATTAAACACTTATCTATATATATTAAAATAACACAGAAATTGTGTTATCGTTGACAGTACAATACCACATCTGTAAAACACTGATAAAGTGTTATATAAAGTACCCTGACCTACGACAACATAGTCGGTCTTAACACATCAGAAAGTGTTATCGTATGTTTTGATAACACATTTTCAGTGTTATTAAAAGCATTTTTTCTTGTAGTGCTAGGACCCATAAATGGAGGTTCCATCCTCCTAGTGTCTCTCTTGGCTGCGTTCTCGCGCCAGAGTTTGTTCTCTGCGCCCTCTGCAGTAAGGGCTTTCTCTACCACCTGTGCATATGTTGTCACCCAAGGCACAGTGGTAATGCAAACATCCCGAGCTATCATAGGTTGTAGCCCTTGAAGGAACCTTTCCTTACTTGTCCCATCAGTGGGCACCAAGTCTACAACAAACTTGCCTAATCTGTCAAATCTCAGTGCATACTCTGTCACTGACATATTCCCTTGCATCAGCTTACTGAATTCCTTTGCCTTTGCAGCCCTAACTGCATCATTATAGAACTTTTCATTGAATACCATTATGAACTCCTCCAAATCCATGGTATTCATGTCCCTGGTCTGAGATATATATTACTTCCCACCAGATTTGGGCTTCCTCCTGAAACATATATGTGGCATAGGCCACCTTCTCATTACCAACTGTCCTCATGAAATCCAAGATAGCAGTAACCATGCTCATCCATTGCTCGACCTTGGTCGGATCTGCACTGCCCTAAAAAACTGGAGGGTGTTGCTTCCTGAACCTTTCATAGAGAGGTTCCCATCTGTTTCCAGCGTCTGATGGTTGTACTACTACCGGCACCAACACAGGTGGTACCATTGACTGAACATTCCCCGCAAGAACCTGTTGATGTCTCAAGAGGCAGATTTCTTCTTCCTACCTCTGTAGCCTGGCTTGCATATCAGCAAGCACTTCCTGCCAGTTCTTAGGAGCTGGTGAAGGGGTCTGACCCTGATTATCATTCTTGGCCTGTATTTCTTGGCTAGCTAGCAGATCTGACTGCCCTAGAAGCATACTTCCAAGCTTGTACCTTGCTGCAGTAATCAATTCGACCAATTAGGTAGTAATAATAATACCTCTTGCTGCCTTACGGTTCAAGATCGAACAAACAAGCATTCACACTCAGCAATCATGCTAATAAGCATGCTGGTTCATATTCATACTCAAACATGGTGCTAATAAGCACTTTCGGACATTTATGAGTAGATAACGATGCTAATAAGAATTTTCAGACATTTATAAACAACTAGCGATGCTAATAAGCATCTCTTTAACATTTCATAGTTTTAACAAGGCTAATAAGCATTTCCTGGCATACATATGCATATAACGACACTAATAAGCATTTCTTTCACGTTCACAATCAATATCAGTGCTAATATGCATGTCTTTATCAATCATATAGTAGTGAAGGGCAAAACTCTATCCTAATATCTCATGCTTCCTAATAAGGCAAGTAGATTTGACATTTATATCCTATTTAAGCAGTTAAACACATAACAACATAAATAGTTAACAAACCCTGAGTCAAGTTTGTCTTTAGTGGCGAGTGTACATGCCCAGCCATTCTTCAGGAACCCTTAACCTTGGCACGCTCTAATACCAAGTTGTAACGCCCTAGATAGCCAAGATAGTTACACTGTGTGGTTTAAATAGTGTTAGACTCTCTAAACGAGTCTTTTGGCCATAAATGTGTAACTAAACGTGATTAACGATTTAGGGTTAAAAATTTTTGGTCAAAAGGAATAACCATTTCATTAAAATATTGATGTTCGTACATGGGATCCCTAAATAAACATTTAAAAAGGTTATTTACAGCTAAAATATTTACAACAAGCCAACCTAAGCGGCAAAATAGGGATTGACCCTAGTTCCTCTGAGAAACCCTGGCCGTTGTGGTCGAGCAGTCGCATATGTACACGTTGCCACCGAAGCTCTCCAACTCATGGTTGGTCCAACTTCCCTTTCCTCTTTCCTGCACCACAAAGCTCCCATGAGCCGAGGCTCAGCAAGAAAACTTAAACATGCTCATAAGCAGTTAATAACATATTACGGAATCAAAATAAGCATGTCTAGCAGTAATAACCCTACTCATGCATGCATTCTATTCAAATAAATGACTATAGTGTCACACCGGGGTCCGTTGCCCTATATACGTGACCATAGAGTCACACCGGGGCCACTGCCCTAAATAAATGACAAATAAGTCATATCGGGGCCCATTTCCCTAGGATATAGGACTATAGAGTCGCCACGGGACCCATTGTCCTATCCTCTCTATAACCAGTCTTAGAGCTGGCCCAGCGTACCTGCACTTTATTTTCAAAATGACCATAGGGTCAGTCAAACGTATATTACGCTCCTGATTAGACCTAACCAATCGACCAGCGCTCAGCACGCTATTGCCGCCCTTAACTTATAAGTCACTGCTTACGACCAGCGCTCAGCACGCTATTACCGTCCTTGACTTATAAGTCAAGCTTTTTCAATTAGATAATGCAAACAAGCATACATCATTTAACAATTATCCTGATACAGAGCATTCAAGCATGCTTAATCAAACAATCACATAAATAATCATAATCATGCTCATTCACAGGGACCCGAGCCCTAATCATATCCATATTTAACAATCGAGCCAAGCCTTATTCACATATATCACGTACTGGGTGCAGTTTTCTTATCTCTAGTCCAACCACAAGTTAATTAACAACGACCCCCGAGCACGATCCCCTCCTGAGCCCTAGTAGTAACCTAGTCACAATCATAATGTACGATATCCATCAATATCTAGTAAATAAAGACTTTTGGACCGAGTCCTAGTCTTTGGGACCTCGAATTCTACTAAACAGCGTAGTAGAATCCTTCCCGAGCCCTTAGGTTTGAGTCCCCGCACTCACAAACCTCTTTTGGCTAACTTTCCCAACTAGTGACGCGACTCACCTCTGAAGGGTGTGGCACACCTTAAGTCAGAGATCCCCCAGCTTAAAATCCCAAGGACACGCGACGCGACACCGCAAACCCAGTTTTTCAAACACTTTCTCCGAGCCAACTCCCTGCAAATTCATCACAACTCCAAACCAAAACCAAATCTATACCCCACAAGAATTTCCAAAATTTGTAGACAACTTATAACCCTAAAAAACCCAGCCAAAAATCATAAGGCTAAAAATTCAATCTTTGAGTTCAAAACTCAAAGCACTCAAAAAAACTAAACCAGAATTCAGCAACAACAGGGTTTAGAGCTTACCTCAACTGAGAATTACGACCCCTGAGTTGTTTCTAACTCAATCCTAGCCTCATATCAGCAAGCCACTCCAAATTTCCACTTGGAGCCAAAGCACAAGAACAAGAAAGAGAGAGTAACGAGGGAAAGGAAAAGAGAGATGCGTGTATATGTATTTTCTGGTTACTTCTGAGGTTTCTAATAGACTAAGTCCATCCAAGGGCATGAAAAGACTAAAATTCCCCTAGATCCAAACTTTCCTCTCAAAGCCCACGAAGGGCAAACTTGTATTTTTCCACACTTCCCACTAATCACAGTTAACGCCTCATAATTTCCCACTACTTCCAATATCCTCAAATAATCACCAAATAGTTTCCCATTACCCGATAAGTCCTGGTAATGTACTAAATTACCAAAATACCCCTAGGCTCACCCCGAGCTGGGTATTTGACCCCGTTATGATTAAATTGCTAACTTGCTCCCTAGAATCGCCTCGTGTCGAATAACTCAAATATATCCACATAATAATGTGGCCTCAATCATAAAATACACACACACACACATATATATATATTCTAATATGCCTTCAATGAGCCAAAATGATGAAAATGCCATTATAATAAGAAACGGACCCACATGCATGCCTAATACACATAACCATGCAAATACAGTCATATTATAATATAACTCATGAATTCAGATAGTCATGCATATAATCACATAATAATTCAATTATTTTCGTCCTGGCTCCCTAATCAAGGCACTAAGCCTTATTAAGGAAATTTGGACGTTACAAGTAGCTAACTCTAAGGAACCTAGAAGCCACAAGATAGGAAAGCATATAGAAAGGAAATACCATATGGTTAAAGAGATTTTGCATCGAGGTGATGTTTCAGGTATGAAGATAGCATCAGAACAAAACCTGACAGACCCGTTCACTAAGACACTTCCTGCAAAGTCGTTTATGGGTCATGTACGCAATATGGAATTAAGAGAGATGCCTCACTTGCTTTGAGGGCAAGTGGGAGATTGTTAGG
Organism: Humulus lupulus; assembly: GCF_963169125.1. Lineage (NCBI taxonomy): Eukaryota > Viridiplantae > Streptophyta > Magnoliopsida > Rosales > Cannabaceae > Humulus > Humulus lupulus. Next base: position 34,173,281 of record NC_084799.1, read on the forward strand.
GTTTATGCCATAAAAGCATCTGAAAAGATATTTTATTGATTTAAATAAAATCACAATTTATTATATTTGAATGTTATAATTATTGTTGGAATAATTTGTATAAATATCAGAAAATTTCATATTATTTTATGAGAATATGATCTTGTACGCCTACGAGAGAAATAAGATCATATATAATGAATAAAATAGTCAGCAACATATTAAAGTACAAAATCTTTAATGAATGGATGCTAGTACGATTTTCTAAGTTGTTGTTTTAGGTTATCATACTCTAAAAAAGAAACGATAGAATTTTCTCTAAACCTGAAAAATTCTAGAAGTTTCCATAAGCCTTCTCTCTTCTCAAACCTCTCTAGATCTCATGTGGTGATAGTATTTAGAAAGCCTACAAATCAACCAGTGAATCCTACGTGCCCACACACGTCCTTGTGTGTTAAAGGAACAACTTGGAAGGCTATGTGTGAGCTTTGACTTGGATATGAAGATCGTTGATTTTTACGAAAAGACTTAAGGATTCTTGAGAGGCTCTGAGAGGTAATATATATATCCTTGTATGTGTTAATTTAATGTATATGTATATGAATGATCCTGGCTAGTTTTAATAAATTTTGAAAATCCCCTCCCACACCTTTTGCTGCATATTTTGATATTTTTCTATTTTAATACCAATAGTATAGGGGTTCGACCAAAAAGATGTGCCTACATACGCAGTCTCTATTAATGGTTTTCTCTCTTTGAAAAGCAACCAGCCCTTTAATGGGGGCTTGCCTCTCTTATTTATAGGAGAAGATTCTTTACAAATTATAGAAATGCCACTAGGGTCAAATGTATTTTTACACAAATAATAAGTCAAAAAATAAAATAAAAAAAATACATGGTGGCTACACACTTTGGTTGGTTGTCAGTATTGTAGTGGATAATGGTGGTTGGATTTGATAGCTCATTTTTTCCTCATGTGGGTTGTACTCGTGGTAGGCTTTTTTGCTGCATGTCTGACTAATATGGCGTGGCTATAAAGAGTTGACCTAGTGAGAAATTTTCTTAATAGAACTAGCTCGCTACCTTTGTGCGACTTCTTCCCTCATTTTCCAAATCACTTCGTGTGATATTGTGTTTTCATGAAATGCCCATGATGAGCATTCCTCTTCATGTAAACTTTTCCTCGCAAATTCTGTTTTCACGAAGGCCTTTGTCGCGGTGAGACTATTTTTTGAGACGTTTTTTGCTTGAACGAGCAGTCACTCCTGACACGATTGCTATCTTCCAAACTTCTCACTTGATACCTAGCGATTTGTCTTCTTGCTCGATGCCTTGCGAGCATTTTTCTTGGTTGGTGCCTCTCAGGCCTCCTTCTTGTTGATGAATGCGAGCAATCCCACTTTAAAGGCTCATAACTTTTAGCTAGGGTTGAACCACAAGACCCATAAAATATATGAAGTCGAAGCTCATTTAGAGATCTACGTGTTGGACAGAGTGATCCTGTCACAACCCAGTTTTAGGCCTAAGAAACATTGTTTCAGGTTAATTGGTTGCAAGTGGTATTTCAAAAGAAATATAATACTAATGGGACCATACAAGCCTATAAGGCCAGATTGGTGGCCAAAGGGTTTAGACAAAAAGAAGCCATATATAATTTTGATACCTATTGATCGGTAGTAAGGATAACATCTATAAAAATGTTGTTTGCCTTATCATCAATACACAACCTATATGTTCATCAAATGGATGTTGAAACTACATTTCTAAATGGTAACCTTGATGAGGAGGTGTACATGGAACAACTGAAAGGGTTTGTTCTAAAGGGAAATGAACATAAGGTGTGTAAGCTTGTTAAATCATTCTATGGTTTGAAGCAAGCACCAAAACAATGCCATGAGAAGTTCGATGAGGCCATTGTTTTGGATGGGTTTAGACATAAAAATGCGAACAAGTGTTTATACTCTAAGACTTGTGATGATTATGTCATCTTAGTGTGTCTATATGTTTATGATATGTTGATATTGAGTAATGACATAAAAGGCATAATAGAAACAAAGAGGTTTCTATTTTCTACCTTCAAGATGAAGGACATTGGAGAGGTTGATACTATATTAGGTATTAAAGTTAGAAGGAATGTTGATGGACATGCCTTAGGTCAATCTCATTATGTTGAGAAAATGCTTGACAAGTTTGGTCATCTCAATATCAAAGAGGCAAACACACCCTTCGATTCATGTCAAAAGCTTGAAAAGAATGAAGGGAGAGCAGTGGCTCAACTAGAGTATGCAAGTGCAATTGGGAGTTTGATGTATGACACTCATTGTACTAGAGCAGACATTGAATTTGTGGTTAGTAAACTTAGTAGGTTTACTAGCAATCCAACTATCTTACATTGGAAGGTAGTTGAAAGAGTATTTGGATACCTAAAGAGGACCAAAGAGTTATGCCTCCAATATTCTAAGTTTCCTAAGGTACTTGAGGGATATACCGACGCAAGTTGGATATCCGGTGTAGGAGATAATCACTCCACAACCGGTTGGGTGTTTACCCTTGGTGGGGTGTGGTTTCTTGGGGTTCTAAGAAACAAACATGTATAAGTCACTCAACCATGGAGTTCGATTTTGTAGCTCTAGCGGCAATAGCGACAACCGACAAAGAGTCCGAGTGGCTAATCATGTTGGAGATTCCAATTACCACGGTTGATGTATTTGATTAGATATATTGTGATAATCAAGCCACTTTGATTAGAGCTTACAACAAAATTTATAATGGAAAATCTATACATATCAGTCTTAGACATGACTATGTGAGGGAATTGATTGATAAAAGTATCATATCAATTTCATATGTGAAATCATGTTAGAACTTAGCAGATCCGTTTACCAAACCTCTTGGGAGATATTAGGATAGTTCCAATAATAAAGGGATGAGACTAAAACTCCTTGATATATAGATTCCACGATGATGGAAACCCAACTCAAAACTTGTTTACATCAAGTGTAGAGTTCAATGGGTAAGAACAAGTCATTCGATAAGGGAATAGTTTCAACATTAACAACTTAAAGACTCATCAAGGGTGACTTAATGTTGGTTTCTACCGAAGTGAGGGTTAAGCCTGGGGCTTTTAATGAAATTCAGTTGAGGAGAAACAAACATCTCTAAAAGTAGCAAAGATGTTGTAAGAATTTTACCTACCTAGAGGTGGGCCGCCTCTTAAGAGACTATGAGTTTTCTCTCCGGATGGTTCATGAATGGAGCAAGCACATGGTCATTAATAGTGTTGGGCGTGAACAGTGGGAAATACATAAGTAATCATGTAGACGTGTGTGAGATATTACCAATTTTTATCACTAAGAATGTTGGATTCAATCTTTTAAGAATACCTTAGCATTTCGATTTAAGCTTTGTAGTGTTTTCACTAAGGTAAAGTTCAAACCGAAAAGGTACTATACTTTATGCACTAATATCGTTGGCTAGAGAAGTGATGGTGTATTTTACCATGTGGGGGAATGTTGAGATTGGTTAAATACATGGTGAAATTGTTTAGGCACGAAGAGGTGTTAAAACAGTAACTATTTCACAAAAGTCAACAAGTGAAAGTTGACTTTTGGTATAAGCATTTATAAATCAACTTTTTGGGTCCAAAATATTTATTTTGAGTATATAAGATTACCCAAGAAGTTTGGGAGCATTTGGAAGTGTTTTGAGACAAGTTTTGGAGTGCCAAAATAGAGACATTAGCGATGCGTAGCCCCCTAGGAGGTGATGCGTCGTCCAAAGCTTTGAAACCCTAGACTAAATAGACCAGGCGATGCATCACTGGTCATAGGCGATACATTGTCTGATAGGCAATGGATCGCTTGGTGCTAGGCAATGCGTTGCCTGGGGCGTTACATGGTATCCGTACGGTTACGTAATTTAGCTCCAAAACTTAAATTTAAATGCTCTTATCTCATTGGTTGAGTCTAATGAGGGTCCTATACTATTTAAGAGGTTCATATGAGTTAATTGGTGAATTAATCACTCTTCTCTCTCTCTCTCTCTCTCTCTCTCTCTCTCCAAGATTACTAGTTTTCTCCAAGATCTTCATCAAGAAAACTTGACTTGTATGAAGGATCAAGGCTTGTGTATCCCAATATCATTCCATTGTTGTAGCTTCAAGCATTTCCATAGAGAAGGTAAGGAATAGAGATTTTTGGACAACAAATCTTCATTTGTGTCAAGCCTTGCAACTTTTGTGTTTCACATAAAATCATAGCTTGTAATTTTATGTTCCTAGGCTTTGTTCTTCAATGAAAGGTCTACTCTAAACTCTTATCTCATTGTGTGTTATGCAATTTGTGTTTAACTATTATCAAATGTTGATTTACTTGTATATTTTGTCTTGAGTTGTATCACAAACGAAATGTTATCTATAGCCTAATCTCCAACAACACTACCCCTTTAAAATAACATAACAAATTCTCAAATTTAAAATACTTATGAAATATCTTATCTCACAAATCCTTAAAGTTTTGTCATTTTTTCATGCGGTCTTTTACAATTTTCACAAAGTTGAAGGAATTGAATGAAAAAATTGATGACTTGTAAGTAAATGTTTTATTTTAAGTTTATGAGTGAGTTATCTAATTATTTCTATGAATTTTTTTGAGTTATTTTATGCTAGAGAATAACTTTAGGATTTTTAGGTTCAAACTAGGTTTGAATTAGTTCGAACCTAATTTAAATCATTTTTTAATTAGGTTCAAATTAGGTCATATTGAACTTGATTCAAAGTTTTGAACCATGCTAGAACTAGATTCAAATCCAGCTCAATTCATGTTCCAATTAAGTTCGTACTTGGTCAGGTCAAACTTAGTTTGAACTGTATCTGATCTTGGTTTGAGCCAAAGTCAAATTGACATTAAACTTAGATTAAACATATATCTAGATATAGTAAATGTGGAGTCTAATGTCACAATTAAGTCACATGTAAAATATTTGTGTTGTAGAAATCCTCCAATGCTCACCATTAGTTTCTTGACAGCTGGAACTATGTATTGGTTACAACTAAAGCAACAAACAACTAAGAGCATCTCCAACCCATTACCTCATATATGGTGTTGCACCAACACCAAAACTAAAGAATCTTAGCACCATATTTTTTTTCCATTCGAACCACAACACCAAAAAATATATTATTTATTATTATATTATTTTTTAATAAAATAGAATATTCTTTTTATTATTATATTATTTTATCATTTATTTATTTAATTAATCAATTAAGTAAAAATGTCATTATTAATTACATGAAACTTATTTCATAAATATTAAAACTTGAAAATTATAATAACACATTACATTTTCCTATTTAAATATTACACTACTAAAATAAAATACATTCAATTAACCCTAAAACATAACACACCCTTGAAATATTAATTAAATTAAACTAATTTTCCGATACTATATTCGTCCCACAAGTATTCAATTAATGCATTTCGAAGTGCAGTGTGAGCATCCTTATCTTTGATTTTTCTATGTCGAGCTAGAAATTCTTGAAATCGAGCATCGTCATTACCCACCATCTCAACTTCTGGATTTGGCACTTCGAACTGTTCTTCAATGGGTGCATTAAAGTCGCGTTCATCTTCTATTATCATATTATGCATAATAATACATGAAGTCATTATATCATGTAATATCCTCTTATTCCATTGATGCGCTGGTCCTGCCACAATGGAAAATCTTGATTGCAATACTCCAAACGCATGTTCTACATCTTTTCTACATGCTTCTTGTTTTCGAGAAAAAAATTGTTTCTTCGGGTCAAGTGGCTCACGAATGGTTTGACCAATAGTAGACCATTTTGGATATATACCGTCGGCTAAATAATAACCCATATTATACTCTTTCCCTTTAATGACATAATTAGCGGGTGGAGAAACACCCGCGGCAAGATCAGCAAAAAGATGGGACGCCTCCAACACGCTAATATCATTGTTAGATCCAGGTAGACCAAAATATGCATGCCATATCCAAAGATCATAGTCAGCTATAGCTTCAAGAATAATAGTCGGAGATCCAATAAGACCAGCGCATTGTCCTCCCCAAGCCGTAGGACAATTTTTCCATTTCCAATGCATACAATCTAAACTACCCAACATTCCTGGAAAACCTCGACTTTCACCAATGTGTAGTAGCCTTGCAACATCATCAGCGTTAGGTGATCGGAGATAGCAGACTCCAAAGACCTCGACAACAACACGACAAAATCGTTTCAAACTTTCCAAAGCAGTAGATTCTCCTATTTTGATGTACTCGTTGGTAGCATCTGCCGGTACACCATATGCCAACATTCGAAATACGACTGTTACTTTTTGTAGACCCAATAACGCAAGCTTACCGAGTCCATCTCTTCGTTGGACGAAGTAATTGTCATGCCTTTGTACAACATCATAAATATGAAGGAATAAAGCACGACCCGTTCGGAATCTTCGGCCGAACATCGAGGCAGAAAGTCGAGGGTTCTCTGCAAAATAGTCGTTGAAGAGATTGCGATCAGCATTTTCTCGGTCATGGTTGACTACTATATGACTTGGAATTGAGCCCCTGTGTGACCCTTCGTTATTTTGGTGTTGAGCGATACAAAAATTGTTGTTAGCAGTAATTTGACATACCACTTGTTTTTCTAGATCATCATAATAATCATCATCATCTGAAGAAGAAAAAGACGATGCCAAATAAGATGAACTACCATAATGAGAAATCATCTTTAGCCGTATGTGTTGTTGGTCTACATTAAGCCAATGTTTTATAGTGTAGATATTCACTATCTTCAGATTTCAAATTATTTTGTCTTAAGAAAAGATACCCGTAGCATTGTATTGTCACATCGTATTTTGTCTTCAGATTTCAAATTATTTTGTCTTAAGAAAATATGCCCGTAGCATTGTATTGTCACATCGTATTTTGTCTTCAGATTTCAAATTATTTTGTCTTAAGAAAAGATGCCCGTAGCATTGTATTGTCACATCGTATTTTGTCTTAAGAAAAGATGCCCGTAGCATTGTATTGTCACATCGTATTTTGTCTTCAGATTTCAAATTATTTTGTCTTAAGAAAAGATACTCGTAGCATTGTATTGTCACATCATATTTTGTCTTAAGAAAAGATACCCGTAGCATTGTATTGTCACATTGTATTTTGTCTTCAGATTTCAAATTATTTTGTTTTACAAAAAAGATAGTAGCATTGTATTGTCACATCACATTTTGTCTTAAGAAAATATACCCGTAGCATTGTATTGTCACATCGTATCTTTGTCTTCATATTTCAAATTATTTTGTCTTAAGAAATCTAACTTCAACATCCCTATATAATGGCATATTTTTCACATAAGATGACCACACCTCTTCAACATAGTTCTAAACCAACTTCTTTCTCTTTCAAAATGACTTCAATTTGAACTTCTTCATACTCAATTGAAGAAGATGTGCACTTGTATCATGTGTATCTTGACATTTCTCAAAATCCAATCATAGGAATTAACTAATCCAGAGATCAGATGTGGGCAAGAGTTGAATTAGCATATCACTCTGGACAGTTTAGTAGTCAACCTCGACCGAGAAGATCTTTGCAAACTCAAATGACGACCATTCTTGCGGCAGTTTCAAAATTGAGGGGATGCGTTAACCAAATTGAAAATAAAAATCCAAGTGGTGTTTCACAAGAAGATATTGTGAGTATATATTGTTATAGTTTATTTTTAATTAGTAACTTATTTTTAATTTTATTGACAATATTTATTTATTATTCAATAGTTAAATCAAGCGAAGATGCTATTAGCACAAGATCCAAAGTACAGAAGAGGGTTCAAATTTGATCATGTGTGATCCATTCTTAAAGATTGTGAGAAATTTACAAATGACAACACCAATTCACCAGCTAGATTCCAACAACAAGGTCGTAGTTTCAATTCCCCCCAATCTTGTTCTTCTGGCTTCGAATCGCCGACATCGGCACCCACCGGTATGAGTTCATTTGATCTTAATATGAATGATGAGGAAGTTCCTATTAATTTATCTGAAAGACCTATCGGTGTGAAAAAAGCAAAAGGAAAACAAAAAAGTGATGAACAATTTAAGAAATTAATGGATCAAAGTCAAAAACTTGTTAACGTTATAGAAAAGGGTAACTTTGAAAGAAATGAACTTCTGAGACAAAAGGTTGATGTGGCTAGAATGAGAGGTAGAGAATAAAATTTTATTTACGGATATGAATTCTATATCCGATCCAGAGTTTCGCCAATTTATTTAAAGCGAAAAGAGAAAAATTTACAGATCAAGAGCACAAACATCCGAACATGGAGAACAAGGAAAAGGATCTCAATATCAGGGATCTCAATATCGAGCATCTCAGTTCCAAAGATCTCAATATGAAGAAGAACACAAAGAAGGAGCTGAAGATGAACATCAACGATCTCAAAATCCTTCACAAGATTATAGTCAATATTATGACTATCTTGGCGGAACTGGGAATAATTTTTAAAATTATTAGAAGTATGTCTTAGTTTGTCTTGTGTTCTATATATATAAATATATATATTGTTTTCTATTTTATGTTTGGTGTATTTGATTTTAATATTAGAATGTAAGTTTGTAATATTTTAATTATCTTTTGTATATTTAATTAATTTCAATGTTAATTTTATTTTCTTATAGTGTAGAGTAAGAATTTTCACACAAATTAAAATAAATTATATAAAAAATTAATTATGAAATATTTGAAATTTTATTTAAAAAATTAAATTATATGTGTATTTATAATTTAAAAAACCCAACATAAAATATAGACCCAAATAATACTCATATGTTTATATATATATAAGATATAAATATATTTATCTTTTAAAAAAAAAATGTTTTGCCATGTGAATAATGCACGACATATATGCCGTGTCACTGTTGACACACGGCTAAATGCTGTTAACTATCCCGTTTGGTTGGATGGATTTCAGCACACCAACACCATATATATGGTGTAATCACGTTCGGTTGGGGATGCTCTAAGTTGACTCAACAACAAGACACGTGACTATAGAAAAGGCACTCACTCTTACTTTTGGATATATACACGAACCTTAATGAGAGAAAAAGCTGAGAAGAAGCAGAGTAGCAAGAGAGAGAAACACCAAGAAAGAGATATTTGTAATTAAGCGTGACACAACTATGAGAGGGTGTAGCTTGGGTATACTGGAGTACTCGGGTTTGGGTGCTTGATTTGACAGTGAGAAAGACAAAAAAATTTACTGTTGAGGGTGTATTTTCTCTATGATTCTCCGATCTAATAGGAGCTGGTGTATTTTTAAACTGGATGTAGATTCAAGATCTTTCCTAATCTTGTTTCGAACCAGTATAATTTTGTATTCCTTTAGATTTTCACGTTCTTACTTTTTTTTTTTTGTCTTTGATTTTTGTGATTACAAGATATTTGTGATATTGTGTCTTTGAGTCTCTTTGTGTTACACGATAAATCTTGCTGTTATTTACAACAATTTGCCTATGGTCATCTAGAGATGTTTGAATCTAGTTTGAATCAAGTTCAACATCAATTTGATTTGAGTTGTCTAGGAAAGAATAACTCGAAAATGGCACAATTTTTTTATAATACACTCACAAATTTAAAACAACACATTTGCTTATTTATTTTGAGGGTGAAGAACACATTTATTTACAATCATCAATTTCTTTGTTTGATTCCTTTAATCTTGTGAAAAGTTGTCAAAGACAATGTAAAAAGATGATTATGTGATAAGTTGTAATATGAGAAAGTTGAATATAAAATCTCTTAACAAATTTGTGAGGTTATAGAATTTGTTAAAAAAAAATTGTTTAGGAATTATGAAATAATTAGTTAAGTTATGTTTAATTAGAAATAAATAGATTTGTTTCAATAATTAAAAGAATAACTTTGTAAAAATAATTTTTTTGCTAAATTTGTTGTAAAAATATTCTTTTAGTCATATAGGCATAAAATGAAATAACCGCTATTAATTTCGCTTGTCATTTAATCAAGCTCGTCTCCGTAGACAGAGGTCACAGCCACAATAGAAGAAAACAGGTGCAGAAACGCTCATTAGTTAGTCTTCACACTTCAGTCAAATGTCTCAACTACTAAGGCCACCACCTTCTCTTTCTTCTTCCTCCTCGTACTTCTCAACCCTCACAACTTCTCCTCCTTGTTCTTCCACCCGAAGCTACACCATATTTAACTCAACCCTCCCTTTCTTTAAGCTCCGAACCTCACCACTCACCCACTTTCACTTCTCTCCCAGCGATCCACTCCATTCTTTAACACCCATTCGAAGTCAAAGCATGTCGCATTCAAGCAGCAACGCTGTGCTAGAGGACAACACCAGATGGTCACTTCGCGGAATGACAGCTCTCGTCACCGGTGGTACTCGCGGGATCGGGTACAATACAAACTCAAACACTTCTTTTTGTATGAAAGGTAAAGAAAAATATTGAGACGGATATGGAATTGGGTATTCTTTTAGGCATGCTATCGTGGAGGAATTGCTGGGACTCGGGGCGAAAGTTCATACCTGTTGTCGGAATGCCGAGGAACTTAATAGTTGCTTGATGGGTTGGAAAAAATTGGGGTTTGAGGTTAGTGGGTCAGTTTGCGATGTGTCAAAAAGGGCTCAGAGAGAGGAGCTAATGGAGATTGTGTCCTCTGTGTTTGATGGGAAGCTCAACATTCTTGTATGGTTCTCTATTTTCTTTTTTCTTTTTTTATCAAGAAGAAAATGAACTTCATTGAACAAATGAACAATACAATTGAGAGCCAAAGACTCAAAAACAGGCAAGCTATAGAGCCGGCTACAAACCAGCACAGCCACTCAACTAATTACATTGGAGGTTCCGAATGTACAATTGTTCTTGGACAGAAATCTGCCTAGTGTTAACTAAGTAAAGCCTATATTTAATTATGTACTTAACTTCCTTAACTAGGCTCACTGCAGGCAAGGAATAACCATCATAAAAACACCTGTTTCTGTTCCTCCAGATGCTGTAAATAACAGCTGCCATAACCATATTCAAGATAGCAGCCATTACGCCATTCCGATCTCTAGCCAACCAAACAAGCCAGCCATGAAAATCAACAGGCCAAGCTTTGAACCCCAGCCAGTCAAAGATGATATTAATAAACTGTCTAGAGAGGAAGCAATCAAAAAAGAGATGAGGATGGCTCTCTTGATGACTCTCGCAGACAGGACAAACCAAAGTGGTCACTGGAACATGCATTCGGCTAAGATTATCTCTAGTTAAGAGCTGAGAGTTGACCACCTGCCAAAGCAAAAATCTGCGTTTAGGAAGAATTAGTTTACTCCAAACAGCCTGATAATAGTCTACCCTTTGCTGGCGTAAAAGACTATTGTACAGTTTAGAAGGCTGAAATTTCCCATGCAAACCAGCAATGAGAATAGCAGCAGGGCTATATCTTTCTTTTAGATGGCAAAGCTTCCTCCAATACCAGCTACAATCTGACTTCAGAGTATAGTTCCAGAAATTTACACCTTTCAGATAAGTGGAATTGATCCATTTTATCAGGTTTTTCAGATATGGCCCAGACATATTTGGCTAAAATAGCTCGATTCCAACTAGCTCCATCTCTAAAACCAAGACCACCATAGGCTTTAGGAAGGCATACCTTCTGCCAAGAAGGAATATGCAGCTTACTCCTATGCCCAGAAATAGCCCAAAGAAAACTTCTACACAGCTTTTCTATCTCCTTGACTATACTTTGAGGCAAAACAAAGATGTTCATCCAATGATTATCTCTATTTTCTTATATTAGTAATTTTTATGATTATTTTGACACTAGACTAAAATGTTTGGGCTGCTTAGTATAAGTGCATTAATGTAAAAACTTGTACTTGTAAATACATCACTTTTTTAGACTGCTAATTTAGACTATTGATACAGAGAGTAATGTCAGCTTGTTTTATTTCTGTCAGGTCAGCACCTGCTCCTCCTGAGCTTTTCTGGGTAAAAATACACTGGTTAAATAAAATCTTTTTCCCAGTTCTTCTTCTAATATAGGCACTATTACTTCTATTTGCAGATAAACAATGTGGGAACAAATATAAGGAAACCAATGGTGGAGTTCACGGCTGAAGAATTTTCCACTCTCATGGCAACAAATTTCGAATCAGTTTTCCATTTGTGCCAGCTTACTCATCCACTACTTAAAGCATCTGGGAAGGGAAGTGTTGTGTTCATGTCTTCTGTGTCCGGATTTGTGTCACTGAAGTCCATGTCCGTTCAGGGATCAACCAAAGGTGCTAACTTGTTGAATTTATATGTGCTGTCATCTAGAATAGTTCATAACTAAGCTGTAACCAATCTGTTCTTTTTTCATTCTTAGGGGCGATCAATCAACTTACCAGAAATTTGGCCTGTGAGTGGGCAAAAGACAACATAAGAATTAATTCTGTAGCACCTTGGTACATCAAAACCTCAATGGTGAAACAGGTATTTTTATTCACCCTGCTAATGTGATCTTTATTTCTGAACTAAAAATGTTTAGAGTTGATGATTTGGTAATTTTGTTGCTTGCTGCAACGTTTCGTGCTAACCAATTAAAGATTTTGCTTCATAAGAAAAGTAAAGCTTCTCTTACCTCATCTTCAAACACCTTTACCTTATTGAACTCCAGCCGTTCAGAATTCTAAAGTTAGAATTAGTTGATACTCAGAACATGCTGATTTTTTTAATCAAACTACACAATACCAAAACATAAATTTTACCATCTTATCTGCCATGGTGGAGCAGTAGACTGGAGTTTCTGTCAACTGTTACCGTTTAAAACATTGCAAGTTCTTGGTTAGGAATCTTCAAAAGATTTACTCTTGAACTTTGCATTTTCATAGGTACTCAGCAACGAAGAATACTTAGAAGAAGTGTATGCAAGAACTCCTCTAAGGCGACTTGGAAATCCAGAAGAGGTGTCTTCTGTGGTGGCATTCCTTTGCTTACCTGCATCTTCCTACATTACTGGGCAAGTTATTTGTGTAGATGGGGGAATGTCCATTAACGGTTTTTACCCAAGCCATGACTAGAGGCCCTGAAATTACAGGCGTTTTTGTGCTCAATCTTTCTGTTCTCTCTTTCTCCCTCTCCAAAAATCCAACAGGCAACAAATGTAGTTGAGAGTTCAACGATGGAAGGTGTTAGGTATGAGTTTGAGAAAGATTTTTTTATTTTGCCTAAAGAGACTTTTGTTGGCTCCGGGCTGGTCGATTTAGTTAGTGGAATAATAATAATAGGTTGTTTATGGAAAGAAAGAATTTCAATTTTTGCAGCCAAGTAAAAAATTTCATTTGACTCAAGGTTCACCTTGTACATTCTATTTAGTCCGAGCACATGGCTAAACCTTAATGATAAAATATTAGTGATCTCTGTTTTTTAAATTCTGATGAAAGCCATTATGTCATATCATTGATACTCTCTCAGGCTTGAATAGTAAAATGGTGAAACATGAAAGGTTGAAGTATGCTATTAGCATTAGGTTTGACGAATGGCAATGAACAAATGTATTGTTTTCATTGGTCATACGTACGCAGATTTGGTGGATGAATTTGAGAGTGGGAACATCAGAAAATTAAAAAATCATCCAGTTTCTAGAGCAAAGAAAATAGACCTAACTCCACCAAAATAAATATCAACATTTTTTGTTCGACTTTTCATATCTGACCCACTTCCAACCATTCTCTGAAGACAAACATTGAATTCAGCCTCCCAAGCTCCTTTACTAGAACTTTGATCTCTTGTCATTGTCTATTACTTATATACTAACCGACCCAAAGGAATCTAGTCATTATAACCTACTCGAAGCGCAGGAATTAGGAGTTTAATAGGAAAATACTTTCTGGAAAGAATGGCTGCTCACACAAATACTCAATACAGCAGAGAGCAAAGATGGTCTCTCCATGGAATGACTGCTCTTGTTACTGGTGGAACCAAAGGAATAGGGTAGTCTTTTTCTTCTTTTTGTTACTTTAGTCACGTTTCAATTTGATAACCTTAGGCTTAACTTGTCAAAAATACATTGGGATGTTTTGTAAAATTTGTTATATTTCTGTGACTATTTAGGTATGCTATCGTGGAAGAATTGGCAGGACTTGGGGCAACTGTGTATACATGCTCCAGAAATGAAGTCCAACTTAATGAGTGCTTGCATGAGTGGGAGAAGAAGGGATTTCAAGTCTCTGGTTCTGTTTGCGATGTAGCCTCTGAAACAGATCGAAACGAGCTAGCAAACAAAGTTTCTTCTTTCTTCGATGGAAAACTTAACATCCTAGTAAGTTCTCTTTGTTCCTTATCGAATCACATCATCATGTTTTTCGATCCTTATTACACACATATTAGTTTTATATTTTAGAAAATAAATGTTTCTTTTATTTCATAGCACGTGTACCGTGATCCCTTATTTCAGATCACACATAGAAACAAAGAAAGAGAATAATAGCTAAGATACTTGGTTTGAATCTCAATGTGAGAATCTTAACTCCAAGGCATGACCTCTTACACCCTAGTTCAATTTAGAGCTTTCCTAGTACCCTAGAAACTTAATCTTAAACAGAGTGATTATATAAAACACTAATTCTAGGAGAGGCAAGTAGTAACACCAAACAAGCTGCAGTCTTGTTTGATCCAAGACTGATATATCAGAAATAACTTGCCCAAGTCATTTACTAATGATGAATATTTATATATATATCTTGATTTTAGATAAACAATGTAGGAACCAACATATGGAAACCGACTGTGGAATACACAACTGGAGATTTCTCATTTCTGATGAAAACAAATCTTGAATCTGCTTACCATATGTGCCAACTTGCTCATCCTCTTCTGAAAGCTTCTGGGGCAGCAAACATCGTCTTTATCTCCTCTGTCGCAGGAGTGGTATTACTAGACACTGGATCCATTTATGCTGCTACCAAAGATGTAAATTGCTATTAACTTTCCTAGCTAGTACGCGTAAATGTATTTCCATATTTCTACCTTATTACTTTGCTCAATGATTTTGAATGTTGCAGCTGCTATGAATCAATTGGCAAGAAGTTTGGCATGTGAATGGGCAAAGTATAACATAAGATGTAACAGTGTTGTGCCTTGAGTTACCAGAACCCCTCAAATTGAACCTGTAATATTCCTCTCCTAGTCTTTCAAAATGGAATTCTGCAGTTACTATATGTGGTTTTTTTCTCCAATATTCTTGGTCTTCCATTATAGTATCTCAATGATGAAAAACTAATGGTGCCTGCCATGTGTGTGACACCCATTGGACGTATTGCGGAACCAAGTGAAGTTTCTTCGTTGGTGGCATTCCTGTACCTGCCAGCAGCTTCTTATATAAGTGGTCAGGCTATATGTGTTGATGGAGCATTTACAGTGAATGGTTTGCTCCTTAACCCAGTTGCACAAGCAAGGCTCAAAAGTACACTGATTGCATACTCCATCTCACTATCAATGTATTTTATTCTCTTTTTGGTTCATGGTGGTAATGTATTTTATAGTAAATGGGGCTTGGAGGGGAATGACCGCAAATAATAAGATGGAGGAATAAATTCTTCTTAGCAATATGGCAAATCTTTAACCTAATATGCACGTATGGTGCATTAAAATCAACATAAATTAATACTAAATATTTAGGGAATATATATATAGGACAAATCTCATATAGGGCCTTCATTTTAAGCTTTACCGGTGAGGTTTTTCAGTGTTCTCGACCCGTGAATAGTTTTCGATGCAATTTTTTTTATGACGGTATATTGTAGCTATTTAGAACATTCTGCAAATTTTCAGAAAATTTCGAATAGTTTACAGTACCGAAAACTAGGTTCAAACATGTTGTTTTTCACTCGCGTAAAAAAAATTAGTCACGTGTGCAACATGTTTGAACTTATTGTTCGGTACTGTAAATTATTTGGAATTTTCTGAAAATTTACAGGATGTTCTAAATAGTTACAATATACAGTCATAAAAAAAAATTGCGCCGAAAACTGTTCACAGGTCGAGAACACTGAGAGCTCCACCGGTATGATTTAAAGTGAAGCTGCTATGGGAGAATTGTCATATATATATATATACTAGATATAAGCAACATGCAATATGCACGTTTATTTATATTAATGTCATATAAATTTTGAAATAAATATCTTATTTTAATTAAATCATTTATTTATTTTTATTTAAGTTTATGTTTGTTTTAGTTTTTGAATTTGGGAGTGAGAATAAAAGATTATATATTTAATGTAATATTATATGTGTATTTTAAATTTAAGTTTCTTGCTAGTTTTTTTTAAATAAAAATTTGTTGCTAATTCACAATAGATTATATTATATGTTTAATACCATATTATTCTAATAAGTGAGTTTAAATTTTATTTAAGTTATACAATGTATGATTTTATTATTTTTAAATAATTATCATTGTATAATATCTCAAAAATATCATATTTTAATTTGTTTAATTATTTATTATTTTTAAATAATTATCATTGTAAAATATCTCAAAAATATCATATTTAAAAAATTTTAATTATTTATTTTATTTAAGTTTAAGTGTTTACAAACTACTGTTAAATATAAGAATATTCTGTTAAATATAAGAATATTCTGTTAAAATTAACATTAAAAAAGTAAAAAACCGTTAAAACCAAGAATTTCCGTTATCTACACACTTATTATATAGAAGAGATATATTAATATATGTATAGGGAGCTATCGTAGGGACGTTTTCTATTTTCAGTATTTGAAGAATTATAACCCAATTTTTTTTTTGTATTATAGGGTACATGATAGTTATAATAAACATTCTACCAATTTTTTAAAATTTTTGAATAATTTCCAGTGCCGAAATGAGAGGTTGTAGAGTCTCAGAATATTTACTTAGCTAGCTAGATAGTAGTATGTTAGATTTCATGGATTTTGGTTCAAGTCGGGACTTAGTTGGAAACTTATAGCAACAGTTACGAAGTTTATAAGTTTAACCTATAGTTTAAGAATATTAATTATAACATAAGGTTTGATTAATATTGTTGTTCCTAGAAATATATTTATTATAACATAAGGTTTAGATAGAACCATTAAGAGCATGACATTTGTCATAATCATGTTTATTTAAGGATTTAATTATAGTTTAAATAAAAGAAAGTTCTAGAAACTCTAGAATCTTCCAGAACCATTAAGAGCACGACACTTGTCATAATCATGTTTAAAGATTTAAGTTTAAATAAAAGAAATATCTAGAAACTCTAGAACCTTCCAGAACCATTAAGAGCATGACACTTGTCATAATTATGTTTATTTAAGGATTTAATTATTTTTTTAATAGGATAGTTTCACTCCTCAAACTCTATAAATAGGACCTAGTGCTCAGCCATTTTCTTCATTCTTCAAGCATTTGATCAGAACCTTCAAGTTGCTAAAATTTCTATAGAGAGATACACTTGGGTTTTGGGATAAAAGCTTTATTATCTTAAACTTTATAAACACTTGGGTAGTGAGATAAAGTGTGTTTTTGATATTGAAGTGTAGATCGGTTCTAGTACATCCAAGGTAATACTTGTTACACCCAGATTTCGAGACTTTAGGTTGTGACCTCGAAAGCTGGATTCGTCAGGTGTGAGCTCGCGATAGCTAAAATACATGTTCGTAATCTAGACGCAAAATCCTCAAAGCAGGTGGCAACCTCGAAGATAGGTAGCCTCGAAGTCCTTATAAGCTCGAAAAACATAACATCGGAGTATATCCATTGTCGAGTAGCCTCGGATCAAGTGGCTCGAGCTTGGCATGGGTGTGAGCTCAGAATAAGGCATCCTTGGTGATATTTACCCACTCTGAGCTGGTCTTGGGGAATGTAATACAACTCGTAATTTACTCAGAGACCTAGACTGGCATGATGCTGATTGCTGATATCGAACGGCTTAGTGAGTCACCTGAGGAGACGCAGTCCATGCATTCAAGAGATATTTATTGTTGTAACTTCCCTACAATAAAGGGATATTAACTAGTTGGTTGTACGCCCCCTGGTCTTCAGGGGACGTTTCCTTGCATATAGGAGTTACAAACTTTAAAGTAATTAAATTTATTAATGTACAGAATAACTTCCCGAAACGTGTGGGATTGTATTATGAGATTTCCTCTATAAATAGAGAGGTCATGTACCTTTGTAAAGGAACCAAAATTTTGTGATCTTGAAAGAATTTCTGGAGAATTCATCCCTGAAGAATTTCCAGAAATTTCCTAAGTCCTAATAATAAAGACTCGTGGACTAGGCAGAGTTAACTGCTGAACCACGTAAAAAACTCTCATTGTTTTACTGTGTTATTCTTGCCATAGTTTTACTGTTTACGTGCTCTACATTTTAAGTTGACGAAAAACGACGTCAACAGTTTGGTGCTTTCATTGAGAGCCTTAAGCAGTACGATCCCTGAATAGCTATGTCCGTGAATGATCAAAATATTCTTGAAGAAAACTATCCACGACGCCTTGGGAAGCAGCCAATGGTAAATCCGGAAAACGAAGAGAGAAGTGAGTCCTCCGACTCTCGAGGACCTCCAGCACCTCCGGCCCCAAGGGATGATGAGGACATGTACTATAATCCTGAACGGTACATCCCCATTGTGGAACTTGAAAACCGATAGCTAAGAAAACAGTTGGCTGAGGCCAATAAGCGGAACGAGGAGTTGGCTAGGTTAGCCGCGCAGGCCCAGGCGGATCAGCCCCCACCTCCGCGTGAGAACCAAGCCCCACCTCCGAGGGACGTGCATGTTCCTCCCCGCAGGCCTCGCGGGCGACCTCGAAAAAATGCTGCCACAAGGAGACCGGAGCAACCTCCGCCACCGGCAGAGCAATCCGCTCCCTCGAGACCCCGAAGAAGTACTCGGGCTAGGGCTCCAGTTAATTCAACTGCAGATGTACCAGCGGAAACTAAGAATAACCGAGCCTCAGATTCCTAGTAACACGCAGAATGTTACCGACCCAACTCGGGCGAACTCAGGACCATCCAGACCCCAAAATGGGTGGCAGCCACCGTCACCCATACGATTCCCTCCATCGCCTATAAGATACCCTTCACCGCCTCGCAGGAACGCTCAACCAGTTCGAGATGATGAGGAAAGGCGTGCAGAAAGGAAACAAGGAAATAGAGAAGCCTTCAGGGAGTGGAGAGGCGCCCAGCCTACAAGAAGTCAAATGTCTCGATCTCGCACTGCAAAGACGAGGCAGCATGAAAGAGACCCGTCTCGGAATAATCATGCCACAAGCCTCGCCAGCGATGATTCAGGAGACACTAGATCAGTCAGCGTGTATGATCAAGGTCGGAGAAATACTGGAAACCATAGGAACCGCTCCGACCTGCGGGAACATCTGAATCAGAATCGGGGTAGTAGTAATCCATCGAACCCGGACCTGAGAGATCGCCTAAATGGGCGCAAAGATCCCCTGCAAAGGCGCGAGCCTGGAATTGTGATCAATGATAGCCAATTTCAGGCAAGACCCCCTGCGGACCCGGTTCAAGAAAGAATTGATCAACTGGAAAAGGCCTTTAGGCTCTTACAAAATGAGCGAGATCGAAGTCGGGATGAGGATTCTGATGAGGATCTCGAACCATTCGCTCCCCATATTTCCAACACTCCGTTTCCTCAAGGGTTTCAGATCCCTCATGTCCCACATTTTGAGGGGAAGTCCGACCCGTACATCCATTTGAGTACATTTAATACCATAATGAGAGCAAGTAATGTGGGTGGGTTACAAGCTCAGATGCATGTTATTTCCAGCATTGCTTACAGGACCAGCAAAAAGCTGGTTCGAGAAATATAAAAGATATTCGATCACTTCTTGGGATCAGCTATCAAAGGATTTCAAGAAACAGTTCAGAGCCATGATCGGGGTAAGACCCGAGGCATCAACTCTGACCAACGTTCGGCAACAACCAAGCGAAATGTTGAAAAGCTACCTTACGAGGTTTAATTTGGAAGTTGCCCGAGCTCGAAATGTGGATGACAGCGGTCATCTAATGGTTGTCCAAGCTGGAGTAATGCCGGGAAGTCCTCTCTGGGACGATATGCAGAGAAAACCGATGAGGTCCTTAACCGAGTTTAATAAGTGAGCTCAGAGGTTTGTCAATGTAGAGGAGCTGAGGTCAACACTGAATATGACTTCTCAGCCCGTAACTACAACGATAAACGTAAACTCTGCCTCAACCTCGGCAAACCCACCAGTTTCAAAGCCTTCTGCGGAAAACCCTTCCAAAAGAAAGAAGAACGAAAGGAGTAACCCCGAGGCAGAAGGGGGAAAGAAGAAGAAGGGGGAAAGGTATTTCTCCGTGTACAAAGTGTACACCGAGCTCAACGAGTCTCGGGAGAATATATACTTGGCTAATGAAAACCAGATCCCTTTCAGGCGTCCAGACCCCATGAGAAATCAGAAGTCCAAGAGGGACTCCAACAAGTATTGTCGATTTCACAGAGACTCTGGGCACACTACTGATGAATGCAGGCAGTTGAAAGACGAGATCGAATGATTGATCTCGAGAGGCTATTCCAGACAGTATGTCAAAAACCAGAGTAATAATTAGGCTTCTACTAGCCAGAGGGCAGCTGCGCCACAACCCGCTCAAAACAATAATTCCCGAGCAAGGGAAGAAGATAGGCCCCCTCCAATTGATGGAGAAGATGTAATAACCATCTCGGGCGGGCCTCATCTCGCAGGGATGGACAGGAATGCCCAAAAGCGATATGTGAACGAGCTAAAAACTGGGGACGGGTCTCCTTATGAACCCAAACCTAGAGCTCCAAAATGTCAAAAGATTGAATCTCAACCGATAACCTTTACTGAGGACGACGCGTCCCATGTTTAGTTTCCCCACAATGATCCACTGGTCATCACTCTCCAGCTCGCGAATAAGAGAGTTCACCGAGTTCTCATACACAATGGGAGCTCAGTGAACATTCTCTATAAGGCCACCTTAGAAAAGATGGGACTCGCGCTTCGAGACCTAAAAGCCTGTGCAACGACCTTGTACGGTTTTTCAGGAGAGGGGACTGCCTGTATGGGGTCCATCGAACTCCCGGTAACCTTGGGAGACTACCCAGTCTCAATAACCAAGATGATGGAGTTTGTAGTAGTGGACCTGCCATCTGCCTACAACGTGCTGCTCGGGAGACCCGCCCTAGTAGGGCTAGAGGAAGTCTCGTCTGTAAGGCATCTTGCCATCAAGTTTCCGACTTCTAGTGGCATTGGGACGCTGAAGGGAGACCAGTTAGCCGGAAGGGAATGCTATAGCATTTCCGTAAGAGGAAAGAAACAGGCAAGCGAACAAGCACTCGTCGTTTTCCAGAATAAGGACAGGACGGTCTTGGAGATAGATGAAGAGATAGATCCAAGAGTGGATGAAAAAGCTGATCTCGAACCATTAGAAGAGCTCGAAGAAATCAAGCTCGAAGAGTCAGATCCCTCGAAAACGGTAAAGGTCGGGAAACATCTACGTGAAGAAACTAAATAGCAATTAATTTGCTTTTTGAAGAAAAACCAGGATGTCTTCGTGTGGTCACATTCGGACATGGTAGGAATAAGTCCGAATATAGTGAGCCATGTGCTAAATATCGATAAAAGCTTCCCACCGAAGCAACAAAAGCGAAGACAACTGGATGACGATAGAAAAAAGGCACTAAAAGAGGAAGTCGACAGGTTAAAAGCAAATCGATTCATTAGGGATGTTTTTTACCCCGATTGGGTAGCCAATCCGGTACTAGTCCCGAAGCCCAATGGGACATGACGAACCTGCATTGACTACTCGGACCTCAACAAGGCCTGTCCAAAGGACTACTTTCCTTTACCACGAATTGACCAGCTCGTGGATGCCACGACAGGGCATGGACTAATGTCATTCATGGATGCCTATTCTGGATATAACCAGATTGCCATGCATGCCCCTGACCAGGAACATACGAGCTTCATAACAGATAAATGGTTATATTGTTATAACGTCATGCCATTCGGGCTCAAAAATGCTGGAGCCACATACCAGCGGCTCGTGAACATGATGTTCTCAGAGAAAATAGGGAACAACATGGAAGTTTATGTTGACGACATGTTAGTCAAGTCTCAACTTAACGATAACCATGTTGATGATCTCGAAGAATGCTTTGCCGTGCTCCGGAAATATAACATGAAGCTTAACCCTCAGAAATGCTCCTTTGGAGTATCTTTAGGAAAATTCCTGGGTTTCATTGTAAATGCTCGAGGGATAGAAGCTAATCTAGACAAGATCCAGGCCCTGATCGATATGCCCTCACCTCGGAAACATAAAGATGTCCAGAGTTTGACCGGCAGAATGGCGGCACTAAGTAGGTTTATCTCGAAATCTACAGACCGTTGTCTTCCGTTTTTCAACCTGTTGAGGGGAGGCAAGAAATTTGAATGGACGGAAGAATGCGAGTTTGCCTTCTAGGAGCTCAAGAAGCACCTCGCAGAACCCCCTATCTTATCAAAACCTATTACGGGAGAAGTGTTGTACTTATATCTTGCCACTACCGAGCACGCCATAAGTGCAGTGCTCGTACGAGAGGAAGAAAAGGTGCAAAGGCCCGTATATTACGTCAGTAAAAGGTTACTGGGGGCAGAGTCGAGATATCCCTTGATGGAAAAGCTAGCTCTCAGCTTAATTCACTCATCTCGGAAACTTCGACCCTACTTTCAAGCACACCCCATCCATGTACTAACTGATCAACCACTAAGACAAGTCTTGTCTAAGCCAGAAGCTTCAAGTCGACTTCTTAAATGGGCAGTTGAACTCGGGCAATTCGAGATCACCTATCATCCAAGGACGACCATTAGGGCGCAAGCCCTGGCAGACTTCATAGTGGAATGTACTGGTATGACCAACGATGAAGTTATAACCCCGGCCCACGAGTTGTGGAAACTTTACGTTGATGGGTCATCTAATGAAAATGGATCGGGGGCAGGAGTAATTTTGATCACTCCTGCAGGTAGCAGATTTCACTCTGCCTTGAGATTTGGCTTCAGCGCATCAAATAACGAGGCTAAGTACGAGGCTTTACTGGCAGGACTTCGCATAGCCAAGGAGCTCAACGCTAAAGCAATACATTGTTACAGCGGCTCCTAGCTAGTGGTTAACCAAATTTTGGGAGAATACCAGGCTCATGGTACGAAAATGGCAGCTTATTTAGAAAAAGCAAGGTCAGCATTGGAACATTTCGAGTTTTACGCGATCGAACAGGTCCTTCGAGAGCAGAACTCGAATGCGAACGCCTTAGCTCGGCTCGCTACATCCACCGAGAATGATGAGCTAAATGTCATACCAATTGAACATCACTCGACACCTAGAATTAATGAACCAGAGCAGGAAAACGTGTGTATGATTGATTCCGAGCCTACCTGGATGACTCCGATAGTCGAATATCTCGAGACCGGCGTCCTTCCGAAAGATCAGAACCAGGCTCGAAGGTTGATGTATCAAATCCCCCGTTACACCATTTTGGATGGAAGGCTGTATAGAAGAAGATATTCCATGCCATTACTTCGGTGTGTGACTCCACCCGAAGCCAAGAAAATCATTGAAGAAATTCACGAAGGGTTCTGTGGAGACCATACTGGGGGGCATAGCCTGTCTAAGAAAATCATACGCCTAGGTTATATCTGGCCTACCATCAAGTCAGATTCTTTTGATTACGTAAAGAAGTGTGATAAGTGCCAACGATTCGCCACAATTCCTCGAGCTCCACCATCCGAGCTAACTATGATGACCTCCCCATGGCCATTTGCGGTATGGGGAATCGACCTCATAGGCTCTCTCCCGACTGGCAAGGGCGGAGTGAAGTACGTGGTAGTCGCCATAGATTACTTCACGAAGTGGACAGAAGCTGAACCTTTGGCGACCATAACCTCCAAAAAAGTCCTTGACTTTGTAGTGAAGAACATCATATGTCGATATGGGATGCCGAGAAAGATTGTGTCTGATAACGGAACCCAGTTCGACAGCGATCTGTTTACCAACTTTTGCGAAAAAAAATGGAATAGTAAAGGGTTTTTCGTCAGTGGCCCATCCTCAGGCGAATGGCAAGGCGAGGCTGTGAACAAAACTCTAAAAAGTTCATTGAAGAAAAAGTTGGAAGAAGCTAAAGGAAGATGGCCCGAAGAATTGCCCCAAGTCCTATGGGGATATAGGACTACGACCCGTACATCGACAGGACATACCCCGTTCTCTCTGGCATACAGTTGCGAGGCTATGTTGCCAGTTGAGGTCAAAATTCCCACAATTCGAGCCCTCGCTTACGATCAAGCCTCAAACCACTCTCAGCTCGAAGAAACTCTCGACCTGATCGAAGAAAGAAGGAATCTAAAAAATGTTGCATACCAACAGCGAGCTGCCCGATACTTCAACAAAAGAGTTCAGGATTGAAAATTCGGGGTGGGAGATTTAGTGCTGCAGCGTGTATTCTTGGCAACATGGGATCCAGCAGCTGGCGTGCTCGGGCCAAATTGGGAAGGACCCTACCAGATAGAGTTGGTCATCCGACCCAGTGTTTACAAGTGGGCGAGATTGGATGGAAGTCTAGTACTGCGAGCATGGAATGGCGAACACCTACGACCTTACTATAAATAGTATAGGAAGGATGTTGCCTGTAACTATGCTTGTTTGTCTGTACTGTTTTTTCTATTTTTGAATTTTGTCAAATAAAGGTTGATTTCGTTTAATATGCTATATATATATATTTTTTTTTGCAATCTCTCTTAATTTAATAACCTATGGTCACACTCATAGGATATTAAGGGGGCATTAGTGGTATATATACCATCAGCTTGAAAAATAAAATAACATATACGAAATACATACAAGTGTTTGGATATAACCAAATGCGCGAGCTAAGATAGTTTGGATGTAACCAAGCTATCAAACAAAAACATACAAGTGTTTGGATATAACCAAGCTAGCAAAAAGATAAAATGTTTGGATGTAACCAAATATGCAAAATGTAAGTGTATGGATTATAAACCTAACACAACCTTAATAGGTTTGGAACAAACCAGCTAGAACTAATCGGCAGTAAGTTAGAGCATAACCCACTTCAGATAAGCCGAGACCGAGGCTAGAGTATCTTGCAAAACAATAGTTTCGACCTCATAACCTCGGAGAGAGAACCGAGGACGAGAAAAAGTAACTAAAAAGTAAGATATAACTAAACCGTTTGCATTACACACCATACAAGTACTTTCGGGTGCATGGTTAAAGTAATATCCGACCTTGACAAATAACGAGATCGAAAGCGGATAATTCGAGCAAACTGTGCATGGATGCATTGAACCTCGAGCTTAAATCCAAACTATGTTTGTGTGATTAAACAAGCATATACGACTCTTTAATATAAAATGTTCAAAATATTTCAAACCGAGAAATGTAAAGCATATATATAAAAAGAAAGTCAAAAAGAAAGAAAAATTGTACCAGCCCCATGGGCATATAAAAAAAAATTATTACAAAAGTAAAGGGTCACAGCCCCGAGGTATCATTTAAAGAGAAGGAGCAATATCCTTGGCCTTCTCAACATCAGTGCCCTCCCCAGCTCCCTTTGCGCCATCACGAGCAGCCTCCTCCTCCTCAAGCCGAGCCTGCCATTTGTCTACGAGTTTCGCCTCAAGAGGACCTAAGAAGCTGGTATCGAGGTCGACATTGTTGGCCCATATTCTGTACATGGCCAGGTCGACCGCCCGATCCTTTTTCTCCTTAAACTCTTCAAGAAGATGAGCCTTTTCACCCTCAATGATCTCAAAAGTGGCGGCCTTTTCTTCTTCGAGCTTGGCATTGACCTCCTTAAGCCGAGCATTCTCTTTCTCAAACTCTGCGAGCCTGGCGTTCTGCTTCTCAAGCTCGGATATCTTGGCCTTAAGCTCCTCGGCTCCTGCCTCAAACTTTTCCTTTGTTGTCTTTAGCTCATCACTCAGTTTGAGCTGAAGATCCTTCGCCTCCTGAGCATAAGACTTGCTCGAATGGATCTCGTTATTCAGTTTATAGTTGAGCTGAGCAGAGACAGCAAGAGCCTGGCATACAAAGAAATCAACATTAGCATATGGACCGTCTATAAATACAGCTAGTAGTGAGTAAAGAAAAGTTACCGCGGAAGTAAGCTCGACACTCTTCTCGTAAACTGTGTTGCAGTCTCGGGCGTTGTTCAAAAATTGCCAGTGAGGAGCGTCAAAGCCGCTAAAGCTCTAACCCACTCGAGACAGAATGTCTGAGCCCAGCGTAGCCCCATGGGGCCCAGCAACATTGTCAACTACATACTCATCAATGTGAGTAGAAACTGACAACTTGCGGGTTAGGAAGCCGAGGGTTTTTTCGGAGGTGGGCCGAGCGTTGAATGAACCAGGATGGGAGGTTGGGGCTCGACCATAGTGGATGCCTTGACCTGTGGAGTCGGCTCCACAGCGGAGCTCGTGGCAGGCGGAGCTGGTGGAGGAGGTGTCTTTTCAGTCCTCTTAAGGACCTTGGCGGGCCGGTCGGTCATTCGAGACCCCCTGGGACGCTTACTCCTCTTGGCTCCGCCACTCTCAAGGATGTTGTCAAGATCGGAGTCCATCTCGCCTACATAGTTACACCACAGTATGAGTTATCAAAAAAATAAATAATAAAATAAAGTAACTCAGCATCATGCAAACATACATGGGATAAAAAGACAAGTAGAGAGAAACCTAACTGGAACTCTCCCCCGAGCTTGAGCTCGGCAACCACGAAATTCCCCCATCTTCAGAAGAGGCGGGGGGAGTACCTTCCCTATAGGTGGACGTCAACCTCAAAAGGTCCCTATAGTCGTTGGTCCCATATTGGACGGCTATTCCGTTCCATACCTCGTTCAGGCTATACATGATGTCGTATTTCCCGAGCCAGCTATCGAACCTATGAACCCGTTCATCTACCCAAGACCATACATAAAAATGGTTCCTATCGTCCTCACACAATACTAACCTATCGGGTTTATGCTTTAATAGGGAGGGGGACCACATATTTGAGCTTAGGATGACTGTACCTCGCTCATCCGAGCCCGAGCTTAAGGCCTCGTCATTGGCCTCGTTCCCTGATTGTGGACTCCTTTGGCGAACTGGAGGCAGAGGCCTCGCCTCTCTCCTTGGGGGGAGGTTGCACGTTGGCAGAGGCACGAGCTCCCAACAGTCATATTTTTTATTGGACCGATCCGATGTGGACTGATCCTCTCCCAAGAGCCCACAAGCCCGGAGCTTGTCTTCATGCAGGAGATAGGAAAGGGATCTCCTGCCGTAAGGAAGTTGGAGCAGAGTCTCTCTGCCCTCCTTCATCTCGTCAGAGGGAGTGAGGCGATGATAGTTGGCTAGAAAATTAAGCACATTTTAGCTAAGCACGAGCCTAAAGCAAAGTTCGAGCACAAAAATAAGGAAGTGGAAATACTTACGAATCCGTCTGAATGAATAGAATCGAGACGGGGCTAGGCCATCTGTCCAGAAGAAGGCCTTCTTGAAGTCGGGAGGATAATTGGGAAGGTCTTCAAACATCTTCTTCTCCTTCGGATAGCTCGAAAGATAGTAGAAGCCATCCCCTCCCCGAGATCGGGAGGGGTTGCTTTTCAAACAAAAGAGATACAGGATCTCCTTTGGCGATGGTCCTTCCCACTTCAGCTCATGGTATAGCAACCTTAGGGTAGACAGAACCCTGTAAGAATTGGTGTTGAGCTGAAAGGGGGCCAACCCAACAAAGTCTGTGAAGTCTTTGAAAAAATACTTCAAAGGCAGTACTGCCCCTGCCTTCATGTGCTCCTGGCTCCAAGCCGCGTATCTCAGCTTGCTGTCAGGATTTCCATCTCCGGGAGCGCGGCAGCTTCGCTCGTGGGAGGCCAGGGCTCGACACCTTAGCGAGCCTGATAATCTCGTACCATGAAGGGCCAGGATATCGGTTATCTAGCTCGATGAAGTAATCGAGCTCCAATAATGCTCGGCCTCGAAAAAATCCCTCCTCGGCTGTGAGGTAGAGGGCCCCCCCATCAGTGAAAACTACAAATCACTTGGTTTGAAGGCAACTGTCACTCTAAGCTTAGGGTCGAGGGGAATCGGTCTAGGCTCGGTGTCAGGATCTGGATGAA
Organism: Humulus lupulus; assembly: GCF_963169125.1. NCBI lineage: Eukaryota > Viridiplantae > Streptophyta > Magnoliopsida > Rosales > Cannabaceae > Humulus > Humulus lupulus. The sequence continues at coordinate 34,201,449 of NC_084799.1, forward strand.
GGGCAACCCTTAGTCTTTTCCTTTTCCCTTCTTCGACCTCGTATATCTGATGTCGGAAGTGATCTCGAGTGTCCTCTTGCTCACGCCTCAGCTCGTGTTCGCGAATTAGACGCTGGTTCCGGGTAAACAACGACTCCGGGCTCGGAGTTTTTGGCGAATGCGGGATGGCAAGCAACGACCCCCACCGTCTTTCCAGATTCTGTGACATCTAGCAAGAAAGAAAAAATGGTGAGGGCCATGCATGCAAGGAATCAAGAATAACGATCTTGGTGGTTCAAGGTCGGAATGATCGGATACGAAATGAGCTCGATCATGGGGACCCGATTAGTGTCATGACGTGTATTTCACAAAAAAAGGAGGAAAGTTGATTTAATTTTTGAAAATCCCGAAGTATCAGGGAAAAAAGGTGGCGGTTATTCGAAAGTGGTATTTTTGAGAATTGCGCATTCTTTAAAACCCAGATTTTGTACCCAATATCTTGGTGTGCAAGATACGTCTTCCGAAATTTGAAAACCCAGAAAAAGACCATATTTGGGTCTTCCTACATATGAACTGGATTTAGAACCGATAATGTTGGAACCTAAACGTAATATCTATCAGCCGACACATCCTAGTGCATTAAACTAGTGAATGGACCAACAAAATTCTAGTGCCCAAGGTGCAACAGAAGAATAAACACACATGAAAAAAATAACGAAGAGAAGCCATGAACGGAAAACTTACACAATGCAATCAGCGGAAACAGGGAAATGGACAATCGTATAAGCGGCTGCAAGTGCGATCTCACAGAGTCAAAAATGCCAGCGTGGTTTTGTCTTCTTGGCTTGGAGAACATGCAAGAACCAGGCAAAGAATTGTTTTGTTTTTTCTCTGGGATATTGAAGATGAAGAAAAAATGAAGAAAGCAAAGGGTGATATATTTATAGACCCTCAGAGATTATAAAGTTGGATTAATCTGGGCCATTGGCCAGATTCCGTATCAAATCTGATGGCCAAGAATAAGTGACATGATGGTACTGTAAAGGTGGCAGGCGAACGATCGTGGGCAGATTTCCAAGGTACTCAAGTACATTGAGTGAGCAATACCCAACTGACGTGTGTCCATACTCGAGTATGTGTGACGGTGTGGTTCCCGAAGAAAGTAGTTCAAAAGTTTCCTTCTCATAGGATTCGAACTAATACTTTTGAGGGGGCAAAATGTTACACCCAGATTTCGAGACTTGAGGTTGTGACCTCGAAAGCTGAATTCGTCAGGTGTGAGCTCGCGATAGCTAAAATACATGTTCATAATCTAGACGCCAAATCCTCAAAGCAGGTGGCAACCTCGAAGATAGGTAGCCTCGAAGTCCTTATAAGCTCGAAAAACAGAACATCGGAGTATATCCATTGTCGAGTAGCCTCAGATCAAGTGGCCCGAGCTTGGCATGGGTGTGAGCTCGGAATAAGGCAGCCTCAGTGATATTTACCCACTCCGAGCTGGTCTTGGGGAATGTAATACAACTCGTAATTTACTCAGAGACCTAGACTGGCATGATGCTGATTGCTGATCTCGAACAGCTTAGTGAGTCACCTGAGGAGACGCAGTCCATGCATTCAAGTGATATTTGTTGTTGTAACTTCCCTACAATAAAGGGATATTAACTAGTCGTTATACACCCCCTGGTCTTCAGGGGACATTTCCTTGCATATAGGAGTTACAAACTTTAAAGTAATTAAATTTATTAATGTACAGAATAACTTCCCGAAACGTGTGGGATTGTATTATGAGATCTCCTCTATAAATAGAGAGGTCATGTACCTTTGTAAAGGAATCGAAATTTTGTGATCTTGAGAGAATTTCTGGAGAATTCATCCCTGAAGAATTTCCAGCAATTTCCTAAATCCTAATAACAAAGACTCGTGGACTAGGCAGAGTTAACTACTGAACTACGTAAAAAACTCTCATTGTTTTACTGTGTTATTCTTGCCATAGTTTTTACTGTTTACGTGCTCTACATTTTAAGTTGACGAAAAACGGCGTCAACAATACTATTCATAAGTTCTATTCTGTTTGATTCCTTAGTTTTGTTTAGTTTTCATTCCGATCCCAACTCGTTGTTTCGATTCTTGGTTAGGTATTTAAGTTCTTTGAACTTAAAGTTTCTTTTCGGTAAGTTTCTTCTTGGTGGGTTTTAGTTATCTTCTTTTCATCTTTTTTCTTTAAAAATACTCACCATTCTTATTGTTGGTTTTAGGAGTGTTCCAAATCCCGTCCTCCCGTCCTTGTTCTCAAATATCCTGGTGTTGGTAAGGAAAATATGATAGATTTTATACGCTTATATGTTATGTTATGATATATATGAATATGTCTTGTAGTCTTTGGGGCTCCTAGTTTCTTAGCTAGCAAACCTCAATGTATTTTGAGGCTTATAGTTGCTTAGCTAGCAATCCCCAATGTTTTTATGTTGCTTGGGGCTCATAGTTGCTTAGCTAGCAAACCTCAATGTATTTTGAGGCTTATAGTTGCTTAGCTAGCAAACCCCAATATTTTTATGTTGCTTGGGGCTCATAGTTGTTTAGCTAGCAAACCTCAATGTATTTTGAGGCTTATAGTTGCTTAACTAGCAAACCCCAATGTTTTTATGTTGCTTGGGGCTCATAGTTGTTTAGCTAGCAAACCTTAATGTATTTTGAGACTTATAGTTGCTTAGCTAGCAAACCCCAATGTTTATCATGGACATGGGTTAGAGTTGTGATATATGCTTTATAGTATATGTTTTTGATATAGTCTTGTGTTTATGTTTTATGTTATATGATTGATTAGTAGATTTTTCTTACTGGGCATTAGGCCCCATCCTTTATTTTTTTTAGTGTGATGCAGGTAAATAGTTTAGGCAGGCGGAAGGATTCTTAGCAGCTTGACTTGTATGTTAAGGATGAATGCATTAAATGGAATGCGTGCATTAAATGGAATGCGTGTCGATTGAGGATGACGTTATTTATTTTTAATTTTTTGAATCATGTTTTGATGTATTTCCGCATTTAGTATTTTAACAATTAAAGTTTATGTTTTTTTTTTATGTTTTATAAACAATGGGATCCCATACCATATCACATTTTATATTTTACTTTGTAATTTGCACAATATTTATATTCGAGTTTTAATAAATTTATTATTATTTCTTATGTATGTTTTCTTCAAAGTAGTAGCTATATCTAGTAGTTTTAATGGTCCAAGGTCTTAGAAATAGTTGGGTCATTACAGAGTTCAAATAATCAGTTGCACACATGTCTTAATTTTTTTTATACGTGTGGAAAACAGATTGTTTGAGCTCTAATTTCGGCAATGTAAATTATTTAGAATTTTTTAAAAATTGGCTGGATGCCTACTATAACTCTCATATTGGCTGTCGTATAAAAAAATTGGGTTATAATTTATTCAAGTGCTAAAAATAAAAAAATGTTCCTACGATAGGGGCAAAAGTGATGCTCGTACCTACAAAGCTCACTATTCCCAAATTTTTTCTTAATGTATTGCTAAGTCTCAAAATTTATTTATGTAATTTGTAACACATTAGTCTTAAGTACATTTTTTTTTTGTTCTATTAGACAACCATTGCACATAACTAAGGACATTGATAAGACTTGTTTGGCATGAAAAAAAAATCATCTCTCCCTTAATTTCTGTCCCCACCAATTACATTTTTCTACCTAATTTAAAATGCCAAGTATACATTTGGAAGACTAGATGTTATTGACTCCGTGTGTCTTCCTTGTATTTGTATGTTTGCTTAGTTTTAAAATTGTAAATATTGCCTATAATTTTAATAAATACTGATTCTTTCTTTTAAATATATATATATATAATAGAATGAATTATAATACTATAGTATATATAATTATTTATATCAATAATCTCTACATATATAACATCTAAATACAACGTTGACATATATACATTTACATAGCTACATGACATATATATAAAATACAATAATATTAAAAAAGAAATTAATAATAGAATTAAAATAAGAATAGAAAAAGTCACAGTGTACGTAGACAGTAATATACATACATAAACTATTTTTAGTTTCTAATATATCTCACACTGTTCTTTGGTGAATTTTATGAAGAAAAATAGATTCAATCACTTGATAAAAATAAACTATCACACAAATTTGTCTTTATTATTTTTAAATAAATATGATTTAATTATTTAAATTATCATAAAATATCTAAAAATATTCCTTTTTAATTAATTAATTTATTTATTTATTTTTGTTTAAGTTAATATTCGTTATAATTTTTTAATTTGTTGGTGACAACAAAATATTATATATTATATGTTAAATATAATATTAAGTTTAAGTTTAATTAAATTTTATTTAAGTTATAAAATATATAGTTTTATTATTTTTAAATAATTATTATTGTAAAATATCTCAAAAATATCATATTTTAATTTGTTTAATTATTTATTTATTTATTTAATTTTATTAAGTTTAAGTCATGTTTACAATCTACCGTTAAATATAAGAATATATTGTTAAATATAAGAATATTACGTTAAAGTTAACTGAAAAAAATAAAAAACTGTTAAAACCAATAATTTCCATTATTTCTACACATTTATTATATAAAAGAGATATATTTATATTATCAGAGTTTCAAGATGAGAGAGAGGAGTAATTATTCGTTTTGAAAAGAGTATATAATGATATACATATAAGGGTTTATACATTTTTAGACCATGTATTTTATCTAATTACCTGTTTGGACCTTGTGTTTTGACAAATGATATTTTGGACCATGTGTTTTATAAAATGGTTCAAATAAAACTCTAAACTCGATTTTGGTCAAAGTTTTCTGAGTTAAAATTACAAATAATTCATCAAACTAACAATTTAAAACAAAAACAAAATTATTTTGTCGAACAACTGTGTTGTTATATTCAATTTTGTCTTCATCGAAATTGGGTTTAGGGGTCTATTTGAATTATTTTACAAAACACAGGGTCCAAAAATGAATTTATCAAAATACAAAATCCAAACAAGTAATGAGACAAAATACAAAGTCAAAAAAAATATATACTCTAAATGCAACGAAGACAAACATAGTTAATAACATCTGGTCTTCCAAATGTATACTTGGCATTTTAAATTTAGGTGGCAAAATTTAATTGCCAGAGGCAGGGATGAGAGGAAATAGGGGACATGTGATTTGTTTTTCGCTTGGCATAGCTTTGAAATTTGAGTCAACTTTAGAGAGTAGTTTTTGTGATTGGAAGCTCTAACAAGTACTTTTGGAAAAAAAAAAAAAGGAGAAACTGTTTTAAGTGTCAATTTATTTTTCAAATTTCCTATTTTATCAATTATTAAAAATATATTTCCTATTTTATCTTTATTCTAAAAAAATTAATTACATTAAAACATATTTATATAATAATAAATAATATTTTTGTCCCTCGAACTATAATCACTATATGATTGTGTCCCTTGAATAAATCGCAATATTGAAAATTCCTTCTGAACTATGCACGTTACTGAAATATAAGATTTTTGTTAGATTTTATTATAGGTAGCTAACAGAATGATGATGTGACATTTTATCTGTTGATATGACAGTGCCATGTGTCGAATAATTATCAATTTTGCCTCCAAACTTTGACCACTACCAAATTGTGTCATTTTTAATAACTTTTTTTAAAAAATATTAATTAAATCCTTGAAAAATTAAAAATCTAATTAATAACAAATAACTATTTTTTACATTTTTATTTTCTTTTCTTTTACAGTATAAAACAAATCTATTTTGGAATGAAAATTTAAAATAAATATTCAAACAAAGAAAAAAATTAATAAAAGAGGAGAACGAAGGGCTTAAACAAATAAAAAAAACTTTTAATTTGAAAGGAGGAGGATGAAGAGAAAAAAAAAACTTTGTTTTAGTATTTATTTTCAATTTTTATTTTAAGATATATTTATTTTATATTGTAAAAGAAAATAAAAAGTAAAAAAAAATTATTTGTTATTAATTAGATTTTTAATTATTGGATATTTGAAAATTTTAGAGTTGTTTATTTTAAAATGACTTTTTTTTATTTTTAGGGATTTTATTATTATTTTGAATAAATAGCATTTTTGCCCCCCGAAATATGACCATTGTATGATCGTGCTCCTCGAATGATTTGCGATGTTAAAAATTATCCCCGAACTATGCATTATACTGAAATATGAGAATTCTGTTAGATTTCGTCCTAGGTGGCTAACAGATTGATGATGTATCATTTTGTCTCTTGATGTGGCAGTGCAATGTGTAGAATAATTAGACATTCCCCCCCCCCCCCCCTCCCGAACTTTGACCACTACCAAATTATGCCATTTTTATTAAGACTAATTTTTTTTTAAAAAGTTAATAATTAAAAAAAAAATCATTTTAAAAGATTAAGAAAATAATCAATACTAAAAGTTTCAAATTAATTAAATAAAATTCAAATACTCAAAAAATAAAAATCTAATTAATAGCAAATAATTTTTTTTACTTTTTCTTTTCTTTTACAATATATATGTTGATATAAAAATTAAAAAATAAATCCTAAAATAAAGATTTTTCCCATTTGTCCTCCTCTTAAATTAAAATTTGTAATTATTTATTTAAGTCTTTTGTCCACCTCTTTAATTAAAAGTTTTTTCTTTGTTTTAGTATTTATTTTAAATGTTTATTCTAAAATAGTTTTAATTAATATTGTTTAAGAAAAAGTAAAAAATAGTTATTTGTTGATAATTAAATTTTTTATTTATTAAGGAATTAATTATTATTTTTAAGAAAAAACATATATATATTTTTTATAAAATGGGTATAATTTGGTAATGGTCAAAGTTCGGGGGGCAAAATTGATAATTATTCTACACATGACACTGCCACATCAACAGACAATACACTACGTCATCAATCTGTTAGCCACATAGGACGAAATCTAACAGAAGTCTCATATTTTAGTAACGTGCATAGTTTAGGGGGGATTTTTAACATCACGAATTATTCAGGGGGCACGATCATACAATGGTCATAGTTCAGGGGGAAAAATGTCATTTATTCTATTATTTTTAAGAAAAAAATTAAATTAGTTTTAATAAAAATGGCACAATTTGGTACAAGTCAAAGTTCGAAATGCAAAATTACTAATTATTCTACACATGACATTGCATATTATATTTTAATATAATGTTTTGATTGATTAAATAAGTGTTACAAAAAGTGATTATTTAATCTAAGTGGAGGAATGTTATATTATTTTAAATAATTTAATGTTAGATTAAATAATGTGACATAATGTGATTTGTCACATCTTATAACATATTATTAAGAGTTACAAAATTGGACATATGTATGTGCCCAAATGTGACATATTTTAGAGTTAAAAAAACAGTTGCAAATTTGTAACTCCCAAATATTACCCAATAATGTGTAGATTTGAGATTACACATTTTGATTTGAATTTCTCAAAGCCATAAGAGATATGGTTGTTAGAGATGTGATTTTAACTCCCATAATGTGTATGAAAGCTACAAAATCAAGTGGGAATGAATTTTGAATGTTTTAGAAAATTTGAAAAATTAGTAGCTGACAAAATGTCTTGGGCCGCGGCGAGTGTTTTTCAAGCTGCGGCCCAAGAGGCAGAAAAATGTTGTGGGCCGTGGCCAGAGTGACTGACAGTATTTTCCAAACTTCGATTTTATCCAATTTTAAACGTTTCCAACAGCCAAGTAACTCTCAAATCTCTATTTTAATTTCATAAACATCCAATTAATCATTGGTAACAGCCATGGAGGTTGGTGGAATTTGAAATTCAAAGGGTGTCTCAAAACTCTATAAATAGGAGTCTAATGCTCACTTGTACGACACACCATTCTCCATCCACAAAGCACTTGGCTGGAAAATACACCATAGAGGCTTGATAATTCCAGAGAGCTATTTCCTTGAGAGATCTCTTAGTGCTTAGAGAATAGGGGGAAATAAACTTTTGGACAAAGGTCTTGAACTTTGTTCAAGTTGGTGATCCCCACTACTTTACACTTTGGTTGTGTGAGAGTTTGTGTTCTTTTTATTGTTATTTTCATTCTTTTGATCTTGTTGTTCTTATTTATTATTGTTTTGAGTTTGTGATCTTCCTTTTCTAATTCTTTCTATTTATTTGTATTTTGAGCAATAGAGTTGTAACACTTGTTTAAATATTACCTTGTATATTGTATTTTTTACATAGAGTTGTATTTTAGTTTTGTCATTTCCACTGAAACAATATAATATATTATCTAACACTGCCACATCAACATAAAAATATCACATCATCAATATGTTAGCCAACAAAATCTAATAGAAGTCTTTTATTTCAGTAACCTATATAGTTTTGGATAATTTTTAACATCGTTAATCATTAGGTGACACGATCATTAATAGTTCGGGGAGAAAAATATTAAATTTTTTTATATAATTTAAAATACTCACTATCCTAACAACTAAATATAGAGAAAAGTTGAAGATCTCATGTGCTATTTATTAAATAATAATTATTTTCCAACTCTCATGAAAGCCATGATGTCATATATCATTCACTCACTCTCAAAATTGTTAAAAGTGCGAAATATGAAACTTGGAAGTGGGCCATTTTGTTTGACTTATTGCAACGAAAATAAGTAATGTTTATCAAGTATTATCAAACAGACAAAAATCCACGCGTTACCAGAATTTTCAAGCTGTACTGTTTTCATTGGCCTTGTGTAGTTTCCGTGGATGAGTTTGAGAGTGAGAATTTTGGAATATCTGAACCATTTCCTATTAAAAAATGAAAATTATCCAATTTCTTGGAATATCTGAACCATTTCCAATCGTTTTCTCTGAAGACAAACATAGAACTATGGGTACCTAAGATTCCGTATTCATCCTCCCAAGCTCTTTTACTTGATCTCTTGTCATTGTCTATCACTTATATACTAACCCACCAAAAGGAATTTAGTCATTATAACCTACTCGAAGCACAGGAATTAGGATTTTAATAGGAAAATACTAGTTGGAAAGAATGGCTGCTCATCCAAATACTCAATACAGCAGAGAACAAAGATGGTCTCTCAATGGAATGACTGCTCTTGTTACTGGTGGAACCAAAGGAATAGGGTACAGTCTTTTTCTTCTTCTTGTTACTTTATTTACGTTTCAATTTGATAACCTTAGGCTTAACTCGTCAAAAATACATTTTTGGTTTGTGGGATGTTTGTAAACTTTGTTATTTTTCTGTGACTATTTAGGTATGCTATCGTGGAAGAATTGGCAGGACTTGGGGCAACTGTGTATACATGCTCCAGAAATGAAGTCCAACTTAATGAGTGCTTGCATGAGTGGGAGAAGAAGGGATTTCGAGTTTCTGGTTCTGTTTGCGATGTAGCCTCTGAAACAGATCGCAACGAGCTAGCAAACAAAGTTTCTTCTTGCTTCAATGGAAAACTTAAGATACTAGTAAGTCCTCTTCCTTCCTTGTTGAATCTTATTATCATGTTTTTCAATCCTTATTACACCAATAACAGGTTTGAATTTTAGAAAATACGTGTATCTTTACTTTATAGCACGTGTACCGTGTTTGGTTAGAAGAAGAGGCAGTTCATAAGCTTATAAGATCAAACATAGAAACAAAGAGAAAAATAGCTTTGAATTCAATGTGAGAATCCTAACTCGAAGACATGACCTTTTATACCATAGTCCAAACCACTACGTGACCAGGGAGTTACATTCTCTCTCAAAAGCTTATATTGCAGAGTAAGTCAAAACAACTCAGCTTTCTTAGCGCCCTTGAAATTTAATCTAAAACAGAGCAAGTACACAACAAAAGTACAAATTGCTGAGTCATGTCTCTGCTTCACTGTTGACCAAACAAGCTTCTGTCTTGTTTGATCCAAGACTGATATAACAGAAATAACATGCCTAACTCAGTTACTAATTATAAGTACTTGTATATATCTGGTCTTAGATAAACAACGTGGGAACCAACATAAACAAACCGACTGGCGGAGTACACAGCTGGAGATTTCTCATTTCTGATGAAAACAAATCTTGAATCTGCTTACCATATGTGTCAACTTGCTCATCCTCTTCTGAAAGCTTCAGGGGCAGCCAGCATAGTCTTTATCTCGTCTGTCGCAGGAGTCATATCACTAGACACTGGATCCATTTATGCTGCCACCAAAGGTATAAATTATTATAACTTTCCTTGCTATTTATGTGTTTGTGTGTATATACCATATTTCAACCTCATTACTTAGCTCAATGGTTTTGAATGTTGCAGCTGCTATGAATCAATTGGCCAAAAGTTTGGCATGTGAATGGGCAAAGGATAACATAAGGTGTAATAGTGTTGTGCCTTGGGCTACTAGAACTCCTCTAGCTGAACCTGTAACATTCCTCACCCTAGTTCATCTAAATGGAATACTGTAGTTGAATACTTTATAAATATATAGTTTGATAGTTCCTATATGTGAGAGTTAGTGTTTGAACAGATTTAGAGAAGAGTGCTTATATACAATCTTAGACACATAACCAACAAAGTTGTTACAACTGAATAGCAGATCAGCTAACTAACTAATCACAAATATAACAGATTAGCAAGTCACAAGTGATTAGCCTAACAAAATTAACTAAGAGTCTAAGTGACATCTCTAACACCCCCCTCAAACTTAGTGTGTTTGAAGAGAACACTCTAAGTTTGTCACGCAATAGTAGGAATCTGTTGCGAGATAAGGCCTTCGTAAAAGTGTCTACCACTTGATCTTGTGCTGGAACGTGCTTAACCACAAGTTGCTTGCTAAGTATGCGTTCGCGTACAAAATAGAGGTCAAGTTCTATATGCTTTGTCCGAGCATGTAGAACTAGATTAGGTGACATTAGTATAGTGCTTTGATTATCACACCAAATTGTTGGTAAGGCAGTGGAAGTTACTCTGAGTTCGGTGAGCAACGATTGAATCCAAAGACTTCTGCAGCTGCATTTGCCAAGCTTCTGTATTCTGCTTCAGTACTAGACCTCGAAACAGTCCTTTATTTTCTAGATGCCCAAGAAATCAAATTATCACCAAGATAGATGCAAAAACCAAAAATAGACCTTCTATCATCTCAGTCAGATGCCCAATCAACATCTAAAAAACCAGTGATGTTCAGGTGAGAAGGTTTAGTGAGATTAAGGCCATAGTCCAAAGTTCCTTTGAGATAACGAAGGATCTTCTTGACTATTTTCCAATGTGATTCCAAGGGGTTTTGCATAAACTGGGACACTTTATTAACTGCATATGAGATCTCTAGTCTGGTGATGGTCACATATTGAAGAGCTCTGACTATGCTCCTGTACATGTATGGTTCAGGCAAGGGCTCACTGCCAATAGTTGTCATCTTTTCACCTCCAGCCATAGGTGTGGGTAGGGGATTTGCATGTTGCATATTTGTGTGAGCTAGTAAGTCAATAATATATTTTCTTTGACCCAAGTGTAGACCATTTGCAGTATGCTGAATCTGTATACCCAAAAAAATAATCAACCTCTCCCAAGTCCTTTAAGGCAAAAGCTGCATTTAACTTCTAAATAAGTTCCAAAACAACAGTTGTTGAGCTCCCAGTCAAGAGTATGTCATCAACATAAACAAGAAGAAAAATGGTAAACTCTGAATGTTGGATGAACAAAGAGTGATCTGACCGAATGCAGAAGAATCCCAAAGAGAGAAGTGTCTGTCTGAGTTTGTTGAACCAGGCCCGTGGTGCCTGTTTTAACCCGTATATAGCCTTGTTGAGCTTACTGTTGAAGCAACAATTTATCTTTCTATATTTGGAGGTAAAACCCAACGATGATGATGCCCTGTCACTATTCCAGTGATGAATTTTGCCTTTTGACTCGTCGGGATCACCTGCAAGAAAGACACTCCGATGCTTAAGTCAGTTCAAAGTTCGATCCCTTTGCCCTTCTATGAATCTTATATTTATAGGACAAAATATGTAAAGCAGTTGGTTAGTTCAAGCAAACCCTGGAATGGTGGGAAGAAATAACCGAATTTCCCTCCAAAAATACTGTTTTTGAATGTCTAGTTCAGGGGTCAGAGGCGCGGACCGCCTCTGACCCGTAGCTTCTGCCTTCAGAGCTTCTGCATACCAAAACAAATCGTTTTGAATGTTCGATAAATGAGGAAAGGATTTTCGGGCTGAACATTTTGGGCCCAACACTTACGAACCAGCTGAGACCCTTTCAATTCTTCAAAACCAGGAGGTTGCTTCATGAAGACTTCTTCTTGTAGATCTCCATTTAGAAAAGCATTATTAACATCTAGTTGTCTCATTGACCAATCTCTAGATACAGCAATAGTAAGGACTGCTCTAATTGTTGTTGGCTTTATAACTGGGCTGAAAGTTTCTGTAAAATCAAAACCAAACCCTTGTAGGAACCCCTTAGCTACTAGGTGTGCTTTGTGCCGAGTAATATTTCCTTGTTTGTCTGTTTTGACTTTGAACACCCATTTAGAACCAACAACTTTTCTACCTGATGGAAGTGGTACAAGAGACCATGTATTATTTTTCTTTAGAGCTTGCAACTCCTTTTCCATAACTATCTTCCATTTTTGGTTTAGAACAACCTCCTTAACTATGAGGTGGAAGTTGATGTGTTAGGCGTGGTGGTATAGTGTGGTTCCTATGAAGAGTGAGAGAGTGATGGAGACATATGAGGATCTGTACTATTGGCAGGTGACACAAAAGAGGTAGCCTTTGGTATGACAGATGAAGCATGACTATGGGAAGGGGTGGAAACATTACTAGTATTGGGTTGTGGACTTGAGGTAGCATGTGGGAAATGATGCTCATTAAAATGTACATCACGTGAGACATAAATCCTGCCACTAGAAGACAAACATTTGTACCCTTTATGTTTTAGACTATAGCTTAAAAAGGTACATTGGGTAGAACGAAGTTGAAGTTTGTGCTTGTTATAAGGCCTTAAGTTTGGAAAACAAGCACACCCGAATACTCTCAATTGTGAGTAATCTGGTGGCTTTGAGAATAACTTTTGATATGGAGTAATGTTACCAAGAACAGATGAGGGTAATCTGTTTATGAGAAAAACTGAGGCTTGAACAGCCTCATCCCAAAAATCTAATGGCATTGAAGTATGAGCTAAGAAAGTAATGGTTGTTTCCATGATGTGTCTGTGTTTACTCTCAGCAACACCATTTTGTTGGTGTGTGGTGGGACATGACAGCCTATGAATGATGCCATTTTGGGTGCAATATGAATCAAGGGGTCGGTATTCACCTCCCCAAACAGATTGGATAGATTTAATTTTGCAATCAAATTCATTTTCGACTTGTGTTTTGAAAGTAATAAAAGTTTGGGTGGCTTCAGACTTGGAGTGCAACAAGAACAACCATGTGTATCTAGAAAAAGCATCTATGAAATGAATATAATAACAATAGCAATTAGAAGAGACATTGGAGGAAGGTCCTCACAAGTCAGTGTGAATCAACTGAAGAGGCTTTGTGTATTGAGTTTCAGATCTTTGAAAAGGAAGTTGATGCATTTTGCATAAACAACAAGCATTACAGAAATCATGAATTGTTTTATTCCTAGGAAAAATATTACACTGTGTCATTACATTTTGTACAACTTTAGCAGTGGGATGTCCCAACCTGCTGTGCCAAAGCGAAAAAAAGAGTACAACCAGACTCAGAGCTAGTGCTCATTTGAGTAGAATTAGCTGAATACAACTTGGATGAACTTGACTTAGATGAAATGGACTTGGTAGACTCAGAATGTTGATGGAGTTTCATGGTTGAGGGATTGATGACATAAAGGCTATGTTTAAGTGATCCTTGCATCAAAATTTTCTTGGAAACCTGATCTTTGACAACACAATGGTTAGGGTAGAATTAAAAATAGGCATTATTGTCAAAGGAAAATTGGGACACACTTATTAAGCTTTTGCTAATGTGAGGGACATGTAAGACACGATCCAGAACCAAATTCTTAGAAGTGTAAGAGGTATTAAAGATAACCTTACCAGTGTTTTGTATCTGTAGGCCCATGCCATCGCCCATATGAACTTGTTCTAGTCCATGATAGTGTTGTTTTTGTGTAAGAGTAGTGTCTATCATGGTGCAGTGGCTAGTTGCTCCTAAGTTCGGATACCATGATTGATCAATGACTGTGTTAGCAGTAGTTATGTTAGCTGACTGCTTCTCAATGTTGGCTGCTCTAACTCCAGGGAATGCCATGTTGAAGCGCTGTTAGCATCGAGTTGTAATGTCACCTGCCTTAGAGCACAACTGACATGTTTGGCGAGTAGTGGGTATTCCTGGTGTAGAACTTGAATAACCACGACTGATGAGCTGTGAAGAACCAGAAAAAGATGGAGGAGGGATTCTAGGAACCACGACCAGTACCTCTACTTAGAGACGAGGAGTTTGAAAAAGTTGAAATGGAAGGCCTTGATTCATGAATTGAAGGAAAGGAACATCTGCCTTGAAATCCCCTTTGAGTGGTGAGATTAACAGATTCTATTGCTCGAGGGTGGCTGTCCATGCGATGTTCTTGAGAGAGAAGGAGTGATTCAATTTATGCAACTGTGTAGGGTTGATTTCTTGAATTGACGGAGATTACGAAAGTGTCGTATTCTGGAGGAAGGCCCTTGAAAATTGCTACGATGTGTTCTTTGACAGAGACAACTTGACCGACGGAACCCAATAGATCGACCACCGTTTTGATTAGTCGTAGATATTCATTGATGGAAATAATCCCTTTCTTTGTATTCTGCAATTGATTACGAAATTGATCAATTTTAGCGGAAGTTTGAGTGGCGAAATATACCGCTAACGTGTTCCAAATCTGAGCTAAAGTTAAGCTTCCAACAACTCGTGTAAGCACACCTTCGGACATAGAGGAGAGCAGCCAAGAATATAGAAGTTGATCTTGTTTCACCCACTGTTTGTAGAGAGGATTGATGGCTCCAGTTTGGCATCAGAGTTGGTTAGGAACTTCTTGGGTGGAATCACAGCTGGATCGATGTAATCATCAAGATCGTGGCCTTTAATGGCAGACCACACTTGCAGACGCCATAGAAGAAAGTTGTTATCATCAGGCTTGACCGAGATCTTGTGCGAGAAGACGACTGGTGAGAATGCAGCGGTGGTGAAGGAAGTGTCATCGGTGGCAACGGTCGGAGCGGACGGAGAGACACTGTTGGAAGTCATCACCGAAGAATAGCAAGAACAGAGAAGGAAAAAGGAAAAACGAGAGGATCATAATGGTTCTGATACCATGTGAGAGTTAGTGTTTTAACAGATTTAGAGAAAATGCTTATCACACCTTTATTGATAGAGAAGAGTGTTTATATACAATCTAAGACACATAACCAACAAAGTTGTTACAACTGAATAACAGATCAGCTAACTAACTAACTACAAAAATAACAGATTAGCAAGTCACAAGTGATTAGCCTAACATAATTAACTAAGAGTCTTAGTGACATCTCTAACACTATATAATAATATTGCTTTTTTATTTCAGTATCTGAATGATGAAAAATTTATGAGGCCTGCCCTTCTTCTAACACCGATTGGACGTATTGCGGAGCCAAGTGAAGTTTCGTCATTGGTGGCATTCCTATGTCTGCCAGCAGCTTCTTATATAAGTGGTCAGAGTATATGTGTTGATGGAGCCTTTACAGTGAATGGCTTGTTCCTTAACCAAGCAGCATGATGCACAAACAAGCCTAAAAAAATGTACATTGATTGCACACTCCATCTCAATATCAATATATTTTATTTTCTTCTTTTTTTTTTCGGTTCATGGTGGTAATGTATTGTATTAATAAAGAAGAGAAAATAATTCTCCATATGTATTATTATTATTTATTAGAGAAATAAGCTAATAAAGTATAGTAAGTAGAAAACATATTTTTTTTGTTAATGGATATTTTATACTCTTTTTTTTTTTTAAATGAATAATGTTATACTTGATGAAATTTAAATGTGTGAAAGAAATTTTAAATATTTAATGGAGGATGTATTTAGATAATAGATGAGAAGAGGAAATAAAAAGAGTGCTAATAGAACCATATCTTAAAATTAAAAAGTCATTAATTTATTAAAAATTATATTTTTTTATTTAGCCCTCTCTATATAATTTTTTATGTATCGAGTGAATAAAATAAATACATCGACATGTATAGAGAGGACAAATTCCCATAAATAATGATCTACCACTTTTAATTATAGCATATCAGTAAATGTTTTACTCATTTTTAATATTTGACTAATAAAAAATTATATTTTATATAATTTTCATATGTAATAAAAAACTACTTATTTATAATATAATAATACCTTAGTTTTTTTTTATAGCAAAAATTCTTTTTTATCACACTTTTTTTGCATTTGTAGGTACTTGATATTAATTGCTAAATATACTGCCAGATTTCCATTTTTTATTGGTCTTGCTCATTTAAAATTTACCCAGTCACTTTTTGGTGGTCCACATCATGTTTGAAATGCCAAATCATCCTAAATCATGCCATGTCACTAACTTTTAAAAACTACTTGTTTGCTACATGAAATAAAAAAACCATAAAAAACAAAATAAAACCTTATACCCGCCATTGTCATTTGCTACGTAGATAAGAGAATTGGGGCACTCAATTTTCACTTGAAAGAAGGCAACATAAGTTTTTTTTCTTCGTGTTTTCCTCTTTCCTTTGTTTGTTTATTTGTTTTCTGAATTCCTGGCTTGGATTTTGTTGAATGGGTTTACTTGATGTGGTGAATACAAAATAAGGATAGGTGTGATTTTTTTCAATGGGTGGACCCAGATATATGCTATTGATCGGAGGAGGTCATATCAGAGTTGATTAGTAAAATAAAGACTTTGGATGATGACTTTTATTCGACACACACTGTTGGGCAACAATGATTAGGTGGTTGTTGTGTCTATGGTTTTGGGTAGCAAAGAGCAAGTTCACTTGTAGCCATGGTGGCTGGAATGGGTATTCATCAATTACAAGTGGTTATGGGGTAATTGGCAGACCTAGTATGATTGAAGATGGAAGGATCCAGGTCTTTGAAGAGGAGACTAGAAGCACCTCTGTTGTAGAAGCTACAGTGGGGAAAAATGTCATTGTTGGATGTGGGTTTTAGGATCTCGTGTGTTATGTATTTGGTTGAATTTTTTGTTTTGAATGTATATTTTTGTACATTGAATCTACTATATTGTAATTATGTTCTAGTTGAATGAAATTTGAAAATGGTTTAAGCCAAATGCAATACTTTCTGTTTGATCTTACCAACATCCCAAATAACACCAACAAAGTTCAAAACATAAATTCATACCATCACATATTGAAAATACTACAGCATCAAAATTTGTTTCAAAATGCCAGCATCGAAAATGTGGATATAGTTTATATACAACAACAAAGTTTAGTTCAATATACAACCATTAGCCATCAGCATTCAAATAGAAAGTCTGGTTTAAAAAAATTGCTTCAGAAGTCCATCAATTTACTTGAGATGTCCTGGATCTCTACACATTTTCACCACCTGCCTGTGTAGATCTAGTATTATAACTAAAGCTGGCAATTCGTGTAAACGTGTCAGATTCGTGTCGACACGATTATGACACGATACGATTAAGGTAAACACGAACACGACACGATTATTAAACGGGTCAACACGACACGAACACGATAACACGATTATGACACGATTAATCATAACTATACGAAAAAAATCATAAAACCTATGTAAAGTATTCGTGTTATCGTGTCTGACACGATAATGACATGACACGATTATTAAATGGGTCAACATGATTATGACACGACATGATTAAGGTAAACACGAACACGACACGATTATTAAACGTGTCAAAAACTCAAACACGAACACGACAAGATTATTAAATGTGTCGTGTTCGTGTTTACCTTAATCGTGTCGCGTCGTGTCATCGTGTTGTAACCCAAATTTCCACCCCTAATTATAACATCCTTGACTATTAACTCCCTTTGAATGACCCTCACCATTTGTCTTTCCTTTTACTTCCTCAACCTTTCTTTCCTTGTTTTGGTCTGTTTAGTGGAATTCGTTGATGGTGGCCTACCTCGTTTCTTCTGAATAGGGACCTGCAATTGCATTTGTATTTGTCACAATTATAAAATTAACAAGCTATGTATTAAAACATGTTGTGTTTGTCAATATTATACTTGAACAGATTTAAGATTACCACATTTCCTAGCAGTATGGTCTTTTTGTCCATAGTTTCCACACTTGTGCACTTGTCTAAATTTTATATTCTTTGTTGAACTTGGTGGAGGTTCATCAACCTCTTTTCTTCTAGACTTTTTGGGTCTCCCTGACATATTAGTTTCAAATGGTGGGTGGATGGGATTTTTCCCTGTCTCAGGCCAAAAGTCAGGACTTGGCATAGGCTCAATAACACCCTTATAAGCATTCTAAAAAATTTCTTTACATCATGCCATGCTTCCCTTATGCATGCAAGTGCATGGCCACAAGGGATACAACTCAGTTAGTGTCTTGTAATGTACAATTTCTAGTTACCAAGCCAAATGAGAAGCTCACATTATCTGGGAAATCGACCCTCAACTTGTGATAATTTTCTCTTCTAGTCAAATGATTTTTGTCAACTTGTTCACTTTTCTTCACAATTCCAAAATCATTTTCCCAACTAGGTGGATCCACTTGGAAACACTTTCTCTTTTCTTACAGAAATGACACATTAACCAGTACCTCGCTTTCTCCAATAGAATGATAATAGGCTTATCTTTAGCATCCAGTATTGCAACATTGAAGGGTTCACACAAGTAGTTTAGGATCACATCACACTTCACTCCTTCAAAGAAGTGTGACTTAGACCACTCACTTGGAGCCTTTGCAACCAACCAGTTGTATGAAGATGTTGGTAATAATTTGAATAAAACCAGGGACGCAGTAGAAGGTAAGCTGGGGGATTTTAAAAAATCATTAATACCGAGCCAAGATCAATACATATATCTATACATTAAATCAACATACAAAAGGAAAAAGAAATTGCTTCTTGTGGTCTATCAAGATTCCTTAAGTCTTTTCGTATAATTAAATGATCTTCCTATTTAGCGAAGACTCACACCTTAGTCTTCCAAGTTGTTCATCAAACACACAAGGATGTGTGTGGGTACGTATAAGTTTGATTATTTAGACTATCTAGATGTTCTCAACACATGAGATCTAGAGAGTTTGGAGAAAAGGGAAGGTCGTAGAAAGTTCTAGAGTTTTTTAGGCTTAGAAAATTCTATCGATACTTTTTGAGAGTCTGAAAACAACTGACTAAAAAAGAATGGCTGTTTTTTAGAATTATAAAGATAATAAAACAATTTGATTTTCTTCCATTTTAATTAATTCAATTGGATAGGTTACCTTTTAATTTTAATTATTTATTTTAATCAAATTAAAACAACAATTAAAGAATCAAATAATATTCAAAATTCAAATCCCAGATAAATGTGACACGTGTGTGGCGCCACGCACTCTGCATGCATAGTGAGTGTCGTGTACCATATGTGTGTCTCCCTAATTTTTCTCGTTTAATTATCTTTAAGACAATATATTTATTCCCAAAAAATAAATATCAGTTAATTCAAAATTAACCTTGTCTTAAAATCAGTTTAAATAATTATCTTATACTAAGATTGTTTACCGAGTTTTTCGGAAACTAGAATTATGAAAGATTTAGAGAGCTAAGAGAAAAGAGTTAAAGATAATCACACTAGGGATTTTACGTGGTTGGGGCGTTAAAGAGCCTTTGTAACGACCCGAATTTGCTAATCAGGCTTAGGGCCTTGATTAGTGTGCCTGGAGGGCAATAAGTGGTTTAAGATGCTTATATGTGAATTTATGTGTATATATGATTATGATGCATGCCTAATTGAGTTAAATGTGCATGTGGGCCCCGTCTGGATATTGTGGGCATAAATGTGATAAATGAAATATATGTTGTATATGTGTGATATGTCTGTACAGCACGATCCGAGACAGTCCTGAGGAGCAGTTAGCCAGAGAGTCACAATGGGGTTGAGATTCGGACTCAGGGCGAGTCGAGGGGTAATTCGGGTATTAGTTGAGTTATGGGATTATCGGGACATAGAAATAAATATTTGGAGATATATTCGAGGATAGAATGCCTAGGCGGGAATATTTGGGGAATTTACCATTTTCGCCCTCGGGGACGTTTTGGTACCCTGAGCCTTGAGGTAACCTTTAGACTTAAGTTATACAAAACAAATAAAAGAAAGGAACAGTTTAGAAACCTTGAGAAACCGACCTATGCTTTCCTAGAACTGAAGTTAGTTTTTTCTTTCCTTTCTCTTACACTCTCCAAGGTAAAACTCAAGAGGAAACTCATAGGAAATTCTTGGTGCAAGCTAGCATAAGCAAGGGGATTCAGTTGTGTTAACTCAGAAGATTAAAGCTTGTGGATTAAGGCTCAACATCAGGGGTTTGATTTCAGAAAGAGGTAAGTTTCCATGGAAGTTATGTTCAAGTTTCAGCCAAGTTTTTAAGCTTTGCATGTGGGTAGAATTTAGGCTGTTTTTGGGTGTTCTAGTTGTAATTTGGAGTAGAATTCTGTTGAGTTTTGGTGTTAATATTGAGCTGAAATGAAGGTATTATTATATGGGATTATTGGCTCAGCTTTGGTGGGAATTGGCTTGAAGAAGGGATGAAAAGCTGATGGAAATTCTGGGTTCGTTGTTAGTGCCGCGGCCCGCATGCGCGCGCAGCCATGGGAGGCTGAGAAAATTCGAGCGCGCCGCGACCCGCGTGGTGGTCAGTGGAGAGCTAGCCTCTGTTTTGAGGCTAGCCGCGGCTCTAGTGGGAGGGGCCGCGACCTTTAGTGTCAGTGAGGATTTTAATAATATTTTTGACTTGGGAACTTGAAGGGTAAGGCTCGGGATGGATTTTATCATTCGGATTGATAGAATTCAAGATCCCGGAGGTTAGGGTTCGGTTTGAGGTTATTTGTTGGGTTGGAATTTGATGGTCGGATATTGTTATGTGTTGTGACTAGGATTTCAGCGAGGCTCACGTTAGTGGACTGTGCTCGGGGCATCGGTGCTTAGGAAGCTCGGAACTCAGGTAAGAAAACCCCTGTTTCCATAGAGCTTGTGTGCAGGGCCGAGCCCTATATACTAGAATTGTAGAGCATGGCTCTTTGTCTGTTTATGCTTGAATTCTGTGCTTGTTGCTATATCATGTTTGATATTATATGTGTGATCGGCAAGAGCCGGGAACGGCGAGGGGCTGGGAACGGCATCAAGCACGATGAGTGCAAGGCCGAGAACGGCAAGAGGCCGGGAGCAGCGTCGAGCACGTGGGGTGCAAGTTTCCAGGGCGAGTCCCTAACAGGATACCTGGGATATCCTTACGGCATGGTCCGCGAACCCAGGGCTTGGTAAACGCCTGGGACGGCTAGGCCGTATGTGTTTAGCCATTGGTGGCCTGTTCATATGTTTGATTTATGTATTGCATATGTTATCTGTTTTGGGTTTTCTTGCTGGGCTTCGGTTCACAGATGCTCTGTGGTGCAGGTAAGGGTAAAGAGAAGATCAACCAACCATGAGCACAGCTGGCGTGAGGCGGTGTGTACATGTCCAGCCAGCCTGGCTGTCACAGCTAGGGAATTTTGGGAGATGCTTGTAAATAAACTTAGATTTTGTCGATTAGTCGACTCTGTTCAGTTTTGTATTGTAAATATTTTCTAAACTATGTTTTGGGATCCCAAGTGTAAACTTTTGTGAATAGCTATGAAAAACTACTTTCTTTCTTTAATGTTTTCTTTTTAATTATGGCTTAGTTACACGTTTTAAGTTAAAACCTCGATTAGCGAGTTGAAAGCACAATTTTAAACACACTTAGTAATGGATCTAAGGTGGTAGGGCGTTACAACTTGGTATCAGAGCGAGCCAAGGTTATTGGTTCTGGAGATTGACCGAACATGTACACACGCAGTCAGTGACAGGCTAAACTCAGGGTTGGTTGGTAAGATTGGTTGGTATGCTTGAATATGTATTTAAATGCCCTGTATACCTGCTTACTTTGTTTAGAGCATGATGAATTAGTTAACATATGCATGATGCTAGGGCATGGCCCGCTGTGTGTTATATGCTTTATGAGCTGTTTTGTGTGGATTATTGATGTGCCTGGGAGGTGGTTTTGGATGTTGTTATCTTGCCTAATGAGCGGCGTCGTTGGTTGCAGGCATATTTGTTGAGATGCCTCGGCAATCAGCTAGACTCCGCGGCAGTGGGGCCGAGGATGACAATCGGGGTCAGGACCCTCCACCTGCCTTGCAGAACTGGCAACAGATAATGGCTGAAATGGAAGCCAGACTACAGAGAACAGAGGAAGAGCTACGACAGATGAGGCAGCAGGCCCCGCCTCAGGTTACTGGGCTGCCAATGCAGCAGGCTGCAGTGCCAGTACCTGTTCAGTCTACTTTGGAGAATAGGTTGGAACCTCTGTATGAAAGGTTCAGGAAGCAGCATCCTCCTACTTTTGAGGGTGGTTCGGACCCATTGCTGGCAGAGCAGTGGATGAACCTGATTTCCTTGATCTTGGATTTTATGAGGGTCGAAGGACATGACAGGGTTGATTGTGCAAGCTATATGCTTAGGGCTGATGCTCGCATCTGGTGGGATGTAGTGAGCCAGAGGAGGGATGTTGCGGTTATGACATGGGAGGAGTTTAAAAGTGTCTTTAACGAGAAATATTACAGTGTGGCAGTGCGAGCTGCGAAGGTTGATGAGTTTATCAACCTGACTTAGAATCGATCAACAGTAACATAGTATGCAATCAAGTTTGATAGATTGGCGAAGTTTGCGCTAGATCTAGTGCCGTCAGATGCAGCCAGGAGGGATAGGTTTGTGCGGGGGTTGAATGTTATGATTGCCCGCGATGTGAATATTACCTTAGATCCAGCGACTACCACTTATGGCCAAGCGGTGGATAAGGCCCTTACTGCTGAGAGGGCTGAGGATCAAATATGGAAGGACAGCGCTGTTAGGCGCGATGCCAGGAGGACAGTGCCTCCTTTTGTTGGGACCAGTCGGGGCAGTGGCCCCAGTGAGCAGAAAAGAAGAGCTCCGGATTCATTTACTCCTCCTAGTATTGATAGGAGAGTGCGGGGTGCTTTCACTGGCCGTTAGGGTGGCGGTGATAATTGGAGAAGTTTCCCTATGTGCCCACGGTGCAGGCGTCGACACCAGGGTGAGTGCAGGATCAGGGCCTGCTTTGTTTGTGGGAGTGCCAACCATTTGAAAAGGGATTGCCCTCAAGTTAAGAAGGAGGAGCAGAAGCAGGGTGGCAGTCTTGCTCCTGCCAGGGTGTTCACTTTGACACAGACTGAGGCGGAGGCCAGCCCCTCAGTGGTGACAGGTCAGATCTCTAGTGCTGGTTCTTTGTATTCTGCATTGTTTGATTCAGGGGCTACCCATTCATTTGTGTCTGCTAGGGTGATAGATCAGCTTTGTAGACCTAGTGGTGTGTATGCTAGGGGGTTTCAGACTTTGTTGCCAACGGGAGAGTTGGTAGTCTCTAGGAAATGGATTAGGGCATTGCCTGTGGAGGTAGATGGTGGGGAATTGTTTGTTGATTTGATTGAGTTAGAGATGGATGACTTTGACATGATCTTGGGAATGGATTGGCTATCCAAGTATAGGGCAACGATAGACTGCAGGCGCAGGATGGTGACTTTTGAACCGGAAGGGGAGGTACCCTTTGTGTTTGTGGGGACAGTTAGTGGAGTGCGTGTACCGATGATTTCAGCCTTACGGGCTAGGGATTTGATACAGAAAGGTTGCGTGGGATTCCTGGCAAGCGTTGTGGATACTTCTAGGGTGGTGCCGGTTGGACCAGGTGAGACAAGGGTAGTGTGTGAGTTTCCAGCGGATCTGCCAGGGTTGCCACCTCAGAGGGAGATTGACTTTGTTATAGAGTTGATTCCAGGAGCGGAGCCAGTATCTAGGACACCTTATAGAATGGCTTCGGCGGAGTTAAAGGAGTTGAAGATTCAGCTGCAGGAGTTGCTAGATTTGGGGTTCATTAGACCGAGTTACTCTCCGTGGGGTGCTCCAGTGTTGTTCGTTAAGAAGAAGGATGGGTCCCTCAGGATGTGCATTGACTACAGGGAGCTGAATAAGTTAACCATTAAGAACAAGTATCCACTGCCTAGGATTGATGATTTGTACGATCAGTTACAGGGAAGGACAGTGTTCTCCAAGATAGATCTCCGATCAGGTTATCATCAGCTAAGGATTAAAGAGGAGGACATACCAAAGACCGCTTTTCCGAACGAGGTATGGACACTATGAATTCCTGGTTATGTCCTTTGGATTGACCAATGCCCCAGCGACTTTTATGGACATGATGAATAGAGTTTTTAAGGATTATCTGGACAAGTTTGTGATTGTGTTCATCGACGATATCTTGGTGTACTCTCAGACAGAGATAGAACATGAGCAGCATTTGCGATTGGTACTACAGTGGTTGAGAGAGCATAAGTTGTATGCTAAGTTCAGTAAGTGTGAGTTTTGGTTGCCACAAGTTACATTTCTGGGCCATATCGTTAGTAAGGAGGGGATTCTGGTTGACCCAAGTAAGATTGAGGTGGTCAGAGATTGGCCTAGACCGAGTAATGTTCCTGAGGTGAGAAGCTTTCTGGGTTTGGCAGGGTACTATCGGCGATTTGTTGAGGGGTTCTCCAGAATAGCTACGCCATTGACAGAGTTGACAAGGAAGAAGACCAGGTATGTCTGGATGGACAGATGTGAGAACAGTTTTAAGGAACTTAAGCGGCAATTGATTACTGCGCCAGTACTTAGCTTGCCGACAGAGAATGAAAAGTTTGTGGTCTACTGTGATGCATCTAGGCAGGGTTTGGGGTGTGTGTTGATGCAAGCTGGCAAGGTGATAGCCTATGCATCAAGGCAGTTAAAAGAGTATGAGCAGAGGTATCCTACACATGACCTGGAGTTAGCAGCAGTGGTGTTTGCACTTAAGATTTGGAGGCATTATCTTTATGGTGAGAAGTGCGAGATATACACTGACCATAAGAGCCTAAAGTATTTCTTTACCCAGAAGGACTTGAATATGCGTCAGAGGCGGTGGCTGGAGTTGGTTAAGGATTATGACTGTGATATCCTTTACCATCCTGGGAAGGCTAATGTTGTAGCAGATGCATTGAGTCGGAAGGGCCCAGGACAGTTGTTTAGCTCGAGGCAGATATCCGATAAGTTAGCTGAGGAGATGACCAGAGCGGGTATAGAGTTGGTGGTTGGACAGTTAGCCAACATCACTCTTCAGTCTACACTCCTTAAGAGAATCGGGGAAGCGCAGGAGAAGGATTCTCTGTTGCGTGGTCATAGAGAGAGTGCTTTAGTCGGAGCGACAAAGGACTTCTCCATTTCAGAGATGGGATTACTGAAGTACAAGGGTCGGATCTGTGTTCTGATGGATTCTGATCTCTGACGAGAAATCTTGGATGAATCGCATACCACTTCCTATTCTTTGCACCCGGGTACGACGAAGATGTACCAGGACTTGAAAGTTCTATATTGGTGGTCGGGTATGAAGAGGGATGTGGTAGATTATGTGGCTAAGTGTTTAACTTGTCAGCAGGTCAAGGCTGAGCACCAGAGGCCAGCGGGGTTATTGCAGCCTTTGGGGATCCCATAATGGAAGTGGGAAGATATTACTATGGATTTTGTGGTTGGTTTACCAAGAACTGTAGGGCAGCATGACTCTGTGTGGGTGATTGTGGATAGGTATACCAAATCCGCCCACTTCTTGCCTGTTAAGACAACCTATACTGTTGAGCAGTACGCTGAGTTGTATGTAAAGGAGATTGTTCGACTTCATGGGGCTCCAAGGTCGATAGTGTCGGATAGAGACCCCACCTTCACCTCCAAGTTCTGGGAGAGTTTGCAGAAGGCCATGGGCACGCAGTTATGGTTTAGTACCGCTTACCATCCTCAGACGGATGGGCAGTCTGAGAGGACGATTCAGATATTGGAGGATCTGCTGCGGGCCTGTGTGCTTGACTTTGGGGGATCGTGGAGTAGGTATCTTCCTTTGATTGAATTCTCGTACAACAATAGTTATCAGGCGACCATTGGTGTGGCTCCGTATGAGATACTTTATGGAAGAAAGTGTCGATCACCTATTCATTGGGATGAGACAGGTGAGAGAAGGTATTTGGGTCCAGAGATGGTTCAAAGGACCAATGAGGCAGTTGAGAAGATCAGAGCGCGTATGCTCGCCTCCCAGAGTCGACAGAAAAGTTATTCAGACCTGAGACGCAGGAGCATGGAGTTTCAGGTGGGTGATCATGTATTCCTTAGGGTTTCACCCATGAGGGGTATGAAACGATTTGGTGTTCAGGGTAAGTTGAGCCCCAGGTTTGTTAGCCCCTTCGAGATACTGGAACGAGTTGGAGAGGTAACTTATAGATTAGCGATGCCTCCAGCTCTATCGGGGGTTCATGATGTATTTCACATATCTATGCTCCGGAAGTATATGTCAGATTCAACGCATGTCTTGAGTTTTGAGAATTTGGAGCTTGATCAGGATTTATCTTACAAAGAGAAGCCGGTTCAGATTCTTGACCGCAAAGATAAGGTCTTGAGGAACAAGACCATCGCCTTAGTGAAAGTGCTGTGGAGGAACAACAAGGTTGAGGAGGCGACGTGGGAACTTGAGTCAGACATGAGGGGGCGGTACCCCGAGTTGTTCAGGTAATTTCGAGGACAAAATTTCTGTAAGGAGGGGATAGTTGTAACGACCCGAATTTGCTAATCAGGCTTAGGGCCTTGATTAGTGTGCCTGGAGGGCAATAAGTGGTTTAATATGCTTATATGTGAATTTATGTGTATATATGATTATGATGCATGCTTAATTGAGTTAAATGTGCATGTGGGCCCCGTCTGGATATTGGGGGCATAAATGTGATAAATGAAATATATGTTGTATATGTGTGATATGTCTGTACAGCACGATCCGAGACAGTCATGAGGAGCAGTTAGCCAGAGAGTCACAACGGGGTTGAGATTCGGACTCGGGGCGAGTCGACGGGTAATTCAGGTATTAGTTGAGTTATGGGATTATCGGGACATAGAAATAAATATTTGGAGATATATTCGAGGATAGAATGCCTAGGCGGGAATATTTGGGGAATTTACCATTTTCGCCCTTGGGGACGTTTTGGTACCCCGAGCCTTGAGGTAACCTTTAGACTTAAGTTATACAAAACAAATAAAAGAAAGGAACAGTTTAGAAACCTTGAGAAACCGACCTATGCTTTCCTAGAACTGAAGTTAGTTTTTTCTTTCCTTTCTCTTACACTCTCCAAGGTAAAACTCAAGAGGAAACTCATAGGAAATTCTTGGTGCAAGCTAGCATAAGCAAGGGGATTCAGTTGTGTTAACTCAGAAGATTAAAGCTTGTGGATTAAGGCTCAACATCAGGGGTTTGATTTTAGCAAGAGGTAAGTTTCCATGGAAGTTATGTTCAAGTTTCAGCCAAGTTTTTAAGCTTTGCATGTGGGTAGAATTTAGGCTGTTTTTGGGTGTTCTAGTTGTAATTTGGAGTAGAATTCTGTTGAGTTTTGGTGTTAATATTGAGCTAAAATGAAGGTATTATTATATGGGATTATTGGCTTAGCTTTGGTGGGAATTGGCTTGAAGAAGGGATGAAAAGCTGATGGAAATTCTGGGTTCGTTGTTAGTGCCGCGGCCCGCATGCGCGCGCAGCCATGGGAGGTTGAGAAAATTCGAGCGCGCCGCGACCCGCGTGGTGGTCAGTGGAGAGCTAGCCTCTGTTTTGAGGCTAGCCGCGACTCTAGTGGGAGGGGCCGCGGCCCTTAGTGTCAGTGAGGATTTTAATGATATTTTTGACTTGGGAACTTGAAGGGTAAGGCTCGGGATGGATTTTATCATTCGGATTGATAGAATTCAAGATCCCAGAGGTTAGGGTTCGGTTTGAGGTTATTTGTTGGGTTGGAATTTGATGGTTGGATATTTTTATGTGTTGTGACTAGGATTTCGGCGAGGCTCACGTTAGTGGACTGTGCTCGGGGCATCGGTGCTCAGGAAGCTTGGAACTCAGGTAAGAAAACCCCTGTTTCCATAGAGCTTGTGTGCAGGGCCGAGCCCTATATACTAGAATTGTAGAGCATGGCTCTTTGTCTGTTTATGCTTGAATTCTGTTCTTGTTGCTATATCATGTTTGATATTATATGTGTGATCGGCAAGAGCCGGGAACGGTGTAGACCGGGAATGGCGAGGGGCCGGGAACGGCATCAAGCACGATGAGTGCAAGGCCGAGAACGGCAAGTGGCCGGGAGCTGCGTCGAGCATGTGGGGTGCAAGTTGCCAGGGCGAGTCCCTAACAGGATACCTGGGATATCCTTACGGCATGGTCCGCGAACCCAGGGCTTGGTAAACGCCTGGGACGGCTAGGCCGTATGTGTTTAGCCATTGGTGGCTTGTTCATATGTTTGATTTATGTATTGCATATGTTATCTGTTTTGGGTTTTCTTGCTGGGATTTGGCTCACAGATGCTCTGTGGTGCAGGTAAGGGTAAGGAGAAGATCAACCAACCATGAGCATAGCTGGCGTGAGGCGGGGTGTACATGTCCGGCCAGCCTGGCTGTCACAACTAGGGAATTTTGGGAGATGCTTGTAAATGAACTTAGAATTTGTCGATTAGTCGACTCTGTTCAGTTTTGTATTGTAAATATTTTCTAAACTATGTTTTGGGATCCCAAGTGTAAACTTTGGTGAATAGCTATGAAAAACTACTTTCTTTCTTTAATGTTTTCTTTTTAATTATGGCTTAGTTACACGTTTTAAGTTAAAACCTCGATTAGCGAGTTGAAAGCACGATTTTAAACACACTTAGTAACGACTCTAAGGAGGTAGGGCATTACAGCCTTAGTCCACGAGTCTATTGTATTATAGCTTAAGGAGCTTTAGTAATGGAGTTTTCTCTAAGTTTGAGCAAAGTGTATGCTTACAAGAGAAATATTGGATCCTTTCCACAGTGCAGAACTTTTCATATTTATAGGCAGTTGAGTGCTCTGGGCTTGGTCCGGGCTATTCTGGGCCCAATAAGGGTATAAACACTATTTTCTCACTGATGGAGGCTTAATACAAAGGATTTTATTAAATAAAATACACTAATTAGGGCCCATTGGGCCGACATGAGCATAACCACGCTGTAAGACCGACAACAGTACACAACTTCAGTCTGGTTCGCGTGGGCTTCTAAGGAGATCCGAGGGACAGGATTTGTCAGAGTAGTGGTAGTACTGTTCTGAATAACGGCATACATTCCGTATGTAACCTCTTCTGCAGGTTAGTTGAGGAGAAAAAACTCAGTGTTTCTTGGGGTGATGTCAGTATCGGGGACAGTTTATCATGCCCAACCCGATCACCTGATCCAGGTTCGTTTACCAACATCCCGATCCATTTACCAAGACCCTGGTTCATTTACCAGAGCCCAGGTTCATTCCCTATCGTCTCGATTCATTTTAGACTTGGAAACGTCATCCTTATCGTCATCCCGGACGACATCTTACCCTGGGTCCGGGAAGACAAAACATGCCAACTTTATGGCCCCGAATTATGTTCCGAGATAATGTTGGGCTTACTGATATTTGGGCCACCAGGATGTACTCCTTCCCCGTCTATTGGGTTCGGTCTGGGCCTCGGGTGCCTTCATGATAACCCATGGACTTAGTGCACGGGGCCACGTGTGTGGGGAGGAAACAGGGATAACATTTACCCCCAAGCCTTTATCTGTGTTCACACAGTGGAGGCTTGCTTCATTTCCCAGATCAATTCTCGGTATCCCGGTTTGCTACTCGGGAAACGGGTCCGTTTTCGTGGGGGATCGCCTACTGGAAACTCGCATAAAAAGCATTTGTGCCAATATCCCTGATCAAATCCCAAAGACCCGGTTCATTTACTAACATCCCAGTCCATTTACCAGGACCCCGATTCGCTTACCAGGACCCGGGTTCATTTACTTCAAGGCCACTTGGGTGACCCCCAACCTTTTGACTTCATCACGCTACACGAACGTGTCTCCCTATAACTGGTGTGTCAATATTACTCGCGCCTGACAGATTTGGAGAGAATCTCTTGGTTATTGTGTTGGCAACCAAACGTCAGCATGAACTCTGAGGCATCCCATCTGCACGAGTGATGTCGATAGGGTAATCGAGTGGATCCTTTAATATTCCTGCATCACTTGGGATCGTCAGATGAGATATTTTTTTTTTTAAATTTCCTTTCTAGGACCGTTGGATCGGGATGGTGAGGATTGCGACTTGGGGAATCCATGATCCAGGCTTGGGAAGACGACCGGGACAGAAGGGAGGAGGTCTATTGGGCCTTGATGATCCAACACAAGGTGGAGTTTGTTGAGCGCCCGACTGCTTTCACTACCCTTCAGCTGATCGTGGACCGGCTCGTTGCTGAGACCGAATTTTTCCCCAAACTGGGGCAGGACACGGCCCCGCTTGTCGTGAATCTGTTGGATCAGGTTAGGACTACCATGTCCAACCTCCAATTGAAACGGTACGCCACCTTGGCCAACCGAGACACCTTGTTCATCTACCGTTGTAAGTTATACGTCCATATTTTCCTTTGCTTTTCGTATTTTTAACCCATATGTTTTCTAACTTTGATTTGTTTTAGGATGCCTTGCTACCCCATTGGAATGCCGATTTAGTGGCGGAGATGGCGATGAAGCAGCTGGAGACGGGCCAGCTGGAGTTGGATGGGGCTATGAACCAGTTGGAAGCCGCTAGGGAAGCCCTGATCAAGGGGGTTGCCCGGGCAGAGGCCCTAGCCAAGGACGTTGCTCAAGCCAAGGCAGACCGCGAGGAGGCCGCTCGTTCTCGGTTCTAACTCAAAGAAACTCTGTCCAGGAAGGAATTCGACCATAAAAAGTTGGTGGATAGCCTGGAGGCGGAACTTCTTCGTGTTCGGGGCTTTGAGGCATCATCTAAGATCCTCTTGGAGGCAGCCGAGGCCCAGTCTCGCTAGGATCGGGAGAAGATCACCGATCTTTAATCTCGGGTCCAAGCCCTGGACGACCAGCTTCAGCTGGAGGTGAAAAGGCATGAGAAGGTTCACCGAGAGAAGGAGCAAGCGGATGCCTTGCTGGAGGCCACCTTTGATGAGGCTATCTACATGGCCTGGCTCCAGGACAAGAACATGAACCTCCTAGTTTAACCCGATCTCGCCGCAAAGAAAGCTGATTTTGAGGCTAAGGAGAAAGCCGATGCATAGCTTGTGGCCGAGGATGAAGCAGATGGAGCCAATCCAGAGGCATCAGAACGGGGCGAAGCCTAGGCCGGGGCCTTTAATTGTTATACTATTTTATAATATAATGTAATAATATATTATATTATATTATAATATAATGTAATAATATATTATATTATAATATAATGTTTTAGATTAAATAAATGTGACAAAGAGTGTCACATATTTTAACATATATTAGAGAGTTACAATATTTAGATATATGAGATATATCCAAATATGTAACATATTTGGTGTTACAAATTTGTAACTTCCAAATATTACCATTTATTGTGTAAATTTGGTGTTACACAATATTGAGATGAATTTCATAAAGCCATATGAGAAATGGCTGTTAAAGATATGATTTTAATCCCAATAATGTGTTTTGGGGGTTACAAAATCAATTGGGAGGGTTTGGAACCATTTGGAAAAACAGCACAAAAATGTGTACTGAAAATGGTCAGTGGTCGTGGCCACTGAATGTTGGTGGCCGCGGCCACAGGTGCATTACAAGCCATTTTTTCAGTTTTTTCAATCTTTGTTGAACGGCTCTAAAAACCCAAATAACTCCCAAATCTCATTTTTAATTCCATAATAATCCAATTAATCATTGGTAACAGGCATGGGGTTGGTGGAATTTGAAATTCAAAGGGTGTCTCTAAACTCTATAAATAGGAGCCTGTAGCTCACTTGAAAGACAAAACATTTCTATCCATTAGAGCACTTAGCTAGAAACACCTTGAGGCTTGATAATTCCATAAAGCATTTCCAATATATGAGAGAGATCCCTTAGTGCTTGAGTTAGGGGGAAATAAGCTTTTGGACAAAGGTTTTAAACCTTGTTCAAATTGGTGATCCCCAACACTCTTCACTTAGGTTGTGTGAGTGAGAGTTTACTTTTGTTTCCGTTCTTACATTTTATACTATTTCTTTTCTTCTTATTCTCTTGTTCTATTTACTTGTAACTTTTGTTTAGAGTTGTAATCTTTCTTTCTTTTGTTTCAAACACCTTTACTTTACTTGTAATCTTTTGCTTAGAGTTGTATTTTCACTATTCTCTTCTTTTTCTTCTTCTTCATTTTTCTTTGTTTATTTGTATTTTCAGTTATAGAGTTGTAACTTTATTTAATCAATCATTATTTATTTGTAATATTATTGCATAGAGTTGTATTATCTTACCATTTCCATTGAGGCAAAAACTATTTTCCTAACATTAGCTTGTTTTTCATGGCTTCTTTTTTTGTAACATCTTTATGGACGCAGATGCGTCCAAGACAATTTATATGTGTATCTATTTTATTTCTTGCACAAGTTTTTCCCGTTTCCATTCGTTAAAATTTCACTAAGTGTTTTACCACCTTGCATGAATGCGTCGAATGTTCGGTCCTGGCTCCAACGGCCGGGACCATTGGGGAGAAGTTGTAGAAAACGTTTATCTCGTCTAAGGACCCATGTTCAGGTCTTTACGGCTTGGAGTGAATTATCCCAATTTTATAATACGGGCTCCAACGGCTTGGACCATCAGAGATCTCTTTTTAGGTTTTAACTTATTAACTCGCTTTAACCCTGCTGTTCAGGTTCCAACGCCCTGGGCCACTAGAGAGTTGATAATCATCACCAAATTTATTTGTCCTGATTCTGGTGTTCAGGTTCCAATAGCCTGGGCCATCAGAGATTAGTTGATTAGCTTATTTTGAACCTATGGGTCAGGTTCCAACAGCTTGGGCCATTTATAAGACTAATTTTAAACAACTTAGACCTAGGACTCACGTTCCGATGGTTCTGGGCCATTATAGAGGAGACGTGGATAGGTATTTGGTTATTTTGGGACCACGCTTGGTCAACCGATTTTTAGGTATTTCATACCCCCTAGACTATGTACGTTCAAGTTAGGACTAGGCCTGAGCCTTATGTCCTATTGGGCTGTACTCCTTGGGCCATGTACATCTGGGTTAAGACTAGGCTTGAGCCTTGCATCCTATCGGGTTTGTACCCCCTGGACCATGTACGTCCAGGTTAGGACTAGGCCTGAGCCTTGCATCCTATCGGGTTTGTACCCCCCGGGCCATGTACATCCGGGTTAGGACTAGGCTTGAGCATTGCGTCCTATCGGGATTGTATCCCCCGAACCATGTATGTCCGGTTTAGGACTAGCCCTGAACCTTGTGTCCTATCGGGATTGTACCCTCGGACCATTTACGTCTGGATTAGGACTACGCATGAGCCTAGCATCCTATCGGGATTGTACCCCTTGAATCATGTACGTCCGGGTTAGGACTAGGCCTGATCCTTGCGTCCTATCGGGATTGTACCCCCCGGGCCATTTACGTCCGGGTTAGGACTAGGCCTGAGCCTTGCGTCCTATCGGAATTGTACCCCCCGGACCATGTACGTCCGGGTTAGGACTAGGCCTAAGCCTTGCGTCTTTTTGTTGGAAGTTGGGTTTTTGATACCCCCAGTCTGTACGGTTCAGATTAGAACTAAACTTTGTGTTTTGCATCCTGTTTTTTTTTTCCGGAGTTGTTCGTACAGATGGTTATATCCCCCCAAGTGAGCGAAGACTGTACTCTTGGGTCACTTGTTTATGAAGACGGACGCGAACTTTCATTTCTTTGCAATATTCCTTTATGATGTTTTGTACACATCATTTTCATTAAATAAGAAATCGCCCTGGGGCGTACATTTTTTAAAAGAAAAATTAGAAACAGAAACACGTCCTCCTGACTACTGATAGTACTTGTGGAGGTGTTCTGCATTCCAGACCCTTGGGACCTCTATTCCGTCAAGTTGCCTTAAGCGATATGTTCCCGGACATACTTCATGTTGGATTTCGTACGGTCCTTCCCAGCTTAGGCCCAGAACCCCTACTCCTGGATCTTGGGTTGTAGGGAAGACTCTTCTTAGGACCAGATCATCAGTTTTGAACCTTCGGCTCTTAACTTTAGAGTTAAAGTGCTTGGTGATCTTTCCTTGATACATCTTCAGCTGAATATGGGATTCTTCCCAGATCTCTTCAATAAGGTCCAAAGATTCTTGGAGTAAGGCGTGGTTCTGGGCGGGATCATACGTGTTCCGTCGGTGAGACGGGATAGCTGTTTCCACTGGGATGACTGCTTCACATCCGTACACCATGAAGTTGGGAGTATGCTCCGTAGACGTTCTTTCGGTGGTCTGGTATGCCCATAGTACGCGGGGCAACTCTTCCGACCACTTGCTTTTGCAGGCTTGAAGTTTTTTTTCAATGTTCGCTTCAAAATATTGTTCACGGCCTATGTTTGCCCGTTTGCTTGAGGCCTTGCGACTGCGGAGAAGCTTTTGATGATGCCATGTCTTTCACAGAAGTCAGTGAAGTGGACACTGTCAAATTGCTTCCCGTTGTCTGACACAATTTTGTGAGGGAGGCCATATCGGCACACAATGTTATTGATGATGAAGTCCAGGGCCTTTTTTGAGGTGATGGCGTTCATTGGCTCCGCCTCGACCCACTTAGTGTAGTAATTGATGGCCACGATGGCGTACTTCACACCACCCTTCCTGGTCAGGAGTGACCCTACTAGGTCGATACCCCACACTGTGAAAGGTCAGGGACTGGTCATCAGAGTTATTTCTGTTGGAGGGGCTGGTGGGATCTTCGCGTACCTTTGGCATTATTCACACTTGCGGACGTAATCAACACAATCCTTCTTTATTGTTGGCCAGAATTATCCTTGCCTTAGGATTTTCTTGGACAAGCTGAGTCCGACTGTGTGATCTCCACAGAAACCTTCGTGCACTTCGTGCATGATTGCACTCATTTCGGTCCCGGACATGCATCGGAGGTATGGCATGGATAACCCTCTGCGATAGAGTTTACCTTCCATCATGACGTATGTGGGGTCCGGTACTAAAGCTTCCTGGCCGCTGCCCTGTCAGCGGGCGACCCCCCAGTTGTTAGGTAGTGGATGATAGGTCCTATCCAGGACATGGAATAGTCTATGCCATTGATCGTGGGGGATTGAATACTTGGTACAGGAAGATGGTTGATCGGGACGAGCCCAAAGAGCTCCACCTCGGCATCCGTGGCCAGTTTTTCCAATGTGTCTACAAACATATTTTGTTCCCTGGGGATCTGGCGGATGGAATATTTTTTGAAAGACTGGAGTAGCTCTGGGGCTCACGTCACATACGCTGCCATCTTTTCCCCCTTCGTTTGGTATTCCCTCGAGATTTGTCTGACAACTAATTGGGAGTCGCTATAGACTTCTAGACTTTCTGCCCCTACCTCCTAGGCCAGACGCAATCCGGCCAACATGGCCTCGTGCTCATCCTCATTGTTTGATGCATTGAATTGGAAACGTAGGGAACTTTGCAGCTGGTGTCCTTGTGGTGATACTAAGATGATCCCGGCCCTGGCCCCATTTTCATTCGAGGCCCCGTTTATGAAGACCTTCCATAAAGGTGCTGCGGGGTCGATGGGACCATCATCTTCAGTGATCTCGGTGCACTCCACGATGCAATCGGCTAGAGCCTGCCCCTTGATTGATATCATAGGGACATATGCAGTGTCAAACTGCCTTAGTTCCATGGCCCACTTCAGGAGTCTCCTCGATGATTCGAGTTTTTGTAACACTTGCCGGAGGGGATGGTTGGTGTAACGCCCTAAACTCCAGGGAGCGTTACGGTGTGCATTTTAAACAGTGCTAAACTCGTTGATCGATTCATTTGGCCATAATCGTGTAACTAAGTATGATTAGCGATTTAGGGTTAAATTTTTTGGTTAAGATATAACGTTTCACTAAAACGTTTACTGTATACATTGGGATCCCAAAAATATAATTTAAAGGTTAATTACAAGAAAATATTTACAACGAGCCGATCTAAGCGGCAAAATAGGGTTTAACCCTAGATCCTTTTTCAACCCTCGGTCGTGGCGGTCAAGTAGCCGCATATGTACACATCGTCACCTAAGCTCTCCAACTCAAGGATGGTCCAACTTTCTTTTGCCTTTACCTGCACCATATAGCACCCGTGAGTCGAAGCCTAGCAAGAAAACTCAATATGCTCATGAACACTAATAACATGTCATCAAATCATAATGTGCATGCCTAGCAAAAATAGCCTTAATCACGCATGCAAATAAATTAAGGTAATGATGGGGTATCCATGATAAGGAATCCTGCCCTCCTCAGTGGATGACTATCAAGTCAATCCTAATCAGATTAGTGATTTATCACTTTGAGGTTCCGCTAACCATAATGAGTGACTGACAAACAAGTCACTACGGGGCTCAGCACCCACAACCATGTGACTGATGATCATTATAATCATACAGAGCTTATAGCCCTGAACAAATGAGTGAATATCACTTCAAGGTTCTATTTAACCATAATGAGTGACTGTTAAGCAAGTTTCTATGGGGCTCGGCACCCATAGCCATGTGACGAAGCAGTCACCTGGGCTCTCTGGCCCTGGCTCTAAGTGACTAGCCATAGGCTAGACAAGCGCTTTTAGTTTTCATCAAACTTGAGGTCGGTTCGGCATTAATGCTCTTTGCGAGTCATTCAATGCAGATGTCTATTAGATCTAATCTTTGTCGGCTTGCGTTAAACACGCTAAGACCGTTCTTGACTTTTTAGTCAATACCACGTGACCAGTGCTCAGTACTACTGTCGAACTTGACAACTAAGTCACAACTTCACAGTTAATACTGACACCATTGCAAATTCTGACTAGTTAGTTAGTGCCACGCACAAGTAAGCAATGCTACTAGGCATATATCATATGTCAAATATCCAAATGTAGGGAATTCAGCATGCATACTTAACAATGGCTAGCATAATTAGGATCATTAACAAACACAGAGACTCAAGCTCTGATCAATCTCATATTCAACATTCATGGCATGCCCTAATCACATGTTTCTCGTGCATCACATGCATCACATACTGGGTGCAGTTTTCTTACCTCTGGTTCGAGCAAGAAATAACAATTGAAGGACCCTTATGAACGATCAATCCCTTGGTCCCTTAGCAGTCACCTAGTCATAACCAAATATGGGATTCCATCAATAAAAATCAATAATAAAGGTTCCCGGACCAAGACCTAACCTCTGGGACATCAAATCCCACTAAACCGGGTAATAGGAATGATCTCGAGGCCTAAGGTTTGAGTTCCCATGATGAAAACACTTGTCTGGCCAAAAATGCCACTATGGGCCGCAGCCCTACATCCACCATGCCGCGGCCCGCCTCCCAAACAGAAGCGACCACCCTTCAATCCCCAACACGGGCCGTGGCCCTACCTTTCCCATGCCGCGACCCAACGGCCTTCCAACACCAACCTGCTTCTTCATCAAGCTTGGGCCGCGACGCTCTAGAACAGAGCCGCGGCCCCACCTGAAACCCAGCCAAAAACCCTTGTTTTTCCTCTTCAAACTCAATTCAAAAACCTACTAAAACACTTTCAATTCCACAAAGCAAGGTTCCCAACTATTACCACAACTTGTCCATCATAGAACCAACAAAACCTAAGCCTTAAACCAATCAAAACCTAATCAAATTCCCATTCATATGATCAAAACTTCAACCTCAAAACTAACACCAAAAACAGAGTAAGGAACCAGAAAATTGAACTATAACCTTACCTTAAACTCGAATTGAATCCCCTTCAATGGCTGAACACAAGCCTTGATTCCCACACTCGAATCATCAACTTGAGCTTCAAAATCCAAGGAGCAATGAGGAGAAGAAGATGAACGAGAGAGGAAGAAGAAATGCTCTGTTTTTCTTAAGCTTCAACAACTTCTTAAGGTTATATATATCCCTTAGGTCCAAAAGACCAAAATACCCCCAAGCCTGTCTTCTTTCCTTAACAGCACCCAAGGGTAAAATAATCCTTTCCCATCTAATCCCGCTAATCATAATTAACGTCCTCCAATTTCTGTTATTCCAAATATTCTTAAATGCTAATAAATCACATCCCATTACCCTTTAATTCCCGGTAATGAACTAATCCTCAAATTACCCCGAGACTCACCTCGAGCCCCGAAACTAACCCTGTTATGACCAGACTGATAACTTGCATTCAAAGATCACCTCATGTCGAATGGCTTGAAAAAATCCACATATAATGTGGTAATATTCATAATTCACCCACATGCATGAAAATACTCAATTACGCCCTCAACGGGCCAAATTACCAAAATGCCCTTATAATTAGAAATGTACTCATATGCATGCATTTATCATCATATCATAATATAATTCACATAACACATGCATATAATCATTTAATAATATAATAAATCAATTATGGCCCTCTCGGCCTCCTAATCAAGGTCATTAACCTTATTAGGGATTTTGGGGCATTACAACTATCCCATCCTTACAGAAATTTCATCCTCGAAATTTATCTGAACAACCCGGAATATCAATTCCGCACAACTGATTCTAGTTTCCCAGGTCGTTCCCTCGACCTCACTGTCTCTGTAACATACCTTGACTCAAGGTATAACTTTGTTCCTCAGAACCTTATTCTTTCTGTTTCATTTCTGGACTGGCTATTCTTTACAGG
Source organism: Humulus lupulus (assembly GCF_963169125.1). Taxonomy (NCBI): domain Eukaryota; kingdom Viridiplantae; phylum Streptophyta; class Magnoliopsida; order Rosales; family Cannabaceae; genus Humulus; species Humulus lupulus. Next base: position 34,240,409 of record NC_084799.1, read on the forward strand.
ATAACTTAGGCTCAAATCCTCAGATTCTCATAACTCAACTCATGAGTCTATTCTAACCCATGTCTTCAACATGGAAATATAAAATACACTGTATACTAATGAGAGTGTCAAAACTGAGGTCAACCCAAAGGTAACCTGACTGGTCTTATCCAAGATTCAAACGGTCATATCAATCTAGGGCTCAACTTGGCCTTATCTCCTCACCCATTTCCATGGTGATACTTTTAAGGAAGATACAACCTTCTACTTGGAACTCCATGTTCCTGCTTTTCAATTTAGTAAAACTTTTCCATTTACTCTAAGAAGCGAGCATCCAAGCTCTAACCTCTAATAATCTCAATGATCCCCTGAACTACCTCAGGATCCAGAATCAACACCTCACCCATCTCATTCCAATGAACGAGTGATAAATATTCTCAAACATACCTCCTCTCATAAGGTACCTTTCCAATACTGGATAACTCTCTCTCTCTCTCTCTGATTTACCATCAAACCGAGGATAATGAATTGTACTGAATTCCATCTATATACTCATTACCTTCTGCCACCTTCCTCAAAACTTGGAAGTAAAAACAGAGTCTTCACTGATAAGATAGACCTCAAATTCCATGAAGGCGAACTATCTCTCTCACATAGAGGTCTGAAAACTGATCAGTTGTGTTACTTTTCCTTGCTGAACAAAATGAACTCACTTTAAGTACTGGTCCATAATGACCTAATTCAAATCACGCTGACCCACTATCCTGGGCAGTCCCACTGCGAAACCCATCGCGATGCTTTCTTATTTCCATTATAAAATACTCAAAGTCTGCAATGGCCTTATTGGTTTCCAATGCTTTGATTTGACCTGTTAATAGGTTAAGAACTTTGCCATGTATTTCATTATGCCCCTCTCCATCCCAGGCCATCAATATAAAACTTTCAAACTCTGGTACCTTTTCCTGATGCCTGGATGAAGAGAATAAGAGAGTAGCATGAGATTCATCCAAAATCTCCCATTTAATCCCAGTGTCTATCGGATCCCAAGTTCGATCCTTATACCTCAATAAATTAATACCTGACACTGTGTAGCCCTTAGCTAATCCAGCTAAGACTTTCCACTCAATCTTCCTATCTGTGGTTCACTTAATTATTTCCCTTTTGATTCTCTCTGAAATAGAAATCTCAAGCATAAAACTGGCCACCTGGCCCACCAGAAACTCTACTCTAGTTCTGGTCAGATCCTCTAACTAACATGATGCATAAGCAATCACTTCTCCCCGTCACTGAAGTGTCATAACAACCTATAAACCGATTCTGATCTGTAAAAAGACTCAGAATTATTTCCCAAGGCACATATAATATCATGCCCATCCAAGGAAATTCCTGCCCATTGAGGCATTCCTTGACCTTGGCAGATCTCCGCAGAGAATATACTATAATATCGTCGATCAAGACATTTACAAATCCAATTCAAATAATCCTTGAATACTCTGTTCATCTAATTCTTCAAGACAACTCAACATTACTCAAACTCTCAAATCATAACTCAGCACATCCAGTGCTCTTATCTGATATAATAGTCTTCTGTTGATCCTTCTCCTTGAACTCTAACTAGTACTAACCAGATCAAAGATCCACCTTGGAGAATACCACCTTATCCAATAATTGAACCTTAAGTTCTTACGACTTTGCTGAAGCTGCTCAATACAGTGCCCTAGATCTGATTCCATCCCCTGGCACTAATCCAATCACCATTCTATCTCTTCATATAAAGGTAACTCTGGCAAATCCCCTGGAAGCACATCCAGAAACTCACAGACTAATCCAGTCTGTTCTGATCCCACTGGCACAATCTAAGTGGTATCCACCACACTAGCTAAGAGTTCTATGCATCCTCCTACACCAGATCTCTAGCTCTAAATACAGATGTCATCAACATACAAAGTCCATGCACAGTGCCAACTACCACAAGGACTTCCCACTCTCAAGCTCAGGAGTTACTATCATTTCCTTGCAATTTAGCATTGCCCCATACTTACTTAACCAATCCATATCCTGAATCATATCGAAGCCAATCATAACCAGCTTTATCAAAATCATTGATGAGTCCTTTTCCACCATAATCTAACTCATCTCTTAAATTACCAATAATGTATTGCATTCCCATCATAACATAATCATGTGATCTGCATATCATCTCTATGCTTCTCTATATGCAACAAACAAAGAAACAATATGGCACCAAAACCAGTTAGCATAATACAAAAATCAGCACTAGAAAGCTGACCTGCCACCCCTGAGGAACTAGTCTCAGTCTCAATTTCTGGCTGCATCGGAACGTACACTTGAGTTGGAGTCGATTTGTCCATCCCCTTTTTCTCATCCTTTCTTAGCCTTGGGCAATCCTTCTTGAAATTCCCAACCATGTCACATAAGAAACATGCCTTTGCTCAGCATTCTCCCAGATGACGCGTCTTGCACCGATTACATTTTGGGCGGGTCCTCCACTCCTTCTTCTTGCTTGGTACAATAAATGAAAGCATCGCTGCTTGAGCTCCATGCTCTCCAGCACTCTCCTGCCCAATCTGATATCCTGCACTCTCAATAGCAAGAGCCTTCCCTACCACCAGAGCGTAGGTAGATATTTCATGCACTGGGGTAACTCTAATGCCCCGAGCTATTCCGGAATTCAATCCGTGAATAAACTTTTTATTTTGAGCTGCATCTGTGGGTACCATGTCAACAACGAACTTGGCCAACCCATCGAATTTATTAACATACTCGGTTACTGATGCATTTCCCTGAACCAAGTTCATAAACTCATTCATCTTAGTAGTCCGGGCGGCATCACAGTAATACCTTTCATTGAACAGCTGCCTAAATTCTTTCCAATCCATCATAGTTGTATCTCGTGTCTGGGATACTACTTCCCACCACGTCTGGGCATCATCTCACAATACATATGTAGCACAAATCACCCTATCGTGACCTACCAGCCCTATGCTGTCAAGAATGAAACTGATCATGCCCATCCATTGCTCAGATCTGAATAGATCTAGGCCTCCCTCAAAGACTGGAGGGTAAAACTTCAGGAATCTTCCACAAAGAAAGTACCATCTGTTCTCAACCCTAGGCTGAGCCAAAACTGGTGCCACTCCTAGCATAGCAAAGGAAGAGGTGATCCCCGACAGATTCCTCTGTTGTTTCAAGCACCTAATCTCTTCCTCTTTCCTCTACAATCTTATTAGCACATCTGTAAACATTTGCTAGAAATATAGAGGGGTAGATGAAGAACTTAACCCCTGGCTGAAACTCCCAGCCACTGTATAACCACCACTAGGCCTCATTATCTACCTTGGATACAAACCTGCTGATTGAATCTACAGTCAATAACTTGACCCGTTAATCATAATGAGCATATCAAGAGCTTCCCCCACGGGAACAATCTTACCACACTAAATTTACAAGTCACTGAAGTGCTAAGAACATGCCCATGGCATTCATACATCAATCATAATCCCTGCTCTTCCAACATACCTACCATGCCTCAACCTTCAGCATGCAAATATCACAGTTATATATATTCATGGAGCAGGTAATCATTTTGTCAAGAGACTGGCTCTAACAAAATCTCATGCTCCTTAGTACAATGTGCAAATAAAGCATTTACATTCTATTTAAGTAGTTAAGCACATAACTACAGAAATAGTTACCATTCCCTGAGTGAAGCTATCTTCAGTGACGAGTGTACATGCTCAACTTGTCTTCAGGAACTCTTAACCTTGGCTCACTCTGATACCAAGTTGTAACGCCCTAAACTCCAGGGACCGTTACAATGTGCATTTTAAACAGTGCTAAACTCGCTAATCGAGTCATTTGACCATAATCGTGTAACTAAGTATGATTATCGATTTAGGGTTAAAATTTTTGGTTCAGATATAACGTTTCACTAAAACATTTACTGTATACATTGGGATCCCAAAAATATAATTTAAAGGTTAATTACAAGAAAATATTTACAACCAGCCGATATAAGCGGCAAAATAGGGTTTAACCCTAGTTCCTCTTTCAACCCTCGGCTGTGGCTGTCAAGCAGCCGCATATGTACACATCATCACCTAAGCTCTCCAACTCAAGGATGGTCCAGGTTTCTTTTGCCTTTACCTGCACTACATAGCACCCGTGAGCCGAAGCCTAGTAAGAAAACTTAATATGCTCATGAACAATAATAACATGTCATCAAATCATAATGTGCATGCCTAGAAAAAATAGCCTTAATCACGCATGCAAATAAGTTAAGGTAATGATGGGGTATCTAGGATAAGGAATCCTGGCCTCCTCAGTGGATGACTATCAAGTCAATCCTAATCAGATGAGTGATTTATCACTTTGGGGTTTTGCTAACCATAATGAGTGACTGAAAAACAAGTCACTACGGGGCTCAGCACCCACAGCCATATGACTGATGATCATTATAATCATACATAGCTTATAGCCTTGAACAAATGAGTGAATATCACTTCGAGGTTCTTTTTAACCGTAATGAGTGATTGTCGAGCAAGTCACTATGGGGCTCGGCAACCATAGCCATGTGACGAAGCAGTCACCTAGGCTCTCTGGCCCTGGCCTTAAGTTACTAGCCATAGGCTAGACAAGCGCTTTTAGTTTTCATCGAACTTGAGGTCAGTCCGGCATTAATGCTCTTTGTGAGTCATTCAATGCAGATGTCAATTAGATCTGATCTTTCTTGGCTTGCATTAAACACGCTAAGACCGTTCTTGACTTTTTAGTCAATACCATGTGACCAGTGCTCAATACTACTGCCGAACTTGACGAGTCACAGCTTCACAGTTGTCAATTCTGACTAGTAAGCAATGCTACTAGGCATATATCATATGTCAAATATCCAAATGTAGGGCATTCAACATGCTTACTTAACAATGGCTAGCATAATTAGGATCATGAACAAACAAAGAGACTCAAGCTTTGATCAATCTCATATTCAACATTCATGGCATGCCCTAATCACATGTTTCTCGTGCATCACATGCATCACATACTAGGTGCAGGTTTTCTTACCTCTGGTTTGAGCTAAAAATAACAATTGAAGGACCCTTGAGAACGATCAATCATTTGATCCCTTAGTGGTCACCTAGTCATAACCAAAATGGGATTTAATAATAAAGGTTCCCGAACCAAGACCTAGCCTCCGGGACATCAAATCCCACTAAATCGGGTAGTAGGAACGATCCCGAGACCTAAGGTTTGAGTTCCCATGGTGAAAACACTTCTCTGGCCAAAAATGTCAATAAGGGCCGCGGCCCTACATCCATCATGTCGCGGCCTGCCTCTCAAACAGAAGCAACCACCCTTCATCCCCAACATGGGCCGCGACCCTACCTTTCCCATGACGTGGCCCAACGGCCTTCCAGCACCAACCTGCTTCTTCATCATGCTTGGGCCACAGCGCTCTAGAAAAGAGTCGCGACCCCACCTAAAACCCAGACAAATACCCCTGTTTTTCCTCTTCGAACTCAATTCAAAAACCTCCTAAACACTTCCAATTCCACAAAGCAAGGCTCCCAACTATTACCATAACTTGTCCATCATAGAACCAACAAAACCTAAGCCTTAAACCAATCAAAACCTCATCAAATTCTCATTCATATGATCAAAACTTCAACCTCAAAACTAACACCAAAAACAGAGTAAGGAACCATAAAATTGAACTATAACCTTACCTTAAACTCGAATTGAATCCTTTTCAATGGCTGATCACAAGCCTAGAACCTCAAGCCTTGATTCCCACACTTGAATCCTCAACTTGAGCTTCAAAATCCAAGGAGCAATGAGGAGAAGAAGATGAATGGGAGAGGAAGAAGAAATGCTCTGTTTTTCTTAAGCTTCAACAACTTCTTAAGGTTATATATATCCCTTAGGTCCAAAAGACCAAAATACCCCCAAGCCTGTCTTCTTTCCTTAACAGCACCCAAGGGTAAAATAGTCCTTTCCCATCTAATCCCGCTAATCATAATTAACGTCCTCCAATTTTCGTTATTCTCAATATTCTCAAATGCTAATAAATCACATCCCATTACCCTTTAATTCTCGGTATTGAACTAATCCTTAAATTACCTTGAGACTCACCCCGAGCCCCGTAACTAACCCTGTTATGACCATACCGATAACTTGCATTCAAAGATCGTCTCATGTCAAATGGCTCGAACAAATCCACATATACTGTAGTAATATTCATAATTCACCCACATGCATGAAAATACTCAATTACGCCCTCAACGGGCCAAATTACCAAAATGCCCTTATAATTAGAAATGGACCCATATGCATGCATTTATCATCATATCATAATATAATTCACATAAACATGCATATAATTATTTAATAATATAATAAATCAATTATTTCCCTCCCGGCCTTCTAATCAAGGTCCTAAACCTTATTAGGGATTTTGGGGCATTACAATTGGTTAGTACTGTTATGGCATGGGCCTAAAAGTTAGGCCAAAGCTTCCGGGATGCAAAAATGTCAATTTTTTTATTAGTGGGTATATGGACTCCGCACCCAATAACCTTTTGCTTACGTAATAGACTGAGAGTTGGGCCTTCCCATCTTCCCATACGAGCGCGACACTGATGGCATGTTCGGACACAGCCAAATAGAGGTACAACAGCTCGGCATCCACTGACTTTGCTAAGATTGGCGCTCGGGCCAAATGCTCTTTTAGCCTTTGGAAAGCCTCTTCACATTCGGCTGATCATTCAAACCTTCGGCTTCCACGAATGATGTTGAAGAACGGGATGCACTTGTTTGTGGCTTTCGACACAAAATGAATCAGGGCGGCTATTTGTCCTGTCAAGTTCTGAACGTCTTTGTGCCTCTGTGGCGAAGGCATATCGATCAGTGCCTTGATCTTTTCCGGGTTGGCCTCTATTGTAATGCCCCAAATTTCCTAATAAGGTTTAGGACCTTGATTAGGAGGCCGGGAGGGCCATAATTGATTTATTATGTTATTAAATGATTGTATGCATGTTTAGGTGTATTAAATATGCATGTGAACCCATTTCTGATTAATTGGGTGATTTTCATATTTTGGCCATTTCGGGCATATTGGCATATATGTGGCATGTGTGTGTGGTGCTTTATTATTATTTGGTTATGCTAGGGTTACTTAGCACGAGACGATCCTAGGAGGTAAGCTAGTGGGAAAGTCACAACGGGATTTATACTTGACTCGGAGTGAGTCAAGGGGTATTTAGCACATTACCAGGATATTGGGTAATGAGAATAAATATTTGATGATAAATTGGGTGTTAGTAAGACTAGGGGGAAATTCTGGGAGTTTTGACTATTTTACCCCCCAGGGACATTTTCGGGACCCCGAGCATTAGGATTTGTTTGAAGCTACTTAAGCTTGAAGTAACCTGTTAAGAAACAAAAAAGAACGTTCAAAACGTTCTCTCTCCTTCAAAGTTCCATTTTCGTCACCCAATCGTATTTTTGAAGATAACTTGAGTTCTAGGACTCGGATTCAAGCGAGGATCGAGGCATAGCGATTCTAGGGAAGATTAGAAGATTATTAACCAGAGGATTTAGTTGGGAAACAAATCAATCAGAGGTAATCCAAGTTTTAAGTTATAAGTTTTTAAGCTTGGATTGGATTTTGTGTTTTGATGAGTTTTTGATTGAATTGAAGCTTGGGTTTTGTTGGCTTTGGATCATGGGGATGTTTGGGAACTTTGATTTTTGAATTTGGAGATGTTTGGATAGGTTTTTGGAAGGTTTTAAAAAGGAGAAAACGAGGAAAAATGGTTGGTTCAAGGTTGGGCCGCAACCCTGTTCTAGGGCGCCGCGGCCCAAGCTTGCTGATGGAGGAGGCAGGCTCTGTCTGGGGTGGGCCGTGGCATGGTGTCTGGAGGACCGTGACACTTAAGGGGAAAAATTGCCAGATTTGATTTTTAGTCGTGGGAACTTAACTATAAGGGTTTGGGATCGATCCTACTACCCAGTTGAGGGGGATTCGATGTCCCAGAGGCTTGGGTTGGGTTTGAAAGTATTTATTTACTTATTTTGATGAGGTTTTATATTATGGTTGTGACTAGGTTTTCACTAGGGCCTTGGAATCAAGATCGTGCTTGTGGCTCGTTTATTGGTAACCTGTGCTTGGACCAAAGGTAAGAAAACTGCTCCCAGTATGTGATGCACAAGAAACATGTGGTTAGGGCATGCCATGAATGATGAATATGAGATTGATCAGAGCTTGAGTCTCTATGTTTGTGCGTGATCCTAATTATGCTAGCCATTGTTAAGTAAGCATGTTGAATGCCCTACATTTGGATATTTGACATATGATATATGCCTGGTAGCATTGCTTACTTGTGCGTGGCACTGACTAACTAGTAAGAATTGGAAATGGTGCTAGTATTAACTGTGAAGCTGTGACCTACTTGTCAAGTTCGACAGTAGTACTGAGCACTGGTCACATAGTATTGACTAAAAAGTCAAGAACGGTCTTAGCGTGTTTAACGCAAGCTGATAAAGATTAGATCTAATCGACATCTGCATTGAATGACTCAAATAAGCATTAATGTCGGACCAACCTCAAGTTCGATGAAAACTAAAAGCGCTTGTCTAGCCTAAGGCTAGTCACTTAGAGCCAGGGCCAGAGAGCCCCAGTTACTATTTAGTCACATGGCTATGGGTGTTGAGCCTGAAGTGACTTACTCAGCAGTCACTCATTTGATTGGAGCCAGGGCCAGAGAGCCCCAGTGACTGTTTAGTCACATGGCTATGGGTGTTGAGCTCGAAGGGACTTACCCAGCAGTCACTCATTTGATTGGAGCCAGGGCTAGAGAGCCCCAGTGACTATTTAGTCACATGGCTATGGGTTCTGAGCCCAGGTGACTGTTTTTTCACATGGCTGTGGGTGCCGAGCCTCGTAGTGACTTGTTCGTCAGTCATTCATCTGATTAGAGCCATGGTCAGAAAGCGCTGGTGACTGCTTTGTCACATGGCTATGGGTACTGAGCCCCTAGTGACTTGCTTGTCAGTCACTCATTATGGTTTAACAGAACCTTAAAGTGATATTCCCTCATTTGTTCAGAGCTATAAGCTCTGTATGATCATAATGATCATCATACGCATGGATGTGGGTGCTGAGCCCTATGGTGACTTGCTTGTCAGTCACTCCTTATGGTTAACGGAACCCCCAGTGTTAAATTGCTCATCTGATTAGGATTGACTTGATAGTCATCCAATCAGGAGGGTAGGATTTCTTATCCTAGAATCCCCAACATTATCTGAACTTATTTGCATGCTTGAATAGGCTATAAATTGCTAGGCATGCCAGATATGATTTTGTGACATGATATTATTGTTCATGAGCATATTGAGTTTTCTTGTTGGGCTTCGACTCACGGGTGCTATGTGGTGTAGGTAAAGCCAAAAGAAAGATGGACTATCCTTGAGTTGGAGAGCTTAGGTGACGATGTGTACATATGCGGCTGCTCGACCGCCACGGCCGATGGTTGAAAGATGAGCTAGGGTTAAACCTTGTTTTGCCGCTTAGATCGGCTGATTGTAAATATTTTCTTGTAATGAACCTTTAAATTATATTTTTGGGATCCCAATGTATACATTAAACGTTTTAGTGAAACATTATATCTTAACCAAAAATTTTAATCCTAAACCGCTAATCATACTTAGTTACACAATTATGGCCAAATGACTCGGTTAGCGAGTTTAGCACTGTTCAAAATGCACACTGTAACGATCCCTGGAGTTTAGGGCATTACATCTATCCCCCAAGAGCTTACTATGAAGCCCAGGAACATCCCAGATGCCACACCAAAGGTGCACTTCTGGGGTTCAACTTCATCCCATACTTCCGAATGATGACAAACGCTTCTGCCAGATCATCGGCATGTCCTCTGGAGGTCTTGGACTTGACTAGCATGTCATCTATGTAGACCTCCATATTCCTTCCCAACTGGGCTTGGAACATTCTGTTGATGAGCCTTTGATACGTGGCTCTGACGTTCTTGAGCCCGAAGGGCATGACAATGTAACAGTACACCCCCTTGTCTGTCTGGAAGCTGGTGTGTTCCTGGTCTGCTACTTGCATTAAGATCTGGTCATAACCGGAATAAGCATCCATGAAGCTCAATATCTCATACCAGGGTGTTGCATCTATCATTTGGTCGATCCGGGGTTGAGGGAAACTGTAACGACCCAAATTCGCTAATAAGGCTTAAGGGCCTTGATTAGCGTGCCATGAGGGCATGATGGGATTTATCTGTGACTTTGATGAGTTAAATGCATGATTATGATTTAAAGCATGTTATATGACTAATTGAACATTTGAGATGCATGACTACGTGGTTAGTATGCATGTTAGGTGAAATAAATATGCATGTGGACCCCGTTTGCATGTTAGGGGTAAATTGGTAATTTTAGCCCGCTGAGGGCATATATGTGATAATTGTATCCTGTGAATCGTACCACGTGAGTGTGGTGTTATTATTGTGATGCACGTACCGAGACGGTCCTAGAGAGCTAGTTTAACTTAAGAGTCACAACGGGAATTCTATAGCCGGCTCGGGAGGAGCCTAGGGGTACCTCGGGAATTTTATGGCTAAGTTGAGATTTAGCGAGTAATGGTTATTGGTGATTGAGTAACCTGGGTAACCATTAGTAACCATAGAGAGTAACAGATTTTGATGGTAAAATGGTAGAATTGTAATGGATAGGAAATGACAAGTAAGCCCTTGAGGTTTAGTTAGGAAAGGATAGGCAAGGAGGGGTAAGATGGTCATTTGGCAAGGGGTTTAGACAAATTGCAGCTGGGTTATATGGGGTGAACGGTTTGGCACTTATCCATTTTGGTGGTTTTGTTTAAAAATTAAGAAAAGGAAAGCTTGAAGGAGACCTAGGGCAAGAAGAAGAAGAAGGAGAAGAAGAGGAGTGAAGGAGCTGAAATTTGAGACTTAGGAGATGAATCAAGGAAGCATAGGGTTGGATTCTTCATCCAAGGTAAGGATTCTAAGTAAATTTAAGGCTTGTTTCTGTTATGGTTTGAGGAATGTAAGCATGGTTTAAGTTTGGTTTTGGGTTTTATATTTTCTGAAGTTGAAAATTAAAGATGTGGATTTTGGGGATTTGATTGTGTGTTTGGGTTTCTTTGATTGTATTTCTGAGTTGTTAAATGGTCTATGTGGGGTTTTGAATTGATTTTGGGGCTTAGGTGTGAGTTTGGGGATGATTTGGGAGTGTTTTGGATGATGAAATGCAGAGGAAAAACCCAGTTTTTCTGGGTTCGCGAAGGAGCGCCGCGGCCCTGTTCTTGGGCGCCGCGACGCGAGGCTATTTTCAGTCAGGGGAGCTTTCTGACTTCGCTGGGCGCCGCGGCCCTTGTGGGTAGCGCCGCGGCGCTACGCCTTTTTCAGGATGGGAAATTTTGCATTTTTGGGCATTTGTTCCAGGGGCTCGGGGGATGTTTCCGATGATTTGTTTTAGGAATTTGGGAGTCCCGAGAGTGTGGGATTGGTCCCGGGAAGTGGTTTTGAGTTGATTAGTATTAAAGGATGTTTTATGTGTGTTTTGACTAGGCTATTGGAGAGGCTCGTGCTAGGGGACCGTGCTTGTGACTTTGGTGCATTGTGAAGCTCGAGATGCAGGTAAGAAAACTATAACACCCGTAGGATAGGGCGTGGGCCCATAGTGTGATTGCGGGGCACGGTCCTATATTGCATGATGAGATGATTGCCGGGCACGGCCCTATATTGCATTACATGTTAGGGTGCAGATTTAAATGAATTGATATTTGTTTGAATGTTGTTTGATTTATGCTATATATGTTTATAGTGAAATGAACGGCTATGGCCGAGGGCGGCAAGGCCGAGAACGGCAGCGGGGCCGGAAGTAACACGTAGCACATGGGATGCTTATGGTCAGGGTAGGACCCAGGGGATACGTGTGATATCCCTACAGTGAGGACCGAGACCCCAGGCTTCGGTAAGGCTTCTGGGGCGGCATGGCTGTGTATGCTTAGTCTAATGGTTGACTTGTTTATCTGTGGATTATCTGATATGATAAACTGTATAAATTGCATATGTTATGTTCTACATGAGTTTTCTTGCTGGGCTTCGGCTCACGGGTGCTCTGTGTTGCAGGTAAGGGCAATGACTGAGTCAACCAACCATGAGTACGGAGAGCATGAAGCGACACGTACATGTTTGGCCTGCCCGACTGCTTTGGTTGGGGGTTTATTTGAAAATGGCTGTAATAATCTATGATTTTTTTATAACTGATCAATTGTAAACTTATTTTAAGATGTAAATAGTTTTCAAACCTTATTTTGGGATCCCAAATGTTTAATATTGGAAGTTTTTAATGAAACGACGCATTTTCAAAGATTACAGCCTTAACTTTTTATTAGTCACACTTTTGTTGTAAAAACCTCGGTTAGCGAGTTCGTTGCACATTTTTTTGTCTTAAAACTCACCTTGTAACGGCTCTAAGGAAGTAGGGCGTTACAGAAACAGTCTTTAGGGCAGGCCTTATTGATGTCCATGAAGTCGATGCAAGTTCTCTACGTCTCGTTCGGCTTGGGCACTAGCACCGGATTGGCCAGCCAGACGGGATACAAGGCTTCTCGAATGTAGTTGATCGAAGATAACTTCTCAACTTCTAACTTGAGGGTCTCCGCCCTCTCCACCCCCAGAGGTCTTCGTTTCTGTCGGATCAGAGTTGCGCCCTCGTCGATGTTTAGGGCGTGACATATGATGTTACAGTCGATCCCGGTCATATCCGAGTGTGACCAGGCCGGACCTCTACATTTACGTTCTTCCCGACTTGGAATACTTTGGTAGGGTCGGTGTCGCTGATGCACTCCTCCATGGGCTATAGTTCGCGATCCGCCCCTATCCGTGGATCCAGTTCATCTTTGTCCCGAACCACCCTCCGTGCCAGGGGAGGAGGTGGGACTGGATCAATATTTTCCTCCTCAAGAGGTTCTTCGCGGGCCATATAAATTGGTTGGGCGGATATGTGGTAACATTTCTAGGCGCTCTTCTGTTCTCCCTGGACTGTTCCTACCCCTCTGTTGTTGTAGGGGAACTTCATACAGAGGTGGCAGATGGAGGTAATGGCACCGAAGTCAGCCAACGTGGGCTGACCAAGGATGACGTTGTAAGCGGTGGGGAAATCCACCACTACGAAATTTGAACGATCCTTGAATCTTGTTCCCCAATGTTACAGACAACTAGATTTTCCCCATCGAGAGTATTGAATCTCCATTGAACCGGTAGATCTGCGTTGGGCATGAGGCCAGATCTGCCTCGGTCAAGCCAATTACAACGAAGGATGGCTTGAACAGTACGTTGACGGAACTTCCGTCATCCACCAACACCCAGGACACCATTTTGTTGGTGATTTAGGCATCGATGACCAAAGGATCATGATGAAGGAAGTGGATGTTTCGGGCATCCTCTTCTGTGAAGGTGATGGGTAAATTCATCAACTTTGAGCGTTGAGCCGGGGTTCGGACCAAGGCGCATACCTCATGGTTATGGTCGAGCTCGCTGAGATACCGCTTTTGATCGTTCCGGGATGGTCACCCCAGGTTCAGCCCTTCTGAGATGGTGGCCACGTGACCATCTATTTGTGGGGGCACAATTCCAGAGGGGAAAGGCATCCCAAGTCTAGATGCTTGCACGATTGGGGCCCCTTGAGGGGCCTGTGCTCCTGATCCTGTTGTGTACCCTCCCTGGGGAGGTCGGTACGATCCAAGTGCACTCGGGATCGCAGGTTGTCCGCGAGCTACTGCCTGTCCCAGAACTCCCATGAGCATCTTGACCCACTGGTGGAGATTCCCCAGCTTGATCAAATTCTCGATCTCATCTTTTAGCTGGTGACACTCCTTGGTCGAGTAACCCATGTCTTTGTGATACGCACATCTTTTGCTAGTGTCCCTTGAGTTTTTTCCCCCTTGAACATGGCGTTGGGTTTCCAGTAATGAACCGTTCTCTCCGTGGCCAGGTATATGTTTTCCCTGGTGTCCACTAAGTTGGTGTACTCTGAGTATTGGGACTCGTAACCCCTCTTTCCCTTTTTAGAGGGCTCGGATCGATTCTGTCCTTTCCCCAATCTCTTCCCCCAGGAGGGGTTTACGCTTGCCTCCATCCCTATTAGAGATGGATGGGCCCTGCTGGGGGCAACACGATACCCAACTGCAGCCATCCCATATCCATAAAATGGGGTGGATTGGGCCGGTGCGTATCCTGAGGAAGCAGGACTATATATTGTCGGGGCTGTGAAGGACATTCCGGGAGTACCCGTCGACCCTGGCGCTGCCAAGGGTATTGGATAGTGAGGGGTTAGATACTATATCCCGTACCTGGGAAATGTTTGGGCGCTCGGCTGGGGGCCCGATTGCCATCCAAATGCCTTGATTCAGACCTCCTCCCAATTGATAAAGCCTTGTGCCCTTCTTATGAACTCTTTAAGGGTGGACGCCTTACTGCGCTGCATGTCATCCTTGAGAGGGGACTCAACTCGGATCCCGATCTAGAGGGCCACCAGGCGCTACCCATCGTCCAACTTGGTTTTTGAGACTTCTCCGTGAAGCTCTAGATGTAGGCCCTCAGAGTCTCTGTGGAAAGCTATTTAATGTTGGCGAGGATGCTGATCTGGATGTCCATCCTAATGGCGGCCACAAACTGCTTGCGGAACGTCGACTGTAGTCCGGATCAGGATTGGATAGATCCTGGTTTGAGCCTCTTCCACCAATCTTTTGCAAGTCTATCTAAAGTGATTGAAAAACAAAGGCTTTTTCCATTGTCACAGACGTGGGCTACAGTCATCAACCAATTGTAACAGGACAAGTGGTCCCTGGGGCCTGTGTTCCCGGTGTAAGCGGATAGGTTCAACATTTTGAAACCTTTAGGGAGCACCACATCTAGGATGTGTTTGGTGCACGATTCCTTTTCTTCCTCAGAATTGAAACCTCCTCCCTCTTGCTTAAGGACTAGATGATCCGTGACTTTCTTTAATGCGGCCAGCTGTTCCATGAACTGTCTGGTCATTCTGTCGTCTAGGGGGATCCTTTCGTTCCTCCTGTCGTTGAGGTTATTCCTCAGATCTCCCCCTTGGGGGCAGATCTTTTCCTTGCGAGCCCGCTCCTTTCGGGCATTTAGACCATCGTGCAGGTCTATCCGGGACGTGGCATCCCCCAAACTAACGGCTTCTGGCTCATCGAGCGCCTTTGGTGATCTTTATTCACAGAGGCGCTGGGGTGGAAATGTTGCTCCTGTTCGTTTTGTCTAGGGACAGCCCTGGGCTTGGTACCCTGCAGGCGCATCCCTTGCAGATCGATTGGATGATCCCGTCCTGGATAGGACGCATCTTCTCTTTCCTAGGGAGCGGCCCTAGGTTAGCTCTGGTTTTCGGGATGGGGTGAGTTTTCCTCTGGGGGTTTGCCTTTCCCACAAGGTCAGCTGCTTTGGCTTTCCCTTTTTCTTGAGCCGATTTAGATGGGCCGACTACGGGATCTTGCCCCGGAAGAGGAATCGACCTCGTATTCTTGGGCACGTCGACCCTAACTGGTGGGACCGACGACCGTGTTCCTGGAAGAGGACTAATTGGAGGATTGGTCACCAATCCTTGGGCAACAATGAAATCCTACAGGGCCAGGAGGGATTCTTGCATTTGGTGAGTGGCTTCTTTCTGTTCAGCTATCCTGGCCTCTTGATCCAGGACTTGTTGTCTCAGTTTAACCACCTCTAGGTCCTCCTGGTCAGGGTCCATTTCTTCTTCAGGGATCGCAAGATCCTCAGCTCCGTGATCATGGTATCCCCCTTCATTTTCCTCGTCTTCCTCATAGTAACCCTCCTCGTAGTCTGCCCCGTCCTCAAAATTCTGGGAATCGTCAGGCTGGGGCATTTGGTAGGGTGGACCCTCAAGTTGGTTTTGAGGGAGAGGTTGATTGGGCAATGGCTCCCCATTGCCTTACTATTCTTGGTGAGCAGGGTCGAATGTAGTATGTCTCGTGTTCACCATTATTGCAAATGTCCAAGATCAACCTGTTGACGGTGAGAACTCGTCAACGAAGTTAAGTTAGAAAAATTAAAGTATAGTGCTTATAAATGAAGAACTTCAAAAATCTAAACTGAAACTTAGAAAATAGTTGCAGAAGAAAAATGGAGGAAAGAACTTGTATTTCTCTTTTGTGTCCAGCTACAGTGTTTTTTCCAACCCCCTTCCATGTGGAAGTGGGGTTCCTTTTATAGTGGGCTCTAATGGCCCCTGATACATTGTGATCCAAGGGACCAGATGGTACGCAAGTACACTGTCAGGAGAATGGTCTCAGGGGTAGTGGTGTTGGCTCCAGTATGTGGTCAGATATCGTGAGGATGTCTCCACTACTTATTTTGTACGAATGCCAGAGGAGTGGCACCAGACATAGTGGTGCTGGTGGTGGTGTCGACTCTGACATCTGGTTAGAAGCATATAGGCCATGTCCCCTCTCCTAGTACTCCCACTAATTGTTTGGCATGAGTATTTTGATCAGACATACGGGGTCTTATAGGTCATACCCCGTATGAGCTCCGTACTTGTACGATATTTTCAAATTATACTTGTTCTTTTACCTCTAAACGTTGGAGATTCCATAGGTTCTCATATGATACACCATCTTGAGGTGCCAGGCGCGAGGCCACCTGGGATGTCTTGGGTGCACGAGGCGCTGGCCTGGGTGAGGTGCGAGAGGGAGCCTTGGGTCAATGGCGTGTGGCGCTTGTAGGCGAGGGCGAGACACCGTCTCACGAGGCCCATGGCGCGGGGCCTTGGGTGCACGACCAAGGCATGGTGTGAAGCGAGACGCTTCCAGGCGTGAGGTGCCTCCTTGCGTGGCACTCCTCCTGGCGCGAGGCATCTCCTGGCATGAGATGCTTGCGTGGGGCACCTCCCAGCGTGAGGCATCACCTGGCGCGAGACGCTTATGTGGGGTTCCTCCTGGCGCGAGGCGTCTCCTGGCACTAGACGCTTATGTGGGGCTCCTCCTGGCGCGAGGCATCTCCTGACGCGAGATGCTTGTGAGCGAGGCTCCGAAGGACGCGGACGTGGCGAGGCTCCTAAGGACACGCCTCTCACGAGGCCCCTTAGGACGTGGCTGTGGCGAGGATCTGAAGGATGCGGCCGTGGCGAGGCTCCTAAGGATGCGAGGGTGAGGCCAGTAGCACGCGGATGTGAGGCCATGAGCGTGCGGGTACGAGGCTAGGTGCACGCGAGTGTGAGACGGGGCCTTTGAGCAGTTGGTGCGAGACGCCCGAAGCACCTCAGGCTCACCTACGAGGCGTGGGTGATAGGCGCATGAGACGGGTCTCGTGAGGTGCAGGGCTAGGTGTGAGAGGTTCCACGGGGTGCATGGGTGCTAGGCATGCCAAGAATAGCCTCACGTGCCTCCTTGCGAGAAGATGGTTGCCTAAGGGCCTCGCGGCACGGGCATGTATTTAGGCGTTTATGGGACCTTAGCACGCACTTTTGGCCTTTTTATTACTGTGGGATTTTGAGTATCCACACTTGCCCCCCAGTCTAGGAGAGGACCTTTAGTTTCTCCAGTGGACTTTTCTCTTTGGTTCTTAGAAATAGGCTTCCAAAGCATAGGTGGTGTTTATGATGATCCTTGTCATTACTTTGAGATTGAATGTGAGCCTATCGTCTTGCTTCGCGGATCCCAATCTAGATGCCAAGCTCCCTTCTTGGCCATTGATCAGTCGTTAGATTCAATGGTCAAGATGAGCCTGTGGCTCCTATAAATAAGCCTTCACATCTAGCCCATTATGTACACCCATCCTCTTAGCTTAGAGGTTTTTAGATCCTTGCTCCTTTCAAGAGGTAAAGGGTTCAATCCCCCACAACCTCACTTTTGTTATCTTTTCACTTTTTTTTTCTTTTTTATACTTGAGTTCATTTCTTCTATGTCCATATCCATGCAAGCATTTGAGGACTAAAACACCCTTTTCCTTTGTTTTTGCAGACGCGTACTTTCGACCACTTGCCTCTATTTGACCGTGACGGTGCTTTCGACTCTCGATCTCCTTTTGACCACGAAAGCGCCCAATTTTACTTGCTTGAAGTATACTTTCTTTCTCCTTTATGTATTGGGTCCAAATTAGCACCACTCGGGAGAGGGTATTTTGGCCTGAGCTTGTCGTGAGTTAACCCAGTTGCATGCCCTTATTCATACCCCGTAGTGGGTTTTTTAGAGCACTTGTTCCTAGAGGTTTTGAACCCATTCCTTTGTGTTTTGTAGCAGTCCTCTCATTTATACGTGAACCCTTTTTGCTTTCAGGACGAGATCTCATGGCATGTGAAGGTCCATTCGACGCTCCTCCGGGGTCGAGTTTGTTGACTTGTCTTCAGACTCGGAGTGCCCTGAGGACAATCCTCACCATGACTACAACACCTTAAGGCAGATCCGTATTTGTCATCTTGAGCATATGGCTTAACTTAGGCGTAAAATTTGGGTGGTAGAGGGCGAAATAGACTCGGTTTTGAGGGGAGACAGAGTACCTTTCCCTCTTGACCTTAACGACCACGTAGCGTTTCTTAGGGTGACCCTTTTACATTTCTAGATGGAGTTGGAGTTTATGGAGGGAAATCTCCCGCCTGAGCCTCCTACCCCATTTTCCCCTAATGACTGTCATGGGGCCGTCCCGTCTTCTCCTCAACCCTTATTCTCGATCTACCCTTGCTTAGCGCTTTCACACCCGGTGCCTCGGTGGAAGACCCTTGCTAGGAAGAAAAAATGGAGGGTAAAGTGCCCTGTTTCCACCTCACCTTTTTCTTTTGGTTTTACAGATATGCCGAAGAGAACGCAACGACAGGTGACCGTTGAGGACCAAGACTCTAGCCCTCTGTTGGCATCCACCCTAGTGTCCCATGTGTCTGAAAATAAATTGTTGGAGATAATGCGGAACTACCATGTTGGCCCGGAATACAAATTATACGTTCCTTCGAACAAGTGTCGAGCCAATCGCCCAAATTCGGGTTACGTGGCCATGAGCGAGCATATCTTGAAAGCGGGTGGCACAATCCTATTACACCTATTTTTCATCATGGTTCTCAACTATTTTGACCTTGCTCCACTCCAGTTGGCACCCAACAGCTGGTTGACCTTGAGTTGCCTTTTTATTGCATATATGGAGTGCTTCAAGCGTGCTCCGATGACCCAAGAGGTGCACTTCATGTACAACCTCATGCCCTCTCCTAAATCCATAGGCTTTTATTTCCTACAAAAATCCAATACTTCGGTCTCCTTGATAGAGGGTTATGTATCCAACCAAGGATCTTGGAAGCAAGACTTCTATTTTGTGAAGGGTCCCCTCTCTGTTCATGAGCACTTTCGCTCAGTTCCTAGTAAGTACTTCAAGTTTTTTTTTTTGAAACTTACTATTTTGGAAATTATGTTTGTGTCGGCAACTGTGTCGATTGAGTAGAGTATTTCACCATGCCTGAAGTTATCAGGTTAGAGGCGAATGCAGTGGATAAATTTCTCGAGGCCGATCCTGCCAAAAAAAATGGTTTTACACCTCTTCACCATGGCTAAACTCAATTTTCACAAGCTGTCCCTGGTTTCGGAGCCCGAGCTATTGTGGACTATTTCTGGAACCAAGAAGAAAAAGGTTGTTTTGGCTGAACATCACTCGGACAGGGGTGAGGCTGTGCGTGTACCAGAGGGGGTCTCCCTGGGACATGGACAACCCCACCGGCCATCTTTGTCTCCCAGGGGGTGCCCTCCTTTAGCCCCTACAGACCATGACATGGCCTCCCACTCCCAAGATCAACAGGCTATGCCGAGGGGTTTTATCTGTCCTTATTCTAAGGACTTCGATGCTTTCCCTCAGGCTTCCCTTGATCCTGGTCCATCGGGGGTTCATTTTTCAGATCTTCCTGCGCTCCCTCCTGGTCCATCGGGGGTTCATTTTTCCAATCTTCTTGCGCCCCCTCCTGGTCCATCAGGAGCTCATTTTTTTGATCTATCTGCGCCCCCTCCTCCTTCGGCGAGCGGGTCATCTGTCCTTACCCAGCCATGCGCCCTTGGCACGGAAGGGGAGCCCTGGGTGGGCCGCATGGCGGCTTCTTATGGGCGACGTTATGTTCAGGTCGCCACGGATCTTCCTGAGGCTGATTGGAGTGGTCTTGGGAATTTTTCCATGTTGGAGCTCGGGGAGAATCTTGCGCGTTCCGCCGCTTGGGTGAGTTTATGCGTCTTACGTCGGCCTTATCCCTTTTCTCTCTCTTTTTTTTTTGTTTCTTATCATTGTTATTGTTATTTTTCTTGTACGGACTTATACAGTGGCTCAGCGATTTTCCGACTCAGCTCAAGATCTCTCCACGTCGAATGTTGAAAGGGACTGTCGTACGGTCCAGGTCCAGGGGCTCGAGAGGGAACTTGTTGAAACCAAGCTTAAGCTAGAGAAGGCCCTGGCGAAGGCCTCTTCTTCATCAAAAAAGAAGAGGAGGGCGATTTCCAAGGCCACGATGTTGCAGGAAAAGGTCACTCGCTTAGAGACCGAACTTGAGGGTGCAAAGGCTACCATCGCAGCGTTGCAGGGGAGGATCGCTTCCTTAGAGGCGGACAAGGCAGATATTGAGTATAGATCCTTAGAGCGCGCCCTCTACGTAGTATGGAGGCAGAATCCTGACTTCGATTTCTCCTCCTTTGGTGAGCACGCCGTTGCTCGGGTGGCTGAGTGGAACGCCCATGGCAGGAGGCCTTGAGATTATCATTTTGCGATTTTTGCCAGTTAGTCCAATGTTGTTGTATGCTCATTTGAGCCCTATTTTTCTTATAATTTCTCTGAGTCCTGTTATGTTATCAAAACTTTTTTATATATATACATATGTGATCATTCATCTTTATTCCTCTGTATTCGAGGTCCTTGAGAGCCCGCACAATGGGGTTCGATAGGTTCTCTTTTTTATCTATTAGGCTTGAGGTCCTTTGGAGCCCATGCGAAGGGGTTCAATAGGTCCCTCTTTGGTGCCTCTTGATTGTTCCTATAAGGATATATTGACCCCTTGGGTTCTAGTTATCCTTTTATATATTTTTGCACGCACTTATTATTTCTTGTGAGAAGCGTCCTTCTCATCATTATTCATAGTACTATTTTTGCAAGGGTCTCTTTTAGGACCCTTTTTGGCTAGACGGCTTGGTGGCCGCTCTAGGCTTATCGGAGGGTGCTTCCCCTGAGGCACTTCCTCTTGTGGAAGCATTTACTCTTATTTAGATGCTTTTTTTGTAGGACCTTTTGGTCTCCTTGATGTTCGTAAGGGTAGCTAATCCTTGTGAACTCAAGTGATACCTTACAAGGTCTTCTTCTTGATTTATAAGGGATTTATATATATATAAGGGTCTCGTTTAGGATCCTGAGATAAGGGTCCTTTTAGGATCCTTTTGATATCAAGGGTCCTTTTAGGATCCTTTTGATATAAGGGATCTTGTAGGATCCTCCTGATATAAGGGTCCTTTTGGGATCCTCCTGATTTAAGGGGTCCTGTAGGATCTTCTTCTTTGCTATATATTTTGTATCCTATCCTACCCCCCCCCCCCCCCCCCCAAGTGCTTGGTGGAATTTATTCCAGCAGGCGCTTTGGTGGATGCTATAGAGAAGAAAAATAACATGTGAAGTTGCGAACAGTTTCATTCATAGCATGCGGGTTA
Source organism: Humulus lupulus (assembly GCF_963169125.1). Lineage (NCBI taxonomy): Eukaryota > Viridiplantae > Streptophyta > Magnoliopsida > Rosales > Cannabaceae > Humulus > Humulus lupulus. The sequence continues at coordinate 34,262,133 of NC_084799.1, forward strand.
CAATGACATATATGTAATGGTTACATCTAATTAGGAGGTTACTAGAGTAGCCTCTTTGATTCCTACCTACTAAGTTAACACAACAGGGAACAAACAAAACATAGGTCTTCTTCGTATCGGGTGCAGAAGTCTCACTGGTAGTATTTCTTGAGGTGTTTCGCATTCCATGCTCGAGGTATGACATTGTTATCCATGCGGGCCAGCTTATAGGTGTTTGGTGGTATGCATTGAGCGAATTGGTAGGGTCCTTCCCAGTTCGCCCCTAGTACCCCTGCCCCCGGGTCTCGCATGTTGGGGAGTACTTTTCTCAGTACCAAGTCTCCTACCTTGAACATTCTCTCTCACACCCTTGAGTTGTAGTACCTCGCTGCTCGTTGCTGATATGTGGCTAACCTCAGTTGTGCCCTTTCTCTCTTGGCTTCCAGCAGGTCCAAATTCCCGAACAATGCTGCGATATTAGCCTAGTCATCATATGCTTGCGTGCGAATGGAGTTAATCTTCATTTCTATCGGAAGGACAGCCTTGCAGCCATAGGCCAAGGCGAAAGGCGTCTCCCCAGTGGTGGAATGAGGGGTGGTCCTGTAGGCCCAGAGTACATTGGGGAGTTCCTCGCCCAGGCCCCTTTCAACTTTTCCAACTTTGTTTTCAAGTTCCTTTTTAGGATCTTGTTGATGGCCTCTACTTGCCCATTGGCTTATGGGTGTACTACTGCGGAGAAACTCCTCTTGATTCCTTTTTGCTTGCAGTATCCCTTGAACATTCCTCCTTCAAATTGTGTTCCATTGTCGGAGAAAATCTTCTAGGGTACTCCAAATCTGCAGACGACATACTTATTGACAAAGGTGGTGATTTGCTTAGCCGTTATGTTGAATAAAGGCTCTGCTTCCACCCACTTAGTGAAATAATCAACCGCTACCACCGCGTATTTAGCTTCTCCTCTTCCTGTTGGCAGCGCTCCAATCAAGTCAATTCCCCACACAGCGAAGGGTCATGGACTGGTCATATTCACCCGCTCATTTGGTGACTGTCGGGGGTAATTTGCATGTCTCTGGCACTTGTCACACCTTCTCGCGAAGTCGCTTGCGTCCTTCTCCATGGTAGGGCAATAATATTCTTGACAGATGGCCTTTTTTGTCGTGAACTGCCCCTCAGCATAATTTCCGCATTCCCCTTTGTTGACGGTGAAATCTCGTCAACGAAATTAGATCGGAAAACTCAAAGGTAAGTCAGGTGATGTTTATATAAGAACTAAGAATAAACTTTAAGGAAAAGTAAACACAGATAAATGATGGAGCAAGTCCTGGTATATTTCTCAATAGCCTCTCCTTACAATGAATTTTCCCCTCATTCTGAGGGGTCAAGCCCCTTTTATAGCTGGGCTCTAATGGCCCCTTATACATGGTGGTCCCGTGAGACAAAATAGTACAAAAGTACACTGTCAGGGTAATAGCACAGGTGGCAGTGGTGTAGGAAGAGTGGTGGAGCAGAGGATCATAGTGTCAGCCTGGTACATAGTCAGAGGCGTGCATATAGTGCCTCCACTCTCTGGACTGATCCGTACCTCCACTACCTGTGTGGTATAGGTGTCAGGGTCATGCTTTTGTCCTCCCCATGGTTGTACGTCATGCACCCGTACGCGTACGGGTACTATGTACCCAATGGTTATTCCACGTCCTACTAAGTGTAGGGAAGCTCAGGAAGAGAGATAAGGCTTCTTCAACGGGGCCTGCTGCGTGTGTGATGAGTCATGACGCCTACAAATGAGATGAGGGGCTTATCTTGTGAAACCATCACTTTGCATCCCCCATACTACGAGGCTCCTGATATATGGCCGAAGGGTGTTTAGTGGAGGCTATGTCTCTTGAGGCCTTTGACGTGGCCGGTGAGCGAAGCGAGGCACACGTGGCCCTTGGGCAAAGCCTTTGGGGACGAGGCCGCTATATACACGCGTGATTCTTGGGCGAGACCCTTGAGGGCATGGCCGCTAGGCATGCGTGACCCTTGGGCGAAGCCTTTGGGGGCGAGGTGAGGTGACCTCACTGCGAGCCCTTGGTGCGCGCGGGCGCGAGGCCCCTGGTGCGCGCGGGGCGCGAGGCCCATGTGCGCGCGGGGCGCGAGGCCCCTGGTGCGCGCGGGGCGCGAGGCCCCTGGTGCGCGCGGGGCGCGAGGCCCCTGGTGCGCGCGGGGCGCGAGGCCCCTGGTGCGCGCGGGGCGCAAGGCGCATGTGCGCGCGGGCGCGAGGCCCCTGGTGCGCGTGGGGCGCGAGGCCCCTGTGCGCGCGGGGCGCGAGGCCCATGTGCGCGCGGGGCGCAAGGCGTATGTGCGCGCGGGCGCGAGGCCCCTGGTGCACGCGGGGCGCGAGGCCCCTGTGCGCGCAGGGCGCGAGGCCCCTGGTGCGCGCGGGGCGCGAGGCCCCTGGTGCGCGCGGGGCGCGAGTCCCCTGGTGCGCACGGGGCGCGAGGCCCCTGGTGCGCGCGGGGCGCGAGGCCCCTGGTGCGCGCGGGCGCGAGGCCCATGTGCGCGCGGGGCGCGAGGCGCATGTGCGCGCGGGGCGCGAGGCCCCTGGTGCGCGCGAGGCGCATGTGCGCGCGGGCGCGAGGCCCCTGGTGCGCGCGGGCGCGAGGCCCCTGGTGCGCGCGGGCGCGAGGCCCCTGGTGCGCGCGGGGCACGAGGCGCATGCCTTGGTGAGACATGGGATACATCCTAGGTGCGAAATGTCTTCTTGGCGTGAGGTCCGTGGTGTGGGACACCTCGGGGCAAGGCTAGGCGCATGAGGTGTTGGCATGCGCGGGGTGCAACGGGGTGCTGCTGGAGTAGTGTTCGCGAGGCTGGGGCCTTAACTTCGAGGGGCATGGATAAGGGCCATGTGTGCATGACAAAGGCGTCTAACAAGGTGATGCGGCTTGGGGGCCTGGAATGACCTCATGAGGCCTAGAGCCCTGCGAGTGTTTAACACTTTGATGGCCTATAATAACCTTCTGCCTTCATCGCGTACTTGGCGCCTTTGGTGCCCCTTAGCTGTTTACTTCTTTAAGGGACTAGAAACTTCTTTTGTTTTTCTTACTTGGTGGATTTTTGGCATCCACACCCTTCGTGTATCTCTTGTAAAAATTTTAAAGCCTCTCCCTTATCTACGCACCGTAGGAGCGGGGTAGAGAAGCCTCTATTATATAAGGCTTCGTCTACTAGAATGTACTGAGCGACTTTGTAACTTAGTTTACGGGCATCATTTTTGTCCAAAGGCAAGGTCCCATCATTTAAGTACCTCACGATGGGTGCAAACCATGACTCCTCAGTGCTATTGACCATGTTGACCCTTTCTTCTGCTATGCTTGGCTTGGGGAGGTATTCGACCGGGATGGACTCAAGCATGTCTTCATCTCATGTGGAGGTGAGTTTTGCGAGTGCATCGGCGTTTGTGTTCTGCTCCCTTGGGATCTGTTCTATGGTGTATTTTACGAACTGATCCAAATACCCCTTCACCTTGGTGAGATATGCAGCCATTTTTGGACCTTTAGCTTGGTATTCACCCTTCACCTGAAACACTACCAGCTGTGAGTCACTAAAGACATACAAATGGGTTACTTTTAACTCCCTAGCTAGCTGCAAACCAGCCAACAGCGCCTCATATTCTGCCTCATTGTTGGAAGCTTTGAATCCAAATCTCAAGGCACAATACATCTTGTGCCCCTCAGGTCCCGTCACTACTATGCCAGTGCCTCCTTCGTTAGATGCTCCGTCTACATGGAGGTTTCATTCTTCAGGGTGCTTTTCCTCTTCATGCACTGGTTCATTCTCTTCTATTTCTCCTTCCTCATGGGGTCAGTGTGCAAAATCGACTATAAAGTCCACAAGTCCCCACCCATTAATTAAGGTCCTTGGGGTGTAAGTGATGTTGAATTGACTTAATTCAATCGACCATTTTAACAACCTTCCTGAAGTCTCTGGCTTGTGCAAGACTTGACGCAGAGGGGTGTTTGTGAGCACCTTGATAGCATGAGCATGAAAATAGGGCCTCAACTTTCGAGAAGCCACTATCAAGGCATATGTTAACTTCTCTATTTCTGGGAACCGGGCTTCTGCGTCTATTAACGTTTGCTCACATAGTACACGGGTTGCTGGTGCTTCTTTTGTCCTTTGACCAAGGCGGCGCTTATAGCATGCTTTGATACAGCTAGATACAAATACAACTTCTCCCATTTTTCTGGCTTGGCCAAAAGGGGTGGTTTTCCAAGGTGTTCCTTTAGCTTGGTGAAGGAATCCTGGCATTCATCATCCCAAGCGAACTTTTTGTTCCCTTTTAGGATGTTGAAGAAAGGGAGGCATTTTTCAGTAGACCTGGAGATGAACCTATTGAGGGTTGCTACTCTCCCCGTTAAGCACTGCACCTCCTTCTTGCTTCGTGGTGGGCTCATTTCCAGCAATGCCTTGATTTTTTCAAGGTTAGCCTTGATAACTCAGGAATTCACCATAAAACCCAGGAACTTTCCTGACGAAACTCCGAAGGTGCACTTGAGTGGGTTTAGCTTCATTCTAAACTTTCAAAGGGTGTCGAACATTTCCATGAGATCGTTGGTGAGCTCTCTCGCCTTCTTTGTCTTTACCAGCATATCGTCCACGTATACTTCCATATTCCTTCCTATTTGATTTGCAAACATTTTTTTCACCAGCCTTTGATAAGTAGCACCTGCGTTTTTTAAACCAAAATGCATCACTTTGTAGCAATACAGCCCCTTGTCTGTTATGAACGAAGTGTGCTCTTCATCAGCAGGGTTCATGGGTATTTGGTTGTACCCGAAATATGCATCCATGAAGCTAAGTAGTTCGTGCCCTGCTGTGGCGTCTACTAACTGGTCTATCCTAGGAAGTGGGGAGCTGTCCTTAGGGCAGGCCTTATTGAGGTTAGTAAAGTCCACACAAGTCCTCCACTTTTCGTTGGGCTTCGGGACTAGCACTGGGTTTGATACCCATAAACCCATTTGCCTTTAACTTGTCAACCTCCTCTTTTAGGGCCGCTTATCTCTCTGAGTCTAGCACTCTCCTTTTCTGCCTCATAGGCCTTGCTTTTGGGTCGATATTCAGGTGGTGGCACATGACCGCTGGGTCTATCCCTACCATGTCCTCGTGAATCCAGGCGAATACGTCGAGGGTGGATTTCAAGAATTCTACTAGTTTCTCCTTCACGTCACCCATAAGGTTTTTTCCTACCTTCAACTTTCTTAACGACTCGTTCGTGACTGTGACTTCCTCTAACTCCTCTACTGGTTCAACTCTGGGTTCTTCTGTGACTCGTGGGTCTAATTTGTGCGAGTTCGCGCCTTCATGCACAACCATTTCCATAGGCGTCGATGGCTTTGTGGCCGTGCGGAGGGATGTGTTATAGCATTCCCTCACTTCCTTCTGCTCTCCTTTCATAGTGCTATTCCCCCGGGAGTTGGGAATTTCATAGCTAAGTGGTCTACAGAAGTTATCGCCTTCAATTCTCTTAGGGAAAGTCTCCCTAATACCGCATTGAAGGCTGAGGCGCAATCTACCACAACAAAGAGGGCTAACTCGATCACCCCTAGGTGTTGTATTGAATCTCCTGGAAATCCGTACAAGGAGGTACTGCAAGGCTTCAGATGCCGGATGTTTAGTCCCATCTTCTCCAAAGCCGGGAGATATAAGATCTCCACAGAGCTTCTGTTATCCACTAAGACCCGATGCACCCTCATGTTTGCGAGCTGGACAGTCAACACTAGGGGGTCATTATGGGGGAAATGTACACCCCGGGCGTCTTCCTCAGTGAAGGTTATTGAGTCATTTTCACCCTTAAAACTATTCGGAGGGAATTGCTCCAAACTTAAGACTCACAGTGGTGGACTTCGTCTAGCCTCCCTGTCATATTTATCTCGCCCCTTCCTTGATTCACCCCCGAATCCTGGCCCTCCAAAGATGGTCCTGACCTCTCCTTGTACTTCTGGGGCCACTTCTCGCGCCCGCGGCGAGGATCCTCCTTCTTCTAGCCTTTGGTTCTCCTTGAGGACATATCTACCCAAATGTCCCCTGTGTATAAGCTCTTTGATTTCTACCTTTAAATGGTTGCATTCCGTGGTGGTGTAGCCGATATCTTTGTGATACTGGCAATATTTGTTGGGGTCTCTTTTGGACCGATATTTTTTCATTGGTGGGGGCCTTCTGAAAGGGACCTGGTTTTCATTCGTGACGAAAATATGCTCTCTAGCATGGGTGAGGTAAGTAAAGCGATGGAGTAGACATTGATCCTTGCTTTGGGGATTTGGATAGTGAAGTGGGACCTGTTGAAGACTTAGATGAGGTCCCAATAGATGAGAATGGCCCAACCAGAGTGATCAAGGTTGGAAAGAATCTAAAGGTGGAAGTGAGAGCACAACTGGTAGAATTCTTGCAAAGGAATCAAGACGTTTTCGCCTGGTCTCACAAGGATATGGTGGGTATCTTACCAACTTTGATCAGCCACATGCTCAAAGTGGATAAAAACTACCTAGTGGTGCAACAGAAGAGAAGGTTGCTTGACAAGGAGCGATCAAAAGCTCTAAAGGAAGAAGCTGAGCGTTTAAAGGAAAACAGATTCATTAGGGAAGCTTACTACCTCGCATGGGTTTCTAACCCGGTGTTATTACTCCAACCCAATGGAAAGTGGAGGACCTGCGTGGACTTTACTGATCTAAATAAATTTTTTCCCAAAGACTATTTCCCCTACCCATGATAGACCAGTTGGTTGATGCAACCTCTGGTCATGAATTTTTTTCTTTCTTGGACTCTTATTCTGGGTATAATCAAATAAGTATGCACCCTCCTGACGAGGAGCATACCTGCTTCCAGATAGATATAGGATTATACTATTATAAGGTCATGCCATTCGGCTTGAAGAATGCAGGTGCCACCTACCAACGTTTAATGAATGGCATGTTTCGTGACTTGATCGGCAAAAATATGGAGGTATATGTCAATGATATGCTAGTCAAGTCGAAAGAAGCTGGGGGGCATGTACAAGACTTCGGGAGTGCTTCGCCATACTTAGAAAGTATCGCATGAAGTTGAACCCCCTGAAATTCTCGTTTGGAGTAAGTTCTAGAAAGTTTCTTGGGTTTATTGTTAACTCACGTGGGATAGAGGCCAATCCTGAGAAGATTAAGGCGCTAATAGAAATGAAGTCGCCAACCAGAACTAAAGACGTGCAGAGTTTGATTGGGTGGATTGCTGCTCTAAGTAGGTTTATTTCCAAATCAACGAACAAGCGTGTCCCATTTTTTAACTTACTTAGAGTAAGCAAGAATTTTGAATGGAACGAAGGAATGTGAGCAAGCTTTCCAAGCCATAAAGAAACATTTGGCCCGACCTCCAGTTCTCACAAAACCAATAGATGGAGAGAATCTCTTCATTTACTTAGCAGTCACATAGCATGTTATCAGTGTTGCTCTAATACAAGAAGAAAATAAAGTGCAGCATCCGGTATACTACGTCAGCAAGCGGCTGATAGGAGCAGAGTTGAGGTACCCAGTGATCGAGAAGTTGGCATACTGTTTGGTGCGCGCTTGTAATGCCCCAAAATCCTTAATAAGGTTTAGGACCTTGATTAGGAGGCCGGGAGGGCCATAATTTATTTAGTCATTAAATTATTATATCCATGTTTATGTGAATTATATTATAATATGATGATAAATGCATGCATATGGGTTCATTTTTAATTATAAGGGCATTTTGGTAATTTGGCCATTTGAGGACGTAATTGTGTATTTTCATGCATGTTGATGAATTATGAATAATACAACATTATATGTGGATTTTTTCGAGCCATTCGACATGAGATGATCTCAGAATGCAAGTTATTGCTCTGGTCATAACAGGGTTAGTTTCGAGGCTCGGGGTGAGTCTCGGGGTAATTTTGAGGATTAGAACATTACTGGGAATTAAAGGGTAATGGGATATGATATATTAGCATTTTAGAATATTGAGAATAACAAGAATTGGAGGGTGTTAATTATGATTAACGAGATAGGCGGGAAAGGACGATTTTGCCCTAGGTGGCCTTAAGGGGATTTGAAATGACCTAAGGGTATTTTAGTCTTTTCACCCTAAAGGATATATATTAGCCATTAGATGGTTGTGGAAGTTAACCAAAACAGAGCACCTCCTCCTTCTTCAACCGATCACCATTTCTTCTTCATTTTGCTTTGATTTTTGAAGCTTCTTTTGAGGAGCCAAGCTAGGGAACCAAGCTTTGCTAATCTAGGGTTGTGTTCCACCATTGAAGAGGGTTCTAAGCTGAGATTGAGGTGAGTTTTTGGCTATTAAAACCTTAGTTCTTGCTCTATTTTTCTATTTGAGTTTCAGTTGGGTTTTGGTTTGAAAGTTGAGTTTCATTGGGAGATTTTGGCTAAGGTGACTTAGGTTATGATGCCTAGGTCATGTGTAGATGGTTTTTGGGTTCAATTGGGGGTTTAAATGAGTTTGGAAGCTTATTTTTCAGGTTGTAAATGGAGGATTCGAAGGAGGGGAAAAACCAGGGTGATCTGTCTGGTCTTAGCACTACAGCGCCCAAAGGGAGTGCTACAGCACTAGCCAGGGGTTTTTCATTCTGGTTGTAGCGCTGGGGCGCTAGGGGGGCAGCACTGTAGCGCTACCCTATTTTTCCTGAAGCATGTTTTAGTTATTTTTTAGGATTTTTGGCTCGGGGTTTCAATTCCTAAGGCTCGGGATCGAATCTACTCACCGTTTGGGTACAATTCGGGGTCCCAGGAGTGAGGTTTAGGTCAAGACCTTTTTATTGTTGATTTTCATTAATGGAAGTGATAATTGGTTATGACTAGGTGATCACTAAGGGATCAAAGGATTGATCATTCTCAAGGGTCATTCAATTATTATTTCTCACTCGAACCAGAGGTAAGAAAACTGCACCCAGTATGTGATGCACGAGAAACATGTGGTTAGGGCATGCCATGAATGTTGAATATGAGATTGATCAGAGCTTGAGTCTCTGTGTTTGTCCATGATCATAATTATGCTAGCAACTGTTAAGTAAGCATGCTGAATGCCCTACATTTGGATATTCAACATATGATATATGCCTCGTAGCATTTCTTACTTGTGTGTGGCACTAACTAATTAGTCAGAATTGGCAATGGTATCAGTATTAACTGTGAAGCTGTGACTCACTAGTCAAGTTCGGTAGTAACACTAAGCACTGGTCACATGGTATTGACTAATAAGTCAAGAACGGTCTTAGCATGTTTAACGCAAGCCGACAAAGATTAGATCTAATCAACATCTGCATTGAATGACTCATCGTGAGCAATAATGTCGGACCGACCTCAAGTTCAATGAAAACTAAAAGCGCTTGTCTAGCCTATGGCTAGTCACTTAGAGCCAGGATCAGAACGCCCAGGTGACTGCTTCATCACATGGCTATGGGTGTTGAGCCCATAGTGACTACTCATCAATCACTCATCTATTTAAGCTAGTGACTACTCATCAATCACTCATCTGTTTAAGCTAGTGACTACTCATCAGTCACTCATCTATTTAAGCTAGTGACTACTCATCAGTCACTCATCTGTTTAAGTTAGTGACTACCCATCAGTCACTCATCTTATTAGAGTCAAGGCCAGAAGGCCCAAGTGACTGCATCGTCACATGGCTGTGGGTGCTGAGCCCCATAGTGACTTGCTCGTCAATCACTCATTATGGTTAACGGAACCTCAAAGTGTTAAATCACTCATCTGATTAGGATTGAATTGATAGTCATCCATTCAAGAGGGCAGGATTCCTCATCATGAATCCCCCATCATTATCTGAACTTGTTTGCATGCATGAATAAGGCTATTGTTGCTAGGTGTCACGGACCGCCAACTTTGATACTCGAATGGACGGAACGTGTGGCATTTGTTAGCACTTTTAACTAGCAAGTCAGCCTAGAATTCACACCTGCGGCAAGCAAACTCAATGGTTAGCCACGTTACAAGTCTCATACAAGTAAGGGCAACTATGAAGCGGGAGCAAGCACGAGGCAAGCTATCCAGAGGCAACATCCCACACAACAATCAGAGCCAACAACACAGTTAAGTGGCACGCAATGGCCCAATGAAGGTAACAAACAAGCAACACATAGACTGTAAAGAATGCATACACAAAGGGACATGGCAAAGCATCATTTTATTCATATAAGGCCTTGATAGGGCAAGGGAGTACACAGCTTAAGCCCCTATCTGGTGGTGGCCATGGTGCTTCCTTAAGTCACCAGGTCACCCCCCCCTAAGGAGCATTCTAAGCTAATGAAGTCTTCCCAGGAACATATATGATTTTTGTCTGGGAGACATATGCATAATTACAAAAGTGTCATTCCCTACCCCTGAGGTTACTTGGTGCAAGACTTGAATAATGATCAAGCACCAAGGCATGCTCATACATACAAAATGGCCCCCTAGAGATGTGCCATGACGCAGCACGTCACACTCTCCCCCACTTAAATCTTCGACGTCCTCGACGAACTTGCCCCTTGCTGATCTTCAATCTTCTGCGTATGCTTGTGCAAGTCCTCCGCCTTTTCCCAGCAAATTTCTTCATCTCCGAGCCCTTTCCACTTCACCAGAAACTCTTTCTTCTTCTTTCTGTCCACGACCACGGTCCTCTCTGCTAGGATTTATTCAGGTTGTTTGCTGCTTCGTGGCTTGACGGTGACTCCTTCTCTGGTAGACTGGTTGCGCGCTGGCTCTTCTGGATCTTCGTGATACGGTTTGAGGTTGCTGACGTGCAAGATCGGGTGTATCTTCATCCATTTTGGTAAGCTGACTTTGTAGGAGGTCAGGCCCACTTTCGAGATGACTAGAACAGGACCCTCGTATTTTTGGACGAGTCTAATGTACTTATTCCCTCGGAATCTCAGTTGTTCGGGCCTCAGCTTGATCATCACTAAGTTGCCTGCTTTAAATTCCAGCGGTCGTCTCTTCTGATCTGCCCATTTTTTCATTCTCTTTGATGCCTTCTCGGGGTAGGCTCGGGCAATCTCGGTGGTTTTCTTCCAGTCTTTCGTGAAATTGAAGGCTCTCGGATTTCTTCCGCGATACTCATCCACTGTGTGGGGTAACAGCGGTTGCTGACCATTAACAACTTCAAAAGCGCTTTTGTTTGATGAAGAACTCTTCCGAGAGTTGAAACAAAATTGAGCTACGTTTAGTAGTTGCGGCCAATTCTTTTGGTTAGCACTGACGAAATGCCGCAAATACTCTTCCAGCATCCCATTGAATCTTTCAGTTTGTCCATCTGTTTAAGGATGGTAGCTCGAGGAAATATTTAGTTGTGACCCCAAAAGGTTGAATAACTCCGACCAAAAGGTCCCTGTGAATCTTCCATCACGGTCACTAACTATATTTTCGGGTACTCCCCAATACTTAACTACATACTTGAAGAAAAGTCTCACTGTCTCTTCTGCCGAGCAATATTTTGACACCGGTATGAAGGTTGCATACTTTGAAAATCTGTCCACGATCACTAAGATCGCACTCAAGTCTCCCGCCTTCGGTAAACTAGTAATGAAGTCAAGCGACACACTCTCCCATGGTCGGCTTGGGACTAACAAAGGTTCCAACAACCCTGGCGTCTTGTGTCTCTCTACTTTGTCTTGCTGGCAGGTGAGACAGGCTTTGGTATACTCCACAATATCGTCGCGCATTTGTGGCCAGTAGTACCCCTGCTTCAACAAGGAATGGGTTCTTTGCCACCCTGGATGACCCGCCCACAAGGTGTCGTGACACTCACTCATTAGTGTCCTCCGCAAATCTCCTGTCTTGGAACATATAAGCGGCCACCCTTGGCCCACAAAAGATCGTCTTCTACCCAAAATTGGCGAGTCTTTCCCTCTTTTGCGAGATTCATGATGGTCTTCACCACCGGGTCTTTCACCAGGTTCTCCTTAATGCGCTCTCGGAGTGGAGTGGTCACCATGCTAGCCAACATATTAGCCAGCAATTTTAGAGCTGCTAACTCAGCTTTGCGACTCAGGGCATCAGCTGCCTGGTTTAGACGGCCCGCCTTGTGTTCGAAATGAAAATCGAATTCTGCTATGAACTCCTGCCATCGTGCTTGTTTAGGGGTAAGCTTTGGCTGGGTGAGGAAATGACTCGCCGCGGAATTATCTGTCTTCACCACAAACTTCGACCCTAACAAGTAGTGCCTCCACACTTGTAGACAATGAATTACTGCGAGAAGCTCCTTCTCTTGGGCAGTGTACCGCCTCTCTACCTCCATGAGTTTGCGGCTTTCATAAGCTACGGGGTGGCCCTCTTGTACAAGCACCCCTCCCAAGGAAAAATCAGACGCGTCTGTCTGCACTTCAAAGGGCATACCAACATCTGGTAAGGCTAGGACAGGATCTCGCATCATGGCTTCTTTCAGACTCTGAAATGCTTTGACCACCTATTGGTCCACGTCCAAGTTACACCCTTCTTCAACAACTCTGTCAAGGGTGTCGCCCTTCTTGAATAGCCCTCCACAAATCTTCGATAGTAGTTGGCTAAACCAAGGAAGGAGCGTAATTCTTTCAAATTTATGGGGTCCTTCCATTCTTGAATGGCCCGCACCTTCTCTAGATCCATGCGGATCCGACCACGTTCTACTATGTGGCCTAGGAACTTGATTCTCTCTTGTGCGAAGGAGCATTTCTCTCGCTTCACATAGAGTTGGTTCTCTCTCAATTTCTGAAACACTTGAGATAAGTGTCGTTGATGTTCTTCTATTGTAGAGCTATAGACCACAATGTCATCCAAGTAGACTACCACGAACTTGTCTAAGTATTCCTGGAAAACTTGGTTCATCAACGTACAGAATGTGGCTGGTGCGTTTGTCAACCCAAACGGCATGACTCGGAACTCGTATGCCCCATATCGAGTCACACACGTTGTCTTCGGCTCATCCCCTTCTGCTATCCGCACTTGATAGTAGCCTGATCTTAAGTCCAGTTTTGTAAAGAATTTCGCTCCACTCAATTGGTCGAATAAGTCGGCGATCAAGGGAATGGGGTATGTATTACGCACTGTCACCTTATTGAGAGCCCGGTAATCAATACATAGTCTCAAGCTCCCGTCGTGCTTTTTCTGAAATAGCACGGGTGCACCATATGGTGCCTTCGATGACCTGATGAAGCCTGCCTCTAGTAAATCCTTCAACTGCTTCCTCAGTTCTGCTAGTTCAGGGGGTGCCATTCTATAGGCCGCCTTTGCAGGTGGTTTGGCTCCCGGCACCAGCTCAATCTGGTGATCAATCCTTCTTCTAGGTGGTAAGGCTTTGGGGAGTTGGTCTGGCATCACATCCCCATACTTCTTCAAGACCATTCGAATTTCTGGTGGGATGACTTCATCCACCGTAACCTCGTATATTGTGGGTAGGATAATATACGTGGGCTCTTGCCTTCTCACGCCCTTCTTCAACTGCAAGGCTGACAGCAGCTTGGTTTCTGGGGGCTGCTCTACTTTAGCAGGCACCACTGCAGGTGTCTCCCCCATTATGATTAAGCTTCCCGTCGCTGGGATGGGAATGGTCCCATTTTCCGTAAGGAAGTCCATACCCAATATCACATCAAAGTCGTCCATTCGCACGAACACCAAGTCAGTCTGCCCCTCCCACGAGCCAATCTTCATGTTCACCTTTTTAGCCACGCCGGTTGTTGCCAAGGCTTCTGAGTTAACCGCTTTCATGCGGCCATGGTCCTTCTCCCATTTCAGTCCCAAACGTTTAGCTTCGATCTCCGAAATGAAGTTATGAGTGGCGCCTGTGTCGATCATCACACTTCCGGCCATTTTACCGTTTAGAGCGGCGTCCACATACATTAGTCCCTTTCTAGGGGTCTTCTTCACTTTCGCACCGTGTTTCTTGAGAGCATTCAGCATCCAGAGGGCACCCATGTGTGTATACTCCTCCTCCTCCTCTTCGTTGTTTTGTTCTGCTTGGACAAATGTCGCCTGAAGGGAACTCATCTTGCCTTTGTGAGGACACTCTATTGACTTATGAGGTCTGGTACAGATCCAACATGTAAGAGGCTTCTTGAACTGGGGGTTGCCCCCGGCTAGGAGCGTTCGACTCCACAATCCTTTTCTCTCCTCCCCCACTCTTGCTCTGCCAAGACTTCCCAAACTTTTTTCTCCCAACATTACTTCCACTAGTCGACGGATTGGTCTTCTTGGATTGAATGTTCCCTGATGAGTAATCAGTTAATCGTTCAGCAGCAGCCTGAGCAGTGGCTAGGTCAGCCACTCTCTGCCTCTCGAGCTCTTGCTTTGCCCAAGGTTTCAGACCTTCTAAAAATGCGAAGAGTTTGTCCACTTCGAACATGTCTTTTATATCTAGCATCAATCCAGAGAATTTCTTAACATATTCTCGGATTATGCCAGTGTGCTTCAGCTCTCTCAACTGGCGTCGAGCTATGTAGGCAACATTTTCGGGGAGGAACTGCGTCTTCAACTCTCTCTTGAGATCTTCCCAGGTTGTTATGGTGCATCTACCGTTCTGTATATCGTCATACTTTGTCCTCCACCACACTTTGGCATCCGCAGACAAGTACATCGTCTCCATGGCAACCTTTCCATCTTCTGATTCAGCTCTTACGGCTCGGAAGTAATGCTCCATATCAAAAAGGAAGTTCTCTAAGTCCTTCGCGTCTTTAGCCCCACCGTAGGGCCTTGGCTCCGGGACTTTTACTCTGCCGTATTCCATGCCAATGGGTCCAGTTCCAGGCTGGCTCCCAACTGCCCTCATGGTGAGGTTCAGCTTGGTGTTCATCTCCAACATTTCATCTTTGATTGCCTCAACCGACACCCTGTAATTCTCTACAAGGTCATTTAATGATTCTTGTAGGTCCTTCACTGCTCGTTCCATTGCCTCCATACGTTCCTCCCTCAGAGGACTATGGGATATGCTTGAAAGGTTTTCTCTCCTTTCGATTGCTGTTATGCGGGCCAGCAGATTGGTCGTATCCCGCTCCAACACAGCCACGCGGTTTAGTGCATTAGTTGTCTCCGGTTCTAGCCTGATAGAGCTAAGATCCCTGACTCTCTCGTCCAGGCCATCTAGTTCTCCGATGCGCCTCTCCAGCGCTTCAATCCTTTGAGTATTGCTCACCATTCTGCAGGGTCCCCAAGCTTTCTCAACTTAGCTCTGATACCAACTGTCACGGGCTGCCAACTTCGATACTCGAATGGACGGAACGTGCGGCATTTGTTAGCACTTTTAACTAGCAAGTCAACCTAGAATTCACACCTGCGGCAAGCAAACTCAATGGTTAGCCACGTTACGAGTCTCATACAAGTAAGGGCAACTATGAAGCGGGAGCAAGCACGAGGCAAGCTATCCAGAGGCAACATCCCACACAACAATCAGAGCCAACAACACAGTCAAGTGGCACGCAATGGCCCAACGAAGGTAACAAACAAGCAACACATAGACTGTAAAGAATGCATACACAAAGGGACATGGCAAAGCATCATTTTATTCATATAAGGCCTTGATAGGGCAAGGGAGTACATAGCTTAAGCCCCTATCTAGTGGTGGCCATGGTGCTTCCTTAAGTCACCAGGTCACCCCCCCCTAAGGAGCATTCTAAGCAAATGAAGTCTTCCCAGGAACATATATGATTTTTGTCTGGGAGACATATGCATAATTACAAAAGTGCCATTCCCTACCCCTGAGGTTACTTGGTGCAAGACTTGACTAATGATCAAGCACCAAGGCATGCTCATACATACAAAATGGCCCCCTGGAGATGTGCCATGACGCAGCACGTCACACTAGGCATGCACATTATGATTTAGTAACATGTTATTATTGCTCATGAGCATATTGAGTTTTCTTGCTGGGCTTCGGCTCACGGGTACTATGTGGTGCAGGTAAAGACAAAGAAAGATGGACCATCCTTGAGTTGGAGAGCTTAGCTGACGATGTGTACATATGCGGCTGCTTGACCGCCACGGCCGAGGGTTTAAAGAGGAACTAGGGTTAAACCCTATTTTTCCGCTTAGGTCGGCTAGTTGTAAATATTTTGTTGTAATAAACCTTTAAATTATATTTTTGGGATCCCAATGTATACAGTAAACGTTTTAGTGAAATGTTATATGTTAACAAAAAAATTTAACCCTAAACCATTAATCATACTTAGTTACACAATTATGGCCAAATGACTCGATTATCGAGTTTAGCATTGTTCAAATTACACACCGTAACAGTCCCTGGAGTTTAGGGCATTACACCGTTTCTAAAAAATTACGACCATACTTCCAAGCTCGTCCCATTAAAGTGCTTACTGACCAACCCTTGCGACAAGTTTTACAAAAGCCTGAAACCTTTAGACGGTTACTTAAATGAGCAGTAGAATTAGGCCAATTTGAAATCAAGTATCAACCCAAGTCAGCCATTAAGGGACAAGCTTTAGTGGACTTCATTGCTGAATGTGCTGAAATCCCTGATATTCCCGACCAGCAAGAAAATTCGGACGCAGTTTTAGGAGCTTTATGATCCCAAATATTCTTAAACATAATTTTATGAAAAAACTATACCAAAATATTGGAATGAAAGCTAAACCTCAAAGTGAGATTAAGTGCTTATTTATAGAGCAGTAATTATACAAAGTAAAGTTGTTACCTCAAGAACCTTTAACAAGAATTTTGTTAACTAATTACAAAATAGTTAGGAAACTAACTTGTGCTGCAACTAATTAACCAATCTAATTGTATTGATTATTATCCCCCCTCAAATGAAAGGGTGTAGACACCACTTTCAGTTTGGTTTTGAGATATTGAAACCTATCAATAGGCAAGGATTTGGTGAGAACATCCGCCACTTGGTCAATGGAAGGTACATATCGAACTGAGAGCTTCTGTGCTAAGATCTGGTCACGAACAAAATTCATATCTATTTCAATATGCTTACAACGGGCATGGAAAACATGATTAGCTGCAAGAGCAGTTGCTCCTTGATTATCGACCCATAGAACAGGGATGTCATCAAGCTTCACTTGTAGCTCAGATCAAAGTGAAACAAGCCATCTGATTTCTGGAGCAGCATTTGCCAATGCTCTAAACTCACTCTCAGTGCTCGACCGTGCCACCACTTGTTGTTTCTTAGCAGACCATGATATGATATTGCCACCCAAATACATGACATATCCTCCAGTCGATCTGCGGTCATCAGGGCAACTTGCCCAGTCAGCGTCTGAATAACCATATAAGGACATAGTGAGCGCAGGCTTAATGAGAAGTCCCTCTGAGATAATGCCTTTGAGATATTTGAGAATGTGTTTAGTAGCTTCCCAATGTACTACTATAGGAGCATGGATAAACTGACTTAGTTTATTTATAATAAATGCAACATCGGGCCTAGTGAGTGTTAAGTACTGAAGGGCGATACTTCTGTACAGTGAAACATCTTCAGAGGGTGTCCCTTCATTCAATGATAGCTTATGAGCCAAGCTTGTAGGACTGGAGCTGGGCTTGGCACCCTCCAAATTTACTTTCAATAAGAGGTAGTAATGTACTTTGATTGGGATAAGTACATACCAACTAAGTCTCGATGGATCTCCACGCCTAGAAAATAATGCACAGATCCTAAGTCTTTGAATGAAAATTGAGAGTTCAAATCAGAAATGAGCTGCTGTACTAGGAGCTTGTTCGGACCAGTAATCAAAAGATCATCGACATAGACTAGTAAAAGAACTAGGTTAGCTCCTGAACCAAAAATAAAAAAGAGAAGTATCAGATTTGGACTGTTGAAAGCCCCATTGAAACAAGGTTTGCTTAAGTTTCTCATTCCATGCTCTTGGAGCCTACTTCAGACCATATAAGGCTTTGTTTAATCGACATACATAGTGAGGATTGGATGTATCTACAAAACCAGTGGGTTGTTGCATATAGCCAAATTCATTGAGGGTGACATTGAGAAAGGCATTGCTCACGTCCAACTGTTTGACATCCCAGTTAAATGATACAGTAAGAGTAAGCACCATCTGAATTATGGCAGGTTTAACAATGGGACTAAATGTATCTTCAAAGTCTATTCTATGTGTCTGTAGATAACCCTTAGCTACCAATCTTGACTTGAATCTGTCGAGTGTCCCATCATCTTTTAATTTTACTCTGAAGACCCATTTGTTGGTGAGGACATTCCTATCAGGTGTGGCAGGAACTAATGTCCATGTACCTTGCTTTTGGAGGGCATCAAACTCTTCTTTCATAGAAGCATACCAGCAGGGATCCCTAAGGGCAGACTTAGTTGATGAGGGTTCTGTAGGGAGAAGAGATTCAGGCAGCTTGTGTTTGGTTGCCAAAAAAGACTTAGGCTTGTATATGCCTTTCTGAGATCTTGTGGTCATAGAGTGAGTGCAAGTGGCAGTAGGTAGAGGAGGGACTTCTGCACTTTCAGAGGTAATAGGAGTAACAAAAGCTATATCTTGAACCTGAGAAGAAGGAGGTTGTACACCAGCTGAGAGTGAGGATGTATTATCAGTGTTCGGAGCAGGAGGAACTTCAGGTGGGACAACTACAATGGTAGTAGGCACTGATGGAGAAGCATAAAGTGCATGAGGCATCATAGGCGCAAGTAGCACAGTAGAACACAAATTAGAAGTATCATGAACTGGTGTAGTTGAAAATTGAGCAGTAGGGAGAGAGTGAGATATGGAAGAAGGTACCTGAGTAGATACAGTAGGTGACAAAGCTGAGAAATGAGTCTCATTAAAGACTACATTTCGAGCAATAAAGATTCTTCCAGCAGTGTTCTCACAGATGTACCCTTTATGTTGTGGAGAGTATTCCAAGAAAAGCAAGGTTCAGACCGAAAATCTCAACTTGTGATTGTTATAGGGCCTTAGGTGAGGAAAACAGGTACAACCAAAAGGCTTCAAGAAGTGGTAATCTGGTTTCTTGTTAAATAAACACTCATATGGACTTTGATTATGAAGAATAGGAGTAGGAAGTAGATTAGGGGAATAAACTCCACACTGAAAAGCATGCCACTAGTAGGTGAAGTCAAGTCCTGAATGAGCCAAAAGAGAGAGTCCAGTTTCTGTGATATGGCGATGTTTTCACTCTGCTCTGCCATGTTGTTCATGCGTGTAAGGGCATGGATGTTGAAACTTGATTCCCTGATCATGCAAAAATCCCTTAAACACTCAGTACTCACCACCCCAGTCAGCCTGAACACTGATAATTAGTAAAGAAAATTATTTTTCAACAAGACTTTTAAACTAAATAAAGACATTAAGTGCTTGAGACTTAAGAGTTAAGGGAAAGATCCATGTAAACCTACTAAAATCATCAACAAAATGAATGTAATATCTAAAACCATCTTTAGAGGGAGTGTGAGAAGGACCCCATACATCAGTGTGGATCAGTTCTAAGGGCTGCTAGATCGACTAGAAGAGAGGGAAAAGGGTTGCTTATGGCTTTTTCCCTTTTGACAAGAATCACAAAATTTTAAATTCTTTAATGAACTAGAGTGAGGGAGTTGAGATAGAATTTTGCTCAACACTTTTGGGGAGGGATGTCCTAATTTTATATACCATAAATTAACATCCGAATGAACATTAGAAACAAAAGCTTTTGGCTGAAGATCAGGAACATAAGCAGAAAGGTCTTTATTTATTTCAGTTGTATTACAAGCAGAATGTTTAGAATCAGAATTACAAGAACAATTAGAAGATGAATGACAAGATTGTACATTTGCAGACAACTGGGATGAATCAAATTTAGAAACAGTAGCTACATGACACTGAAGTGCTGGCATAGAGGAGCTGGTGGAATCATCCCCGAGCATGTATAGACCATTTCTAACTCTTCCCTTGAGCAAGACATTCCCCGAATCCTTGTCCTTGACAAAATAACAGTTTTTGTGAAATTCAAGAAAGACATTATTGTCTTTGGTAAGCTTAGAAACACTCACAAGATTTTTAGTAATAGATGGAACATTTAAAATTGAATTTAAGTGTAAAGGGGAAGCAGAAGTAGAGGGAAGAGTAGAAGTGCCTATGTGAGAAATTAACAATTTCTTACCATTCCCAACAGCAAGTGTTTCAGAACCATTGTAAGGGGTAGCCGAGTCAAGGGTTTCCATACCAAATGCAACATGATTCGTGGCTCCTGTGTCAGCATACCACATGTGATCAACTCCAAAATCAGGTACTGAACTAGAGACATAGGCTTCAGGATCACTAACATCTACACCTTCACTATCTTGCTCAGTTAGATAAGCTTTTGCCTGAGAAGTATTGTTCTTTGGAGTGATGAATCCTCTATCAAATCTGTAGTGACATATCACTGCATTGTGCCCAATCTTGAGACAAACTTGACAAACAGGTCTTGTAGATGGTTGAGGAGGACGACTAAAATGTCAAGCAGATGGCCTTGAAGAGCTGTCATAAGATGGTGGCCTGGCAGAGTTATAGGGGGCCCTGTAACCATTAGAAGGTATGTTTCTAGAGGTGCCAAATGTCAGATGGGCAGCCATCTTGGATGAGAGATCAGCCACAGAGTGATGACGCTCAAAACGACATTCATGAGCCATGAGTAATGCCTGAATTTATTCAAGGGTTTTTGTCTCACTACTGGAAGTAATTCCAGAAACTACAAGGTCATATTCGAGTCTATGACCATTGAGAAATTGGAGCTCAAGATCTTGATCACTAATCGTACACCCAGCAATGGAAAGACTATCACACATAGATTTAATCTTGTCAACATAGTCAGAGATTGACAAGTTACCTTTCTGGATATTGGACAACTGACCCTTCAATTGTAGTAGTCGGGCTTTGGATTGGCCTGAAAACTTTTGCTCCAGAGCACGCCAAACATCATAGGAGGTGGAATAAGCTGCTACGGATCCAAGAATGCCTTCAGACATAGAAGATCTGAGCCAAGAAAGAAACAACTGGTCACGTCTCTTCCACTGGCGATATTCAGGATTTGCATCCCCGTTAATCAGCTTCACTGGAGGAGAGATGTTGCTGAAGAGAAGTTCATCAAGGTCATGCCCTATAACAGTAGGTACCACCTGAGATTTCCAAGCAAGAAAGTTAACTCGATCGAGTTTAAGAGTTATAGAAGAGGTGAGAGAATTAGAAAATGGGTTCAATGCCAAAGAGGTCATGGAGGATGTAGTGGCTAGAGAAGCAGGAGCTTAAGCAACAGCTGGAAAATCAGAGATCGTCGGAGGCGTAGTGATAGTAGGAACTGATGTAGGATCGGATGAAGAAGAATCCATGGACGTTAGTCAGAGGTCGCTGATACCATTAAGAGCTTTATGATCCCAAATATTCTTGAATATAATTTTATGAAAAAACTATACCAAAATATTGGAATGAAAGCTTAACCTCAAAGTGAGATTAGGTGCTTATTTATAGAGCAGTAATTATACAAAGTAAAGTTGTTACATCAAGAACCTTTAACAAGGAATTTGTTAACTAATTACAAAACAATTAGGAAACTAACATGAGCTGCAACTAATTAACCAATCTAATTGTATTGGTTATTACAGTTGGGCAGAGAGAAGATATTCTTGCTTGGAAACTTTTTGTGGATGGATCCTCAAATGAACATCATTCAGGGACTGGGCTTATACTAATCACACCCGAGCACCATCGAATCCATTGCACGTTAAGGTTCAGATTCAATGCTTCCAATAACGAGGCAGAGTATGAAGCCCTCCTAGCGAGATTACAACTAGCCAGAGATGTTCATGCCCGGTTGGTCGAAATAAACAGCAATTCCCAATTGGTCGTGAAACAAGTCCTGGGGGAATAACAGACCAAAGGTTTGCGCATGGTATCCTATCTAAATAAAGCCAAGGACCTGCTAGCACAGTTTTAAAAGTACTCAATCAAGCAAGTATTGCGAGAGCAGAACTCCAATGCAGATGCCTTGGCAAAACTGACCAGTGCAAAAGATGCTAACACTCTGAGCATTATACCAGTTGAATACTTGGCTAAACTGAGTATTACTGAGCAGGAAGCAATGCCTATCACAATCACTAACACTTGGATGAAACCCATCATCACATACCTCGAACAAGGCGCTTTACTAGACAATCGTAATGAGGCAAAGAAGATGATGAGACAAGCTACCCAGTATGTCATGATGGATGGAGTGTTATACAGAAGAGGGTACTCCCTACCGCTACTAAGATGTGTCATGACCGACTAGTCAAAACACTTGCTAGTTGAAGTGCATGAAGGATTTTGCGAAGACCATGCTGGGGGGCAAAGTCTTTCTAAAAAGATTTTGCGACAAAGATTTTTCTGGCCTACAATGAATGAAGATTCCATGGATTATGTGAAAAAATGTGATAAATTTCAAAGATTTTCTAAGATACCCAGAGCACCACCAAATGTTTTGAAATAGATGCAAAGTCCATGGCCTTTTATAGTGTGGGGAATTGATCTGATCGGAAGATTACCCAAAGGAAAAGGAGGAGTACAGTTCACGGTAGTTGCAATGGATTTTTTCACCAAGTGGACTAAAGTTGAACCACTAGCAACAATCACCTCGAAGAAAGTATTGGACTTTGTAGCAAAAAACATTATATGTTGCTATGGTCTGTCGCAGAAAATAGTGCCTAACAACAACACTCAGTTTGATAGTGACTTGTTTACTGATTTTTACGTTAGGCATGGCATAGCAAAAAGTTTCTCATCGGTAGCTCACCCGCAAGCGAATGGGCAAGTTGAAGCGGTCAACAAAATGTTGAAGGATACTCTGAAGAAGCGCCTTGAACAAGCTAAAGGTTCTTGGGTAGAGGAATTACCAGAAGTCCTCTGGTCGTATAGAACCACTGCCCGGACAACAACTAGTCATACTCCTTTTTCCTTGGCATATGGATATGAAGTTATGTTACTGGTCTAGATTGACCCCCCATCCCATCAAATAAGCATGTATGACTAGGCAGAAAACCACCAATTGCTAGCATAATCTTTGGACTTCATCGGAGAAAAACTAAACTAGAGAAGGCGAGCTTGAGAATTGCCGCCATCAACAAAAAGTGGCTTGCTACT
Source organism: Humulus lupulus (assembly GCF_963169125.1). Classification (NCBI taxonomy): domain Eukaryota; kingdom Viridiplantae; phylum Streptophyta; class Magnoliopsida; order Rosales; family Cannabaceae; genus Humulus; species Humulus lupulus. Next base: position 34,285,174 of record NC_084799.1, read on the forward strand.
TTAATTCCAGAGTGGAAGATCGGAAGTTCCAGGTCGGATATTTAATCCTCAGAAAGATGTTCATCAAAGACCCAGCAGCTGGAGTGCTAGTACCAAACTGGGAGGGTTCGTATCAGATAGAGAAAGTTTTACCTCCAGGCACTTACAAACTTTCTCGACTGAATGGAGAGTTGATCAGAAACTACTGGAACGGTGAGTACCAGAGGAATTATTATTAATAAATATCACTTACAGAGTGGTAGCTTAGTTTCAAGTATTTCACTTGTTATTTAAGTTTGTTTATGGACTGATCATTAACCGACCAGTCATTCATTTTCTATGAACAATTTTTGTTAAGATAAGACTCATGTTTAGACATGTTTTGTCATTTTTATTACGAATAATAAAAGAGATCATGCGCAGCGTGATCAAATCTTGCTACAAATTATGCATAAGTGTTGATTATTTTTACACTCGAACAGTGTTCAACTGGTCAGTGAAATCAAAAGGTTGCCAACTGGGCAGTGTTCAACTATCAGTATTCACCTGGTCGGACAAACAGACAGTACTTTACTGGTCGGGTATTCTAGCAGTGTTCAATTGCTCATATGTTTTCCTTATATTCGAAGTGTTTCACGAGTAATAACTGCTCGAACAGATTCAATCAAGTAGTAAGTGACCAAGGATCTTTCAACCCTCGATCACTTAGGGGGAACATAAGGTATATTGGTATATGATTTAACACAGGCAATAAGAGTACGAGTTAAAATATTTGTTTTTAGGCTGACTTGTAAATTTTTGAAGTCAAAAAAGGCCATTAAGTTAACTTGTTTGACAAAGATCAAGTAACTTGGAATTTTTCAAACTTTGAAGTTAGAAGCAAATATTTGTGTGAAAATAATTATTTGTAGTGGGAAAATATGTCTACATGTTAAAAAAGCCCATGAAGCTAGTCGACCTAGCCAACCCGGCCCAACAAGCCATCGAACCAAGCTAGTAAGGCCTAGTCCAAATGTGTAAATGGACTTATACTTGCCAAACAAACCATTGGATTGATCGACTAATACCTGGACTTGAATCCCAGATACATTCAGTCAGCCATAAGACTTTGAAATGGTAAGAGTATATGCAATCACTCCCATAAAAAATCGAGATGAATGAGTAAGAATGGGTCAGATGGACCAGGGAGGAGAAAATGGAATGATAAAGGAAATGACTATAAAGAGGACCCTAAGGGGCCATATGGGAGGCATCTGATAACCGTTATTACTCTACTTTACTCTCTTACTGAAACAAGTACTAATCTCTCAAAGAGATCCAGTCAAGCAAGTTGAATCAATCAGCCTGGTCTGACACGACCAGAGTTGACCCGATCATTGAGTTCCGTCATCGTCTTTGTCGTCACTCTGACCATCCTACTACTCATCCATCCATCCATCATTATATCATTATTTCTGTTATAGTTTTGTTACTTTCAATTATCTTTTGTTACAATCCGACTAACTTGAGCGTCAGAGTCCCTTTGGCTAACACCCAACTGGTGCTCCCAATTGAACTCTCATCTCTTTCTTTGTTCTTGACAGGTTGTTGGTGCCCATCTAATCAATTGTAGGAAATCACGTCAACAATTTGGCACCCACCGTGGGGCCCTAGCAATTAGATGATTGACAAAGAATCAAGGAGTTCACTTGATAGGCATGTTAGACGTGACTGAGACACCCGATCTGGCTGCGCAGCTCGCTACTCTTACTGCCCAAATGAATGAGGATCGCGAGAAAATGAAGAGACTCAAAACTGAGAATGCTGACCTGCTCGTACGAATGGAGGCCACATCCTCTCAAGCTACTGAAATCCATCCACCTCAATTCCGAGGACCAGTCAGCCCTATGCAACCTTTGGATGACCTTACCCCTTCCTCTAACAATGGTGGACCGAGTCAGACAGGACCATCATCCTCGGTAAGGAATTACCAAACTCCGCCCACTATGCCTAACATACAAAATTATGTTGTCAATGTAGGCGAACAGGTAACCATGACTGAACATGGGCATTCATCTGCACCCGGACCGCAACAGACACTAGGAGTCAGCCAGCCAGCCTCGACATTCGGACAGCGGACTCAGAGACAAAGTAAAATGGCCGGAAAGGATGAGGACTCCATCTGACCAGCAAGACAAAACAAAATGGTGTGAATTCCACAATGACCATGGTCACCGAACGAATGAGTGCATTGACTTAAGACTCGAAGTATCCAACCTATTAAGACGCGGTCACCTGACTGACCTACTCACAGAAAAAGGCAAACAAACATTCCAGCAGGAGGCAAATAGATCAGCCATCCGAAGAGAAGTAACCCCGTCGAAACCACCTACTCATGAAAGGACAGTGAACGTAATAAATGGTGGCTCTGAGGTAAGCAGAGTTACCCATTCAGTAGCCAAAAGGCATACTAGGTAAACCAACTGGATCAAAGGAAAGTCCAGCTGGACAGAGAAGAATACCATCAGCCTACCTACTCATACCATCAGTTTCTCAACAATAGAGTCAATCAGACTCTTTAACCCACATCATGATGCTCTTGTTATTACACTTTACATTGTTTATTGTCTCACTAAATGCATACGTATTAATAATGGCTAACCACTCCACACCTTGCACCTCCCTTCCAAGCCTTCCTCAAATGTATGCAAGGGTGAAAAATAAACTCCCCTTATATAGGCATATAACTCCATCAGATGGGTGCTAAGTGTCAACCATCAGGAGGCCCTACCCAAGGGTACTCAAGAGAGTTAAATAAAAATGAAGTCCACGAGAAGTAGGCCACTCGACCACTATATAGTGCACTTAGCTAACTAGACGGTGCACTTGGCCAGCTCGGCCATCTCTCTCAGCCACAAGGCCACTCGAGGCACTCATCCATGAAGCCACTCGACAGCTCACAAAGTCGCGTGGGACACTCGGCCACGAGGCCACTCATCATGTCCCTCTGTCGGAAGAAGCATTTGGCCATAAGGCCACTCGGCACATGCGGCCTGGCAACGCCCTCGCACACTTGGACGCATGCAGCTCGCCCACTTGGCCCATTCATCACCCAGCACGATCACCCGGGTGCATCAGCCACCACGCATGAGCCACTGGCCAGACTTCTCGGTCACCCTGCATGTGCACTCGAACATGAGATGTACTCGGTCACGAGATGTGCTCGATCGTCCAGTGCACTCAGCCCCTACGCATGTGCACTTGGCCACCCCGCATGTGCACTCGGCCATGAGATGTACTCGGCCACAGGATGCGTTCAACCATGAGATGTACTCGACCACATGATGCGCTCAGTCACGAGATGTGCTTGACCACTCGGTGAACTCGGTCCCTACGCATGTGCACTTTGATCCCTCACACATGCACTCGCCCACTACGCACGTGCACTTGACCCACTTGCACGTGTACTCAGCCGACTCGCAAGTGCACTCAGCTCCCTTGCATGTGCACTCGGCTCCTACACATGTGCACTCATCTCCCTCACATATTCACTCAGCCCGTGCGCATGGTCACCCAGCCACCATAGCGGACCATTCGGCCCGCTCAACCACCTCAGCGGGCCACTTTGCCTGCTCGCATGAGCCACTCGGCCTCTCGCACGGGCCATCAACCTCTTCAACCAGCTATTCGGTAGGCTATTAAGTATGCTAAGCATTCGGCTGGCTAGGGAAAATCCTTAGGCCGTTTAATGCCCCATTTGGTCGGTGAACACCTTAGAGCACATACAAACTTACAGACAAGCTTAAATCAAGCAAACAAACTAATCAAGCATGCTAAAACTCTCTAGTTAGAATATAATCTAGACTAGAGAGTGAGGGACAAACTGTAGTGGGAAAAATATGTCTATATGTTAAAAAAGCCCATGAAGCTAGTCGGCCTATCCAACTCAGCCCAACGAGCCATCCAACCAAGCTAGTAAGGCTCATTCTAAACGTGTAAATGGACTCATACTTGCCAAACAAACCATTGGGTTGATCGACTAATACCTGGACCCGAATCTGGATACATTCAGTCAGCCAAAAGACTTTGAAATGGTCAGAGTATACGCAATCACTCCCATAAAAATCAAAAGGAACGAGTAAGAACAGGTCAGACGGACCAGGGAGGCAGAAATGGAATGATAAAGGAAATGACTATAAAGAGGACCCTTAGGGGCCATCTGGGAGGCATTTGATAACCGTTATTACTCTACTTTACTCTCTTACTGAAATGAGTACTACTCTCTCCAAGAGATCCAGTCAAGTAAGATGAATCAGTCAGCCTGGTCTGAGCCGACCGGAGTTGACCCGATCATTGAGTTCCACCGTCGTCTTCGCCGTAACTCTGAAAATCCTACTACTCATCCATCCATCATTATATCACTATTTTAGTTATAGTTTTGTTACTTTCAATTAGCTTTCATTACAACCCCGACTAACTTGAGCATTGGAGTCCCTTTGGTTGACAACCTAACGGTGCTCCCAATTGAACTCTTGTCTCTCTCTCTTTATTCTTAACAGGTTGTTGGTCTCTAGTCAGAGTGAAAAGGCAGGAGAAGAAGACACGATACCGAATGGAAGAGTTGCTTCCTCAGCAGCCTTGGCTTCGCATTTAGCAAGCTCTTCGCCTTTGCCTTTTCAAAAAGAAAATCAAGGTTGAAAGGCTTGTTCATCTTTCATGTATGATAGAAGTAGTTGAAGCAGATCTCTTCGTAACGAGCCAGATCAACATCTTTGTCTTGTTTCAACTCTTCATTCTCTTGATGCTTCTTTTCCAATTGGTCAGTTAATGTCTTGATGACCTGGGTATTGTTGCTATTCTCATCAACCAACTCCTTTAGTGATCTATCTTGGTCGACTATTGTTTTCTCTACCTACTGGATCTTTTCTCGGAGATCCTTTTCAGACTTAACCAGGCTTTTGATCTTTGCCTGAGCCTCCACCAATTGATCATTTAAAACCTTGACCAGCTATTTATAGTCTACTGCTCGGTGTTGAGCATGACTAATTGTGATGAGTCCCTGAAATAAACAACATATTGTACTTAGAATAAGATCAATAAATAAGAAAGTGTGCACTTGTTATGATAAAATACTTACAATCATTACTTTTGCTAGGCCTTTGTTAAGGACAACTTCAATGCTTTGGCGAGGTAGATTTTCAAAGGTCTGAGCTGCCCTTTCATGGTTAAGAGTCTGGTCGAACAACTCTCTGTCGTATTCACCAACAATGCGAAGGGGTTCACTTAAGACAACTGGTCAGGTAGATCTCTTCAAGGCAGAAGGTGGAATAGACAGAGGAGTCAAGCGAGGAAGAGTAGCAGCCTGGTCGGATGGCCTCCCTTATTCAGTCGGGACATTCCTTGTGACCTTACTTGGAGGATTCATGCTGCTACCTTCACCAGTTTTCCTCTTTTGGGCAGAGGGAGTGTTAAATTGCTTGAACATGTCTGATCTGCAAAGAAGTAAAACAAAATCCCGGTCAGCAAAAATGAGAAATAATTATATGTAAATGAAAAATTCTACTGTGACCACTCCATAGAATTTCATCACAATCCTTTTCAAAGCTATCTAGGAAAAGATAAATTATGCTTACTGTTAGTAGAGAAACCTAAGTTCATAATTTCATAAAAAATGTTATCATCGTCTTCCGAGGACGAGCTGACTTTTTTGAGGAGTTCAGTGCTTTTTCCCTTTCCTGGCCTGGTAGGAAATCTGGAATAACGAGGGTCCTCATAAAGAGGTTCTCTAATGACAAGATCACCCAGTCGGCGTAGCTGGGAAGAAGGTTCAGGAGAGAACTAGTCGGTTACTACTTCAGTGTCTGCATTTGACTGGTCGGTCGTGTTTACATCATCAGTAATAGTTCTCACACCGATGTCTTGGTTGTTTTGCAACAACCCCTCCATTCGAAGATTCTCCAAGTTGCCCAGTTGCTCAACATCCTTCTCTTCAATGGGCATGTTTGCAAGAAACTTTGCCCGGACGTGCATCTCACTGGTTGAGAGAGGCCGGTGAAAGGGTCCCGCATGCGTAAAAGCCAAGTTTTTGGCTTTAATATCTGAAGTAAGAAAGTACTCTGTATAATACTTTCCAAGATTTTATTTATTGACAATGCCATGAAGGTACTTAATCCCTAGTTGCCTACGAAAGAGGTGGAAAAATCTTGTGTTCTTATGACTAGGATTAGTCCTAAAGTTGAACAAGTAGTGTACCTCATGAGGAGTGGGTGGACTCCAGTCGTGGAGATGATAGAGAATATACAAAGAAGACAAGGCTTGTATCCCGTTCGGAGCTATCTGAAATGGAGAAACATTGAAATCATTTTCCACCGACCGAAAGAAAGGATGCAGAGGGATAGTGACTTCTGCATAGGCTACTCTAGGATTGTTGGCTCTCTAGTAAGGGTACAGACATATCAAGCACACTCCTTCAAGGCCCAAAGTCTGAGTGTATCTCTCGATAACTTTGGGTTTCAACTTGGAGGCTTTAGCTACCAACCAAGACGACACACAATCTTCTTCTTTCCTTGGTTTGAGTACAACAACACTTTGGATTTCTGTTGTAAAAGTCTGGGCAACCTTTTTCTTTGGTCTGCTAACTTTTTGAACTTGGCGGAGAGACCTTGAAGAGGCTTCAGTCTCGACTTCTTCCACTAAGTGTTCTCCCACAAAAGGTTCTTGTTCTACTATCTTTTGTACTGCTCGACGAGCTACTTGGGGGTTCCGTGCTTGGGGAAGTCGATGGGTCTTTTCACCCTCGTTGGTTGGTGCTGACAATGTTGCTTAAGGAATTGCTCTTCGTGAAGGAAGTATGAAGATGATTGGGGAAGGATTTTCTTGAGATGACGAAGATGGACTTCGGGAGTTCGTTTGCTCAGAGATTTGGAGGAAGAATCACTACTCGGAGGAGTGTCACTTGACTCAGGAGATGAAGAATCAGAGTCTGTTTGGTTGTCACCTCCCCTGAAGTCGAAGCCATTCATATACAAAAAATATAGGGGAGGTGAGTAAACCAAACATAAAATTGGTGCAAAGTAAGAAAAGTTTTTTCTGCCCAGTGAAGAACTAAGATTTTTTTCGAGGAGTGACAACAATATTCATAAATCATGTTCCAGTAGTGACACCCATAATCAAAGATTTTAGTTTTTCTGAGCGGGGTAATTTTCAATTTTTATAATGGCTATTCATATAAAATAAAATGTGTGTATAGCAATAAAAAATACAGCATCTAGTGTAGCTGGTTGGATTGGGAAATATCCGAACAACACATTATCAATCCGAGTAGTGAAAACAGAATGATATCCACAACAACAGAGAAAATCAGACGACACTGGGTGGCACGAATAAAATCTGAATGCTATCGACGACACCTAGGTGGTCTTAACGATGGTTAAGTACATGATGCGTCACTCGATTGGTGCAAACGACAAATGAAACGTAACCCGAGCAGATGGAAAAGATGACATACAAGAGTTATTAACGACATCTGAGCGAAACAATGAGTGAAGCCTGATCGGTGCCAATGTGAATTCGGACGTCACTCGTGTCACCCGAGCAGGCAATACGACATACCCGATTGGTGCCACGTGAATCAGGGTTGCTCAAAATTTTCCGAGGAGTTGTGTTGTAAAAAAATGGACTCCACTAGTGGTTGGTACACATGTAAAAATTTCCCATAAATTTAACTTAAATCACCCAACAACCATCTTTAATATAAAAATATAATTAAAAAATATGTAAATAGCTTATGTGTGAACAAAAAGTGTAAAGTACCCATAAAATTAATGGGTATTTTCAAACCTCTGACTGACCGAAATTTTTTTTTAAAGACGAGTTTATAAAAACATACCTAGGCGCGGGTCACCATCAACTTGGTAAAACTCCATTACTAAACTCCCATTGTAACTCTAGCTGTTAGTCGTCAAAGATTTAAAAAAAAAACTCCTTCGTCTTTGTGCTTTGATTTCCTTATGCCTGCTCCCACAAATTCAAGAATGGTGAAACCCTAACTTTCTCTCTCCATTTCGTCCTAAAACTCCTCAAGTTCTTATTTCTAAAACTAAGGGACTTATTTGCCACAATTTTGATATTAATATAACTTGAGAACTTTTTTTTCTATTTTTTAATGGTTTTTTTATTTAATTTAGTAAAAAATTAGGTTTTAATTAATTTTAAAAAATTAGTGACATGGCATGATTTAGGGTGATTTGATTGGATAAATTTTAAATGAGCAGGGCGAATAAAAAATGAACATCTCAATAGTCTATTTGGTAGTAAAAGTCGAAGTACCTACTAATGCCAAAAAGTGTTACAAAATGTATTTTTGCCAGAAAAAAAAGTATTTAAGTGCTACAAATCTAAAATCTTAGTGTTTTTACCGTGAATTATTCTTTATAATATTGAATTAATAGAAAAAAAACATTATTAAATAAGAATAAAATTTAAGCAACCTATTAAACTAAATTAAGAAACAATTGAACTAGTACATATTTTTCGAGTAAAGAAAATCAATATAACTTCATTTAGCAAAAAAAATCTCATGAAAACTTAGGGCCTGATTGGTAATGAATTTTGATACGATTTTATCAACTTGAGAAGTTAAAATACATGGGGCCCACAAAAGTCTCTGATTGGTAGGTTATTTTTGGAAACAAAATCCAAATCAAGATTCTAATTTTGTGTTGTAAGATAGAAAACAACATTTTCACGTTTTCTTACTTTTCTAAAAAATTTCCAAAAACCTAAAATCGATATCCTAATCTTCACTTTCTCTCTGCTCTCCTCGTCTCCACCATTTGTGAAAGTAGCTACCCAAGACAATCTCCATCTTCTCGTCATTGGTGTGGCTGTTCTAGCCTTGACGGTGCGATTTCTCGGTCAACTCTAACTCCAGATCTCCCTCACTGGTTTTCGTTACCATCAGCCAGTGAGGGAGTTTTGAGATTGAAGTTTGAATAGATTGTCTTTAATATGATTTGAGAGTATTTTTTAGTCTTGCAAATCTTTGGTTTCACTCTGAATATTATGTTGGAGAGCTCTGCTTTGACCATTTAAATTGGCGGTGAACAAGAATTTCTAGCATTTTTTGTTGGACTAACTCCCCTTGATATTAATTCATTTAAATAACTCTCTAATGATATTGCAGTTGTTGGCATATAAAATTGGAGGGAAATAGACCAATTCTATATTTCCATTTACAAATTAGAACTGGGATGAAATACTGAAAGTGAAACCATGTTTAAATTTTAGAGGTTTGATTGAAGCAAGTTTTTGAATTCAGGACATAATTGCAGGTTTAAAAAGGCACTTTGTCTTTCTTGTATTATTATAATTGATAATGTACATAGATAGTTTAGAAAGAAAAAAATGAAGTAGAAGAGGTTCAATTCAATTTTGGGGCTATTGCTAGAAAATGTATGTATATGTATATGTATATATATTATATTTTGATGAAAGCCTACACTTGCAATTTTTTTTTCACAGACTCAACAATGGAAATTTGGAAGCATTGCTGCAATGTCTTATTGTCATTAATTAATTTTAAGCAATGTTGCTTTGTTGTTGTTGTGTGGTAGTTTAGTCTACTTTTAATTTGCACTTGTAGTTTTCTTTGGTTTGTTTTGTCTGTATTTCTATCTTTCTGGTGTTGTCTCTCTTGTATCTTTCTTCGTTTCAATATGTTACTAAGTATATATATATAGCTAATTATTAACTCACATGTGTTATGTATGTGTTTTGCCTAAGAGAGTTTTCTAGCATATGACAATAGTTAATTTAACATATTAATTCAGTGTTATGTTTTATATATATATACATATTTGTACATAAAGTTTTGATTTTCATTGTTTATAATGCTTCAATGGATTAAATTATCATAATTACATATGTGTTTGTAGTGTTTTGTGGGTTATGAGGATTTTTATATATATAAAGAACTTTGTCACTCATTTTTTGTATATGTTCTCAGTTTTTCTAAGAACATTGCTTCTAAATATACTTAAATGTTATGGTACAATGAAACCCACACACAGAGCTCGCTTTAGTTGGAGAAAGAGTTATTTTATGCTAAATAATTTATTACATTGCTTCATAATATGGTATATATGGTTCTCTCTTTTGTAGTAGTGTTGCATGTTTCTCTATTTGTATATTTGTCATGAAAATGCTAGATTCTAATTACTTTTGTGATGTCATGGTAGAGGGTTAATATATATTTATTGATTCTTACACGATTAAACTAACTGTTGACAGCAAATTGAGAAAAGCAACTTATCCATTGATCTTCGTTATCCTTTGAAAGAAACCAATAAATTAGTAGGGTTTTGTCTTAGAAATCTATGCCTTGTTCATTGAATAAAAATAGAATAGTTATGTGATGATATTATATGTAAGTTGACAAAAGTATAGTGATAGAATTGGCTACCATTTATGAGCTAGATGCTCCTTTTAGTGAGAATAATTTTGAAGTCATATTAAATAGAAGGCTATAATGCAATAACAAATGGGCCACTTAAGGAGGTAGAATATTTTAACTTTGTATGGATGTCAGTTTAGTTCTTTGCATAGTCAATTCATTTGTTGTGTCGAAATAGGAGTTCATTTACTTTAGTGATGTTAATGATTCAAGCAAAAATATTACAGTGAGAGCATTAATGATATACGCACAATTTTTAAAAGAGTTGCAAAAATGCAGAATAATATTGGACAATTTATATGTACATATGTGTGTGTGTGCAAAGGGAGGAATCCCATATTACCTAAGTTTCTAAAATAAAGACCACTGTTAAAAGAGTTTAAAAAATGTAGAGTAATATTGGACAATTTATATGTACATATGTGTGTGTGCAAAGGGAGGAATCTCATATTACCTAAGTTTCTAAAATAAAGAGTTGTATTTGGATGCTTATAGCAGTGTGTACTTGTGTGCAAGTACACTATCTCAAAACTAATACACTCAGTCGGCAACCCAAAACATTTTGGACAGTTCCTTTTTTGTATTATTCGAACAAAAGGTTAATAGTAATGCCCAACAATCTTTTCTTTTAACAATAAAGGGAGTGACACAAATGTTATAACTTAGTAAGGATGATAAAGCTATATAGTGAAACTTTTTTTGTGTCTCTAAAATTGTCTCTGAAAATGTGTAAACTCTATGTGTCACTCTGTCTCCTAGTATATATATACTGAAGCAATGAAGCATACATTGAAGCTATACTGAAGCAAATTTATATTCCTTATCATATGGTTTGAAATTTTTTGTTTACATGTAAAGCTGAGCAGAGAACATAAATACTCATCATCTTTTGTTTGAAGTAGCAGCCGACCACACCACCATCACACCATTACAGTCCCTTTGCGGTGTTTTAGAGGAAGAGGGAACCATCCTAGAGGCGCAATGGAGTTATTCAATTATAGTCACTCATCATTGTGTAATGTGATTGAACGTTGTTTTGGACTTCTAAAAGCCAGGTTTCCAATTTTAAAGTCAATGCCTCCATCCTTGCTTGGAAAACAACGTTGAATACCAATAGCATGTTGCGCTATCCACAACTGGATCAAAATGCATTCTATTAATGATAGAATAATGTTTGAACAATATTCAATTGATGCCACACCTGTCGAAGATATTGAAGGAATTGAAAGCCAATTTAATACAACAATAGAAAACCAACAAGAAGGAGATGAAGTAGGAATTTCTGAAGCACCAGAGATTAATTTCAGTCAAGCTTATATGACTCAGATAGAAAATGTTAGAGATGACTCAGACAAATGTGGCTTAGTTATAACAACAATGTTTAGTTAATTGAAAAAATGTAACTTTAATTTGAAAAAAAAAAACCAAAATTAATGACAATTCAATACTGTTATGAATTTAATCAATGCACTATTATTAAATTTTAATTTATCAATTTTATTAAATTTTACTTAATTAAATCTATTGATAAATCAAAATTTAATATCATACAACCTATGTACATAAAATATATAAAATTTAAATAATATTTAGATTAAGCTGAACCAATCACATATTCAGTTTCTGTTATATTTCCAAATTTAATAACAATCACAGATTCAGTTTTTTAAAACTAAAAAACAGTTTGCAGATATTGAACCAATCACATTTTCAGAAACATGTTTTTAGTCACTAAATTCAGATTTTCATTTCAGATTCCCACTTTTCAAAAATATAGTGTATTTGAATCAGATTTTATGATTTCAAAATTTTAAAACATGCAGGACCTACTATAATTCTTGATTGGTAGCATGTTTCCAAAAATAAAATCCAAATCAATTTTGTGATTTTCTGTTGTAAATTGAAAACGTTATAAACAAATTTTCTCTATTTCCAATTTTTTTTTTTTGGCAAATTCTATTTCCTAACTTCTAATCTAATCTGAACATCCAAATACCATATTTTTATCCCTGATCATTTTTCTCTTCAGCAGCTGACAACAGTAAGTACTAAGGAGGAAATGCTTGATATTGTTGGTCTTGATCATGAATTTATTTGTGTCCATGATCTTGTACATATTTAGTTTTTTAATAAGTTCCTCACTAATTTCATGTTAGTTCAACTTATGTATAAATATATATACATATAAATAGAAGATTTTTCAATGGTTACTACCCATAAATGAGTATTAACAGGTAATATTTTTTTTCTACATTAATTTCGAATTTAGTTATTTCTTTTTTTTATGCCATAGTTAATGTTATTTCCAACCATTAGAGATATTAACTATATTTAGAAATTGACATGCATTTGAATATAACTATCAGAAATTATATTGCTAGATAAATGTGACTTGATTATAATAATAGATCTTAATTAATCAAAGAAAATATAACTATGATTAAAAAAACTTATGAGAATATACAAGTATTATAAATTCAATCAATGCACTAATTTTAAATTTCATTTAACTAAAATTGTTGGTAAAATAAAATTTAATATCATAAATCATTTAATTATGTTTATGTTATATCATATAATATATTTTTTAAATTTAGTTCCACCAATTACATATTTTGTTTCTGTTATATTTATGAATATTTTACCAATCACAGATTTTGTTTTTTAAAACCCAAAAACAGTTTACACATAATGAACCAATCACAATTTTAGAAATATGTTTTCAATCACTAAATCTAAATTTTCATTTTAAAATTACACTTTTTGAAAATACAGTTTTTTAATCGCGAACCAATTAGACCGTTATTTTCTATTTTGTAGCTTAAAATTAGAATTAGTATTTGGATTAAGAATTTGAAAACGAGCAATATTTATGTGAGTCATACTATTTTTTAGTTTTAAAAATCATAAAATTAAATTTGGATTCACCTAAGATTTGACAAGAACCAAGACAATATTCAGAGAGGTAAAAATCAAGGTTATCTTTATCGTGACTTATATGAAGCCACGTACACCACCTGTCTTTCTAACGACCCCTCTTGTAACTAGGTAATTATTTAAGGCCATCTGTCTAGGATCTTAGTCCTAACATTACAACTGTCCTAAGGCGCATAAATTAGGAGCCTAATAGCGGCACTTGTTGGAAAGAATGGCTGCTCATGCAGGTACTCAATATAGCAGAGAGCAAAGATGGTCTCTCCATGGAATGACTGCTCTTGTAACTGGTGGAACCAAAGGAATAGGGTACAGTCTTTTTCTTCTTCTTGTTAATTTATTTACGTTTCAAGTTGATACCTAAGGCTTAACTTGTGTATAATTCTTTTTTGGTTTGTGGGATGTTTTGTAATATTTGTATACTTTTTGTGGCTATTAGGTATGCTATTGTGGAAGAATTGGCAGGACTAGGGGCAACTGTGTATACATGTTCCAGACATGAAGTCCAGCTTAATGAGTGCTTACATGAGTGGGAGAAGAAGGAATTTCGAGTTTCTGGTTCTGTTTGCGATGTCACCTCTGAAACAGATCGAAAAGAGCTCGTAAACAAAGTTTCTTCTTTCTTCGATGGAAGACTTAACATACTAGTAAATCGTTTTTTCTCCCTATTGAATCTTATTATCATGTTTTTCAATCCTTATTACACAAAGGTTTATATTTTAAAAATTACATGCATCTTTACTTTATAGCACGGCTTACCTTGTTTGTATAGGAGAAAAGATTGAGACAGTTCACGTCAGTTATTGGTGTCATAAGTTTCAGGCAGTTAAGCTTGTATTAAACCTTTTATTGTGTACTGTCACATCAGCTACTTTAGTAACATGTATTGGTTATAAATAAACTCTCTTGTAAGTCATTTGTACACTACGGTTTTTGATACACTTCAAGAAAAGTCTTAGTTTTCTGGAGAGTGAAAAACAGGAGAGATTTGTGAGATGCTCTTGGGTTAACTCGGATTTTACTTTGAGTTTTGTATGAGTGTGCTCATTGTGTTCTTTGGAGAGTGTTGAAGGGTGTACTGAAATTCTTGATTAGTGGATTGGACTTGGTGTGTAAGATCCTGCCTTGGATGTAGGATTCTCACTTTGAGAATTCAGAACCAAGTAGCTGCTGTTCTTCTTTGTTCTGTTTTTATTTTTCTGCATTGGTGTGTTTGCTTTGTGTTCAGGTTTTAATGTCAAGAGTTCATAAGCTTATATGATACCTGGTTTGAATTCTCATCTCAATCTGAGATTCCCAACTCCTAGGCCCGACCTTTGACACCCTAGTCCAATCCAATAGTAACCAAGGAAGTTACACACTCTCTCAAAAGATCTTTCCTACTACCCTTGAAACTTAGTCTAAAACAGAGCGATTACATGTAAGCTTTTAGTCTATTTGATACAGCTCATTCGCAAGGAGTCTCACCTTTTATATAAAATACTAATCCTAGGAGAGGAAGGCAGTAACCAAATTACTGAGTCATCTCTCTGCTTAACTGCTAACCAAACAAGCTGCTGTCTTGTTTGATCCAAAACTGATGACAGAATTAATCAACTTGCCAAAATCAGAAACTACTGACCAAGTCATTGAATTAGAGTTACCAATAAAGAACACTAACATATATCTGGTTTTAGATAAACAACGTAGGAACCATTATATGCAAACCTACGGTGGAGTTCACAACTGAAGATTTGTCATTTATGATGAAAACAAATTTCGAATCTGCTTACCATATGTCCCAACTTGCTTATCCTCTTCTGAAAGCTTCTGGGGCAGCCAGCATCGTCTTCATCTCATCTGTCGGTGGTGTGATATCACTAAACATTGGATCCATTAGTGCTGCTACCAAAGGTATAAATTATTATAAAACTTTCCTAGCTATATATGTGTGTGTATATATATATCCATATTTCAACCTTATTACTTAGCCCAACGATTTTGAATGTTGCAGCTGCTATAAATCATTTGGCGAAAGATTTGGCATGTGAATGGGCAAAGGATAACATAAGATGTAATAGTGTTGCGCCTTGGACTACCAGAACCCCTCTTGCTGAACCTGTAACATTCTAATCCTACTCCTTCAAAATGGAATACTGTGGCTGAATACATATATATACATATATCATATATGTATACTTATCTATAAGAAAATTTATCTTCCATTTTACAGTATCTCAGTGATGAAAAATTTATGGGGTCTGCCATTCGTCGTACACCCATTGGGCGTGTTGCGGAGCCAACTGAAGTTTCTTCGTTGGTGGCATTTCTGTGCCTGCCAGCAGCTTCTTATATAAGTGGTCAGACTATATGTGTTGATGGAGCCTTTACAGTGAATGGCTCATTTTTGGATCCCCAAGCATGATGCTCAAACATGGCTCAAAAGTACACTGATTGCACAGTCCATCTAAGTATCAACATATTCTGTTCTCTTTTTGGTTCACGGTAATGGAGCTTGAAGGGGAAAGACCTAAATAATGAGATGGAGCAATTAAATGTTCTTTTTCTGTTTTATTTTATTTTATAAATTGTAATGTAGTATGATGAGTCCTTATACTAAATATGTGAGATATGAATACACTCGTGTGGAGAATATTTTATATTAAAAGTTTGGAAATAAATAATAATATTTAGATTTGAAAATTTTGATATTGAATGTGAAAAATTATGGGTATTACTAAGGGCACGAGTGGTGTCCAAAGGAGATTGCATTAATATTAATATTGAATCTTATACATTTTCATTTCGGTATTAGGTGGCAAGACTAAAGTTGTTTCTCATTTTATGAATCATTTTGTAGGTATAATGGGGAGTCCCAGTTCTGCTTCCAAGGTGTTAAACAAGTAGTGTGTTGATATGGGGTTAAACACAAGTAGTGTGTTGATATGGGGTTAAAACTTTCTTTAGACCAGCAGCTGCTGTTATTGAAACCTTTCACGCATAAGGAAATTCGAGATGCCATGTTCAGTATTTCTAGCATCAAATCTCCGGGCCCAGATGGTTATGGTTCAGCATTCTTTAAGGTGATGTGGCAAGACATAGGTGATGAAGTTTGTAGAGCTATAATTCAATTTTTTGAGACAGGTTTCATACCAGAAGAGTTACTGAATACCTCATTGTCCTTGATACCTAAAGTTGACAATCCTAGGCGGGCAGTGGATTACAGACCTATTGCATGTTGCTCAACAATTTATAAATATGTTTCAAAATTACTCTGTTCTCGTTTAGCCAAAGTCCTCCCTGTTTTAGTTCATACTAATCAGGGAGCTTTTATACAAGGAAGATCTATAGCCCACAATGTCCTAATTTGTCAAGATATTATCAAGAATTATAGAAGATCGTCCATATCACCAAGGTGTGCAATTAAAATTGATATAAGCAAAGCCTATGATACAAATAGATTGGAGGTTTATTGAGGAGCTTCTAAAGGCTTTATGTTTCCCAACAAGATTTATTGGCTGGATTATGATTTGTCTGAGCAAAACTTCATATTCATTAATCTTGAATGGAAGGGTCCAAGGAAGGTTTAAAGGTGAGAAGGGTCTTCGCCAAGGGGATCCAATTTCCCCACTCTTATTTGTTTTAGTAATGGAGTATCTAACCCGAAGCCTCCATTTAGCAGCTCAAATTCAGCCTTCAGATATCATCCTATGTGCAAGAATCTCAAGCTCATTAGCTTATGTTTTGCAGATGACTTATTGTATTTTGTAAATGGTCTCTGTCATCAGTAAAAATCATTAAGAGTGTGATTGGGGAGTTTAGTTCTGTGACAGGGCTTCAAATAAATGAGAGCAAATCTCAGGTATTCTTTGGGGGAGTTTCAGCTGCTGAAAAAATGCAAATGTCTGTTGAATTGAAGCTGTCAGAAGGATCTTTTCCACTGAAATACCTTGGTGTCCCTATGAGACCTACCAAGTGGAAGCATGAAGATTGTTATATCATTATTCAAAAAATCAAAATGAGATTACACACTTGGGCAAGTAGGCACCTGTCATTTGCTGGCAGAATGCAACTGATTCATTCGATTCTTTTTGGGCTGAGGAACTATTGGATGAGCATTTTTGTTCTTCCTGAAAGCATAATAAAGGAAATTGAGAGGCTCTATCGTGGTTTTCTATGGGGAGTTAATGGAAATAGATGCAAGATTCATATGGCTTCATGGGAAAAAGTTTGTCTTCCTAAGGCTTTTGGGGGGCTTGGCTTCAGAAATGGTCAGAGTTGGAATCATGCTATATTGGCTAAGTATATTTGGGCGATCTCTGAAAAGCATGATTTGATGTGGGTGAAATGGATAAATTCTATTTATCTGAAAGGCTCTGACTTCTGGTCCTATAGGCTGTCTCCGGAGAGGAAAATTCAGTAGGGAAGATATTAAGGCTGCTGGTTTAACTGGGAAATTTTTCTCCTCCATTCTATATAATAGCTCTCTGTGCCATCAACAGGTTGGATACTACAAAGCAGTTTGGTGTAGATTATCTTTGCCTAAGCACAGATTTCTGTTATGGCAGGTTGTCAATGCTCAGCTTCTCACTTATGATAACTTGCTTTGGTTCAGAGTGCCTCTTGACTCTTTACTGTGCCCGGTTTGTGGTGATTTTGAAGAGAGTCATTCCCATTTGTTCTTTGAATGTACTCTGTCAAAACAGGTGTTGGATCAAATTTTTGATTGGATGGTATTCAGTACTTGGCCTTATGAGTTTGATAGATGGAGGACCTGGCTTTCTAGCAAAAATAATGGCTTCCTTTTTCATATATCTATCATGATATTAGCGGCTGTAGTATATAGCATCTGGAGGAATTGTAATGGTTGTTGTTATCCCAAAAAATGGAGATTGATGACGTGGCAATAGATGTGACAAATGGCAGTACATGGTCCGTAAAAGACACATTAAATAGTCAATAAATACATTGACTCCTTAGAGTTGTGATAAAGTGACCCGGTAGACTGATGAAGAGTTTTGACTGCTTGAGAGTGTCACGTCCAAGCCAAGTACATCCGAGGAGCAGTCCAAGTGCCTGGTCGGACCTTGGTCCGATGAAAGGCCAAGGTGAGGTCGGACCTTGGTCCGAGGAGAGCTAAGGAGAGTGCATCCTAGGAGATTCCAAGGGTGTGGTCCGAGGAGACCCCAAGGGTGTGATCCTAGGAGAGCTAAGGAGAGTGCATCCTAGGAGATCCCAAGGGTGTGGTCCGAGGAGACCCCAAGGGTGTGGTCTGAGGAGAGCTAAGGAGAGTGCCATGTTAGAGGAGAGGAGTGCATGTCCTACCATCATGCACATGTCCGACCAGCAAATGTTTGTCCTACCAACAAGTGTATGTCCTACCAGCACTTGCATATGTCCAGCATGCATGTGTCCGACCAGCACTTGCATGAGTGGTCAGTAGGAGATATGGATCGACCAGATAGAGGAGGACTAAGTCAAGATTCCCAGAAACGACTCCAACAAGAACCAGTCTTGGCACACGCGGGAATCCCTCATTCTTCGCTCAAATTGAGGATTCTGTTGTATTTTGAATATTTCTAGTAATTTAAATATAATACGAATAATAAAATATCCTGATTCTAGGGGGATATCAGTTTCTGATCCCAAGCCTATAAATAGAGGGTTGGTGGGATCAGAAAGTGACCTTTGGCAATTTGAGAATTGGTCTGAGTTCTAGAGAGAGAAAGTGTGTTTTTCTTGAGAGAACCCTTTTTGTATTCCTGAACATTTACACTGAAGAAACTCAGTTGATACTGATTCATCTGATCTTGAGTGTAGATAAAGTAATAAAATCTCTAAGTGGATTAGGCTATTACCGACTGAACGGGACTGAACCACTATAAAATCTCTTGTGTTATTTATTTATTTTTTATTAAACTGTCTGTGTCATTTACATTCTCTTGAAGACTTGTCGTTATTGACGTTCTCACATCGTTGGCTAAAAACACAATCAACAGTTGTATTTTTTATCATTACTCTAGGTCTGCTACTAGTATAGTTTCTGAAGTAAAATCTTTAATTCATCATAGGCTTAACAGTGTTAGTAAGAAGAAGCTTTCTGCCCAGGAACAAAGAGTGTTATCTCATTTCACTATGTAATGGTTGGTTGAGCTGAGTTGTTGGTGTCCTGAGGTGTTTGTATTTAGTTTGTTATGTTGTTTAGGTGAGGCTTGCTGTTCTTAGCCTCCGGTTGGGCTGGATTGGTGTTTGTACTCTTTTGCTTGTTTGATTAATGTAGTAAGTCCCTTCTTTTTGATAAAAAAAAAAATTGTAATAATAATAATAATATATCACTTCCGGGTTTAACACAATTGGTGACCCTTGATACTATATTTTAAAAGCATATATTTGTATTATAACAAATACATATTATTCTACATTTTCTCAGAATTTGGGTTGCAAGTTCAAAATACTCTCTGACCAGTCAAATTGTATGATACATTTTGAAGAGTCAAATGATAATTAACACCATCTCTAATGAATGGTATAAAATTTGGTGTATAATTTATACTAAATTTGGTTCAAAATATCTATCAATGATATATTTAGTCTACTTTTTGTATTTGTATTCCAATACACAATTAAAAAAAAAAAGTTAATATAACTATAAATATTTATTGATAATATACAAAAATAATTAATTTTTTTATTAAAAAATAAATTAAAATTTTAATAATTTGTATTAATAAGTAGCAAAAAAATAATTAACAAATATGATATTTATTGTAATTAAATTTGGTTCATGATGCCACAAATTTGAAACATATTTTAGATTACTAGTAAATTTCAATTGTATAAAAATGGGCTAAAAATGCTACAACACCTTTAGCACTCAAGGAGAGATGCTGTAAGATGTCATTTTATTGGGATAGGAACCAAAATCCCACACACGGCATCACTTCTCTATATAAACCTAGTCCTCCAGTTGTAATTTGAGAGAAAGAGTGAGAGAAAAGAGGGGTAAAGAAAGAAAATTAATGGCGGAGACTAAAGAGATCGATAACAAAGAAAAAGACAGCCGTAGATGGTCTCTTGATGGTATGACTGCTCTTGTCACCGGTGGCACCAAAGGAATTGGGTAAGCTCTTTCCCTTTTTCATTATTATTTGAAATTCAAATTTTATGAATGAAAGAGATAATATCTAATATGTATGTTTGTGCTGGCTGTATTAAATTTAGGTACGCTGTAGTGGAGGAATTGTGTGGACTAGGGGCAAAAGTACATACTTGTTCCAGGAACCAAGCTGAGCTGAGTGAATGCTTGAGTCAGTGGCATACAAAGGGATTTCGAGTCACTGGTTCAGTTTGTGATGTTTTGAGCTCATCACAGCGGGAAGAGCTAATTCATAAGGTCTCCTCTATGTTTGATGGAAAACTCAACATTCTTGTAAGTGGCCTAACTATGCATAATTCCAAGATTTACATATACATAATTATACAAATGAACATTATAACATAATTATGGACCACACATCCAGAATTTCAATGAATGGGTTGTTTTGGGAAATTATAATAAGGTATTCTACTCGAACCATTCCATGCATGAAAACAGAGAGTATCACCTTAATTTGTAAGTTAGAACTTCAAAATTGCCAAAACAGAGAGTCAAGTGAGGAAGAGTCATATCAGCACTTTAAACATTCTTTTAGGTTTTATTTCTTTTCTATTTGATTTTGATTTTTTTTTTCCCTCTTTGTAGATAAACAATGTAGGAACGAGCTATAGGAAACCAACAGTGGAGTACACACCTGAAGATATGTCAATTCTAATGAATACTAATTTCGATTCTGCTTACAACATTTCCCAACTTGCTCATCCTCTTCTCAAAGCTTCAGGGGCTGGGAGCATTGTGTTCGTTTCCTCTGTGGCCGGCCTTTTAGCAGTAAATGTTGGATCTTTATATAGTGCAGCTAAAGGTAATGGTTTCGTTTAATTTCAGAAGAAAAAAGAAAGAGATAAAGAGATAAATTTGGGCTTATGTCGACTTTTAATTTGGGCTTATGTCGACTTTTTGGTGATGGATGGTTGGGGTAATAGAATGGAATGGAATAAAAAAAATTAATTTTTTTTGTTGCATTTTAAAGTATTAGAATGTTATTGCAATGAGGTAGAATGACTATTCGGTAAAGCCATTCCAAATGTAAAATTGAAAAAAATTTAATAATTTTTTTATCATTTTATTCTCATCCATTTTCCTATTCTTATTCATCAATAACCTGCAGGAGCAATTAACCAGTTGGCAAAAAACTTGGCATGTGAATGGGCAAAGGATAGCATAAGGATCAACTCTGTGGCACCTTGGTTTATCAGAACCCCCCTCGTTGAACCTGTAATTAATTTCTTTTCTTATACTTTTTTATTATAATTTAATGTTTTGCTCAGTGTCAATATTACATTATTACTATTAAAAAGAATATTAAATTTTCTTATTTATTATGATAGAAATTCTATTCATATCTGTTGAGCTAAGGTTATTATATTGTATACAATTCTTGAATTGTCCTCACCAAATTTGTAGGATTAACCCCCATATTAGTAATAAATGATTAAATTTATATATATATATATATATATCTTATAATTTGTTTCTATCGCAGTCTTTAGGCAATAAAGAATTTTCAGAAGCTCTGAACTCCAGAACCCCTCTAGGGAGAATTGGAGAGCCAAAGGAGGTGTCATCAATGGTGGCATTTCTGTGCTTGCCTGCAGCTTCTTATATAACTGGACAGACAATTAGTGTTGATGGAGGAATGGCAGTAAATGGCGCATTATATTCTTGAAAATAAGGCAAAAGGAAGTCTTTGTATTTGATATAGAAGGTCAAATAAATGCAATTCTTTTATGGGTTTATATATTTTTACACCTTGTGTTTTGTCTCATTACCTGTTTGGACCCTGTATTTTGATAAATTACTTTTTAGACCCTATGTTTTCTAAAACAGTTCAAATAGACTCCTAAATCCGATTTTGATCAAAGTTTTTTGAACTAAAATCACAAATAGTTTATTAAACTAACATCTCAGAATAAAAATATAGTGATTCTGCCTAAGAATTGTGTTGTTATATTTAATTTTTTGTTCATCAAAATCATATTTAAGGGTCTATTTGAACCATTTTACAAAACACATGGTCCAAAAAATAATTTATCAAAACACAAGGCTCAAACAAGCAATGAGGAAAAACACAGTTAAAAAGGTATAAACCATTCATTTATCTTGTCAGCATGATATTGTTATATTTGAAAAATAATTTATGCTCGAATAAAACCAATTTATAATAAAAAGTAAGTGTTATATATAAAGTGTAATCGACATAATGTGTGTTTGATTGATTTATAAGATAAGATGTATATTTTGTGTCAAATTTAGCACAAAAAATAATTCAATGTTATATTTGGCTTAATATTTATAATTGTGCTTCAATGCACAAGATGCAAATCAACTATAAAAAAGTCAACAATTCATTTAGTATTTATTGATAATATACAAAAAGTAATTCTTTTTTAACTTTGTATTGTAAAAAAAGTAGTTATTAATTGTTAATTAATAAACTAATGGTAATATTAGGGGTGACAATTTGGGTCACGACACGATAACACGACACGACACGGCACGATTAAGGTAAATACGAACACGACACGTTTAATAATCGTGTCGTGTTCGTGTTTACCTTAATCGTATCGTGTCATAATCGTGTCGACCCATTTAATAATCGTGTCGTGTCATAATCGTGTCAGACACGATAACACGAATAATTTACATAGGTTTTCTGATTTTTTTCGTATAATTATGATTAATCGTGTCATAATCGTGTTATCGTGTTCGTGTTGTGTTGACCCGTTTAATAATCGGGTCGTGTTCGTGTTCGTATTTTTGACACGTTTAATAATCGTGTCGTGTTCGTGTTTACCTTAATCGTGTCGTGTCATAATCGTGTCGACACGAATCTGACACGTTTACACGAATTGCCACCCCTAGGTAATATGATAAATAAAAAAGTGCATTAATTGTTGTGTCAAATTTGTAACATGTTATATCTTGTGCCAAAGTTGGCACACCTTTTAGAATACTATTGGAGCGATAATTTTGTTAAAATGTGCTAAATATAACAATGCACTGCTTTTTTGGCACTCCATTAGAAATATTCTAAGTCCTTTTGATAAGGTAATCAGTTAATTGTTTTGTTGGCATGTTTACTATTTTATAACTAGTTCATTGTGGCTTGAAAAGTTGACATGGCATTGGCTAATCACCGATCACTTTGACTTTGAGCCTTGAAAGCTTGACCTTGTGAATTTTTATTTGAAGATATTTTGTCTTAACAAATGAAATTAAGTTTGTCTCATTTCTTGGTGGAGTGAAGCACATGGGCTTTGATGTTATAGAACTTTAGCATTATAAATTAAAGACTTGTATAACAAAATGAGTTTTTATTAGGCTTTTGCTCGCGTGTTTTTGTACCGACAAAAGTCACGTTTTGCACTGGGAAAGGGTGACAACGAACCTCCATCGTTATTAGGATTTTTACCGGCACAAAATGAAATGCGCCGACAAAGGAGGGGCACGTCGAGAAAAAGTGTTCTCCACGGAAAAAGGGAAAACACTTTTGTCGGCGTAATCAGCACATTTGCTGGCGCAATATCACGCCAGAAAAAGTTTAAGTCATCACTTTTGCCAACATAATTTTGTGCCAGCAAAAAGTAAACCTTTTCAGGTGTAGAATTGCGCTCGTAAAAGTTTCAAAATTGTACCGGCAAAAGTTGGTGCTTTTTACCAACCCAATTTTTTGCAGCGCAAAGTAATATATATTTTAAAATTTTTAATTTTATTAAATTAAAACAAATTATAAATATTAAATTACATATTATTTAATAATTTTAATTTTAATATATTATTTATATTAAAATAATTTAATTGATTATTTAAAAATTTATCTGTACTAAATTAATTAAAATTAAAACTATTAATTAGTTAATTGTCTTCATTAATGTAATAAACATGAACAAAATAGTCCACTAAATTAAAACTATTAACTTGTTCATTGTCTCTTATAATATATACTTGAAAAGAAAAGAAAAAGTACTCCATAAATGTTGACTAGCGTCCTCATCCTCACCCCTATCAGTTGCACCGTTGTCATTATCATCTTTTGGTTGCAAGTCCACAGTAAAATCAGGAGTCATAGTGCTTATTTGCTTCACCAAAGCGCTTAGCAAGGTCTGCTGATGTCACTGACAATTCTTAACTCTATGATTTTCCTTGATTATTACCTCCATTGGAGGTGGCACTTGCTCAGTCATTTGTGACGAGGATGACGGTGCTGCCTTTTTCTAGCCAATTGCCTTGAGCCCTAGGAAATGTCCCAAAACCTTTTTTATAGCGCGGGCGAGGCCCAAGGACATCAGTAACAAATTCCATATTAGGTGGGAACTGATCCTCAACATGATCTCCAACACAAGAAGCAACAGACGATGCAGCAGGCGTACTCTGCGATGCTCGGTGCTCAGTCATCTCACTCTGCACAATAAAAAACACATATATTACATTCCAATATAATATTGAAAGAAAACCTAACTTAGAAAGAAAATAGCTAAAGAATATGAACATTTCTAAAGAAAAGTTATTGGTTATTTCGTTTGAAAGTAGATCTTTATTATCTATCTACCAACACCCTATCGTTAATGGTTGCAAACCAGTGATTGGAAAAGCATGAAAGTTATTTTGTTTCTGCATATGAGAGCACAGTAATCCATATATGAATCCAAACTTTGTAGATATTGCTCACATATATGCTAAAAGCAGTTCCTTTATGGGGGAATTTACGTCTTGTAGAGTTAGGTAAGCACAATTATACGAGGCGTAAATTCCCCAAGAAATGAATCGCTCTTAGCATATATATCAATAATATCTGCATAGTTCTTATTCATACATGGATTCCCACGACCAATTAACTTAGCGCATAAGCTCTCATATGTGGGGACAAATTTACTTACGTTCTTTTTCTATTTTGGCTAACAACCATTAATCATAAGGATATTGACACATAGATCATAAAGTTGTAATTGTTATTAACTTAATTAATAATAATTAATTAATTACGAATTAATAATAATCAATTTGTAATTACTAATTATTAATTATTTACTAAACTTTTAGTTTTTTAAATTAAATTAGTTGAATCATAATGTTTTTTTTTAAATTAATACACACTTTAATAGAGTTAAGTGCAACACCTTACCACCTAGGGACCGTTACGTTGTGCATTTTAAACAGTGCTAAACTCTCTAGATGAGTCATTTGGCCATAATCGTGTAACTAAATGTGATTAACGGTGTAGGATTAAAATTTTTTGGTCAAAGATACAACGTTTCACTAAAACATTTACTGTATATATTGGGATCCCAAAATATATTTTAAAGGTTAATTATAATAAAATATTTACAACCAGTCGACCTAAGCGGAAAAATATGGTTTCACCCTAGTTCCTCTTTAAACCCTCGATCGTGGTGGTCGAGCAGCCGCATATGTTCACATCGTCACCTAAGCTTTCCAACTCAAGGATGGTCCAGCTTTCTTTCGCCTTTACCTGCACCACATAGCACCCGTGAGCCGAGGCTCAACAAGAAAACTCAATATGTTCATTAATAGGTAATGACATGTCACTGAATCATAATAGCATGCCTAGCAGTAATAACCCTATTCATGCATGCAGACAAGTCCAAATAAATGATTATGGGCCCTGCCCCCTGTATAGATGACTATCAAGTCAATCTGTGAATAGATGGTCAATGTGTCCATCTTTGAATAGGTGACTAAAGAGTCACGCACTTAGGCTCCGCACCCTAACTAGATAAGTGACAAATGAGTCACGAACTTGAACTAGATAAGTGACTAATGAGTCACGAACTTGATATGTGACTAATGAGTCTTACACTTGGGCTCTGCACCCTAATCAGATATGTAACTAATGAGCCACGAACTTGGGCTCCGCACCCTAAGCCATGTGACATTACAGTCACCTGAGCCTTTTGGCCCTGACTCTATGTAACTAGCCTTTAGACTAGACAAGCACTTTTATTTTCATCAAACTTAAGGTCGGTCAAGCATTTAATGCTCATGATGATGCATTTAATGCTCATGTTGATTATATCTAATCGTTTTGGCTATGCGTTCAATACGCTTATGCCACTCCTTACTCATAGGTCAATTCCATACGACTCGTGTCGTTTCTGGCTAATGAGTCAGTACCACTCACAAGTAAACAATGCACCCATGCATATATCATATGTCAAATATCCAAATATAAGGCATTCAACATGATTACTCAACATTTGCTAGCATAATTATGATCATGCACATTTATAGAGACTCAAGCTCTGATCAATCTCATATTCAACATTCATGCCATGCCCTAATCACATGTATCTTATGCATCACACGCATCACATACTTGGTGCAGTTTTCTTACCTTTGGTCCAAGCATGGGTTACCAATGAACAACCCTCGAGCACGATCCTATCCCGAACCCTAACGGTAACCTAGTCACAACCATACAATAATAACCTCATAAGATTCAATCCTTAAAACAAACTCCAGGTCCATTCTTGTGCTCTGGGGACTTCCAATCCACCCAATGGGGTGGTGGAACCATCCCCCAAGCCCCCAAAATCCTCCCAGGCCCTAAAAATAGATCTTGCTGAAACAAGCCTAGCGCTGGGGCGCTGCCCCAAGTCAGAGAGCACCCGAGCTCTCCCTTGCCTAGTGCTGGGGCGCCAGTTCAACATACCAGAAATTTTTGGTTTCCTCCCCTGCGTTTTCCCCTGAATTCCAAACTTCAAAACCAACCTAAACACCATCCAAACCTATAATTTAACCTCAAAACCTCATCAATACATCAACCTCATCAAAACCCAAGTTCCCACTTGATCAAAAACCACTAAAATCTAAAATCCAAAACCTTGAATCTCAAAGCTCAAGAACATTGAAACTAAAACAGAACTCAATCAAAAACAGAGTTTGAAGCCTACCTCAATGGTGATGTTCAGGCCTTAAGTTGTCCTTGACTAAAACCCAACTTCAAGCCTCCAAATCCCAGCCAACTCTTCTCAAAATTCCAAGTAGTTCTAGGCACACCAAAGGGTGAAAAGAGTAACGAGAGAGAGAAGGAAGAGACTGAATGATGCTCTATTTTGTGATTACTTCAGCAGAGGGAAAAGGTGACTAAGTCACTGATTTTGGCTCAAAATGACCACTATGCCCCTAGGGTCAAAACACTCTACCAAAGCCTACTAAGGGCAGTTTCGTCATTTTCCATTTACCTTGTTAATCATAATTAACGTCTCAAAATTCCCGTTAATTCTAATATCCACAACTAATTACCAAATAATGTCCCCCATTACCCGAACCCAGTAATATACTAAATTACCAAATTACCCCTAGGCTTGCCCTGAGCTCGGTATTTGACCCCGTTATAACCAAACCGCTAACTTGCTTCCTAGGATCGTCTCGTGCTGAGTAACCCATGCATAACCAAATAATAATGAAACACCACACACATACCACATATATGCCAAAAACGGACAAAATTATGAAAATTACTCAATTAAACAGAAATGGGTCCACATGCATATTTAATACACCTAAACATGCATATCAAGTCATTTTATGATATAACTCACATAATCACATAATGATACACTTAAATATCACATAATCATATAATTCCAAAATTCTCCATCTTGGCCCCCTAATCAAGGCCCTAAGCCTTAGTAGGAAATTTGGGTCGTTACATTAAGGTTAGGCAACTTACATATTCGTCGCCTCTTCGTCGTTAATTCACTTCTCCTTCTTCCTGTGGAGTTACTCGAATGTGTCGATCATGCTCGAAAATTGGCTAGTAGATGGGTCGATCTAAGAAAAACAAATTATTAGATCACTGTCATTCCTATAAAATTTTTGTTACCCTAAAGATGTCAGTTATTATTACTTACGTGATCATAAACATGTGCAACGATGGATTTGGAGTCGTGTCCTCCTAGTATGGGAATTTTTTCCCAAGCCTTTTTATTTATATTCGATATACACTTCAAATAGTACTCATTGATTTAGATTGTAAAATTAAAATGAAGCTTTAATTTAAAAACTAAACTATACATGGCGACCATCATAACACCAATATTCACATAGAGTTGCCCAATCAGGAGGAGTAACACTAGTATAAGGTTGGGCCTTGGCTCTCTCGTTGTCCACCTCTCCCCCAACCTTAACATAGTGCTTCTTCATCATATAACACAAGTCACTCAGATGCTTCTGCATCAGCCTTCCCATGGCATCGTTAATTACATGATTGTCTTCTGGATAAATGAATTTGTCCTACAATCACAAATTTGGAATTTGTTAAAATATTATGAAGATGGAAAAATAATTATTTATAATTTCATAAAATTTTAGTAAGATACTTATAGATAACCTCCAACGAATGACTTCTCTATCAACTGCTGATACGTGTTCCTAACATAGTGTAGTTGGGGGTATGGTCACAACCAAAAAACAAGTCATGGAGTTGTTGAACCACTTGTTGTACGTTTTAACGGCTCTACCAGTTTGTTCATCAAACTTTACAACAAGTCGCTCAATTTTTTCTTAGAGAGCTACTCAATATTGGCGCCATAATAAGCTCCCCAACCCTCTTGGAACCACCACCAAGTATCATTACTTGTTTCGGCCATGCTAAATTAAAATATTCATTAATTAATTTATTTTACTATTATAATATTTTAAATTTTAATTTTGTGAATACATAAAGTAACTAACATGGTGCAATGAAATGATAATAAATAGAGTATTTCATTGAATTATATAAGAAGTTACAAAATATTCATTCAAATTACATATCACCATCCTAATCGTCACTAACTATAATATCATTATGGACACCACTATCACTGTGACGTCCCAAATTTGCTAATAAGGCTTAGTGCCTTGATTAAAGGGACAAGATAGCATTATTGGATTTATATGTGAATTTAATTGAATATATGTGTGATTATATGAAATATATGAGTTATATTATGATATGACTGTTTATGCATGTTTATGAGTATTAAATATGCACATGGGCCCGTTTTCGTTAAAAATGACATTTTTTTAATTTTGACCCGTTGAGGGTATAATTGTAATTGTATATGTTATATGATTGAGACCACATTATTATGTGGATATATTTGCGATATTCGGCTTGATTCGACCCTTTGGGGAAATTTGACAAAAAAGTCACAACAGAGATTTATATCTAGCTTGGGGTAAGCCAAGGGTTATTTCGGTAATTTTGCGTATGTTGGGAATTATTGGAACATTATTGAGGGAAATATTAATACTGGGAGGATTAGTGTATTGCTTTGGATTTAGAGTGTTAATTGAGGTTTAGTGAAGTTTCAGGGCAAATTGACATTTTGCCATTAGGGATGCCTTGAAGTGGGATTTTGGGGTGAGGATAAAATGGTCAATTGACCATTGGTTTAGGCCCAAGGTAGCTGCACCCCCTTCCCACGTTAACCATTCTCTCTCTCTCTCTCTCTCTCTCTCTCTCTCCCTCTCTCTCTCTCTCTCTCTCTCCCTTTTGCTTGTTCACTCAACTTTCCAAGGAAGACAATTGAATTAGAGGTGAATTAGTGAAATTGGAAGCTAACCTTGAGGAATTGAGCTACAAAGTGGGAGGGTTAGGAGATTTGAAGCAACAACCAGCTAAGGATTCAACTGGAATTTTTGGATTTGCAGAGCTTAGGTAAGAAATTCTCAAGTTTTCTAGGTGTTCATCATGTTCTTGAGGTTTATGGATTTTTGATTGATTTCTGAATTTGAAGTGTGTTGAGTGGTATTTATGGGTGATTTTAGGTGGATGGTAGGTTTAGGAATGGTTATGTAACTCTTCCTACTCTGGATTTTTGTGAATTGAATGTTGAACTTTTGGATTTATGGGGAAAAGTTGAGTTAAAACTCAACTATGGTGATGTAACGACCCAAAATTGCTAATAGGGCTTAGTGTCTTGATTAGTGTAATGCCCCAAATTTCCTAATAAGGTTTAGGACCTTGATTAGGAGGCCGGGAGGGCCATAATTGATTTATTATAGTATTTAATGATTATATGCATGTTTACGTGAATTATATTATTATATGATGGTGAATGCATGCATATGGGTTCATATATTAGTTATGAGGGTAATTTGGTAATTTGGCCATTTTGGGCGTGATTGTATATGTTGGGTGCATGGTTGTGATTAATTAATATAGCCACATTATAAGGTGGATTGGTTCGAGCTATTCGACATGAGACGATCATGAGCTGCTAGTGTTCGGTCTAGTCATAACGGGTTTAAGTCCGGGGCTCGGGGTGAGTGTCGGGGTGAATTTAATGATTAGAGCATTACCGGGAGTTAAAGGGTAATGGGATATGGATTATTGGTGTTTGAGGTTATTGAGAATAGCGGGAATTGAAGGGTGTTAACTGTGATTAATGAAATAGGTGCGAAAGGACGGTTTTGCCCTTGGTGGCTGTTAAGGTTTTATTTTAGACCTAAGGGTATTTAGGTCTTTTTATCCTAAGAGATATATATATCAGCCATTAAGGCTATAGAAGAGTAACAAAAAAATAGAGTTTCTTTTCCTTCTCTCCCGATAGATTTTCTTCCTCTTTTCTCTTTGGATTTTCAAGCTCAGTTTGAGGAATTAAGCCAAGGAACCAAGCTTAGCCAAGCTAGGTTTGTGCTCCACCATTGAAGAGGGTGTGTTGCCAAGATTAAGGTGAGTTTCTAGCCACTAGAACTCTTGATTTTGCTCTGTTTTCTAAGTTAAGTTTCAGCTGGTTTTTGGGTTGGAAACTTGGGAATTGGTTGGAGTTTTGGCTAAGGTTCTTGGGGTTGTGGTCCCTAGGACATGTGGAGATGGTATTTGGGTTCATTTGGGAGTTAATTTGATGTTTGGAAGCTTTTGGATTGAGTTAGAAATGGTAGAGTCGAAAGAAGGAAAATCTGGGAATTGGCTGGCTGAAGGTAGCGCTACAACGCCCAGTGTAGGGCGCTACAGCGCTACCTGCAGGGAGGTTGGGCGGTTTGTGGTTCTACCTTGAGCGCTGGGGCGCTAGAAGGGCAGCGCTGTAGCGCTCCCCTGTTTCCTCATAACCTTGTTTTGGGTGTTTTTAAGGGCTTTTGGCTTGGGGTTTCAATCCTTAAGGCCCGGGATCGAATCTACTCACTATGTGGGCATGTTTCGAGGTCCCGAGAGTGGGGTTTAGGTTAAGACCCTATCTTTGGTAATTTTCATTAATTGGAGATTGTTTTGGTTATGACTAGGTGACCGCTAAAGGGTTAAAAGTTGATCGTTCTCAAGGGTCGTTCTTTTAATCGTTCTAGCTCGACTTTGAGGTAAGAAAACTGCACCCTGTGTATTTGTGACATGCATGGCTATTATTGATGCATGTCGGTTGATTATTATGTATAACATGCATGACTGTTCTTGATGCATGTTGGTTGACTATTAAACGTGACATGCATGGCTGTTATTGGTGCATGTTGGATTTGTGGATATATTGCATATGATGCATAAGAAACATGTGATTAGGACATGCTTTGTATACTGGGGGTGATATCGTTCAGAGCTTGGGCCTCTGTGTTAATGCATAGTCCTAATTGTACTAATATCTGTTGAGAAAGCATGCTGAATACCTTGTTTATAGATATTGGTCATGTAATGTATGTTTGGTGGCATGGCTTACCTGTGTATGGCGCTGACTTATTAGTCAGAATCGACAGTGGTGTCAGGTTCGTCTGTGAAGCTGTGACTTATTAGTTAAGTTCACCACGGGCTGAACACTGGTCGTGTTTTACCGACCCAAGGGTCAGAAGTGGCAGTGCGTTGTGAACACCGGGCTAAATAAAGATTGGATCCAATCGAGGTCGGCATTGAACGACTCATATGGGGTATTAATGCTGGACCAACTAGAAGGTCAATGAGAATTATAAGCGCTTGCCTAGTCTATGACCAGATGTTTATGGCCAAGGTATATGACCCCGGTGACTGTTTGTCACACGGCCAAGGGACGCTGTCCATGGCACGACTCTAGAGTCGGGAGGAAGGTTATGTTGGTGATCATTCACCATGCACCTGTCCTAACTTATGAAAGGATCACTTATCAGTTAAGCCCTGGTGACCCTATCGTCACATGGCTAGAAGGAGCGATGCTCATTATTGTGACTTTTGGCTATTGTCACCTATTTTCTTGGACTGATAGTCCTGGATGGTTATTATGATCGTTGTTGTTATTATATCATGCTCTATTGTGTTTTCTTGCTGGGCTTTGGCTCACGAGTGCTACGTGGTGCAGGTAAAGGCAAGAGAAAGCTGGACCATCCTTGAGTTGGAGAGCTTAGGTGATGACGTGTACATATGCAGCTGCTCGTTCGTCACGGCCGAGGTTTAAAGTGGAACTAGGGTTAAACCCTGTTTTGCCGCTTAGAACGGCCTGTTGTAAATATTTTTCTGTAATAGACTCTGAAACTATATTTTCGGGATCCCAATGTATATATTAAACGTTCTAGTGAAATGTTACACCTTAACCAAAATGTTTAAACCCTAAACCGCTAATCATACTTAGTTCACGATTTTGGCCGAATGACTCGATTAGCGAGTTTAGCACTGTTTACAAGGCACACCGTAACGGTCCCTGGTGTTGGGGCGTTACAATTAGCGTGCCAGGAGTGCATAATTGGATATTTGTGTTTAAGTGTTTAAATACGTGACTATGTGGCATGCATGATTAATATGATTATGTGAATATATTATATGCATGTTTAAGAGTATTAGATATGCATGTGGGCCCTTTGCTGCTTATAAGGGCATATTTGTAATTTTTGGCTCGTTAAGGGGATAAATGTGATAAATTGTTGAGACCGCATTATTATGTGGATATATTTGCAGTATATGGCTTGAGACAGTCCTAGTGAGCGGATTAGCGAAATAGTCACAGTAGGGTTTAATTCCCAGCTCGGGGGAGCCTAGGGGTATTTTGGGAATTTGGGGAATATTTTGGGATTTATTGAGTAATGGATAAGTATTTGGTAATTAATTGGATGTGACGAGAATAATTGGTAAATGGTAGGAACACTTGAGGAATTAGCGAGAACCGGGGAAAAATGACTGTTTTACCCTTAGAACCCTTTGTAATAACCAAGGTTATTATTTTCTCATAAGCTCCTTAAATATAATCTTAGGTTAGATTTAGTTATGACTTGAGTTGTTGAATAAAGATTGATTTAAGCTTAAATTATTTAAGTTATGATTTTATGACTTAGAAATAATTATAGTTTGGGTAATTATAATTATTTTAGCATATGATTAAATTAGTGTATATTTTTATTAAGTATTAAATGCACATGTTATTTGATGTATTAAGAAGTGAACATGTGGCATTAAACTAAGTCCAAGTATTAGATTTAAAATGAAAACCAAAATAGCTTAGTCTTAGGCTTGACTCAAAAATAGGAAGGATTTGACTTCTTTTTAAAAATTTTAAAGATAGGCAAGATTAGATCTATTTGAATTAAGTGACTATGTGTCAAGAAGAGTTAGATAAGTAAATGCAGTTTTCGTATCTTTAGGGAGCTGTAAATTTAGGCCTAGTTTTGACCTATTTATATTACGATTTTGGAAAAAAAATAGTATTTCTAAAAAAATGTAGATAATTTAATTATCTATCCAACGGTATAAAAATGGCATACATCAGACTTCTACAACTCCATTTACGTTAATTTTACTACAGAAGGGTCCAGAGCTACGAGATATAGAATAGTAGTTTGGACTTTGACTAAAGTTTAAACCAAATGGAGACTATGTGGCATACTTGGAGATGATGTAGCAATAAGAAGGGAGTAAGACTAGGCTGGCCAAAACCATATAGTGGAGGGAAGGTTTGATTTTTAAAATTTAGGTTGAATAGTGTGGAGAAAATCAAGGAAAGGAGTAGGGGTTTGAAGCATATAAATAGAGACTTACCCTTCACCATTTTTCTCGCACTCAAAAGATCTCAAAAACCTCTCATATCAAAATCCATAGTCCCCAAAGCTCTCTCCATTTTGCCATAAACACTCTACATAGTCATAGCCAAAACACTAGTCCTTATAGTGCTCGGGATCTTTTTCTTCTATTTTCTTTATTTTGCCTTAAACACTATTGTCTTTCTAAGCCCTATTATAGCCAAAATATTGAACCCCATCAAGCCAATATATAGCCAAAATCTACCCAAGTATCCAAACTCTTGGTGTTGTTGTTGGAGACAGACATTAGAGAGAAGACTCGGGATTTCATCATTTTGGTTCTAGGTTAAAGGCATGACTTTATGAGGTTTATACAATTCTTGAAAGTATAGTTTTATTATAAGGCTCTAATATAAATATCTCATGTTGTATTTAAGGTTGATTGGACGTTTTCTATAGCAAGCAATCTCTTCTCTTTCTTTTTCTCTCCACACTCAAGGTAAGGAAAATAGGTTAGATTTTATGTGTTATAATTATGTTTATATGATATGTGTATGTATGTATGTAAGTATGTATGTATATGTTTTATGTTGTAGTCACTTGGGAAATATGGTTGCTAAGATAGCAAATAAGCAAATCCTGAGATTTATATCATTATCGT
Organism: Humulus lupulus; assembly: GCF_963169125.1. Lineage (NCBI taxonomy): Eukaryota > Viridiplantae > Streptophyta > Magnoliopsida > Rosales > Cannabaceae > Humulus > Humulus lupulus. The sequence continues at coordinate 34,320,226 of NC_084799.1, forward strand.
AGATTATAGTTATGTTTAAACCTACCTCTAAATAATAGCAAGAGGACCTAGATGGTTTATCATATACTATATTGTGTTCAAACCTACCTCTAATAGTAGCAAGAGGACCTAGATGGTTTCTATCACATAATACGGTAATGAGTTAATGACCATTAATTTGTAGTCTTATGTTTTATGATTTACGTTTTTACGCCATACGTTTTATGATTTATGTTTTTATGTCTTATGATTTATGATATGTAGTTTTCCTTACTGGGCATTAGGGTCATTCATTTTTATTTCAGATGGTGCAGGAAAATGAGCATGGAAGGCGGGACGGATTCATGGCAACTTTTTTTTTTTTTTTGGTGAATAAGAAGTCATTGTATTGCTCAAAATCAATATCATTTACACTTTCCAACTTTTGACTCTAAGCTCCCTGAATCCCCATGTTTCCTGTCATCTATACAATCCATGTTGTGTATCTTTACAAATTGAATTAAACCATCATCATTTCTCACTGGATCAGTAGCCAAAGTTTATGAGACCATAACACATTATTTCTCACTCTCCAAATGTGATACACCAAGGTGGCAACGATAGCTATAAGTATGCTCTTCCTGACTTTGCTCATGTGTTTGGCTTTGGTAATCCACTGGATCAGTCGGTCATGTTCCTCTGTTTGAGCTCTCCATCCTAGCCAATTCTTCACTTTCAACAGACAAGTCTTGCTATATGTACACTGAAAAAATAAGTGCTGAATATCTTCATTGTACTCACCACATAATAGACATGATTGATCCATGTGTGGATTGTAGTTTCTCATATAAACTCGGGTACGAAGCTTCTGTAGCATCACTAACCATAAAATGAACCAGTGTCTAGGAATGCTAAGCCTCTCCCAAACAACATTCCTCCAATGTACTTTGAGTGGGTGAACAAATAGAATATCATGCCCTTAAAATAGGGCAGATCCATTTTGGCTTTAAAGAGTTCCTTAACAGCAACTAGTTTTTTCCAATACCAACTGCAATCAGAGTGGGTTTTGTATTTCACCAGTCCAATTTGTTCAAATAAACACTGTGAATCCATCTAACCCACAAGTTATCTTTTTTAGAAGCAATGGCCCATACATATTTCCCCATAGCTGCAATGTTCCAATCAATAACCTTCCTGAAACCCAATCCTCCAGCTGCCTTAGGAAGATAAATATTATTCCAAGCAACTAAGCATGGCCCCGAGTTATCAACCATTCCTTTCCAAAGAAATGCTCTACAGATGGTTTCAATATCTCTCAATAATTTCTTCGGCAATGTCATTATCTGTGCCCAATAAGAGTGTATGGAAAGCAGTACTGAATTGATTAATGTAACTCTTCCCATGTATGATAACTTCTGTAAACTCCACTGCCTAATCTTGTGCACCATTTTCTCTAGGATAATTCCACGTTAAACAGGAGATAATTTTTTTTTGAACAAATTGGAATGCCAAGGTATTGGAAAGGTAGATAACTTCTAGAGAATCCCAAGACTTCCAGCACCCTGCGTAACTCAGAATCAACCATACCACTATAGTAGACAACATATTTTGTCTCATTTGGCAGTAGACCAGATGTCACTGAGAATAGTTTAAGACCTCTGAGCATCCATAAAATGGAGATATAATCTCCATGATAGAATAATAAGAGATCATCCGCAAAACACAAGTGATTTAATCTCATTGGAGAACATCTGTCATGATATTTGTAACCAGGTAAGGACCCCACTTTAAGCATAATTTGAGACATGTATTCCATGCCCAACACAAATAGTAATGGAGACATTGGATCCCCTTGACGCAGTCCCCATTTAGATGCAAAGAACCCATGCATTGATCCATTGATCATCAATGAGAATCTCGGTGTTCTAACACAACTCATAATGATCTTGATGATCTTCTGTGGGAATTTAAAGGTAGCAAGCATCTCTTCAATGAAATCCCACTTAATCGTGTCATATCCTTTCCTGAAATCCAACATGATCATACAACTCGACTTGCATCTTTTCCTTCCATATTGATGAACTAAGTCTTGGAAAATCATGATATTATGTGCTATATACCTCCCATGAACAAATCCCCCCGGTTCTCCGCAATCAATTCAGGGAGTACTTGTCGAAGCCTTGAACATATCATCTTTGATGCTACTATATATATATTACATTACACCAGGAAATAGGTCTAAAATCACTTACATTATCCAGGAATTTTGTCTTTGGAATGAATGGCAGCTTCGGCATGTGTATTGGGCGAGAACTAAATGAATGGACCGATGGGAAAGATTGAGGATGACGTTTTGTTTCAAGTCTTTTTAATTATGTATTTATGATTTTCCACATTTAGTATTTGAATGATTAATAATAAAGGTTTAAGTTTTCTTTATGATTTTTATGTAATAACAATGGGATCCTGTATTTTGGATTTTGATAATAAAGTTCTATTATTATATGTATTTATTCGAAAATAATAGCTATGTCTTAGTAGTTTTAATGGTCCAAGGTGTTGACCCTGATTTTGGTCAACGACATGGAGTCTAGGAAACGACAAGAAAATAATATAGAGCTTGAAAATAATCTAATGGAAAGATAAAGAACATAGGGTTTTATAGTGGTTCGGTCCCAGCGATTGGAAATGACCTACGTCCACTTGATACTATTATTAATATTGAGCTCCCAAGGTGTGATCAAGGAACTAGGGTTCCTGAGTTTCACAGACCTTCGAAGAAGAATACAATACAACGATGGATAATAGTAATATAATTCTCTAAGAAAAAAAGATCGATCCACTTCCTTGAGCTGTCTCTTGTGTATTTATAGGCTCAGGAAAAGTTACATGAATTAGGAAATAATATCTATCCTTAATGATCGGATTTGCAGGTCATAATGCAGAGATATTCTCGAATACCATCATTATTGTACAAATCTTTACATAAATGAGCGAATATACGACCAGGCTGGTCGTATATAGAACTTGATCTCTTCGTGTATAAATAATGATGGTCGATAGGCAAGTCGCATCTCTGCTACGTGTCTGCCACGTGTCGAAAATCCTTGCCACGTCACCAGCAACTGATTTATGGATAAACATTTGCCCCCCAAGTTTATTTATCGCGACCAGCAATAAGTAAACTTAGGAAAATAACTTTTCGTATGCCCCACGAAATCTGTCAGAACTCTCGTGCGTTCTTGAAAATAGTGACCTAATCACGTCCAATCATGCCTTTTCAGTTTTCAAGAAATCATTCCGACGGCTATTCCACTCCCCCACGCCTTGAAAAAGGTAACCCATGATTACCACTTTTCGGCACACCTCAATTCTATAAATAATCCCACATTCTCCTTTTAACTCTTTACACGCCATCCTTTTGCCAAGAACTCTCAAGAAATATATCCCAGAGCCCAGGACTTTAAAGTTTTCAGATGCTTCGCCGAGGATCTCTCGCCTGCAAACTCAAAGTCCCTTCTTTTCAAGATCTTCAATCTCCACTCAGGTAAACTTTCTTCAACATTTAACCCTTTGAGATGCCATGCATGCTGTTCTGTGCTCTGAAACTTTTTGTGTTCTTAGGTAGAAATTTGTGAAGATTTTGCATATATTGTTTGATGCTTGATAGGGTAGTGTACTTTTGCTCTATATAAGTTAGGAATCAGTTTGATAGTCAGGATCATGGGTTTAGGGCGTAAAATCGAAGTAAAAATTCGATTTTTTGGTTAGCTGAAAAACTGGGTTTTTCCCGCCCCTTTGGAGTTGAAAAAGCTTTTTTCAGAAAAACTTTTTACTTTCACTTTTTGATCCGTTTTTCAAACTGCTCACATAAAACTTGGTGTTTCGGTTAGAATGCTGCTGGTTGATAGACGCGAGCAACGTTATTCCACCTTTCCACATAAGCTCCCAGGCTGTGCGTCTTATCTCCTCCTTTGTCTGTTTGTAGTTTATATGCAAGACCCGTGGGGAGGAGAAAAACCCATCGACGATGATCTGCTAGCTCAACTGCTCGAGGACGAAGAACAACCCTCGACATTGATACCCGATATTCCTTTTTCTCGCATTAATCCAAACACTTCCTCAGTCCTGACCCGAAACATGGCTCGCACCAAAACCAAGGCCCAAAAAAGAAAAACCTCCGATACCTCCCATCAGCCTGCTGCTACGGCTGATGCTCCCCGACCAGTGGCCGAGACAAAAATGCTCCGGACCCTAACATCCAAAGACATGCCCGCCCTCGACACGCTATTCAGCCGGATGTCGAGTGGCATGTAGTCTCTGAAAGTAAGGTGACGGTCAGAATGATCACTACCTACTTAAAGAAAAATAGTCTGCCAGGGGTGACCCTAGTCAAGCTCAACCTAGACCAAAGGGCTAATCTGCCTAGAGGTGCCTATAGCGCCTGGTCATGGTTTCATATTGAGGCAGGGGCCACCTTGCCTCTTCACCCATTCTTTCAGGGGGTAGCCAACTATTTTGGAGTTGCCCCCTTTCAAATTACCCCAAATGGATATAGGATGCTTGCTGCACTCTATATCCTGTACAACCAGAAAAAATGGCCCGTGCCATCGCCTCATGAGGTCAACTATCTGTTCGACCTTAAATCTAACCCCAACCATGAAGGCACGGGGTTCTTCCACCTTTGTCATCAGGAAAATGGACGCACTTTCCTAACTGACACAACCCACATCTCAAACGTGGGGTGGTACAATCAAGAGTACTTCCTTACGGCGGACCTGGTCGCGGACAACCTGGCTTTCGCACGAGGAGGTAAACTTTTCGTATCGCTGGCTGACTTCTTCACTTAGTATTTTCTTCGACAATGTCTTAAACTTTTGATGTCTTCCAGGCCCGTGGCTGCGACCAAACCCAACTCCGGGAATGGATTCAAGATCGACACTCTTAGCCATCATGTCAGATGCTGAGAAGAGTGTCAAGAATCTAGTTACAGAGGCTAACCTTAGGTTGGTTGGCCTTTGGGCCCCTTAATCGGATATGAGAGGGCCTTCGGCAGGGAGTGCTCGCGCCGAAGCGGTACCCGAGCAGCAACCTCAAGTGTCTCCTCTGTGGAGGAGACCGACTGGGGTCACGATCAGGGAACCTGCTAGCAGTCCTCGAGCAGAGAGGCCCTTGGCCCCCTTAGGAAAAGGAAAGTAGAAGGCCACCGAGCCTGTTGACCTCTTTGATGACTCGTCGGATGACAACGGTATAGTAATTTCGCTTTTAAACAATTTGTCATTTCCCTGTCATCTATTCGACGGAGACGGCAATTTTAAATATGCTCCACACTTAAGGCCAGACTTCTTCGTGTCAAAGAATGAGTGTAAGATTAGTAAAGTCTATAGTGTAGTGACCAGTAATAATAGCTCGGGTATTGGACTTTGCAATCCTCTTTTGTTTTCTTCTTTTAATGTGATGTGTTTGGCTGATCATGCTATCTCATTATTTGACTTTGTTATCGTTTTTCAGGCATGGACTCCACCAACGTGTTCGACCTTTACAACACCCCAGAGGCTGCTGCTGCCCCTCCTAGCAAAAAGAAAGCCAGCAAGAGACATGCTGGGGAGAGCAGCAGAGAGCCTCAGGCGAAGAAGGGCCGGAATGCAGGCCCTTCTGAGGACGGGCCTTCGGCCACTCTGAATTCGCCTTCCCTCCGCGAGCAGCAGAATCCATCCACTGCGACCGGGTCAACTGCTTTTCCTGCCGCCCCATCTGATCAAACCTAGCAGGAAGCTCCTGCCTCAACTGGGAACCTTATGGTTGGTCATTCCTTTAAACTAATCAAGAAGAGGTTTACCAAAATCGCCAAGCATGATCGCTGCCGAGCGGCAATGGCGGCTTCGGAGACAATGGGCATTGACCCAATTCTGAACCGAGCCCTGAATGAGTTCACCAGTGTAAGTTGTCTCCTTTTGTGAAATTAGGCTTTTGGTAATTTACTGTTTGTCTAATTTTTTTTCTGTATGCAGGCCATGCTAACCTTTATTGCCGGCCGCATCCGCCTGGGTGCTGTCACTGAGGAGGCCAGGACCTCGGATCAACAGCACGAGGACGAACTCAAAGCTGCCGAGGCCAGGCATGCCGATCAGCTGGCGGTGGTGACTGCGGAGAAGGCCCAACTGGCCAAGGAGTTGGAGGAGAAGCTGAAGTCTCTGGAAAAAGCCCTCGAGCTGAGGGACCAAACAAGGAGTCTAACCGCTCTAACTATAAGGTGGCTAAGCAGCTCGAGCTGGACTTGATCGTGAGTAGGCTAGAAACCAGAGACATGGAGGACCGAGTTAAGGACTTGGAGAAGACTAATGCTGCCAACTTAGAGAGGTACACAAATGCCACCCTGAGGTGCTTCTATGACTTCTGGAAGCACAATCATGGTGCCAATTTTGATTATCTTCCTGAGAACGCGAGGGAAGCTGAGTTGGCTCGCTGCGCGGCTCAACTGGTTGAAGAAGAAGAAGGGTCGAGGGTCCCTGCCTCCCCCGAAATCTCGCTGGCCGCCGGGATGGAGGGTGAAGATAATGAAGCCGTTGACCAGAACCTTCCCCAGGATCCTCTAGCTCATTAGTTTTTTTTTTCTTTTATATTTCTTTTTCTAATTACACGACCTACTGGTCGTGATGTAAAGACAATATAATTTTTTGGTTTGCTGCAAGGGCTGCTTTTACTTTTATTTTAAACAATTACATCCAAACAGTTACTGCTTGCGGTGTAAAAGGATCGCTTTGATATTACAATATATTTGCATATTATTATAACATCTAATTGTTCGCATGACCGAACTTAGCATAGCACTTTGGTTTGATTCAACAAAATATCAAAATTTTTAAAAATACTCTAAGTGCCCTAGCATGCTTTCACTTATTTTGCTCATGTGTTTACATACCTTTTAACGATATGCTTTGCTTACTTGTACCTTGTATGCCCCCCAAGTGATTGGGGAGCTTTAGGTCCTTGGTCACTTGCCTTGACTAGGACCCGCTCGAACGTTACTGCTCATAGCAATGCGATTAGAATTATAATACAGCAAAACAACACACGTAATGAGCAAATACTTGTAATAAATACAATAGTTGGCAAGAAATGACTGGCTAAGCACAGTCCCTTTTATTCTCGTAGTAAATGGACTAAACATGTCTTTACGAGTGATCAATAAGATCTTACACAAAACTTGTAAAAAGTAAAATTTATACAAGCCAATTCTTTAAGAAGTATTATTCATTGAAAATACTTGCGCAGGTGTTCTCCATTCCAATATCAAGGAACGAGATCTCCGTTTAAGCGAGCAAGTTTATAAGTGCCTGGGTGAAGGACTTCATCAATCTAGTAAGGCCCTTCCCAATTTGGCCCGAGGACTCCAGCAGCTTGGTCGCGAGTGTTAAGAAAAACTCTTCGGAGCACAAGGTCCCCAATGTTGAACTTTCTTTCTCGAACTTTGGAGTTGAAATATCGGGCGACCTTCTGATGGTATGCAGCTACTCGGAGCTGAGCTTGTTCTCGCCTTTCATCAATCGAGTCTAAGGATTCCATGAGTAGCTGGCTGTTAGAATCCTGGTCGTATGTTAATCTGCGGTGAGAGGGCGGATCCAACTCAATAAGAAACATGGCTTCATACTCGTATGCCAAGGAAAACGGGGTATGACCTGTAGCTATTCGGTGGGAAGTTCTGTACGACCAGAGGACTTCAGGCAACTGTTCTGGCCATGCTCCTTTCGCTTCTTCAAGTATTTTCTTCAGTGTATCCTTCAGCATTTTGTTGACTGCCTCGACTTGTCCATTTGCTTGGGGATGAGTGACTGAAGAAAAGCTTTTAATAATGTCGTGACGTTTGCAAAAATCTGTGAATAGATCACTGTCGAACTGGGTGTCGTTATCTGAGACTATCTTTTTTGGCAATCCATAGCAACAGATGATGTTTTTGACCATGAAGTCAAGAACTTCCTTCATCATTATGGTCGCGAGTGGCTCAACTTCAGCCCATTTGGTGAAGTAGTCGACGGCAACCACTGCGTACTTTACACCACCTTTCCTGTAGGCAAAGATTCGATTCGATCTATTCCCCAAACCGCAAAGGGCCATGGACTCTGCATCTGCTTTAATTCATTGGGAGCAGCTCTCGGGATCTTAGAAAACCTTTGACACTTGTCACATTTTCGCACGAACTCCATGGAGTCTTCATTCATTGTTGGCCAGAAATATCCTTGCCTTAGGATCTTTTTCGACAAGCTTTGCCCCCCAGCGTGGTCTCCGCAAAAAGCTTTGTGTACTTCCTTCATCAACTCTTTGGATTTCTCCTTTGTAATACATCTGAGAAGTGGTAGTGAGTATCCCCTTCGGTACAGAATTCCATCGACCAGGATATACCTAGCAGCCCACCGTTGAAGGGTCCTAGCTTTGTTTCTGTCCGCTGGTAGCACGCCGCTTGACAGATACTCTACATATGGCACCATCCATGTATCCGCCATCTGGATGACTAAAGTGGTTTCTGTTGTTTGGATGCTGGGTGCGGGTAGTCACTCGACTGGCACTATGTTCAAAGTATCAACATCTTTTGCACTTGCCAACTTTGCCAAAGCGTCTGCATTGGAATTCTGATCACGAGGCACTTGCTGTAGAGTGTATCTGCCGAACTGGGCTAACAGATCCTTTGCTTTGTTCAGATAAGAGACCATCTTTAATCCCCGCGCTTGATACTCTCCCAAGATCTGATTCACGACTAGCTGAGAATCACTATAAATGTTAAGCGCTTTTACGTTCATGTCCTTGGCTAACCGCAGTCCAGCGAGCAGCGCTTCATATTCAGCCTCATTGTTAGAGGTAGTGAAGTCAAATCTTATTGCACAGTGAAATCGATGCCCTTTCGGCGTTATCAATATCACTCCTGCTCCTGCGTGGGGTTCATTAGATGACCCGTCGGTGAATAATTTCCACCAGGGTGCTTGGTTTTGACATTCAGGCTCGCTAGGCTCCTCGATCTGCTCGACACCCATGTGCTCTGTAAACTCGGCGATGAAGTCAGCTAAGCCCTGTCCCTTTATTGCTGCTTGTGGTAGGTAAGATATGTCAAATTGCCCGAGTTCGACTGCCCACTTTAGTAATCTTCCGACAGCCTCTGGCTTTTGCAGGACTTGCCAAAGGGGCTGGTCGGTCAATACCACAATCGGATGGGCTTGGAAATAAGGCCGTAGCTTCCTAGAGGCCAATACTAAGCAGTAGGCTAACCTTTCAATGGGGGGATATCTTAATTCTTCTCCGATCAGCCTTTTGCTTATGTAGTAGACATCCTTTTGCACACCTTCTTCTCTCACTAGAATAGCACTAGCAGCATAATCTGTGATTGCCAAGTAGACGAACAAAGTCTCTTTATCGACTAGCTTTGACAGGATGGGTGGCTGCGCCATATGCGCTTTCAGTGCTTGAAAGGCCTACTCGCACTCATCTGTCCATTCAAATTTTTTGTTGCCTCTGAGTAGATTGAAAAATGGGACACACTTGTTCGTCGATTTTGAAATAAATCTACTAAGGGCAGCAGTTCTCCTAGTCAGACTTTGGACATCCTTAATCTTGACTGGCGACTTCATCTCGATCAGGGCTTTTATCTTCTCGGGATTAGCTTCAATTCCTCTTGAGTTAACTATGAATCCCAAGAACTTCCCTGATCCAACTCCGAAGGAACATTTTAGAGGATTCAGCTTCATCCTATATTTATTAAGGACGTTGAAGCATTCCTACAAATCCCTTACATGTCCTTCTGCCTTCTTCAACTTAACCAGCATGTCGTCGACGTAAACCTCCATGTTTTCCCTGATCAGCTCCTTAAACATGTGGTTGACGAGTCTCTGGTAAGTTGCACCAGCGTTTTTCAAACCAAAGGGCATCACCTTGTAACAGTAGAGCCCTATATCAGTTCGAAAGCTAGTGTGATCCTCATCAGGGGGATGCATACTAATCTGGTTATACCCAGAGTATGCATCCATAAATGAGAGGATCTCGTGTCCTGCAGTGGCATCGACCAGCTGGTCAATTCTCGGGAGTAGGAAACAGTCTTTAGGGAAGGCTTTATTGAGGTCTGTAAAATCCACGCACATACGCCACTTGCCATTCGACTTGGGCATGAGTACAGGATTGGAGACCCATGATGGATAAAACGCCACCCTGATGAACCCATTCTCCTTCAGCTTCTCGACTTCTTCCTTCAAAGCTTTCGATCGGTCTTTGTCGAGCAGCCTTCTTTTCTGCTGCACAGGTGGAAAGCTTTTGTCAATGTTCAGGACATGGCTGATGATTGCAGGATCTATCCCAACCATGTCTTTATGCGACCAGGCAAAGACGTCCTGGTTCCTTTTTAAGAATTCCATTAGTGCTTGTTTTGTTGTTGTCTCTAAGTTTTTACCGACTTTCACAACTCTAGTCGGATTTTCCTCATCGAGTTGGACATCTTCAAGGTCCTCGATAGGGCCTACTGCTTCTTCGAAATTCCCAGAGCAAGGATCTAAGTCTCTATCCTCACTTTGGGCAACGCCCTATTTGGTGAGATTATCACCTGAGCGGGCTTGAACATCAGATGCCATTTGCAACTCTTTTTCGGCGGAATCCCTCAATACACCTTTCTTTGCCTTGGTGATCGAGGCGTTGTAGCATTCTCTCACCTCTCGCTGGTTTCCCAGTACGCATCCTACTCCTGCGTCTGTTGGAAATTTCATGGCGAAGTGCCAGATGTAAAGGCTCGGAGGTAAACCAGAATAGGTCTCCCTATCACGACATTATACACCAAAGGACAATTAACCACTATAAAGGTGGTGAGTAATGTCCTGTTAGCAGGCGTGGTACCTGCTGTGACTGGGAGTCTAATTGACCCTACTGGAGCGAGCCCTTCTCCTGAAAAACCATAAATGGTTTGGTTGCATGGCTGTAGGTCCTTGATGGACAGTTTCATTCTTTCCAGCGAGGACTTATACAGGATGTTGACCGAACTTCCTGTATCGACCAACACCCTTTTCACCATCATATTTGCGATTTGAACATCCATGACCAGCAGATCAGAGTGTGGGAATCGTACATGCTGGGCGTCGTCATCAAAGAAGGTGATTGGTTCCTCCTCTGTTCGAGCCTTTTTGGGTGCACGATCCTCAACACTCATCATCTCAATGTCCTGGTCGTGGCGTAGGGTTCGAGCGTATCGTTCCCTTGCTTTTCCACTATCTCCTGCAAGATGTGGGCCTCCGCAGATGGTGAGTAGGGTACCTGCCACGGGAGTTGGCTGTAAAGGTGGTGAGTGTTGGTGTGCAGGCGCCGACTCGTTGCCACCTTGAGCCTCTCGCTGAGAACCTCCCACGGCTCGTACATATCTTCTTAAGTGTCCCTGTCTTATCAGGAACTCAATCTCGTCCTTCAACTGGTTACACTCATTGGTGTCGTGCTCGTATTCGTTGTGATAACGACAGAACTTTGTCGAATCTCTCTTGGAGATATCCTTTCTTATAGGCGCGGGTCATCTGTAGGGCACGCTCGAGCTGGTCGCTTAGAACACCTCGGCTCGGCTTTCGACAAGGGCGGTGTAATTGGTGAATTTCAGTTCATACCGATTATTTTTGGGGCATTTACTCTTGGAGGTCGAGGGTTCGCCATTCGCCCGCTTTCCACCATTTTTACTGTTGCCATTTCCGTTGCCTTTGCCGTTGCCATTGGGCTTAGACCCGTTGGCAGCTTTGGCGGGCTCTTCTTTGGGCCCCTTGTCCTTTGTTGGCGATTTGCCTTCGTTGGCAATTTCGTCCTTGAGCTTGATGTACCGATCAACTCGATCTAAAAACTCTTGGGTAGTGTTAACCCCATGCTTCCTAAGGCTACTCCAGATAGGAGAATGGCGCCTAACCCCAGCAATTAAGGCCATCATCTTGCCTTCATCGCCCACAGTCTTGGCTCCTACTGCGGCTCGCATGAAGCGCTGAACATACTCCTTCAAAGGCTCCCCTTCTTTCTGGTGTATCTCGACCAGTTGGTTTGCCTCAGTGGGGTGCACACGACCCGCATAGAACTATCCGTAAAACTCCTTCACGAACATTTCCCAGGATATTATACTTGCAGGAGGGAACTTAAAGAACCACTCCTGAGTGGCATCAGAAAGGGTTGTTGGAAAGATCCTGCAGCGAGCGTCTTTAGAGACTTTCTGAATGTCCATTTGTATCTCAAATTTGTTTACATGAGACACTAGGTCTCTGTGCCTGTCAAAGTTTGGCAGAGCCGGCATCTTGAACTTGCTGGGGGTTTCTGCCACAGTAATCCTTTGTACGAAAGGGGTACCTCTCCTCCGATCGTACTCGATATGTGATGTCTGCCCCCCGACCAGCTGCTAGACAGCCTGGTTCAGGGCATCGATTTGAGCTTGAACGACTTCAAGAATTGCTAGGGCCTCTGGTGCCGGGGGAATGTACTCATCGTGCCTTTCTCGGCAGTCGTTGGGTACATCCCTCAAGTCGTCGTCTCTTCGCCGCTGCTCACTGGCTCCGAGCCGGCTAAAGACTTTTGTCTGGGCTGCCCCCCAGCATTACGTCCTACTTGCGGTCTTCTCTAGGTGGTGGTCTTCTGCCTCCACCTCTCTCCTCGTTTCTCTGACCAGCATTCCCTCTGCCTAAGTTAGCCTCATTGTAGTCGTGACCATCTTTGAACCTTGACTGGCTATGGTGGGACCGACTATTTCCTCTGTTGCCTTCTTGGGCTAGAACTTCCCGAGCGTTAGGGGGAGGCTTGCGCTGGTCGGTGGGTCCTCGTGTATTGTCGTGCCGTGGAGGGCCCCTAACCGCAGAGCCTGTCTCTGAATTCCTTCTATTGGCAGAAGGACGTTGCCCCTTGCTTGGTGGGTGCGAATCTTCACCCCCTGGGCGTCTAGGGCTTCGGGGCTGTTGCCCGGCCCTATTCTGCCTTGGATGCGGGGGATTTCCTCAACCAGCCTGGGATGGAGGTTGCGTCTTAGGGTCCCCAGGTGGGACATCATCCTGAGGCATTGGTGGCTACTCCAGCCTTTGATGGCTTGTTGGCTGGAGCAGAGGGCTAGGATTGGGACCTCTTTGAGGTGGCCCACTCGGGGGTTGATCAGGCTGCGAGGCAGGTGCAGCCTGATTCCTAGCCAACTGGAGGGTTGCTTTAAGGGCTGCCATGGCGTCCCTCTGACGATGGTCCATCTCTGCCTGTGTCTCGTTCAGCTCTTGGCGCTGGCGCTCTATCTCCCTCTGCTATGATGCTATTATCTCGGCGACACTCTCTTGATTGGCCCTCAGAGCGGCCAATTCATCTTGCAACACCCCCAGCGTTGTCTTGAGGGCCTCAGAGTCCAGTTCCTCCTCATCAAACTCCAAATGTGGTTCATCTTCAGCCATGTTTGGTGGAGGCTGGGGTGGTGCGGCAGCAACCTGTCCAGTTTTCTTGGTAGTCTTTGCCATTAGAATTTCTCAGATTCAAGTCTCTCAATGAAAGCACCAGAATGTTGACCCTGATTTTGGTCAACGACACGGAGTCTAGGAAACGACAAGAAAATGATATAGAGCATGAAAATAATCTAATGGAAAGATAAAGAACACATGGTTTTATAGTGGTTCGGTCCCAGCGATTGGTAATGACCTACGTCCACTTGATACTATTATTAATATTGAGCTCCCAAGGTTTGATCAAGGAACTAGGGTTCCTGAGTTTCACAGACCTTCAAAGAAGAATACAATACAACGATGGATAATAGTAATATAATTCTCTAAGCAAAAAAGATCGATCCCCTTCCTTGAGCTATCTCTCGTGTATTTATAGGCTCAAGAAGAGTTACATGAATTAGGAAATAATATCTATCCTTAATGATCGGATCTGCAGGTCATAATGCAGAGATATTCTCGGATACCATCATAACTGTACAGATCTTTACATAAATGAGCGAATATATGACCAGGCTGGTCGTATATAGAACTTGATCTCTTCGTGTAGAAATAATGCTGGTCGATAGGTGAGCCGCATCTCTGCTACGTGTCCGCCACGTGTCGAAAATCCTTGCCACGTCATCAACAACTGATTTATGGATAAACACAAGGTATTTGAGTTAGTCGGGTCATTACACCCTTAGAGGGCTGAATAAGTTTAAGGGGAAAAATGGTCTTTTTGGGTTAAGGATATACTCATATATGTTAGGAAGTGATAAAAAACATCAGGAATACTCTCAAGCTCCCCCTTTCCCTCTTACTCACGCACTCTCACTCTCTCCCTCATATGCTTGGGGCTTTGAGTTTGCTGAAGGGAACTAAGCTTGGATTTGTGCTGGAAACCTGGGGAATTTAGCAAAAAGGTTTGGAGGATTGAGGCTGGAAGTTGACAAGAATCAGCCGGGAAGTCTGGGAATCTAAGCTCAAGGATTCGAGGATTTAGCTGTCATTGAGGTAAGGGTTCAGACCTTTAAGTTTGTTGAGTTTTAGTTGACTTTGATCTTGCTAAGGGGGACTCTGAATTTGGGGATTTAGGGAAAATTGAGTTAGTAATCAAGGTTTTAGATGTTGTTTTGAGGTATTAATTGGAAATTTCGAACTGGTTTTGACTGGGGTATATTTTAAAGTTCGATTTTGGAGCTGAGAGTTGGGGAGAAATGTTGGGAACCCAGGGAATCCTGGGTTTGCGGGGGCGCGCCACAACCTAGCTCATGGGCGCACCGCGACCCTAGGGGGCAAGTCGTGATCCGCCTCCCCCCAGAAGCATGAGGCTGCGCCTCTGACTTGAGGCACGCCACGACCCTCAGGGCCAGGTCGCGGCCCGCCTAGAGAATTTTGGCCTATGATAGTTTTTAGGCTCGGGGAGGCTAAGGGATTCTAACCTAGGCGCTCGAGACGAATTCGACTACCCGGTTTAGTAGAATTCGAGATCCCAGAGGCTAGATTTTGTTTCCTAAACATTTATTTGGATTAGGAATGGATGGTTACCCATTTCCATTGTGACTAGGATTATTGCTAAGGCTCAGGACTAAGGATCGTGCTCGGGACCGCTCTTTATTCTTTGCTCGAGGTTTGAGGTAAGAAAATTGCACCCTTGTGGTTGTGAACGGGACTGAGGTAATTGAATATGTGTACTGTGTACTTGTACGGTTGTTATGTAATATAAGAATGAATGACCTAAGAGTGCTGTGGGTGATGATAGGCGTACTGAACGCAACTCAGCCTAAGCGAGCCAGGGTCAACTAGATAAACAGAGGGCTCGACCTAAGCGCGCCAACCCTGAACATTTGTGAAAATTGTTAAGATATGAACTTGAGATTATATGTCTACCATTGGTTAGCTTAATGCTTGTATTATGATATATAATTGAACTGGTTGTGCTAAGGTTGATTGAATACTACTGTTGCTATATGTGCTTGTTGTTTATGGTTTCCTTGCTGGGCCATAGCTCACGGGTGCTACGTGGTGCAGGTAAAGGCAAAGGGAAACTGGACCAACCATGAGTTGGAGAGCTCTGGGGGTGAAGTGTACATAGTCAGCTGCTTGTTCGCCATGGTCGAGGGAAAGTACAGGGACGAAGCCCTAAAAGCTTGTATTTTGCCATTAGACTGGCTTTTGTTGTATTAACTTTTGGGGATTGTAATTACCACATAAACCTTGTTTTTTTTTTGGATCCCATGTATCAACACATCTATTTTAATGAAAATTAACCATTTATGATCAAAATCCTTTAACCTTAACCTGATAGTTGACCTTAGGATCACATTATTGTTCAAACGACTTGATTAGCAAGTCTTGCACTATTTTAAAATACACAGTGTGACGGTCTTGGTTATCCAGGGCGTTACAGGTGAATTGTGATTTTGTTTTATTTTTGGTAAGTTATGGGTAGATGAAGTAGTTATACTGATGTTTTGAGGTCAAAAATATATGTTTAAGTTTCTAGAAAACTGCTTGGAATCGAGGATTTGGTGCTGGGAATCGTAGGGGCTCGGTTTGGGGAAGAACATAAGAACCTAGGCTCGTTTTTAGGTTTCTGGCGACCTAGCGCGACTGCGCTAGGTTGGGGCGCGATCACGCTAGTGTCCCAGGGAGTGGGAATTTTGAACTCAATTTTGGGTTTCGGAGTTAGTGGCTCGGCTGTGCTGGGCTAGGGCGCGACCGCGCTAGTGCCCCAGAAACTCTAAAATTTTTGTTGGCGTGATCGCACCAGGTGCCCCGAAAAGTGGTTTTGCGGATTTTTAATATTATCCCTTAAGGAGTTCGGGAATCCATTTTGTGGCCCACTTGGGGGCTCAGGGGACGTTTCTAACGTCCCGACAAATGGGAATAGTAACTTTATAAGTTGGGGTTCGGAGTGAAGCTCGAGAATCAGA
Source organism: Humulus lupulus (assembly GCF_963169125.1). NCBI lineage: Eukaryota > Viridiplantae > Streptophyta > Magnoliopsida > Rosales > Cannabaceae > Humulus > Humulus lupulus. The sequence continues at coordinate 34,336,553 of NC_084799.1, forward strand.
TTACAACCCTAATAAGAGTATGTTTATGTTGTGACTAGATTTCTACAAGGCTTGAGATCGAGATCGCACTTAAGGTCGTATCATCATTTGCACGAAACTCAAGGTAAGAAAACTACACCCGTGCTTGAGCCCCTGTGATTGAACGTTGTTATAAATCCATGTAGCGTCTCGTAATTTTACTTAGCTAGATAGTAGTAGCTTGTGCTGTAGTATTTTAGTTTTCATGGTTATTGGTTCAAGCCAGAATTTAGTTGGAAACTCATCGAGATAGTTATGGATTTTATAAGTATAGCATATAGTTTAGAAATATTAATTTTAACATAATGAGTTCCCAGCCATCTACATTAATGAGTTCCCAAAACAAAAGTTTCTAGCCTGATCATTCTGACAAACCCTAACAAGTGAATCAAAGAACTCATATAACATAAACAAGAGTTCATAGTAACTTCAGGATTAAGATCTATTTGTATATGATCATCAGTTGATATATTTAATTAATACTTCGAAATGATATTTAACTAAGTATTAATAAACATATCTGGTCCAGTTCTATATATTCTCTAATATATAAAGCACCTCCACTAAAGTGTCCTACCACACTAGTGATCCAGATCTAGATCACATGTATTCATAATACTAGTGGACCGTACTTGCAGTAATTAATCTAAAGATTCCATAACTTTATTTTACTGCGAACTATTCAAGATCATTTATCTCAAACACAATCCTCCCGTACCAATACGTGTTTGAGATCACATATATGAACTTAGGAATTTTCCTGATATTTACATAATATTACCACAGAATAATATAGTCCATAAAATATATGCATAACAAATTCAATTTATTTATTTATTTCATAAAACAATGCTACATATGCTTTCAGGGCACATTTCCAACAATCTCCCACTTTCCCTAAAGCAAATGATGCATCTCTCTTATTCCCATGTTTCTTACATGCTCCTTAAAAGATTTTATGGATAAAGTCTTTGTGAAAGGATCCATAAGATTATGCTCTAAAGCTATCTTCATAACTGCAACATCTCCTCGATGAACTATCTCTCTTAGCAAGTGATATTTCCTCTCGATGTGCTTTCCCCTCTTGTGGCTCCGTGGTTCCTTTGAGTTAGGTACCGCCCCACTGTTGTCAAAGTATAGGACTAGTGGCTTATCCACATCTAGTACAACTTCCAGATCGGAATATAACTTTTTGAGCCACACAGCCTCCTGAGCTGCTTCACAAGCCACTATATACTCGGCTTCCATGGTGGAGTCTGCAATGCTGGTTTGTTTAACACTTCGCCAGACTACCGTTCCTCCTCCAAGAGTAAACATTGATCCAGAAGTTGATTTCTGACTATCTCTGTCTGATTGAAAATCAGAATCAGTGTAACCAGTGGGGTTCAGGTCTCCACCTGAATATACAAGCATATAATCTCTAGTATTTCTAAGATACTTGAGAATATTCTTTAATACAGTCCAATGACTCAATCCAGGATTGGATTGATAACGGCTGACTATCCCTACTGCATAACAAATGTCAGGTCTTGTACACAACATGGCGTACATTAGACTGCCTACTGCTGAGGCATAAGGATATTGTCTCATGTCTTCCTCTTCCTGAGGTGTTTTAGGACACTGCTCCTTGGAAAGGAATACTCCAGAACGGGTTGGCATATCACCCGTTTTGGAGTTTTACATATTAAAGTGTTCTAGCACCTTATCAATATAAGTTGCTTGAGACAATGCCAAAGTTTTGTTCTGTCTATCTCTAAGAATCTTAATGCCCAGAACATACTTGGCTTCTCCCAAATCTTTCATTTGGAATTGTTCAGCTAACCAGTTCTTTACTTTTGATAATGATGTTACGTCATTTCCAATCATTAATATATCATCAACATAAAGAACGAGGAATACTGCTACACCATCTTTGGTTTGTTTATAGACACAAGGTTCGTCAACGTTTTGTTCAAAACCAAACGTTTTAATTGTGTCATCAAATCTAAGATTCCAAGATCTATAAGATTGTTTGAGTCCATAAATGGATCTAAGAAGCTTGCAAACCTTTTGCTCTTGACCTTTTAACTCGAACCCTTCTGGTTGAGACATGTAAATGGTTTCGTCAAGGTAGCCATTCAGAAAAGCTATTTTGACATCCATTTGCCAAATCTTATAATCCATGCACGCAGTTATGGATAAGAGTATACGAATGGATTTTAGCATGGCTACAGGAGAAAAAGTATCTTCATAGTCAACCCCTTCTTTCTGTGTGTAACCTTTGGCTACAAGCCTTGCTTTGAAAGTCTCTACTTTCCCATCCGCTCCTCTTTTCTTCTTGAATATCCACTTGCAACCAATGGGTTTGATATTCTCAGGTGGATCTTCAAGAACCCAGACAAAATTGGAATACATCGATTCCATTTCTTGGTTCATGGCTTCTTGCCATTTGTCCTTGTCAGAATCATTCATTGCATCTTTAAATGTCAATGGATTGTCTTTGTTTGTGTCAGACACAAGCATTTGAACTTCGAGTTCATAGCATGTGGGTTGCTTACTAACCCTCCCACTACAACGAGGTTCACTACTATTCTGACTAGAACTAGCAGTTTCCTCTTGCCGTTTTTCATTAGTTGTTGCTGGTGACTTTGCAACTTCATTCGAGACCATCTCCTTTAGAACAACCTTGCTGCGAGGTTTGTGGTTATTAACATATTCATGTTCAAGAAAAGTTGCATTTGTCGACACAAATGTTTTATTTTCTTTTGGACTATAGAAAATTCCACGTCTGGTCTCTTTGGAATATCCCAGAAACATGCACACTTCAGAGCGTGATTCCAACTTCCCGGTCTTTCCTCTAAGCACGTGTGCAGGACACCCCCAAATTCAAAAATGGTGTAAACTAGGTTTACAACAATTCCATAATTCCATGGGTGTCTTTTGGATAGACTTAGATGGAACAACATTTAATATGTATAGAGCACATTGAATCGCATAGCCTCAGAATGACAGTGGTAATGATGAGAAACTCATCATTGATCTAACCATATCTAATAATGTTCTGTTCCGTCTTTTTGAAACACCATTTTGCTGTGGCGTTCCAGGTGCTGTGAGTTGGGATTGAATTCCATGCTCACACAAATGGTCCTTGAATTCATAATTCAAGTACTCTCCTCCTCGATCAGATCGAAGAGCTTTTAGTGACTTACCTAATTGCTTTTCAGTTTCTGCTTGAAATTCTTTGAACTTTCCAAAAGTTTCAGAGTTTCTTTGCATTAAGTATAGGTAACCGTATCTTGAATAATCGTCAATAAAAGTGACGAAGTATTCATATCCTCCTATTTCTTGTACATTAAGTGGTCCGCAAACATCCGTATGTACTAGCTGAAGTGGTTATGTGGCTCTTGAACCTTTAGCAGAGATCAAAGAAGCTAGCATAGCGAAAAGATGCTCGACATTATTAAAACCTATATTATTATACAAGATGCTCAACCATTTCTCAAGACTACCCACATCGTCAAAGAAGATATCATGATGCTACCTTTTGCGAATGACGACGGTGATTTCGGCTTTTCAAAAGGGTGAAAATTGTTATGGATTAAATTATAAGAAATCTTTGAAATCAAAAATGAATATTTGTGAACATTGTGGAGGTCTCTTGGTCATTTTGCCTTCTAGACAGGATTCACAAACAGGGAGAGATCCAATAGATAGTTCTCTTAAAGGACCATCCTTTACAAGCCTATTTATTCTATCTAGAACAATATGACCCAATCTCAAGTGCCACAGATATGTATCACTATCGGAATCAGTCTTTTGTCGTTTAATAGATCCAGGATTAGCTGTTTTAAATAATTCATAATTATTAACAGATTTCTCTTTAGCTTGCAGTTTATAAAGCCCATCGATAGATTTTGCAAAACATATCTTAAAACCATATCTTTAAATAACAATCAAATTATTATTAAAAGAGATTTTAAAAAAAAATTCATGCAACATAGAAACATAAATTAAGTTTCTAGAAAATCCAGGAATATAATAAACGTTCTCTAAAACAAGAAATTTATTATTCTCAAATTCCAAACGGACTGTTCCAACTGCTGCTGCAGAGACAATCTAACCACTGCCTACCCTCATAGTCACCTCTCCATCAGCAAGCTTCCTTGTTGAACTAAGAATCAGAAGAGAAAGTAAATATGGTTAGTGGTCCTGAATCTACTATCCAGGATCAGGAATTATCTTCCACTAAACAAGCTTCTAGCACAAGTAAATCAAATTTACCTATATTTTTCTCTTTGAGGTCAGCGAGATACTTTGGACAGTTTCTTTTCCAGTGACCATTTTCTCCACAATGAAAGCAAGTCCCTTTTGGGGTCTTCCTTTTGAAGGTTTTAGTGTTCTTGTTCTCTTTGCTTTTGGATGAATTTTTAGGCTTCTCACATATTAATACAATGTTCAAGTTTGATTTCCATTTCATGTAGTTTTCACCAGTCAACTTTTCATTAGCAAGTAAAGAGAATACAGGATTTGAGCTGGACATAATTGCTGGAAATAAATAAATAAACAAAATGAATTTATGCATATAATAAATATCAGTTATTTTTGGAATAGTAAACGTGATGCATGAATGCAACAATTAAAGAACACATAAAAAATCATTATAATTCCACGATTAATTAATTTGAACATTAATGGACCAGCCTTAGGGTAGGTCAGACTAATTCCAAATTAATTTTGAGACAAATTCTCAAATTTATAATTTGAAACTTAAATCAAGATTTCTCTTTTGACTTATAAACAACTGCTTGTTTGGTCAAGAATACACTAGATCGCTCGAAAGCCTAATGTACCTTGTGAGTGTAACCCATTATTTCAGACCAATGACTTAACTCAAGAGTGTGCCTTAGGGTCAGTCAAACTTGAAATACATCATTAAATCCTATTCTTGAAAAAGAAGTTTGCCTTGAGAATAACACAGTCGGAAGCCTTCCTTAGGGGGACACAAGCAATGGTGTCGCGAGGCCCTTTCCATGCTACCTCGGTGCTAACTAATAATGGAGACCATGAGACTTATTGTCATAACTCCCTCTCCCACTCACTATTTTAGAATATGTGTTTTCTCAAAACATCCTATGCTTTTTAATTGGTTGTAAAAATAAAGTGATTTATTTTTACCAAATGATATTCTAATAATTACTAATCAAATTAAGCAAAATTAAAATTATAGAACTATGCCCTAATTAGTTCAATTTTATTTTGCTATAATTACTTAGAATATCTTTTATAATTTAATAAAATAATTTTATTAAATACTAGAAATTAAACAACTTTTAAAATCTATTTTCGCTCTTGAACTAGTTAAAAACTAGATTTATTATTATATGTACCAGCATATAATCACATAGGACAATCCTAAGGCATGTTTCTACTCATATGAGATGCATGCACAATTTTAAATACTGTGTGGGTTATATGTATGGCATGTCAAAAAATGCATGATAAAGTATTAAAAAATTTAATCACATTCAAATATTTAAATAAATAAATACTAACTAAATAAATAAATAAATGCGGGCATGGTGTCTTGGGTATTTCTAGAAAAATATACACAAAAAATGTAAGAAACTAAATAAGACCTAAAGAGATCTCTATCTTTAACTTTAGGTCTTCACAAGTAGTCTTGATCCATTAAGCCACTTATCCATTTAATTTTGAATTAAAATAACTTTTAATTATCTTAAACAAATTTTAAGAATAATTAACTTGGGCTTCAATGCCCGATAAGTTATTACGCCCAGTTTTGAATTTGGGCTCATATAATTAATTCAAAATAAAACAATTTTAATTATGGGTTAACATAATTAAGCCCATAATTTAAATGGATAATTTTTGGATGCAAGCCCTAGGGTTTAAAACCCTAGGTGCGGCTGCATAGGATGGCTCGGTATGGGGCACAGCTGTGGCGCACCGTGGTTGCTGGGTGTGGCACACAGGGGCACGTGACTGGGTGCAGCAGTAGCAGGCACAGGGGAGCGCAGACGAGGTGCACAGGGGTGTGGCCACTCGGCTGGGCATGGTGCGCATGGCGCACTCGGCAGGCAGCACGCAGGGGATGGGCGCACATGCGGCTGGGTGAGGCTCGGGCTTCGGGGCTCGGAACCTGGGGCTCGGGCCTTATAGAATTTTTCAAATAATTTTAACGCAGAAAATTAAAATTACAAAAATTCCTATGCCCCAAAATGGCTTACATTTTCATCTAGAATTTTAAGAACATTTCCTAAACCCAAAACACCATATAATTAACGACCCTTAAGAATAAACTATAATCATACATACATCCATCTATTCACATATATTACAATAACATAAGAATGCATATTATACCCACACAGTAATTAATGTATGCAGAGATTAATGACCGCTCTGGTACCAATTGTTAGGAACGAGTTTCCTAATACGCAGCGGAAAGGTGGTGGGGTTGGCCCAGTGTACAACAAAAATTTGTAACATATTTAAATTACCTTATAATATGCGGATCCATTAATATACATACATTAATCATAAGCAAGTTAATGATAGAATTCATACCTCTTGAAGCCTATCAAGTGTCCTTGCTATCTTTTTGTATTTAGAACGATCTTCCTATCTAAGCCGCTCCCAGGTACACACACCAGGATCTTCCAAAGCGTTCTCTACACCTCAAGAAATGTGTGGGCACTTAGAGAATGAAGGATAGCTTATTTGTGATTCTACTTGATGTACTCAACACATGAGATCAAGAGAATAGGCCTGAGAATTGGTTCTTTATTTTTTAGGGAGAGAAAACTATCGTTCTATTTTTCACAAAGCGAATCTTCTGAGTTGTCTCAGATATCTGAATATTTTTTGATTAGTCATACTTAAAAGAAAATATTCAAATTTAAAAAATAAATCTGTAACCAACTTACAATTTACTTTTTAATTAATTAATTATTCTATTAATGAAAAAAATCCAAACACCAATTTTTGAATGATCCATTATTTAATTAATTAATTAAATAAAAATGAAAATCATGTCCCTCAAAAATAGCCCTACACGCCACACACAGTCACTGTGTGTGTGCACGTGTAGCATCCCTATTTTTAGGGATGTTGGTTTTTTTTTATTTTTATTTAATTATTTATTCAAACTACTTAGTCAGATAAGATCTAACAACCTGATAACTAATTCAAATTTGAATTCAAATTTAGATTAATTATCTTTTTAATTAATTATCAAATATAATTAATTATTTGAATAAATATTAATCTCTTAAATTCAAATCCAATTTGAACTTATCAGATTATCATCCCCCACTCAAATAAAGATATTTAATTAATTCTACCAATTAATTAAATCCAATATTTTCGAAAATAAATATTTAATTGATTATAATTTGGAAAATTATAATTAATTAATTATTTAATTAAATTTCAAAATTAATTTAATTATTTAATATAATTTTGAAAATTATGCAATAATTAAATATTAATTAATTTTGTTAACTACAACTAATTTGTAATTAATGAATTAATCACTATTATCATATAATTGCATATTTGGCTTGAACAACAAATTTCTTCTCAAATATGTCTTTAAACTATTTTTCCCTTCATATTAACTCTTACCTTGAATAGTGTTGATAGAGCCGCTATGAGGACCTATGGACCTATAATTCCAAGCTCCAATAAATTTAAGATTATTAATTAAACTCTTTAATTAAATAATCTTAATTTATTAATCTCATGATTATTCCACTATAAATATGAGACTGCACTCTTGTAATTATAAACATTTTACTGAGTACTTTATAATTATAAATCGTCCATTGATGTAATCATTGCATACAACTTGACCATCTAATAATTGTTCATAATTAATCGGGAATAAAATTATCGTTTTACCTTTTTATCTCTTGTTTCCTTAAGTACCATTGATTTTACTAGTAAAGGTTAATTCATAACTAAATTATGAATTTGAGCTCAATAACCTTTCAGTCCCAAAAGTTAACCCTTAAGAGAACAATCATTCAATCTCTTGCGAGAAGGCATAGATTCCATATCTGTATACTATGTCCCCAGCCATCTGCATTAATGAGTTCCCAAAACAAAAATTTCTAGCCTGATCATTCTGACAGACCCTAACAAGTGAATCAAATAACTCATATAACATAAACAAGAGTTCATAGTAACTTCGGGATTAAGATCTATTTGTATATGATCATCAGTTGAAATATTTAATTAATACTTCGAAACGGTATTTAATGAAGTATTAATAAACATATCTGGTCCAGTTCTATATATTCTCTAATGATCCAGATCTAGATCACATGTATTCATAATACTAGTAGGCCGTACTTGCACTAATTAATCTAAAGATTCCATAACTTTATTTTACTGCGAACTATTCAAGTTCATTTATCTTAAACACAATCCTCCCATACCAATACGTGTTTGAGATCACATATATGAACTTCGGAATTTTCCTGATATTTACATAATATTACCACATAATAATATAGTCCATAAAATATATGCATAACAAATTCAATTTATTTATTTATTTCATAAAACAATGTCTACTACATATGCTTTCAGGGCACATTTCCAACAGAACCCTCCTGGCTCTGGCTTCACACAGGTCGCGACTTGCTAGAACAAGGTTGCGACCCAACCTCGAACCCAGCCAAAACCTTTGTTTTCTTCAATTTAAAATCCTCCAAAAACCTACCCAAACATATCCAAATCTCAAAAGCAAAGTTCCCAAACATCCTAATTTCCCAAAACCATCAAAACCCAAATCTCAAACCATCCAAAAACTCATCAAAACATAAAATCCAATCAAAGCTTAAAAACTCAAAACTTGGATTACCTCTGATTGAGTCGTTTCCCAATTAAATCATCTGATTAATAAGCTTCTAATCTTCCCTAGAATCAATATGCCTCGATCCTTGCCTAAATCCGAGTCCTAAAAATTGAGTTTCCTTCGAAAATGCGAACGGTGTCAAAAAGGGATAATGGGAGAGAGAGAGAGAGAGCATACTAAACGCCTTTTTATTTCTGACAAGTTACTTCGAGATTAAGTAACCTCAAGCAAATCCTAATGATCGGGGTCCCAAAAATGCCCCCGGGGTAAAATAGTCAAAATTCTTAGAATTCCCTCCTGATCTCACTAACTTCCAATATATCATTAAATAATCATTCCCATTACTCAATATCTCGGTAATGTGTTAAATACCCATATACCCCTTGACTCACTCTGAGTCAAGTATGGGTCTCGCTGTGACTTTCCCACTAGCTTGCTCCCTAGGATCGTCACGTGTCGAGTAACCCAAACATATCCACATAATAATGTGGTCTCGCACACACATATATCATATATATGCCAAATATACCCAAAATGGGCCAAATTACAACCATTACCCAATTAAACATAAATGGCCCCACATGCATATTTAATACACCCAAAAACATGCATATCAAGTTATATTATAATATAACTCACACATATATTGATACACATACATATATATATTATATAATCACATAATTCCATAATTTACCATCCTGACTCCATTATCAAGGCCTTAAGCCTTATTAGGAAATTTAGGACGTTACATTAAATCACTTCAAAAAATCTAAAAAAATGTGTATTTCAATTATTTAATATTTTTTCCGGCACATTTGCAATCTTTGTCGATGAGTTTATGACTTTTGCCAACACATTTGAATGACTTTTGCCGGCACAATTGCGTAATGCGCCGACAAAAGTACCACCGTCAAAAATCAATTCGGGAAAAAACTTCTTTTGTCGGTGCAATTACACTTAATGCGTCAGTAAAAATGCCACCATGAAAAGAGTCAAACTCTTTGCTGGTGCCATTCATAATTGCGCTAGTAAAAGTGGCTTTTGTCGGCGCGTTAGCAAATCTCATCAACAAAATGAAACTTTTGTTGGCGCGAATTAACGCTGGCAAAGATTGGGTTCTTTGCAGCCGCAACTTGTCAAACGCACCAGCAAAAGTTACCTTTGCCGGCGCGTTTCGAAATTGTGCTGGCAAAAAATCCTTTTCTTGTAGTGATTTACAAAATTCGATTTTGATTTTAAAGCTTTATCCAAGTATTCTGTGTAGCAAAATGAGTTTTTAATCACTAATTCCGAACTTCTAGTTTTAGAATATTGCTTGAATTTTTGGATTTTAATGGAGCCCAATAATCTCTAAAAATTAATTTGTGCATTTTTTTTTCTTTCTGAAAATTCATTTGCATATATTTCTCCTTGCTCACACGTTATACAGTTTTTTTATATTCTTTGGATGTACACATAAATATTAGATGGATGTTGATAATTCAGGTATACTCTCAAATACTTTCTTAATTGGTCTTTCTTTAGCATACTAAGAATTTATCAAAGCTTGTTTTTGTTATGCTTTTTATATTTTATATTTGATTATGATAAATTTTTAGATCACAAACTATCATACTTAATGTACAAAATATTCATGATATCATTCCACACACACCTTAATGATTGAAGAATAATCTTATTTATTCTTGATAGAAGAGAAATGTTATTATAATTTCTTATGTAGTTATACGATCATACCATTTATACACACGACACTTATATATATAATATTTATAATGTTTATTATTATTTAAAATGAATGTATATATTTATATAAGTTACATTAAGTAATAAAAATAGTAACATGTTTCTTTAAATATAAACGATAAAAATTAAGAATATGTATTATAATTTTGAATTTATAATAATATAATTATTTAATATCTAATTGTATATTATATATAATTATAATAATGATATTTTATAATATTTAAATTTATATTAATATAATTATTAAATATCTAGTCTTGTATCATATATTATTATAGTAATGATATTTTATAATATTTAAATTTATATTAATATAATTACTATTTATAAGTCTGATAGTACGTGACTTTCAGAATAAAGCTTCATTATTATTTTGAGAGATAAAAATATACACTTTCTCTCTAAAGCGATAGTTTTCCCTAAATCTGAAAACTATTCTAAACCTTCTCTCTGTCAAAACTCTCTAGATCTCATGTATTGAGATTTAGGGAGTCACATAAATCAACATTTTGAATCCTACGTACCCACACACATCCTTGTGTGTTTGAGAATTGGTTTAGAAGATCAGGGTGTGAGATCTCAGAACACTGGATAGGAAAGTCTTTGATTTATACAAAAAGACTCAAGGACACTTGATAGGCTACAAGAGGTAATCGCTGATCTGTTTGTATGTGATTTAATATTTATATATGTGTATGATCCTGACTGGTATTAATATTTAAAATAGATCCATATATTCTACAGCGCACCCCTAATTTGATCATTTAATACCAATACTTTAAACAAATGCTTATGCCGAAACTTCATGTATCATTAGATCACCATTTATTAGGGACTAAAAAAAAATTCTCAATTTAACAAAATAACCTAGCATGTTTCTAATGATTAAATGTGACATCAAAGAAAATTGGTCAACATGTATTAGCAACTCCTATAGGTCGAAACCTTCATAGCTCCCAATCAACAAATCTAACACTTAAACCCTAGCATGCATCCACCAACATCTTTACATATTTTCCAATAGATCATAAAATCAAAATACTATGGTAATATGAATATAGGATCCCCACAAGGATCATGCCTTTAGTATCAAGATAAATTCAACAATAGAATTAACTATGCACACAACTCCTTTTAATCACCTTAGGCCGAAACCCCATATGCATCAAACAAAAATCAACCCTCCAACCCATAATCAAAATCCTTATCATGTTTTCCATGGATTTGATAAAACTTAACTACATGGAAAAACAAACACTCACACATATAGGAAGAACGTACAAAGATAAAAAATAACAAACAACCATCAAATCAAAGCAAAACAAAACAAGATATCCTTGCCAATCACCAACTCACATTCAAACCATAACCACCCCAAGAATTAAAAAACAAATCATAGGTTGAGGGAGAAATCCAATACATCTCTTGATAGTACACAAGTACCCAAACAATAGCCACCACCTTGTTCAAACCCTAGGGTTTCGACCCACACAAAGAAGAGAAGAAAACCAACAACAACTAAGAGCAAAAACATAGCAAATCATAAGAAAACAAATGAGGAGATGAATTAGAAAATCAGTTATACAAAACACATACCCTAGGATTCGAAATCCCTTTCTCTTCCTCTTCTCCTCCTCCTTTCTCTTCTTTCTTGCTTTCTTTCTCACTCTATCTCACACCCTCTATCTCTCTTTCTCTCTCTCTCTCTAACCGTCGGTTCCAAGAGCCACAATGGGTCTCTTCTTTCTTTCTTTCTTTCCCTTTTATCTAACCCTAGAGACAATAGTCCAGCCTAGTGGGAATGGGTAAGTTTCCTAAATCAAATCCCTTTTTCTCTAATTGTTTTATTTGATTGTATTCAATAAAGGAAATAAAGAATAATAATAAAAGATGACAACTTCTTTTTCCCATTTTAACTATTATCACCAATTTAATTTATTAAATTTCCAAACAAAATAGGAAAATAAACCATCTCTTTCCCACTCTACCTCACACACCTCCCCCATTTCCTTTTCTTTCTATTTTATTTAATTTTCTTTTTAATTCTTATAATTCCTTAATTAAATAAAAATAAAATAAAAAGGAAGTAATGTGTAGGAAAAACTATTGCATGCTCACCATAAAACCATACACATGCACACACCCATTTCTTAGTGCATCACTACCTATCATGCTCCTTGGTGCATTGAACCAAAACTCCTTTTATTTACAAACTAAATTAATAAATTAATAAAAAAACTAACAATTAAGTTCATATAATTCCTACCAAACAATTCAAACAATTAAAATAATTTCTAACACTTAACAATTATTAATAAAGCAAAGCACAAAATTAATTAATCTAAAAAAAAAATTTGGTGCGCTACATGTCATAATTTAAAAATGCAAGACACATGTATAAAATTACACATTTTCTCATCTTAGTTTTAAAATATGAACTCAAGACATATTTTGTTTTCTTTTAAGTTATTATTATAAATCACCATTCTAAAAATAACAAAATCAGCAAGAATAAATTCACACAACATTCTAAACATGCTTATAACCCTTTTTAACCATTTTAATAAATTAACCTAAAATGCTTCTACACTTTATGCATTATAACGTTACAATTAGCATGCAATCAAACAAATCAATAAAATTAAATCATTCCAAAAAATACACCCCAAATGGAAGTCTAGGCCGAGACTCACCAACAAGGACCGAAATAATGAAAAATAAATTAAGAATACCACTACCATGCTTCCTAACCCAATATATACATTAATATATCCAAGACACATAGCATTACAATATAAGTAACAATAAACTCAAATATGTCTTTATTATTATATTAATTAAAATTCTAACATGCTCCTTATTACATATCACACCAACAGTTTCATGCTCATAATTAAATAAGACAAAGAAACCTAACGCCTAATAAATGCCATAGCCAAAACCCTAAACCACCATAACAATTTCATGAACGACAATTTCCACATAGCTTATCATCATAAACCAAACTCATACCCTAGCATGCTTCCTAATAAAAAATATACAACATAACCATCATAGATCTCATGCTCAAAATTTACACAATATACTCCAATCAATAAGCATGTTTATCAAAATTCAAAAGAAACCTATTAAACCCGAAACAAACATCAAAACACATTCTTGTTGCCATCATTCAATTAAAATCTAACATGCTTCTATTCAAAATATCATACCAACACATGTATTATGTAACGTCCTGCGTTTCAGGTACCTTGAAACGACTCGGGTCGGGATTTTTTTCCCCGAGTTAAGAATATTATTTTAAATAATATTATATATTTTTGGAATTTATTTCCATGAGTTATTTCTAGCCAAATTATGAATTTTGTGTTTAAAAGTCAAGATAAGACTTTCGGTCTTGGGCCGACACAAAAACCCTAATCGAGTATCTCGGAAAATAAAATGAAAAACTATGGCAAATATATTTTGGGCATAAAATACATTCATAAAATTAAAGTTTGGTAAAAAAATAATAACCTAAGAGAAAATGGAAATTTTAGGGCATTTTTGTGTTAAATGCTTAATTTTATTGAATTGGGGAATTTTATTCCATGAAAGGACCTTAGGTTAAAATTTATTATGTGATTAATTAAATTAAATATGTGAGACATTTAATTTAATTATTATGTGTTAAGTTTTGTTTTTAAAACTTAATAAGAGTGAAAATGTTATAGGAAGTCAAATTGGATTTTTCTTCTTAGGAAATAATTATTAACCTTTATATATATATAAAAATATAATCATATATATATAAATAAAGGGTGGCCGGCCATGTGAGGGAAAATATTTGGTAGACCAAATTAATTAAGTTTAATCCCATTTTCAAATATTAGGGTAAATAGGCAAGTGGATAGTAAAACACTCAAGTGTTTTTAGGATATTTTAGAGAAGTCTAAACCCTTCTAACCCCCTGAAACCAACCACTCTCTCTCACTTTCACTCTCATCTTTTTTTTTTGAAAACTCTCTCTCAAGTTTTCTCTCCATCTTCAACCTCAAGAACACTAAGAAGGCTTGGAAGCATTAAGCTTTGGTCTAGGAAGGGTTTCCCTAAGGTAAAGTTTCAAAAAACTTGACTTTGTAAAGTTTTTAACCATAGGTCTTTCAATAGCTAACTATCTATGTTGTTGGGGGGAGTTGATTAAGCTATTGAAAGAGTTTTGAAGGACTCAAAGCTAGTAGGAACATCAAAACCTAAAGCAAGAACAACAAGAGGTAAACAGTTTACTTTTTATGGTTGTTATTGTATGGTTTTTATTTTTAAGCATTATTTTGTATATTTAATGCTTAAAGTTTCTTATTTGTGATGTAATAAGGCTATGGTAGTTGCTCTATAATTTTTATGATGCTTGTGTATTGATTTTTGAAAATAGGGACCAAAATCCCTAAGGGTTTTGGTGAGAACCCTAAAACAAAATACAAGTTTTGAGCTGTGACTTCCAAGGGGTCAAGTATCCATTGTATATTGATTTTGTAAAATTTAATTATACTGTGATGTTATTGAGATTGAGTACATAAAATTGAGCTTTTGAAACACTACAAAATATTTCAAGATGAGTGAGTTATGTTATGTCAAAGTTTAGGTAAAAAGGCTGTTTTTTCGTATTCTTAATTTCGGGACCAAGTTTGGACAGCCACTGTATAGGGAAAACGAACCCAGTTTTTTCTAAAATTTGGTGGACATAATCTTGGAATAACCTAGTATTCCACTGTAAAATTTGGTAACAAAATACTAAACCCTTTGAAAGTTATTAAGTGCCAAAGTTTGGAAAAATTAAGGACTTGAAAATAATGTCATTTTTACCTCATTGTTGGAAAATAATTTCACCAATAAAAAATTATCCTTTTAACCTAAGATTTTACAAAGACCTAAATGGCATACCAAAAATGGAATTGGGAAATTTTGGTAACAATTGGGTAAGTAAATTTCAAGTTATGACCTAACATAGTATATAGTTAAAAATGTGAAAAATAGGGTTTTCACACTTAGTGTAAAAATGAGATTTTGGAACTTAATGTAAAAAGTAAAATTTTGCTTATTGCAAGATAAAAAAATTGGTAAGTCTTGAAAACATATTTTGATCTAAAATACCACTTTGAGTTTAGTGAGAATTATTTTTATTAAAGAATTTTTATTCTTTCTAAAAATAAAAGAACTAATTTATTAATAAGTTAATAAATTAAAAGAGGGTTTAAAACCCTATATTTTGATAAAATAATTAAGTGAATTATTTTTCTAGTAAGTAAACTTGATTAATTGACTTCGGAAAAATTGACTAGTCAAGATGAGAAATTTTTAGCGGTTTTTTTAATTAAGATAAAATTAGGCTATTTTCTTAAAACAATTTTTAGAGATTAAAACCTTAAGAAAAATAAATAGATTATTTTCTTGAAAAATAATTAAGGAATTTAATTAGTATTTTCTGGATATAATACCAGCTAAAATCTTCTATATACTTAACTAACTTGTGAAAGTACGAGTTAATAGCGACACTTTTAAAGAATAAGATTTTTAGCAAATTGTGGGAAAATACTATTGTGATACCCGAGCCTAGGTGTCGAGACAATAGGATAGGTCTCCCCGAGATTTAGGGTTTAGTCTCAAATTTTTGAGTATGAATTTCTTGAATGCGTTTAAAACCAAATAAGTATCATTATTCCTTACAAATGATTTTTAAAATGACCAAACTACCCAAAATAATAATAATGAATTATGAAGTGCCATAATTAATCCGAGTATACTCTATGGATAATTACAATATTGGCTAAGCGTAACTAGACTATACATTGGAGGGTGAAATCCTATTGAGAGCTAAGGACTCCAAGTAAGTCAACTTCTATTGTGTGGCTGCAACATGAAATGACTATTGTATTGTATGTTAGTATAGAGTCACATGAAGATATATACACTATTGTAGAAATTTTCTTAGAGACGTTAGTCTAGCGGGTGCTAATTTAGAAAATATGAACGGTAGATATCTGTCATATCCTAGACGGCTGATCCCCATCACACTGCTTGATTTTGTTATGTCCGGTTCATTACCGCGACGAGTGGCCATGAGGTGAGGATTGCTGGTTTAAACCTAGGGGTGCCAAAAATGAATGGGACCTAGGGGCATTTTACTTAATTAGTGAACGGTTTAAACCCAAGCAAATGCTTTGATAAGTTATTACCGGATAGTAGCCATGAATATTGGCCATTCAGTGAGAGTGCCTAGAGATACTAGGGGTTGCCAAGTTTAAGTGTAGCGTCCCTGAATTTTACTTAGCTAGATAGTAGTAGTAGTAGCTGTAGAATTTTAGTTTTCGTTGATATTGGTCAAAGCCGGGATTTAGTTAGAAACTCGTAGAAATAGTTATGGATTTTATAAGTTTAACCTATGGTTTAGAAATATTAATTTTATCATAAGGTTTGATTAAAGAATATGGTCCTATAATATTATTTACTATAACCTAAGGTTTAGATAGAATTAATAAGAATGTGACACTTGTCACATGTATGTTTATTAAGTAATTAAGGATTTTTTATGAATAGTTTAATTAAAGGAAAGATTTAGAAGCTCTAGAACCTTCCATTTTCTGTTAGGATCACGTTTTACTCAGTCAAAATAGTTTTAATCAATTTCAAATTATCCTGAAGTGTGCAAAAACGTGTTTAAAATATCAGCGTATGCCGATATATCGCAGCTATAAGGGTCGATATATTGCCTATAATTGATACGGAAAACACGTCGACTTCGCACGAACAAAACCACGGACCCTCGAGATTATGGTAAGGGCGATATATCGCCTACCCTAGGTGATATATCGGCTCCAGTGGCCATATTTGAGTTGTTCATAAAATTCTGAACTAGAAACAACCCTCAACAACCTTGACTCGTTCCTGAATGTTTTTGACCGAGTTCTGGGCATCTGTTGAACATATAATTCAAATTTATTCATTTTAAAGGAGTTAGTTTCACTCCTTGAAATCTATAAATAGGACCCTTAACTCAGCCATTCTATTCATCATTCAAGCACAGTTCAGAGCCTTCAAGCTGTTAAGTTTGTTCTAGAGAGAAACACTAGGGTTTTGGGGTTAAAGATTTCAAATCTAAAGCTTTTATAACACTTGTGAAGTAAGTTTTTGTGTGATTTTCGGTGTTCGAGGTATAGATCGAGGTTCTAAGCTATCCAAGGTATTCATTATCTTCAGGTTTAGTTCATTATAGTTTATATTATTTCTTTCATTTTTCTTCAAATCCTAACATGTGATAGTGACTTTTGATTAGGTGTTCAATTTCTTTGAAACTTAAGGTTTTCGGTAAGTTCTTATGTCGATGGTTTATATCTTCTCTTCATCTTATTTTTCTTTAGAAACTTATGGTTTCTTTATGTTTGGTTTTAGGAGTTTTCAATCCTGCTCTTGTCTCCAATATTTCAGTTTTTGGTAAGGAAAATTAGATAGTTTAGTATTATGACTTAGTTTATGTAGTTTATGATATAGTTTATGTTTGTATGACCTAACATTTCAGGTACAATAAAGGGGTAAGTGTGTCTGGACCTAAGGTGTCCAATGATGTATGACAGACTATGTCCAGTAGGCTCGGTTGCCAAAACTTTATGACAGACCTAAGTGATGTTCGGTGTATGACAGACTTATGTCCGGGGCTTAATTGGCACCCCCTGTATAAACACTTATCTTTTTATTATATCTGACTTGTTATTATGACCCATAGTTATGATTATGATTATGATTTATGACCTATAGTTATGAGTATGACTTATGACCTATGATCTATGACTTATGACTTATGACTTATGATCTATTACTTATGACTTAGAGTATGATTTATGATTTATGACTTAAATTATGATGTAGAATTATTACTTAAGCTATGATATGACCTAGAGGTTTGTGTTTGTATGACTCTTGTGAATTTATGTTATGTTTGACTATATGACTAACTCTTGTTTGTATTTTCCTTACTGGCTTAGTTTCATGAAATTAAGGATAGAAATCCCAGTGGTGAGTGTGGGACCTAGGAGCTTCGTGATGTACTCGTGGGGACCATATAGTCGAGGAAGATCAAGTGGGCCTATTTTTATTAAAGCATGTTTATTTTCAAAAGTTTTCTTTAAATGTTGCTTATTTTTATGCTAAAGACAATTATTTTATTTTTGTAAAAACCATGGATCCATGTATTTATTTTTAAGTTTTTATTCAATAAAAGAGAAATATTTACAATTATGATCAAACACTGTGTTCTTGGTAATCTATGAGAAATTAGGGCGTTACATTGAGTGAGGCTGAACACCCTAGGGGCAACAACTCAACAGCACCACTTATTAACATAGCAAGTCTCTGTAAAACCGTGTAACTTCTATTACACTTTTGGATAAGTAGTGATGCCCTAGGTAACTTGATGGTTACCCTTATGAGGGATTTACTCTTGGATAAGTAGTGATGCCCTAGGTAACACGATAGTTACCCTTGATGGGGATATTTATTGGCTAGATCTTAGTGTTGAGACTTGATTCTCTCTTACAGATTAGCATTTATGCTGAAGGGTGTGTTATGCCCGAATTGTTGGAAGTTGTCGAGCGTTGGTCTCATATTATATTGTGATATATTATATCTGCTTGCTCTGGGATTTTCTGAGTGCAGTGATTTATTTGTTGATAAGAAATAGTTGTGATATAATATATCTGCTTGTTTTGGGATTTTCTAAGTGCAGGAATTTATCTGTTTATATGAAATAATTTGTCATTGGTTATCAAACATGACCATAAGTTTGTTAGGACACTTTTGCATTCTTGAAATTGATTGTGTAGGGTCCGGAACTCTAATTCTCTGTATGCTTTTGTTTTAAAGTTGAACTTACTAAGCGTTTTTGCTTACCTAGTTGTTTCCTGTTGTAGGTAAGAACAAGGGCAAGGCAGAGCAGTGAGCGCTGGAGTCTACCTTGCGAATGTACATGTGGACCGACCTTTTGGGAAGCCGTTTTATTTTTGGAAATGTTATGTTATTTTCATAAACTAGGCTCACTATACTCTTTATAAAATATGTTTGTTTTTAAATATTAAGTATGGCCATTTCAAAATCATAAATAAAATTATATCAACATCATAATAACAAAAAGGCTAGGTTTCTCCATTACCTCCTTTGTAGTGTTCAAGAACACACTAGCTATGCTCAACCCTCTTTGGTACCTAGGATTTTCGAAACCCAAAATACAAAACCTCTTAGAAATAAGAAAAGAAGACATAGAATAGAAGATTCAAAGTACAAGCCAAGAACACTTACCTATGATTCTCGAAACCTTCTTCCTTTCTCTTCTTGTTCTCCTTCTTTCCTCTAGGGTTCGGGAGCCATAAATGGGAGCTTACAAGCTATCTCTTTCTCTCTCTCTCTTTCTCTCTCTTATAAAAACCCTAGTGGTCGACCCCCTATGCTAATGAGAAAAGGGAAAAGTCCCAATTTTAATTCCCTTGATTTTGTCTTGTAATCAAATTGGAATAATAGTAACAAATCAAAGGGATATGTTAACAAAGCAAACAAGGAAATTAAGGTTGTCTTCCACTCTCCCACACGCCTCCCTTCTCTTCTCTTCTCTCTCTCTCTCTCTCTCTCTCTCTCTTACCCTATATTATTTCCTCTAGTTTTAAACAAAGTAAAGAAGACCAAAAATAAATAAGGAAGCTTTTTCTTTCCTTTGCTCTTCCAATACCTCACACCACTCTCATCTCTCTCTTACGATTTATTTTCATTTCACACTTTGTGAACCACAACCTTCTAGAAAGCTTCCTAATTCATAGTCTTTTCTAAAATAAGAAAAACTCACACTTCCACTATTTAGTCTAGATTCATCACATTCTCTTGCATGCTCACCATGCATGCCATACACACACAATTAAACAAACATATCACTACTAACCATGCACATAATTAAAATACACACAAAACCAATTCACAATTATCCAAATAAATAATAATAATGAATTCAATTTAAACAATTACACACTCAACACTTAATTAATTAAATTCAAAATAACCAAACACATAAACAAATAAAATAAAAAATTGGTGCGCTACATTATCTAGCTTTGAAGGTTTGTATGTGCCATCGGTGTGATATTTCCTCCAAAATACCCACTTGCACCCAATTGATTTTGAACCTTGTGGAAGGTCTACCGATTCCCATGTGTGGTTTTACATAATTGAATCCATCTCATCATTTATTGCCTCATTCCAAAAAGTGTAGTCTCTCGAAGACATTGCTTCTTGGTATGTTTTGGGATCATCATTAACTTGAAGAATCATAGGAGATTCCATGTGACTTCTTCAAGTTTACTGTAGAGTATCTCCACTTGAGAACATTTCTCATTTGATCCCAACTCTTTAAGCCATTGTCTTCTCCGAGGCAATATAGGTTGCTCATCAAACTTTGGATCTTTCACTTTACAAGATTCTCCAACACATGTGAGTTATTGATAGTTGCTTTCACAATATAAAATAATCACAAAGAACTTCACTTCTCTTGATTTAATTATCACATTAGACTCCAAGTCTAATAGCCTATAAGCCTAGCTATTTGAGGCATAGCCTACAAATGCACACTTAATGGCTCTTGGACCCAACTTGGTCCTTTTAGGCTATGTGCTCTTGCAATGGGCAAGCGCCCCCCCCCCACATTTTAAGATAGCCTAGATTAGGCTTCTTTCCTCTCCATAACTCATATGGAGACACATTGTTCTTTTTTTTTTATATAGGAATTTGATTCAATATATGACACGCAGTAAGCAAAGCTTCACCCTGCAAATTATATTTGCATGTAAGAGCATAGAGTTAATCATCTCAAGATAAGTTCTATTCTTTCTTTTAGCTATTCTATTTTATTGTAGAGTGTATGGTGCAATGCATTCATGTATAATAGCATGCTTTTCACAAAACACATCAAAATCATTTGAAAAATATTCATCATCTCGATCACTTCTAAAAGTCTTTATTTTCCTTCCCAATTGATTTTCTACTTCAGCTTTATAGATTTTAATGGCATTAAATGTCTCATCCTTACTATTAAGTAAATACACATAAGTATGCCTAGACCAATCATCTATAAAATTTATGAAGTATCTATTTCCACATTTAACTACTCTTTTAATTGTGCTATAACCCATATGAGCAAGTCTATTGTGCCACAAAGTAATAGAATTAGAATTAATCACATTACAATATTTAGATGACATATTATTATTGTGATTATCAAGAGTACAAAGTTTGATCATCCCATCACGTGAATAACCATTTCCCACAAAAGTGTCAAATTTACTCAAAATGAGTTTATCGGATTCAAACTCAATTTTGATATTGGATTTACTCAATAGACTTCCACTTACAATATTTCTAGTCATATTGGTAACATAGAAAATATTAGTTAGGGTCACTTTCTTTCCATTAGTGAAGAACACATCAATACAACCCCTTCCAAGTGCCTTGGATCTTTTTCATTTCCCATTTGGATTTCAAGTCCCTCCTTATCATAGGTTGCATGAATGGTGGCACAAGTATCATACTACCATCCTTGCACCTTCCCTTGGGTTGCATTAACTTCACTCAAGATTGAAATGATCTCAACATCAATTGCATTGACATGTTTACCTTTTCTGAAGGTTGCATTAGTCTTATCACCACATGCATAAACTATGTCAATTGCTTTTAGAGTTATCATAAATTCCTCATCGAATGCATTATTCTCAATCAAGATTACAATGCATTCCTAATTGAATGCATTAAATTAAATTAAGGTCACAAAGTTATCATCATCAATTAAAGTGACACAACTAAATTCATTTAGAAATGCAATGAAGTCAACATCAATCGCCTTAACCCTAATCTTATGATGATTAGTTTTATAATTAACATAACTCACATGATGATCAATAACTTTATAAACAAAAAAAGTATAACAAAAACCCTTGAATTTTTTATTAACATTCACCGTTGTACTCTTAATATAAGCAATAAAATCAAACTCGCAAAAATATGGCAGCAAACACATTTGATTCATATTCTAGAAATCTACACATTTTGAAATAAGGAATTTGATGATACCATTATGCTTGAGTATGTAATCTCATTGAGTTGTCTCATCCTTTGTTGATGAAGACTTTGAATCCATATCCACATTCATGTAGCACATATAATAGAATTTTCTTTGATATTTCATGAATATGTGTTCAACACAAACCAAATCTTGAACCAATGATTTGAATGTTGTAAAATAAGAACCAATTTCCTTCATTGTTGATTATGCAAAGCACAAAAAGAAAGTAATTAGATTTAGAGATTTTGATTGTTGGGAATTTATCACTTTCACATTCTAAATCAACAATCAATAATGAGAATAATGCAATATTACAAACCCTAGATGCTAATAAAGATTCTAATTCAAAGTATGATTACAAATCTTGATAATCAAAGATTATATGATTAAGAGATTACAATATAGATTTAGAATAAAAAACTAACAATGATGAACACAATTAAAGAAGTAAAACATGATGCAATGACACAATTACAAAGTTTAGTTTTAGAAAGATACAACCTTTGCTTTGAGCACTTGAATCTTCAAACTTTGGGGAACATCTAAGGCTTATACGCAAATTAGCATCGCTGTCCAAAATCTCTTTTCCAAGCCTTCCCTTTGTTACTTGAAGGTTCACCAAGATAGAATGAGATTTTGGATAGGACAAGCCTTTGCAACTCACCAAGTCAAGTAATTCTTGATGAGTTTCTTGGAGACCTAGAGAGAGAGAGAGAGAGAGAGTTGAAAAGTGTGATCAAGGTTTTTCAACTCTAATAACCCTTGTTTATAGTGTAGGCACTCGCATTAAGTCCAATCAATAAGATTAGAGCTTTTAAACACATCATTTGGAGCTAAGTCACGTAATTGTACAGTCCTGTATGGACCGCCCAGGCGATACATCATCTGCTAGGTGGCGATGCATCGCTTGCTGGGGGTTTTCTCTCCTGGGCAGTTTTAGGCGTTGCATCGCCTCCCATAGGTGACGCAACACAAATGCCTCTGTAATAACGCCTCGAACATGACTCCAAAATGTCTCCAAAGGCCTCAAAATTTTTTTTGGAATGTTTTGATAGCTTATTGTATCACTTTAGACCCATAAAAGTCAATTATAGATGCCTACTACCCAATCTCATGTTTTCACTTCAACTTAAGTTAAAATTGTTAAGTGTTTTGCACCTCATTGTGTAAACAACTTAACCATTATATTTAACCAATCTTCAGATGATCATCATGTTTAGATTGAGAAGTATTGTGGGACTTCTCCGGTTGACGATTATCCTGGGACTTTCTAGTTCCTTGGCCTTTATGGGACCTTCCAAGTCTGCAGTTGTTGTGATACTTTCTAGGTTTGTGATCGTCATGAGGTTTTCCAGCATTGTGTTTTTGTTCGCTAGTTTTTGAACTACATGCTTGCAAACCTTTAGACTAGTCATCTTGATTCTTCTCGATTGGAACTTCTTTTTGCTGGTTTCCTCCTATTGGTGCTCCTTGCGAACCTTGCTTGCCTATTGCATCAAGATGCTGCAAAATTGTATTGAGTATTTGGTTTCAACCTCCAATAACTTCATTAAATCGTGCCTCAGTAATTGACACTTCAGTTGTAGCTTCTGTTGCACCTCCTATTTCTCCAATACCTCTCGTATTTGGAGGAGTCGTATGGGTACGACAAGCGGATTTGAGACCATTTGGTGGAATGATTGATGTCCTGTTGACCTATTCTTGAGAATAAGAACAAATCTAGTGTTTTTTTATGGTCTTATTCTTGAGAATAAGAACAAGACCCTCCTTCTAGCACCAATTGTTAACGTGAGAATTTTTCAATCAGAGGTGCACAAACTTCAAGGCAGAAAATAAGATCAAAGTAAACTTTATGAAAAAAAATAAATCAACAGCACAAATAATTTATTATGGTTCAGCCATAATCTCGAGCCTGCGTCCATTGTTTTCACTATAGAAAAAAGTGATTATAAATTGAGAGAGTTTGTTCTCTAGAGAATTAGAATTTCAGACCCTTTTACAAATGAACTTCAACTCTATTTATAGTGAAGCATAAGGGTAGAGTTGGTAATTTCGGAGATGTAGATATTATAAATATTTTTTCTCATTTGTTACAACATAAAAATCATTTAAATTCAAATATAGACTTATTTGAATTTATGTTACAAAAATATTAATAAAATAATACATGGAAAAATCTAGAATAATCTTGTTCACTCATCCATATCATGTGTAAATATAATGTTTATCACATAACACCAGATTTTACATGGCGCCAGATGTATCCTAGTTTTTTTACCAAAATATAATAGTTGAAATTACATAAAATATGATATTTTTTTTCTATAACTTTAATAAATATGGGATATAAAAATTTGTAAATTTTTTTTTTATAGATTTTTCTATTTTTTATGGGTTTTACTCATATTTTGGTATTATTACTTTTGTTTACCATATATATATATATTTTACTTATGTGATTATAATCGGTTATCAGTGTTGAATAGTTATTTTAAAAATTAATGTAATGGTAATTGGTTACCATTATCAAATAGTTTTGTTTTTTGATGTGATAGTAATTGGTTACCACTATCATTTTTTAGTTGTTTAGTGATGTGGTGGTAACCGATTACTACTATGAAATTAGTTTTTATGTTGTTAGTGATGTGGTGGTAACTGGTTACCACTATCAAAATCATATTATTTTTTTAGTGATGTGGTGGTAATCGGTTACTACCATCAAAATAACTCATTACACTAATTATAATCAGTCTGAAACCTAAATATAAAATAAGCTACTTAACCTAAACCTCATATGAAATATACATGTTTCAGATCGTGATGGTAACTCGTTACTTAGCAGATCTAAAAAGAAGACCAGATTTGAAAACAAAACCAGATCGTGATAGTAATTGGTTACTCAGCCAGTTCTAAAAAAAAATAAAAAATAAAACAAGATTTGACCACTACAGAAAAAGAAGAAGAAAAATAAGAAGAACAACAACAATTTGCAACTGAGATAGGGTTGGTGAAACTACCACTGCAGAAGAAGAAGAAGAAGAAGTACAATATTATAATTTTGTTTATGATAATCTATTTTTATATTTTATTTCAGTTTTATGAATGAAAGAAATGATATCATATATAGGGAGATTTTTAGGTAGGGGCATCACTTTTGCCTCTGTTTTTGACATGTAGAGAAATTATAGTTAATTTTTTTTTATATGACAGTGTATATTGTAGTTATACAGCATGTATTCCATCAGCTTTCAGAAAATTTCGAATAATTTATGATACCGGAAATCGAGTTCACAATAGACAGTTGCTTGCGTATAAAAAAAAACACTAGCGCAACTGATTATTTGAACTTTGTTTTTTACACTGTAAATTATTCGAAATTTTCCAAAAACTAAACAGATATCTCCTATAACTATAATGTACAACATCATGTAAAAAAATTGGTTATAATTTTTCCACGTTCCAAAAAATAGATTTGCCCATACTGGTAGGGCATGGGAAAAATGATTCTCATACCTAAGAAATTCTCAATATATATATATATATAAGTTTGTGGTATGTGTACTAATCTTTTATTGATTCACTGTGGCTTGAAAATTTGACAGGGCATTGGATAATCACAGTTCACTTTGAACCTCTGAAGCTCGACCTTGTAATAAATTTATATTTGAAGATATTTTGTCTTCACAAATGAAATTAAGTTTGTCTCATTTGGTGGAGTGAGAAACATGCATGGGCTTTGATATTGTAAAACTTTAGCATTATCAATTCAGAATTGTATAGCATAATGAGCTCTCAATTAGGGAATTCGGTTTTGATTTTAATGAATTATCCAAATAGT
Organism: Humulus lupulus; assembly: GCF_963169125.1. NCBI lineage: Eukaryota > Viridiplantae > Streptophyta > Magnoliopsida > Rosales > Cannabaceae > Humulus > Humulus lupulus. Next base: position 34,363,148 of record NC_084799.1, read on the forward strand.
ATGTAGCAAATGAGTTTAGTTACTAATTCCAAACATCTAGAAGTAGATTATTGCTAGAATTTTTGGATTTTAATGGAGCCCAATATTTTTTTAAATTAATTTGTGCATTTTTTTTCTTTCTGAAAATCCATTCGCTTGTATTTCTCCTTGCTCACACGTCATGCAATTTTTTATTTTCTTTGGATGTACACATAAATATTAGATGGATGTTGCCAATTCAGGTATACTCTCAAATGATAGATACTTTCTTTGGTCTTTTTTTTAGCATACCAAGAATTTATCAAGCTTGTTTTTGTTATGCTTTTTGTATTTTATATTTGATTATCTCAAATGATAAAAGCTTGTTTGCTTGAAGTTAAGGAATACTGCAATTTTTGTACTTGGTAATTGATTTCATAAGTTTATTCTATTATTTATTTATTTGAATAGGTTGAAAACAAATTGGATAGGAGGGAAAAAAAGTATTATAAAATTTTGTGTCATTTATCATGTCAAGTATTGGGAGTCAATTATCTCTGAAACTTTACAAGATCATTGCCATCTTCTGTATTTTTAGTTGCAGATATAATTAAATTCTTCTATGGTATGATATGGTTTCTTCCCTTATTGCGTGTTTGATGGTGAAGACATGGATGCAGAAAGGGAAAGAGGTTGGAAGGGGAAATTTACAAAGCCTAGTCGGGTTATGTGTATAATTGTGTTAGGATTAATTAAGCTAAAAAAAATAACACTCTTGTATTTTTTTTTTCTTTTTGAAGGTGTAAAATCCTTTTTTGGCTAAACTTTATTTTAGACAAAATATTTTAATTGTTTAAAGAAAAATCAGTAGCAAATCTCCTCATTGATATTCGGTTTTATTAGCAAATATTTTCAGCTGATTTTGTAATGTGAAAAGATCTCTAAGTGTGAATTTATTTGTTGCCTTATTTATCTCAAATAATCAATTTTTGGTAAAAATATATTGTGCAAATATCTTGAGATTATTTTCAGGGATTATATGAGATTATGTCTTTTCTAAAAATAAAAAAGGTGTCGAAAATGAACATGGTCAAAAGAAATGACCATGTTCGTTCTGCCAGATAAAACTGATTACATTGCTGACTCATCAGTTTCCTTTTCCGTCGACACAGAATGCATCTGACTGGCTGATTTCCTTAATCAAAGTAATTCGCAAATTGATTTCAAAGATACCAGAATATGATGGCCTTGGTCGATTTCCCTTCCTATAAATACCTTGCCAAGGCCTTTGGAATTTTCACATCTTCCATTTTGAATATTTGTAATCGTTATGTTATTTTGAAGAGTGTGTCTATTTGTAGAAGATTAAGTTTGTTCACCTTAATCTTTGTGAGAGTGCTGAGTGTACTTGTGGATATCTATCTAGTCCATTGTAATCAGATAGTGTCTATTGTGAACGTGTTCATAAGGATCTTCGGGAGAGGATTCGATCTAAGTCTCACTTCGGGAGGAAGTGTGCACTCGATGTTCTTTGAAGGGAGTTCAAGAGAATCAGCGTTTCATCAAACCAGATTCGTAGAGAAGAGTACAACAAGATTGCGGCAATAGTTTAAGAGGGAGTCTTACATTATTTATGTCAATGCTTTTGTACACTTTGTTTCTTTACTAATTGGTTTATTCTCTGGGCGTGGCCCCAAGGAGTAGGATATCCGAAAGGGTTTCTGAACCTTGTAAAAATTGGCTGTGTTATTTAATTTTTACACTATTTATTTTTTGTGTTCAGTTCTATCGTGAAAAGTTTGGATCCTGTCCCGACAGAACCGTTTTCTGTGTAAACATCTGATTACCATTCCGCATTTTAATTAATTCATTGTTTAATTAATCTAGTAATTACTAAAAATGGAATTTCAGAAGGAATGATATGAATCTACAATATTTCATGTATGATAACTATTGATTGCTAATAGTTTTATTTTTATTTTAGGGTTTAAACCATTTCAGGTCTATGTATTTTTGCTTATTTCTACAATGGATTATCTATTTTTTTTTAAAAAAATATTGGGAAATTTCCCTATATACTACTTTTCACTTTTTTATCCAATTTTTACCATATTAATCAAGTTACTACAAATTTATTCTCTGAATTTATACACTTATACGGTTCATTAACTTTTAAAATTCTCTAATTACGAATTTATTCACTTAAACGGTTCATATTAATTTTTAAAATTCTCTAATTACGATTTCTTCACTTCTCACCAATTATTTGTACTCTCACCATTTCACTATAGCTCCTTCAATACCTTGTCTCCGAATATATATATATATATTTCATTTTTGCAGCAGTTATCATAATTTTGATTCATTTTCAAGACAAAGTTACAACAGAATATAGAGTACTATCCATTTGAGAGAACTATGCTAATTTTTCTATTTCAATATATATTTTCTTGTCTGTATTGCTTATCGACATGTACTATACTCTTTTTTCTTTTTTCAAACTAATAAACAAATCTTCATGAATAAAAAAAAAAACAAAGTATAATTTATATTATATATTGTAAATTTGATGGCGTATATGTTAAAACTTTCACTATTTCTTTCTTAAAATGATAAGATAGATATTTCTTAAGAATCATGTTAAAAAAAAGTACATTTACTTATTATTGAATATTGTTACCACACATATTAATGAAGCTTTTAAATTAATAAAATGCAAACCATGCAACCTAATGCAGCACAAAACAACTTAAAAATACATATGTTTATTTTAGCATTATTAAGCATCTATAAAAATCTCATTATGCAAATAATCATCTTTATGCAACCCTGTGTAACCTAATGCAACGTTTAAAAAAAAAACTTATTTTCAAATTTCAGCAATTTAAGCACGTCAATTTGAAACTAAATCAACATAAAAAAAAAATCTAATTTGCAACTAAACCAACTAAAATAACCTCATTTGCAACCTAAAACAACTTTAAAAATCTCATATGAAAATTAAAGCATGTTGAGCAACCTATTATGCAACTATAACAACTTTACAAATCTCATATGAAAATTAAAGCATGTTAGGCAACATATCATGCAACTAAAAGAACTTAAAAAAAACTAATTTAAAAATTAAGATTGCAGAGGCTGCACCTCAGATTCCAAAATTTGTAGATGTTGTCCAATAGAGGTTGCACCTCAGGTTCTAAGGGTTACATATGTTGCAATAGAGATTGCAGCCTCAAGTTCCAAAGGTTGTACTTGTAATAGATGTTGCAGATATTGCAACATATGTTGTCAAATTATAGCATGTTATGCCACTAAAACAAACTCTAATACACATGCATCAATATTTTCATGAATAAGTAACATCAAATCAAATGCAACCTTAATCAACATGGTAAAGCATCACAATCAACATCCTAAGCAATCTCATAAGCAACTAATTTAATTATGAATTTTGTAATCAAAATAAGAAACCAACCACATTATGCAACCTAAGAAAAGTCCTATTATGCAACATACAACAACTCAAGTAACCTGATATGAAACATACAACAATCTCATATGCAAATTATAGCAACTTAAGTAAGTAAAGCAAACTCATTATGCAACTTAATGCAACCTAAAGTAACTAAACTGACTTAAAGAACCCACATGCAGCATTCAACAACTAATTTAGGTAATGATGCATCCTACAACTTTTTAAGCAATCTCATATGCAACTTACAATAACTTAAGCAACCTCTTATGCAGCATATAATAATTTAAGCAACCTCATTTGCAACTAGAGCAAATTGAAAATTCCCATATACAAATAAAAGCATGTTAAGTGTAATGCCCCGAATTCTCCGATGTGGTTTAATGGCGGGAATAGTAGGCCGGGAGGGCCATACTTGCTTAATTATGCCATTAAATGATATTATGCATGTATATCAGAATTATATTATAATATGATGTTAAATGCATGCATGTGGGTCCACATTATAATTACAGGGGTGTGATGGTAATTTGGCCCGTTGAGGGTATAAATGTATATTTGTATGCATGTCAGTGATATGTTGTTGAGACCACATTATAATGTGGGTTTGTTCGAGCCATTCGACATGAGACGATCTTGGAATATTGATTAGCGGCCTAGTCACAACAGGTTTAAGTTCGGGCTCGGGATGAGTCTTGGGGTGATTTTAATGATTAGAGCGTTACCGGGCATTAAAGGGTAACGAGATGTGAATTATTGGTGTTTGAGGTTATCGAGAATAGCGGGAATTGGAGAGCGTTAATTATGATTAACGAGATAGGTGGAAAATACCAATTTTGCCCTTGGGAGCCTTTAGAAACTATAAATTGACCTAGGGGTATTATGGTCATTTCACCCCTAGGAGCCTTCCCGTACCTATCTTCCCTTCAGTTTTCTTTGTGATTTTTGAATCATTCTTGAGGATTCAAGCTTGGGAAGTAAGCCTTGGGAGTTTGGGAGTGTGTTCCTCCAGTGAAGAGCATCATAAGTTGAGCTTTGGGTAAGTTTCTAACCATATAATTCTCTGGTTTGCCCTGTTTTAGCTTTGTATTACAGCTGTGATTTCTAGGTTGAGATCTTGGTTTTGATGGGAGTTTTGGCTAGGGTTCTTATGGTTGGGATGTTTGGGGTATGTTGAGATGGTTTTTGGGTTCATTTGGCATCAAAAATAGGATTTGGAAGCTCTGGAATCAGGTGGGAATCGAAGGAGATGAAGAAGGTCGTTTCAGGGGATTTCTGGTCTGGAGGTAGCGCTCTAGCGCCCACCTTAGGGCGCTACAGCGCTACTCAGGGGGAAAATGGGTGTGTTGGAGGTTCTGAGTATAGCGCTGGGGCACTAGGGATCAGCGCTATAGCGCTACCCTATTTCTTCAAAGTCCCATTTTGAGTGTTTTTAAGGGTTTTTGACTTGGGGTTTCAATCCTTAAGGCTCGGGATCGAATCTACTCACCGTAAGGGCATGTTTCGAGGTCCCCAGAGTGGTGCTTAGGTTAAGACCCTATCATTGTGGATTCTCATTAATGGTGGTTATAATTGATTGTGATTAGGTGACCGCTAAGGAAACAAAGATCGATCGTTCTCAGGAGTCGTTCTTATTATTATTTCTCGCTCGAACCAGAGGTAAGAGAACTGCACCCCATGTGTGACATGCATGATTATTCTTGAGGCATGTTGATTGTGTAAATGTGGACATGGATTGATTATCGAATTCTTAGCAAATCTTGCTCACTTGTGTATGGCATTGACTCATTAGTCAGAATTGGCAAAGGTGTCAGTATCAACTGTGAAGCTGTGACTCATTAGTCAAGTTCGGCAGTGGTACTGGGCACTGGTCACATAGAGCTGACTCATTAGTCAGGACGGCTTTAGCATGTTCAACGCAAGCCAATAAAGATTAGATCTAATCGACATCTGCATTGGATGACTCAAAGAGCATTAGTGCCGGACCGACCTCAAGTTCGATGAATACTATAAGCGCTTGTGTAGCTTACCCATCAATCACTCAACTGTTAAATTAGAGACTTACCTATCAGTCTCTCATCTGTTTAAGGCTAGTGGCTTACCTAGCAGCCACTCTTCTGTTTAATTAGTGACTTGCTTGTCAGTCACTCAGAATGGTTTACTAGAACCTCAAGTGATATTCACTCATCTGTTTAAGAGCTATAAGCTCTGTGTGATTATAATGATAATCATTTGATAATGTTTGTATACAATACTGTGTTTTCTTGCTGGGCTTTGGCTCATGGGTGCTATATGGTGCAAGTAAAGGGAAAGAAAAGCTCACCCAGCCTTGAGTGGAGAGCTTAGGTGGTGATGTGTACATATGCGGCCGCTTGACCACCATGGCCAAGAAGTTCTCAGAGGAACTAGGGGGTTTACCCTATTTTTGCCGCTTAGGTCAGCAGGGTTTGTAATTTTGAAACAGTAATGACCTTTTTGAGTTGTAAATAACTTGTAAATGTTCTTGTGGGCCCATGAACAATTTTATGCATATAATAAAATATATCATTTCCTTTTTGTTGGTTTTCACCTTAACCTGTTAATGACACTTAGAACATGTTTTTAACCAAAGGACTCGGGTAGCGAGTCAAATTTCCGGTTCATCGTTCACCGTAACGGTTTTGGGGTAACTAGGGCGTTACATTAAATAACTTGCTAGGCAACTACAACAACTTAAAAATCTCATTTGCAAATTACAACATATTAAGCAACTATAGCAACCCTATTATGCAACTTAATCATCCTTATGCAATCCCATACAACCTTAAATTCATTAAGCAACTTGCTCTCTTAACTAACTTATAAACATTAATTTGTAAATTACAACATGTTAACCAACTATAGCAACCTCATTATTCTTATGCAACTTAATGCAAACTAAAGGAATTAAAAAAACACTCATATGTGAATTTTAGCAACTTAAGCAACATAATTTGAAACTAAAACTACATAAAAAAAACATTGTTTGCAACTAAAGCAATTTAAAAAACCTCATATGAAACTTAAAGCATGTTAACATTATAACGAGAACAAAATAATTAAACATTCTTAACATCCAATGCAAGTACAAAGTTACTTATTTCATATGTGATAATATTATAACAACCTCAAAAGGAGAAACTTAACCTATATACATTTTTATATATTTATAAATATACCATAGATCCTTATTCTTTCTCACATTTTATAGGTGAGAAAACATAATACTTATAACTTAAATCCACAAGAAAGCTAGAAAGCTCATTAAACAATTTAGGAGGAGAGATTATACTCAGGTATGCCGAGGGCTGACCTTGAAGAGTTTTGGGCCCTAGGAAAAATTAGATATTATGAGCCTTTTTTTGTATAAACTTTCAAAAAATTTATGGTATTTTTAAAAAGAATTTTAAAAAAAGGGGCCCTTGGGCTAATGGGGCCCTAGGCATGGGTCTAGCCCGCCTTAGCCCAAGGCCGGCCCTGGGTACGCCAAATGTAAGTATTAATCTATGAAGCATTGTCCAAATTGTGAAAGGAATAGTTTTAAAATTTAAGTTTGATTATTGATTATTACTTTTGCCTCCAGTTATAATTACAGCAGGTCCAACAGTGTCCGATAAAGCAAACTGTATTAATGAAACAAATTTTAAATTACCGTATAAATGAAAGAAATTTTTTTCATACATACATTAATTAAAAAATCTCAAATACATTTTTGTACCCTGTATTTTATAAAGTGGTTAAAAATGGTACTCCTGAATCTGAATTCTGCTGAAATATTTTCAAATATAACCTCATAAAGATTTATGTATGTTACAAATCTGCACATTTTCCAAGTCGATAACCCCATAAAGGAAGTCTAAAGACAAAAATACTTTGACTAAATTCGGATTCAGTGGATCATTTTTAACCATTTGACAAAACACATGGTCTAAAAATGTATTTTTTAAAATAGAGATTCCATTGTAGAATGAACGTAAAACATAAGGACCCAACATAATATAAACCCTTTATTTTATTGTAAATTATATTACAATATTACTTAAACACATTTTTAAATATTTATTGGCAGAAATTAATCCAAGTTGTATTTTGTGAAGTCTTTGGGAAACTCAGGATCTGGTGAGAAAAGGTGTCTGAAGAAGCATAAGGGCGGGCTGACAAACGAATAGAATTGATGATCTGTGGCTTCCAGATGAGGAGAACTCGTATGTATTATCCAACAATCCTGGCTCTGTGAACAAAAGGGTGAGTAGCTTATTGATGCTCAGTCAGAAGGAGTGGGACATTGACTTGCTGAATGACATTTTGCACGAAAGAGACGTGGAGCTGGTAACTATAATCCAGTTAAATGATTGTAGTAATTGAGGTTACCTTTCTCTTAGACCTCTTTATCTATGTGATTATAGGTTGTCTTTATTTTATAGAATAGATTTAACTTGAGTTGTGGTGATAGAATAAGGTTTAATTTTTTAAAATATTTAGTGGTTATTATAGTATAGTATAGTTTTATGATATTAGTAGCCTTATTTGTGGGAAAATGGGTGATTGCGTAAGATTAAATTAATTATGGTATTATTAAGAATTGTTATGGATCGAGTATACATAAAGCCCAATAAGATTTTGGGCTTAGTAAATTCAAAATTAGGCTAGAGAATTATAGTTTGTTATTATATGGTTAGTTAGGATATTTGTGGATTAGGGTGTTATTTAGATAATTAAATAGAGTTTTCGTAACTTTAGGGTACTGTAACTTTAGACCTGTTTTTGACCTAGTTATGTTATGATTTTGGAAAAATAATATTTCTACAAAGTTTTAGATAATTTAATTAGCTTTCCAAGGGTATAAAGATTGTCTAACACGAACTCCTACAACTCCAGTTGTTTTGATTGTACTACATGTGAGTCAAGAGTTATGAGATTTAGATAGTTAGAGGTTGAGATATTTTTCCTAGCTAGTTTGATGTTAGATTATTCCTCAATTATTTAATAAAAATACTAATAAGATAATGTAGAGATATTTTCTACAAAGGTAACTATTTTATTTAAATTTAAATTTGGATTATAGTTAGAATGAAATTAGGATATTTGAGAGCCTATAAATAGAGCTTATTCATTCTCATTTTTTTATTCACTCTTGCTCCTCTTGAGACCCTCACGTACACTCTCTCTCTCCCTATTGATATCGTGCACCACCATCAAAACACAAACCCTAAGGTCGGAATCATCATCACCATCACCTCTTCATATCTTTGAAACCCTAGTATCCAAAGAGGCCACACGACCAAGGTTATCTTTCTTATTGTCAAAACTCTACAAGCAAGCATTTAAGGATCTAGGGTTTTTCTTCAAGATCAAGGTTGAGGTATAGTTAAGTTTTGATTGTGTTTGAGTTTTAGATCTATTAGTTTATGTTTTAATTATGGTATTATGTTTATGAAATAGGGTTTTAAGTGGGATTAGCATATAAAATACTCAAGTCTAGTTTTTTTGTGCACCACACTCAAGGTAAGGAAAATTAGATAGTTTAGTCTATGACCTAGTTTATGTTTTGTATGACCTAACATTTCAAGTACAATAAAGGGGTAAGTGTGGCTGGACCTAAGGTGTCCAATGATGTATGACAAACTTATGTCTGGTAGGCTCGGTTGCCAAACTTGTATGATGGACCTAAGTTGATGTCTGGTAGGCTCGGTTGCCAAACTTGTATGACAGACTTATGTCTGGGGCTTAATTGTCACCCCTGTATAAGCACTTATCTTTTTATTATATCTGTCTTGTTATTATGACTTATGACCTATGACCTATGGTTATTATTATGACCTATGACTTATGACTATGAACTATGATTTATGATTATGACTTACGCTATGCTATGACCTAGGGTTTTATGCTGTTGTATGACTAGTAAAAATAAGTTATGTTATGACTCTTATGAAATTATGATATATTTGATTATATGATTATATAACTGACTCTTATTTGTTTCTTAGGTTGTCTTGATTTGTTATTTTTGTGTTTATGACTAATGTTATGATTGAAGGATAAAACTTATGATCTAGATTTGTGTGTGATCTTTGGTATGACAATGATATAAGATAGATTATGACCTTGGTTTCTGTTATGAATATAGTATTGCATGTGAAATTATTTGTTATAAGTTGATGATTGATTTCTGTATGAATTGCTGTGTATTTTCCTTACTGGGCTTAGAAGCTCATTCCTTTATTTTATTTTGCAGAATAAGTTAACCTTAGATGACCAGTGGTGAGCGGATTCCCAATAGCAAGACTGGTGTGAATATGTGGGGGTCATATAGCCGCGTGTTATTTTCTTGGGAACTTATGAAGTTTATGATTTAATGTTGCCTAGTTTTAATTTTATTTTATTGTAAAGACTATTATTTATTTTTCTGAAACCCGAGTTATGTTTATTTTAAATGATAAATAAAGAAGGCAATGTTTTTTACGATTATTTTTCAACATCTTTATTTTCTACAATTAAAGCTAGAATTTAGGGTGTTATAATGATTCAGTGGAGAAGGATCATTGGTATTGGGGAAAGGAGAGTACGAGCCTTTACACTATAATATCCAAAAAAAATTAACTTGTTACAAGAGCCAATAATCACATGATTGCATGATATTATATGTAAATTTAAATTGTGCATTGTTCTTTGAAATGCATTTTATATTACTGAGGTTAATACCTGCTTACTTTCTTTATGATTATATATTTATAAATCTCTATCTTCTAAGTCTTTTTTGCAGTGAAATGCTCAAAGTTTTCTCTTTGGCACAAGATTTTTATGTGTTGGTCTAAGTATTTAATATTTCATGAATATTATCATTAGTATGATGTTATTGTTGACTTTATTGTTAATTTGTTTTTAGTTTATTATTGTATTTTGTCTTGTTGTTTTAATAAGTTATTGATATATGTGTGTGTGTGTGTTATCTATGAACACTACGCGATAGTTTTAAATTATAAGAATAGTCAAGCTTTTAGATAAGACAATTGTTGACGCAGCTTTACGCCGATTTATAAATCTAATAAGGATATTAGTGCTTATTTGTAAACCATAATGAAATAATAAGAACCCTTTCGTACACACACAACTTTTACGTGGTTCAGTGGTTAAAATCCACCTAGTCCACGAGACAATATTATTGCTTTTCTCTCACAATTTTTGCAAAGTTTCAGTAATACAAAAAGGCAGTCCCATTCCCTATCCATTATCCCTCATATTTATGGTGGACTTTCCTGGACAGGTTTGGGTAACTGTGTGCATAAGTATGGTATACATTTAATACATATTATTCTCATTTACATTGGGATATGATTTGATAAAAAAATACATTTCTGCTATCTTAGATCATAAATGATAAATATGCAATACAGCCTGGGCATTAATGAGCGTATAAAGAGCTTCCGAGTCTCTTGGGATCCTTCAGTATGCGTTCTAACCAGGTTGCCACAAGCTGGATATCTTCACCGAGCTGGTGACCAAAGATTATTTGAACATTAGTTTGGATTAACTTCAGAGTGCCCAAAGGAGGATCTAGCCACTACAGGTCTCGAATTGAATTGTTCTCCTAGGAGGCAGCCTGATAATAACCTGAATGTCATACTGCCAAGTCTCAACTCAAACTACTCACATCATTATTAACCAAAGGTTCTACTTGGCTTCTTTTTCATATATCCATCTGCCAGCTGTACCACTAGCTGAGTGATTAAACTCATGCTAAAATTTTAGTGCACAACATTTGCCCCCCAAGCTCCTGCTCGTGCATGATGTCATCATTTTTTGACACGCACAGTAGGGGCTTTTAGGCTTCTGCCATGTAAAATCGTGCTTGCAAACTACTCGAGTATTGGACACGTGGCTATCCGTAATTGGCATATGCCCGAGTTTCGAGGACTGTGATGACTGTCTTGTCAACCTTTTGCCGCCGTACGATTCATTTAATCTTGTCCTTTGGATCTCGAGCTGACCCAATCGGATGACCCAAATTAATTCTCATAGTTTACGTATAAATAGGGGGATCAGACTTTAACCTTACCACTTTTGCATTAAAAAACTTTCCTTTCAAAAACAAAATTTCTCTTTTTCTCTCAAACTTTTCCCAAAAACCTTCATCGCCTTTGAGACTCTCAGAAGCCTTTAAGGAGCTTCTTGTGGACGTATCGACATTTTCTTTGAACGAACATATAAAATGTAAGTATTTCCTCACTTGATTTGAATATTTCAATTCTTTATTTTTCAGTGAGTTTTTTACTTCAGAAAACATTCTTTGTTCAATATCACTTTGGCTATGTCTGAGTTTAAATAGGGTTTGGTTTAGGCTAAATGAATGAGATTAGGTTTGTTTAGAAATAAGGTATTCATAATACTAGGCAAATTTTATGGGTTTTAGAAAGAAAACGTTACTAACAAATCGATTAGAATACCTGTTTGGATATAGAAGTCGAGAGGGTTTTAGGTTTGGTTTTGGGTAACTTAAGGGTCACGATTCCTTAAGTGGTTTTGCATTAAATCGCTTTCAAAAGAAAAGTAGTGGGTCTGACGGGTCTGACACACGAATCCCGAAGTATTAGGGAATTTCACAAAATCAAAGCGTGTGGCCTAGGACCACGTGTGGAACCACATATTGAGGCTAGAACACATCTTAGATCGTGTAAATTTTAAATCCCAAAATTAAACCACTTAAACCCTCAGATCTTTGTACCTTTATCGTCGTAGCTAGTAATTGTCCTCGGTCGCCACTAATAGGTTTCTTTGTCATCAGGCGAGCTTGATCACGGCCTCCCAAATAAAAACATCGAGCGCTTCTTTGCTTAGAGCAAGAATAAGGGCAAGGTCGCGTGTAACACCCTACTTCCTTAGAGCCGTTACTAAGTGAGTTTAAAACGTGCATTTAACTCGCTAATCGATGTTTTAAGATAAACGTGTAATTAAACCTTAAACAGGGTCATAAACTTTGAAAATGATTCCATTTACTGAAAATCATAAAGCGTTTAAAATTTGGGATCCCAAAACACTGTTTAGAAATGTTTACAAAACATAAACACAAGCATAGTCGACTAGACGACAAAATCCAAGTTTAGTACAATCATCTCCCAAAATAACCCTGACTGTGGCAGCCAGGCGGGCCAAACATGTACGCGCTGCTTCATGCTCTCTGTACTCATGGTTGGTTGACTTTTTCCTTGCCCTTACCTGCACCACAGAGCACTCGTGAGCCGAAGCCCATCAAGAAAACCCTCATAAGCAGATAACATATGCATATCAAACACTTAGCATATAAACATGCCATCAATAGGAAATACACATACGGCCATGCCGTCCTAGGCGCTTTACCAGGCCTTGGGTTCGCGGTCCACACCGTAAGGATATCCCAGGTATCCTTTAGGGTCTCACCCTGGCAACTCGCACTTCGCATGCTAAACGCTGCTCCTGGCCCCTTGCCGCACTCGGCCATGCACTCCACGTGCTTAACGCCATTCTCGGCCCCTTGCCGACCTCGGCCTGCATCGTTCCTGGCTCTTGCCAAACATTCACACATATGCATACATAGCATAATAAAATAAATACCAAACATGAATAAACTCAATCAAAGGGCTATGCCCTGCAACACAATCATATAGAGCCCTGCCTTTCAAACAAGCTCTATGAGAACAGTAGTTTTCTTACCTGTGTCCCGAGCTTTCCAGGCATCGATGTCCCAAGCACAGTCCCCTAATCCGAGCTTTGCTGAAACCCTAGTCACAACGCATTAATAATATTCATCCATCAAGTTCTAATCCATTAAATAACTTCGAGCCATAATTCTAATCTCCGAGGCCTTGACTTCTATCAATCTGGGTGATAAAATCCATCCCGAGCGTTAACCATTGAGTTCCCAAGCCTAAACACTCTTTAAAGCTCAAAATTGCACAAAGAGTCGCGGCCCCATAAATCCATGCCGCGACCCGCCCCCAAAATAGAGAGCAACCCCAAATCAAGGCAGGCGCACCGCGACCTGCCCCTATTCCAGGCCACCAACATGCTTCAGAGGGTCGCAGCTCAGCAGGAACAATGCCGCAACCCGACCCTTCGAACCCAGAAAAATCCTCCATTAATGCCACAAAAACCCAGTCAATTTATCCCAAAATCAACTCAACAATGCAAACCTCATCAAACTCATAGACAATTCCTCACTCATCACACATGCAATACTCTAGAATTTCAACTTAAAAGCATTATGATACACCAAGATCAAAGCTTACCTTGAGCTGAGTTGAGTCTCTGAATTAGGTCCTTAAGCCTTAAGCTTCTAGCTCCCAAGATTTCCCGGCCCAATTCCTTAGTTTTGATTAGCTTCCACCAAGATTTCCCTTGATATGACTTAGAGAAAATAAAGAGAGAGAAGAGGAAATGCTTGGGTCAGTTTCTCCAAGTTTCTAAATGTTTCCTGAATTTTGTTTTATTTAACTTAAGCTTCTAAGGTTACCTCAAAGCTCAGGGTGCCAAAAACGTCCCCGAGGGCAAAATGGTAAATTTCCCCAATATTCCCTCCTAAATATTCTAACCTTAAATATATCTCCAAATATTTATTTCCATAACCCGATAACCCCATAAAACATCTAATACTTGGAATACCCCTCGACTCGTCCCGTGTTAGATATTCAACCCCATTGTGACTTCCTGGCTAACGACTCCCTAGGACTGTCTCGGATCGTGCTACACAGATATATCACAAGCATATCACATTTATCTCATTTATCACATTTATGCCCTCAACGGGCTAAAATTACAAACATGCCCCTAATATCCAAACGGGGCCCACATGCATATTTAATTCAACTAAACATGCATCTCTAATCACATATTCAAATAAATTCACATATTATAACAATAATTCTCTTATTGCCCTCCAGGCATGCTAATCAAGGCCCTAATCCTTATTATCAAATTCGGGTCGTTACATCGTGTTTGACTCTCCAATTCCTTATTTCGGCCCTGTGGTGGAGAGGGAACTTGTCGTCGATCCCATCGCTTTCTTCGAGGTCAAGCACATAGTGTCTCGGATAACGTCACATGGGAAAGTTAACAAGATCCTATTGAGCCACAGGATTAAGATGGGAGTTGATGGCCTCCTTGCCTGACCTCCATTGGAAGGAGAGCGGAGCTGCACTCCTCTCCAAGATGACTATGGGGCTTGGAGTGATGAGCACCTAAAGGAAGGTGCATTCCTCCCATTGACCAGTACTTCGTAGATTTCTTGAACTATGTCAAACTGGCTCCATTCCAGCTCCCGCCAAACTCGTATCGACTTTTGGCGGGGTTAAAATATCTGTTTCTGAGGCACGAGTGGAAGGTCCCCACTCTGGAAAATATTATGTATTTCTTCTGCCTCAAGGCCATTCCTGACCAGAAGGGGAAAGGTGACAGGTTCTATTACCTCACTCGCTTTCCCAACCCAGCATATGTCATCGACCTCCTCAGCCACCCAAATGATTATAAATACTTGTTATTTATGTCAAATGGGTTCAAGAACTGCTAGCACTGATACTTCAACCTCCCTCGTAAGTCTTCTAACTTTATGTATTCAATACGTGGACTCTCTTATCACTTTCATTTCTTTGTTTTGTTTTTGTTTAAGTATTCTATCTGAGTTCATTCCTTGTGCAGCTATATTTACGAGGACACGGCGGTCTGATACCCTTGGGGGTCAGTACGAGACACTGTCTAGCCTTCCTCCAAAGGAGAAAGACTTTCATGAGGTTGTGAATGATGCCACCATGGTTGTCTGCAACCTGATCTGCAAGGGCAAGACGCTAGCTCTCAGAACCTGAGGTCTACATCCTGTTATTCTCGAGCTCCCCCCTCCTCAAGAAATCTTGCCCGCCACTGAAGAGACCGAGGATGAAGAGGAGTTGGTACCTCTAGTGCGCAAGAGGCGAGCTCCTGAAGACAGCCAGAGGCTTGATACAGAGCGAGCTGAGTCTAGGGCAGTAGCTGGCCCCTACAGCCAAGGTAACCTATATAGAGAATTAGATCAGGCTTCTTCCAATTTTAGGCTAGTTCGCTTCAACCCCAACCAGCTTGTTAGTCGCCATCCTACCGACCCGGACCTAAACACAACACTCCTTCAGTGTGTGGACCATTTGGTGGTACGCTATGACCACAACTACCCCAAAGGTACCATTGTGGTTAACAACACTCTCTATTTTAGCTCCTCCATTTTTTAGGAGCATGGGACAAACTGTAGGACCTGGCCTTCCTTGCGTCAGGGTGTATATTCTCCTGCTTTTAGGCAGTAAGCAGATGAGTCCAGCTCAGAGGAAGAACATGAACCCCTTAGGACCCAGGAAGTAATAATTTCAGACTGCCCCCTCCTCTGGTAATCCAGAAGTTAGAGGTTATGCCTAGCCCAATCCATAACCCCGAGCTGATCGTAGTAGATTCCTCCCCTAGCTCGGAGGGTAGGGTTCTTGCTCTTTTTCTTGTCTTTGCATTACTTTTAATAATTATTTCTTATATTTGAATCTTCTGCTCGTTCTTTTTTAGGCGAAGAGATGGAGTTACCAGATGCCCCAGGTTTGAAGGGTGCCTTTAAGGCCGACAGGGCTGCAGCTGGTCCTATGGTGAAGAGGCCCAAACTAACAAAGAAACATGCTCCCAAGACTGGGACTTCCACCGAGTCTCCAGTTAAAGACAAATGTGCCAGCTTCACCTGGGAGCAGCCACAAAAGACTTTTCCCCCAGCTCTGGTGAAAGTAATCAAGTTCTCTAGGCCCCGCCTACTCTTCCTCGTCATGTACCTTCCTCGGTTCCCTAAATAATCCAAGGCGAGGCTCCCTCCATTCAGATCCTGATGAAGCCACTCGACCTGGCAAGGATCCCCGAGGTGTTTCAAGAAACTGCTTACGAGATGGTGAACCTTATGGTGGGCCATGTCTACAGCGCTAACGCCAAGGATCTGAAGGCTTTGGAGGAGCGTACTTCTGAGGACGTCCTCGAGTCTACTACGGGGATGCACCTCACTGTAATTCCTTCTCATTCTTCTAACTTTTTATTTTTCCTTTTTTCTTAGTTTTTTTTTTAAAAAATTAACCTTGAATTGCCTTTTCCTTTTACAGTTTGTTCTAGCTCAATTCCGCACAATTGCTCGGGTTAAAGCTAGAGATAAGGAGCTCGGAGTCGCCCTGAGTGTTGTCCAAGAGAACGAACAGTCCGCAAAGACCACCCTTTTTTCCTCCTAGGAGAGTGAGCGAACTGCAAAGGAAGGCGAGCGGATGGCGATGAACCAGGTCATAGAAGTCAGTCATCGCCTAGACCAGTTGCAGGCCGAGAATGAAGGGCTCAGAAACAAACTTAATGAGGTTGAGGCCAAAGCCAAAGAGGAAGCTGAGAGGGAAAGGACAGAGATCACAGAGTCATCGACTCAAATGGAGGAGATGTTTTACAGTTGCTGGGCTTTGAACCAAGATGTGAACTTCCCCTTCATGCAACTAAGGTTATGGGAACCATATCTTGCCAAGTTCAAGATTCGGTTCTCACAAGAACCCTCGTAGACCGCCGAAGCCTCTGGCGCTACTGATGGAGATGGCGAGGAGGTGACCTCTTCTGAGCGAGTCGACAGACCCTAGTGATGATAATATTTTTTTGTTTATATTTTTATGCTTTTGTAATTATGATCCTAGGGACCAAAACAACTTCCTTTGGGGTCAGGTCGAGGTTTTTGTTTCCTCAAGAAAACAATATATTTTTGAATACATATCTAGCTTTTGATATATTTGTGTTCCCCTTAGTCTATTGTTTTCTCATGTTTGTGAATCCTTAGATTCTTGTACATTTGAAATCTTAGGGGTTGTCTTTAGATTGGGATAGATTTTTGATGGCTCGACTAACTAATTTTAGTCGACATCTTAGTTGCATCCAAGATTTTAATTTTAGTCGACATATTTTAATGCTCGTTTAATTGTGTCAAACTTGTTAGGAATCAAGCCTCAGCTTGGTCATATCCAGGGGTTTTAATAGTCTTAATAGCTTTGTACCTGTTAGGAATCAGGCCTAGAACCTGGTCGTATCCAGGGGTTTTAATGGGCTTAATAGCTTTTTACCTATTAGGAATCAGACCTCGGACCTTGTTGTATCCAAGGGTTTTATTTTTAGAGATTTCTCAAACTTAGTTTGTGTCTGGAGTTTTGAAAATCTGAGCTTTAAAAATCCGTTGAATAATCAATTTTTCCAAACTTTGAGTTTCCATTTTCATCCGAGCAAGCTTAACTCTTTTAAAAGCTCTCTTTGGTTATGTGCCCCCCAAGAAACCAGAACTTATAAATGTTCTAGGTTGTTTTTACAAAGTGAGCTCGTGATAACAAAATGATAAAATTGATTACTTAATAATCCAATTGTTATTAAACTTAAATGGCTTTTATAAACAATCCTTACATAAACGGTAATTCTAAAAACATTAAAGACAACAAAGTTATTGATAATACTTTTTGAGGTGTAGGGCATTCCAAGTCCGCGGGACTATTTCTCCACTTAGCCGGGCTAGCTTGAAAGTCCCTTCGCACGGGATCTCCACGATCTGATATGGTCCTTCCCTGTTCGGCCTTAACACACCGTCCTTGGGATCTTTACTTGCTAAAAAGACCCTTCAAAGAACCAAATCGCCTAATTTGAGTCTGTGTCCTTTCACCTTCGAATTGAAATAACAAGTGATTTTCTGGTTATAATGGGCGAGCTGTAATTGTGATGCCTCTCGATTAGATCAAGGGATGCACTAGGCAACTTGTGGTTATGTTCCTGATCAAAGGTCTTTTGTCTGTGGGTCATCACCAGCGCCTCAATTGAGAACATTGCCTCGCTTCCAAAGGTCAGAGAAAAAGAGGTATGTCCCATGGAGGTTCGATGTGAGGTCCAGTAGGCCAAGAGTACCTGCGGGAGCTGCTCGGGCCATAATCCCCTGGCTTCATCTAATCGTTTATTTGAACTTGCCTTCAGGGTCTTATTTACGGCCTCGACCTACCCATTGGCATATGGGTATGCCACCAATGAGAAACTCTTGGTTATGCCATACTTTTCACAAAAGTCTATGAAGAGATTGCTATCGAATTGAGTTCCGTTGTCAGACACAATCTTTTTTGGGAGCCCAAATCGACATATGATATTTTTTACAACAAATTCGAGGACTCTCTTCGAGGTGATGGTTGCTAGTTGTTTGGCCTCTACCCACTTCGTGATGTAATCGATGGTGACTACCGCATAACAAACTCCTCCTTTTCCTGTCGGCAAAGAACCAATCAAGTCAATTCCCCACACTGCAAACGGCCAAGGGGATGAGATCATGGTTAGCTCGACGGGAGCATCTCGGGAAACTATGGCAAATTTTTGGCAGTTGTCACACTTCTTCACATACGAGATCGAGTCCTTTGTCAGTGTGGGCCAAAACTAGCCTTGTCTCAGTACCTTTAGAGGTAGGTTTTCCCCATAGCATGGTCTCCTCAGAAGCCTTCGTGTATTTCTTATAAAATAGTCTACGCTTCCTCGGGCAGAACACATTGTAGGAGGGGTAGCGAATGCCCTCATCGATATAGAATCCCTTCAACCATAACATACCGCAGAGCTTGATACATCTGACAGTCAGAATCCTGTGATCTGCAGGGGGAAGAACGAGTAAAAATTTGTGCAATCCCACATCACATAGGGAAGGTCAAGTGTGATGATTCTAAGATTGTGTAGGTATGGTACTCACAGTTGAAGATGGCTTAAATGGATTGATGGGTACTGCCTATGCCAACAAGATGCATCTTCTTTTCGGTAGCCCATCACTTGAGAACTCCAAAGTTAAGTGTGCTTGACCTAGAGTAGTCTCATCATGGGTGACCTCCTGGGAAGTTTTCCCAAGAAACGTGCGAGTGAAGATAAAGCACGTTGGAAAGATTCCTGTTGGATTGAAGGGCCAGTCGTCGTTCTAGAAAGCATCCATAGTGACGTGGGGAGTTACAAATGGTATCAGAGCCTTGACCCAGTCAAAAGTGTGGTCGATGGGGACGTCAGACCCCCAAGGGTGGGTGATTGTGAAAGCCAGAATCCCGTGATTCGCAGGGAGAAAGACCGGGTAAAAAGTTGTGAAATCCTACATCTCCTGGGGAAGGTCAAGTCTGATGATTCTAAGACTGTGTAGGTATGGGACTACATAGTTGAAGAAGGCTTAAATGGATTGATGAGTACTACCTATGCCAACAACATGTATCTTCTTTTTCGGTAGCCCATTACTTAAGAATTCCAAAGTTAAGCGTGCTTGACCTGGAGTAGTCTCATGAGTGATCTCCTGGGATGTTTTCCCAAGAAGCGTGCGAGTGAGGACAAATCAAGCTGGAAAGACTCGTGTTGGTTTGCAGGGCCAGTCATCGTTCTAGGAAGTAGCCATAGTGACGTGGTGCGTTACAATACAACAACTTTCTTGTGCCCTTTCGATCGTCTGGCAGCTTCTTGGTTGTGAGATACTCCACTATGGGGGTCATCCAGGTTGGTATATGTCAATCATTTCAACCTCAATCATTTATGCTGTTATACTCGAGCTTTCCAAGAATTCCACTGGAACTACATTCAGTGTACATGCCTCTTTAGTGGTAGCAAGTCAAGCCAGAGCATCAGCGTTGGAATTCCGCTCATGGGGTACTTGTTCAACAGAGCTAAACTCGAACTCAGACAACTCGCCCTTAACCTTGGTGAAGTAGGCCACCATTTTGATACCTCGATCTTGGTATTCTCCTAATATCTGATTAACTATGAGCTGAGAATCACTATAACATTGGATGGATTTTGCCTTTAGCTCTTTTGCTACCCTTAACCCCGCCCATAAGGCCTCATACTCGACCTCATTGTTGGATGCTTCAAATCCAAACCTGAGAGTTGTATGGAATCGATGCCCTTTAGGTGAGATTAAGATTATCCCAACTCCTAATCCATTTTCATTAGAGGATCCATCAATGAAGATTTTCCACAATTATTGTACCGGTTCTCTTTTCGGCTCGTCCTGAAAATCTGTGCACTCGGCCACAAAATCAGCAAGGGCTTGACTCTTGATTGTTGTCCCTGGCATATATAATATTTCAAACTGGCTTAGTTTGTTGCCTATTTCAGCAGATGTCTCAACGTTTCAGGTTTTTGCAAAACCTACCTTAAAGGTTGGTCGGTTAAGACATGAATAGACTGCGACTAGAAGTATGGCCTGAGCTTCCTTGAAGCCAAAATGAGAGAGAACACGAGTTTTTCTATCAATGGGTACCAGGATTCAGCTCCAAGAAGTCTTTTACTTACATAATACACGGGTTTCTGTGCCTGATTTTCTTCTCGAACTAACACATCACTGATCGCACTTTCCGTCACGGCCAAATGTAGAAATAGACATTCCCCAAACGTCGGTTTTGATAGTATGAAGGGTTCGGTTAGATGCACTTTCGGGTCACGAAATGTATGTTCATATTCTTTGGTCCATTTGAACTTCTTTCTTCCTCTGAGCAAGTTGTAAAATGGGAGACACTTGTCAATGGATTTTGAAACAAAGCGGTTTAAGGCCGCCAGACTACCTTACGCGACCTAGGTGAAGGCATTTCTAACAGCGACCTGATTTTCTTTAGATTCGCCTATATCCCTATTGTGTTAATTATAAACCCCATAAACTTTCCCGTCGAAACTCTGAAAGTACACTTCTGTGGATTCAACTTCATGCCATATTTCCTTAATATGCCAAAACATTCTTTTAGGTTAGATACATGGTTACTGGTAGTCTTTGATTTAACGAGCATATCATCGACATACACCTCCATGCTTCTCCTGATCTGGTTAGCGAAAATTTTGTTGACTAGTCATTGGTATGTAGCACCGGCATTCTTCAGCCCAAATGGCATAACTTTGTAACAGTATACATTATGCTCAGTCATGAAGCTGGTATGCTCTTGGTCTGCAGGGTACATTGCGATCTGGTTATATCCAGGAAACGCGTCCATGAAAGACATGAGCTTATGGTCGGCTGCGGCGTCTACCAACTGATTAATTCTTGCTAATGGGAAACAATCCTTGGGAAAAGCTTGTTGAGATCGGAGAAATCAATGCAAGTTCTCCATTTTTCGTTTTTCTTCGGGACTAGAATGAGGATAGCAACCCAGATCGGGTATTTTGCTTCCCTGATAAAACCACATTTAAGTAGGCAAGCTACTTCTTCTTCCAATGCTTCCGACCGTACTGTTCCCAAAAGCCTTCACTTTTGGGACATTGCAGGTACATTCTTGTCCAGGTTCAAAGTATGCATTATAATATTCAAACTGATTCCCACCATATTCTTAGGTGACCAGACATAGACTTTTGACTAGCTCCTTCTTTCTTCTAGCTTCAAGATTTTTCCCAACTTTGACAACTCTTGAAGGTGTGTCTAGGTCGATATTTATTTCATCGAGCTCCTCCACTGCTTTGAGCTCAGATCTATCTATGCCTACTCGTGGATCAATGTCATATCGTTGGGCAACCTCGTCATCCCCTTCTCGAGGTTCTCCCATCATATGGGTAGCTTCCATTACCTGAGACTCCTCACCCCCTTTGTCTATCACCATCACCTACTGCTCGGGTTGTGATTTTCCCTTCATGGCAATGCTGTAGCATTCTCTGGCAGTGAGTTGGTCTCCTCTTATGGTGCATATACCTGAAGTTGAGGGAAACTTCATATCTAAGTGTTGGATCGAGGTGATGGCCTAACAAACCATCAGCGCGGGTCGTCCCAAAATCGCATTATATGCAGCCGAACAATCGATTACCACAAACTCAAGTATTTTGGTAACAGTTCATGTATCATCTCCTAGCATAACCACCAATCCGATTGTCCCTATGGCTGCCATCCCTTCACCTGAAAATCCATACAGCTTCATTGAGGTCCCCTTTAAATCGATCATGGATAGTCCCATATTTTATAGGGTGGATCTGGAAATCACATTTACTGAACTTCCATCATCTACCAATATCCTCCACACCCTTCGATTAGTAAGCTGTGCGGTTACCACCAGTGGGTCATTATATGGGAATTTAAAGTGACTAGCGTCCTCCTCCATGAAAGTGTTTGGTTGTTTTTCCAACTGCTGCTCTGGGACAAATTCTACACCGTTATGAGATTTCAGCTCCTGTATATACCTCTTCCGGCCTCCGTTGCTCGTGCCCGCCAAATTAGGTCCTCCGGCAATAGCAGTTATATCTCCTCCTACTATTAGGGGAGGGTTTACTCGAAAATGATCTATCTGAGTTCTAGGCTAACTTGTTCGAGTTTCAAGAGCTAGGCGAGGATTTTACCAAGCAGATTAATTAGGAGCAACTCAATTTCGGGCATACTGGGCTAATGGTCCAGCTCATATGAGAGTCTCAATCTCATCCTTCAGCTGTCGCCAATCATCGGTGTTATGACTGATGTCATTGTGGTATCGACAAAACTTTGAAGGATCTCTCTTCACCCTCTGATGCCTTCAAGGTTCTGGTTTTTTCCACAGTAGAAAATTAGAGTTTTCCAAAAAGATATGTTCATGTGTGTCTGTTAGGTCAGTGTAGGTGGCATAAACGAGCAAGAACTATTTCCTGGGCTTTGTTGACGCCGATTTTCGTCAACTTAAATAGGACAGCAACTAAACAAGAAAATATTGGAGGAAATAAACAAGGATGAACACAAGAGGTTTTTTACGTGGTTTAGCAATTAAATCTTCCTAGTCCACGAGTCTATATTATTAGAACTTAGGAGTTTTCTGGAAACTTTTCAGAGTATATCGTTCCCCTACGAATGGATCTTCCTTCTTTATTTATAGAGAAGGTTGCAGAATTTATTCCCACACATCTCGGGAAGATATTCTACGAATCAATTGAAATAATGCTATTTACTGCATTATTTCCAACATACACGGAAATGTCCCATAAAATGTGGGATCGGATAACAGATTAAACAATATCCCTTGAACAATGGGATTGCACAACAATAAATATATTCACATATAACTGATTAACTCAGGTACGAGAATCTTCAAGGCTAACAGTCGATCACGAACTCGCCGAGACTTTCTGTCGATCACGAGCTTGTCGTGTAACTTAGCCTATGCTCGGAACAAGCAGACATTAATGATATCACCACATTCGAACTCACCCACTTCGAGCTCGAGCCAGTCCAGAAGGCAAGGGGTGGCTCAAGGATACATCCAAGTGTCACACCATGCTATTTGCGAGCTCAGAGCATTTTCGAGGTTACACACCCCTTTGCTCCTCCGAGGTCGATGCTTACGGGAAAAATAGTTTGCACAGAATGGACATACAACGATAGTGCTTATTTCGAGCATACACATAACGAGCCAAGATTTTGGGATCACAATCTCATGCTCAAAATCTGGGTGTAACATTTTGCCCCCTCAAAAGTATCAGTTCGAATCCTATGAGAATGAAACTTTTGAACTGCCCTTCTTGGAAACTGTACCATCAATTATACTCGATTGTGGACACGCGTCAGCTAGGGGTTGATTAATCAGTGTGCTTGGGTCCCTTGGTACCTATGCCCACGTCCATTCACTTACCAACTTTATGGTGCCATCCTTTCATTTGTTCCTGACCGTCAGATTGGATGTGAAATCTGGCCAATGGCCTAGATTAGCCTGACCTTTGAAATTCCTCAGGGTCTATAAATATATCCGTGTCATCTTCTTCTCCTTACTTTCGCATTTAGAAATTTTAGAGAAAAGAGAAGAAAAAACTAGAACTCAAAATTTGTTCTGTTCTTGCATGTTCTCCAAACCGAGAAAACAAAAATCCCTTGGCGTCTACGACTTTGTGAAATCTTCCCTGCAACCACTTCTTCGATTATCGCTTTCTCTGTATCCACCAGCTACATTATGTAAGTTTCTGATCCTTTTTCACCTGTTTTACTTTTTACATGTTTCCTTTATAAAAATGGCATTCCTGGTTTCTACCAGATTTATAAGGTCTCGCTCTTGCATTACACAAGTTTTCTGATTTGAGTAATTTTTGCATGTTTAGAATCAAGGTTTAAACTAAAAAATTTAGGGTAGAAATGTGTAAAAATGGTGTTTTTCTGGTAATGGGGGGTTTCGTGCAGCTTAAGAAATAGGGTTTTGGACTTAGGGTTTTTAAACTGCACGTTTCCCAAAAATATCACCTTTTTGAGTAACTGCCAACTCTTTCCTCGAAAACTCGGGATTCTTGAAATTAAGTCCACCTTCCCCCCTTCACGTCGAATACACGCTCGGGCTCGACTCTTTCAATAGCTCAGGTTTCTTCCGAGCCTGATCTCGTTCTTTTGATTGAGCTTGTTCCATGGTCTTGAGCATTCGAGCTCGAACCATCTCAATTTTTATCCTTAATTTCTTGTATGCCTGTCCCTCACCCTTTTTCTTTCTTGCTAGATGTCGCAGAATTTGGAAAAACGTTGGGGGTCAGTACTTGCGATTCCTTATTCACCAAAAATTCCAAACCTAGAGTCTCCCTTTACTCGGAATCAGCGTCTGATTCGTGAGCATGAATTGAGGTGTGAGCAAGAGGATACTCGAGCGTACTTTCAATGCCAAATCGACAAGGTTGAAGAGAGAAAAAGGAAAAAACTTACAGTCACAATCTATCCAGACCCGGACCCCGAGCCCAGACCAATCTCTCTCGACCCTACGCTTAAAGTAACACTCACTTATAAACTGGGCAAACTCAAATTCTCATTGATGGAAGAATAAACAAATCGTCCATCCACCTCGCAGCCGACCGCCATTCCCACCTTAAAGGGAGAGTTTGTCGAGGCCGAGCACTATTGGAGCTCGGTTTCCTCATTGGGACAGATAACCAACATCCTAGCTCTCCATGGCCTAGGATTGTCAGTCTCCCTAAGGTGTCGAGCTCCAACCTCCAATGAACACAGCTGCTACGCCCAGGGAGATGGCAATCCCGACAATAAGCTGAAGCTCGCAGCTTGGAGCCACAAGCATATGAAGGCAGGGGACTTATTGCCCTTGAAGTCCTTTTTTAAGGACTTTTTGGATTTTGTTTGGCTCGCGCCCTTCCAACTCCAGACCAACTCATACAGGGTCTTGTCAGCCCTGAGGTCACTTTACCACAAACTGAAGTGGGAAGGACCTTCGCCAAGAGAGATTCTATATCTCTTGCCTAAAAAGCAACCCCTCCCGGGCTCGAAGAGGAGATGGCTTCTACTACCTTTTGAGCTATCCCAAGGAAAAGAAGATTTTCGAGGACATGCCCAACCATCCTCCTAACTTCAAATTGGCGTTCTTTCGGACGGACGGCCTGGCTCCCTCCAAATATTACTCATTCAGATGAATCCGTAAGTATATGATCTTTTTTCTTTTTGTGCTCAACTTTTGTTTAGGCTTGAACCACTCATAATGTATTCAATTCTCCAGCCAACTATCACCGTCCTACTCCCATGGATGAGATGAAGGAGCACAAGGGAATTTTGCTCCAGCTTCCATATGGCAGGCACTCCTTGTCTTATCTTCTTCATGAAGATAAGCTTCGAGCCTGTGGTCTCCTGGAGAAGGACCAATCAACAGACAATAGGTCCTACAAGAAGTATACCAAGTGGGAGTTTTTGCCTCTCCCAACCGGTAGTCTTCCTCTGAGGTGAAGCTCAAAGGCACAATCCCCAGCTCGCCGTCGCAGGAGTCCATGCTCGGGGAATGATGCCAATGATGAGGCCTCGAGCTCGAGGGACAAAGGTAAGGTCATTCTTAGCTCGGCGTTGTGGTCTCCTTCCCTCCTTAAGCATAAACCCGACACCCTGATCTTATGCCTAGATGATAGGGACAATTTTTATGTATGGTCTTGGGTAGACGATAGGGTCCATAGGTTTGATAGTTGGCTAGGGAAATACGACACAATGTATAGTCTGAACGAGGTTTGGGATGGAATAGTCGTCCAATACAGGACAAACGACTATAGGGGCCTTTCTAGGTTGACTTCCACATATAGGGAAGGGACTCCCCCAGCCTCCTCTGGAGATGGGAGAATTACTTGGTCGTCGAGCACGAGATCAGGGGAGAGTTCCAGTTAGGCTCCCTGTCACTTGTCTTTAATTCCTTTAACTATTTGCTCTATGCTAATTTTAGCATTTTTAAGCTCGTTTTCTAATGTGATTTGATTGTGTAGGTACAATGGATTCTGAACTCGAGTACATGCTCGCCAGTGGTGAGGGGGCCAAGAAAAGCAAGTGCCCGAGAGCCTCGTAGAAATCTGGTCGGCCTACTAAGGTCCCTATAAGGATCGAGGTGACTCCTCCCCCAGCTCCTACTATTTCGAGCTTGGTAGCGGACCCTACTCCCCAGGTCGACGCTTCCGCAACAGACGCTCCTCTTTTGCCTCCTGCAATTAGGATCCTTCCAACGCTCGGCCCAGTTTCGAAGAAACCAGCGACCTCTAAGGGGCGCCTGTTGTCGATTTCTACTCATGTTGATGAGTATCTCGTCGACAACGCTGCCGGGACTCACGGAGCCACTCTTGGCTCAGACTTCCTGTCTCGGGTAGGCCAAAGGATCAGTGGTCTTGAGGCTCCTTAGTGGCAGTTCTTGGTCAACGCTCGGGACTCCAACGTCCTCTATGACAAGAGTGTCGAGCTCACCTCCGCGGTAACCTCTCTCACTTCACTATTTGTTGGAATTTTTCTTAGAGTATGTTCTAACTTGATTCATTTGTGTGTTAGGATCTTACCGCAGTTGCTCAGCTAAATTACAAGCTGAACAACAAGGTCCACACGAGCATGTCCTATGCTCAGGAGTCGAAGGATCTCTAGCTTAAGCTTGCAGACGAGTTTAAGGCTGCAAGGTCAAAGCTGGAGGCTGAGATCGAGAAGGTGAAGGCCGACCTCAAAGAGAAGAGCTCCAGGGTTGAGGAGCTTGAGAAGCTGAATGCCAAGCTCGAGGAGGAGAAAAAGATCACCTTCGAGATAATAGAGGGCGAAAAGGCTTGTCTTCTTGAAGAGTTCAAGCAGAGGAAGGATCAGGCGGTTGACTTGGCCATGTACAGGATCTTGGCCAGCAACGCCGATCTCGACACCAACTTCCTATGCTCTTTTGAGGACGAGTTTCTAGCCAAATGGCAAGCTCGGCTGGAGGCAAAGGAGGCTGCTCGGGAGGATGCTGAGAAAGCTAAGGAGGATGCTGAGAAGGCCAAGGAGGATGCTGAGAAGACTAAGGAGGGTGCTCCTGCCTCCTAAATCTCAATCCTGGGCTGCGTCCCTCTGAGACTTTTGTAATAGTTTATAGTTTTTGTTTTTCAGGCCTTGGGGCAAAAACAATTTATAGCTCGTAAAAGAGTTATTTACTTATGATATTTGTAATACCATGTTTTACTTCACTTTAATATTTTTGCTTTACATCTCTCAAATCGAAATATTTTAAGCAATTTAGATTAAAAGTTTGTCTTTATGTCTGTTTATTCATACAAACACATGCTGGATTTAAGCTCGAGTTTCCATGCATTCTCGCATAGTTTGTTCGATATATCCATGTCCGATCTCGTTATTTGTCAAGGTCAAAACTTACTATTACCATGCACTTGAAAGTACTTATATGGCGTGTAAGATAGGTAGTTTAGTTATATCCTACTTTTCTAATTACTTTTCCACGTCCTTGGGTAGCTCCCCAAAGTTATGAGGTCGAAACTATCTTTTGCAAGATATTTCAGCCTAGATCTTGACTTAATTTGAAGTGGATTTATTTATATCCCACCTTTCTGTCGATTAGTTTTAGATAGTTTGTTCCAAACTTTTTTAGCTCGTGTCTGGTTTGTAATCCATACACTTTTAATTTAATAATTTGGTTATGTCCAAATTATCTAAGCTCGCGCATTTGGTTATATCCAAACACTTTATTTTTAACAATCTGGTTATGTCCAAATTATTTAAGCTCATGCATTTGGTTAAATATCCAAATGCTTTATTTTTAATAATCTGGTTATGTCCAAATTATCTAAGCTCGCGTATTTGGTTATATCCAAACACTTTATTTTTAATAATATGGTTCTGTCCAAATTATCTAAGCTTCCGCATTTGGTTATATCCAAACACTTTTATTTTTAATATACACTTTTAACTTCTATGTCGAGTTAACGGTCTAGAAATTTGCTTGTTTTCGTGTATGCTATTTTTGAGTTATTTATTTTTTTCAAACTTATGGTATATATACCACTGATGCCCCCTTAATATCCTATGAGTGTGACCATAGGTTATTAAATTAAGAGTGTTTGAAAAAAATACAACATACTGAAACGAAAATGATCTTTATTCAATATCGAACAATTTATTAACAGAAACTTTGTAAAGATAAACAAGCATGGTTACAGGAGACATGATTCCCACACTATTGATAGTAAGGTCGTAGATGTTCGCCATTCCATGCTCGTGGTACCAATTCTGCGTTTAATCTCGCCAATTTTTAGACACCAGGTCGAATAACTGATTCGATTTGATAAGGTCCTTCCCAATTGGGCTCGAGTACGACAGCAGTTAGGTCCCTCGTAGCTAGGAACACACGCCTTAACACCAAGTCTCCCAATCCAAATTTTCTGTCCCAAACCTTTTTATTGAAATATTTGGTAGCTTGTTGTTGATATGCTGCATTCATAAGCATGGCTACAAATAGTGGGTACTTCAACCTCGATTGGTAACATGGCCTCGCATCCATATGCCAGAGAAAAAGGGGTATGCCCTGTTGAAGTGCGAGTCGTAGTTCGATATGCCCACAAAACTTGGGGCAACTCCTCGGGCCATTTTCCCTTAGCTTCTTCCCATTTCTTTTTCATAGAACTCTTAAGAGTCTTATTCACAACTTCGACTTGGCCATTTGCTTGGGGATGGGAAACAGAGGAGAAGCTCTTCATTATCGCATTTTTCTCACAAAAATTGGAGAACAATTCATTGTCGAATTGAGTACCGTTATCTGATACTGTTTTTCTTGGCATTCCATATCGACAGATGATGTTTTTTACCACAAAGTCCATGACTTTCTTCGAGGTAATCATTGCCAGAGGTTCAGCCTCGGTCCACTTTGTAAAATAGTCGACCGCGACCACTGCATACTTTACTCCCCCTTTGCCAGTTGGCAACGAGCCTATGAGATCAATTCCCCACACCACAAATGGCCATGGGGAGGTCATCATAGTTAACTCAGATGATGGAGCTCGCGAGATTGTAGCGAACCGCTGGCATTTATCACATTTTTTGACATATTAAAATGCATCTGCCTTGATAGTGGGCCAGAAGTATCCTTGTCTTATAACTTTCTTAGATAGGCTATGCCCCCTAGTGTGGTCTCCACAAAATCCTTCATGAATTTCTTATAGGATTTTTTTGGCCTCGAGTGGAGTCACACATCGGAGTAATGGCATAGAGTATCCTCTCTGATATAACCTTCCTTCCATAGTAGTGTATCTGGGAATCTGATACATCAATTTCCGAGCCTTGCTCCATTCTGCTGGGGTCATCCAGGTTGGTTCGGAGTTTTTCATGCAGACATCTTCTTGTTCAGGCTCACTAATACTGGGTATCGACAGGTGCTCAATTGGCACAACATTCAACTCATCAACCTCGTTGGATGTGGCGAGTTAAGCCAGAGCGTCCGCATTTGAGTTCTTTTCTCAGGGAACCTGCTCTATCGCATAAAACTTGAAATGTTCGAGTGCTGCTTTTTCTTTTTCTAAATATGCGGTCATCTTTGTTCCGCGAGCCTGGTATTCCCCTAAGATTTGGTTGACTACCAACTGCAAGTCACTGTAGCAATGTATCGCTTTAGCCTTGAGTTCCTTGGCTATTCGAAGTCTTGCCAATAGAGCTTCATATTCAGCCTCATTGTTAGATCTTCGAAGCCAAACCATAAGGCGGAGTGAAATCGACTTCCAGTTGGAGTGATCAATATGATTCCTACCCCTGATCCATTTACGTTGGAAGATCCATCGACATAAAGTTTCAATAGCTCGTGGGTTGGGGATATAACTTCGTCGTCAGATACTCCCGTAAATTCCACAATGAAGTCTGCTAGGGCCTGCCCTTTTATGGTTGTTCTGGGATGATAAGTGATCTTGAATTTTCCGAGTTCAACAACCCATTTTAATAATCGGCTCGAGGCTTCTAGCTTTGACAAGACTTACTGTAGTGGTTGGTCAGTTAGCACATGGATGGGGTGTGCTTGGAAGTAATGTCAGAGCTTTTGAGATGAGTGGATTAGGCTGAGAGCCAACTTCTCCATTAACGGGTATCTCGATTCTGTCCCCAGTAACCTTTTGCTGACACAGTATACTGGTTTTTGTACCTTCTGATCTTCTCAGACGAGCACGTCGCTGATGGCGTGCTTGATTGTAGCGAGATATAGGTACAAGATTTCTCCTGTGATAGATTTCAACAAGATGGGAGGTTTTGTGAGGTGTTTCATTAGCTCCTAAATTGCAAGCTCGCATTCCTCTGTCCACTCAAATTTTTTCCCCCTCTCAAAAGGTTGAAAAATGGAAGATAGCGGTCTGTAGATTTCGAGATAAACCTACTTAATGCTGCCATCCGTCCAGTTAAGCTCTGGACATCTTTATGTTTTCGAGGTGAGGGCATGTCAATTAGAGCCTGGATCTTGTCAGGATTAACCTCTATTCCTCGCGTGTTTACTATGAAGCCCAGAAACTTTCCCGACGACACTCCAAAAGAGCATTTTTGTGGGTTGAGCTTCATGTTGTATTTTCGTAACACGGCGAAGCATTCTTCGAGGTCATCCACATGGTTATTGTTATGTTTATATTTGACCAACATATCATCAACATACACTTCCATTTTGTTACCTATCTGCTCGGAGAACATCCTATTCACAAGCCTTTGGTACGTGGCTCCAGCATTTTTAAGCCTGAAAGGCATGACATTGTAACAGTACAGCCCTTTATCTGTCACAAAAATCGTATGCTCTTGGTTCGAGGCATGCATGGAAATCTGGTTATATCCAGAATAAGCATCCATGAATGACATAAGTCCATGCCCAGCTATGGCATCTACGAGCTGATCGATCCGAGGTAGGGAAAAGCAATCCTGAGGGCATGCCTTGTTGAGATCGGAATAGTCGATGCAAGTCCTCCATGTTTCGTTAGGTTTCAGAACCAAGACCGGGTTTGCGACCCAATCAGGGTAGAAGGCGTCTCATATAAACCGGTTCGCCTTTAATCTGTTGACTTCTTCCTTCAAGGCTTTCTTCCTATCATCGTCCAGGAGCTTCACTTTTGTTGCTTCGGGGGGAAGCTCTTGTCATGTTAAGTGCATGGCTTATTACATTAGGACTTATCCTTACCATGTCTGAATGCGACCATGCAAAAACATCCTGGATCTTCCTTAAGAAGCCAATTAATTGCTATTTTGTTTCTTCTGAAAGGTTTTTCCCCACCTTTATAGTTTTTGGGGGATCAACTTCTTTGAGCTTGACTTCTTCGAGCTCCTCTAGAGGCTCGAGGTCGGCCATTTCTTCTATTCTTGGATTGATCTCTTCGTCTATTTCGAAGACTGTACCATCCTTATTCTGAATTACAACAAGCGTTTGTGCACTTGTCTGCTTCTTCCCTCTAACAGAAATGTTGTAGCATTCCCTTCCTGCAAGTTGGTCCCCTTTCAGAGTCCCGATGCCACTAGAAGTTGGTAACTTGATGGCCAGATGCCTAACAGACGAAACTGCCCCCAGCCCTACTAGGGCGGGTCTCCCGAGCAGAACGTTATTAGCTGATGGGAGATCCACCACTACGAACTCCATCATCTTGGTTATCGAGACTGGGTAGTCTCCCAAGGTTAAAGGGAGTTCGATGGATCCCATGCAGGCAATCCCTTCTCCTGAAAATTCGTACAACATAGTTGCATAGGCTTTTAGGTCGCGAAGCGCGAGTCCCATCTTTTCTAAAGTGGCTTTGTAAAAGATATTTACCGAGCTCCCGTTATCAATCAGGACTCGGTGTACCCTCTTGTTCGCGAGCTAAAGGGTGATGACCAACGGGTCATTATGAGGGAACTGTACATGGGATGCGTCATCTTCAGTAAAAGTTATGGGTTGAGATTCAACCCTTTGTTGTGTTTGGAGCTCTGGATTCAGTTTTGTAGGGAGACCCGTCACCAGTTTTCAACTCATTCACATATATTTTCTGGGCATTCCTGCCCGATCCTGCAATATGGGGTCCCCTCGAGATGGTTATGACATCTTCTCCATCAATCGGAGGGGGTCGTTCATCTTCCCTTGCTCGGGAGTTACTGTTCTGGGCAGGTGGTACAGCTGCTGCCCTCTGGCTAGTGGAAGCCTGATTAGGGTTCTGATTTCTTGCATATTGCCTGAAATATCCTCTCGAGATCAGTCCTTTGATCTCATCTTTTAATTGTCTGCATTCATTGGTTGTATGTCTGATATCTCTGTGGAATCTGCAGTACTTGTTGGAGTCTCTTTTCGCATTTTGGTTTCTCATGGGGTCAGGCCGTCTGAAAGGGGCCTGGTTTTTATTAGCCAGGTAGATATTCTCCCGAGACTCATTGAGCTCGGTATACACCTTGTATACAAAGAAGTATCTTTCCCCTTTCTTCTTCTTTTCTCATTTCGCCTCGGGATTATTCCCTTCATTTTTCTTTCTTTTAGAAGGTTTGTCCCCGGGGGTTTTGAGGTCGTAGGATCCGCCGAGGTCGAGGCAGAATTTGTGTTTGTTGTTGTAGTTATGGGCTGAGAGGTCATATTCAACACTGAACTTGCCTCTTCTACATTAACAAACCTCTAAGCTCGTCGATTGAACTCGGTTAAGGACCTTACGGCTTTTTTAGCATGTCATCGACGTCACGAGCTTGAGCGACTTCCAAGTTAAACCTTGTGAGATAACTTTTCAGTGTCTCATTTGGCTGTTGTTGGACGTTGGTCAAGGCAGATGCCTCGGGCCTAATGCCAACCATGGCCTTGAATTGTTTCTTGAAATCTCTTGATAGTTGATCCCAAGAAGCAATTGAATGTCTTTTATATTTTTAAAACTAGTTCTTTGCTAGTCCCGTGAGAGAGGCTGGGAACAGCATGCACCTGAGCTCGTAGCCCACATTATTGGCTTGCATGATTGTGTCGAACGTACTTAAATGACTATACGGATCCAAAATTCCATCGAATGGTGGGACATGAGGAATTCTGAATCCTTGAGGAAACGGGGTACTAGAGATATGTGGGGCAAAAGACTCAAACTCCTTGTCGAACTCTTCGTCCCGTTCCTGACTTCGTTTGTTTTGCAAGAGCCTGAATGCTCTTTCCAACTGCTCAATCCTTTCTTGGACTGGGTCTATGGGAGATCTGGCCTGAACCAAGGGGAATTGGTTATCATTGATTATAACTCCAGTTCCCCGCCTCGGTACGGGATGATTGCGCTCGTTGAGATGGTCTCTTAGGTCTGGATTCGAGGGATTATCTTGCCACCGATTATGGTTTAGATGCTCCCATAAATCTGGGTGATCACCTTGATATCCAGTGTTCCTACGTTCCTGGTCGTATATACTTACAGACCTGGTGTCACCCGAGCCTTCGTTGACATGGCTCGTTGCATGGTTATTTCGAGATGGGTTTCTTGCTGGTTGCTTCGTCTCAATAGTGTAAGATCGAGACATTTGGCTTCTCGTGGGATGGGGACCCCTATGCTCCCTAGCTGTTTCCCCATTCCCATTCCTTCGCCCAGCTCGCCTTTCCTTATCACCATGGGTCAGTTGTGCATTCCTCTGAATTGGCGAGGGGTGCCTTATTGGCGATGGTGGGTGTCTTATTGGCGATGGTGGTTGCTCTGAGTTTGCTCGATCCATTACGGGGACTAGAAGGCCCTGAGTTTGCTCGATCAGGTTCTGCAACATTCTGCGGGGTACTATGATTTCAGGTTCGAGCCTCCGAGGGGGCTCGGTTATTCTCTACTCTAGCTGGTGCCTCCGCAGTTGGGTTGGCATGACCTTCATCCCGGTTACTTCTCCGGGGTCTTGGCAGAGCAGACTGCATTTTTGCGCGGCCGCCCCCGAGGCCTACGCGGTGGAACATGAACGTCCTGCGGAGGCGGAGCCTGGGCATCTTGCGAAGGTGGGGCCTGAGCCGCCTGCGCTTCAACAGCTAGTTTGGCTAGCTCTTCATTGCATTTCTTAGCTTTTGCCAACTGCTTTCGCAGTTGACAATTTTTGAGTTCCACTATTGGGACTTATCGTTCAGGATTGTAGTACATGTCCTCGTCGTCCCTAGGGAAGGTGGTCCCAGAGAGTCAGATGAACCGCTCCTCTCATCGGGATCAGAATTCACCATAGGCTGCTTTCCAGGGTGTTGGGGGTACTCAGCTTCATCTAAAATTTCCTCCTCAGGATTATTGGGATCATTTGCTGCCATTGCTAATCCGAGAGGCTTTCTAACTAAACAGACTCACGCACGTACTGTTTAATGGCTCTCCATGAAAGCATTAAAATGTTGACGCCATTTTTTGTCAACTTAAATAGGAGAGCAATTAAACAACAAAATAATGGAGAAAATAAACAAGGATGAACACAAGAGGTTTCTTACGTGGTTCAGCAGTTAAATCTGCCTAGTCCACGAGTCTATATTATTATAACTTGGGAGTTTTCTGGAAACTTTTTAGAGAATAGTTGCCCAGGGTTTTCTCTCCAAAATCAATATATCGGTCCCCTACAAATGGATCTTCCTTCTATATTTATAGAGAAGGTTGCAGAATTCATTCCCACATATCTCGGCAGATATTCTATGAATCAATTGAAATAAGGCTATTTAATGCATTATTTCCTACATACACGAAAATGTCCCATAAAATGTGGGATCGGATAACATATTAAACAATATACCTTGAACAATGGGATTGCACAACAATAAATATGTTCACATATAACTGATTAACTCAGGTATGAGAATCTTCAAGGCTAGCAGTCGATCACGAACTCGCCGAGACTTTCTGTCGATCAGGAGCTTGTCGTGTAACTTTGCCTATGCTCAAAACAAGCAGACATTAACGATATCGCCACATTCAAACTCACCCACTTCGAGCTCGAACCAGTCTAGAAGGCAAGGGATGGCTCAAGGATACATCCGAGTGTCACACCATGCTATTTGCGAGCTCAGAGCATTTTCAAGGTTACACACCCCTTTGCTCCTCCGAGGTTGATGCTTACAGGAAAAACAGTTTGCACAGAATGGACATATGACGACAGTGCTTATTTCGAGCTTACACATAACGAGCCAATATTTTGAGATCACAATGTCATGCTCAAAATCTGGGTGTAACAAGCTTGTTCTTATTCATGTCGTTCTGGTCGCCCTCACCATTCCTTTTTATCTTGTTGTTCCCCGCTTAGGTATTCTGGGTAACAGGTTGAGTCATAGCTGCAACACCTGTCACCACTCCAGTTTCCTGCAACATTAGATCACGCCAAGAACTCATCTACACTCTTTACGCCTTTTCGCTGGATTTCTTGCCATAGATTGCCTCTCACCAGGATTCTGGTTCTCATCACCATAAGCTTGGAGCTATCATCAATGTCTCTGGCTCGTGCTGCAACATTGGCGAATCTGCTTAGATATGCTTTCAAGGATTCACCAACTTGTTGTTTTACGTTGGCCAATGAGTCGGCCTCTACGTGAGCTGCCTTTGAAGCTCGGAATGCCTTATTGAACTTGGAAGACAGCATTTTACGAGAGCTTATCAAATGTTTTTTATACTTCTTGAACCATTCTTTGGCAGGCCCTATCAGAGTCGTGGGGAATAGAATAAACCTTAAGTTGAATCCAACGTTGTGGGCTATCATCAATGTATTGAACATCTCGAAGTGGTTAAATGGATATGTATTTCCATCAAACGATGGCATGTTCGGCATCCTGAAGCCAATAGAATACGCAGCTGCTGCAATATTCGGGGCGAAAGGTTCGAGCTCCTCATCGGAATCACAATCATCTATCCCTTTTCCAGATAAAAGCTTCTTCATCTTCTCCTCCATTAAGGCTAGTCGCTCAAGAGCTGGGTCTTTAGTCTCTAGGTCAGTCGGGGGCTGTTCACCAGCTCCCATCTTGATGTATGCGTTTGATGGGTTGTTGCCCCTCCAAGTTTGAGCTTGGTTAGGTGGGACATTCCCATTTTCGCGTACGATAGACACACCTCCCTCATGCCGAGTATAACTCACATCACCATTGCTAGCTGGATACCTCCTTTGTGAATTCAAATGATAACGCAGGTCGGGGCCAAGACGACACTGGGAGTTTGGCTGTAAGTTTTGCAAATGGAAGTTACTGGATGGGGAGCCAGTGTGGAGGCAGGTCTGAGAGAGACCTGAGGAATCACCATAGCTCAGTGCAAAGTCCTTTGTACAATCCACAACCCGACTTGCATGATCATCTGGATTCACAAAGGAGGTATCCTACTGGGATCGAGGACCTGGATTATTAGCACGTGCCTGTGGGGTGTAAGTATCTACTGACAGGGGAGGATTTCTCCTACTATTTCCACAAGCTGGAGGATCTCATTGTGGGCGCGGTGGTGTAGGATGTCTAACCCGTAGTGGCGGATGCCTTATTGGTGAGGCTATCCTCGTTCCATCAGGACGAACCAAATTAACCAGCTTCGGCTCTACTCCAATGTCCCGAGTTCTCTGTGTCTGGGGTTCTGATCATGGCATATGAGGATTCACTGGGGCGTTTTGTCTCTGTGAACTTGTCCCAGCTCGCCCTGGTGGGTTGTTGTGGGCATTGCTGGGAATCTGTGCAGAAAATACGGAGCTGGGGGTCGTAGTCCTGACTGACCGACTAACATGTTGATGATGGTTCCTGTGATGACTAGTGGGCTGAGCACTTCAGTGGTTTCGCTCTGAAGTTACAGAGGTTGGAGTGGCGGTCGTGACAGAACGACTGGGTTTGGACCAGTTATTCTTGTGTGACTTATGAGACCCACTTTGCCTCTTTTCGACATTAACGTCAGTTGCAAAAAGGGTAATCGAGCCATGACCTCATCGATTTGTCTGTTTGCCATGGCGAGATGGCTCCTTAATTAGGCATTCTCCATCTTGATAGCAATTAAATATACTGGATTAGGATTTGGTGGGAGTGACGCCGAACTCCCAGCGTCGTCTTGGCCCGTCGGTTGTTTCCTAGGACGTTGTTGAACATATGGGCCCCTTTCAGTGGGAACAGCGGTATGATGGACCTCCTACCCACCAGGCTACTCCATGTCATGTTGGGTTTTATGCCCTTATAAAATCATGTCGGACATGTAACACGATTTTATATTGTCAATAAAAGTAGTATAAGTCATTTAGTTTGACAACTGTGTTGCTTTCTTGGTTCATTACATGATTATTGAAATAACACAAACATTTATAAAATCCCAAACATATGGATGGTTAGAATTATAGTGACTAGGTCACAGTGGATTATAGTTGTAATTATATGTTCAAAAGAATGAGTCCTGAGATTAGATCAGTGCATTGGATTTTCACTGATTAGACAATCTACGATATGATCTACTTACACATTCAGGGTGTGATGTCGTGTCCAATGCATTGACCAAGTAGATAAGATCGGATGTATTTGGTTACATCGGACTAAGACCGATATTGATTATTGATTGAAAATAAGTATCGTTGTTATCGAATCTAATCAATGTCACAACATTGACCATAGGTTAAGTCGATCTTAATTCTCAATGATAATATTATGCTAATTATATTATTTAAATCTTTTGACTTGTTCGTTACCAGCTTACCCTACGGTCTAGCCCATACTTACATCTTAGAGATTTAGTAGTGTAATTGAGTGGGAGTATTATTCATAGATATGAAATCTATAACTTCTGTATGAGAAGTGAAAATGTGATTTCCTTAATTTCTTTGTTAGAAAGGTTAAATGATTGAGATCTCATTTCTGTGATTAAGTTCACAGAAATATCATTTATAAGGAACTTAGTGGGAGTTAATGATAAAATATTGATGAAGGGTAAAATAGTAATTTGCACCCAGCTCGTTAGTAAGTCATCGATAGAGGATTGACTGACTATAATTGTAACGACCCAAAATTACTAATAAGGCTTAATGGCCTTGATTAGTGTGTCGGGAGGGCATAATTGGAAGTTATGTGAATTAATGGTGAAAATGCATGATTATGTGATATGCATGATCCTATGACTATATGGATATGTGGAATGCATGTTTATGAGTATTAGATAACATGCGGGTCCTGTTTAGTCTGTAATGGCATAATTGTAATTTTGGCCCATTAGGGCATAAATGTGATCATTTGTGATAAACTGTTGAGACCACATTATGATGTGGATATATATATATATATATATATATGTTTGCAGCCTTCGGCACGAGTCGATCCTAGGGAGCAAGTAGCGGGAAAGTCACAACGGGACCCGATACCTGTCTCGGGGCGAGTCAAGGGGTATTTTGGGTAATAGACAATTATTTGAGCTATCGAGTTATGGAAATAAATAATTTGAGATATATTTGAGGTTAGGAAGAACTACAAGAAAAAAGATTTTTAGCTACTAAAATATTGGTAGCAAATGATTTATATATGGTAGCTAATACATTTTTAGCTACCAAATTTTTTAGTAGCAACTTCGTAGCTAAAACCCCATCGCTAAAAGTATTTTCCTACCAAATTTTTTTGTAGCTAACAGTTCTTATTTGCTACTAAATTTTTAGTAGCAAAAAATGTTAAATCTAGTAGCAAAATAATTACTTTTTGGGACTACTAAAATTTTTTTGCTACTACAATTTAGTAGCAAATTTCTTTTATATTGGTTGCAAAAAAAATTGCCATTAAAATTTTAAAATCAACCAAAAATGATTTGACTACCAAATTTTAGTAGCAAACAATTATTAAACTAGTAGCAAATAATGCCTAAATACTTTTAAAATATAGTAATTTTGCTACTAAAACTTGGTAGCAAAATTAATATAAATTAAATTATGCTTTTTAATCTAATGTATTATTATTTTAAATCTTTTTTGTTAATTTATTATTATAGCATTTCTAATTATTTGTTTATTATATTTAAAAATATATATTATTAAAATATCAAAACTAATTTTATAAAATGAATGGGCGATATTATTACAATTTAAGTGTTTATGATACAAAATCTAATACATTATACAAGCTAACCACATATAAAATTCTACACACTACATCAAAAGTTCATGTTGCAGTTCAAGAGCCTGCAACACTCTTCTCCTTTTTCCTTTGACCCTTATTTGAAATGTCCATTCATTTCCTCTTGTCTTAGTACATCCTCTTGTATATTATCATGCCACCCCATGAATAGCATCCTTCTGTTGTCTTGCTCCTTGATATTATTCTATTTGTGGAGGAATCACAGGCTAAGAACTTAAAAAGTATTGGAGATTTAAGAGGGTCAAATTTTGAAGGAGTCCACCACCTGTTAATTGCAACACCTTCCATGTCAAATGTTGATAGTAAACTACAAAAATACAATTCTGAACATAAAAGCACATGATGAGACACATGCATACATTAATTGTGCATTATGATCAATTTCTATCAGAGTGACAAATACAATGTAACAAAGTACATTTAATATCATCATTAGTGACAAAAAGCTTTCTGTAAAGAAAATTGTTAGTAATTAAATGACATTATTATACCCTATAATTTTTATTCTACACTAACAACAATAATATGGAAATGACAGTAAAAATTAAAACAAAATACCAGTGGAATTAGCTGAAAGCATTAATATCAACATCTACTATATAAATTTCTTTATACACAAGAGACTCTAAAGCACCACCATTGGAATTAGCTGACCACCTGATTTGGAAACCAAAGCCTATGATCAAACACAGTATGCAAATATTTTTCTCTTCAAAATTTCATTACAAAGCAACAAATTGGCAAATCACTTAGAACCTATACCTCAGATAAATTTAGCTCCTCATCTACCCCAACATAAAAACTATTAAATATGAAAATCACGCATAGCTAGCATCATCTATTTTTTCTGTTTGTTTTGACATTGTTTGTGTTCGAGTAAGGAGTCTTGGCCAAAAATAAGCTTTTGTTGCTAAGCCCAATCAGGAATATTGACTGCTACAATATATTTTGATTTTTTTTTTTAATAAAAAAAGGCATATATATACTATAATTTTATTTCCTTTGCTGAAAACGAGAAGGCAACAATCTTAAGATATGAAATGGCAAAACTAACTTACCAAAAGGGCAATTAAAAAGAACATGATGGATTTAGAAATTGTCTCAATGTGTATTTTCAGGAGAATGACATCGCAGCCTCACAATCCTTGGGAGATGATTCACCTGGAACAGACATAGGACCACTCATCCCATCACCCAAAGCCATACCATCTTCCTGTTCATTGTATGAAATTAGTTATATTGATGATATTTCTCTCTATATATATAGATGATTTGATTGAAGGCATAATATCATAACAGAGAAAACATTACCTACCCTATAGTTGTTTGTCCACTCATTGATGATCGACTCAGCTTCTGAATGTGGATTTTCATATCCAAGTCTTCTTGCCCTTTCATTTTCTATAAAAATTAAAAACAAATTAACTTTGAAGATAACGGTAACACTGACACTCATAAAATCTGGACACACTCATTCATTCTCCACAATTTTATGAACTCTCTTACTATCTATGAATTACACAATATGCTCAAGTTTTTATATTCCTATTCTATACATGCACTTCAGTGAAAAAAAGTTGATGACAATTTGGAAAAGAAGAAGAAGAAGAAGAATTGAAATTTAGAACTATACTTGAAGTATTACTATGAATGAGAAGGAGAGAAGTATACGTGTGAAGTGGTTTGATGACTCAACAAAACTGATTCCTATGTATCGGTCAATAATACAAATATCTTTGACATAATTTAAAAAACTAACCTATTATATATATGCATATTTAGTTTTTTAATAATTAAAAAATATTTTACTTAACTATAACCATATATTTAGGAAACAACAACCATTAATTATAAAATGTAAATTTAGTTTTAATTTTTCATAACAGTGTAAAGTAGGAAATAATAAAAATTAATTATAAAAAAACAATTTAATATTTTCAAATTTTTATTTCATAAAATATACATATCTCTATATAAGTATAATCAAGCACAAATATAGGAAATAAAAGTATTAATTAAAAAAATTACAAATAACTAGTTTGAAATTTAAATTTTAGTTTTTCAAGGAGGATACTATCTAAGAAAATTAATATATATAGTAAGTATCTCTTTTTTTTTCACTAGTTCATCGACATTTTGTTGATGTATGTATGCCATATACTAATTAAATATCATGGCTATATTGGTTAGATTGTTTAATTAAAAAAATTTCTTTAGGTGCTTCAACTGGATGTAAGGAGAAGGTACTGACAAACAAGTTTTTATTCTC
Organism: Humulus lupulus; assembly: GCF_963169125.1. Classification (NCBI taxonomy): domain Eukaryota; kingdom Viridiplantae; phylum Streptophyta; class Magnoliopsida; order Rosales; family Cannabaceae; genus Humulus; species Humulus lupulus. The sequence continues at coordinate 34,405,062 of NC_084799.1, forward strand.
TCTACCATATTTCACTAAAACAATATGCATTGAAATTAACTTGGAAATAAAAACATTGATCATAGACATATACATCTCTTTTTTCTTATGAATGTTGTTATACTTTCTTGAAGATTCATTAGGTGTTTTCTGATATTTTGATCACACAAATCAAACACCCTTTGATGGAAATCTATAATCAAAGAAAAAAAAATACAAAGAACAAGTAACTAGTTCACTTATCTTATATGATGCTTGTTTATTTAAAAATTTATTTATTTCTTTCTATTTCAGGTGCTTCAACTGAGATATAGAGATAGAAGGAGAGTTTTTGGTGCTTCAATTACAACAAATATAGAAGAAAATAGTACCAAATATCAATATCAGGTTTGAACTCCCTACTATATTTTTTTTACTAAAACAATATCCATTGAAATCAATTACTCAATAACAAGCATCATAGACATATCTATTTTTCTAAATTGAATTTATTTAAAAAAAATTAGTTAAATATTTATAATTTTATTTCACTCTATCATCATGAATATGTAAATTGCAAATATTACTAACAATGCACTAGCTAGTCAATACACTAGTACATTATCACAATTATAGTCAAATAGTATACAAAAATCATTGAATCTTCATTTCTTAAATCAGTCTGTGCAGAGCATATATGTTTATAAATATATATATAATAAAATGTCAATTATTACTGCTATGTAGTCTCTATGAACATATATGCCTTAAAGGTGGAGACACTTCTATGGCTTTCTTAGTTCTCTATGATTAGAACAGATCAGAAAAAAAAAATTAAAACCAAATTCAAGCCTACCCAAGAACAGAACAATAAAAAAAAAAACCAAGCTTTACCTGTGTGAAGTTCGCTGGGGCTCATCAGAGGGTGAAAAGCATAGTCACTGAGCACTGGTTCGTGGTTGTGGTTCAAGAGGACATTATTGGACTTGAGATTTCCCCATCGTAGTTTGAGAACTCTGTATAGAGGAATCCCAATCCCCTGGCGATTCCTTGGATTAGTTTAGAATGAGTATATTAATAAATTAATGACTATGTGAAAGAATATGATTTTGTGTTTATGTGTGTGTATGTGGAGATTTCTCTTACCATGCATACAAGCTGCCTTTAGGAATGTACTCGGAGACTAACAGTTTCTCCTCTCTCCACCGAACCGCCTCATCTCGACGTCGAACGCCACAGACAGCCCAAATGACCATGACGACCTTATAGGCTGACCCTAACCCGCCATAACCAAGCACCTCCGCCGCAGCCTTCATCAAATCCGACAACTCGAAAGTACCATTTTCATCTCACCATTATCAAATCAGTCATGGACCCAATATTCCCATCTTGCGAACCTCCACCACCACCTTTCTTGGAATCACTACCTTTCGGCTGGATGATTTTGAGTTCCTTCGGTTAGAACTGGGTATGTGAACTTTGAATGAGAGAGACAGAGAGAGCTAGAGTGAGAGGGAGACAGGAATACAAGAGAGAGGGGAAGAATAATGGGGTCTGGGGTTTAATTTCAACTAAGTGAGAGAGATTAGAGTGAGAGGGAGCTAGGGATTTGAGAGTGTATAAGGGAATATGAAGAAGAAAATGAAATGGGGCTTTTCTTTTCAGGTTTATTGGCTATGGAAGCTGTGCGAAAGGGTGAGAGAGAGAGGGATTACAGAGAAGAATAAAACTTTGAATCAGAGACACAAAGAGAGCTAGAGTGAGAGGGAGACAGGAATACGAGAGAGAGAGGGGAAGAATAATGGGGTATGGGGTTTGATTTCAACTGAGAGAGAGAGAGATTAGAGTGAGATGGAGCTAGGGATTTGTTAGTGTATAGGGGAATATGAAGAAGAAAACGAAATGGGGCTTTTCGGATCAGGGTTATTGGCTATTGAAGCCGTGAGAAAGGGTGAGAGAGAGAGAGGGATTAAGTACGGAGAAGAACAAACAAAAACCCCAACACTTATTAAATTAAAATATTAATTAAATTTTTAAGGAAAAATACTGAAACTATTTAAATTTTAAAATATTTCTTAAAAATGTATTCTAATTTTAAAATATTGTTAGTAATGATTTTATCTTCTACTTCATTTTAATTTAGAAATAAAATTAAAAAGAAAAATAAAATACTTAGAGAAAGGAAAATGGCTACTTACTGATTTAATATTAATTTAATAAAATTACTTATTTGCCCCAGATAACATAACACACTTTATATTCCATTGATAGAAATACCCCGTTTGAATTCATAAAATTTCAAAGTTAATTATGTGGTGGTATGTTTTTTCGATTGTTGAATGAGCTTCTTTATTATTAATTTTTCTAAAAAAGTATTTTATATTGTGTACAAACTTTATCAACTTTACTATTGTGAGACATTCTATTAATTGTTACTTTCCTTTTGATCATTTTTTTTAATTAAAGTTGGAATTTAAGAAATCTTCTAGTTTTTGTAAGAAAAATTGGCAGCGAAATTACCCAATTTTTATTAGTTTAAGTATTAAAGATTTTTTTCATTGAAACTACTCACGCATCCAAAAACTGAGATAGTATTAGTCACTCATTCTAGGATTGAGATAGATTTAATACTTGTTGACTGATTTTTTTGTCAATTACAAATAAACCAATAAAGCATAAAAAAAAAATCAAACACATGATATGTATGGGATTTAGGTTATTAATTAGTCCTAGTCCACGAGTTAATTGTATTGAAAATAAGAACTTGCAAAACTTAAGTTCTTTAGAGATTTATTAGGTCGCATCTTTGCATGCACTAAAATTTAATATCATTTTACAAGTGATACTCTAACCCTATTTCTAGGCAGTTGAGAGGATTAAGCTCATTAGTGTCTCATTACAATAAAATTCCCTTAATGGGTTTAAGCTTTTTATTTTGATTTTAGTATCATTGAACCTTAGAATTCTATATATTTAATTATTTTAAATTTGAATTTATAGTAGGATTTTCTAAAGTTTTTTGGTTTTTTTTTATTTTACTTTTGTAATTAAATTTGTTTCATGAATAATAATTTTAGTATTTATTCCTTAAAAAATAAAATTTTAAAATTTTTGTTAAATGATTTTTAATTTTTTTTATTAGATTTTAAATAATTGTTTAATATTTGAATGAATTTTTTAAATAAAACATAAAAAAATAATGGCATGTACCAATTAAAGACTTCCACATATGTGTCTATTTGGCACTTAAATTAAACACATTTATAAAAAAAAATATGCATGTAATCGAGTAGGATAAGAAACACTTATACTAATATCCTACCCTATACGTGCATCGAATACATGTTTTTTGTACCATAACTCTATCATACCCTATAACTACAATTCAAGGGCTAATTAAGTATTTTATTTTTCTCAATGTAGTATAATCCATCGTCTACTTGTTCTAAAGATAATAGAGAAATGATGGATAAAAGTTGGATTTTCCAAAAGAATAGATTATCAATGGAGTATTTTGATGGACTTAAGAGTTTTATTAAGTTATCAACTTTGCATTTATGGTGAAAATAAGATTCGATGTCCATGTGTTTCATGTATGAACTTATATTATCATGACTTAGAGACAATTGAGCGTCATATATTCGTAAAAGGATTTTATACCAAATATGTTATGTGGGAGTTTCACGGGGAAGATATCACAGAAGTAAACGAAGATCAAGAAGAAGTAGAATCAAACAGTGAAGAAGACATACCATATGACAGTGATGATGATAAAGACAATGACGATATGATACCAGCATTAGAAGATTTAGCAAGTCAATATCATAGGAAGAGTGATTTTGTGAACCTTGGAGATTCAAATGAGCACAATGATGAAAGGAATACATTGCCTGACTTATTTGCAGAAGCAAAAAAGGAGTTATACTTTGGATGTACAACGTTCTCAATCTTAACATTTATTGTTAATCTAATGCACATTAAAGTGATGTGTGGTTAGAGCAACAAATCATTTGATTTGTTGCTCGACTTACTTTCGAAAGCATTTCCCAAAGACAATAAAATTCCACGATCTTATTATGACGCTAAGAAATTGTTACGTGATCTTGGTTTAGGGTACGAAACTATTCATGTATGTGAGTATGATTGTGCTTTATTTTGGAAAGAGAATAAAAATGCTGAAAGATGTCCTATATGTGGTCATGAACGATACAAATTCCAAGGAACGAAAGGCAAGAAGATCCAACACAAAAAGATGCAATATTTTCCTATAACTCCACGACTATAGAGACTTTTTATGTCACGCCATACATCATCTGATATGAGGTGGCATAAGGAAGAACATGTTGATACAGAAGGTGTACTTAGACACCCGGCAGATGCAGAGGTTTGGAAGGATTTTGATAGACAATATCCAGATTTTGCAAAAGAATATAGAAATGTAAGGTTTGGATTTGCAACAGATGGGTTTAATCCATTCGGTGATTTATCAAACTCGTACAGTATGTGGCCAGTGTTACTAATGCCATATAACATGCCGCCATGGAGATGCATGAAACGAGAATTCTCAATGATGGCATTATTGATTTCGAGACGTCGTGCTCCAGGAAAAGACATAGATGTCTATTTACAACCTCTGATCGATGAGCTGAAAGAACTACGGGAAAATGGTGTACGTACTTTTGATATTATTGATAAAGAATATTTTACAATGTGTGCGGCAATATTGTGGACGATCCATGATTTTCCAGCATATGGTACTGTATCTGGGTATAGCACTCAAGGTTATAAAGCTTGTCCTGTTTGTGAAGATGACACATCTTCATTTTGAATAAGAGGAAAAACATATTTCATGGGTCATCGTCGATATTTGTGTCTGAACCACCAATGGCGCAATGATATGGAGTATGATGATACAATCAAAAGGCGTTCACCTCCAAGAATTTTAACAGGAGATGAAATCTTAGATAAATTAAAAAGGTGTATGGAAATGTAGGGCAACAAATGAAGGATGCATGTTATGAAAATAACACGAACTGGAGGCGAAAAAGTATTTTTTGGGAGTTAGAATATTGACCTAAATTAAAACCAAGACATAATTTGGATGTGATGCATATTGAGAACAATATATGTGATAGTGTAGTTGGTACAATATTTAGTATTGATGGGAAGTCTAAAGATACTGAAAAGGCAAGACTTGATTTACAAGATTTAAATATTCGTAAGCAGCTACACATGAAAAAGAAGGGGAACAAATGGTTCAAACCAATAGCATGATATACATTATTAGCGAAGGAACGACAAGAATTTTGTACGTTCATAAAGTCTATCAAATTTCCTGATGGATATGCTGCAAATATTTCTTGGAATGTTAACATGAAAGATGGAAAATTATTTGGGTTGAAAAGTCATGATTGTCATATTTTATTACAGAGGTTGTTACCTATTGGTTTAAGGCCATATTTGAAAAAGAATGTAATGGATGCTATTGCTGAGTTGTCGTTATTCTTCAAAAAGCTATGTGCGAGGACATTATATGTGAAAGACTTAGACGAATTGGAAAAGGGCATTGTGCTCACGCTTTGTAAATTAGAAAGTATCTTTCCTGCTGCCTTCTTTGATGTGATGATTCATCTTGTGGTTCACTTGCCATTGGAAGCTAAGTTAGGTGGTCTAGTACAAATGCGATGGATGTATTCAATCGAAAGGTAACAAAATTTATAACTTAAGTTTAAAAAATTAAATAATCATTGAATACAAGTCTTTATTACTATATATTGAAAACATAATTAATTTCAGGGAATTAGGTCATTTGAAAAAAATATGTGAAAAACAAAGCCCGACCTGAAGGTTCTATTGCTGAAGGATACATTATTACTGAGGCACTAAACTTTTGTTCAATGTATCTTCGTGGAATGGAAACACGCTTTAATCGACCTGAGCGCAATCCTGATTACCTTGGAATTAGAAAACAATCGACACTGTCAATATTCAACATGCCTACAAGACCATTTGGAAGACAATCATCTATCACACTAACTCAAGATCAACGAAACTAAGTTCAATGGAACATTTTGAATAATTGTCCTGAGTTGGAACCATATTTAAAGTAAGTTTATAATTTTATTTTTCAAATTCTAACAACATTTATGTTTTAGCATAAAAATAATCTTTCATAGTACTTATTGTGAACACAGAGAACATAGATTATTCTTACAATCTCAAGGAATTCTGGATATCAATCAAGTGCAAAAAAAAAATGAATTTTCAACATGGTTTGAAAATAAAGTAAGTTTAAATATCAATGTTTGATATTCTAAATTTTTTATTTGTCTTGATCTTATTTTATAATTTTATCTGCCATCACAAATAAAAAAAATGAATGAAACAATATCTGGTAAAGCACAGGAAGATTTGTATGCAATTGCAATGCAACCAAGTTTTTTGGTTTGTACATATGCTGGTTGTATGGTTAATGGAGTTTGATACCATACAAAAAGTCGAGATGAAAGACTTTTAACTCAAAACTACGGTGTTCACATTGAAGCAGAATATGGAAATATATGTGATTTTCATGGTGTCATCAATGAAATTTGGGAAGTACATTACCTCTATTTGAACAAAGTTATATTATTCAAATGCTCTTGGTACAATACCAATGGAAGTGATAGAGTGTACTCTGAATATAACTTTACTAGTATCAACATCAACTCAGAACGGTTTGAAGATGAACCATTTGTTCTTGCCAATCAAGTAAGTTTGGTTTTTTATTTGGATGACATTAAAAAAAGTAAAGATAATAAAGATTGGAAAGTGGTACAAAAAGTAAATCATTGTCACATCTGGGATATACCATTAAATCCAATGGGTGGTGAAGTTGATGATGAAGATCCAACTATCAACAGTTCTGAAGCATATCAAGAAGAATCTTCGAATGACATTGGTGTGAATTTTGATCAACGACAAATGATACTAATCTTATTCGAGATGATATTGAAGATATATAATGTGATAATCATCAATTGTTCAATGAACTTCAAATAAATCATAATGATCAAGTTCAAAGTGATATAAACAGTGACGATACCCATGAAGAAGCTTGACTCGATGATTCTGAAGATATAACTTTGAGTGATGAAATTGATTAAGTATAAAGTGTGTTATTATTTTTATTTTTTGTAAAGTTTTGAATATGAAAATTTATTATATGCTAATAAAAAATTTATATTTTTTAGATTTTTAATTATGACAAATGAGAAGTCTCTCGATCCACCAATAACTACTAAAAGGTTGTTTGGCCGTAAGAGGCCGCATATTAACTCTTCATCATCTACACAGTCTCCTCCTTGTTTGCCATGTTCTTCCAATGATGATTCAATAACACCATTAAATGATGAAACACACAAGTCCTTAGAAGGTATAAATGGTTTATGTAAAACTTATGATAATATATACATTAAAAATTTATGAAAATAGTTATGATTATAAGTAATATAACAATTATTTGACAGAATCAAGGAAGAGAATTCGTGGCCCTACTCGTGGGGATGGTGTTAGATGCTTATTAAAGGATGATGCAAGTAAGTTAAAGATTTCCTATAAAAAAAGGTGAACTTCGAGTTCATGGGACGCATGCCACTGCATTTGCGAACATTGTTGGTGTAAATGTACGCCATCATGCTCCACTTCAGTATAGTGGCTGGGCTAAAGCTCCTCCAGAAGATAAGAAAGTCGTATATGCTCGTATCATGGTATATTTTTGTTACCATACTTATTTTATAATATTTTGTGCATGACAATTTATTTTTTGAAATTCTTTTTGCAGGATGTATTCGAGATGGATTTTAAAAAAGATCCATATCTTGAAACTATTTGCAATCACTATTGTTCAGAGCGCTATAAAGATTATCGTAATAATTGTCACAGAGAGTACAAGAATATCATTAAAGAATGTAAGAATCCATTAGAAAATCGGCCTGTGAAATTGGTGCTAAGAGATGAAGATTGGCAATAGATGTGCAATAAATGTTTCTCTAACGAAGAATGGAAGGTATCCTACATTTCTTGAATTATTTGTACACGTTTCATAATTTTTAATTCTTAAAACTCACATGAAAAGTATTTTGTAGAAAAAGTCAATTGCAGGGTCAAAAAATAGATCAAGTGTTTCTTTTATGCATTCTGGTGGAACTAAGTCATTTATTCAGTATTTACATGAGGAGGTAAACATATTTTTGGCATAATATCATTGTAATTTTATTATATTTAATGTTATTAATTATTTAAAAGCATTACAGAAATCAAAACAAATAATGGATGACAAAGTACAACAAGAAACAATGAAGTTTGGAGAGATTGAAATGTTTCGAAAAACTCATTGTACAATTAAGAATGAGTGGACCCACAGAATAGCCGAGGAAAAATATGTATGTTCGACTTTTAAAAATTATGAATTTTTACCTTCTAAATTTTGTAAAACTATTACACTATTATTTTGTTGTTATTGTAGAAGGAAATGGTAGAGTTACGAAAAGAGAAACTCATTCAATTTGAAGATGGATTGTTACTAGTAGTGGATGAGGCAGCTATATACAGGCAAGTTTTAGGCGAAGAAAATTATGGTTGGTTACGAGGTTTTGGTCCTATACCCGGAAAAAAGATGGCAACCCAGTTATCATCCAAACGTGAAGAGATTGAAGATGAACGTTTGAAGAAATTAGAGAAAATCGTTGAAGATCTTAAAAACGAACAAAATAACAACATTGCAAGAATTGTTCAAGAGAATATGGAGAAGTTCTACTAATCACAACAAAGTCTATTATTAGAAAAAAGAGCATTAGAGTCACAAATCACACCTCCTCCATCAATGGTTTCATTAAATTTTAAATTTTAAATCCAATATTACATATAATTTATGATTTTTTTTCTAATCAATTATTAATTTTATATTTTGTTTCAGAATAAACAACATAGTCTTTCGCCGCAACTGGAGCCATGTAAAGGAAAAGATCAACCTTCTTCTTCACAAATTCTCAGTACATCCTCCACTAGTTTAAAGGAAGTGCAAAAATCTCCAATTCAATTTGAGATGCCCAATGATGCTCCAAAGAGTGTAAAAGCTGTATTACTAGCTGTTCGACTTTATGAACCTTCACACACATTTCGTATTGCCATGGACTCAGAAATTTTGGATAGTGATCAATACTTATTTATTTCACCTAAAGATGTGATTCACCTTGGCACCTTGACAGAGATTGGAGCTCCTTGTATAACATTTTGGATCAGGTAAAAAAGAAATACCTTTCACATAATTCTCATGCACAAAATAACATTATTTGTCTTACAAATTCAATTGTAATATTTAGGATCTTATATCGAAAGTTGGAAAAATAAAATCGAGCACAATATTTTCGTTTCTTTCATCCAACTTTGGCTTTGGATTCGTGTGAAACACAAAATGCAATATCAATGGCAAATCACTTGGAAGACACAGAAACAAGACAATTTTTGTTGCTTCCTATTCATATTGGGTAAGATTTATTTATTTAACTCATTACATTATCAATATATTAATTTATATACAATATCGTATTTTATGGTTAGCAGATATCATTGGATGCTAGTAATAATTGATCCATTGCGTGATACATATTATTGACTTGATCCAATTAGACTACCCCCACGTAACGAAATTAAAAGTCTAATGGCAATGTAAGTTAAATAGTGATATGGATTAGTCTTATTTAATTTTTACTTTAAATTTATTATTAAATATTTTATTTGTTTATTAGGGCTTTTGATTACTACAATACCTCCACAAATAAGCAACCAAAAGAGTCTAGTATTACATGGAAATCTATAAAAGTAAGTTATAAAATAATATCACATAATATATATTACATTTGATAGTTACTTTAAAATATTACAATATAATATTGTATTGAAAATTTAAATTATCAATGTCTTTTTATCTTGTCATTTATATTTTATGAATTTGTGCAGTCTCCTCAACAACCATCGAATATTGAGTATGGATATTTTGTAATGAGATATATGCGTGACTTTTGCATGGATTCTAGACCTATCAATTGGTTAACTACTCATGTAAGATGTATATAAATACTATTGAAATAGAATATTTTGTTATTATATTATACAATTGACTAATATTCATTATTACTTACATTTATTTGTTACAGTGCAATGAGAAGATGAAAGATTACACAAAACAAAATATTGATCAAATTCAAGTGGAGTGGGCTGACGAATTCATAGAATTGGTTGACTAATTCCAATGAGCAATACTATAGTTCCTTCTCCAATTGTTTCATTTTCAAAAGTTGTATCCAAAGAGTTTTGTGGTTCTAGTTTTTTATTTATTTTGAATAGTTTTATAGTTACTATGCTCTTTTTTCTCCCAAGAGGCTTTTTCCCATTGGATTTTCCATTTTGCGTTTTTTAACTGAGGCTTGCCATAGGTTCAATGCAATATCTTTGTTTTAGGAAAGTTATACGCATCCCTATACATGACTTATGTAGTTTCTTACTTTTATTTTCCTTCGAGTTTGTTATTGTACTTATGATATTTTTAATTTTATCTTTTGATTTTGTCCATATACATTTAGTTAGTTTTTTTTTACCTTTATCTTATTTTTTAAAAAATTTAATTATTTTACGAATTAAAATATTATTAATTTGTTGAGAGTCCATAACACAAATCTAAATTTAATTTCTTTATGTTTGGTATTCTTATATATTTTTTACATTATAATTTTCATTGTGTACTTTCTCTACCAATACTTTTGTAGCAAAAATACTACTACTAGAAATATTTTATTTGCTAGTGCCAAAATATGATATAATTTAGTAGCAATAAATTTATTTCTACTACCAAAGAATTGATCACTAAATGGGAAAAAACCAAAGATAAAATCATATAAAATGCATCAATTTTATATTTGGTGCTAATATTTAATTTTAGCTACCAAAAAATATTGGTAGCTGACAATATAAATATGCTACCAAATATTTTGGTAGCAGACGTATTTGGTATCATTTAATTATAATTTTCCACTAAATCATTTTGCTACCAAAATTTAGTAGCAAATTTATTCATTGGTGCCAACAATATTAGCTACCAAAGAACATTGGTAGCTGAAAATATAAATATGCTACCAAAATATTTGGTAGCAGTAATATTTGGTATTGTATGATTATAATTTACTACTAAATCATTTTGCTACCAAAATTTAGTAGCAAATGGTAATTAACTGCTACCAAAAATATTTGGTAGCTAAAACTTTTGTAGCTAAAAACCTGATTTCTTGTAGTGAAGCTTAGGAGGAAATACTGAGGAAATTTACCATTTTGCCCTCGGGGATGTTTTTGGAACCCTGAGCCTTGGGATTAACCTAAGAGGCTTAAGTTAGATAAAACAAAGGTAAGGAAGTGTTTAGAGGATGCCAGAACCGACTCCTTCTTTCTCTCTCTTTCTCTCAAGAAGTTCTTCCAAGCTAGCCATGGAGACCAAGGGCATTTGGGCTAGAAACTCAGGGATTTGAGCTGGAATCTTATGGAGTATTCCAGTAGCAAGTTGGAGGTTCAAAGAGGGATTTAGGTAAGCATTGAGTTGTGAATTTAGCTGTCTTAATTATGTAGCTTTGGGCTGGGTTCTAAGTGTTTTTGGATTCTTGATTTTGAAGATTGAATTGGAGCTAAGGATTTGGGAGTTTGCTCAGCAACTGATTGGAGGATTGGTTCTTCAGTGAAGGTAAGCTTTAACTTAAAGTTTAGCTTCTGAATTTTGAAATTTTTGGCTATTCTAAAGGGTTTATGAGCTTATGGTTTCAAAGATTGAAGTGGGATTAAGATGGATTTCTAAACTAGGTTTTAGTTGGGTTTTGTTGCTGAAAACACATTATAATGTTTGTGATAATTGGATTGTATCATTAGGATGGTTTTGGGTGGATTTGAGTGAGGTTTGAGAGTTAAAAATGGTAGATTTTCTGGGTTCGAAGGGGTCGGACCACGACTCAGTTCTTGGTGTGCCGCGGCCCTTCGAAGCAGATAGGAGCTGAGGAAGAAGGGCGGGCCGCGACATAGGGAGTGTTGGATCCCAGCCCGTGTCTGGTTTTTGGTGAGGCTGGGCCTCTGGTTAGGGGCAAGCCGTGGCATAGGAAGCTTGGGTCGTGGTTCTTAAGGGTATTTTGGGCTTTAAGGAGGTTTTAGGTGTGGGAACCTAACCTAGGGTGCTCGGGATTGATTCCACTACCATGTTTGGTGGAATTCGGTGTCCCGAAAGCTAAAACTTGGACCGAAAACCTTTATTCATTTATGATTGATGGAATCCTTTATCATGGTTTGACTAGGTGTACGCTAGGGCTCAGGGCAGGATCGTGCTCGAGGGTCGTCTTTCTTAATCAAAGCACTCGAAATTTAAGGTAAGAAAACTGCACCCGTTTATGTGGATAGGTTGGGACTAAGTGTTCCCTATATTCGTATGCAATGTTATATGATTGTGATAAACCATAAGAATATATTGGGACTAAGAGCTCCCTACAATTGTATGAATGTCATGAGGTGGTATTATGCCATGGGGAAATGTGTTAAACGACCTAAGAGTGCTGGAATCAATACTTGCACACAAGGCACGGCTCAGCTACTGGTAGCTGAGGACAGCTTATTAATCTTTGAGCTTGGTTAAGCTGGCCAGGGTCAATGGATATAACACTGGGGGCGGCCTAAGTGAGCCGAAGACAGTAGGTTAAATAGAGGGTGCGGCCTAAGGGCGCCGACCCTGAATATTGTTTAACAGTTACGATAAACTGTTGATTATGAACGTGGTTATTGTTGTTAATATGATGAATATGATATGTTGATTATCTGGATGACAAGTTGTTAATTTGTCGATTGTTATCACTAAACAGGTGAATGTTATGATTTGTTGAATACTAGGTTATGCTTTGTAGAATAATTGGTTATTGGTATTGATCATGCTATGATATTATGTTTTCTTGCTGGGCCTCGGCTCACGGGTGCTACGTGGTGCAGGTAAAGGCAAGGGTAAAATGGTTCGACCATGGGTTGGAGAGCTATGGGGGCGAGGTGTACATTGTCAGCTGCTCGGCCGCCACGGTCGAGGGTTTGTACAGGGATGGAGACCTAAAATATGTATTTTTTGCCATTAGAGTGGCTTTGATTGTTTATAACATTTGGAAATCCTGTAAAATATGTCATTTAAACCCTGATTTGGGATCCCATGTATCAAGCATTTATTTTAATGAAAATTATTTGTTTATAACCAAAATCTTTTAAACCTAACATGTTTATGTCTTTAGATTCACATTTTTATTTAAATGACTTGGTTAGCAAGTCTCGCACTATTTTAAACACATAGTGTAACGGTCTTGGTTATCCAGGGCGTTACAATAATGGTTATAACAATGGATAATGTATTTATGGTTTGGAAAATACGTTTTGTGAATTTAAGAGTTCAGTTCCGAGTCTATAGTGGAGTCACGAGGAATTAATAAGGTAGTGAAATTATTCGTAAATAAATTCACGGTAACTTATTGGAGCTTGATTTCATGGATCCATGGTACTCGCATCACCTTTGAGTTAATCATCTAGAATGTCTCAATTAATTGATTTAATTATCAATTAGGATTTTTAAAGTTGACTAGGTCAATTTTGAAAAATTTATAGAGATATGAGATTTAGAGAATAAAAGAAAATCTTTGGGTAAATTTATTAATATTGATAAATTGGTGTCACTATAAATAAATAATATTAAATCAAGATTTAAATAATAATTAGTTAATTAGAATAAGGATTTAATTACTTAATTACAAAATAAACAAATAAATAAAGGTTTTGAATTTAGGCCAAATTGGGATTTAAATTCAAAACAAAGACATTGGGCCTAAGTCCATTTGTGGGAGCCCAAGGCTTTTATCTTTTTGTTTATTATTTTTAAAATTAAATAAAGCCCATTACGTTGCCTATATAAGGAATATGATACCTAGGATTTTCAATAAAGTAAGTCTTAATTGATTCATTGGGTAAGTGAAAACCTAGACAGTCTAATCATTTCTTAGCCACTATCTATTCTTCTTTTCTAAATCTCTATCTCATGTGTTGAGAACCAGCCCACAATAGTTCTAGGTTGATCAAAGGTTGGGTGAGGAAGACTGTGTTGCTGATCTAGTTCAATCTCTTGATAACTCTACTACAGAAAGGAATCAAGGGTTAGACACATTGAAGGAAGGAGTTGTTCTAGTTGTCCTGCGTAATGTAAGTTTTCACTTTACTCTGTATTTGTATCAATTTCATATGAGCATGTTCTAGGATTTTGCATGTTTGTTTGATAATATGTAAATTGTATGAAAATAAATAAAGATCCTCTAATATGTATTTCCAGCATTTCATTGTCATGCATCAATCAAGTAAGCACCATGATGAATGTCGAATGAAACTTGTAAAGCACTAATTTCAATTTCCTCTCAACGAAAGCACCAACTGTTGATGCGGTTTTTTGCCAATAGTAGATTTAGCAATCTAATAAGGATATTAGTTCTTATTTTTAAACCATAATGAAATAATAAGAACCCTTTCGTACACACACAAATTTTACGTGGTTTAGTGGTTAAAATCCACCTAGTCTACGAGACAATATTATTGCTTTTCTCTCACAATTTTTGCAGAGTTTCAATAATACAAAAAGGCAGTCCCCTTCCCTGTCCATTATCCCTCATATTTATAGTGGAATTTCCTGGACAGGTTTGGGTAACCGTATGCATAAATATGGTATACATTTAATACAGATTATTCCTATTTTCATTGGGATATGATTTGATAACAGAATATATTCCTGCTGTCTCGGATCATAAATGATAAATATGCAATACATCTTGGGCATTAATGAGCGTATAAATAGTCTCTGAGTCTCTTGGGATCCTTCAGTATGCGTTCTGACCAGGTTGCCACGAGCTTAATATCTTCACCGAGCTAGTGACTGAAGATTATCCAAACCTTAGTGACCAGGCATAGGAGAGTTTGCCTTGGTGACGGGGTTGAATTTTAGTACCTTCCCGTCACCAAAAGATTTGGAAGAGCGTAATCTTAGCGATTGGTTGATAAAGGAGTATTTCAACGATGCTGAGAAAGTAAAGCTCTCACGGGTGGACCATGCTTTCAAGACTTGTACGGTTGTGGAAGATGTGTACAAGCTTGGTCTATGTTTGTTGGTTGAGGGAGTTATGGATGCCATAGAGGGCAAGTTGCACGTATGGCGAGATATTCTTAAAATTGTTGAGGACGTAGAGTATTTCTTTAGCTATCCATGGGGGAAGTACTCTTATAGGAGGCTATTGCAGTCTTGTAAGAAGGACATGGTGAAGCAAAAGGCCAACTATGACAACAAGAAGGATGCCAAGGTGCAGCAAGAGTCATAGTACAGTATGTCTGGTTATGCCCCAACCTTACAGTACTTGGCATATGAGGCTATCTAGCAGTTTGCGACGGTCCCGAGGATGCTTAGTTGGTCGCATCGAAGGAACAAGGATTTCACCAAGTCCGTCATCTCACCGATGTTATCGAAGAAGAATGTAAGTCATATTTTATTGACATTAAACAATTATTTTTATATATATATGCTTATTTTTTATGATTATTTGAGTTAACCAAATGTTTTATGTTGTTTGCAGTTGATCATCCTTCCGATGTTGAAGCCTCGACCGACAGAAAAAGACTATTACTTATCGTTGACAAAGGGAGATCTTCCTCTTTATCCTGGGCTTGGCCAGGATCCCTCGAAGGCTGATGAGGAGGAGGATGCGACTTTTGAGAAATTCGCAGAGATAGTTTCTCAGGCAGCCGAGGCAACCAAGATATTTGATGATGTTTCCCTGGAGGAGGAGGTTTCAGGTCCCACCCCTCTTGTTGCCCCAGCCCCAACATCAGCCACAGCCTCAGCCCCAACACCAGCCCCAGCCTTAGCCCCTGAGCGCACCAACTTCATTGAGCGGTTGGATAGAGTCGAGGTTCGATAGGAGACCCTTCTGAAGTCAGTGATCCTGGACGTAGTCAGTCAGATCCTGACATTTATTAAGGAGAAACTGAGGGGCTCCAATGAAGATTTAGACTTAGAGTCATTGGATATTCCTCTAGACTATGTTGATGATCCAACCATGCCTCCTACCATCAATGTGAACCCTGATGCTGGGACTCCGGGAGTCGTTATTGTCAACCCTGAGGATGTTGTTGGGGTTCAGTTTCAGAGGACTAGATGCCAAAGATGCAAGCCAGATTGGTTTGAGGACAACACCGATCCCACGAGGAAAAGACATCACACTGATGCAGCTGCACTAGAAGAGGAGGACACACAGGAGGCTACACACGTGCTGGACCCTCTCAAGAAGCCAGATCGCAAATAGTATAGGACAATGTCTAGGTGGCTGCTTGGAGACATCCCCAACATGACCCTGAGGGATGTAAAGACTGGGAATCACAATCTAGCATGGGTTCTGACGTGGAAGACACCCCAGTCGTGGCTCAATGATGGGGTAAGCCATTTACACCTAATGAATCAATAGTGGTAGAAATTATGTTTTATTTTCAATTTTACAAGTTCTGTTTTTATTGACTCGATATGAGCTCGATGATAGCTCGATAGGTGCTTGATGGGGGGGTTTCCAGGATCGATATGAACTCGATGTGAGCTCGATAGTAGTTCAATATGAGTGTTAAAATAGGGTTGTTGTTTACTGTTGGAGATTATCTCGATGGAGCTCGATAATAGTTCGATATGGGTGTTAAATTAGGGTTGTTGTTTACTATTTGAGATTAGCTCGATGTGAGCTCGATGGAGCTCGATGGAGCTCGATGGAGCTCGATAGTAGTTCGATATGGGTGTAAAATAGGGTTGTTGTTTACTGTTGGAGATTAGCTCGATGTGTAGAGTCCAAAAACTTCACTTAGCTAAGTTAGATAGTAGTATAATAGTAATAATAGTATGATCTTTATGACTGTGGATTTTTGGTTCAGACCGGGATTTATTTGGACACTCATAGTAGTACTTGTAGATTTTCTAAGTTTAACCTATAGTGTAGGAATATTAATTTTAACCTAAGGTTTGATTAATATGACTGATATTGAGGATAATATTTATTATACTATAAGGTTTAGATAAGAACCAATAGGATTTTAAGCACATGTTATGTATGGGTTTAATAATGATTAAGTATTTTGAGGATTAAATTTATTAAGGGTAAAGTTTGAATGCTCTAGGGCCAGTCAGCAGCTTTGAAAACGTTTAAGGGCTTAGTCAAGGCTGTTTACTCAATTTAAACCAAGCTAAAAATGTGTAATTTCGTGCTTAAATAATCAGCGTATGCCGATATATCGCAGCTATAGGGGGCGATATATCGCAGCATGAAGATACGAAAAACCCGAAACGATGCACGATTGCCTCGGGCATACTGGCCCAGGCGATATATCGCCTACAGGGGGTGATATATCGCCCCTCTCAGCATATTTTGAAAGTGTTTGAAATCATTTTCCATTCAACCCTTCAACCTCTTGATAAGTCCAACATCTTTTTGAACGAGTCTTCAGCCTCTGCTGAACGATAATTCAAATTATTTTCACTCAAAAAGCCATTATTTTTATTCAAGTTAAATTAAGATCCTTTCATTCCTAAACTCTATAAATAGGACCTAGTACCCAGCCATTATTCATCTTTTGCTCTAAGTTCAGAGGCTGCAAGTTGCTAGGTGAGTGTGAGAGTGTAAACACTTGGGTTGGGAATCATAAGCTTATCAAACACTTGGGAAGTAAGATTTTATAGCATTTCGGTTCAAGGTTTAGATCAGTCTTATAAGTCTTCAAGGTATCCCAAACTCTAGTTTGTTTCTGTACTTTTTCTTTAAAAGTTCTCATAGTCTTCTACTCATTCTAACCTTATTCTTATTTTGGTTAGGAAATCTAAGTTCTTGAGCAAAAGGTTTTGGTAAGTATATTTTTAAATGTATAGTTCTTTCATCTCTCTCATCTCTTTTTCTTCAATAGACTCACCCTTTCATAAATGGTTTTTAGGAGTGTTCCAAAGTCCCAACTCTGTCCTCATATCCCGGTAATTTTGGTATAGGATAGAATTTATATGTTATATGCTTTTTATATGTTATCTTATGTTTTTATGTTATGAAAAATGTTATGTTATGTTATGTATGTTTGTACGCTTGGGCATATGACCCATATGACTAACAAGCCCCAAATAGATTATGGGCATATGACCTGCTTAGCTAGTAGGACCCCACTAATCTAATGGGCATATGACTTGTTTAGTCTATGGGACCCCAAGTAATAATGGTCATTATAGTATGTGTATGATATAAGTGTTATGTTATGTTTTTATGTTTCTTATGAAATTTATGTATATGAACTATATGTTAGATTTTCCTTGCTGGCCATTAGGCTCATTCCTTTTTGTTTATATGTGCAGGAAAATAGTCTTAGTGGCGGGAAAGGTTCTTGGAAGCTTGGAGAATGTGTATTGAGGTCGAATGGATTCAAGAGCCGAGCGTTACGATTCGAGGATGTAGTTTTGTTTTTATGGTTTTTACATGTATTTTTCCGCACTTGTTATGTAATCCATTTTTTATTTTAAATTATGTTTTGTTTTGTTTTTAAAACAATGGGATCCCATATCCTAACCTAAATTTTATGTAAGTTTAACTCTTATTTTTACAAGTTTCTTAATAAAGTTATGGTATTTTCACTTGTAAGTTTTATTAAGGATTAGTACGTATAGTTTTCGTTGATGGTCCAAAAGTCTAGAGTAGTTGGGTCATTACACGATGGGAGCTCGATGGAGCTCGATAGTAGTTCGATATGGGTGTTAAAATAGGGTTGTTGTTTACTGTTTGAGATTAGCTCGATGTGAGGTCGATGGAGCTCAATAGTAGTTCGATATGGGTGTTAAATTAGGGTTGTTGTTTATTGTTTGAGATTAGCTCGATGTGAGCTCGATGGAGCTCGATAGTAGCCATTTATGATGATCTTTGCTAACTTTTTATATCGTACTCTCTTTGTAGTATATTGATGCGGCAGAACACATCCTTCGTATGCGTCGCAAGTATTTTCCCAATATATATCAACAAAATACAGTTGTGATGATCATGTATTTCTCACAAGTGATACCTACCCGATATGATCAATACAAGAAAATCGTCGACAAAGGAAAGTATACGTGGGATTCTGACGTTATGTCCATGTTGACCGGCATTGAGCAACAATTTCTGGCATCTTGGGGAGGAGTTGAGGATGTATATTGGTGCCAAAACTATGGAAAACAACATTGGTTTGCCATTGAGGCTTCTATTTCTAGTTGGACCCTCACTGTTTATGATTCGGAAAACTCGGTGATTAGTGACGCAAAGCTGGAGGAAATTATGAATCCATGGTGCTTTTTGCTTCCTTCTCTATTAATGTAGAGTAAACTATTCACTGATAGCTTGATGTTGAAGATTCCTGCAGCAGGAAAGAGGCTGCATCAGTTCACATGGCGTCGGAAACAGAATACGAGCTCACTCAGTCAAAGAGAAGGTAACAAACATCATCTTCATACTAAATTTGTTTCTAACTAAAATTATAGTAATGTACACTTAATGTTTACTTTTTTTACAGTGGGGATTGTGTTGTGTATGTTGTCAAGCATATCGAGCATCTAATGGTCGGCCTTCCATTGGAAACTATCTACGATGAAAATATGGAGGTGTTCAGGAACAAGTGGACCACAGACTTGTGGTATCAAAATTTGTTACCTTGATGATTGTATATATACAAGGTCTTTAATTGTGCAGTTTTTTGTAACTTTCTTATGTCTGTTATCGAGTTCATATCGAACATTATCAAACAAATATCGAGCTATATCGAACTGTTATCAAACAAATATCGAGCTTCAATCGAGCAATATCATTTTCATAACCATTATCTAGCTGTTATCGAACTAATATCGAGCCATATCGAGCTATATCGAATCATTATAGAGTTATATTGAATCATTATTGAACTATTATCGAGTTATTTGAAGTCAGTTTAGAATCTAACTAAGATATTATCGAGCTACTATTGAGTTAATGTCGAGCTACAATCAAGCCCATCGAGTTTACATCGAGCTTAACATAACTTTTAAGAAAAATCAAATAAAAAAGAAGGGAAAACAACATAGGATATTAATACAACAAGTCCAAATGGGAAAAAAGAGTTTATAGCCTAGCTTTGCATGTAGCTCTGTTGTGTCCAAGCCCACCACACATACTACACTTGCGCTCTTTGCGAATGATTTCTCCATTCGATGGAGTGCAGTTTCTCTTCCTTCTTCCAACCTTATTCTTCTTCGATCGACCAACTGGTTATTTTTCAATGGGAACCCCAACTTGCATGTACTGTATGTTCTCGGGAACTTCCCAATCATCCTCATTGCCAGTTGGGTAAATTGTTTCTTTGTAAGATTCCCTCCACATCTCAGTAGTGTAATATGGGGGACACAATGCGTAAATGTTGACACTGTATAGGATGGCCGCAGCCACACCATGAACACAAGGGTAACCCATTATTTTAAACTAACCAAAGGAGCATGATTTGGTCATCAAATGCACCTCACCATCACCTTCTGGGTCTACCACATGAAATTCGAACTGTCCAAGAGGATGGACTTTCAAGTACCTTGCTTCATTCGCAATGCCTGAGAGATCTTTCTCATATATTGTTGCTAATTTGGATGTGCACTCCTCTACCTCTTCACGACGCGCAACAAACCATGATTGAATTGTGAAACAAATGAATTCCACAAAAGTAGTGACTGGGAAGGTTCTTGCATATCTGGTTTTGTTGTTGAAACTTTCAGCCTAGTTGCTTGTCATTACATTGTATCGATTCCCAGGAAAGTAAGCACGAGTCCACTTATCGAAGCCAATACCCTCGAGATATTGAGCTATGGCCAGATCCATTTGCTTTGTATTGTTGAAGAACTTGTGAAATTTTGACTTCCGAAATGCATATGCCGCATTCCACATCTCCTTGTGACAGTGATCAGTCTTGAACTTAGCGATTACATTCATACTTATGTGATGGTAGCATGCGTCGTGGTAGGCATTAGGGAAGACCAACTCAAGAGCATGAATAATGCTAGCATGCCTGTCTGATACAAAAGCCAGATTATCAACAACTCCAATGGCTTCCTTCAATTTCATCATGAAATACTTCCAAAAAGCATGATTCTCATTGTCAACAATCGTGAACACAATTTAATAAATGTGGTTATTCGCATCCAATGTGACAGCACACAACATGTGGCCACCGTACCTTGACTTCAAAAAAGTTTTGTCCACACATATAACAGGACGACATGATGTAAATCCCCTTCTACAAACTCCAAGCGAGAAGAAATAGTAAAGAAAGCGACTGTCATTTGTGACAAAATCAGTTATTGTACCTTGATTCTTTTGCTGAAGCATGTACAAGTAAGAAGGTAACTTGGAGTAAGATTCTTCAAGTGTCCCCCTGACATAACTGAGTGTCTTCTCTCTACATCTCCAAGCCTTCATATAACTTATATCGATCCCAAAACTATTCTTCATATCCTCCTTTATGTTGTTTGTTGGGTAGCTAGTGCCATCAGTAGCATATTTGTTCTTGATAAGGTGCCCAATGACTGAAGGTGTTGCTTGACGGTGGTCATTCTGTCATAATTCTAGTGAGAAAGTATGTACACTATTATAAACAGTGATCTCAAACATCCCTGATCGCGCGAATTTTTCCCCTCTTATTCTCCAACCACAATCAGGATCCTTGCAGGTGATAAACTCAAAATTATTCTTCATTGTGAAGAGAACTGCTTTGGTTTTCAATTCCATCTTGTTCTCAAAGTCTTTCCCAAGGTGTAATTCTCCCAACGGTACACCGGATGAGGGCGATTCAGAATGACTAGAAGCCATGATATCTTCTTTTGTAAACATGGGAGCACTCCATTTTCTATGATCTTCTATTGAACATATTGGAACATTCCCTGTATAGTTATATTATGTTCCACCAGGACGACTAGAGCTGGTGCCAGGTGTTCGACGTCCTTGACTTGGTGGGTTCGCCCGTACAATAGGACGTATTGGCTGTTCTTGTGCTTGTTCTACTTGCAAATGTTTAGCTATTGGATTGTCATTCACTGAATTGTATCCTAAGTCCTCATTATATTCAGCAACTAGATCGTCATTCACATAAGGGTTGTACTCATACTAGTTGTCCCTCAGGCCACCAATAGGACATCCCAAAGTACTGTCTGCTCCCTCAGGTCCAGGAGTGGAATATGGATCTGCAATGACAATATTTTTAACGGGAGTGACACACAAGGCCAACCTTTCTTTAGATGTTACTCCTAAGAATGCACGGACACCAAGATCACTTTCAACATGAACTGGTGTAAATGGTTGGTTGCCGCATGTGTAAGGAACCTCTAATTTCAACTCATACATCTGTTTATCAACTTTAAGTTCCTTGTGCAATATGTCAAGAAGTTGCAAGTACGTTATAGTATCCTCCATCGGTATCACCATGCATTGAGGGTCCTTGAAAATCCACCTATTCCCTTGTAATTCCCAAACACCATTGTAGGATACAAAAATGTAGACAATGGAACCTGCGTTGGAAAAAAAACATTGAAATTGTCAAGAAAACTGTCAATTTTTCATAAATTCATGAAAAAAGAACATTATTGAGCTATAATCGAATGCTATTGAGTTACCATCGAACCCATAATCGAGCTCTTATCGAGTTAGTATCGAGCTACCATTTCTTAAACCAAACATAAAACCTAACCAAAACAACTACACTAAATATTCTAGGGTCCAATCGAACCCTTATCGAGTTGGCATCGAGCACCATCGAGCCCATAATCGAGCTCTTATCGAGTTAGTATCGAGCTACCATTTCTTAAACCGAACATAAAACCTAACCAAAACCTCCATCGAACCCTATTGAGTTCCTATCGCGCATATATCGAGAAAACAACTACACCAAATATTCTAGGGTCCAATCAAACCCTTATCGAGTTTCCATCGAGCACAATCGAGCAACAAAGCCTAAAACTATCGAGCTATAATCGAACTATATTGACCGGCATCAAGCTCATAAAGAACCTTCTTCTACATACCATCGAGCCCCTATCAAACTAGTATCGAGCTCCTATCGAGCAAAAAAGTTGCAGGAAACCCAGAAAAACGCAGATCGCAGAATTTCTCTAAAAAACTCCAAAAGTCACCAATATAGGCTTAGATCTGTTCAATATAGCCAAAAAATGTAAACAAATAATACCCAAAACAAAAAATGAACAATCTTATTAGCCATGATTTTTCTCCTCCAAAAACCCTCAAAATGGATGTTGCCTTTGATATTGGCGACTTCACAGAGACAATGTAGATGGATTACAACGATTTCGACAAGAAAATCATACAAATCTGTGGGTGTTAGGGAGGATTTCGTGAGAATGAAAGAGAGAGAGAGGGAGAGAGAGGAAGATAAGGTTTTAGGATTCTTGATATAATGGGAGGGGTATTTTGGGTATGATAGGAATGTTTAGCATCAAATTGAAAAGATTAATAGTGCTAGGATTTTTTGGTAATATTAGGCATTATTAGGTATAAATAGTGAAATTTCCCTATGTAAATAATCCCTTTATTTTAAGGACACTAAAAATTTAGACAAAATAAATAGATAATATTAAAAATAAGAACTAATATTCGCATTTGAAAATATTTACATGTGTTTATGTTCTAATTTATCTAATGTTTTATAAAAGTACCACTTAACATTTTCTTTATTCCTTGAATAGAATATATGATTTCATAATTATTTTTTTATATTTCCGTTTTTTACATGGTACCGAATGTATTTTCGTTGTTTTTTTTAATTTGTCAAGGTATTTTCGTTGTTTACCAAAAGCATAACTAGTCCCAACCAAAATATTATATAAAACTAAAAATTAGAGTTATGGGGAAATCAATTAGATGAAGTACAACCCTGCGACCCTGCCACTCATACGCTGACTCCGTCCATGGAATTCAGTAAACCTAACCCAGACGTGGCCTGAAAAGAAAGTCAGTCTTTTCTATTCTCTTACAGAGAATTTGCCCATTTACACTGCATTCAGTTCTTGTTACTCCTTTTTGTGGGCTCTTGCCTTCTCGGTTAGCGTTTTCCTTTCATACTCCTCGTTTTCTTTCAGCGTTTTGCAGTGTAGTTCTCTTTCTCTCCTTGTTTTGCTATGGATTTGGAAGCTGAAGTTGAGGTTCTTTGTATCACCAATGAGATGGGCGAAATCGCCAATGAGGTCAAAAATATGAGTTTTGAGAACTTTTCGGTTTTTTTCCAATAGGACAACGACTCTGCTAAGGACGACATCTCTAAGTCCTTGGTAGGCAAGTATTTTGTTAAGAAACATGTTGCGAAAGGTCTTCTTCACTTGGTTCTTGGCACAATTTGGAAATCGGCCCCAAGGTGGAGAGTGCAGGAAGTTGCTCCATAAACTTTTGTATTCAGGTTCGCTGCTTCAGACGATGTGAAATTTATTTTGGAAAATTTTCCTTGGTCTCCCTGTGATAGTTTTTTGCTGTTGAATGAGATGTCAGAAGATGGTTTATGGGGCTCTGTAGACATTGATTCCACACCTATCTGGGTTCGTGTCTTGGGGGTTCCCATCAAATACATGAGAGATGGAAATGCCACGATCTTGGCTAATAGTATAGGTTTTGTCTTCATGCTCCTCCTGCTAAATGTAACAGTATCCTTCTCAACTCCTTCATCAAAGCGAGGGTACGAGTTAGTTTAAAAAAAACTAATCATCAACATGCTCTCACTCTTGTCAAAACAAGGTAAAACCATTTGGTGCTACTGTAAATATGAAAGATTACCACTAGTCTATTATAAGTGTGGTATTTTTGGGAGAAAAGAAACAATAAAATGCAATGAAATAGGAATTTGTAAAGCCATAACGAGCATTTGCTATATATATATATATATGCTAAAAGAAGAAAAATAATTTACAGGCTACTACCACTAGGAGATTGACGCGTGGTAGAGTTTATTACAAAAAGATGGATAAGAACCTATAACTAATTGGAATGTTCTTGAATATACAACCTCATACTTACACATGTAGCACTTTTAATTACAGAATTAATTGACTAAATACAATTGTCTCTTAACTCCACCCCTCAAGCAAAAGGGGGAGTCCATCACACCGAGCTTGCTGACTAGAAATTGAAATCTGGATTGTGATAGTCCTTTAGTTAAACAATCAGTTACTTGTTCTTCAGAGGGAACATAACGAATTTCCAATTGCTTCTATAGAACTTTGTCTCTTAAAAAATGCACATCAAGTTCAATGCACTTTGTTCTTGAATGATAAACTGGATTAACTGCTAGAGCACTCGCACTCATATTGTCACACCAAATAATTGGTGTCGTGAGTTGTTGAATCCTCATTTCTTGTAATAATGCCTGCAGCCAGGATAGCTTAGCAGATAACTGTGCCAGTGATCTGTATTCAGATTTAGTGCTTGATCTTGCCACCACAGATTGCTTCTTGGATGACCAGGAAACTAAAGAATTTCCAAGAAATACACAGTAGCCACCTACTGATCTTTTGTCATCTTGGCAGCATGCCCAGTCGGCATCCGAGTATCCCACAAGTGTTAGTTGATCACAAGGTGTGATATGAATTCCATGATGCATAGTCCCCTTTAAATGCCGTAAGATGCGCTTTGCTGCATTCCAATGAGCTGATGTTGGACTCTTGAGGAATTGACTCATTTGATTTACGCAAAGGAAATATATGGCCTAGTGTGGCTGAGATATTGTAAGGCTCCAATCACACTTCTATACTCAGTTGGATTATCTAGCAAATCACCATCTTGAATTGGCAGTGGTCTTCCTGTCACCAATTGAGTGGGACTTGATTTTATATTTTCCATTTTAGCCTTTTGTAGCATCTCAATGTACCTCCCTTGCGAGAGATATATACCAGTAACATCCCTAAAAACCTCTATTCCCACGAAATAACTTAGCTGGCCTAGATCCTTAAGTGAGAAGGTTTTATTTAGCTTAATGATAAATGAATCTACTTCATTTTTATCATTACTAGTCACAATTATATCATCCACATATATGAGAACCATTATAACACAAGTTGGTTTCTTGAGCATAAACAGAGATGAATCTGCCTTTGAGTTCATAAACTCCCATTCTAACAATGTCTTCTTGAGCTGATCATACCAGGACCTAGGCGCTTGTCTCATACCATAAATCGACTTCTTTAGTTTACATACATGGTCAGGTTTTGCTTGATTTTCAAATCCTTCTGGCTGTGACATATAGACATCTTCTTCTAGCATGCCATTTAGAAAAGCATTGTTAATAACCAACTATTTCACTTCCCAATTTATCCATACAACAATAGTCAAGACAACTGTGACGGTAGAAGCTATGATAGCTAGACTGAAGGTTTCACTGAAATCCACTCCAGGCCGTTGGTGAAATCCCTTGGCAACCAAACACGCTTTGTAACGTTGAAAAGAACCATATGCATTGTGTTTAATTTTGAACACCCACTTGCTTCCCACAATATTGAATGAAGGTGAAGCCAGAACTAGGGACCATGTATCATTCTTTTGAAG
The DNA here is from genome assembly GCF_963169125.1 of Humulus lupulus. NCBI lineage: Eukaryota > Viridiplantae > Streptophyta > Magnoliopsida > Rosales > Cannabaceae > Humulus > Humulus lupulus. The sequence goes on from NC_084799.1 coordinate 34,431,740, forward strand.
TGCTTGAAACTCATCATGCATAGCGGCACTCCACCCATCATGCGTAAGAGCATCTTGAACTGAGTGTGGCTCATGAAGAGAGAGATCGAATTGTGCATGCCCAAGTTAGACTCGTGGTTTAAAGATGCCATCCTTGGCATGAGTGATCATAGGATGTCTTGTAGGAGGAGCAGGTGCACTTGTTTCTGGCAGGTCCTGTGGTGACTGAGCAATAACAATAGAAGAACTAGTCACAGCCGAGGTGACATTAGAAATGGGACTTTGTTGCTCAACTTCACAATCCATATCTAGAGAATCAAGAAATGAAGAAATTGAGGGACTAGAATGATGTACCTGCTGTTGTGTGGCATGAGAGGAGGATGGTTCAGCTAAGGAAGAGAGAGAAGTTGTATCATGTCTATGTTCAGAATTGGAAGTAGCAGTAGAATCAAAAGGTAAATGAAGCCATGAGTGAGGCATGTCACTTAACCAGTTGCTCAGGTTTGGAAGTGTTTAGAAAACTAGCTTGAAAGGGATGCTCCAACTCATTAAAGACAACATGCCTAAACAAATAGATCTGACCATGAGGAGACAGGCATTTAAAACCTTTATGATGCTCGCTAGGACCTAAGTTGACACATTTCATAGAGTGATACTGAAATTTATGTGTTTGATATGGGCGAAGACAAGGAAAAAAAGCAGTGCCAAAGGTCCTAAGAGCTTTAAAAAATAGTTTCTTTGAATACAAACACTCAAACGGTGATAGACCACCAAGGACCTGAGTGGGTTATCGGTTAATGAGAAACACGGAATTTTGGAAGGCATCAGTCCAATATTTCTAAGGCATTGCTGCTTGAGCTAAGAGCGTTAAACCCTTTTCAACAATATGCCTATGTTTCTGTTCTACTCTCCCATTTTGAGTAGAAGTATAGGGACAGGGGTGTTGAAAATATTTTCCACATTCTGCAGCCAAATTATAAAATGTCATGTACTCTCCTCCTCAGTCAGTTCTAAGGGCCTTAATTTTACAATTAAATTGGTTTTCCACAAAGGCTTTAAATTGACTAAAAGCTGTCAAAGCATCAGATTTATGTTTGAGAGGAAACAACGAGGAATATCGGCTAAAATCGTCAACAAAATGAATGTAAAAACTCAATTTGTAACGACCCAAAATTACTAATAAGGCTTAAGGACCTTGATTAGTGTGTCGGGAGGGCATAATTGGAGGTTATGTGAATTAATGGTGTGAGAATGCATGTTTATGAGTATTGGATAAGCATGCAGGCCCTGTTTGGTTGGTTAGGGAATAATTGTAATTTTGGCCTGTTAGGGCATAAACGTGATTATTTGTGATAAACTGTTGAGACCACATTATTATGTGGATATATGTGTTTTCAGCTTTCGGCACGAGGCGATCCTAGGGAGCAAGAAGCGGGAAGGTCACAACGGGACCCAGCACTTGACTCGGGGTAAGTCAAGGGATATTTCGGGAAATGGACATTTATTTGGGTTATGGAAATAAATAATTGGAGATATATTTGAGGTTAGGAAGCCTGGGTGGGAATATTGGGGAATTTTACCATTTTTCCCTCGGGGACGTTTTCGGTACCCGAGTCTTGGGATTGACTTAAGTAACTAAGGATAGATAAAACAAAGGAAGGAAAACAGTAGAAGATATCATAAACCGACCCTTATCTCTCTCTCTCTCTCCTGTTCTCTCAAGGAACTCAGTGAAACTAAAGGATTTATGGCTGGAAATTTAGGGATTTGAGCTGGAATCTTGAGGGATATTTCAGTGGCAATCTGGAGGTTCAAAAGGGAATTTAGGTAAGCATTTAATTTTAGTTTAGCTAGCTGAATTTTGTGGTCTTTGCTGGGTTCTAAGGAATTTTGGGTCTTGATTTTGAAGATCAATTTAAGGCTAAGGATTTGGGGTTAGCTCAGTGTTAGCTAAGAGAATCAACCAGGAGTTGAGGTAAGCTTCGAATTATATTCTTGGTCATTAAACTCTATGTTTTCTTTAACTGGTTTGAGTGTTCTTGAGCTTGTGGGTTCAAAGATTGAAATGTTGTTTCGATGAGTTTCTAGACTAGATTTCTGCTGGGCTTTGCTGGTGGAAGCATGTTAGAGAGTTGTGATAATTGAATTATGTTATTGGGATGGTTTAGGGTGGATTTGAGTGAGGTTTGAATGTTCAAAATGGTGGTTTTTCTAGGTTCGCGTGGTTGGTCCACGGCTCTGTTCTAGAGTGTCGCGGCCCTTCGGAGCAAGGAAGAGCCAAGAAGGCTCTGAGATAAGGGAGCGCCGCGGAGCCACAGGGATAGGGTCGCGCCGCCTGTCTGAGTTCTGGGAGGCCTAGCCTCTATTTCAAGGGCGAGTCGCGGCATGGGTTTTGAGGGCTGCGACCCTTAAGGGCATTTTTGGCCTTTTGGAGTTTTTAAGCGTGGGAACCTAACCTAGGGTGCTCGGGGTCGGCCCCACTATTGTGTTTGGTGGAATTCGATGTCCCGGATGCTAGAACTCTATCCGGAAACCCTTATACAATTATTGATGGAATCCTTTATCATGGTTGTGACTAGGTGTACACTTGGGCTCGAGGCAGGATCGTGCTCGGGGGTCGTCTCTCCTAACTAAAGCACTTGGAATTAAAATGTAAGAAAACTGCACCTGTTTATGTGGATAGGATAGGACTAAGTGTTCTTTATATTTGTATGCATTGTTATATGATTGTTATAAACCATGTGAATATGTTGGGACTAAGAGTTTCCTATAATTGTATGAAAGTCAAGAGGTGGTATTATGCCACTGGGACATGTAATAAACGGCCTAAGGGTGCCGAAATCAATACTTGCGCACAGGGCACGACTCAGCCACTAGTAGCTGAGGACAGCTTATTAATCACTGAGCTCGGTTTAAGCAAGCCGGAGTCAATGGGATGAACAATGGGCTTGGCCTAAGCGAGCCATAGACAGTGGATTAAATAGAGGGTGTGACCTCCGGGCGGTAACCCTAGTTATTGCTTGACATGTATTCTATTATTAATTGTTATGTACGATGTGCTGAGTGTTTGGTTTGGGATCCCATGTACCAAATATTTGTTTTAATGAAAATTGTTCATTTATAACAAAAATCTTTTAAACCTAACCAACTTGTGTCGTCAGATTCACATTTTTAATTAGATGACTTGATTAGCAAGTCTCGCACTATTTCAAATACACAGTGTAACGGTCTTGGTTATCCAGGGCATTACAACTTGGTATCAGAGCGTCCTAGGTTTAAGGGTTCCTGGAGATAGGCTGGACATGTACACTTGCCATTGAAGACAAGCTCGACTCAGGGTTCTATAATTGAATATATGATACTATATGCTTAAATTTTTTATTGAAATATGAATGTATTATGCAGTATGAATATAGGGAGCATGAGAACTGATAGGGCCTGGCCCTTGACTATTGTGTGATGAGATTGAGGCGTGCTGATCATCATTGCTGTTGCATGTGAATGAATATGTGGATAATGGTTCGCATACTGATTGTATGTAGTTGACTGCCTGAATTGAATTTATATGTTATGCTTGTTTATTGGCTTGTAGGATGCATGATAGAGTGTGAATATACATGGTAGTAATAAATTTTGTAGTAAAGTGCGTAGAATTGTGGATTATGCTTTATGTGTGCATGAATATTGTGGTTAGTTGGACCTGGATGTGGTTTGGTTCGGAGTGTGAACCTCAGGGCAGAGGAGTTTAGTCAGCAGTGGCGGATGAACTCAAATTGTTTGTGTCTAGAAGAGTTAAGTAGACTTGGCATTGTATTACAGGAGGGTTGCAGATGGTAGTTGGGGTTGGAGACCTCCATCTGCCCCTGAAAGTCGCTAAGATGCTCGCTAGCATGTGAGTAAGCGGTGTTGGTTTACTATAAGGATACAGACAGATAAAGAGTACTAAATGGAAGGCCTAAGAGGCATTATCCTCTGGTTTGAGGAGGAAAGTTTGGGTTTGCCTAAGAATTGTTTAGTGGATGGGCAAAGCTAATTCCATCCTTAGGTATATGAAGATGAGAGGTCATAAATAAGGAGTTGCGCTAAGTACTTGTGGCAGAAGGATGCTAGGAAATGGTATTCAGACTTAGGTATTCGCATGATGGGTTGGAAAGAACTCAAATGGTAATCTGATAAAAGAGGTTATAAAGGTATAGCCTGAGCTACGGAGACTATTAGGCTTCTAAGCTTGATTTAGAATGATAAAGTAAAGACAGTATATGTCAGTGAGTTTTGTGAGTTGGGTAATTTGGTTTGGAAATTGATACGGGTGGGTGTAGCTAGAGAGGATAACCCATATAAGGATTAAACTCTGGAACAGTCCCGAGCATCAAGGTCGCACCAATGCATGAGATCTTCATTTGTGTTTAGGCAGCAGTGAGGGCCATGTTATTTGAGATCTGGGGAATGAGGTATAGAGCATGAATGCCGTAGGACAAGAGATGAAAAAGATGGTACTTCCAGTGGAGGAATTCAGTAAGGACAGATTCTCGGTTATCAAGGTAGAAGAACCCAAAATAGTGCTATGACACCTGATTTTGATAGGAAGGGGTCTGATTGTGAAGGTAGTCGTCAGGATGGTGACGGGAACCAGTGAGGTTGTTTGGTATGCACCTGAGGCAGAGGACGCCACCTGGAAGGATGTCAGGTGAGGGCAGGACTTCTACGCGAATGGTTTGATATGTTAGGATGGATTTCCCATGGTTAGGGAACGGAAGACTGGAATGCCTTGTTACATTCAAAGTTCGAAGCTGGTTCCTCGAAGATGATTAGTTAACTGGATAATTCATGTTTCTAGTTATGTAACGAGTTGAAAGAGTTCAGTGTTGAGAATGTCCTAAGAGAGATTAAGACATAGAGAATATTCCTCAAGGGTGCTGTGCGAAAGACTGAAGATATTAGTATTTGTTGGGGAGGAATTAGAAACTTCTGGCGGAGGAATCAGGATACAAGTAATCGAGAGGTTCGTGGTGAGAGCAATAGAGCTCTTCATATGGAAGCCTCGACATGAGTCAGAGTGAGAGTGAATTTGTTAAGAGACAACCATGGATTGTAGGGGATATCATTTGGAGTACTTCAATTGGACTGAATGGAAACTAAGCTGACCAGTAGGGAATTCAGATGGGTATACAAGGAAAGATTGGGTGTGCTTCAGGGTCGGGCTACAGGTAGGTTCGGTAACAGGAACATGGTGGAAGATGGTACTGGTTTGACAGAAAGAATTACTGAAGTAGTCGAAGAAGTTTGACCTCGAGGTGAATCACACAGAGCATTGTATTGTGGGAATTGTTGGCATTGTCAGTTAAGGATGAAAACCTTTAATGTCGGGTACAAGATGGGACAATGTATCTAGGAATTGATCTACGATCTGGTTATTACCAGCTAGAGATCAAGGAAAGAGACATTTCAGGAATCACTACTTGTACCGAGTAGGGTGTGAGGAATCGGTAACAAAGATTTTTAACTGGTTCAAGCTTTAGCAACACAGGTTAGTTCTTCAAACAGAAAATATAAGAACGGTATGGACAAGTCTCCTTTAGGTTTACGGGCAGTATGTTGGATTACTCTCCAGTCAGAAGTGGGAAGCGAGCGACTACTACGCTCATGATGTTAGTTCTAAGGAAGCAGGGTCATAAGTAAGGCTTCATAAAGTGTCAGTTTGGTCTCGCCAGGGGTATTCAGAATAGTGCTACAAGAAGAGAAACTACAAAAAGAGGGGACAGGTATGAGGAAATTTTATTTGAAGCCACAAAGAAGTTACTAAAGAACGTCTGAAGGATGGGAAGCACAACAAGACTGGAAAGCGCGTCATCTACCACATAAGTATCTTCGCAGACAGCTACACTAGAGATTAGAGAAACAGTAAAACTTGAAGTTAGACTGAATGGATAGTGTCAGATCAGAAGTTCAGAAGACAGGGTAAGAATTGATTAGCACTTGGTGATGCAGGAATACATGTGTTATGGTTGGGTATAGAAGGGTAGCATAAAGGACCTAACTTCTGATAAAGATATGAAACTGTGAGGGTGCATCATAGGTTGGGGCACGCCCAGACTTAGGCTGACATGAGGAGGGATCAAGCCTCGCGGGAGGTAAAATGGGGGCATGGTCGATATACTTGAAATGACAGGTAGGCAGTGTATGCATAGCGTAAGGTAATGAGCGTTTGGTCATTTTTAAGAAAGATAACATTGAGACTAAGATTTAGTGAAATGTAATGGATGGGTTGTTGGTGTTGGAAATCCTCGACTATACGAGGGGAAGATTTGATTGGAGGCGAATCTCTTACTTGGGAGGTGTGTGCTAGTTAAAAAGAACGTCATGGATTATAATGGACTAGACAAGGTAACAATTGAGTTGATATAACCTTAGTGTGTGGTGATGGACAGGTACGTATTCCTTTGGACAATGGAATCCAAAGTGATGGTTAGGTGGAAACAGGGAAGAACCCTGTCAAGGTATTACGAGTTAGGGTACCAGAATCGGATGAATGATCCGATGAGAATTTGGCGTGGAGATGGGAATTTTAAATGGATATTGTGCCACCCCCTAGGGTATGTTGTACCACGAGGTTGGAGCGGGTGACATAATTTTAGTATGCTCGAATGTTGAAAGGTAAAGTGATATGGTGATGAGTCATAGGAATGGACCACATTAGACTGTAAGTAAGGTGATTGGACGGGAAAGGTTGTAACTCGGCTGAATGACTTAGTGTAATTCGGTTCATAGGAACTGGTAGTTGGGCAAGGCATTGGTAATGCTAAGTTGAGACCCTATAGTTTTCCAAGTTTTGGAAAGGGACCAGAGAGCAAAGAGAACAGAGTGGGAATATTGAGTTACCGATTAATTGCAGATAGGATAGTAATCTGAGGGCTTAACAGTTATGTTAAGGGATTAGGTGTTGAATGTGTAAACATTTGGGATATTAAGGAAAGTGTACTCTTTGATGAGATAGTCACGGTAATGGATGCTGGAGTACAGCTAAGGTGACATGGCATAGGATATGGTAAGATAAATAGCAAGGAGTGCTATGCAAGGCAGAGAATGGAAAGATAGTGGATACTGCGATTTAGTAATAGTTCAGGGGAAAAACCAAGAGGTTGTTGGAATTCTTAAGGCAGGAGTGTCTGCCTATCTGAAAGGATATAGGAACTTGTAAATTGTTAACTTTGGAATACAAAGTTCCAGGATGAAAGATTTGTATCTCTCCAAGAAAGTGCAGAGAAGGAAAAGTATGTTATTCTTGGAAAGAAAGGGGAGTTCTGACTCCCGATTCAACAGGAATTTTGAGGTTGTACCAAGGGTTAGGCCGAGGGCCTATAAGCCGATTTCACCCTGGTAGGGGTGATGACTCGTAAGTATTTCTGGCATCGAGAATAAATCAGTGAAACGATCGTTGTGAACTAAACAGACTCTGAAGTTTCTGCAGATCTGATGTGCAAGTAAAAGTTAAAGAAAGTATAGTTATCAGACAAGATCTTGTGGAACAATATTGTTACTCATGTTTGAGTGTTATCGAAGATTAAGAGTAAAGGTGTTAGACCTTGGGAATTATAGCCAGATGTATGAGGTTTACTGTATGATGTGTTCGAGTAAATTTCGAGAACGAAATTATTATAAGGAGGGGATAGTTGTAACGACCCAAAATTACTAATAAGGCTTAAGGATCATGATTAGTGTGTCGGGAGGGCATAATTGGAGGTTATGTGAATTAATGGTGTGAGAATGCATGTTTATGAGTATTGGATAAGCATGCATGCCCTGTTTGGCTGGTAAGGGCATAATTGTAATTTTGGCCCGTTAGGGCATAAACGTGATTATTTGTGGCAAACTGTTGAGACTACATTATTATGTTGATATATGTGTTTGCAGCTTTCGGCACGAGGCGATCCTAGGGAGCAAGAAGCGGGAAGGTCACAACGGGACCCGATACTTGACTCGGGGTGAGTCAAGGGATATTTCGGGTAATGGACATTTATTTGGGTTATTGCGTTATGGAAATAAATAATTGGAGATACATTTGAGGTTAGGAAGCCTAGGTGGGAATACTGGGGAATTTTACCATTTTTCCCTCGGGGACGTTTTCGGTACCCCGAGTCTTGGGATTGACTTAAGTAACTAAGGATAGATAAAACAAAGAAAGGAAAACAGTAGAAGAAATCCTAAACCGACCCTTCTCTGTCTCTCTCTCATTTTCTCTCAAGGAACTCAGTGAAACCAAAGGATTTATGGCTGGAAATTCAGGGATTTGAGCTAGAATCTTGAGGGATATTTCAGTGGCAATCTGGAGGTTCAAAAGGGAATTTAGGTAAGCATTTAATTTTAGTTTAGCTAGCTGAATTTTGTGGTCTTTTCTGGGTTCTAAGGAATTTTGGGTCTTGATTTTGAAGATCAATTTGAGGCTAAGGATTTGGGGTTAGCTCAGTGTTAGCTAAAGGAATCAACTAGGAGTTGAGGTAAGCTTCGAATTATATTCTTGGTCATTAAACTCTATGTTTTCTTTAACTGGTTTGAGTGTTCTTGAGCTTGTGGGTTCAAAGATTGAAATGTTGTTTTGATGAGTTTCTAGACTAGATTTCTGCTGGGTTTTGCTGGTGGAAGCATGTTAGAGAGTTGTGATAATTGAATTGTGTTATTGGGATGGTTTAGGGTGGATTTGGGTGAGGATTGAATGTTAAAAATGGTGGTTTTTCTAGGTTCGCGGGGCTGGGCCGCGGCTCTATTCTAGAGTGTCGTGGCCCTTCAGAGCAAGGAAGAGTCAGGAAGGCTTTGAGATGAGGGAGCGTCGCGTCGCCACAGGGGCAGGGCCATGACGCGTGTCAGAGTTCTGGGAGGCCTAGCCTCTGTTTCAGTGTCGGGCCGCGGCATGGGTTTTGAGGGTCGCAGCCCTTAAGGGCATTTTTGGCCTTGTGGAGTTTTTAAGCGTGGGAACCTAACCTAGGGTGCTCGGGATCGATCCCACTACCGTGTTTGGTGGAATTCGATGTCCTGGAGGCTAGAACTCTATCCGGAAACCCTTATACAATTATTGATGGAATCCTTTATCATGGTTGTGACTAGGTATACGCTAGGGCTCGGGGCAGGATCATGCTCGGGGGTCGTCTCTCCTAACTAAAGCACTTGGAATTAAAAGGTAAGAAAACTGCACCTGTTTATGTGGATAGGATGGGACTAAGTGTTCCCTATATTTGTATGCATTGTTATATGATTGTGATAAACCATGTGAATATGTTGGGACTAAGAGCTCCCTATAATTGTATGAATGTCATGAGGTGGTATTAAACCACTGGGACATGTAATAAATGGACTTGCACACAGGGCGCGGCTCGGCCACTAGCAGCTGAGGATAGCTTATTAATCACTGATCTCGGTTTAAGCGGGTCGGAGTCAGTGGGATGAACATTGGGCTTGGCCTAAGCGAGCCATAGACAGTGGATTAAATAGAGGGTGCAGCCTACGGGCGGTAACCCTAGTTGTTGCTTGACATGTATTCTATTGTTAATTGTTATGTACGATGTACTGAGTATTTGGAACTAGATCACTGGTTATTGACTGATGCGCTGCATTGAATGAATGTTATGGCTTGCTGGGTAATTGATTAATGTCTTGTAAATCATTTGATTATGCTCTGTGAATTACTTAGCTGTTAATATTGGTTATGTTATGATATTATGTTTTCTTGATGGGCCTCGGCTCACGGGTGCTACATGGTGCAGGTAAAGGCAATGGTAAGATGAGTTGACTATGAGTTGGAGAGCTCTGGGGGCGAGGTGTACATTGTCAGCCGCCTTCTGCCACGGTCGAGGGATTGTACAGGGACGGGAACCTAAAACGTGTATTTTGCCATTAGAGTGGCTTAGTTATTTATTTGTTTTGGAAATTCTGTAATTACGGTATTTAAACCTTGATTTGGGATCCCATGTACCAAATATTTGTTTTAATGAAAATTATTCGTTTATAACCAAAATCTTTTAAACCTAACCGGCTTGTGTCGTCAGATTCACATTTTTAATCAAATGACTTGATTAGCACGTCTCGCACTATTTTAAATACACAGTGTAACGGTCTTGGTTATCCAGGGCGTTACAGCATTGATATGTGACATTGTGGGTGCCTTTCCCCAAAGGTGAGAATGAATTAATTCTAAAACATGAGAAGCTCTACTAGTCGACTGAGTAAAGGGAAGTGAATGAGACTTGCCAAATCGACACGAATCATAGAATAGTAATTTTTCATTAGATTTAGGTTTTACATTTGTTAGTTTAAGCACTTAATTCATTGCAAGACTGGATGGGTATCCAAGTCTTCTATGCCATATGTCAACTTGACTCATACTAGATGGTTGTTTATTGGGACGCAACTGAGAAGTGACACCAGTAAAACACATAGACTTTGATTTCTAACTTGTAGTCTTTCCATTCACCAGCAAAGAAGTGTCCAATTGATCAACCCCTCCTTAAGAGTTCCTTGCAGAACCACCCTACATGTTTGTCGTTCCTTCACACAATAGAAATCAATGAAAAATTCAATAGATACATCATTATCGACAGTGAGTTAAGAAACACTGATCAAGTTCTTAGTAATTTGAGGTACATGTAGTAAATTATTCAAAATCAGAGGAGATGAGTTATTTGACTTTAAGCTACCAACACCAACATGAGAAATCACCAATTGATGACAATCACCTATAGTGATTTTCTCTTTACCACCATACTCCACTTTCTGTGCCATTTTGTCATCCTCTGATGTCATGTGTGTGCTTGCTCCACTGTTGGCATACCAACTTTCCTTTCGAAGAATTTCAGGTGTAACAACAAGGGCGGCTGGTTGTTTGTCTTGACTAGTCTTATGATTTGGCTGATGACCCATATATGTTTCATCATAATGATTGTAACAATAGGCAGCCGAGTGACCATATCAACCACAGACTTGACATGTAGGTCTTGGGCCTCCTCCAAATCTACCACCTCTGCCTCTAAAACACCCATTGCTATATCCATGTCCACCACTGTGAGAAGTAAAACCACTTCCAGGATTTGAACGCCTAGGTGCTGAAGCATTATATGGTCGCTGAGAAAAATTTTCTGAAGGATAATCAATAGAGGATGTGTGGGACGGTGTACTAGTACCCATTCTACTTAGATGATTGACAAATCATAAGAGTAGGCTCTGAAGTTCTTGCCATGAAGTGTGTGGTCTAGCTTCTACCTATATAATCAAAGGAAAAAAGGCCACATCTAAGCTAGCAAGAACATTAGACACCAAATGACCTTCTGGATATGGCTCCCCTGCAAGTGCCAAAGTATCAGCCGACATTCATTTTTGGCTCAGATACTCAGTCATCGAAATTGTGTCTTTCTTCACTGTCTATAACTTGGTTCGCTGCTCATCCATGTGTGCCTTTAAGGCACCATACAAGACTTCAAGAGCCGACCACAGATCTTCTGCAGTTCTGCAACCCATGACCTCAGAAGCAATACTCTTGGTCATGGAACCATATAACCAGCTCATTAGTAGTTGATCATTCATTAGCCATTTTGAATAGTCTAAATTAGCTATTGGAATAGAAGAGGAAGAATCTGAGTTACCTGCATCTAGAAACAGTTGAGGAGAACTTTTCTCACCATTGATGAGCACATCAAGACCATGATCACGGATTATGGTCATCACCATCGTCTTCCACAGAGGGTAATTGTTGCGATCAAGCTTTAGAGAGAATGGCTGGTTCAAGGTGTTGCTAAATGGAGAAGCAATCAGAGGTTGACTTGCTGCGAGCATCGTGACAATCGCAGTAGTCAGAATAGTCACAGTCGACGACACATCGCGAAATGTTTCTCTGGAACTATCTCTGAGCTAGCAGTGGTTTGTTGAGCTGGAGATTGATCAGCCATGGCGTGTGCCAACCTAACTCTGATACCAAGAAAAGAAACAATAAAATGCAATGAAACAGGAATTTGTAAAGTCAGCTCAATTGATACTGAGCATTATCTCTCTATATATATATGTTGAAAAAAGAAATACAATTTACAGGCTACTACCATATATATGTTGAAAAAAGAAAAGCAATTTACAGGCTACTACCACTAGGAGCTTGACCTGTGGTAGAGTTTGTTACAAAAGATGGATAAGAACTTATAACAAATTGTACAACTATCTCTGAGCTAGCAGTGGTTTGTTGAGCTGGAGATTGATCAGCCATGGCGTGTGCCAACCTAACTCTGATACCAAGAAAAGAAACAATAAAATGCAATGAAACAGGAATTTGTAAAGTCAGCTCAATTGATACTGAGCATTATCTCTCTATATATATATGTTGAAAAAAGAAATATAATTTACAGGCTACTACCATATATATGTTGAAAAAAGAAAAACAATTTACAGGCTACTACCACTAGGAGCTTGACCTGTGGTAGAGTTTGTTACAAAAGATGGATAAGAACTTATAACAAATTGTACAACAATACTCAGAGAATGTTCTCGAATATACAACATCATACTTACATGTGTAGCACTTCTAATTACAGAATTAATTGACTAAATACAATTATCTCTTAACTTTGGTCATGTGGAACAATGTTGTTCAGCGCTCAAAATACATGTTTCAAATGATGAAGGTCGAAGAGTTCCCCTGTTTGGTCCTTGGCTGAGATTAGGGTCCAATTTAGATAATTGATACTCTTTACTGAAGGCTGAGGAGGAATTTGATTATCTTCAGATGGAATTGAACGCTCTTCAAAAAGTGGTATACCAGTCAGAAAATGGAATTGATAAGGCCCTTCTTGGCACCAATATGCATGCCAACGCGGTGGCAGAAGAGGGCAGGCTCAAGGGCTCCGCCCAGTCATAGCCCAATCAAGAGGCGGTGAAAGAGGTGGTCAGGGACAATAGTATTACGTTGTAGGGGAAAATTAAAAAGGGAAAATTTTATATATACGGCATTTCACCAAAAGAATTCGAAAAATACGGTAATACATACTTCTTACAATATTACGGTAAAAGTGAAGCCCACAATTCACGGAAGACCCAACCCAATACGGAAGACCCAACATTTCCCACCATTATATACCGAAGACCCAACCCAACCATCACAACTCGGCCAAAGTTTTTGTAACATGCTGTACTCAACATTTCCATGGATTTCAGCTTACAAAACCGAGAAAACAGGGAAAAAATGAGAAATTTTCTTCTGCAATCTACTGCAAATTTTTTGAATCGATGGGTCTACAAAACAAATTACACGATATCTGTTTTGTGGTAAGTTTCCTTGAATCGATGGGTCTTCTATTTTGTTCTTGGAACATAATTTATAGCTTTCGGAAATCATTAAGATAATTATAGCAAAAACATATATTTTAACACATATCTCCACAGAATCATAAACAAAATTTACCATAGAAACATTTGAAAATCCTGAAAACCTTTTATAAAAAAAAGAAACTGTTACAATATTATAAAGATGTTTCTTAGATTGTCTCATCTTTAAGTTATTTGCTCTTCCTTGTGCAGAATTTGGTCATTTAAAAACCAATAAAGGGACGAGTTTATATGCTAAATTCTCATTTTGTTGGGGGATGTGTTATTGAATAGCTTGTGCTAGATTGGGTAGTTTTTAACCCATAAGGTAGTTTATATCCTATTTTGTTTTATAATGAAAATATAAAATTTCTACATATCAATCTAATTTTTCTTTTTATTCATCTGCAGCCATGAATCCAATAACATCTTTGGTATATTATGATGGTCATTGGAATGAAAATAATGTGTATGAGGATTTCAAAATGCTGGGAGTGTTAATACCATTAGATTGCTCATTTACAACACTAATGAATATCTTGTCTACAGAGTTGTCTACCATTCTGTCAACAGAAAATGCAACAATTGAGTACCAGATTGCAGAAACATTGCCTCCATTGAAGATCAAAAGTGATAGCTCTATACAATTCTACTTGGAGTGCAAAAGAAATGACAAAACACTCACAAAATACCCTTTGATAGTTTCTGTAACAGAGAACAACCAAACAATTACCTGTGGAGCACTTCAAAAGATGAGTTCTACTGTTGCTTCAAGTAGTAATAATATAGAGAATGATATTTCGGACACATCGACATTCTCTATAGATGAACCTCAAGGACTACCAAATTTTATTCAGTTGGCAGATCAAATTACAGATTTGATTTTGGAGAAGGAACGACATGAATCAATTCCTGAACATATCGGAACAGAAACTACAATTATAACTCATGCAATTTCTGATGGAATAAGAGAAAAACAGGTATACAAAAACAAAGAGGTTCTTACAACAACAATTGGTCTCTATGCCATAAAAAACAATTTTCAGTTCAAGGTCCACAAATCTTGCAAAAAAGAATATCAGTTGAAGTGCCTTGATTCAGAATGTACGTGGTCATTTCGTGCTGCAAGATATGGAAAGACAGATATGTTCCAACTTAGGAAGTTCAATCGTGCCCACACATGTTCCTTGGACATTATTCTTGGAGATCACCGACAGGCTTCAAGTAGTATGGTTGGGAATGTTGTGAAGACCAAGTTCACAGATCCAAAAACAAATTATAGACCTAAAGATATAGCTAAAGACATGTTGGACAGATATGGAGTTTCCATGAGTTACCAAAAAGCATGGCGATCTAAGGAAAAAGCAGTTAATTATGTACATGGTTCAAGTCAAGATTCCTACCGAGACATTCCACGATATCTGCACATTTTGAAGCACAAAAATCCAGGTACTGTAACAGATTTGCAAATTGATAGTCTAAACAGATTTAAATATCTTTATATGGCTATGGGACAATCAATTCTAGGTTGGAAACATTGCATTCCAGTAATTGTTGTTGATGGAACATTCCTAAAAGCTGCATTTGGCGGTACACTTCTCACAACTTCAACACAAGATGCAAATAGACACATCTTCCCATTGGCTTTTGCTATAACAGATTCGGAAAACAATGATTCATGGGAGTGGTTCTTCAGAAAAATAAAAGAATGTTATGGAGAAAGAGAAGAGTTGTGTATAGTTTCAGATAGACACGAAAGCATAGAGAATGCTATAAAAAATGTCTTTCCAAATGTAACTCATGGAGTGTGCTCCTACCATCTTTTCTGCAACATAAAGACCAAGTTTAAAACAGACGCAGAGGCAACCAGTATTGCATTTCATGCTGCTGCAAAAGCTTATAACATGGAAGATTTTGAAAAATACATGAAGGACTTGGACAGTTTACATGAAGGAATCCGTCCTTTTCTGGCCAATGAGGTTAAATATGAAAAGTGGGCAAGAATCCACTCCAAAAGTCGTAGATATGCAGCTATGACTTCAAACATAGCTGAATCCATTAATGCAGCACTAAAAGAAATGAGAGAGCTTCCAGTAACAACATTACTCGAGTGCCTTAGAAACCTGATTCAAAAATGGAGCTACAATAACAAAAAAGAAGTAGAAGCAACATTTACAGAATTGCCAAAGAAACAAGAGGAATACTTAAGAAAGAACTTTGTCAAGTCATTAAGAATGACTGTAAGTACAACTATTTCCTTTATTTATAAATACCTCTGTATTAATATACTTCCTTGTTCATTATTATAATTTCATTGCAGGTAGAACCAGCTAGCACACTCATTTACAGTGTACACAATGGTTTAACAACAAACATTGTTGACATTGCAAAGAAATCTTGCTCTTGTAACAAGTTTGATTTGGATGAATTACCTTGTGAACATGCCATGGCAGTCATTAGAAAGATGAACCTTCAGTATAAAAAATATTGCTCATATTATTTCACAAAACAAGCCATGTTGAACACCTATAATGCATCAATACATCCATTGGGAGATCCAAAAACATGGAGAGTTCCGCCTGATGTTGAGGAAATAGAAGTACTACCTCCAAAGGGAAACAGAAAAAGTGGAAGGCCAAGGAAAAAAAGGTTTGTCTCAGCAAGAGAAGGGTCTTATCAGCTTAAATGTGGAAGGTGTGGAGAGCTTGGGCACAACCGAAAAACCTGCACAAACCAGCCTCTATTGAGAACAAAAAAACAAAAAAGCACTCAAAGCTTATAGATTGAAAATACTTTTTATTTGAATTTTGAAACTTTTTATGTTTCAGTACGGTGATTGGAACATTACTTATCACTATTACTTGTGATAAAGAATTATGAAATTTTATTGAATATATGGAATATTATAAAAACTTAGGAAAAAATTTGCATCAATATATCAGAATTAATGTTCAGGGCGTTATCTGTAAATTTTTGTTACATATTTGATACAGATATATCTGAAATGAATATTAATGTAACAATTTGTTACATAATTGTTACAGATATGTTACTAGTTTCTCACAGACACTTCCAACATCAAATAAATGTGAAATAAGTTCTTTTATCAGCTTATGTTACAGTTTTGAAACAAAAATATTTGATTTTCATTTGAAAATTTCCAGTCCATTTAAAAGGATTAACTTCAAAAGTTTGAAACGATTTGATACATATTTGAAACTGAAGTTATCGTGACTATTAATAGACGTTAAGTAATGCTACGCAATTTTGCATGAACTTAGGTTACAAACTTTTAACAGATGTTACCTAAAACATGAAATATAAAAATAAAGTTGTGAACTCAAGTTACAAACTTGAGACACCTCTGTACAACATTCCTCATAAAAAAGGGCTAATATCAAAATTCATTGATATGCCACAGTATTCAAAATATTCAAACATGATACTTGCTTGAAAGTTTGCAAAACAAAGACACAAAAGTTATCTTGCCATAAGTATGTATCTTCTTTACAAGATAAAAGCCAAAATGTTAACTACTTTGATGCTCTCATACTTCCATTGCATTAACATTCAACATCTTCTTGCTCATTCTTCCTCTGAACTCCCCATCAGATAGATAGCCTTCATCTTTCTTTCTTTTAGCATGGACATATAGCTCGACTGCAATTTTGTTTCTCTGGAAACTAACATTCAGAGGATTGGGGATATTTTCAATAAGTCCATGCATAAGAAATTCAGCAAACTTTATGATAAAAATCCCACAATCGCTACAAAAAAAAAAAAAAAAACAAAATCAGTAACACATAAATGCATATAAACAAAATAATGCAACCAAAAAATAACAATAACTAAAAAAAAACCACTTACTTGTTACTCTGTTGTGGAACCTCATCATCAAACACAATGTCCAACGGGTGACACATATCAATGCCCTTGAATGCTTGTGCATTTAGATCAATATCTTCCCTTGACTCATAAAAATTATTTAAAGAAAGAAACAAGGGCAACAAAGTAGAATATGCTTCAACACTTTCTTATCCATAACTCTATTCCTCATTGAGTTGTAGACTTTAAAAAATCTCTGCTTCACGTTGAACTCCCCAAGAATCCAATGATTACAGCCAACAACAGTCATATTAATAGGGAATAAAATGAAATCTACTAGCGACCAAGGGGTGTTACAAAGCATTTTATAACCACAAATATACTCAAAAATAACACTGTTATGCGATATAGCAGATCGATCACAGTCACTTGACAGATACACATCATACAGAGTAGTGATAACTTGATCAAAAGAGTTATCTGTAGTAGTAACTCTAACATTTATCAACTCACAATACTTGGCTTTTTTTCTAAGGTAATAAAATGCCACATTAATATGCTGAAAAAACAAGAAGCAAACCATAATAAGAATAATGAAAACAGTAAAACTAAAACAACTTAATAATAATAAGGGAAAAAAATACCTCATTGTCCAAATCCCTCCCATCTTTAACTAAATCATAAAACCAAATTTTTCTCTCAATCTCAGTTACACAAAACTGAAATGGCTCCTTAATGATACTATTATTATCATCAAATTTCTTATACCTATAACAATTATAAACATTTAAAAGTGAATTATGGTGAAACAGAAACTGAAATACAAAATAAATAAAAAAACAATTAAAAAATAGAAGCATACTTATTATTTTTTCTCAGCCCCAGAGAAAACCACTTGTTAAAAGAGTCTTGGTCAATTTGATTAGGCAGATCAAAAAGATTGTCTCCAAAAGCATATCGTCCCACAACCTTCCTTTTAGACTTCACAACCTCCAAATGTTTCATATCCTCAGAAGAAGATGATCCAAATTGGTTAACAAAAGGAGATTGCAAAACTGTAGCAGGCTTTGGATTCCTTTTGCCAACAACAGGAGTAGACACAGCTACTGGATTCATCAAAGAACCAGCAATGGGTGTTGCCATAATAACTTCCTAGAAACAAAAATAATATGAAAAACTCAATAATACAACTATTGGAACATATTGCAAAAAGAGAAAACAAAATACAATATCTGCCTTGTTTAGTTACCTTTTTCTTTGCCAAATCACCAACAGCTGCATGAACAACTTTATCAAAAATCTCCACATTCATGTTGTTAAAAATATGAGCCTCTTCTTCTAGATCTTTAACAACATCAGCTACATCATCATGAGGTTTGACAATATTCTATGGAAAAACAAAATTTTATAAATTAATACAGAAATACATGAATACATTACCTTAAAAAAATACAAATCATGAAACCAAAATAACCTGGTCATAGCTCTGGAAAAAAAAGTTGTATATATAATAAAAAATAATAATTGCCAAACAAAAAATTCCAAAATTCATAAGTTTACAAAAACATAACAGAGTTTATACATGCTCTGGAAAAGTCTTGTACAAAACTAACTTAGAAATAAAAAGTTTACAAATTAATAACAAGAGGTTTACAAAACAAGAATTCTAAACTTTCTCTTCCACTTCTCATACTCCAATGGAAACAAAATCAGATTCCTATCAAAAAGGGAAAACAAAAATTAATAAAAAGAAAATATTAATTATATATATTAACATAAATATAAACATCTATAAAATATAAAATAAAAAATAACAAACCAACCAAGCAATAAAATTAATATTTAGATAAGAATACATACCATTGTTTCTTCAACATCATTCCCAGTAGTCTTCTCATTCTCATTTACTGTATCATTCTTATCATCTGCAATTACCATATCTCCAGCAGCATCTTCTTGCATTGCTTGAATGCATTCATCAAAAACTTGGGTAAAACTTTCATTCTCAAAAAACTTATCCTTTTCCTTTGAAACACCACCACCACCAGAAGTATCACCAACATCAGCTCCCACAAAACCAACATCAACATGATCAATATCATCATTAATACCACATGATTTTGGCCTCAACTCACCTAACATTTCCATAACTGCCTTGTGTTTTAAATCTTGATCGTTTTTCAAATTAACCAACATCTCCATCAATGCCCTATGTCTAGATTCACTAGCAGACTTTAAAAATGCAATTTCCTTAGACATAATGTTACACTTCTTCTGACATTCATCCACAATAATTTTCATATCAGAAAAACCAAATGTCACACAAGGAACATAGGATGAGGAAGGAGCCTCACTGGTTGGTTTCTTTGGAGGAGCAACAAAATCATCATCCTCAAAATCAGCAACATTCATATCCTTGTTGCACTGGAAAAAACCTTCAAGCTTGAAGGCATTGTTCTCTTCATCAGTGGGCAAAACTTTAACAATTTTGGTCTGCAAATAACAACACAGAAAAATCAGTTTACAATATTAAAAAAATCAAATAAATTCATATATAAAGAAAAGCAAAAAAAATAAAAATTACCTTATGTAATGAAAACACATTCCTCTCAAGCTCCTTATGAGATGGGATTGCAACAGATGACCAATTTATAATCCTAGGCAGACCACAACTAACCTTCTCACAATAAGTTCCCTCTAAACTAGGAATTGATTCGTAAATGAAAACTTGGAAAACAAATGGCAAACCATTCAACTTATAGGTTGGGTAAGAACCTTGCCGAGTAATAACAACTTCATTTTCCCTTAAAGCATCTCTCAAAGATGAGAGAGTCACATTAAAAATATCCTTTCCCCATGGAAAATGATTAAAACCACCACTATCACAAAGATACAAGTCAGTTTTTTCAATGTTCTTCTCTTTTTGCCAAGCATACAAAAAGTTAGTGATCAGGTAAAGTACAGCCATCCTAACAGCCTCATCATCATTATCAAAATTGGCAGCCTTAAACCTTTCTTCAACAATAATTCTTGAAATGCCCCTTGTATGGTCACCAAAAAATTTAGAATACAATCCAATAGGATTACTATTCTTAATTCCACCTCTATCAATGTCACCAAACACATTTAACCCAGACAATAACCCAAATTCACCCAAAGAAAACCTAATCAGCTTTCCATAAACTTTAAACCACATTTCATTTAAGTTTGGTTGGTTAACTTCTCTCAACAAAACATGGTGAACCAATTTAGCTTGATTAGCATAAGATTTAAGGTTTAGAAAATGACCAAAGCAAGTCTTACTAAACAAAACCTTTTGAGAGTCAGTCAATTTTTCTGAGATCACATTGATCTTCTCAAAACCACAGTGAAAATTGACTCTTGCTCTATAATGATCCTCATGTTTGATAAAACATTCCATATGCTGCATAGAATAATAGACAACCAACAAAATTTTAAAACAAGACAAATCAAATGATTAGATGACAAGAAAAACACAAATTGATGAAATGAAATTAAAACAGATACAATCAAAACTTGAAAAAATGAAAACATATTTCAATAATATAAAACCTATTATCTTTAAATACAAAAACTAACAAATTGGAACTTGTAACATATGTTTACAGAAAAGAAAAACATATTTACAACATCAGAAAGAACATTAACAACCTTGTAACACTTGGTTACAAAACTAACAATAGGAACTTGTAACATATGTTTACAGAAAAAGAAAAACATATTTACAACATCAGAAAGAACATTAACAACCTTGTAACACTTGGTTACAAAACTAACAATATAGGACCTGTAACATATGTTTACAAAAAAACAAAAACATGGTTACAAGATCAGTAATACCATTAACAAACATGTAACATATAGGTACAAAAACCTAACAAAAATTAACAAAATTAAAAACATAAATCAGATCAGAGCATGAACAACATAGAAAACATATTTCAAGAATATAAAACCTAATATATAAAATACACAAACTACCAAATTAAAACCTGTAACATAAGTTTACAGAAAAGAAAAACATATTTACAACATCGGAAAGAACATTAACAAACTTGTAACACTTCGTTACAAAACTACCAAATTATGACTTGTAACATATGTTTACAAAAATGGAAAACAAGGTTACAAACATCGGAAATACTATTAACAAACCTGTAACACTTTGATACAAAAAAATAACAATTGTTAACAGCAACAAGACAAATAGACCCATAAAAAACAGAAAAAAAACAGAAAAAAAAGAACAAAACGAATTTAAACGACACAAACATAAATACCTTCGGTTTATCCAGTAAACCAACATTCTTCTTCGCAATTTTTCTGTTAGCCTTGCACTTTACTCGACTAGAACCTCCAATAGATAGTTTCTTAGATTTCTTCGCACTGACTTTGCTCTTTGACAATGCAACATGTTTTCGCTTCAACTTTTTCCCAATTAAGTCAACACTCGCATGCATGTCGCCCTCCTTCAACTCATTTGAACCACCAACATCATCCTCGATCACATTAGGAAGGGGAGAATCCAATGAATACTTCAAAACAGCTTTCCCTTTAGACAAAGGAGAAAGATTACTCTTCAGAAGTTTCCCCTTCGTTTCGGAAGACTCTTGATCGTCGGAATGCTTCGAGGATGCTGGGCCAGAGAACGCAGCACCCGACCGAGCAGGAGATGCAGACCCCGCACGAGTGACAACCATTGTTTAACCAGTCAATGCAAAAAATTGCAAAAAAATGAAGAAACTCAGTTAGGTTTTCGAACTCGGCCAAAGAAAAAATGAGAAACGGAGAATGAAACAGATGAAAGAGAAAGAGAATACAAAAAAACTTCGGGGTTTGAAATTTGAAAAAAAGACTTTATAAAAAACCGTATATTTGAAATAAAAAACCGTATAAAAGTAGGCAACCGTATATTTCAAATTTTTTTGCTTTATACGGTGTATTATGTAATTTTCTCAATTAAAAAAGCGGAAAAATTTTAGGGCTCCCTCAATCTGGACTTCCCATTTGGGCCCCCAAAGTCAAATACTAGGCCCAAGCACATTGGGGTTATTTCTAGGTCAAATGGCCCAAGAACGGGCCCAATAGGGGGGTTTTTGGATAAGAAAGCTCGTCAATCAATGTGGGCTCCAAAAGAAAGAAGTTAGAATAACATTTCGGTCCTTTTCCTAGACCACGTGAGGTTATAAACTTAGTTTCAGATTCCAAAATCTTGCCATTGAAGAAAAGTCGAAGCTCTGTCCCAGATGGTTCCAACTCAGATTCAAAATTCATCTTAGAGAATGAAACCACAACATCCATACAACAAGACTCGACAACTGATTCCTCTCCTAATAATGAGGATTTTTCCAAGACCAAGGAGGCGGGCCAGATCATGCCCCTTCTATCACTATGAGACTACTTTCCTGGAATTGCCGAGGGCTGGGGAACCCTCAGGCAAAAAAGGCTCTCCGAGCCTTGATTTCGCAACAAAACCTTGATGTCATTTTTGTATTGGAAACTAAGTTGGATACTTCATAAATGAATATTCTGCGGAAGAGATGGGGATTCGATATGGTTGATCCGTGGGAGCAGAGGGCCACTCAGGTGGTTTATGTCTGATGTTCAAACGTGGAATAAACTTTCATGTCATTTCTAATACCAAATCATATATTATTTTAGAATTCTTCAGTTTCTCCAAAAATTCGGCTTGGCTGGGATGCTTTGTGTATGGCCCACGGGCTAGAACAGATAGGAATCATTTTTGGCTCCCTGTGATCGAGGAGTTTGAGGAGAGGACACGTCCTTGGTGATCTCAATTCTATTCTCTCTGCCGATGATAAGGAGGGAGGCAGACATCTTACACTGGCGGAAGGTCAGTGTCTAAGGTACTTTATGATCCAAACAGGGGCGATCAATTTAGGTAGTGTTGGGGCTCTGTTCACCTTGATCAATAAACAAGGAAAGCTTACATTGGTTGAACAAAAATTGGATAGAGTACTTACTAACTCCGCTTAAATCTCCTCTTTCCCTAAGACTGAAGTGTGTGATCTCCCTACCAAATATTCCGACCATGCCCCTATGATTTTGGACCTGGCCTTATTTTCAAAGAAAGTTAATGCCCCTTTTCAGTTTTTGGATGTTTGGCTTAATGACCCGCAATGTTTCCAAGTGATTAAAGATACTTGGAGTCTTGTTGTTAGAGGCTTTCATAGCTTCAGATTATTTTCAAAGCTTTCCAATACAGTTAAGGCTCTCTACTCATGGAACAAACATGTTTTTGGATTTTGTGATGTTAATTTGAGACGTCTAAATGAGGTATTAATGGAGGTTTAGAACCAACCAATCTCTATGGATGCGATTCGGCTTGAGGAAGCTATTCTTGCGAAAATTTGAGAGGTGGAGGCTTGCCAAAATTCTATATGGAGACAAAAATATAGGGAACTATGGCTTAAATAGGGAGACTGTAATAGTAAGTTTTTCCACACTTCTACTTTGGTTCGTCGGAGGCAAAATAAGATCACATACATTGAGGTCAAGAACTCTTAGGCCTTGTCTACTAGGGAGGAAATTGGGGACTATTTCTTAATGTGTTCTAAGGACCTATTCATGTCAACTAAGCCGACTTTCAGCCAAGAGCTCCAAGAGTTGTTCGTCCATGAAATTTTGGAAGAATGCAACATTTCCGTGTAAGTAATTCCTTCCACTTAGGAAATTAGGAAGGCTGTTTGGGAGCTCCCTCCTTTGAAAGCCCTAGAACCAGATGGTCTCTCGGTGAAATTTTATAAGACAAATTGGGGAATGGTGGGGAATGACGTTGTTGCCTTCACGCAGGAATTTTTTTCCAGTGGAAAGTTTGCTCGACACATCAATCAAACTTTTATTGCTCTCATACCCAAAAGACCAGGGGCTTGTAAATTTGAAGATTTCAGACCTATCAGCCTGTGTAACGTAGCTTAGAAGATCATTTTGAAGATACTTGCAAACAGAATGAAGCCTCTGATGGAAAAGTTGGTCTCTCATTTCCAAGATGTGTTTGTTCAAGGTAGGTGGATTGTGGAGAATACGGTTCTTGTTCAAGAGATCCCGCACTCCTTCAAAACAAAGATGGGCAGGGTAGGCTATTTGCGGTTCAAAATGGATCTCTCCAAAGCTTATGATAGGCTCGAATGGAGCTTCATCCTAAAGGTGATGAGGGGTTTAGGATATGGTGAGAAGTTTCTCCACCTTATTCACTGGTGCATTTCATCGGTCTCTTTTTTGATCCTCCTCAATGGTGACCCTTTTAAGAAATTTAGTCTCAAAGGGAGGGTGAGACAGGGTGACCCGCTCTCACCCTATCATTTCATTAGGGCAAGTGAAGTGCTCTCTCGTCTTCCTATGAAGGCAAAGATAGAAGTAAAGATCTCTAGGGTGAAATTTCATGGATCTGAGGTAACTATAAATCATGTGATGTATGCTGATGACCTTATAATATTCTGTGACGACCAAGTGGAGCAGGTTTCTTATTTGAAGGACATTCTTGATTGTTATTGTGGTTGGTCAGGCCAGAAGATAAATCATCAATTTTTTTTCTCACACAATCTCCCCGGAGTCTAAACAAGAAATTTGTCATTTGGTTTCTTAGAAAATGGTGGATCTGAAAGAAAGGTTTCTAAGAAATCCTCTAATCTTGTCCAGGAATAAAACGACCTATTTTGGGTATCTGATAGACAATATAGCTTCCAAAATGGAGGGAAGGAAATGTAAGTTGCCTTCCTTTGCTAGTCGTGCTACCCTTAATCGGTCAGTTATTCTTAGCTCCTCAATTTACTCGAAGTCTACTTTTCTGCTATCGAAAGGGGTTTGTTCCTCTATAGATAGCCTGATCTAAAAATTCTAATGGCTAAGAGGCATTACAAATAGTCATATTGTGCCTCTGTGTACCTGGGATTCAATTTGTCTACCCAAGAGATTTTGGGGCTTGGGTTTTAGGAAAATTGAAGATATGAATCGTGCCCTTCTATGTAAATTGGTGAGGAACTTGGTTAGTGGCAACTCTGCTCCATGGACTGAGGTGTTCAATGCAAAGTGAAAGGCAAGTTAAAAGTTTTCGGCAACAATTACTCCCACTATGGCGTCGGATGTGGCTAGAAGAATTTGGTCAACTAAGGAGATTCTCCTTCAAAAATGTTGTTATCTTATTGGTAATGGTGAAAATTTAAATTAGTGGAATGCACCTTGGCTCTCTGCTACAAATGGAGGTTTGCAGCAACAATTTTATAATCCTAGAATTGAAGATCATAGGCAATCTCTCAATTTTCTCCTTGTTCATACGCTCAAGGGAATTGGGAGTGGGATTTGGCTAAGCTTCAAGAGTTGTTTCCTCCTTCATCTTGTAGTATAATTTCCAATTCTCCAATTTTCAGCATGAGTTCAAATGACAGATTGGTATGGATGCAATCTGGGTGTGAATATGGGAAATCGTCCTTCAAAGAACTCCACGCCAAACCACAAAATTAGACATGAGTATAAGAAGGTTTCGTATGCAAATCTCTAAAGAATACCTCGCATAGTGAGAGCATCACATAGCGAGAGCCTCGTTGCCAAAAGGGCATCACACAAGGGAGGGCCACGCATAGCAAGGCCCAACTAGGCTTGCTCCGGATGCGGTGACACCGCCCATGTGCCGAAGACACTTCACCCATGCGCGAGACCATGCAAGGGCCTTGCTGCCCGATGCCGGAGCATGGAGGAGTGCCTCGCACAGCGAGGGGCTTGCTTTGGATGCGGTGATGCCACCCATGCACAAGGCCATGTGCCGAGGACACTTCGCTAATGCGTGAGACCGTGGGAGGGCCTTGTTACCCTAATGTCGGGGAACAGAGTATAGCCTCACATAGTGAGGGCTTCCTTGCCTCATCACGTACTATAGGTGCCTTGCTGAAGAGGCCTTACTTATTCCCCTCCAGTAGGTGCCACCAGCGAGGCATATTCTAATTTTGGCTCCTCAAAAAATCTAATGTCTAAAGCCTTCTGAGTAAACGAAGAGAACTAGTAAAGGTGTCCCACACTTAGCAAAATATGAGAAAGTTTGGAGAAAAGATATAATTTTGGAAATGTGAGAAGGACCACCAAGTACAAGGCATGTGAACAATTATGGGGTGTGCGACCTTGATGGAGGCAAAGGTGTGATTCTGACATCCGTATCTGACAAGTAGTGGTGGTACAAATTAGTACGAGAACTGGTGGCATGATCTACATACCTCTGACCATGTACCAAAAATCGACACCATAACCCTCTATTCCACCACGGTATGTGCCACTACCCTGATAGTGTACCAATGTATTATTTTGTCCCCAGAGATCACCATGTATCAGGGGCCATTAGAGCCCAGCTATAAATAGACCTTCACCCCTTAGACTAAGGGGTTGGAAAATTTCATTGTATACAGAAGCAATTGGGCAATACACAAAATCGTTTCTCCATTGTTGTTCTACAATCTTCTTTATCAAGATTTTCATAAGTTTTATCTACTTAGTTTTTACAATAAACTTTGATTTTTCCGACCTTATATCATTGATGAGTTCTCACAGTCAACAGTTTGCCATCATCTGTAGAAAGAACAAGTATCAACCCGCAGTTCTTCCATCAATTCTGACAAAGAAAAATGCCAAGGCACTTAAGACGCCTACAGGAATCACAATAGGTTGAGATCCACATGGACAAAGATCAACTAAGGGCTTCAAGGAGAGACCCTCCACTGCCTAAGAATGGGGGTCCACCAGAGGAACATCCATCCCCTGACGAGGAGAGGGAGGCATCATCCCTGGCTGCCCAGCCCAATGGAGATCCTCCAGTACCATCAGTCGCCCCCATGGGTGGCCTGGGTACGCACCCTCCTCCTCGACCATCAACTGCATTGTGCTTTAGCCACCGGGATCTAGGTCCCTCTACACGTAGGCCCAACAAGAGTCCCCGGGTACACTCGGTGAGTTCTAGCTCCCAAAACCGCTTTTAAAAGGATGAGATACTCGAGTTGCACAAGAAGAATCAAAGGCTGGAAACCACACTAAAAAACATCTAGGAGGTGTTAAACGGCCTACTGCAAGGGAAGTCAAGCATGCCCCTTCCCAAGCATAGGGATAAGGAGCGTGGCAGAGGAGAGACCACTGTCCCCATGGACGATGGGAGGACCCAACTTTCCACTAGCAACATTCCTCGAACAAAGCACCATGAAGCCCCTGGACCAGTGAGGTACCCCCATGAGCAAAAACGGAGGGACGAGGTTGGTCATAGAAACGAAACTGAAGTAACATTTAAGGAAGCACCCCCTGACCTAAGAGAAAATATCAACAGAATAAGGTTCGATGTAGGGACAACACCTTCTATGGCTCCTCTGAATGACATGGGGAAAGGGAAGGCCAACTATTCTGACTTAAGGAACTCCTTGAATAGAAGGAGATAGAAGATGGACACCGAGATGAGAAGCATTCGAAGCAAAATAGTCACGGTGTCTGGGGGGCACATTGTCGATGATGAGTTTGACTACGAGTCACCTTTCACAAGAGAGATTCAAGTTGAACGACTCTTAGCCAACTTCAAAGATCCTCATATGACCCCTTATAAGGGCACTACGAACCATAAGTACCACCTTGATGCCTTCAATGCTTTAATGGAACTGAGAGGGGTCAATAGTAGAGCAAGGTGTCATTGTTTCACTGTCACATTAAAAGGAGCTGCGTATAAGTAGTTCAAGAGGCTGAGGCCAGGAACCATCAGTTCATGGCAACAATTTTCTAACAAATTTCTTCAGCAACATCATGAAGTGCTCGATTATTCCATGTTGGGCACTAGCCTCGCTAACATAAAGCAAGGTGAAGGCAAAAGCCTGAAGAGCTATATCTGCAGGTTCAACATGGAAGCGGCTAAGGTAGGAAGCCTGACTCGAGTATAACTTAAGATGGAAATCACGGCCGGAGTGCGCCCAGGCAATAAGCTATAGGATAATATGTCAAAAGAGAGGTGATCAACTTAGATGACTTGTATGAAAAAGAACAAAAGTACATTCACGTTGAAGATGGCCATGAGAACCTTAGGGTAGGAAAAAGTGAACCCCTATCCAAGCTCTCGACCCATGAGGGCTCGAATGGTGCAAGGAAGAGAAACGTATATGAAGGGTCAGAGGATCACCAACAAAGAAAACTCAAACGAGGAGGTGAACCCAGGAAAATTCCATACACCTTCTTTACAAACCTGACGGATACCAGGGAGCATATCTTCCTCACAAATGAAAATCAAGTCCTCTTCAAGAGACCCCCGTCAATGAAAAGAGACCAATCCAAAAGGGATCCTAGTAACTATTGCCAATACCACAAGGATATTGGCTATACCACGCTAGAGTGTACTCATCTGAAAATGGAAATCGAGGAACTCATATGCAAGGGGCACCTAGGAAGGTATGTCAGAAGGGAGAACCCAAGACCAGAGGATGGGTTGGGCTCACCGAGAGCCCGAGAATGAGCTCTAAAAGTGCAGGGTGAAGTAAGAACAATGTTATGAGGCCCAAGATTCGGAGGAGAGTCGAGGAAGGGAAGAGATAGGTATGTCATGGAACCTAGATGAAGTCCACCATCGTGCACCATGAGCCTGAAGCAGCGACCCCCAAAGAGCTTTAAGGGCGAGAATGATTCGATAAACTTCACGGAGGAAGATACATGAGGGGTGCATTTCCCCCACAGCGACCCCCTGGAGTTGATTGTCCAACTGGCCAATATGAGAGTGGATCGAACACTCGTGGACAATGGTAGATCCGTAGATATCTTATATCGCCTCGCATTGAAGAAGATGGGCTTTGGTGTCAGGAACTTGAAACCATGTTATACCTCCTTATACAGATTCACTGGGGACTCAATACAACCCTTAGGAATAATCCAGTTAGCCTTCACCATGGGGGAGCAACCCAGACAAACCACTATCATGGAAAACTTTGTTGTAGTAGGGTGAGCTTCGACTTTCAATGCAGTATTGGGGAGACCCTCCCTAAGAGAATTGAAAGTGATAACCTCGATATACCTTCTGTCTATTAAATTCTCGACTCCTGGGGGGATAGCAAGCACGGAAGGGGAATAGAAGGAAGCGAGATAATGTTATAATACCTCTCTCTACATAGCTTCAAAGTGACGATAACCCATGGCGATGGTGATACATGGAGGCGCAAACCCACAGTTACTAGAACCCCAAGTCACAGAGGAGCTTAGGGCCAAACCTGTGTAGGAGTTGGAAGAGATTGCTGTGATGGAAGAATCATTAAGAAAGTTGAAGATGGGAAGAAACCTTCGAGAAGACATAAAGGAGAGGCTAGTTAAGTTTTTGAAGGATAACCTCGACGTATTTACTTGGAGTCACGAAGACATGGTAGGGATAGGCCCTTCCATAATGTGTCATAAACTAAACATCGACCCCAAGGCAAGACCTGTGAGGTAGAAGAGGCAAGTGCTTGATCTAAAAAGACATGCATCCCTGAAAGAGGAAGTTAACAAATTTAAAATGAATGGATTCATTTGTGAAGCATTCTACCCTGTATGGGTATCAAACCCTGTGCTAGTTTGAAGCCAAATGGGAAGTGGAGGACTTCCGTGGATTTCACTAACCTCAATAAGGCATGTCCCAAGGATAGCTTCCCACTTCCAAGGATAGATAAATTAGTTGACGCAACAGTCGGGAATGAGTTACTTAACTTCATGTAAACTTATTCTGGGTACAACCAAATACCTATGAACCCAGACGATGATGAGCATACTTCATTCATAACAAATAAAGGACTATATTGCTATAAAGTGATGCCCTTTGGGCTGAATAATGCAAATGCCACCTATCAGAAGTTGGTGAATAGGATGTTTGCTAATCAGATAGAAAGGAATATGGAAGTGTAACGCCCCTCGTCACTATGGGTGCTTCCTGGAATGACGACTGACCCTACAAACCAATACGAGTCTTTCCAGCGTGCTTTGTCCTCACTCGCATGCTTCCTGGGAAAACTTCCCAGGAGGTCACCCATCATGAGATTACTCCACGTCAAGCATGCTTAACTTTGGAGTTCTCAAGTGATGGGCTATCGAAAAGAAGATGCATCTTGTTGGCATAGGTAGTACCCATCATCCATTTAAGCCCTCTTCAACTGTGTTGTCCCATACCTACACATTCTTAGAATCATCACACTTGACCTTCCCCAGGCGATGTGGGATTGCACAGTTTTTACCCGTTCTTCCCCCTGCAGATCACGGGATTCTGACTATCACAAGCACTCTCCCTTAGGGGTCTAATGTCCTCGTCGGCCACACTTCCGGCTAGGTCAAGTCTCTGATACCATTTGTAACGCCCTACGTCACTATGGCTGGTTCCTGGAATGACGACTGGCCCTACAAACCAATACAAGTCTTTCCAGCGTGCTTTGTCCTCACTCACACGCTTCCTGGGAAAACTTCCCAGGAGGTCACCCATCATGAGAATATTCCACTTCAAGCACGCCTAACTTTGTAGTTCTCAAGTGATGGGCTATCGAAAAGAAGATGCATCTTGTTGGCATAGGTAGTACTCATCATCCATTTAAGCCATCTTCAACTGTGTTGTCCCATACCTGCACAGTCTTAGAATCATCACACTTGACCTTCCCAAGGAAATGTGGGATTGCACAGTTTTTACCCGGTCTTTCCCCTACGGATCACAGGATTCTGACTGTCATAGGAAGTATATGTAGATGATATGTTGGTGAAAACCAAGAAAGCTGAAGAAATCACCTAGGACCTTGGTGAGAACGAAACACTTTGAAGGTACAGGATGAAGCTAAACCCACTCAAGTGCACCTTCAGGGTCTCGTCAGTAAATTTTTTGGGTTTCATGCTTAACTCCCGAGGCATGAGGCCAACCCTGACAAAATTAAAGCCCTAGAAAAGATGAGTTCACTCAAGAACAAGAAGGAGGTGCAATGTCTAACGGGAAGAGTAGCAGCACTCAACAGGTTCATTTCGAGGTCCACGGACAAGTGCCTCCCATTCTTCAACATCCTAAAAGGGAGCAGAAAGTTTGCTTGGGATGAACTACAAGAAGACCTTTGCTAAGTAGAAGGAGCACCTTGGGAAACCACCCTTATTGGCTAAACCTGAAAAGGACAGAGGCTATACCTGTACTTAGCAGTGTCCGAGCATGCCATAAGTGTTACCTTAGTCAAAGGAGAGAAGAAGCACCACCAACCCATATACTACATCAGCAAACACTTAGTAGATGCGAAAACTCGATACCCAAAGATAGAGAAATTGGTGTATTCCTTAGTGATAGCCTAAAGAAAGTTGAGGCCCTACTTCCATGCACATGCCATTGAGGTACTCACCAACAACCCCTTGAGGCAGGTCGTGCACAAACCTGAAACCTCGAGGAGGTTGCTGAAGTGGTCGGTTGAGTTAAGTCAATTCGACATCACCTATACCCCAAGAGTTTCCATCAATGGGCAGGTACTTGCAAACTTCATAGTCGAGTTTACTTATCAGCCCAGTGAGGAAAAAGGAGATGGAAGAAAATGAACCAGTACGCAAGGAAGAAGAAAAAAAGCTCGAGGAGTGGAGTTTTCATGTGGATGGAGCGTCCAACAAAGGATGAGTTGGGGCTGATATAGTGATGATCAAGCTTGGGGAACAGAATATGTATTGTGCGATAAGGTTTGGGTTTAAGGTTTCAAACAACGAGGCAGTGTATGATGCACTTCTAGATGGCTTGCGACTGGCTAAAGAAGTGAAGGTAACACTTTTGCACATTTTTAACAACTCACAACTGGTTGTGTTTCAGGTGATAGGTGAGTATCAGGCGATGGGCCCTAAGATGGCTGCATACCTGGCAAGGGTAAAAGGTTATTTGGACCGTTTGGAGGGGTATACCATAGAGCAAATCTCGAGGGAGAATAATACCAATGCCGATGCCCTCACAAAACTTGCCTCCACCAAGGATGGAGATACACTCGAGTCCATCCCTATGGAATACTTATCCAGGTTGAGTATCAATGAAGGAGAAGTTCACATGGTAGACACCTCTGGGGAATCATGAGTTGACTCAATTATGAGATACCTGACGGATGGAACTCTGCCAACTGACAAAAAAGATGCTCGGAGGCTAGCATACAAAGTCGCTCACTACACCCTGGTGGATGGAGTCTTGTATAAGAGGGACTTCTTTGTCTTGCGATGCATTGGCAAGGAGGAATCCATGAAGGTTCTCTATGAGGTACACGAAGGTGTGAGCGGGAACCAAGCAGGTGGGCAGTCGATGACTAAGAAAGCCATGAGGCAGGGGTATTACTGGCCCACTATGGAAAAGGATGCCAACAACTTTGCAAGGTGGGACAAGTGCCAGAGACATGAAAACTACCCTCGACAACCCCCAAATGAGCTGGTTAGCATGACTAGCCCCTGGCTTTTTCTGTGTGAGGGATAGACCTAATTGGCGCGCTACCCGCAGGTAGGGGAGAAGCAAAGTATGCAGTTATTGCAGTGGATTACTTCACTAAGTGGGTTGAGGCGGAACCTCTAGTCAATATAACGACCAAACAGATTATCACCTTTGTCAACAAGTCCATCATCTGCAGGTATGGAGTGCCCTATAAAATCGTACCTAATAACAACACTCAGTTTGAAGAAGGATTGTTCAAGGATTACTATAAGGAGAAAGGCATAAGGAGGAGTTTCTCTGCCATCATACACCCACAAGCCAATGGGCAAGTGGAGGCCATTAACAAGGTCCTCAAGAAGAACCTAAAAATGAAGTTAGAGAGGTTGAAGGGAGCTTGGGTCGATGAGCTACCCAATGTGCTTTGGGCCTACAGAACCACACCATGTACAGCCATTGGGGAGACCCTTTTTTCCTTGGCATATGGATGCGAGGTTGTTCTCTCAATGGAGTTGAAGATCAATTCTTTCAGGGTACAAGCTTATGAGGACCAGGCTAGCCATATGGAAATGGCTCAAAATTTAGACTTGCTGGAAGAAAAAAGAGAGAGGGCACAGTTGAGATTAGCAACATACCAACAGCGAGTCGCGAGGTACAACAACTCCAAGGTGCGATAAATGGCATTCAGAGTAGGAGACCTAGTGTTGAGGAATGTCCTCCCCAACACCCGAGACCCAGGGGCAAGTGTGCCGAGGGAAAACTAGGAAGGACCCTACCAGATTGCTCAGGTGATACCTCCTAACACCTACAAATTACCACGCCAGGATGACACTGTCGTACCCCGAGCATGGAATGCAGAACATCTCAAGAAATACTACGAGTAAGACTTTTGCATCCAATGCAAGAATATCTGTAGTTTGTTTGTTTTATGTTAATTTCAGTAGTTAAGAATCAAATAGGTAGCCCAAATAGCCTCACAATATAGTAGATGCAATATATTCATACATGTCTTTGTAATCTACTTGCTATTGATGACAGTATTTCCTATCTCTCATATTACATTCCTTCCATATGCAAACACTTATATAAAAAACGTACACTCATTGTCAAAGTATATATTGAGAGCAAAATGATCAAAGTGCTCAATGAAATGATTCCATAGGAGGCACACATATATATATATATATATAAAAAAAAAAAAGGAAAAAACTTGGCGAGCTATCTCTTGGATTCATAGGGATTAGCTACCCTTATGAATGTCAAAGGAGTCAAGAAGTTTCATAAGGATAACCTCTTAGCAAAGGCTAACACCCCCATAGGGGGTAAGGCTTGAAGGAAGGTATCCCCAATAAGTCTAGGGCGGTCATCAATTCATCTAGCTAAAAAATATCTTAAGAGATATCCTTGTAAAAATAGTATTATGCATAATGACGATAAGAACGCTTCTTACACAAAATAACAAGTGCACACAAAAAATATAAAAGGATGCCAAAAACCCAAAGGGTTAACATGTCCTTACAAAAGAAAATATAGTCAAGTTGCACCAAAAAGACTATCATCATCAATCCAAGGAAGACATAAGGAACTCATCAAAGAATAGGGGCTTATCAAAGCCACTTACGCATGATAAACAAAAGATGATGAGAAAGGCTCAGAAGGCCAATACATCCTCGCAGTCATTACAAAGATAAGAAAAGGTCTTATATATAAAATTTTCACACACAAAAGTGAACTTAAAAGGACATGAGAAATAAAGAGTTCCACATATAATCAAAGACTTCAAGAAGTTCCATGCAATAAAATAAAATAAAATATAGGGTTACACAACATCCTTCTTAAGAAAAAATAATAGTGAGCCTCGAAGAGGGCTCTATAGGTTCCCACCCCGACCTTTCCACTCGACAATCTTCTCATTGGCATAGTCTCCAAAGGGGGACAGGTTGACATCAGGATTAGTCCTCCACACGGCATTCAACATGCGCTCAACTATGCTATTCTTAGCATTCATCAGCTCAACTTCAAGAGAACTATTCTTCTCATTGAGGGTATCAATGTTGGCTTCGAGCCTGGTGTTAGACCAAGAGGTCGACGCGAGCCTTGGCTATTGCAGCATCCCTCTTGTAGACCACCTCAGCAAGATGGCCCTCCAAATCGATGACCCGTGCGATCAACTCATCTTTCTCTGCCTTGGCCAAGGAGAGGTCCTTCCTCACCACCTCAAGCTCGAACTGTAATCATTGTGTTGATGAAGAACTCAAGGTGGAAATATGGTGACCCAAGACAGAGGCCTAAGAAAAAAAAGAAACGAAATAAAATGCCGCACCACGCTCCGGGTCGGCACTACCGGCAGTCCTGACCTCTTCGTCAAGCTCCTTGCCCATCGATTCAATGTTCATAATGTTCACATTGATGAGCGCTTGAATATTACGCTCCCCGTTCAGCTCGTAAGATATTTTATTTACCCCAAACTAATTGACCTTCAGTTTCTGCCGGATTCTAGATTGTGATTCACCCGTTTCTCCCTCGTATAATTTTTTTTCTCTAATTCTGGGTCGTATGATTGGATTGAATTAGGGCGGATGTGGTACCAATCGGGCTAAGCTTGTTCTTGTTTATCGATATGACCCAGTTTATTGTTTATTATTTGATTATGGGGACAGGGAAGAAGGCACGGGAATAACAATAACGTGGTTTCGTCTCTTCAACTATATGCTACTGAGAAAAATGGGCCTGAAGATGTTGGATTTGAGTCATGTAGTTTATTTGATGCTGGGTTGATTGCCCTTGGCAAAGGCTTTCCGAAACTTGAGAAGCTGAGCTTAATTTGGTGCTCTAACGTCTCAAGTTCTGGCTTAATTGCACTCACCAAGAAGTGCTCATTTTTAACAACTTTAGATTTACAGGTGAATTTTTGGTCTACTGTACTTGAAATTTGAAGTGTTTTATGTGGGTCTTATCTGTTTCTATTAAAATAAATGAAAATATATTCATCGTTTACCTCATTTTTCCCAAGTTTTTGTGACATATCATTTTGGTATGGTTTTCTTTAAGGGTTGCTATGTTGGAGATCATGGTCTAGCCCCAGTATGACTTATTTCTTTATAAAAAGATTAGTTTTATGGTTGAAGTTAATTTACAATATCCATCTTGGTTCACAATTTTGTAACTGTAGGTTGAAGTGCCTGGGGGCCGAGGGATGCCATCCAAAATTGTTGACAAGGATGAAGGTCTAGAAAAGGTATGCACATCTAATAGAAACATAATTTACTTTAGAAAATTTGTTCTTTTGACAGTAAATTACATAAATTACTGTTGTAATTTTTTTTTTCACAATGCAAAAATCAAAATTAGAGTCAGTTCAGAATCCATATTTCTTCTCTAGTTGTGAATGTTTCTTGCTTCCTCATTTGGAAAGCAATTTTGATCCATAATTAGAAGTTTCTACCAGTGCAATTTATTGGCTTGATTGCTTCTAGGGTACTAGGATTTTCTGAGGTCCATTTTTTTACAAAAAATATATGGATGTGGGTTATCTTGATACTAAATGGTATATACTAAATGTTGTGAACTTGTATAATTATTAATATTTATGTCATAGTAAGGTTTTCTAGTTAAAAGTAGGTTTTAAGTCAGATTTTTCAATACTTGCTTCAGTACTTTTAATTTTTTTTTGTCTCTCTTCATAGTTTGATGCTGCAAAATTAAGAAAGCTAAGACCAAGTTTCAAGCAGAACGAGGGCTCTGTTACTGCTGGCAATGCTTCAATCATAAGGTTCCCACCTCTCTCTTTCCCCCCGCTGCCAATGCTGAAAAAAAAATTATTAACTTAGTGTGGTAATGCAATCAGATATATTGTTTCCTGTGCCTTCTGTTTAGAGGCTTGCACTATCTAAATACTCATTTACTTTCTTGTACATTTAAGCAACTGGTGTGCAACACTTATTGTAGTTTATGCTACAACAAAACTAGTTTATTTTCTGTGGGCAGCCTTTTTCTTATTTTTATGTGTGTGTGACTAGGGTTTCAGATTTTAACTTGCCTGAATATGGTTTGGTTTTTATCATGAATAGTGATGGTGTAGCTACATTAGTCCTAGTGAGTGGAGAGAAGGCACTTCAACTTGGATTGCAAGTAATTTCAAAGATTAAGGGCTATGCTGATGCAGCTCAGGTACTCCAATGAATTGGCTTCCTAGTTCTATTTTCCTGTTGCTGAAACATAGCTCAAAGAAGATTATCTTCGCAGGCACCTGAATTCTTTACAACTGCTCCAGCCCTTGTGATACCAAAAGCTATTTCAAATCCTGGTTTAGATGCTTCTCAGATTGATTACTATGAAATAAATGAAGCGTTTTCTGTAAGATTTTAGTACTTGCAATCCCTATATTGTTCCTGATTTAGTAAGCATTTTTTTCATTCATTTATATTTGTCCGTCTTCTCTCTAGGTTGTAGCTCTAGCCAATCAAAAGCTGCTTGGTCTTAATCCTATGAGTTTGGAGAAAACTAGATAATTTCTTTCAAGTTGATTTACTCTTAAGTCTAAAATGTATGTTATTTTAAATGTGATCACTCTTCCATTTTCTGCAATTTGTATAGTCATTCATCTGTCCACAATGCATTTCAGCTTTGCTCCATTTTGTCACTATCCTTATCTACATTTTTTTACTCTTCCAATTTCCAAATATCTCAGGAAAGCCTTAACGTACATAGTGGGGCTGTATCATTGGGACACCCATTAGGATGCAGTGGAGCTCGTATCTTGGTCACATTGTTAGGGGTAATCTATAAGTGTAACGCCCTGGATAGCCAAGACCGTTACACTGTGTTTTTATAAAGTGCCAGACTTGCTAATCAAGTCATTTAAATAAAATCGTGTTATTGAAATTATAAAGGAACTAGGGTTAAAAGCGTTTTGGTCTCAAAAGCCACATTTTCATTAAAAAGCATCATCTGTTACATGGGATCCCAAAAATATTATGTTCAAAGACCGTTTACAAAAGACACAAGGTTTATATACAACAACCGGCCATACGAAGGCAAAATAAGCATTTAGGTGATCCCTGTCTTGGTCCACTCCTCGACTGTGGCGGTCGAACCGCTGGCTATGTACATTCCACCTCAGAGCTCTCCACCTCAGGCTTGGTCCAGCTTGCCTTTGCCTTTACTTGCACCACGTAGCACCCATGAGCCAAGGCCGAGCAAGAAAACACAACAATAGGGCATAAGCAACCAACAGACAAACCATAACTCACATTACGTCATAAGTTCTCAAACATGTAATCAATTAGCATAACCAAGTATTCAACACATTAAGTTCATCAATTCATTTCTCATATCACAGCACAAATGATAACTAGGGCTAGCGCTCTTAAGCTGCTCCCTACGTTATCCCACTGACTCCGGCCTAATTAAGCCGAGCTCAGTGAATATTCTCGGCTACCAGTGGCCAAGCCGCGCCCTGTGCGCAAATGCTATGTACGGCTCTCCTAGGCCGCTTTTACATGTCCCATGGCGTAATACCATCATTGACACGAAACAATTGTCGGGAGCACTTAGTCCCATCACAACATAAAGT
Organism: Humulus lupulus; assembly: GCF_963169125.1. Lineage (NCBI taxonomy): Eukaryota > Viridiplantae > Streptophyta > Magnoliopsida > Rosales > Cannabaceae > Humulus > Humulus lupulus. The sequence goes on from NC_084799.1 coordinate 34,469,866, forward strand.
CGAGTGCAGTTTTCTCACCTGTATTCCGAGCTTCCGATGCCCCAAAGCCGCGAGCACGGCCTTCTACCCCGAGCCTCTCCAAAGACCTAGTCACAACACAAATGAAACACCCTTTGCCACTAACCAATCCAAAAATACCTCCCGGAACCAATCCCACACTCTCGGAATCCCCCAAATCTCTAAAACAATGCACCGAAGACATCCCCTGAACCCCCGGAGCAAAGGCTCAAAATTGCGAAATCCCATGTTCTGAAATTGGCCTAGTGCCGCGGCGCCCAGCAAGTTAGAGAACTCGCTTTGCTCAGAAACAGCCTAGCGCCGCGGCGCCCAAGAAAAGGGCCGCGGCGCTCCTTCGCGAACCCAGATTTCTGGGTTTTCCCCTGCGTTTTTCCCTAACCCAAATCACCCCAAACTCATACCTAAGCCCCAAAACCAATTCAAAACCCCAAATAGATCATTCAACAACCCATAAACACCATAATCTAGCTCAGTTACACAACCACTCACAGAATTCATACTTAAATTTCAGATTCAAACCCTTAAACCAAAACTTGAGCAAGGTGCAAACCACACCTCTAGATTCTTAAACCATAACAGCTATGAGATTTCAAACATGTTTAATACCCTTACCTCGATCAGAAATCCAACTTGAGCCTCCTCCAATCTAAGCTTTAAACTGAACTTCCCCTTGACAAACCAGCTGAATTTCCATGCAAAACAAGCCATGGCTATCTTTTAATTCCTTCCAAAATCAAATTAAGAACCTAACAAAACAGGGACTAAATCCTTACCTCAGTGTAGACCTTGATCTGTGTTTGATTCCACACCCTTAGACCCTTTACTAGCCTGAAAGAACACAGCTCAACTCCTCCTCCTCTTTGCCTTCTAGGTTCTTAATTCTTCTTTTTCCTTCTTGATTTCTCTAACCTCCCAAACCTTAATTTCAGTTATACTTAGCATAAAAGAATTGTGTATATCCATTTCCCTCAGCCAAAGCCATCTAAACCACTGCCAAAAGACCACCTTATCCCTCCACTAATATCCCTTTCTAACTAAACCTCAAGGGTACTCTTTTCCTTTTACTTACATTTCAATTCTACCACTTCTCTAGCAAAACCTGTTACCCTCTATGGTTACTAACAGTTACACATGTTACCAAATCACCAGTTACCATTATCTAGCTTTCTAGGACCGTCTCGACACGTGCATCACATTGATATCACCACACTCACGTGGTACAAATCACATAACATAATTATCATGTAGTCATGCATCTCAAATACTCAAATAGTCATATAACATGCTTTAAATCATAATCATGCATCTTAATCATTAAAATCACACATAATTCCCATTATGCCCTCCAGGCACACTAATCAAGGCCCTTAAGCCTTATTAGTGAATTTGGGTCGTACAACTATCCCCTCCTAATGAGAATTTCGTCCTCGAAATTTACCTGAACAACTCCAGATACTGATCCCGCATAGCTGTCTCAAGCTCCCAGGTCGCCTCCTCGACCTTACAATTCCTCCACATCACTTTAACCAGAGGAATCATTTTGTTCCGCAACACCTTATCTTTTCGGTCCAAGATCTGAACTGGTTTCTCTTCGTAAGCCAAATCTGCTTGTAACTCCAAATCTTCATGCCTCAACACATGAGTCACATCTGAGACATACTTCCGAAGCATGGAGACATGGAACACGTCATGAACTCTAGACAACGATGGCGGCAAAGCTAACTTGTAAGCCACCTGACCAACCCTTTCCAGGATCTCGAATGGTCCAATGAATCTAGGGCTTAGCTTGCCCTTCTTACCAAACCTCCTCACCCCTCGCAGAGGTGAAACTCGAAGAAAGATGTGGTCCCCAACCTGAAACTCCACGTCCCTACGCTTAGGATCAGCGTAGCTCTTCTGCCTACTCTGAGATGCGAGCAGCCTAGCCCGAATCTTCTCTATGGCCTCACTTGTCCTCTGTACCATATCTGGCCCCAGATATCTCCTCTCACCCATCTCATCCCAATGAATGGGTGATCTACACTTCCTCCCGTATAACATCTCATAGGGAGCCACTCCAATCGTTGACTAATAACTATTGTTGTACGAGAATTCAATCAACGAAAGGTACTTACTCCATGAACCCTCAAAATCAATCACACATGCTCTGAGCATATCCTCCAACACCTGGATCGTCCTCTCAGACTATCCATCAGTCGGAGGATGAAAGGCTGTACTGAACTTCAACTGAGTCCCCAGAGCTTTCTGCAAACCACCCCAAAACTTGGAAGTGAAAATAGGATCCCGGTCTGACACTATAGACTTAGGAACCCCATGGAGACGTACGATCTCCCTCACATAGCTCAGCATACTGATCCACGGTATATGTCGACCTCACTGGAAAGAAATGGGCTGACTTGGTGTATCTATCCACTATCACCCACACCGAGTCAGGAAGTCCCACTGTCCTGGGTAAACCTCCCACAAAATCCATAGCAATGTCCTCCCATTTCCATTCAGGAATACCCAAGGGCTGAAGCAACCCTGCTGGTCGCTGATGCTCAGCTTTCACCTGCTGATAGGTTAAGCATCTGGCAACGTACTCCACCACATCCTTCTTCATCCCGGGCCACCAATACAAAGTTCGCAGATCCTGATACATCTTCGTGGTACCCGGATGAAGTGAGTATGGCGTCGTATGAGACTCATCTAGTATCTCTCGTCTGATCCCCTCATCAGCTGGAACACAAATCCGTCCCTGATACCGAAGTAAACCAATCTCAGAAACAGAATAGTCCTTAGCTATTCCCGCTAAGACATCCTCTCTAACCCTCTGTAACTGAACGTCTGTCAACTGCCCCTCTCTGATCCGCTCTAGCAGGGTCGACTGCAGAGTAATATTAGCCAACCGGCCCACCACCAACTCTATCCCTGCTCTAACCATCTCATCAGCTAACTTCCTTGAAATCTGAACAGAACTATACAACTGACCAGGACCTCTGCGGCTCAATGCATCTGCCACCACATTGACTTTCCCTGGATGGTAAAGAATATCACAATCATAATCCTTTACCAGCTCCAACCAACGCCTCTGTCTCATGTTCAGGTCCTTCTGTGTAAAGAAATACTTCAAGCTCTTATGATCAGTGTACACCTCGCACTTCTCCCCATAAAGATAATGTCGCCAAATCTTCAAGGCAAAAACAACTGCTGCCAGCTCCAAGTCATGAGTAGGATACTGCTTCTCATACTCCTTTAGCTGCCGTGATGCATAAGCTATAACCTTTTCATTCTGCATCAACACACAACCTAAACCCAACCTCGACACATCACAGTATACCACAAACTTCCCTTCCCCTGAAGGAAGACTCAACACTGGCGCTGTAATAAGTCGTCGCTTCAACTCTTGGAAACTATCTTCACACTTGTCTGACCAAATGAACTTCAAGTTCTTTCTTGTCAACTCTGTCATCGGTGTTGCTATCTTCGAGAAGCCCTCGACAAACCGTCTATAGTAACCTGCTAACCCAAGGAAACTCCGCACCTCCGAGGCATTCCTTGGCCTTGGCCAATCCCTAACCGCCTCTATCTTAGATGGATCCACCTTAATACCATTTGCACCCACGATATGTCCAAGGAATATCACTTCAGGTAACCAGAACTCACACTTCTTAAACTTAGCGTACAACTGATGTTCTCTCAACCTCTGAAGAACCTGCCGAAGATGAAATTCATGCTTCGCCTCTGAGCTGGAATATACCAAGATGTCATCGATGAAGACAATAACGAACTGATCCAGAAAATCCGTGAACACCCTATTCATTAAGTCCATAAAGGCTGTTGGGGCATTGGTCAAACCAAAAGACATGACCAAGAACTCATAATGCCCATACCGTGTCCGGAAGGCCGTCTTAGGTATGTCCTCATCCTTGATCCTCAGCTGGTGATAACCAGATTGAAGATCAATCTTTGAGAACACCGTCTTACCTTGCAGCTGATCGAACAAGTCATCAATCCTTGGTAGGGGATACTTATTCTTAATTGTTAACTTGTTCAATTTTTGATAGTCAATACACATCCTCAGAGTCTCGTCCTTCTTCTTAACAAACAGAACTGGAGCACCCCACGGCGAGTAACTAGGTCTGATGAACCCCAAATCCAGAAGCTCCTGCAGATGTATCTTTAACTCTTTCAATTCCGCCGGTGCCATCCTATACGGTGCCCTCGACACTAGCTCTGTCCCTGGTGCCAACTCAATAACAAACTGAATCTCCCTACGTGGTAGCAACCCAGGCAAATCCTCAGGAAACACATCCAAGAACTCGCAAACCAATCTGGTCTCCTCCGGTCCTACTGGTGAAACTTTGGTGGTATCCACCACACTAGCCAAGAAACCTATACATCCACCCTGCAATAGATCTCTGGCTCTCAATGCTGATATCCTGGGTATGCGAGGTCCATGAACCGCTCCCACAAAGACAAAGGGATCCTCGCCCTTTGGCTCAAAAGTCACCATCTTCTTCCTACAGTCAATGGTAGCTCCATATCTAACCAGCCAATCCATACCTAGAATCATATCAAAGTCTCCCATACTCAACTCAATCAAGTCTACTGATAACTCCCTACCATCAACTATCACTGGCAATGCTCTAATCCACCTCCTAGATACTATCAGTTCCCCTGTAGGCAATATAGTTCTAAACCCTGAAGAACTATACTCACTAGGTCTACACAGTCTATCAATCACCTTATCAGATACAAATGAATGCGTAGCACCAGAATCAATCAAAACAGTAAAGGGAGTGCCAGCACTAGAAAGCTGACCTGTCACTACCGAGGGACTAGCCTCGGCCTCCGCCTGCGTCAGGGTGAACACTTGAGCTGGAGTCAAGCTATCCACCTTTCCTGTCTCTCCCTTCTTCACTGTCAGGCAATCCTTCCTGAGGTGTCCCACCACCCCGCACACATAGCAGGCCTTAGCTCGACACTCGCCCGGATGGCATCTCCTGCACCTCGTGCACTCTGGATAAGTACCCCACGAATCACCGCCTCCCTGGCGGCCACCCTGAGTACCTCGACCCCTCCTATCAGGACCAGGAGCAATCGGAGCATCAGGGGTCTTTCTCTTCAAGTCACTGGGGCCCCCGCCCCTACCAGATCCAAAATTTGGAGGCACCGCCCTGCGGCTCTCCCTTCTCACAACACTCCTTTTCCATATCCTATTCTCCGCTTCCTCAGCGGTAAGAGCCCTTTCCACAGCCTGGGCATAAGTAGTCTCTCCAGGAACTGTAGTAATTCTTACATCTCGGGCTATCATAGCATTCAACCCTCTGACAAATCTGTCTTGCCTAGCTGTATCAGTAGGCACAAGATCTGGTAGATCTGGTGCGAACTTCGCGAGTTTGTCAAACTTCAAGGCGTATTCAGTAACTGTCATACCGCCCTGAACCAGCCCCACGAACTCATTCACTTTCGCTGCCCTGATGGCAACGTTATAATACTTCTGCTTGAACGGGTCCTTAAACCCTTCCCAAGTCAATGTAGCAACTTCTCTAGTCTGTGATGCCACCTCCCACCAGATTCGGGCATCCTCCCTCAGCATATAAGTGGCATAGGCCACCCTGTCATGTTCTTCCACTCTCATAAAATCAAGAATGGTAGTGATCAAAGTCATCCACTGCTCAGCCTTCAGTGGATCTAGTCCACCCTCAAAGATCGGGGGTTGTTGCTTCCTGAACCGCTCATACAACGGTTCCAACCTATTCCCAACATCAACTGGCTGTACCACAGGTACCATCGTCGGTGGCACAGCAGGGGCAACACTCCCAGATGGAGCCTGCTGCAGAATTCGAATCTGTTCATCTTGGCTCTGAAGCCTAGCTTGCATATCTGCCATTAACTGCTGCCAGTTCTTAGGGACTGGCGGAGGGGTCGGGCCCTGGTCATCATCTCTAGCCCCAGACCTGCCGGCTAGTCGTGTAGATTTCCTTGAACACATAACTATTCAAGTCAATCTGGAATCAACGACTCGGCAATTAGGCTATGATGACAGGGTAATAGTCCTTTCATAATCCATCACTAGAACTCCAATCATTCACAACCAATCAAAATATAGCAATTTATCCAGATATTCATTCACATGCATAGCAATGCTAATAAGCACGCCTCAACAACATCATGCAATAGTCAAGGGCCAGGCCCTATCAGTATCTCATGCTCCCTATTCATCAAACAGATATCAACAATCATATCTCACTCAGATCATTTAAGCACATAGTCATGTATACACAAGTACCAAACCCTGAGTTGAGCTTGTCTCTCGCGACGAATGTACATATCTAGCCAGTCTTCAGGACCCATAAACCTAGGACGCTCTGATACCAAGTTGTAACGCCCTGGATAGCCAAGACCGTTACACTGTGTCTTTATAAAGTGCCAGACTTGCTAATCAAGTCATTTAAATAAAATCGTGTTATTGGAATTATAAAGGAACTAGGGTTAAAAGCGTTTTGGTCTCAAAAGCCACATTTTCATTAAAAAGCATCATCTGTTACATGGGATCCCAAAAATATTATGTTCAAAGACCGTTTACAAAAGACACAAGGTTTATATACAACAACAGGCCATACGAAGGCAAAATAAGCATTTAGGTGATCCCTGTCTTGGTCCACTCCTCGACTGTGGCGGTCGAACCGCTGGCTATGTACATTCCACCTCGGAGCTCTCCACCTCAGGCTTGGTCCAGCTTGCCTTTGCCTTTACCTGCACCACGTAGCACCCGTGAGCCAAGGCCCAGCAAGAAAACACAACAATAGGGATAAGCAACCAACAGACAAACCATAACTCACATTACGTCATAAGTTCTCAAACATGTAATCAATTAGCATAACCAAGTATTCAACACATTAAGTTCATCAATTCATTTCTCATATCACAGCACAAATGATAACTAGGGCTAGCGCTCTCAAGCTACTCCCTACGTTATCCCACTGACTCCGGCCTAATTAAGCCGAGCTCAGTGAATATTCTCGGCTACCAGTGGCCAAGCCGCGCCCTGTGTGCAAATGCTATGTACGACACTCCTAGGCCGTTTTTACATGTCCCATGGTGTAATACCATCATTGACACGAAACAATTCTCGGGAGCACTTAGTCCCATCAAAACATAAAGTCGGGTGAAGTTTTCTCACTTGTATTCCAAGCTTCCGATGCCCCAAAGCCGCGAGCACGGTCCTCTACCCCGAGCCTCCCCAAAGACCTAGTCACAACACAAATGAAACACTCTTTGTCACTAACCAATCCAAAACTACCTCCTGGAACCAATCCCACACTCTCGGAATCCCCCAAATCTCTAAAACAATGCACTGAAGACATCCCCCGAACCCCAGAGCAAAGGCTCAAAATTGCAAAATCCCATGTTCTAAAATTGGCCTAGCGCTGCGGCACTGCCCTATAGGGCCGCGGCGCCCAGCAAGTCAGAGAACTTGCTCTGCCCAGAAACAGCCTTGTGCCGCGGCGCTCCTTCGCGAACCCAGATTTCTGGGTTTTCCCCTGCGTTTTTCCCGAACCCAAATCATCCCAAACTCATACCTAAGCCCCAAAACCAATTCAAAACCCCAAATATATCATTCAACAACCTATAAACACCATAATCTAGCTCAGTTACACAACCACTCACAGAATTCATACTTAAATTTCAGATTCAAACCCTTAAACCAAAACTTGAGAAAGGTGCAAACCAGACCTCTAGATTCTTAAACCATAACAGCTATGAGATTTCAAACATGTTTAATACCCTTACCTCGATCAGAAATCCAACTTGAGCCTCCTCCAATCTAAGCTTTAAACTGAATTTCCCCTTGACAAACCAGCTGAATTTCCATGCAAAACAAGCCATGGCTATCTTTCAATTCCTTCCAAAATCAAATTCAGAACTTAACAAAACAGGGACTAAATCCTTACCTCAGTGTAGACCTTGATCTGTGTTTGATTCCACACCCTTAAACCCTTTACTAGCCTCAAAGAACATAGCTCAACTCCTCCTCCTCTTTGCCTTCTAGGTTCTTAATTCTTCTTTTTCCTTCTTGATTTCTCTAACCTTCCAAACCTTAATTTCAGTTATACTTAGCATAAAAGAATCGTGTATATCCATTTCCCTCAGCCAAAGCCATCTAAACCACTGCCAAAAGACCACCTTATCCCTCCACTAATATCCCTTTCTAACTAAACCTCAAGGGCACTCTTGTCCTTTTACTTACATTTCAATTCTACCACTTCTCCAGCAAAACCTGTTACCCTCTATGGTTACTAACAGTTACACAAGTTACCAAATCACCAGTTACCATTATCTAGCTTTCTAGGACCGTCTCGGCACGTGCATCACATTGATATCACCACACTCACGTGGTACAAATCACATAACATAATTATTACGTAGTCATGCATCTCAAATACTCAAATAGTCATATAACATTCTTTAAATCATAATCATGCATCTTAATCATTAAAATCACACATAATTCCCATTATGCCCTCCAGGCACACTAATCAAGGCCTTTAAGCCTTATTAGTGAATTTGGGTCGTTATAATAAGCTTCCCTTCTCTTGCAATGCATTCCTAGTTTGACATTCTAATATCATTTATATAGTTCTCTGGTTTTGTTTACATGTTTTCTTAATGATCTAAAGTCATAGTTCGTGGTCATATCTAAGCTTATGCTTTCTACATATACTCATGTGAAGTGATCTCGTGTTTGTCATTTATTCTTTTAAATTTCTATTGAGAGTTTAGCTGTGGAATAAAAGAGACATTGGTAGCTATGCTCTCTCTGATATATTTTACTTGGAATTTATGAAATAAGAATAATGTTGTTGCAGGTATTGAGACATAAAAAGGGATAGTACGGGGTTGGTGCCATATTCAATGGTGGCGGGGGAGCTTCTTCACTTGTTCTTGAGCTCATGTAAGACCTGTAATTGTTTTTGAGCTTATCTTGATTGAATTCTCCTGATCGGATTTTTTATTTTCTTCTTGTCATCTCGATTTGTTTTCAGTGTCTGCGCATTGAAAGCTAATTTTAATCTTTGCCCCCTTTGAATTTTCCGAAGCTTAATAGTAATTTACAAAGATTTTATTTTCATCTTCCAGGTCGGTGTCAAGGATAGGACTTTCGTCCTTATGATCTTGAATTTATTGTTTACCATCATCCTAACTAGTATTATGTTTTTCCACTTCTTTATAATTTAAACTTTGTTACAGAAAAAAAAGTAGCAATGATAATTCTGTAATGGATCCATTATGAAAAAAGTAATGTTCTCTGTTCCAACTTACCATGCCTTCAGTGCTCATGCTTGCATTCTTTGTTCTTTCTAACCCTTCCCTTTCCTCCTCGTGCTTTTGTCTATTGGAGGAGTAAGTTTCTCTTAGGTTTAAACATGTAGTATGTGAGCGATAGAATCATCCATGAAAAGAAGAAGCTTGATGAAAAGTCTATTTTGCTTATTTATTCTGATGCATATAATGATATTAGTATAAAGAAGACGTCACACAAAGGTTCAGCTTATTCAATTTCAATACAAAGAGCATAGTACTTCAAGCCAGCTTGACCAAGTACTCCTCTTAAATTAAAATTTTAAGTTATCTTTGTTTTATGGATATTTGTTCAAGATCAAGTTTTTTGATAGACTATTCTTCTAACTATGTTAATAGTAAATTACACTGATAGTTGTTTTTCAGAGGATGAAAAGTTCTCTAAAAATCTTAACAAAGGAAAACCAAAGAGAATGGCATATACCTCATTCTATAATACAATATTTTTTAGAGATTAGACTTTAAGAAAGAGAGAACTAGCTTTGTGAGATAGTTTCTTCAGGACTTCTATTATGTGTGAGCTGTTATAATTTGAGTGTGCTAGTTCTTCTCAACTGTGTATAGGGTGTAATCTCAGATTGTTGATGCTTAATAAAGACTTATGGTGTAATATCAAACTCTTGTGCATTATTACATTTGATTCTTCTTACTGTGTTACTGTTATTCTTGTGAGCTAGTTTTGCTAATATATGTTTGCCTAAAGTTGACAAGCAAGTAATAGTATAAATATATTATACAGTAATAGTATACATATAAATATATCTTTGTAATAGAAAGATAATATTTGCTACAATAGAATTTTAATAATAATAGTTTTTTAAAAATTTGTAGGACCATGTTTGATGTGTTGCTTGTGGACTTCTTGAATGTCATGTTTACAAGTTGCCACTTATGATAACTTTACAAGCTTGTCTCTATTTATGTAATGTAGTTTAGAATTATAGATGTTTCCTATACGAAAGCCTAAAAGATTGAAGAGTATTCTAGTATTTCTTGAGACTATATATATAGATAGAGGTATCTAAGTAGGTCTGATTCATGTCTTTTAATCTCAAAGTTGTTGCAGCCCCAAATTAGTAGAAATTAAATGATAGCTTCTACTAAAGATAAAGGTCTACAAGCTAGCAAATATTGTCGAAAATTGCACTAAATGATCAGGTACTGAGTTTATATTTCAAATGAATTTCCTTTTGTTTCCACACTTTATTTAATAGTATTGAAACTTGAAAGAGCTTGGTTATATGTATATATATAGTAATTCGAATAGTAGTTCATAGTTATACCATCAAGACAAAATAGAAAAACACAGATTTTAGTGGAGCATAAACCTATACATATAATATAATCTAATTCAAACAAATGAGGTGCACACCAACCATTTGTTAAATGGTCTCTCAAAACTCTGTTATTGTCATTTGTATTAGTTCTATTTTGGATGCAACAAGTTAAAATGGTTGGTGTTGTCATTTCTTTCATTTTAATTAGCAGTTATTGTTGTCACCTAAAACTTAAATTAGTTATCAGTTGTGTTAGTGCTGAATTTATTCTTCAATGTATTTATGAGCTTATATGCCTGTGGTTGTGCATTATGCAGGATGATCATTCTCAATTTATTTTGGTCTATGTGTATTATTAATTTTCATCATGTCCTAATGCAATTTATGCTATTTGGTAAATGCCTTGTTCTAATTACAATTCATTTATCAACAAATTTATACTTATGGTTCAAGACTAGACTATTTAATTGGTGAAAAGATTATCTAGTCTAAACTTGCTAGACTAAAATAATTTTTTTAGTTTCATTTGGTTTATATTGTCTTAAGGACAACTTTTTTAGAAATGATTTATGGCAAGATTTATCATTGTATTTATTGAGATGAACATATATTATAGAATCTGTATTTGTTATGCCTTTGACTTTAACTATGTTTTTTGTTGAGTTGAAGTGTTTTGATCATAATAATGAATATATCATTATTTTTACCTAAACAAACATTTACTTATTAATGAATTTTATATCTTACTAATTGTTGAGATAATATATGGGTGCCGAGCAATAATTTTTTAAACTATTTGAGTCTTGTTTTTAGGCCAGATTTGATTTATCCCAATATGATGTGTTTTTTTGTATTTTGTGGAGGACTAGCTACAAGGTAAATTTTGTGGAGGAATAGCTTTTATAAATTTTGATAGCATAGATGTATTAAAGAGAAGGCTACAAAGTGTTCTCAATAACACATAATAAATGTGAGATGGATACAAGAGCCAATAAGATGATGCTTACTTGGAGGGAATCATCAAGGTAATTTGCATAGTTATATTTAAGTTCATAATTAGTAGTCTCTATCTCATATATATTTCATGATTCTCCATCTAGCTATTTAAGTATCATGTTTGGTTAATAGAGATGGACACACTTAAATCTAGAACTCACCATAGGATGATGTGAATCCTCTCTGTAAACTTGATCTGAAATCTTTTTGAGAGCTAATGCAAGAATTATTTGATTTTTGCATACCTGATCTTGCAACAAGTTTATATGTTTTATCCTCGTGCTTAGTTAAAATCACTCTGATTGTTGCAGCAATCACAAGTGCATGTGCAAAGTGCATAGTTTGAGGTTTTCAAACAGGTTGCTGCATTTTGTTTATGCAATATTTTTTCATGGAAACTTTTCATTTGGCTAGAAAATAAATGCGGGAAAACTTGTTATATGTAGAAGTTGAACCTTGCATATAATTTTGATATTCCACTGCTCTGAAAATATTTGAAAAATGTTATACTCCAAATCCAAAACTAATACTAATCCAAAAGAAAAAAAAAGAACAGAATAAGTAAAGAATAAATGAAGTACCTAACGTATAATAACAAGAGTGGGCAGTAACCAAACAAATTAAGAACTGAAACAATTGCAGAAATGGAGCACCTGATTTTTTTTTAGGTACCATTTGATCTATATAATATACATGGATATATACATGTAACATCAGCCATACATTATATATCAATGAAAAATTGAAAATAAATCTCTTGTTTCATATCAGGCAATGAGTCTATATTCCTCAATATTACTATCTGCTATTGATATCTGATTTCCATGTCCAGGAGAGGATATTTTTGTATGCATCTGTTTGGCAATCTTGATATTATTATTTGATGATGAGGGTGAAAATAACTTAATAGCTTGTTGCTAAATTCTTATTTTCTTTCCCAATTTCCATGAACCTAGTTCATAGCTCCTACCAGTTTTTCTTCTGGGTTTATTCTGGCTATATAGTGGCTATAGTTAAGGTGTTTGGTCAAAGGCAGATCTCTTTAATGCTTTAAATTTTGTTATCTATGTTTCTGTAAATCCGCTTGTATTCAGACCATTTATTAGAAATGTTGTTATGCATTATGCCAACACTACAACAATTATGCCCATATAATGCTTTCCCAACAACACTAACTGTTTTGGTTAGTTAGTTGTTCATTGTAAGTAATTATTGTTATTTTGTAGATTAGTTACTTTATTAGTTTTGGTATTTTCTGTATATATACTCTTTTGTATCATTACTTCATTAATGAGAATTGATTCTATTAATTCAGTCACTAAGTTTGTCACTAAGTTTGATTCTATCTGCTTTTCTCTTTTTCCTCCTCTGGGTTGACGATGGTTCTTAGTTGTGGACGAGCTATTCTAATTATTTTTCTTCTGTTTGGGTTTGCGTTATGCAGGTTTGTAGGCGTGATGGTGGTGGTGGTGAGGGTTCATGGTAGTGGCTCACGGGAAGGTGTTGATGCGGTCATGCTTTCTGGAGAAACTGCCCACGGAAAGTAAGTTAACTAATTCATTTGGCCTTGGGTGGCCTCTTAATATATTTCCAATGTGCAATGGCTATTGAAAAAGTATTATCAAAACTCAATAAATATGTTTGTTTTCTAAATTTTTTGCTTTCTTTGTAGTAATGTGTATCCCACAAAAATAATTATAGTAGTATTCTCTAGTTAAAAAAATGTTAATGATTCTTAGACACTTTAGAGTTATCAGTTATGTATGACTTTTTCCTCTTGTGTGATGCAAATTTTTTGTCTTGTCATTTCCTTTCTTTTATTTTACATATCTGTCGTCTAATTTTGTGATTATAACAAAGATATCCATTGAAAGCTGTCAAAGTAATGCATACTGAGTTAACGGGATGTATGGCTATACTCCTAAGTCATTATCGGCCTTACTCAACAATATTTGCCTTCACAAATGAGTAAGTCTATCATGAGGAATGATATGTAATTCATCTCCGATGTATCAATTCTATCTGTAATTTTGGTTCATAATTACTCTTCAGCGATTCGTATGCTAACACAGTGCGTTTATTAACAACATGGCTTTGGGCAAGTAGCATAAAATAACATTAGGAAGGTGAACATAAATAATATATTTAGCAGGAATTATTTTTGACAAATTAGGCACACAGGAGTCTTTTGTAGTTAATGTATCATTATTTTGCATGATGTACAGAAATGGGAAAAGAAAGTAAGTGAACAGGATTAGCAAAATCTGTGCCAGCACAGCTGATGACATCTTTTGACTCTTCAAGATTTCAACTTAGCTAAATTAAAGTTACTGGATGCATAATTCTGAACTGAACTGATTTCGTAAACCATCTAAGTGCTATTTCTTATCTGTTATTATAATTATCATCCATATTCACTAACGGGAGATTTTTTTCTCATGCTAATTGAATATATTCAACACTCAAAATATTCTTAGGTGCTTATTAAATTTGAGAGTAGCACGGTTCTGCAAGTGCAAAATATTTTATCTGACATGATAATTTGTGCTTAGTAGAGAAAGGATTAAGCAGAGGCTGGTGCTTTATCATGGTGTTCTGCCTATATATATGGAATTCTCAAATGACACTGAAGAAACCTTCTCTTTTTAGTTATTTGCTGAGTGATTTTCTTATTACTTTACACAGGTTGTTCGTGAGGAATTTGGTATTCTTGAAGGTTTAATGACAACTGTTCATGCAACTACAGGTTTGTTTTTCACTTTATTTGTTTCTATAATAGGAGAATAGTTTACAAGTTGGTTACTTGACTCTTGTTTCTAATGTTTAGCAACACAGAAGACTGTTGATGGCCCATCAATGAAGGATTGGAGAGGAGGTCGTGGAGCTGGACAAAATATCATTCCTAGTTCTATTGGTGCTGCAAAGGTAGTGAAATCTAAATTCATAGGGAAATCTAAAAACAATGCTGGTTGTAATGTGGTTTGATTCTTATTCTTATTATTATGTTTATTATTTTATTTTTTGGAACTATAGGCTGTTGGAAAGGTTCTCCCAGAACTGAATGGAAAACTTACTGGATTGGCCTTCCGTGTTCCAACTTCTAATGTCTCAGTGGTGGACCTAACTTGTCGACTTGAGAAGAGTGCTTCCTATGAAGATGTCAAGGCAGCCATAAAGTATGTTCATGCATTCTTTGTGAAGTATCTAATCATTGCATGTATTCCTCTCCTCTTGTGTTTGTCTAAGTGTGTAATTGTCTTATTTTTAATTTTTGTTTTGGGATTGGTGATATAGGTATGCATCAGAGGGACCACTTAAAGGCATTCTTGGGTACACAGATGAAGACGTTGTCTCCAATGATTTTGTTGGTGACACAAGGTATAATTTCTTTGATCTGTATTTTTAATACATTTTAATTACACTGATGGAACTATTGGCAATGTCATGCGTAAGAAGTCTGTTTTCATCTTGCTAATATTCTCTTAACTAGTTTTTTAAATGGCCCAGAAAAATCCATTGAAAAAAACAAGATCATATTGGGGAAACTAATAGTAGTTATGCTGTTATCTGTTAAAATCTGTTTTTTAACATTTGGATGATGTAATTTTTCTAAGCATATCCTCTACCTTTACCATAAGACCTTGTACAACTTGCCTTCAATTGCTTACCAATGGTTAATTTTGTGATCTTGCCAATCAACTATCTCCCTCTCTTGGTACTATATCCTTTCATTTCATTCTTGCCAATTCATCTCATCAAAAGTGATAACTTTTTGTGTGTGTGTGTGTGTTTTTATTAATGGTTCTTTGTTGCAGTTCCACCATTGCTTTCAAGATCATATCTTTAGTCGATTTTATGGGGTCCATTGTCTCCTAAACAATCACTGATCATCTTTTGTTTTGCATACTATGATATTTTGGTCTCCTATCACCACAGAAAACATGTTTAGACAACTTAGCTTACTTGGGATTAGAATGGAATCAAATTATTTCCATGTTTTTTTGGCATGTTTTGAATTGAGCCAAGAATTGCTAGCAGCCCTGGTTGGAAAGGAAAAGAATAAAAATGAAAGATGCTTGTTGCTTGTTCCAATGTATATAATCTATATGATAAAATGTATTTGATATAGATTGAAAAATTATGGACAATCTTATTGATATAACCCATGTTGTGACTATGAGGACCACCACACTTGTTGTTTTGCTTATCTTTCTACTTTCTCTTGCAGATGTGACAAGCGAAGTAGAAAATGATACTTAATTTTGAAGGCTTTGTGTTGGGCAGCTGTAGAATATTTTGTGTTGAAAGTAGTAACTTTTCACTATGTTGAATATTTAAGACTCCTTGAATACTTAAAGAACATTTTTGTTGTAGATGACAATGTTGAATGTTTTAAACTAATTTGTGGATTGTTAATACAATGTTGAATGTTTTTAATTTTTGTTATTTGAAAATCAAGTTCATTTGATGATGTTAGTATATATTAGAAAGCTAATTTTAATTATATAAAAAAAATTAAAATATAATAGAATAAATTAGTGTTATAATACGAAAATTGTGTTATAATATCTATTACAATAACACTCTTTATGCAAGGAATTGTGTTATGCAAACTTCATTATATAACACAAATAATGTGTTATACTAAAGTGTAGTATAACACAAAAAGTGTGTTATACTAAAGTGTAGTATAACACAAAAAATGTGTTATACTAAAGTGTAGTATAACACAAATTTGTAAGTATTAAAATGTGTTATATAATCAACTATAAATAACATAATTAATCACTTATCTATTTATTAAAATAACACAGAAATTATGTTATTGTTGACAGTATAATATCACATCTGTATAACAATGATAAAGTGTTATGTAAAGTACCCTGAGCTACGATAACATAGTCGGTCTTAACACATCAAAAAGTGTTATGGTATGCTTTGATAACACATTTTCGGTGTTATTAAAAGCATTTTTTCTTGTAGTGAAGGAAATTTCCTGATCAGAAGACAACAACTTTGATGAGTAGAGATTATCCTCAGTAAAAAGGCTTCTAGCCTATTTGCACGCTAACGACACGCCCAGGACCTTTGCCACACGGTTGAGGGCTGCAGGACTCAATCCAGGACCGAAAAACCCTTCAAAACCTAAAGCCAAGAAAACGAGAATGTTGTAATCAATCAAACCTGAGAAGAGGGATAAAGACAAGCAAAAGTAAAATTGACATAAAAAGCTTACGCGATTTATTAAAATGCGTATGTTGGGTAGACACGTTGTTGGTAAAGAAAAAATCGCTCTTCCACGAACCCCTGTTGGAAATGGAGCCATCCACGATAGGGTACCCTGTGAAGACCACAACATTTTAGAACTGATATAAGCCAGGGGCCAATGGGTTCGCCCTCAGGGTAAAAAAATGGTGGAGCTCCCTTGTAGAAGGCCACCGTAGGTGCACTTGCTTGTATAGTATATACAGGTAACTCAACACAATCCAAAAGTTGGGTGACAGCTGAAGGGATGCTAGCTCAAAACAATCAAGTACCTTAACAAAAAAGGAGTGGAGTGGCAAGGCCCCCCCGAACTTGATCACCAAGTCGCCAAAAGCTACAAGCCCCTCTGGCGGCTCAGATGCGCGGTCGTTGCGAGATGGAATGATGTAGCTGATGTCCGATGATAATTAATGGGCCTTTAGCATGTTAGAAAGCTTGGTCTAGGTCAAGGTGGACTCGATTTCCGCAATCTCAAAATCGTCGGGGATTCTCTTTGGCATGGTTGGTACCTAAATAGAAACAGCATGCGGTTTGTGAGCGACTAACTTCATCAACTCCCTAGGAGGCTCCCTATGTGCCCTATGTGTACCTGCATACTGCTTAACCCTATAACGTCTGGTCGTGGACGGAGGAAGAAACAAGGGAAAGACCATGGAAATAAACTCATGTTCAGGGGGATCACTATCATCACCCTCTTGAGTAGGACCCCCGGCGTCTGGGGCTCCAATACCATAGGGGGGTGGAGGTTCATGAGGCAAATTTTCCTCTAGGTAGGAAATTTTGGCTATGCAATCCTAAAGGAATAATTTTAGTTGGGCAATATATGTCTCATGCCATGGTGAGAACCCTAAACCTCGACCACTAGTGACAGATTCGATACACTCTCGAGACTCTATGTCTTCTCCCTATGGTAGAATAACCGCTCCAGGTAGAGCATTTGCACACCCACATTTGCGGAGGGTTTGAGGACATTAACCTCAGTGTCTGAAGATGACAACTCGATAGGTTCAGCACGAGGTAGGATTTTAAAGGACTATCTAGATGCCATAGGAAAGCTAAGTGTAATGCCCTGGATAGCCAAGACCATTACACTGTATTTTAAATAATGTTGGACTTGCTAATAAAGCCATTTGGATATAAATTTTGTAACTAAGGATAATTAATGGATTAGGGTTTAAAGATTTTGATCATAGGAATAGTTTTTTTCATTAAAAAGTTTGAGGTTGTACATGAGATCTGAAAAATAAGTATTCATAAGGCATTTACAACTCTAAAAAATAATTACAACATAAGCCGGCCTAAGCGACAAAATCAAAATTTTGGCTCTAGTCCTTATTGATCCCTCGGCCGTGGTGGTCAAGCAGTTGGAAATTTACACGCCGCCCTTAAAGCTCTCCAACTCACGGCTGATCCAGCTTCTCCTTTCCCTTACCTACACCACATAGCACTCGTGAACCAAGGCTCAGCAAGAAAACTTAAATCAACTGATTCAATAAGCAACATAATATAAACAATAAGCTTAGCGATAAAAAATCTACTCAACAAACACATAATCTAATTTAGAAAACAATGAGTAAGACAAGTGCTATCAACACTTTTGAATATTTAGGTGACATTAAAGCCCAACTCTCTTAGGCCAAGCTCTTAGATCTTATTGCCGACCCCAACTCTCTTAGGCTGAGCTTTTAGATTATATATAATCAAACATATAGATTGCATAATACACAATCAGATGCAGCATATACAAGCATTCCTAATCGAATAATCACATTTATAACCACAACCATATCCATTTACAGGGGTCCAAGCCCTGATTACAACCCAAGTGTAGTTTTCATACCTCGAGTCCCGAGCACGATCCCTACTCACGAGCCCTAGCGGTATAACTTATTCACAACGCAATAACGGACAACCATCAATCACTTAGATTATTTAAGAGCTTAAAGGTAAATTTCTAGCCTTCAAGATCTCAAAATCTACTAAATCGAGTAGTAGAATCCTTCCGAAGCCTTCAGACTTGAGTTCTTGAGCTTAAAAACCCTATTTGGCAAAAATTCCCTATTTGAGTCGCGACACCCCTCAAAATCACTGCGACCCTCTACAAGTCAGAGAGCCTCCCAAGTCAATTCCATGGACACACATTGCGGCGCAACCTACCCAGCGTTACAGTGCTAAGGCAGTTCAGTGAACCCCCAGGCCTCTGAGTTCATGCGGGCCGCGACGCTCCAAGAATAGCGCCACGGCGCGACCCCGTGAATTCAGAATTCCAGCACTTTTCCTGCGTTTTCCTCAAGCCAAAATCATCATAATTCACCCTAAACATGAAACAAAGCCAAAATTGAAACCCTACGCCTCAATTGAGTCTAGGACTCTCAATAACACAACATAAGCAACACAATTACACCATAAACTAAACCACATCCTTACCAAAACTCAAAAATCAAAACTACAGTTTAAACAAAAAAAAAACACTTAAACCATAATAGAATTCTCTCAAAACCAGGGCATAAATCTTACCTTAATTGAGATTACAACCTCAAGTTGCTTCTTAATCCCATTCCTAGCTTTAATCCCTCAATTCACAGCTTCAATTTTCAGGCCTTCCTCCTCAAAAATTCTAAAGCTTCCCAATACTTCAAGAGAGAGAGAGAGAAACGAGAGAAATAGAAAATGGATGGAAGCTTAATGTTCTCTTAGCTCTTTCTATAGGCTTCTAGTCTAACCAAGGCTAGGAAAAGACCCTACTGCCCCTAACCGAAGTGCTTTCCCTTAAATGCCGTCAAGGGCAAAATGGTCATTTGCCACATTTCTCGCTAACCCTCAAATAGCACTACAAATTTCCAATTAATCCCGACATGTCCAAATAATCACCTAATAACTACCCATTTCACGATAAATTTCGAATACGCACTAAGTTTCCCAAAATATCCCTAGGCTCACCCCCGAGCCGGGTAATTAACCATGTTGTGACTTTTTCGCTAACCCGCTCACTAGGATCGCCTCGAGCCAAATATCACAAATATATCCACATAATAATGTGGTCTCAATCACATAAGACATATAATTACATTTATACCTCCAATGGGTCAAAATTACAAATATGCCCTTATTAACGAAAGCGGGACCCCATGCATATTTAATACACATAAACATGCATATATATTCATATTACCATATAATGCATATATGCCGCATAATCACACATATATTCAATTAATCTCACATATAACACCAATTATGCTCTCCCGACACACTAATCAAGGCACTAAGCCTTATTAGCAAATTTGGGACATTATCAACGACGTGTGTGCGTGATGATAACCCTATATCTACAACATGAGTGTAATTGGAGTAAGATAAGGACCCATGTATACGCGTCTAACATGCCATGGAAACAAGAAACTCTTAAGGAAAAGGTACATACTAACCTATGGCCCCTACCTTCATATAAAAGATAAGAAAAGTGTGCATATACCATTGGCAAAAGGAAGCATACCTAGATGTGTACGGTGAGACCTTGGGTATGCGAGGGAAGTCCCTAGAGTGTGTGGAAATAGGCCCCTAGATATGCGTGAGATAAACCTTTGGAGTTGCGAGGAAGACCTCCTAATTGAAAGCACCTTATACTTCCTACAATGCAAGCATGGAGGTTAAAAAAAAAAGAGAAAATGAAATCAAAGGGGCAAAAATTACCTCACAAAAGACTTCTATGGGGGTGGAATCTTGGAGCTATTGGAAATGACTTCAAAAATTACCACTAGGCTAAGTAATTTTTAGTGTGAGGAGATAAGTCCAAGCCTTGGGTATTTATAGGAAGAGCCAACTATTCCTTGCCCTTGGATCAAATTTAAAGTGAATGGTGGGGATCAAAGGCATTGGCGACTTTGGGCTCCGTGCTTGGAAATGGTTGGCTCTCATTCAATCTCAAGGATGTACTTAGATCACTACCCTAGCTAGTTGGTCTTTGTGTTTCTTTATAAACTACAAAGAAACACACCACTAAATTGCATTTTGTGTTTCTTCGTTCTCCACAAGATATCACTCCAAAGGTGAGCCTTCTACTTCCTTTGAAGCAAAGCAAAGCATGAGTGTCATACATATCACGCGAGGAACGTAAGGAGTCTACAAGAACACTTATAAGTATACTCATAGACTCATGGGTAAGTGTGAATATGGGAAATCGTCCCTCAAAGCACTCTACACCGAACCACAAAGTTAGACATGAGTATAAGAAGGTATCTTATGCAACCCTCAAAAAGACTTTTCATAGTGAGAGCCTCACATAGCGAGGGACTCATTTCCCAAAGGGCATCACATGAGGGAGGGCCTCACATAGTGAGGCTCGACTGGGCTAGCTCTGGATGTGGTGACATCACCCATGTGTCAAAGGCACTTCGCTAGTGTGCAAGACCATGCAATGGTCTTGTTGCCTTGATACCAGGGCACGAAGCAGAGCCTCGCATAGCGAGGCTAGGCTGAGCTTGCGCTAGATGCGGTGACGCCGCCCATGCGCGAGGCCATGTGCTGAGGACACTTTGCTCATGCACGAGACCATACGAGGGCCTTGTTTCCCTAATGTCGGGGCACGGTGGAGAGACTCACATAGCAAGGGCTTCATTGCCTCATCACGTACTATCCGTGCCTTGCTGAAGAGGCCTTACTTATCCCCCTCGAGTAGGTGCCACCAACGAGGAATATCCTCATTGCAGCTCCTCAAAATAATGTAATGTATAAAGCCTCTTGAGTATACGAAGATAACTAGTAAAGGTGTCCCACACTTAGCAACATATGAGAAAGCTTGGAGAAAGGATATATTTTGGAAATTTGAGAAGGACCATCAAGTACGAGGCATGTGAACAAGTATGGGGTGTACAACCCTGAGGGAGGCAAATGCGTGATTCTGACATCCGTATCCGAAAAATAGTGGTGGTACGAATTAGTACGAGAAGTGATGGCATGATCTGCATACCTCTGACCATGTACCAACAATGGAAACCACAACCCTCTGCTCCACCATGGCCTATGCCACTACCTTGGCAGTGTACCAATGTACTATTTTCTCCCCAGGGACCACCATGTATCAGGGGCCATTAAAGCCCAGCTTTAAATAGACATGGACCCCTCAGACTAAGGGGTTGGAAAATTTCATTGTATATAGAAGCAATTGGGCAATACACAAAATATTTTCCCCATTTTTATTATGCATTCTTCTTTATCATGCTTTTAATAAGTTCTATCTATTTAGTTTTTACAATATGCTTTGAGTTTTCTGACCTTATATCGTTGACGAGTTCTCACCGTCAACACTGGGGAAGGTAATTTTTCAGTTAAAGGTGATTACTGGGCTATCATCAAACACAACTGGGTACTCATATCCCTAGTTGGAAGGCGTTATGGAATTCTGGACATAAAGGCACAAGGTGTTTTTATGGCGGATTGCAAGAAACTTCCTTCCCACAATAGGTCGTTTAGGCTTAATTTTTTGAACTCCTCTAGCTAACTACATTCTCTATAATGTTGGTCCTGACACAATGATACATATTATCCTTCATTGTCCATTGGCAAGGGTATGTGGTATGTAAATGGAACCTTAGATCGCGCCTCCTCCTTTGGGAAACAGGGTTGGATCTGGTCAATTGGATCCTTAACCTGGGATTGCCTAACTCTGATGAGAATGAAGAGGTTTTGGTATATGCAACGATGGTGTGTTATTCTCTGTGGATGGCCTGTAACGATCGATACCATAAGCTCCTCGATCCGACCTTAAGCTCTCTTCAACATAAAGTACTTCATTTTGTTTCAGAGCTTAATGCATCCAAAGAAAAGCACGAGAGACCTTCTCATATGGAGTTTTCGACTGTCCCACCCAGATGGTCTCTTCCAAGACCAGGGAGAATCAGATTTTACTGTGATGTCAGCTTCTCCTCGGGAAAAGCCTTAGCTGGGGTGGTAGAAAAAGACCATGATGAAGGTATTTTATATGCAAGAGTTCATCTTTTCGCGGCAAACTCAGCTTCAGAGGCTGAACTTAAAGCTATTCACCAGGCTCTGTTGGTTTGCAGGTCAATGAATTGGGCAAATGTTGATGTTTTCTCTGACTGTAAAATTGCAGTTCAGGCTTTGCTTAGCAAGAAGACTTTCTGTTGGAAGCTTAGCCATATCTTTGATCTTTATTGTAATGACTTACTGTTGGAATCTAAGTTTATCCTTTGGATTCCTAGAGAATTGAATGTTTCTGCCCATCATCTTGTTGTTTGGGGCTGAAACAGACCAAGCTCATGTCTTGTTTCTTTATGGGAGCTAGACCCCCTTGTGGCTAGCAAACTTTTCTAGTGTAATATTTTATGTTTTATGACAAAAAAAACAAAATTAGAGTTACGGGCCACACTACAAAAAAAAATAGAGATTTTAACATAAACTATCTTTATTTGTCTCATTCTTACAAATATACTGGTACGCGTACTACGCAATATTTTATTTGTATTTCTATAAGGTGTTGTTTTTTTAATTTTATTTTATAGGGTATTATTACTTTCAACATTTCAATAATACATTTTTGGCTACACGATTCTCGTTGTATAGGCTTTCATCATTCTCTCTTATTTATTTTTCTTTATTTTCTTGCACAATCACTTCATTTTCTTTATAACGATTTATCTTCTCTATTTGCATTGTTTTCTCTCTCTTCTATTGGCTTGTCATATTTTTTTTTGAGCCTTCAATTAGAATGGTTAAAGATTAGAATATTTTATGCTGGTCAGTTCAATTGTCCTCTGATATTCTCCTTCTATTTTTAAAATTTTCAAACTAGAGAGAGAATATTGGTTTATTTTTCTGAAAGACTTGTCATTATTGGAACTTTCATATTTTATTATAGGTAGATACTTATTTGGTACCCTGTATTTTATCGGTACCTTATATTTTCAATAAGCTCATATGATACTCTATAATTTGAAATCGTACATATTTGGTACCCTGGGCACAAATTTAATCCATACGGTTTTATCAATATAAACAAACTACCCTTAATTATATGAGTTCTAAATTTAAATTTAATTACTTAATTCCATATAATTAAAGACAATTTGGTCATATTAATAAAATTTTATTGATCAAATTTAGGTGTAAGGTATCAAATATGCACGATTTCAAATTACATGGTACCAAATGAGCAAGGAAATTTGAGTTTTTATGCTTAATCACGAGTTTTAAGTCAAAAAAAATGATAGGCATTTAAATCATTTAAAAAATGTCAATTCTTTGACAATACCCAAAATACCTCTCCCATAATCTTTCTCATCCACTTCCTCTTCTCTCTTCCCTCTCTCACCTTTAACCCATTCCTCTTAACTCTCTCTCTAGAAAAAAAAAATACACGAGCAAGGTAAAATATAAGAGAACTCAATGTAATGGAAAATATTCATCACTTAGGACACTAAAATATTGCATTTCGAACAGATCTGGGCATGTTTTTTTTGGTTTTTTTTGCGATTTTTTTCAGATTTGAAATTTTGAAGTCTGCAGAAAATCGATGTGGTTCGATGGGGCCTTCAAAATCAAGATTTTCATGAAAAAATTGATGTTGATCAATGGTGGTTCAATGGTGTTCGATGCGATTCTTTCAAGATGCATAATTTTTCACTAGGGTGTCAGTTTGGGTTGATTGTTTTTATTGTGGGTATTTTTTTCAAAATCTACACGTTTGAGATGTGTACATACACATTTGAGAAATGTAAATCTTGAAGAATTTAATCGTTATTGTTTTTAAAACTAAAAACTTTGATTGTGAGCAAATATTTTTTATAACTAAATTGTCAAACAATTTAAAGTATAAGAGGCTATGTAACACCCTGGGTAGCCAAGACCGTTACATTGTGTAATTATAAAAGTGCGGGACTTGCTCATCAAGTCATTTAGTTTAAAACGTGTCATTGACATCTTTAATGAACTAGGGTTAAAAGGGTTTTGGTCATAAAATATATCTTTCATATAAGTAAACGTTTTACATAACGATCCCAAAAGAAACAGTGTTTGAAAGTCAGTTTACAAAATTTTCGGAGTACAAAACAACCACTAGCCACTCTAAGGGAAAAACCAATGTTTATGGTTCTCATGTTCCTGTTTCCCCTCAACCGTGGCGGTCGAGCAGCTGATCATGTACATTCTGCTCTCAGAGCTCTCCAATTCAGGGCAGATCAAGATTGCCCTTGCCTTTACCTGCACCACGTAGCACCCGTGACCCAAGGCCCAGCAAGAAAATATAACGTTATAGCACAAACAATGATAACAGTTGAATAATCTGTAAAGCATGTTCATATACTTGGCATAACACCCTAATTACATAATCCATAAACATAAGCAAAGAATCAACAAACCAAAACTCAGCTATTCAGCATGAAAAATCCACCAATCAATAATAATAATCAAATCACATGATAATCAGGGTCGACACCCTTATGTCGCACCCTCTGTATACCCCACTGACTTCGGTCTGCTTAAACTGAGCACAGTGCACAATAAGTTGTCCTCAGCTACCAGTGGCTGAGCCGCACCCTGTGTGCCAATGTAAACTCTGACACTCTTAGGCCATTTGTTTAGTATTCACATGGCATAATACCATCATTCAATAAGCATACAAGATAGGGAGCCCTTTGTCCCATTATCAATTCACAACTGGGTGCAGTTTTCTTACCTTTAGTTTCCAAGTGTAGTCGTTACGCGAGATGCCTCTTGAGCACGATCTGTTTCCCGAGCCCCTAGCTTATACCTAGTCACAACCAAGATAAGGAATACCATTAATAATTGTAAAAGGGCTTCTAGATAAGGTTCTAGTCTCCAGAACATCGAATTCCACCAAACACGGTAGTAGATTCGATCCCGAGCACCCTAGGTTAAATTCCCATGCTTAAAATCCCCAAAACCCAAATTTCCTTAAGGGTCGCGACTCAACCTTCCTATGTCGCGGCATGGCCCCAACCAGAGGCTCATCCTCGCCCAGAACCAGACACGGGCCGCGGCCCGCCCTCCCTCTCCAGCACTCATCAACTTCAGAGGGTCGCGACTCACCAAGAACAATGCCGCGGCCTGACTCCTTCGAACTCAGAAAAACCTCCATTTTTAACTCTCAAACCTCACTCAAAACCATCCAAAGACACCCCAATAATATACCACAAATATAACAAACATTCCTGCGTGATTTCAGAAGCACAAGCTAGCAGAAACCTAATCTAAAAACTCATCAAAACACCTTTTCAATTATTGAAACTCACACATTCAAGAACACTAAAACCAGTCATAAAAAACTTAGAATTCAAACACTAAATCATGAATTGGAGCTTACCTTGATTGAAGACTCAATCCTCCAAGCAATTACTGAGCTAACACCCAAGCTTTCTACCTTAATTCAACCTTGAAGTTAAGAACCTAAAATCTCTTAGAATCCAGCCCCAAAACTATATAATCAATTGATAAAAAATACATGTCAATGCTTACCTCAGTTCCTAATTAGATTGTTAAGCTTCCACTGAGTTATTCCTCCAAATCTTCCACTCAATTCTCTGTGCTCCAACCTAATTCCCTTAGTTTTTCTGTAGTTTCCTTGAGAGAGAAAGGGAGAGAGAGAAAAGGGTTGTTTAGCTTTTGTTTCCACTGTTTTCTAAAGTTTACTAGTCTATCCTTAAGCAATTAAATCCATCCTGAGGCTCGAGGTTCCGGAAACGTCCCCGAGGGCAAAATGGTAAAATTCCCCAGTATTCCCACCTAAGCTTCCTAACCTCAAATATATCTCCAATTATTTATTTTTATAACCCGATAACCCAAATAACCATCCAATACCCGAAATACCCCTTGACTTGCCCCAAGTCAAGTATTAGGTCCCGTTGTGACTTTCCCGCTAACTAGCTCCCTAGGATCGCCTCAAGTCGCACGCTACAAATTTACCCACATAATAATGTGGTTCTCACAATTATAGCATATAATCACATTTACATTCATATAACCATACAAGCATGCTTATCATATAATCATGCATTAAATTAATAAATTCACACATAAACCAATTATGCCCTCCCGGCACACTAATAAAGGCCCTTAAGCCATATTAGTGATTTTGGGTCGTTACAACTATCCCCTCCTACTGAGAATTTCATCCTCAAAATTTACTTGAATAGCTCGGGATACTGATCCCACATCACCGTCTCAAGCTCCCAGGTCGTTTCCTCGACCTTGTTATTCCTCCACAATACTTTCACTAACGGAATTGTCTTATTCCGTAGAACTTTGTCCTTCCGGTCTAAAATCTGAACCGGTCGCTCCTCATAGGACAAATCTGTCTGCAATTCTAAGTCCTCATACTTCAGAACATACGTCGTATCTGAGACATACTTCCGCAACATAGAAACATGGAATATGTCATGAACTCCCGACAATGACGGTGGCAAGGCCAACTTGCAAGCCACATGTCCAATCCTTTCTAAAATCTCGAATGGTCCAACAAACCGAGGGCTCAGCTTGCCCTTTACTCCAAACCTCCTCACCCCTCTCAGTGGTGAGACTCGCAGAAACACGTGGTCCCCAACCTGGAACTCCACGTTTCTACGCTTAGGGTCAGCGTAGCTTTTCTGTCTACTCTGCAAAGCAAGCATTCTGGCTTGGATCTTCTCAATAACCTCATTTGTCTTCTGAACCATATTTGGCCCAAAATATTTTCTCTCACCCATCTCATCCCAATGAATGGGCGACCTACACTTCCTTCCATATAACATCTCGTAAGGAGCCACTCTAATCGTGGATTGATAACTGTTGTTATATGAAAATTCAATCAATGGGAGATACTTACTCCAAGATCCCTCAAAATCAATCACACACGCCCTAAGCATATCCTCCAACACCTGATCGTCCTCTCAGATTGTCCATCAGTCTGAGGATGAAAGGCTGTGCTAAACTTCAACTGAGTTCCCATGGCTTTCTGCAGAGCTCCCCAGAACATAGAGGTAAAGATAGGGTCTCGATCAGATACAATAGTCTTAGGAACCCCATGAAGACGAACTATCTCCCTCACATTCAACTCTGCATACTGTTCCACTGTGTAAATCGACTTCACTGGAAGAAAATGAGATGACTTGGTGTATCTGTCCCCTATCACCCACAAAGAGTCATAAAGTCCCACTGTCCTGGGTAGACCTCCCACAAAATCCATGGTTGTGTCCTCCCACTTCCACTCGGGAATGCCCAAAGGCTGAAGCAATCCCGCTGGTCGCTGATGCTCAGCCTTCACCTATTGACATGTCAAACATCTAGCCACATACTCCACCACATCATTCTTCATCCCGGGCCACCAATATAATGTTCGTAGATCCTGATACATCTTCGTGGTACCCGGATGAAGCGAGTATGGCATAGTGTGAGACTCATTTAGTATCTCTCGTCTGATCCCTTCATCAGCCGAAACACAAATCTGTCCCTGATATCGAAGCATACCAGTCTCAGAAACAGAATAATCCTTAGCTATCCCCTCTAAGGTATGCTGTCTAACCTCCTGTAACTACGCATCTACCAATTGACCCTCCTTGATCAGCTCTAGCAGGGTCGACCGCAAGGTAACATCGGCCAACCGGCCCACCACTAGCTCTATCCTTGCCCTGGTCATCTCATCTGCTAACTCTCTGGAGATCTGAACAGAACTAAATAACTGTCCCGAGCCCCTCCGGCTCAATGCATATGCCACAACATTGGCTTTCCCTGGGTGGTAAAGAATGTCACAATCATAATCCTTAACCAACTCCAACCAACGCCTCTATCTCATGTTCAAATCCTTCTGGGTGAAGAAATACTTCAAACTCTTATGATCAGTGTATATCTCGCACTTCTCCCCATACAGATAATGTCGCCACACCTTCAGTGCGAATACCACTGTTGCTAGTTCCAGATCATGGGTAGGATACCGCTGCTCATACTCCTTTAGCTGTCGCGATGCATAAGCTATAACTTTCTCATTCTGCATCAACACACAGCCTAAACCCATCCTCGATGCATCACAATATACCACAAACTTTCCTTCTTCCGAAGGAAGACTCAGTATAGGTGTAGTAATAAGTCGTTGCTTCAATTCTTGGAAATTGTGCTCACACTTCTCTGACCAAACAAACTTTTGATTCTTCTGTGTCAACTCTGTCATCGGCGAAGCAGCCTTTGAGAATCCTTCTACAAACCGCCTGCAATAACCCACTAGCCCGAGGAAACTCCGCACCTCCGAGGCGTTCCTTGGCCTCGGCCAATCTCTTACTGCCTCCACCTTGGACGGATCCACCTTAATCCCCTCTGCGCCAACTATATGCCCAAGAAAAGTTACCTCTGGCAACCATAACTCACACTTCTTAAACTTGGCATATAACCGATGCTCCCTTAACCTGTGTAAGACCTGTCGAAGATGTCGTTCGTGCTCTGCCTCTGAACTGGAGTACACTAAGATGTCGTCGATGAAGACAATGACGAACTGATCCAGGAAGTCCTTGAACACCCTGTTCATCAGATCCATGAAAGCTGCCAGGGCATTGGTCAAACCAAAAGACATGACCAAGAATTCATAGTGCCCATACAGCGTTCGGAAGGTCGTCTTCGGTATGTCCTCGTCCTTGATCCTCAACTGGTGATAACTAGATTGAAGATCAATCTTTGAGAACACCGTCTTTCCCTGCAGCTGATCGAACAAATCATCAATCCTTGGTAGAGGGTACTTATTCTTAATGGTCAACTTGTTCAATTCCCTGTAGTCTATACACATCCTCAGAGTCCCTTCCTTCTTCTTAACAAAAAAAACTGGAGCGCCCCATGGAGAGTAACTATGCCTGATGAATCTCAAATCCAGAAGTTCCTGTAGCTATATCTTCAGTTCCTTCAACTCTGCTGGTGCCATCCTATATGGTGCTCTTGATACTGGTTTTGTCCCCTGTGCTAACTCAATAACAAACTGAATCCCCCTGCACGGCGGCAACCCTGGTAGCTCCTCAAGAAACACATCCAAAAACTCACAAACCACCCTAGTCTCTCCCGGCCCCACTAGCAAAACCCTGGTAGTATCCACCACACTAGCCAGAAAACCTATACATCCATCCTGTAACAAGTCTCCGGCTCTCAATGCTGATATCATGGGTACGCGAGGTCCACATACCGCACCCACGAAGACAAAAGGATCCTCGCCCTCAGGCTCAAAAGTCACCATCTTCTTCCTGCAGTCAATAGTAGCCCCATACTTGGCCAGCCAATCCATCCCTAAGACCATGTCAAAATCCTCCATATCTAACTCAATCAAATCTACCGAAAGCTCCCTACTATCAACCATCACTAGCAGTGCCCTAATCCACCTCCTAGAAACTACTAGTTCCCCAGTAGGCAATAAAGTCCCAAACCCCACCGTCCAATACTCACTAGGTCTACACAATATATCAATCACTTTACTAGAAACAAATGAATGTGTAGCACTAGAGTCAATCAATACAGTAAAAGGAGAGCCAGCGCTAGAAAGTTGACTTGTCACCACGGAGGGACTAGCCTTGGCCTCTGCCTGTGTCAAAGTGAACACTCGAGCTGGAGTCAAGCTGTCCACCTTTCCTGCTTCCCCTTTCTTCACCTTTGGGCAGTCCTTCTTGAGGTGCCCCACTGTTCCACCCACATAGCAGGCCCTGGCCCGACACTCTCCCTGATGGCGTCTTTTACACCTCGGGCACTCTGGATAACTCCGCCATGCCTCACCGCCGCCCTGACGACCACCCCGACCCCTCCTATCAGAACCAGCAGCAGTCGAAGTGTCAGGAGTCCTTCTCTTCACATCACTAGGGCCTCCACCCCTACTTGACCCAGAATAAGGAGGCACCACTCTGCGACCCTCGCGCCTCGCTGTACTTTCCTTCCAAATCTTATTCTCCGCTTCCTCAGTGGTAAGAGCCTTCTCAACTGCCTGGGCATAATTTGTTCCCCCAGGTACCATTGTGATCCTAACATCCCGGGCTATCATAACATTAAGCCCTTGAATAAACCTGTCTTGCCTAGCTGCATCTGTAGGCACCAGATCTGGTGCAAATTTCACATGTCTATCCAATTTTAGGGCATACTCAGTAGCTGTCATGTTGCCCTGCACCAACCCCAAAAAATCATTAACTTTTGTTGCCCTGATGGCAACATTGTAGTATTTCCGGCTGAACAAGTCTTCAAATCCTTCCCAACTCAAAGCAGTGACGTCCCTGGTCTGTGATGCCACTTCCCACCAGATGCGGGCATCCTCTCTCAACATATATGCGGCACAGGCCACTTTGTCATATCCCTATATCCTCATGAAGTCCAGGATAGTAGTAATCATAGTCATCCACTCCTCAGCCTTCAGTGGGTCAGGTCCTCCCTCAAAAGTTGGGGGATGCTGCTTTCGGAACAGCTCATACAATGGCTCCTAGGAGTGTTCATATAAACCGTAAACTGCGGTTTGGAACCAAACCGCACCGCACCGCACCAAACCGCCAAAAACCGTAACCAATGAAACCATTTTTCGATGGTTCGGTTTAACCGGACCGCTCAACTTTAATGGTTTGGTCACGGTTTCTAATTTTTTAAAACCAATTAAACCGGATTGGACCATGATTTTTTCTAAAAAATAATTTTTAGAAATGATGGTTCAAAGGTTTGAACCCGTACACTTAAGTTAATATAAAGTCTACCAAACCATCCAAGCCAAACAATTTAATTGTTTATGATATGTTTTTAGTAGCATTTAATACATGCACACGTTTTTAAAACAAAAAAAATATCTGTAAAGTCCCACATTGTTTAGAAAGTAAACATTTCTTTTTCTCACTTCTATAAAATGATTCAAAATACTTAATGTTGATGCTCAAAATCTCACCAAGGGGAAATATGAGATCAATGCCATGAGGCCCCCATTTACACGACATAGATGCCAAGACGCCATGGCCTCGCTCGGCCACCCAGACGCGAGACGCCATGGCCTCGCTCGGCCACCCCGAATTGAGACGCCAACGGCCTTGCTAGGCCTCGCTCGGCCAGCCAGGTGCGGACACCATTGGCCTCGCTCGGCCACGCCCACACACCAGGTGGTTTCGCGCCCCAGCAGGCCCTCGGCCTCGCGCAGCCACGCCCGCACACCAGGCGGCCTCGTGCCCCAGCAGGCCCTCGGCCTCGCGCAGCCACGCCCGTACGCCAGGCAGCCTCGTGCCCCAGCAGGCCCTCGGCCTCGCGAATAAGGGCACACGTCAAAGGAGCCTCACCATCAAGGGGCTCTCGAGGAAGTTATCTCACCTCGCACTCATCTGTCCAGGCCCCATGCCTATCACTTATGCACACGGGTGACCTTGGACGATCTCATACCCCAATGGGTACGGCCCTTAAGGCCTTGTATGTCGAGTACGGACACCCGTACCAGTGGGGTAGGGAGAATGCTGGGATACGATTTATGGCCCGTACATCTACGGCCAGGAGTCAGAGTCGACACCACTACCACCTGCGCCACTATGCCTGTCACCACTCCTTAGACAGAGGTACAGACAAGTAATGAAGGCATCCTCCTGACGCCTGCCCCTGTACTGGATGTACGACCACAACCTCTGAAGCCACTCTCCTGACAGAGTACTTATGTACCACTTGGTCTCCTGGACCACCATGTACCCAGGGCCATTAGAGCCTACTATAAAATGAACTCTAACTCCACCTGAGAGGGGGTTGGAAAATTTACTGTAGCAAAGGCTTGAGAGTGAATGAAAGATTGATTTCTCCATTGTTATTATGCCATTATTCTTGAGTTATTACTTAGGTTTCTACAAATTTTTTATTGACGATCCTTGCTTGATAATTTTTTCCAACTCAACTTAGTTGACGAGTTCTCACCGTCAATAGTTTGGCGCCGTCTGTGGGAACGTTAGTTTCAAGCTACTGCTCCACCATTGTTTCCGGCAAGAAGAAATGCCAAGACGTTCAAAGCGACTCAGGGAACCACGAGAGGTAAAGGTTCACCTGAACGGAGTCCAGCTGAAGGCCTCCATGAAGGATGCTCCTCCACCCAGGGACGTGGAGCCCCCGAAGGACCCTGAGGTTCACGGAGGTGATAGAGTGGCCTCGTCACCGGCCGCTCCACCTGGAGAAAGTCCTCCAAGAGCACCACCGGGAAATGCTAATGAGTTCCCTCTCCCAAAACCACTGCAGGTACCGAACTCCGGCCGGCAGGACCCGGGTCCCTCTACCCGTAGGCATGATAAGCATCCCCGGGTCCATTCCGTGAGCTCGAGTTCGAAATCTCGGTTTTATGAAGAGGAAATACGTGAGCTCCACCGTAAGAACCAAAGGTTGGAGACCACCTTGGAGAATATGCAAGAGGTCCTGAATGGCCTGTTGCAGGGTAAATTGAGCGTGATCTTGCCTAAGAGGAAGGAGAAAGGCAAGGACGGGGTGGAGACCACCGTACCAGTAGATGATGGGAGAATGCGGCACTCTACCAGTAACACTCCCCGAGCGAAGTGACGCGAACACCCTGAACCACCTAAGCAGGCACAGAAACCAGCACCAAGGACCAACGCTGCCCCTCGCAACGAGGACGAGGTCACCTCTAAAAGAGCACCTTCGGATTTACGGGAGGAGCTTAATAAAAAGAGGGCGGGCAAAGGGACCACGCCCCCTATGGCGCCTCGGGAAGGCAAGGGAAAGGCGGATCTTAGCCCATCCGCTTTGAGGGACTCTCTAAACAAGAGGAGGCAGGACCTGGACACGGAGATGAGGAGCCTGCGAAGCAAGATCGTCACCGCATCGGGCGGCCAGGCCTTTGAGGAAGAATTCGACCATGAGTCACCATTTGTGAGGGAGATTCAGGCCATCTGGCTCCCTGCAAACTTTAAGGAGCCCAATATGACCCGCTACGAAGGAAACACGGATCCAAAGTACCACCTGGATGCGTTTAACGATCTGATGAAACTGAGAAGGATTGGAAGCGGTGTCAGGTGCCATTGCTTTGCTGTCACCTTGAAAGGACCCGCCTACAAATGGTTCAAAATGTTAAGGTCGGGGTCCATCAGGTCCTGGCAGTAGTTTTCTGATGAATTCCTCCAACAGCACCATGTCGTGTGGGACTACACGATGCCAGGTACCAGCCTAGCCAACGTGAAGCAAGGGGAGAATGAGAGCCTGAAGAGCTACATTCACCGGTTCAATATGGAGGCCGCGAAAGTGGGGAGCCTAACCCGCCGAGAGTTAAAAATGACCATTACAGCTGGAGTGCTCCCAGGAAGCAAGGTGTTGGACAACATGTTGAAGAGGGAAGTAACCGACTTAGATGACTTCTACGAGAGAGCGCAGAAGTATATTCGTGTGGAGGATGGCCACGCAAACCTAAAGGCTGGAAAGGAGGAGCCCCACGCGAAGCCCCCAGCTAACGACGGGTCGAATGTAACAAAGAAGAGAAGGACGTACGATGGATCAAGAGATGACCAGCAGAGGAAAACCAAACAGGGGAATGATCATAGGCAAGCGGCTTATACTTACTACACGAACCTCACAGATACTAGGGAGCACATTTACCTCACCAACAAAGATCGAGTTCCTTTCAAAAGGCCCCCACCAATGAGAAAGGACCGGTCCAAAAAGGATCCTAGTAGATACTGCGAGTACCACAAGGATACCGGTCACACCACGGCAGAGTGTATCCATTTGAAGGAAGAAATTGAGGAACTCATCCGCAGGGGACATTTGGGCAGGTATGTGCGTAAGGATAACCAGAGGCCAGAAGGAGGAGTGTCCCCATCGCGGGCACGTGAGGTGGCCCCGGAAGTGCAAGGAGAGGTCAGGACCATCTTTGGAGGACCAGGATTCGGAGGCGATTCTAGGAAAGGGCGAGACAGGTATGCCAAGGAGGCCCGACGAAGTCCACCACATTGCGTTTTAATTTTGGAGCAACGCCCCCTGAAGAGCTTCAAGGGAAAGAATGACTCAATAACTTTCACTGAAGAAGATGCGCAGGGGGTGCATTTCCCTCATAATGACCCCCTGGTGCTAACCGCCCAGCTTGCTAACATGAGGGTACATCGGGTCATGGTGGACAACGGGAGCTCTGTGGACATCTTGTATCGACAGGCGCTGGAAAAGTTGGGACTGAGCCTCTGTCACCTAAAGCCTTGCACTACGACTTTGTATGGGTTTACGGGAGATTCGATGCAACCCCTAGGGACAATCGAATTAGCCCTCACCATGGGGGAGCAACCTAGGAAAACCACCGTAATGGCTAACTTTGTCATGGTAGATTGCACCTCAGCCTTCAATGCGGTATTAGGGAGACCCTCTCTAAGATAATTGAAGGCGATAACTTCTATGTATCACCTAGCTATGAAATTCCCTACCCCTGGGGGAGTAGCATGCGTGAAAGGGGAGCAGAAGGAAGCGAGGGAATGCTATAACATGTCCCTCCGCGCAGCCACCAAACAATCTATGCCAATGACAACAGTTGTGTATGAAGAAGCGACCCACACAAGTTAGATCCGCACAAGATTGGACCCACGGGTTACAGAGCCTCTCGATAAGTGCTACCAGCAAGGCTTCGGTTCTCAGTGCCAAAAGAACCTATGTTTAGTTTGTTCTTCGTTATTTTAGCTTAAGCAAGTAAGAATCAAAGAGGCTACCTAGGTAACTGTTAGGAACGAGTTTCCTAATATGCAGCGGAAAGGTGGTGTGGTTGGCCCAGTGTACAACAAAAATTTTGTAACATATTTAAACTACCTTTAAATATGCGGATCCATTAATATACATACATTAATCATAAGCAAGATAGTGATAGAAATCATACCTCTTGAAGCCTCTCAAGTGTCCTTGCTATCTTTTCGTATTTAGAACGATCTTCCTATCCAAGCCGCTCCACGTACTCACACCAAGATCTTCCAAAGCGTTCTCTACACCTCAAGAAATGTGTGGGCACTTAGAGAATGAAGGATAGTTTATTTGTGATTCTACTTGATGTACTCAACACATGAGATCAAGAGAATAGGCCTGAGAATGGGTTCTTTATTTTCAGGGAGAGAAAACTATCGTTCTATTTTCACAGAGTGAATTTTTCAGAGTAGTCTCACTCTCTTTTTTTCTTCTTATCTGAATAATTTTCTGATCAGTCATACTTAACAGAAAAAATTCAAAATTTAAAAATTAAATCTGTAACCTTTTTACAATTTAATTTTTAATTAATTAATTATTCCATTAATGAAAAAATCCAAAAACCAATTTTC
Source organism: Humulus lupulus (assembly GCF_963169125.1). Classification (NCBI taxonomy): domain Eukaryota; kingdom Viridiplantae; phylum Streptophyta; class Magnoliopsida; order Rosales; family Cannabaceae; genus Humulus; species Humulus lupulus. The sequence goes on from NC_084799.1 coordinate 34,506,029, forward strand.
AAATTATCCATTAATTAATTAATTAATTAAATAAAATTGAAAAACCCATCTCTAAAAAAACACTGGTGCTACACGCCACACACAGTCCTGGACTGTGTGTGAACGTGAAGCTTCCTAATTTCTAGGGATATTTGTTTTACAAATTTTATTTAATTATTTATTCAAATTTCTTTGTTAGATAAGATCTAACAACCTGATAGCTAATTCAAATTAACTATCTTTTTAATTAATTATCAAATATAATTAATTATTTGAATAAATATCAATCTTTTAAATTCAAATCCAATTTGAACTTATCAGAATATTTTCTCTCACTCAAATAAAGATATTTAATTAATTCTACTAATTAATTAAACCCAAATTTTCGAAAATAAATATTTAATTAATCATAATTTCGAAAATTACAATTAATTAATTATTTAATTAAATTTTGAAATTTAATTTTATTATTTAATATAATTTCGAAAATTATATAATAATTAAATATTAATTAATTTTGTTAACTACAACTAATTTGTAATTAATTAATTAATCACTATTATCATATAATTGCATATTTGGCCTGAAGAACAAATTTCTTCCTAAATATGTCTTTAAACTACTTTCCCTTCATATCAACTCTTACCTTGAACAATGTTGATAGAGCCGCTATGGGGACCTATGGACCTATAATTCCAAGCTCCAATAAATTTGAGATTATTAATTAAACTCTTTAATTAAATAATCTTAATTTATTAATCTCATGATTATTCCACTATAAAAATGAGACTGAACTCTTGTAATTATAGACATTTCATTTACTGAGTACTTTATAATCATAAAGCGTCCATTGATTTAATCATTGCATACAACTTGACCCTCTAATAATGGTTCATAATTAATCGGGAATAAAATTACCGTTTTACCCTTTTAATTATCTCTTGTTTCCTTAAGTACCATTGACTCTACTAGTGAAGGTTAATTCATAACTAAATTATGAATTTGAGCTCAATAACCTTTCAGTCCCAAAAGTCAACCCTTAAGAGAACCATCATTCAACCTCTTGCGAAAAGGTATAGATTCCATATCTGTATACTATGTCCCCAGCCATCTATATTAATGAGTTCCCAAAACAAAAGTTTTTAGCCTGATCATTCTGACAGACCCTAACAAGTGAATCAAAGAACTCATATAACATAAACAGGAGTTCATAGTAACCTCAAGATTAAGATCTATTTGTATATGATCATCAGTTGATATATTTAATTAATACTTCGAAACGGTATTTAACTAAGTATTAATAAACATATCTGGTCCAGTTCTATATATTCTCTAATATATAAAGCACCTCCACTAAAGTGTCCTACCACACTAGTGATCCGGATCTAGATCACATGTATTCATAATACTAGTGGATCGTACTTGCAGTAATTAATCTAAAGATTCCATAACTTTATTTTACTGCGAACTGTTCAAGTTCATTTATCTCAAACACAATCCTCTCGTACTAATACGTGTTTGAGATTACATTCATGAACTTAGGAATTTTCCTGATATTTACATAATATTATCATAGAATAATATAGTCCATAAAATATATGCATAACAAATTCAATTTATTTATTTATTTCATAAAAACAATGTCTACTACATATGCTTTCAGGGCACATCTCCAACTGTAACCTCCTTGTTAAATGTAACCCCCTTTTTATTTACAAAGTCGGCTGTAAACCGCGTGTTATGAATGAAACTGTTTGCAACTTCATGTGTTATTTTTCTTCGCTACGCGGGCATCAGCCAAAGTGCCTGCCGAAATAAATTTCACCAAACACTTGGGGGGCAGGACAGGAGGCAATAACATGCGGCTAGCGAGGGGAACCTAAAAAGGGCCCTCTAACGGAGGATCCTAAAAAGGACCCCTCGCCCTCCTAAAAAGGAGGCCCCTAAAAGGGACCCTCTACCAAGAGGACCCTAAAAACGACCCCCTGTCAGGAGGATCCTAAAAAGGACCCAAGTAGGACAGGAGGCAACAACATGCGGCTAGCAAAGGGAACCTAAAAAGGGCCCTCTAACGGAGGACCCTAAAAAGGACCCCTCGCCCTCCTAAGAAGGAGACTCCCAAAAGGGACTCTCTACCAGGAGGATCCTAAAAACAACCCTCCATCAGGAGGACCCTAAAAAGGACCCTTTAGCAGAGATCCCAGAGGGACCCCCTACATCAGGGCCTTAAGAGGAATCCTTACAAGGCATCTCCTGGGATCACAAGGATTAGCTACCCTTGTGAACATCAAGGAGGCCATAAGGACTTAAAAATATATATATGGTAATGATAATAATAAGTCTAGAGCGGCCACCAAGCCGTCTAGCCAATAATAAGTCTAGCCAATATATGGTAATGACAACAATAAGTCTAGAGCGGCCGCCAAGCCGTCTAGCCAAAAGGGTCCCAAAAGAGACCCTTGCAAAAATAGTACTATGAATAACGACGAGAAGGACGCTTCTCACAAAAAACAATAAGCGCGCGCAAGAATATATAAAAGGATAGTTAGGACCCAAGGGGTCAAAATATCCTTATAAGAGAAATCAAGAGGCACCAAAAGAGGTCCCAGTGAACCCTTTCACATGGGCTCCAAAGGACCTCCAGCCTGGTAAATAAAAGAGGGGAATCAACCAAACCCCATCATACAGGCTTAAAAGGGCCTTAAATGCAGTAGAATAAGAGATAAATAGCAACACATGTATTTATACATTAAAAAAGAAAGTTTCGAAGACAGTACAAGAGTTACGCTAGAAAAATAGTAATGACAGTCATATTACAAAGGCCCAAAGTACAAAAAAAAAGAAAAGGAAGGGAGCATACACCCAGGGAGGGCTAGCCGGGAAATGTTATGAAGTAACTACTTCAAGGCCTCCTAGCGTGGGCACTCCACAAGGCCGCTCGAGCGACGGCGTGCCCACCAAAAGAAGAGAAATTGAAATTAGGATCCTGCCTCCACATGTTATAAAGGGCACGGTCTATGGACCTACGCTCGGTGGTAGCCTTCTCCGCCTCCAAGGAAGCATTTCTCTTCTGCGACGACTGAAGTTCGGCCCTGAGGGCCTCGACTTTGGCCTCCAACTGGGCAACTCTCTGCTGCGATGCGGCCGCGACGGCCTTGGCCTCCTGGAGTTCACGCTCCAAGCGGGTAGCCTTGTCCTCTAGCCCCTTGGTCTTGGCCTTTACTTCCTTCCTCTATAGTGACAAGTTGGAAAATTTGGTCCGAACCTTTGACAACTTAGCCTTAGTTTCATTGAGCTCTTTCTCGAGCTCCTAGACCCGGGCTGTAAGGTAGTCCCTCTCAGCAGTAGACGCGGAGAGGTTACTAGACGTGTCGGCAAACCGCATAGCCACCGTATAGGCCTACACAAAAAAGTTAACAACAGCAACAATAAGTGACAAAAGCAAAAGGCATGTACGTAAACACCTATACATAATAGGGCCGACACGAGGTGGAGGAACTCACCCAAGTCATGGTACACCTCAGGTTCTCCCCAAGGTCCGTCTAAGCAACGTTCCCAAGGCCATTCCAGTCGGATACAGAAAGGCTCAAGGCAAGTTGAGTGTATCGCTGTCCGTAAGACGTCACCCAAGGCGCCCCATCCATACTAGGGGCACCTGGCGGGATAGGGACAGACGACCCGCTTGCCGAAGCGGGAGGGGGCGCGGTGAAAGTGGAAAACGGAGGCTCTGGTAGATTAGACGGAGGCTCCACAAGGTCGGCGTAATAAGTCCCCGATGGGTCAGGGTCGAGAGGAGCCTAAGTGAAGGTGTCGTGGCCCTCAGGGTTAGGGAAAATACAACACCCCGGAATGTCCTACTGGTCTTGTGAGTAAGGGGCTATGTCCGGATCATAGGAAGCACATGGAGGGCACCCCCCAGGAGATGGAGACAGCTGGTGGGATCCCCCGCGGTCAAGGGGGCTTCCTCTGGCCCCTCCTCATCCTCATCATCATCCGGGCAAGGCTCAGCCAAGGTCTCCTTCATCTTCGTGGACCCAGAGATGGTCCACAACAACTTGGGGTCAGAAACAGGAGATAGCTTGTGGTGATTCAGATTTTTTACAGTGAAAAGGCGCACCGCCTCTTTCGTGGCAGGATCAGCGTTGAGGAACTGTCTCATGTCTTTCGCTTCCAACCCGACGACGATGGGTTCGGCGAATCGCTCTGCACAATACGCCCCATAATCGATGTGAGCATAAGGCACGAAACCATAAGTTGCAAAAAAAAAAAAAAAGAGGAAGTGATGCTCAGAGTACTTACTGGGAGTGTCCCGGAAATCCTCACGGACAGAGAGTGGACCTTCCACGAAGAAAAAGTCCCGCTTCCAAGCCCCCGGGTTAGACACCGAACCCTCTATGAAAGAGGCCCCGTTGTTGGCTCTTTGTAAGTAGTAAAAGCCTTTTGAATTGTGAAGGGGCATGAGGTTGTAGAGGAAATGTACCTCGGTTGCCGTAGGGGCGCGCTTCAACAGTTTCATATATGCAATGAAAAGGCAACTCAAAGTCAGCCAGCCATTGGGTGCCAGCTGAAGTGGAGCAAGGTCGAAGTAGTTGAGGACTGCAACAAAGAACGGGTGTAACGGAACGGTACCACGCTCTTTCAGAATGTGCTCACTGAGGGCCACAAAGCCGAGCTTAGGGCGGTGAGCCCGGCATGTCTCCAAAGGGGCGTATAGAGCATAATCTGGAGGGACGAGATAATGATTCACGATGTCCATCAGTTTATTGTCGGACACGCGCGACACTAGCTCGGACGCTAGTAAGGGGGCGTCGTCCTGCTCTTTGGTAGATACTTGTCGCCTTGCCCTCGGCATATCTGCAAAATCAAAAGAAAAATGTGAGGAAGGCACAGAACACTTGACCCTCCATTTTTTCTTCCTAGCAAGAGTCTTCCATCGAGGGAGCGACTGCGGAAGTGCTAAGCTAGGACAAACTGAGACTAAGGGCTGAGGAGAAGTAGAAGCAGCCCCCTGACAGTCATCAGGCGAGGATGGGCTGGAAGGCTCAGGCGGAAGGTGTCCCTCCATAAACTCTAACTCTCACTCCAATTCAAAAAGGGTCATCCTAAGGCTCGCTACATGGTCACTAAGGTCTGGGGGGGAAGGTCCTCCGCCTCCTCTCGACACCGAGTCAATTTCGCTCTCCACCACCCAATTTTTGCGCCTAAGTTCATCCATGCACTCAAGGTGGCGGATGCGGGCCTGCCTTAAGGAGTCATAGTCCTGGTGAGGGTTGCCCTCAGGGGACTCTGAGTTTGAGGACAGGTCAATAAACTCAGCCCTTGGGGGTATGTCGGATGGGCCGTCATTGGCCATGAGACCTCATACCAACAGCAAAAAGGGGTTCACGTATAAACGAGGGAAAGGCTACAAAACACAAAGGAATAGGCTTAATATCTCTGGATGCAGACATCCTAAATGGCCCACTATAGGATATAAAAAAAAAAAAGGAGGGGCGGGCATATGGTCAAACTCACTACAAGCTCAAGCCAAGGTACCCCATCCCGAGCAACGCTAATTTGAACCCAACAAAAACCAGGGAAAAAGAGAATATACCTCAAGATGTAGAAATTGGAGGCTGTTGAGACCAAAAAAGGAGGACGAGGGCCAAAAACACCAAATGGTCGAAAATACACATCTGCAAAGATAGGCAAAAAGGATGTGTTAGTCTCCAAATAGACATACCAAAAAATTAGCTCATATGTAAAAAAAAAAATGATGATGATGAGATGAAAAAATAAAATAAAGGAAGCTATGGCAAAAGTGAGGTTGTGGTGGATTGAACCCCTTACCTCTTGAAAGGAGCAAGGGTCTAGGTACCACTAAGCTAAGGAAGTAAGGTGTAAATATTAGGCCATGCATGAAGGCCTATTTATAAGAATCAAGGTGAATAGTCTACAAGAGCACCTAAAGGTACTCTCCTAGACTGGGGGGGAAGTGTTGATGCTCAAAATCTCACCAAGGGGAAATATGAGATCAATGCCATGAGGCCCCCATTTACACGACATAGATGCCAAGACGCCATGGCCTCGCTCGGCCACCCAGACGTGAGACGCCTTGGCCTCACTCGGCCACGCCCGCACACCAGGTGGCTTTGCGCCCCAGCAGGCCCTCGGCCTCGCGCAGCCACACCCGTACACCAGGCAGCCTCACGCCCCAGCAGGCCCTCGGCCTCGTGCAGCCACGCCCGCACACCAGGTGGCCTCGCGAATAGGGGCACGCGTCAAAGGAGCCACGCCATCAAGGGGCTCATGAGGAAGTTATCTCACCTCGCACTCATCTGTCAAGGCCCCATTCCTATCACTTATGCACACGAGTGACCTCGGACGATCTCATACCCCAATGGGTACGGCCCTTAAGACATTGTATGTCGAGTACGGACACCCGTACCAGTGGGGTAGGGGGAATGCTGGGATAAGAGTTATGGCCCGTACATCTACGGCCAGGAGTCAGAGTCGACACCACTACCACCTGCGCCACTATGCCTGTCACCACTCCTCAGACAGGGGTACAGACAAGTAGTGGAGGCATCCTCCTGACGCCTGCCCCTGTACTGGATGTACGACCACAACCTCTGAAGCCACTCTCCTGACAGAGTACTTATGTACCACTTGGTCTCCTGGACCACCATGTACCCAGGGCCATTAGAGCCTACTATAAAATGAACTCTAACTCCACTTGAGAGGGGGTTGGAAAATTTATTGTAGCAAAGGCTTGAGAGTGAATGAAAGATTGATTTCTCCATTGTTATTATGTCATTGTTCTTGAGTTATTACTTAGGTTTCTACAGCTTTTTTATTGACGATCCTTACTTGATAATTTTTTCCAACTCAACTTAGTTGACGAGTTCTCACCGTCAACACTTAAACTTACAACAACAAAGACAATAAACTTCTTGTAGACTTTTATGGTCTTAAAAGTAAAGCTAAAATTATTATTATTTAAATACAATTATTTAGTTAATTATTTTATAATAAAAAAAATTTAAATTTTAATAATTTGGTTATATGGTTAAAACCAAACCAAACCGCACCAAACCGTTTATTTATGGTTTGGTTTTTTAATTTTAATGGTTTGGTTTGGTTTGGTTTTTCATTTTGAAAAAACCGCAAGAGCGGTTTGGTTTAAAAATTCTTCTAAACCACACCAAACCAAACCGTGTACACCCCTAATGGCTCCCATCTATTCCCAACCCCTGTTGGATGAATAACTGGTGCCACTACAGGTGGCACAATAGGTGCAGCACTCCCTGTTGGAGCCTATTGTCGCAGAAGACAAATCTGCTCATCTTGGCTCTGAAGCCGCACTTGCATCTCTGCCATGATCTACTGCCAGTTTTCAGGAACTGGCGGAGAAATCTGGCCCTGGTCATTACCTCCGGTCCCAGACCTAGTGCCGGCTAGTCGTGTAGATTTTCTTGGACGCATAGCTATCCAAGTCAATCTGCAATCAACGACCCGACAATCAGACCATGATGACAGGGAAAAAGCTTCTCCAAAATCCACCAATGGAACATAATCAATCACAAATAACCAAGATATAGGCATTTATCCGCATGCACCGGCATTGCTAATAAGCATGTCCCAACATCACCACACAACAGTCAAGATATAGACATCCATCTATACACAATATGAAGTTAATCATTCGAATATTCATTTACATGCACAACAATGCTAATAAGTATGCCTCAATATTATCACACATCAGTCAAGGGTCAGGCCCTATCAATATCTCTTGCTTCCTATTAATCCAACAGATAACAACATTCATAACTCATTCCAGGCATACAAGCATATAAGCAAATATACACATTACCAACCCTGAATCGAGCTTGTCTCTAGCAGCAAATGTAAATGTCCATCCGGTCTTCAGGAACCCTTAAACCAAGGATGCTCTAATTCCAAGTTGCAATGCCCTGGGTAGCCAAGACCGTTACACTGTGTATTTATAAAAATGCGGGACTTGCTAATCAAGTCATTTAGTTTAAAACGTGTCATTGACATCTTTAATGAACTAGGATTAAAAGGGTTTTGGTCATAAAATATATCATTCATATAAGTAAATGTTTTACAGAAGGGATCCCAAAAGAAACAGTGTTTGAAAGTCAGTTTACAAAATTTCTGGAGTACAAAACAACCACCAGCCACTCTGAGGGCAAAACCAACATTTATGGTTCTCTTGTTCCTGTTTCCCCTCAACTGTGGTGGTCGAGCAGCTGATCATGTACATTCTGCTCTCAGAGCTCTCCGATTCAGGGCTGATCAAGCTTGCCCTTGCCTTTACCTGCACCACGTAGCACTCATGAGCCAAGGCCCAGCAAGAAAATATAACGTTATAGCACAAACAATGATAACAATTGAATAATATGTAAAGCATTTTCATAAACTTAGCATACCACCCTAATTACGTAATCCATAAACATAAGCAAAGAATCAACAAACCAACACTCAGCTATTCAGCATGACAAATCCACCAATCAATAATAATAATCAAATCACATGATAATCAGGGTCGACACCCTTAGGTCACACCCTCTGTATACCCCACTGACTTCGGTCTGCTTAAACCAAGCTCAGTGCACAATAAGTTGTTCTCAGCTACCAGTGGCTGAGCCGCGCCCTGTGCGCCAATGTAAAATCCGACACTCTTAGGTCGTTTGTTTAGTATTCACATGGCATAATACCATCATTCAATGAGCATACAAGACAGGGAGCCCTTATTCCCATTATCAATTCACAACCGGGTGCAGTTTTCTTACCTTTAGTTTCCAAGTGTACTAGTTACACGAGATGCCTCTTGAGCACGATCTGTTTCCCGAGCCCCTAGCTTATACCTAGTCACAACCAAGATAAGGGATACCATTAATAATTATGAAAGGGCTTCTAGATAAGGTTCTAGTCTCTAGAACATCGAATTCCACCAAACACGGTAGTAGATTCGATTCCGAGCACCCTAGGTTAAATTCCCATGCTTAAAATCCCCAAAACCCAAATTTCCTTAAGGGTCGCAGCTCAACCTCCCTATGCCGCAGCATGGCCCCAACTAGAGGCTCATTCTCGCCCAGAACCAGACACGGGCTGCGGCCCTACATAGCCCATGCCGCGGCCCGCCCTCTCTCTCCAGCACTCATCAGCTTCAGAGGGTCGCAGCTCACCAAGAACTATGTCGCGGCCCGACCCCTTCGAACCCGGAAAAACCTCCATTTTTAACTCTCAAACCTCACTCAAAACCATCCAAAGCCATCCCAATAATATACCACAATTATCACAAAATTTCCTGCATGATTTTAGAAGCACAAGCCAGCAGAAACCTAATCTAAAAACTCATCAAAACACCTTTTCAATTTTTGAAACTCACACACTCAAGAACACTAAAACCAGTAATAAAAAACTCATAATTCAAACACTAAATCATGAATTATATCTTACCTTGACTGAAGACTCAATCCTCCAAGCAATTACTGAACTGACACCCAAGCTTTCTGCCTTAATTCAACCTTGAAGTTAAGAACCTAAAAACTCTTAGAATCCAGCCCCAAAACTATATAATCAATTAATAAAAAATGCATGTCAATGCTTACCTCAGTTCCTAATTAGATTCTTAAGCTTCCACTGAGTTATCCCTCTAAATCCTCCACTCAATTCTCTGTGCTCCAGCCTAATTCCCTTAGTTTTTTTGTAGTTTCCTTGAGAGAGAAAGGGAGAGAGAGAGAGAAGGGTTGGTTTAGCTTTTGGTTCTACTGTTTTCTAAAGTTTACTAGTCTATCCTTAAGCAATTAAATCAATCCCGAGGCTCGGGGTACCGGAAACGTCCCCGAGGGCAAAATGGTAAAATTCCCCAGTATTCCCACCTAAGCTTCCTAATCTCAAATATATCTCCAATTATTTATTTCTATAACCCGATAACCCAAATAACCATCCAATACCCGAAATACCCCTTGACTTGTCCCAAGTCAAGTATTAGGTCCCGTTGTGACTTTCCCGCTAACTAGCTCCCTAGGATCGCCTCAAGTCGCACGCTGCAGATTTACCCACATAATAATGTGGTTCTCACAATTATATCATATAATCACATTTACATTCATATAACCATACAAGCATGCTTATCATATAATCATGCATTAAATTAATAACTTCACACATAAACCAATTATGCCATCCCGACACACTAATCAAGGTCCTTAAGCCATATTAGTGATTTTGGGTAATTACAGGCTATTATGCTAAAATTATTTTCTTCCTATATACATTTAAATTATCATGGAGTTGAACTTGTTAGAATTTAAGAAACACTCAAGCAACATGCATAAATATCAATATTTCAATGCATAATCCCAAATCCTAATCATGTTACTAAAATTGTTTCAATATAAAATCCTAAATCATATTTCTTTAGATCATTTGCTAAATCAAAGAAGAATATGAACATGACAGCAGAAGTACTAACCTAAGGCTATTGTTGGAGATTGCACAAAGGGTTTAATTCTTCCTATATAATATGTATCTCTATGAGAGAAGAGTCATTCTTTTCTTTTCTGTTAATGGGATGGCATACAAAATAAAATGATACATATATATAGGGGACCACAACCCTAATTTATAATTAGTGATTTCCAATTTTGCCCATTATAAAATTAAAAATTCACTTTCCTGTTTCTACACATTAAATTCATGACACTTTAATACCCTATGATCTTTATAACATAATTGGTCACTTAATTTTATATCACACTTTATAATAGCATTATACATTATACATATGTGCCCATAAAATAGGATTTTAATCCAACAATCTCCCACTTGGGCAACATATGTTTCCTTATAAATGTACAACCTTATGAGCTCAAAATTTGCTATCATATAAAGGTATTCTTTAACAATCCCGTCCATCAACCTTATTCATATAGGATCAAAGTGGTCTTTGTCATATTAATCGTGACTAAACCCATCAATGGTCACATATAAAATACAGTCAAATGACATAGATCAATCATGGATGTGTAGCATGGAAATTACATGCAATGTGAACCAAACATGTCTATTTCCAACTGGTTCTCCTTAAACTTTAGTGAGGTAAGAATCATAATAAAAAACAGAGTGAATGAACTAAAAAACTTCATTTCTAATAAAAAAATAACCAAATACATAAATGCCTGAAATAAACATAAAGCAAATAAAATACAAACTCTCACTAAATCATGATATCCTCAACCAATACCACACCAATATGAGCAATGAGCTCATGAAAGACCTTGGGTGGTAATCCCTTTGTGATTGAATCCACTATCATGGAGTGTGTGCCAATGTGCTCTATGGATATTTTTCCACTCTACATTCTTTCTTTCACAACTAGGAACTTTATGTCAATATGCTTTGACTTGGATGTGCTCCTGTTGTTGTTGGAATACAATACTGTTGAATTATTGTCACAAAATAACTTGAGTGATCTTTCTACATTCTCCAAAATGTGCAGCCCAGTGACAAAGTTTCACAGCCATATTCCATGATTCGATGCCTCATATCATGCTACAAATTATGCTGCCATAGTGGGATAAGCTACAAGTGTCTGTTTGGCACTTTTCCAAGAAATAGCTCCTCCAACTAATATGTAAATATAGCATGATGTAGACTTTCTGCTATCTTGGCACCCATCGAAATCATAATCATAATACCTTACGACTTCCAAACGATCTGATTTCTTATATGTGAGCATGTAACCTTTTGTTCTCTGAAGATACCTCATAACCCTCTTGGTTGCTATCTTATGGTGCATACCAGGGTTGCTTAAATATCTGCCTAAAATTCCAACAATGTACACAATATCCGGACACATACAAACTTGAGCATACATCGGACTCCCAACAACTGATGCATAGGGAATCTTTTGCATTTCCTAAATTTCAAGGTTACTTTTAGGGCACTGACTAAGACTGAATTTGTCTCCTTTAGCAATAGGGGTATCACCTGGTCTACAATCTTGCATGCCAAATATTTTGAGTACTTTATCGATATAGCTCTTTTGTGATAATCCAAGAATACCTCAAGAACGATCTCGATGTATCTTAATTCCAAATACAAAAAAGGCGTCCCCAAGATCTTTCATCTCAAAATGCTTAGATAGAAATCTCTTGGTTTCGTGCAATAAGCCTATATCATTAATGGCAAGCAATATATCATCGACATATAGAACCAGGAATATATACTTACTCCCACTGAACTTGTGATATACACAATCATCAACAACATTCATCTCAAAACTAAATGAGATAATTACTTGGTGAAATTTGTGATACCATTGACGAGAAGCTTGCTTGAGTCCATAGATGGATTTTGTCAATTTGCAAACCATATTCTTTGGGTCTCCTGACACAGTTTTTTTATTGCACCATATAAATTCTCTCGTCAATGTCTCCATTGAGAAACGTTGTTTTAACATCCATATGATGTAGCTCAAGATCAAGGTGAGCAACAAGTGCCATTATTGTTCTAAAAGAGTCTTTCGATGAAACTAGAGAGAAAGTCTGTAACGACCCAAATTTCCTAACAAGGCTTAAGGCCTTGATTAGGGGGCCAAGATGGCAAATCTTTAAATTATATGATTATGTGATATATATATATATGTGTATCACTAAGTGAATATGTGGATAACATTATTATATGGCTAGATATGCATGTTTAGGTGTATTAAATATGCATGTGGGCCCATTTCTGTTCCATTGGAAAATTTTCATATTTTGGCCATTTCAGGTATATTTGGCATATATGTGATATGTGTGTGGTGCTTCATTATTATTTGGTTATGCTAGGGTTACTCAACACGAGACGATCCTAGGAGGCAAGCTAGTGGGAAAGTCACAACGGGATTCATACTTGATTCAGAGTGAGTCAAGAGGTATTTAGCACATTACTGGGATATTGGGTAATGGGAATAAATATTTGATAAATTATGAGTTAGTGAGATCAGGGGGAAATTCTAGGAATTTTGGCTATTTTACCCCCGGGGCCATTTTCGGGACCCCGAGCATTAGGATTTGCTTGAGGTTACTTAAGATTGAAGTAACCTGTTAGAATTATAAAAAGAACGTTCTCTCTCTCTCCTATTCCATTTTCGACACCCGTTCGCATTTTCGAAGGAAACTTGAGTTTTAGGACTCGGATTCAAGCGAGATCGAGGCATAGCGATTCTAGAGAAGATTAGAAGCTTATTAGCTGGAGGATTGAGCTGGTAAACAACTCAATCAAAGGTAATTCAAGTTTTAATTTCTAAGTTTTTAAGCTTGGATTGGATTTTGTGTTTTGATGAGTTTTTGAGTGAATTGAAGCTTGGGTTTTATTGGTATTGGACAATTAGGATGTTTGGTAACTTTGATTTTGGAATTTGGAGATGTTTGGACAGGTTTTTGGAAGGTTTTGAAATGGAGAAAATGAGGTATTTTGGCTGGGTTCGTGGTTGGGCTGCGACCCTGTTCTTGGGCACCGCGGCCCAGGCTTGAAGAATGAGGAGGTTGGCTGATTTGCAGGTAGGGTCGTGGCACAAGGTTGGAGCACTGCGGTGCAAGGTGCAAGCAGAGAGGTGGTCTGGCTTCTGTCTGGAGGTGGGTCGCGGCTCAGGGTTTGGGGGCCGTGGCGCTTAAGGGAAATTTTGCCCAGAGTTGTTTTTTAGTCGTGGGAACTTAACTCTAAGGGTCGAGGATCGATACTACTACCCAGTTGAGTAGGATTCGACATCCCGGAGGCTTGGGTTGGGTCTAGAAGTATTTATTTACTCATTTTGATGAGGTTTTATATTATGGTTGTGGCTAGGTTATCACTAGGGTCTTGGAAACCAGATCGTGCTTGTGGCTTGTTTATTGGTAACCTGTGCTTGCACCAAAGGTAAGAAAACCGCACCCAGTATGTGATGCATATGATGCATAAGATACATGTGATTAGGGCATGGCATGAATGTTGAATATGAGATTGATCAGAGCTTGAGTCTCTGTAAATGTGCATGATCATAATTATGCTAGTGAATGTTGAGTAAGCATGCTGAATGCCTTGTATTTGGATATTTGACATATGATATATGCCTGGTTGCATTGCTTATTTGTGAGTGGAACTGACTCCATAGTCAAAATCAGCAATGGTGTTAGTATTGACTGTGAAGTTGTGACTCATTAATCAAGTTCGATAGTAGTACTGAGCACTGGTCGTATGGAATTGACCTATGAGTCAAGAACGACATAAGCGTAATGAGCGCAGAGCCGAAAAGATTAGATCTAATCAACATAAGCATGAAATGCTTGACCGACCACAAGTTTGATGAAATCAAAAGACCTTGTCTAGTCTAAAGGCTAGTTACTTGGAGGTAGAGCCAAAAGGCTCAGATGACTGTAATGTCACATGGCTAGGGTGTGGAACCCAAGTTCGTGAATCCATAGTCACTTATCTGGTTAGGGTGTGGAACCCAAGTTCATGACTCACTCATTAGTCACTTATCTGATTAGGGTGCAGAGCCCAAAGTGTGACTCATTAGTCACCTATCTGATTAGGGTGCGGAGCCCAAAGTGTGATTCACTCATCTTATTAGGGCTACAAGCCCCAGCATGAGTATCAGAATCATAAAGTGTTATTCACTTATTTGATTAGGGTGCAGAGCCCATGTGCGTGACTTAATTGTCACTTATTTTAGTTACTTATTTTAGATGGACACATTAGCAATCTATTCTTATTATAACTTAATAGTCATCCATATAAAGGATAGGGCCCATAAGTCATCAATACAAAGGGCAGGGCCCATAAGTCAGCTATACAAAGGGCAGGGCCCACAATCATTATTTAGACTTATTTGCATGCATGAATAGGGCTATTATCGCTAGGCATGCCTATTATGATTTAGTAACATGTTATTACCTGTTCATGAGCATATTGAGTTTTCTTGCCGAGCTTCGGCTCACGGGTGCTATGTGGTGTAGGTAAAGGCAAGACCCTAAAATAAGTTCAAGAAGCTATGAAGAGTGGTAAACTCTGAAAGGAAAGATGGAAAGAGGGGAGTTGGCTGATAAAGATGGACAGTAACGATCGCATAATATCAATTTTTAAGATGGACCATCCTTGAGTTGGAGAGGTTAGGTGACGATGTGTACATATGTGACTGCTCAACCACCACGACCAAGGGTTTAAAGAGGAACTAGGGTTAAACCCTATTTTTTCGCATAGGTCGGCTGGTTGTAAATATTTTATTGTAATTAACCTTTAAATTATATTTTGGGATCCCATGGTATACAGTAAACGTTTTAGTGAAACGGTGTATCTTTGACCAAATATTTTAACCCTAAACTGTTAATCACATTTAGTTACACGATTATGGCCAAATGACTAAGTTAGCGAGTTTAGCACTGTTTAAAATGCATGATGTAACGGTCCCTAGGTAGTAGGGCGTTACAAACTTGGTATGACAGCGGGCCAAGGTTAAGGGTTCCTGTAGACAAGCTGGGCATGTACACTCGTCGCTAATGACAAGTTTCACTCAGGGTATGGTAACTATTTATGTAGTTATGTACTTAACTGCTTAAATAGAATGTAAATGCTTTACTTGCATATTGTATTAGGGAGCATGAGATTCTGATAGAGCATGGCTCTTGATTATATGATTACCTGCTCAGTGAATATATAAATATGATATTTGCATGCTGGAGTTGAAAGCATGAGGTGTATGTTGGAAGAGCAGGGTTTATGAATTGATGAACAAATGCTATGGACATGTGTTTTAGCACTGCAATGGTTTGTGAATGTAGTGTCGTATGATTGTTCCCGTGGGGAAGGCTTTTTAATATGCTCATCATGTTCAATGGGTCAAGTTATTGACTGCAGATTCAATCAGCAGGTATGTACTCAAGGCAGATAATGAAACTTGGTGGTGGTTATACCGAGGCTGGGAATTACAGTCAGGGTTTGAGTTCTTCACCTGCCCCTCAGAATTCCCAGCAGGTGTTTACAGATATGCAATTAAGATTGCAGAGGCAAGAGGAAGAGATCAAGTGTTTGAAACAACAGCAGATTCTGTCAGGGAACACCGATTCCTTTGCTATGTCAGGAGTGGCACCAGTATTGACTCAACCTAGGGTGGAGAACATATGGGAATTTCTCAATGGAAGATTCCAGGAGTATTACCCTCCATTCTTTGAGAGAGGCCTAGATCCATTCAGAGCTGAGCAATGGATGGGTATGATCAGTTCCATCCTCGACAGTATTGGGGTGGTGGGTCACGATAGGGTGATCTGTGCTACATTTGTATTGCGGGATGATGCTCGGACGTGGTGGGAAGTGGTATCCCAGACACAAGATATAGTTGTGATGGACTGGAAAGAATTTAGGCAGTTGTTTAATGAAAGATATTACTATGATGCAGTCAAGACTGCTAAGATGAATGAGTTTCTGAGTCTGGTTCAGGGAAATGCAATAGTAACAGAATATGTTAATAGATTTTATGGGTTGGCCAAGTTTGCTTTTGATATGGTACCCACGGATGTGGCTCGGAAGGAAAGGTTTATCCAGGGATTGAATCCCAGTGTAGCTCAGGGCATTAGAGTTGCCCTAGTGCATGAGATCTCTACCTATGCTCAGGTGGTAGGGAAGGCTCTTGCTGTTGAGAGCACAGGAAATGAGATTGAGAAGGAGAGTGTTGGAGAGCACGGAGCTCAGACAGTAACACCTTCGTTTATTGGACTGAGCAAGAACAAAAATTGGAAAGTCTACTCAGAATGCACTCGGTGTAAGAGGCATCATCTGGGAGAATGCCGAGAAAAGGCATGTTTCTTTTGTGGGATAGTTGGGCACCGTAAAAGGAATTTCCCAAGGTGAAGGAAGAATGAGCAAAAGGGGATGGACAGCTCGACTCCAGCTCGAGTGTTCGCTCCGATGCAGTCTGAGTCGAAGACTGAGGCTGAGACTGGTTCCTCAGGGGTGGCAGGTCAGCTTTCTAGTTTTGATTTTTGTATTATGCTGACTGGTTTTGGTGCCATGTTGTTCTTTGCTTGTTGCTCTTAGAGAGGCATAGACTTGTTATGTAGATTACATAGTTATGAGGTGATTTTAAGAGATGAGTTAGATTATGGTGGAAAGGAGTCATCAGTTGTTTAATAGAGTTGGTTGTGACTGACTTCAGTATGATCCTGAATATGAAGTAGTTAACCAAGTGTGGGGCAATGCTAGATTGCAAGGAAAGGATAATAACTCTTGGGTTTGAGAGTGGGAAACCCTTGTGGTAGTTGGCACTGTGCATGGATTTTGTATGCTTATGACATCTGTATTTAGAGCTAGAGATCTATTGCAGGAGGATGCATAGAACTCTTAGCTAGTGTGGTGGATACCACTTAGGTTGTGTCAGTGGGACCATGACAGACTGGATTAGTCTGTGAGTTTCTGGATGTGTTCAAGGAGATTGTCAAAACTACTTTCACATAAAGAGATAAAATGGTAATTGGTGCCAGGGACGGAATTAGGTCTAGGGTACTATATTGTATTGAACAGCTTCAACAGAATTGTAAGAACTAAATGACTCAGCTATTGAGTAAGATGGTAATCTCCAAGGTGGTTCTTTGATCTGGCTATTACCAGCTAAAGATCAGGAAGAAGGATATGCAAATGACTAGTTTATATCAGATATGGGCACTAGAAGTGTTGAGTTGTATTGATGAATTAGATGAACAAACTATTCAAGGATTCTCTTAATTGGATTTGTGATCTTCTTGATCGACGGTGTTGTGGTTTATTCTCTGCGGAGATTTACCAAGGTCAAGGAACGCCTTAGGGGTAGGAGTTTTCTTGGACGGGCAGGATATTATATGTGCTTTGGGAAAGAGTTATGAGTCTTCTTACAGATCAGAACCAGTTAGTAGGTTGTTATGACACCTCGGTGACAGGGAAACGTGATTGCTTGAGCATCGTGTTATTTGAAGGGTGTGACCAGAACTAGAGCAGAGTTACTGGTGGGCCAGGTGGCCAGCTTTACACTTGAGGTTACTATTTCAGAGAGGATCAAAGGACAACAATTAAGTGACCCATAGATGGAAAATTGAGGGGAATATCTTAGCTGGATTAGCTAAGGATTATATAGTGTCAGGTGTGAGATTATTGTAGTATAAGGATCAAATTTGGAATTTGATGGGCACTGGGATTAAATGGGAGATTCTGGATGAATCTCATATTACCCTCTTATTCTCTTCATCCAGACATCATGAAGATGTAACCGAGTCTGAAAGCTTTATATTGGTGGCCTGGGATGGAGAGGGACGTAACAAGATAAGTGGCAAAGTTCTTAACCTGTTAGCAGGTCAAGACAGAGTATCAAAAATCAGTAAGGCCATTGCAACCTTTGTGTATTCCATAGTGGAAGTAAAGAAAACATCGCGATGAGTTTCACGGTAAGGCTGCCCAGGGTAGTGGGCGAGCGTGATTTGGATTGGGTCATTATGGACCAGTAATTAAAGGGTAATGGGATATGATTTATTGGTATTTGGGAATTTTTGAAATAACGGGAATTGGAGGGCGTTAATTATGGTTGACGGGAATAGAGGAGAATGGACGATTTTTCCCTTGCTAGACTTTAAAGGACTTTATTTAACCTAGGAGTATTATGGTCATTTGACCAAGGGATTATATCACACTAGAAGGCTGTGGAATTTGTAGAAAATAAGGCATCCCCTTCACCTTCTCCTTCATACAAACCGTTCATCATTTTCTCTTCTTAGCCTTTGGAATTTTGAAGCTAGGTTTGAGGATTCAAGTGTGGGAATCAAAGCTTGAGTATCTATACTTTAGTTCAACCATTGAAGAGGACTCAATTCAAGCTTGAGGTAAGGATTCAGCCATGAAATTCTAGTTATACTCTGTTTTTCTAATAAGTTTTCAGTTGAGAAATTTGAGGTGATTAGTTGAGAATCAATGGAAGTTTTTGAGAAAGTTTTCTTGGGTTTTGATGAGGTTGTGGTATGAATGAAGTTTTGGGGTTAAAATATAGGATTGGATGATGTTTGGGATTGGTTTTGAAGCTTCGTTTTCAGGGGAAATCGCAGGGGAGAAGACCAGAGATTTACTGGTTTGTAGGTGGCGCCCCAGCGCCACTTCTAGCGCCCCAGCGCTAGGCAGAGGGGAATTGGGGGTTCTCTGACTTGGGCAGCGCCCTAGCGCTACCAAGCAGCGCCCCAACGCTAGTTCACTTTCCAGCAAACCTATTTTTAGGGTTTGGGATGACTTTGGGGGCTCAGGGGATGGTTCCACTACCCCGTTTGGGTGGTTTGGGAGTCCCGAGAGCACGGGATTGGTGCCGGGAGTGAGGTTTTAGATTATAAACCTTTTTATGATTTATTCTATTGATGGGATTCCATATTTGGTTATGACTAGGTGACCGCTAAAGGGATCAAAGGATCGATCGTTCTCAAGGGTCATTCATTTGTTATTTCTCGCTCGAACCAAAGGTAAGAAAATTGCACCCCGTATATGACATGCATACTTATTATTGAGGCATGTCGAGTGTTTAAATGTGATGCATGAGAAACATGTCGTTAAGGCATGCCATGAATGTTAAATATGAGATTGATTAGAGATTGAGTCTCTATGTTTGTGCATGATCTTAGTTATGCTAGCAATTGTTAAGTAAGCTTGTTGAATGCTCTGTATTCGGATATTTGACATATGATATATGCCTGGTAGCATTACTTACTTGTGCGTGGTACTGACTAACTAGTCAGAATTGGCAATAGTGTCAGTATTAGCTGTGAAGTTGTGACCTACTTGTCAAGTTCGCAGTAGTACTGAGCACTGGTCACCTGGTATTTACTAAAAAGTCAAGAACAGCATAAGCGTCATGAACGCAGAGCCGATAAAAGATTAGATCTAATCGAAAAATGCATTGAATGACTCAAATGAGCATTAATTCTGGACGTACCTCAAGTTCGATGAAAATTATAAGCGCTTGTCTAGCCAAAGGCTAGTTACTTAGAGTCAGAGCCAGAAAGCCCAGTGACTGTTTAGTCACATGGCTATGGGTGTTGAGCCCGAGTGACTTACCCAGCAGTCACTCATTTGATTGGAGCCAGGGCCAGAGAGCCCCAGTGACTGTTTAGTCACATGGCTATGGGTGCTGAGCCCAGGTGACTATTTCGTCACACGACTTTGGGTGCCGAGCCCCGTAGTGACTTGTTCGTCAGTCACTCATCTGATTAGCGCCATTGCCAGAAAGCCTAGGTAATTGCTTTGTCACATGGCTATGGGTGCTGAGCCCCGTAGTGACTTGCTTGCCAGTCACTCATTATGGTTAAACAGAACCTCGAAGTGATATTCACTTATCTGTTCAAGGCTATAAGCTCTGTATGATCATAGTGATCATCATATGCATGGCGGTGGGTGCTGAGCCCCGTGGTGACTTACTTGTCAATCACTCATTATAGTTTCCAAAACCACCAGTGTTAAATCACTTTTCTGATTAGGATTGACTTGATAGTCATCCACTCAGGAGGGCAGGATTTCTTATCCTGGATACCCATCATTATCATAACTTATTTGCATGCTTGAATAGGGCTATATTTGCTAGGCATGCACGTTATGGCTTAATGACATGATATTGCTGATCATGAGCATATTGAGTTTTCTTGCTGGGCTTCGGCTCACGGGTGCTATGTGGTGCAGGTAAAGGCAAAAGAAAGCTAGACAATCCTTGAGTTCGAAAGCTTAGGTGACGATGTGTACATATGCGACTACTCGACCGCCACGGCCGAGGGTTGAAAGAGGAACTAGGGTTAAACCCTGTTTTGCCGCTTAGATCGGCTAGTTGTAAATATTTTCTTGTAATAGACCTTTAAATTATATTTTTGGGATCCCAATGTATACAGTAAACGTTCTAATGAAACGTTATATCTTAACCAACAAATTTAACCCCTAAACCGCTAATCATACTTAGCTACACGATTATGGCCAAATGACTCGGTTAGCGAGTTTAGCACTGTTTAAAATGCGCATTGTAACGGTACCTGGAGTTTAGGGCGTTGCAACTTGGTATCAGAGCGAGCCAAGGTTTATGGTTCCTGAAGACAAGCTGGGCATGTACACTCATCACTGAAGATAGCTTCACTCAGGTAATGGTAACTATTTCTGTGGTTATGTGCTTAACTGCTTAAATAGAATGTAAATGCTTTACCTGCACATTGTATTTGGGAGCATCAGATTCTAATAGAGCCTGGATCTTGACTATATGATTACATGCTCCGTGAATATATATATATATATGAATTTGATCATATGATTATATGCTCCATGAACATATATAATATTGATATTTTCATGTTGGATTGGAGGCATGGTGTGAATGTTGGAAGAGCATGGATTATGATTGATGTATGAATGCCATGGGCATGTCTTTAACATTGCAGTGGTTTGTGAATGTGGTGTGGTAAGATTGTTTCCGTGGGGAAAGCTCTTGATATGCTCATCATGATTAATGGGTCAAGTTATTGACTGCAGATTCAATCAGCAAGTTTATGTATCCAAGGCAAATAATGAGGCCTGGTTATAGTTATACAAAGGCTAGGAGTTTCAGCCAAGGCTTGAGTTCTTCATCTGCCCCTCAAAATTTCCAACAAATGTTTACAGATTTGCAATCAAGATTGCAGAGGCATGAAGAAGAGATTAGGTGTTTGAAGCAACAACAGAACCTATTGGGAAACACCTCTTCCTTTGTTTTTCCAAGAGTGGCACCAGCTTTGGCTCAACCTAGGGTTGAGAGCAGGTGGGAATTTCTCTATGGAAGATTCCAGGAGTTTTATCCTTCAGTCTTTGAGGGAGGCCTAGATCCATTCAGAGCTGAGCAATGGATGGGCATGATCAGTTCCATTCTCGATAGTATGGGGCTGGTAGGTCACGATAGGGTGATCTGCTACATATGTATTGCGGGATGATGCCCAGACGTGGCGGGAAGTATTATCCCAGACACAAGATACAGCTATGATGGATTGGAAAGAATTTAGGCAGCTATTTAATGAAAAGTATTACTGTGATGCAACCAAGACTGCTAAGGTGAATGAGTTTCTAAATCTCGTTCAGGGAAATGCAACAGTGACCGAGTATGTTAAAAAATTTGATGGGTTGGCCAATTTTTCTTTTGATATGGTGCCCATAGATGTAGCTTGGAAGGAAAGGTTTATTCAGGGGTTGAATCCCATAGTAGCTAAGGGCATTAGAGTTGCGTCAGTGCATGAGACCTCCACCTACGCTCAGGTGGTAGGGAAGGCTCTTGCTGTTGAGAGCATAAGAAATGAGAAGAAGAGTGCTAGGGAACACGGAGCTCAGGTTGTGGTCCCTCCACTTATTGGAGCAAGCAAGAATGAAAGCTGGAAGACTTGCCCAGAATGCGCTCGGTGCAAGAGGCGTAATCTAGGAGAATACCGAGTAAATGCATGTTTCTTATGTGACATAGTTGGGCATTTCAAGAAGAATTGCCCAAGGCTAAGAAACGATGATAAAAAGGGGATAGACAGCTCGACTTCAGCTCGAGTGTTTATTCCGAGGCAGTCAGAGACTATGACTAAGACTAGTTCCTCAGGGATGGCAGGTCAGCTTTCTAGTTCTGACTTTTGTATTATGCTGACTGGTTTTGGTGCCATGCTATTCCTTTGTTTGTTGCATATAGAGAAGCATAGAGTTGTTATGCAAATTGCATGGTTATGTTATGATGGGAAAGTAATAATGTATTGGTGATTTAAGAGATGAGTTGGGTAATGATAAAAAGGACTCATCAGTGATTTTGATAAAGTTGGTTATGACTGACTTCAGGATGATCCTGGATATGGATTGGTTAAGTAAGTATGGGGCAATGCTAGACTACAAGGAAAGAATAGTAGCTCTTGGGTTTGAGAGTGGGAAGCCTGGTGACAGTTGGCAATGTGCATGGATTTTGTATGCTGATGACATCTATATTGAGAGCTAGAGTTTTATTGCAGGGATATGCATAGATTTCCTAGCTATTGCGGTGGATACCACTTAGATTGTGCCAGTGGGAATAGGACAGACTGGACTAGTCTGTGAGTTTCTGGATGTATTTCTAGGGAATTTGTCAGGATTACATTTACAAAAAGGATAAAATGGTGATTTGATTAGTGCCAGGAATGGAATTAGGTTTAGGGAATTGTATTGAATGGCTTAGCAGAGTTGTACGAATTAAAGGTTCAGTTATTGAGTAATATGGCATTCTCCAAGGTGGATCTTTGATCTGGTTAGTACCAGCTGAAGATTAGGGAGAAGGTTAAATAGAAGACTATTATATCAGATAAGGGCACTGGGAGTGTTGAGTTATGATTTGAAAGTTTGATTAATGTTGAGTTGTCTTGATGAATTAGATGGACAAAGCATTCAAAGGATTATTTGAATGGGATTTGTGATCGTCTTGGACGATGGTATTGTGATGTATTTCTTGCGGAGATTTGCCAAGGTCAAGGAACGCCTCGGTAGGCAGTAGTTTCCTTGGATGGGCAGGATATTACATGTGCCTTGGGAAAGAGTTTTGAGTCTTCTTGCAGATCAGAATCAGTTAGTAGGTGGTTATGACACCTTAGTGACAGGGAAAAGGATTGCTTATGCAACATGTTGGTTAAAGGATCTGACTAGAACTAGAGTAGAGTTCTAGTGGGCCAAGTGACCAGTTTTATGCTTGAGATTAATATCTCAGAGAAGATCAAAAGGAAAGACGATTAAGTGAACCACACATAGGAAAGATTGAGTGGAAATTCTTAGCAAGATTAGCTAAGGATTAAAGAGTGTCAGGTATGAATTTATTATGGTATAAAGATCGAATGTGGAATCCGATGGACACTAAGATTAAATGGGAGATTCTGGATGAATCTCATGCTACTATCTTATTCTCTTCATTCAGACATCATGACAGTGTACCAGAGTTTGAAAGCTTAATATTGATGGCATGAGATGGAGAGGGGCATAATGGAATATGTGGCAAAGTTCTTAACCTGTTAGCATGTCAAGATAAAGTATCAGATATCAGTGGGGCCATTGTAGCGTTCGAGTATTTTATGATGGAAATAAGAAAGCATCGTGATGGGTTTCGCGGTGGGGCTGCCCAGGATAGTGGGTAAATATGAGTTGGCATTGGGTCATTATGGACCAGTATTCCAAGTGAGTTTGTTTCTATCAGTGAGAGCAAGTAATACAGCTGATTAGCTTTCAGATCTCTATGTGAAAGAGAGATAGTGCACTTTCATGGAATTCAAGGTCTATCTTATCCTCAAACTGATGGTAAATCAGAGAGAGGAGAGAGAGAGAGTTATCTAGTATTTGAAAGGTACCTTATGAGATGAGGTATGTTTGAGAATGTTTATCACCCGTTCATTGGAATGAGATGGGTGAGGTGTTGAGTTTGGATCCTGAGGTAGTTCAGGGGACCATTGAGATTATTAAAGGTTAGAGCTTGGATGCTTACTTCTCAGAGTAAATGGAAAAGTTTTATTGAATTGAAAAGCAGGAACATGGAGTTCCAAGTAGAAGATTGTATCTTCTTTCAAGTATCACCATGAAAAGGGGTGAGGAGATAGAGGCAAGTTGAGCCCTAGATTATTTTGACCGTTTGAATCCTGGACAGGATTGGTCAGGTTGCCTTTGGATGGGCCGTATTTTTGGCACTGTCAGTTGTATACAGTGTATTTATATTTCCATGTTGAGGACATGGGTCGAAAGGAAACTCATGAGTTGAGTTATGAGAATTTGGAGGTTGAGGCTAAGTTATCCTGTAAGGAATAGCCAGTCCAGATATGAGACAGAAAGAATAAGGTTCTGAGGAACAAAGTTATACCTTGAGTCAAGGTAAGGTTATAGAAACAGTGAGGTCGAGGGAACGACCTGGGAAACTGGAATCAGTTGTGCATAATTTATATTCCGAGCAGTTCAAATAAATTTCGAGGACGAAATTTCTATAAGGAGGGGATAGTTGTAATGCCCCAAATTTCCTAATAAGGTTTAGGACCTTGATTAGGAGGTCGAGAGGGCCATAATTAATTTATTATGTTATTAAATGATTATATGCATGTTTATGTGAATTATATTATTAATGATGATAAATGCATGCATATGGGTCCACATTTTATTATAAGGGCATTTTGGTAATTTGGCCCATTAAGGGCGTAATTGTGTATTTTCATGCATGTGGGTGAATTATAAATAATACCACATTATATGTGGATTTGTTCGAGCCATTCAACATGAGACGATCATGGAATGCAAGTTTTCGGTCTGGTCATAACAGAGTTAATTTCGGATCTCGAGGTAATTTGAGGATTAGAACATTACCGGGAATAAAAGGGTAATGGGATATGATTTATTGGTATTTGGGAATTTTTGAAATAACGGGAATTGGAGGGCGTTAATTTTGATTAACGGGAATAGAGGAGAAGGGACGATTTTGTCCTTGCTAGACTTTAAAGGACTTTATTTAACCTAGGGGTATTATGGTCATTTGATCAAGGGATTATATCACACTAGAAGGCTATGGAATTTGTAGAAAACAGAGTAGCCCCTTCACCTTCTCCTTCTTACAAACCGTTCATCATTTTCTCTTCTTAGCCTTTGGAATTTTGAAGCTAGGTTTGAGGATTCAAGTGTGGGAATCAAAGCTTGAGGTTCTAGACTTTAATTCAACCATTGAAGAGGACTCAATTCAAGCTTGAGGTAAGGATTCAGCCATGAAATTCTGGTTATACTCTGTTTTTCTAATAAGTTTTCAGTTGAGAAATTTGAGTTGATTAGTTGAGAATCAATGGAAGTTTTTGAGAAAGTTTTCTTGGGTTTTGATGAGGTTGTGGTATGAATGAAGTTTTGGGGTTAAAATATAGGTTTGGATGATGTTTGGGATTGGTTTTGAAGCTTCGTTTTCAGGGGAAATCGCAGGGGAGAAGACCAGAGGTTTTCTGGTCTGTAGGTGGCGCCCCAGCGCCACTTCTAGCGCCCCAGCATTAGGCAGAGGGGAATTGGGGGTTCTCTCTAACTTGGGTAGTGCCCCAACTCTACCAAGCAACGCCCCAGCGCTAGTTCACTTTCCAGCAAACCTATTTTTAGGGTTTGGGATGACTTTGGGGGCTTGGGGAATGGTTCCACTACCCCATTTGGGTGGTTTGGGAGTCCCAAGAGCACGGGATTGGTCCCGGGAGTGAGGTTTTAGATTATAATCATTTTTATGATTTATTTTATTGATGGGATTCCATATTTGGTTATGACTAGGTGATCGCTAAAGGGATCAAAGGATCGATCTGTAACGCCCTAACTCCAGGGACCGTTACAGTGCACATTGCAAACAGTGCTAAACTCGCTAATCGAGTCATTTGGCCATAAACGTGTAACTAAGTATGATTAGCGGTTTAGGGATTAAAAATTTTGGTTAAGATATAACGTTTCGCTAGAACGTTTACTGTATACATTGGGATCCCAAAAATATAATTTAGAGGTCTATTATAAGAAAATATTTACAACCAGCCGATCTAAGTGGCAAAACAGGGTTTAGCCCTAGTTCCTTTCCTTCAAACCTCGGCCGTGGCGGTCGAGCAGCTGCATATGTACACGTCGTCACCTAAGCTCTCCAACTCAAGGATGGTCCAGCTTTATTTTGCCTTTACCTGCACCACATAGCACCCATGAGCCGAAGCCCAGCAAGAAAACTCAATATGCTCAAGAACAGTCATATCATGATATCAAATCATATCTGGCATGCCTAGCAAACATAACTTTATTTAAGCATGCAAATGAATTTAAACAATGCTGGGGTATCCAGGATAAGAAATCCTGCCCTTCTAATTGGATGACTATCAAGTCAATCCTAACCAGATGAGTGATTCGACACTTGAGGTTCTGGTAAACCATACTGAGTGACCAACAAGCAAGTCACTATGGGGCTCAGCACCCAAAGCCATGCATATGATGATCAAAATGATCATACAGAGCTTATAGCTCTGAACAGATGAGTGAATATCACTTTGAGGTTCTAGAAAACCATACTGAGTGACTGACAAGTAAGTCACTAATTTAAGCAGAAGAGTGGCTGCTAGGTAAGCCACTAGCCTTAAACAGACGGGAGACTGATAGGTAAGTCTCTAACTTAACAGATGAGTGACTGATGGGTAAGTCACACAAGCGCTTATAATATTCATCGAACTTGAGGTCGGTCCGGCATTAATGCTCTTTGAGTCATCCAATGCAGATGTTGATTAGATCTAATCTTTATTGGCTTGCGTTGAACATGTTAAGGTCGTCCTGACTTATGAGTCAGCACTGTGTGACCAGTGCCTAGTACCACTGCCGAACCTGACTAATGAGTCACGGCTTCACAGTTGATACTGACACATTTGCCAATTCTGACTAATTAGTCAGTGCCATGCACAAGTAAGCAATGCTACCAAACGTATGTCATATGTCGAATATTCAAACATAGGGCATTCAGCATGCTTACTTAACAGTTGCTAGCACAATTATGATCATGTGCAAACATAGAGACTCAAGCTCTGATCAATCTCATAGTCAATATTCATGGCATGCCCTAATCACATGTTTCTTGTGCATCACATGCATCACACTTAATCATCCAACATGCCTCAATAATAACCATATGCAAATGAGCAAGATTGCTAAGCATTCAATATGCTATCAATGCTTACATTTAAACATCCAACATGCATCAAGAGTAACCATGCATGTCACTTATGGGGTGCAGTTTTCTTACCTTTGATTCGAGCTAGAATGAATAAAAGAATGACCCTTGAGAACGATATGACTTTAAGTCCTTTAGCGGTCACCTAATCATAACCAAATAAGGGACACCATCAATAAAAATGATCAACATAGGTTCTCAAACCAATATCTAGCCTCCAGGACATCAATCCAAACTAATCCAAGTAGTAGGAACAATCCCGAGGCCTAAAACTATGTTCCCGGGGTCAAAACACACAAAGGGGCCCAACCTTGCTCAAGAGTCGCGGCCCTGGCACCTTGTGCCGCGGCCCCCAGCCATTCCTGAAGCAAGGGCCGTGGCTCCCTACATCAAGGGCCGCAGCGCCTAGTGTCACGGGCCGGCTATTTGGGTACTCCAACTAGACGGAACGTGCGGCACTTGCAGACTCTTCAAGCTAGCAAGTCAGCCTACAACACACACCTACAGGCAAACAAACTCAGTGGTTAGCCACATACACATCTTGGACATGCAACGAGAAATAACGAAGTATGAGCAAGCACAAAGCAAGGCATTCCTAGGAACGTCCACACAACACAAAGCACACAACAAGGCAAGTGGCACACAATGGCCCAACAAAGATAACAAACAAGTAACACATAGGCAACAAGGAAGCACACAGGGGCAAGTATGGATAAATATTGTTTTATTAATATATAGCCTTGATAGGGCAAGGGAGTACACAGCTTTGGCCCCTATCTGCTGATGGCCATGGTGCTTCCCTAAGTCACCAGGTCACCTCCCCCTAAGGAGCCTTCTAGGGAAATAAGGTCTTCCTAGGAACATATATGATTTTTGTCTGGGAGACATATGCCTAATTACAAAACTGCCACTACCCTATCCCATGAGATTGCTTGGTGCAAGACTTGACTAATGATCAAGCACCAAGGCATGCTCACTTAAAAAATGGCCCCATGTGGGAGTGCCAAAGGGGCAGCACGCCACACCCAACAAGCACAAATCCTCCCACCTGCTTCTTCGAGCTAGGGCCGCAGCTCTCCAAGAACAGGGCCGCGGCACCCAACCTAGAACACGCCCAAACTCGATTTTCAACTTCCCAAAGCCTCCAAAAACATACCTAAACATTACCAAATCATCAAATCAAAGTTTCCAAGCTCCCCAATGGTCCAAAACCATCAAAACCCAAGGTTCAAACGAATTAAAAACTCAACGATTCACAAAATCCAATTCAAAGCTTAGAAACTCTAAAAACTCAAAACTTAAACTTAGATTACCTTCGATTGAGTTGTTTTCCGTCAAATCCTTCGGTTAAGACGCTTCTAATCTTTCCTAGGATCGCTATGCCTCGATCCTCGCTTGATTCTGACTCCTAGAACTCGAGATTTCTTCAAAAAGGCTTCGAACTGTAAAATGAGCTAACAAAGGAGAGAGGAAATATTTTCTAACGTACGGTTCTATCTAACAAGCTACTTCAAGCTTAAGTAACCTCAAATAAAACCTAGTGCTCGGGATCCCGAAAACACCCTCGAGGGTATTATAGTCAAAACTTCTAGAATTTCCTCCTGATCTCAAATACTCCCAATTTATCATCAAATAAACATTCTTATTACCCAAAAATTGACCCCGTTATGACAAAACTGCTAATCAATTATATATGACCGTCTCACGCCAAATAGCTCGAATATATATCCATAATGATGGAATCTCATTCATGAATCACAAAATGCACCCAAATACACAATTATGCTCTAAACAGCCAAAATTGCCAAAACAGCTTAATAAACAAATGTGGACCCACATGCATGTATATAACATCATATTATAATATAATTCACATAAACATGCATATATTAATTTAATGGCATGATTAAACAAGTATGGCCCTCCCGGCCTACTAATCCAGCCATTAAACCACATTAGGGATTTTGGGGCATTACACGACCGTTCTCAAGGGTCATTCATTTGTTATTTCTCGCTCAAACCAAAGGTAAGAAAACTGCACCCCGTATATGACATGCATGGTTATTATTGAGGCATGTCGAGTGTTTAAATATGATGCATGTGATGCATGAGAAACATGTGGTTAGGGCATTCCATGAATGTTAAATATGAGATTGATCAGAGCTTGAGTCTTTGTGTTTATGCATGATCCTAGTTATGCTAGCAATTGTTAAGTAAGCATGTCGAATGCTCTGTATTCGGATATTTGACATATGATATATGCCTGGTAGCATTGCTTACTTGTGCGTGGTACTGACTAACTAGTCAGAATTGGCAATGGTGTCAGTATTAGCTGTGAAGCTGTGACCTACTTGTCAAGTTCGCAGTAATACTGAGCACTGGTCACCTGGTATTGACTAAAAAGTCAAGAACAACATAAGCGTCATGAATGCAGAGTCGATAAAAGATTAGATCTAATCGACATCTACATTGAATGACTCAAATGAGCATTAATTCCAGACCGACCTCAAGTTCGATGAAAATTATAAGCGCTTGTCTAGCCAAAGGCTAGTTACTTAGAGCCAGGGCCAGAAAGCCCCAGTGACTGTTTAGTTACATGGCTATGGGCGTTGAGCCCGAGTGACTTACCCAACAGTCACTCATTTGATTGGAGCCAGGGCCAGAGAGCCCCAGTGACTGTTTAGTCACATGGCTATGGGTGCTGAGCCCAGGTGACTATTTCATCACACGACTGTGGGTGCCGAGCCCCGTAGTGACTTGTTCGTCACTCACTCATCTGATTAGCGCCATTGCCAGAAAGCCTAGGTGACTGCTTTGTCACATGGCTATGGATGCTGAGCCCCGTAGTGACTTGCTTGCCAGTCACTCATTATGGTTAAACAAAACCTCGAAGTGATATTCACTCATCTGTTCAGGGCTATAAGCTTTGTATGATCATAGTGTCATCATATGCATGGCCATGGGTGCTGAGCCCCGTGGTGACTTGCTTGTCAGTCACTCATTATGGTTAGCAGAACCACCAGTGTTAAATCACTTATCTGATTAGGATTGACTTGATAGTCATCCACTCAAGGAGGGCAGGATTCCTTATCCTAGATACCCATCATTATCATAAACTTATTTGCATGCTTGAATTGGGCTATATTTGCTAGGCATGCATGTTATGACTTGATGAAATGATATTGTTGATCATGAGCATATTGAGTTTTCTTGTTGGGCTTCAGCTCACGGGTGCTATATGGTGCAGGTAAAGGCAAAAGAAAGTTGGACCATCCTTGAGTTGGAGAGTTTAGGTGACGATGTGTACATATGCGGCTGCTCTACCGCCACGGCCGAGGGTTGAAAGAGGAACTAGGGTTATCGGCTGGTTGTAAATATTTTCTTGTAATAGACCTTTAAATTATATTTTTTGGATCCCAATGTATACAGTAAACGTTCTAATGAAACGTTATATCTTAACCAAAAATTTTAATCCCTAAACCGCTAATCATACTTAGTTACATGATTATGGCCAAATGACTCGGTTAGCGAGTTTAGCACTGTTTAAAATGCACACCGTAATGGTCCCTGGAGTTTAGGGCTTTGCAATTTCCTTGACCCTTATACTTCATGGTCATAAAAGAACCTAGAAGTGTTTTTATTTCAACCTTATCGTTTTTAGCAAAACGTTCCTCAATTTGTTCAAGGAAATTCTTGGCCTTAATAATCCATTCGGATTCTGTGCCCCCAAAGGCTTCTGGAATGTTGTGTTTCATAATCATTAAACTCATGCAATTTGAATGATCCCACCTCTCAAAATATGTTTTCTCATCACGGGTGCTTTCTTTAGTGAGAGGTGCAGGTTGTTCATCCCTTAATGCATGGTCTAAATCCATACATCCCAGAACTATAAGTAAGTCAATTTTTCAATCCTTGAAATTGGTGTCATTAAGCATAGGAATAGAATTAATATTTGCAGATATTGAGGCAGCAGAAGATGAACTAGCTGAATATAGAACAAAACAAACAAAATAAGCTCACATCAATATGCATAATCAAACAATAAATTCAAAAATTGGTTAATCTCTTCTCAAGATACCAAGTACAATATTAATATTAAGTCTTTGGACAATAATATTAACTTTAAGCGAAACTCTTGTTGTAGCAATCAAACATTGACAATAAATTACGTTAAACAATAAGTCAATCTTTGACTAACATATTGCTCACACAAGATACATTATAATTGTCACACATTTATCACCACATGTGTGTATGAAATTCAACGAAATATTCACTTACCTTTGGGTCAATTAATCTATGCATAAATTACAAACACACAAGCATCTTGATATTTTAAATAAATTAATTTACACAAAAGAGGTCACTTTGGCAACATATTGTTTCAATTAATCTGTAGGTATTACCCAACTGACCCTACACCAACTCAGTAAAATATTATACACCACAAGGTCAAAGCTGACCTTTCACTCAATACAAGAATATGACAAAACTTTAGCCACGGTTTTCTTTACTGTTTTTACTTTATAAATGATATATAACCCAGTATATCTTTTCTTCTTTTCAGATCATATCTCCTTTATTAGTTAACACAAGTAAAACCAGAGAGAACCGAAAGTTAGGGCTCAACAGCAAATCAAGTACCAGATCAATCAAAGAAGAAAACAAAGAGGAAAGAAGAGAAGAAGGGCACACAGAAAATTTTCCGAGGTTCACCACCAATTGGGGCTACGTCCTCGTTGAGCTCGCCTCAGAGATTAGCTCAGCCTTTCCACTACAATGAAGAATCGAGTACAATAATGGAGGAATCCAGATCACAGCCTGAAAGGTAATCCTCTTGCTTTACAAATTTCTTTTGGTTTCTTCTCTGTTTCTTCCTTTTCTGTGTACAGTTTTCTCTCACTAAAACTCTCTCTTGTTTTTCCTTTCTCTTTTCCTGAATCTAAAACCACACAAAATGGAGCTTTGGAACAATTCTTTCTCAACTTGACTTTCACGAGAGGAATGGGTCTCATATTTATAGGTGAGGTTCTGAAACTTTGATCCTTGGTAGTTATGAGTAGTGGAATAAAGAATGGCTGAGATGTATAACTGTTTTCTGTTTGTCTGCTATTTTGATTGATAGGTTAGCTCATGTGGGGATTTAATTTCACATAATCTATTCAAAATATTAGACATCCTTAAGAAATTTTCCAAAACCAAAATTTAAATTTAATTGTTTCTTAAAAAATTATCAATCCTTGACTGTTTTTTTATAATTAAATATAAACTAAATTGAAACATCTGTACAAAAGTATCTAAATAAATCCGGATATGAATATATATATATATACATGAATAAGACTAAATAAGAAAAAAAAACAAATTGGACCAAATTCTTTCTTTCCAGAGGAAGGAATCCATATATGAAAATATATATATATATATATATTGTTAACAAAACCATCATATATTATATATGAAAAACTTTAGTAAACTGAAACATATATATAAATATGAACCAAATGAAAAGCTGCAAACTGGTATTCGACAATATAATATAAAACAATAAACAATGATTTTATAACTAAATTTATGTACCATTATATACATATATCATATATGATGGAATTGATGCATAAAGTGTACCTTTAAATATCAATATTTACGGCAATAAACAAATACCCTAAGTTTTATGGCAATCAAACATCAAACAGAACTTTGACATCGCTCCATATAAATCTGAATGCATATATTATCAACAGAAGCCAAAAAATAAAAATACGAAGAAAGATCAAAACCCTAAACTTCTTGAATAAAATCATTAATTTTTTAATAAATTCAGCAAAAGTGCTCTGGTACCACTTGTTAGAATCTAAGAAACACTCAAACAACATGCATAAATATCAATATTTCAATACATAATTACAGATCTTAATCATATATCTAAAATTGTTTCAATATAAAACCATAAATCATATTTTTATAGATCATTTGCTAAATTAAAGAAGAATATGAACATGAGAGCGGAAGAACTAACCTGAGGCTATTGTTGGAGTTTCCAGAGAGAGTTTAGATCTTCCTATATAATATGTATCTCTATGAGAGAAGAGTCTCTCTTTTCTTTTCTGTTAATGGGATGTCAGATAGAATATAATGATATATATATATATAAAGGACCACAACCGTAATTTATAATTAGTGATTTCTAATTTTGCCCATTATAAAATTAAAAATTCACTTTTCTATTTTTACACATTAAATCCATGATATTTTAATACCCTATGATATTTATAACACAATTGGTCACTTATATCACACTTTATAATAGCATTATACATTATATATGTGCCCATAAGATAGGATTTTAATCTAACAAAACTTAATTAACAATGAGAAACAAATTATAATAACTGAGCTTAACGAATTCATTAGTACGTACTTAAAATTGAATTCTTTCCACGAAAATAAATCCAGATTTATGTTAGATTTTTTATCTGGACTTTAAGAGGTATGTTTCCAATAGAAAGTTTTATTGATATACTCAAATATCCTATGAAAATTATTTATATTATATATGGTGTATGAGTATGATTTTGTAACACATTATAAATCAAACAACTCAGTCATAGAATGTTGTAACAAATAATTGTTTTTAGTGAAACTTGTATGTACTTTTGTTTTTTAATCGATGGAGCAAAATTGATCTATTATATGTATTTATAGGACAATTCTTCTATAGGGGTTTCACTTTAAGCCCTATCGGTAGAACTCTCAGTGTTCTCGACCCGTGAATAATTTTTCGGCGCGATTTTTTTTATGACCGTGTATATTGTAGCTATTTAGAGCATCTTGCAAATTTTCAGAAAATTCTTAATAGTATACAGTACCGAAAACTAAGTTCAAACATGTTGTTGCATGCGTAACTAATTTTTTTTATGCGTGTGGAAATCAATATATTTGAATCTAGTTTTCGGTACTGTAAATTATTTAGAATTTTATGACAATTTGCAAGATGCTCTAAATAGCTACAATATACACGGTCATAAAAAAAATCGAGCTGAAAACTATTCACGGGTTAGGAAACACTGAGAACCCCACCAATAAAACTTAAAGTGAAGCATCTACATGGGCCCTCCCTTGTGTTTATATATAATTATGCAGTCTCATTATCTTAGTCTTTCTTTTTTGGCAGTACTCATTATCTGAGTTTTAAAACAAATAGATACCCCGTTTTTTTTATAGAACGGAACATGTATATTATCATTATTTTGTTTTACTATAATTTATTACTACATATATGAAAATAATAATATCATTATTATCTGAGTCTTGAAACAAATAGAAAAAATAAATAAAAAAGAACAGGTGTATTATCATTATTTTGTTTTACTATATTTTATTACTACATATTTTTTTTTAAAATAAGAAAAAAAAAACATAAACTTTTGTTGATGTTTATATATATTTAAAGCGTCACAAGTCTGATATGACAAGTCAGGATGGCCGAGTGGTCTAAGGCGCCAGACTCAAGTTCTGGTCCTCTTACGAGGGCGTGGGTTCAAATCCCACTTCTGACAAATTTTCTGTTTTTATTTTTAATATTTAACAATTTAAAAACTTATATGAAATATAAATAAATAGAGAAATCAATAAAATAAAAAACTAATAGACACCAGAATAAAAGTCTTAACTATTTTAGTTATTATTTAGATATACACTTCTGAATTTTTATACAAACATTCTAAAAAATAATTGTTTATGCTCGGAAAGAGGTTTAAAAGTCATGCAGAGCAATCCCTTAATTATTCAAATTGGTAAATGTATAAGAAATTAAAAAAATATATATAGCATAAATATTGAGATGTTTGGCAATTTAGTTGTAGACGATTAAATCTGCAATTTGGTCAAAACTGGACACTAACACCGTACAAGAGAGAGAAAAATATGGATTGTGAAAGTTTTTATTTGTTTTTTCTTCTAAAGAGTGGTTTTGATTTTAAAAGAAAAGTTCATTAAGGCCGACATTTTGTAAATATTTTTTTAAAACATAAAATACTTTAAAATTTCATCAAAATGTTTCAAAATTAACTTTTGAAAAGAATGGCCTTCGGGAAATTCCACTTTCTATGCATAAAGTGTATCCATAATAAAAAAAAAAAAACAAATAATATTTTTGTTCTTTGAATTTTTGACACTACCAAATTGTGTCCCCTAAGATATACAGTATGCTAAAATTTCGCCAACTATCAATACTATCAGATCGTGCCCCTGTTACGATTTGCATAAAATAATTAACATTTTTGTTTCCCAAACTTTGACAACTACCAAATTGTGCCTCCTTTAATTATAAAAATTTTAAAATCTATTTTCTATTAGTTCTTAAAAAAATTAAGAAAAAATATTAAAAATTCAATAAAAGACTAATATTATTTCAAATTCATTTTAAATACATTTAAGTTCAAAAATATTTTTTAAAAGAAAAACTAAATTGTTACAATTAAAAAAAACATATTTTCTTCTTCTTTATTCTTTTTTATTAATTTTTCTAATTACTTTCTATTCTTTTATTTTTGCCCCCTAAAATAATTTTAAAAATTAAATATATATAAAATATTATAAATTAAAAATGTACTAATTTTATAAGAAATATAAAAAAAAACTTAATTAATTAAAAATATTGGGCAAAAATGAAAGTGTAGAAAGTAATTAGAAAAATATATTAAAAAAGAATAAAGAAGAAGAAGGGAATATGTATTATTTTTCATTTGTAACAATTTAGTTTTTCTTTTGAAAAATATTTTCAAACTTAAATGTATTTAAAAGGAATTTTAAATAAGTTTAGTCTTTTATTGATTTTTTTTATTTCTTTAATTTTTTAAGAACTAATAGAAAAATAGATTTTTAAATTTTTATAATTAAATGGGCATAGTTATCAAAGTTTTTTTGGGGAGGGTAAAAATGCTAATTATTTTGTGCAAATCGTAATAGGGGGTACGAAATGATAGTATCAATAGTTTAGGTGGAAATTTTAACTAACCGTATATTTTAAGGGACACAGTCTAATAGTGTTAAAAGTTCAGGAGGCAAAAATGTTATTTACTCTTAAAAAAATTGACCACTATTCACCTTTTCAATTTGATGCTAAAGATTTCCCATCTACAACCCCTCTCATCCCCCCCCCCCCCAAAAAAAAAAAAATTGAACCCTAATCTCTCTCTCTCTCTCTCCGAATATCATCCTCCGACACCACCTAGCTTCCCCGCGACCCTGATCTACCCACCAAACGCTCCTCGCGATGGATTCTAGTCGAAACTGAGACCCACGCCAGTGATATCCTCCTACACAGTCACGGACATCTGAGAACCATTTCATGTGGAGGAAATGTTAGATCTCGAACCCAAATTGATTGTTGAACCTAAATGCATGTTTGATCTTAATTTGTATGTGATGTGATTTTGTTGAATGGGCACGTCGATTTGAGCTTCTGGGTTTTTTTTTCTGGGTTTACTAAAGTTGGTCAATAGGTTCGATGGAAGCTCGATCAGATGAATACATTGGGTTCGATAGAAGCTCGATATGATGAATAAAATATTTCTCGATCGGGTTGATAGTAGTAGATATAATTGTGCTCAATAGTTTCTCAATAGTTGTAGATATAATTGTGCTCGATAGTTTCGAGAAGATTGAGGGCATTGACTACTTCTTCAGCTATCCATGGGGGAAGTTGTATTTCAAGAAGCTTATTAATGCTTGTAAGAAGGACATGCATCACCAGAAGGCATTGTATGTTAAGAATAAGGAAATTAAGGGGCAACAACAAGAGTCGAAGTATAGTTTGTATGATTTTTCCCCAACATACATTATTAGGCGTACGAGGCCATTCAGGGGGTTGTGCGGGAGTATGTTGTGAGCTCCAAAAATATGGTCCCGAGGATGCTTAGTTGGTCGCACCAGAAGAATAAGGAAATCACCAAGGCTAACATAGGCCAAATGTTTTCGAAGAGCACCATAAGTTATTTTTTATTGACGATAAGTAGTTATGTTTAATTGAATGAATATATTTTATAATAATTTGACTTAAATCAATGTTTTTTGTTGGTTGTAGTTGATTGTGTACCCTTGTTGAAGCCCCGATCTACAGAGATGGTATAATGACCCAAAATTACTAATAAGGCTTAGTGCCTTGATTAGGGGCCCAGGAGGGCAATATTGGAATATTTATGTGAATTTCATGTGTTATATTATCATATAGTTGATTATGCATGATTATATGAATTATGTGAGTTGTATTATAATATGACTATATTGGCGTGTTTAGGTGTATTAAGCATGCATGTGGGCCCGTTTCTTATTAGAAGGAAATTTTCATAATTTGGCCAATTGAGGGCATATTTGTATATACATGTGTGCATATTGATTGAGATCACATTATTATGTTGATATGTTTGAGCTATTCGGCACAAGACAATCCTAGGGAGCAAGTAGTGGTTTAGTCACGACGGGGAGAAATTCCCAGCTCAGTGCAAGCCAAGGGATATTTTGGGTGATATGGAGAGTCACCGGGACTCATTGTAGAGTGAGTCGTATTTTGGGAGAAATAAAAATATTCTGGGTTTAGCAAAATTATTTGGGGAAATTTGAGTATAGAGTGGGATTAGATAGTGAAAATGACATTTTTTTCCCTTATGGGGTATTAAGAGAAGAGCGGGTTAAGTGGGAGCATTTTGGTCATTTGGGACTGTTCGAATATAAGGGCTCGACTGAGTTCATTAACTCAGAAAATCATAAGTCTCACTCTCGTTCTCTCTCTCCCGTTCACTCTTCATGCTCGTTGGCGTTTTCGAAGGAAACTCGAGTTCTAGAGCTCGGATTCAATCAAGGTTAGAGTCATAACGATTCTAGGGAAGATTAGAAGCTTTTTAGTCCATGAATTTAGTTGGAAAATGATTGTATCAAAGGTAATTTGAGCTTTAAGGTTCTATGTATTTGTTTTTAATAAGTTTCTTAAGCTTGATTCAATTTTATGGTTTAGGGAGTTTTTGATTCGTTTGAGAGTTGGGTTTTGCGGTCTGTGATGTACTGATGATGTTCTAAAACTCAGTTGGGGTTCGATACTGTTTTTAGGGTCAATTTCGAGGGATTTGGCTCAAAAGAAATGTTTGAAAAACTAGGTTCGTAAGGTTGCGCTGCAGCCCTGTTCTTGGGGCGCCGCGGACCTCATGAACCAAGGAGGCTGGGTAGTTCCCTGAATCGCCATTGCGCCACAGCGCTTGTTGGGCTGCGCCGCGGCCCATGTCTAGATAAAAGAGATGCTAGGCTCCCTGACTTGAGGAGGGTCGCGACGCCTATGAGGGGCATCGCGGCTCAAAATGGGAATTTTGGCCAAGTTGGATTTTGGGTGGTGGGAACTCAAACCTAAGGGCTCGGGAAGGATTCTACTACCTGATTTAGTAGAATTCAAGGTCGCAAAGACTAGGACTCCATCTGGAAGTATTTATTTACTCTATATTGATAGATATTGTTTATTATGGTTGTGACTAAGGTACCGCTAGGGCTCGGAATAGGATTGTGCTCGGGGGTTATGGTTAACTAACTCGTGCTTGGACCAGAGGTAAGAAAACTGCACCCGGTCTGCGTTTAGGGCTTGGCCCGGCTATAGTACATGATTATTACTATGTTGAGAATGTTTTATTAAACATGTCAAATGCGTTGTGCTTACCTATGTTATGTAATAACTGCTTGTCTAATATTTGATTGGGAAGCTCAACTTATAAGCTAAGGATTCATCTGTGTTATCTGATGAAGAGCTTGGCTTAATAGTCTAAGACATATCTGTTTTAAAAGAATCGACATATCAGTCAAAGGTTAAAAGACTCAACTTATCAGTCGAAGGTTAAAGGAAACGACTTATCAGTTGAAGGTTAAAAGATTTGACTTATCAGTCGAAGGTTAAGGTACTCGACTTATAAGAGGGTATAAAGGCTCGGCTTAGGGGTCGAGGGCGGCAATAGCTTGCTAAACAATGGCTGATAGGGTTAATCCAACCCAAAAGTGAGATATACGCTTGAATGTCCCTAGGGTCATTTGGAATGTTAAGCATCAGACCTGCTTGGCCAGCTCTAAGGCTTGTTATATGAGAAATTGGGAAATAGGCTCTGGTGTGACACTATAGTCACCTATCTGGATTGATTGCATGCATGAGTAGGGTTATTACTACTAGGCATGCTAATTATGAATTTGTGATCCGATAATGTATTGCTTATAAGCATGACTATGTTTTCTTGCTAAGCATTTGGCTCACAGGTGCTAAATGGTGCAGGTAAAGGAAAGGAAAAGTTGGACCAGGCATGAGTTGGAGAGCTTTAGGGGCAGAGTGTACATATGCGGTCTGCTCGTCTGCCACGGCCAAGGTCATCAATTGGAACTAGGGTTGGACCCTAATTTTGCCGCCTAGGTCGGCTTTTGTATACATTTATGGGTTTGTAACCGCTTTAAACTATGTTGGGAACCCATGTATTAAAGTCATACTCTTTTAATGAAATGATTGACTTTTAACCGAAATTTTTAGTACCTAAGCATGTGGTTAGTTTTAAT
The DNA here is from genome assembly GCF_963169125.1 of Humulus lupulus. Taxonomy (NCBI): domain Eukaryota; kingdom Viridiplantae; phylum Streptophyta; class Magnoliopsida; order Rosales; family Cannabaceae; genus Humulus; species Humulus lupulus. Next base: position 34,546,296 of record NC_084799.1, read on the forward strand.
TACACAGTTTAAGTCCAAATGACTCGTTTAGCGAGTTAAACACTATTTAAATTATACAGTGTAACGGTCCTTGATTAGGAGCACGTTACAGCTTGGTATCAAAGCGGTTTAGGTTTATAGGTTTTGAAGATTGGCTGGGCATGTACACTCGCCACTGAAGACAAGCTCGACTCAGGGTTCGGTAACTATTTATGTTAATTTGTGTTTATCTGCCTATTTGACATATGATTTTCTTCTTTGCATGCTTGATTAGGAAGCATGACTTATACTGATAGGGTCTGGCCCTTGACTGTTATATGTATGATAAGGGATGTGCTTATTAGCACTATTACTGTTATGAATATTGAAGAATGTGCTTATTAGCACCCTGATTGAGCATGAATATAGCATGATTTCTGTATGTGAAAGTTATTGAACTACTTATTAGCACTGTTATTGCATGCGTAATCTTAATTGTCCGGTCTTGGACCATGGGAGTGGTGCTGGGCACCGTTATTTTTGCTTAATGTGTTGAGTCATTGATTGCAGATAGACTTGGAAGTATGCTTCCAAGGCAATCAAATGAACCAGCCGGTGCTGGAAGTTAGGTCAGAGACAACGACCAAGGATAGAACCCTCCACCAGCTCCTGAGAACTGGCAACAGGTGCTTGCTGATATGCAAGCTAGGATACAGAGGCAGGAAGAAGAAATAAGCATGTTGAGACAACAACAAGTTCCAGCAGGGAATGTTGCACCAGTTGTGCCACTTGTTGTGGCACCAGTATTGCAGCAATAGTCATGGGCTGAAAATAGGGGAGAGCTTTTCTATGAGAGCTTTAGGAAGCAACACCCTCCTACCTTTGAGGGAGGGTCAGATCCGCTGTGAGCTGAGCAGTGGATGGGTATGATCACCTCCATCTTGGACTTTATGGGGGTGGCAGGTAATGATAGAGTGGCTTGTGCCACATTCATGTTTCAGGAGGACGCCCGAATCTGGTGGGAATTGGTATCCCAGACCAGAAATGTAAAAAACCTGAGCTAGGAGGAATTCAGAGAATTATTTAATGAGAAATACTATAACGATGCAGTCAGAGCTGCAAAGGCTGATAAGTTCAATAATCTGGTGCAGGGCACCATGAATTTTACAGAGTATGCCCTAAAATTTGATAGGTTGGCCAAGTTCGTTGTAGACTTGCTACCAGCTGATGTGATAAGAAAAGAGAGATTTGTTTGAGGGCTAAACATTATGATAGCTCGGGATGTTAAAATTACTTCAGTACCAGGAGTGACGACTTATGCACAGGTAGTGGAGAAGGTTGTTACTGCTGAGGGCACTGAAAACAAGATCTGGCGCGTAAACCCAACCAGAAGGGACACTAGAAGGGTGGGACCACCCTTTATTAGAGCTGGTAGGGGCATAGGCCCTAGTGACTAGAAGAGGAAGACCCCAAATATCATTACAGTTCCAGGCCCAGGCAGGAGGCCACAGGGTATACGGGTTGGCCACAAGGGTGGCAATGAGAGCTGGAGGACTTTTCCAGAATGTGTCAGATGCAGGAGACGTCATCTGGGAGAGTGTTTAGCGAAGGCCTGCTTTCTATGTGGTACAGTTGGGCACCTTAAGAAAGATTGCCCTAGGGTGAAGAAGGAAGAACCAAAGAAGGCGAACAGTTTGGCTCCAGCTTGGACTAGCCATGAGTTAGAGAGCTTCAGGGGCAGATTGTACATATGTGGCCTACTCACGACCGAGGTCATTAGTTGGAACTAGGGTTGGACCCTAATTTTTTTGCCTAGGTCGAATTTTGTATACATTTTTAGGTTTGTAACTGCTTTAAACTATGTTTGGATCCTATGTATTGAAGTCAAACTCTTTTAATGAAATGGTTGACTTTTGATCAAATTTTTTAGTACCTAAGCATGTGGTTAATTTTAATTACACAGTTTAAGTCCAAATGACTCATCTAGCGAGTTAAGCACTATTTAAATTACATAGTGTAACAATCATGGATTAGGAGGATGTTACATATGGATTATTACAATGCCCTGACAGGGGGTGATGCTCCGCTTTATCTCGGGCTAGGCGAGGACTCTGAAGAGACTGATGGGGATGACAAGACGACCGTAGATTTTGAGAAAATTGATGAGAAGGTGGTTAAGGTCACCAAGATAGCACAAATCCTTAATGCTGATGGCCCTGAGGAGGAGGAGGTTGCAGGCCCCACCCCTGCCTCAACCCCAACCCATTCTCCAACCCTTGTCGCAACTGATATCACAGAGTTGGCACAGAGGCTAGAGAGAGTCGAAGGTTGATAGGAGACCATCCTGAAGAATTAGTCTGTGATCATGGACACAGTCAGTAAGATTGTAACATCTATACAGGATTGACCGAGAGGCCCTGAGGTGATGCAATAGATTCAGACTCAGACTCATTGGGTATGTCAGATAATTTTGATCTTGATGATTCATCTACTCCTTCGACTATTGTTGTCACACCAAATCCTGAGACTCCCAACGTAGCTATTGTCAATCCTGAGGAGGTGGTTGGGGTTGAATTTAAAATGAAAAGACGCTGCCCGATTGGTACAAATACTACATTGATCCAACGAGAAAGAGATCTTGTGGTGATATTGCTACAGAGGAGCCATTAGTCCTTGACCCTCTCAAGAAGCTAACTAGGAAACAATATAGGACAATTTGCAAGTGGCTGCTCGGAGACATCCCCAACAATAAATAGAGGGATGTTAAGACAGGGAGCTATAGTCCAGCATGGTTTCTAACGTTGAAGACACCACAGTCGTGGCTCGATGATGGGGTAAGTTATTTGAAATGTTTTAAAAAAATTGTCCAATTTAATAATTTTTAATGTTGTTTGAACTAGCATGATAGGACCTCGATGCATGCTCGATAGGATATTTAACTAGCTTGATAGGGAAATTTAACTGGCTTGATAAGGTATTGAACTAGCTTGATAAGAGCTCGATGCATGCTTGATAGGATATTTAACTTGCTTGATAGGGATATTTTACTGGCTTGATAGGGTATTGAACTAGCTCGATAGTAGCTCGATGCATGCTCGATATTTAAGTGGCTCAATAAGAGCTCGATAGTAGCTCGATGCATGATGGATATTACATTGGAGATTGTGTTGTGTATGCTATCAAGCATGTCGAGCATCTCATGGCCGGGATTCCATTAGACACCATTTGTGATGAAAATATTGATCTATTCAGGAACAAGTGGATGACAAAATTGTGGTATCAGAATGTGCGATCTTGACATGGACAAATTTTAATCGATACTATTATATTGTTTTTTTTATGATTGGACAGATTTTATAAGAGCGAGTATAGTATCAGAATGTGACAATGCTCGACTCTTCATTTTTTTGATGATGATTGTACATATACATATATCTATCCTTAGGGGAAAAAATTACAAGTTCTTTAGCTGTTTCTTTGTCATTTTGTAAAAACCATCGAGTATGGATCGAGCATGCATCTAGCATATATCGAGCATGCATCGAGCTATTATCATACTATTATCGACCTATTATAGTTTATGTTTGAATTTTAATTTATTTAAGTGTTAGGTATTAGTATGTTTTTTAATTGTTTGTATGTTAGTCAAAAATCATTGACAATATAATATACTATAGAGAATTAATACAAAACAAATACTTAATCAAATATGCAAGGTTTCATTGTCTATCTTAATAGCAAGAAAACTATAGTAGGCATGTCAAGCTTCTTCTCTGAATTTCTCTGTCTCTTTTTTCTTCTTGAAATTCTAAAGACCTATGCATTTGGGGTAGTGTGCATTGGTTGGCATTTTCCATTCAGTCATGTTAGAATGATTTTTTACCCATTCAGTCTCAAAGTTAGGTTGGCATTTTCCAACCCGTGATTCGTCAAATTATCCAAAACCTAATGTTGAAACCACCTAATATTTTGAGTGGGTTGGGCGAGTTACGAGTTAGCACGCTTGTAACATCCCAAAATTTTTAATAAGGCTTAGGACCTTGATTAGCGTGCCATGAGAGCAATAATTGATTTAATTATGTGGATTAAATTATTATGTGATTAGAAATGCATGTTTAGGTGAATTAAATATGCATGTGGGCCCATTTTGATCAATAGGGGCATAATTGTAATTTTAGCCCGTTGAGGGCATAAATGTGAATTATATGTATGTTATGTTTGAAACCACAAGATTTTGGTGATATACTTGCGATGTGCGATCTGAGACGGTCCTAGGGAGCGGAATAGCAAAATGGTCACAACGGGGTCGAGTACCCGGCTCGGGGTGAGCCTAGGTGTATTATGGGTAAATAATGTGTGTTCGGGACTACTGGGTAACGGGTAGAAATTTAGCGATCACTTGAGTATTTCAGGGAATTATAGGAACACTTGAGGAATTAGCGGGATATAGCAAATAACGGGATTGCCCTTGGTGGCATTAAGGGATTAAGGATAGACTTAAGGGTACTTTGGACATTATGTAGTTAAGGATAGACTTCAGCTGAACACGGTACTAGAACTAAGGAAAGACAAAATAGAAACCCTTAGCCTATCTCTCTCTCCCTCTCACGACTCTCTCTCTCCCTCTCAATGGTGTGCTTGAAGCATTTGGGAACTCCATGAGAAATTGGCTGGGAATTTAAGCTGGGAACTTGGGGAAAACAAACTAAAAGTGTTGGGGAATCAGCTCAGGTTGAAATCATCACAGAGGTAAGATTGTTTCCATGTTTCTTTTGGTAAATTTTGGTAAGAATAAATCTTATCCAAGTTCTAGGCTTAAGTTGAATTTGGTTTGAATTGGGTGATGTAGTTAGCTTTCTATGGTGCTAGTACTGTCTAAAGTGTAGTATAGTTAATAAGGGACTTGATTATGACCTTAGAATATGTTTAGATTTAATTTCAGAAGGTTTGGGACTCTGAAAATGCAAGGGATTTCTGGGTTTGCAGGCTCGAGTCGCAGCCTGTATGAACAAAAAGGCTTGAGAGCCTTTTTTATGCCCAGGTGCCGCGGTGCATGCTGAGGCACACCGCAGCCCGTGTTCCCCAAATAAGAGAGTCGAGATCTCTGGCTTGTAGCAGGTCGCAGCCCTAGGGGGAAGGTCGCAACTCAATTATGAAAAATGACTAAATTGGGGTTTTAAGCTCGGGAACCCAAATGTTAAGGCTTGGGAAGGATTCTACTACCTGGTTTAGTAGAATCTGAGGGCCCGAAGGCTACTATTTGAATCTGAAGTTCTTAATTGGTTAGGAATTTATGGATGTCTATTTATTATGGCATGGCGTTGTGACTAAGTTTTATCGCTCATGCTCATGGTTAGGAATCTTGCTTAGGATCGTTTTGGGTTGCCAGAATTGTTTGTGCCCGTAGAGCTATGTGGTGTATAATGTTGTATGTATTGTTTATAGGTGTTATGTCATATATGTGATTATGACCGATCGGAAAAAGTCGGAAGCGGCAAGAGCCGGGAGTGGTAAGGGTTCAGGATCTGCATTAAGCATGATGAATGCAGGCCACTAGGGCGATACCCTCTAAGGGTGCTGTACGCAACCGCTTGGTTAAGATCGCAGACTTGGTGTCTGATAGCGCACCCCAATCGACAAGAGTCGCTATTGCATTACTGTTATGTTGTGCTATTGTGCTGTCATGCTATTGTGTTGTTATTCCACTGTGCTATTGTTCTGCTATATTGTTGTGAATTCCAACAGAAGTTTGTGAATTGCTGGCTGTCTATGATTAAGTATATAGTTGTTGAAATAAATTATTGTATGTTGCGCTTTGAAGTTCTCTTGTTGGGCCTCGGCTCACGGGTTCTTTGTGGTGCAGGTAAGGGCAAGGAAAAAGTCGATCAATAATGAGTTGGAGGGCATGGAGCGGTGCGTACATGTTCGGCCTACCTGACTGCCATGGCCAGGGTTATTCTAAGGAATATATTTTAAATGTTAGTTTTGTTGCCTAGGTCGACAGTATTCCCCCTTTTGAGTTGTAAACATGTTTCTAAATAGTATTTTGGGATCTCAATTTAATACCTTTATAATTCAAATGAATGTCCAACCTTTTTATACCAAAATCTTATTTAAACGAGTCTTCATTTTAATTAACCACACTTTTCGGTCAAATACCTCGATTAGCGAGCTAATGGCACATTTTTGAAATCACATGGTAACGCATTTAGAGTAGTAGGGCGTTACAACTTGGTATCAGAGCGTGCCAAGGTTTATGGTTCCTAGAGATTGACCGAACATGTATGCTCGTGCCAGAGACAAGCTTGACTCAAGGTTGAGTTGTATTAAGTGAAATATTTGTTTAGTTGTTTATTTGATCTGCTTTATCTTCTAGTTGATATAGGGAGCATAAGCATTATACATTTGTATTTTGGTATTCTTTTTGTATGTGGTTATTATGTTGCCTGGCCCTGCTTGGGGAGTTGTTTTGAATGGGATCACCATATCTGATGGATTGAATCGTTGACTGTAGATAGATATAGAAGTTATGCATCCAAGGAAATCAAGTGGAGCATGCATTGTTAATGTTGGGGTTGTGAATAGTAGTCGGGGCCAGAACCCTCCATCTGTCCCCTGGGATTAGCAGCAGATGTTCGCTGGCATGCTGGCTAGACTGCAAGAGCAGGAAGAAGATATTAGGTGGTTGAGACAGCGAGTTCCATCAGGGAACGTCTCTCCGTGTGTTTTGACGACATTGGCATCAGTTTTGGTTCATCTTGAGGGTAGAAACAGGTGGGAATTGTTGTATGAAAGATTCCAGAGGCATTGTCCTCCAGTTTTTGAAGGGGACTTAGATCCGTTCAAAGCTGAACAGTGGATGGGTTTGGTTAGCTCCATCCTCTATTATATAGGAGTAGAAGGCAATGATAGAGTGGCTTGTGCCACGTACATGGTGTGGGAGGATGCCCGAACGTGGTGGGAGGTGGTATCCTAGACCCGAAATGTTGTTATAATGGGTTGGGAAGAATTCAAACAATTGTTTAATGAGAGGTACCACTGTGCGCGGTTCTAATTGTGAAGACCTATGAGTTTATGAATTTGGTCCAAGGTAGTAAGACAGTGACAGAGTATGTCCATGCATTTAATGGGTTAGACAAGTTCGCTTTTGATTTGGTACTGATAGATGTAGCCTGGAATGAGTGGTTCATTCTAGGGATGAACCCTGGGGTGGACCATAGAGTTAGGGTCACTCCAATCCACGAGATTTCTACCTACACTCAAGCAGTAGGGAGGGCCCTTGCTATAGAGGACACAGGGGGTGAGATACGGAGTGAGGGTGTCGTGGGGTCAGAAACTCAGGCAATGGTACCCCCAGTAGCAAAAGCAGGTAGGGGCGGAGGAACCAGTAATCATAAAATAAAGACCCTTGATAGTTCTACCACTTTTGGTCTTGACATGAGGACTCATAGTATTCAGGGCAGTCGCCAGGGCGGCAACGAGGTTTGGAAGAGTTATCTAGTGTGTGTCAGGTGCAGGAGATGCCATCTGGGAAGAGGTCGAGCGAAGGCATGTTTTCTATGTGGAATAATTGGGCACATCATGAAGCATTGTCCGGAATCAAAGAAAAAAGAATCAAGAAGTACAGATAGCTCGACCTCAGCTCAAGAGTCCGCCTGGAGGCAGCCAGATCTTGAGGTTGGCCCCTCAGAAATGACAGGTTGGCCTTCTAGCTCTTGTTCCTTATATTGTACTAACTAAGTTTGGTGCTATGTACCTTTTAGTAGAGATATAGACATGAGTTATCTACCGTATGAATATTATATTATGGGAGTTGAGATTTTTGTGTTTTCCAAGGGAGTTGGTAATTTCCAGGGAAGGGGACAGAGTATTACGGGTGGAAGATTAGTAGTAAGAATTGGTTGGAATTGTTATATAATGACCTCGGTATGGTCATAAGTATGGATTGATTTGCCAATAAGGGACAACCATGGACTGTGAAAGAGAGTGGTGACTTTTGAGTGTAAGAAGATAGAACTTGATTGCAATTATGAGGTGCCTAGTCGTGGTGGCAGGGTACTAGAGTTACATCAGTTAGACCGAAGGCAAACTGGGTCGATTAGCGAGATTTCCGATGGGTTTATAAGGATTTGTCAGAATTACTGTCGCAACTAGGAAATGGAGTTTGCTACGGGAATAAGGTAAGAATAGAACCAGTACAAGAAACATCACAAAGAATGACGCTAGTTGAGTAGCCAGAATTAAAGGTTCAGTCAAAGGAGTTACTTGATTTAAAGGTGATCAGACAAAGCATCTTACCATAGGACATATCAACGCCATGGGTTAAGGAGAAGGCCAAGTCTGCGAGAGTACGTACCGTATATGGAAGCCAAACAAGGTAATTGTTAAGAATAGTTATCCACTGCCAAGAATGAAGGATTTATTTGGACAAGTCATATCTAGCTCGATCAGGAATGTTTTGGATTACTTACGGTTAAAGAGCAGAATATAAGTAATACTAGTATGGATACTACTGAGGCAGAGGAAGCGGGGACCATAGGTAAGGCTCCAAAAGGGATAAGTTCCGATTTCTCTAGATGATATTCAAGGTCACCTAATGGGAAGTGATGGGATTGCATATGATTCTGTTAAGATAGAGATCGCAAGATAATTGTTAAAGGAATGCCTTAGGGGATTAGAAATACATTGACTGGTGAGACACCTCAACTTTTACCTGAAGCATCTTTGGGGATTGTTATATCCTTGACTAAAGTAATATAGAAATCTAAAGTTTGTCTGAATGGATAATTGTGTGCCGAATTCTCAGAGATTGGAATAAAGGGTTGATTCACATGCCATGATATAGGGATATGCACGAGATGGATTCGTACAAGAGGACAGTGCAGTGGACCCTGTCCTTGCTTAGAACATGGAATATTAGTTCGGTGCGTCAAAGATTAGGGTGCACCCATATATACAATGGAAGAGTGATTGTTTATGCCTCACAATGAATGAAGGGATAAGGATTTAGGTGACTAAATGAGATGTCGAGTTGACAGTTATGCTGGTTGGCCACGATTAGGTGGAATAATGACCGGGATTGGTTCGGAACCTACAATTGATAATAATAGATATACCTCTATGAATAAATGGTGAAACGCTAAAAGGGGATCTTGTAGGAATGGTTAAAAATCCTACCACTTTGGCATAGATAAGTTAAGATATGCAAATCAGATGAGTGATCTGAAGGATGTTGGCAATGAGGGGAAGACGTAGGACGAACCTAAGGATACCCCTTACGATTATTGTATCCAAGGAGTTTGAATGGGTGTTAAGACTACCATTTGTATACCAGGAGGCCCACTACCTAATCGTTTAGTAAGTGAGAGATGATAATCAGAAGCCAGAAAGGCTGTTATGACTCTAGGGTATCTTGAAGTTAGCGTAAAGGGATGTAATTATGGACCCTAAAAGTGAATCACCTTAGATTGCAGATGAGGTGAGTGGATGTGAATGTTGTGACTTGACCTATTGGGTTAACACACTATGGTTGGTGTGAGTAATATCAAAAGAGGGAGTGTGTATGAAAGGAGACTGTACGCCCCCACTGGACACCAAAGTCGACAGTGTTAGATTGAGACCCTTAGGTTCCTAGGTTCGGGAAAATGGTCATAGAGGATAATGAGTATAAGGTTGGAATTTGGAGTTAATTTTTCCCTTTAGACAATGGATAACCTAAAGGAATAATTCAAACCCTGAGTGTTCTACTTTGGATATGGGAGTTTTGAGACCTTGAGGTAAATGCAGTCCCTGGAATGGATTGTTATAGTGATAAATATCGATAGACGGCTAGAGTGGCTCTAAGTAAGATATTATGAGATAGGAAACGAGAAATACTAATTTCGGGAAAAGTGAAACCAGGAACATGAAGTATTCTGGTTCAGAGTGGGTTGAAGGACCAGTGAGATTGTAACGTCCCAAATTCCCTAATGTGGGCCCACTTCTTATTAGAAGGGCATTTTCGTAATTTGGCCTGTTGAGGGCATATCTGTATATTTATATGCATGTTGGTGATTTATGGATAAGACCAGATTGTTATGTGGATATGTTCGAGCTATTCGGCATGAGACGATCTTAGGCTGCAAGATTAGCGGTTTGGTCATAACGATGTTAATTACCGGACTCGGGGTGAGTTTGGGTGTAATTTGGTAATTAGTACATTACTGGAAATAAATGGGTAATGGGATATGATTTAATAATTATTTGAGAATATTGGGAGTAACAGGAATTGGAGGTCGATAATTATAATTAATGGGATAGACGGGAAATGACTGTTTTTCCCTTGGGTGGCTGTAGAGGAATTAAATGACCCTAGGGGAATTTTGATCTTTTGACCATGAGATATGCTTAAGGTTACAAGGTTGTAGAGTCATTTAGGCAGAAAAAACATAGTAACTTTCCTCATCACTCTCGATCATCTCTTTCTCTCTTACGGGCTTGAAAGTTTGAAGCAAGCTTGAGGATTAAAGCTTGGGGATTAAGGCTTAAGATTTTAGGGTTGGATTGCTGCTACTGGAAAGGGTTTAATTTGTGATTGAGGTAAGATTCTTTAGCTTGAATTCTGATATTTTACTCTGTTTTTAGTTTGGTTGAAAGCATGGTAGTTTGATTGGATAATTGGCTATGTGAGGATGTTCTTGGTGATTTAAAGCTTAGGTTTTGTGGTTTAACTGATGGATATGTTGGGTTGATGTTTGGTTTTGATTAAGGGATTGGTTTGGTGAGGTTTTGGCTGGTTTTGAAATGAGAAAAAGGCAGGGGAGCTGGGTTCACAGGTTCAAGTCACGACCAAGTTCATGCAAGTCGCGCCTTGGACCCATTTCAGAGCCTCCCCTTGGCTCTGTCTAGCAGGTGCGCTGCAACCCACTGGGTCAAGTCGCGGCCCGCCCCTGGTACCCCAGACAGAGGCTCTCTATCTTGGGAGTGAGCTGCGACCCACTAGGTCAAGTCGCGACCCACCCCTCCCTTTTGTGCCAGGATGGGTTTTCAAGAGTTTTAGGCTTGGGGTTTCATTTCTTAAGGCTTGGGATCAAATCTACTAACCATTTTAGTAGGATTAGAGGTCCCGAGAGCGAGGTTTTAGACCATGAACCTTTTATTTACTTATTTTATTAATGGGATTTCATATTTGGTTATGACTAGGTGACGCTGAGGGACTTAAGGACAGATCTTTCACAAAGGTCGTTCTTTTATTATTACATGCTCGAACCAGAGGTAAGAAAACTGCACCCAGTATGTGACATGCATGGTTATTGATGAGGCATGTTGAGTGCTCTATATATGGACGTTGATTGCATTGTAAATGCTTAGCAACTTTGCTTATTTGTGAAAGGTACTGACTTATTAGTCAAAACGAAATTGGTGTTAGTACTAGTCGTGAAGTCTTGAGTTATTAGTCATGATCGACAGTAGTACTGAGCACTGGTCGTATGGTATTGGCTTAAGAGTCAAGAGTGACATTGATGTGTTTAACGCAGGCCGAAATGATTAGATCTAATCAACATGAGCATTAAATGCTTGGCCGACCCTAAGGTCGAAGAAAACTAAAGCGTTGGTCTAGTCTAAAGGCTAGTTACTTAGAGCCAGGGCCAAAAGGCTCAGGTGATTGAAATGTCACATGGCTTAGGGTGCGGAGCCCCAGAGTGTGACTCATTAGTCACCTATCCAGAGTGTGACTCATTAGTCACCTATCTAGGGAGTGACTCATTAGTCACCTATCCGATTAAGGCTGCAAGCCCCAGAATGATTACATGATCATTTATTGATATTGTATACATGAAGTAATAAGTTTTGTTGCTTAGCCTTGGCTAACAAGTGCTATGTGGTGCAGGTAAAGGGAAAGAAAAGCTCACTCAGCCTTGAGTGGGTAGCTTAGGTGGCGATGTGTACATATGCAGCCGCTTAACCACCATGGCCAAGGTGTTTCTCAGGGGAACTATGGTTTAACCCTATTTTTGCCGCTTAGGTTGGCGAGTTGTAATTTTTATACTGTAATGACCATTTTGGAATGTAAATAACTTTGTAAACACTTTTATGGGCCCATGTACAGTTTAATGTTTTAAATAAAATATATTCATTCCTTTTCACACAGATTTTTTCCACCCTGGACTATTAATGACACCTAGATGCACGTTTATAAACTAATGACTTGTTTAGCGAGTTAAGCACTATTTAAAGTCCACAGTAATGGTCTTGGAGTAACCAGGGCATTACAACTTGGTATCAAAGTGTGCCAAGGTTTAGGGTTCCTGTAGATTGGCTGGGCATGTACACTCGCCACTGAAGACAAGCTTGACTCATGGTTTGGTAACTATTTATGTGGTTATGTGTTTAACTGCTTAAATAGAATATAAATGCTTTACCTACCTACATGAGATACATTAATAAGGCTGGGCCTTGACTATTGCATTATAAGCAAGAACGTGCTTATTAGCACTGATATTGCTAGAACATGCTGATTAGTATTGTTAATTGCTTTATTATTAACTGTTAAGTGCTAAATGCTAAATGTTATGATCATGAATCAATATGTTTATTGATATGATTGTGGAACATGGATGAATATCTGCTTGATCTTGGACTGTGAGGCGGCAAGAGGTTTAGTTATCACTACCTAATTGGTCGCATTGATTGTTTCAGCATGGTATAAGCTATAAGTATGCTTCCAAGGCAGATAGAATCACCAGCTGGCCAGGAAGATTAGGGCCAGAATGATAGACAGGGTCAAGAGAATGACTAGAGTCAGATTCCACAGCCAGCTCCTGAAAACTGGCATCAGTTGCTTGTTGAATTACAAGCTAGGGTTATGAGGCAGGAATAAGGAATCTGCCTCCTGAGACAACAATAGGTTCCTGCAAGGAATGTTTTGCCTGAGGCACCACCTGCAACGGTGCCAACAATTTAGCAGCTGTCAGAGGCTGGAAGTGAATGGGAACCTCTTTATGAAAGGTTCAGGAAACAACAACCTCCAGTTTTTTAGGGCAGTGCAGATCCAGCTAAGGCAAAGCAGTGGATGAGCATGATTACCACCATCCTTGACTTTATGAGGGTGTCTGGTAATGAGAGGGTGGCTTGTGCCACATACATGTTTCGGGAGGATGCTCGAATTTAGTGGGAAGTGGTATCCCAAACTAGAAATGTCAATTCCCTAACTTGGGAAGAGTTTTAGACTTTGTTCAATGAAAAATACTATAATGATGCCATCAAGGCTGCAAAGGCTGAAGAGTTCAGCAGATTACTTCAGGGGAGTCTGTCAGTGACTGAATATGCTCTGAAATTTGATAGATTGGCAAAGTTTTCCATGGAACTGGTGCCCATGGATGGGACTAGATGGGATAGGATTCTCCAGGGGCTACAACCTAGAATAGCCCAGGATGTTCATATTACCACCGTGGTTGGAGTTACTACTTATGCATAGGTGGTTCAAAAGGCATTCTCAGAGCGCATAGAACAAGATCTGGTGGGACAATGTACCCAGAAGAGATGTTAGGAGGACAAGACCTCCATTTATTGGTTCAGGTAGGGGCGGAGGCCCTAGTGATTAGAAGAGGAAGGCTCCTGATGCCTTCCTAACTCCAGGTCCTGATAGGCGACCACGTGGTATTTCAATGGGCTGCCATGGTGGCAGTGAGACCTGGAAGACTTATCATGAGTGCCCTAGGTGCAAGAGGCGCCATATGGGGGAGTGTAGGGAAAAAGCATGCTTCTTATGTGGAGTAGCGGGACATTTCAAGAAGGATTTCCGAAAGCAAGAAAAAAAGAACCCAGACACTTTGTCCTGACACTTTTTCTTGACAATCTTCGCTTCGTGGGCCGCCATGTGGAAGTACCGAATTTTGGGTATAGCATTTGCCCCTAAGTCAGGCTTCATGCTGGCGTGGGGTTGACTTTCGTAGGTGAGGGTCGGTCTACTTGCTGTAGTTCATCACTTTGTTGTCTCTGGGCTTGCTCTAGCTTCGACTTTGACTCATTCGATTGGAGAAGTCATCGAGTGTGACAAGGTGGAATTGAAACTCTACGTCTGAGTTACCCATCCTCATCCAGAGCCATTGGGAAGCCCTGTTAGCACCATCCAACTTAGGCTCCTTGTGTTGAGGAAGTCATTGGGCATAAATGTTTGTCATGAATGACGTGTGTTCTTTATCTGGGGGATGCATCTCTATTTGATTGTATCCGGAGTAGGCGTCCATGAATGACAGCAGCTCGTGTCTAGATGTGGCATCAACGAGTTGGTCAATCTAAGGAAGCAAAAAAATTGTAACATCCTCCTAATCCAGGACCGTTACATTGTGTACTTTAAAGTGTATCAAACTTGCTAATCAAGTGTAATGACCCACTACTCTAGACTTTTTGGACCATTAACGAAACTATACATAAAACTTACATTTTTGCGGAAATACCATAATTTATCAGAAATTTGTAGAAACAGAGTTTACTTTCATAAAATAAGTAGGATATGGGTACCCATTGTCTTTAAAACAAAAATAACTTAAAAACTAAAAAGAGTTACATAGAAAATGCGGAAAATACATTTAAAACCATAAAAAAACATAAACAAGACTACATCCTCGAATCGAATAACGCTCGGCCCCTTGACTCCATTCACCATCGATACACATCCTCCAAGCGTCACGAATCTTACCGCCTCTAAAGCTTATTTTCCTGCACATAAACAGAAAGGAGTGAGCCTAATGCCCAGCAAGGAAAATCTAACACATAGTCATAAACATAAACATAATTTCATAATAACGTAAAGACATATCATAACACATAATTCACTTATTATAATGGCCATTATTACTTGGGGTCCCATAGACTAAACAAGCTTATGCCCATGAGATTAGTGGGGTCCTACCAGCTAAATAGGCTTATGCCCACAATCTTTTTGGGGTCTTGTTAGTCAAATAGGGCATATGCCCAAGCCTACAACATACACATCAATAACATATTCATAACATATGAAAACATAACACATAAAATAGCATAAACATAAACATATAGATTCTAGCCTATTTTCCTTACCAAAGTTACCGGGATAAAATGGACTGAGTTGGGACTTTTTGGAACACTCCTAAAACCATAATGAACAAGAGTGAGTCTAAAGAAAGGAGATGAAATGAAAGAGAATAGGAAGACTAAACCATTAAAAGAAAATATGCTTACCACAACTTAAGTGCTTAAGAACTTGGATTCCCTAACCAAAATAAGAATGTGGTTAGGAAATTGAGTAGAAGACTAAGAGAAAGGAAACATAATACAGAAAGGAACTAGAGTTTTGGTTACCTCAAAGATTTGCAAGATCAATCTATCCTCCACCGAAATACTATAGAACTCACTTCCCAAAGTGTTTGATAAGCTTATGATGTTTAAGCTTATAGTTTTCCCAAACCAGGTGTTTACACTCTCACACTCACTTAACACTAGCAGCTTCTGAACTTAAAGAAAAAGGTGAATAATGGCTGGGTACTAGGTCCTATTTATAGAGTTTGGAGATGAAAAGATCTTGATTTTACTTGAATAAAAATAATGGCTTTTTAGGTGAAAATCATTTGAATAATCGTTCAGCAGAGGCTGAAGACTCGTTCAAAAGATGCTGGACTTATGAAGAAGTTTGAATGGCTGAAAGGAAAAGAATTCAAAAACAATTGAACATATGCTGAAGGAGGCGATATATCGCCCCCTGTAGGCGATATATCGCCTGGGCCAGTATGCCCGAGGCGACCGTGCATCGTTTCGTGTTTTCCGTATCTACGTGCTGCGATATATCGCCCCCTATAGCTGCGATATATCGGCACACGCTGAATATTTAAACACGAAATTACACATTTTTAGCTAAGTTTGAATGGAGTAAACAACCTTGACTAAGCCCTCAACGTACTCAAAGCTGCTGACTGACCCTATAACATTCAAACTTTACTCCTTATTAGTTTTAATCCCCAAAAATACTTAATCCTTAATCACCATTCATAACATGTGTTTAAAATCCTATTGGTTGATGTCTAAACCTTATAATATAATAAATATAATCCTTAATATCAGTCACTTTAATCAAACCTTAGGTTATACTTAATATTCTTAAACTATAGATTAAACTTAGAAAATCTATAAGTACTACTATGAGTGTCCAAATAATTCCCGGTCTGAACCAAAAATCCATAGTAACAAAGATAATGCTATAAATACTATCATACTATTATCTATCTTAGCTAAGTAAAGTTCTTGGACTCTACATCAAGCCATTTGGTTTTAAATGTGTAACTAAGGTTAATGTCAAGGGTTGGGGTTAAAAATTTTGGTCAAAGAACCGTTGACTTTTATTTGAAAAGATTCAAAAATTTATGGGATCCCAAGATATTACAACCAAACTTTTAAAAAGGTGAATATACAACAAAAGTTACATTCAGCCGGCCTAAGCGGCAAAACCAGGGCTACAACCCTAGTTCCTCTGAGATATTCCCAGTCATGGTGGTCGAGCAGCTGCATATGTACACACCGCCACTGTAGCTCTCTAACTCATGGCTAGTCAAGCTTTCCCTTCCCCTTACCTGCACCATAAAGCACCCGTGAGCTAAGGCTTAGCAAGAAAACTCAACATGTGCATAAACAGAGAATATAAACCTCCAGATATCCATCTAGCATATCCAGCAATATTAACCTACAGATACCATCATTCAGTTACAAACAAGAGATCATTGGACCAACTTGGGGCTGCTGCCCTAAACAGTTGGCCTTAGAGCCAACCCCAGGGCCTATGCCCTAGCTATGTGACCATAGAGTCACCTGGGGCCCTCGCCCTTAGCTCTGAACAACTAACCATAGAGCTAGCCCAACCCCTTGGTTTACAATCAACCATAGAGTTAACCAACATAATAGTACGTTGCTGGTTTAGGCCTAAGCCTTTTGACCAGCGCGCAATGCGCTATTGTCGTCTTTGACTAATACGTCAAGCCTTGATCCAGGATTACAGACCTCAATACAGAAACATATATGGATAGGCATATCCCAACAAAATACACACATATACATGTTAATCACATAACACCATCGAATAATCATTCTCACAATGGTAATCATACCTATTTAACAGGGTCTCATGCCTTAACCACGGAGTTCATACAACAAGTATAAAGCACTCAAGCAAATATCAACCAACATGTGAAGCAATAGCTTAAATTCAGATCTCCTCGGGGCCCAAGCCTTAGTCATGATAATTGATAAGAGTCGGGCCAAGCCCTAATCACATATAACACGTCTTGGGTACAATTTTCTTACCTCAAGTTCGAGTATAGCGTAAATAAGAACGACCCTCGAGCACGATCCTGGTTCCGAGCCCCTAGCGATAACCTAGTCATAACTATAATATATTATTCCATCAATAATAAGCAAATGAAGGCTTTTAGACCGAGTCCTAGCCTCCGGGGCCTTGAGTTCCACTAAACCAGGTAGTGGAATCGATCCCGAGCCCTAAGGAAAAAGGTTCCCGTTTTAAAAAGCTTCCAAAGGCCAAAAATGCCCAGGCAGGCCGCGACCTGGCCCTAAGGGTCACGGCGCGCCCCTCCTATCAGAGAGTCTCCCCCCTCCCTCTGTCAAGGGGCGCGGGCCACGACTTGCCCTTGAGGGTCGTGGCACGCCCCCCAGACAGAGACCTCCCAAGGCCCTGGGTTCAGGCTGAGTCGCAGCCCCTCAAGAACACAGTTGCGACTTCGCCCCTCGAACCCAGAATTTTCATACTTTTCAGCTGCCAAAATCCAATCCAAACTCACCCCAAAACCATAATTCAACTACCACAATAGTTCTAACACCTTCCCAGCAACAAAACCCAACAAAATACAGCCTTAAACTCATCAAAACATCACTTTCAATTCTTGAGCTAAAAGGTTCAAGAACACCTCAAAAAAACCATGAATTCTACAGAAATTTAACTATAACAGAATGTTTGAATGGTTACCTTAGCTGTGAATGAAGTTCCTCTAGCCACAAGCTATCCAATTCCCAATCCCAAGCCTTCAATTCATGTGTTTCTAGCCCAAAATCCTCTTAATTCTTCAAAGACCAACTTAGGAAAGTTTTTGAGAGAAAAAGAATGAAGGAGAAAGAGAGAGAGAGTAGGTCAGAGAAGTGTTTCTAAGTGATTCTTGTGTTTTGTCTTATGTTTCCTAAGGTTAAATGACTTAAGCTAATCCCGAGGCTCGGGGTACAAAAAACGTCCCTAAGGGCAAAATGGTCAAATTTCCCAATATTCCTTCCTAAACCCACTAACTTCAAATATATCTCCAATTATTCATTTCCATTACCCAATAACCCAAATAAATTCCTAATACCCAAAATACCCATCGACTCGCCCCGAGTCGGGTATTGGGTCCCGTTGTGACTTTCTCACTAACTTGCTCCCTAGGATCGCCTCGTGCCGAGTAACTCAAATAAACCCACATAATAATGTGGCCTCTCATATATATCACATAAATATACAATTATGCCCGCAACGGGCCAAATTATCATAATTGCCATTCTAATAAGAAACGGGCCCACATGCATATTTAATACCTTTAAACATGTACAACTAATCATATATTCACATAATCCACATAATTACAATTAAATATAACAAATAAGCACATAACTCCATATATTGCCATCTTGGCCCCCTAATCAAGGCCCTAAGCCTTATTAGGTAATTTTGGGACGTTACAAAAATATTCCTTGGGGCACACTTTGTTGAGCTCGCTAAAGTCTATACACATTCTTCAGGTAGCATTCGGTTTGTGCACAAGCACCAATTTAGCTACCCATAAGGGATACGAGGCCTCTTGGATGAAGCCATTCTCTTCCAACTTATTTACTTCTGCTTTTAGCGCTTTATACCTCTCGGCATCTAGGGATCGTCGCTTCTGGAAGACTAGAGGTGCCTTTGGGTCTATGTTCAAGAGGTGGCTAATGACCAACAAATTGATGCCTACCATGTCATTGTGGGACCGAGCGAAGACATCTTGGTTCTTTTCCAAGAAATCGACATTGACGTCACTGCTTAGGTTCTTCCCGACCTTCACCTTTTGAGTGGGGTTGCCATCCTTCAATTCTACTTATTTAAGCTCTTAGACTAGTCCAATCAGTCTCTCTCCATCCCCAAAGTGAGGATCCAACTCCTCCTTGCTTTGGGACTCGTTTCATTAAGTGTGTGAACTTAGGTCACCATTGGTGTCGACACTGTCCTTGCGATCACCATTGGTGATGGAGCTAGCTTTGCGGTCACCGTTCTAGGTGACGCTGCCTCTGTGGTCGCCGTTCTAGGTGACCATGCCCGGGTGGCCTTGCCATCGATGGAGCCTATTTTTGTGGCCTCGCCAATGTCAGCCTCGCCCATCAGGGCCTCGCCTATCAAACTCGCCTATGTTGTCACGATGGTCTTCCTGCCGAATAAATCCTTTATACCTTGAACTCCTTGGTCATCAAAGATCATGTTGGTGCAAGTTGCGCTTCCCTTTCTAGCTTTGCTTATCGAAGTGTTGTAACATTCACGTGCCTCTCATTGGTTTCCTTTTACACAACTGGTACCTTCGCTTGTGTAAAACTTAATGGTGAGGTGTTGAATCGATGTTATGGCACGCAAATCAATGAGTACGAAACCTCCTAGCACAACATTGTACGCCGACGGGCAGTCGATGACTACGAACTTCGCCATGCAAGTTACTCTCCGAGGGGGATCGCCTAGAGTCACTGAGAGCTTGATTGATTCAACAGGGGCCAAGCCTTCACCATTGAACCCATAGATCATGGGTGAGCACGGTGCGAGGTTGCGAATGGAAAATTTCATTTTATTCATACATGACTTGTATAGGATATTGATGAAACTGTCGTTGTCAACTAGAACTCTTATCACCTTTAGGTTAGCGATCTAAATTGCGATGACCATGGAGTCATTGTGCGGGTAGATAATGTGTCTCGATTCTTCGCTGGTGAAGGCAATGTCTTAGTCTTCCATGCGTGAGACCTTGCTTGGTCTCTCTTTGCTCATCATCACGTCGTCTGTTTGTTGGGGAGCGTGTGCATACCTCTCCCGACACTTGTTACTGTCCCCCACGAGATGTGTTCCTCCATAAATCGTGATGATCGTAGCTATTGCTTATGGAACTTCATCAACGTAGGTTGGCGAGTGCGGCCAGTTTGGCGACGAGCGCTACCTTTGTCTCCCATCGTTTCGGCCATCGTTCTGGTTCTGACCTTGGCTGTGATCGACGAAACGATCCATATGTCCCTTTCTAACTAGGAATTCTATCTCTTCCTTTAGTTGATGGCATTCGTTAGTGTCAGGACTATGGTCATTGTGGTAGCGACAATAGTTGGTCTAGTCGCGTCAGCTTGGATCCTTCTTTATTGGGATAGGCTTTCTATATGGCTCCTAGTTCTCGGTCGCTATAAAGATATCTTCATGTGTCTAGGGCAAGGCAAGGTAGTTGGTGAAGCGCGGCTTGTACACAAGATGTCCTCCCTCTTGCTTGGGCTTCTTGTAGTCTTGTTGTTTAACACCCAAAACGTGCATCCACTAAACGGTGGTTGTAGTATAGATCGGGCGGTCGATTCCACAAGGAGGCAAAGAAATAAAGTTAATAAATAAACAAATTTAAGAGATAAATAATATGAGGAAAATAGAACAAGTGATATTTTTGTTGTTTTTGAGATTTAAAGATTAGAAATAAAGATAGAATAAAGTGTGATGTACAAATAGTAACAACTAGGAAAGATCAAGAGTCACCAATATGCATATTTATTTATTTAGATCTTTGGTTCATAAAAATTACACAAATGAATAGTTCACACCCCAACTATTCATTTGGAAGATTTAACATTGAAGCACAAATATATTTCACAAAAATGCATTCAAGTGATTAATATTCTTTACCATGGAAGGATGATATAAATCTTATGTGAAATCTAAAAATGACATTATACCATTGGCAATAATGCAATAAAAGATTGGACATAAGTTGTAACGTCCCGAATTTGATATTAAGGCTGAGTGCCTTGACTACAATGCCTGGAGGGCCTAATTGAGATTATATGAGCGGGTAATTGATTAAATGCGTGACGATATAAATGAATCGTGTGGTAATATGAGTATACATGCATGTGTTAATGTGTATGAAATGTGCATGTGGGCCCATTTCTGTGAATAGGGGCATGTTTGTAATTTTGGCATGTTGAGGGCATAAATGTAATTATGTCTGTCTTGTGAGTGAGACCCCGGTGTTATGGGGACATATTTGAGATATGTGGTCCAAGACGATCCTAGGGAGCAGATTAGCGGAATAGTCACAACGAGGTCAAATACCCGGCTCGGGGTGAGCCTAGGGGTATTTTGGGAATGTAGTTTGTATCCAAGGTTGATTGGGTAACGGGTAATTAATTAGTGGTTATTTGGGTATGTCGGGATTAATTGGGCATTTATAGGACAACTTGAGGATTAGCTTGAAATGTATCAAATGACTGGATTGCCCTTGGGGGCACTAAATGATTAAGGATGTACCTAGGGGCATTTTGGACTTTTCAGCTAGGGGATAGACTTGGGTGGCCTTAGATACTAGAACCCACCAAAATTAGAAAGAACTATCTCCCTCTCTCTCTCGGCTTTCTCCCCCCCCCCCCCCCCCCCCTTAAAGTATGCTTGGAGGTGCTGATGAACTCTTGAGGAATTTAGCTAAGGAATTGGAGGCTTGAGGTGCTTGGGAATTATCTCAGACCGAAATTATCACAGAGGTAAGGGTCTATACTGAATTGTGTTAAGTGTTTGGTTGTAGATAGAAGTTGTTTTTAAAGTTTGAGCTTAGTTTGGTTTTTGGATTTTTGACGGGTTATGGCCTATGAATTGAGGTGGTTTTGCTGGTCATGATGTGTTGTTGTAAGTTTGGGATGTGATTCTGAGTTTGGGGAAAGTTTAGGTAGGAATTGGTGAAGTTAGGCTGAGGAAAACGCAGTGAGAATGGTGGAGTTTCTGGGTTTTGGGGCTCGCGTCGCAGCCCTGTTCTTCAGGCATCGCGACCCGTGTGTGCGAAGAGGCATGGGAGTCCTGATTTTGCCCAGGCGACGCGGCGTGTCTCAGCATGCGTCGCGACCCGTGTTTCCCCAAACATAAGAGCAATGCTCTCTGACTTGAGCACGTCATGGCCCTTATGGGTTGGGTCGCGACTCAAATAGGCAATTTTGGCCAAATTAAGGTTTTAGGCTCGGAAACCCAAATGTTAAGGCTCGGGAAGGATTCTACTACCCGGATTAGTAGGATTTGAGGTCCCGAAGGCTAGTATTTGTATTTGAAGTTCTAAACTGATTAGAGATTGATGGATATCTATTTTTTGTGGCGTTGTGACTAGGTTTTATCGCTGAGGCTCGAGATTAAGAGTCGTGCTTTGGGTTGCCAGCTCGGGACACCAGGTAAGAGAATTGTTTGTACCCGTAGAGTTGTGTGGTGTTTAATTGTATGTATTGGTTATAGTTGTTATGTCATACATGTGATTGTGACTGAGCGGAAAGAGCCGGAGGCGGCAAGAGCCGGAAGCAACAAGGTTTCGGGATCGACGTTAAGCATGTTGAATGCAGGTCATCAAGGCGAGACCCTCTAAGGGTGCTGTACACATCCGTTCGGTTAAGGCCGCCGACTTGGTGCCTATTAGTGCACCTCGATCGGCGAATGTCATAGCTATGCTCCTATGTTGTCGTGTTACTGTGCAGCTATTATATTGTGATGTTATTGTATTACTTGTTGGGGTTTTTTTTCCCTAATTAAAACCCAAATTCTTTGTAATCTCATTTATTATCAATAAAAGAATAGAAATCATTTTTGACTTGGTCAATCACTTTGTTCATGATTATTTGTTTAATATAAACATCTATGAAATCCTGAGCATATAGCTAATCATATTTATAGTGACATAATCGCAGTGGAATATAAATATGATTATATGTTCAAAATAAGTTAGTCCTAAGATTAGTTAGTGCACAGGATTTACACTAACTTTCCAATCTACATTATGATCTACTTACACATCACAGTGTTATGTTCTTCCGAGAACATTAGCAAAGTAGATAAGATCGGATGTATTTGTTACATCGGACTGAACCGATATTGACAGTTGATAGGATAAGTAAACATACTGTTATTATCTATTCTAGTCATATCATATAGTTAACCATAGGTCAATTCAATCTCAATTATGAGTGGTTAGTATTCTAAGTGGTTGTATTATTTGAGTTATTTGACTTTTTCATTACCAGCTTACCCTACGGACTAGCCCATACTTACATCATGGGAACTCGGTAGTATAATTAAGTGGGGTGATCATAGATATGAACATCTATAGCTTCTTATGAAGAAGTGAAATGATGGTTTCCTTTTAGTTTGGTTCAAGGTGCTAAATGATAGAGATCTCATTTCAGTAATTAATATTAGTTTACTGAAATATCATTTACAAGGAACAAAGTGTTTTAAGGATAAAATACAATGAGGGGTAAAACGGTATTTTAGACCCATCTCATTATAGACCGTCTATAGAGGATTGAGTGACAATTACAGTTGTAACAATGGATAATTAATAACGTATCTATATTGCATATAGAGCGTTCTATGAATTCAAGAGTGCAATTTCGAGTCTTTAGTGGAGTCACAAGGAATTAATAAGTAAATTTATTTGTTAGATTTATGATAACTTATTGGAGCTTAATTTCATAGGCCCATGATCCCCACTGTACCTTGGATAAAATCATCTAGATAGTCTCAATTAATTGATTTAATTATCAATTAGAATTATCAAAGTTGACCAGGTCAATTTTGGATAGTTTCACATAGTTATGTAATTTAGAGAAGAAAAAGAGAAATTATGGCAGATTTATTAATTAAGATAAATTGGTATCTAAATTAATAAATAAGTTTAAATCAAGGTTCAAATTATAAATAATTAATTTGATAAAGAATTTGAATAATTATTTAATTAATTAATCAATAGAAAATAATACAGGCCTTGATTTTAAGTCCAACAAGCTTATAATTAAATGAGAAATTATCATGGACTTTCACGGGCCTAAAGTCCATGATAATTTCGACCTAGGGCTGATATTATCCATTATTTTATTGATTTTTTAATTAAATTAAATGGCATAATTGAGTCTATAAAATGAGTGCTAAGTGAGAGATGACAAACACAAGTTTCTGAGAAGATCAGAAGATCTAGTAGGTTTTAGATTCTCTCTACAAACATAAGTCATTTTCTAAGCCTCATTATTGTTTTCTCTTCTTCTCTCTATATCTATCTCATGTGTTGAGAATTACCCACCCTAGTCTAGGTGATTCTAAGGATACTTTGGAAGGCTGTGAAGAATATTGAAGAACGGTTCAGTTTCTTGGTAATACTCTGAAATAGAAAGGATACAAGGGTTAGAGAAACTGAAGGAATGAGTCATTCATTCCGCTGCATAATAATTTAAGTGTTCTTATCATTATCTCTGTATGAATTCAATTTTAGAAACATGTTCTAGGTTTTCTCATATTAATTTGTTTAATATAAGATTTACATGAAAATAAAGAAGATCATGTATACGTTTTCCCAACATTACTGTGCTATTGTGTTACTGTGCATCTATTATATTGTGTTGTTATTGTATTACTATGATATTGTGTTATCGTACTGCTGTGTTGCTGTATTGCTATGTTACTGTACTATTAGGTTGTTATGTCATTGTGTTATTGTGTTGTTGTGCATTTCATTAGGAACTGATAACTGTTGGTTGTTTTGATTAAGTATGTATTTGTTGAAGTATATTATTGCATGATGTGCTTGAAGTACTCTTGCTAGGCCTCGGCTCACAGGTGCTCTGTGGTGCAGGTAAGGGCCAGAAAAAGGTCTAACAACCATGAGTTGGAGGGCATGGAGCGATGTGTACATGTTTGGCCTATCTGGCCACCACAGCTGGGGTTGTTTTAAGGAACACGTGGTAAATGTTCGATTTTGTCGCTTAGGTCGACTGTACTGTACCTTTGGATTGTAAATGTATTTCAAAATAGTATTTTGGGATCTCAATGTAACATTTTTACGAATTTTAATGAATGACCAACTCTTTTTTTCTAATGTTAATTAAATGAGTCTTTATTTTAAATTAAACATACTTTTTAACCTAAAACCTTGATTAGCAAGCTAGTGGCACATTTATAAATCACATGGTAACGACTCTAAGGAAGTAGGGTGTTACAACTTGGTATCAGAGCGTGCCAAGGTTTATGGTTCCTGGAGATTGACTGAACATGTACGCTCGCTACCAGAGACAAGCTCGACTAAGGGTTGGTCAGTATTAAATGCATTATTTGTTTAATTGCTTATTTGAGTTGCCTTGTCTGCTACAATAGGTAGCATGATAGATATGTTTTTGTTTTGTGGGATTGAGGTTTAATTTGTGATGCATGAGCATTATGAATTTTTGTTCTGGTATGTGTATTATTTGGCTATTGTGTTGTTTGACTTTGTTGTGGTATAGTGTTGGATAAGAGTATCAGGGCTGGTAGGCCAGGTTGTCGGTTGCAGATAGATTTGGAAGTTTTGTATCCAAGGCAATCAACTAGATCAGGCAATGTGAATGATGGCAGTTGAGGTCAGAATCATCCATCGGCCCTGAGATTGGCAACAAGTGTTTGCTGGCATGCAGGCAGGGATTGTAAAGGTAAGAGGAAGAGATTAGGTGATTGAGACAGCGGGTTCCATCAGGGAATGCTGCCCTGTGAGAGTTGACAACAATGGCACTAGTTACGATTTAACATGAGGGTGGGAACATATGGGAAATACTATATAAAAAATTCCATAAGTGTTATCCTCAAGTTTCTGAAGGAGGTTTGGACTCGTTTAGAGTTGAATAGTGGATGAGCATGGTTAGCTCCATCCTCGACTATATAGGAGCGAACGGCAGTGATAGAGTGGTTTGTGCCACGTACATGTTGCGGGACGATGCCCGAATGTAGTGGGAAGTTGTATCCCAAGCCCGGAATGTTTTCATGGTGGGTTGGAAGGAAACTCATACAATGGTTCAATGATAGGCACTATGATGACATAGTTTGAATTGCAAAGACCGATGAGTTTATGAACTCGATTCAGGATAGTAAGGCAATGACAGAGTATGTCAGTGAACTTCATAGATCGACCGAATTCGCATTTGGCTTGGTGCCAACGGATGTGGCCTGGGAGGAGCGATCCACTTGAGGATTGAACCCTAGGATGCCCAGAGTGTTAGGATCGCTCTAGTATAGGAGATTGTTACCTACACTTGGGCAGTAGGGAGGGCCCTCATTATAGAGGACGAGGAGTCGAGACATGAAGTAAGAGTGTCGTTAGGCGGAAAGCTTAGGCAAGGGTATCCCCATTTGCGGGATCAGGTAGGGGCGGAGGCCCAGTAACCAGGAAGGAAAGACCCCTAATGGTTCTATTACTCCTGATCCTGACAGGAGGGTTCATAGTAACTAGGGCGACAGTTAGGACGACGATGAGGTATGGACGGGTTACATAGTATGCGCTAGGCGCAGGAGACGTCATATGGGTGAATACCAAGCAAAGTCATGTTATCGATGAAGAATGGTAGGGCGCATCAAGGGGAATTGTATGAAGACAAAGGCAGAAGAACCAAAGAGTACAGATAACCCTACTCCAGTTCGAGTGACCATCTCGATATGGTTAAAGCCTGAGGGTAGCCCCTTGGAGGCAACCGATTGGCTTTCTAGTTCTTGTTCCTATTCATAAAATGAGCTGATTGAGTTTGGTGCTACGTACCTCTTAGGAAAGATATCTACATGTAACGCCCTGGATAACCAAGATTGTTACACAGTGTATTTTAAAATAGTGCAAGACTTGCTAATCAATTCGTTTGAGCATAAATGTGATCCTAAAGTCAATTAACAAGTTAGGGTTAAAAGATTTTGATCATAAACGGTTAATTTTCATTAAAACAACTTTTTGATACATGGGATCCCAAAAACAGGGTATAAGTGGTAAATACAACTTCCAAAAACGGATACAACAAAAGCCAGTCTAATGGCAAAATACAGTTTAGAGCTCTATTCCTGTAACTTCCCTCGGCCGTGGCGGTCAAGCAGCTGGCGATGTACACTCTGCCCCCAGAGCTCTCCAACTCATGGTTGGTCCAATTTCCCTTTGCCTTTACCTGCACCACGTAGCACCCGTGAGCCAAGGTCCAGCAAGAAAACAAAAAACAACAAGTATGAATAGCAACAAGAGCATGTAATCATCTTTAGTCCAATCAGTTTAACCAAACAACAGAAAAATAGATACAAAGCTATACAACGTTAAACATACACTTTCAGCATATATTTCAATCAATAACACAAACAATTAGGTGTCGACGCTCTTAGGCCGAGCCCTCTGGTTATATAACTAACCCCAGCTCACTTAGGCCGAGTTGCGTTCAGTACGCTTATCATATGCCCCATCACTCTTAGGCCGTATTTTCATATTTCATACAACAGCCATACAGTCACACAATACATATATTCAATTACAGGGAACCTTAGTCCCAAACACAACCACATGGGTGCGATTTTCTTACCTCGAATCCCGAGCGATAAATAAAGAACGGTCCTAAGAACGATCCTTAGTCCTGAGCCTTAACAATAATCCTAGTCATAAATAACAATGGATAATTATCAATCTCTAATCCAAATAAATGTTTAAGAAACAAATACCAGCCTCCGTGACCTCAAATTCTACTAAACCGAGTGGTAGAATTTGTCTCGAGCGCTTAGGTTTGAATCCCCGAGCCTAAAACCTCGGCTGCCCTTAATTTCCCATTTAGGGCCACGTCTTGCCCTTAAGGGTCGCGGCCCGCCCCTTAGACAAAGGCCCAGCCCTCCCTGCTGGAGGACAGGGGCCGCGAGTTGCACTCTCCTGGGTTGCGGCGCGCCTAGAGAGCCAGAGGCACCCCAGCCTCTTCAAACACGCGGGCCACGACGTCTGAAGAACAGGGCCACGACCCGAGGCCCCAAACCCAGAAATTCCACCCTTTTTCAAGCGTTTCCCTCAAGTCCAAGCCTTAAAATTCAACCCAAACCTTCAGCCAAACTCAGAATTGAACCCATAATTCTTGTCCCTATAACCTAAACATCATATCCAATCTTATAAACAATTCTTACTCTCCTTAACACCCAAAATCAGTCTTAAAAATCATTCTCATGCAAGCTCTAAGTTCTTGCTACAATTCAGCAGAAAATCCAGTAATTTGAACTTGAAACCTTACCTCAATTAGAAGCTTTAACTTTCAAAGATCACTCAGTTGTCCTAACTTTAATTTCCCAGTTCTCCAGCTTACTTCTTCAGGTTTCTTGTGCAAAATTCTTCAGTTTTTCTCCTTCAAAATCAGAGTTTCCCCTTGAGTTCTAGAGAGGGAAAAAGAGAACATTTTTTATGTGGAGAGCATTCCAGTGAGTGTCTAAGTGTTCTAAGGATGTTCTGGTGGTTTCCTAAAACCCAGCTGGTCAAAATATCCTAGTTAAAAGACTAAAATACCCCTCTAAAGTCTTAGTATCCTTTAATTGTTCCAAGGGTAAAATGGTCTTTTCCCAAATTCCTGCTAATTCCTCAAGTCATCCTATCAATTCCAAATTAATCCCGACATGTCCAACTAATTACCAAATACTCACTTGTTAATCAATAAACCCCAAGATATATTCCAAGTTCTCAAAATACCCCTAAGCTTACCCCGAGCCGGGTATTAAACCTCGCTGTGACTATTTCACTAATCCGCTCACTAGGATTGTCTCGAGCCATAAACTACAAATATATCCACATAATAATGTGGTCTCAGCCATTTATCACATATAATCACATTTATGCCCTTAACAGACCAAAATTACAAATATGCCCTTATAAACAGTAATGGACCCACATGCATATCTAATACTCATAAACATGCATATAATATTTTCACATAAGCATATAGATCATGCATGCCACATAGTCACACATTTAACCAATTAAACACACACACATATATATATATCCAATTACGCCCTCCTGGCACGCTAATCAAGGCACTATACCCTATTAGCATTTTTGGATCGTTACACACATGTGGCACATGTTATATGGTTGTCACGCCATGGGGCTTGAGATTTTAGCATCTATCTGGGAAATTTTGGTAGTAATTGATTGAGCTGGTTCTATGAGGTGTACGAAGTACCTAAATATGGATTTTTCTGTCAAATAAGGGACAACCATGGACTGTAAGATAAGATGGTGACTTCTGAGGTTAAAAGGACAGGACCCGGTCGCAGTTACAGGGTGCCTAGCTGTTAAGGAAGATATCAATGATGCTATATTAGTTAGACCAGATGAACCATGGATCTGTCGGTAAGGTTTCAAATGGGTTCACGAGGATTCATTGGGATCATTGTCACATTTAGGGAATTGAGTGTGCAACGAGATTAAGGCAGAGATAGAATCGGTATCAGGGACATTAGGAAGAATGACACTAGCTCAACAGAAAGAATTAAGGTTCAATTGAAGAATTGTTTGACTTGAGGGTTGATCAAATGGAACATCTTATCATGGGAGACGTCAACACCGTTTGTCAAGAAGAGGGCCAAGTCTGCGAGGGTATGTACCACATATGGATAGTCAAAGGAAGTAATTATTAAGATGGGTACCCATTATCAAGAATAAAGGTTTCGTTACCCAGTTGCGAGGATAGGACAATGTTCTCATGAATTAACCAGCTGAGGCTCAAGGCAAGAGAAATTTCAAGAATTTCCTCTTGCACTAAGTATGATGTGATGGATTATCAGTGAAGGCTTTTAAACTAACCAATGCTTCAGTGACCCAGGTAAGTTTGACAAGCAGAAAGTACAAGAATGGTATGGATAAGTTGCATTCAGATTGATCAAGGATGTTTTAGATTACTCCTAATTAGAAGCAGAATGAGAATAGTAACTTTAATGATAGTATCGAGGCTAAGGAAGCAGGGTTACAAAGTTCCAATTTCTCCATAGGACATTCAAGGTCATATTACGGGAGGTTATGGGATCATGTATGAGGTAATCAAGATGAAAATTGTAAGGAAATTACTAAAGGAACGCCTTAGGGGCAAAAAGCATCGCGAAACAAGAGGGACACATTGGCTACTACTTGAGGCGTCTTCGAGGACAACCATACTTTGACTGAAGTAACATGAGAACATAAAGTTTGTCTGATTGGATGGTTGCGTACCAGATCTTTAGAAGTTAGAATGAAGATTGATTCACACGTCATGGTATTGGAGTGTGTACGTATGGACTGATACAGGAGAACAATGCAATATGTTATAAGTTAGGGTGCTCCTCTGTGTAACTGAAAGAGTGATCGTTTTCACCTCACAATGGATGAAGGGATAAGGACTTGGATGTTCTACCTAGGATGTCGAGTTGACATTAATGCCGGTTAGTCACGGTTAGACTGAAATAATGACCGGGATTGATTTAGAACTTGCAATTGATAATTGGAAAATATATTCCTACGAATAAACGGTGAAACACAAAAAGAAGATCTTGTAGGATTGGTTAAGGATTCTACCACTTTGAAAAATATGGGTTAAGATATGTAGATCGGATAAGTGATTCGAAGGATACTGGCATTGAGGGGAAGATGCAGGATGAACCTTAAATCACCCCTTACGATTATTGCATTCAGGAAGTTTGAATGGATGATGAGACTACAATCTGTATATCGGGAGGCGCACGTCCTAATCATTTAGTAAACAAGTGATGATAATCAAAAGCCAAAAGGGCTATTATGACTCTAGTGTATCTTGGAGTTAGTATAGAGGGATATGATTATGAACCCTACGGGTGGACCACCTTGGATTACAGACGAGGTGAATGGATGCCAAAGTTATGATTTGACCTATTGGGTTAGCACACCATGGTTGATGTGAGTGAGATATCAAAAGAAGGAGTGGGTACGAAAGGAGATTGTACGTCTCCATTGGACACCGAGGTTGATAGTGTCAGATTAAAACCCATGGACTTCTCGGTTCTAAGAAAAGGGTCACAGAGTGGCTCTGAGTAGGATATTGTGAGATAGGGAATGAAAAGTGTTTATACCAGAAAATAAAACCAGGAACAAGAAGTATCCTGGTTTAGAAATGCCTCAGAGGACCAGTCAAATTATTAAGAAACGTTCAGGGCAGGAGTGTCTGCGTTATTACTGTTGGAAAAACTAATTGCAGGATCTTTATTTATTTTCATGCAATTTACATATTATCAAACAAACATGCAAATTCCTAGAACATGCTCCTATGAAATTGATACAAATACAGAGTAAAGTAAAAACTTACATTACGCAACGGAATTGGAACAACTCCATCCTTCAATCTCTCTAACCCTTGATTCCTTTCTGTAGCAGAGTATTATCAAGAGATTGAACAAGATCAGCAACACAGTCTTCCTCACCAAGCCTTTGATCAACCTAGAACTAGTGTGGGCTGGTTCTCAATACATGAGATAGAGATCTAGAAAAGAAGAAGAGATTGTGGCTAAGAAAGGATTAGAGTGTCTAGGTTTTCACTTACCCAAATCAACTGAGACTGGCTTGCTTATAAAACCCTAGATATCATATTCCTTATATAGGCAACTTAATAGGATTTATTTAAATTTAAATTAATTAAAAATAATAAACAAAAATAAAAGCCTTAGGCTGCCATAAATGGACTTGGGCCCAATCTCTTTGTTTTGAATTTAAATCCCAACTGGACCTAAATTCAAAACATTTTATTTAATTAATTAATTAAATCCTTATTCAAATTAACTAATTATAATTTGAAACTTGATTTAATATTATTTATTTATATTGATACCAATTTATCAATATTAATAAATTTACCCAAAGATTCTCTTTTATTTTCTAAATCTCATATCTCTGTAAATTTTCCAAAATTGACCTAGTCAACTTTAAAAATCATAATTGATAATTAAATCAATTAATTGAGACATTCTAGATGATTTACTCAAAGGTGATGCGGGGACCATGGATCCATGAAATCAAGCTCCAACAAGTTACCGTGAATTTATTTACGAATAATTTCACTACCTTATTAATTCCCCGTGACTCCACTATAGACTCGGAACTGAACTCTTCAATTCATAGAATGTATTTTCAAAACCATAAATACGTTATCCATTGTTATAACCATTACAATCAGTCAATCCTCTATTGATGACTTACTAACGAGCTGGGTGCAAATTACCGTTTTACCCCTCATCAGTATTTTATTCTTAACTCCCACTAAGTTCCTTATAAATGATATTTCCGTGAACTTAATCACAGAAATGAGATCTCAATCATTTAACCTTTTGAACAAAGCAATTAAGGAAATCGTCTTTTCACTTCTCATACAGAAGTTATAGATTTCGTATCTATGAATAATACTCCCACTCAATTACACTAATAAATCTCCAAGATGTAAGTATGGGCTAGTCCGTAGGGTAGGCTGATAACGAACAAGTCAAAAGATTTAAATAATATAATTAGCAGAATATTATCACTCAGAATTAAGATCGACTTAATATATGGTCACAGTTGTGACATTGATTAGATTTGATAACAACGATACTTATTTATCAATCAATAATCAATATCGGTCCTAGTCCGATGTAACTAAATACATCCGATCTTATCTACTTGGTCGAAGCCTTGGACAAGACATCACATCCTGAATGTGTAAGTAGATCATATTGTAGATTTCCTAATCAGTGAAAATCCAATGCACTGATCTAATCTTTGGACTCGTTCCTTTGAACATATAATTACAACTATAATCCACTGTGACCTAGTCACTATAATTGTAACTATCCATATGTTTGGTATTTTATGTTTGTATTATTTCAATAATCATGTAATAAAACAAGCAAGCAACACAGTTGTCAAACTAAATGATTTCTACTACTTTTATTGATAATATGAAATCGTGCTACATGTCCGACATGGTTTTATAAGGGCATAAAACCCAACAATTACAAGGACATAAGAGTTCGCAAGTTTAGATATGGGAACGTGGAGTTCCAGGATTGAAGGCTTTTTGTCCTTTGTGTATTATAAACTGACAAGGAGAATGTACCAGATATGTCCTCTGTGTATTAGGACGTGCGCCTCCTGGTTTAGAAATGCCTTAGAGGACCAGTCAAATTATTAAGAAACGTTCGGGGCAGGAGTGTCTGCGTTATTACAAGGACATAAGAGTTCACAAGTTTAGATATGGGAACGTGGAGTTCCAGGATTGAAGGCTTTCTGTCCTCTGTGTATTATAAACTAACAAGGATACGATGGTTCAGAAAGAAAATAAGAGTTTGACTCTGGATTTGACATATGTTTGTGAGATCCTAATAGGGAGTAGGTCAGGGGCCTATAGTTTGGCCATACCCCAGTAAGGGTAGAGGCTCACGAGGTGTTAATGGTGCCAATGTTAAAGAAAGGGGTGACGAGTGTTAGGAACGAGTTTCCTAATACGCAGTGGAAAGGTGGTGAGGTTGGCCCAGTGTACAACAAAATTTTTGTAACATATTTAAAATACTTTTAAATAAATGGATCCATTAATATACATACATTAATCATAAGCAAGATAAGAATAGAAATCATACCTCTTGAAGCCTATCAAGTGTCCTTGCTATCTTTTCGTAATAAGAACGATCTTCCTATCCAAGCTGCTCCTTGGTACTCACACCAAGATCTTCCAAACTGCTCTCTACACCTCAAGAAGTGTGTGGGCACTTAGAGAATGAATGATAGTTTATTTGTGATTCTGCTTAAAGTACTTAACACATGAGATCAAGAGAATATGCCTGAGAAATTGTTCTTTATTTTTCAGGGAGAGAAAACTATCGTTTTATTTTTCACAGAGCGAATAGACTTAGTTGTCTTGGTTATCTGTATATTTTCTTATTAGTCATACTTAAAAGAGAATATTCAAATTTAAAAAATAAATCTGTAACCAACTTACAATTTACTTTTTAATTAATTATTTATTTTATAAATGAAAATATCCAAAAACTAATTTTTTGAATTATCCATTAATTAATTAATTAATTAAAAATGAAAATTTTATCCTTGAAAATTAGCAGTACACGCCACACACAGTCCATGGACTATGTGTGCACGTGTAGCACCCCTATTTTTAGGGATATTTGATTTTTTTTCAATTTTTATTTAATTATTTATTCAAACTACTTTGTCAGATAAGATCTAACAACCTGATAACTAATTCAAATTTGAATTCAAATTTAAATTAAATATTTTTTTAACTAATTATCAAATATAATTAATTATTTGAATAAACATTAATCTTTTAAATTCAAATCAAATTTGAACTTATCAGATTATTATCTCCCACTCAAATAAAGATATTTAATTAATTCTACTAATTAATTAAATCTAATATTTTTTAAAATAAATATTAAATTTATTATAATTTTGAAAATTATAATTAATTAATTATTTAATTAAAATTTGAAATTAATTTGATTATTTAATATAATTTCAAAAATTATACAATAATTAAATATTAATTAATTTTGTTAACTACAACTAATTTGTAATTAATTAATTAATCACTATTATCATATAATTGCATATTTGGCCCGAAGAACAAATTTATTCTTAAATATGTCTTTAAACTATTTTTCCCTTCATATCAACTCTTACCTTGAATAGTGTTGATAGAGCCGCTATGGGGACATATGGACCTATAATTCCAAGCTCCAATAAATTGGAGATTATTAATTAAACTTTTTAATTAAATAATCTTAATTTATTAATCTCATGATTATTCCACTATAAATATAAGACTGCACTCTTGTAAGTATAGACATTTCATGTACTGAGTACTTTATAATTATAAAGCGTCAATTGATATAATCATTGCATACAAATTGACCCTCTAAAAATGGTTCATAATTAATTGGGAATAAAATTGTCATTTTACCCTTTTAATTATCTCTTGTTTCCTTAAGTGCCATTGACTTTACTAGTGAAGGTTAATTCATAACTAAATTATGAATTTGAGCTCAATAACCTTTCAGTCCCAAAAGTCAACCCTTAAGAGAACCATTATTCAATCTCTTATGAGAAGACATAGATTCCATATCTGTATACTATGGCCCCAACCATCTACATTAATGAGTTCCCAAAACAAAAGTTTCTAGCCTGATCATTCTGACAGACCCTAACGAGTGAATCAAAGAACTCATATAACATAAGCAGGAGTTCATAGTAACTTCAGGATTAAGATCTATTTGTATATGATCATCAGTTGATATATTTAATTAATACTTCGAAACGGTATTTAACTAAGTATTAATAAACATATCTGGTCCAGTTCTATATATTCTCTAATATATAAAGCACATCCACTAAAGTGTCCTACCACATTAGTGATTCAGATCTAGATCACATGTATTCATAATACTAGTGGACCGTACTTGCAGTAATTAATCTAAAGATTCCATAACTTTATTTTACTGCGAACTATTCAAGTTCATTTATCTCAAACACATTCCTCCCGTACCAATACATGTTTGAGATCACATATATGAACTTAGGAATTTTTCTGATATTTACATAATATTATCACAGAATAATATAGTCCATAAAATATATGCATAACAAATTCAATTAATTTATTTATTTCATAAAACAATGTCTATTACATATGTTTTCAGGGCATAATTCCCAACAACGAGTACAACCCTTGATTGGGTGAGGAGACCCTGGAAATTCAGTGAATCTTATCATGTAAGGAAAAACCAGTGGAAATTCTTGATAAAAGAAAGGAAGTCTTACAGATTAAGACTATCGTTCTCGTAAAAGTGTTGCAAGAAACGACAAGGTAAAGGACCTGACTCTGGAAATGGGTTCAGGATTGCGGGATTAGTATTTCGAGATGTTTGACCGAATTTCGAGGACGAAATTTTAATAAGGAGGGGATAGTTGTAACGTCCCGAATTTGATATTAAGGCCGAGTGCCAAGACTACAGTTCTTGGAGGGCCTAATTGGGATTATATGACCGGGTAATTGATTATATGTGTGATGATATGATATAAGTGAATCGTGTGGTAATATGAGTAGAAATTCATGTTTAATGTGTATGAAATGTGCATGTAGGCCCATTTCTGTGAATATGGGTATGTTTGTATTTTTGGCCCGTTGAGGGCATAAATGTAATTATGTTTGTATTGTGAGTGAGACCCCAGTGTTATGGGGATATATTTGAGATATGTAGTCCGAGACGATTCTAGGGAGGGGATTAGCGGAATAGTCACAAAGGGATCAAATACCCGGCTCGGGGTGACCCTAGGGGTATTTTGGGAATGTAGCATGTATCCGAGGTTGATCGGGTAACGAATAATTAATTAGTGGTTATTTGGGTATGTCAGGATTAATTGGGCATTTTATAGGACTACTTGAGGATTAGCGAGAAATGTGTTAAATGACGGGATTGCCCTTGGGGGCACTAAAGGATTACGGAAGTACCTAGGGGCATTTTGGACTTTTTGGCTAGGGGGATAGACTTGGGTGGCCTTAGATACTAGAACCCACCAGAATCAGAAAGAACTCTCTCCCTATCTCTTAGGCTTCTCTCTCTCGGCTCTCTCCCTCTCTTTAAGTATGCTTGGAGGTGTTGATGAACTCTTGAGGAATTCAGCTAAGGAATTGAGAAATTTGAAGCTTGAGGTGCTTGGGAATTAGCTCAGACCGAAATTATAACATAAGTAAGAGTCTATACTGAATTGTGTTATATTATTTTAAATAATATAATGTTAGATTAAATAATGTGACATAATGTGATTTGTCACACAAATGTGATTTGTCACACCTTGTAACATATTATTGAGAGTCACAAAATTGGACACATGTATGTGCCCAAATGTGACATATTTTGGAGTTACAAACTTGTAACTCCCAAATATTACCCAATAATGTGTAGATTTGATATTACACATTTTGATTTGAATTTCTTAAAGCCATATGTGAAATATGGCTGTTAGAGATGAGATTTTAACTCCCATAATGTGTATGGAAGTTACAAAATCAAGTGGGAATGAATTTGGAACGTTTTGGAAAATTGGTTGCTGAAAAAACGACTTAGGACGCTGCCTATGTTTTTCAGGCCGCGGCCCAAGAGGCAAAAATAGGCAAAAAACACATCGTAGGCCGCGGCTCGTGTTTTTCAGGCCGCGGCTGACAACATTTTCCAATTTCGGTTTTATCCAATTTTGAACGTTTCCAACAACCAAGTAACTCCCAAATCTCTATTTTAATTCCATAAACATCCAATTAATCATTGGTAACAGCCATGGGGGTTGGTGGAATTTGAAATTCAAAGGGTGTCTCAAAACTCTATAAATAGGAGTCTAATGCTCACTTGTAAGACACACCAATTTTCATCCACAAAGCACTTGGCTGAAAATACACCTTGAGGCTTGATAATTCCAGAGAGCTATTTCCTAGAGAGATCCCATAGTGCTTAGAGAATAGGGGGAAATAAGCTTTTGGACAAAGGTCTTGAACCTTGTTCAAGTTGGTGATCCCCACTACTCTACACTTTGGTTGTGTGAGAGTTAGTTTGTGTTTTTATTCTTTTGTTCTTCTTATTTACTTGTATTGTTATAGTATTGAGTTTGTAATCTTCTTCTTCTACATCTTTTTATTTACTTATATTTTGAGCAATTGAGTTGTAATACTTATTTAATTAATATTATCTTGTCCATTGTATTTTTGCATAGAGTTGTATATTGGTTTTTCCATATTTCCATTGAGCAATAATATATATTCTCTAACAAATTGTGTTAAGTATTTGGCTGTGGAAAGAAGTTGTTTTTAAAGTTTGAATTTAGTTTGGTTTTGGGATTTTTGATGGTTTATGGCCTATGAATTAAGGTGGTTTGGTTGGTCATGCTGTGTTGTTGTAAGTTTGGGATGTGATTCTAATTTTGGGGCAAGTTTAGATAGAAATTGGTGAAGTTAGGCTGAGGAAAACGCAATGAGGATGGTGGATTTTCTTGGTTTGGGGCTTGCGTTGCGGCCTTGTTCTTCAGGTGTCGCGGCCCATGTGTGCGAAGAGGCCTGAGAGCCTCTGATTTTGCCCAGGCACCACTGCGCGGCTCAGCATGCATCGTAGCCCGTGTTTCCCCAAACATGAGAGCAATGCTCTCTGACTTGAGCGCGCTGCGTCCCTTATGGGCTGGGCCACGGCTCAAATAGGCAATTTTGGCCAAATGAAAGTTTTAGGCTTAGAAACCCAAATTTTAAGGCTCAAGAAGGATTCTACTACCCGGATTAGTAGGATTCGAGTTCCCGAAGGCTAGTATTTGTATCTAAAGTTCTAAATGTTAGGAACGAGTTTCCTAATACGCAGCGGAATGGTGGTGGGTTTGGCCCAGTGTACAACAAAAAATTTGTAACATATTTAAACTTCCTTTAAATATGCGAATTTATTAATATACATACATTAATCATAAGCAAGTAAATAGAAAACATACCTCTTGATGCCTATCAAGTGTCATTGCTATCTTTTTGTAATTTGAACGAACTTCCTATCTAAGTTGCTCCCAGGTACTCACACCAAGATCTTCCACAACGTTCTCTACACATCAAGAAGTGTGTGGAAACTTAGAGAATAAAATATGGTTAATTTCTGATTCTACTTGATGTACTAAACATATGAAATCAAGATAATAGGCCTGAGATTGGTTCTTTATATTTTTCAAGGAGAGATAGAAAAGTATCGTTCTTTTTCATAGAGCGAATTCTTGAGTATCTTGAGTATACTTTCAGTATTCTTTTTTCTGATCATTTTATGATAAGTCTTACTTAAAAAGAAAATATTCAAATTTAAAAAATAAATATGTAACCAACTTACAATTTATCTTATACTTAATTAATTATCTTATTAATGAAAATATCCAAAAACTAATTTTTTGAATTTCCCATTAATTAATTAATTAAATAAAATTGAAAAATTTATCCCTGAAAATTATACAGTACACGCCACACACAGTCTATGGACTGTGTGTGGTCGTGTACCGCCCTATATTTTAGGGATATTTGATTTTTTTATTTTTATTTAATTATTTATTCAAACTACCTTGTTAGATAAAAATCTAACAACCTGGTAATTAATTCAAATTTGAATTAAATATATTTTTAACTAATTATCAAATATAATTAATTATTTGAATAAATATCCATATTTTAAATTCAAATCTAATTTAAACTTATCAGATTATTATCTCCCAATCAAATAAAGATATTTTATTAATTCTGCCAATTTATTAAAACCAATATAAATTCGAAATTAAATATTTAATTTATTATAATTTTGAAAATTAATTTAATTAATTAATATAATTTCGAAAATTGCAATAATTAAATATTAATTAATTTTATTAATTAGAATTAATTTGTAATTAATTAATTAATCACTATCATCACATAATTACATATTTGGCTCGAAGAACAATTTTTTTCTTAAATATGTCTTTCAACCATTTTTCCTTTTATATCAACTCTTGCCTTGAATAGTGTTGATAGAGCCGCTGTGAGGACTTATGGACTTATAATTCCAAGCTCCAATAAATTTGAGATTATTAATTACACTCTTTAATTAAATAATCTTAATTTATTTATCTCATGATTACTCCACTATAAATATGAGATTACACTATTGTAATTGTAGACATTTCATAGACTGAGTACTTAATAAAATAAAGTGTCTATTGATATAATCATTACATACAAATTAACCCTTTAATAATGATTCATAATTAATCGGGAATAAAATTACTATTTTACTCTTTTAATTATATCTTGTTTCCTTAAGTACCATTGACTTTACTAGTGAAGGTTAATTCATAACTAAATTATGAATTTGAGCTCAATAACCTTTTCAGCCCCAAAAGTCAACCCTTAAGAGAACCATTATTCAATCTCTTACGATAAGATATAGATTCCATGTCTGTATACTATGTCTCCAGCCATTTACATTAATGAGTTCCCAAAACAAAAGTTTCTAGCATGATCATTTTGACAGACCCTAACGAGTGAATCAAAGAACTCATATAACATAAACAGGAGTTCATAGTAACTTCAGGATTAAGATCTATTTGTATATGATCATCAATTGATATATTTAATTAATACTTTGAAATGGTATTTAACTAAGTATTAATAAACAAATCTGGTCTAGTTCTATATATTCTCTAATATATAAAGTACATACATATAAGTGTCCTACTACACTAGTGATCTGGATCTAGATCACATGTATTCATAATACTAGTGGATCGTACTTGCAGTAATTGATCTAAAGATTCCTTAACTTTATTTTACTACGAACTATTCAAGTTCATTTATCTCAAACACAATCCTCCCGTACCAATACGTGTTTGAGATCACATATATGAACTTATGAATTTTTCTGATATTTACTTAATATTATCAGAGAATAAAATAGTCCATAAAATATATACATAACAAATTCAATTTATTTATTTATTTCTTAAAACAATGTCTACTACATATGCTTTCAGGGCACAATTCCCAACAATCTCCCACTTGCTGTAATGTAAATGAGGCATCTCTCTCATTCTCATGTTTCTTACATGATCCTTAAAAGATTTTATGGATAAAGTCTTTGTGAAAGGATCTGCAAGATTATGCTTTGAAGCTATCTTCATAACTGTAACATCTCCTCAATGAACTATCTCTCTAAGCAAGTGATACTTCCTCTGAAGCTATCTTCATAACTGCTTGAAATTCTTTGAACTTTCCAAAAGTTTCAGATTTTCTTTGCATTAAGTATAGGTAACCATATCTTGAATAATCGTCAATGAAAGTGACGAAGTATTCATAACCTCCTCTTACATGTACATTAAGTGGACTGCAAACATCTGTATGTACCAGCTGAAGTGGTTCTGTAGCTCTTGAACCTTTAGCATAGAAATGTATCTTGGTCATCTTGCCTTCTAGACAGGATTCACAAACAGGGAGAGATCCAATAGATAGTTCTCTTAAAGGACTATCCTTTACAAGCTTATTAATTTTGTCTAGACCAATATGGCCCAATCTCAAGTGCCACAGATATGTTTTACTATCGGAATCAGTCTTTTGTCATTTAATAGATCTAGGATTAGTTGTTTTAAATAATTCAGAATTGTGTAAAATTTGTCATTCATTATAAGTATGTAAATTTTGTTTGTCCCAAAGCATTTGCATAACAAGTAAATAGATAATTTATTTAAATAATAACTACTTTATTAATAAATAAATGTCATGCAAAAATAGAAATAAGTTTCCAAACATTAATAATCAAATTACTAATAATAAACTAAATTTCTAGACTGTAGTTTTCTTTGTTCAAAGAAATCTAAAATTTCAAAAACAAAATAAAGAAATTTAAATTGTTCAACTAACAATAAAATTTCTAAATAAAACCACTCTCCAACTCCTCCAGCTTTACTTGCTATCAAAATCCTCATCAGTCTCTTCCTCCTTTTCAGGGTTCTGATTCTGCAAAAGGAAAAAACAAAGAAAAATATATTAGTGGCATAAATTTTTGAATCTACTATCCAAAAATTTGAATATGCTATTCATAGTATTTTAATCTATTATTCAAAGTTTGAAAAAATATATGTAAATCTTATTTACTTTTTTCGTTTGATACAAACGATGACACTCAGCAAAGACTTCCTTTGTCATTGCTTGCCACATCTTATGGGCTGAGTCATAGTGTAAATATTTTTCCTTTGTTTTGTCAGACATGGTTGAAAGCATGCAATAACGTGCCAACTGATCGGATTTCATCCAATTCGTATATTTTTCTTCTGCTTCATAGCTAGTAGCCAAAGGTGGTTCTGTTGGAGGTTTGTTACAGACAATTGACATCAACTTCTTATAAGAAAATATTGTCAAAATGCCTCGAAACCAGTGTTGCATGTTTTCAGGTTTAAAAATCAAAGATTTGAGAAAGGCATCGGTGTGTAATTCACCAATAGACATTTTTGCTGGGAATAAATAAATAAACAAAAATGAATTTATGCATATAGTAAATATCAGTTATTTTCGAAATAGTGAACATGATGCATGAATGCAACAATTAAAGAACACATAAAAAATAATTAATAATTCCACGATTAATCAATTTGAACATTAATGGACCAGCCTTAGGGTAGGTCAAACTAATTCCAAATTAATTTTGAGAAAAGTTCTCAAATTTATAAGTGAAAACTCAAATCAATATTTCTCTTTTGACTTATAAACAACCACTTGTTTGGTCAAGAATACACTAGTCTGCTCGAAAGCTTAATGTACCTTGTGAGTGTAACTCATTATTTTAGATTAATGACTTAACTCAATAGTATGCCTTAGGGTCAGTCAAACTTGAAATACATCATTAAATCATATTCTTGAAAAAGAAGTTTGCCTTGAGAATAACACAGTCGGAAGCCTTCCTTAGGGGGACACAAGCAATGGTGCCGCGAGGCCCTCTCCATGCTACCTCAGTGCCAACTAATAATGGAGACCATGAGACTTATTATCATAACTCTCTCTCCCACTCACTATTTTAAAATAGGTGTTTTCTCAAAACATCTTATGCTTTTTAATTAGTTTGTAAAAATAAAGTGATTTATTTTTACCAAATTATATTCTAATAATTACTAATCAAATTTAGCAAAATTAAAATTATAGAACTATGCTCTAATTAATTCAATTTTAATTTGCTATAATTACTAGGAATATCATTTATTATTTAATAAAATAATTTTATTAAATACTAGAAATTAAACAACTTTTAAAATCTATTTCCGCTCTTGAACTTGTTAAAACTAGATTTATTATTATATGGTCCATCACATAAAGCATATAATCACAAAGGACAATCCTAAGGCATGTTTCTACTCATATGAGATGCATGCATAATTTTAAATATTGTGTGGGTTATATGTATGGCATGTCAAAAATGCATGATAACATATTAAACAATTTAATCACATTCAAACATTTAAATAAATAAATACTAAATAAATAAATGCGGGCCAGGTGACTTGGGTATTTCTAGAAAAATTACAACACTTGTAAAATTATACACAAAAATGTAAGAGACTAAATAAAACCTAAAGAGATCTCTATCTTCAACTTTGGGCATTCACAAGTAGTCTTGATCCTTTCAGCCATTTATCCATTTAATTTTGAATTAAAATAGCTTTTAATTATCTTAAACAAATTTTAACAATAATTAACTTGGGCTTTAATGCCCAATAAGTTATTAGGCCCATTTTTTAATTTGGGCTCAAACAATTAATTCAAAATAAAATAATTTTAATTATGGGCTCAAATAAATTAGGCCCATAATTTGAATGGATAACAATGTGTAAACCCTAAGATTAAAAATCCTAGGGTCGGCGACACAAGTAGCCTCGACGGGGCACGACAGCTGCTGGAGGGTATGGCTG
Source organism: Humulus lupulus (assembly GCF_963169125.1). Classification (NCBI taxonomy): domain Eukaryota; kingdom Viridiplantae; phylum Streptophyta; class Magnoliopsida; order Rosales; family Cannabaceae; genus Humulus; species Humulus lupulus. The sequence goes on from NC_084799.1 coordinate 34,589,804, forward strand.
TGGCGCGCGGTGTGCGTGCGACAGGCGCTAAGGCGCGCGAGGTGCGCACGACAAGCGCGAGGCGCGCAGCTGGGCAAGGTGCGCAGGGGCACGCGGTAGCAGCAGGCGCAAGGGCACGATGGGTGTGCGCAACAGGCACGAGGCGCGCGGCTGAGCTAGGTGCGCAGGGGCGCGCTGTGCATGCGGCAGCAACAACGCAGGGGCTGGGCACAGAACCCAGGGCTCGAGCCTTACATAATTTTTTCAAATAATTCAATGCAAAACTTAAATTACAAAAAAATCATATGCCCCAAAGTGGCTTACATTTTTCATCTAGAAATTTAAGAACAATTCCTAAACCAAAAACACCATATAATTAACGACCCTTAAGAATAAACTTTAAACATACATACAGCCATCCATTCAATTATATATCAATAACATAAGAATGCATATTATTCTCACACAGTAATTAATGTATGCAGAGATTAATGATCGCTTTGGTACCGATTGTTAGGAACGAGTTTCCTAATACGCAGCAGAATGGTAGTGGGTTTGACCCTGTGTACAACAAAAATTTTGTAACATATTTAAACTACCTTTAAATATGCGAATCCATTAATATACATACATTAATCATAAGCAAGTAAATAGAAAACATACCTCTTAATGCTTATCAAGTGTCATTGCCATCTTTTCGTAATTTGAACGAACTTCCTATCCAAGCTGCTCCCAAGTACTCACACCAAGATCTTCCACAATGTTCTCTACACCTCAAGAAGTGTGTGGGCACTTAGAGAATAAATGATGGTTAATTTATGATTCTACTTGATGTACTCAACACATGAGATCAAGATAATAGGCCTGAGATTGGTTCTTTATCTTTTTCAGGGAGAGATAGAAAAGTATCGTTCTTTTTCACAGAGCGAATTCTTGAGCATCTTCAGTATACTTTTAGTATTCTTTTTTCTCATCATTTTCTGATAAGTCTTTCTTAAAAAGAAAATATTCAAATTTAAAAAATAAATCTGTAACCAACTTACAATTTATCTTTTAATTAATTAATTATCTTATTAATGAAAATATCCAAAAACTAATTTTTTGAATTTTCAATTAATTAATTAATTAATTAAATAAAATTGAAAAATTCATCCCTGAAAATTATGCAGTACATGCCACACACAGTCCACACAGTCCATGGACTGTGTGTGGTCGTGTACCACCCTATATTTTAGGGATATTAGATTTTTCTATTTTTATTTAATTATTTATTCAAACTTCATTGTCAGATAAAAATCTAACAACGTGATAATTAATTCAAATTTGAATTAAATATCTTTTTAACTAATTATCAAATATAATTAACTATTTGAATAAATATAAATCTTTTAAATTCAAATCTAATTTGAACTTATTATTATCTCCCACCCAAATAAAGATATTTAATTAATTCTACCAATTAATTAAAACCAATATAAAATTCAAAATTAAATGTTTAATTTATTATAATTTCAAAAACTATAATTAATTAATTATTTAATATAATTTCAAAAATTAATTTAATTATTTAATATAATTTCAAAAATTACAAAATAATTAAATATTCATTAATTTTGTTAATTATAATTAATTTGTAATTAATTAATTAATCATTATTATCACATAATTGCATATTTGGCCCGAAGAACAAATTTCTTCTTAAATGTCTTTCAACCATTTTTCCTTTTATATCAACTCTTGTCTTGAGTAGTGTTGATAGAGCCACTGTGGGGACCTATGGATCTATAATTCCAAGCTCCAATAAATTTGAGATTATTAATTAAACTCTTTAATTAAATAATCTTAATTTATTAATATCATGAATACTCCACTATAAATATGAGGCTGCACTCTTGTAATTATAGACATTTCATTTACTGAGTACTTTATAAAATAAAGTGACCATTGCTATAATCATTACATACAAATTAACCCTCTAATAATGGTTCATAATTAATCGGGAATAAAATTACCATTTTACCCTTTTAATGATATATTGTTTCCTTAAGTACCATTGACTTTACTAGTGAAGGTTAATTCATAACTAAATTATGAATTTGAGCTCAATAACATTTTCAGTCCCAAAAGTAAACCCTTAAGGGAACCATTATTCAATCTCTTACGAGAAGGTATAGATTCCATGTCTGTATACTATGTCCCCAGTCATTTACATTATTGAGTTCCCAAAACAAAAGTTTCTAGCCTGATCATTCTGACAGACCCTAACGAGTGAATCAAAGAACTCATATAACAAAAATAGGAGTTCATAGTAACTTCAGGATTAAGATCTATTTGTATATGATCATCAGTTGATATATCTAATTAATACTTCAAAACGGTATTTAAGTAGGTATTAATAAACATATCTGGTCCAGTTCTATATATTCTCTAATATATAAAGTACCTCCACTAAAGTGTCCTACTACACTAGTGATCCGAATCTAGATCACATGTATTCATAATACTCGTGGACTGTACTTGCAATAATTAATCTAAAGATTCCTTAACTTTATTTTACTACGAACTATTCAAGTTCATTTATCTCAAACATAATCATCCCGTACCAATACGTGTTTGAGATCACATATATGAACTTAGGAATTTTTCTGATATTTAATTAATTTTATCACAGAATAATATAGTCCATAAAATATATGCATAACAAATTCAATTTATTTATTTATTTCTTAAAACAATGTCTACTACATATGCTTTCAGGGCACAATTCCCAACACTAAACTGATTAGAGATTGATGGATATCTATTTTTTGTGGCATTGTGACTAGGGTTTACCGCTAAGGCTCAGGATTAGGAGTCGTGCTCGGGAATGCTTTGGGTTGCCTGCTCGGGACACCAGGTAAGAGAATTGTTTATACCCGTCGAGCTGTGTGGTGTTTAATAATGTATTTATTGGTTATATTTGTTATGTCATACATGTGATTGTGATTGAGTGGCAAGAGCCGGAAGCAGCACAAGCCGGAAGTGGCAAGGGGCCAAGATCGGTGTTAAGCATGCTGAATGCAGGCCGTCAGGGCGAGACCCTCTAAGGGTGTTGTACACACCCGTTCGATTAAGGCCATGGATGTATCACCCTGGTTACTCCAAGACCGTTACTGTGAACTTTAAACAGTGCTTAACTCGCTAAACGAGTCATTAGGTTATAAACGTGCATCTTGGTGTTCTTAATAGGCCAGGGTGAAATTTTCTATTAAAAGGAATGGATATATTTTATTTAAAACATTAAACTATACATGGGCCCATAAAAGCATTTACAATCCAAAATGGTCATTACAGTGTAAAAATTACAACCCGCCGACCTAAGCGACAAATTATAGGGTTAACCCTAGTTCCCCTGAGAAACACCTTGGTCGTGGTGGTCAAGTGGCCGCATATGTACACATCATCATCTAAGCTCTCCACTCAAGGCTGGGTGAGCTTTTCTTTCCCTTTACCTGCACCACATAGCACCCGTGAGCCAAGGCTCATCAAGAAAACTCATTACTGCATGTATACAATATCAATTGATGATTATGATAATCATACTGGGCTTGTAGCCCTAATTAGATAATATCAAGATTCTAATCATCATGCTGGGGCTTGTAGCCCTAATCAGATGGTATCGAGATTCTAATAATCATGCTAGGGCGTGTAGCCCTAATCAGGTAAGTGTCTGATGAGTAAGTCATGAACTTAAACCAGATGAGTGACTATGGAGTCACAAACTTGAATCAGATAAGTGACTAATGAGTGAGTCACGAACTTGGGCTCTGCACCCTTAGCCATGTGACGATGCAATCACCTGGGCCTTCTGGCCCTGACTCTAAGTAACTAGCCTTTAGACTAGACAAACGCTTTTGTTATCATCGAACTTAAGGTTGGTCAAGCATTTCATGCTTATGACGATAATGCTTATGTTTATTAGATCTAATCTTTTCGGCTTGCGTTAAACACGCTAATATCGTTCTTGACTCATAAGCCAATACCATACGACCAGTGCTCAGTATTACTGCCGAACTTGACTAATGAGTCACAACTTCACAGTCAGTATTGACACCATTGCCGATTCCTGACTCATAGGTCAATGCCATTCACAGATAAGCAAGATTGCTAAGCATTTAATATACAATCAATGTCCACATATAGAGCACTCAATATGCTTCATCAATAACCATGCATGTCACATACTGGGTGCAGTTTTCTTACCTCTGGTTCGAGTGTGAAACAAATTAAAAGATCAACTCTTGAGAACGATCGATCCTTTGATTCCTTAGTCGTCGCCTAGTCATAACCAAATATAACTTCCATCAATGAAAATGAGCAATAAAAGGTTCTTGATCTAACCCTTGGTCAAATGACCAATATGCCCCTAGGTTAAGTAAAAATCCTCTTAAGGCTATCAAGGGTAAAACCGTCCTTTCCCGCCTATCTCGTTAATCATAATTAACGTCCTCCAATTCTCGTTATTCCCAATATTCTCAAATGCTAATAAATCATATCTCATTACCCTTTAATTCCCAGTAATGTACTAATCATCAAATTACCCTGAGAATCACCCCGAGCCCCGAAATTAACCCCGTTATGACCAAACCGCTAACTTGCATTCAAAGATCGTCTCATGCCGAATAGCTCGAAAAAATCCACATTATAATGTGGCCTCATCATAAATTACCAACATGCATGAAAATATACAAATATGCCTTCAACAGGACAAATTACCAAAATGCCCTTATAATGAAAAGTGGACCCACATGCATGCATTTATCATCATATAATAATATAATTCACATAATCATGCATATAGTCATTTAATGACATAATAAATCAATTATGGCCCTCCCAGCCTACTAATCCGACCATTAAACCTCATTAGGGATTTTAAGGCATTACAATGGACTTGGTGCCTGTTAGTGCACCTCGATAGGCGAAGGCCGCAACTATGCTACTGTGTTGTTGTGTTACTGTGCAGCTATTATATTGTGTTGTTATTGTATTACTATGCTATTGTGTTACTGTGCAGCTATTATATTGTGTTCTTATTGTATTACTGTGCTATTGTGTTATCGTACTATTGTGTTGTTGTACTACTATGCTACTGTACTATTAGGTTGTTATGCCATTGTGCTATTGTGTTGTTGTGCATTCCAATGGGAACTGGTAACTGTGATTAAGTATGTATTTGTTGAAGTATATTATTGCATGCAGTGCTTGAAGTTCTCTTGCTGGGCCTCGGCTCACGGGTGCTCTATGGTGCAGGTAAGAGCAAGGAAAAGGTCTAACATCCATGAGTTGGAGGGCATGGAGCGATGTGTACATGTTTACCCTATCTAGCCACCACAATTGGGGTTGTCTTAAGGAACACGCGGTAAATGTTTGATTTTGTTGCTTAGGTCGACTGTACTGTACCTTTGGATTGTAAATGTATTTCAACACAGTATTTTGGGATCCCAATGTAACATTTTTACAAATTTTAATGAATGACTGACTCTTTTTATCTAATGTTCATTAAATGAGTCTTATTTTAATTTATCACACTTTTTAACTTAAGACATCGATTAGCGAGCTAGTGGCACATTTATAAATCACATGGTAATGGCTCTAAGGAAGTAGGGTATTACATAAAACCTAACACAAATATTACTTTTACTATTTAAAAATTACATAGAAAGAGCATGTAACACCCTAAACTCCAGGGACCGTTACGGTGAGCATTTTAAACAGTTCTAAACTCGCTAATTGAGTCATTTGGCCATAATCGTGTAACTAAGTATGATTAGCGGTTTAGGGTTAACAATTTCGGTTAAGATACAACGTTTCACTAAAACGTTTACCATATACATTGGGATCCCAAAAATATAATTTATAGGTTAATTACAACAAAATATTTACAACCAGTCGACCTAAGCGACAAAATTGAGTTTAACCCTAGTTCTTCTTTCAACCCCCGGTCGTGGCGGTCGAGCAGCCGCATATGTACACATCGTCACCTAAGCTCTCCAACTCAAGGATGGTCCAACTTTCTTTTGCCTTTACCTTCACCACATAGTACCCGTGAGCCAAAGCTCACCAAGAAAACTCAATATGCTCATGAACAGTAATAACAAGTTACCAAATCATAACAGGCATGCGTAGCAATAATAGCCCTATTCATGCATGCAAAGAAGTCCAAATAATGATGGTTGTGGGCCCTGCCCTCCTGTATGGATGACTATCAAGTTAATCCAAAACAAATGAGTGATTAACACTTTGAGGTTCTGATAACCATGTTGGGCTTATAGCCTTAAACCAGATGAGTGACTGAGGAGTAAGTCACTAACATGGGTTTCGCACCCTTAGCCATGTGACGATGCAGTCACTTGGGCTTTCTAACCCTGGCCCAGATGAGTGACTAATGAGTGAGTCACTAATGTAAACCAAATGAGTGACCATGGAGTCACTAATGTGGGTTCCGCATCCTTAGCCATGTGACGATGCAGTCACCTGGGCCTTTTGGCCTTGACTCTGAGTGACTAGCCATTAGACTAGACAAGCACTTTTAGTTTTCATCGAACCTGAGGTCGGTCAAGCATTAATGCTCATGATGAGCCATTCAATGCTTATGTCGATTAGATCTAATCTTTTCAGCTTGCGTTAAGAAAGCTAAGACCGTTCTTGACTCTTAAGCCAATAACATACGACCAGTGCTCAGTACTACTACCGAACTTGACTAGTAAGTCACAGCTTCAAAGTTAATACCGACACCATTGCTGATTCTAACTATGGAGTCAATTCCACTCACAACTAAGCAATGCAACCAAGCATATATCATAAGTCAAATATCCAAATGTAGGGCATGCAGCATGCTTACTTAACAATCACTAACATAATTAGGATCATGCACAAACACAGAGACTCAAGCTCTAAACAATCTCATATTCAATATTCATGTCATGCCCTAATCACATGTTTCTCATGCATTACATGCATCACATACTGGGTGCAGTTTTCTTACCTCTGGTTCGAGCGAGAAATGCGTTAAGAACGACCCTTGAGAACGATCAATCCTTTAATCCCTTAGCGGTCACCTAGTCATAACCAAATATAGAATCCAATTAATGACATCAATAATAAAAGGTTCTTGACCTGAACCTCACTTCCGGGACCTCAAATTGTACTCAAACGGTTAGTAGATTCGATGTCGAACCTTAGGAATTGAAACCCAGAGCCAAAAACCCTCAAAAGTGCCCAAAATATGCATAATGAAAAACAGGGTAGCGGTACCCCCTAGCACCCCAGCGCCGCAACCAGGGCAGTCTGGCCCTGGATAGCGCTGTAGCGTCCTCCCTTGGGCGCTATAGCGCTAGGACCATGCTAAAACAGCCCTGGTTCTTCCTCCTTCGAGTTTTCCATTTCCAACCTTCAAAACATGATTCCAAACTCCATCCAAACCCCCCAAATGAACCTAAATATCTACTCTATATGTCCTAGGCATCATAACCTAACCAAACTTAGCCAAAAACCCCCATTGAATTCTCAACTTTCAAACCAAAATCCCAATTGAAACTCAATAAGAAAAACAGAGCAAGAACCAGAGTTTTAATGGCTAGAAACTCACCTCAATCTCAGTATCACATCCTCTTCAATGGTAAAACATAATTCTAGATCATCAAATCTTGGTTCCTAAAAAAGAGCTTCAAAATTCAAAAGAAAAAGAAGAAAAAATGATGATCGGGAGAAGGTGAAGGTGATGCTCTGTTTTCTACAGCCTTCTACAGCTTTAATGGTTTATATCTATCCCTTAGGTCAAAAGACCAAAATGCCCCCAAGCCTATTTAAAACCCTTAACAGCCACTAAGGGTAAAATCGCCATTTCCCGCCTATCTCGTTAATCATAATTAACACCCTCCAATTCCTGTTATTTCCAATATTCTTAAATGCTAATAAATCATATCCCATTACCCTTTAATTCCCAGCAATGTTCTAATCCTCAAATTACCCCGAGACTCACCCCGAGCCCCGAAATTGACCCCGTTATGACCAAACCGATAACTTGCATTATGAGATCGTCACATGCCGAAAAACTCGAACAAATCCACATATAATGTGGTCTTACTCACAATTCACCAACATGCATGAAAATACACAATTGTGCCCTCAACGGGCCAAATTACCAAAATGCCCTTATAATAAAAAATGGACCCATATGCATGCATTTATCATCATATTATAATATAATTCACATAAACATGCATATAATTATTTAATGGCATAATAAATCAATTATGATCCTCCCGACATCCTAATCAAGGTCCTAACCTTATAAGGAAATTTGGGTCATTAGAGGGCATGACTAATTCTATATAGATTTAGCAAAAGTAAATATATATGAATGAAATGGAGAAAATGATAAATATATTATCTATATTATTTTCACTAATTTGATATTGCATAAAAAGTGCTTGACAAAATCTATATACTATTAGTAAACATAAATAAAGATAACAAGATGAAGAAATAGAGATAAAATAAAATAAATCACTCAAATATATAAACTTTAAGCACATGGTAAATCAAAAATACCAAACAAAGTTATAGTGCATAAATGATCATCCTAACCTTCCTAAGAATGTTAGCCTATTATGCTAGACATTCTCATAAACTTCTAGTGAGAAAATATGAGAAATGAGACTAAAATTTGTTAACTAAAAATTACCTTCAAAATGTGAAAGAATAGTCCCTATTTATAGAAAAAGAAAATGACTAAAAAGAAATTAAACTACAAATGGGGTTTACAGAATAAATCTGAAACATTAATGATAAAATATGATTTTAAAAAATCAAATCTTATTATTAATATTAACCTAGCAATTTTAGTGAATGGAAGGGTCCAAGACCCATAGTGAAGACCCATCATGCCCATTTTTCTAAATCAACACAAAATGTGACTTTAAAGCTCAAAATGGAAGGGTCCAAGACCCATAGTGAAGACAAAGTGGGCTGGAGGGAGGCTGGTGGCAGATGGAGCTTTGACCCAGTCGCAACCAATGGGAGAGCGACATGTGGCATGGCTAGGGTAGGCGATTCGGGTCAGCACGCGAGTCGCGAGCTGGGGCAGCTGGCTTGGACGCGTTGTAGCCTAAGACAACGCCAAGTGGTGCGTTGGGGAGCTGCTGGTGAAGCAGGCAAGCCGGATCTGGCCTGCGGGTATGGGCCTATTTTTGGGCTGAGGGCTTTCAAAAATTACAACTTTTTATTCTTTTTTCAACTCTAAATCTTTATTTGTTCTTTCTTTTTCTTTTTCTTTATGTCAAAATGCAACTTTAATTCCTAAAAAATAACAATAAATTAAATCATAATAAAATATTTTCATTTATAAAATAAATGATATTAATTCCATAAAAATATTAATTAAACTTAATTTATTTTGACCATCCAAAATCAATAAATATGCATTTTTCACCAGTAATCACTTGCCCTTGCTTGTGGGACACTTGGTGATTGCTCACTCTCCTCCCATTACCGTTGTTCTCGCTACCTTTCTGGTTTTCGCCACTCCTTCAACCGTGGTTTCCAGTCTTTGCCAAGTCTACATTCTTTATCGCCTCATCTAGCTTGATGAACTTATCTCCGCGGTCCAAGAAATCGTGCATCAAACTGGCTGCCTTCTTGATCAAGCTGTCCCATAAAAGGCTCTAGACTCTGATGCCAGACATGGTTGCCATTAGCCACCCCTCGTCGCCAACCATCTTGGTGTGAGCAACTTCTTCTTGGAACCTCATGATATAGACCTTCAAAGTATTCTTCTCACCCTGCTTCAGGTTGGCGAGGTGGTTAGCTTCGCGAGGATGGAAGCATGCAGGATAGAACTGCTGGTAGAAGTATTGGGTGAGTTGTTCCTAGGAAATAATAGATCTGGGATGGTACTTCCGAAACCATTGTTTCATGGCTTCGACCAACGTGGCCGGGAAAACCCTGTATTGTGCATTATCCGACACCTTGTGAATCTCCATTTGAATCTCGAAGTTGTTGATATGCTCCAAAGGATCTCCTTTTCTGTCGTAGGTCATCATCAGTAATTTCCTAAAGTTTTCAAGTAGTTGTGCATCGACAATGGCAGAAGAGAATGGGCTCGCCTTTCTTGGATTCAAAGCGCTCTCGCCATTCTTGGTCCCACCCATCTCTCTAATCGCCCTTCTTAGTTCCTCGGTCTAGGCAAGAACTGGGACATTGGCGATTGAGGCCTTTTGGCCATCGCTGACTGGAACCCTTTAAGCGTTGATGACTAGGGGTTGCCCATGGTGGTCCTCTTGCTCTTCCTTTTGAGCATTCAGATGGTCACGCAAGTCACCTAGGCTCTTTGTATTCTGACCTTGAGCATCACCTCGCTATCGTTCAGGTGTCCGTGCAAATCAGGCTCATTCCTAGGTCTCACTCTTTCTCCAAGACGTGTAAAGATGCTACCGGTGTTATAAAGTCTTATTTCCCTAATAAGGCTTAGTGCCTTTACTAGGGGGCCAGGAGGGAAATAACCGATTTTATTATGTATTATGTGATTATGTGCATGATTATATGAATTATGTGAGTTATATTATTATATGAACATATTGGCATGTTTTGGTGTATTAAGCATGCATGTGGGCCCGTTTCTTATTAGAAGGGCATTTTGTAATTTTGGCATGTTCAAGGCATATTTGAATATATATTTATATGTGTGTGTTTTGTGATTGAGACCACATTATTATGTGAATATATTTGGGTTATTCGGCACGAGGTGATCCTATAAGGTGCCCTAGACACTGGCTCTGTCCCTGGCGCCAATTCAATCACAAACTCTATCTCCCTGTGTGGAGGTAACCCTAGCAGATCCTCTGGAAACACATCCAAAAATTCACAAACTAATCTGGTCTGTCTTGGTCCCACTAGCACGACCTGAGTGGAATCCACCGCGCTAGCTAAGAATCATATGCATCCCCCTTGCAATAGGTCTCTAGCTTTAAGTACATTTATCATAGGTATATGGGGTCCATGCACAATGCCAATGAATATGAAGTTATCTTCACCCTCAAGCCCAATGGTTGCCATCTTTCTCTTGCAGTGTATCGTTGCCTCATACTTCTCTAGCCCGTCCATACCCAGAATATGTCAAAGTCGATCATAACCAACTCTATCAAGACAACTGACAACTCCATGCCATCCACTGTCACTAGTAGTGATTCAACCCATCTCCTAGAAACCACTAACTTCCCAGTAGGCAACATAGTACCAAACCCCATAGGATAAAAGTCACAGGGTCTACACAATCCATCTATAACCCTACTAGCAACAAAAGAGTGTGTAGTACCTGAATCAATCAAAACAGTATAAAGGGTCCCAACACTAGAATAATGACCTCTAACCACTGAGGGACTAGCCTCGGCCTATGCCTGGGTCAAGGTGAACACCCGAGCTAGCGTCAGGTTGTCCACCTTAGGCTCTTCCATTCTAGTTTTTGGGCAGTCCTTCTTCAAGTGTCCCACACTCTCGCAGACGAAGCAGGCCTTTGCCTGACATTCACCAATATGGTGCCTCCTGCACTGAGCACACACTGGGAATGCTTTCTAGGTCTCACCGCCACCCTGGCGGCACATCTGTATACCTTGTGGCCTCCTATCTGGCCCTGTAGCTAAAACTGTATCCGGAGTCTTTCTCTTTTGGTCATTAGGGCTTCCGCTCTACCAAAGCCTACAAATGGAGGTCCCGACCTCCTAGAATCCTTATGGCCGCACTCTCACGCCAAATCTTGTTCTTTGCGCTCTCAGCTGTAACTGCATTCTCCATAGCCTGTGTATAGGTAGTCACCCCTATCACAGTGGTAATACGTACATCCCGAGCTCTCATAGGTTGTAGCCTCTAGAGAAACCTCTCTCTTTTGGTCCCATCAGTGGGCACCAGGTCCCTATAAAACTTTGCCAATCTGTCAAACTTCAAGGCGTAATTGGTCACTGACATATTGCCCTAAAGTAACTTACTAAACTCTTCAGCCTTCGTAGCTTTAACTGCGTCATTGTAGTATTTCTCATTGAATATAGTTCTGAATTCCTCCCATTCAATAGTATTTACTACCCTGGTCTAGGATACCACCTGCCACCATTTTCGGGCATCCTCCCGAAACATGTAAGTGGCGCAGGCCACTCTCTCATTACCACCTACCCTCATGAAATCTAGGATGGTGGTCATCATAGTCATCCACTGTTCAGCCTTCAATGGGTCTGAGCTGCCCTCAAAAGCTAAAGGGTGAAGTTTTCTGAACCTCTCATATAGGGGTTCCCATCTATCTCCCCCTGCCTGGGGTTGTACTTCCGCTGGTACCTCTGGCTATAACACTGTCGGTATAGTGGGCTATAGGTTCCCTAATGGAACCTGTTGCTGTCTCAAGAGGCGAATCTCATATTCTTGCCTCTGTAACCTGGCTTGCATATCAGCAAGCACATGTTGCCAGTTCTCTAGAGCTGGCAGTGGGGCCTAGCCCAGGTCATTTTCTTCCTTGGCTTGTATCTCTTAGCCAGCCAACCTCTATGACCTTCAAGAAAGCATACTAATAACTATCCCACTCTAAAGTGATCAAACTGGCCATTAGGTAAGTAATAACTATGCCCCTTGCCACCTGATGGTCCAAGATTGAACAAACAAACAAATGCAATGCTAATAAGCATGCCAACACGTAATACATTCAATCATGGTGCTAATAAGCACTTCCTGATATTCATCAACAAATAACAATGCTAATGAGAATTTCTGGCATTCATAAGCAATTAACAATGCAAATATGCATGGTCAAACATTTATACATGTATAACAATGCTAATAAGCATGTTTTTAATGCCTGTCAGTAATAATAGTGCTAATAAGCATTTCTTGGCATATATGCAAATAATAGTGCTAATAAGTGTGTCCTGACCTACATGTCTATATAACAATGTTAGTAAGCGGTTCCTTTGCATTCACAAGCAATAACAATGCTAATAAGCATGTTCTTTATCATTCATACAACAGTCAAGGGCCAGGCCCTATCAGAATATCTCATGCTCCCTAATAAGGCATGCAGATAAGGCATAAATATTTATTTTAAACAGTTAAACACTTAATCACATAAGTAGTTACCAAACCCTTAGTTGAGCTTGTCTTTAGTGGCGAGTGTACATGCCCAGCCAGTCTTCAGGAACCCTTAAACCTTGGCAGCTCTGATACCAAGTTGTAACGTCCTCCTAATCTAGGAATGTTACACTATGTACTTTAAATAGTGTTAGACTTGCTAATCAAGTCATTTGGTTATAAATGTGTAACTAAGGTTAATGTCAATGGTTAGGGTTAAAAAATTTTGTCAAATGAACCGTTGAATTTTCATTTAAAAGTTTAATGCATACATGGGATCCCAAAATGTTACAAACAGATGTTTAAAAGGGTATATACAAATCAAAAGACACAACCAGTCAGCCTAAGCGGCAAAATAAGGGAAGCGACCCTAGTTCCTCTGAGATGTTCTCGGCCGTGGTGGACGAGCAGCTGCATATGTACACATCACCACCGAAGCTCTCCAACTCATGGTTGGTCTAGCTTTCCTTTTCCCATGCCTGCACCACATAGCACCCGTTAGCCAATGCTCAGCAAGAAAACTTAAACATGTGCTTGAACATAAAATATAGATTCCAAATACATATCTAGCATGCCCAGCAGTAATAACCACTCATGCATGCATACAATTACAAATAAATGATCATTGGATCATTTTGGGGCCCGCTGCTCTGAATAGAGGACCATAGAGTCAACCCGGGGCCCTGTGCCCTATCTATGTGACCATAGAGTCACCTGGGGCCCTTGCCCTTAGCTCAGAGTAACTAGCCATAGAGCTAGCCAAGCACTTTGTTTTCCAACGACCATAGGGTCGACCAATGTAATAGTACGTCCTTGATTGGGCCAAAGCCTCTTAACTAGCGCGCATCGCACTATTGCAGCCCTTGACTAATAAGTCAAGGCTTTAATCAAACATTCAGATAACCAGAAAATTAGATACAGACACATATAGGCATACCTCAGACAATACAAGTATGCATACATATAAATCATGGTATCTTAACCAATCAAACACAAACACAATAATAACTATGTTCCTTAACGGGGTCGAACCCTACCTATGCAAATAAGGCAGTCATTCATTAAACAATTATCCAGACATAGAGCATTCAAGCATAACCTAAATCATATTCATTCTCGGGGGTCGAGCCCTATTCATAGTTATAATTAAAACCTAGGCCAAGCCCTAATCACATATATCACGTATTGGGTGTAGTTTTCTTACCTTAAGTCCGAGTGCAATGTGTATTAAGAATGACCCTCGAGCACGATCCTGGTATCGAGCCCCTAGCAATAACCTAGTCACATCCAATAGAGGATCTCATCAAAACAAGTGAATAAAGGCTTCTGGACCAAGTCCTAGCCTCCGAGGCGTCGAAATCTACTAAACCAGGTAGAGGATCGATCCCGAGCCCTTAGGTTTTAGTTCCCACACTCAAAACCCTCCCGGGGCTCAAAAACTCTTCAAACATCACGGCTCAAAGCAAAGGAACCGCGGCCCACCCCAAGTCAAAGAGCCCAAGCTCTCCTCTGTTTCAACACGTGCTTCAGTGCTCCCCTACTTGTGCCGCGACTCAAATGGAGGTCCAGCACCTCCTTATCCTTCCTGTTCATGAGAGTCACGGTGCCCCAAGAACAGGGTCGCGACTCGCCATGAAAACTCATAAATTTCTTTGTTTTCTTCAAGCCAAAACCCAGCAAAAACCTATCCAAACATAGCTAAATCCCCAAGGTAAAGTTTCCAATCAACTCAACACCTCAAATCACACAAAACCTATGCCTAAACTTGGCCAAAACCTCATTAAATCCCAAAATCAGAGCTGAGTTTCTAACCTTCAAAAACTTAACTAAAAACCAGAAAAACAAAGGGATTCAAGGCTAGAAATCGTTATCTCAGTTGCCCCAAGCGATGCTAAGCTTCTCCCCAAGCAATCCCGAGCCTAGGCTAGCATCGATTCCTCCTAGATCACAAGAATTCCCAACGAAAATTAAGAAATTCTGTGAATGAGAGAGAGAGAGAGAGAGCTGACCGTTTTCCTCTTTTTTGGTGTTTGTGAGGTTTTCTTAGACTCTAAGTAATTTTAAGCAAATTCTGAGGCTCGGGGTACCAAGAACATCGTCGAGGGAAAAAATGTCAAAACTTTCGGAATTCCCTCCTAATCTCACTAATACCGAATATATCCTCGAATATTCATTCTCGTTACCCGATAACCCAATAATGTATTAGATACCCAAAATACCCCTTGACTCACCTCGAGTCGGGTATTAGGTCCCGTTGTGACTTTCCCGCTAACTTTGTCCCTAGGATTGTCTCGTGCCAAGTACCTAAATATATCCACATAATAATGTGGTCTCACACATATATCACATAAACACATAATTTTAAATAAATTTCCATCATGGCCTCCTAATCAAGGCCCTAAGCCTTATTAGGTAATTTGGGACTTTACAAATTAGCATTGAATTGAAGGCTTGGGGCTAGAATTTGATTAGTTGCAGCTAGGAGTTCATAATTCACAATTGAGGTAAGGTTGTAAACCCTGTTTTAATTAATTCTAATTTGGTTTTTAAGGAATTTGTGGATGCCAAAATTTTTCCTGAACGAGGCCCCCAAGGGTTGTCTCCCCGCATGCATCCATACGCGAGTATCTAAGTGATGTCTCCCCGCATGCATAGACACATGCATCCATACGCGAGTCTCCAAGGGTTGTCTCCCCGCATGCATAGAAACATGCATCCATACGCGAGTCTCCAAGGGCTGTCTCCCCTCATGCATAGACACATGTATCCATACGCGAGTCTCCAAGGGCTGTCTCCCCGCATGCATAGACACATGCATCCATACGCGAGTCTCCAAGGGTTGTCTCTCCACATGCACCCATACGCGAATATCCAAGGGTTGTCTCCCCGCATGCATAGACACATGCATCCATACGCGAGTCTCCAAGGGCTCTCTCCCCGCATGCATAGACACATGCATCCATACGCGAGTCTCCAAAGGTTGTCTCCCCGCATGCATAGACACATGCATCCATACGCGAGTCTCCAAGGACTGTCTCCCAGCATGCATAGACACATGCATCCAAACACGAGTCTCCAAGGGTTGTCTCCCCGCATGCATCCATACGCGAGTCTCCAAGGGTTGTCTCCCCGCATGCATAGACACATGCATCCATACGCGAGTCTCCAAGGGCTGTCTCCCCGCATGCATAGACACATGCATCCATACGCGAGTCTCCAAGGGTTGTCTCCCCGCATGCATAGACACATGCATCCATACGCGAGTCTCCAAGGGATGTCTCCCCGCATGCATAGACACATGTATCCATACGCGAGTCTCCAAGGGCTGTCTCCCCGCATGCATAGACACATGCATCCATACGCGAGTCTCCAAGGGTTGTCTCCCCGCATGCATAGACACATGCACCCATACGCGAGTCTACAAGGGTTGTCTCCCCACATGCATAGACACATGTGTCTCGCTGTGCATGACACATGCACCCATACCCATGCACATGCACCACGAGGGTGTCTCGCGCATGAAGCCTTGTGCCTAGGGGAAGCCTCGCATCACGGATGGAGCCTCGCGCCTCAGGGAAGCCTCACACCGTGAGGGTTTCTTGGAACATATGGAGTTTAAGACCTTCTGAATGGGCGTATGAGGAATAATAAGAGAGACCCAAAAGAATACAAAATAGCTTGGAAGCAAATACATGTCTCAGAGGAGTGAGAATAACCATTTGGTACAAGGTACCTGTACGTCTACGGGTGCAAGATGTACGACCATGAGGAGGACGGAGGCGTGATCCTGACATCCATATCAGGTAAGTGGTGGTGGAACAAACTAGTACGAAGAGTGGAGGCACTACCTGCACATCTCTGACCATGTAGCAGGGTAGACCCACAACCTTCTACAACCACTACAACCTATGCCACTACTCTGACAGTGTACATGTGTACAATCTTGTCCCTCGGGACCACAATGTACTAAGAGCCATTAGAGCTCTCCTATAAATAGGGACTCACATCATCATTGAGGGGACTTGGAAAATTCTTTGTACGCATAGACAATTAAGAAATATACAATTTTTACTCCATTGTAGTTCTGCATATATACTCCTTCAAGTTCTCTCCATCTTCTTCAAAGATATATTTTCCAATGTAGTTTGAGTTTTCTAACCTTATATCGTTGACAAATTCTCACCATCAACAGTGTTCTTGAGCTTTGAGGCTCAAGGTGATGATTTTGAGTTTTGTGGGGGGTTTTGATTGAGAAAAAGGTTGGGTTTTGATGTTGATAATGTATTGATGATGTTTTGGGACTAAATTATGGGTTTGGTACCACTTTGGGGTGGATTTTGGAGGAATTGGCTCGGGGAAAATGTTTGAAAACTGGGTTCTCAAGGATGCATCGCGGCCCTCGTGAACTCAGAGAATAGGGGAGTGCCTCAAACCGCCTTGGCACCGCAACACTAGGCAGGTTGCGCCGCAGTGCGTGTCTAGCGAAATTGAGAGCTGGGCTCTCTGACATGTAGAGAATTGTGACACTTAGGGAGGGGCGCCACAGCTCAAATGGGGAATATTGGCCAAGTCAAGTTTCAGGTGGCAGGAACCCAAACCTAAGGGCTCGAGAAGGATTCTACTACCTGGTTTAGTAGAATTCGAGGTCCCAGAGACTAAGACTCAGTCCGGAAGTCTTTATTTATTCGATATTGATGGATATCGTGTATTATGGTTGTGACTAGGATACCGCTAGGGCTTGGGACGGGTCGTGCTCGGGGGTTGTTGTTAACTAACTTGTGCTTGGACTAGAGGTAAGAAAATTTCACCCAATACGTGATGTATGTTATTTA
Organism: Humulus lupulus; assembly: GCF_963169125.1. Classification (NCBI taxonomy): domain Eukaryota; kingdom Viridiplantae; phylum Streptophyta; class Magnoliopsida; order Rosales; family Cannabaceae; genus Humulus; species Humulus lupulus. Next base: position 34,607,761 of record NC_084799.1, read on the forward strand.
GGCATGGCCTAGTTGTTAAATATAGATATGATTAGGGCTCGGGACTCTGTGAATGAGCATGATTATGATCATGCCTGTGATTGTTTGATTAAGCATGCTTGAATACTTTGTATGTGGATAATCGTTAAATGATGTATGCACGTTTGCATTATTTGATTGAAAAGCATTGACTTATAAGTCAAGGACGGCAGTAGCGCGCTGAGCGCTGGTCGGAAGCATTGACTTATAAGTCAAGGGTATCAATAGTGCACTGAGCACTGGTCGATATGATTAGTCATAATCAGGAGCGTGATATACGCTTGACCGACCCTATGGTCGTTGGAAAATTAAAGCGTCAGGTACGATGGGCCAGCTCTAAGGCTGATTATATAGACGATAGGGTAGTGGACCATGGGGTGACTCTATAGTCCCATATCCTAGGGCAATGGGCTCTAGTACGACTTATTAGTCATTTATTTAGGGCAGCAGCCCTGGGGTGACTATATGGTCATGTATCTGAATAGAATGCATGCATGAGTAGAGTTATTACTGCTAGGCATGCTTATTATGATTATGTGATATGTTGTTAACTGCTTATGAGCATGTTTAAGTTTTCTTGCTGAGCCTCGACTCATGGGTTCTTTGTGGTGCAAGTAAGGGGAAAAGGAAGTTGGATCAGCCATGAGTTGGAGAGCTTCGATGGCGACGTGTCCATATGTGGCTGCTTGACCACCACGACCGGGGTTTCTCAGAGGAACTAGGGGCAAACCTTATTTTTCCGCTTAGGTCGGCTAGTTGTAACTTTTGAACTACAATTAGCCTTTTAAACGTTATTTAGGGATCCCATGTACGAACATGAATATTTTAATGAAATGGTTATTCCTTTTTTACCAAAATTTTTAACCTTAACCGTTAATCACGTTTAGTTACACGTTTATGGCCAAGATACTCGTTTAGAGAGTCTAACACTATTTAAAACACACAGTGTAACAGTCTTGGCTATCCAGGGCATTACAGGTGTGGGCGCTATTGGCATCTTCTTCTCGCCTATGCAACCGTCTATGAAGTGAGCGGCTAGATGAGCCTTCACTATTGGCCCGAGCCTGGGGTGGTTGTTGTCCTCCCTGATTTAGAGGCTGAGGGGATCATTCCGCCCAGGGTCGAGATCTCTCAGGATATACAGTGCTTCTTGAGTGACGAGTGGTAGATTTCTTCACTCCTTCTCCATCCAAGGCATGGGGCTGCCCTAAAGAGCTTGGCGATGCCTCACTGCCATGCATATGGCCATCTTGAAGGCGAGGGTTGCCTCTCGTTGTCGTTGTTCCATGTCTCATCGCTAGGCAGCAACCTCAGCTACAGGAGTGGCATTGATGGCACACAATCGTGCCATCTCTTCTATCAAGGTGGCAACGTTCGTGTCGCCTCGGGCTGTTGGGGGATGTGGTTGCCATTACCTTCATCTAAGTTCTCATGAGGGTCCTCCTCAATGTTCCTAGGTGCCATGACAAGCAAAAAGGTGGGCCACCTTGGGTGGTAGGTTAGAAGATCACACTCTGAGACTCACGCTCTCAATGAAAGCACCAAAATGTTGACTCGTTTTTTTGTCAACTTGTACAGAGCAATAAATGAAGAGTTGTTTTGTGTGTAGTACTTCAAAACGAATCTTAAAGATGAACAGTGAGCTAAAGAAAAGAGAAATAAATACAATAATAAATAAATGAGGCAAATATTTATAGTGGTTCGGCCCAAAAAAGATGACTTACGTCCACTTTAGTCAGTATTAATTATGAACTTTGAACCCTCAAGAACAAGTTAAGTTTGATCTTGCTCTTAGGGCAGTTACAGTAATGGAGAATAAGAGCTCTCTCTGAAAATGAATAGATAGACATGTTCCTCTCTCTGATTGCTCTCCCTTTGTTACATTTTGGTTTGCACTATTTATAGCCACAGAGAAGAGAAGGGCTGACGGTGGCACCTTGTTTCCCGATTAAGCTAAATCTTGGTACACTTGGCTGGAGACAGGTTTGTGTCTCACCAAAAATGGTAATATGGCGTGTCCTATTCATTTAATGGTTGAAGGCGCACTCTGGTGCGGAAGGAGGATTGGGTGGCGAGGGTTACCGGCTAGCGGCAACTGCCCTTGGCGACTGGCGACTGTCGACCAACGAGGCCTCGCCAAGCTGCACATCGGGCGGGTTTATCGATTTCGAGTTGGTCGGGTTCAGATTTTTTGGCATGGTTGGGTTCGGATTGGGTCAAGTTGGTTAGGTTCGGGTGTTGTCGGGTTGGGTGGGGGAGAATTATTACCGAACCCGACCGAAATGGGTACGGGTGGGGTCGGGTTCGGGTTGGGTTGCTTTTTTTTTCTTTTTTTTTAAATGCCATTTTTTTCTTAACAAAGTTAGACTTTTGACTATTTTTTTTTACAATTTGGTCTATTCATTTTTTGTGAACTTTTAAGTTATCAATATTTTACCATTAATTTGCTCAAAAAAATTACCAATAATTTAAAATATAATTCTTAGTACATAAAAGTTTTATATACTATGAAACTTACTAATTAGAAAATTTTTAATTTATAAAAATATTGAGTATTGGCTAATGGCTATTGCAATAATCAATTCTAAAATTTAAAATTCCATAGCCCAAAAGTCCAAATCCAAAGTCATTAACAAAAGTTATAAAACTAGTAAGAAATTAAGAATAAAAAGTCCACAAAATGTCCAAAGTCCAAACTAAGTTCTTCATTCATTCAGTTGCTTGTGCAGATGTAGTTGGAGCAATAATAGAACCTAAAGCAACAGCCTCAGAAGCAACAGTTGTAACTGGTATGGCTAACACACCACTGGCAATGGTTGACAAGATATTGTATTTAGATGCATTTCCTACCCACCATTTCAAAATGTCAAAGTTATCACCCTCAATCATAGGTTCAGCATCCTTAATTAGATACCTATCAACCTCATTCTTTGTCTTACCACCATCTTCCTCTTTCCTTTGTTGTACAAACTCATCATGCAACGAAGCATACTTCTTCAATCTAGAAGTAGAAGTGAATGAGGAAAAGGAAGATCCACTAGGCTGAGGCTGAGGAGCCTGTTAGTGAGACTTGGTCATATATGGCATTGGCTGAAGTAGTGTAGAACCCCCACCATACAAATCAAACAATGATCGTAATTTTAGATTTTTTATTTTTAAAATATAAAATGTACAATAATAAAAAACTGAAAAAAATAGGCTCAGGCGGGTTCGGGTGTAACCCAAACCCGAAGTGACTGTATTCCGACACCTGAACCCGACCCTACCTGACCCCATTGTTGGGTTCAACCCGATTCGATCCGAAAAAATGGGTTTTGTCTTTTCTCAGTTTTTTCGGGTGCGGGTCTTGCAGGTTGTCGGGTTTTTAAGTCCAAATGTGCAGCCCTAGGCCTCAGGGACTTGCTATGGTCGATGTCGACTTTAACATATCCTTGTGATGTGTGTTGGTCTGACTTATGCGTCTGCCTAAGTCGATTGTCTAGGACCCTTTTCTTCTTACGATTGGTGTTGGCGTGTCCATCTGGATAGGGATGTAAGCGGGGCGGGGCGGGGTCGGGGATGGCTCCCCTGTCCCCGCCCCGTCTCGAGGTCGGGGTCCCATCAGGTACCCATTTAATAAAAATGTTTAATTTTTTTTTAAATTGATAAAATAATTAATACATTTTAATATAAAATAATTAAAAAATAATAATAAATTATACAATTAATAAATGTATATTTTATATAAATTATTATATTATATATTTTTAATAATATTTATATTAAAAATATAAATTACAATGTAAACGGGGTGGGCTCGCGACGGGGGTCATGTCCCCTGCCCCATTAGGGTCGGGTCCCCATGGAGATCCTACTCCACGGGTTAAATTGACATCTTCACGCGATGGGAGAAGTAGGCCTGTTCTGGCGAGTCCTGCCTCTTCTTATGTATTGGGGAAGTGGCGAGGAACACTCCTCACAGCGGCTGGTGGTGATTGTTGTGCCTTGACACTTTGTCTTGACACGACATCGCTTCGCGGGCCGCCCTGTGGAAGTGCCGAATTTTGGGTATAACATAGATATTTAAAAAAAAAGTTTAGATTTATTATAAATTAATTGAAGACAGAATTTAATTTCTTTATTCATTTATATATTTAAGCAATTTTCTAAAATGTTAATTGAATTAAAATTTTAACATTACTCAATGAAATCTAAAGTCCAATGATAATATTTTCTAATTGTAAATTTTTTTGAACAACCTTACTATGTGTTAGGAATGGTTAAAATATAAAGTTCAAATGGTATTACACAAGCTAGGTGTAAAACTCTTATGGTTTCACATAATGAATGTGTGAAATTTGACTTTTTATTGTAGGCTTCTAAAAAAATTTAATTTTGGGTCCAAAGTGATACATTGAGGTATCTAAGGATGGCAAAAAAAATTGGAAGCATTTGGAGGTGCTTAAGGTCACTTTGAGAAGTTAGACCTACCTATATGGAGTTGCATCTCCTCCTTGTAAGTGATGCATTGCCTAAAGCTTGAAAATCACTACGAGACGTTGCAGGTGATGCATCACTTGCTAGTAGGCGATGCATCGCCTAGCAAGCGATGTGTCGCCTATAGTCAGGTGATGCATCGCTTGACGTGTCCGTACAGATACATATTTCAAGCTCCAAATGATGTGTTTAAAAGCTTTAATCTTATTTGTTAGACTTAATGACGGTGCCTACACTATAAAAGGATTCTTTTAGAGTTTTGATAGAATTGATCACTCTTTCAAATCTATCTCTAGCTTCGAAGATCATAAGTTTTTTCCAAGAAATTCATAAAGAAAGTGATTGTCTTTGTGAATTTTAAGACTTGTTCAATCTCAATTCCCATTTATATTAGAGAAAGCCTCAAGCGTCCATGAAGGGCTAGGAATAGAGAATTTGGATAATGATACTTCTCATGTATAGGCCTTGGTTTTTATTTTCTCCATCAAAGGATTCAAGTGGTGTTCTACCTAGGGTTTGAAGCTTGCAAGAAGAGAAAAAAGTTAGGTAGTGTTTGGTTTGAGGGAATGGAATGGAATGCATTCTTATTCCATTCCATTGTTTGGTTGGTAAATTCAAATATGAAAGAGTTTTCAATGGAATTGTTTATACACATTTTGATTGAATTGTTATTACACTCAAAATTTGGTGGAAAAACAATTTCGTTCCATCCTTTACATTATTGTATAATTTTTATATTATTAAAAAATATCATTCTTATATTAATTACATTATGACCCCTTATTTATTTTTATATTATTTTTATTATATTTGAAATAAGTCATTCTTTCATATAAATTTATAATCATTTTTTTAATGAAATGTGATGATAAAGTTATATATATACATTAAATTTGAAATGGTATTATATATATTTTTCTACATTCCATTCCATTGTTTGGTTGGTAAATTCAAATAGGAAAGAGCTTTCCAATGGAATTGTTATTACACATTTTGATTGAATTGTTATTAAACTCGAAATTAGGTGGAAAAACAATTACATTCCATCATTTACAATATTGTATAATTTTTATATTATTAAAAAATACGATTCTAATATTAATTACATTATGACCCCTTATATATTTTTCTATCATTTTTATTATATTTGAAATAAGTCATTCTTTCATATAAATTTATATATGTTAGGGATATTTGTGGCGAAAATACCTAAGTTTTATAGATTGTGATACTTAAATACCTAAGTCTTTTTTTGGTGGCTAAAATACCTTCCGTCAACATTTCTTGGCACCCGTAGGTACCTGGCCGTTAAGTGCCAGGTAAACGTCTATGTGGCGGCTTTTGATTGGTCCAAGTGGATATTTTTTATTTTAAAAAATTCATTTAAATGTTTAAAAATTAAATAAAAATCTAATTAAAAGTAAAATAAAATTCTGATTAAGAACATTATCAAAATTAAAATAAAAATGACTTTTTTTTAATTAACTAATTAATGAATAAAATCTTCAAAAACAAATCTCATTTTTGAAAATCACGTTAACCAACATATGAGAATTGATGATTACTTTTTTGTTTTTTCTCAAAATTATATATGATTTAAAACCAATTGAATTTCTCCAAATACACTACCGCCATCATCATCAATCTTTTCTGCCACCTATCAAAATAAAACTACAACAAAACTATGATATATATACCAGGATATATACACCAATCTTTGCTTCAATGGTCCCAATAATACCAAGATCTGTTATATCCACCACCAAGCTCTCCCCATATTTGTCCACCACTGTAAAAGCACCCATCTCCTCAGATCTGTCATCCTCAACAAGCATCCCTCTCCCAGATTTGTCCATCGTTGCCCACCACGCATTTCGTCGGTGGCTGGGTGCCATTGAAGTCGGCCGCGACTTCATCGTCCCAACTATTGCCTGAGAAGAAAAAGAAGAAGAAGAATGGGGAAGAAGGAACAGATCCCATCCCGAGCATCGATTCGGATCTCTTCGCAAGCTTCGTCGGTGGCTGGGTGCCATTGAAGTCGGCCGCGACTTCATCGTCCCAACTATTGCCTGAGAAGAAAAAGAAGAAGAAGAACGGGGAAGAAGGAACAGAAGAAAGAGAGAGATTTTAGGGATTTTGTTTTTTATTTTGATTTTTTGTTTAAGTTTAGTTTTTTTTTAATCAGTGTAATTTTTATATAGTTTGAGTTTTAAATTAAATTTTAATTTTATTTAATTATTAAATTAATTTTTAAAATTTTAATTATATAAAGATGAATTTTTAAACATTTAAATGAATTTTTTAAAATAAAAAATAAAAAATATCCACTTGGACCAATCAGAAGCCGCCACATAGACGTTTACCTGGCACTTAACGACTAGGTACCTACGGGTGCCAAGAAATGTTGACGGAATGTATTTTAGCCGCCAAAAAAAAGACTTAGGTATTTAAGTATTACAATCTATAAAACTTAGGTATTTTCGCCGCAAATATTCCTATATGTTATAATCATTTTTTTTAATCAAATGTGATGATAAAGTTATATATATACATTAAACTTGAAATTGTATTATATATATTTTTCTACATTCCATTTCATTGTTCGGTTGGTAAATTGAAATAGGCAAAAGTTTTCCAATGGAATTATTATTACATATTTTGATTGAATTGTTATTATACTCAAAATTGGGTAGAAAAATAATTTCATTCCATCATTTACATTATTGTACGATTCTTATATTAATTACATTATGACCTCATATTTATTATATTTGAAATAAGCTATTATTTCATATAAATTTATATATATATATATTATAATAATTTGTTTTAATGAAATGTAATGATAAAGTTATATATATACATTAAACTTGAAATGTTATTATATACATTTTTCTACAAATTTGTGTGTATATATAACTTGTGAATTTATATATTTTAAACAAGAAAAATGGTATATATATATATATGTATATGTATTATATGTGTATATAATATATACTTTTTTAAAAAAATCAAGTTAAAACTTTAAATTATTTAAAATATAACATCAATTACAAATTATTAAAATTGATATATATATATATATATATATTACTAAGATTTAAAATAAAATTAGATTTTATGAATTTTTTGATAAAATAAAAAAAAATCATTCAATTAAGTACAATTTTAAAATATTAATGATATTTAATTGTACTTTTTTCTACAAAATATTTTATATATAAGGATAATTTAATAAAAATTATGATTTAGAATAAAAATGAGAATTTGGTATATAATAAATACTTATATTAAAAAAATGATAATTTGATTAAAAATTATTTATGAAAGAAAAGTAAAGGTATTTTGGTCAAAGTAATATGAAATTTATTCCATTTCATTCCATACTATACCAAACATAATAATCATTATTTTGTTACTTATTCCAAAGTACCAAACAAAAGAATTAAAATTTCATTTCTTTCCATTCCTATTACTAATACTAATACCATTACCTTTCTATTTTTGTTTTGCAACCAAATGCCTAGTTCTACAAATAGGGTTTGCATTTCTCTATTCTAATATTTCATGGGACTTTGTCAAGCATAATTGTGTGTAGATTCTTATTATTGTGGTGGTGTAATTTCACTCTCCCCTAACACCATGCATCTATTTATAGTAAGGTAAAATGACTAAAGTGAAATAAAACTTACTACAATGTTGCATAGAGTAATTTTGCAATTTAAATAAGTAAAATTTGGAGTGGACACATGGCGACTTGTGATTAGCTAAATTGGGCTACAACTTGACACATGTCTTGAGTTTATTGGCTGGTTTGGATTGCAACTATGTGCACATGGAGAATGGTTGGAGAAAACAAGTGGAAAACTTGGTTGAGGCAACTCGGACAAAGACCATTCGCAAAGGGAGTGGACCATTGCATGCGTGACACTCGCGCTTGGGCTGATTCGGAATAAGGGGCACACAAAGTGGGGCCCGCATGCTTAGATGTGTGTGTAACACACCACGTGGTGTATCTGGGCAGCTGGGTCCTTGGTGGGCCAAATGGGCTGGGTTAATTTTGGGCCTAATTTCCTTGCAAAAATGCCATTTTCTTGGCTTTGGGCCTTAAAGTTACTTTTTTTAGAATACCAAAATACACTATAATTCTTATAAATATAGATTAAATTAAAGGGTTTTTAAAAAAAAATTATGTATATACAATAAAATCAAAGATAATACACTAATTATACAAGATAACATAATTAGAAAATAATAAACAAATTATATACCAAAATCAAAGATATGTGATGTTATTTAATGCCACAAATCAATGAACTTTCTATATATGAAATGATATCAAATAATTATAGAAATCAATATCACTAATATTAATTATCAAATATTCATAAAAAAAAATGTTTTGAAAGTGTTACAATAAATCAACCATTGCAAAATTAAGGGAGCATTTATGTTATAACCAAAATCTAATAAAAAATAACAATTTTACTATCACACGGAGAAAACAACTTTTATATTGTACCAAACTTTTATTTACATAAATACGGTTTACTCTTGAAGTTCCTCACCATTCTCTCCCAAGTGGAATGTGCTTCTCCTTCTCTTGCATCCCACGGTGTCGATCACACAACAACGTTAGAACACCATAGTTGCCAACGATTTTGATCTAACACTAACAACAACAAAATCTACATGCAAAATACTGAAAACCCACCATTCAATCTCATAAAAAATTGGTCAGACAAAAATGGGTAAGCAACCGAAACCCAAAAATAAAATAACAAAAATGGGCTGGTAGTGAATAAGGAGCTTCTCTTTCGTTGATCACCCATGGAAAAGAACCTCAAAGCAACAGAAAATCTCCATGGATGCTGACAATCAAGCTTTGCAAAGCAACAATACCTAAAATCACAGCAAGATCTCAAGGCAACAACCGAAAAAACATTTAATTCGCAAAAATGAAACAAAAAATTAGATAAAAAACAAAACCCAAACATTCAATTGTGCAAATATTGAATCACCAAAATCTTCTAAACAACTTCTAATCGACTAGTTTAAATTTTTAGAACCATTCAAATCGAGTGAAAATTTGTTGATAGTCTAATTTATTCATCAAATTTTTTTGGTGTCTGGTTGCTTTCTAGTTATTTTCGAAAATCTGGAAGGAAAAATACTGGATTGAAATTCTAGGTAGTATAATGAGAACAAAGAGAGTATTTTTTAATTTCATTTAAAAATATTTTGATGTCGGGTTGTTGGCATGTTGTGTTGACGTTGTTGTCAATGATCCTAGCATATAACATGTACAGTCAATGCAAGATCAACACAAACTCAACAATAATGCAACATTGTCTTAAAAATTTGAAGAAGAAGAAGAAGTAGGAATGAAAGAAAGAGATAAAGAGAGAGGTGTTGGGCACAAGAAATGAAAAGAGAGAGAGAATGGGCAGTGTATCATCAACAACATGTTTACTCATCCCATCTAAAAAGAAAAAAAATATTGCTTGAATCGTATGATCATCTTTTTTATTATTTGTAATCTTAAAAAAGAAATAAAACAAACTTACAAGTTGAAAGCAACTAAACAATAACTACAAAAATCTAAAAAGAAATATATCTTTATAATAAAAAAATGATATTGATATGCTGAAATAAAAACAACAATTAAACAACATCAAAAAGTAAAAAATTAGAAAACAACACAAAGGTAATTTGCATAACAACAACATTAAAACAACTAACAAACAACACAACATAAACTTAAAAGCAACAACACGGGAGTGATAGCTTTATTTTCAAATGGAGAGAAAGAACTAGGGTTTGTCTCATAAGTAACTATTATGAAGAATATGAGATCAAAAAAGTTATATTGATCTCTGAAAGAAAAAAAAAGAGGAAAAATGGAGAAGATGAATAGAAACTGAAATGGGTATGAGGTAATGGGAAATGTGCAAGAAAAGAAAAGGGAAAAAATGATTAAAATGTGAAGGAAAAAGAAGTAGGTAGGTTGTCCTTGTCACTTGCCAGCTGATGATAGCTATCTTTTTTAAAAATTTCACATTATTTTAATAAATTGCATTGTATACATCATATAATAATAATAATAATAACCAACAAAGTGGAAGTTTGAGAATAAGAATAGTCAACAACAAGTGATATGGAAATATGTAGAAGCAGTAGAGTATATGTGAAATAAACATTGATATTGGTGAGTGGGAATATGAAACCGTGTATATTTGAAGAGAGTGTAAAAAATAAAAATAAAGTATTAACTACAATGCTTAGAAATGACGATGATGTAAGCGGTAGAGTGTAAATAGTATTTGTGTAATATTTAAACTTATATAATAGTATATAAGTTAATTGATGATGACAGTCTCATTATTTACTTGCAGTTGAAAATAAAATAAATTGATTTCAAGGTATCCCTTATGTGAGTATAATGGATACAAAAGCAACAGTCAACCATTCTCTTTTTCTACTATAGTGAATCAACAGTGCATCAAAGTTAGTAATATTTATTTTTCTTTTACCAATTTATATTGTGTTGCTTTTGTGCTGATGTAATGTTGGCAAAACTAAAATTGGTACGAAAACTTTAAAATTACAACTATTGATATCATAAATTACAAACAACATTTTTCCAAAACTAAAGCTCAAGGGAATCCTTAATTTTGGATGAAATGTGATGTCCAACAGTTGTCCATATTTTCCACCAAGAACACGTGGCATTGTCAAGTCGGCCTTATGAAATCTCAAGAAAGGCCAGGGCCCAGCAAACACTGAGCAACCAGAGGCCTGAAGGCCCAGACCCGTCCAAGGTCCAATGACTGGTGAATAATCCAAGTGTAATGAGAACCTCAACCTGAGATGAAGGTCCGGACACACTTCATGAGTGTCTACAACCTCTCTCCTCCGAGAAGTAGATTGTTGCGGTGGATGTCCCAGTCCAAGGGCCAAATCTCTCCATGTGGGATCTGAATAGCACTTCCGGGTCCATCCTTGCATTTCAACCCATTATCAGGATACATCATTCGACTCGTCATCGCTAACTGATGTCTGTCTTGGTAAATGAATTTATACCTTGGTAAATGAATTCGGACCATACGTCCTAGTGAAACAAGACCAACTCATCACCCGGATGACGTGTCCCTGAGAAATCTAATAGTTGGTCTCCTCAACTAACCTACAAAAGGGATACGCACGAAACGTACAATGTTCGTAGTGATCGGTACTGCCACTACTCTGACAGATCCTGTCCCCAGAATCCCCCTAATAGCCCACGCGCATCAGTCTGTATTAACGTACAAAGGGCAGATGTAATGCTCTACCACGCTTAAGCCGGCCTAGTGGGCCTAGATTAAACAATATGTAATCATGTTATACACTTGTACAATAGCTCCATTAGAGAGTAATTATGCTTATATCCTTATTGGGCCTGGATTAGTTTGGCCCAAGCTACATGGCCACCTATAAATAGGACCATTAGTGCATTGTAGCAGGGATCCAAATTTTCATGCATGCAAAAATGCTGCTGAACTTGCTGAAAACCTCCATTGATAAACTCTCTAAAGCTCAATACAAGTGACTCATGGACTAAGGCTCATTAACGCCGCAACCACGTAAAAAACCTTGATCTTGTTCATTTGCTTCCTTTCTTACTAGCTCATATTTCTCGATATATTTATAGTTTTTTAAAAACTCAGTAAACATTTTGGTGCTTTCATTGAGAGCTAGAAGAAAGCTTGAACTAGTCTTTGTCACCTATGAAGATGGTGAATACCAGACATACCGTGTTTGATCCCGCTCAACAGCAGCAACAAGACAATGGAGAACCATTGCAAGACCACCAACTTCCTCAAGACCAATCAGAGGATGTACCCTATAATGGCTCCTTGCTTGATGACTCCCAACACTTCGAAGAAGGGGGTGAGTACGGCGAAGAATATTACGAAGAAGACAGAGAGGGGAACGAAGATCAGGAGGCAAAAAATCCCATCGACCCTGACAAGGATGATGAGGACTCTAAACCAAAGGACCCAGAGGTGGTTCACCTAAGACAATAGGTCCTCAATTAAGAGGCAAAGATGGCAGAACAACAAGAGACCACCTACCAGATGCAAGAATCCCTCCTCGCTCTTCAAGCATTTCTTGCTACTTAGGGATTTGTAATTGATCCCACAACAGTTCCTCCCCCAGGAACTCAGCCAATTGTCCCACCTACAGGGAGTGGGGCTCCCAACCATACATCACCCATTTTTCTTCGTGACGATCCAATCATCCCGGAGCCAGTCCTTCTAGCCCTATTCAAGACAAAGGGAAGGCTAAAGTGACTGATCTCGTAGAAAAAACAAACCCCAAAAAGAAGACTCCTCCCACTCCAAAGGCTAAGGTGGACCCTAGGAAAGAATGGGTGAATCATGTCCCACGACGGAATCACCCGAACAATCTGTAGGGGAAACTCCCACATGGTACTAGGCCCCAAAACTCTCTGGGACATGATGCCCAGGGAAGACGTTTTTACCCCAACAATTATGTGAACAAGGATCATGGAGGGCATAAACACAGTCAGGAGCAAAAATCCGTCAGTTCGGGAGATGACACATCCAACGTAGATATGCGAGACGACCTCATTGCTCGAAAGAAGTAGGCCCGTAAAGAGAAAATTCTCCCTTGGGGAGGCGGCTTGAGGAAAAACCTTAACGACAAAATAAATGAGAAAGCAACCGTCAATGATAGAATGGCCAGGCAGTTCATGGAGCAACTAGCCGATCTCAAAAAGGTCACGGACCGCTTGGTCCGAAAATAAGAAGGCAGAGGTTCCGATTTTATAGATGAAGAAATAGAACTGTGTGCAAAACACATCCTGAATGTCATATTACCCAAGGCGTTCAAGATGTTGGATATACCCGCCTACACCAGAAACACCAAACCTAGAGATCATCTATCCCGCTACAATTGCCTGATGACTGTAGCCCATGTCTGCAACAACGGCAAATGCCAGTGTTTCTCGATCACCTTGGCTGGATCCTTTAAATAATGGTGGAAAAGGCTCACGACAAGATCAATCCAGTCTTGGTCTGGATTGTAGTTGACCTTCCATAAGCAATTCGTAGCCGGCCAGAAACTGGACATGGAGGTCAGTGCGCTGGCCAACATTAAGCAACATCCCACTGAAACCCTTAGGGCTTACATCCAACGCTTCACAGAGAAAGTTTCAAAGACTAAGGTGGATGATGGGCGATGTTTAGTAGCCCCCCAATCCAGAATCAGAACTGGATCCCCTCTTTAGGATGACATGCAACGCAATAAGGCGACCACTCTAGAAAAGTTTATAAGAAGGGCTCAAGGCTTCATCAACTAGGAATAAGCTCGAATCCAAGCTTTTGGATGGCCTCCAGCGCCGCAATTATTAACACAAACCATTCCTGGGTACAAAATGCAATACTTGGAAAATCCTTATCCGGCACCTCCAGCAATGTCCGGATCCGCTGGAACTCCCAGGATGCAGTTCATGACCCCAATCGTTTATGCGCCCGCTTCATCAGGATATGATCCAGTGTCTGCAACCTCTTTTTCTGGATACGAAGTGGCACCAACCGGATATAGTGTCATCCTAGGAGCATTCAAAAATCCCAGGCAGAAGTAGCAAAAGCGAGCAGAAGTCATTCTCGGGGGAAATGTTCCAGCAAGAATCAGAGCCAGACCTAGCCCGCAAAGAAGGAAAAAAAGGGTACGATCCCCAATACACGGTATAGATGGCTACTTAGCCACCATATCTGGAGGCCCACATGTGGGAGGACCATCCCGGAACGACCAAAATAGGTATCTCAGTGAGCTCGATCAGGACGATGAGATGTGCGTGTTGGTTCGAACTCCGGCCCTGGGCCCAAAGTTAATGAATCTTCCAATAACATTCACGGAGGACAATGCCCGGAATGTTCACTTCCCGCATCATGATCCCTTGGTCATTGACACCTAAATTGCCAACAAAAGAGCCTCTCGAGTGCTGGTGGACAATGGAAGCTCTATCAACGTCTTGTTTAAGTCGACCTTCACAACAATCGATTTAATAGAGGCGTACCTAGCCTCATGTTCTACGCAGATCTAGAACTTCAATGGAGATTCATTGCTCCTGATGGAAAAAATATAGCTCCCAGTTACATTAGGAAATGATGCCCAAATCACATTCAAGTACTGCACATTCGTGGTGGTGGATTACCCCACTATGTACAATGTGATTTTTGGGTGTCCCACTCTGGTCGATTTTGGGGCCATTACCTCCATCTGCCACCTATGCTTGAAGTTCCCGTGTGATAATGACGAAGTGGGGATAGTACGGGGAGATCAAAAGAGCACCCAAAAGTGTTATCACATGTCTGCCAGACCAATATTCATGGTCCCCAAAGAGCCCCTTGAAGAGGAAGACGTTGCTCCAGTCCCACAACCACAACCAGGACGGGGGGAGGTCCGAGAAGACGACGAGTTGGATCCCCGAATAGAGGCGGACATTGCATTAGAACCTATGGAGGAAATAGAAGAGGTGTGCATCAGTGACATTGATCCAACCAGAGTATTCTAAGTAGGAAGAAATTTGAATTCGAAGGTCAGGGCTGCCATAGTCGCCCGAGTAAAAGAAAACCAAGACATTCTGGCCTGGTCCCAAGTGGACATGACCGAGATTGATCGTAACATCATATGTCACGCCCTGAACATCGACGAAAACAAAACTCCAGTCTAGCAGAAGCGAAGGCCATTGGGCACGGAACGGGCAGAGGCCCTCAAACTAGAAATCAAAAAGTTATCATCAATTAACTTCATCTAGGAAGCACTATACCCAATATGGCTGGCAAACCCGGTGTTGGCGCCAAAGCCAAACAGGACATGTAGAACTTGCAGAGATTTCACGAACCTCAATAGGCGTGTCCAAAAGATTGCTTCCCACTGCCCCGGATAGACCAGATGGTGGACACCACTTCTGGTTACGAGGGACACCACATGCATAGATGGATGCCAATTCCAACTACAACCAAATTTCTATGCATGTAGCAGACCAGAAACACACCAGCTTCCATATGGATAGGGGTGTATACTACTATATTGTCATGCCTTTCGAGTTAAAGAATGTCGAAGCTACGTATCAGAGGCTTGTTAACAGAATGATCTGGGACCTACTTGGAAAGAACATGGCAGTCGACATAGATGACATGTTGGTAAAATCCAAAACCTCGGCCCAACATGCAGACAGTCTAGCGGAGGCATTCTCCATTATCCAGAAATACGGGATGAAGCCAAATCCCAAAAAGTGCACTTTTGGCGTGGCATCCGGGAAGTTTCTAGGCTTTATAGTAAGCTCAAGGGGGATAGAAGCTAACCCAGATAAGATCAGAGCTTTGATCGACATGCCATCGCCACAGAAACACAAACATGTTCAGAGCATGATGGGAAGAACAGCGTCTTTGAGCCGCTTTGTGTCAAAGTCCACAGACAAGTGCATCTCATTTTTCAACATACTTTGCGGAAACTGTAATACCCCAAAATCCCTAATAAGGTTTAGGACCTTGATTAGGAGGCCGGGAGGGCCATAATTGATTTATTATGCCATTAAATGATTATAGGCATGTTTATGTGAATTATATTATTATATGATGATAAATGCATGCATATGGGTCCACATTTTATTATAAGGGCATTTTGGTAATTTGGCCCGTTGAGGGCATAATTGTATATTTTCATGCATGTGGTTGAATTAAAAATAAGGCCACAGTACAATGTGGATTTGTTCGAGCCATTCGGCATGAGACGATCTTGAGTGCAAAGTAGCGGTTTAGTCATAATGGGATTAAGTTCGGGGCTCGGGGTGAGTCTCGGGGTGATTTTAATGATTAGAGTGTTGCTGGGAATTAAAGGATAACGGGATATGGATTATGGTGTTTGAGAATTTTGGAGAATAACGGGAATTGGAGGGTGCTAATTATGATTAACGAAATAGGTGCGAAAGGACGATTGTGCCCTTGGTGGCTGTTAAGGTTTATTGTAGAATTGAGGGCATTTAGGTCTTTTCACCCTTAAGGATTTATATCAGCCCTTTAAGTTTAGAAAGCTGTAGAAAAATAGAGCCTTGCTTCTCTTCTCTCCCGATGGTCATTTCTCTCCCATTTCTCTTTGGATTTTCAAGCCTTTTGAGGAATCAAGCTAGGGAACCAAGCTTTGCCAATCTATGGTTGTGTTCTACCATTGAAGAGGGTGCTAAGCTGAGATTGAGGTGAGTTTTTAGCCATTAAAACTCTTGTTCTTGCTTTGTTTTTCTAGTTGAGTTTTAGCTGGTTTTTGAGTTGGAAAGTTGGGAATTGATGGGAGTTTTGGCTAGGGTTCTTGAGGTTGTGATGCCTAGGACATGTGGGGTTGGTTTTTGGGTTCATTTGGCACTTAATTTGATGTTTGGAAGCATTGGAATCAAGTTGGGAATGGAGGAGTCGTAGGGGAGAAGTTCAGGGGCACTTCTGGCTGGGTGTAGCGCTATAGCGCCCACAAGGGGGCGCTACAGCGCTACCCAGGGATGCTTGGGACAATTTTGGTTCTGAGAAGAGTGCTGAGGCACTAGTGGGTAGCACTAGGGTGCTACCCTATTTCTTCAGAATCCCGTTTTGTGTGTTTTTAAGGGTTTTTGGCTCAGGATTTCAATCCTTAAGGCCCGGGATCGAATCTACTCACTGTGTGGGAACATTTCGGGGTCCCGAGAGTGGGGTTTGGGTCAACACCCTATTATTGTGAATTTCATTAATCAGAGATTGTATTTGGTTTTGACTAGGTGACCACTAAGGGATTAAAGGATTGATCGTTCTCAACGATCGTTTTTAAAGTATTTCTCGCTCGAACCAAAGGTAAGAAAACTGCACCCTGTATATGACATGCATGGTTATTATTGAGACATGTTGAGTGTTTAAATGTGATGCATGTGATGCACGAGAAACATGTGGTTAGGGCATGCTGTGAATATTAAATATGAGATTGATCAGAGCTTGAGTCTCTGTGTTTATGCATGATCCTAATTGTGCTAGCAATTGTTAAGTAAGCATGTTGAATGCCCCGTGTTCGGATATTTGACATATGATATATGTTTGGCAGCATTGCTTACTTGTGTGTGGCACTGACTTACTAGTCAGAATCGGCACTGGTCGCATTTTACTGACCTGAGAGTCAGAAACGACATAAGCATCATGAACGCAGAGCCGATAAAAGATTAGATCTAATCGATATCAGCGTTGAATGACTCTAGGAGCATTAATGCTGGACCGACCCGAAGGTCGATGAAAATTATAAGCACTTGTCTAGTCTAAGACTAGTTACTCAGAGCCAGGGCCAAAGGCCTAGGTGACTATTTTGTCACATGGCTAAGGGAGCGAAATCCCATGTTAGTGACCCTGTGGTCACTCGATAGCTTTATGTTGGTGACTATTTCATCAAATACCTATCTTGTTTAAGCTAGTGAAAGGATCACTTATCTACTTGATAGGTTTATGTTGTTGACTATTTCACCAGATACCTATCTTGTTAAAGCTAGTGAAAAGATCACTTATTTATAAAGGGAACGGAACCCACCTTAGTGACTTTTACCACTGTCACTCTTCTATTCAGGGCTATAAGCCCAGTCTGGTTACCGGAACCACCAGTGTTAAATCACTAATTTGATTAGGAGTGACTTTATAGTCATCCACTCAGGAGGGTAAGATTCCTTATCCTGGATACCTATCATTACGTGAATTTATTTTCCTGCTTGAATAGGGCTATATTTGCTAGGCATACGCCTTATGATTTGATGACATGTTTTTACTGATCATGAGCATATTGAGTTTTCTTGCTGGGCTTCGGCTCACGGGTGCTATGTGGTGCAGGTAAAGGAAAAAGAAAGCTGGACTATCCTTGAGTTGAAGAGCTTAGGTGACGATGTGTACATATGTGGCTACTCAACCGCCACGGCCGAGGGTTGAAAGAGGAACTAGGGTTAAACCTTGTTTTGCCGCTTAGATCGGCTGGTTGTAAATATTTTCTTGCAATAGACCTTTAAATTATATTTTTGGGATCCCAATGTATACAATAAACGTTCTAATGAAACATTATTTCTTAACCAAAATTTTTAATCCCTAAACCGCTAATCATACTTAGTCACACGATTTTGGCCAAATGACTCGATTAGCGAGTTTAGCACTGTTTATAAGGCACACCATAATGGTCCCTGGAGTTTAGGGCATTACAGAAACTAAAGGTTCGAATGGACAACCGAGTGTGAAGATGCTTTCCAAAAATTGAAAGAGCATTTGGCTCAAGCACCAATCTTGTCGAAGCCGGTGGATGGGAAATCAGTGTACCTATATTTGGTCGTGTCAGAACATGCCATAAGCGTCGCCTTAGTGCGAGAAAAGGGAAAGGTCCAACTCTCGGTCTATTCGTAAGCAAAAGGTTTCTGGGCGCGAAGTCCAGATATCCTTTGATCGAGAAATAAACATTTTGCTTACTAACCGCTTCCAGTAAGTTAAGACCTTACTTTTAGGCTCATGCCATCAAGGTACTAATGAACCATCCCTTACGACAAGTATTACAAAAAACGGAATCATCAGGAAGACTTTTGAAATTGGCCATGGAGTTGAGCCAGTTCGATATCACCTACATTCCCAGAATCTCCATCAAGGGACAAGCTCTAGTCGACTTCATCGTAGAATGTACCAGGATCACTCAGGATGAGGAGCCAATCGATCCCGTAGTGCCCATGTGGAAAATCTTTGTTGACGGAGCCTCTAATGAGAACTAGGCTAGAGCCAGGATTATCCTAATATCCCCCCAAGGTCACAATTTACAAATCACCCTACACTTCTAGTTTGAAGTGTCAAACAATGAGGCTGAGCACGAATGCTGGCCGAATTACGCTTGGCTCAGGAAGTAGGGGCAGAGAACATTGAAATCCACAGCAATTCCCAGTTGGTGGTCAGACAAATATCAGGGGAATACCAAACGATGGGGGAGAAGATGGCTGCCTACGTGGCACGAACCTGAGAGTTACTTCAACCGTTCAAGAGATACATCATCTGCCAGATCCCCAGGGAACAGAATGTGTTCGTGAACACACTGGAAAAGTTGCCCATAAATGTTGAAGCAGAACTCTCCAGAGTTGTCCCGATCGACCGTCTATCCACACAAAGTATTCAAGCTGCCACAACCGTGAATTCCATTGATTACACCACGTTCTGGATGGGGCCTCTCATCCGGTATCTAACCACTGGAGAATTGCCCACGGACAGGGCCGCCACAAGGAAGCTCCAGTACCAGGCCCCCAGATACGTTATGATGGATGGCAGGCTCTATCGCAGGGGGTTATCCATGCCTTATCTTCGATGCATATCTATAACCAAAATGAGCGCGATCATGCATCAAGTGCATGAAGGCTGAAGCGGAAATCACACAGCCAGACTCAGCTTGTCCAAGAAAATCCTAAGGCAAGGATACTTCTGGCCAACAATGAAGAATGATTGTGTGGATTACATCTGCAAATGTGAGCAATGTTAAGGGTACACGAAGATCCCCCAAGCTCCTCCCATGAAGATAACCTTGATGACCAGTCCCTGGCTTTTTGTTGTTTGGGGAATTGATTTGGTAGGATCCCTCCCAACCGGGAAGGATGGATTGAAATATGCCATTGCAGCCGTCGACTATTACACCAAGTGGGTCAAGGAGGAACCAATGAACACCATAACCTCCAAAAAAGCCCTAGACTTCATCATCAACAATATTGTGTGCTGATACAACCTCCTCATAAAATCGTCTCCGACAACGGGAAGCAGTTTGATAGCATCCACTTCACCAACTTTTGTGAAAGACATGGAATCGTCAAAAGCTTCTCTGCAGTCGCAAGGCCTCAAGCAAACAGGCAAACAGAGGCTGTGAACAAGATTTTAAAGGGACACTCAAGAAAAAGTTACAAGCCTTCAAGAGCAAGTGGCCAAAAGAGTTTCCCTGCGTCCTATGGGCATACCGGACCACGGTAAGAACCTCAACCGGACATACTCCCTACTCAATGGTTTATGGATGTGAAGCAATCATCCCAGTAGAAACTACAATCCCCTCCCATAGACGAGACACATACGATCCTGTCCAGAATAATGCCTTGCTCCAAGAATCCCTGGATCTCATCGAAGAGATCCGGGAATATCACAAGTGCAACTGAAGATGTATCAGGGAAACATCGCAAGGCATTTTAATTCTAAAGTTAAAAGCCAAAGGTTCGGGATTGGTGATTTGGTCCTAAGAAGATTTTTCCTTACATCTCAAGATCCAGGAGTGGGGGTTCTAGGACCTAACTGGGAAGGGCCATATGAGATCCAAAATGAAGTATGTCTGGGACATATCGCCTAAAGCAGCAAGACAGAACAGAGGTCCCAAGGGCCTGGAACGCTGAACACCTCCGCCAGTACTACCAGTAGTCAAGAGGATCCAGCCATATCTTCTTTTTTAACGTTTTAATTTTCAAGAAATGTACGCCCCAAGGGCATTTCCTAGTTAATGAAAATGGTGTGAACAAAACAACATAAGGAATGTTTTAAGAAAAGAAAAAAGTCCATGTTCATCTTTAATTTTTACACAAACAATTGACCTAAGACTACACTCTTTGATCACTTAGGGGGTAGGACCATCTACACATTCTAGGATAAAAAGGATGCAAGGCTCAAAGCTTAGTCCTAATCCGGATTCGTGTGGACTGGGGGGTTCAAAACCCAACTTGTCCAGACCTAACATGGTCCGGGATAGTTTAATCCTCATTCATTTTTCCCTGTATCGGTCCAAGTCATTGGAACCTGAACCTTAGATTTGGGGTAAACCAATTAAATTATATCTAGTAAGTCCAAAATGGTTCAGGCCGTTGGAACCTGAACCTTAGATTCAGGGTAAACTAATTAAATTATATTTGATAAGTCCAAAACGGTCCAGACTGTTGAAACTTTAACCTTGGTTTTAGGATAAATTAACTAACTGCCACAATTTTTTCCCTAATAGTCCTGACCATTGGAACCAGGATTCCACATTTATAAAGTTCATGCATAGTGGTAAAACACTTAGTGATTTTTTTTTTAAAAAAATGAATATAAAGCGGGAAATAAAGATGTGCAAGGACAAAAATCGATATAAAAACAAGATAATAAGATAAATAATTGTCTTAAGGGAAGTCCTAAAGAAAATTACAAAGGTTCAAGCCTGGGCTTCATCCTGATCCAGGCATCCGGAGCAACTTCATACTCTTGATCCTTGGCAAGGAGCTCCACGTCTTCTTTCCTTTGCCACAAATTCGGCCCTCTTTGCAACTAGGTCTGTATATACTTGGAGATTCATATTCTTGTCTTGGAGCCAGGCCATGTAAATGGCTTCATAAAAAGTGGTCGCCAATAACTCTTCAGCTTGCTCTTTCTCCTTGCGAGCCTTCTCACTCCGCTCCAACTCCAGCTGGGTCCGGACCCCCAAAGCCTGGACTTGGGCCCCGAGAGACTCCACCTTCTCTCACTCTTGATGAAGTTGGGCCTTAGCTGCCTCCAAGAGCGCCTTGATTGAAGCTTATGAGTTACGTGCACTGGACAGTTCTGCCTGTGACTTCTCCAGCTCCCCGATCAAGTTGTCCACCACCATCTTGTGGTCAGCATCTTTCCTGGACAAGGCTTCCTCATGCTGAGCTTAAACCAGGGCAGTCTCCTTGTTAAGGGCTTCCTTGGCAGCCTCCCATTGGTTAACAACCCTCTCTAGGTCTATCTGGGTCATCTTCAGCTTCATGGCCATCTCGACCACCAAGTCCGCGTTCCTATGAGCCAGCAATGCGTCCTAGAACAAAGTAAAGTTAGAAATAATACAAAAAAGTTAACAATAATACATAAACGAGATGAACCAGTGACTTACCGCTATGGCCTAATGACATATGGTCTGAGAGATGAAGAAGGCATCATTGCTAGCAGGGTGGCGTAGCATTTGAGCCGGAGGAAGGACATGAAGGTCCCCACTTAGGCCAACAAGTCTGCAGAGAATGCGGCCAAGTCTTACCCCATCTTAGGTCGAAATCCAAGACCGACTCCTAGCCCATCCACGATTTGTTGGGGAGCGTTGAAAGCCTCAGGACGCCCGAAGAACTCCACGTTCTGGCGAGTAGTCAGAGCCCAGGCCACCTCGTCCCATTTGTCATGACCCTTGTCCTAAGCTCGAGACACCATCCTCATCCTCTCCTCCAGGACGACCGACTCCCCTTCCCAAGAAAGAGCTGGGTTGATGGGG
Source organism: Humulus lupulus (assembly GCF_963169125.1). NCBI lineage: Eukaryota > Viridiplantae > Streptophyta > Magnoliopsida > Rosales > Cannabaceae > Humulus > Humulus lupulus. The sequence goes on from NC_084799.1 coordinate 34,630,561, forward strand.
AGCACGGGAGCATCCTGGAGCTCTAATGTAATAATAAGATCATCTCTGGGGGGAGTGCACCTCGATTACAGTGGAGTCCCCATTGTCTTGGCCTGCTCTGTGGATGCCATGGTAGCAGCGTCCGTCTTCCTTTTATTCGACATGCCTTCTACCGAAGGCTCTTTCTCCAAATTTATGACTTGGAAAGGAGTAGGTGGGGGTAGACGTTGCTCAACAGATGCCATAATGGATGGGGCAGCAGCCTGAGCTCCCTCTGGGGCCCCCGCGACCGGTTTTGTGGCCTCGACCATCAAATTGATGATCCTCGTCCTGGCCGGGCCCTTGGCGGCCTTCTTCGCTGACGTCTTGGCATTGGCAACCCTAGCCTCAATCATTTTTTTCATCTTGGCCACGGGATCAGCCATGTCCATTTCACATGAACTAAGAACAAAATACATATTAGTAACGAAGCGAGAAGGACAAATATAAAAGAAACATACAAGTCTAAGTCCTCCGGGACAGACCCTTATTTATGGAACGGGCCCGACTTAATTCTCATAGGGCAAAAGCATGAATTTGATCCCCCATGTCATCCAGACCCAAAAAGCTATCATATTAAAGGAACTAAGATGCATGCATGAGGGTCAGCATGTCAACAGTAATAGGGCAAGGAAGCCCATTTTGGTATTCTTAACAAAGCCTTCAGTATGAGGAGTATAAGTAAAAAATGGAGGCGTTTTACCTTGTCCCAAGATGTTGGCTCCAGGAACTCCAGTATTGGGTTGCCTCCCCTCGAGCAAGGCATACAGCTCCTTGAACTCGACCCAGTCCGCAAGGTGCGCACGTTCTGCCTTCAACCTCTCTGTGTCTACCTTGACTGTGACCTCCACTACCTCAATATGAATGAGGGCCAACTCTTCCCTCAGAGTAGGGTCCTTCTTACATTGCAGTCCTCAGAGATTGGGGGCATCTATTGGTTAATGTGTGGCAAGCAATCCGGCCAGCCAAAGATTCTCCATGCTCACTAACCTCCCCACGTCTAGATCTTCAGAACTAAAGGTGACATATTTTTTCTTCCGGTCCAGGATGAACTTAGTCATTCGGGTCTGAGCATACGGACATGTTCAAAGGAGCATGAATATCTGATGAAAGATAAAAAAAAAAAAAAAGATGAAGCGTACAATGGGAAATAAAAACTTACCCACACACTGAAAGTCCAGCACTAAAGTGGGATTCTTCTCCAGGAAGAACCCGGATGTCATAAACCAATAATGTCTGACATTCAAGGGGTGTTTCCAGGTGCTGGAAGGAGCCAGACCGACATTCTCTTCATTTTGTAAAAGTCATCCCGCATCTTATCCTTGGAGTTCAGTTGCGGCTCCAATCGATAGTAGTATAGCACCTCCACGGGGGTGGGCTCTGCCATCTCATTCGAGGCGCAGAACACATGCCACCCCACGAGCAACTTGTACACCTGGGGCAGGAGTTGGAATGGCGCGATTCCCACGAACTGGAGGAATCACGCAAAATAGTCGTGAAGCGGGAGACTAGCTCCTGCACTAATGTGGCTTGTGCTCCAGGCCCCGAATACACCCACTCCAGTGTGTGCCTTTTCCTCCTTCCGAGCCAGCCTATTGAAGAAGAGCCCCAGAGTTGACTTTACCCGGAAGGATTTCTCCAACTCATTACGCATCTGATAGTTTCAAAACTCGTTTGTCTATGCATCCATTCCCCACGTATTGCTAGTGGGAAGCTTATGCCCCTCCAGAATGACTGGGCCCGCATTTACAGCATCCTCCGAGTAAAGTGTGATGCTAGGAGCCATGATCAAAGACCCGGAAGCAACAAGAAAAGCAAGAATCAAGCAGTTAGCACCAAAACTGAAGAAAAATGGATAAGGTACGAGGATTCTCCTAAACTGCTTGGAGAGTACACTGCTCTGGTAACAATTAAGGTCCTAGGAGCATAAGACGGGAACTAAAAGCAAAATATCCTTGTAAAAGGAAACTAATTCACCTGGACAGCTTTAAGGCATCTAGGTTCGTTGGTTCAAAGCGGTCCAACCTCCTCCATTAATCACAATATATCTTCGGAAAGAATTTTTACCTAGAAAGTTCTCTATTATTCATCACTACCTAGAACCACCCTACACGGTGGTCGCAGCCCTAACAGCCACATGATCGCGGAGGCAATATGATAATAGAAAATAATATGGGGAAACAAAGAAGTGACCAGAAAAATTACTGGAGAAACTTGAACCTGAGATTTGTTGGTGAAAAGGCGGGAACGTTGGCAAAAACTCACTCTTGAACTTGAGGAGGTAGTAGAACAACTTGTCGATGTTCTTGGAAGTGTCGTCCGGGGTGAAGTTGTCCTCTTGATGAGTAAAGGGCAGGTTCAATGGAAATAGTTGGGCTCGAAAATTTAGTAAACATTGGAAAACTTTGTCTGCGATTTCAGACATTCAAGGTCTTTGCTCTCTACTCTCTGCTTTCTGGTTCGTAAATTCAAGATCAGTAAAAAAATGAGGAAGGGAACTCACTGGCGTATTTATAGGAGAGAAATATGCCATCCGCACATTTCCAATCTAACAACCCGCATTTAATATTCCCAGGAAAAACACATCCGATGGTTCTAGATAACGTAGGCATATTAATTAGCCCAATCAAGTGCTCAAACCTCGATTCATCAATCTGTGATCCACGCCTTTCTCATCCGATGGCTCATATTGAGTATCCCAAGAAAACCTCATCTGATGGTTCCAGATGATGCAGGCACATTAAATAGCCCAATGGAGTGCTAAAAGCACCTTTTCACCTAGATGGGATGCTTCGAAAAACGTGTTGACATCCATTAGTCACCCAGGACAACAAAGGATTTTCACCACGTCTTTTGGGCGCAAGTAGCAACAACGTACCATTTACCTACCTAGGTCAGTGGGAATCTGAAAGGTTGGAGATTAATCAGGTCCTTGCTTATGGGTTTAACGAGCTACTCAGTGTAAGTTCCTTCTACAGTGTTTTAATCGAACAACATGTCCTTTGATTAACTCTAAAAGTTTCACTCTTCCACTGTTCGCAAGGCCTCTTAACTATGAACAATGGTTGCCGTCACGCCAAAAATATTGATGCCAAGCACGCCGAGGAGATCAAAGCCTGCGAGGAGAGGGTTAAGGCGGCTGAAGACAAAGTCGCCAGTTTGACCGAGGAGCTGAAGAGGAGCCAAGAAGAGCTGGCCAAAGTCGTTGCTGCCAAGGAGAAGTTTAAAGAAGCTTCTGAGACTAACTATAAGGAAGCAACCAAGCTTCAAGAAGACTTGGAGGCCAGCATGAAGGAGGCTACTGGTCTGGAGGAACGAGTTAAGCTGCTCGAGAAGACAAATTCCCAAAACTTGGAGAGGTTCTGAAGAGCTACCTTTAACTGCTTCTACTTGTTTTGGAAGAACAATCCAGAGACAAATTTCAACTATCTTCCCCAGCAAATGAGACAAGCTGAACTCGCGAAGTGCGCTGCCTGCCAACAGGAGGAAAGGATTTCCCAGAATGCCTTGGATTCTCCTTAAATCTCTCTAGCAATAGGCATTGATGGTGCTGAAGAAGACACTGGAACATCACTTGACCAGCTGTCTCAGCAAGACCCTCCTCTAGCTACACAATAACTTTTTTATTCATGTCATTAAAACATACGAACAACAGTTCGTGATGTTAAGACAATTTTGCTGCCTAAGGCAGCTTTTTCCTTTTAATTATTTTAATTACATCCGAGCAGCAATTGCTTGCGATGTACAGACATTTCATTGTGATATTATAAAATATTTTCATTGCTATTATAACATCTGCTCGTATGACCGAACTTAGCATAACACTTTATTAAGATTTCACAAAATTAACTAATATGCTTTCCCTTATTTTGCTCGTGTGTTTACATATGTCTGTTGATATGCTTTGCTCGCTTAATATCTTATATGCCCCCCAAGTGATCGAGGAGCTCAAGGTTCTCAGTCACTTGCCATGACCAAGTCCTGTTCGAACATTACTGCTCGCGTACTTTATAAACAAATAATGATAATATAGCAAAACAACACACGTAATGAGCAAATACTTATAATAAATACAATAATTGGCAAGAATAACTGGTTGCGCACCATTCCTCTTATTTCTCGTAATAGAATGGACAAAATCGTGTATGTACGAGTGATCAAAATTGATCTTACACTTATAAGCGACCAATCATTAACGGACCAACCCTTGTTCACAAATATGTAAAAAATAAAATTAATACAAGCCAACTCTTTAAAAAGAATTGTTTATTGATAATACTTGCACATGTGTTCTCCATTCCAATAGCAAGGAACGAGATCTCCATTTAAGCAAGCAAGTTTATATGTGCCTGGTTGAAGGATTTCTTCAATTTGATATGGACCTTCCCAGTTCGGGCCAAGTACTCCAACATTTTGGTCGCGAATGTTGAGAAAAACTCTTCTAAGTACCAAAATCTCCCATGTTAAACTTTCTTTCGTGTACTTTAGAGTTAAAATATCTAGCGACCTTTTGTTGGTAAACTGCAACTCGAAGTTGAGCCTTCTCGTGTCTTTGGTTGACCAAGTCCAAAGACTCCATTAATAATTGGTTATTCGTGCTCAGGTCGTATGTTAGCCTTTTATGCGATGGTGGATCTAGCTCAACGGGTAACATAGCTTCATACCCATAGGCCATGGAAAATGGTGTATGCCCTATTGCTGTGTTGATGAGATGTTCTATACGACCAAAGTACTTCTGGCAATTGTTTTGGCCACACTCCCTTTGCTTCTTCAAGCCTTTTCTTCAGTGTGTCCTTCAGATTTTTGTTAATGGCTTCAACCTGTTTGTTGGCTTATGGATGAGCTACTGACAAAAAACTCTTTGTGATACCATGCCGTTCACAGAAATCAGTGAAAATATCACTGTCAAATTGTGTGCCATTATCTGAGACAATTTTCCTTGGCAACCCATATCGACATATAATATTTTTGATGACAGAATCCAATACTTTCTTGGTCGTGATTGTTGCGAGTGGCTCAGCTTCGACCCACTTAGTAAAGTAGTCAACAGCAACTACTACATACTTGACACTCCCTTTTCCTGTAGGCAAAGATCCGATCAGATCAATCCCCCAAACTGCGAACGACCATGGGCTTTGCATTTGTTTAAGTTCATTTGGGGCTGCTCATGGTATCTTGGAAAATCTTTTGCACTTATCACACTTTTTAAAAAATTCCATAGAGTCTTCGATCATGGTAGGCCAGAAGTATCCTTGCCGTAGAATTTTCTTTGACAAACCTTGCCCCCAGCGTGATCTCCGCAGAAACCTTCATGTACTTCTTGAATCAAGTTCTTAGCTTTTTCCTTAGAGACACGCCGTAGTAAAGGCATTGAGTATCCTCGTCTATACAAGACTTTATCGACCAAAATAAACCGAGCTAACTGTCTTTGAAGTGTCCTCGCCTTATTCCTATTTGCTAGTAGTATTCCTTCTTCTAGATATTTAATGATGGGAGTCATCCATGTGTCTGACACTTGTACCATTAGCGAGGATTCTTTCACTTGAATGCTTGGTGCCAACAAATGTTTGACTGGTACTATGCTCGGAGCGTCAACATCTTTAACGCTTGCTAATTTGGCTAAGGCATCGGCATTTGAATTCTGATCGCGGGGTACTTACTAGAGAGTATACTTCTCAAACTGTGCCAGTAAATCCCTTGCCTTGTTCAAATAAGCCATCATCTTGAGACCCCTAGCCTGATATTCTCCCATAATTTGATTAACTACTAGCTGAGAGTCACTATATATTTCTATTGAATTTATATCCATATCTTTGGCTAGTCTTAATCCTTGGAGCAGAGCCTCGTATTCAACTTCATTATTGGAGGCCGTAAAGTCGAATTTGATTGCACACTGAAACTGATGCTCCTCGGATGTGATTAAAATTAGCCCTGCCCATGCATTATGCTCGTTGGAAGATCCATCTACGAACAACTTCCAGGTACGAGATTGATTTTGATCATCGGTCTCTATCATTGGTTCGTTGGCAGGGAGTCCGGTGAATTCTGCAATGAAATTTGCTAGAGCTTGTCCCTTTATAGCTACTCGTGAGGCATAGGAAATTTCAAACTACCCTAACTCGATTGCCCATTTTAGTAGCCGAGCAGCGGCTTCTGGTTTTTGTAAGACTTGCCATAGTGGCTAGTCGGTAAGCACTATGATGGGGTGAGCCTGAAAGTAGGGTCACACCTTTCTAGACGCTAGTATCAAGCAATAAGCCAATTTCTCTATGGGCGGATATCGTAGTTCTGCTCCCACTAGCCTTTTGCTTACGTAGTACACTGCTTTTTGAATGTTGTCTTCCTCTCTGATTAAAACAGCACTAGCAGCATACTCTGTTATTGCTAAGTAGATGTACAAAGTTTCTCCTTCGACCGATTTGGACAAAATTGGCGGTTGTGACATGTGGGCTTTTAGCACCTAGAAAGCCTATTCACACTCCTCTATCCATTCAAATTTTTTGTTGCCTCTGAGTAGGTTAAAAAATGGGACACACTTGTCCGTTGACTTAGATATGAATCTACTTAGGGTCGCAATTCTTCCAGTTAGGCTTTGAACATCTTTAACTTTGGCAGGAAACTGCATCTCAATCAGTGCTTGAATTTTTTCGGGATTAGCTTTGATTCCTCGTGAGTTTACTATGAATCCCAAAAATTTCCCTGATCCAACACCAAAGGAACACTTTAGAGGATTCAGCTTCATTTGATATTTGTTCAAGATGTTGAAGCATTCCTGTAGGTCCTTGATGTGTTCTTTAGCCTTTCTTGACTTGACCAGCATATCGTTGACGTAGACTTTCATGTTATTTCCGATAAATTCTTTGAACATATGGTTGACTAGTCGCTGGTAAGTCGCACCAGCGTTTTTCAAACCAAAGGGCATTACTTTATAGCAGTAAAGTCACATATCTGTCCGAAAGCTAGTGTGATCTTCATCAGGTGAATGCATACTAATTTGATTATAACTGGAGTACACACCAAGGAATGATAAAATTTCATGTCCTAATGTAGCATCGACCAGCTGGTTGATTCTTGGAGGTGGGAAACAGTTCTTTCGGGCAGGCTTTATTAAGGTCTGTGAAATCCATGCACGTCCTCCACTTACCATTTGGCTTGGGAACTAGTACGGGATTAGAGACCCAAGATGGATAAAACGCTACCATGATGAATCCATTTTCCTTTAGCCTCTCGACTTCTTCTTTTAGAGCTTTGGATTTATCTTTGTCGAGCAGCCTTCTTTTTTATTGTACAGGTGGATAGTTTTTGTCTACATTCAAGACATGACTGATCACCGCTGGGTTTATTCCAATCATATCTTTATGCAACCAGGCAAAGACCTCCTGGTGTTTCTTCAAAAACTCCACCAATTCGTTTTTTGTTGTTGTCTCTAAGCTTTTACCAACTTTCACAATCCTGGTCGGATCTTTCTCTTCTAACTGGACCTCCTCGAGGTCCTCCATGGGTCCTATGTTTTCTTCAAAATCCCCAAAGCGAGGATCTAAGTCCCTATCCTCCCTTTGGGCAACACCTTATTTGGTGAGTTGTTCACCTGATTGAGCTTGTGTTTCCTTTACCACCAACAACCTTTCTTCAGCTCTATCTCTCGATCCGTTTCTTCTTGCTTTTGTGATCGAGGAATTGTAGCATTCTCTCGCTTCTCGCTGGTTTCCCAACACGCACCCAACTCCTGTGTCAGTTGGAAACTTCATGGCCAAATGCTAGACCGAAGTTATGGCTTAAAGATCGACAAGTATGCGTCTTCCAATCACAATATTATATGCAGACGGACAATCAACTACTATGAAAGTAGCAAGTAATGTCCTATTCGCAGGTGCAGCTTCTGCTGTGACTGGGAGTCTGATCGACTCTATTGGTGCGAGTCCTTCGCCAAAAAAACCATAGATGGTTTGGTTGCATGGCTCTAAATCTTGCATTGATAATTTCATTCTTTCCAGTGAAGATTTATACAAAATATTGATTGAGCTTCCTGTATCTACCAACACTCGTTTTGCCATCATGTTGGCGATCGAAACATCCATGACCAGAGGATCTAAGTGGGGAAATCGAACATGCTAAGCATCCAGCTCGGAGAAAGTTATTGATTCTTCCTCTGTTCGAGCTTTTTTGGGAGTTCGCTCCTCGACATTCAGCATTTCAATGTCCTGATCGTGACGTAGGGTTCAGGCATATCTCTCCCTCGCCTTACCACTGTCACCTACTATATGTGGCCCTCCGCAGATGGTCAACAATGTACTAGCGACCGGAGGTGGCTGTAGAGGAGGCGAGCGTTGGCGTACATGCGCCTGCTCATTGCCTCTGTGAGCCTCCTGCTAAGAACCTCTACTTGCTTGTACATACCTCCTTAAATGTCCTTGTAACATCCTACTACCTTAGAGTCATTACTAAGTGAGTTTAAAATGTGCAATTAACTCGCTAATCGAGATTTTAAGACAAAAGTGTAGCTAAACCGTAAAGAGAGTCACATACTTTGAAAATAATTCCATTTCATTGAATACTATAAAACATTGAACATTTGGGAACCCAAAAATAATGTTTAGAAATATTTACAATTCCAAAATATGATTAAGGTCGACTAAATGACAAAACTAAGTTTAATACAACCATCTCCCAAAAATACCCCTGGCCAGCAGCCAGGCAGGCCAAACATGTACGCGCTGCTTCATGCTCTCCGTACTCATGGTTGGTCGACCTTCCCTTCGCCCTTACCTGCACCACAGAGCACCCGTGAGCTGAATCCCAGCAAGAAAACCCTCACAAGCAGATAACATATGCATATTTAACATTCAACATGTAATCAAGTTGCCAATAGGCTAAACATGTACGACCATGTCGTCCCAGGCACTTTACCGGGCCCTGGGTTCGCGGTCTATACCGTGAGGATATTCCAGGTATCGTTTAGGGTCTCGCCCTGGTAACTCGCACTCCGCGTGCTAAACACTGCTCTCGGCCCCTTGCCGTTCTTGGCCTTCGCCGTTCCCGGCCCTCGCCGTTCCCGGCTCTTGTCGTTCATTCACGTATATGCACACATAGCATAATTAAGCAGATACTTAAACACGTATAAACTCAGTCAAAGGGCTACACCCTGCAACACAATCATATAGGGTCGAGCCCTGCAACACAAGCATATGGACTGTGCCTTGCAACACAAGCTCTACGGGAACAACAATTTTCTTACATGTGTCCCGAGCTTTCCAAGCATCGATATCCCGAGCACAGTCCCCTATTCCGAGCCTCGTCGAAACCCTAGTCACAACACGTCAACAATATTCATCCATCAAGTTATAATCCATTAAATATCTTTGAGTCATAATTCTAATCTCCGGGACCTTGAATTTTATCAATCCGAGTGATAAAATCCATCCCGAGCCTTAACTTTTGGATTTCCGAGCCTAAAACCTCCTTAAAGTCCAAAAAGGCACTAAGCGATGCAGCCCCATGAGGCCATGCCGCGCCCTGCCCCCAACCAGAGACCTCAAACCCCAGAACAGGGCAAGCGCGCTGCGGCCCTAGCTAGGGCATGCCGCGGCTCGCCCCTCTTCCTGGCCTTCAATCTGTTCTAGAGGGTCGTGGCTTAGCAAGAACAATGCCGCGGCCCGACCCTTCGAACCCAGAAAAATCCTCCATTTTTACCACGAAAACCCAGCCAATTTACCCCAAAATCAACCTAACAATCCCACTCAATCATCACAACATTTCCAGAGTAATCCTAACAGCAAAACCCAACAGAAACTATCCCCAAAACTCACCTATATAATCAAGAGCAATTCTTATCTTAGCTCACATGCAAACTCTAAAATACCAGCAGAAATTCAATACAATTCACTAAGTTAAGAGCTTACCTTGAGCTGAGTTGAATCCCTGGATTAGTTCCGTAAGCTCCAAGCTTCTAGCTCCCAAAATCCCAGCTCAAAAACCTTAATCCTTGGTTAGTTTCCACCAAAATGCTCCAAGTTTCCAAAGGGAGAAAACTTCAAGAGAGAGAGAGGAAGAAAGAGAGTCGGTTTCTGATATTTCTAAAGCTTCTTTGGTTTTGTTTTATTTAACTTAAGTTTCTAAGGTTATCTCAAAGGCTCGAGGTGCCAAAAACGTCCCCGAGGGCAAAATGGTAAATTTCCCCAATATTCCCTCCTAAAAATTCTATCTTCAAATATATCTCCAAATATTTATTTCCATAATCTGAAAACCCCATAAAATGTCTAATACCCGAAGTACCCCTCGACTCGCCCCAAGTCGGGTTTTCGACCCCGTTGTGACTTTCTAGCTCACCACTCTCTAGGACTGTCTCGGATCGTGCAACATAGATATATCACAAGTATATCACAATTATTACAATTATCACATTTATGCCCTCAACGAGCTAAAATTACAATCATGCCCCTAATAACCAGATAGGGCCCACATACACATTTAATTCAACTAAACATGCACCTCTAATCACACATTCATTAAATTCACATATTAACACAATAAATCACTTATTGCCCTCCAGGCACTTTAACCAAGGCCCTAAGCCTTATTAGCGAATTTGGTTCGCTACAGTCCTTGTCGTATAAGGAACTCATTCTCATCCTTGAGCTGGTTACACTCGTTGGTGTCATGGCCATAATCGTTGTGAAAATGAAAAAACTTAGTCGTGTCTCTTTTGGAGATATCTTTTCTAAGCGGGGCTGGCCACCTAAAGGGAGCGGTGGTATGACTGGCCTTATATACTTCAGCTCGGCTATCGGCCAGGGCAGTGTAATTGGTGAATCTTGGCTCATATCTGTTCTGCTTGGGGTGCTTGCTATCAGATGTTGCCAGTTCCTTGTTTGCCCTTTTCCCCCCATTTTTTTCATTACTTTTGCCGTTGGGCTTACCAGACCCATTGGCGGCTTTGATGGGGTTTTCTTTCTTGCCCTGATCGTCCATAGGAGACTTCCCTTCATTGGCGATAGCCTCCTCGAGCTTAATATATTTGTCTGCTCGATCCAGAAATTCCTGAGTGATCTTGACTCCATTCTTTTCCAAACTACTCCAGAGGGGAGAATGGCATCGTACTCCAGCCGTGAGCGCCATCATCTTTCCCTCATCTCCAACAGTTTTGGCCTGAGTAGCTACTTGCATGAATCGCTGGATATACCCTTTTAGGGTTTCTCCCTCCTTCTGTCGAATCTCGACCAGCTGATTGGCCTCTGTTAGGTGTATTCGAATGCATAGAATTGTCCGTAAAAATCCTTTATGAACATCTCCCAGGACACTATACTGGCTGGAGGGAACTTGAAATACCACTCATGAGCAAATTCAGACAAAATGGTAGGAAAGATCCTGCACCGAGCATCATCTGACACCTTTTGGATGTCCATCTGTATCTCAAACTTGTTCACATGAGATATAGGATCTTCCCCTCCTGTGAAGTTGGGTAGTATTGGCATCTTGAATTTTCTTGGAGTCTTCGCCACATCAATTCTATGAACAAATGGAGTGCCCTTTCTTCGATCAAATTCTATATGGGATGCTCTGTTCTCAACTAGTTGTTGCACGACCTGATTCAAGGCATCTATTTGGGCTTGTACAACATCTGGTATTGCTGGAGCGACTGGAGTTGGGGGGGAAGTAATCATCGTGTCTTTCCCTTCGATTATTGAGTACATCCCTCAGGTCTTCATCCCTACGCCTTTTCTCGCTTGCATTTAGTCGGTCAAAGACATTGGGCTATTTAGGCTGCCCCCAACATTTTGTCTTATCGGTCGGTTCTCCATTGGTGGAGGGTTTTGTCGTTCACCCCTCTCTTTCTGTTGTCGACCAGCGTTCTTCCTGCCAGAGTCAACCTCATTATAATCACAACCATCTCTAAATTGTGACCTATGAGTGTGTGACCTGCTGTTAGCATTGTTTCCATGTCTCGATAGACAGGGGGAGGCCTGCGTTGGTCGGTAGGTCCTCTGACATTACTAAGTCATGGGGAACCTCTGACCGCAGAGCTTGAATCCACTTGTCTTCGGCCTCCTGAGGGACGCTGTCCCTTGCTAAGATGGTTTTGCTCCCCTGCTGTCTGGCGTCTAGGGCTCCTGGGATTCTACTCGACCCTATTCTACCTATACTAGTGAACGTTATCTAGACCAGCTTAAGAGGGTGGTTGCTGCTCAGGATTTTGGACTGGTCCCTCCTGTTGAGCAGCGGGATGTTGCTCTGGTCCTTGAGGATTCTTTGGTTGTGGTGATACTGGGGATGCTCTGAATATGGATTTTGTTGAGGGTGAGTGCTGGGTGGCTGATTCGGTTGGGAGGCAGGTGCAGGTTGTCCTCGTGCCAATTGAATGGCTGCTTCTAAAGCCGCAGTGACATCTCTCTATCGGTGGTCCATGTTAGCTTATCGCTCATTCAGTTCTTGGCGCTGCCGGTCAATCTCCCTTTGCTGCAGCACCATTGTCTCAGCCACATTCTCTTTATTAGCTCTCAAATTAGCTAATTCCTCCTGCAATACAATCAAAGTTGTTCGCAAGGTTTCAACATCCATCTCCTCCTCTTCCAGTTCCACTTGTGGCTCATCTTCCGCTACATCCTGTGGAGGAGGTTGATTTGGCATATTTCCAAAAGTTTGCCCTGCTTTCCTGGTTGTTTTCGCCATTGATTTTTTTTTAAGGTCTTGAATTCAACTCTCAATGAAAGCACCAAAATGTTGACTGATGATTTAGCCAATGACACGGAGTCACCAAAACGATAAATATTTGTAAGCTGAATGCAAGAACTAAACGACACTAGGAATTATAGTGGTTCGACCCCAGATATTGGTAATAACCTACTTCTACTTAGTATTTTTATTGATGTATTATGAAACCTGCAATCAACAAACTAAGGTTTACTGAGTTTCACAAGCTCCAAAAAAGGATACAAAAGTTGTGTATAAAAAACACTGATTCTCTCTAAATACCATTTTTTTTTCTTTTCAATGAGTCATTTGAGTCCTATTTATAGGCTTAAGGATATACATATGGGGTGATGGGTCGTGCCTACATTTTGTTTCAATAACAACAGAAATCATAAAAAAATAAGGACAAATATCATAGAAATATCTTTCTTATAACTGTATTTGAACTCTGGCTTCGTTACCACGACCAAACCTGGTCGCATATGTCAGCACATCTTCTGCTGTATTGTTCAGCATCTTTCTTAAATCCATCGAGCAACTTCTTTTCTGGTCGCTGGTCGACTTGGATGTAATCACTAAATAATCACATGCATACTAATCGTGCCACGTCAGCAAGTAAGTATTTTTTAGGGTAAACATTTGTAATGAAGATTTTTTTTTTAAAACTAATTACTACCACTATTTAGGGTGACCCACTATCCAAATATATATATATATAAATAAGACAAAATATATTTAAGAGAGATAGATGAGAAAATTGATGTTTTGCTTTGATGTATATTAAATTTTATTTTATTTTAGTATGCAAAACCATTTATAAAAAAATTTAGGCAACTCATCTTTGTCTAGTATGAAAGAATATTTTTCTATTTATTTTTATATTGTAACATTTTTTTAAAATTAGTCTTTCTTTTATTAAAGAAAAAAAAATCTTACCGGGTCGGGTCTGACCCGCCCCATAGGACGAGTCGGGTCTGACACGTGATCTGACTCGCATCAAAAGTCTTAACAGGTCGGGTCGGGGCAGATTTTTAGCGGCCGACCCGCCCCATTTACATTCCTATTAAATAAACATAGTATTTTGTTGATTGTTTTATTAATAATATTTACAAATTTGTTTACGGTATAATGCACATAAAATATATAAAATTAATTTTATGAAAATATTAATTTTTTTTAATTTTAATTAATTCCATATATTTTATGAACCTAACGCTCTCGCCTTTTCTTTTCTCTATGTTTTCTCTCTCATTCAATTGAACGATGTGAGGTTCTCTCTCTTTTTTCTATCAGTTGATACCCTTATTCTCCTACAAAGTTTATGGCTTGATTCATTATTACTTAAAGGTATGAGTTCTCTTTCTTTATGGTTTTTTTTCTTCTAAACATTCTTTCGCTCTTTATTTATTTCTTTTTCTTTTTTGGTGTGTGATTTCTGGGTTTGTGTAGATTTATTACATATGATTGTTTCATGATTTTGTTCTCTGATTTCACAATTATTATTGCAATTTCAGTTAAGAACAATTTTTTTCATCTCTGATTTTCTTTTCAGAGTGTATATTGCTTGCAGTTAAAAGTCTCAAATAAAGTTGTTTGCAAAGTGTTTGATAAATTGTCTCTTTAAGAAATTTCATTAATTTCGGTCTATTTTTTCAGTTTTTATTTTCTTTCTTGAATGGTGTTTGCTGGTGGGATGCACCACCGTTTTTGAGTTGCTCCTTAGGTCTTCTCAACTTTGTCGTTATGTTTCAGTTGTTTAGTGTTTTTCTCTATGTTATTGGTGTAATGGTCCATAGTCTTTTTGTGACTTTCAATTGGTTTCAATATACTCAGTGTATTCCTGTCTTGTACGTTTTCACTTCAGGAAAAAAAGTAAAACCCCAGTAAGTGATTTGAGGTACTATTTATGAGAGGTATTAGAATGTTCCATTCCTTTGAGAAGTCCACCGCAACCAACTGTATTGGTCCTTTGCTAGCATACCAAAACTCACATTCTGTATTTGATTCAGAATGCCAAAATTATTTAATCTTTACATTGCTCCATTTGCTAATTTAGATTATATTATTACTAATTATTCATGGGCTTGTTCTTGAAGAAATAGTAAGACGACGTCGTAAGGAGGCCGGTGGCATAGGACTGGCTGGCTGACATATAACATTACACAGCAGAGAGAAGCAAAGGGTTTAGGAAGGAAGAGAGCGTGAAGACGAAAAGCATAGAAAAGAAAGAAAGTAGTTAGGTACCTCTAATGGCGACTACAACAACGTTTCAGGGTTATCCTCAACAACCACAGCCACAGCCACAACAACACCATCATCAGCCTACCACCGTTGAGGAGGTCCGAACCCTTTGGATTGGGGATTTGCAGTATTGGGTCGACGAAAACTACCTCAATAGCTGCTTTGCTCACACCGGCGAGGTCTTCATCTCTATATATACCTTTCTCTCTGTCTCTCTATTATATATATATATATATATTTGTGTTTATATTTCATATGTATTACAATTGTTTATGGTTTTCTCTGCGATTTAAGAATTGAAAAACCCCTTGAAGAAATTTTACTGTCAATATATATATATATATATTTATATATGTATATTTTGAAATTTAGGTGTTATCTTTCACTTAAATTAGTGTAATTTAGCTGAGATGCGAATTTCAATGTACCCGGCAAGGTTTTCATCTCTCTCTCCCTCTGTTTGTGTTTCTATATATTACCATTGTTTATGGTTTTCTCTACGATTTAAGAATTGAAAACCCTTTTAAGCAATTTACTTATCAATATATTTATGTAAATTTTAAAAGTGAGTTGTTATCTTTTATGGGTTATTTTCACTTAAATTAGTGTAAATTTAGCAGGGAGAAGAGAAATTCAATATACCCATAAAAGTTTCTAAGTTTTTTCTTTTCCCAATATTTAAGCTGAGTTTTAATCCTAACTGAACAATTATGTACTTATGTCCTTCTGTGGACGGTCTTAATTATTGGTTGGTTACTATTAATGTTGGAAAAATAATCTTGGCTAATCTTTTCATGCCATAATATCCTAATTTGAGTTACAGTTAAAGAAGTTTTGAAATTACTTGCAAATATCACTGCCACTTGCTGTGATAGTCGTTGGATGGAACTTTGAAAATTTAGTTGATATATAAATCATACAAAGCAAAATCTAAGTTGTAAGTAGTGTACTAAGGAAAGTTGTTGTGACTGCTTAATCGGATTCTCCTCCTAAATGCAGGTAATTTCAATAAAGATTATACGCAACAAAATTACAGGACAGCCTGAAGGTTATGGGTTTGTGGAATTTGTTTCTCATGCAGCAGCAGAGAGGATTTTGCAGAGTTACAATGGGAGCCAGATGCCTGGAACTGAACAAACTTTCAGGTTGAACTGGGCTTCTTTTGGTATTGGTGAAAGACGTCCTGATGCTGGGCCTGAGCACTCCATTTTTGTTGGGGATTTGGCACCTGATGTTACAGATTATCTGTTGCAAGAAACCTTTCGATCTCAATATCCATCAGTTAGAGGTGCCAAGGTTGTCACTGATCCAAACACTGGACGTTCAAAAGGATACGGGTTTGTTAAATTTTCTGACGAGACAGAAAGGAATCGTGCTATGACTGAAATGAATGGCGTCTACTGCTCAACTAGGCCAATGCGAATTAGTGCAGCAACACCGAAGAAGACCACTGGCTTTCAACAGCCCTACACTGCCGCTAAAGGTATATTTCATTTTGATAATTTTTGTTACAAGGTTGGTGCCTTTGTGATTACCATACTTATAATTTACTTGATTTTAAATTAAAGATATTTGAAACACTTGGGGGAAAAAAGAAGAAGCCATCAGTGCATCCCCAGTATTCAGTTGTTTTGAGTATATTTATACACTAATAATGCGACATGCAGCATTTGTGGCAATGGTGTGTATATGTATGTGTTCATATGAGTTTATGTGTATGTATGGTTTATGGGGAAAGGCAATGCTTATTGCTGCCTACAATTACTTGACTTTTCAAGCTTTATGAGTCTATGACATGGGAAGCTGGAATTGGCTGCGTTGTATGCTTTTCTTGCTCTAGTTTCTGATATGCTGACCTCAACCTGGTTTGTAAAGACACTTGTTGACTTTTCTGTAGCGGTATATCCATTTCCAGCATACAGCACACCAGCAGCACCCGTGCTTTCAGCGGATTATGATGCAAACAACACTACGGTGAGCTAGACTGGACTTATTTAAGTTTCGTAGGTTTTATTTTATCTCTTAATCTCACTATTTTTATTCATCACAGATTTTTGTTGGTAACTTGGATCAAAATATCACTGAAGAGGAGCTAAAGCAAACATTTTTGCAGTTCGGGGAGATTGTCTATGTCAAGATTCCTGCTGGCAAAGGATGTGGTTTTATACAGTTTGGGATAAGGTCTGTTCTGCATGGGAAACTTTTAGCATGATTTCTTCAAATGAAACACATTAACAAGAACTCTGTAGCATGATTTCATTGTTTTTGTTTCTCTTTTTGTTATTAAAAAGAACAAGTAGAAGTATTCTACAGTTAGCAATGCTGTTCTCTCTTTCCCCTTATCTAGCTATCATAGTTTTCTTTTTCTCAGACATAATGAAGTTGCACGTGTATGGAGGATCAAGGGTAGCAATACAAGTTGCATGCAGAAAGTTCTATGATTTGAATCACTTTCTATTGTGATTTAAGATATTTTTTAATCCTTTTTCTCCACTTTTCCATCATAGTGTTGCTTCTTTTTTTGGATCATTATTTCTTGTTGATTTTCTGAATTTTCTTACAACTGTTATCTTTGTAGGACATCTGCTGAAGAAGCAATTCAGAAAATGCAGGGAAAGATGATTGGTCAACAAATTGTTCGGGTTTCTTGGGGTAGGAGCCCAACAGCTAAACAGGTGATTGCTCATTTAGATTGATTTATCTTGAGAGTGCTCATTTTATTCATCTACCAGAGTGTTTCTCTTTTCCCCCGCCTTGTCATGTAATTCCTGTTTCTAAAAGAAGGAATAACTCGAACTTTTTTAAGTTTCTATAACAAAAAGTTGATTTAGAATGGTGCTGTGTATTTTAGATGGTAGGCATAAGAGACATTGAAAGGTTCCGAAATAGAATATGACTGATGGTTACATACACTGGTATGAGTGTAGCTATCTGATGCTCTATTACGGACTTCTTTACAGATACCAGAGAAACATGTTATTGTACATTTTCTTTACACCTGACAAAGTTGTATACCAACTCATTGTAGGATGCATCTGGTGGCTGGGGTCAGCAAGTAGATCCAAATCAGTGGGCTGCGTATTATGGTTATGGACAAGGGTATGATGCGTATTCATATGGGGCTTCTACACAAGATCCTTCGTTATATGCATACAGTGCATATGCTGGTTATGCCCAATACCCTCAACAGGCAAGTTTAAACATCCTATGCATCTTACATAGTCAGCATTATTTAAACTTTTACTGAAGGCTTTGTTGAAGAAAACGTAATTCTTGGATGGGAGTGGGTCATGTACATTCAGCCTTTGTTTCTATCAAGTTAATTGCAATTTTCACATGACATAAAATCTTTCTAAGTGCCCTTTTGTTGGAGGTGATTAAATAGTTAGCTTCATGAATTTATCGACATTGGGATTTGGGAAATTGAGGAATGTGCTCATTAATCTGTTTACCTTGGCTGGTCTAGTTTATTATTTTAACTGGATATTTTGTTTCAGGTTGATGGTGTTCAAGATATGGCAGCTATAGGAGCAACTGTCCCAGCTGTAGAGCAGAGGGAAGAGTTGGATGATCCATTGGCTACACCTGATGTTGACAAGTATATATCTCAACATATTTGTCTTTAAATGTCTAATATCCATCATTTTCTCTCTACTGAATCCCATGGTTGATTGCTAGGCTGAATGCTGCTTACCTCACTGTTCATGGAAGTGCGATGTTAGGCCGTCCATTATGGCAGAGAACGTCTTCGTTTTTGCAGCAAACTTAGATGCTTGTTTATTTATAACCAGATTCAGATTGATGAGAGACCATGGCTACAGTGTTGAAGTTAGAGGATAGAGTGGTAGAGAAAGAATAGCATTAAACTGCAAATTGAATCGGCTTACTTTTCTTGATTGTGCATTTGCTGCATCAGAGAGGGGCTATCTTTTGGACAATAAAATTCCGTTATATGCTGCTGAAATATAATTCCTGATTTTATTTTTTATTATTAAAAGGAAATTTGTTCTTTGAGAAAGGATAAAAAAAAAAATTTAAATTAAAAAAAAGGCTGGTTCAAGACTTTTGTTTTAAGAATTTTAAAGGATGAACATTGGACACAATCAAACAAGGACCTTGCTCTTATAGACGACTATAAACTTCGAATTTTTTTGGTTGTTTGTATCAAGTGACATGACTTCATAGAGCTTCACTCATAATTTCTTTATTAAAATTATTAATTGAGCAAAATAAAAAAATAATTTTGAATGCTTGATCTCGCAGGATAATGTCCTCAATAAAATAAAAACATCTCACAATAATTTTATGTTATTTAAAACATTTCAAAAACTTATTTAAAAAATTTGTCCTTTATTATATATGGGATTTTATTCCATTGGATATTTATATCTACTAGAGACAAGCATATACGTGCTTAGATTTAATTATAGAATTTATTAATTATTCTTATTAAATTTATATTAATGTGATATAAATTTTGAAATAAATATCTTATTTTAATTAAATAATTTATTTATTTTTGTTTAAGTTTATGTTTATGTTTGTTCTAATTTTTGATTTTGTGAGTGACAACAAGAGATTATATATTATATGTTTAATGTAATATTAAATATTAAACGTGGATTTTAAATTTAAGTTTATTGCTAGTTTTTAAAAAAATAATTATAATTTGTTGCTAATTCACAATAGATTATATTATATGTTTAATATGATATTATTCTAATAAGTGAGTTTAAATTTAATTAAATTTTATTTAAGTTATAATTTATTATTTTTAAATAATTATCATTGTAAAATATATAAAAAATATCATATTTTAATTTGTTTAATTATTTATTATTTTTCAATAATTGTCATTATAAAATATCTCAAAAATATTATATTTTAATTTTTTTAATTATTTATTTTATTTTATTTAAGTTTAAGTTTAAGTTATTACAAACTACCGTTAAATATAATAATATTATGTTAAATATAAGAATATTCCGTTAAAGTTAACATTAAAAAAATAAAAAATCGTTAAGTCAAGAATTTCTGTTATCTACACACTTATTATATAGAAGAGATATAAAAAGTGTGTATTTACAGATTTTTTTTTGTTTTAACATTTTTTTTTTAATTTTAAGAAAATATTCTAAATATTTAATGAAATATATTTTTAAACTAACTAAAAATAAATATTTATTAATTATATTGATATAAATTTAAATATTATAAAATATTATTATTATATTAATATTTAATACAAAACTAGATATCTAATAATTATATTAATATAAATTTAAATACTATAAAATATTATTATTATAATATATAATAGAAGACTTGGATATTTAATAATTATATAAATATAATTTCAAAATTTATAAAATATTATAATAATAATAATAATAATTATATATAATATATATTCTTAATTTTTATAAAATTTTGGTAGAATAAATATTTAGTAATGAGAAATAATGGAGGTTTCCAATTAAAAATTATGCTAGGTACTATGGACATTACTTTCCCAAAATACCATCTCCAAATTTCAGTGGATTTTTCTTATTGTAAAAGATTCTCCTATCCCTTTTGAATTTTAATTTGTTGCATTTATTTATTACTTATAAATTGAAGAGTAATACAGTAGAAAACGAGATAAACATAAAAGAAGAATATCAACTTCCCCATCCATTACGATCATGTCATTTGACTCGTTTCGTTGCAAAAACGAACCAAAATCCCACACGGCATTACTTCGATATATCTACTTATTATTATTATTATTATTACTAAATAGAGGACATTTTGAAGATTCCTTTTTTCTCCTTATTTGTTATTTATGTTTCAACTTTTACAAGTTAATATAGAGAAAGTCCACACAATAACCCTTATTTACTCTAATATTAAAAGCATATATCCTGTGAAAAGTTTCTCACAAAACTAACTCAATACTTATGTGAAATGTCACAAATACCCTTAGTTAACATTAGGGTTCCTTCTCTAAATGATCAACCTTCATTGACAAGTTGTTCCCACTCTCCATCATATAACACAATAATATTTATTTGTGATTAGTTTGCAAAACATATGAGAAAATGTGATTAGATAAAACTACCAAAAAAATTATACAAAGTCCGAATTAGGTTCAAACTTAGTCCGAACTATGTCCGAATTTAGTCCGAACAAGGTCCGAATTTGGTTCGAACTTGGTCAGAATAAGGTCTGAACCAAATCCAAACCATGTCCCAACCTGTTCCTACCAAGGTTCGAACCAAAAAAACCTAAAGCATATAAATCGCTAAAATACGAGATCTCAACATAAAATTTATTTTTTTGTTTATATTTTCAGCCCAGAATAGTTTGAAAATCAACTACAAACTATTATATAACAAATCCATAAACACCAATAGCACTTATCTATCATCAAAAACACTTTATTCCTTCAACTTTGGTCACTTTTTAGATGAAAATTAGGGAGAAGTTTAGATTTTAGTAGAGAGACGACAAAACTTCAACATAGATGAAGATGAGGTACTATAAATTAGATGATGAGAAAGAAATAACATAATCATCCATGAGAAGAGGGTTGCAAATCATGAGAGATGACAGAAAATAAAGAGGAGATAAGAAAGAGGGAGCACCAAGGGTATTTTCGACTTTTCAATTGGGTAAGAGGTTATATTTGTAAATAAACTTTGAGAGAGATGTATGGTTATAATATTAGGGTAAATAAGGGTTACTTTGTCGACTTTCCCTTAATGTAATATATCATTTTTAAATTAAGAATGTTAATTTAGTAATTTTTTTACTTTTCTTTGGTTTTGTTTTATTTCCCATTCTCTTACTACGTGTCTTAGTTTCAAAACATAAAAGATCTTTTTTTTTTGTCATTTTGTTGAGGTTTTTTTGTTAATTATGTATATATATACACATACTAATAAGACTATATTTTAGCTTAAATCACCAAGCCTACTATTATAAACATATTATTGATTGATTTCACTTTCCCTTCATTTAATTTCATAATGATCATAGCTACAGTTTTTTTTTTTTTTTAGATTTTATACTATTTTATATTATTAAGTTTTGAATAAATATCATAAATAATTTTAAAATTTAAAATTTTTATAATAAAATTAAATATCATATATAATTTTATATTTGAAAATTTTAATAATGAACCATGTGATTGCCAAAATATAATAGAAATAACTTTTGCTCTAATTTTAGTCAAACTTTTTAGGAAAATTACAATTTCGATCCCATCAATTTAAACTCATTATCAAGTTTAATCCTAGAATTTTCTTTTATTAAAAAAAAAACTAAAGAAATTACTCTCAAAATATTTTTTTTTTAAAAAAAATTGGTTTTGATTACTTATTTTTTTGTTCAAAAGAATTTTTTAAAAAAGAAAATATTCTTGATAAAAAAATATTAACACACTTAAATTTTTACAAATAGTTCAAATTAATTGATAAAAATTAAAATTAATTAGATCTAATTCAAAACTAAAAAAATGCTCATTTTTATTTGTTTTACTTTTAGATTTTATTTATTTTTTATATTAGATTTTGTAAATTAATGTTATAAATTATTTACACAAAGTTAAATATATTAATATATTTTAATTTGAATATTTAATTGATAAAAAAACGGGTCGAAGCACCTATCTACATACTAGTATATATATATAAATAATTCATATATTCCATTATGATATTGAAACTATAAATCAATTATAATGAGAGAGAAAAGAATGAGGCTAAGGAGAGAAAATTGATAGCTGAGATGGATATTATTGATAACAAAGAAAAATACTACTCTTGTGACCGGTGGCACTAGTGGAATTGAGTAATCTCTTTTCCATTTTCTTCATTTGAACTAGGAGTGACAATTCATGTCTTCATATCGTGTCATGGTGGGTTGACATGTCTAATTGGTCAATCCTAACTTGATTCGTTTATGTTTCGTGTCAATAAATGTCGTTTCTAACAAGACTTGTCGTGTTCAAGTGTTGATCCGATGTGTTCACGTGTCGACTAGACTTATCCCACGCTATTTGTTGACCGACATGATAAGTATCACATATTTGATTTATATTACATTTTTTATTATATCATTCCGCTTGACACATTTGAATAGTACACTACATAAAAATATATAAAGTTTCAAATAAACAAAATTGTTGAATTAAATAATTTAGTGATATTGGCAGCGATAATATTCAATTTTTTTTCAAAAGTTGTACTTTAATACCCAAGTTTTTTTAGCGGTAATAATACATAAATCTGTAATTTTGGTGCATCCGTTAGTACTCATCGTTAACTGCCCGTTAAGTATCCACGTGACACATTTTTATCAGTCTAATTGGCATCGATAATACCCAATTCTTTTCAAAAGTTACACTTTAATACCCAATTTTTTTGCGGCAATACCTAAATCTATAATTTTGGTGCAACTGTTAGTACTCACAGTTAACTACCTGTTAAGTATCCAAGTGGCACATATGGATTTTGGGATGATTTTAGACTAAATTCTTTAAATATTATAAAAATTAATTTTAAATTTTAAAAAATTTTAGTTTTATTAATTAGTTTTTAATAATCTTTTAGATTTTTTAAAATTTAAATTTTTTTTTATAGTATTTAAAGAATTCAATGATATTGGCGGTAATAGTACCTAAATTATTTATAAAGTTACACTTTAATACCTAAATTTACGTGTGTCATGTGGATACTTAACATAAAGTTAACGGTGAGTATTAACGGTTGTGCCAAAATTACAGATTTATGTATTATTACCACAAAAAAAAAAGATTTGGGGTACTAAAGTGCAACTTTTGAAAAAATTTAGGTATTATCCCCGCCAATATTCCTAATAATTTATCACAAAATATTAATACAATAAACAAAATTCATAATATCAATTAATTATTAAGTGTGAATAATTTATGCTATATTTTTTAAAAGAATTTTCTTTCTATTTTAGATTTTTTTTGAAAAATAATTAATATTTTAATTATAAATTAATAATTTCAATGATATGCTGAATATAAATAAGTTAATTTCGTATCACAAGAATTGACCTAACCTAATTAAAAAAAAATTTGTGTCAAACATGTTCAATATATTTTTGACCCACACTTAATTTTCCCAAACTTAACTTGCAAAAATCGTGCTATTTTTTAGTCGGGGTCGTGTCGAAACTGTTTTGCGACCCCTAATTTGAACTACAAATTTTATATGTAAAAGAAGATAATTTCATATATAAGTTTGTGATTGTTGTATTGTTTAGGTACGATATAGTGAAGAAATTGTGTAGACTAGGGGCAAAAGTTCATACGTGTTCCAGAAACCAAGCTGGGAGACTAAAGGCACATGTAGTCATGATAAAATTGTGAATTTTATTAATAATAATTGTACCGACAGACTTTTAGTAACGACACAAGTATGATATTTTATTTAGGTTTTTTTTTTCCGTAAATAGTCAAAATAATGATAAAAATAACATTTGTACAGTTTCTCAAAAAAAAATTCACTTTTACTATAGCCAATTTAATTACAAAAATACGGTCTCTTCATAGACCCTTTCTCGCACCGACAAAACATAAAAACTATTATATATATTATATATGAAAGATTTTTGAATAGATGGATACTAATAATTATGATGATGTAATAATATAGTGATTTGGTATAACAAGTCAGTAACAGGTAAATATATATTTTTTTCTACATTAATTTTGAATTTTTATATATAATGCTTAAATAATATTTTTTTAATTCTTTAATTTAAAAAATATGCGACCCACGTGTAATCAGGTAGCATTTCCAAAATTTTAAAAAAATTAAAATTTATTTTTAGAAATATTAATTAACAACTATAAATATAGACCATTGATCTTAATCTAATGATTAATAATAAAATAATCATTCGTGGGTAGTAACCATTAAGAGTACCACATATATATATATATATGTATAAGAATTCTTCTATAGGGGCTTCACTTTAAGCCTTATCGGTGAGACTTTCAGTGTTCTCGACCCATGAATAATTTTCGGCGCGATTTTTTTTATGACCGTGTATATTGTAGCTATTTAGAGCATCCTGCAAATTTTCAGAAAATTCTGAATAGTTTACAGTACCGAAAACTAAGTTCAAACATATTGTTGCACGTGTGACTAATTTTTTTTATGCGCGTAGAAAACATGTTTGAACCTAGTTTTTGGTACTGTAAACTATTCAGAATTTTTTGAAAATTTGCAGGATGCTCTAAATAGCTACAATATACACGGTCATAAAAAAAATCGCGCTGAAAACTGTTCACAGGTTGAGAAACACCGAGAGCCCCACTGGTAGGGCTTAAAATGAAGCCCCTATAGAAGAATTGTCCTATATAAAAAAAAAAATATATATATATATATATAGTGACAAACTAGAAAACATAATCGCGCTTCGTGGAGTTTTTGTAATGATTAACAAATTTATATTTTTAAATTTTATTGGGAAGATTATGTGGTAAATAGTCTTTTTTAACATTACCTGTACAACATATTCCTTATATGGACACGTGGAAGCGTTTTCACCCCAATTTTTTTTTTTATAATTGTGTTCATTGTATAACAAATAAATAAAATGCTGAAAACAAAGTTCAAACAACTTTTTGTACTTGTAATTTTATTCATATATTTATTATTACTATACACTTTGCATGATTTTTTATAAAAATTTTAAATTATGTATAAAGAAATTCATGTTTTGTGCAAGGGTTATTTTGGTCGATTACCCTTCATTTTTAAAAATTAATTTTTACACCTCGTGTTTTTTTAAAAGGTTAAAAATATAAATAGATAGATTGATTATTTGAATACTATTTTGACCGATTATATGTTTTGAACTTTTTTTTAAATTAACCTTTGGACCATGTAAGTATTCAAAATGTTCAAAATTCTTTATAAAAAGTAAATTATATATAATATGTTTTGTGCAAGGGTTCACACCATTTTGAATCTTTTTTTTAGTCGATTACCTGATTGGAGCATTTATTTTAAAAAAAGTTAACTTTTAGACCTCATGTTTTATCAAAACATTAAGAATAGAAATATATATAGATAGATTATTTGAACCACATGTATTTTGGTCGATTACTTATTTGCACTCGTTATTTTTAAAATGGTAAAATAAATTATTAAAAATTTATCAAACAAAGAGTTCGCATCGAATTTTTCAGAAAAAATCTTTGACTAAAATAGAGTAAATTAGAATATATTTTCTTTTATATAATTGTGTTATAATTTAATTTTTAAATTATTTCAATATATATTTATATATGCATGCCCGTTTCATTTTAATTATAATTTAAAAAAAATATATATGTCATCTAAAAAGACATTTACATATCTCAATTTAAATTAGTTAATTAATGTGTCATTATATATAGATAGATGTTTAGAAACTAAGATAAAAGAAAATATAGTTAATAGTAATTAATTTATTATTATATATAGATATATATATATATATTTAGAAACTAAAATGAAATAGAAGAGAGTTAATTATTATTATTATTATTTTAAAAATAGAATAAAAATATATTGTTTTTAGAAAAAGTTGAATAAAAAATGAGAAAAATTAAGAAAATATATAAAGTGAGTTAGAGCAATTTTAGAGTGTCTTTATATAAATAAGTTGATTTATTATATTTAAAAAATTAGAAAAATTAAGAAAACACATCATCTCCTTGGCATTCTCCTTTATATATATATAGATTTATAATATTAAAAAAAAAGAATACAATATGAATAAGGAAATTATAATGTTTTTTTAATAATGATAGAAAATTATAATATTTGTTGACACTTAGTAATTCTTACACTTTTCTTTAATGTTATATATGTTTGTATAATTCACCTGAAATTATATATAAAATATAAATATGATAAACTCAATAAAAATATAACTATTGGGCAAGATTGAGTTAAATCAATCATCATAAGACAAAAATATTAATATTTGGACAAATTATAAATCAAAGTCAATAAAATGTTTATTTATAACCTAAAAGTATAACCCCACAATGATTTTTAAACCATATGGGACTATATGGATTTTTGAAATGATTAATTAATCTTTTTTTTAAAAGAAAAATTAGAAAAACCACAAATTATGAGAAAATAGATAAATAATATATTTTTGATTCTAGGAAACCACACCACCTCCATATAGCTCTCATTTATATTAATACTAGGAAACGGTACCGCGCTCGTGCGGTCTTGATAATAACTCTAATTATAGCTTTGGAGATTTTATCTATTTGTATGGGTGGTTTTTATTTTTGTAATTGTTAAATGTTTACATTGAGTGAGTGACATAATATAAATAATAGTATTGTATTCTTCGAATCATAAATTTTATACATGAAATATTTTGATGCGTTTGAAAGCAAAAATAAATATCATATCTATTGAATAAGTGAAATACATAATGTAAATTATGAATTGCATGTAATGAAAGTATCATGTTATTTTGATAGGTTGGATTAAAAAAAAGGTAAGGAATAATATTGAAACTATGGAACAACATGCAACCTGAACAAAATATAATGAAAAATTGTTAAGGATAGAACTGAGTTATGTAAAATTTTAAGAAATGAGCATTTTTTTTTAACAACTTGTATGATTGTAAAAGTTATACCTTATTGGGTATTGAAAGTAAGGACATGAATAACCAGACTACCATATTGCAGGTTGGATGGTTGTTTGATTCATTGATTTGTCTGTTGAATAAGTAAAACACATAGTGAAAATCATTATTTTAGTATGAGGTTGCAATGTATGTTTATTAAATTTAAAATAAAATGTAAGAATGTGTTACCTTGATTTTGTGGGTTGATTACACAATATTTTGGAATACTTTGTTGTAAACAATATTTTTGATGAAGTTTTTGTCTTCCACCTCATCAACGACGTTTAGTATGGTCAATCCTTCTCTTGTTGTGATTCAAGAGACAACGACATAGAATTGACCATGAGTGAATACTTGCTTAGGAAGATACAAGCCGACATGTTTAAGAGATTGTCCTTGGCTTTTATTGATCGTCATCGCAAAACATGGTGCCAGAGGAAGTTGTCCTTGGCTTTTATTGATCAAATTTTTTAAACAAACATATGTAATATGTTTATAATAATTATTTTAAGAAATCTGCAACCAAACTATTTATGATAGATGTTGACGCCGTTTTTCATCAACTTAGAAAAGAAGAGCAATTAAACAAAATATACCTAAGGAAACAAACAATATAGACAAGATTTTTTACGTGGTTCAGTAGTTAAAATATGCATAGTCCACGAGTCTGTGTTACACTTTTTTAGAATTCTCCTAAAGCTTTATGGAAGCAATTATACAGAATTTTCCCAGTACAAGTTTCTCAGTCTTTACAAATGAATGGTTCCACTCTATTTATAGAGGGGTTTACCGAATTTCTTCCCATATATTTCGGGGAATTATTCTACAAATCAATTAAATAAATGCAATTAAATGCACACAGTTACTACGTACGTGCATATATCCCATGATATTTTGGATTTAATAACATTACATCTGATCCCTTAAACATAGGGATTTTACAACAATAAACATGTTCACACACAACTTGCGAGCTTGGATGCTAGGCTCACACGCCTTCGAGACTTCGGAGCTCGACACCTTGGTTTGCCTATGTTCTCAACAAGTAACGTTGTCGATATAATCCTCTCTGAGCTTACAACGCTTGAGCTCGAACCGTCTTGCCTGATGGCAGGAAATGAATTAGAAAATTTATACAAGTGTTGAACCACTGTCACTATGACTTCGAGCCTGACTTATAACCTCAAAACTCCTCCGAGATCATGTAGTTTCCGAGCTCACCAATTCTGAAGTTGTTGCATTTATTACTTAACGAGACTGTCTTTGAATTTCTTATCAATGCTGATTACATGAAGACTATGCTTATTTCGAGCTTACCCCTTACGAGCTTGAGTTTCGAGATCAAGATTTCCCTTCTCGAAATCTGGGTGTAACATTTTGCCCCCTCAAAAGTATCAATTCAAATCCTATGAAAAGGAAACATTTGAATGGTCACTTTCGAAAACTGAGCCACCTACCACACTCGAGTGTGGACATGCGTCAGCCATGGGTTACTCAATTAGAGTACTCGAGTATTTTTTCACCACGCCCACGTCTATTCGCATTTCAGCTTTTTGCCGCCACCATCACGTATGCACCTGACCGTCTGATCGCATACCAAATCCAGCCAAAGGCCCAGATTAATTCGACCCTTGACCTTCTTTTGAGATATATATATATATAAACCTATACTATCATCCTCTTCACTTTTACACTTCAAGTTTCAGAGAGAAAAAGAAAAAAAACCAGAGTCGAAAATCCTATTTTCCTTTTTGCATGTTCTCTAAACCAAGAAGACACAACAACCTTGGCATTTTCGACTCTTTGAAATCGTTCTTGCAACCGCTCCTACAGTCTTCAATCTCACTGTATCCGCAAGCCACTATGTGTAAGTTTCTTGTTCTTTCATTTCTTCATGCATTGTTACATTTTTCATCCCCGTATGAATGTACTCTGTAACTAGTAGTCTTTTACAATATTGATTAGCACAAACTTTCGATTCGAAGTTTTTGACAACATAGCTCTAAAACCCAGATTTAGTGTAAAAAATGCACACATAGGGTCTTTTCAGATTAAGGTTAGTGTATCGTGTAAGCCAAGAAATGGGGTTCTGAATTAGGGTTTTTAATTGCACAAATCCCAAAATTATCACCTTTTCGGGTAACCGTCAACTTTATCCCTGAAAATCTGGGATTCTTAAAATGAATCCAAACTTTCCCACTCTTGCGTTAAGTACACGCTTGAAGCCCGAACTTTACAAAAGTTCGGGGGAATATCTTCGAATTCGATCTGTCCTTTCGAGACCTCGGTCTTGATTGAGCTTACTCCATGATCTCAGGCTTTCGAGCTCGCATCATCAAAACTAGACTCTGATTTCTTGTATACTGGGCCCTCACCCTTTTCTTTCTTGCTAGATGTCACAGAACTCTAAGAATTGGTGGGGGTCATTGCTCATAATTCCTTACTCTCCATCAACTCCCAGTCCAGAGTCTCCCTTCACTCAGAACCAGCGACTGATATGCAAGCACCATGCGAGGTGCGAACAAGAAGACATCTGAGACCATTTCCAACGTCATATTGACGAGGTAGAGGAAAGAAAAATAAAGAAACTCCGGGTCGTGATTTATCGAGATCCAGACCCTGAGCTCAGACCTATCTCGCTCGAACCCAAACTCATAGTCACCGTCGCTTACGAGTCTGGTGCACTTTCCTTTTCGTTGATGGAGGACCCTTCAGATCATCCCTATACTTCTCGAGCTGCAACCATTCCTACCTCCAGGGAGAAATTCTTCGAGGCTGGGAATTATTGGAGCTCAGTCACTTCAACATGCCAAATTTATGAGATCCTAGCTTGCCACGGCCTAAAACTCTCATGCACACTGATGTGTCAGCCTGCGACTCCGAACGAGAGGAGCTGCTACGCCCCAGGCGATGGCAACCCCGATAGCAAGATCAAGCTCGCAGCCTGGAGTCACGAGCATATGAAGGCAGGGGCCCTTCTTCCCCTGAAATCCTTTTTTTTAAGGATTTTTTGGATTTTGTCGGGCTCCCTCCATTCCAACTCAAGACCAACTCATACCGAGTTCTCTCTGCCCTCATGTCGTTATACCACGAGCTGAAGTGCGAAGGACCCTCACCATAAGAGATCCTGTATCTCTTTTGTCTGTAAAGCAACCCCTCTCGAGCTCGGGGAGGGGATGGCTTCTACTACTTGTCAAGCTACCCAAAGGAGAAGAAGATCTTCAAGGATATGCTGAACCATCCTCCAAACTTCAAACTGGCCTTCTTCTGGACGGATGACCTCGCTCCTTCAAAATTCTATTCATTCCAACGAATTTGTAAGTACTCATACTTATTCCTTTCTTGATAAATTAATGACTAAGCTCGAAATAATAACACGTATCCATTTCTTCAGCCAACTATCATCGTCCCACACCCACATAGTCAATGGTGGGGAAGAAGACCACTCTGCTGCAACTGTTGTACGGTCGACACTCCCTATCCTATCTTCTCCATGAATAACGACTCCGAGCCTGCGGCCTCTTCGAGTAGGACCAGTCGAAAAACGATGTCACCTACCACAAGTACTTTAAGTGGGAGCACATGCCACTTCCCACTGAGGAGCTCCCCCTGAGACGGAGGTCGTCGAGCTCACGTGCCAGTCCCTCTGTGGCTCGCCGTCACAACAAACCCACCTCGGGAAATGAAATCCAAGACGAGGCCTCGAGCTCGGGTGGTGGAGGTAAAGTCATACTTAGCTCGGGCATGGGGTCTCCTTCTATGCTTAAGCACAAGCCCGACACTCTGATCATATTCCCAAATTCGAGAGATAACTTTCATGTGTGGTCTTGGGTAGATCATAGGTACATAGGTTCGATAGTTGGTTAGGCAAATTCCAAACTATATATAGTTTAAACGGATTTTGGGATGGGGTCGCTG
The DNA here is from genome assembly GCF_963169125.1 of Humulus lupulus. Classification (NCBI taxonomy): domain Eukaryota; kingdom Viridiplantae; phylum Streptophyta; class Magnoliopsida; order Rosales; family Cannabaceae; genus Humulus; species Humulus lupulus. The sequence continues at coordinate 34,662,094 of NC_084799.1, forward strand.
TTCAATATGGGACCAGTGATTATAGAGACCTTTTGAGGCTATCCCCCACATATAGGGAAGGGACTCCCCCGACATCCTCTGAAGATAGGGGGATTACTTGGTCACCGAGCACAAGCTTGGGGGAGAGTACTAGTTAGGTTTCTTTTGACTTTAGCCTTGTTCCTTTTTGTTCTTTAGGCTCGCTTACTAATGTGTAAATTGTGTATGTGCAGGTGACATGGAATCTGACCTAGATAATGTACTCAACCGCCACTCGGGAGCCAAGTAGAGCAAGCGCCCGAGGGCATCGCAGAGATCGGGGCGCCCCTCCAAAATTTTGAAAAAATCCGAGGCAACACCTTCTGTCTCGGACACTTGTAGCCTAAGCCTACCCACTGATCCAAATCCCGAGGTCAGAGTATCCATCGAGATCTCGCTTCCCTCACCTCCTTCTGCAATCCAAACTTCTCAACAAACTGCTCCGACTCCAAAGAAGCAGGTTCCCACACGGAAACGCTTGCTGTCGGTTTCGACCCACGCCCCCGAGTATGTGATCGAGAATGTTGTGGGAACACACGGGGCCAGTCTGGGCTCGAATATATTATCCCAAGTTGGCCAAATTTTCAGCAACCTTGGCACCCCTCAATGGCAGTTCCTCACCTCCTGCCGAGACAACAACACTCTTTATGACAAGGGCATTGAGCTCTTCACCTCGGTAAATATTTTTATTCTGTAGCATTGCTTATACAAACTTATCTTGTATGTTAAATAACCCATTTTTGTTTATGTGTACAGGCTCAACTGAATTTTAAGTTGAACAACGATATTTATTCGAGTCTGGCCTATGCTTAGGAGGCAAAGAATCTCTAGTTAAAGCTCGCTGACGAGCACAAGGCTGCGAGGTCGACAATGTCTGAGCTCTAACAAAACTGGAGGCCAAGGATTCTTAAATCAAGGAGAAAGACTCCAGAATCAAGGAGCTTGAAGAGATGAATGCCAAGATTGAGGAGGAGAAAAAGGCCACCTTTGATATAATTGAGGGTGAGAAGGCTCGCCTCCTCGAGGAGTTTAAGCATAAAAAGGATCATGCTGTTGACATGGCCATGTACCGAATCTGGGCCAACAACGCTGATCTCGACACCAAATTTCTGGACAACCTCAAAGAGGAATTCCTTAAGAGGTGGCAAGCTCGACTCGACAAGGAGGATGCCAGGGACGAGGCTAAGGAGGCATGGGAGAAATTTGGTGCAGTTGACGGGGATGTGCCTGCTTCATAGAAGCGAGATCATGGGCTACGTCCCATTACCATTTTTGTAATACTTTTTATATTTATGCCCTTGGGGCAAAGACAATACATAGCTCGGTTTAGCGCTATTTTACGATTTTCTTGCTCGAAAACCTTTATACATTTGATTTTACATTTAGCTTTTACTTTAATATTTTTGCTTTACATTTCTGGGTCGAAATATTTCAAGCATTTCATACTAAAGGTTTGCTTTTACGTTTGTTTATTCGTACAAACATACTTGTTGGATTTAAGCTCGAGTTTCATTGCATTCATGCACAGTTTACTCGATATATCAATTTCCGATCTCGTTATTTGTCAAGGTCGGACCTTACTTTCACCATGCACTCGAAAGTACTTATATGGCATGAAAGTTTAGTAGTTTAGTTATATCTTGCTCTTCTAGTCACTTTTCATCTTCCTCGAGTAGTTCCTCAAGGTTGTGAGGTCAAAACTGTCTTTTTGCAAAATATTCCAGCCTCGAACTCGACTTAACTCGAAGTAGGTTTGTTTACATTCCAAATTTCCGTCGATTAGTTTTTAGCTGGTTTGTTCCAAACTTATTTAGCTCACGTGATAGGTTATTAATCCATGCACTTGTAATTTTTATAATATGGTTATGTCCAGACTATCTTAGCTCATGGATCTGGTTATATCCAGACAACTTTAGCTCGCATATACACTTATAACCTTTATGTCGGGTTAATGATCCAGACATTTTTGTTAGTTTACGTGTATACTTAACACTTTTATGTCCGGTTAACGATCCAGACATTATTACTCTATGTTATTTTTTTCTTTCAAACTTGTGGTATTATTGTATACCCCTGATGCCCCCTTAATATCCTATGAGTGTGACCATAGGTTATTGAATTAAGAGAGTTTGCAAAAAATACATGTTACACCCAGATTTCGAGATAAGAGGTTATGACTCCAAAAAATGGGCTCGTCAGGTGTGAGCTCGAAATGTATGAAAACATCATATGGTCCAGAGTAAAGCAACGACCTCGAGGATGTGTAACCTCAGATATTCTCTGAGCTCGCGATGGGCAATGGCACGACACTTGAATATATCTTTTACCTAGTGTCCTCAGGCGAGATAGTTCGAGATCGGGAGATATAAGCTTGGGGATGACAACCTCGATAGTACCTACCTATCCCGAGCGTAGCGTGAAGTTGGGTAGCAGGTTCGTGATTAATCCATAAGTCCTGACAAACTCAATGCCAATTACTGATCTCGAAGACCTGATGAATCGCCTGGGATAGCCCCTTATGTGTGAACATATTTATTGTTGTGTAATCCCAATATTTAAGGGATGTCATTTAATCTGTTATCCGTTCTCGATCTTCATGGGACATTTCCATGTATATAGGAGATAATGCATGTAATATCATTATTTCAATTGATATACAGAATATCTTCCCGAAATATGTGGGAATGAATTCTGCAACATTCTCTATAAATAGAGAAGGAATCACCACTTGTAAGGGACCGATTCCGGATTTCTGGAGAAAGAGCTATGGGGAATTCTTCTCTGAAGAATTTCCAGAAAACTCTAAGCCTTAATAACATAGACTCGTGGACTAGGAAAAATTAACTGCTGAACCACTTAAAAACCTTCTTGTCTTACTCTTTAAATTCACTTGCTCCATTTTTCATTTGTTTAATTGCTCTACTATTTAAGTTGACGAAAAACAGCATCAACAGTTTGGTGCTTTTATTGAGAGCATTAAGCAGTGCGTGTGTGAATCTAGTCAAAAAGCCTCCCTGAATCGACAATGGCAGCGAATGATCCTATCGTTCTTGAGGAGGAAATTTTAGATGAAGCTGACTACCCCCGACGCCCTGGAAAGTAGCCTATGGTGAATTCGGACCCTGATGAGAGGAGTGGGTCATCCGATTCTCGAGGACCACCAGCCCCCAGGGATGACGAGGAAATGTATTATAATCCTGAACGATATGTCCCAATAGTGGAGCTCAAAAATCGTCAACTGCAAAAGCAGTTGGCATAGGCCAAGAAACGTAATGAGGAGCTGGCTAGACTGGCTGCTGAGGCATAGGCGGCTCAGGCCCCACCTCCGCCAGAGGCCCAAGCTCCGCCTCCACGGGACGTTCATGTTCCACCATGCAGGCCTCGTGGGCGACCGCGCAAAAACGCTGCCACCCGGAGAATAGAGCAACCTTCGCTGCCAGCAGAACAGCCTGCTCCATCAAGGCCCCGGAGAAGTAACTGGGTTGGAGCTCCTGCCAACTCAACTGTGGAGGTACCGGCCGGGGTAGGGAATAACCGAGCCCCCATGGAGGCTCGGACCCAAAATCCTGGTAACGCGCAGAGCGTTCCTGAACCAGTTCAAGCAACCTCGGGGCCTTCTAGGCTCCGTAATGGATGGCAGCCATCATCACCCATAAGGCACCAACCATCGCCAATAAGGTATCCTTAACCAAATCGGAGAAACACACAACCGACTCAGGATGATAGGGAAAGGCGAGCTGGGCAGAGACGAGGAAATGGGGAGACCACTAAGGAGCATAGAGGTACCCAACCCACAAGAAGCCAAATGTCTTAGTCTCAAACTATTGAGACGAGGCAACCGCAAGGAACCCATCTCGAAACAACTGCGCAATGAGCCATGTCGGTGAAGGCTTGGGAGACACTAGATCGGTCAGTATGTATGACCTGGGATGCAGAAATACTGGGAATCGAAGGGAACACCCAGATTTATGAGAACACCTGAACCATAATCGGGGTATTGATAACCCCTCGAATCCAGATCTGAGGGAGCATCTCAATGGATGCAAGAACCTTGTGCGGAGGCACAAAACTGGGGTTGTGATCAACGATAACCAATTTCAAGTCAGACCCCCCGTGGATCCAGTCCAAGAAAGGATTGAACAACTGGAAAGAGCATTTAGGCTCTTACAAAATGAACGAGGTTGGGATCGAGACGAAGAGTTCGACGAAGAGCTTTAGCCCTTCGCCCCTCATATTTCCAGCACCCTATTTCCTCAGGGATTCCGAATTCCTCATGTCCCACCATTTGATGGGAATTCTGATCCATACAGTCATTTGAGTACGTTCAATACAATCATGCGAGCAAGTAATGTGGGCTACGAGCTCAGATGCATGCTGTTTCCAACATCGCTCACAGGGCCAACAAAAAACTGGTTTGAGAAGTATAAGAGACACTCGATGACTTCTTGGGATCATTTGTCTAGAGATTTCAAAAAGCAATTCAAAGCCATGGTCGGAATTAGGCCCGAGGCATCTGCCTTGACCAATGTCCGACAGCAGCCAAATGAAACATTGAAAAGTTACCTAACAAGGTTTAATTTGGAAGTCACCCGAGCTCGTGATGTAGACGACAGTGGCCATTTAATGGCTGTTCGAGTCGGAGTAATGCCTGGAAGTCCTCTCCGGGAGGACATGCAGAGGAAGCCCGTAAGGTCCTTAACCGAGTTCAATCGACGAGCTCAGAGATTTGTTAATGTAGAAGAGGCGAGGTCAGCATTGAATATGACCTCTCAGCCCATAACTACAACAAAAAATGCAAACTCTGCTTCGACCTCGGTGGATCCTACGACCTCAAAACCCCCTGGGGACAACCCTTCTAAAAGGAAGAAGAATGAAGGGAATAATCTCGAGTCAGATGGGGGAAAGAAGAAGAAAGGGGAAAGATATTTCTCCGTATACAAAGTGTATACCGAGCTCAATGAGTCTCAGGAGAATATCTACCTGGCTAATGAAAACAAGGTCCCTTTCAGACGTCCAGACCCCATGAGAAACCAGAAAGCAAAAAGAGACTCCAACAAGTATTGCAGATTCCATAGAGATATCGGACATACAACCGATGAATGCAAGCAATTAAAAGATGAGATCGAAGGCCTGATCTCGAGAGGATATTTCAGGCAATATATTAGAAATCAAAACCCCAATCAGGCTTCTACCAGCCAGAGGGCAGCAGCAGCACCACCTGTCCAGAACAGCAACTCCCGAGCAAGGGAGGACAAACGACCCCCTTCAATTGATGGAGAAGATGTCATAACCATATCGAGGGGACCACATATTGCAGGATTGGTCTGAAACGATATGTGAATGAGCTGAAAACAGGTGATGGGTCTCCTTACGAACCCGAGCCTAGAGCTCCAAAATAGCAAATGGTTGAATCTCAACCCATAACATTTACTAAGGATGATGCATCTCATGTGCAATTCCCTCGCAATGACCCGCTAGTCATCACCCTTCAGCTCGTGAATAAGAGGGTACACAGAGTCTTGATTGATGACGGGAGCTCGGTAAATATCCTTTATAAGGCCACCTTAGAAAAGATGGGACTCGCGCTTCACGACCTAAAGGCCTGTGCAACGATGTTGTACGGTTTTTCAGGAGAAGGGATTGCCTGTGTGGGATCCATCGAACTCCCCGTGACCTTGGGAGACTTCCCAATCTCGATAACGAAGATGATGGAGTTTGTAGTAGTGGATCTCTCATCGACCTACAACGTACTGCTCGGGAGACCCGCCCTGGTAGGGTTGGGGGCAGCATCGTCTATTAGGCACTTGGCCATCAAGTTCCCGACATCTATTGGCATCGGGACTCTGAAAGGAGACCAGCTCGCAGGAAGGGAATGTTATAGCATTTCTGTTAGAGGAAAGAAATAGACAAGTGCACAAACACTTGTCATAATTCAGAATAAGGATGAGACAGTCTTCGAGATAGACGAAGAAATTGACCCAAGAATAGAGGAAAGAGCTGATCTCGAGCCATTAGAAGAGCTCGAAGAAGTAGACCCCCCGAAAACAGTGAAGGTATGATAAAACCTTTCGGAAGAAACGAAATAGCAATTAATTTGCTTTTTGAAGAAGAACCAAGATGTTTTTGCGTGGTCACATTCAGACATGGTAGGGATAAGCTCGAATGTGATAAGCCACGCCCTTAATATTGACAAAAGCTTCCCCCCGAAGCAGCAAAAACGAAGACTCCTGGATGATGACAAGAAGAGAGCCCTCAAGGAAGAGGTCGACAGGTTAAAGGAAAATAGATTCATACGAGATGCCTTCTACCCGGATTGGGTCGCTAACCCGGTGCTAGTTTCAAAACCTAACGAAACATGGCGAACTTGTATCGATTACTCTAACCTCAATAAATCATGTCCTAAGGACTGCTTCCCCTACCTCGGATCGAACAGCTAGTAGATGCCACAGCTGAGCATGGACTTATGTCGTTCATGGACACCTATTCTGGATATAACCAGATTGCCATGCATGCCCCGGACCAAGAGCATACGAGTTTTGTAACAGACAAAAGACTGCATTGCTACAATGTCATGCCGTTCGGGCTCAAGAATGCTGGAGCCACATACCAACGACTCGTAAATATGATATTCTCTGAGCATATTGGAAATAGCATGGAGTTTTATATTGATGATATGTTGGTAAAATCTAAACATAACAATATCCATGTGGACGACCTTGAAGAATGCTTCGCCGTGCTTCAGAAATACAACATGAAGCTCAACCCCCAGAAATGCTCCTTTGGAGTATTGTCGAGAAAGTTCCTCGGTTTCATCGTAAATGTAGGGGAATAGAGGCTAATCGTGACAAGATCCAGGCGTTGATGGACATGCCCTCACCTCAAAAGCATAAAGATGTCCAGAGTTTGACTGGATGGATGGCAGCATTAAGTATGTTTATCTCGAAGTCTATAGACTACTGCCTACCATTTTTTAATCTTTTGAGAGGGGGCAAAAAGTTTGAGTGGTCAGAGGAATGCGAGCAAGCATTTCAGAAGCTCAAGAAGCATCTCGTGGAGCCTCCTATTTTTTTGAAACCTATCACAGGAGAAATTTTGTATTTATATCTCGTTACAATCGAACACGCCATCAGCGCCGTGCTCGTCCGAGAGGACCAGAAGGTGCAAAAGCCAGTATATTACGCCAGCAAAAGGTTACTGGGGGCAGAATCAAGATACCCCTTAATGGAGAAATTGGCTCTCAGCCTAATTCACTCGTCTCAAAAGCTTCGACCTTACTTTCAAGCACACCCCATCCATGTGTTGACTGACCAACCACTACGACAAGTCTTATCAAAGCCAGAAACCTCGGGCCGATTATTAAAATGAGCTGTTGAACTCAAACAATTCGAGGTGACTTATCATCCGAGGACAACCATCAAAGGACAGGCCCTGGAAGAATTCATAGTGGAATGCACTGGAATGACTAGTGATGAAGATATAACCCCAGCCCGCGAGCTGTGGAAACTTTATGTCGATGGGTCTTCCAACAAAAATGGATCGGGGGCAGGAATCATATTGATCGCTCCGACTGGTAGTTGATTTCACCCCGCCTTGAGATTCGACTTCGAAGCATCCAATAACGAGGCTGAATATGAAGCTTTGCTGGCAGGGCTTCGAATAGCCAAGGAACTCAAGGCTAAGGCGATACATTGCTACAGTGACTCGCAGTTGGTGGTCAATCAAATTTTAGGGGAATACCAGGCTCGTGGGACAAAAATGGCTGCATATTTGGAAAAAGCAAAAGCAGCTCTCAAACACTTCGAGTTCTACACAATAGAGCAGGTTCCCCGGGAGCAAAACTCGAACGCAGACGCCCTAGCCAAGCTCGCCGCATCCACCGAGGTCGACGAGCTGAATATTGTACCAATCGAGCACCTGTCAGCACCTAGTATAAGCGAACCTAAATAAGGGGACGTTTGCATGATTGAGTCCGAGCCAACCTAGATGACCCCAATAGTCGAATACCTTGAAACCGACATTCTCCCAACAGAATGGAACAAGGCTCAAAAACTGATGTATCAAATCCCCAGATACACCATTGTGGAAGGAAGGCTATATTGGAGAGGATATTCTATGCCACTACTCTGATGTGTGACTCCACCCAAGGCCAAGAAGATCCTAGAAGAGATACATGAAGGATTCTGTGGCGACCACACCAGGGGACATAGCTTATAAAAAAAAATTATAATTATACGCCACTTCTGGCCCACTATCAAAGCAGACTCGTTTGATTACGTCAAAAGATGCAATAAGTGTCAACGGTTCGTGACAATCCTGCAAGCTCCGCCTTTCGAGCTAACTATGATGACCTCCCAATGGCCCTTTGCGGTCTGGGGAATTGATCTCATAGGCTCGTTACCAATAGGCAAGGGCGGAGTTAAATACACCGTAGTCGCGGTAGATTACTTTACAAAATGGACCAAGGCCGAACCCTTCACAACAATTACCTCAAAGAAAGTCTTGGACTTTGTGGTAAAAAATATAATCTGCCGATATGGAATGCCATGAAAGATAGTATCAGATAATGGTACTCAGTTCGATAGTGAACTGTTTACTAATTTTTGTGAGAAAATGGGATAATAAAGAGCTTCTCCTCTGTGGATCATCCCCAAGCGAATGGCCAAGTCGAAGCTGTGAATAAAACCCTAAAGAGCTATATGAAGAAAAAATTGGAAAAAGCCAAGGGAAAATGGTCCGAGGAGCTACCCAAGGTCTTATCGGCTTATCGGACCACAACTCGTACTTCAACAGGTCATACGCCTTTTTCTCTGGCATATGGATGCGATTCTATGTTACCAATCGAGGTCGAAATAACCACCATTCATAGCCACGCTTATGATCAAGCCTCGAACCAATCCCAACTCGAAGTAAGTCTGGACTTGGTCGAAGAAAGAAGGGACGAGGCTCAACTAAAAAATGCTGCATACCAACAGCGAGCTACCCGGTATTTCAATAAAAAGGTTCGAGATAGAATATTCGGTCTGGGAGATTTGGTGCTAAGGCGTGTGTTCTTGGCTACACAGGACCTAGCTGCTAGCATGCTCGGGCCTAATTGGGAAGGACCTTATCAGATTGAATCGGTTATCCGACTTGGCGTCTACAAATTGGCAAGATTGAATGGGGATTTGGTACCACATACATGGAATGGCGAACATTTACGACCTTACTATCAATAGTGTAGGAACAATGTCACTTGTAACCATGCTTGTTTATCTTTACTACGCTTCTGTTAATAAATTATTCAATTCTAAATAAAGTTTGCTTTCGTTCCAATATGCTGTATCTTTTGCAAACTCTCTTGATTTAATAACCTATGGTCACACTCATAGGATATTAAGGGGGCATTAGTGGTATATATACCGTCAGCTTGAAAAAATAAAATAGCATATATGAAAAGAATAAAAGTGTTTGGATATAACCAAATATGTGAGCTAAGATAGTTTGGACACAACCAAATTATTAAAAAACAAGTGTGTTTGGAAACAACCAAATACGTGAGCTACGATAGTTTGGATATAACCAAATACGCGAGCTAAGATAGTTTGGACATAACCAAATTATTAAAAAACAAGTGTGTTTGGAAACAACCAAATACGCGAGCTAAGATAGTTTGGATATAACCATATACGCGAGCTAAGATAGTTTGGACATAACCAAAGTATTAAAAAACAAAAGTGTTTGGAAACAACCAAATACGCAAGGCAAACTAATTTGGATAAAACCAAATGCGCGATCTAGACATAACTAGATCAAAAATATTTGTGTATGGATTACGAACCAAAAGCACAACCTAAATAGGTTTGGAACCAAACAAGCTAAAATTAATCGACAGAAAGTTGGAATATGAATAAACCTACTTCAAGTTAAGTCGAGATCGAGGCTGGAGTATCTCGCATAAAGATAGTTTCGACCTCATAACTTTGGGGAGCTACCCAAGGATGAGGAAAAGTAACTAGAAAAGTAGGATATAACTAAACCACCTATATTACAGGCCATATAAGTACTTTCGAGTGCATGGTAAAAGAAAGTTCCGACCCTGACAAGTAATGGGATCGGACGCAGATACGTCGAGTAAACTGTGCATGAATGCATTGAAGCTCAAGCTCAAAATCCACCACGTGTTTGTATGAATAAACAGACATAAGGAATATCTCAACTTAAGAAATGTAAAGCAAGAACATTAAAGTTAAGTCAAATACGGTATTATAAATATCATAAGAAAATAGCTCTTTCATGAGCTATAAATTGTCTTAGCCCCAAGGGCATAAAAAACAAAAGATAAAAATCTATTACAAGAGGTTCAAAGGGACGCAGCCCCAGGTCGGGATTTAGGATGAAGGAATGCCCTCCTTATCCTTCTCGGCATCCTCCTTAGCCTTCTCAGCATCCTCCTTGGCCCTCTCTGCCTCCTCCCGAGCAGCCTCCTCTGCGTCGAGCCGAGCCTGCCATTTGGCCACAAGTTCTTCCTCAAAAGAGCCTAGGAAGCTGGTATCAAGATCGACATTACTGGCCCAGATCCTATACATGGCCAGGACGACCACCCGATCCTTCTTCTCCTTGAACTCTGCGAGAAGATGAGCCTTTTCGCCCTCCATTATCTCGAAAGTGGCCACTTTCTCCTCCTCAAGCTTGGCATTGATCCTCTCAAGCTCCACGAGCCTGTCATTCACCTTCTCGAGCTCGGTTGTCTTGGCCTTCATCTGCTCAGCTTCAACCTCCATCTTTGCCTTTACGACCTTGAGCTCGTCAGTAAGCTTAAGTTGAAGATTCTTTGACTCTTGGGCATAGGCCATGCTCGAGTGGACTTCATTATTCAACTTATAGTTAAGCTGAGCAATGGCAGCAAGAGACTGAAACACAAACAAATCCAGTTAGAACACATGCTAAGCGTAAATACAACAAATGATAAAGTGAAGTTACCGCGACAACGAGCTCGGCGCTCTTGTCATAAAGGGTGTTGCAGTCCCGAGCATTGTTCAAAAACTTCCACTGGGGAGCCTTGAAGCTACTGATGCTCTGGCCTACCCGGGACAGAATGTCCGAGCCAAGTGTAGCCCCATGGGGCCTGACAGCATTGTCGACTACATACTCATCAACATGATTAGAAATCGACAACATGCGTGTTTTGGAGGCCGAGGGATTTTTTGGAGGTGGGCTGAGCGTTGAGTGAACCATGATCGGAGAATGAAAATGAGGAACAAATGTGGTGGATGTTTTGACTTGAGGAGTCGGATCCACGACTTGGCTTGTAACAGTGGGAGCTGGAGGAGGAGGGGTCTTCTCAGTCCTCTTAAGGACCTTGGCGGGTCGATCTGACTTTCGCGAGCCTCTCGGGTGCTTACTCCTCTGAGCCCCCTCGCCACTGGCGAGCACGGTGTTGAGATCAGAGTCCATAGCACCTACACAATTGCACCACATTATAAGAAATTCCAAGACACAAAAGTTAGCACAATGCAGACAGGCAAGGAATAAAGGACATGTAAAGAGGAACCTAACTGGAACTCTCCCCCGAGCTCGTACTCGGTGACCATGTAATTCCCCCATCTTCAGAAGAGGCAGAGGGAGTCCCTTCCCTATATGTGGAAGTCAACCTCGAAAGGTCCCTATAATCATTCATCCCGTATTGAATGGCTATTCCATCCCGTACCTCATTCAGACTATACATAGTATCGTATTTCTCTAACCAACTATCAAACCTATGAACCCTCTCATCTACCCAGGACCACACATAAAAGTGATCCCTATCATCTTCACACAAGACTAATCTGTTTGGCTTATGTTTAAGTAGCAAGGGAGACCATAAGTCTGAGCTAAGGATGACCGTACCTCTGTCGCTCGAGCTCGAGGCCTCGTCATTGGCCTCATTCCCTGATTATGGACTCCTACGATGTCGAGCTAGGGATTGTGGCTTAGAGTTGTGCCTCGGAGGAAGGCTACTGGTTGGGAGAGGCACAGACTCCCACTTGGTGTATTTCTTATTGGACCAGTCAGTTGTGGACTGATCCTTTTCCAGGAGACCGCAAGCTCGAAGCCTATCTTCGTGAAGAAGATAGGAAAGGGAACGCCTACCGTAAGGGAATTGGAGCAAGGCCTCCTTGTGCTCCTTCATCTTATCGGAGGGAGTAGGTCGATGATAATTGGCTAGAGAAATAAACATATCATGAGTGATTCGAGCCTAAGCAAAAAATTCGAGCACAAAAAGAAGAGATTTTTTATACTTACGGATTCGTCTGAACGAATAGTATCTAGAAGGAGCCAGGCCGTCTGTCCAAAAGAAAGCCTTCTTGAAATCGGGGGGATGGTTGGGTAAATCCTCAAAGATTTTCTTCTCCTTGGGATAGCTCGAAAGGTAGTAGAAGCCGTCCCCTCCCCGAGCTCGGGAGGGATTGCTTTTCAAGTCCCACTTTAGCTCGTGATAAAGCGACCTCAGGGCGGACAAAACCCTGTAAGAGTTGGTGTTGAGCTGGAAAGGAGCAAGCCTGAAAAAATCCAAGAAGTCCTTGAAAAAGGACTTTAAGGGCAATAAGGCCCCTGCCTTCATGTGCTCCTGGCTCCAAGCCGCATATCTTAACTTGTTGTCGGGATTACCATCTCCCAGAGCGCGGCAGCTTTGCTCGTGGGAGGTCGGAGCTCGACACCTCTGCGAGCCCAACAGTCAAATATTTTGGAGGGCCAAGATGTCAGAGATCTGCCCCAATGAAGAAATTGAGCTCCGGTAGTGCTTGGCCTCGAAAAATTCTCTCTTCGAGGTGGGAATGGAGGTTTGCTATGAGATAGAAGGGGGATTTGATGGTTCTCCCATCAGTGAAAATTAGAGATTTACTGGCTTGAAGGCAATTGTCACTTTAAGTGTGATATCAATGGGGATTGGTCTAGGCTCGGGGTCTGGATCTGGGTAGATGGAGACCCTAAGTCTCTTCCATTTCCTCTCTTCAACCTCGTCGATTTGACATCGAAAGTGAGATCGAATATCTTCTTACTCATGTCTTAGTTGGTGCTCCCGAATCAAACGTTGATTCCAAGTAAAAGGTGACTCCGGGCTTGGAGTTTTCGGTGAGTAAGGAATTGTGAGCTTTGACCCCCACCGCTTTTCTGAGTTCTACGGCATCTAGCAAGAGAGAAAAAGGGTGATGGCCAGGCGAACAAGTAATTAAGAATAAAAATCAAGACGGCCTAAGCTTGAATGATCGAGACTGTGGAGTGAGCTCAATCCAAAGAACGAGATCAAGATCGGAGCGTGTATTCCACGGAAAGGGGGGAAGGTGGATTTATTTTCGAAGATCCCGGATTTTCAGGGAAAAAAGTTGGCGGTTACTCAAAAAGTGATATTTTTTAGAAACGTGCAATTTATAAACCCTAATCTAATAACCGTTTCTTGGTCTACACGATATGATATTCAAAATCAAGATAACCCAATAAAATGAAAAAATCTGGGTTTAAAAGATCCGTAATCTCAGAAGAACCTAAAAACTACACGGTATTGATTGAAACATTCTAGTATAAAACTAGTAAATGTACCTAAATGCTACTGCAACAATAAACATGCATGGAAAAAACAAAATATATATACGAACATACGGGGATCAAGAATGAACACTTACACAATGTAGATAGTGGAAACAGAGAGATCAAAGATTGGAGGAATGGCTACAAGAACGATCTCACGGAGTCAAATGGACCAGCGGTGTTTTGCTTCCTCAGCTTAGAGAACATGCAAGGACTGAAGTTTTCTAAGTTCTGGTTTCCTTTGATCCTCTCTCCTTTCTAAAAATGTAATGTTAAAATGAGGAAGATGATGACATATTTATAGGCCCCATAGGATACCAAACGATGGAGTGATCTGGAACATTGGCCAATCTCAATACTTGATCAAATGGCCAGGGACAAACGGAAGACTGGCGCCATAAAGGTGGCAGGCGGATGGACATGCGTGTGGTATGAAAAGCACTCAAGTACTCTGATTGAGCAACCCGTGGCTAACGTGTGTCCACACTCGAGTGCAATTGATGGTACAGTTTCCAAGAGGGGTAGTTCAAAAGTCTCCTTCTCATAGGATTCGAACTAATACTTTTGAGGGGGCAAAATGTTACACTCAGATTTTGAGATAAGAGGTTATGATTCTGAAAACTGGGCTTGTCAGGTGTGAGCTCGAAATGTATGAAAACATCATATGGTCCAGAGTAAAGCAACGACCTCGATGATGTGTAACCTTAGATATTCTCTGAGCTCGCAACGGGCAATGGCACGACACTTGAATATATCTTTTACCTAGTGTCATCAGGCAAGATAGTTTGAGATCGGGAGGTATAAGCTTGGGGATGACAACCTCGATAGTACCTACCTATCTCGAGTGTGGCGTGAAGTTGGGTGGCAGGTTCGTGATTGATCCATAAGTCCTGACAAACTCAATGCCAATTACTGATCTCCAAGACCTGATGAATCGCCCGAGATAACCCCTTATGTGTGAACATATTTATTATTGTGTAATCCCAATATTTAAGGGATGTCATTTAATCTGTTATCCGCTCCTGATCTTCATGGGACGTTTCCATGTATATAGGAGATAATGCATTTAATATCATTATTTCAATTGATATACAGAATATCCTCCCGAAATATGTGGGAATGAATTTTGCAACCTTCTCTATAAATAGAGAAGGAATCACCACTTGTAAGGGACCGATTCCGGATTTCTGGAGAAAGAGCTCTGGGAAATTCATCTCTGAAGAATTTCCAGAAAACTCCAAGCCTTAATAACATAGACTCGTGGACTAGGCAGAATTAATTGCTGAACCATGTAAAAACCTTCTTGTCTTACTCTTTAAATTCATTTGCTCCATTTTTCATTTGTTTAATTGCTCTACTATTTAAGTTGACAAAAAACGGCGTCAACAATACAACATATAGTAAAGAAAATAACTTTTGAGCAAAGTTTTAACACTTTATTAATCGAAAGTCTGAAAAACAAACAAGCTTGGTTACAATAAAACACCTTTCCTACACTATTGATAATAAGGTTGTAGATGTTCACCATTCCAACCTCACGGTACCAATTCTCCGTTCAATCTCGCCAATTTATACACCCCAGGTCGAATGATAGACTCGATCTGGTAAGGTCCTTCCCAGTTAGGTCCGAGTACCCCAACAGACGGGTCACATGTAGCCAGAAATATACGTCTTAATACCAAGTCTCCCAATCCGAATTTTCAATTGAGAGACTTGGTATCATTGCTAGTATGCATCATTTTTCAATTGAGCTTCATCTCTCCTTTCTTCAATGAGGTCCAGACTCTCTTCGAGCTGGGACTGGTTCGAGGCCTGATTGTAAGCATGGCTACGTATTGTAGGTATTTTGACTTCAATTGGAAAGATGGCCTTGCATCCATATACTAGGGAGAATGGAGTATGCCCTGTTGAAGTTCGACCTATGGTTCGATAAGCCCATAAAACCTGAGGTAACTCCTCGGGTCACCTTCCTTTAGCTTCCTCTAGCCTCCTTTTTATGGAGCGTTTCAGGGTTTTTTTTTGACTGCTTGGACCTGGCCATTTGATCGGGGATGGGAGATAGAGGAAAAGCTTTTTATTATCCCATTCTTCTCACAAAAATGGGTAAACAGGTCGCTGTCGAACAAGATACCATTGCCTGACACTATCTTTCTAGGCATCCCATATCGACAGATGATATTTTTTACCACAAAGTCTAAAACTTTTTTTGATGTAATAGTAGCCAGGGGTTCAACCTCGGTCCATTTTGTGAAATAATCGACCGCGACCACAACGTATCTCACTCCACCTTTTCCAGTTGGTAACGATCCTATAAGGTCGATGCCCCATACTGCGAATGACCATGGGGAGTTCAGCATGGTAAGTTCAGTAGGTGGAGCTCGTGGAATTGAAGCAAATTGCTGGCATTTATCACATTTTTTGACATATTCGAATGCATCTGCCTTGACCGTGGGCCAGAAATATCCTGGTCTTGTCACCTTTTTAGATAAACTATGCCCTCTGGTGTGATCTCCACAAAATCCTTCGTGAATTTCTTCAAAAATTTTATTTGCCTCGAGTGGAGTTACACATCGGAGTAATGGCATAGAATAACCTCTTCGATACAACCTTCCTTCCACAATAGTGTACCTCAGGATCTGATACATCAGTTTCCGAGCCTTGTTCCCTTCTGCTGGGAGAATTCCAGTTTCGAGGTAATCGACTATCGAGGCCATCCAGGTAGGTTGAGAATCGATCATGCACACGTCCTCTTCGACAGGCTCGTTGATACTTGGGGTTAATAGAAACTCTACTGGGACCACGTTCGACGTATCAGCCTCGCTAGTTGTAGCGAGCCTGGCCAACACGTCTGCATTTGAATTTTGTTCTCGAAGAGCTTGCTCTATAGCGTAGAACTCAAACTATCCAAGCACAACCTTGGATTTTTCCAGATACACAGCCATTTTTACGCCACGAGCTTGATATTCCCCTAAAACTTGGTTGACTACCAGCTGAGAGTCGCTATAGCAGTGTATAGCCATCTGATATCGCCCAATAAACTCCTAAGTGGTCGCAGTAGTAATCAGGCTATGTCGTATCCACAGAGAGGTAAAATACAAGTAAAAAGAAAGATTAGTAAATAAGAAATAATAAACTTTGAAATAATGTAACTTTGAAAAAGAATATAAACATTAAATAAACAAAATCGAGGAATTAGAATCAGAAATAAAATATGGAAGGCATAAGTTTCATTCATGCAAACATATATATATATTTTAATAAAATGATTCATTCTACTCAACTATAATTCTACACTGTTAACCGAGGTTTTCGGTTTCTATATTAATAAATATTATTTAAGGGTAATAATAATAGAAGTAGAAGATTAACACGGGGTTTTTACATGGTTGGGGCGTTAATGAGCCTTAGTCCACGTGTCTGTAGTATTAGAGCTTTGAAAACCTTTTACAATGGAGTTTCTCTCTGTATTTTGACAGAGTAACTGTATCTTAGTTGAAGAGAGATCCCTATTTCCAGTGTTCTATAGCCTGTATTTATAGGCTTATGGGAATACTGGGTCTGGGCCGGGTATGACCCGGGCCCATTAGAGATACGGATATTCTTGGCCTTTCTAGTGGAAGCCCAATATAAAAGATACAACCTGCATGAATTCCAGACAAGCTAAGGCCCAATAAGTTGACTCAAGAGCTATATCTCGCCCGACAAAATGGTGCTTTTGGTCTAGACACTTCGAGTTACGAGGCAGATTTAGGAGACAAGACCAGTCAGAGTACTTGGAAGCGCAGACCTGAAACAACGGCGTGCAATCCCGAGGTGGCCTTTTCCGCAGGTGAAAAGTGGGGACAATGCCCACGCGGGGTGGGGCGGCTTCAAGGTCCCGGACGATTGGCCCCTCCAACCGGGGACGACGTGATCCGGGTTCGTTTACCTTTGTCCCTCTTCATTTACCACAGGCTCGGACCGTTCCAGGGGCCGGGACCAGGACGCGCATGTCGTGGGGGGTTCGAACGGTCTACACATCTCCCAGATGACTGTCCCGGATGACGGGACCCGGATGACCATGCCGGACCCCCCCCCCCCCCCCCTAATGGGCCCAAAAATGTGCCCCGGGCCCGTACCCCCCCCTCTTGGACACTCCCGTACCAAGAGGGCTTGGGCCGGGCCCGCATGATGAACAGCCCCTGACCATGGGCCCGGACGAATGTCCTGGGTCCATGCAGGAAACAGGGATAACATTTACCCCCCAAGCCTTCGCCTAGGCCTGCCAGGAGGAGGTTTGCATCGTCCGCAGGATGCTCGCATGGTTGCCTTCCCAGTTCCTGCTTAGGACAGCGGGCTGTGGTATTGGCCGTATGCCTGGCTCGGACCGCTTACCAATGTCCGGGGACGTTTACCTTTGTCCCGCTTCGTGGCAAGGGTACACGTGTTACCAAGCGATTGCTGCACAGGTCTTGAAAGGTCGCTTAGCCCTCCCAAGGGTCGCTAGGCCTAGGCAAGTGTGTCAGCACACGTCATGAAGTGTCCCATCTGCACGGGGGTCCATCATTAATATCCTTGGGATGAGGTGGACCGTAGGATGGGGCGACCTTTGGCATCCGCCCCTCCTGGGCCGTTAGATCCGAGATGGCGAGGATCCAGTCTGAGGGGGCTCATAAATATCCCTGCGCGACTCCCGACCGTCCGATGGGGAGACACCTGTCCGTTGGATCTGAGGCCAGGATTTGGGGCCATTATAAATACCCCACGAAAGCCAATTTGACATTTTTACACTCTCGAACCAGTTTAAGAACCGATAAGCTCTGCTCGAGCCTTGCATGTCTGACATCGCCGACGGCATACACCACCTTCTGCTGACTCTGCGCCACCGCCTGTTCCCCAGAACCCCAACTTCTACCCTTCTACTTGAAGACGCGTCTTGGGCCTGTCCTGTCGACGAACTGCTAAACCGGCTACACCATTTCAAGAACAAAGTTCTGCCATCCTTACAGTCGGACAACCACCACCTTCTACGGCCAACAACTCACAGTAAGTCCCCTTGACCCTCTTGACGACTATATGAACTTATGATGTTCTTTTAATTCATGCGTTTAGGCTTTGTACTTAGGAGTTGTTAGGAAGGCCGCCTGGTTTGGGTTGCTCTGTATCCAGATGCTTCCCGGACAGAGGGCGGGTCTTAGTAGTTTCTTCTTTCCCGATCAGGGTCCCGGGGCTCTTCGGTGTCCCGGACCTGATCCGAAGGGGCTCCAAGCAGTCCTTAGGAGACCCCCTGTACCTTGACTGACTTTCTTGGGTTTAGGTACTGACTGCTTGGCTTTCTTTCTTTGTTCCCAGATCGTCAGCTATGGCAACAGGCGTTACGCTCCATTCTGAAGAAGAGGTCAATAGGGCCCCTGTCGTCGTTCCTGGATCCCAAACGCCCAAGGGCAACAGGTGGGAAATGGACGTGACGCCCAACCTGTTTCGGAATTACCAGATGATGCTGCTCCTGGAGCAGCGTCTGGGCATCGAATCAACTCCTGGACTCTTTCACAACTGCATGGCCAGGATCGAGGAGCGGGCGCATACGTCCATGGAAGGATTCAGGGCTTGGAGCGCCGGTCACATCAGCGCAGGAGCTACGCTCCCGCTTCACGACTATTTCATGAGGTTCTTGACGTACGTGGGAATCGCACCGTTCCAACTTCTGCCTCAAGCGTACCGGCTACTTGCTGGGTGGCAGGTGTTTTGCATCGCGAAGGAGGTCGCGAAGCCTACCCCTGCGAAGATCCTGTACTTCTACAAGCTGGAGCCGCAGGTCAAAGTCAAGGACAAGGCCCTGGACGGCTTTTATAGGCTGAAGTCGCGGAGTGTCTATCCCGCTCCTACCAGCTCCTGGAGGCATCCCCTGGATGTCAGACATTACTGGTTCTTGACGTCCGGGTTCCTTGTGGACAAGAACCCCACACTGTTGCTGAACTTCAAGCGAGTGGGTAAGTATTTTCCCAGTCCTCTCTTTTATTCCTTATCATTTTTCATCGTCTCTTATCATATATTCCGAGTGGCAGGGCCTTTCGCTCAAACTCCCCTTACCGAGTTCATTATGGAAAGGAGGAGGCTTTACTCCGGGTAGAGCGCGGAGGATTTGGATGTGGGTGGCTACGTCACGGACGACAATCTCCGACTGGTCGGGATGCTCGCGGCCACCCAAACCATTGTTATCCCGAACCTTCGGGGAATCCCCTGCGAGAAGAACGTCGACGTCAGGGAGCAGTTGGCCCTGGACCACATTGCCAGTGTGGAGAGAGTGGCGCGAGCCTGGACTAGACCCAACGACTTAATTCATCGAGTTTTTAATCCTGGCACTAAGTCCAGGGCCGTCGGGGCTTAGTTTAACTTGGAGCTTTGGTCTCCTTTTATCAGCTTTAGGCCATGGCTTTGCCCTGGGGCAAACCGGATGCTTCTATCTCCCGGACATCAATTATCCGGAATGGACGAGCCTTGGGCTCGGTCCTCTCAATTTTATACCCCCGGACATCATCGTCCGGGATGAGACCGGCCTCCGGCTCGGTCCTCTTTATTTTATACCCCTGGACATTGTTCGTTCGGGGTGGGATCGACCTTGGGCTCGGTCCTCTTTATTTTATACTCCCGGACATCGTTCGTCCAGGGTGGGACTGGCCTCCGGCTCGGTCCTTTTTATTTTATAGCCCCGCACATCGTTCGTCCGGGGTGGGACCGGCCTTGGGCTCGATCCTCTTTATTTTATACCCCCGGACATCGTTTGTCCGGGGTGGGAGCGGCCTCCAGCTCGGTCCTTTTTATTTTATACCCCCGGACATCGTTCGTTCGGGATGGGACCGGCCTTGGGCTCGGTCCTCTTTGTTTTATACCCCCGGACAACGTTCGTTAGGGATGGGACCGGCCTTGGGCTCGGTCCTCTTTGTTTTATACTCTCGGACGTCGTTCGTCCGGGGTGGGACCGGCCTTGGGCTCGGTCCTTATTTTATACCCCTAGACATCGTTCGTCCAGGATGGGACCGGCCTTGGGCTCGGTCCTTTTTATTTTATACCCCCGGACATCGTTCGTCAGGGGTGGGAACGGCCTCCGGCTCGGTCCTCTTTATTTTATACCCCCGAACATCGTTCATCCGGGAAGGGACCGGCCTTGGGCTCGGTCCTCTTTATTTTATACCCCCGGACATCGTTCGTCTGGGGTGGGACCGTCCTTAGGCTCGGTCCTCTTTATTTTATACCCTCGGACATCGTTCGCCCGGGGTGGGACCGGCCTCCGGCTCGGTCCTCTTTATTTTATACCGTCGGAAATCGTTCATCCGGGATGGGACCGGCCTTGGGCTCGGTCCTTTTTATTTTATACCCCCGGACATCGTTCATCCGAGGTGGGAATGGCCTCCGGCTCGGTCCTCTTTATTTTATACCCTTGGACATCGTTCGTCCGGGGTGGGACCGGCCTTGGGCTCGGTCCTCTTTATTTTATACCCCCGGACATCGTTCGTCCGGGGTGGGACCGGCCTCCGGCTCGGTCCTCTTTATTTTATACCTCCGGACATCATTCGTCCGGAGTGGGACCGGCCTTGGGCTCGGTCCTCTTTATTTTATACCCCCGGACATCGTTTGTCCGGGGTGGGACCGGCCTCCGGCTCGGTCCTTTTTATTTTATACCCCCGGACATCGTTCATCCGAGATGGGAACGGCCTTGGGCTCGGTCCTTATTTTATACCCCTGGACATCGTTCGTCCGGGATGAGACCGGCCTTGGGCTCGGTCCTTTTTATTTTATACCCCCGGACATCGTTCGTCCGGGGTGGGACCGGCCTTGGGCTCGGTCCTCTTTATTTTATACCCCCGGACATCGTTTGTCCGGGATAGGACCGGCCTCCGGCTCGGTCCTTTTTATGTTATACCCCCGGATATCGTTCGTCCGGGATGGGACCGGCCTCCGGCTCGGTCCTCTTTATTTTATACCTCCGGACATCGTTTGTCCGGGATGGGACCGTGGGGTTTGCGTCGCCCGGACCTTGGTGGTCCGAGCCGGGACTAGACTAAGCTTGCGCCCCGCCAGGTGTTTGCTTATACCCGGGATACCCCCCGCAAGTGAACAGAGACGGGTCTGGGGTCACTTGAGAAAGATTAGCATAGTTTTACAACATTTCTTTATGACGATTTGCACACGCCATTTTCATTGTTTGAAAAAGGTTCACCCTGAGGCATACATTGTTTACAACGAAAATATTAAACTGGGAAACACTCTCTGACTACTGATAGTATTTACGGAGATGCTCCGCATTCCAGGCTCGCGGGACTTCCGAGCCATCGAGCCGCTTTAAGCGGTATGTCCTGGGGCACACCTCGTGTTGGATCTCATACGACCCCTCCCAATTTGGGCCCAGAACCCCCACTCCCGGATCTTGAGTAGCAGGGAATACTCTTTGCAAGACCAAGTCGCTAGTTCCAAACTTACGGCTCTTGACTTTGGAGTTGAAGTGCTACGCGATCTCGCCTTGGAACATCTTTAGTTGCACCTGCGACTCTTCCCGGATCTCTTCGATGAGATCTAGTGACTCTTGGAGTAAGGCGTGGTTCTGGACGGGGTCATACGTGTCTCATTGGTGGGACGGGATGGTCGTTTTGATCGGGATGACGGCTTCGCATCCGTAGCCCATAGAGTAGGGGGTGTGTCTGGTTGACGTCCTCTCGGTCGTCCGGTAAGCCCATAGCACGCGGGGCATTTGCTCTTACAGGCCTGGAGTTTTTTCTTCAGCGTCCCCTTCAGGATTTTGTTCACGGCTTCTGCCTGCCCGTTTTCCTGGGGCTTGGCAACCGTGGAGAAGCTCTTCACTATACCGTGCCTTTCGCAAAAATCCGTGAAGTGGGCTCTGTTGAACTGCTTCCTGTTGTCGGACACGATTTTGTAGGGGAGGCCATACCGACACACTATGTTATTGATGACGAAATCAAAGGCCTTTTTGGAAGTGATTGTGTTCATGGGCTTCGCCTCAACCCACTTTGTGTAATATTCCACGGCCACGATGGCATACTTTACCCCTCCTTTCCCGGTCGGGAGAGATCCGACGAGATTGATCCCCCACACTGCGAAGGGCCAGGGGCTATTCATCAAGGTTGTCTATGTCGGGGGGGCCTGTGGGACCTTCGCGTACCTCTGGCACTGTTCGCACTTGCGGACATAGTCAATACAGTATTTCTTCATGGTTGGCCAGAAGTATCCTTGGCGCAGGATCTTCTTGGATAGGCTGGGCCCGGCAGTGTGATCTCCGTAAAAACCTTCGTGCACTTCATGCATGATGGCGCTCAGCTCAGTCCCAGACACACACTTGAGGTAAGGCATGGATAAACCCCGGCGATAGAGTTTTCCGTCCATCATGACATATAGGTGGACTTGGTACTGGAGTTTCCTGGCTGCGGCCCGGTCATTTGGAACTTCCCCGGTAGACAGGTAGCGGATAAGCGGTCCCATCCAGGAAGTGGAGTGATCGACGGTTTGGACCACGGGGGCCCTGATGCTTGGGACGGGGAGATGGTTGACGGGGACCAGTCCAGCCAGCTCTGCCTCGGCGTCGGTGGCCAGTTTCGCTAGTGTATCTGCGAAGACATTTTTCTCCCGGGGGATCTGGCGGATGGAATGTGTTGTGAATGCTTGTAGCATTTCCCTCGTTTGAGTCACGTAGGCCACCATTCTCTCTCCTTTAGTCTGATATTCCCCCGAGATTTGTCTGACAACTAGCTGGGAATCGCTGTAGATTTCCAGGTTCGCTGCCCCTACCTCCCGAGCCAAACGCAGCCCGGCTAGGACAGCTTCATGCTCTGCTTCGTTATTTGACGCCTTGAACTGGAAATGGAGGGCATTTTGTAACTGGTGCCCCTGCGGTGATACCAAGATGATCCCGGCCCTGTTCTCATTCGAGGCTCCGTCCACGAAGACTTTCCATACGGGTGCCGCGGGGGCCTCGGGAATATTGTCTTCCGGAGGCACCCCGGAACATTCAACGATGAAATCGGCTAGGGCCTGTCCCTTAATGGACACCCTAGGGACGTAGGATATATCGAACTGGCTCAGCTCCATGGCCCACTTTAGGAGTCTTCCCGATGACTTGGGCTTCTGTAACACCTGCCGCAGGGGATGGTTGGTTAGGACCTTTATGGCGTGGGCCTGAAAGTAAGGTCGAAGCTTTCGGGATGCCATCAGCAGGCAGAAAGTCAGCTTTTCGATCAATGGGTACCGAGACTCAGCGTCCAGCAATCGCTTGCTTACATAGTATACCGGGAGCTGTGCCCTTTCTTCCTCTCGTACCAACGCGGCGCTGATCGCGTGCTCAGTCACGGCCAGGTATAGATATAGGGGCTCCCCTTCTACCGGTTTTGCAAGGATTGGGGCTTGGGCCAAGTGTTCTTTCAGCTTACGAAAGGCCTCTTCGCATTTGGGTGACCATTCGAAACGCTAGCTTCCCCGAAGGACGTTGAAGAACGGGACACACTTGTCTGTGGCTTTGGAAACGAAGCGGCTCAAGGCGGCTACTCGCCCCGTCTGGCTTTGTACATCCTTGTGCTTCCGGGGAGAGGCCATGTCAATCAGTGCCTTGATCTTATCTGGATTGGCTTCTATTCCCCGGAAACTCACTATGAAGAGGCCATGTCAATCAGTGCTTTGTACATCCTTGTGCTTCCGGGGAGAGGCCATGTCAATCAGTGCCTTGATCTTATCTGGATTGGCTTCTATTCCCCGGAAACTCACTATGAAGCCCAGGAACTTCCCGGAGGCCACGCCAAAAGTGCACTTTTTGGGATTCAGCTTCATCCCGTACTTCCGGATGACTACGAAAGCCTCCGCCAGGTCATCCGAATGGTTCTGGGACGTCTTGGACTTGACCAGCATATCATCGATGTATACCTCCATGTTTCGCCCTAACTGGGCCCGAAACATTCGATTGACGAGCCTTTGGTAAGTTTCTCCAGCATTCTTCAGTCCGAAAGGCATGACTATGTAGCAGTAGATTCCCTTGTCGATTTGGAAACTGGTGTGCTCTTGATCTGCCACGTGCATAGAGATCTGATTGTAGCCAGAGTAAGCATCCATGAAGCTCAAGATCTCGTACCCGGACGTAGCATCCACCATTTGGTCGATCTGAGGGAACGGGAAACAGTCCTTCGGACAGGCTTTGTTGAGGTCCGTGAAGTCAATGCATATTCTCCACGTCCCGTTCGATTTCGGCACCAAGACGAATTGGCTAGCCACACGGGGTACATAGCCTCGCATATGAAGTTGATGGAAGATAGCTTCTCAACCTCCAGCTTAAGGGCCTCAGCCCTCTCCGTCCCCAAAGGCCTGCGTTTTTGGCGGACCGGGGTCGCGTTTGGGTCAATACTTAACGCGTGGAAAATGATATTGCGGTCGATCCCAGTCATGTCTGAGTGAGACCAGGCCAGGATATCCTGGTTTCCCTTAACTTGGGCGATGATGGCGGCCCGAACGTCTGCCGGCAGACTTTTTCCGACTTGGATGATCCGGGTCGGATCAGTTTCGCTGATGCACACCTCTTCTATCTCGTCCATTGGTTCAAGGACGCGGTCGTCCCCTATCCGCGGGTCCAGGTCATCTTCTTCCTGGACCACCCTCACAGCAGGCGGGAGGGGAATGGGTTCGACGAAGTCCTCAACGGGCTCTTCCCAGATCATGTATATGGGCTGGGCTGACACATGGTAGCACTTCCGGGCGCTCTTCTGGTCTCCCCGGACAGTCCCTACCCCTCCACTGTCGCATGGGAACTTCATGCAAAGATGGAGGATGGAGGTGATGGCTCCAAACTCTACCAATGCGGGCCGGCCAAAGATGACGTTGTAAGCGATGGGGCAGTCCACCATTACAAAGGTGCAGAACTTGAACGAGTGCTGCAATTCACTCCCCAGCGTAACCGACAACTGGATCTTTCCCATGGGGAGAAGTGCATCTCCATTGAAGCTGTAAATCTGGGTTAGGCACGATGCCAGATCCGCTTCATTCAAGCCAATGGCAGTGAAAGCGGGCTTGAACAACAGGTTGACGGAACTCCCGTCGTCCACCAACACGCGGGACACCAACTTGTTGGCGATTTGGGCATCTATGACCAGCGGGTCATGGTGCGGACAGTGGACATTGCGGGCGTCGTCCTCCGTGAAGGTGATGGGGAGGTTTATCAACTTAGGGCGCTAAGTTAGAGCCTGGACAAGGGGGCACACCTCCTGATCGTGGTCCAGCTCGCTTAGGTAGCGCTTTTGGTCATTCCTGGATGGCCCTCCCAGGTGAGGTTCACCCGAGATGGTGGCCACATGTCCGTCAACTCAAGGGGGTGCTGCCCCGAAGGGGTAAGGCATTCTGGGACCGGGAACCTGCGTGACGGGGGCCCCCTGAGGGGCCTGCGCCGGGGGTCCCTATGCGTACCCTCCCTGGGCGGGGGGGTACGCCCGAGTCGTTCCCGGGACCGCGGGTTGTCCGGGGATTGCTGACAGGCCTGGGACTCCCACATGCATCCTTAACCACTGGTGGAGGTGCCCCAGCTTAATGAGATTTTCAATCTCATCCTTGAGCTACCGGCATTCATCGGTAGTGTGGTCCACATCCTTTTGCTGGTGTCTCTCGGATTCCTTCCTCCTTTGAACATGGGGCTAGGCTTCCGGTAGTAAACCGCCCTTTCTGTTGCCAGATAGATGTTCTCCCTGGTGTCCGCCAGGTTGGTGTATTATGAATATTGGGGCTCGTAGCCCCTCTTCCCCTTCTTGACCGGCTCGGGCCGGTTCTGGCCTTTGCCCGATCGCTTCCCCCGGGAGGGGTTCACGCTCGCCTCAGTCACTCCTGTCTGTGACTGCTGGGCCCCGACAGGGGCCATGCTGTGTTCTGTTGGTGCAACGCCATAACCGGAGAAGTGGGTGGATTGGGCCGGGGCGTACCCTGAAGTGGTAGGGTCGTACACCGTAGGGGTGTAGTTGACCTCGGGCGCGACGGCCGGTCCCGGGGCAATGGGGGGCGCGGTGTAGGACTGTGCCGGGAACTGTCCCCTATGTCCCGGGAACGTCTGGGGGACGGGATGCGGAGCCGGGGGCCACCCAAAGGCCTGGATCTGGGCTTCCTCCCAGTTGATGAATCCTTGGGCCCTCCTGATGAACTCTTCCAGGGTAACGGCCTTGCTCGCTGCATGTCATCCCAAAGGGGGGACCCGACCCTTATCCCGGACTGCAGTGCCACCAGGTGCTGTCCGTCGTCCACTTTTGTCTTCGAGGCTTCTTCAGTAAAGCGATGGATGTAGGCCCTCAATGTCTCCGCGGGGAGTTGCTTGATATTTGCGAGAGCGCTGATCTGCATATCCATCCTCATGGCGGCCACGAACTGCTTGCGAAATGCTGACTGCTGCCCGGACCAGGATTGGATGGATCCTGGCTTAAGTCTCTTCCACCATTCTTCGGCGGGACCGCCCAAAGTGATCGAGAAGCAGAGGCACTTGCCGTCGTCACTGACGTGGGCCACTGTCATGAGCCGGTTGTATCGGGACAGATGGTCCCTGGGGTCGGTGTTTCCAGTATAGGCGGTGAGGCTTGGCATCTTGAACCCCTTGGGGAGTATGGCGTCGAGGATGTGCCTTGCACATGGCTCTTTATCCTCTTCGTCGGAGTCGGTGTTCGCGCCTTCTTGCTTGCGGACCAGGCGATTCGTGACCTTTTTCAATGCGGCCATCTGCTCCATGAGCTGCTTGGCCGTGCCATCTTCTAGGGGGATTCTCTCGTTCCTACTGTCGTTGATGTTGTTCCTGAGGTCACCACCTCGGGGGAGGATCTTTTCCTTCTAGGCCTGCTCCTTCCGAGCGTTCAGTCCATCGCATAAGTCTATCCGGTAAGTGTCGTCCCCTGAACTGAGGGCATGACGTTCCTCGCAGCGAGGCCATTCCTGACGGTTCTTGTTAACCGAGGCACTTGGGTGCAAAGATCTTTCTCGCCCGTCTCGCCCTGAGGTGAGCCGGGGCTGTGCATTCTGCAGCCGCATCCCCTGCGGATCGATCGGGTGGCCTCGTCCTGGGACGGGGTGTTCCTTCTCTTTCCTAGGGAGCGGTCGGGAACGGGTCCCAGCTTTTGCGACAGGGGTGGTCTTTTCTCGGGTCTTTCCACCGGCCTTCATTCTCTCCCTGTCCGGGTTTCCTGGAGCTGGCTTAGGAAAAGGCTCTGGGGGAGGGGTCGGGCTGGCTCCTTCGGGGACCCCGGCTCGCTCTTGTGGAGCAGGCTGCTGCGCTTCTAGAAGTGGGCCAGTTGCAGGATTGGCTGCCGGACCCCGTGCGGCTATGAGTGCCTGCAGGGCTTGGAGAGACTCTTGCATCCGTCGATGCGCCTCCACTTGCGCAGTGATCCTGGCTTCCTGATCTAGGACTTGCTGCCTTATTCTGGTCACCTCCAAGTCTGGCTGGTCAGGCTCTCCTTCGGGGGTCTCGGGATCCGCAGCTTCGTCATGGTACTCCCCCTCATTTTCCTCTTCATAATATTCCCCCTCGTTTTCCTCTTCATATTCCATCCCACCCTCGTAGTCTTGTGACTCGTCATGGTGAGATGTTTGAGGAGGCGCGTTCTCGGGCAGATCCTGAGGGAGATGCTGTGAAGGCAGCGGGTCTCTGTTGCCCTGCTCTTGATTGCTAGGGTCGAAGGTTGTGTGTCATGTGTTCACCATTGTAGTAAAGGCCTGACATTAGCACTAGCTTCCTTCAGCTCTCAATGAAAGCACCAAACTGTTAACCAAGGTTTTCGGTTTCTATATTAATAAATATTATTTAAGGGTAATAATAATAGAAGTAGAAGATTAACACAGGGTTTTTACGTGGTTGGGGCGTTAATAAGCCTTAGTCCACGAGTCTGTAGTATTAGAGCTTGGAAAACCTTTTACAATGGAGTTTCTCTCTGTATTTTGATAGAGTAACTGTATCTTAGTTGAAGAGAGATCCCTCTTTCCAGTGTTCTATAGCCTGTATTTATAGGCTTATGGGAACACTGGGTCTGGGCTGGGTATGACCCGGGCCCATCAGAGATACGGATATTCTTGGCCTTTCTAGTGGAAGTCCAATATAAAAGATACAACCTACATGAATTCCAGACCAGCTAAGGCCCAATAAGTTGACTCAAGAGCTATATCTCGCCCGACAAAATGGTGCTTTTGGTCTAGACACTTTGTGTTACGAGGCAGATTCAGGAGACAAGACCAGTCAGAGTACTTGGAAGCGCAGGCCTGAAACAACGACGTGCAATCTCGAGGTGGCCTTTTCCGCAGGTGAAAAGTGGGGACAATGCCCACGCGGAGTGGGGCGGCTTCAGGGTCCCGGACGCTTGGCCCCTCCAACCAGGGACGACGTGATCCGAGTTCGTTTACCTTTGTCCCTCTTCATTTACCACAGGCCCGGATCGTACCAGGGGCCGGGACCAGGACGCGCATGTTGTGGGGGGTTCGAACGGTCTGCACGTCTCCCGGATGACTGTCCCGGATGACGGGACCTGAATGGCCATGCCGGACCCCCCCTAATGGGCCTAGAAATGTGCCCCGGGCCCGTACCCCCCCTCTTGGACACTCCCGTACCAAGAGGCCTTGGGCCGGGCCCGCATGATGAACAGCCCCTGACCATGGGCTCGGACGAATGTCCCGGGTCCATGCAGGAAACAGGGATAACATACACCATTAATTATAGTTGGAAAATATATATAATAAAGCTCACCTTAAAATATGTTCTTTAATTAAATTATACTAATTTCAAATTTTAAAAACTTATCATATTATATACCTTAGAGTGACAAAATACCAATGGCAGAATGCAGTAAAAAGCATATAATATAACAAATATCCTAAATTAAATTAAAAGCCTAAATTACATAAGAAGAGCATGACTAGACTTATGTAAAAGACACTAATAAATTTATAATAAAAATTAGAAGAAAATAAATTTAAATTTAACAAAGATATAGAAATAAAGAAAAAAAATAAAGAATCAATATATTAAAAATATAATGTAAAACATGGACTTCACTCTAGCCTTTCCACAAAAGAATTTAGCCTAAAATAGACATTGTTTTCACTCA
Source organism: Humulus lupulus (assembly GCF_963169125.1). Classification (NCBI taxonomy): domain Eukaryota; kingdom Viridiplantae; phylum Streptophyta; class Magnoliopsida; order Rosales; family Cannabaceae; genus Humulus; species Humulus lupulus. The sequence goes on from NC_084799.1 coordinate 34,691,745, forward strand.
AAGTAATGTAAAAGAAATGAAAGAAAAATAAGAACAAAAATGCTTTTCTCTCTCACTATACTCTCCATACTTAATTCCCCAATCTGATGATTTTTTACTCCATTTGGTTCTCTATTTATAGTGGAAATATGACTCAAAAATGTGTAAAATCGTGTACAAAATAGTGGGAAAATGGCTACAAAAGCTGATGGAAGTGGGAGACATGCTGCAATAGTGAGGGAGACATGTTTGACACGTGTCATTTGCTGGTTGGCTCGACAGAAGTGGTGTTGGGCCATGGGGGACATATGGGCGACGTAGCAGGCTCTAGTTGGCTCGGGTGTGGAGTGTGGCAGAACGCGTCAGGCGGAGTGGCTCGGCTCGGCTCGGCTTCGCCAGGCGCTGGTGGGACGCGTGTCGCCTGCTGGAGGAATGGCTCGGCTGGAGTGGCTTGGCTGTGCGAATGGAAGGCTGCCATGTGGCAGTGTGGCACTTGCTAAAGGCTTGATTTTGGGCTGTTTGGGCTTTGATTTTGGGCCTATTTCACCTTCAAAAATACCACTTTATCATCATTTTTTCAATTATATTTCTTTCTTTCTTCTTTCTTTTTATTTGTGTCAAAAATACATTTTATTTCTGAAAATTAAACACAAATTAAATCAAAATTAATAGTTTCAAATATAAAATATATTACAATAAATCCATGAAAATATTAATTAAAACTTAATTAATTTTAAACTTTAAAACTAATAAAATGATATTTTTGAGCACTAATCACCTTCGCTTTAAGTTCCTTGGCTATTCGAAGCCCTGCTAGTAATGCTTCGTGTTCAGCCTCGTTATTCCATGCTTCGAAGTTGAACCTTAAAGTGGAATGGAATCGACTTCCTGCTAGAGTGATTAGTATAATGCCTGCCCCCGATCCATTTTCATTGGAGGATCCATCGACATAAAGTTTCCACAACTCGCGGGCTGGGGTTACAACTTTGCCGTTAGACACTCCGGTACATTCTACAATGAAATCTGTTAGGGCTTGTCCCTTGATGGTCGTTCTCTGGTGATATGTGATCTCGAACTGACCGAGCTCGACAACCCACTTTAATAATCTTCGAAAAGCTTATGGTTTACATAGAGCTTGTCATAGTGGTTGGTCAGTTAGCACATGAATGGGGTGTGCTTGGAAAAAAGGTTGGAGCTTTCGAGATGAGTAGATCAGGCTGAGAGCCAGTTTTTCCATTAACGGGTATCTCGATTCTGCCCCCAGTAACCTTTTGCTGACATAGTACACTGGTTTTTGTACCTTCTTTTCTCCTCGAACGAGCACAACACTAATAGCATGCTTGGTTGTAGCGAGGTATAAATATAAAATTTCTCCCAGGATAGGTTTCGACAAGATTGGTGGTTCGGCGAGCTGCTTCTTTAGGTTTTGGAACGCAAGCTCGCACTCCTTTGACCACTCGAATTTCTTGCCCCCTCTTAAAAGGTTTTAAAAGGGAAGACAACGGTCTGTAGATTTCGAAATAAACCTACTTAGTGCCGCCATCCGTGCAGTTAAGCTCTGGACATCCTTATGCTTTCGAGGTGAGTGCATATCAATTAATTCCTTGATCTTGACTGGATTAACCTCTAATCCTCATGCATTTACTATAAATCCCATAAACTTTCCCGAAGACACTCCGAAAGAGCACTTTTGTGGGTTAGGTTTCATGTTATACTTTCGAAGCACAGTAAAGTAATCGACGAGGTCATCCACATGGTTACTATTATGTTTGGACTTGACTAGCATGTCGTCAACATAAACTTCCATGTTATTCCCTATCTGCTCGGAGAACATCTTGTTCACCAGTCTTTCATACCTTACTCCAGCATTTTTGAGCCCGAAAGGCATGACATTGTAACAATATAACCCTATATCGATTACAAAGCTCGTATGTTCTTGGTTCAGCACATGCATGACAATATTTTTATATCTAGAATAAGCATCCATGAATGACATAGTTCCGTGACCTGCAGTGGCATCTACGAGCTGTTATATCCGAGGTAGGGGAAACAGTCTTTAAGGCATGCCTTGTTAAGGTCTAAGTAGTCGATAGAGGTTCGCCATTTGTTGTTGGGCTTCAGAACAAACACTGGATTGGCAATCCAATCAGGATAGAAGGCATCTCGTATGAATCGATTTGCCTTTAACCTGTCGACTTCTTCTTTGAGGGCATTCTTTCTATCATAGTCCAGGAGTCTTCGCTTTTGCTGCTTCGGAGGGAAGCTTTTGTCAATGTTAAGCGCGTGGCTCATGACATTCGGACTGATTCCCACCATGTCTGAGTGTGACCATGCGAATACATCCTGGTTTTCTTTTAAGAAGCAGATTAATTGCTATTTCGCTTCTTTTGAAAGATTCCTACCCACCTTCACCGTCTTCGTGGGATCTACTTCTTTGAGCTTGACCTCCTCGAGCTCTTACAGAGGTTCGAGGTCAGCCCTTTCTTCTATCCTGGGGTCGATTTCTTCATCTATCTCAAAAATCGTCCCATTCTTGTTTTGAATAACTACATGTGCCTGTGCACTAGTTTGCTTCTTTCCCCTTATGGAGATGTTGTAGCACTCCCTTCCTGCTCACTGGTCCCCTTTCAACGTCCCGATGCCACTAGAAGTCGGGAACTTGATGGCCAAGTGGCTAACAGATGACACTGCCCCCAGCCCAATCAAGGCGGGTTTCCCAAGAAGTACATTGTAGGCCTATGAGAGGTCCACCACTACAAACTCCATCATCTTGGTTACTGAGACTGGATAGTCTCCTAAGGTCACGTGGAGTTATATGGATCCCATACAGGCAATCCCTTCTCCTGAAAAACTGCACAATGTTGTTGCACACGCTTTCAGATCACGAAGCGCGAGTCCCATCTTTTCTAGAGTGGCTTTATAAAGGATATTTACCGAGCTCCCGTTATCAATAAGGACTCGGCGTACCCTCTTGTTCGCGAGTTAGAGGGTTATGACCAGGGGGTCCTTATGGGGAAATTGGACGTGTGACGCGTCCTCTTCAATAGATGTTATGGGTTGATTCTCAACCCTCTGTTGTTTTGGAGCTCGTGGTTCGGGTTCATAGGGAGAATTGTCCCCTGTCTTGAGCTCATTCACGTATCTCTTTTGGGCATTCCTGCCCGAACCTACAATATGAGGTCCCCCCGAGATGGTTATTACATCTTCTCCATCGATCGGAGGGGGTTGCTCATCCTCCTAAACTCGGGAGTTATTGTTTTGGGCAGGTTGTCCAGCTGCTGCCCTTTGACTTTTCAAAGCTTGATTGAGATTTCAGTTCCTGGCATACGGTCGGAAATAACTGTAGAGTCCAAAGAACTTTACTTTGCTAAGTTAGATAGTAGTATAATAGTAATAATAGTATTATCTTTATGACTGTGGATTTTTGGTTCAGACCAGGATTTATTTGGACACTCATAGTAATACTTGTAGATTTTCTAAGTTTAACCTATAGTTTAGGAATATTAATTTTAACCTAAGGTTTGATTAATATGATTGATATTGAGGATAATATTTATTATACTATAAGGTTTAGATAAGAACCAATAATATAATAGCACATGTCATATATAGGTTTATTAATGATTAAGTATTTTGAGGATTAAATTTATTAAGGTTAAAATTTGAATACTCTAAGGTCAGTCAGCAGCTTTGAAAACGTTAGAGGGCTTAGTCAAGGCTGTTTACTCAATTCAAATTAAGCTAAAAATGTGTAATTTCGTGTTTAAATATTCAGCGTATGCCGATATATCGCAGCTATAGGGGGCGATATATCGCAGTACGAAGATACGGAAAACACGAAACGATGCACGATTGCCTCGGGCATAATGGCCCAGGCGATATATCGCCTATAGGGGGCGATATATCGCCTCCTTCAGTGTGTTTTTGAAAGTTTTCAAAAACGTTCTCATTCAAATCCTTAACCTCTTGATAAGTCCAGCACCTTTCTGAACGAGTCTTCAGCCTCTACTGAACGTAATTCAAATTATTTTCACTTAAAAAGCCATTATTTTTTTATTCAAGTTAATGAAGATCTTTTCATTCCTAAACTCTATAAATAGGACCTAGTACCCAGCCATTTATTCATCTATTACTCTAATCTCAGAGGCTGCAAGTTGCTAGGTTAGTGTGAGAGTGTAAACACTTGGGTTGGGAATTATAAGCTTGATAACTATAAGCTTATCAAACACTTGGGAAGTAAGGTTCTATTCACATTTCGGTACAAGGTTTAGATTGATCATAGAAGTACTCAAGGTATCCCAAACTCTAGTCCATTTCTGTATTATTTTCTTTAAAGTTCTCATTGTCTTCTACTCAGTATTTTAACCTTATTCTTGGTTAGGAAATCTAAGTTCTTAAGCACAAGGTTTTTGGTAAGTATATTTTGATAGCATAGTTCCATCTTCACTTTCATCCCTTTTCTTCAATATACTCACCATATTATAAATGGTTTTTAGGAGTGTTCCAAGGTCCCAAATCAGTTCTCATATCCCGGTTATTTTGGTAAGGAAAATAGAATAGGATTTATGTGTTATATGATTTTATATGTTATCTTATGAATATGTGTTATGAAAAATGCTATGTTAAGTATATTTGTAGACTTGGGCATATGACCTATACAAATAACAAGCCCCAAATAGATTATGGGCATATGACTTGCTTAGCTAGCAAGACCCCACTAATCTAAAGGGCATATGACTTGTTTAGTTTATGGGACCCCAAGTAATAATGGCCATTATAGTATGTATGTGACACTAGTGTTATAGCATGTTTTATGTTACCTTATGAATTTTATGTATATGGTTATATGTTAGATTTTCCTTGCTGGGCATTAGGCTCACTCCTTTTTGTTTATATGTGCAGGAAAATAGTTTTAGTGGCGGGAAAGGTTCTTGGAAGCTTGGGGAATGTGTATTGAGGCGGAATGGATTCAAAGAGCCGAGAGTTTCGATTCGAGGATGAAGTCTTTATTTATGGTTTATGTGTATTTTTCCGCACTTATTTATGTAATCTCTTTTTATTACAATTAAGTTATGTTTTCCTTTTTAAAACAATGGGATCCCATATCCTAAACTTAAATTTTATGTAAGTTTGACCTTTGTTTTTACAAGTTTTAATAAAGTTATTATCTTTTCATTTGTAAGTTCTATTAAGGATTAGGGTCTATGTGTAGTTTTCATTAATGGTCCCAAGTCTAGAGTAGTTGGGTCATTACAATAACCCCTCGAGATTAAACCTTTGATCTCGTCTTTCAGTTGTAGACATTCATCGGTTGTGTGTTCGATATCTCTATGGAATCTATAGTATTTATTTGAATATCTCTTTGCCTTTTGGTTCCTCATGGGACCAGGTCGTCTGAACGAGACCTGGTTTTCATTAGCCAGGTAGATATTCTCCCGAGACTCGTTGAGCTCGGTATAAACTTTGTATATAGAGAAATATCTGTCCCCTTTCTTCTTATTCCCTCCTTCAGCATTGGGGTTATTCCCTTCATTCTTCTTCCGTTTAGAAGGATTATCCCCAGAGGGTTTCGAAGTTGATGGGGCCGCTGAGGTCGAGGCAGAGTTTATGTTCGTCGTTGTAGTTACGGGCTGAGAGGTCATGTTCAGTGCTGACCTCGCCTCTTCTACATTTACAAACCTCTGGGCCCTCCGATTGAACTAGATTAGCGTCTTGATAGGCTTCCTTTGTAAGTCCTCCCAGAGGGGACTTCCTGGCAGTACACCCGCTTTAACAGCCATCAGGTGACTGCTGTCGTCGACATCTCGAGCTCAGGCCACTTATAAGTTAAATCTTTTGAGGTAACTCTTTAATGACTCATTTTGCTGCTGCCGAACGTTGGTTAAGGCCGAGGCCTCGGGTCTGATGCCAACCATAGCCTTAAATTGTTTCTTAAAGTCTCTATATAATTGATCCTAAGATGTGATCGAATGCCTTTTAAACTTCTCAAACCAGTTTTTTGCTGGTCCTGTAAGTGTGGTTGGGAACAACATACATCTGAGCTCGTAGCCAACATTGTTGGCTTGCATGATGATGTTGAACGTGCTCAGATGGCTATACAGATATGAGTTTCCATCAAATGGCAGGACATGAGGTATCCTGAATCCTTGAGGAAACGGAGTGCTAGAGATATGTGAGGCAAAAGGCTCGAGCTCTTCATCAGACTCTTCAGCCTTATTCCATCTGCGCTCGTTCTGTAAGAGCCTAAATGCTCTTTCTAATTGGTCAATCCTTTCCTAGACTAAATCCACTAGAGGTTGTGTAACGCCCTACTGCCTTAGAGCCGCTACTAAGTGGGTTTAAAACGAAAAAAATGTGCAACTAACTTGCTCTACGAGGTTTTTAAAACCAAAAGTGTGACTAAACAAAAGTTAAGGCTGTAATCTTTGAAAATGTTTTGTTTCATTGAAAACTTCAAGTATCAAACATCTGGGATCCCAAAATAAGGTTTACAAAATATTTACAACTCAAAAATAGATTTACAATTGATTATCTATCAAAAGAACAGTTTAATACAGCCATTTTTCAAAATGCCCCCAACCAAAGCACTCGGGCAGGCCAAACATGTACGCGCTGCCCCCACGCTCTCCATACTCATGGCTGGTTGACTTTTTCTTTGCCTTTACCTGCAACATAGACCACCCGTGAGCCGAAGCCCAGCAAGAAAACTCATACAGTATATAACATATGCATATTATATAATCAGCATATCAGATGATCCACAGATAAACAAGTAGTCCATTAGATAAACAAACACGGCCATGCCGTCCTAGAAGCATTACCAAAGCCTGGGGTCTCGGTCCTCACCGTAAGGATATCCCATGTATCCATTGGGGTCCCACCCTGACTATAAGCACTCCACGTGCTAGGTGTTACTTCCGGCCCCGCTGCCGTTCTCGGCCTTCGCCATTCTCGGCCTTAGCCGCTCTCGGCTCCTTTGTCGTTCATTTTGCTATAATCACATATAGTACAAGTCGAAATAATCAATCAAACATATAATAATTCAATTAAGGTTACACCTTAGCATGTAATACAATCTAGGGCCGTGCCCTGCAATAACACTATGGGCCCATGCCCTGTCCTACGGGTGCTACAGTTTTCTTACCTATATCCTGAGCCTCAAAGTGCACCAAAGTCACGAGCACGGTCCTCTAACTTGAGCTTCGCCGAAACCCTAGTCACAACACAAATAACACATTCTTTAATACTAACCAACCCAAAACCACTTTCCGGGACCAATCCCGTACTCTCGAGACCTCCAAATTCCTAAAACAATGCATCGGAAACATCCCCTGAGCCCCCGGAACAAATGCCCAAAAATGCAAAATTTCCCATCCTGAAAATAGCCTAGCGCCGCGGAGCCCAGAGAAGTCAGAAAGTTCCCCCCTGACTTAGCCTAGCGCCGCGGCGCCGAAGAACAGGGCCGCGGCGCCCCTATGCGAAACCAGAATTCTGGGTTTTTCTCATGCAATTTCCTGATCCAAAACACCTCTAAACCAACCCAAACACACACCTAGACCCCAACACCCATTTGAAACCTCAAATGAACCATCTAACAACCTATAAACACTAGTATCAAGATCATACACACAATCATACCCAAAATCCACACCTTTGATTTCAAACTTCAGAAATCTAAACCCATAGATCAAAACTTAAACCATGCTTCAAATTTCCTAAACCAAAATAGAAACAAACCTTAAAGTTGCATAGAATCCTTACCTCAAGTGGAGAATCCAACCTTAAGCTTCTTTGATACTCCTCCTAAATTCCCACTTCAGCTCCTTCTACTCTTCTTCTTCTTCTTGCCCTAGATTTCCTTCTAGCCTTTCTTCTCTCAATTTTTACCAAAAAACCATAATATGACTAAGTGCTAAAACTGTGTACCCCTTTTTCCCAGCTGAAAGTTATCTAAACCCCTGCCAAATGACCATTTTACCCTTCCTAGTAATCCTTTCCTAACTAAACCTTCAAGGGCACTCTTGTCCTTTCACTTATATTACAATTCTACCAATTTCCATCTAAAATTGTTACTCTCAGCAGTAACTAATAGTTACTCAATCACATATAACCATAACCACTAATTCTCAACTCAACTTACAAGATTCCCAAAGTACCCCTAGGCTCCTCCCGAGCCGGGTATAAAATCCCGTTGTGACTTTTAGACTAATTAGCTCCCTAGGACCGTCTCGATGCGTGCATCACATAAATTTCACCACACTCACGTGGTACAAATCACATAATACAATTATCACATTTATGCCCTCAACGGGCTAAAATTACCAATTTACCCCTAACATACAAACGGGGCCCACATGCATCAATATACCACCTAAACATGCATTCTAATCACATATTCATTCAAATTCGTATATTAGCATATTAATTCACTTATTGCCCTCCAGGCATGCTAATCAAGGTCCTAAACCTCATTAGCAACTTGGGGTGTTACAGGTTGAGCCTGGACCCGAGGGGGCTGGTTATCGTTAATAAAAACTCCAGCTCCCTGTCTTGGTATAGGCTTATACCCTGACTGTTTGCGGCCATTCAGATGGTCGTACAAATCTAGGTTCGGGGGATTATCTTGACCCCGATTATGGTTTAGATGATCCCACAGATCGGGGTGATTCCCTGTATGCCTTGGTTCCGTGTTATAAATGCTCACGGACCGAGTGTAATCCGAGCTTTCACTTACGTAACTCGTAGCCCTTTTTGGATACGTGGCTCGATGATTACGAGGCAGGTCTCCTGCTGGCCTCCTTGTCCCAGTAGTTTGTGATCTGGACATTTGGCTTCCAGAAGGCTAAGGATCCCTACGATCTTGGGTAGCCTTTCTTTCGCTCCCATGTCCATGCCTAGCCCGTCGGTTTCCATCTCGATGTGCAGGCCTTGGAACCTCTTGGAGTGGCGAGGGGTGCCTTATTGGTGATGGTGGATGCCTTATGGGTGATGGTGGTTGTCTCCCATTGCCGGGCCTTAAACGGTCTAGAGTTTGCTTGTTCAGGCTCCGGGTTGTTTTGTGAATCATCAAGATTCGGGTTCCGAGCCGCCGAGGGGGCTCGGTTATTACCCGTTCTTGCTAGTACTTCTGTAGTCGGGTTGGCAGTAGCCTCAACCCGGTTACTCCTCCGGGGCCTTAGTTGAGCTGGCTAAGACGCTGGTGGCAGCACTTGCTCCGCCCTCCTGGCGGCCATGCTCCCACGGGGACGTCCCCTAGGCCTCCGAGGAGGTGCCTGGGCATTAGCAGCCTGTCTGGCTAATTCTTCGTTGCGTTTCGTTGTTTCTGCCAACTGTTTCCGTAGTTGGAAATTTTCAAGTTCCACAATTGGAACATATCTTTCAGGATTGTAATACATATCCTCGTCAGGCCTGGGGACAGGCGACCCCCGAGAGTTAGACGAATCGTGATGGACCCAAAACGGGTATGTTTTAAAAATTTATACTCGCAAGCGCACGAATTGTATATGGAATATAGTGTTCGTGTAAGTACGAGATCGAACCCAGAGGAGTTGTCTAAAATAAAAAAGAAAACTATTTTAAATAAAAAGTAATAAATTCTAACCTAGCTCCAAAGTTTGATGAGTTTTAATATTATGAACATAAAATAAAAGATTGAAAAATAAAGCTATTTAAGAGAATAAAAATAAACCAATAATAATTTGAAAATAAGTATTAAAATAAAAGATTATTAAGATACTAGAATCCACAAAGTGTAAGTTTAATAATATTTATTAGTATATTGATTCCCAAGTTTTAGTGATAGTTAAAATAATTCAAACTATCATTTTCCAAAAAGATTTATAATTTTAAGCACAAATTTCTTATAAAAAGATAGGATTTTTCTTCACTTTTCAAAATTATAATTTCAAAGCATTTAGTGTAAATCAATCTAATGAAATAACAAATAAATCAATGAACATTATTTATAAGGCAAAACATAATATTTTTGTTCTAAGCATGGATGTGTACAATTTAATGACACATCTTACACAAAGAATATTATGTTTAGGCACTAATGAAGAACAAAGTGCAAATATGTTCTAACAATCTAAAATACAAGATATTTAAGATGAAAGAAATATATGAAGAAGAAAAATCCATAAACTTTGTTGCATTACAAGGGAAGTCAACATACAACATAAATATTACCTAGTTACAAGTTGCTTCATCATGATCTTAATAATCTTATGAAAAAGATTAGAAGCACATAACTAGAGTAGAAATTACAAAATAAATGACATACATACTTGCAAAATGCTCTTGAAAAACCCAAAATGGAAGAGAAAATGGGGGAAAAGAAGATAGTAACCCAAAAATTAAGCACCCTAAAATGGTCTTGAAAGTCCATATTTATAGCCAAAGTGAGTTTATTAAAATAATCAATTTAAATTAATTAAATTGAGTAGATTAATTAAATAAAATAAATATGGTATGTAGAGGTAAATTATAGGGTGTAATGATGATGTTGTGGTGAAAATGTGTAGACAAAAGGGTAAAAAGTTGGCCTTTTTGTCATAGGGGACAAATGAGCAAGTTGATGGGCTCAAGGGGATGGTGTACGACAGCACCAGGCGGCTGGGCAGGCAGGGGAGAAGGCAGCAACGGGCAAGGTAGCTGGGCTTTGGGGCCTGCTGGGCGTTGGGCTTCACGTGGCTGGGCCGAATGTGGAAGGAAGCCGTTGGAGCTTGCTGAATGTGGTGGATTGGTGATGTAAGCCAGGCGTGAGGAGGCTGTGAAGGCTAGAGAGAAGGGCACGTGGAGATGGCTGAAGGAAATGTTGAAGGAGAGAAGGCTGCAGCTGGACACGTGGTGCGCGCTGGGAGCAGCTGGCTGGAGGAGATGGGCCAGGGGGCTGGGTGCAAGGCATTGGGCCTGGGCCACGGCTGTTGCTTGGCTGGGCCATTTAAAAAATGCCAAATTTTCTTTGCTTTTTCCACAAAACTACCACCTTTCCTTTGATTTCCTTGCTTTTCAAGAGCCACCAATGAAATAATTTTCCTACAAAATAAATTAAAATTAAATATTTCCATTAATAAAATATACCAAATAACTCCCATGAAAACATTAATTAAAATTTAATTTACATAACATTTAGTTTCAATAAAATTATATTTTTAGCATTCAAACTAATAATACTAATTTTAAATAATTCAATTACACCATAACACAATAAACTATCTATAAAAACATATAAAAATCTATAAAATTACAATAAGACTAATAAATGTAAAATTACTTAAAAACTTAATAAATCAATTAAGAACTCAAGAACTAAGCAACAATTAGCACATAAAAAGTGGTAAAATAACTCTATTTTGTAGATTTATCACACCCCCAAACTTAAAGTTTTGCTAGTCCTTAAGCAAAAGAAAAATTAAAATACACATATATTTTTTTTATTGGTGATATAAAAAGGATTTTCTCAAAAATTGCACAATGAAAATAAATCTAAAAAATTATTATGAATAAAAGTTAAGCTTATGTAATTAATTAAATTGTCAATTTTGCTTTTAGAAAATAGGTTTTCATTAAAATTATTTTTCACTTAAACTTATAGGAAATAAGAATGTTCTTGTTATGAAAAATGTAATTTTTGTTACAAACAAAATTGACCCTATAATTAAAAACAAAGTTTAAGAATTATTCATATTTTTAAGAGAATTAAACTCAAACTCAATCAAGATTTTTATCAATGAAAATGAAAAATATCATCAATTTGTTTTTTTTAAGAGAATTAAACTCAAACTCAAACTCATTCAACATATAAATATATTTTTTTTTCAAACAAACACAAAACATAAAAATTAAAAACAATGCAAAGCATAAACACAATAAATCATACTCTCCTTAATGATAATACACCATCTAAACTTGATACTCCCAAACTTAATTTAAGCATTGTCCTCAATGTGTCAAAATATAAATATAAATTAAAATTGATGAGAGATTAGAGTTTAGAATGGTCGTACCTCGATATTGTGCAGCGCAAAGAGAGTAAAAGATACAACTAACAAAAATTAAATCACAAATAGAACAACAAAACAAATAAAACACAAGTTGTCAAGATCAAATAGGAATCAAAGAGCATGATAAACAGGGTCCTCAAGGAGGATCTCATCCACTTCATTAGTTTTTAATTCTAAAAATGGTTTTAATTTTTGTCCATTAACTTTAAATATATCACCATTTTTAGGATTTTCAATTTCAATAGCTCCATGTGGAAAAACAATACGAACAATGTAAGAACCGGACCACCTAGAGCGTAACTTTCCCGGGAATAAATGCAACCGAGAGTTGTATAAAAGGACTTTCTGACCTGGAGAAAAATCTTTTCTCAAAATATTCTTGTCATGGTAAAATTTCATACGATCCTTATATTTTTTTGAATAGTCATATGCATCATTCCTAATTTATTCTAGTTCATTTAGTTGAAGCTTTCGTTTCTCACCTGCCTTGTCTAAAAAAAAGTTTAACTGCTTAATTGCCCAAAAGGCTCTATGTTCTAACTCAACAGGTAAATGGCACGCCTTCCCATACACAAGTCTGTAGGGTGACATGCCAATGGGTGTTTTGTACGCGGTACGATACGCCCATAATGCATCAGTGAGTCTTAAGGACCAATCTTTCCTAGTTGGATTCACAGTTTTTTCTAAAATGTGCTTAACTTCCCTATTAGACACTTCAACTTGACCACTAGTTTGTGGGTGATATGGTGTTGAGACTTTATACATAATGCCATATTGTTTCATCAAATGTTCAAATGACTTATTACAAAAGTGTGTACCGTTATCACTAATGATAGCACGTGGTGAACCAAAACGGGAAAATATATTTTCTTTTAAAAACCGAAGCACAACTTTGTGGTCATTAGTGTGGCATGCAATAGCTTCAACCCATTTAGACACATAATCAACTCCAACAAGAATATAAAGATTACCAAAAGAGTTAGGAAATGGTTCCATAAAATCAATGCCCCAAACATCAAATATATCAATAATAAGAATAAGATTTAAAGGCATCATGTTTCTTTTAGTTAAACTTCCTAATTTTTGGCAACGTTCACAAGCTTTACAATAAACATATGTATCATGAAAGATAGTAGGCCAATAAAAACCACATTGTAAAACTTTAGCAGCTGTTTTTTTACCACTAAAATGTCCTCCACATGCATGATCATGAAAAAAAGATATGATTTTAGATTGATCACAGTTTGGAGTGCATTTTCTAATTATTTGACCAGGGCAGTATTTAAACAAGTAAGGATCATCCCAAATAAAGTTTTTCACCTCAGAATAAAATTTAGATTTATCATGCTTAGACCAATGAGATGGTATTTCTTTAGTGACCAAATAATTAACAATATCAGCATACCAAGGCAATGAAGAAATATGCATCAATTGTTCATCAGGAAAATTTTCAGTGATAGGAGTGGAATCATGTATAGTTTCAACAACTAGTCTAGATAAATGATCAACAACAACATTTTCAGATCCTTTTTTATCACGTATTTCTAAGTCGAATTCTTGTAAAAGCAGAATCCAACGGATCAAACGAGACTTAGCATCTTTTTTTGATAAGAGATATTTTAATGCAACATGATCAGAGTAGACAATACTTTTAGAGCCCAACAGATAAGATCTAAATTTCTCCAATGCAAAAACAACAGCAAGCAATTCTTTTTTGGTTGTGGAGTAATTTAATTGAGCATCATTTAAAGTTTTGCTAGCATAGTAAAGTACATGAGGTATTTTTTCAAGTCTTTGTCCTAAGACAGCACCTATAGCATAATCAGAAGCATCACACATTATTTCAAAATGTATTTTCCAATCAGGATGTCGAATAATGGGTGCAGTAGTCAACAATTTTTTTAATTTTCAAAGGCAACATGGCAATCATTATTAAAGACAAAAGCATTTTCTTTTCCAAGTAAATGACATAAAGGCCGAGAAATTTTGCTAAAGTCTTTTATAAATCTTCTATAAAAACCAACATGGCCTAAGAATGATCTAATTTCTTTCACAGTTTTAGGTGGGGGAAGTTTTGAAATAAGATCAACTTTAGCTTTATCAACTTCTATTCCCTCAAATGAGATTACATGACCTAAAACAATTCCTTTTTTAACCATAAAATGACATTTTTCCTAGTTAAGCACAAGGTTTTTCTCTTTGCAACGAATTAAAACAAGTGAAAGATGGTGCAAACATTCATCAAAGGAAGAACCAAACACAGAAAAATCATCCATAAATACTTCAAGAAATCTTTCAACCATATCAGAAAAAATTGAAATCATACACCTTTGAAAAGTCGCAGGTGCATTACATAATCCAAAAGGCATACGACGATAGGCCAAAGTCCCAAAAGGGCATGTAAATGTAGTCTTTTCTTGATCTTCTGGGGCAATGGGGATTTGGTTATATCCCGAATACCCATCAAGAAAGCAATAATATGCATGGCCAGCTAATCATTCAAGCATTTGATCAATGAAAGGTAATGGAAAATGGTCTTTTCTAGTAACATTATTCAGCTTTCTATAGTCTATGCACACTCTCCACCCCGTTTGTACTCTAGTAGGGATTAATTCATTTTCCTCATTTTCAACAACTGTGATCCCAGACTTCTTAGGCACAACTTGAACTGGACTAACCCATAAATGATACCTACATCTAACAATTTTATGACCTCTTCTCTAACTACTTCTTTCATATTTGGATTTAACCTTCTTTGACATTCCTGAGAGGTTTTAGCATTCTCTTCTAGATGGATTCCATGCATACATATGGATGGGCTAATTCCTTTAATGTCTCCAATGGTCCAACCTATGGCTTCTTTATGTTTTCTAAGGACATCTAACAATTTATCTTCTTGTTCTTTATCTAAGGCGGCTGCTATGATAACAGGTAAAGTTTCAGACTCTCCTAGAAAAGCATATTTTAAATTTTTTGGTAAAGGTTTAAGGTCTAACTTTGGAGACTCAGAAATTGATTGAACATGATCTAAGGGTGAAAAAATGTTCAACTTTGGTTTCATTTAAGGGTATAGGCTCTACCAAAGAATTCACATCATCATTAGAGTCATCAACATGCAAGTTCATACCAAAGTATTTTTCACAAAAATCAAGTAAGTCATTTCCATCATCTTCACATATACTATCTATCATGTTAACTTCATGTATTTCCTCACACTCAACAGATTTAGCCACATTAAATACATTCAATTCCACAGTCATATTTCCAAAAGTTAATTTCAAAACACCATTACGACAATTTATGATTGCATTAGATGTAGCTAAGAATGGTCTACCTAAAATGATAGGAATTTGAGCATGCATATTTTCCACAGGTTGAGTATCAAGAACAATGAAGTCAACAGGAAAATAAAATTTATCAACTTTTATTAAAACATCCTCTATAATGCCTCTAGGAATTTTCACAGAACGATCGGCTAATTGAAGAGTTATAGAGGTAGGTTTTAGCTCGCCAAGACCAAGTTGCTTATAAACAGAATAAGGCAATAAATTCACACTAGCACCCAAATCAAGTAAAGCCTTGTTAATAAAATGATCACCAATAATGCATGAAATTGTGGGACACCCAGGATCTTTATATTTAACAAGACTCTTATATTGAATAATGGAACTAGCTTGTTCAGTTAAAAACGCCTTTTTAGGAACATTAGTGTTTCTTTTAACAATACAAAGATCCTTTAAAAATTTAGAGTAGGCAGGAATTTGTTTAATGGCATCTAAGAAAGGGATATTGATACTAACTTGTCTAAAAACTTCTAAGATGTCATTATATTGGCCGCCTTTTTTAATTGGAAGTAATCTTTGTGGAAATGGGGCTTTTGGAATGAAAGGATGGATTGGAATTTCTTTGTTTGATGAGTCATTGAGATTAGAACTAGAAGGCTGACTCTTTTCTTTTTCTTTTTCGTTTTCAACCTCGGGTATGTAATCAGGTTTGACAATGTTCTTTCCGGACCTAAGAGTTGAAATTGATTTGACTTCTCCATTATGACTAGACTTTCCTATCTCATATTGACCTTTTGGATTAGGGATAGGTTGACTAGGGAATGTTCCTTTTTCTTTATCAGCTAAAGCAGTGGCAAGTTTTCCTTCTTGTGTCTCGAGTTTGGTAATTGATTGAGATTGATTTTGTAGGATTTGTTGAGTGGATTGCATAAATTGTTGTAAAGTATCTTCTAAGGAATGTTTTCTTTGTTGAGGATATGGTTGATTTTGTGGGGCATGAGCTTGGTTTTGTGTGTTGTATTGGTGCCCTTGATTCATTTGGGGTTGGTTTTGTCTCCATGAAAAGTTCGGATGGTTTCTCCAATTTGGATTGTAGGTGGATGAAAATGGGCTATCATTTGGTTTCCCATAAGCATGAAGTGCATTGGCCTCCTCAGAAAAGGCTTCTTGGTAGGAAGGACATGATTGGGCATTATGGCACGGACTAGAACATATAGAACAAACATCTTTTCTTGGTTGTATTGGAGAGTTTATAGTTTGGCGTATGGCTAAAGCTTCTACTTTTCTCGCTAATTTATCTAAAGATGTTCTTAAGTCTACTTCTTCTTTTAATTCATACCTTCCTCCTCTTTTTGGTGAATTAGTTGACCTAGACCTAGGATCAAAATAATTCCATTGTTGTGAATTGACAGATATATCTTCAAGGGCGTCCCACGCCTCTTGTCCTTGAAATTTTAAAAAATTTCCAGTATGCATAGATTGAATCATTTGACGATTAGAGGGAGTCAAACCATCATAAAAATATTTTACAAGTCTCCATTTTTCAAAACCATGATGAGGACATTTTAATAATAAATCTTTAAATCTTTCCCAACATTCATAAGACTCTTCATTATCTTTTTGAAAAAACTCGGAGATTTCTCTCCTTAGACTATCAGTTTTAGACATAGGAAAAAATTTCAGTAAGAATTTATTATAAAGTTGATCCCATGTAGTTATAGACCCCGTGGGAAGGGAATTTAACCAAGCTTTTGATTTGTCTTTTAATGAAAAAGGAAACAATCTTAGTTTGACCGACACATCAGAAAATTTTTGAAATTTAAATGTTGAGCAAATTTCTAAGAAATCTTTGACATGCATGTAAGGATCCTCTCTATCTAACCCATAAAAAGATGGCAACAATTGAATGGTTGTTGGTTTAAGCTCAAATTGAGTAGTAGAAGTTGTAGGTAAAACAATGCATGAAGGAGCATTAGATGAAATAGGTGCAAAATATTCAAGCAAAATTTTTTCAGGCACAACATTTTCATCAACAATATTAGCAATAGGTTCCATGATGCTCAAATTTTTACTAACACTTTCAATTTCAAACAACGATAAACATCTTTTTACTAATTATTTTTTAGAGTTACGTTCCCAATGATGCATACAATTTTCACAAACAAGGCAACAAGGATAATCTCAAACAAGCAATTTTCTGATGTGGAAAATCAGTTAAAACCGCAACCGCAGAGCATACTTAGAATTTTATAGAGATTTCACAACAATATAATTCTTATGGTTTACTTGTCCCCAGGCCTATTTGATTCTACTTACTCGCGCACTACTAACAACTCCCTGAGGTTAATTAGTAGAGGCGGATTGAGAATTTTGTTTAAATTTCCTTTAAGCAAAAATTGCTTATGGTGAAAGGACAAGATTTAGGTTTCTTTTTTTTTCTTCAAGTATTTTTCACAATATTACACTAAAATATTATAGAAGACAAAGAAAAATAAGGCAAAAATTAAATAAGACTAAAATTTAGGCAAGAGTAGGGAGGCATAGCATGCCATCAACCATAACAAAATTAAGGTAAAAACTAGGAGGCAAAATTGCCATCAACTACCTAGGAGGCAAAATTGCCATCAACTAGTAATTTGCGGAAATTAAATAAAATAAAAATTACAACAATATAAATAAAGAAAATTACAACAAATGTTAGGAGGCACAAGTGCCGTCAACTAACAAAGATATAAAAGAAATAAAATTACAACAAAATTATAACAAAATTAGGAGGCACAAGTGCCATCGACTATAAAAAAAATTAAAAAGATAGATAGGAGGCACAAGTGTCGTCAACTAAAAAAAAACAATAAATATAAATATATATAAGTAATTTTTTTTTATGGGTGGTAGAACCGTCCCAAATTTTCTTTTTATATATTTTTTTTAGTTATTATAGATATATATATATATATGTTGTATTAGCTTATACAGGATCTTTATTTATTTTCATGTATATCTAATATTAAACAAATTAATACGAGATAGCCTAAAACATGTATTTAAAACTGAATTCAAAGAGAAACAAATAATATAATACTTACAGTATACGCAGCGGAATTAAAAGTCATTCCTTCAGTTTCTCTAACTCTTGTATCCTTTCTGTCGCAGAGTATTATCAAGAAACTGAACCGATCTTCTATTTTCTTCACAATCTTCCAATGTATCCTTAGAACCACCTAGACTAGTGTGGGAAATTCTCAACACATGAGATATATATAGAGAGAAGAAGAGAAAATAACAAAGAGGCTTAGAAAAGGACTTGTGTTTAGAGAGAATCTAAAACTATCAGAAAATCTGACTTGTGACTTCTCAAACTTCTTTTTTGACTTCTCTCTAAGCACTCCTTTTATAGACTCAATTAGGCCATTTAATTTAATTAAAAAATCAATAAAATAATAGCCATTTTGAAGCCCTAGGTCGAAATTATCATGGGCTATAGGCCTGTGAAATTTCTCATTTGATTATAAGCCCATTGGACTTAAAATCAAGGCTTGTATTATTTTCTATTGATTTAATTAATTAAATAATTAATTAAATCCTTTATCAAATTAATTATTTATAATTTGAACCTTGATTTAAATTTATTTATTAATTTAGATACCAATTTATCTTAATTAATAAATCTGCCATAATTTCTCTTTTCTTCTCAAAATTACACAACTCTGTGAAACTATTCAAAATTGACCTGGTCAACTTTTATAATTCTAATTGATAATTAAATCAATTAATTGAGACTATCTAGATAATTTTATCCAAGGTACAATGGGGACCATGGGCCTATGAAATCAAGCTCCAATAAGTTATCATAAATCTAACAAATAAATTTACTAACTTATTAATTCCTCGTGACTCCACTATAGACTTGGAATTGCACTCTTGAATTCATAGAACGCTCTATAACAAATATATATACGCTATTAATTATCCATTGTTACAACCATAATTGTCACTCAATCCTCTATAGACGGTCTACAATGAGATAGGACTAAAATACCGTTTTACCCCTCATTGTATTTTATCCTTAAAATACTTAGTTCCTTGTAAATGATATTTCAGTAAACTAATTTAATTACTGAAATGAGATCTCTATCATTTATCACCTTGAACCAAACTAAAAGGAAACCATCGTTTCACTTCTTCATTAGAAGCTATAGATGTTCATATCTATGATTAACACTCCCACTCAATTATACTACCGAGTTCCCAAGATGTAAGTATGGGCTAGTCCGTAGGGTAAGCTGGTAACGAACAAGTCAAAGAACTCAAATAATACAATCAGTTAGAATACTAACCACTCAGAATTGAGATTGAATTGACCTATGGTCAACTATATGATATGACTAGAATAGATAATAACGACATGTTTACTTATCTTATCAACTGTCAATATCGGTCCTGTCCGATGTAACATATACATCCGATCTTATCTACTTTGCCAATGTTCTAGAAAGAACATAACACTGTAATGTGTAAGTAGATCATATTGTAGATTGGCAAGTCAGTGTAAATCCGGTGCACTGACTAATCTTAGGACTAACTTATTTTGAACATATAATCATATTTATATTCCACTGTGATTACGTCACTATAAATAAGATTATCTATATGCTCGGGATTTAATAGAAGTTTATATTAAACAAATAATCATGCAAATAAAACATGTGAGCAAAGTGATTGACCAAGTCAAAAAATGATTTCTATTCTTTTATTGATAATAAAATGAGATTACAAAGAATTTGGGTTTTAATTAGGGCATAAAACCCCAACAATATATATTTTAGTTTTTTTTTAAGTGCAAAAAATTAAAATAACTAGTAGAAGAATCTACTAAACTTGAGATAAATTTCGTTTCTTTTCTCTTGCAACTCCCCGACAACGGCGCCAAAAACTTGATGGACCCAAAACGAGTATGTTTTAAAAATTTATACTCGCAAGCACACAAATCGTATATGGAATATAGTGTTCGTGTAAGCACGAGATCGAACCCAAATGAGTTGTCTAAAATAAAAAAGAAAACTATTTTAAATCAAAACTAATAAATTCTAACCTAGCTCCAAAGATTGATGAGTTTTAATATTATGAACATAAAATAAAAGATTGAAAAATAAAGCTATTTAAGAGAATAAAAATAAACCAATAATAATTTGAAAATAAGTGTTAAAATAAAAGATTATTAAGATACTAGAATCCACAAAGTGTAAGTTTAATAATATTTATTAGTATATTGATTCCCAAGTTTTAGTGATAGTTAAAATAATTCAAACTATCATTTTCCAAAAAGATTTATAATTTTAAGCACAAATTTCTTATAAAAAGATAGGATTTTTCTTCACTTTTCAAAATTATAATTTCAAAGCATTTAGTGTAAATCAATCTAATGAAATAACAAATAAATCAATGAACATTATTTATAAGGCAAAACATAATATTTTTGTTCTAAGCATGGATGTGTACAATTTAATGACACATCTTACACAAAGAATATTATGTTTAGGCACTAATGAAGAACAAAGTGCAAATATGTTCTAACAATCTAAAATACAAGATATTTAAGATGAAAGAAATATATGAAGAAGAAAAATCCATAAACTTTGTTGCATTACAAGGGAAATCAACATACAACATAAATATTACCTAGTTACAAGTTGCTTCATCATGATCTTAATAATCTTATGAAAAAGATTAGAAGCACATAACTAGAGTAGAAATTACAAAATAAATGACATACATACTTGCAAAATGCTCTTGAAAAACCCAAAATGGAAGAGAAAATGGGGGAAAAGAAGATAGTAACAAAAAAATTAAGCACCCTAAAATGGTCTTGAAAGTCCATATTTATAGCCAAAGTGAGTTTATTAAAATAATCAATTTAAATTAATTAAATTGAGTAGATTAATTAAATAAAATAAATATGTTATGTAGAGGTAAATTATAGGGTGTAATGATGATGTTGTGGTGAAAATGTGTAGACAAAAGGGTAAAAAGTTGGCCTTTTTGTCATAGGGGACAAATGAGCAAGTTGATGGGCTCAAGGGGATGGTGTATGACAGCACTAGGCGGCTGGGCAAGCAGGGGAGAAGGCAGCAACGGGCCAGGTGGCTGGGCTTTGGGGCCTGCTGGGCTTTGGGCTTCATGTGGCTGGGCCGAATGTGGAATGAAGTCGCTGGAGCTTGCTGAATGTGGTGGATTGGTGATGTAAGCCAGGCGTGAGGAGGCTGTGAAGGCTGGAGAGAAGGGCACGTGGAGATGGCTGAAGGAAATGTTGAAGGAGGGAAGGCTGCAGTTGGACACGTGGCGCGCGCTGGGAGCAGCTGGCTGGAGGAGACGGGCCAGGGGCTGGGTGCAAGGCATTGGGCCTGGGCCACGGCTGTTGCTTGGCTGGGCCATTTAAAAAATGCCAAATTTTCTTTGCTTTTTCCACAAAACTACCACCTTTCCTTTGATTTCCTTGCTTTTCAAGAGCCACCAATGAAATAATTTTCCTACAAAATAAATTATAGACTAAATTAAAATTAAATATTTCCATTAATAAAATATACCAAATAACTCAAATGAAAACATTAATTAAAATTTAATTTACATAACATTTAGTTTCAATAAAATCATATTTTTAGCATTCAAACTAATAATACTAATTTTAAATAATTCAATTACACCATAATACAATAAACTATCTATAAAAACTAGGGGTGAGCATTGGGCGGGTTGGTCGGGTTACAAGGCATTTTTACCCGTCCAATGTCATAATCGGGTTAGCAAAAATGACCCGTAACTTGCCCAATTAAGAAATTTTTTTTTTAAACCGTCCAATAATTTGGGCGGGTTGGTCGGGTTAACCCGCCCAAACCGAAATGGGATTTTTTGGGGCGGGTTGGGCGAGGGTCGGGTTGGTCGGGTTGGGCGGGTCAACCCGCCCAAACAAATTTTTTTTTTTAAATTTTTTTTTTTTTAAATTTTTTAAATTTTTTTCTTTTAAATACTAATACTAATAGTGTGAAGTTTATCTTTTTTTAACTTAAAACAATATTTTAAATTTATAGTAAAAAAATAAAACAAAACTTAATTAATTTATATATATATAATGCTTAATTGGGCGGGTTGGGTTATATTTTCAACCCGCCCAATGAAACAATTGGGCGGTTTAAATTTTGGTCGGTTTATTCGGGTTGCGTTTTTTGGCGGTTTTTTCGGGTTGGTTTGGGCGGATTATTCGGGTTGGGCGGGTTGTAAAAATTTCTGCACAGCCCTAATAAAAACATATAAAAATCTATAAAATTATAATAAGACTAATAAATGCAAAATTACTTAAAAACTTAATAAATCAATTAAGAACTCAAGAACTAAGCAACAATTAGCACATAAAAAGTGGTAAAATAACTCTATTTTGTAGAGTTATCAAATCGCTCCTTTCTTCAGGATCCGAATCCACCATGGGCTGCTTTCCAGGCCGTCGGGGGTAATCCTTAGCATGAGGAATCTGATCCTCAAGTATTTGGGGCAAAGGTTGCTCACCAGTACTAGGGTTACTTGCAACGACCATTGATGATTCGGGAGACTTTTTTATTAAACAGGCTCACGTCTTGTTTAATGGCTCTCAATGAAAGCACTAAACTGTTGACGCCGTTTTTCGTCAACTTAGAAAAGAAGAGTAATTAAACAAAATGTACCTAAGGAAACAAACAATATACACAATATTTTTTACGTGGTTCAGCAATTAAAATCTGTCTATTCTACGAGTCTATGTTATTCACTTTTTTGGGATTCTCCTAAAGCTTTCTGGAAGCAATTATACAAAATTTTCCCAGTACAAGTTTCTCAGTCTTTACAAATGAATGGTTCCACTCTATTTATAGAGGGGTTTATCGAATCTCTTCCCATATATTTCGGAGAGTTATTCTACAAATCAATTAAATAAATGCAATTAAATGCACTCAGTTACTATGTACACGTATATATCCCGCGATATTTGGGATTTAATAACAGATTACATTTGATCCCTTAAACATAGGTATTTTACAACAATAAACATGTTCACACACATCTTGCGAGCTTGGACGCTAGGCTCACATGCCTTCGAGACTTCCGAGCTCAACACCTTGGTTCGCCTATGTTCTCAACATGTAAAGTTGTCGATATAATCCTCTGAGCTTACAACGCTCGAGCTCGAACCGTCTTGCCTGATGGAAGGAAATGAATCAAAAAATTTATACAAGTGTTGAACCACTGTCACTATGACTTCGAGCCTGACTTATAACCTCAGAACTCCTCTGAGATCTTGTAGTTTCTAAGGTCACCAATTCTGAAGTTGTTGCATTTACTACTTAACGAGATTGTCTTTGACTTTTTCATCAATGTTGATTACATGACGACTACACTTATTTCGAGCTTACACCTTACGAGCTTAAGTTTCGAGATTAAGATTTCCCTTCTCGAAATCTGGGTGTAACAATAGAAAAAGGAGGATATAAATACATCTTATAGACTCATATATGGACATTAATTTTTATGCAATTAGACCAATTTAATTTCAAATAAACATGTACGATATGTGGATTGACCAAAATTAGTGATTGATACACTTACATTTGTATAAGTTGGAGATATTTTGTGATTATAAGGTTTGAAGGAAATTCTACTCTACACAAGAAAGTTGAAAGTGGCCAAGAAATAAAATAACTATTGCAATAATATTTGTAGCGAAATACGTACTATGTGATACAAATAAATTTAAAAAATATATCATTATACTCAAACTTCCTATTAAAATTGGAGGATTAAATCTTTTCTTTGGGGGAAAAAAAGAAAATAAAAAATTATAGACATACTATTCTAATCAATTAAAAATGAAAAAAATTATTCTTCAATTATTGTAATATGATTTTGAAATAATTTTAATGAATATATACCATATGCTACAATTAATTATTAAGAGACTGAAACCAAACTCATATATAATAGATAGAAGATATAATTATCTTTTCATATTCATATATAGTCATAACTTTTTTATGCAATCTGGAAGATTTTTATTAAAAAAAAAATGTACAATATAAAGACATGACAAAACTTTTGATTGATACTTACCTTCACTTAACTTGGACAGGAAGTTCTAATGTGTAGAAGAAAGTTCTTATAGCTGGGAAGAATTAAAATAACAATAATTTTATTTTAACATGTGATGTAATTATTATAAATATCACTCAAATGAAATTTCTTATGAAAGATAGAGAATAAAAAAGATAGGTAATACACATTTTACACTCGTATATATGTTCACATCACTTTCTATGTAATTAGTGCGAAAACAATTTTAATAAACATATAAAATAAATAAAAAAACTACAAAATGTAATTGTTAAAATAGTTTTATCTAATTTATAGTATGCAATACCAAAATATAAATTAGTATTTTGAAAAAAATGGAAAAATTATAGAACAATTATCGGTAACCATATGAAGAAAAACAAATTTGAACAATATATACCATATAAAATTTTTATTTCCAATAAACATATAAAATATGAAGAATTGAGAGAAAATTGAAATTGAAACACTTACTTTTACTTCTTAAGCTGCCAAGAATTCTTTTTCAACCATTGTAGAAATAATATTTTTATATTAAAATTATATTAGGTTGAAAATGAAACAACCACTGTCTATACCTTAATATATAATAGTTTTTAAAAAAATTCAAAACTTTTCAGTTACAACTCAATTTTAGTTAAGGTATGCTAATATATGAACACACACATATATATATATTATTATTATTATATTAGTAGACTAATATTTAATTTGATACACATATATATTGATGTAATTTACACATATACATCCAGGCAATTAACGTATGGCATTTTATGTATAATAGTGGAAAAAAATATGTAAAATACATTGATATTATATAGTGCGCATTATATGTAATATACGTTAATAGAGCACATGATATTATATACGTTAATTTTTTTTTTTTTTTTGCACTATATTATTATGTATAGTGCACATAATATTAACGTATAGTGCATATTTATTAGCAGACACAGGCTTAAAGTCTATTAATATTTTATTTTAAAAATTCAAAATTTTATTGTTATTATTTACATTAGTAATATTTTTTTTTATTATTAATTCTACCTGGTTTATAACCAAATAAATAATAAATTGCAATTGTAAAACAATGTTATATATTAATACATATATTTATATACTAGATACAAGCAACGTGCAATATGCACGTTTGCTTAGTTTTATTTATAGAATTTATTAATTATTTTTATTAAATTTATATTAATGTCATATAAATTTTGAAATAAATATCTTATTTTAATTAAATAATTTATTTATTTTTGTTTAAGTTTATGTTTGTTCTAGTTTTTGAATTTGAGAGTAACAATAAGAAATTATATATTATATATTTAATGTAATATTAAATATTATACGTGGATTTTAAATTTAAGTTTCTTGCTAGTTTTTTTTTAAAAATAATTTGTTGCCAATTCACAGTAAATTATATTATTCGTGTTAATATGATATTATTTTAATAAGTGAGTTTAAGTTTAATTAAATTTTATTTAAGTTGTAAAATGTATGATTTTATTATTGTTGACGCCGTTTTTCGTCAACTTAAAATGTAGAGCAATTAAACAATAGGAACTATGACGCAGATGAATAATATGGTAGAACAACAAGAGTTTTATGTGGTTCAGCAGTTAAATCTGCCTAGTCCACGAGTCCATTTTATTTAGACTTGGAGTTTTATGGAAATCCTTCAGAGATGAATTCTCCAGAGTTTCTCTCCAGATATCAGAAGATCCGTCCTCTACAAATGTTCATGACCTCTCTATTTATAGAGAGTTCTCAGAGTTCATTCCCACATATTTCGGGAAGATACTTCTTCCTATTAATTAAAATAAAGATATTAAATACTGTAACTCTTATATACAAGGAAACGTCCCCTGAAGACCAGGAAACATGTAACAGAATTGTTAATATCTCTTTAATGTTGGGATGTTACGATAATAAATATCTTTAAACGTACGGAACGCGTTACATCAGATGACTCATCAAATTTTCGAGGTCAGCAACCAGCATCATGTCAGTCAAGGTTTACGGATAGGTTACGAACTAGCCTCCTTATTCCAAGACCAGCTCGGAGCAGATAAATACCATCGAGGCTGTTACATTTCGAGCTTGTACTCTTTAAGCTCGGCTACTCGATCTGAAGACACCCAACAACAGATGTATCCCGATGCTATGTTCTTCCGAGCTTAGAAAGGATCCCGAGGTTACCCGTCTTCGAGGTTTTGACATCTGGACCACGAACATGCGTTTTATATATCTCGAGCTCACACTTGACGAGTCCAGCTTTCGAGGTCACAATCTCAGGTCTCGAAATCTGGGTGTAGCATTTTGCCCCCTCAAAAGTATTAGTTCGAGTCCTACGAGAAGGAAACTTTTGAACTACTTCATTCGGGAACCGTTCCATCAACATACTCGAGTGTAGACACACGTCAGCTGGGTATTGCTCAATCAAAGTACTTGAGTACCTTGGAAACCTGCCCACGTCTATCCGCCTGCCATTCTTTTGGGTACTATCACCTCACGGGTTCCTAGCCATTTGATCTGATACGGAATCTGGCCAATGGCCTAGATTAATCCAACCCTTTGTATTCACACGGGCTTATAAATAGGCCTCATGTCGTCTTCTTCCTCTTTTATTTTCACGTTCATCAGAGAGAAAAAGGAAAGAAAAAACCAAAAACCTTCTTGCCCACATCTTGCATGTTCTCCAAGCCGAGAAGACAAATCCACGTTGGACTTTTTGACTCTGTGAGATTGCACCTACAACCGCTTATACAATCATCCATTTCTCTGTTTCCGTCAATCACATTGTATTTCTTTGCATTATTTTTTCCATGTATGTTTATGCTTCTGTTGCACCGTGGGCTCTAGAATTCTTTTTGGTCCATATATTAGTTTAATGCACTAGGATGCTTCGACTGATAGATATTAGACTCAAACCCAGTTTCTGTGTAAAAAGGCTCAAATATGGTTCCTTTTTTGAATTTTCAAATTTCAGGGAACATATCTTGCACACCAAGATATCGGGTACAAAATCAGGATTTTTTTTTAAAGAATGCACGATTCCCAAAAATATCACATTTTTAATAACCGCCATCTTTTTTCCCTGATATTTCAGGATTTCCCATAACATGCCCACCTTCTTCCCTTTCGGTGGAATACACGCTCTGAGATTGGCCTCATCCTTTGGATCGAGCTTGCCTTGTAGCATCGATCATTCGAGCTTAGGTATTATTTATCTCATTATTTCTTGCTCGCTTGGCCCTCACCCTTTTGCTTTCTTGTTAGATGCCTCAGAATTCGGGAAAGTGGTGGGGGTCAAAGCTCGCTATTCCTTACTAACCAGTAGCTTTGAGCCCGAAATCTCCTTTTACTTGGAACCAGTGCTTAATTTGGGAGCACAAACTGAGGCGTGAGCAAGAGGACACTCGAGACCACTTCCGACGTCAGATAGACGAGGTCAAAGAAGTGAAAAGGAAAAGACTAAGGGTCGCCCTTTATCCAGAAACAGACACCGAGCCTAGACCGATTCCTCTCGACCCTACGCTCAAAGTAACAATCGCCTTCAAGCCGGGTGATCTTCAATTCTCGTTGATGGGGGAACCTTCTACCTCGCAGCCAAGGAGAGAATTCTTCGAGGCCGAGCATTATTGGAGCTCGGTTACATCGCTAGGTCAGATAAGTGATATTCTGGCCTTTCATGGCATAGGACTATTGGGCTCGCTGAGGTGTCGAGCTCCAACCTCCCATAAGCAGAGTTGCCACGCTCTGGGAGATGGAAATCCTGACAGCAAGCTGAGATACACAGCTTGGAGCCAGGAACATATGAAGGCAGGGGCAGTACTGCCCTTGAAGTATTTTTTCAAAGACTTCACAGACTTCGTTTGGCTTGCTCCCTTCCACCTCAACACCAATTCTTACAGGGTTTTGTCTGCCCTGAGGTCGCTTTACCACGAGCTGAAGTGGAAAGGACCTTTGCCTGAAGAGATCTTATATCTCTTTTGCTTGAAAAGCAATCCCTCCCGAGCTCGGGGAGGAGATGGCTTCTACTATCTCTCGAGCTATCCCAAGGAGAAGAAGATGTTTGAAGATCTTCCCAACCATCCTCCTGATTTCAAGAAGGCCTTCTTCTGGATAGATGGCCTAGCCCCATCTAGATTCTACTCATTCAAACGGATTCATAAGTATCTCAACTTCCCTCTTTTTTGTCCTCAAACTTTGTTTAGGCTCGTGCTTAGCTGAAATGTGTTTGATCTTCCAGCCAATTTCCATCGCCCTACTCCCACCAAGGAGATGAGGGAGCACAGAGAGACTCTGCTCCAACTCCCCTACGGTAGGAGGTCCCTCTCCTATCTCCTACATGAAGGCAAGCTCTGGGCATGTGGTCTCTTGGGGGAGGATCAGTCTACATCCGACTGGTCCAATAAGAAGTACGACCAGTGGGAGCTCGTGCCTCAGCCAACCGGCAACCTTCCCCCAAGGAGAGATGCGAGGCCTCCATCTCCAGCTCAACGTCATAGGAGTCCACAATCGGGGAATGAGGCCAACGATGAGGCCTCGAGCTCGGGCTCGGATGAACAAGGTACAGTCATCCTTAGCTCAGATTTGTGGTCTCCCTCACTACTAAAACATAAACCTGATAGATTAATATTATGCGAGGACGATAGGAACCATTTCTATGTATGGTCTTGGGTAGATGAGAGGGTACATAGGTTCGATAGCTGGCTCGGGATATACGACACCATGTATAGCCTGAATGAGGTATGGGACGGAATAGCCGTCCAATATGGGACTAACGACTATAGGGACCTTTCGAGGTTGACATACACCTATAGGGAAGGTACTCCCCCCACCTCTTCTGAAGATGGGGGAATTTTGTGGTCGCCGAGCACAAGCTCGGGGGAGAGTTCCAGTTAGGTTTCTCTCCACTTGTTTTTTTATCCCTTGTCTTTCTGCATCATGTTAATTTATTTTGTTTTGGGATAACTCATAATGTGGTGTAAATGTCCAGGCGAGATGGACTTCGACCTTGACAACATTCTGGTCAGTGGCGTAGCCAAGAGGAGTAAGCGCCCGAAGGGGTCGCGAAAAACAGACTGGCCTGCTAAGGTCCTTAAGAGGACTGAGAAAACACCACCTCCCCCGGATCCGGTTGTTCCAAGCACAACTTTGAGTCCACCTGCTCAGGCCGAGACTCCCTCCTCGACCTTGCCTCGTGTTCCTCCTGCACCCCAGGTCAATCCCACAGTTGGCCTACCTTCGAAGAAACCCTTGTCCTCAAAGACACTGCTGCTTTCGATTTCTACTCATGTTGATGAGTATGTGATTGACAATGCTGCTGGACCCCACTGGGCTATGCTAGGCTCGGACGTTCTGTCTCGGGTGGGTCAGAGTTTTGGCAGCTTCGACGCTCCTCACTGGCAATTTCTGAACAATGCCGAGGACTGCAACGCTCTTTATGAGAAGAGCATCGAGCTCCATGTGCTGCGGTAACCTTTCTTCTCTCGCTATTAGATGTATTTACACTTGGTCCATATGCTAATTTGATTGCTTTGTATGCCAGACTCTTGCTGTCTCTGCTCAGCTTAATTATAAGTTGAACAACAAGGTCCATTCGAGCATGTCTCTTGCTCAGGAGGCGAAGGATCTTCAGCTCAAACTGAGTGACGAGCTCAAGGCAACAAAAGCAAAGGTGGAGGCAGGAGCTGAGGAGCTAAAGGCCAAGACATCCGAGCTTGAAAAGCTAAATGCCCGGCTCGCGGAGCTTGAGAAGGAGAATGCTCGAGTCAAGGAGATCAATGCCAAGCTTGAAGAAGAGAAGGTCGTCACTTTCGAGATCATGGAGGGTGAAAAGGCTCGTCTTCTTGAAGAGTTTAAGGAGAAAAAGGATTGCGCAGTCGACTTGGCCATGTACAGAATCTGGGCCAACAATGTCGACCTCGACACCAGCTTCTTAGACCCTCTTGAAGCGAAGCTCGTGGCTAAATGGAAAGCTCGACTTGATGAGGAGGAGACTGCTCGGGATGAGGCAGAGGAAGCCGAGGATGATGCCGATGTTGAGAAGGCCAAGGAGAATGCTCCTTCTTCTTAAATCTTACCTCGGGGTTGCGTCCCTCTGTATTTCTTGTAATGATTTTTTTTTCTTATTATTTTTTATGCCCACGGGGCCAAGACAATTCTACAGCTCATAAAAGAGCTGTCTTTTCTTATGATATTTGAGATACCATTTTTTGACTTCATTTTAATATATATGCTTTACAGTTCTTGGGTTGAAATATTTTGTGCAATTTATATTAAAGTGTCATATATGCCTGTTTATTGATACAAACATAGTTTGGATTTAAGCTCGAGGTTCAATGCATTCATGCACAGTTTGCTCGAATTATCCGCTTCCGATCTCGTTATTTGTCAATGTCAGATATTACTTTTACCATGCACCCGGAAGTACTTATATGGTGTGTAATGCAAATGGTATAGTTATATCTTACTTTTTTAGTTACTTTTTCTCGTCCTCGGGTAGCTCCCCGAGGTTACGAGGTCGAAACTATTGTTTTGCAAGATACTCCAGCCTCGATCTCGAATTAATGCGAAGTGGGTTTATGCTCCAACTTACCGTTGATTAGTTTTAGCTGGTTTGTGGAAACGAGACGTTAATTATCATTGTAAAATATCTGAAAAATATAATTACTTAATATTAATTATTTATTAACGTTATGTGACGTTAATAAATAATTAATATAATAATATTAATCAATGTGTTATGTGACACGTAAATGTTATTTTATTAATAACGTCATTACTTAATATTAATAACGTTGACAAACATTTTGATTGTGTTTGGGAATTTTTTTTTTTGAATTTTTTAAACACAAAAATAAAAATATTATTTTTACTTTTGTTTCTTTATTTTTTTTCTTGTTTTTAAAAATAAAAAAATAATAGATGCGTTTGATAACTTTTATTTTTATTATTTGTTTAACAATATAAAATGAGACGTTGATTTGAAGGAGAGAAAAAAAACGAAAAAGTCGAAAACAGTCTAAAAAAAAATTGAAAGTGAAAAAAATTTATTTTAAAAATTTAATGAATTTTAAATAAAATTTTTAAAAATAATAAATAAAAATAGAGTTACCAAACACCACTTTATGTTTAATTATCAAATTTTTAATTAATTAAATAATTTTTTTTAAGTGTTACCAAACAACACTTATTAATGTTAATAAAATATTAATATTCATTCTGAAAGTGAATATTTTATTTTCCTAGTAAGAGTTAGTAGTTATTTTTATATATTAGTCTTTAATATGTGTCAACGTTTCTTTTTTAGTAGTTTTAATGTTTTTTTGCAGTTTTTTTATAATTTCATTTTATCATCTATTTATTACTATTATGATTAATTAATTAATTAATTACTTAATTAAATCAGTTATGCATGTATACTATTCACGTTCATTTTTAATAATAATAATAATACAATCTCATATAAATGGTTCAGTTAAACGGATCCTTTATATTTTCTTGTTTAATTTTGTATTTAATATTTATTATATAGTGACTATTATTAATTAATAAAATGAAATTAATGAAAGATTTCATTATCACATATCAACGTTTTTTATTTTGTATTTGTTGTATTTTTAATATTTATTTAGTATCGTGTAATATTGTATTTTGTATATTTATTAATAGTAGGGGAAAAAAAATAACATGTGTGAATTCCAAACTTTTTTTTTATCTACTTGAAGTTCTCTATGGGAATTATGAATATATTCGCTATTGAATTTTCTTTATCATTCCACTTTCATTAATGATAATAGCATGACGATGATTCTATAACATTATAAAAGATATTGGTATGGAGAGAGGCAGTTTTTGTTAATTTTTTTTTTTTATTTAATAGATGGTTCCTAATATTTTTTGTTGGGTTATTTAGGCAACGAAATAATTTATATTAAATGTAATAGTAATTTCAAATAAAAACATAGATCGAAAAGAAATGAAAAATATCAACTTACACCACACTTAGATATTATCATATTAAAATATAAAAATAAAATTGAAAATACAAACACATATGTAGACAGATAGTTTAGGAATTTATTTTTATATGTTTGAATGGTTTGGTAGAAATTATATGAATTAAAATTGTTAATTATTTTATTCAATTGTTTTAACTTGTAAACTCTTGAGTTTTGGTTGTGTGCACCAATGTGCATGGTTAGTAGATATGCACTTGAACACTTGTGTGTGTATGTGCATGGTATGCACGCATTAGTTTCCATACATAGTGTATATTTTCCTATCGATTAATTGTTTATTATTTTATTTAGTCATTTTGGAAAATGGAACCAATTGGGAATAAATAAGAAGAGAAAATAAAGAGAGAGGGCGTGAGAAGATAGGGAAAAGATGAGATTTCTTTTCCATTTTTTTTATTTAAATCAATTTTATTAGATGTCTTGTTAGCTATTTTGGGCAAGTAGGACCTTGGCATTTAGTGTGTGAATTGGCCTTAGTTTCCGTGTGTTGACGCCAGTTTTCGTCAACTTAAATAGTAGAACAATTAAACAATAAAATATTGGTGCAAATGAATAAAGAGGAAAACCAGATGAATTTTAATTGGTTCAACAGTTAACTCTGCCTAGTTCACGAGTCTGTGTTATAAGACTTTGGAGTTTTCTGGAAACTATTTAGAGAAGAGTTGCCCAGAGTTTTCTCTCAAGAAATCAGAAATTGGTCCTCTACAAATGATGATTCCTTCTCTATTTATAGAGAAGGTTGCAGAATTCATTCCCACATATCTCAGGAAGATATTCTGTAAATCAATTAATATAATGCTATTTAATGCATTATTTCCTACATACACGGAAACGTCCCATGAAGATCGGGAACGGATAACAGATTAAATGATATCCCTTAAATATTGGGATTATACAACAATAAACATATTCACACGTAAGTGATTAACCCAGATGATTCATCAAATCTTCGAGATCATCAATTGTCATTGAACTTGCCGAGACTATCAATCGATCACGAGCTCGCCGCCCAGCTTCGCTTATGCTCGGAACAAGAAGATGATGATGATGCTGTCACATCCGAGCTTGCACTTCCCGAGCTCGAGCCATCTCGCCTGAAGGAAATCAGGGAAAAATATATACAAGTGTCATTCCATGGCTTTTGCGAGCTCAGAGAACATTCGAGGCTACACATCCTCGAGGTCGTTGTTTACTTCAAAGAGGTCCGACGGTTGGATCATATGATGTCTGCATATGTTTCGAGCTCACACCTGACGAGCCTAGTTTTTAGGGTCATAACTTCTTATCTCGAAATCTGGGTGTAACATTTTGCCCCCTCAAAAGTATCAGTTCGAATCTCATGAGAAGGAAACTTTTGAACTGCCCTTCTTGGAAATTGTACCATCAATTGCACTCGAGTGTGGACACGCGTCAGGTAGGTATAGGATGATCATAGTACTTGAGTATCTTTGCACCATGCCCACGTCTTCTCATCTGCCACCTTTTTTCCGCCATTTCCACGCCTGTACCCATTCGTTCGATCAGATACCAAACTTGACCAACGGTCCAGATTAATTCGTCGCTTGACATTCTTTTGTGGCCTATAAATATGCTTGTGCCATCTTCTTCCCTTACTTTCGCATTCAGATCTTTCAGAGAGAAGAGAAGAACAAAAAACCAGAACTCAAAACTCGTTCGACTCTTGCATGTTCTCCAAGCCGAGGAAGCAAAACAACGCTGGCTTATTCGACTCCGTAAAATCGTTCTTGCAACCAATCCTTTGATCATCGATCTCTCTGTATCCACCAACTGCATTGTGTAAGTATCCGTTTTTGTTCTCATATGTTCATATATGTACTATGTTTTTTCCATGCATGTCCGTGTTGTTGTTGCACTTTGGGTATTAGTTTAGCACTAGAATGCTTTAGTCAATGTAGTTCTTAGGCTCATATGATGTTATGGATTTCCAAACCCAGATTTTGCATAAATGATGCAAATATGGCTCTTTTACTGGGTTATCTTGATTTCGAATATCATATCGTGTAGACCAAGAAACGGGGTATAGGATTAGGGTTTTCAAATTGCACATTTCCCAAAAATATCACTTTTTGAGTAACTGCCAACTTTTTCCCTGAAAATCTGGGATCTTTAAAAAATAAATCCACTTTCCTCCCTCCGCGTTAAATACATGCTCGGTGCTCGATTCTTTTGATAGCTCAGGTTTCTTCCGAACTTGATCTCGTTCTTTTGATCGAGCTTATTCGATGGTCTCAAGCATTCGAGCTCAGACCATCTTGATTTTAATCCTTAATTTCTTGTATGCCTAGCCCTCACCCTTTTTCTTTCTTGCTAGATGTCCCAGAATTTGGAAAAGCGGTGGGGGTCAATACTTGCGATTCCTTACTCATCGACAACTCTGAGCCTGGAGTCACCCTTTACTCGAAACCAGCGGCTGATTCGAGAGCACGAATTGAAGTGTGAGCAAGAGGATACTCGAGCTCATTTTCGACGCCAGATCGACGAGGTCGAAGAAAGAAAGAGGAAGAAACTTAGGGTCGCAATCTATCCAGACCCGGACCCTGAGCCTAGACTAATTCATCTTGACCCTACTCTCAAAGTGACGGTCGTATTTAAACCGGGCGAACTCAAATTTTCATTGATGGAAGAATCACCAAATCACCCATCCACCTCGCAGCCAACCGCCATTCCCACCTCGAGGGGAGAATTTTTTGAGGCCGAGCATTATTGGAGCTCGGTCTCCTTATTGGGGCAGATAACCAACATCCTAGCTCGCCACGACCTAGGATTATCAGGCTCGCTAAGGTTTCGAGCTCCGACCTCCAATGAACGAAGTTGTTACGCCCCGGGAGATGGTTGTCCCGACAATAAGTTGAAGCTCGCGGCTTGGAGCCACGAGCATATGAGGGCAGGGGCCTTATTGCCCTTGAAGTCCTTTTTTAAGGACTTTCTGGATTTTGCTGTGCTCGCGCCCTTCCAATTCCAAACCAACTCATGCAGAGTCTTGTCAGCCCTGAGGTCGCTTTACCATGAGCTGAAGTGGGAAGGACCTTCACCAAAAGAGATTTTGTATCTCTTTTGCTTGAAAAGCAACCCCTCCTGTGCTCGGGGAGGAGATGGCTTCTACTACTTCTCAAGCTATCCCAGGGAGAAGAAGATCTTTAAGGACCTACCAAACCATCCTCCCAACTTCAAGCTAGCGTTCTTTTGGACAAACGACCTGGCTCCCTCCAGATATTATTCGTTCAGGCGAATCCGTAAGTATACAATCCTTTTCCTCTCATGCTCAATTTTTGTTTAAGCTTGAACCACTCATAATATATTCAATTCTCCAGCCAACTACACCGCCCTACTCCCACGGACAAGATGAAGGAGCACAAGGAAACTTTGCTTCAACTCCCTTATGGTAGGTGCTCTCTATCTTATCTTCTTCATGAAGATAATCTTTGAGCCTGTGGTCTCCTGGAGAAGGATCAATCCACAGATGATAGAGCCTACAAGAAGTACACCAAGTGGGAGTTTGTACCTCTTCCAACTAGCAGCCTTCCTCCGAGGCGAAGCTCTAAGGCACGATCCCCAGCTCGCCGTCAGAGGAGTCTGTGCTCGGGGAATGATGCCAATGATGAGGCTTCGAGCACGAGTGACAGAGCTATTTTCATCCTTAGCTCGAATTTATGGTCTCCTTCCCTACTTAAGCATAAACCTGACACTATGATCTTATGCCTAGACGATAAGGACAATTTTTATGTATGGTCTTGGGTAGACGATAGGTTCCATAGGTTTGATAGCTAGCTAGGGAAGTACGACACAATGTATAGTCTGAATGAAGTTTGGGATGGAATAGCCATCCAATATGGGACAAACGATTATAGAGACCTTTCGAGGCTGACTTCCACATATAGGGAAGGGACCCCCCCTGCCTCCTCTGAAGATAGGGGAATTACGTGGTCGCCGAGCACAAGCTCGAGGGAGAGTTCCAGTTAGGTCCCTCGTCATTTGACTTTAATTCTTTTAACTGTCTGCATTAGTCTAATTTTAGCGTCTTGAGATCATTTTCTAATGTTATTGATTTTGCATGTACTATGGACTCCGATCTCGAGAACGTGCTCGCCAGGGGTGAGGGGGCCAAGCAGAGCAAGCGCCTAAGAGCCTCATAAAAATCTGGTCACCCTGCTAAGGTCCCTAAAAGGATTGAGATGACTCCTCCCCCAACTCATACTATCCCGAGCCCGGTAGCGGATCCTACTTCCCAGGTCGATGCTTCCACAACAGATGCTCCTCCCTTGCCTCCCGCTATCAAGATCCTTCCAACACTCGGCCCGGCTTCGAAGAAACTGGCGACCTCCAGGGAGTGCCTGCTGTCGATTTCTACTCATGCGATGAGCATGCCATCAACAAGGCTGCTGGAGTTCACGGTGCCACTCTCGGCTCGGACGTCCTATCTCGGGTCGGCCAAAGCATCAGTAATTTTGAGGCTCCTCAGTGACAGTTTTTGGTCAATGCTCGGGACTGCAACGTCCTTTACGACAAAAGTGTCGAGCTTGCATCCGTAGTAACCACTCTTACTTGATTATTTGTTGGAATTTTTCTTAGAGTATGTTCTAACTTGATTCGTTTGTGTGCTAGTCTCTTACTGCGTTTGCTCAGCTAAATTACAAGCTGAACAACAAGGTCCACGCGAGCATGTCCTATGCTCAGGAGGTAAAGGATCTCCATCTCAAGCTCGCAGACGAGTACAAAGCCGCGAAGTCAAAACTGGAGGCCGAGGTCAAAGAGATGAGCTCCAGGGTTAAGGAGCTTGAGAAGCTGAATGCCGAGCTCGAGGAGGGAAAAAATAAGCTAAAAGAGAAGAGCTCTAGGGTTGAGGAGCTTGAGAAGCTGAATGCCAAGCTCGAGGAGGAGAAAAAGGCCACCTTTGAGATCATGGAGGGAGAAAAGGCTCGTCTCCTTGAAGAGTTCAAGGAGAGGAAGGATCGGGCGGTTGACCTGGCCATGTATAGGATCTGGGCTAGCAACGCCGATCTCGACACCAGCTTCCTAGGCTCTTTTGAGGACAAGCTTTTAGCCAAATGGCAAGCTCAGCTGGAGGCAGAGGAGGATGCTGCGAAGGCTAAGGAGGATGCTGAGAAGGCTAAGGAGGGCGCTCCTACCTCCTAAATCTCGATCCTGGGCTGCGTCCCTTTGAGCCTTTTGTAATAGTTTATAGCTTTTGTTTTTTATGCCCTTAGGGAAAAAACAATTTATAGCTCGTACAAGAGCTACTTACTTATGATATTTGTGATACCATATTTGACTTCCCTTTAATATTTTTACTTTACATCTCTTAAATCAAAATATTTTAAGCAGTTTATATCAAAAATTTTCCTTTATGTCTGTTTATTCATACAAACACATGCTAGATTTTGAGCTTGAGCTAAGATAATTTTTTATGCCCTTGGGGAAAAAAAAATTTATAGCTCATACAAGAGCTACTTACTTATGATATTTTTTATACCATATTTGACTTCCCTTTAATATTTTTTCTTTACATCTTAAATCGAAATATTTTAAGCAGTTTATATTAAAAGATTGCCTTTATGTCTATTTATTCATACAAACACATGTTGGATTTTGAGCTCGAGTTTCTACGCATTCTTGCGTAGTTTGTTCGATATATCCGTGTCCGGTCTCGTTATTTGTCAAGGTTGGATCTTACTTTCACCATGCACTCGAAAGTACTCATATGGCGTGCAAGGTAGGTAGTTTAGTTATATCCTGCTTTTCTAGTTACTTTTCCTTGTCCTCGGGTAGCTCCCCAAAGTTATGAGGTTGAAACTATCTTTTTGAAAAATATTCCAGCTTCGATCTCGACTTAAATTGAAATGGGTTTATTTATATCCCATCTTTTCATCGATTAGTTTTAGCTAGTTTGTTCCAAACCTATTTAGGTCGTGTTTGGTTTGTAATCCATACACTTACATATTTTCGATCTAGTTATATGTAGATCACACTTGTTCACATATCTAGTCGTATCCAGACGCTTTTTAATATTTTGGTTTTATCCAAATTATTTTGATTCGCGCATTTGGTTATATCCAAACACTTTATTTTTAATAATCTGGTTATGTCCGAATTATCTTGGCTCGCACATTTGGTTATATCCAAACACTTTACTTTTAATAATCTGGTTATGTCCAAATTATCTTAGCTCGCGCATTTGGTTATATCCAAACACTTTACTTTTAATAATCTGGTCAACGGTCCAAATTATCTTAGCTCGTGCATTTGGTTATATCCAAACACTTTACTTTTAATAATCTGGTTAACGGTCCAAATTATCTTAGCTTGCACATTTGGTTATATCCAAACACTTTACTTTTAATAATCTGGTTAACGGTCCAGACATTTGCTTGCTTTTGTGTATGCTTATTTTTGAGCAATTTTTTCAAACTTATGGTATGTATACCATTGATGCCCCCTTAATATCCTATGAGTGTGACCATAGGTTATTAAATTAAGAGAGTTTGCAAAAAATACAACATATTGAAATGAAAATGAACTTTATTCAGAATTGAACAATTTATTAACAGAAGCTTAGTAAAGATAGACAAGCATGGTTACAGGAAACATCATTCCTACACTATTGATAGTAAGGTCGCAGATGTTCGAAATTCCATGCTCGTGGTACCAATTCTCTATTAGTCTTTCCAATTTGTAGATGCTAGGTCGAATAACTGACTCGATTTGATAAGGCCCTTCCCAATTAGGCCTGAGCACGCCAGCAGCTGGGTCTCGCATAGCTAGGAACACATGGCTTAACACCAAGTCTCCCAATCCGAATTTCCTATCCCGAACCTTTTTATTGAAATATCGGGTAGCTCGCTGCTGATATCAGGTAACACAGGTATGGGCATTATGCTGATACGCTGTTTTTCGTCAACTTAAATAGTAAAGAAATTAAACAATAAAATATTAGTGCAAATGAATAAAGAGGAAAACCAGAGGATTTTTACGTGGTTCAGCAGTTAACTCTGCCTAGTCCACGAGTCTGTGTTATTAAGACTTGGGAGTTTTTGGAAACTATTTAGAGAAGAGTTGCCCAGAGTTTTCTCTCAAGAAATCAGAAATCGATCCTCTACAAATGATGCTTCCTTCTCTATTTATAGAGCAGGTTGCAAAATTCATTCCCACATATCTCGGGAAGATATTATGTAAATCAATTAATATAATGCTATTTAATGCATTATTTCCTACATACACGGAAACGTCCCATGAAGATCGGGAACAGATAACAGATTAAATGATATCCCTTAAATATTGGAATTGTACAACAATAAACATATTCACACGTAACTGATTAACCCATATGATTCATCAAATCTTCGAGATCAGCAATTGTCATTGAACTTGCCAAGACTATCAATCGATCACGATCTTACTGCTCAGCTTCGCTTATGCTCGAAACAAGTAGATGTTGATGATGTTGTCACATCCGAGCTTACACTTCCCAAGCTCGAGCCATCCCGCTTGAAGGCAATCAGGGAAAAATATATACAAGTGTCAAACATGGCTTTTGCGAGCTCATAGAACATTCGAGGCTACACATCCTCGAGGTCTTTGTTTACTTCAAAGAGGTCCGACGGTTGGATCATATAATGTTCGCATATGTTTCGAGCTCACACCCGACGAGCCCAGTTTTTGGGGTCATAACTTCTTATCTCAAAATCTGGGTGTAGCACCGTGTATGAGAGATAGAGAGGGAGAAGGGGAGTGTCACTCAAGGGAGAAGAGTAGGGGTGAGTGGTTTCCATTTTTGGGTTGGCTATCACTTCATTCCTATGTGATTTCTAGGCAAGGATCAAGGGAAATAATTTTGGAACCTTCCTTTTCCCATTAGCTAGGGTTTGGCCACTAGGGCCTTTATAAAAATAAAGAGAACTTCAGGGTTCTCATTTTGTTTGGTTGCCGTGTTCATAGAGGAGGAACAGAGAAGAGAGAGAAAGAGGCTCGACTAGAGAGAGAAATGGAGAGAGAGAGAGAGAGAGAGCACAAGAAACGGAGGAAGAAGGAAGGAGGAGGAAGAGAATAGGATTTCGAAATCCTTAGGCAAGAACTTTGCTTTGTGCATTGAATACTCTAAGTTCACCATCCCATCTTCTTGGTTATAAGTTTCTCTTTTCCTTTTGTGTGTGTTTCAAAATCCCTAGGGTGCCAAGGCTGAGTGCTCTTGTGTTCTTGAACACCATAAAGGAGGTAGTAAATCTCTAGCCTTGCTATTGTCTTGTTGATTATTTTGTTATTGATTTTACCTTGATGTTAGAAACATGACCATTTTTGGCATTGATGTTGTATCTTTGAGGTTTTCGAAAATCCTTGTGGGAACTATGATTCTATGTGGAAGTTTATTGTGAGCCTTTGTTTTTGAAAATATAGAATTAGGATGTTAATGCTTATAGGTTTCTCCCAACATGTTTATAGGCTTAGTTTTATTTTCTTTCTTATGTTGCTATGTTGAATACATGTTTTAGGGTTCTTTTTATTTCTTTTGAATTTTAATAATCATGCTTATGGATTTGAGAGATGGTTATGTTTTTTTTTTATAGAAGCATGATAAGTTTTGTGCTATAATTTTTGTTATTGACACTAAGCATGCTTTGGTTTCTGCACGTTATTGGTACTAATTCTCTTAATGATTTGAATAAAGAAGCATGGTGAGTTGAATGATAAATCTTGCTATTGAACTCTGTGTATTTCGGCCTAAGGTATCTTAAAGGGTTGTGAGATTATGTTTTGGTTTCTTGACTTTATTTTGAGTTATGGGGATGGTATAATTGTGAAACTTTATGTTTTTATGTTGCAAAGAATTCAACATGAGCATACATTATGGTTTAAGCTTATTTTAATTTTGTTGTTGGTTTTGCATGATTAAATGTATTCTTGAATTGTAAGTATAGAAACACGTTAGGGTGACATATTTAAAAGTGTTAAAAAGGATGCATGGGTTATAGAAACATGCTAGGTAATGCTTTAACATGATTAAATGTGTAAATTGGATAAATATGTGCTTGCTGTTTTTTTTTTTTCATTATTTGATGGTGATAATAAATCAATGATTTTGAAAATGCATGAGTTATGCCTCAAAGTGATAGTTTGATCTTATATAAATGAAATACATTTTATTTCACATGTTAATGGGGTTTTTTTTTATCTAATTAAACACATGCAATTTTTTTTATTGTGTGAAAGAAATATGGTTTTAGTTCACTATGTGATTTTAAACAAATAAAATACTTGCTGTAATTTTTGGTTTATTAAGAGGAAATGTCGTTTAAATGAACTAAGTAAAGCATGTGCTCAAACAAATTAAACCTTAGACTATGTATATGATAAATGTAATTTTTCCACACTTTAAATATGTATTATCTTATTTATATTTATGCATTTTTTAGTAAAATTATTTTAAGAGGCGATCAAAGAATTTATTTAGATATTACTTGTAATTACAAATTTTTGTCACATTCTTTTAAGTGTTATTAAATAATAAATGAGATAATTATTTTTATGCAACTTAAAGCTAAGGAATTATTTTAGTGAATTAAAATTTTGTAATAAAATTTATGAATGACAAATATGTGATTTAGCAGAACAATGCAGTAATAATTTAAGTGGCAAATTATTTTATACTTGCTGAATTTTTGTGAAATTGATAAGAAAATAAAGGAACAAATAATTCCAACTTCATTGCTAGTTTTAAGAACTGTCTCACGTATGCATGTTTCATGCAAGTTCACTTTTACGCTCAAATATATGCTATTTAATTAAATCCATGGTTCCTGATTTGAAATCATTGAGAATTACTTAGTAGAATTGTCATTATTATTCTTTGAATCTATGTGATGTTGTTGTATGAAAAAAGTTGTGGTGCAACTTGTGCCACGCGTGCATCATGCACACGTGGGGTATATATGTTGGGCATGTGTAATCTTACATTTTTTTAACATGAATGTTTTATTGTAATTTTAGGCTCATTGTGAAGTACCACACACTTTATATTTTGCTTGGACTTGAGGTAAGGAAGTTAGCTAGGATTTATATGATTATGTTATGAAAAGTATGATTGCAAGAATTATGGT
Source organism: Humulus lupulus (assembly GCF_963169125.1). NCBI lineage: Eukaryota > Viridiplantae > Streptophyta > Magnoliopsida > Rosales > Cannabaceae > Humulus > Humulus lupulus. The sequence goes on from NC_084799.1 coordinate 34,734,287, forward strand.
GTTATGGAAAGTATGAGCTATGGTAAGCTTAAGTGTTATGAAAACTACGAATTACTATGTTATGATTGTTAGAAAAACAATCTGAGTGCGCAGCGAAGTGACATGGTGGGCCCAGTTGGTATACAACAAAATTTTTTCCACCTCTCATATAAACAGTTTATATGTTCAAAAATACATCCATGAAACATTAATATGCAATATCATTAATCATGCAATATATATATACACATACTTATATATTATATTCACATGTATACAAATATTCAAGGACAAAAATATTTATCTCTTAAAGCCTATAAAGTATTCTTGGGTCTTTTTGTATAAATAACGATATTTCTATCCAACGCTTTAAGTACTCAGACCACGATCTTCTGAAGTATTCTCTACACCTCAAGATGTGTGTGAGCACATAAAGAACAATGGTTTGTAATTTAGAAATCACAAGTTTATCTCAACACATGAGTACCTGGATTATGGCTTGAGAAATGTTGGAATAATAGGAAGAATATGAGAATTTCTTATCTCACAATTTTTTGAAACATTTTCTAAATCACTTCTTATCTATCTTTTTATTATCACATAATATAAATAGAGATTATATATTATATTATTATTCATAATAATAATATAATAATACAATCATAATGACGATAGGAATTGATTTAGGTAATATATAACTTACCAAATTTGAAAAAATATATTTTCAAATTATTAATTAATTAAATAAATAAAATAAAAACAATATTGATACTTTCTCAGTATCATCTTACACGCATGGCACAGTCCCTTGACTGTGTCATGCATGTAGCAATATTCCCTTCAAGGATACTGCATTTTTCCTATTTCCTTTTATTTATTTATTTAAATAAATTCTTCCCACAAAATATAGTATTATATTTTTAAGGAAAAAATCACAACCATAATTCAAATTTAAATTTTAAATTCAAAATTCAAATTGATGAGCATCATTGTCATTATCTTTTAAAAATCAATAAATCAAAACTATTTATTTTCTCCCACTCAAATAAAATAATTAATTTAAAATTTTTATTTATTTATTTTATATATATTTTGAAATTCTATATTTAAATAAATAAATATATTTTAAAAAATTTAGTAATTAATTCTAAATTAATTATTCAACCTCAATTATCATATAATTGTATATTTGACCGGAAGAATAAAATTCTTCTCAAATTTCTAAATTACAATTTTACTCTTGTATCAACTCTTACCTTGATATTGTAATGACCCAACTAATTCTAAGACCTTGGACCATTAAAAACTACTAGACTTAGCTACTACTTTTGAAGAAAACATACATAAGAAATATTCACAACTTTATTGAAAACTCCAAAGTAAATATTGAAATATATAAATGTGGGGTAAGGGATCTCATTGTTTTAAAATAAAAAAAAACCTTTAAACTAAAGGAAATTGTTTACAAAACTACATGCGGAAAATACATAAAAACATAATCTAAACAGACTAAATGCGGAAAATACATAAAAACATAATTTAAAAAAACTAAAACATATCATACATAAATCATATCACATATTAAAACATAAAAGCATACAAAATCTATCCTATTTTCCTTACCAATACCGGGATATATGAGAACAAGGACGGGATTTGAAACACTCCCAAAACCAACAATAAGAATGTGAGTATTTCTAAAGAAAGAGATGATAAAGAAATGAACTAAACCACCAAGAGGAAACTTACCGAAAAAAAACCTTAAGTTCAAAGAACTTAAATACCTAACCAAGAATGGAAACAACGAGTTAGGATGTGAGTAAACAAAACTAAAGGAAACTAAAGAAACATACAGAAATGAACTTAAGATTAGGAATACCTTTGAATGTACTATCACCGAACTACACCTCGATATTGAAAACACACTACTTATCTCACTTCCCAAGTGTTTATAAAGCTTAAGATGATAAAGCTTTTATCCCAACCCAAGTGTTTATCACTCTATAGTAACTCTAGCAGCTTGAAGAATGAGAAAAGTGGCTGGGTACTAGGTCCTATTTATAGAGTTCAAGGATTGAACTATCTCCTTTTAGCTTGAATAAAAATAATGAATATTAATTGAAAAATATTTGAATATTCGTTCAGCAGGTGCTGAAGACTCGGTCAAAACGTTCAAAGGCTAGCCAAGAGGTTAGGGAATGAATCAAGCTCGGTTTCAACAATGTTTGAAAATATGGCCCTAGGGCTGATATATCGCCCATCATAGGCGATATATCGCCTGGCCTTATGTCCCGAGTGCTCGTCGTTTCATTTGTGCGAAGTTGATGTGTTTTTTGTATTCCCTGTGTGGTGATACATTGGCTCCTATGCTGCGATATATCGACATATATGAATATATCAAACACGTAATTGCACTTTTTCAGCATAATTTGAATTGCTTAATTAGGTTTGATTGAGTAGTACGAGATTCCAGCAAGTTTTGGAAGATTCTAGAGCTTCAAGAAACTTCTATTTTTGAATTATCCACTTAAAATGCTTAAATCCTTAAATAAACAAGATTGTGACAAATGTCATGCTCCTAATGGTCTTGGAAGATTCTAGAGCTTTCTTGAACTTTCTTTTATTTAAACTATAATTAAATCCTTAAATAAACATGCACACGAAAAGTGTCATGATCTTATTAATTCTATTTAAACCATATAGTATAATAAATAACATCTTTATAATTAGCTATATTAATCAAACCTTATGTTATAATTAATATTCTTAAACTATAGGTTAAACTTATAAAATCTACAAGTGTTGCTACGAGTGTTCAACTAAGTCCCGACTTAAACCAAAATCCACAGTAACTATCATACTATAACTACTACTAGCTGCTACTACTACTACTACTACTACTACTACTACTACTACTACTACTACTACTATCTAACTAGCTAAGTAAAGTTCTGGGACTCTACAATTCTCCTCTACCAAAAAGAATTTCATCCTCGAAATTTACTTACCAAACAATTCCGGATACCGGGCTAACATGTCCTCCTCCAACTCCCACGTTGCCTCCCTTTCAGAACTATTACTTCATAGGACTTTGACTATCCGAAAACTCTTGGACCGTAACTGCTTCATCCCTCTATCTAGGATGCTAACCGGTCGTTCCTCGTAACTCAAGTCTTTCTGGAGTGCTATCGTATCATACTTGAGGATGTGAGATGGGTCTGACACATATTTACGCAGCATCGAGATGTGGAACACATTGTGGCTATCTGCTAGAGCTTGCAGTAGGGCTAATCTATATGCAACTGCTCCCACTTTGTCCAATATCTCAAAAGGACCTATAAACCGGGGACTAAGCTTGCCTTTCTTCCCAAACCGCTTCACACCTTTCATAGGAGATATCCTTAGGAAGACTTGATCTCCGATCTTGAATTCCACATCACGCCGCTTAGCATCCGCATAACTTTTCTGACGGCTTTGAGCAGCGAGCATACGCTTCCTAATCAGCGCTATTGCTTCCTAAGCTTTTCTAACAACTTCGGGACCAAGAAGTTGCCTTTCTCCTACCTCGTCCCAACGTAACGGCGATCGACACATTCTTCCATAAAGTAACTCATAAGGCGCCATCCCGATCGTTGACTAGTAGCTATTGTTGTAGGAGAATTCTATCAGCGGCAAATACTTACTCCATGATCCTCCAAAATCAAGTACACATGCTCACAACATATCTTCTAAAATCTGTATGGTACGCTTGGACTAACCGTCTGTCTGAGGATGAAATGTTGTACTAAGACTTAACTTGGTACCCATGGCTTGCTGTAAATTTCCCCAAAATCTCGATGTAAACACTGATCCTCTATTGGATACTATAGTCTTAGGGATTCCATGCAGTCTAACTATTTCTCGGACATAAACATTTGCGTACTGATCTACGGTATATGTAGTCTTGACATGCAGGAAATGAGCTGACTTGGTTAGTCTATCTACTACTACCCAAGCCGAGTCGTGCTGCTTACTTCTTCGTGGAAAACCTATCACGAAATCCATTGCTATGTCGTCACATTTCCATTATGGAGTGCTAAGTGGTTGCAATAAGCCTACAGGCTGCTGATGTTTCTCTTTCACTTGCTAGCATACTAAACATTTAGACACAAATTCTGCTATATCTTTCTTCATTACTGACCACCAATATATTGCCTTAATGTCGTGAGTCATCTTGGTTGACCCTGGGTGAACTGAGTATGGGGTACTGTGCGCTTCTTCTAAGATCTTCATCTTAATCCCTTGATCATTTGGAACGCATACCCGATCCTTATATCTCAATAACCCCTGCCCTGATATCGAGAAATCTGTGGCCTTACCTTCTCTAACTGCATCCATATGTGCTACTAATGTGTCATCATGCCCTTGTCCAATCCGTATTTCTTCTAACAGACTTAACTGGATAGACAAGTTAGCCAGCTTACCAATGACTACTTCTCTTCTGACACTAATCAGCTCCTGCTGTAGCGTCTTTTCTATTAAGCTAGTGCTGCTATACTTCCATAACTCTTCCTACTTAGCGCATCAGCAACTACGTTTGCCTTTCCCGGGTGGTATAGGATTTCGCAATCATAATCCTTTACTAGTTCTAACCACCTGGGCTGCCTCATGTTGAGCTCCTTCTGAGTGAATAAATACTTTAAGCTTTTGTGGTTTGTATAAATCTCACACTGTTCTCCATAAAGATAATGGCGCCAGATTTTCAACACAAAGACCACCGATGCCAACTCCATATCGTGTGTTGGATAGCATTTCTCGTACTCCTTCAGTTGCCTTGAGGCATAGGCTATCACATTGTCATTTTGCATCAGCACACAACCCAACCCTTGCTCTGACGCATCACAGTAGACTACAAACTTGTCGTTGGGTGTCGGTACACAAAGTGCTGGTGCTAAGCACAACTTATCTTTAAGCAACTCGAAGCTCTCTTCACACTTATCAGTCCAGTTGAACCTTTGTTGCTTCTAGGTCAGGTTGGTGAGTGGAGTGGCTATCTTAGAAAAGCCTTCTACAAACCTCCGATAATAACTTGCTAATCCCAGAAAGCTTCTTACCTCTGATGCGCTCTTTGGTCTTGGCCAATCCTTCATAGCCTCTACCTTAGATGAGTCCACTGCAACTTCATCCTTGGATACAATGTGCCCGAGGAATGCTACTTGCGTAAGCCAAAATTTGTACTTATATAACTTGGCGTAAAGTTGATGCTCCTTTAGTCGTAACAAGACCAACCTTAAATGCTCCTCATGCTCGTTTGCGTCCTTTGAGTACACCAAGATATCGTCGATGAACACCATGACAAATTTATCCAAGTAGTCCTTAAAGACCCTATTCATTAAATCCATAAATGCAGTTGGAGTGTTGGTAAGACTAAAAGACATAATTAAAAACTCGTAATGCCCATAACGAGTTCTAAAGGCTGTCTTGGGAATTTCCTCTTCTCGTACCTTGAGCTGATGATACCCGAACCGTAAATCAATCTTTGAGAACACAGTCGCTCCTCGGAGTTAATCAAACAAGTCTTCAATCCAGGGTAGCGGATACTTATTCTTAATTGTCACCTTATTCAGCTCGCGGTAATCTATGCACATCCACATACTTATGTCCTTCTTCTTCACAAATAGAACCAGTGCTCCCCATGGCGAATGGCTCGGTCTAATGAAACCCAAGTCTAGGAGTTCTCGTAGCTGTGTCTTCAACTCCTTGAGTTCGGTAGGTGCCATCCAGTATGGTGTCTTTGAGATAGGCTCAGTGCCCGGTACTAGTTTGATTGTGAAGTCAATTTCTCGAGTCGGCGGCAACCCTAGTAAATCATCGGGAAATACTTCTGGAAATTCCTTTACAATGTGGACGTCTCCAACCTTTAGTGGTATTTCCTTTACCACATCCGTGACACTGGCTAAGAATGCTTAACATCCTTTTTCTATCATCCTCTGAGCTTTGAGAGATGATATAAGTGGTGTGCGTAATCCTGAAACTTGTCCCATAAAGCATAATCTCTGGTCGTCAGGAGTCTCAAACGTCACTTTCTTGCGTTTGCAGTCGATGGTTGCGCCACACCTTGCTAGCCAGTCCATGCCTAGTATTACGTCGAAGTCTTTGATCTCCAGTTCTATCAGGTATCCTTCTAGTTCTACGTCCTCAATCTTGATCAGTACGCCTCATACTAACCTTGATGATAGGACTACTTTGCCCGAAGGCAACTCAGTTACAAACCTAGTTCTAAATCGTTCACAAGGTTTGTCTAATTTCTCTATCATTCCTAACGAGATATACGAGTGAGTGGCTCCCGAATCAAATAATACAGAATAAAAATTATTTTGGAAACCTGACCTGTAACTACTTTATTGCTAGCGTCAGCTTCTCCTTGGGTTAAGGCAAATGCCCTGGTAGGAACCATCTTGTCTTCCCTTTTTCCCTCTGGCTTGAGCTGGGGACACTGCCTCTTTTGGTGACCTTCCTGACCACATTTGAAGCATCCCTTGGTGTTTTCATGACACTCACCGGGATGTTTCTTTTGGCACTTAGCACATTATGGGTATTCTACATAACCCGGTCGATTACCTCCATTATTTGTCTGTGCCCTTTTATCATTGTCTGACTACTTGTTGTCAGGATGCTTTCTTTTCTGACCATTATTGTTGCTGGAATGATTACTGTTGTTGTTGTTGTGGTTGTTCCGACCATTCTGAGGTTGACTTGGCTGTTTAGGCTCAGGCTTACTGGCCTCCTTTTTACTAACATTCGCCTTTCTACTTCTATTGTCGTAACTAGAACATCAGCATCGGTAGTATTTCCCGGGTTTGCTAGCTTAACCTCTAGCTCAATCTTTGGTTGAAGTCCTTCAACGAACTTAGTCACCCTCAGAAAGTCAGTTGGAACCATTTCTGGTGCAAACTTGGCTAATCGGTCAAACTGTCGAGCATATTCTACTACTGATAAGTTCCTTTGCTTCAGACCAGCGAACTCCTCGACCCTTGAAGCGATGACTGCCAAATTGTAGTACTTTTTGTGGAATAGCTCCACAAATCTGGTCCAAGTCATTGTGGCGACATCATGAGTCTGCTGAACTAAGTCCCACCATATTCTAGCATCTTTCTTGAACAGAGACGAAACACAGGATATGCGGTCCACGTTTCCGAGATTCATGTGCGCTAGGATCGGCTCCACATTTCTAAGCCATTCTTCTGTCTCAAAGGGGTTTGTTGTCCCTTCAAAGTTCGGAGCGTGTTGCTTACGAAACTGCTCATAAATTGGCTCCATGTGCTGAGCTAGGTACGACGCATAGTTCGCCATTGGCCATCCCCCATATGGACCAACTTGTTGGGGTGCTGGAGCCATTTGATGTGGCTGTGGTTACGGCAGAGGCGGAGGCTGAGTCTAAGGCTGAGCCTGTTGTCGCTGTTGCTGCAGTAATTCCTCAACTTGATGTCGTAGTCTGGCAATTTCCGCAGTGTTGTAAACGGACAGCGGCGGCGGCGCATTTCGGTTGGCAGTAGCACACACTCCCCTTCTACGAACTGGAGGGGCTTCATTGCTCTCAGGAGCACTATACTTAGAAAAATAAGCCATCTTTATTATTTACTAAGTTTATTTCTAAACATCCTATATGACTTAATTCTCAGGCTCGAAACTCGTTGTTGTTCCAAAGTTAACCATATTGAGGGAGGGCTGGAATCAGTAAAATCACCCCCACTACTATGGCCCCCTAACTCTCAATATGGAACCCGGTCCATTGACTTGTATCCACCCTCACTGAACTTAGTCATTATTTATTAAGATTGCAAAAGAAAAAATCAAACTCATACATGTCATCAAAATAACATTGATATTAATTTGGAAAAACAGTTTTCACTATTTACAATCATGAAAGAAAATAAATAAATAAAGAAAGAAACTAATCTATTCTAAAAAAATCAGGATCTTCTACGTCCGATCCTTCATCTAACATATCATCGTCGATCTCTTCGTAGTCATCATTATCTTGAGCCTCAAAATGCCCTTGAGGAAGATTCGTAAAAATTCTATGTTTTTGCTCATTTGTGAATTAGAATTCCATCTTAGAGGTGAACCTAAGTATGAGAAAATAATATCTCATAGCTACTGGTAATTCATCTTCATCATCTATCATCTCCCATATGTCTTCTAAGGCTGCAATTATAGTAGGATAATCTATAAAAAGTCTAATCACTAAAACATATTGCTCTGTAGCTCTCATCATGATTTGCTTAGTTTCTTGGAGGTGACCTATCTCCCTGTGGAATAAGAGTAATCTTCGAGTGATTCTTTCTAGCACACCTATGGTGTTTCTTGGCTCTCTAATTCTTTTCAAGGCCTTAATGGCTCGGATATCCTCATAAGTTAATGCTCCATTCATTCTTAACTGAAAACATAAGGCTAAAATATCAGCTAAACACATAAACATAATAACTATCGCATAAAAACTTACATTGGCGGTTAGATTCGGAGCTTGAGCGTGTGTATCAAGGAGAACTTCATGCGAATGGACCGTTGCTCTGATACCAACTGTAATGACCCAACTAATTCTAAGACCTTGGACCATTAAAAACTACTAGACTTAGCTACTACTTTTAAAGAAAACATACATAAGAAATATTCACAACTTTATTGAAAACTCCAAAGTAAATATTGAAATACATAAATGCGGGGTAAGGGATCCCATTGTTTTGAAATAAAAAAAAACTTTAAACTAAAGGAAATTGTTTACAAAACTAAATGCGGAAAATACATAAAAACATAATTTAAAGAGACTAAAATGACGTCTTCGAATTGTTCACGCAGTCCATTGAATCCCTTCATCCTTAATACATAAACCAAGCTGCCAAGAATCCTTCTGCCGCCATAGCTATTTTCCTGCATACATAAAAATAAAGGAATGAGTCTAATGCCCAGCAAGGAAAATCTACTAGCATATATATCATAAAACATAAACATAAGACTACAAAACATATGACTATAAAACATGCATTATAATGGCCATCATACTTCTTGGGGCTTGCTAGCTAAGTAATCATATGCCCATAAATTTACGGGGCTTAGTTATCTAAACAAGTCATATAAATTTATGGGGCTCGTTATCTAAACAATCATATGCCCAAGGATTAATTTATTGGGACTTGTTATCTAAACAAGTTATATATTTGCTATCTAAAAAAATTATGTGATTGTTATCTAAATAATTATGTGATTGTTATCTAACAATCTATATGCTAAAAACTAAAACATATCATACATAAATCATATCACATATCAAAACATAAAAGCGTACAAAATCTATCATATTTTCCATACCAATACCGGGATTTATGAGAACAAGGACGAGATTTGGAACACTCCTAAAACCAACAATAAGTGTGAGTATTTCTAAAGAAAGAGATGATAAAGAAATGAACTAAACCACCGAGAGGAAACTTACCGAAAAAAAACCTTAAGTTCAAAGAACTTAAATACCTAACCAAGAATGGAAATAACGAGTTAGGATTTGAGTAAAGAAAACTAAAGGAAACTAAAGAAACATACAGAAATGAACTTAATATTAAGAATACCTTTGAATGTACTATCACCGAACTACACCTCGATATTGAAAACAAACTACTTATCACTTCCCAAGTGTTTATAAAGCTTAAGATGATAAAGTTTTTATCTGAACCCAAGTGTTTATCACTCTATAATAACCCTAGCAGCTTGAAGGCTCTGAACACAGCTTGAAGAATGAAAAAATGGCTGGGTACTAGGTCCTATTTATAGAGTTCAAGGAGTGAACTATCTCCTTTTAGCTGGAATAAAAATAATGAGTATTAATTGAAAAATATTTGAATACTCGTTCAGCAGGTGCTGAATATTCAGTCAAAATGTTCAGAGGCTAGTCAAGAGGTTAGGGAATGAATCAAGCTCGGTTTCAACAACGTTTGAAAATATGGCCCTAGGGCCAATATATCGCCCATCATAGGCGATATATCGCCTGGCCTTATGTCTCGAGTGCTCGTCGTTTCGTTTGTGCGAAGTTGATGTGTTTTTTCGTATTCCCCGTGTGGCGATACATAGGCTCCTATGCTGTGATATATTAGCAAACATGAATATATCAAATATGTAATTGCACTTTTTCAGCATAATTTGAATTGCTTAATCATGTTTGACTGAGTAATACAAGATTCCAGCAAGTTCTGGAAGAGTCTAGAGCTTCTAGAAACTTCTATTTTTGAATTATCCACTTAAAATGCTATCCTTAAATAAACAAGATTGTGACAAATGTCATGCTCCTAATGGTCTTGGAAGATTCTAGAGCTTTCTTGAACTTTCTTTTATTTAAACTATAATTAAATCCTTAAATAAACATGCACACGACGAGTGTCATGATCTTATCAATTCTATCTAAACCTTATAGTATAATAAATAACATCTTTATAATCAGCTATATTAATCAAAATTTATGTTATATTTAATATTCTTTTATTATAGGTTAAACTTATAAAATCTATAGGTGTTGCTACGAGTGTTCAACTAAGTCCCGGCTTGAACCAAAATCCACAGTAACTACTACTACTACTACTACTACTACTACTACTACTACTACTACTACTACTACTACTCTGTTGCTGCTACTATCATACTATAATAATAGTACTACTATCATACTATACTACTACTACTACTACTACTACTACTACTACTACTACTACTACTACTACTATATTATAATAATAGTACTACTATCATACTATACTACTACTACTACTACTACTACTACTACTATCATACTAGTGTGAACCAAAATCCACAGTAACTATCATACTACTACTACTACTACTACTACTACTACTACTACTACTACTATTGCTACTGCTACTGCTACTGCTACTGCTCCTGCTGCTGCTGCTACTGCTACAGCTACTGCTACTGCTACTACTACTACTACTGCTACTGCTACTACTACTACTACTACTACTACTACTATTACTACTACTGCTGGTACTGCTACTAGTGCTACTACTGCTATTGCTACTGCTACTACTGCTACTGCGGCGGCAGCGGCGGCAGCAGCAGCAGAAGCAGTAGTAGAGTAGTTGTAGCAGTAGCAGTAGCAGTAGCAGTAGCAGTAGTAGTAGTGCTGCTGCTGCTGCTACTACTACTACTACTACTATTGCTACTACTACTACTGTTGCTACTACTACTGCTACTTCTACTACTGCTGCTGTTGCTACTGCTGCTACTGCTACTGCTGCTACTCCTACTGCTACTGCTACTGCTGCTGCTGCTGCTACTCCTGCTACTGCTACTACTACTGCTACTGCTACTGCTACTACTGGTACTGCTACTACTGGTACTGCTACTACTGCTGCTACTGGTACTGCTACTACTGCTACTACTGCTGCTCTACTGCTACTGCTACTACTACTACTACTGCTGCTACTACTAGTACTGCTACTGCTAGTACTGCTACTGCTACTGCTTGCTGCTGCTGCTGCTGCTACTGCTACTGCTGCTGCTGCTGCTGCTACTGCTACTGCTACTGCTACTGCTACTGCTACTCCTTCTACTGCTACTGCTACTTGCTACTGCTACTGCTTCTACTACTACTACCACTAGCTAAGTACATTTCTGGGACTCTACAGATATAGTGTTGATAGAGCCACTCTGGGGACTCTATAGATATGGTGTTGATAGAGCCACTCTGGGGACCTATGAACCTATAATATCAAGCTCCAATAAATATTAGAATATTAATCAAAACACTTTGATTAAATAATCATATTTATTAATCTCATGATTACTCCACTATAAATATAAGATTGAACTCTTGATAATTATAGATATATATTTACAGAGTACTTTATTAAAGAATAAAATGTCCATTGATATAATCATTGCATACAACGTTAATCCTCTATTAATGGTTCATAATTAAAAGGGAATAAACTTACCGTTTTACCCTTTTAACTATATGTAGCTCCTAGTGTACCATTGACTTTACTAGTGAAGGTTGTGTCACAACAAGTTTGCAACGTAAGCGCTCATAACATTTTCAGTTCCAAAAGTTAACCCAATAGGGAACCATTATTCAATTTGTAAGAAGGTATAGATTCCATATCTGTCAAACTATGTCCCCAACCATATATATCATTGAGTCCCCAAAATAATTGTTCTTAACCTGATCATTCTGACAAACCTTAATGCATGAATAAAATGATCAGATGACATATATAGGAGTTCACAGTAACCTCATAATTAAGATCATCGTGTATATGATCATCGTTTGATGTGTTTGATTAATACTATGAAATGGTGTTTAAACAAGTTTTAACAATTCACATCTAGTCCAATTCTATATATCACTATAAATAAAGTATCTTCACTAAAGTTTCCTACTACACTAGTGACCCGGATCTAGGTCACTTGTATTCATAATGCTAGTGAACCGTACTAACATTAATTAATCTAAAGATTCCATAGCATTATTTTACTGCGAACTATTTTAAGTTCATTATCTCAATCTCGATCCTCTCATACCAATATGAGATTAAGACCACATAGATGAACTTTGGAATTTTCTAATATTTACTTAATATTATCAACATAATATTAGACATAGTATATATATAATAATTCAATTCAATTATTTATTTCATTTAAAACATTTGTCAACTACAATTGCGTTAATGACATTATTCCCAACAATGATATGAGTTGTTGTATGTCTGCTTGTATGTTGTATGAAAAGCAATAGGTTGTTAGTGTGCTGAACGCGACACAACAAAGGATTTACTAAGGATATGACGTAACTCATAGGGCAAACGCACCAAGGTTATTCGAGGACCTGAGATCCTGTTTACCCCATAGAGGAGGTCTTACCAGTTTATGCTTTTGCTGGCTACCTCATGATGTGACATGGACAATACGGGTGCCATGATCACATGATGTATGATTTATGATTATAATTATGAATATGAGATCTTATGATTATGATTTATGAGTATGAGTTTGGTATGAATATGATAGGGTTACAATATGTTTTTCCATGAGTTTACGAGACAAATATAGTCTTCTTGTGTTTTCTTGAATATTGTTTTATTTGTTTGTACTTCCTTACTCGGCTTTTATCTCACCCTCTTACTTTTCTCCATTTCAGATAGGCAATAGGGTTTCTCCTTGGCACACACAGTGATGTGGGAGGTTCTGACGTTTAGGCATGTATGACGTGGGGTGTCTTATGAAAAAAATTCACGATCAAGATGAGCGCCAAGAAATAATTAAGAACTTATGTTATGGTTTATGCTTTAAATTTCATCAGTGAGACTTATTATTTTATTTTCAAATACTACATAAAGACACAATATTTTTATTTTCAAACTGATGGGCCCAAATTGCATGTTTTATCAAAGCCCCATTGAACCTTTCCTCTAAAATGATATTTTTTCTAATAAATATGAGATGAGCGACGCTTTTATAAAGTAATAGATTAGGGCACTCTTACATTACTCCACTATAAATATGGAATTGAACTCTAAGTATTTATAAAATTATATTTACAAAGTTTTCTCTTGTAGTCCATTGATATAATCAATAAATGTAGTTATGTCCTCCATTTATTGGTTCATTAATTAGAGTTGGTCAAAATTACCATTTAACCCTTATAATTACCTCTTGATTCTTAAGTACCATTAATTCACTAGCGAATAATTAATCTATAATCAAATTATAGATTTGAGCTCAGTAACTATTTTGTTCCAGAATTAACCCTTAAGGGAACAAATATTCAATCCGTTAGGAAAGTATGAATTCCATTATTGTAAATCATGATCCCAGCCATTCATGATATTGAATATCCAAAACAAAATTCATTAGCCTCATTATACTAAGAAACCTTAACGAGTGAATCAAAAGATCCAATGAACACAAACATAAGTTCATGAATACTCAGGATTTAGACTGATGTACAAATGATCATCTATTATTGTTACAGCCAGATTTCGAGCATGAGAATTATGATCTCAAAATCTAGGCTCGTTAGGAGTAAGCTCGAAATAAGCACAACCATTTTTTGATCCACTAGTCGATGACAGTTTCACCGTGGGTGACAACCGAGCTTATAAGTTGGACTCGCAACTCACGATAGCAAGGGTTCAACACTTGTATAAGTTTCCCGATGCCTCTGTTGCCCACAAACAAGATGGTTCGAGCTTGAGAAGTGTAAGCTCGAAGGTGATGGCTTCTTAAATGGTTACTTGTAGGGAGCATAAGCGAAGCAAGATGATGAGCTCGTGATAGACAAATAGTCTTGAAGGCGTAATGAACCCAGTATCTAAGCTAGTCGGTTACATGTGAATGTAATTATTGTTGTAAAATCCCTATGTTTAAGGGATATGATGTGATTAGTTATTTACTCCCACATTCTATGGGATATTATCATGAACGTAGCAAACAAAGCATTAATGGGCATTATATTGTTTGATTCACAGAATATCTTCCCGAAATATGTGGGAACAAATTCTGAAACCTTCTCTATAAGTAGAGAAGGAAACTCCATTTGTAAGGGACCGAAAGACTGATTTCTTGAGAGAAAACTCTGGGCAACTACTCTCTGAAAGTTTCCAGAAGACTCCCAAGCGCTAATAACATAGACTCGTGGGCTAGACAGATTTTAACTGCTAAACCACGTAAAAAGATCTTATTTTCATCCTTTCATTTCATTTCCTCTGGTACATTTTTGTTTAATTGCTCTCCTTTTTAAGTTGATGAAAAACGACATCAACAATTTAGTGCTTTCATTGAGAGCCATTAAACAGTGCGTGAATCTGTTTATTCAGAGAGCCTCTCGGATTAGCAATGGCTGCGAATGATCCCAATATACCTGAAGATGAAATTCTTGATGAAGACGAATACCCTCGATGCCCTGGAAAGCAGCCTATGGTGGATTCTGATCACGACGAGAGGAGTGACTTGTCTAACTCCCGGGGACCACCTGCTCCCAGGGCCGACGAGGATATGTACTATAATCCCGAGACATATGTTCCAATCGTGGAACTCGAGAATCGTCAACTGCGCAAACAGTTGGCAGAAGCTACAAAACGCAATGAAGAGCTAGCCAGACTAGCTGCCGAGCACAGGCAGCTCCCCAAGACACTCAGGCCCTGGCTCCGCGAGATACTCAAGCCCCGCCTCTGCGAGACACTCAGGTCCCACCTTGTAGGCCTAGGGGGCGACCTCGTAAGAACGCGACCACCGGGAGGGTGGAACAAGCTCCACCACCAGCATCCCATCTTGTTCCACCGAGACCCCGGAGAAATAACTTGGCTGAGGGTGTTGCCAACCTGACTACAGAGGCACAAATGGGAATAGGGAATAACCGAGCCCCCTCAGTGGCTCGGACCCCAAATCCTGGTGCCATGCAGAACGTACCGGAACCTGACTAGGCGAATTCAGGACCATCTAGGCCCCACATTGGAAGGCAGCCACCTTCTCCAATAAGGCACCCGCCATTGACAATGAGGCACCCTTCGCCAGTCCAGAGGGTTCTTGTAACGCCCTACCTCCTTAGAGTCGTTACCAAGTGTGTTTAAAATCGTGCTTTCAACTCGCTAATCGAGGTTTTAATTCAAAACGTGTAACTAAGCCATAATTAAAAAGAAAACACATTAGAGAAAGTAGTTTTTCATAGCTAATCATAAAAGTTTACACTTGGGATCTCGAAACATAGTTTAGAAAATATTTACAATACAAAACTGATCAGAGTCGACTAAACGACAAAATCTAAGTTCATTAACAAGCATCTCCCAAAAACCCCTAGCTGGGACAGCCAGGCTGGCCGGACATGTACACCCGCCTCACGCCAGCTGTGCTCATGGTTGGTTGATCTTCTCTTTACCCTTACCTGCACCACAGAGCATCTGTGAGTCGAAGCCCAGTAAGAAAACCCATAACAGATAACATATGCAATACACGAATCAAACATATAAACAGGCCACCAACAGCTAAACACATACGGCCTAGCCATCCCAGGTGTTTACCAAGCCCTGGGTTCGTGGACCACGCCGTAAGGATATCCCAGGTATCCTGTTAGGGACTCGCCCTGGCAACTCGCACCCCACGTGCTCAACGTCGTTCCCGGCCTTTCGCCGTTTTTGGCCTTGCACTCATCGTGCTTGACGTCGTTCCCGGCCCCACGCCGTTCCCGGTCTACACCATTCCCGGCTCTTGCCGATCACACATATAATATCATACACGATATAACAACAAGCACAGAATTCAAGCATAAACAGATAAAGAGCCATGCTCTACAATTCTAGTATATAGGGCTCGACCCTGCATGTCATTTCCATTCAATATATTGGGCTCAGCCCTGCACACAAGCTCTATGGAAACAGGGGTTTTCTTACTTGAGTTCCGAGCTTCCTGAGCACCGATGCCCTGAGCACAGTCCGCTAACGTGAGCCTCGCCGAAATCCTAGTCACAACACATAACAATATCCGTCCATCAAACTCTAACCCAACAAATAATCTCAAACCATAACCCTAACCTCCGGGACCTTGAATTCTATCAATCCGAATGATAAAATCCATTCCGAGCCTTACCCTTTAAGTTCCCAAGTCAAAAATATCATTAAAATCCTCACTGACACTAAGGGTCGCGGCCCCACCCTCTAGAGCCGCGGGTAGCCTCAAAACAGAGGCTAGCTCTCCACTGACCCCTACGCGGGCCGCGGCGCGCCCTGCAAGCATCGCGGCGCGCTTGAATTCTCTCAGCCTCCCATGGCTGCGCGCGCACGCGGGCCGCAGCGCCATACAGCGAACCCAGATTTTCCCATCAGTATTTCATCTTTTATTCAAGCCAATTTCCACCAAAGCTAAGCTAATAATCCCAGATTATAACACCTTCATTCCAGCTCAATATTAACACCAAAACTCAACAAAAATCTACTCCAAAATACAACTAGAACACCCAAAAACAGCCTAGATTCTACCCACATGCAAAGCTTGAAAACTTAGCTGAAACTTGAACATAACTTCCATGGAAAACTTACCTCTTGCTGAATTCAAACCCCTGATGTTGAACCTTAATCCACAAGCCTTAAGCTTCTGAGTTAACACAACTGAATCCCCTTGCTTATACTAGCTTGCACCAAGAATTTCCTTTGAGTTTCCTCTTGAGTTTTACCTTAGAGAGTGAAAGAGAGAGGAAAGCTAAAGCTATCTTCAGTTCTAGGAAGATATGGGTCGGTTTCTCAAGGTTTCTAAACAGTTCCTTTCTTTTATTTGTTTTATATAACTTAAGTCTAAAGGTTACCTCAAGGCTCGGGGTACCAAAACGTCCCCGAGGGCAAAAATGGTAATTTCCCTAAATATTTCCGCCTAGGCATTCTATCCTCAAATATATCTCCAAATATTTATTTCTATGTCCCGATAATCCCATAACTTAGCTAATAGCCGAATTACCCCTCGACTCGCCCCGAGTCCGAATCTCAACCCCGTTGTGACTCTTTGGCTAACTGCTCCCCAGGACTGTCTCAGATCGTGCTGTACAGACATATCACACATATACAACATATATTTCATTTATCACATTTATGCCCCCAATATCCAGACGGGGCCCACATGCACATTTAACTCAATTAAACATGCATCATAATCATATATACACATAAATTCACATATAAGCATCTTAAACCACTTATTGCCCTCCAGGCACACTAATCAAGGTCCTAAGCCCGATTAGCAAATTCGGGTCGTTACAGTTCCATGTCCTGTTCACCAAGATAGGGATATGCAAGGTGGTCGTAGAAATGGAAATGAAGAAGCTGCTCAAGAGCGCAGGGCTCCTCACCCTACGCGGAGCCAAATGTCACGGTCTCAAACTCTCGAGACAAGGAGACCGACAAGAAACCCATCTTGTAATAACCGAGCAACGAGCTATGTTAGTGAAAGCTCAGATTACACTAGGTCCGTGAGTATATATAACACGGAGCCAAGAAATGTTGGGAATCGAGGAGATCACCCAGATCTACAGGAACATTTAAACCATAATCGAGGGTGTGATAATCCCCCAAACCCAGATCTAGGAGATCATCTAAACGGTCGCAAGCAGCTGACTTACAATCCTGCACCAATACAGGGAACTGGAGTTGTTATCAATGATAACCAGCCCCCTCAGGTCCAGGCCAGGCCTCCTGTGGATCTAGTCCAAGAGAGGCTTGAACAGTGGGAGAGAGTATTCAGGCTCTTGCAGAACAAGCGTAGCTGGGAAAGGTATGAAGAGTTCGATGAAGAACTCGAGTTGTTTGCCCCGCATATCTCTAGCACTCCTTTCCCTCAAGGGTTTAAGATTCCTCATGTCCCGCCATTTGACGGAAATTATGACCCCTACAGTTATCTAAGTACATTCAACACAATTATGCGAGCCAACAATGTGGGCTACGAGCTTAGGTGTATGCTGTTCCCAGCCACTCTCATGGGACCAGCAAAAAACTGGTTTGAAAAGTTCAAAAGACATTCGATTGCATCCTGGGATCAATTGTCAAGAGATTTCAAGAAACAATTTAAAGCCATGGTCGGCATTAGACCCGAGGCTTCGGGCTTAACCAATGTCTGGCAGCAACCAAACGAGTCACTAAAAGGTTACCTCACAAGGTTTAACCTAGAAGTTGCTCGAGCTCAAGATGTCGATGATAATGGCCATTTAATGGCCGTTCGAGCTTGATTAATGCCTGGAAGTCCTCTCTGAGAAGACTTGCAAAGGAAACCTATCAAGTCCCTAACCGAGTTCAATCGAAGAGCTTAGAGGTTTGTTAATGTAGAGGAGGCAAGGTCAGCATTGAATATGACCTCTCAGCCCGTAACTACAACAACAAACACAAACTCTGCCTCAACCTCGGCGGACCTGAAAACTTCAAAACCCCCCAGGGACAACCCTTCTAAGAGAAAGAAAAATGAAGGGAGTAACCCCGAGGCGGATGGGGGAATGAAGAAGAAAGGGGAAATATTCTTCTCCGTATACGAAGTGTATACCGAGCTCAATGAGTCTCAGGAGAATATCTACCTGGCTAATGAAAACCAGGTCCCTTTCAGACGACCTGATCCACTGAGGAACCAAAAGGCAAAAAGAGACTCTAGTAAGTACTGTAGATTCCACCGAGACATCAGGCATACAACCAATGAATGTAGACAATTAAAAGATAAGATCGAAGGATTGATCTCGAGGGAATATTTCGGGCAGTATGTGAGAAACTGAAACCCTAATCAGGCTTCCACCAGCCAGAGGGTAGCAACTGCACCACCTACCCAGAACAGTAACTCACGAACTCGGGAGGATGAATGACCCCCTCCGATTGATGGAGAAGATGTCATAACCATCTTGGGGGGACCCCATATCGCGGGATCGCCCAAGAATTTCCAGAAAAGATATGTGAATGATTTAAAGACTGGTGACGGTTCTCCCTACGAACCCGAACCTAGAGCTCCGAAAAAACAAAGGGTTGAGACTCAACCCATAACTTTCACTGAAGAGGACGCGTCTCATGTCCAGTTTCCCCATAATGACCCCCTGGTCATAACCCTTCAGCTCGCAAACAAAAGGGTACATCGAGTCCTAATTGATAACGGGAGCTTGGTGAATATCCTCTATAAAATCACTTTAGAAAATATGGGACTCGCGCTTCGCGGCCAAAAAGTCTGTGCAACTACGTTGTACGACTTTTCAGGAGAAGAGATTGTCTGTATGGGATCCATCGAACTCCCTGTGACCTTGGGAGACTACCCAGTCTCTATAACCAAGATGATGGAGTTCGTCGTAGTGGATCTTCCATCAGCCTATAACGTACTGCTCTGGAGACCCGCCCTAGTAGGGCTGGGGATAGTTTTGTCTATTAGGCCTTTGGCCATCAAGTTCTTGACTTCTGGTGGCATTGGGACGTTGAAAGGGGACCAATTGGCAGGAAGGGAATGCTACAACATTTCCGTTAGAGGAAAAAAACAAACAAGTGCACATGCACTTGTCATAATTCCAAAATAAGGATGGGACGATCTTCGAAATAGATGAAGAGATCGACCCTAGAATAGAGGAAAGGGCTGACCTAGAGCCGCTAGAAGAACTCGATTAGGTCAAGCTCAAAAAGGTTGAACCCCCAAAGACTGTGAAGGTGGGGAAAAACTGTAACGCCCTGGATAGCCAAGACCGTTACACTGTGTGTTTATAAAGGTGCAAGACCTGCTAATCAAGTCATTTAGTTAGAAATGTGTTACTAAAACTGTAGTTGAACTAGGGTTAAAAGATTTTGGCCATAAAGCTACATTTATGATAATCAAACATTTTTACATGGGATCCCAAAAGTAATAACATTAAAAGACAGTTTACAAAATTTCAGGATAAAAGTACAGCTACTAGCCACTCTAAGGGCAAAATAGAGATTTAGGCTTTTCCCGTCCTGTACTGCTCCTCGGCCGTGGCAGCCGATCAGCTGACTATGTACATTCAGCCTCAAAGCTCTCCATCTTAGAACTAGTCCACTTTCCCCTTCCCTTTACCTGCACCACGTAGCACCCGTGGGCCAAGGCCTAGTAAGAAAACACAATAACAGAACATAATCATCAAACAAACAACCAGATAACTCATACAGTATAATCATATACTCAACATTCCAAATATTCACATTAATCAAGTATTCAGCATACCAAGTTCATCATTTCATACTAATAACCAATTCACATATGATAACTAGGGTCAACGCCCTTAGGCCACACCCTCTATTTATCCCACTGACTCCGGCCCGCTTAAACCGAGCTCAGTGAATATCAAGTTGTCCTCAGCTACCAGTGGCCGAGCCGCGCCCTGTGCGCAAATATTATTTACGACAATCTTAGGCCGTTTATTACATGTCCCTTGGCATAATACCATCTATGACATCATACAGATATAGGGAGCTCTTAGTCCCAACACAATCACATAATTGGGTGTAGTTTTCTTACCTTTGGATTCCGGTAGCTTTGATCAGAGATGACACCCCTCAAGCATGATCCCTTCCGAGCCCTAGCGTACACCTAGTCACAGCCATAGATTAGAATCATCACCAAACTTCAATCCCAAAACCTAGCCTCGGGACCAATCTCGAGCCCTCGGGAAGCCCTAATTCCACCAAACGGGGTGGTGGAATCAAACCCCGAGCCCCCGGGAAAAAACCCTAGGAAATAACCCAAAAATTCCCCTTCTGGGAACAGGGTAGCGCTACAGAGCCCTAAAGTGGGCGCTACGACGCTACAAATAGAGCCAAAAATGCCCCAAGCATCTAAGCCTAGCGCTGTAGCGCCCTAAGGATAGCACTACAATGTTAGTCACAGCCAGACAACACCCTATTTTCACCTCTTCGAACTTCCTTGAGCCAAAACCCTCCAAAATCCTTCCAAACCTCAACCAAACTCCAAAACAAGCCTACCAACATCTATATCTCACCCCATATGACCCAACCATACAAAATTCAATCACATGCACCCCAAAATAAAGAAATCACCATAGTTGAGCTTATAGCTCAAAAATTCAACAGAAAACAACAGAAACTTCAGGACTTTAGAGCTAGAATTTCATACCTTCAATGGAGACTCTCAACCTAGATTATCCCTAGTGTCCTTTCAGCCTCAAGCCCTTCACTTCCTCAAGCTTATCCCCCTTGATTCCATCCAAAACTCAAGTTTAGAAAACCATCTCAGCCAAAATCAGAAACACAAGAGAGGACCTAGAAACTTACCTCAGTTGGATGCCTAATCCCTGCTGAACTCTCAAACTTGATCAAGGTCCTAAGTGCAAAGCCTTAGCCTAAAGCTCCTCTGAATTTCAGCTTCGATTTCCAGCAGAAAGGATGAGAGAAAAACCAATCGATAGAGAGAGAAGAAGACTTCCAAAGCTTTCTACATATTCCACTAAGGCAATAAAGCCAAAAACAACACTTATCTGATTTTAAACACCAAAAGACCAAACTGCCCTCCCAACTAAAACTAAGCTTTTAAACATCCTAAGGGCATTTTAGTCATTACTCCCAATTCCCGCTAATTCATCGAGTGTCTCTAATATTTACCGCTTACTTCCCAACGCCTAACTAATCACCAATTATATTCCTCAATATCAAATAATCCCCAATATACTTCTTAAATTCCCAGAAATAACCCCAGACTCGCCCTGAGCCGAGTATAAATCCTCGTCGTGACTTTTTCACTAAACTGCTCACTAGGATTGCCTCGAGTCACAAGCTACAAATATATCCACATAATAATGTGGTCTCAACAATTTATCACAGATATTTACATTTATGCCCTCAATGGGCCAAAATTACGATTATGTCCTTCTAACCTAATCAGGGCCTACATGCATACTAATACACATAGTCATGCATCACAGATATCCAAATAATCATATAAACATGATTTTAGTCATTTAAAACACATATAATCTCGTTATGCCCTCCCGACACACTAATCAAGGCCCTTAAGCCTTATTAGTAAATTTGGGTCGTTACAAAAACCTTTCTGAAAAAGCGAAGTAGCAATTAATTTGCTTCTTAAAGAAAAACCAGGATATTTTCGCATGGTCACATTTTGACATGATGGGGATAAGTCCAAATGTGATAAGACATGCACTTAATATTGACAAGAGGTTCCCCCTGAAGCAGCAAAAATGAAGACTCCTAGACGATGATAGGAAGAAAGCCCTAAAGGATGAGGTCGACAGGTTAAAAGCAAATCGGTTCATACGAGATGCCTTCTATCCTGATTGGATCGCCAACCCGGTATTGGTTTCGAAACCAAACAGAACGTGGCGAACCTGCATTGACTACTCCGACCTCAACAAGGCATGCCCCAAGGATTGTTTTCCCCTACCTCGGATTAATCAGCTCATAGATCCCACCGCTGGGCACAGTCTTATGTCCTTCATGGATGCTTATTATGGATATAACCATATCTCCATGCACACACCGGACCAAGAGCATACGAGCTTTGTAACTGATAAAGGGATGTACTGTTACAATGTCATGCCTTTCGGGCTTAAAAATGCTGGAGCAACGTACCAAAGACTCGTGAACAGAATGTTCTCTGAGCAGATAGGTAATAACATGGAAGTTTATGTTGTTGATATGTTAGTCAAATCTAAACATAACGATAACCATGTAGACGACCTCGAAGAATGCTTTGTCGTATTACGAAAGTACAACATGAAACTCAACCCCCAAAAATGCTCTTTCAGAGTATCTTCGGGGAAGTTTCTGGGCTTTATAGTAAACGCGCGAGGAATAGAGGTTAGTCCTGACAAGATCTAGACATTAATTGATATGCCCTTGCCTCGAAATCACAAAGATGTCCAGAGTTTAACTGGACGGATGGCGGCATTAAATAGGTTTGTTTCTAAATCTACAGACCATTGTCCTCCATTCTTCTACCTTTTGAGAGGAGGCAAAAAATTCAAATGGACAAAGGAATGCGAGCTCGCATTCCAATATCTAATAAACACCTCACAGAACCTCTGATCTTGTCAAAACCTATCACAGGAGAACTCTTATACTTGTATCTCGCTACAACCGAGCATGCCATTAGTGTTGTGTTTGTCCAAGAAGGTACAAAAACCAGTGTACTATGTCAGCAAAAGGTCACTGGGGGCAGAATCAAGATACCCTTTAATGGAAAAGCTGGCCCTTAGCTTGATCCATTCATCTCAAAAGCTCTGACCTTAGTTCAAAGCGCACCCCATCCATGCGTTGACTGACCAACCACTGCAGCAAGTCTTGTCCAAACCAGAAGCTTCGGGAAGATTGTTAAAATGGTTGTTGAACTCGGATAGTTTGAGATAACTTATCATCCGAGAACAACCATAAAGGGGCATGCCCTGGCAGACTTCATCGTGGAATGTACAGGAGTATCCGATGACGAAGTTATAACCCCAGCCCGCGAGATGTGGAAACTTTATGTCGACGGATCTTCCAACGAAAATGGATCGGGGACAGGAATCATATTGATCACTTCAATAGGAAATCGATTTCACTCCACCTTGAGGTTCAGCTTTGAAGCATCTAATAACGAAGTTGAGTACGAAGCTTTATTGGCAGGACTCCGAATAGCCAAGGAACTTAAGGCAACTGCTACAGTGATTCGTAGTTCATGGTCAACCAAATTCTAGGGGAATATCAGGCTCGTGGCATAAGAATGGCTGAGTATTTAGAAAAAGCAAAGGCTGCACTCGAACATTTTGAGTTCTATGCCATAGAGCAGGTTCCCCGAGAACAAAACTCAAATGCAGACGCCTTAGCCAGGCTCGCCACATCCAATGAGGCCGACACGCTAAATGTAGTACCAATAGAGTTCCTGTCGACCCCCAGTATCTATGAGCCTGAAAAGGAAGACGTATGCATGATTGAATCCAAACCAACCTGGATGACCCCAATAGTTGATTACCTCGAAACCGGCCTTCTCCCAGCAGAACAGAACAAGGCTCGAAAATTAATGTATCGGATTCCGAGATACACTATTGTGGAGGGAAGGTTATATCGGAGAGGATATTCTATGCCATTACTCTGATGTGTGACTCCACCCGAGGCAAAGAAAATTATAGAGGAAATTCATGAAGGATTTTGTGGAGACCACACTGGGGGGTATAGTCTATCAAAGAAAATTATAAGACAAGGATACTTCTGGCCCATTGTCAAAGCAGATGCATTCGAATATGTCAAGAAATGTGATAAATGCCAGCGATTCGCTACAATTTTGTGAGCTCCACCATCCGAACTAACCATGATGACCTCCCCATGGCCATTTGTGGTTTGGAGAATCGATCTCATAGGTTCATTACCGACTGGAAAATGTGGAGTAAGATATGCTGTGGTCGCGGTTGAGTACTTTACAAAATGGACCGAGGTCGAGCCCCTGGCAATGATTACCTTGAAAAAAGTCCTGGACTTTGTGGTAAAAAACATCATCTGCCGATACGAAATGCCAAGGAAGATAGTATTAGATAACGGTACTCAATTCGACAGCGTATTATTTACCCATTTTTGTGAAAAAAATGGGATAATAAAAAGCTTTTCCTCCATTGCCCATCCCCAAGGAAACGACCAAGTCGAAGCAGTAAATAAAACCCTCAAGAGCTCTATGAAGAAGATATTAGAAGAGGCTAAGGGGAAATGGCCCGAGGAATTACCCCAAGTTTTGTGGGCATATCGAACCACATCTCGCACTTCAACAGGGCACACCCCTTTCTCCCTGGCATATGGGTGCGAGGCCATGTTACCAATCGAGGTCAAAATTCTCATAATTCGTAGCCACACTTATGATGAAGCCTCGAACCAATCCCAGCTCGAAGTAAGTCTGGACCTTAAAGAACAAAGAAGAGACGAAGCTCAGCTAAAAAATGCAGCATATCAGCAGTGAGCTACCCGATATTTCAATAAAAAGGTTCAGGATAGAAAGTCTGAATTGGGAGACATAGTGTTAAGGAGTGTGTTCCTAGCTACAAGGGACCCGTCCGTTGGCATACTTGGACCTAGTTGGGAAGGACCTTCACCAAATTGGGATAGTTGTTCTGTATTGAACAGCTATCCCATCCAAAACTTCATTAAAACTATACATGGTTTGGTATTTCCCTAGCCAACTATCAAATCTATGGACCCTATCATCTACCCAAGACCATACATGGAAATTGTCCCTAGAATCCGGGAATAGGATCGGGGTGTCAGGTTTGTGTTTTAGAAGGGCGGGGGACCACAAGGCCAGCTGAGAATGACTTTACCTCTGTCACTCGAGCTCGAAACCTCGTCATTTGCATCATTTCCCGAGCATGGACTCCTGCGACGATGGGCTGGGGATCGGACCCTCGAGCTTGTTGACCTTTGCCTCGAGCTTGAGCTTAGTGGGGAGTGGTACATGCTCCCACATGGTATATTTTTGGTAGGTGGCATCATCCGTTGATTGATCCTTCTCCAGAAGGCCGTAGGCTCGAAGTTTATCTTAGTGGAGAAGGTAGGATAAGGAATGCCTACCATAGGGCAGCTGGAGCAGAGCCTCCTTGTGCTCCTTCATTGTGTCAATGGGGGTGGGACGATGATAATTGGCTGAAGAATCAAATATATTACAATTATTTCGAGCCTAAACATTAATCGAGCATGAAAAGAAAAGAGGTCATATACTTACAGATTCGTTGAAATGAATAGAACTTCGAAGGAGCCAGGTCGTCTGTCCAAAAGAAGGCCAGCTTAAAGTTAGGGGATGGTTGGGCATATCCTCAAAGATCTTATTCTCCTTGGGATAGCTTGATAGGTAATAGAAGCAATCTCCTCCCCGAGCTCGGGAGGGGTTGTTTTTCAGGAAAAAGAGATATATGATCTCTCTTGGTGAAGGTCCATCCCACTTCAGTTCGTGGTATAGCGACCTCAAAGCTGACAAGACCCTGTATGAATTGGTCTGGATTTGGAAGGGCGCGAGCCCAACAAAATCCAGAAAGTCCTTAAAAAAGGACTTCAAGGGCAATAGAGCCTCTGCCTTCATATGCTCGCGACTCCAGGCCGCGAGCTTAAGTTTATTGTCAGGACGACCATCGCTTGGAGCATAGCAGCTTCAGTCATTGGAGGTAGGAGCTCGACATCTCAGCGAGCCTGATAATCCTAGGTCGCGACGAGCCAAGATGTCGGGAATTTGTCCTAAATAGGAAACCGAGCTCCAGTAATGCTCGGCCTCAAAAAATTCCTCCCTTGAGATAGGAATGACAGCTGGTTACAAAGTGGATGGGTGGTTTGATGAATCCTCCAACAGCGAGAATACAAGATCACCAGGCTTGAAGGCAACAGTTGCTTTGAGTGAAGGGTCTAGAGGGATCGGTCTAAGCTCGGGGCCTGGATCTGGATAGATAGCGACCTGAAGTTTTTTCCTTTTCCTCTCCTCAACCTTGTCAATTTGACATTGGAAGTGAGCTTGAATATCTTCTTGCTCACACCTCACTTTATGCTCGCAAATTAGCCGCTGATTTCGTGTGAAGAGCGATTCAGGGCTTGGAGTTGTCAAAGAATAGGGAATTGTTGTTATATTATTTTATAATATAATGTAATATTATATTATATTATAATATAATGTTTTAGATTAAATAAATGTGACAAAGAGTGTCACATATTGTAACATATAATAGAGAGTTACAATATTTAGATATATGAGATATATCCAAATAATGTAACATATTTGGTGTTACAAATTTGTAACTTCCAAATATTACCCTTTATTGTGTAAATTTGTTGTTACACAATATTGAGATGAATTTCATAAAGCCATATGTGATATGGCTGTTAGAGATATGATATTAACCCCAATAATGTGTTTTGGGAGTTACAGAATCATTTGGGAGGGTTTGGAACCGTTTGGAAAAATAACACATTTTTTAGTGCTGAAAATGGTCGGTGGCCGCGGCTTGTGGGACAGAGGCTAGTGGCCGCGGCCACTAATGTCTCTGGTCGTGGCCACAAGCTAAAAACTGACCATTTTTTCAATCTTTGTTGAACGGCTCAAAAAACCCAAATAACTCCCAAATCTCATTTTTAATTCCATATTAATCCAATTAAACATTGGTAACAGCCATGGGGGTTGGTGGAATTTGAAATTCAAAGGGTGTCTCTAAACTCTATAAATAGGAGCCTATAGCTCACTTGTTAGACACAACATTTCTATCCATTAGAGCACTTGGCTAGAAGCACCTTGAGGCTTGATAATTCCAAAAAGCATTTCCAAAATCTGAGAGAGATCCCTTAGTGCTTGAGATAGGGGGAAATAAGCTTTTGGACAAAGGTTTTAAACCTTGTTCAAGTTGGTGATTCCCAACACTCTTCACTTAGGTTGTGTAAGTGAGAGTTTTCTTTGTTTTGTTCTTACAATTTCTTCTATTGCTTTTCTTCTCATTCCTGTTGTTTTATTTACTTGTAATTTTGTTTAGAGTTGTAATCATCTTTTCTTTTGTTCCAAACACTTTTACTTTATTTGTAATCTTTTGCTTAGAGTTGTATTTTCACTATTCCATTCTTCTTCTCTTATTCTTCTTCTTCTTCTTCTTTTTGTTTATTTGTACTTTCAGTTATAGAGTTGTAACCTTATTTAATCAATCTATATTTATTTCTAATATTATTGCATAGAGTTGTAACCTTATTTAATCAATCTATATTTATTTGTAATATTATTGCATAGAGTTGTAATATTATTATCAATTTCCATTGAGGCAAATTTATATTTTCCTAACATTCAAAAGCTTAAACCTTTTTGTTTCAATGGAAGGGGAGACCATCAAAACCATGAACCAAGACCTAGTGAGATTGAATAGGTTTGATGGATCCAATTTTACTAGGTCGCAAGACAAGGTGAGGTTTCATTTAACCACTCTCAAAATCGCCTACATCCTTGAGTCTTCCTTGGCTCCTCTAGCCGAGCCATCCGACAATGACACTCCCGAGGAGGTGGAGAAGAGAAAGAAGATGGAGGAGGACAATATCCTTTGTAGGGTTCATATCATTAATTCTCTATCCTACAGGCTCTATGACCTCTACACCGAGACCAAATCGGCCAAGGAGATATGGGATGCACTTGAGAAAAAGTTTAAGGCGGAAGAGGAAGGTACCAAAAAGTTTTTGATATCTCAATACTTCGATTTCAAATTTTTTGGTGATAAACCTATTCTTCCTCAAATTCATGAATTGCAAATAATTGTTAACAAATTGAAAGTACTAAAGATTGAGCTTCCCGAGGCCTTTCAAGTTGGTGTTATAGTTGCTAAATTACCACCAACTTGGAAGAGCTATAGGAAAAGAATCCTTCATAAAAATGAGGATTATTCTTTGGAGGAAATCCAAAAACATATTTGAATCGAAGAGGAATCGATATGTAGAGATAAACTTGTGGAGGGGTCTAATGGAGAGACTTCCAAAGCAAATGCGGTGTCACAACCAAAACATCCCAAAAACAAAGGGAAAAAGGATAATGAGAAACCTTTGGGTCCAAAAACCAACCCAAACAAGTTTAAGGGCGAGAAAGGCCCTTGCTTTGAGTGTGGGAAAAAGGGTCACTATGCTAGAGAATGTAGGCATAGAAAAGACCAACAAGGACCTAAGATGAACGCAACTCAAGAGGAAAACATAGTTGCTACCCTTAGTGAGGTGAATGCGGTCCAAGGCAAGGTGAAAGGGTGGTGGTATGATACATGTGCCACCGTCCATGTCACCTATGACAAACCATTGTTCAAGACCTTTGAAGAGTCAAAGGGCAACCATGAGATACAAATGGGCAATGAGGGCAAATCCAAGGTACTTGGCAAAGGTACTATTGAAGTCTGCTTCACCTCCGGAAAGAAAGTTACATTAGTGAATGTACTTTATGTTCCCGAAATGAGTAGAAACTTGGTAAGTGGTGATTTTCTTGGCAAGCCCGGCATTAAAGCCGTTTTTGAGTCTGGTAAACTTATACTTACCAAATCAAATGTATTTTTGGGAAAGGGGTACTCTTGTGAGGGTATGGTTAAATTGTGCACCAATGATGTAACTTTCAATGTTATCAATAAAAATGCTAATTCTGCCTATATTATTGAGCATGATTCTTTATTTTTGTGGCATCTTAGACTTTCGCATATAGGTTTTTCTACTATGAAAAGAGTAGTAAAATGTGGTATGATTGCATGCAATATTAAAAACTATGGTAAATGTGAAACATGTGTTAAGGCGAAAATGATTAAGAAACCATTTCCTAGTGTAGAAAGATCATCTAATTTACTAGAATTAATCCATAGTGATCTTTGTGAATTAAATGGTGTTTTTACTAGAGGTGGTAAAAGGTATTTTCTTACTTTTATAGATGATTTTAGTAGATATACCTATGTGTTTCTTTTAAAGCATAAAGATGAAACGTTTGATGCTTTTAAATTGTATAAATTAGAAGTTGAAAATCAACTAAATAAAAAGATTAAGGTGCTAAGAAGTGATAGAGGAGGTGAGTACTTCTCTAATGAATTTAATACATTTTGTGAAGAAAATGGTATAATTCATGAGTGCACTGCACCTTATACACCACAACACAATGGTGTTGCCAAAAGGAAAAATAGGACTTATCTAGAGATGATAAATTCTATGTTGGTGTTTTCTAAGTTGAACTTCAACTTATGGGGTGAAGCGCTTTTAACCGCTTGTCACATTCTTAATCGAATACCGATGAAGAAAAATGAGATATCTCCATATGAGTTATGGAATGGAAGAAAACCCAACATAGGGTACTTCAAAGTGTGGGGGTGTCTTGCATATTGCAAGAAAAACGAACCTAATAGAACAAAGTTAGGTTCAAGAGCCATAAAGTGTGCTCTTGTTGGTTATGCCAACAATAGTAAAGCTTATAGGCTATTAGACTTAGAGTCTAATGTTGTGATTGAATCTAGAGAAGTTGAATTTTTTGAGAATATGTTATGTGACAACAATTCTCAAGCTTCAACATCTCTAAAGGAGAATTTGTTATATGAGAACAATTCTCAAGCTTCTACATCCAAAGTTGATTCTCAAGAGGAGAATTCTCAAAAGGATGTAAAGCAACCCTTTGAACCTAGAAGAAGTCAAAGGCTTAAAAATCATAAAAGTCTAGTAGTGGATGAGATAGATTCTCAACGAATTTCATTCTACATGGTAGAAAGAAATAGAGAGGAAGTCATTAGGAAAATTCCTATTGTACTTCTCGTTGAGGATGATCCTAAGACTTATAGAGAAGCTATGCAATTGAGAGATAGTGCATTTTGGAAAGAAGCCATCAATGATGAGATGGATTCCATTATTTCCAATAACACTTGGGAATTGGTAGACCTCCCACCGGGGTCTAAGCCAATTGGGTGTAAGTGGGTATTTAGGAGAAAATACCACACTAACGGCACTATCCAAAACTTTAAAGCTAGATTAGTAGCTAAAGGGTTTAGGCAAAAAGAGGGTATCGATTATTTCGATACCTATGCGCCTGTTGCAAGAACAACTTCTATAAGAATTTTGTTCGCTTTAGCTTCTATACACAACTTGTATGTTCATCAAATGGATGTCAAAACGGCATTCCTTAATGGTGACCTCAATGAGGAGGTCTATATGGAGCAACCCGAAGGGTTTGTCCTACCAAAATATGAACACAAAGTTTGTAGACTTGTAAAATCCTTATATGGATTGAAACAAGCTCCTAAGCAATGGCATGAGAAATTTGAAAGCCATCATGTCTAATGGGTTTAGACATAACAATGGAGACAAGTGTTTGTATTCCAAAACTTGTAAGGGATATGTGATCATTGTTTGCTTATATGTGGATGACATGCTTATTCTAAGTAATAGCATGAAAGGGATAGAAGAAATGAAGAGGTTTCTATCATCAACCTTCAAGATGAAAGATCTTGGAGAAGTTGATACCATACTCGGTATCAAAGTAAAGAAACATAGTGGGGGTTTTGCGTTAGGGCAAGCCCACTATGTTGAGAAAGTATTGAACAAATTTAACCATCTCAAGGTTAAAGATGCCAATACTCCATTCGATCATAGTGTAAAACTAGAGAAGAATGAAGGAAGAGCGGTGGCTCAATTGGAGTACGCTAGTGCTATAGGGAGTCTAATGTACACTGCCCAGTGTACTAGACCTGATATAGCATTTGCGGTAAGTAAACTTAGTAGGTTTACAAGTAATCCAAGTGTGGATCACTGGAAGGCAATTGGAAGAGTCCTAGGTTATCTCATGAAAACCAAAGGACTAAGCCTTCACTACTCCAAATTTCCTTCGATATTAGAAGGATATACAGATGCAAGTTGGATATCCAATCTTAGGGACAACTTGTCCACAACTGGTTGGGTATTTACACTTGGTGGAGGTGCAATTTCTTGGGGTTCCAAGAAACAAACCTGTATATCTCATTCCACTATGGAAGCAGAGTTCATAGCTCTAGCTGCTACCGGCAAAGAGGCCGAATGGTTAAGGGATCTGTTGATAGATATTCCCCTAATCAAAGAGAATGTATCTACTATACCGATACATTGTGATAGCCAAGTGACATTGGCTAGAGCATACAGCGGAGTGTATAATGGGAAGTCTAGACACATTAGTCTAAGACATTGATATGTAAGAGAATTGATTCAAAGAGGAGTCATCTCAATATCCTATGTGAGAACAAGTGAAAATCTGGCGGATCCTTTCACTAAGCCACTAACGAGGGATTTAGTCGTCGCATCATCTCGAGGGATGGGACTTAAACTCCCTAAAGAGATTCACGATTGATGGTATCCTACCTTAACACTAGTTATTCAACTAGTGTTAGGTTCAATAGGTAATAACAAGTCAATCAGGTGAATATTAGTTGTACTCAAAACAAGTCCCATCTGAGATATTGAGTACTTGTGTGTTACCAAGTGGAGGGTTAAAACTGAAAGGTTTTTTAATAGAATTCAGTCTTGTAAAGAGAAGTATTTCTGGTAACAAAATACTGTAAGACTTCTACCTATATGGACCTAGGGGTGGTGCCGCCTCTCATGAGAATCGGGAGTATTCTCAAGAATGTCCATGAATGGAAAGTGCACATGGCCATTAACGGTGCAAAGAGAGACATAGAGGTCTCAAGTGAACATCGTAAAGGTGTGTGTGTTATCACCGATTTGTTATCATGAAAATATGGTTCAATGCCTAATGCAACCAAATTTTCGACAAATTTTTTGATAACTACACTATAGTAAAGTTCAAGTTGAAAAAAACTTTGCTTTATGCACTAATGCAATGACTCCTATAAGAAAGAGTTCTTATTTAATCAAGTGGGGGATATGTTATATTTCAAAATATAATGATTGATTAAATAAGTGTTACAATAGATAACTATTTAATCTAGTGGGGGAATGTTATATTATTTTATAATATAATGTAATATTATATTATATTATAATATAATGTTTTAGATTAAATAAATGTGACAAAGAGTGTCACATATTGTAATATATAATAGAGAGTTACAATATTTAGATATATGAGATATATCCAAATAATGTAACATATTTGGTGTTACAAATTTGTAACTTCCAAATATTACCCTTTATTGTGTAAATTTGTTGTTACACAATATTGAGATGAATTTCATAAAGCCATACGTGATATGGCTGTTAGAGATATGATTTTAACCCCAATAATGTGTTATGGGAGTTACAGAATCATTTGGGAAGGTTTGGAACCGTTTGGAAAAACAGCACATTTTTTAGTGCTGAAAATGGTCGGTGGCCGCGGCCACTGAATGTTGGTGGCCGCGGCCTATGGGACAGAGGCTAGTGGCCGTGGCCACTAATATCTCTGGCCGCGGCCACATGCTAAAAATTGACCATTTTTTCAGGTTTTTCAATCTTTGTTGAACGGCTCAAAAAACCCAAATAACTCCTAAATCTCATTTTTAATTCCATATTAATCCAATTAAACATTGGTAACAGCCATGGGGGTTGGTGGAATTTGAAATTCAAAGGGTGTCTCTAAACTCTATAAATAGGAGCTTATAGCTCACTTGTTAGACACAACATTTCTATCCATTAGAGCACTTGGCTAGAAACACCTTGAGGCTTGATAATTCCAGAAAGCATTTCCAAAATCTGAGAGAGATCCCTTAGTGCTTGAGTTAGGGGAAATAAGCTTTTGGACAAAGGTTTTAAACCTTGTTCAAGTTGGTGATCCCCAACACTCTTCACTTAGGTTGTGTAAGTGAGAGTTTTCTTTGTTTTGTTCTTACAATTTCTTCTATTGCTTTTCTTCTCATTCCTGTTGTTTTATTTACTTGTAATTTTGTTTAGAGTTGTAATCATCTTTTCTTTTGTTCCAAACACTTTTACTTTATTTGTAATCTTTTGCTTAGAGTTGTATTTTCACTATTCCATTCTTCTTCTCTTATTCTTCTTCTTTTTGTTTATTTGTAGTTCCAGTTATAGAGTTGTAACCTTATTTAATCAATCTATATTTATTTGTAATATTATTACATAGAGTTGTAATATTATTATCAATTTCCATTGAGGAAAATTTATATTTTCCTAACAATTGCGAGCATTGACCCCACCATTTTTCAAGATTCTGCGACATCTAGCAAGAAAGAAAATAGTGAGGGCCAGGCACACAAGATATAAAGAATAACAATTCTAGGTGATTCGAGCTCGAAGGCTCGAAATCACGAAATAAGTTCGATCGAGATCGAAATCTCGAAAGAACGGGACAAACTCGAGGGAACCCCCGAGTCATTGTAAGGTTCGGGCTTCGAGCGTGTATTTGAAGCGAAAAAAGGGAAAGTGGATTCCTTTTAAGAATCACAGATTTTCAGGGAAGAAGTTGACGGTTACTCAGAAAGATGATAATTTTGGGAAACGTGCAATTTAAAACCCTAAATCAGTACCCTATTTCTTAGTCTACACGATACATTACTCGTAATAAAAAAATAATATTAAAAAAGCTACATTTGCATCCTTTACACTAAATCTGGGTTTGACACCCATAATATCATAATTTTTTTGAACCCAAAGTCTACGCAGTATCAGCTAAACCATATGGTTGATGTTACTAATTGCTACATATATTCTAGTGCAAAACTGGTAAAAATGTTCACCGGTAACAGAAACATGGAAATGCAAGAAAAAAAATACTCATGAAGATATGTGGTCAAGAGCAGAGACTTACACACTGAAGCTCGTGGATACAGAGAAATTGACGATCGTAGGAGTGGTTGCAGGGAAGCTTTCACGGAATCGTAAACACCGAGGGATTTTTTTTTTCTCAGTTTGGAGAACATGCAAAGAGGAAAAAGGATCCTTTGGCTCTGGTTTTTCTTTCTGAAACTAAAAGAGTTAAAATGGAGAAGAAGGGGGTGACACAGTTATATATATATATATGTCCTAAGAGGAGATCAAGGGTCGAATTGATCTGAGCCATTGGCCAGATTCGGTATCTGATCAAACGGTCAGGTACAAACGTGGTGATAGCGGCATAAAGTTGGCAGGCGAATAGACGTGGGCATGGTACAAAAGTACTCGAGTTCTCTAGTTGAACAACCCCTGGTTGACGCATGTCCACTCTTGAGTATATTAGACGGCTCAGTTTCCAAGGAGGGCAGTTCAAAAGTTTCATTCTCATAGGATTCGAACTAATACTTTTGAGGGGGCGAAATGTTACACCCAGATTTCGAGCATGGGAATTATGATCTCGAAATCTAGGCTCGTTAGGAGTAAGCTCGAAATAAGCACAACCATCATTTGATCCACCAGTCAGAGACAGTTTCACTGGGGGTGACAACCGAGCTTATAAGTTGGACTCGCAACTCACAATAGCAAGGGTTCAACACTTGTATAAGTTTCCTGATACCTCTCTTGCCCACCAACAAGATGGTTCGAGCTCGAGAAGTGTAAACTCGAAGGTGATGGCTTCATCAATGGTTACTTGTAGGGAGCATAAGCGAAGCAAGATGATGAGCTCGTGATAGACAAATAGTCTCGAAGGCGTAATGAACCCAGTATCTAAGCTAGTCGGTTACATGTGAACGTAATTATTGCTGTAAAATCCCTATGTTTAAGGGATATGATGTGATTAGTTATTTACTCCCACATTCTATGGGATATTATCATGAACGTAGGAAACAAAGCATTAATGGGCATTATATTATTTGATTCACAGAATATCTTCCCGAAATATGTGGGAACGAATTCTGAAACCTTCTCTATAAATAGAGAAGGAAACTCCATTTGTAATGGACCGAAAGATTGATTTCTTGAGAGAAAACTCTGGGCAACTACTCTCTAAAAGTTTCCAGAAGACTCCCAAGCGCTAATAACATAGACTCGTTGACTAGGCAGATTTTAACTGCTGAACCACGTAAAAAGATCTTGTTTTCATCCTTTCATTTCATTTCCTCTGGTACATTTTTGTTTAATTGCTCTCCTTTTTAAGTTGACGAAAAATGGCGTCAACAATTATGATAAGAATTAAATCTTTATGTCAAACGATAAGTTTATAAAGATAATTAATTGTCATCAGTCCTGTCATATGCAATCTCTATTATATACAAAACCTTTACTAAGATGTCTATCCACATCAGTAATTCGAATCTAGATCACTTGCATTTTGTATGCTTAGTAAACCATACTAGTAACCATTCATTAAAAATTTCTTACTTCAATATGTTATTAACTATTTTATTCATTATATATGATTTTAATTCTCTCGTACTAATACAAGATCATATTCTCAATAATGAATATGGAATTTTCTTGATATTATTATATAATTTATTCAAACAATAATTATAATATTCGAACATAATAAAAATGTACTTTTATTTAAATCAATAAAATGTCTTTACATGCTTTTAGGGCATTAGTCCCAACACAAAACACTTAGAGAACTTCCTCTTTGACATGGAGCATTACTTCAAAGCCGTGACAACTGAATTAGAAGATGGAAAGTTTGCCATGGAATCATTGTACTTGTTCGCGAGTGCCAAAGTGTGGTGGAGGACGAAGTACGATGACATTCAGAATGGCAAATGCACCATAGCAACATGGGAAGAGCTAAAAAGAGAATTGAAGACGCAGTTTCTCCCTGAAAATGTTGCCTACATAGCTCAACGCCAATTGAGAGAGCTGAAGCACACTGTAACAATCCAAGAATACGTGAAGAAATTTTATGGGTTGATGCTTGATATCAAATACATGTCCAAAGTAGACAAGCTCTTTGAGTTTTTGGAAGGATTGAAGCCTTGGGCAAAGCAGAAGCTCGAGAGACAGCGAGTTGCTGACTTGGCCACTGCTCAAGCTGCTGCTGAACGACTAATCGACTACTCATAGGGGAATATCCAATCGAAGAAGACTAATCCTTCACCTAGTAGAAGCAACGTTGGGGGGTAAGAGTTGGGAAAGTCTTGGCAGAGCAAGAGTGGGGGAGGAGAGAAGAGGACCGTTGGCTCTAACTCTCCTAACAAAGGTAGTTGACCCCGTTCAAGAAGCCTCTTACATGTTGGATCTGTGCCGGACCACATAAGATGACAGAATGTCCTCACAAATCTAAGAAGAGTTCCCTCTAGGCATCAATTGCCCAAGGGGAGCAAGCTAATAAAGTGGAGGATGAGGAATATACACACATGAGTGCCCTCCGGATGCTAAATGCTCTCAAGAAGCATGGTGCAAAAGTAAAGAAAACCCTTGGAAAAGGACTAATGTATGTAGACATCACTCTAAACGGTAAAGTGGACGGGAGCGTGATGATGGACACGGGCGCCACTCACAACTTCATTTTGGAGATCGAAGCTACACGACTGGGACTGGGTAAACTAACTTGGTGGTCATGAAAATGGACGACTTTGATGTGATAATGGGTATGGACTTTCTTGCGAAGAAGAGAGTCATTCCCATCCCAGCTATGGGAAGTTTACTCTAAATGGGAGAGACATCTGCAGTGGTGCTTGCTAAAGTGGAGTAGCCCCCAAAGACAATGTTATTGTTAGCCTTCCAGCTGAAGAAGGGTGTAAAGAGACAAGAGCCCACATATGTTGCCCTACCCACAGTATATGAGGATATGTTGGATGAAGTCGTTCCACCAGAGATTCGAATGGTCTTGAAGAAGTGTGGGGATGTTATGCTGGATCAACTCCCCAAAGCCTTGCCACCTAGAAGGGGGATTGATCACCAGATCGAATTGGTGCCGGGAACCAAACCACCTGCGAAGACGATCTATAGGATGACGCTCCCTGAACTAGAAGAACTGAGGAAGAAATTGGGAGTTATTAGAGGCAAGCTTCATCAGACCATCGAAGGTGTCGTTTGGTGCACCTATGCTACTTTAGAAAAAGCACGACAGGAGCTTGAGATTGTGTATTGATTACTAGGATCTCAACAAGGTGACAGTGTGCAATGCATACCTTACCTCCTTGATCGCAGACTTGTTCGACCAGTTAAGTGGAGAAAAATTCTTCACAAAACTGGATTTGAGATCAAGCTACTACCAAGTGCGGATAAAAGAAATGGATGAGTCGAAGACAACATGTGTGACTCGATATGGAGCATTCAAGTTCCGAGTCATGCCATTTGGGTTGAAAAATGCACCAGCCACATTTTGTACATTGATGAACCAAGTTTTCCACGAGTACTTGGATAAGTTCGTGGTAGTCTACTGGGATGACATTGTGGTTTATAGTGCCCCGATAGAAGAACATCAACGACACTTAGCTAAAGTGTTTTAGAAGTTGAGAGAGAACCAAATCTATGTGAAGCCGGAGAAGTGCTCATTCGTATAAGAGAGAATCAAGTTCCTAGGCCACATTTTGGAGCGTGGTCAAATCTACATGGATCTAGAGAAGGTGCAGGCTATTCAAGAATGGAAGCCCCCCACCAATTTGAAGGAACTATGCTCTTTCCTTGGTTTATCCAACTACTATAAAAAAATTGTAGAAGGTTATTCAAGAAGAGTGACACCCTTGACCGAGTTGTTGAATACGGGTGTAATTTGGACGTAGACCAATAGATGTGTTGAAGCATTTGAGAGTCTGAAGGAAGCCATGATGCGAGATCCTGTCCTCGCCTTACCAGATGTCATTAAACCCTTGAAGTGCAGACAAATGCGTCTGATTATGCTTTGGGAGGGTAACTTGTAAAAGAGGGCCACCCCGTAGCTGATGAAAGCAGCAAACTTACGG
The DNA here is from genome assembly GCF_963169125.1 of Humulus lupulus. Classification (NCBI taxonomy): domain Eukaryota; kingdom Viridiplantae; phylum Streptophyta; class Magnoliopsida; order Rosales; family Cannabaceae; genus Humulus; species Humulus lupulus. The sequence goes on from NC_084799.1 coordinate 34,773,000, forward strand.
AGGCAGAGATGCGATACACTACGCAAGAGAAGGAGCTTCTCTTAGTAATTCATTGTCTTCAAGTGTGGAGGCACTATTTGTTGGGGTCGAAGTTTGTGGTGCAAACGGACAATGCAGCAGTGAGTCATTTCCTCACCCAACCAAAGCTTATCCCTAAGTAAGCAAGATGGCATGAGTTCGTAGTAGAAATTTGACTTTCGTTTCGAACACAAGGTGGGTCGTGTAAACCAGGCAACTTATGCCCTGATTCGCAAAGCTGAGTTAACAGCTCTAAAATTTCTAGCAAACATGTCGGCTAGCGCAGTGACTACTCCTATTTGAGAGCGCATTAAGGAGGACCTAGAGAAATACTCAATGGTGAAGACCATCATGAATCTCACAAAAGAAAGAAAAACTCGTTTGTTTAATGTGGAAGACGATCTTTTGTGGGCCAAGGGTGACCGCTTATATGTTCCAAATATGGGAGATTTGCGGAGGACACTAATGAGTGAGTGTCACGAAACCTTGTGGGTGGGTCATCCAAGGTGGCAAAGGACGCATACCAAGACCTGTCTCACCTGTCAGCAAGAAAAAGTGGAGAGACACAAGACACTAGGGTTGTTAGAACCTTTGTTAGTCCTAAACAACCCATGGGAGAGTGTGTCGCTTGACTTCATTAGTAGCCTACCGAAGACAGAAGACTCGAGTGCGATCTTAGTGATTGTGGACAGATTTTCAAAGTATGCAACATTCATATCGATGTCGAAGTATTGCTCAATAAAAGAGACAACAAGACTTTTCTTTAAGTACGTTATTAAATATTAGCGAGTACCCCAAAATATAGTCAGTGACCGAGTTGGAAGATTCACAGGGACCTTTTGGTCCGAGATATTCAACCTTTTGGGGTTACAACTAAACATTTCCTTGAGCTACCATCCTTAGAGGGACAGGAAAACATAAAGATTCAATGGGATGCTAGAAGAGTATTTGCGGCATTTTGTCAATGCCAACCAAAAGAATTGGCCTCAACTACTGGACGTAGCTATATTTTTCTTTAACTCTTAGAAGAGTTCTTCGTCAAACAATAGTGCTTTTTATGTTGTTAACGGCCAGCAACCACTGTTACCCCACACAATGGACGAGTACTGAGGAAGAAATCCAAGCGCCTTTAATTTCATGAAAGACTGGAAGAAAACCATCGAGATTGCCCGAGCCTATCCAGAGAAGGCTTCAAACAGAATGAAGAAGTGGGCAGATCAGAAGAGACGACCGCTGAAGTTCAATGTAGTTGACTTAGTGATGATCAAGTGAAGGCCCGAACAACTGAGATTCCGATGAAATAAGGACACCGGACTCGTCTACAAATACGAGGGTCTTGTTCCAATCATCTCGAAAGTGGGTCTAACCTCCTACAAAGTGAGTTTACCAGAATGGATGAAGATACACCCGGTTTGGCACGTTAGCAACTTCAAACCATATCATGAAGATCCAGCTTGCAACCAGTCTACCAGAGAAGGAGTCAGCATCAAGCCATGAAGCAACAGACAACCTGAAGAATTCCTAGCAGAGAGGACCATGGTCGTGGACAGAAGAAGAAGAAAAAGTTTCTGGTGAAGTGGAAAGGGGTCGAAGATGAAGAAATTTGCTGGGAAAGGGCAGAGGACTTGCACAAGCTTACGCAGAAGATTGAAGATCAGTAAGGAGCAGGTTCGTCAAGAACCCTGAAGAATTAAGTGGGAGAGAGTGTGACGTGCTGCGACATGACACACCTCTATGGGAAATCTTGTATGTATGAGTGTTGACCGCATTTTTGGCCAACGACGTGTAGACGTCAAAAATGATAAAAACCTTCAAGATAAATAAACGACACAGACGATTTTTATAGTGGTTCAGCCCCAATGTGTTGGTAATTGCCTAATCCACTTAGAGTTGTGATTATAGACCTGCACTCAAGATCAGATGAACCTGAGTCAACTGAGTTTCTTCAGTGCAGATTACAAGAATACAAGAATTCTATCAAATACAAGTACGCTCTCTCTCTCTCTAGAAAATAAGAATTCAATCGAAAGTTCCCAAAGTCCCCCTTATGATGCCATAAGCCTTGTATTTATAAGCTCAGGATCGTACAGATGATATCCCCCCATAATCGGGATATTTTGTTATTCTCATTATATTTAATTTACAATAATATTCAAAATATAATAGTACACTATATTCGTGGGATAAATGAGAGATTCCCGCGCAAGCCAAGACCGATTCTTGTTGAAGCTGTTTCTGGGATCTCGTGCGTAGCTTTGCTCTATCTAGTCGATCCATATCTCGTCCAAGCTGGTCGACCACACCTTCACTGGGCAGACATGCACTTGGCTGGTCGGACATGGTCATGACCGACCGGCCAAGGTCATGCCTGGGCAGACAAGCATGTGACTGGTCGGACAAGGTCATGCCTGGGCAGACAAGCATGTGACTGGTCGGACAAGGTCATGCCTGGTCGGTCATGACACTTCTCTGGCCAGTCAAAATTCTTCATTGGTCTACCGGGTCACTCCTAAGCCAGGTCACCCAACCATCCCTTGCCATTTCTGTTGCCACATCATCGTTTTCAAATTTTGGGGATAACATTAATAATAAATACTAAAAATTTTAACTCACAAATCTTAAAATAAATTAATATAATTAAAAAATATATAAAATTGAGAAAAATAATAGAATTTTATTATCATTTTAATTTATAGATAATTGATAAATAAAAATTTATTATAATTATTAATGTCAAAATGTCGGGCTTTTTATCGTGTCGTGCGTTCGGGCTAGTTTGTTCGTGCTTTCGGGCTTGTCGTGTTGTGCCGTGCTCAGGCTCATGTCATGCCATGCTAATTTTCAATTCGTGCTCGTGCCGGTTTTGTGTCGTGCTCGTGCTAGAAATTCCGGCCCGTATTTACAGCTCTAGTTCCAAATAAGCAAATAGCATGTAGACTTGTTGTTGAAGCGGTGTGTGTGTGTGTGTTTTTTTTTGGTGAAGAATTTTGAGAGGAAGAGAAAGCTGTGAAAGTTTGTGAGTATTATGATATGTAGACTACTCGTAGCACACCAAAGGAAAGATGAGAATGACAAGGAAAAAAAGGGAGAGTAAACGAAAGAAACAAAGATGATAATTGGTTATATGAATATGGGATGAGAAAGTTTGGGAGGGTAAAGATGGAAAGTAGAGAGTGGAGTAGAAGAGAGAAAACAATGTTTTTTTTTTGTTAATAGTAAGAAGGAGAATAAAATGAAAGAGAGAATACGGTTAAAGGAAGAGGGTTATGGAGAGAGAGAGCAGTGTCATTCTTGTCATAACAGAGAGAATATCATACTGTATAAGGAAAGAAAAAAATTGAAAGAAAAAAATTAAAAGAAATAAATAAATACTATTTTAAAGAGAAGAAGAAGGGTATACGGTTGTAAATGTTGAATGGGTAAATCAGGAAGTAAAAATAAGAGTGAAATCCTATAGTAAACAAAAGATGAAAGAGGAGAAATGGAGAATGAATGATGGTTGGTAAAAGGAAGAGAAAAGAGGATTGGCTTTGTGTTTCTTCTTTCATTTTTTTCGGAAAGAGAAAAGGGGGAGAGATTTATCTTGGCTTGGCCTGTGTTTGGCTCAGTTGGGTTTTTTTTTTTTTAGAAAGAGAGAGGAGTTGGCTTGGTCTGTTTGGCTCTGGTGTGTTTTTGTTTTGTTTGTTGAAGCTAACAACATTGAAAAATGAAGACAAGAAGGATTTGAAAAAAACAAAGAAATAAACAAGTTTAATAGTCTTCTTCACAGTATACATACTATAAGTAATTCTCAAAATATGATAGATATCACGATAGATATGATATAAGATAGAAAAAGAATATAAACAAGTCTAGAGACTTTTCAGAATATTTTTGATAGAATTCCATACCATAGCAAATTTTCCAACAAAAACCGGGGTCTGTGTGTGTGAAATGTGAAAATTTGTGGAGATGAGGATGTGGGGAGAATGAGAGAGAGATTTGGGGTTGTTGTAGTAACAGACATTGGTGTTGAGCGAGACACACCTTGGGCACAGCAGCTGCTCGGATTTGGGGCTTGAGGAGGGAGAGACAGAAGACTAGGAAGCAGAGTGAGAAAGTAGTGCAGAGGAGAGAAGTTGTGGAATTAGTTAGTGTGAAATATGAATGGGTTTAGTGAAGAAGAGCATAGAAACATAGCTAAGAAAGAAGAGGAGGAAGCAATGGCATTTTTTTTTCCAAATCCAGCTCAATGAATACGAGGCTGGTACTATTCATTATATAAGAAAAATAGTACATTTTAGAAGTAGAGAGAATAGAGACACTTGTCATTAGATAATAAACATATTAAGCTCTAAATGAGATACATTTGATTTAACAATATTATACTATTAACTTATGAAATTATTGCTCTTATTTTATCAATTTAAATTTCAACCATCCAAGTCATACATCCAACAACTTTAGATTTTCAGCGGATTTTTCTTAGATTATCCTCTCACGTTATATATTTTAATTTGTTGCATTTGTATATTACAAATAAATTTAACAGTAATTCGGCCAGAGACGTGTTAAATGTGAAATTAGTGTATCAAGTACAACTACACCATCCGACAAGTCAGATTATAATGTACATGTACATCCTTTCATCGCAAAAGGAACAAAAATCTCACACGGCATCGCATTGCTTTATATATCCAGTCCATTATGAAAACTAAACCACTTATAATAAGAGAGTAAAGAGTCAGAGCAAAGGAGAGAAAATCAATGGCTGAGAAGGGTGTTATTGATAACAAAGAAAAAGGCAGTCGCAGATGGTCTCTTGATGGTATGACTGCTCTTGTCACCGGTGGCACCAGTGGAATTGGGTAATTAACCTCTTTTCCATTTCAACTTCATATATAAATATATATATATACACATATTTTTATATAAGAAGATAGAGTAATTTCACATGTAATAGTTTGTGGTTGTTGTATTGTTAGGTACGCCATAGTGGAGGAATTGTGTGGACTAGGGGCAAAAGTACATACTTGTTCTTGGAACGAAACTCAGCTGAATGAATGCTTGAGTCACTGGGAGACCAAGGAATTTCGAGTCACTGGTTCAGTCTGTGATGTGTTAAGTCCATCACAGCGGGAAGAGCTAATTCATAAGGTCTCCTCTTTGTTTGATGGAAAACTCAACATCCTTGTAAGTGGCCTAACTATATATGCGACTCTCTAGAATATAGATTGAGACTAAGAAATTATGTTTGTCTCATCTCATGCATGCATCTAACAAAATTATAAAATAACTTATTACTAGATGTGAAAGCCTAATTCAAGATCTCAGCATTTTATAATATATTTAAATGTATTTAATAATTAACAGAAAAATAATGTTTTGACTTCTATCCATCAATCTCTTTTCAATGTCTATCTATCAATATATAATATATTTAATTTCACTTTTTATCCTTGGATGATTCTAAGGCTTCAAATAGAGCCCTATGGTGAAACTCTTTTGTATTGGGAAATTTGAGTTTTTATGCTTAATGAAGTGTCTTAAATAAAAAAATGCTAGGTCTTCTAATCATTTCAAAAAAATGCCAAATCTTTTGACAATATCCAAAGTATCTATCCCATAATTTTTCTCATCCACTTCCTCTTCTCTCTTCCCTCTCCCTCCCCCAACCCATTCCCCTCAACTCTCTCTATAGAAAAAAAAAAAATTATGGGTAAGGTAAAATATAAGAGAACTCAATGTAATAGCAATTATTCTTTACTAGGATACTAAAATACTACATTTCGAACATATCTAGGCATGATTTTTGGTTTTTTTTTGCGATTTTTTTCAGATCTGAAACTTTGAAATCTTCAGAAAATCGACGTGGTTCGATGCTGGTTTGATGGTGCTCGATGCTAGCTCAATGGGACATTCAAAATAAAAATTTTCATGAAAAAATCGATGTTGCTCGATGGTGTTCGATGCGATTTTTGCAAGATAAGTAATTTCTCACTCGGGTATCCGTTTGTGGTGATTTTTTTTATTTTGGGTATTTTTTCAAGATCTACACGTTTGAGATGTGTATATACACATTTGATAAATGTAAATCTTGAAAAAAATGACAAATGCAAAACATACATCATGTTCAAGATATGTTTTGGTATGTTTTCAAGTTATAAACTTTGAAAATGTATATGTGAACATCTAAAACGTGTAGATCTAAAAAAAATACCAAAAATAAAAAAAATCACCACAAACGGACACCCGAGTGAAAAATTATGTCTCTTACAATAATTGCATCGAACCACCATCGAGCAACCATCGAACCATCATTGAGCAACGTCGATTTTTTCATGACAATCTTGATTTTGAAGGCCCCATCAAGCTGGTATCGAGCAACAATCGAGAAAAATTAATTTTCTACATATTTCAGAGTTTCAGATCTAAAAAATAACTCAACATCATGCCCAACTCGATGGTTGCTTGATGGTGTCCGATGCTACCTCAATGAGGCCTTCAAAATAAATATTTTCATGAAAAAATCGACGTTGCTCGATGGTAGTTCGATGGTTGCTCGATGGTAGTTCGATGCAATTCTTGTAAGAGACATAATTTTTCACTCGGGTGTCCGTTTGGGATGATTTTTTTTTATTTTGGGTATTTTTTTGAGATCTACATGTGTTTAGATGTTCACATACACATTTTCAAAGTTTATAACTTGAAAACATACCAAAACATATCTTGAACATGAGGTATGTTTTGCATTTGTCATTTTTTTTTCAAGATTTACATTTCTCAAATGTGTATATACACATCTCTAACGTGTATATCTTGAAAAAATACCCAAAATAAAAATCACCCCAAACGGACACCCGAGTGAAAAATTACGTATCTTGCAAGAATCGCATCGAGCAACATCGATTTTTTTCATGAAAATCGTGTTTTTGAAGGTCCCATTGAGCTGGCATCAAGCACCATCGAACCACGTCGATTTTCTGCAGATTTCAAAGTTCCAGATCTGAAAAAAATCGCAAAAAAAACCAAAAAATCATGCCCAGATCTGTTCGAAATGTAGTATTTTAGTGTCCTCATTGAGAAATATTTGCCGTTACATTGATTTCTATTATAAAAATTATAAGAGGGATATTTTGGGTATTGTAAAAAGAATTGACATTTTTTTTGACTTAGAGCCTCCCATTAAGCATAAAAACTCAAATTTCGCTTTGTATTTCTGACCTGTGAACAGTTTTAGGCGTGATTTTTTTTATGACCATGTATATTGTAGTTATTTAGAGTATCCTGAAAATTTTCGGAAAATTCCGAATAATTTACAGTGTCAAAAACTAGGTTCGAATATGCTGTTTTTCACGTGCATAAAAAAAATAGTCATGCGTGCAACAACCTGCTTTTAAACTAGTTTTCGACATTGTAAATTATTTGGAATTTTCTGAAAATTTGTAGGATTTTCTAAATAACTACAATATAGACGGTCATAAAAAAATCGTGCCGAAAACTATTCACGGGTTGATAACACAAAAAAGCCCCACCGGTAGGGTCCTTTTTGAAGCCCCTACCGTAGAAATTTTCTTTATCTTTTATTATATTGTGTAGGTTATTAAAAAATTCCATTTTTATTATTTGACCAATAAAAAATATCAGATAAGTACACACTATTTTTTAAAGAGGAAATTACATTTTATATGATATTTTTAATAGAGTATGCAAAAATATGGCTTTTAAAAAAAAAAAAAAAAAGTTAATCTATGGCTTTTTTTTTTAAGAATTTTCACTTTTATGAGTTTATTTTCCCATATTTTTGTATAAAAGTTGATTTATGCCATAGTTTTACTCTTAATCAAGTTTTATTAATTTGGAAGGGTATGTTTGTAATTCAATTATTATTTTTTTAGCTTATTTGTTTTTTTTATATAACTAATTTTATATTAAATTTTTCTTTGGTTGTTTTGCAGTTTTTTTTTATAATATGAATTGCATTTATTATTATTTTATTTATTATAAACATTTTTTTTAGATTGTACGTTTATTTTTTCAAATCTTAGGTAAGGTAATCAGTTACTTGATTGATTTTTGACAATTATGTAAAAAAAAATCATAGAGCTAGGTTAAATAACATGTATCAGGAGGAGTAACCAGTTACCCTGAGAGGAGTAACCTTTTGCCATAAGAGGGGTAACCAGTTACCATAAGAGGGGTGATGAGTTACTCATAGTAAATATGAAAATAAACATCAAATTTGAGTGAAAAGGAAGAAGAACACTTCATTAAAAAAGGAAGAGAAGTAACTATGATTTTAGTAACATAGGTAACTAATTACCATAAAGAACCTAGGAATATACACACACATCAGAACGTGAAGGTAACCAGTTACCCCCACAAATATACACACAAAGAACGTGAAGGTAGCCAGTTATCCTCATAAATATACACACAAAGAACGAGAAGGTAACCGGTTACTACAGATCTGAAGATAGGAAAAAAAAAACAGATCCACTCCTTTTCCCTTCTCTCCCATCTTCTTCATATAATTTTTTTTTCTAGATTTGAATGTTCTCATTAGGGTAACTGGTTACCTATTCACATTTTCATATTTTTATTAGTTTTCTTTCCAAATTTTGGTGTTCCTATAAGAGTTACAGCAAAAAGAAAATGATGAAAAATTGATTTGAATTTCCTTTACATATAGTGAAAAAAACTATAAAAAAATTACAATAATAAAAGATAATAAATAAATAAATAGTAAAATAATTATGTAATGTTAAAATATATGTGTGAAAAAAAGAGAAAAAAATTGGAATGAGAAAAGAATAAGTACAAAAAATGAAGAAAAAAGAAGGGAAAAAAACTTAGGAAATAAAATTAAAAAAATATGAAAAAAAAAACAAAAGAAATGATGAAGGAAAAAAATAGATGAATGAATAAAAATGAAAAAAAGAAGAAGAAAAATAATGAAAAAATAGAAAAAAAAAATGAGTGAAAAAATTGGTAGAAAAAATGAAAAAAAAATAGAAGGAAAAAAAGCTCATATGTGTAAAAAAGAAAAAAAAAATAGAATAAGAAGATAATAAATACACAAATGAAGAAAAAATAGAAGGAAAAAAAATGAAAAAATAAATAAAGAAAACTGAAAAAATGTGAACAAAATAATACAAATGAAAGAAAAAAATAGATAAATTAATAAAAATGAAAAGAAGATGAAGAAGAAGAAAAATAGAAAAATAGAAAGAAAGAAAAGAATGAAAGAAAAAATCGGTAGAAAAAAAAAAGAAAAATGAAAAAATGGAAGAAAAAATAAGTAAGGAAAAAAAAAAAAGAAAAAAAAAATAATAAAAAAATTGAAAAAAATAAAATAAAATAACCTTCAAAATCAAAGAAAATATAACTTTGATAAAAGATGTGATATTTTCATATTTTAGTTAGCTACTAATTGTGTTTCTCATACTTTAATTTTTTTCTTTAATAATTTTTCCCATACAAATTAAAAAAAGTATAATTATCATATTTATGCACATTGATGATATAAAAGCTATATTTTTTTAAAAATTTCCTTTTGTTGAAAGTGGTACTTTCATTCATAGTGTATAAATAATTATAAAAAATTAACTTTTTTTTTTTTAATTTTTTGACTAATAAAAAGTAGCATTGAAGTAACATATTAAACTAAACTAAGATATAATTAAATTAGTAAAAAAAGAATCTATAGTGAAAAGTAGACCACACATCCTGAATTTTAATGAATGGTCTATACTATTTTGGGTCTTTTTGTTTTAGCTTAATTTCACAGTTGACATTCTCGTTTAGAAAATTATATTTTTGGACTCTGTATTTTATCAAATATGTAAAAATGTCCCTGAACCTAAATTTGGTATAATTTTTTTAAAATATAACTTCATAAATGTCAATGCTCATCGGAGATCCAAACATTTTCTAAGGTGATAAACCTCACAAATTGCAAAAATATTTTCACAATTTAGATTCAGAAGATCATTTTTAACCATTTGACAAAATGTAGGGTCCAAAAATATAATTTTAAATAAATAGTCTATTGTGGAATTAAGCTAAAACATAGGGATCCAAAATGCATAAACCCTTCAATGAATGAGTTGTTTTGGCAAATTACAATTATACTTAAACCATTCCATGCATGAAAAGTACATGGATTATCACCTTAATTAGTAAGTTAGAACTTTAAAAATGCCGGTGAATGTCAACACCTTAAGCTAGGGATGGGAAACATCCAAACCAATCCAATTACACCAAATCAATCCATTCCAATTACAAAAAAATTGGATATCCAATTACAATTGAATTGGATTTGATTTGAATAATTAGATTGGATTGGATAGTGGATGACACTATCAAAATCCAATTAAAAACTGATACATTCCAATTACATATAATATATATTAAAATTGATTTAATTATCTATATGAAAAAAATATTCAATATATTATTATTAGTTGACTATTAGTCTTCCCCTATACCATTTTCCAACTAATTAGATGATGAAATACTAATGATACGCATCTATTCTCCCTCCCTCTCTCTCATTTTCATTTTAGATTTTTGAAAAAAGAGTGAGATAGAAGCAATTGTAAAATCCTCTACTTGGTTTAATACAACTAATTTTCAATACTATATAACTTTAATCCAATTAATTAATTTAAGCTCAATAGTAGTTCAAGCTTTTAGTTAGATTAAACTTGTAAGGTTGATAATTTTATATAGTTTGAACCTAGTTGAATAATATTGTTTAGTTTTTAAGTGATTTTTTTTATATGTTTTTAAGTTTATAATAAAAATTGGTTTCCAACTCGAAATCCAATTAAAAATCGAATAGTAATTCGATTGGATTGAATTTTGAAACTTAATTGGATTTAATTTGACGATGATTTTCAAAATCCAACATTTAATTGGATTTGATTAATACAAAATTGTTGGATAGATTGAGTTAGTACAAAATTGTTGGATTTCATCGGATGCCCACCCCTACCTTAAACTTTCCTTTACTTTTATTTCTTCCCTGATTATATTTTTTTCTTCTCTTTGTAGATAAATAATGTCGGAACGACCTATATAAAACCAACACTGGAGTACACAGCTGAAGATATATCATTTCTAATGGGCACTAATTTTAATTCTGGTTACACCATTTCCCAACTTGCTCATCCTCTTCTCAAAGCTTCAGGGGATGGGAGCATTGTGTTTGTGTCTTCTATGGCAGGAGTTTTAGCAGTAAATGTTGGATCTTTATATAGTGCAGCTAAAGGTAATGATCTCGTTTTGTTTTCTTAAAGAACCAAATTAATTTAAGAAGAAGAAAAAGAGACAGGCTTTAAATTATTTACGCTTTAAGATAAAGAGGAACGAAATGTTAATATAATATTATACTAAAATTTTAATCTGCAGGAGCTATTAACCAGTTGGCAAAAAACTTGGCATGTGAATGGGCAAAGGATAAGATAAGGATCAATTCTGTGGCGCCTTGGTTTATCAGAACCCCACTTGTTGAACCTGTAATATTTTTTGTACTTGTTTATTATAATTTTTAATGAATTTCCCAGTGTCAATATTACGTTATTACAATTAAATGAATATTATTTTCGTCTTCTTTATAATTTTGAGCAGAGAGGCCCATGTAGTGCATATACAATTCTTGCATTTTCCTCACCAAATTTGTTGGACTAACCCCATATTAGAAATAAATGATTATTATTAACTTTCTTTTTCTAATGTTAAACTACAAAATATATAATTCTTATATATTAATTGTGTGTATTGCAGTATTTTTCCGAACAAGAATTTTCAGAAGCTGTGAATGCCAGAACTCCTCTAGGGAGAATTGGAGAGCCAAAAGAAGTGTCATCATTGGTAGCATTTCTGTGCTTACCTGCAGCTTCTTATATAACTGGTCAGACTGTTGGTGTTGATGGGGGAGTGGCAGCGAATGGCGCATTATATTCTTGAAAACAAGACAAATTAAAGCAAGTCTTTCTATTTGATATAGAAGGTCAAATAAATCTTTAATTATCTTGCCTGTAATAATCTTCTACGCCAATGAGAGCAACTTATAGATTGGAAGTGTTACGAGTCCACTTGGTCATTTTGTTAAGTCCTTTAAAAGTGTTTCCCTTGTAACTACTTCTTAAACAGTAGTCTTGTAAGGGAGTCTAAACTCCTTGCACTCTGCTCTCTGTTATAAATAAAGTTGGTCTCAATAGCTCTATTCATTTCTGAGCTATTTTTCTTTCCTCAATGCTCATTCATTTCTCTACTTAATTCTAACCATCTTCTCCAAATTCTTTTCCCTTCTCTTTCTCCTTCCGCACTCTTCTTCTCTAGTTTCTTGGTTTTCTACTATTCATGGTGTCCACATATCACTTCAAGAAAGAAGTTTGTGCCGGCCAAAGTCAAGACACTTCTCTTGGCGAAAGACCATGAGGAAAGGATTTCCACTAATTGTACTTTTTTCGGAGCAAAATGCAACGCGCTAATAAAAATCTCTATTATCAACATTTAAATACGCTGGAAAAAATGACACAAGACAAAAAATTCATAGTTGAGATTGTGAAAAGGACATTTCCTGGCATATTTTTGTGCTTGGAATGCTACACACTTTTTTCGGTGCTAATTTGGCCGATAAAAGTTGACATTTCTCAATACAAAATTGTGTCGGCAAAAGCTTTAATTAAGCTAGTAAAATTTTTTCCGAATTAAAAATTAAAGACTTTTCCCAGTGTTTTTTTTTCACTGGGAAAATCTTTTCATTATATTTTTTAACCAAATTTAATTTTTTATACTTTTTTATATCATGTTAATTTTTATAATTAAATTGTGTTTAAAATTAGAATTAACAATCTAATTAAATGAAAATATTTAAAATTAATAAGACGGATAATAATTATACAATATATATTACATTGTCTTGTCTTTCAAACATTAAACAAAGCTAAATTAATTATAATTATCTTGAAACAAACAACTAAAAATAATTCATCTACAGGTCAACATCACCTTCGATCGCTTCACCGCCCTTGTCATTGGCTTCTAGTTGGATGGATCCAGCATCATCAAACTCTAGTGGTGCACATCCATAGTAAATACCGATACAATAGTACGAATTTCACCACAAACAGTAAATTATTTTACTTTTTTGTTACTTATTACCAACTTATAAAAGATATGTAGAATCTAAATACGATATTAATCATTTTTTTATTTATATTGCTCTCTAGTAATATCATTTACCAAAATTCTACATTTTTCATTATTAACTTATATCTCACTTAGTATGTTATGACTTAATTTATTTAATTTTAAAATTCTTTCTCACTTTATCAAAATTTCAGCAACATAACAACTGCAATTTAACAATCCCAAAATTTTAAAGTTGCAATTTCAAACATCCAGAACATCATGCAACATAAAGACAAAATAAAAAATTAAAACTTATCATGCAAATTCATTACTCATAATAACAACCAATTTTTTTTTAAAAAAAATTACATAAACACTTTGATTAATATATTTACACTTAACATTTTAAACAAAGTTCTACTAACACAACTTAGTATATGCATTTCACCATGTACTTATTGTATTTCTTTTTATTATTTCAGATCTGTTTTTTTTAAAGAGCCTCATTAAACACACATTCAAATATTAAGAACACAAAAATTATGCTTTCAAACAATAATAAATATTCAATAACAAATTTCAAAAGTCAGATTAATCAATAATACATAAACATAAAACTATCACAAAATAAAAAAATAAAAAACCTTTTTCAAATTAACAAATACATATTCAAAATCACACAACATAAAACTAGCTTTTTTTTAAAAAAAAAAAAATGCATACTTGAAATTTAGAGTAATCCAAAATCAAATCTTCTTTGATCTATAAAAGAAAAAACCATCACTAATTTATTTTATAATTATTGTTTCAAATCTGTTTTTTTTTATTATTTTTAATAAATGATAAACATAAAAATAAACAAACAAAACATATTATTTCTAAAATGAAAAAACACTTCAATAAAATTTTCAACATTAAACAGTAACCAAAAAAAAATAATTACAGTGGTGACTTGAACATGGAGGCTCAGCGTGGTGGCTCAGAGAGGAGACCCTGTGTAACTAAATGCTTCCGACTGAGAAAGAATAAAGAGGGACGAACAATACCTTAAGGAGAAGGTGATCACCATGGTGCCTTAGGGAGGAGGCAAAAAGCTCGTAGGTTCTCGGATCGCAGAGATAGAGAGAGTGCTTGGATTTTAGGTGAGTGAGTGAGTTGTGTGAGTGGTGCTTAGATTTGGTATGAAAATGAGAGGGAGAGAGTGGAGAGAATGGGAGAAAAATTAAAGTGGGAAAGAAAAAGAGACCAGGTAAACTTTTTCCAACATGTTTCGTTGCACCGACAAAAGTCAACCAGAAAACCCTAAATCAAAATGACATTACATTAAATGATACTTTTGCCGATACATTTTGGACTTTTCCTAGCGCAATGAATCGTGCTAGAAAAGTTTCCCTGTTATCCCTAAAAAATACGAGGATGACGTGACGAATGAGAATGCGACACGTGACATCACAAATCAGAAAAAAAAAACATGACAAAGTATTGAGAAAAGATCGACTGGCGAAAAAGATAGGTCCAAGACCTATGGGGAAGTCGACCAAGCTTAAACCCCCTAGGGGTGGTCGGCCTGACCTCTACCCCTAGGGGTGGTCGGCCTAAGCAGGCCCAAGAGCCCTAGGGGTGGTCGGCCTGACCTCTACCCCAGGGGTGGTCGGCCTAAACCCTACCCCAGGGGTGTCGGCCCCAGTATGCCCAAGGATCCCTAGGGGTGGTCGGCCTAACCCCAAGCCCTAGGGTGGTCGGCTTGACATGCTCAAGAACCACCTAGGTGGTCGGCCCACCCTATTCTTCATAGGGTGGTCGACTTAAACCCCCAAGTACACTTCACTGAGAAATACTCACTCTCGTTCAAAATGAGATCAACAGACCTAGCACCCAGAAGGTCATAGGCTTAGCACCCAGAGGATCAACAGGTCCAGCACCCAGAAGGTCACAGGCCTAGCACCCAAGCTCGATTTTTCGGGCCTAGCACCTAAGTCTCACATACCAACAGAGACTTAACATCTTCCTAGAGGTTTCTATCATGCTTTATCCACCACGATCTAGAGAAACAATGGGAAGACCCACAATCTCATAATCATGGGGAGGTGGACACGTATCTCCACTACCTGATAATCGTGTACCAAACCACGATCCCACTATTACTAGTCATGTAACAGCCCCTGGGTACTATAAATAAAGGACCCACGACTTCATTTCAAGGGATCGCTTTTTCTGGAATTTTGGAGATCTAAAGAACATTTGGGGAGAAATTCTGGGCAAGTTAGAACGAGTGAATACTTTGGTTCAACAGTGTAATTGTCAAGTGATTCAATACTAAAAGCTAAGTGGATTAGGTTATTACTGTTCATCACTTCCTGGGAGTAGTTCAGGAAGGAATTTTGCAAGGTCCTTAGTGCCGGGCGGATTCAACCAGTTTATGCCAATCAGTTAGCTGACATCAAGCAAGGGAAAGATGAATCCCTAAAAGACACATTCAAAGATTCATGAGAGAGGCAAACCGAGCGTCCACGGTAGGAGATGAAGGGAAGTTCGTTGCCATCTCGGCAGGAATAATTTATCGTAGTCCCTTGTGGGATAGTATACACAGGAACCCTATCAACACCTTGCAAGAGTTCCTGGACCGAGCCGACAAATACATGAAGCTAGATGATGCTATCATGAAGGAAGAAAAAGGCATAAACCATCTGACCACTGTCAAGGCGGATAAAAACAGCGCAAACCCTCAGAGCGGCAGTACAGGCAACGATAAGAAGAGGAATACCCCAAGGGTTGAGCAGGGTGGAGAAAAGAAAGCTAAGTCAGCACCCGCCGACAAACAAGCTAAGCATCAACCCTACCAACCCAGCTTCACCAATGATACCATCTGACCACATCAAGGGCTGAGATTTACTTGGCAACATACCAGGAGGTACCATACCGAAAGCCACCACCATTGCGTTTGGAAGGAAAGAAGGACGAGAATAAGTTTTCTCATTTCCATAATGATTATGGGCACGACACAAAAAATTAAAGGATGAGACAGAGTTTCTTCTTCGATTAGGAAAACTCTCGAGGTACCGAGGCAAGACCGAAACCCCAAGTAGGAATCCATAATTCCGAAGGGAAAGGAGTCCACCACTGGAGCCGGTAGCTATAGACTTCACACTAGAAACCATATGTGGAGGGCCCCACATAGCAGGCAACAGTAACAATGCCCATGAGCGATATGCAAGGACCCTCAAACATGAGGTAGGGGAGTCTTCCCAGTGTATGGCGGTCGAGGAGCTGTAACGCCCTGGATAGCCAAGACCGTTACACTGTGTACTTATAAAGGTACAAGACTCGCTAATCAAGTCAGCATTTTAAAAACGTGTCACTAAACATGTAAGAGCTAGGGTTAAAAAGGTTTTGGTCTCAAAGGACTCATTTCATATATTTAAACTGTAATAAACACGAGATCCCATAAGAAAGTAGAGTTAAAATAAGTTTACAGACTCCCAAAAATACATGAGTATTCACTAGCCATACTAAGGCAAAACAGACAGTCTTCAGGTTCCATGTCCTTGCCCAGACCTCAACCGTGGCGGCCGAGCACCTGGCTATGTACATTCCGCTCACTGAGCTCTCCAATCAAGGCTGGTCTAATCTGCCCTTGCCTTTACCTGCACCACGTAGCACCCGTGAGCCAAGGCCCAGCAAGAAAACATTTTAAACAACTCAATCAATGAAAACAGACAATTAATTCATTATGCAAGTATTCCCATCAGATAATCCCCAACAGATATTCAGTGCATATAATCTGATTCAAGATACAATCTATCACATATAACACTCATTTCACATAATATTCAGGGCCGACGACTTAGGCCGCACCCTCTATTTAACCCACTGAATTTAACCCACTGACTCCGGCCCGCTTAAACTGAGCTCAGTGCATAATAAGCTGTCCTCGGCTAACAGTGGCCGAGCCGCGCCCTGTGCGCTAGTGAAACCCTTGGTACCCTTAGGCCGTTGGTTCACTAAATGGCTTGCATGGCATAATACCATATTTTCAAGCATTTACAATATGGAGCCCTTAGTCCCGTCACATATATTCAACCAGGTGCAGTTTTCTTACCTTTAGTCTGTGAAGTTATTGGGTTATGAGCAACGCCTCTCAAGCACGATCTGTTCCCGAGCCTAAGCCTTTATCACCTAGTCACAACCAAAGTATAGGGTTCCATTAATACTCCAATATAGGTTTCCAGTTACAAAACTAACTCCCGAGATTCCAAATTCCACCAAGCACGGTGGTGAAACCAAACCCAAGCACACTAGACCACTTTCCCATGCCTAAAACCCTCAAAAACTCATGTGTGCAACCAAGGGCTGCGGCCCCTAAAGCCTAGCCGCGGTCCTTCCCCAAAACAGAACCAACACCACCCCTGAAGGAGGACACGCACTGCGGCCCTTGCTTTGGGCGCCGCGGCGCTTGCCTTTGGCTGAGCCTCCTTGGCTCCTTTGCAAGCTAGGGCCGCAACGCTCTAGAACAGAGTCGCGGCCCTCCCCTTCAAACCCATAATTTACACCATTTCAAAGTTCAAAACCTCAGCCACAACCACCCTTAAGCTCCCTACTTCAACACCCAACAAATCCAACACCTTTAACATGACTTAAACAACTTAATTCCACTGAAAACTCAACCCAACACACACTAATCTTCTCTTTTCAATTTCTGAAACTCAAGAGCTATAAACATTCAAACCCAATCTAAAACCTCTAAACCATGAGTTGAAACTTACCTCTTTTGTTGAATCACCTCACCAAGCCAAAGCCAAGATAAATCTCCAAGTTTCCTCCTTAATTCTGCCTTAAGACATCAAAACCATGTTTACTTCAAAACTTGACCAAAACCCAGCTAGAACTCAGAATTCAACCACTTAAAAGAAGATTAGATGCTTACCTTAATCCCTGTCCTAGTTCTTGATTTACTTCTGAGCTAAACCTCCAAATCCTCACCACAAATCTCAGAAATTCCAGCTTGTTCCCCTTAAGTTCTCTGTGTTTTTCCTTCCATTTGTTTTCCTTGAGAGTGAGAGAGAGCTGAGGTAAAAGTTTTAGTCGGTTTGTATTTTCTAAAGGCTTCCTTATGTCTATCTCACTCATTAAGTTAATCCCGAGGCTCGGGGTGCTGGAACCGTCCCCGAGGCCAAAATGATAAAATCCCCCAATATTCCCGCCTAGACATCCTAACCTCAAATATATCTCCATATATTTATTTTCATGACCCGATATTCCAAATCGCTACCCGCTATCTAAAAATACCCCCGACTTATCCAAAGTCATAGCTTAAGTCCCGTTGTGACTTTTCCCGCTATCTGACCCTAGAATCGTCTTGAGTCGTGCTCTGCGAACCTGTCCACATAATAATGTGGTTCTCACATATATCATACATTTATTTCATATCACATTAACACATAATATCTTCAATTATTATATAAACATTACTAAACATATAATTACTCATTTAAATCACAATTATTCCTTTAATTCCCTCTTGGCACACTAATCAAGGCCCTAAAGCCTTATTAGCGACTTTGGGTCGTTACAAATATCCCCTCCTACTGGGAATTTCGTCCTCGAAATTTACCTGAATAACTCGGGATACTGATCCCGCATCGCCGTCTCTAATTCCCAGGTTGCTTCTTCGACCTTGCTATTCCTCCATAACACTTTCATTAACGGAATCGTCTTATTCCGCAGAACTTTGTCCTTCCGATCTAAAATCTGAACTGGTCTCTCCTCATAGGACAAGTCCGTCTGCAGCTCTAAGTCCTCATACTTCAACACATGTGTTGTATCAGAAACATACTTTCGCAACATAGAGACATGGAACACGTTATGAACTCCTGATAGAGACGGTGGCAAGGCCAGTCTATAAGCCACCTGCCCAACCCTCTCTAGAATCTCAAAGGGTCCAACAAACTGAGGGCTCAGCTTGCCCTTCACTCCAAACCTCCTTACACCCCTCAACGGTGAAACTCGCAGAAACACGTGGTCCCCAACCTAGAACTCCACGTTCCTACGCTTAGGATCAGCATAGCTTTTCTGTCTACTCTGCGAGGCAAGCATCCTAACTCGAATCTTTTCAATGGCCTCATTAGTCTTCTGAACCATATCTGGCCCCAAATACCTTCTCTCACCCATCTCATCCAGTGAATAGGCAATCTAAACTTCCTTCCATATAACATTTCATAAGGAGCCACTCCAATCATGGACTGATAACTGTTGTTATATGAAAACTCAATCAATAGAAGGTACTTACTCCATGAACCCTTAAAGTCAATCACACATGCCCTAAGCATGTCCTCCAATACCTGAATCATCCTCTCAGACTGTCCATCAGTCTGAGGATGAAAAGCTGTGCTAAACTTCAACTGATTCCCCATGGCTCTCTGCAGAGCTCCCCAGAACTTAGAGGTAAAGATAGGGTCTCAATCAGATACAATAGACTTTGGAACCCCATGGAGACGAACTATCTCCCTTACATACAGTTCTGCATACTGTTTCACGGTATAAGTTGACCTCACTGGTAGGAAATGAGCTGACTTGGTGTATCTATCCACTATCACCCACACTGAGTCATGAAGTCCAACTGTCCTGGGTAATCCTCCCACGAAATCCATCGTAATATCCTCCCACTTCCACTCTGGGATACCCAAAGGCTGAAGCAACCCCGCTGGTCGCTGATGCTCAGCCTTAACCTGCTGACATGTCAAACATCTAGATACATACTCAACTACATCCTTCTTCATCCCAGGCCACCAGTATAATGTCCGTAGGTCCTGATACATCTTCGTGGTACCCGGATGAAGTGAGTATGGCGTAGTGTGAGACTCATCCAATATCTCACGCTTAATTTCCTCATCCGCCGGAACACATATCTGTCCCTGATATTGGAGCAAACTTGTCTCTGAAACTGAGTAATCCTTAGCTGTCCCCGCTAAGGCATGCTACCTACTATCCTGCAACTGCACATCTGTCAACTGACCCTCCTTGACCCGCTCTAACAGGGTCGACTGCAAAGTGATATTGGCTAACTGGCCCACCACCAGTTCTATCTTTGCTCTGACCATCTCATCAGCCAATTCTCTCGAGATCTGAGTAGAACTATACAACTGTCCTGGGCCCCTCCGGCTCAATGCATCTGCCACCACGTTGGCTTTCCCAGGGTGGTAAAGGATATCACAATCATAATCCTTAACCAACTCCAACCAACGTCTCTGTCTCATATTCATATCTTTCTGGGTGAAGAAATACTTTAGACTCTTATGGTCGGTGTATATCTCGCACTTCTCTCCATACAGATAATGACGCCATACCTTCAATGCAAACACCACTGTCGCTAACTCCGAGTCATGAGTCGGGTACCTTTGCTCATACTCCTTCAGCTGTCGAGATGCATAGGCTATAACTTTCTCATTCTGCATCAGCACACAGCCCAAACCCAACCTCGATGCATCACAGTAAACCACGAACTTCCCTTCTTCCGAAGGAAGACTCAACACAGGCGCAGAAATGAGCCGTCACTTCAATTCCTGAAAGCTGTTCTCACACTTCTCTGTCCAGATGAACTTCTGATTCTTTCTTGTCAACTCTGTCATCGGTGAAGAAATCTTCGAGAACCCCTCCACAAATCGCCTGTAATAACCAGCCAACCCAAGGAAACTCCGTACCTCCGAGGCATTCCTCGGCCTCGGCCAATCTCTAACTACTTCTACCTTGGACGGATCCACCTTAATCCCTTTTGCCCCAACTATATGTCCAAGAAAGGTCACCTCTGGTAGCCAGAACTCACACTTCTTAAACTTGGCGTACAACTGATGCTCCCTTAACCTTTGTAAAACCTGTCAGAGATGCTGCTCATGTTCTGCCTCTGAACTGGAGTATACCAAGATGTCGTCGATGAAGACAATGACGAACTGATCCAAAAAGTCCTTGAACACCTTGTTCATCAGATCCATAAAAGCTGCTGGGGCATTGGTCAGACCAAAAGACATGACCAAGAACTCATAATGCCCATAACGCGTTCAGAAAGCCGTCTTCGGTGTATCCTCATCTTTGATCCTCAGCTGGTGATAGCTAGATCGAAGATCAATATTTGAGAACACTGTCTTACCTTGCAAATGATCGAACAAGTCATCAATCCTTGGTAGAGGGTACTTATTCTTAATAGTTAACTTGTTCAATTCTCTGTAATTAATGCATATCCTCAAAGTCCCGTCCTTCTTCTTAACAAACAACACTGGAGTGCCCCATGGAGAGTATCTAGGCCTGATAAACCCTAAATCCAGAAGTTCTTGTAACTGTATCTTTAACTCTTTCAATTCTGTTGGTGCCATCCTGTATGGTGTCCTTGATACTGGTTCTATCCCCGGTGCCAACTCAATCTCAAACTGTATCTCCCTATGCGGCGGAAACCCTGGTAAATCCTCAGGGAAGACATCCAAAAACTCGCACACCAACCTGGTCTCCCCCGGCCCTGCCGGCATAACTTTGGTGGTATCCACCACACTGGCCAGAAACCTATGCATCCTCCCTGCAGCAAGTCCCTGGCTCTTAGTGCTGAAATCATAGGTACGCGGGATCTAGACACAACACCCAAAAAGACAAAAGGGCCTTCTCCCTCAGGCTTAAAGGTAACCATCTTCTTTCTGCAGTCAATCGTAGCTCCATATCTGGCCAATCAGTCCATCCCTAAGATCATATTGAAATTCACCAAATCTAACTCAATCAAATCCACCGAGAGTTCCCTACTATCAACCATCACTGGCAGTGCCCTAATCCATCTCCTAGAGACTACCAGTTCCCCCGTAGGTAACAAAGTCCCAAACCCTGCGGTCCGGTACTCACTAGGTCTACACAGTCTATCAATCACTTTACTAGAAACAAAAGAATGTGTAGCACCAGAATCAATCAATACTGTAAAAGGAAAGCCAGCACTAGAAAGCTGACCTGTCACTACTGAGGGACTAGCCTCAGCCTCTGCCTAAGTCAAGGTGAATACTCGAGCTGGAGTCAAGCTATCCACCTTTCCTGCTCCACCTTTCTTTACCGTTGGGCAGTCCTTCCTGAGCTGTCCCACTGCCTCACACACGAAACATGCCTTGGCCTGACACTCGCCCAGATGGTGTCTTCTACACCTCGGGCACTCTGGGTAGGTCCTCCATGCCTCACCGCCACCCTGACGGCCACCCTGACCACCCCGACCCCTTTTATCAGGACCAAGAGCGGCCGAAGTGTCAGGAGTCTTCCTCTTGAAGTCACTGGGGCCTCCGCCCCTACCTACCCCTGAATAAGGAGGCACCGCCCTGCGGCCCTCACGCCTCACTGCGCTCTCCTTCCATATCTTGTTCTCCGCTTCCTCAGCGGTAAGAGCCCTCTCAACGGCCTGGGCATAAGTTGTTCCTCCAGGTACTGTTGTGATCCTGAAATCCTGGGCTATCATAGCATTAAGCCCCCTGATAAAACGATCTTGCCTAGCAGCATTAGTAGGCACAAGATCTGGTGCAAACTTCGCAAGTCTATCAAATTTCAGGGCATACTCAGTAACAGTCGTATTGCCCTGTACCAAACTCACAAACTCATTGACCTTTGCTGCTCTAACAGCAACATTGTAGTACTTCTGGCCAAACAAATCCTTGAAACCTTCCCAAGTCAAAGTGGCAAAATCTATGGTCTGCGATGCCACTTCCCACCAAATGCGGGCATCCTCCCTCAACATATAAGTGGCACAGGCCACTCTATCCTGTCCCTCAATTCTCATGAAATCCAGAATTATTGTAATCATGGTTAGCCACTGATCGGATTTCAATGGATCCGGTCCACCCTCAAAGATTGGGGGTTGCTGCTTCTTGAACTGCTCATATAACGGTTCCCACTTGTTAACAACCTCCCCAGGCCCACAGCTAGTACCACTACTGGTGGTAGAGTAGGGGCAGCACTCCCTGATGGAGCCTGCTGTTGCAGAATACGGATTTGCTCGTCTTGACTCTGTAATCGAGCCTGCATCTCAGCCATCAACTGCTGCTAGTTCTCAGGCACTGGCGGAGGAGTATGGCCCTGGTCATCACCCCTGGTCCCGGACCTAGTGCCAGCTAGTCGTGAAGATTTTCTTAGACGCATAGCTATCCAAGTCAATCTGCAAATAACGACTCGGCGGTCAGACCACGATTACAGGGTAAAAGCTTCTCCAAAACTCATCAATAGAACATAACCAACCACAAATAGCCAACATATAAGCACCCGTGCACTATATTAAGTTGATCATTCATATACCCATTTACATGCACAACAATGTTAATAAACATGCCTCAATATTTTCACACAGCAGTCAAGGCCCAAGCCCTATCAGTATCTCATGCTTCCTAGTAATTCAATGAATAACAACATGCATAGCTCATCTCGGGCACATAAGCACATAAGCACACATTTACACATTACCAAACCCTGACTTGAGCTTGTCTCCAACAGCGAATGTACATGTCCAGGCTGTCTTCACGAACCCTTAAACCTAGGACGCTCTGATACCAAGTTGTAACGCCCTGGATAGCCAAGACCGTTACACTGTGTACTTACAAAGGTGCAAGGCTCGCTAATCAAGTCGGCATTTTAAAAACGTGTCACTAAACATGTAAGAGCTAGGGTTAAAAAGGTTTTGGTCTCAAAGGACTCATTTCATATATTTAAACTGTAATAAACACGGGATCCCATAAGAAAGTAGAGTTAAAATAAGTTTACAGACTCCCAAAAATACATGAGTATTCACTAGCCATACTAAGGCAAAACAGACAGTCTTCAGGTTCCATGTCCTTCCACAGACCTCAACCGTGGCGGCCGAGCACCTGGCTATGTACATTCCACTCACTGAGCTCTCCAATCAAGGCTGGTCTAATCTGCCCTTGCCTTTACTTGCACCACGTAGCACCCGTGAGCCAAGGCCCAGCAAGAAAACATTTTAAACAACTCAATCAATGAAAATAGACAATTAATTCATTATGCAAGTATTCCCATCAGATAATCCCCAACAGATATTCAGCGCATATAATCTGATTCAAGATACATTCTATCACATATAACACTCATTTCACATAATATTCAGGGCTGACGACTTAGGCCGCACCCTCTATTTAACCCACTGACTCCGGCCCGCTCAGTGCATAATAAGCTGTCCTCGGCTAACAGTGGCTGAGCCGCGCCCTGTGCACTAGTGAAACCCTTGGCACCCTTAGGCCGTTGGTTCACTAAATGGCTTGCATGGCATAATACCATATTTTCAAGCATTTACAATAGGGAGCCCTTAGTCTTGTCACATATATTCAACCAGGTGCAGTTTTCTTACCTTTAGTCTGTGCAGTTATTGGGTTACGAACAACGCCTCTCAAGCACGATCCGTTCCCGAGCCTAAGCCTTTATCACCTAGTCACAACCAAAGTATAGGGTTCCATTAATACTCCAATATAGGTTTCCAGTTACAAAACTAACTCTTGGGATTCCAAATTCCACCAAGCACGGTGGTGAAACCAAACCTGAGCACACTAGACCACTTTCCCGTGCCTAAAACCCTCAAAAACTCATGTGTGAAACCAAGGGCTGCGGCCCCTGAAGCCTAGCCGTGAACCTTCCCTAAAACAGAACCAACACCACCCCTGAAGGAGGACACGCACTGCGGCTCTTGCTTTGGGCGCCGCGGCACTTTCCTTTGGCCAAGCCTCCTTGGCTCCTTTGCATGATAGGGCCACAGCGCTCTAGAACAGAGCTGCGACCCTCCCCTTAAAACCCATAATTTACACCATTTCAAAGTTCAAAACCTCAGCCACAACCACCCTTAAGCTCCCTACTTCAACACCCAACAAATACAACACCTTTAACAGGACTTAAACAACTTAATTCCACTGAAAACTCAACCCAACACACACTAATCTTCTCTTTTCAATTTCTGAAACTCAAGAACTATAAACATTCAAACCAGCCATTCAAACCCAATCTAAAACCTCTAAACCATGAGTTGAAACTTACCTCTTCTGTTGAATCACCTCACCAAGCCAAAGCCAAGCTAAATCTCCAAGTTTCCTCCTTAATTCTGCCTTAAGACATCAAAACCATGTTTACTTCAAAACTTGACCAAAACCCAGCTAGAACTCAGAATTCAACCACATAAAAGAAGATTAGATGCTTACCTTAATCCCTGTCCTAGTTCTTGATTTACTTATGAGCTAAACCTCAAAATCCTCACCACAAATCTCAGAAATTCCAGCTTGTTCCCCTTAAGTTCTCTGTGTTTTTCCTTCCATTTGTTTTCCTTGAGAGTGAGAGAGAGCTGAGGTAAAAGTTTTAGTCGGTTTGTATTTTCTAAAGGCTTCCTTATGTCTATCTCACTCATTAAGTTAATCCCGAGGCTCGGGGTGCCGGAACCGTCCCCGAGGCCAAAATGATAAAATCCCCCAATATTCCCGCCTAGACATCCTAACCTCAAATATATCTCCATATATTTATTTTCATGACCCGATATTCCAAATCGCTACCCGCTATCTAAAAATGCCCTCGACTTATCCAAAGTCATAGCTTAAGTCCCGTTGTGACTTTTCCCGCTATCTGACCCTAGAATCGTCTTGAGTCGTGCTCTGCGAACCTGTCCACATAATAATGTGGTTCTCACATATATCATACATTTATTTCATATCACATTAACAAATAATATCTTCAATTATTATATAAACATTACTAAACATATAATTACTCATTTAAATCACAATTATTCCTTTAATTCCCTCTTGGCACACTAATCAAGGCCCTTAAGCCTTATTAGAGATTTTGGGTTGTTACAGGAGTGGTCTCCAAAAATTCCAAAGTATGAAAGTGAAACTCTCACTTTTATAGAGGATGACGCCAGGCACGTGAGGTATCCCCACAATGACCCTTTGGTCCTTACCATTCAAATCGCTAATGGCCGGGTGAAGAGATGCTTGGTGGATACGGGAAGCTCAGTGGATATCATCTACAAATCATCCCTCGAGAAGAAGAAGCTCACGATCAATGACCTGACACCGTGTTCCCAAGTGATATATAGGTTCACGGGAGAATGCCTAGCACCAGCAGGAACTATCAGACTACCGGTCACGGTGGGGGATGCCCCCAGGCACGAGACTATCATGACAGAGTTCCTGGTGGTAGATTGCTCACCGACTTATAATGTAGTGCTCGGGAGACCCTTCCTGATGGCATTACATGCAGCAGTATTTGTAATGCCCCGAAATCTCTAATGTAGTTTAATGGCTGGATTAGTAGGTCGGGAGGGCCACAATTGCTTAATTATGCCATTAAATGATTATATGCATGTTTATGTGAATTATATTATAATATGATGTTAAATGCATGCATGTGGGTCAACATTTGATTATTTAGGTATTTTGGTAATTTGGCCCGTTGAGGGCATATTTGTGTATTTTGGTGCATATTGTGATTTATGGATGAGATCCCATTATTATGGGGATATATTCGAGCTATTCGGCATGAGACAGTCTTATATTGTAAATTAGCGGTTTTGTCATAACGGGGTCATTTATTGGGATATTGGATAATGCATTTGTTTATTTGATGATAAATTGGGAGTTGTTGAGACCAGGAGGAAATTTTGGGGGTTTTGACTATTATGTCCCGGGGGTGTTTTTGGGACCCCGAGCATTAGGTTTTATTTGAGGTTACTTAAGCCTGAAGTAGTTCGTTAGATAGAACCGTACGTTTAAAACACGTTTTTCTCTCTCCCGTTAACCTTTGTGACGTTCGTGGCAATTTTGAAAAAATTTGGAGTTCTAGGAGTTAGAATCAAGCGAAGATCAAGGCATAGCGATCCTAGGAAAGATTAGAAGCTTCTCGACCGAAGGATTTAACGAGAAACAACCCAATCAAAGGTAATCTAAGTTTTAAGTTTTGAGTTTTTAAGCTTTGAATTGGGTTTTATGAATGGATGAGTTTTTGATTCGTTTGAGCCTAGGGATTTGATGATTTTGGATCATTGGGGTGTTTGGGAACTTTGATTTTTGGATTTGGAAGTGTTTAGGTATGTTTTTGGAAGGTTTAAAATGAAGAAAATCGGAGTTATGGCTGGTTCCCGGGTGGGGGCCGCAGTCCTGTTCTTGGGCGCCGCGGCCCAAGCTTGAAGAAGTAGGTGGTGGAGTTTGGGCATGCTGGGCGCCGCGACATTGAGTAGTGGGCACTGTGACCCTTGCTCCTAGTGTGGCTGGGGGCCGCGGCTCAAGGTTCTAGGGCTGCGGCTCAGGTAGGGTTTTGAGGCCAATCAGGTGTTTTGATCATGGGAACTCAGTTTTAGGCCTCGGGATCGCTCCTACTACCCGGATTAGTGAGATTAGATGTCTCGGAGGCTAGATCTTGGTTCGGGAACCTTTGTTGCTCATTTTATTGATGTTGTCCCATATTTGGTTATGACTAGGAGACCGCTAAGGAACTTAAAGGTTGATCGTTCTCAAGGGTCGTTCTTATATTAACTCTCGCTCGAATCAGAGGTAAGAAAACTGCACCCTATGTATATGACATGCATGATTGTTGTTGAGGCATGTTGGTTTAAATGTGGACATTGATTTCATATTAAATGCTTAGCAACTCTTGCTTACTTGTGTATGGCACTAACTAGTCAGGGTTGGCATTGGTCGCGTATTACTGACCTAAGAGTCAGAAATGGCATAAGCGTCCTGAACGCAGGGTCGATTAAAGATTAGATCTAATCGATATCAGCGTTGAATGACTCTAGGAGCATTAATGCTGGGCTGACCCTAAGTTCGATGAAAGAGCCAAGGCCAAAGGCCTAGGTGACGGTTGTCACATGGCTAGGGAGCGGAATCCCATGGTTGTGACTCTATGGTCATGTGGTAGGTTATATTGGTGACTAGTTCATCGAATGCCTATCTTGATAAGCTAGTGAAAGGATCACTTATTTAGAAATCCCAGGTGACCCTATCGTCACATGGCTAAAGGGAACGAAACTCACTTTAGTGACTTTTCAACTGTCACTCCTTTATTTTGGACTAAGAGTCCTGGATGATTATTATGATCATTGTTGATATTATATTCATGCAATATTGTGTTTTCTTGCTGGGCCTTGGCTCATGGGTGCTATGTGGTGCAAGTAAAGGAAAAGAAAAGCTCACCCAGCCTTGAGTGGAGAGCTTAGGTGGTGCTGGGTACATATGCGGCCGCTTGACCACCACAGCCAAGGAGTTCTCAGAGGAACTAGGGGGTTTACCCTATTTTTTCCGCTTAGGTCGGTGGGTTTGTATATTTGAAACTGTAATGACCATTTTGAGTTGTAAATAACTTGTAAACGTTTTTATGGGCCCATGAACAATTTTATGTTTTAAATAAAATATATCCTCCCCTTTTGATTGGTTTTCCACCTTAACCTATTAATAACACCTAGAAGCACGTTTTTAACCAAAGAACTCGGGTAGCGAGTTAAATTCACGGTTCACCGTTCACCGGAACGGTCTTGGGGTATCCAGGGCATTACAGTATTTATTTGGCATCTATCTTTGATGTTCCCCACTAGGGTAGGGCAAGGATGTGTACAGGGTAACCAAAGGGAGGCACGAGAATGCTATAATGCGTCAGTGGTCATGGCAAAGAAAGGACCGTGCGTAAACAACATGATAGTAACCTGCTGCGAAGAGAATGAAGGAACCGATGAGGTTGTCAACATGGAAGTTGACGTTGAAAGAAACACTTTACTGGAGTCGGGGCTCCTTTTAACAGAGATTTATTGTAATAGCAAGTTTCCCAAAGTGAGGGAAATGACATCGATCCTCGCTTTGGGGATGACGTCATGGGGGTGGGACCAGTCGAAGATCTTGACGAAGTCCTACTAGATGAGGAGGACTCGACTAGAGTAATCAAAGTCGGGAAGGAGTTAAAGGTGAAAATTAAAGCACGGTTGGTGGAATTTTTGAAGAAAAACCAGGACGTCTTTGCCTGGTCACATAAGGACATGGTTGGAATTTCTCCATCCTTAATAAGTCATGTCCTCAATATAGATAAGAACTACCCACCAGTGCAACAAAAAAAGAGACTGCTTGATAAAGAACGATCTCAAACCCTGAAGGAGGAGGTCGAGCGACTCAAGGAAAATGGTTTTATAAGGGAGGCCTACTACCATGATTGGGTATCAAACCCCGTGCTGGTCCCAAAACCAAACGGGAAATGGAGAACATGCGTAGACTTCACAGATCTGAACAAGGCCTGCCCTAAAGACTGCTTCCCACTACCAAGGATAGACCAACTAGTCGAAGCAACGATAGGACATAAAATACTCTCATTCATGGATGCATATTCTGGGTGTAATCAAGTAAGTATGCACCTTCCCGACGAAGAACATACCAGATTCTGGACAGACAAGGGGTTGTACTGTTATAAGGTGATGCCATTCGGCTTGAAGAACGCATGAGCCACCTACCAGCGTTTAGTGAATGGCATGTTCTGAGACTTGATCGGCAAAAATATGGAGGTATACGTCGATGACATGTTGGTCAAGTCCAAAGAAGCTGGAGGGCATGTTCAAGACTTGGAGGAATGCTTTACAACACTTAGAAAGTATAGTATGAAGTTAAACCCTCTCAAGTGCTCGTTTGGAGTTGGTTCTGGTAAGTTTCTTGGATACATAGTCAATTCATGTGGAATCGAGGCTAACCCCGAGAAGATCAAAGCATTGATCGACATGAAGTCACCCACCACAATCAAAGAAGTGCAAAGCTTAACCGAGAGAGTAGCTGCCTTCAATAGGTTCATATAAAAGTCTACAGACAAGTGTGTCCCTTTCTTTAACTTACTGAGGGGCAGTAAGAAGATCCAATGGATTGAGGAATGTGAGGAAGATTTCTAAGCCCTGAAGGAGCACCTCGCCCAACCTCCCGTCTTAGCAAAGCCAATATATGGTGAAGTATTATTCATCTATTAGGCAATCATCGAGCATGCAATCAGTGCTGCTTTGGTAAAGGAAGAGAACAGGGTACAACACCCTATATACTATATCAGTAAAAGGCTAGTAGGTGCAGAGTCTAGGTATCCCCCTCTTGGAAAGCTAGCTTACTATTTAGTAATCACCTCTCGAAATCTGCGTCCATATTTCCAAGCTCACTCAATCCGAGTCCTGACCGATCAACCTCTGAGACAGATTTTCCAGAAACCGGAGGCCTCGAGACAATTACTCAAGTGGGCAGTGGAACTAGGACAATTTGATATTACTTATCATTCAAGGACGGCAATAAAAGTACAAGCATTGGCAGACTTCATAGTTGAAGGCACTAACCTTGAAGGCCCATCCTACCAACCAGAAAATGGAGATACCAAGAAGGAATGCAATACTCCTGTATGGAAGCTATATGTTGATGAAGCATCCAATGAGCACAACTCAGGTGCAGGAATCATACTGATCACTCTGAAGAATCTTTGAATCCATTGCGCTCTCAGATTTGGATTCAATGCTTCAAACAACGAGGCTAAATACGAGGCATTATTAGTAGGATTACGCTTGTCTCGGGGTGTACATGCACAGTCCCTCGAGATATTCAGCGATTCCCAACTAGTGGGGTGTACCAGGTATTGAGGGAGTATCAAGCCAAGGGACTTAGGATGGTACAGTACCTGAACAAGGTAAAATACTTGTTGGCACAGTTCAAGAAATAATCAATTATACAAGTTCCGAGAGAGCAGAATGACAATGTCGATGCCTTAGCCAAGCTTGCTAGTGCCAAAGATGCAGACACCCTAAATGTTGTTCCTGTCGAATACTTGGCGGAAAGAAGCATAATTGAGCAGGAGGCACTACCTGTTGAGTTAGGAGATACATGGATGACCCCTATTATTAACTATCTCAACCAGGGAATAGTGCCCAGCGATTGGAACAAAGCAAGGAAATTGGTGAGACATGCTGCACGTTATATGATAGTCGAAGGGGTACTGTACTAACGAGGGTACTCCCTACCACTGCTAAGGTGCATTACACCTAACCATTCAAAGTTGTTAATGATCGAGGTACACGAGGGGTTTTGTGGAGATCACGTTGGAGAGCAGAGCCTATCAAAGAAAATCTTAAGACAAGGCTACTTCTGGCCGACAATGAATGAAGACTCGATGGAGTATGTCAGAAGATGCCACAAGTGCCAGATGTTCTCCAAGATACCCTAGGTGGCACCTAACGAATTGACGCAGATGCAAAGCCCTTGGCTCTTTGCTGGATGGGGGATCGACCTAATCAGAAAGCTACCTACGGGAAGGGGAGGAGTCCAATTTGCTGTTGTAGACGTGGACTATTTCACCAAATGGACTGAAGTAGAACCGCTCGCCACCATAACCTCGAAGAAAGTCTTAGACTTTGTGGTGAAGAATATCATATGTCGATTTGGCCTACGATGGAAGATAGTCTTGGACAATGGGACTCAATTCGACAGTGATATGTTCACTAAATTTTGTACGAGGCATGGAATCACAAAGAGCTTTTCCTCGGTAGCACACCCCCAAGCTAATGGCCAAGTAGAAGCAGTGAACAAAACTATCAAAGACACTCTGAAGAAACGCCTTAAACAAGCTAAATGAGCCTGGCCAAAATTATTTTTGGAGGTCCTATGGTCACATCGAACAGTGGCACAAACATCGACAAGGCATACGCCATTCTCTTTGGAGTTTGGGTATGAAGCCATGTTGCCAGTTGAACTCACTCCCCCATCGCATAGATGGGAAACATAAGATCAGAGGAGGAACCATCAACTAATAGAAGAGTCCCTCAATTTGATCAAAGAAAGACAAGAAAAGGCCAGCCTCAGAGTAGCAACACATCAACAAAAAGTGGCCAGATACTTCAACTCCCGAGTGAAAGATCGAAAATTCCATGTTGGGGACTTAGTACTCAGGAGAGTGTTCTTAAACACTAAGGACACCACAGCAGGAGTACTAGGACCTAACTGGGAAGGGCCATACCTTGTGGAGGAGGTGATCCCACCAGGGACGTACAAGAAAGCTCGACTGAATGGAGAACTAATAAAAAACTACTAGAATGGTGAACGCCTCCGCCGGTACTATCAATGAAGTTTTTCAGCAGCAACACAAGTTTTAATTTGCAAATGTATTGTTTTTGAATTATCTATGTAACAACCATTGTGCTTCAATGAATGAATTTAAATTCCTAAGTTTCTCTTAGTTCTTTAAATTTCTTTCAACGAAGGATTTATCCTTTAGACCTGTCAACCCCATCGGATCATGTTCGATTTGGGTCCTTGAGGGACTTATCAACCCATAAGATCCAAACAAGAGACAGGTCCTAGGACCTTTTCACCAAATTAATGGATCATGTTCGATCTGGGTTCTTGATGAGCCTATTGACCCATAAGATCCAAATGAGAGACTGGTCCGAGGACCTTATCGCCAAACTATTTGATCATGTTTGATCCTGGTTCTTGAAGAACCTATCGGCCCACACGATCAACAAGAGAGATAGGTCCTAGGACCTTGTCGCCCAATTAATGGAACATGTTCAATCTTGGCTCTTGAGGAGCCTATCGACCCATAAGATCCAAATAAGAGACTGGTCCGAGGACCTTGTCACCAAACTATTTGATCATGTTCGATCCTGGTTCTTGAGGAACCTATCGACCCACACGATCAACAAGAGCGACAGGTCCTAGGACCTTGTCGCCAAATTAATGGATCATGCTCGATCTTGGTTCTTGAGTAGCCTATCGACCCATAAGATCTAAATGAGAGACTAGTCTGAGGACCTTGTCGCCAAAACTATTTGATCACGTTCGATCCTAGTTCTTAAGGAACCTATTGACCCATACGATCAAAAAATAAGAGACTGGTCCGAAGACCGACCACCATCATCAGATCATAATCGAATCTGGTCCTTGAGGGACTGATTGATAATTTGATCTAAGACTCATTACAGGCTCGATTAGCCCATCTAGACCTAGTTGGTCCAACTTAGACACTTTTGTCTACAATCATTATAACGAGTACACGAGAGATTACGTAGATCATGATCGACACTTGCTACACAATATGAAACTGTGTATAGGTATCATTACAACTGAGCATGAAACCATCATCCGACTACCAATGAGGGACAAGCATTCATTGCTTGCATCATTGGGTGAAAAGGATAGTATTATGTGTCTAAATGCTTGAAGCAAGGCATGGTTAAGTAGCAAGTGACCAAGGATTTAAAACCCATGATCACTTGAGGGGCATATAATATATACTGATCGGGGTATACACGAGCAATGAGGTTGTGACCTTAATTACTAAGCAAACTCAAGTTTTTCTAGGACATTTGTTCAACATATGTTCCAAAAGGGAAAAAAAACAAAAACAAAAAAGGCATTGGTAGGGAGATTCCTAGCCATGTCCCTTATGGGGTGGTCGTCCATCCCATCAACCCTATAGGGTGGTCAGCCTATCACCCATGGGGTGGTTGACCTGACCGTTTTGTTCATGGTACTTGGTGAAGTATCGTAATACTCACATTACCATGGTTGTTAGCATGAAAATGTAAAAAAGTAAGGTTAGTATGGCACGCAAAATACATGTGTTCAGAGGATACTGATACCTGAACCAATGAGGGTTGTGAGTTGATATACTTAGTAAGCATTGGAAATAAAAAAATTCAATCAATACACTGAGTACTCATAACAAAAAGAAAGCATAAAGGCATAAAATGTCATATGTAAAAACTGTCAAGTACAAGGTGCCCCACCAATGGCATGAAAGGAGAGACAAAATAAAGGACTTAGAAGACTAACTAAGGTGAGGAGTATCATCTTAAAGACCACCCTGAGTCTCGGCAGCCTCATGAGCCAGACACTTCCTAAGCTCCTCCGCTCGCGTCTTCTCGGGAAGGAAATCCAAGTTCAGATTTTTGTTGGACTTCCAGATCAAGTAAAAGCAAGAGAAAGCTGACTTTGAATACTCCTCTCGAGCCTTATCTCGGGCAGCTTTGACCTCTTGCTCCTTCTCGACAATAGCGTCCTTCCGCAATTGGTCCATGTCAACAATCAACTTCTCTTTCTTGGCTTCAGACTGTTGGAGCTGATCGGCGAGTTTCCCCCACATCTGGGTTATCCTGGGATTCAACTCGATTACTTCTTGCTATTTGAGCTCCACGACGCTACGGAGGGTGTTGATCTCTTCATCCTTTGAAGCAATTTAAGCATCCCTAGAGCCAAGAACACGCCTAAGGTCTAGCACCTCTTGGCGGACAACTTCAAGCTTGAAACAAAGGTTGGAGAGCGTAGAGGTATACTCCACGGACATGAGAGACTAGCATCAGTGCCTGCAAAAAACATACAAGTGTTAATTAAATGTTAGGGCACAAGCTAATAAGTCAATGAGAGAACTGTAAAGGACTCACACTCTGAATGTCTAGGAGTGACTTTGTTAGAATGGTGTTCAAGTACTCATTCTAAATTCCATTAAAAGTTGTTGTATTCTGCTCCAGATGAGACCCTCGGTCCATGAGGGCACTTAAGTTACGTATAGCAGATTGATGTGGCTCGAATAAGGGAGCACGCATAGAATAAGAAGCACCCGCATCAATGAAAATGGGAGGAACTAGTGTAGAGAAAGATGGCTCTACTTCTGTGACAGGACTAGATGCCAAAGGAGTTGGAGGGGACACCTCAGGAGGAACCTCCATGACGGACTCAGCCTCAACCCTGGCCCTTTTTGCCACTCGAATAGAAGGATTGACCTCGGTGGGAGTCGACCTCTACTGGGTATGAACAAAACCAAACATGTCTGAGCCTACAAAAGAAGATCAAATGTTAGAAGGATATTAAGCACATATGAATAATAAAATAAAGGTGATAAAGTGTCGAATCTTCTTAATGAGATTCGAGTTCGAATGTAGTCTCATCAAAGTTGTCTGAAGCAAGCCATGAGCACGCAACAGATGCACCTACCTCATTACCCTCATGTCCAGCTATCACCGACGAAGAGGGTACCTGCTCTACATGAATGTGTCCCGGGGAGTCTATGGCGGTCACGGGCTCGGGACCATCGTCATCAGAACATCGGCTATGGTAGGAGGAAACAACCCCACCTTCCTAAGGTTCTTTGGAGTAACGTGGGTCATGAAATTCTTCTCCTCAGGGGTCATGGCAATCAATGCCTTGGCCCTAACTGTCATAGCCTGGTTCGAGACCGGTCTATAAAAAGGGTCAATGTGCTTAAACTTGGAGTAGTTGGCCTCTGTGTCCTTAGTAAAGAAATATTTTTCGGCGTATCTAAATGCCTTGCTATTTCTAGAGATCTCTTCCAAGAAGGTGTTGGTACCCTCGCTCATATAGTGGTGGAAGTGGAAATACCCCGAGTTGCGCTGAGAAGGGTTTATCTTTAGGTCAAACAGGTAGTGGATCTCGTGAGGCACTGGGGCAGCCCATTTTCTACAGTGATAGATAATGTACAATGCAGATAAGGCCAAGATCGCATTAGGAGTCAGTTAAGAAGGTTCAATACCAAAATAGTCTACAACACTACGGAAGTATGGATGAAGAGGAAGTAGGGCGCCAGACTTAATGGTAGAGCGTGTCCAAGCACACATCCCCAAAGGGGGGTCCTCAGCTCTGTCATCTGGACCGGGGATAGTAATAGACACACCAGAGAGGTCAAAGGTCTTCCTTAAGTTCTTTACCTTTTCTTCAGTCATGTGAGAGGCCGCCCCCTTGAACCAAACAACCTCATAATCAGCAGGGCGAGGCTTCTCAACCAGTTTCCATATGATTTCACTGGCGAAGGTGGCCCCGGAATCTAATGAATTGAATTCCTTTTGTCGTTTCTTCTTCTGCTGCACAGTTGTCGAGACCGTCTTTCTCTTGGAAGGAGGGTGAACCACCTTAGGCCGGAACCTGTGAATAAAATGCTCCTAAGAGTGAATAGCATAGCGATGAGAACCCTCGGTATGTTCTTTTTGAGAAGAAGATTGATGGGGAATCCGACTAGTATCTTGGTGCAAAGGGCGTTGCAATGGGTCTCGCTGACCTGATCTATCCCGCTGAGAAGAATGACTCCGCTGAGATGTGCCTTCGGAGTCGCAGTGTGTACTGTGTTGAGAAGAAATCTGAGAAGAGCCAGGCGAGGAGCCCTGAGTGATGTGCCTAGCAATATGAGGATCATCTTCGGAGGGTTGCTGAGTCATCTATTTTACTCTCGCCATTGGACAGTACCTTTTCAAGAAATCTTCCTCATTGGACAAATATAAAGTGGAGCGAGGGAGAATCCTTTTTACCCTTTCCAAGAAATCCTGGGGAGTACACTCACTTACTGACTTGGCTAAAGAAGAGGAGCTGGACATTTACAACAGAAGAAAAATAAAGATTAAAGTTACTAAATGAGCATATGAAGCCAATAGTTGGGGGCATATCCATGAACTAAGGAGTAAAAATGAAGAAATCAGGAGTAAAATTCTATATAGGGGGTTGGCCCAGTGAGCCTAAGCCTGGGCCAACCACTATGAATCCATCAAATTACGAACCATGAAAAATGAGGCATAGGTGGTCGGCCTACCACCTTAGGCTGACCACCCCAGAGATGCAAGCCTCAGAAAAGTGCCAGAGGATCGTTCAAATCTCCAGAAAAAGTAATTTTTACAGTACAAGGAAGGCCCCCAAGGAGATTATGTAGGTGAAAAAATTAGTTTTAGGGTCCCAGGTTGTCGGCTTATGCTTGGGCCGACCACCCTGGATCCCTGAAAATCGCCTAAGGCAAGGGAAGGGAAGTACTCGACCCATGAAGCTCTAGGGGTGGTCGGCCTAACCCTAATTCTAGGCCTAGAAATCGTCTAAGGGAAGGGAAAGGGAGTACTCGGCCCAGGAAGTTCTAGGGGTGGTCGGCCTAACCCTAATTATAGGTCTAGAAATCGCCTAAGGCAAGGGAAGGGAAGTACTCGGCCCATGAAGCTCTAGGGGTGGTCGGCCTAACCCTGTTCCTAGACCTGGAAATCGCACAAGGGAAGCCCTGAAGGTGCTCGACCCAAACCTAGTCCTTAGACCTGAAAATCGCACAAGGAGAAACCCTGATGGTACTCGGCCCTAACCCTGATCCTATCCCTGGAAATCGTAGGTGTTAGGGTTTGGAGTCCCAGAAATTGTCAGACTAATGAGGTGGTCGGCCTAGGATCTTACATCCCTGGAAATCGCCCATCCTAGGGTTTATAACCCTGGAAATCACCATTTTTCAGAGAAATCTTGATTCAAGTAAGTTAATTATTTTGGATCAAGATACTCCAAAACAAGAATATTCAAACGAAAATTCCTCAAAAATTCAAAGTGTTTCTTATAAATCTAAGCACATTTAAATTAAATGATGTGAGGATTAGAAGAAAGTACTTACCAAAGATCTGAGTTTGATGAGGAACTGGAGAAATCAGACTTGGATCTTGTTTGGAAGTGGCGCGTAGAGTAGGAATGAGAAGAGAATACCTACTTATAACCTCTCAGGAATGCAAGATGTTTTTAGGAATTCAAATTTCCTTGAAAAATATTTGATGTGGTTAAAATTTAAAATTCCTTGAAAAATATTTATATTTTTAGGAAATAAAATTCCTTGAAAAACTATCTTATATTTTTATGAATTAAAATTCCTTGAAAAATATATTTTATTTTTAGGAATTAATATCGTTGAAAAATATATTTTATTTTTAGGACTTTAAAACTCCTTGAAAAATATGTTATATTTTTAGGATTTCAAATTTCCTTGAAAAACCTAATTACTTTTAGGAATTTCTAATTGTCCCTAAAAAATTTGTCCGAGCAAATTATCGATAGTTAAAAAAGTTTTATGTAATGTCCCGAGGGACTTGACTATTTAAGTACTTCTACGGTATGTTTCTCTGGCCAGGATCAAGTTTACCGTAATGTTGAAAACATTACAATAAACTTGGGGGGAAAATGTTATCCCTAAAAAATACGAGGATGACATGGCGAATGAGAATGCGACATGTGACATTATAAATCAGGAAAAGACGACAAAGTATTAAGAAAAGATCGACGGGCAAAAAAGATAGGTTCAGGACCTATGGGGAAGTCGACCAAGCCTAAACCCCCTAGGGGTGGTCGGCCTGACCTCTACCCTTAGGGGTGGTTGGCCTGGCCTCTACCCTAGGGGTGGTTGGCCCCAGTGTGTCCAAGAGAGTGGTCAGCCTAACCCCTACCCAAGGGGTGGTCGGCCCCAGTATGCCCAAGGATCCATAGGGGTGGTCGGCCTGACCCCAACCCTTAGGGTGGTCGGCTTGACATGCTCAAGAACAACTTGGGTGGTTGGCCCACCCTATTCTTCATAGGGTGGTCGGCTTAAACCCCCAAATACACTTCACTGAGAAATAGTCACTCTTGTTCAAACTGAGATCAACAGGCCTAGCACCTAGAAGGTCACAGGCCTAGCACCTAGAGGATCAACAGGTCCAGAACCCATAAGGTCACAGGTCTAGCACCTAAGCTCGGGTCGTCGGGCCTAGCACCTAAGTCTCACATACCAACAGAGACTTAACATCTTCCTAGAGGTTTCTATCGTGCTTTATCCACCATGATCTAGAGAAACAACAAGAAGACCCACGATCTCATAATCATGGGGAGGTGGACACGAATTTCCACTACCTGATAATTGCGTACCAAACCACGATCCCAGTATCACTGGTCATGTAACAACCCCTGTGTACTATAAATAAAGGATCCAAGGCTTCATTTCAAGGGATCGCTTATTATGAAATTATGGAGATCTAAAGAACATTTGGGGAGAAATTCGTGGAAAGTTAGAATGAGTGAATACTTTGGTTCAACAATGTAATTGTTGAGTGATTTAATACTAAAAGCTAAGTAGATTAGGTTATTACTGTTCATCAAAATAGGGCTAAACCACTATAAAATTTCGGTGTGTTTACTTAAGATAATCGTACTCTGTCATTTATTCTATTTATTTCGTTCAAAAGGTGTCGTATATTGTACATACGAACATTGGCCAATTTGATAGGTCAACACTCCCAACCTACCAAATTAATCACATGGGCTTTCCTCGGTGCAATTCACCTAACACGTTGGCAAAAGTCTCAACGATATTAAAAATGTGCAGGTAAAAGTATTTTAACTCGAGTCATTAAAATTAATTAGGTGAGAATTTTCCTCCTCATACTTTTTTCGATGCATTTTGCTATATCGCCAACAGAAACTTATTCGCTGACACAAATATGCATCGAGAAAGGTTGTTTTGCGCTGGCATAAGTAAAGAAATTAAATTTTTAATTTTGTTTAGTTTTAATTTCAAATTTTCTAACACTTCGAAGATAATAATTGAATCATTCCTTTTGTCTAAAACACCAAATGTTGCCAAGGTCTCCACAAACTAATATTGGGGTGTCATCGGAAATGATCGACATAGATGATCACATTAATAATGAATAAGAGTAATCATCATTACTGCAATTATGGATCTTTCAACCCTAAGGACAAAACAAAATTGTTTAATTACTAAGTCCAAAATAACTAATAAATAGTAAATGTTGAAAGAAACTAGTACCTTCGAGTGAGATCGACATCTATTGGTACAAATCACAACACTTTAGCAACTAACATTCAATAAGAACACTATTAATTAATGAAATTGTCAATTTTAGAACACTGGTGTTATAATTGATCTGTTCATTAGTTCTCAAATTATGAATAATTAGTCAATGTTGTAATAAACTATTATTTCGAGGTGATATGAACATCAATATATACAAATCATAACACTTCAACTAGTGAGAGCCAATAACAATACTCAATAATAGTAAGATTGTGGATCTTCAAACACTATGGGTGCAATCAAATCATTGATTAGATTTAAAATAACCAATAATTATTGAATGATATAAGGTTCTATGACCTTAGCATCAAATCAACAATAATTGACACTAATACAACATTTTAACCACTAATAGTTAATGAAAACAAGGTTGATTAGTCTCATTGTTAATCTTGGAACACTATCAAGGAAATTAGACCATTGATTACATTTTAAATACTAATTAATTCCCAAATGATGCAAGAATACAAAGAAACGACTCCTAAAAATTTCAAAAATTGTTTCTTTTTATAAAAGTGTACTTTTCCAATGCTATTTTTACCTTTGTCGACGCTTTGATTATTTTTCCAGTGCATTTTCCCTCTTTTTCCCAACACATTTTTGTAATATGTCAGGAAAAGTCAACACATAAGGTTAGATACAAAATTTTGACATTTTTGTTGGTGGTTTTAAGAAGTGCATCGGCAGAACATCATTTTTTTGGGTGCAAAAACATGCCAATAATTGTTACGAATTT
Organism: Humulus lupulus; assembly: GCF_963169125.1. NCBI lineage: Eukaryota > Viridiplantae > Streptophyta > Magnoliopsida > Rosales > Cannabaceae > Humulus > Humulus lupulus. The sequence continues at coordinate 34,813,510 of NC_084799.1, forward strand.
TTCCAACGCACTTCCGAAACACACCAGCAAAAGTGGGGTTTCTTGTTGTGCATATATGTAATGTCCCAAATTCCCTAATGTGGCTTAATTCCTGGATTAGGGGGCCAGGAGGGCCATAATTTATTTAATATGTAATTATGTGATTAAATGCATGATTGTGTGAATTATATGGTGATATGATGATAAATGCATGCATGTCGGCCCACTTCATATTAGAAAGGCATTTTCGTAATTTTTACCCGTTAAGGGCATAATTGTATATTAATGTGCATGTTTGTGATTTATGGGTGAGACCACATTGTTATGTGGATATGTTCGGGCTATTCGACATGAGACGATCCTAGAATGCAAGTTAGCGGTTTAGTCATAACGGGATTAATTACTGGGCTCGGGGTGAGTCTGGTGGTAATTTGATGCTTAGTACGTTACCGAGAATGAACAGGAAATGGGATATGATTTAATTATTATTTGAGGAAATTGGGAGTAATGGGAATTGGAGGTCGTTAATTATGATTAACGGGATAGACGGGAAATGACAATTTTACCCTTGCTAGCCTTGAGAGATTTTAATTAGCCCTAGGGGCATTTTGGTCTTTTTATCATGGGATAAACTTAAGGCTGGTAGGCTGTAGAAGGGAATAGGCAGCCAAAAACTGAGTTCTTTACTTCTCTCTCTCGATCATCACTCTCTCTCTCTATCGTTAAAATTTTGAAGATAAACTTGAGGATTCAAGCTTGAGGATTAAGGCTTGTGAGCTTATGGTTGTGTTATAGCCATTGAAGGGGGTTCAATTCAAGATTGAGGTAAGATTTTCAGTTTAAATTTCAAGGTTTGATTTTTTTTTGAAGTGGTGTTTAAACTTTGAATTTCGATGGTAGAATTGGGTATTTAGTGTGGTTGTAAGTGTCTCAAAGCTTGGGTTTTGTTGATAAACTAAAGGTGATGTTTTATAAATGTTTGGCTGAGATTTTGGGATTGATTTGCTAAAGGTTTGATTGAGGTTTAAATTGAGGAATATTCAGGGAGCTGGGTTCGCAGGGTCAAGTCGCGACTTGAACCCATTCCAGAGCCTCCCCTAGTTGTTGTCTAGCAGGCGTGCCGTGACCCTTTGGGTTAAGTCGTGGCCCACCCTTGGCACCCCAGACAGGGGCTCTCTGTCTTGGGGGTGTGCCACAGCCCTAGGGGGAAATTTGCGGCCCGCCCCTCCCTTTTGTGCCAGGATGGGTTTTCAAGAGTTTTAGGCTCGAGTTTTCATTTCTTAAGGGTCGGGATCAAATCTACTAACTGTTTTAGTACGATTCGAGGTCCCGTGAGCGGGGTTTTACACCATGAACCTTTTATTACTTACTTTATTAATGGAATTTCATACTTGGTTATGATTAGGTGACCGCTAAGGGACTTAAGGACCGATCGTTCTCAATGGTCGTTCTTTTATTACTTCACGCTTGAACCAAAGGTAAGAAAACTGCACCCAGTATGTGACATGCATGGTTATTGATGAGGCATGTTGAGTGCTCTATAAATGGACATTGATTTCATTGTAAATGTCTAGCATCTTTGCTTATTTGTGAATGACACTGACTTATTAGTCAGAAACGACATTTGTGTTAAACCTAGTCGTGAAGTCTTGACTTATCAGTCATGATCAGTAGTAGTACTGAACACTGGTTTTATGGTATTGGCTTAAGAGTCAAGAGAGGCATTAATATGTTTAACAAAAGCCAAAATGATTAGATCTAATCAACATGAGCATTTGGCCGATCTATAGGTCGAAGAAAACTAAATCGCTGGTCTAGTCTAATGGCTAGTTACTTAGAGCCAGGGCCAAAAGGCTCAGGTGACGGAAGTGTCACAAGGCTTAGGGTGCAGAGCCCTAGAGAGTGACTCATTAGTCACCTATCCAGAGTGTGACTCAGTAGTCACCTACCCAGAGAGTGACTCATTAGTCACCTACCCAGGGAGTGATTCATTAGTCACCATCTGATTAGGGCTGCAAGCCCTAGAATCAAGTATTCATAATGTATACATGCAGTAATAAGTTTTCTTTCTAAGCCTTGGCTCACGGGTGCTATGTGGTGCAGGTAAAGGAAATAAAAAGCTCACCTAGCCTTGAGTGGAGAGGATAGGTGGCGATGTGTACATATGCGGCCGCTTGACCACCACGGCCAAGATGTTTCTCAAGGGAACTAGGGTTTAACCCTATTTTTGCTGCTTAGATTAACGAGTTGTTACTTTTATACTGTAATGATCATTTTGGATTGTAAATAACTTTGTAAACACTTTTATGGGTCCATTTACAGTTTAATGTTTTAAATCAAAATATATCCATTCCTTTTGACCGAGATTTTCACCCTGGCCTGTTAATGACATCTAGATGCACGTTTATAACCCAATGACTCGTTTAGCGAGTTAAGAACTATTTAAAGTCCATAGTAATGATGTTGGAGTAACCAGGGCATTACAATATATTTAGTACCAATCTCGCTCCAACACAAATCATTGTTTCCCAGTTAACCAAATTCAACAATGAGGTCAAGCCCTGAATCACAACTTACCTATTCGTCTAGGTCACTTAAATTTCCTTCTTTGGCGTGTGCTAATGGAAAATGTGATGTATGCCAATGCTATCGATGATCATGTCAATAGCAATGTTGAAGTTCCTTGTAAAACATGCCCTAATGTATTACTTTATAAAAACGTCGCTCATCTCACACGTATTAGAAAAATACCATTTTAAGGAAAATTTCAGTGGGGCCTTGATAAAACATGACATTTTGGCCCATTAGTTTGAAATAAAAATATTATGTCTTTATGCAATATTTGGAAATAAAAGAAAAAAAATAAGTCCCACTGACGAAATTTGAATCATAATCCATAACATAAGTTTCTTAATTATTCTTGGTGCTCATCTTGATCGTTCTTCGTTCATAGGACACCCCGCGTCCCACATGCCTGGACATCAGAACCTCCCACATCATTGTGCTTGCCAAGAAGAATCCTATTGCCTACCTGAAATGGGAAAGTAAGGGGGTGAGCTAAAAGCCCAATAAGGAAGTACAAACAAATACAACAATATTCAAGAAAAAAAAACACAAGAATAGCATATTCGTATCATAAACTCACGGAGAAACATATCATATTCATACTCATAAATCATAGTCATAATCATAATTATACACCATGTGATCATGGCACCCCTATTGTCCATGCCACATCATGAGGTAACCAGGAGAAGCATAAACTGGTAATACCTCCTCTATGAGGTAAACAGGATCTCAAGTCCTCGAATAACCTCGACGCATCCGCCCTATGAGTTACGTCATATCCTTAGTAACTCATTTGTTGTACCGCCTTCAGTACGCTAATAACATATTGCTTTTACATACAACATACAAGCAAGCATAACAACAATTCATAACATAATGTAATAACTAATACTTTTCATAACACTTGGCCTACCATAACATATGCTTTCCATAACACTAACTTTTGCAACATAAAAATTCATGTCTTCAATAACATAATTCATAGAAAATTCTAACTAACTTCCTCACCTCAGGTCATAGCAAAATTAAAGTGCGGGTACGTCACAAAGAGCCTATAATCATAATCAAACGTTCGTTTTTAAAATCACGTAAGAATACACATGCCCAACATACATACCCCACGTGTGCATGGGTCATGCAGACGCGGCACAAGCTGCACTGCAACTCTATTCACACAACAATGTCACATAAAATCATAGAGAACAATGTAAATTCTAACAATTAATCATTCATGGTTACAACACAAAAATCATACGTTTGTATAATAGGCGTACGTTTGAACGTAAAAATGCACTTGCATGTAACATGCATACGTGAAAGTGTTCTTAAAATTAACGTTTAAGTTGATAATTCTACTTGTTCATTTTATAGCCATTTTCTTAAAAAAGTCAGCAAGTATAAAATAATTTGTCACTTAAATTATTACTTCATTATTCCTTAAATCATATATTTGTCCTTTATAAACTTTATTACAAAGGTTTAACTCATTAGCTTTAATTTTTCATAAAATAATAATCTCATTTATTATTTAATAACAATTAAAAAAATGTGACAAAATGTGTTATTACTTAAAGTTATAAAATAAATTATATGATCACCATTAGAAATAATTTTAATCAATTATTTTGTAAATAAAAAAAATGCATAAATATAATTGAGAAAATACATATTTAAAGTGTGGAAAATTCACATTTATCATATACATAGCCTAAGTTTTACTTTATTTGAACACATGCTTTACTTTTTTTATTTAAAAGAAATTCTCTCTAAATAAACTAAAAATTACAGCAAGCTTTTTATTTAATTAAAATCACATAATTGCACTAAAACCATATTTTCTTTCACAAAACATAAAAAAAAATTGCATGTATTTGATTTGATAAAAACCCCATGAACATGTGAAATAAAATATCTTTTCTTCATATAAAATCGAAACACCACTTTGAGGCATCACTTGTGCATTTTAAAATCATTGATTTATCATCATCATAAAATAAAATAAAATAAAACAACAAGCATAAAATCATATAACAAGTTTAAACAATGCTTATAATGCTTTTAACAGTTACCCTAACATTCTCCTACACTTGTACACCACAATATTACATTTAGCATGCAAATTAATCAACACAAAATCAAACCCCTCTAACCCTACCATACTCATAAGGCCGAAGCCCACCTAGATCCATGTTTCTATTTCAAAGCACAAACAATTGATAGAACAAATCAATTAAAATAAACTTAAAAAATTCAAAACACCAATTGTGACCCTATGCCAAAACCTTCATGATCAAACATCTCAAATCTCTTTTCCATTTTTACAAGAATATTTAAGAGGCAACATTAACAAAAAATAGGCCAACCAAAAACTTAATCCCTAGCATGTATCTATTAACATTCTTGCATCCTTTTACATAAATCATTAGATTCAAAATGATCGTGGAAACATAAACATAAGATCTCACTAACCTCATACATCATGTAAATACAAAGTTTTCTTCATGCTTGCCTAAATACCCATACACGCCCAAGCATACACAAGCACACACAACCATATCCCACACGCCTAAGCCACTTACAAGAATAAAAACTTCATAGCAAATATTTTATAGAAACTACTCCTACATAATCTACATCCATATTTCCTTTCATGTTCCTTTGGATTACAAGATAGAAAACAAATTTCAAACATAAAAGAACATAACCAATCAACCATTAAAACACACACCAAGATTATATCCAAAGAGATCATAGCAACAACAAAAACAATAATATGGATAGAGGTTCCATTACCTCCTTTGATAGAAATCAAAGAACTCAAAAATAACTATGGTCACCCTCTTTGATTGCTAGCCTTCAACATCTTATCATAATCACCAAACCATTAGACCAACCAAACCAAATTCTCATATCAATCAACATAAGAGACTAAAGAACAATCTTACCCTTGTAGGCCGAAACCCTAGGCCAATACCTCCCATATGCTCTTGTGAAATAAAATCCTAGCATCACCATGAATTCCACCAAACTTAGAACCAAGAAGAAGAGGAAAAAATGAAACCATAAACCTAAACTCATACCTTAGGGGATTCGAAGTCCTTTTCTTCCCTTCTTCTTTCCTTCTTCTTCCTCTCCACGAGCTCCCTCTCTCTCTTCCTTTCTCTCTCTTTGTACGACAGCCACTAGGAGCTCCTCAAACCCTACTTTTTTTCTTTTTATAAGTCTAGTAGTTGAACCCTAAGTGTAGGTGGGAAAAGAACACTTTCCCAAATTCTACCTCCCTTGATTTTTGCCTTCAAATCCATTTAATCAAGGATTGATTGTCAACCCATCTAATTAAGGTAAACCCACATTCCCATTGCTCTTCCTTTCCTGCAGTGCCTCAGAATTTTACTTAGTTAAATAGTAGTATCTTATGTTGTAGTATTTTAATTTTCATGATATTGGTTCAAGCGGGAGTTATTTGGAAACTCGTAGAGCTAGTTATGAATTTTATAAGTTTATCCTATAGTTTAGAAATATTAATTTTATCATAAGGTTTAATTAATGTAGTTGGTCCTATAAATATGATTTATTATAGCCTAAGATTTAACAAGAATAATTAAGAATGTGACAATTGTCACATGCATATTTATTAAGGATTTAAGATGAATAAAATAATCAAGGATAAGCCTAGGAAGTCTATAACCTTCCCTCAGATGCTAGGATCTCGTATCAATCAGTCATAGTGGTTTAAACAGCTTTAAGTGTGCTTAAAATGTGTAGAAACATGGTTTAGTACATAAGCGTAAGCTGATATATCGCAACTATAGGGGCGATATATCGCCTATGCTAATACAGAAAAACACATCGACTTTGCATGATCGAAACCTAGGGTCCTCGACAAATCAGGACAAGCAATATATCGCCTATAGTGGGCGATATATCAGCTGCCTATGTCAAGTTTGAAACTCCATGGAATCCAAAGCTAGAATCCATCCTCAACAACTTGGACCTGTTCTTAAACAATTCTGACCGAGTTCTGGGAATTTGTTGAGCGAAAAATGCCATTTTCATTCATTTATTTATTCATTTTAATGGGAGTTAGTTTCATTCTTTGAACCCTATAAATGGGACCCTTCACTCAATCATTTTCATCATTTTTCAAACATTTCTCAGAGCCTTCAAGCTGCCATTTTTGTTCTAGAGAGAAACACCAGAGTTTTGGGGTTAAAGCTTTCAATTCTAAGCTTTTCTAAACACTTGGGAAGTAAGTTATAGTGTGATTTTGGTGTTTGTGGTATAGATCGAAGCTCTAGCTATCTAAGGTACTCTTAATCCTCAAATCCAATCTATTTTTATTCTTCTTATTCTTTTCTTTAGGAAACTTATGGTTTTAATGTTTGGTTGTAGGAGTTTCCAATCTCGCACTTGTCTCCAATATCTCCATCTTGGTAAGGAAAATAAGTTAGATTTTATGTGTGTTGTACCTTAAAATTAGCACGAGTTCAATTACTTAGCTCGGGTACAATTGGAAGATGAATATGTGGAAAAATAGCCAAGTAGAACATCTGATTGACAATGATGTGAGTAGCTCAAGAATCAATTTAGTTCGTACACAACGTACAGGTTGTTATCAAACTTCCTCTTAGGATAAAATTCTAGTTCGAGACTTATAGTGGCCATACCCACATTTGAGCGCTCTGACCTTAATACAAACTAAGGTTCAAATAGTCTTTAAACACCAGCTCGGGTGAGATATCCAGCTCGTGGAAACCTGGTCAGAATACATAATGAAGGATCCCAAGAGATTCGAAGGCTCCTTATACACTCATTAATGCCCAGACTATATTGCATATCTATCATTTATTATCTGAGATACCAGGAGTATATTATATTATGTTATCAAATCACATCCCAATGTAAAGGGAATAATCTGTATTAAATGTATTCCTTATTTATTCACGCGGTTACCCAAACCTATTTAGGAAATTTTCCTATAAATATCAGGAATAATGGACAGGGAAAGGGGATGCCTTTTTTGTATTGCTAAAACTCTGCATAAATTGTGAGAGAAAAGCAATAATATTGTTTCATAGACTAGGTAGATTTTAATCGATGAACCATGTAAAAAGTGTATGTGTACGAGAGGGTTCTTATTTTTTCATTATGGTTAAAAATTTAGCACTAATATCCCCATTGGATTTCTTAGTCTACAGTTGGCAAAATACAGCGTCAACAGTTTGGTGCTTTCATTGAGAGGAAATTAGTGCTTCACAAGTTTCAGTCAACATTCATCATGGTGCTCACTCGATCGATGCATGATAATGAGATGGAATAGCCTGGTGGGCAGGAGGCCCTTCATATTGTTGTTCCCACAGAAAGGGGCCTAAATGTTCAACAATGTCCTGGGAAGCAACCGGTGGGTTAGGACGACGCTAGGAGTTCAGCGTCACTCCCACCAAATCCTAATCCAGGATATTTGACAGTTTTTGAGATGGAAAACAGCCAATTAAGGAGCCATCTCGCTAGGGAAAACAGGCGAATCAAGGAGGTCTTGGCTCGGTTACCCCCTCTTGCAACCGACGTGAGGCAAAGTGGGTCTCATAAGTCCCACAGGAATAACCGGCCTAAACTTAGTCGTTCTGCCAGGACCACCACTCTGAGCTCTGTACCTTCAGAACAAAATCACCGAAGTGCTCGGTCCAATGGTCATCACAGGGGTCGTTATCAGCATTTCAGTCGGTCGGTCAGAACTGCGCACTACAAGAAAAAATGCTTTTAATAACACCAAAAATGTGTTATCAAAACATACCATAACACTTTTTGGTGTGTTAAGACCGACTATGTTATCGTAGGTCAGGGTACTTTACATAACACTTTATCATTGTTATACAGATGTGTTATTATACTGTCAACGATAACACACTTTCTGTGTTATTTTAATAAATAGATAAGTGTTTAATTATATTATTTATAGTCGATTATATAACGCATTTCAATACTTATAAATTTGTGTTAAACTACACTTTAGTATTACACATTTTTTGTGTTATACTACACTTTAGTATAACATGTTTTTTGTGTTATAATACACTTTAGTATTACATATTATTTGTGTTATATAATGAAGTATGCATAACAAAATTCTTTACTTATAAAAAGTGTTATTGTAATAGATATTATAACACATTTTTTGTATTATTTTAATATTTAGATAAGTTTAAATTCTCATTATATATTCATTTACATAACACTAATTTATTCTATTATATTTTTATTTTTTATGTGTATAATTAAAATTAGCTTTCTAATATATACTAGCATCATCAAATAAACTTGATTTTCAAATAACAAAAAGTAAAAACATTCAACATTGTATTAACAATCCACAAATTAGTTTAAAATATTCAACACTGTCATCAACAACAAAATGTTCTTTAAGTATTCAATTATTCTTAAATATTCAACATATTGAAAAGTTACTATAACAAGAGGCGTGCGTAGGATCCTTTCTTCCCTCCAAGATGAAGAAGAAGAAGGTTGCTCGAAAGCCTGCATCAAGAATAAGGTCTGAGGAGGCCACTAGATCTTCGCCATTAACGGAATCATCGTTGAAGGTTCAAAATAATCTTCAGGCAGAGGATGTCTTGCCTTCACTCTTGACGGAAAATAAGTAGAGGTTGCATTCTTTAGGTCCGGCTAGTGATGGTGAATCGACTCACCAGGTGGAGGAAGATAAGGTAAGGAATACAGATCCGATTGAGGAGAATGAGAACTTCCAATCTTCTGTTCAATCTCATTGGGCGAATCTCAGAGGTAAATTGCTTATCAATGAGTCGACTAAACTGCATTATGAGGAGCCATTGCTGAAAAATGGGAAGACAGTAGCCCAAATTGATTTGGACGAGGTTGCTGAACAAGCTCTGAATTGGAGTTTAGCTGTGATATGTATGGTTTTGGGAGCTAATCCCCCTTTTGCTGTGTTTGAAGGGTTTGTGAAAAGAATTTGGGGTCACCTAGGTATTGAACGGGTAGTGAGGATGCATATGGGTCTCACCATTGTCAAGTTCAATGATGAGGCTACTAGAGATTTTGTATTGCAGAATGGCATTGTGCAGTTTGATCGGAAACCAGTCATAGTGAGACCATGGACTCAAGATCTAGACACTATCAGGTTAGTTTTCTCTGTTCCTCTATGGATTCGGCTTCCAAATTTAGGCCTGCAATATTGGGGGAAAAAATGTCTCAGTGCCTTGGTCAGTACAATTGGGAAACCTATTATGGTGGATAAGTTCACAAATGATAGGTCTATGATCAGATTTGCAAGAGTTCTTGTTGAAATGGAGATTACTGATGATCCTCCATTTATCATTCATTTTGTCAATGAGCTGGGTCAAATTCAGGAACAATTTGTGGAATATGAATGGCTCCCTATAAAATGTCAGAACTGTAAGGGATTTGGGCATAATTCAGCTGAGTGCAAGACATCTAATACTAAGGTTTGGGTTGCCAAGGATAAGATAGATAAGGCATTTACCAGGTCTACTCCTGGTGATGCTGAAGCCGAGAATAATACAGAAGAAAAATCTGCTGTTAATGAGGCTCCTAAGGTTGAGATATCTCAGCAGGTTGCAACTGGATTAGGAAGTGATGAGACTACTAAAACTTAGAGTAGTTTACAGGCCCAGCAGGTGACACGAAATTAGGCCAATAAAGAAAACTGGGAGGTCCCTAAGAAGGTTGGGAATTCTAAAAGCAGAGGCAAGTCTGTGAACTCTCATGTAGGCAGCAGACAGAATGTGTTCAAGGTGCTTCAAGAACAGGAAACAGGGGAAAAATCTAAGTTTTTACTTGGCTCAAAAGCTGATGGATTGCTCAAATGTACTTAGTTGGAATGTAAGGGGGTTGAATAAGAGAGACAAACAGCATGCTATTCTAAGTCTCTTAATAATAAATAAAGTAGGTATTAGTGCTTTGTTAGAGAATAAATTGAAGATGGATAAGACTAATGATATGATGTCCAAAGTGTTTTTTGGCTGGGATCACTATAATAGTTCAGTTGTTGAGGGCAGGATATTGGTTATATGGAGGAAAACTTTTGTTAAGGTTCATGTGTTAATGGAACACAAGCAATTCCTTCACTGTTTGGTTACTTTTTCTAGCTTATAGCTGGAAATAGTTATCTCTTTTGTTTATGGATTTAACACTATGATTGAGAGGTTGGAAATGTGGAGGGGTTTATCTTCAATTCAGGTTTCGAATAAGCCTTGGCTGGTGGTGGGAGATTTTAATGCAGTGTTTAACTATGATGACATATTAGGAGTAAGATGGTTAATGCCAACAAGATTCTGGAGTCTACAGCTTGGCTAGCTTTTCCTCAGCTAGCTACTATCAAATGTATAGGATCTAAGTTTACCTGGTCTAATAAACAGGAGGGAGGTGATAGAGTGTATTCAAAAATTGATCATAGGTTTATCAATGAAGAGTGGATTGACTCTATTCCAAATTCTATTGCAGAGATTCAGTGGGATGTACATTCTGATCACTGTTTCCTTCTTATTAAGACTCTTAAGGTGGGACATCTAGGAGTAAAACCTTTTAGATTCTTTAATTGCTGGATTACTCACAGCAGTTTTAAAGAAACTATTCTAGAAAATTGGTTCAAGCCTATGACAGCTAAGGGTTTATTGGGAGTGACTAAGAAATTGCTAAGGCTGAAACATGTTTTGAAAGTGTTTAATAGGAAGGAAATAGGGGATATTGAGCAGGGCTATCATCATGTTAAGGGTGTTTATCAGTTAGCTTTAACGAAAGCTCAAGAACATCCTTCGGATGCTTCTGCTCTGGAGGCTGAAAGGAATGCTGCGGTTTACTATAATGAGCATTATACTCGGTACAGGAGCTACTTAATTCAGCGCAGCAAAGTTACTTGGATTCAGAAGGGTGATGAAAATAACTCCTATTTTCATGCGTGTATCAAAAAGAGAAGAGAGGAGAATTGAATAGTGTCTTTTCTGAATGACCAAGGGAAAGTTATTACTGATTATAATGCAGTAGTGAGTCACTTTCTAGATCATTTCAGAAATTATATGGGAAGTTATAGTTCAGGTTCTGGGTTGATTAACACTGATTGCATAGAATTGGGACCTTGCTTAGACATTGATATGCAGCTGAGATTAATCAGGAAGTTTAGTAAAGCTGATTAAAAAAAAGCTTTGTTCAGTATTCCGGGAACAAAAAGTCTAGGCTTAGATGGATATAATTTAGAATTTTACAAAGCTATGTGGAAGCATATTGGTGATGACATTTCAATGGTTGTGTTGGAATTTTTCACTTCAGGGAGGATCCCGACTGAGCTTAACAAAACAGTTTTGGCTTTAATTCCAAAAATTGATTCCCCTAGCAGGGCAATAGATTATAGACCTATAGCTTGCTGCAATACTCTGTATAAGTGCATTTCTAAAATGCTTTGTAGTAGGCTTTCAGAAGTTTTACCCTCTATTATTAGTCCCAATCAAGGAGCTTTTATTAGAGGGAGATCTCTTGCTCATAATATCCTTATTTTTTCAGGATTTGATTAAGAATTACAATAGAAGGAATGCTTCCCCGAGATGTACTTTGAAGATAAATCTTAGTAAGGCCTATGATACTGTTGACTGGAATTTTTTAGAGAGATTATTAATCAGCTTAAGGTTTCCTACAAGATTCATTCATTGGGTGATGGTTTGTCTCAGAGGTACGTCCTATACTGTTATGATGAATGGTTGATTGCAGGGGGGTTTCAAGGAGTTAAAGGGCTTCGACAAGGAGACACTATCTCTCCTTTACTTTTTTGTCTTAGTTATGGAATATCTTTCTTGGCTGCTTCAGCTTGGTGCTTTGCAACATGATTTTCGGTTTCACCCAATGTGTAAAAGTCTCAAAATCATTAACTTATGTTTTGCTGATGATTTAGTGATTTTTTTGCAAAGCAAACCGAAGTTCAGTTCAAATTATTCAGCTGGTTTTTGAAGAATTTTGCCACAGTTCTGGAATGAAGGCTAATTTAAGCAAGTCTCAAGTTTTCTTTAGTGGTATTTCAGCTCAAGAAAAATGCCAGTTACAGTAACTGTTACAGTTAGAAGAGGGTACCTTCCCCCTTAAGTATCTTGGAGTCCCTATGAGACCTAAAAAATGGAAAGAGGTTGACTGTGGAGAAATTCTTAAAAAAATAAAGCTTAGACTTCACACTTGGTCTAGTAGACATTTATCTTATGCAGGGAGGGTTCAGCTTATTTCCTCTATTCTTTTGGGGTTGAGAAATTAGTGGATGAATATTTTTTATTGCCTCAAAGTATAATCAAAGAAGTTGACAAGCTTTGCATGTGGTTTCTTTGAGGTAATAATGGTACAAGGAGCAATTTTCATCTTACATCCTGGTCTACGGTTTGTTTGCCTAAAGCTTTTGGTGGATTGGGTTTTGGTGAAGGTTCTAAGTGGAACAAGGCAATGCTTGGTAAGTACATATGGGCTATCAGCCATCAGCAGAAAGCTTTAAGGGTGAAATGGGTTCATGAAGTGTATTTAAAGGGGCAAAACTTTTGGCAATACCAACTTAAGGCTGATACCAGTTGGTATTGGTGCAAAATCTGTCAATTGCGTAAGTTGTTTTCTCAAGAGGAGATCAAAAAAGCTAGAAGTCATGGAAGGTTTAAATTAGGCAGCTGTATACTGGTCTTATTCATCATATCCCTGTCAATTACAAGCAGTTTGTTTGGAACAGAGTGAGTGTTCCCAAGCATAGGTTCATCACTTGGCTAGCGGTCAATTCTAAGTTGTTAATGAGGGACCATTTACAACGAGTGGTTCAGCTTCTTGATTCAACTCTTTGTTCGGTCTGTGATCAAGGTGAGGAGAGCCATTGTCATCTATTTTTTGGCTGTTGTTTCTCTCAGCAGGTTGTCCATTAGGTTCATGATTGGTTCGGCTGTACCTGGCCTCTAATCTTCTCGGACTGGTGCAGGTGGATAGAAGGCATGAGGAAGGGGGTTAGAGCCTCTATAGTGGCGGCTATGTTCTCAGCTACAGTCTATTATTTGTGGCATAATAGAATCATTTGTTATGTCCATAATTACTCTCTTAGTGTTATGGTTGTAGTTAATTTGATTAAAAAAGACATTAAGTGTAGACTTAGTTATTTTTTCTCTTCAGATGATGTAAAGCCGTGAGCTTTTGTTTTTGAGGTTGAGGTTCAGGTCTTGTTCCTGTGGTTTGTTTGTCTGTTGGATTGTTTGGTTGTATTGTGCTATGATCAATAAAATCTCTTTTCTTGATAAAAAAAAAAAAAAGTTACTATAACAAGAAACTTGGAGAGTACTGTCTACTATAACATCCTCCAACTCTCACTCTTGCTTTGGCTCGTTCTCTCCATTTCCCATTCCAACTGTTTCATATAGCTTCACAGTTTCTGCATAGGAAATAAGCAGCCACAAAAGTCATTTTTAAAAAATACTTCAAGAAAATATGCTACAAAAAAAAAAGTTATGCAAAATAATACAACTTCACATATATTCCTGGTGAAAAATCCACCAATTATTCTGATGGCTGAACTCCAAAACTCTGGTAGTGATTCAACAGCCCTAGATAGAGTATCTTGTAATTTACACCCAAATTTATTACTGCTCATTAACACACGTCTTTCACACACTAGAAACAGATTACAAACACACAGAAAAATGGCTAACAATATCAAAGAAAAAGTCAGCTGACAGGAATTTAATCAAACACACCAGAAACGCCCAAGTTTTCTTGGTTCGGACTTAACCAAATCAGAATGAAAGCAAAAGAATACTGATTTTAACTCAGACTTTTCCTAAAACAAATGGTATGCATCAAAACGTTGAGTATACCTTAATGACTTAATAATAAGAAATATGTGTTCATGTATATATGTGTGAGAGAGAAACAGGGGGAAAATGATAGAGAAGTTAAACAAAATTTACTTGCAATACTAATCCAACCACAATAGTAATAAAATTATTGAGATTAGCTTATGGGACACAGTAACAATAAAACTGAGATAGTAATTATCATAATATTGTACAAATTAAAGGCACCAAAATCACATTTTCGTGAGTCAACTTTTGTGATCAATATATGCAAAAGATAGTGAAATAAAGAATTTGATCACTTGATTGTAGAGTGTAGAACAATAAAATAACAGATCTCATAAATTACTATAAAGTAAAAAACAGTTTAGAATCACAAAAGAATACAAGATTTTGATCCCTAGTAGAAAAGATTTTGGTCACAACAAACAAAGTATTAATGATACAATAAGAAATATTACTAACTATCCCTAATAAAAACAAAACATAGAAATTTCAAGGTAAAACCAAATCAATTAACAGCAAATATCCAAAATAAAATAGAAGCTACAACAAAAGAGCTCCATACCGTTTCCTTCAAGGTCTCTAGGGGCCTAAGGCATACGATACATTGGTGTGCCCTATTTTTTAATATTATTAATAACTTAAAACATGAAATTGTAGGTAGACTGATCTGCAGATACCTTATATGTACTCAATAGATTTGGAGGAGCAGTGCTAATTGGTAGACTTAACTCAGTCCTCAATGCCACAATATGCATTACTTTGATAGCTTTCAATGGATATCTTTGTTATAATCACAAAATTAGACGGTAGATATGTAAAATAAAAGAAAGGAAATGACAAGACAGAAAATTTGCATCAGACAAGAGGAAAAAGTCATACATAACTGATAACTCTAAAGTGTCTAAGAACCATTAACATTTTTTTAACTAGAGAATACTACTATAATTATTTTTATGGGATACACATTACTACAAAGAAAGCAAAAAATTTAGAAAACAAACATATTTATTGAGTTTTGATAATACCTTTTCAATAGCCATTGCACATTGGAAATATATTAAGAGGCTACCCAAGGCCAAATGAATTAGTTAACTTACTTTCCGTGGGTAGTTTCTCTAGAAAGCATGATCGCATCAACACCTTCCTGTACTGCAATTGCAATGTCAGAGACTTCTTCCCTTGTTGGCGTTAGATGATTAATCATGCTCTACAGTATGTTTGTTGCTACAATAACTGGTTTCTGCATTCTCTGACACCTTCTAATTATGTCCTCCTGTACGTAACAAGGAAATTTCATTCATGACAGAATCTGAGACAAATTCAACATTTTAACTTCAGTATTTTAAATAATAATCATTTGAAAAGATGAACTTATCATATATACATAAAGCATGACAGAATAAGAAACTATTATGCAGGCACCACATTACTTCAAAAACATAAAGCATGCATAAAGTACAACATAGTATTACTGTCTCATGAGCAGGCTCCTGAAAGAAACTATCAAAATAACTTATTGGGGCAAAGGATATAGAAAAACTGTTGACAACATAGTATTACTGTCTCTAATTCTCTACTCATACAGTAATAAGAAAGGAAAAAGAAAACCTTTTGGATAGCTAAATTATTTCATCACTGATGTTACATAAGATTATATTTAAAACAATTGATATTTTTTCTAATGGGGAAAAAAGAAATGAGGCATTTCTAACCTGAGGAATATATTTGATGACTGTCATAAATACTTGGATTGAGCTAAAAATGGAAAGAATCAGTTCCAAGTCAGAAAGTGAATCAAGAATATATTTCATAGCAAATGGAATTTAGAAACCTAAAGCTAATTATGATAAAGCGATTAAGCCAATAAATCGAAGCAAACAAATGCTTTTATCATCTAGCTTTCCAATGTTTTTTAATCGAACTGAATTGTTTGAAACTCAAAATTCAGAACAAAAGAAAAGGAAAGGTAACTAAAGAATGAATCTTACTTAAAAATGTTAATCAACCAAAGCCAGGAATGGTTTGGCAAAGCAATGAAAAAGAAAACTCCAGTAGCTAACCAAACAATAGAGACAATTGCTAGGGTAATCTTCGAGACAGTCTGACCTCCACGCTGTATAAATACAAAGCCATCATCACCAACAAAAGGTAAAATTCAAAAATAGCAATGCATAACAACATAATTACCACACCAAAACAATAAGGCTCCTCAATCAAGAAGAAGAAACCCAATAATAAAACACTACAGATGCACCTGGAACTCTGCAGTAGGATCTTCAACCAATGACGGAAGCTGAGAAAGGCATATCTTAGCAGCCATGTCCCATGCATCCCTGCAGTGTGCAATAGTTACAGAGTGACTTTTGGACTAATAAAACAGTAAGTATTAACTTCTTTAGTGTTTCCTTTAGTACTACCACATGTGATGCTGATGGTAGGTGGTAACAATGGATGAGAGATCGGGGAACAATTGGCAGAACGTATAATTCGCTCAACAAGTAAAAAATTTCGAAAAAGACTAGCGACTAACAAATCTTGCCTGAATAGCCTCTGGAAAATCTCTGCAGCAGAATACAAAGGTATGAGAAACATATAGCAACAAAAGAATCTTAAGGGTACTTCAATTCAAAGAAGTTAGACCATAGAGCATCAAACCACAGGAAAGAAACTGATCACAAATTTGAAAGAAATAAAAACTAATAATGAGATAAGCACAAATCCAAACACTTGAAGAAAGCCTAAAGGATTGACATGGTCGTCTTAAGCATGGAAATATATCAAGGAATAGAATGAAACATCTCTGAATAATAAAAAAAAAAGATAAGTAAAAACTGTAAGCAATATTCATTTAGTTACTATATTAGGATTATTATGTACTCTCAGAAAATTATGTTTGTCTATAAGATGGATGCATGTATTTATGTGTTTATTCAACTAAGCCTCAATCAACGAAACTTAAATGAGTACTTTACCTGGACAAACCCATATAGGCCAGGAATGGCCATAACATCTGCACCAAGTACTTTTAATCCAAAGTCAACATGTGGCTGCAAAAAACATTAGAGACAATAATGAAAGAAGGAAATAAAGATTTTTTTTAAGACAAGACCTAAAAGAGTGCCACATAATATAAATAAATAAACAAATAAATAAGAGTGCCATCAAATTATAGAACTCAAAACTGATTCTGTATATCCAACCTCTCCTCGAATGATTAGTTGTAGTGAGAAATAACTAGACTCATAATAGAAAGAGGCCATATATGAATCACAATACTAATATGAAAATTTACCAAGAAGATTTTTATACTTCAAGAATTCAACAACTGAGCCCCCAAATTTAGTCTAATGTATCATCAGAGATAGCACAATTCTTAAGACTCTACAAAGTAAAAAACAATGCCACATTCAAAAACTCAAATAATTTAGTCTAATGTATCATCGGGTCTAAAATGGCATCCTTGTTAAATCAAAAACAAAATTCAGAGCTTTTACCCACATTCATCCTAAAGAAAAAAATAATTATAATAATAAAGCAATTAGCATCTACATAGTCAGAATCCACAAAACATGGTAAAGCACGTAGTTAGATTATTCGGTTATGATCTCACTATGCACATGTGTTGACCACTTGAAACAACAAAACTCAAATAATTATTATCAAGATATTATAAAACTCTAGTTTTTTTTACAAATTTAGTCTAAATGGTAAAATATATATAAGTCAAATTAGCAGTTAAACAAAAAAATATAATAAGTACATATATAAATACATGTATATATAGATGCAAGATTAGTAAATTCTTTACAGATGATTTAAAATTACTTCTTTCCCACTTCTAATGCTCCAAACATAAACACTACCATCACCATAACCTGTCAATTTTTATTTAGTAAGTCCATGAAAAGAGAAAGCAAATTCAACTTTTTAATGGATTGGATTTTAGTTATATTTCTACAATACATATCTTGTTCTAACAAAATTAAGATTTATTGAACTTTTTTTGATAAAGAGTTTGACATGAATTTAGTGAATACACTATTAATTATGAAGTATTAACTAAAAATCAATCATGAGAGAGAGTGCCAAAGGCATCAATTGCCTTAGTGCACATGTAAAAGACCCTGTCATAGAAAACATGCTAAAATAAACCAGTTGCCTTAGTGCCAACTCTAAATGTTGCAATTGTGCCAAGCTCTGTCATATAATCATTGAAAAATATTATTTATCTTCCAACATCTTAAGATATGTCATTTTTCAATGATATTTAAACTTTCTAGACTATAAGAAATCACCACTAATTTGACAACAAACAAACATGGTGCTAGTTAAGCTACTTACAAGAAGTCAAGCAACAAGATTCACGACCCAATCAGGAAGTAAAGCAACATAGTTTTAGAAAGACCACAGTACATTCCATGATGTTAGTAGCTAATGGAATTCCTCTAGACTGTTGTAAGAGTGAACTTTAGAATTGAGTGCTCTATATGTCAAAAACTCTTAAAAGATTACACTATGTATATAAATAGATTCAACAAGGGGAAAGAAGGAGTAATTTAGCAGCATTGGACTGGGCTTAAATTTATATATAGGATATGTAGAATGTGGTTTCACAAATTCTCAATCTCATGCTTCTTTGGCCTAACCACATCATATATCTGAAATAATTGTTGCTTTAGGCCTTTTCCAAAATATGAAAGGCAATATTTGAACAGCTATTAGTAAGCTGGAAAAACAAGTTAACAAGCAAAAATGTGTTAAACTAAAAACAGTCACTATTCCCAGGCCAATCATAACAAAACACTCAACATGCTATCAAAATTTAATGATCCAACTGTATCTTCAAAACCATTGATGTAACATACCTAACTTAGATCCTTAGAAATATAAACATCAATTTGTTGTTTCTTTTTAGCTAGTTGAATCTCAACATATGGTTGGCATTTTGTTTTTGGAGGGGTTTCATAATATTTAGATCCAGAAGGAAAAAAAATATACTAGTTCCAATCAGTTGATCATGTTTCAACTAGTGAAAAACTGATGTTATACTATGACTAACCTGCCCTGCTCCCTCAGCAACACAGACCACTGCTAATCCTTTTGTCTCAATGAGGTATTTCAGATGCCGCAAAACACCTTGAGGACCATGTAAATGGAAAGGTACCTTAAATGTATAAAACCACTATCAGTACAGAATCTCAAAAATAACTAACCAATTAGTAAGTCGCACAAATACCTCTGGTATCAAGCATATATCGATTTGTCCACTAGCCAGGGATGCATGCATAGCAATAAATCCACTGCTACGACCCATCAACTTTACAATTCCTATACCATGGTATGCACTATGTGCCTGTAATAAGGATTGAGAAGTTAACAAAGACTGTTTTTCCCACTGAATTCTTTAACAATGATATTATAATGCATGAAACTTAAGCAATCAAAATGAAATCGAACAAATCACAAAATGTAATGAAAATTTGTAACTTGATGTAAGCTAAATTAATGGCTCGTTGTGCTTCCTCAACAGCAGTGTCAAACCCAAAAGTTTTGTCCATCAGCAAAATATCATTGTCTATAGTTTTGGGGACCCCAACAACATCCACCTTTACCCCTCTTCTACAGCACTGAAATGAAAATAGGAAAAGTAGGACATGAGACCTAAATAGAAATGGCAGGCAAGGTCGAGGCAAGATAAAGGGAAACAACTTACAAATGCATCAATCAAGTAAAAGTAGTTAAACATATCCAATAAGATGATTCTAGTGGCACGGTCATCTATATGGCAGTAAAGTGCTTTCTAATTTATACGAAAACATGAACATATAGACATGGTGATGAATCCTAAACTAAAAGCAGAATGAATTCAAGTCATTAGGAATGCATCAACTTTTAATTCTTGAGACATCACTTTACATCTACAAATTTAGAACAACTTGTACCAAAGCAATTTATATCCCAAAAGATTTCTGCTTTAAGTAATCTGTTCAAAAGTGACCTTAGTTATCAATGCATGCCAAATTATGAGATAAGAAACACAGGAATGTAAATAGATACACGTATAACTTCCTCTTTGTGAATTACATTTGCCCCAGCATGAGTTCCGTTCCCACCCAGCACAAAAAGCATGTTGATTCCTCTTTCCTGATATCAAATTAATAAATGTTTTCAGGACAGGAATCATATGTCCGCAAAATTATTAACTCTAAAGAAACTGAAACAACAAACCTTCATGTTGTCCACGATTTCACTTATGATTGGTCCTCCACGCGAAACTCCTAACAAGCTTCCACCGGATAGGTGAACGTTTTGGACCACTTTTCGGGTTAGCTGATAATCACAATCCAACGGCAAAAAACAAAGTAGAAAACTTAAGAATCAAAAAACCAAAAGGGGTTTGGGAAATTTTGAGAGATGAGCAGGTAAAGTGAAACATATATATATATTTAGAGAGAGAGAGAGAGGGAGGGAGGGAGATGAAGATGGGGGTTGAATCGGGTGATGGTCTAGGTCTGGTGGTGAGGACGTGTTTGGGAGGACAGGATCTCTTAAACGTTGGCTGTAGAGAGGACCTCGTCGACCTCCCTGGCACACGCCCAAATGTTGAAGAAAGACGAGAAAGACGAGAGAGAGAGAGTGAGGAGTTCGGATGTAGTACCAAGCTGAAGAAATGGGGAAAATAAATGGGTCTCAGAAATGTTGAAGGAAAGGATGGGTCTCAGAAATGTTGAAAGATACGTCCCAGAAATGTTGAGGAAATGGGTTTGTTGAAGGAGAGGAAATGGGTTTGTTGAAGGAGAGCTCTGAAATGTTGAAGGAATTGGGTCTCTCTCGGGTCTCACAAATTTTCAGGTCACAAATGAAAAAAAATGCTAAGGGCGCGTGATGGTATATTATTACCGCCCTTTTTTCATAAAGTGGCCCTATACTCTAGCATAATACTTTTTTATTAGTATTATATTCACGTGTTATGGAAATGGGTATTTGGTGTAGTGGCGACCCCCAGCTCCGTACCTTCTTCATAGGTTCCTAGGAATGCCCACAACAACCCACCGAGGGAGTGGGGGCTATTACAAGTTCACAGAGGCAAAATGTTCCAACGAATCTTCCTGTGCCACGATCAGAACCCCAGGCACAGAGAACTCGAGACATTGGGGTAGAGCTGAGGCAGGCTAATTTAGTTCATCTTGACCGGACAAGGAGAGCCTCGCTAATAAGGCTTTCGCCATCACCAATAAGACATCCTACACCACCTCTCCCACAAAGAGATGCTTCAGCTCGTAGGAACAGTAGGAGAAAGTCTCCCCCGTTAGTAGATACTTACACCCCACGGACATGTGCTGAGAATCCAGGTCCTCGATCTCAGCTGCGGGCCATAAGTTTTGCAAATGGAAATTACTGGACGGGAAGCCAGCGTGGAGGAAGGTCTGAGAATGACTTGAGAAATCACTTGAGATCAACACAAAGTCCTCGGTATGATCCACTGCCCGACCTGCGTGATCATTTGAACTCACAAAGAAGGTATCCAGCTCATAATGAGGATGTTAGTTATACTCGACATGAGGGAGCTCTGTCTATCGTATGAGACAATGGGAATGTCCTGCCTAACCAAGCTCAAACTTGGAGGGACAACAACCCATCAAACACGTATAATGGGATGAAAGTTGGTGAACAACCCCCAGCTAACCTAGGGACCAAAGACCTAACCGTTAAGAGACTGGCTTTGGTGGAGAACAGATGAAAAGGCTCTTATCTGGAAATGGGATGGACGATTGCGACTCGGATGGGGAGCTCAAACCTTTCACTCCAAACACTGCAGGAGCTACATATCCTATTGGCTTTAGGATGTCGAATATGCCGACATTTGATGGAAACACATATCCATCCGATCACCTCGGGATGTTCAACACAATGATGATGGCCCACAATGTCGGGCTCGATCTAAGATGTATTATGTTCCACACGACTCTGGTCTGACTTGCCAAACAGTTGTTTAAACCATACAAGAAGCATTTGATAAGCTCATGGAAGAATTTTTCTTCCGAGTTTAAAAGAGCATTCTGAGCTTCATAGGCAGCTCGTGTAAAGGTTGATTCATAGGCCAATGTAAAACAATAACCTCCCTAATGCGGTTTAATGGTTGGATTAGTAGGTCAGGAGGGCCATAATTGTTTTATTATGCCATTAAACTATTATATACATGTTTATGTTAATTATATTATAATATGATGTTAAATGCATGCATGTGGGTCCACATTTCACCGCAGGGGTATTTTGGTAATTTGAACTGTTGAGGGTGTAATTGTGTATTTGTATGCATGTCCGTGATCTACTGTTGAGGCCACATTATAATATGGATTTGTTTGAGCCATTCCGCATGAGACGATCGTTGAGTGCAGGTTAGCGGTTTAGTCATAACGGGATTAAGTTCGGGGCTTGGGATGAGTCTCGGGGTATTTTGGTGATTAGAGCATTGCCAGGAATAAAAGGGTAACATGATATGAATTATTGGTATTTGAAAATATCAAGAATAACAGGAATTGGAGGGTGTTAATTATGATTAACAAAATAGGTGGAAAATGACGGTTTTACTCTTGGGAGTCTTTAGAAACCTTTATTTGACCTAGGGGCAATTTATTATTTTCACCCCTAGGATATATTTAAGCCATTGAAGGATGTAGAAGGTTGGCAAAACAGAGCATAGATATATCCCTCCCGTACCTATTTTATTTCTCTTTTTCTTTGTGATTTTTGAGTTGTTCTTGAGGATTCAAGCTAGGGAAGTGGATCTTGAGGGCTTAGGATTGTGTTCCACCATTGAAGAGGATCCTAATCTAAGCTTGGGGTAAGTTTCTAGCCATTGAAACTCTAGCTTTGCCCTGTTTTTGTTTTAGTTTTTCAGCTTAGTTTTCTTGATTGGTGGAGGAGAATTGATGGGATTTTTTGGCTAAGGTTCTTGGGGTTGTGATGCCTAGGGCATGTGGGGGATGGTTTTTGGGTTCATTTGGGGCTTAAAATGAAGTAGGGAAGCTTTTGGTTCAGGTTAGAAATGGTGGAGCCGAAGGAAGAAGGTTCAGGGCATTTTCTGCCTGGGTGTAGCGCTACAGCGCCCACTAGGGGGCGCAACAGCGCTACTCAGGGGTATCCTTTCTGTCTTGAGTGCTGGGGCACTACCCTGTTCCATCATATTCTTGTTTTGGGCATTTTTAAGGGTTTTTGGCTTAGGGTATCAATCCTTAAGGCTCAGGATCGAATCTACTCATAGTTTGGGTACAATTCGGGGTCCCAGGAGTGAGGTTTAGGTCAAGACCCTTTCATTGTTGATTTTCATTAATGGAGGTTATAATTGGTTATGATTAGGTAACCGCTAAGGAATCAAAAGTTTGATCATTCTCAAGGGTCGTTCTTGCTCTGTTTCTCACTCAAACTGGATGTAAGAAAACTGCACCCTATATATGACATGCATGGTTATTATTGAGGCATATTGAGTGTTTAAATGTGGACATCGATTGCATATTAAATTCTTAGTAGATCTTGCTTATTTGTGAATGGCATTGACTTACTAGTCAGAATCGGCAATTGTGTCAGATCCGTCTGTGAAGCTGTGACTTACTAGTCAAGTTCATCAACGGTACTAAGCACTGGTCGTGTGTTGCTGACCTAAGAGTTAAGAGCGGCATAAGCGTCATGAACGCAGAGTCGATGAAAGATTAGATCTAATCGACATCTGCATTGAATGAGTCACTATGAGCATTAATGCCGGACCAACCCTAAGTTCGATGAAAGCTAAAAGTGCTTGCCAGGGCCAGAAGGTCAGGTGACCCTATCGTCACATGGCTAAGGGTATGGAACCCACAGTTGTGACTCTATGGTCACTCCCTTGGTTTACATTGGTGACTTACTTATCAGTCACTTATCCTGTATAAGCTAATGATTTGGTCACTTATTTTTTAAGGGAACGGAACCCACCTTAGTAACTTCTACAACTGACACTCTTCTATTAGGACTAAAAGTCTTGGATGATCATTATGATCATTGTTTGATATTATAATCTTGCAGTATTGAGTTTTCTTGCTGGGCTTTGGCTCATGGGTGCTATGTGGTGCAGGTAAAGGGAAAGGAAAGCTCACCCAGCCTTGAGTGGAGAGCTTAGGTGGTAATGTGTACTTATGCGGCCGCTTGACCACCACGACCAATGAGTTTCTCAGAGGGACTAGGGGTTAACCCTATTTTTGTCTCTTAGGTCGGCGGGTTGTAAATTTACAATGTAATGACCATTTTGTACTGTAAATAACTTGTAAATGTTTTGTGGGCCCATGAACAGTTTTATGTTTTAAATAAAATATATCCTTTCGTTTTGATTGGTTTTACACCTTATCCTATTGATAACACCTAGAAGCACGTTTTTAACCAAAGAACTCGATTAGCGAGTTAAGCACGGTTCAAAGTTCACAGTAACTGTTTTGGGGTAACCAGGGCGTTACACTCCGGAAGCTCCGACAGGTCAACCTAGAGCTCAAACGAATCAGATCGACCCTCCCCCGATTGTAGGAGGACATATAACTACTATTGCCGGAGGACCTCATTTGGAGGGCACGAGCACTGAGGCCCAAAAGAGTTATATTAATGAGTTGAAAACTCATAACGGTGTGGAGTTTGTCCTGGAGCAGCAGTTATCGAAACAACATCGGTTGGAAAAACAACCAATCATTTTCACCGAAGAGGACGCTATCCACGTTCAGTTCCCACATAATGACACGCTGGTGGTAACTGTGCAACTCGCTAATCAAAGGGTACGGAGGATACTGGTGGATAATGGAAGTTCTGCAAATGTTCTTTTCAGGTCGACCTTAGAAAAGATGGGATTGTCTATAACCGATTTGAAGGCAACCTCAATGACTCTGTATGAATTTTTAGGTGAAGGAACAATGACCATACGGATGATCGGACTGGTGGTTACATTGGGAGAAGAGTCATAAACTGTCTCTAAAATACTTGAGTTCATGGTAAACAATTTTTCGGCGGCATATAATGCGATTTTGGGATGACTCGCGCTGATGGATTTTGAAGCCATCACCTCGATCCAACACCTGGCAATGAAGCTCCCCTCGACCTCAAGAATATGCATAGTAAGAGGAGACCAGGTCACTACCATAGAATGCTACAACATTGAAATCAAGGGAAAATCACAACCTGGGTAGCAGGCGATGGCTACAGGTGAAGGAGATGAGGAGTCCTGGGAAATGGAAGTTACCCGTAGGACGGAAGGACCTCAAGAAGAAAACGATGAGGTCGCCCAACAGGAAAACATTGATCTGCTGGTAGGCAAAGATAGATATGAGCTTAAAGTTATAGAAGAGCTCGAGGAAATAAACATCGACCTAGAAGAACCTTCAAGAGTTGTCAAAATTGGAAAAAATCTTGAAGTCGAAAGGAAGGAGGAGCTGGTTGAAATCCTAAGGAAGAATTTGGATATTTTCACCTAGTCGCACGAGGATATGGTGGGAATTAGTCCAAGTATAATAATGCATACTTTATACTCGGTCAAGGATGTGCCTGCAAAGTCCCAAAAATGGAGGCTTTTGGGGACAGTGTGATCTGAAGCGTTAGAGGAAGAAGTAGCTTGCCTACTTAAATGCAGATTTACCAGGGAAGCAAATTATCCGATCTGGGTTGCTAATCCTGTGCTGGTCCCAAAGCCAAACGGGAAGTGGAGAAGTTGTATCGATTTCTCTGATCTCAACAAGGCTTGTCCCAAGGATCGTTTCCCACTACCAAGAATTGATCAATTGGTAGACACCACAGTCGGTCACGAGCTCATGTCTTTCATGGATGCGTATTCTGGATATAACCAGATCACGATGAACCCTGTAGACCAAGAGCATACTAGTTTCATGACTGAGCGTATCGATATTGCTACAAAGTTATGCCATTCGGGCTGAAAAACGTTGGAGCTACATACCAATAGTTGGTCAACAAAATGTTTGCTAACCAGATTGGGAGAAACATGGAGTTGTATGTCAATGATATGCTCATCAAATCAAAGATCGTTAGTAACCATGTATCCAAACTGGAAGAATGTTTTAGCATATTGAGAAAGTACGACATGAAGCTGAATCCCCAGAAGTGCACTTTTGGAGTTGCATCAGGAAAGTTCCGGGGTTTATAGTCAACATAAGGGGGATAGGGGAGAATCCGAAAAAAATCAGGTTGTTGTTAGAAATGACTTCGCCCAGGTCACGTAAGGAAGTGCAAAGCCTAACTGGAAAGGTGGCGGCTTTAAACAACTTCATTTCAAAATCTATTGATAAGTGTCTACCATTCTACAACTTGCTCAGGGGAAACAAGAAATTTGAATGGATCGAAGAATGTGAACAGGCATTCTGCGACCTGAAAACGCACCTAACTAAACACCTCATACTATCAAAACCAACATCCGGAGAATGTCTGTTTCTTTACCTGGTCGTGAGAGAAAATGTAGTTAATGCTATGTTAGTTCGAGAGGAAAATCGGGCATAGAAACCCATATATTATGTAAGTAAGAGGCTTCTCAGAGCTGAATCACGATACTCATTGATAGAAAAGCTCGCCTTCTATCTCATTTTGGCATCAAGGAAGTTTAGGCAATACTTCCAATCCCATTCTATTCACGTCTTAACCGACCAACCTTTAAGGCAGGTTTTGCAAAAGCCTGAAATGTCGGGACATCTATTAAAATGGACCATTGAACTTAGCCAGTTCGAGATATTATACATGCCACGAATGACAATCAAGAGCCAAGCCCTTGCAGATTTTGTGGTTAAGTGTACAGGTTTTCAGGACGAGCTGATAAGGGAGCCGGTGCAGGAATTATGGAAAATTTTCATTGATGGATCGTCTAACAAAAATAGATCGGGAGCTGGGATAATCTTAATCTCACCTGAAGGACATCGATTGGATACAACCCTCAAGTTTAGGTTTGAAGCATCCAACAATGAAGCAGAATATAAGGCCCTATTGGTAGGGCTAAGGGTGATGAAAGAGCTCAAGGAAAAATCCATCCAATGTTATAGTGATTCTCAGCTCGTAGTCAATCAGATATTGGGGGAATACCAAGCCTGAGGCATTAAGATGGCACCCTATTTGGCTAAGGTAAAGGACTAGTTGTCTGAGTTTGAGTTTAGCTCTGTTGAACAAGTACCCCACGAGCAGAATTCCAATGCTGATGCTGTGGCTCGACTCACTACCACAAAAGAGGCAGATACATTGAATGTAGTTTCAGTGGAGTTCTTGGAAAGCCCGAGTATAACGACAGAGACAGCAGAAGTCAGAATGATTAACATAAAACCGACATGGATGACTCCCATAGTGGAATACCTTACAACCAAAAGGCTACCTGGTGATAGGAAGGATGCGAGAAAGCTGTTGTATTAGGCTCCGAAATATGTTATTATTGAGGGGATCCTATATCGGTGAGGGCATTCGTTGCCTCTCGTACGATGTGTTCTACCTGAGGAAGCACATAATATTTTGCAAGAAATACACGACGACTTCTATGGAGACCATGCTGGGGGGGGGGGGGGGTGGCAAAACCTAGCTCTAAAGGTACTAAGACAAGGCAATTTTTGGCCCACTTTAACAAAGGAATCGATCTCGTACGTGAAAAAGTGTGACAAATGCCAGCGCTTCGCCATAGTTGTTTGAGCTGCTCTAGTCGAACTAACCATGATCTCATTCCCCTGGCCATTTGCAGCATGGGGAATTGATTTAATTGGTTCATCGCCAACAGGAAAAGGATGAGTTCGTTATGCAGTAGTCACAATCGATTATTTCATGAAGTGGGTAGAGGCTGAACCTTTGGCAACCGTCACCTCGAATAGAGTCCTGGATTTTGTTGTGAAGAATATCATATGCCGATTCAGATTCCCTAAAAATATTGTGTCAGACAACAAAACTTAGTTCGATAGTGATCTCTTCACAGACTTTTGTGAAAAATATGGCATAACCAAGAGTTTCTCGTCAGTAGCTTACCCACAAGCCAATGGGCAGCTCAAGGTTGTAAATAAGACCCTAAATTCAAGCTTAAAGAAAAGACTAGATGAAGCCAAGGGATTGTGGCCCGAACAACTCCCACAAGTACTCTAGGCCTACCGGACCTCACATAGAACCTCCACAAGGCATACCCGTTTTTCCCTAACCTTTGGAAGCGAGGCTATGCTCCCAAATGAGGCGATGGTAACAACTCACAGACAAAAGACATTTGATCAGGATCATAGCCATGAGCTACTTAGTGCATCCCTCGATCTGATCGAAGAAAAACGAGAGGCATCGCAATTACAGCTCGCCCATTATCATCAAAAGATCACTCGGTATTTCAATTCAAAGGTTAAGGGACGCAGATTTAGATTAGGTGATCTGGTTCTCTGAAGGGTCTTTTTGGCAAATAAAGATCCCAATGACAGTGTGTTAGGGTCGAACTAGGAAGGTCCGTATCAAATCGTAGAGGTCCTACGCGAAGGAACTTTCATGCTAGCCTGGATAAATGGGGAAATAGTCCCACGGACCTGGAAGGCCCTACACTTAAAAAAGTATTATCAATAGTTTTGTTGACTTTAATGTTTTTAGAGTTACCGTTTATGTAAGGCTTATTTATAAAAGCCATTTCAGTTTAATAATAGTTGGATTATTAAACTACCAATTTTATCATTTTGTTATCACGAGCTCGCTTTGATAAAGCAACCAAGAACATTTATACGTTCTAGGATCTTGGGGGGCACTAACCGATTAGAGTTTTTAAAATAGTTCAACTTAGTCAAATAAGGATTAAAAACTTAGAGTTTGGAAAAATTAATTATTCAACGACTTTTTAAAGCATGAATTTTCAATAAAAAGAAAACTAAACGTGAACTAAGTTTGAGAAATCACAAAAACCCCTGGATACAACTAGGTCCGAGGTCTAATTCCTAACAGGTACAATGCTATTAAGCCTATTAAAAAACCCTTGGATACAACCAGGTCCGAGGCCTGATTCCTAACAGATATAAAGCTGCTAAGCCTATTAAAAACCCTGGATATGACCAGGTCCAAGGCCTGATTCTTAACAGGTATGACGCAAATAGGCAAGCACAATCTTGGGATACAACTAAGATAATGATAGAATCTATCTCGATCTAAAGTCAATTCCTGAAATTTCGAATGTACAAGAATCCAAGGATTCATAAACATGAGAAAATAATAGACTTAAGAGAATGCAAATAGATCATAAGCTAGATGAATATTCAAAAATATATTGTCATCTCGAGGAGGAAAAACCTAAACCTAAGCCCGAAGGAAATTGTTTTGGTCCCAAGGGACTTGATTACAAAAGCTTCAAAATATATATAAAAAAAAAAGGAAAAAAATTAAAATAAAAAATCACTGAGGCCCGTCAGCTCTCTCCAGAGAAGTCACCTCCTTGCTATCCCCTTCAACAGCCCCGGAGGCTTCGGCGGTCTCCGATGGTTCTTGAGAGAATCAAATCTTGAACATGGCAAGATATGGTTCCCACAACTCGGGCTGTAGAAAGGAGAAGTTCCCATCTTGGTTGAAAGCCCAGCAACAGTAAAGCATCTCCTCCATTTGAGTCGATGACTCCGCAGGTTCCTCCTTGGCCTTGGCCTCGACCTTGTTCAGCTTCTTCCCGAGTTCTACATTTTCAACCTGAAGTTGGTCCACGCAATGGCTTGCCTCCATGACCTGATTCTGGGAGATAGACAGGGTGGCTTTTGCATACCACTCGCTCTTCTGGGGGGAAACCAGGGCAGCTTTGGCGGTTTGTTTGCTCTCTTGAACAGCGCTCAGGGAAACTCAGAGCTCATCATTCCTGTCTTTAACCCGAGCAATTCCTCAAAATTGAGCTAGGACAGAATGCAAAGGAATGAGGCAAGTAATAGTTTATGAAAAAAAAACTAAAGAGAGAAAAAGTTAGGAGAGTGAGAAGGACTCACGGTGTGATTCATCCCCATGGAAGATTCGAGGATGTCCTCAAAAGTATTCTCCTCTATAGCCCTTAAGTCTCTGGCGTAGGCTCTATAGGCACGACCAACCATATGGCTTACCACCTCGTACAAAGTACCCTGAAAAGTCTCGAGGATCTTGTCCAAGTTGAGTGGCTTGACAAGGATCTGGACGGTGGGAGTCGCGCCTTGGATCACTTGAGGATTTGAGGGAGGTACGTATTGAGGAAGGGGAGGACGAACTTCGTGAACCGTTATTGTTTTCAATAGAGCTGAGGGGAGTTCTTCTATGGCTACTCTTGGATGGAGATGGCACCTTTGTATTTAGCTGGAGACTCGGTGGTACCCGCAGTATTCAGAGATATTTTCTTTGTCACTCTTGCCCTCTTCACCTTAAAAGCACCCCTCAAACCCAGGGCTTCCGACAACTCCATCTCTTCACCTAAAAAAGAGCGAAAGAAGGATTCAGATTAAAGAAGTAATTATTCAAAGTACTATAAACACAAGAGAAAGAGCAAGAACCCTACCCTTCAGGCTGTGGTTTGTACCATACTCTTCAAAAATGGTGGACCTAAAATTAAGAGTGTTTTCAACCACGATGGTACCTTTGGGGTAGCTGTGGTCATAGCATACCACCAAATGGTCCACACACTAGAGGAGGGTTGTGTTTAGGTCTGAATCAGTATGATGACGACACATGAGCTGGTTAGGGTTCAATCGAATTAGTCTATAACTGGCATCAGTTCGATCTAACTCTCTGTATGGGTTTGGGTTACCTTGGCCGGAGTACCGGCTGCTGCCCCGGATGCAGCTCGTTCTAGGTCAGACCCCTGATTATCCTCAGGAACTCACCTTTTTCGCACCACCGGTGCCACGTCTTCCTCCTCTTCGATGTCTTCATTGGTTTGCAAGGCTTCTTGAGGAGGGGGAGCTCGAGGATGACACAAAGAGGAACTCGTGTCCTTAGAGCCAGCATCTAGACCTTGCTGATCACGTTGTAGGCCATCATTGTGGCATCATTCACAACCTGACGATAGTCTTTCTTCATCGGAGGAAGACTAGACAAGGTCTCATATTGACCCCCAAGGGTCTCAGATCGCCCTATCCTCACAAATATAGCTGCACAAGGAAATAACTCAGTCATAAAAAAATGCGTGAAAGTGGTAAAAAGTTCACGTGCTGAATTCATAAAGATAGAAGACTTAAGAGGACGGTTGAAGTATCATTGTTCATAGTTCTTGAACCCATTTGATACATAGAACAAGTGTTCATAGTCATTTGGGTGGCTGAGGAGGTCGATGATGGATGCTGAGTTGGGAAAACGAGGGAGGTAGCAAAAACCCTCACCTCACCTCTTCTGGTCGAGACTGGCCTTGAGGAAAAGGAAGTACATAATGTTTGCTGAAGTGGGGACCTCCCACTCGTGCTTCAGAAACAAATACTTTAACCCTGCCAAAAGTTTGTATGAGTTTTGCGGGAGCAGGAACGGAGCCAGTTTGACGTAGTTTAGGAAGTCTACAAAATACTGGTCCAAGGGGAGGAAGGCACCTACCATCAAGTGCTCATCACTCCAAGCTTCGTAGTCATCTTGGAGAGGGGTGCAACTCCACTCTCCTTGCAACGTAGGTCTGGCAAGGAGGCCATCATCTCCCATCTCAATCCCATGACTCAGTAGGATCTTGTTAACTTTCCCCTGAGTCGTGATTCGAGATACTGTGTGCTCAGCCTTGAAGAATGCATTGGGGTCGACCACGATTTCTCTCTCCACCACAGGACTGAAATGAGGGATGGGAGAGTCAGAGGCGACCTGCTTGCCCCATTTCTTCAGACTAGACATTTACGACCCACGCTTGTTTTTGCAAAACAAAAGAAGAAAGAGTGAGAGATTCTCTAACCATTCCCCATCGCCCCCATGACCTTGACATCGAAACAACACAACATTGAGAGCCCTTGAGCCCTCTCCGTCGCCCCTAAAATTATAGATAAAATAATAATAAAAAAGTGAGAAGGAAATTTTGTCGAGCCCCATCCATAGCCCTCCTCGTCTAAGAAGGGAGAGTGAGATGAAAGTTAGCAAGCGGATGATGGTTAGAAGAGATTATGGTAAGGTTTAGGGGTATGGGTTAGGCTAGCATGTGATTTGTTTTTAATTGGGTTGTAAGGTCATTTAAAGGGATAGTAATTTACCGACTCTAAATATCTTTGCCTTTTTATGGCATCACTAAGCTAGCTCACTCACGCGTGCTATCAGGTAATGCTAAAAGCTATATTTTAATTTTTTTTTGAAATAAAATTCTAAAGAGTGATGCTTATTGATGGATAGTTAATACATTTATAAGGACATTGCCAACACGTGTGACTACAACGCATGTCTTGGTCCTAGTAATTTCTAGTTGGGCTTAGCTTTGTACAATTGATTCTACTCTCTAATATGAAGGCTGCTTATCCCTTCAATTTTGATTATCATGATTCATTGTGTAAGCTAGTGGATTTCACTTGGGTGGTGTTTGGTTGCAAAACAAAAATGGAATGGTAATGATAATGATAGTGGTCATAAGAATGAAATTTTGATTCTTTTGTTTGGTTGAGATTTTGGAATTAGTAACCGAATAAAAATTATTATGTTTAATATAGTATGGAATGGAATAGAAGAAAATGAAATTTACATTATTTTGATCTAAATACTTTTACTCTACTTTTATAAATAATTTTTTTAAAACAAATTATCATTATTTTTTAATATTAGTTTTTATTATATACCAAATTATTATTTTTATTCTAAATCATATTTTTTTTTATTAAATTACTCTTATATACAAAAATATTTTATAGAAAGAAATACAATAAAATATTATTAATACTTAAAAATTGTACTTAATTGAATGAAAGTTTTTAATTTTATTTTAGTAAAAAGTTCATAAATTCTAATTTTATTTTAAATCTTAGTAAGATATATATATATATATATATATA
This sequence comes from Humulus lupulus, assembly GCF_963169125.1. Taxonomy (NCBI): domain Eukaryota; kingdom Viridiplantae; phylum Streptophyta; class Magnoliopsida; order Rosales; family Cannabaceae; genus Humulus; species Humulus lupulus. The sequence goes on from NC_084799.1 coordinate 34,846,859, forward strand.
TATAGGGAGTGACTACAACACTTCCACTTTTTTTTTACAACATCGGTGCATCATTTTTCTATTTTTGCCACCTAGATATATATAATCCCAATTTTTTTATATGATAATATACATTGTACTTATTTAGAACATCTTTCAAATTTTTAAGAAATTCTGAACAGTTTACGAAGCTGAAAACATGGTTAAAGCTATCAAATTTTACACGAACACAAAAAAAAAATAGGCACACGTCTAACATACAATTTAAACTCTGTTTTCAGTACCATAATTTATTCATAATTTCATGAAAATTTGTAGGATGTTCTAGATAGCTACAATGTACATCGTCATATAAAAAAATTGGGATTATATCTATCCATGTACTAAAAATAGAAAAAGGATGCACCGGTGTTGTAAAAAAAGTGGATGTGTTGTAGTCGCTCCATAATATTATTTTTATCTAAAAATATAAAATCTATAATTTTTAATACAGACATTATTGTCTACTTATATGTGTCAATAAATTTGATTTGTACTAAAGAAAGAAAAATAAAAGAAAAAGGGCGGATGCATCAAAGGGCAATTTGGGTAAAAGAAAAAAAATATAAAACACACAAATTCCTACACATTGGGCCCACACACATTGGAATTGAATGATTATTCCATCAGATTTTGAACATAATGACAATTTAATTACTGATGGCAGGAGTGCTCCATTAAATAATCGTAGATGGTCTCTTGATGGTAGGAGTGCTCTTGTGACCGATGGCACCAAAGGAATTAGGAAAGATCTTTTCCTTTTCCTTTTTTTTTTGTCGAGTTCCTTTTTCATTATTATTATTATTACGTCAGAAGATATTGTATTAGATTAATATTGCATAAGAACACAGTTACTCTAGCATCCCAAATTTGCTAATAAGGCTTAGTGCCTTGATTAGTGTGCCAAGAGGGCAATAATTAATTTAATTATGTTAATATGTGAATTAAATGATATGTGATTATAAATGCATGTTGAGGTGAATTAAATATGCATGTGGGCTCAATTTGGTTAGCAGGGGCATATTTGTAATTTTGGCCCATTCAGGGCATAAATGTGAATTATATGCATGTTGTGCTTGATACCACGAGATTATTGTGATATATTTATAATGTGCGATTTGAGACAGTCCTAGCGAGCAGAATAGCTAAATAGTCACAACATGGTTGAATACCCGACTCGGGGTGAGCCTAGGGGTATTTTGGGAACATAGTTGGTGTTCGGTATTTACCGGGTAACAAGAAGTGATTTAATGTTTGTTTAAGTACGTTGGGGATTAAATCGGGAATTATAGGAACACTCGAGGATTTAGTAGGATGTCGCAATTGACGAGATTGCCCTCGGAGGCATTAAGTGGCCAAGGGTAGACTTAGGGATATTTTAGACATTTTCTAGGCTGGGGGATAAACTTGGAATTAGACATTAGGCATTGATGGCTCTAGAATTAAGGAAATATAGAAAATAGAAACTCTCGACTCTCTCTCTCTCTCTCACTCAGCTCTCTCTCTCTCCCTCTCTTTGGTGCTTGGAAGTTGATGAAGTTTTCAGGGCTCTAGGCTAAGGAATTGAAGGATTAGAGACTTGTTGTGCCTGGGGATTAGCTCAATGCTGAGATTATCACAAAGGTAAGGGTTTTAAGTTATTTTTTCTAATTGAATTCTGTTGTATCCATAAGCTTGCATGGAGGTTGAACTATAAGCTTGGTTTTGAGTGATTAGTGAAAATATGAACTTGTTTCTGGATTGTTGTGATGTTTAGGCTGTGTGGATGAGGATTCTAGACTTGATTATAGGTTTAAATGGTGTTTGGTGTGTGAATTAGTGATTTAGGCTTGGGGAAAACGCAGTAGAAAAGCTTGGTTTCTTGATTTCTGGGGCTCGTGCCGCGACACTGTTCTACAGGTGCTACGACCTATGTGTGCGAAGAGGCCTCAAGAGCCTTTGTGATTGCCCAGGCGCTGCGATGTAGGGCATGGCGCGCCGCGACCGATGTCCTTCAGTATAGAGAGGTTTGCTCTCTGACTAACAGCGGGTTGTAACCCTAGGGGCGAGTCGCGACTCATAATGTGGAAAAATGGCAAATGAAGGTTTTTCAGCTCAAGAACCCAAATGTTAAGGCTCTGGAAGAGTTCTACTACCCGATTTAGTAGAATTCAAGGCCCCGGAGGCTAGAATAATATTCCAAAGTTATTATTTGGTTTAGGGCTTGATGGATTGTTATTATGGATGCGTTATGAGTAGGTTTACATCAAATCTTGGGTTAGAGGATTGTGCTCAAGATCGTGGTAATCAATCATCTCGGGACACGGGTAAGAACACTGTTTGTGCCCGTAGAGCAGGGCATGGCCCTATTATTTGTGTTTCAGGGCATGACCCTATTAATTGTGTTTAATATATGTTTGAATATCTGTGAATGATATGTTGTGTTATGCATGCTTATGAATGAACAGCGAAGGCCGGGAATGGCGAAGGCCGAGAACAGCGAAGCCTGGGAATAGCGAAGGCCGAGAACAACAATAAGCTGGGTACAGTATGGACTAGGATCGGCGTTAAGCACACTGAGTGCAGGCCGCTAGGGTGAGACCCTCCAAGGGTTCTGTATTCACCCGCTAGGTGAAGATCGCAAGCCCAGGGCCTGGTAAAGAACCTAGGTCGGCGTAGGGCACTATGTGTTTAGTCTGTTGACTATTTATGTTGTTTATTATTGGATTGAATTGTGCTTTGTAAGCATTGAGTTTTCTTGCTGGGCTTCGGCTCACAAATGCTCTATGGTGTAGGTAAGGGCAAGGGAGAGGTCGACCGACCATGAGTTGGAGAGCGTGGAGTGGCGTGTACATGTCCAGCCTACCTGGCTGCCACGACCAGAGTTATTTTGGGAAAAATATGTTGTAATGATTTGCTTTGTCGCTTAGGTCGTCTGTATTCATATTTTGAGTTGTACAACATTTTCAAACAGTATTTTGGGATCCCAAATTTATAACTTTATAATTTTAATGAATCGCCAAATGTTTATATCCAGTGTAGTCAAATGAGTCTTTATTCCTATTTAATAACACTTTTTAACCTAAAACCTCGATCAGCGAGCTAATGGCACATTTATAAATCACATGGTAATGACTTTAAGGTAGTAGGGCGTTACAACTTGGTATCAGAGCGTGCCAAGGTTTATGGTTCCTAGAGATAGACCGAACATTTACGCCACTACCAGGGACAAGCTTGACTCAGGGTTGGTTGGTATTTAATGAACTATATGCTTAACTGCTTGTTTAAGTTGTCGTGCTTGTGTGAATGTATAGATAGAGCATGATGAATGTGTTTATATATGCATGATGCTAGGGCATGGCCCCCTTGACTGTTATATGTTATGTGCAATGTGTTGATTGATGTTTGTATTGGATTGACGGGACTGAAAGGTGGATTTTTGGATGTTGTTATCATGCCTGATGTGCGGTGTCATTGATTGCAGGCATATTGCAGTTATGCCTCAGCGATCGATCCAACTCCGCGAAAATAGGGCTGAGGATGACAACCAGGGTAAGGACCCTCCACCTGCCCCATATTATTGGCAATAAATGTTTGCAGAAATGGAAGCTAGAATTCATCGAACAGAAAATTAGCTTTAAAAATTGAGGCAACAGGCCCCTCCTCGGGGCATTGGGTTATAGGTTCCACAGGATGTGGCCAAAGTGCCATCCCAGACTGCAATGGAAATAAGGTGGGAACCCTTGTACAAGAGGTTTAGGAAGTAGCATCCTTTCACCTTTGAGGGTGGCCCAGACCCACTGCGGGCAGAGCAGTGGATGAATATGATTTCTTCCATCCTAGATTTCACGAGGGTGGAATGGAATGAGAGAGTGGCCTGCGCCAACTACATGTTTAGAGAAGACGCCCACATCTGGTGGGATGTTGTATCCTAGAGGAAGGATGTGACAGTTATGAATTGGGAAGAATCCAGAAATGTCTTCAACGAGAAGTACTACAGTGTTGCGGTGTTCGCTGCAAAGGTGGATGAGTTTTTCAACCTGACTCATAACTGAATGACAGTTAAAGAGTATACCCTGAACTTTGACTGGTTAGCGAAGTTCGCGCCAAACTTGGTGCCTACTGATTGTTAGAGAATATATTTTTATACTCAATGGAAATATGGAAAAACCAAAATACAACTCTATGAAAAAATACAATAGACAAGATAATATTGATTAAAGAAATATTACAACTCAATTGCTCAAAATACAAGTAAATAGAAAGATGGAAGAAGAAAATTACAAACTCAAAACAATATTAATACAAGTAAATAAGATCAAAGGAATGAAAATAAAACCAATAAAAAGAACAAACTCTCACACAACCAAAGTGTAGAGTAGCGGGGATCACCAACTTGAACAAGGTTCAAAACCTTTGTCAAAAAGCTTATTTTCCCCTATTCTCTAAGCACTAAGGGATCTCTCTGGGAAATAGCTCTCTGGAATTATCAAGCCTCTGTGGTGTATTTTCCAGCCAAGTGCTTTGTGGATGGAAAATAGTGTGTCTTACAAGTGAGCATTAGGCTCCTATTTATAGAGTTTGAGATACCCTTTAAATTTCAAATTCCACCAACCCCATGGTTGTTTCCAATGTTTAATTGGATGTTTATGGAATTAAAATGGAGATTTGGGAGTTATTTGGGATGTTAGAACCGTTCAATTTGGAAAAAACTGAAAAACCAAGTTGGCTATCAGCCTTACTGGCCGCAGCTCGGATTATCAGTGGCCGCGGCCACTAGCCTCTGTCCCTCAGGTCGCAGCCAGGGAATGACAGTGGTCGTGGCCACAACTTGTTTTCTGCCCAAAAAAGGTCATTTTCCAAAACATTCCAAAACGTCCCAAATCCTTTCCCACAGGATTTTGTAGCCTCCAAACACCTATTGGGAGTTAAAAACATGTCTCCAACAGCCATATTTCATTATGGCCTTATGAAATCCAATCTCAAATGTGTAACATAAAATCTACACATTATTAGGTAATATTTGGGAGTTACAATTTTGTGACTGAATTTGTAACACCAAATATGTTACATATTTGGATATCCACATATATCTAAATATTGTAACTCTTTATTATATGTTACAATATGTGACACTCTTTGTTACATTTATTTAATCTAAAACATTATATTATAACATAATATAATATTACATTATATTATAAAATAATATAACACTAATATGGCACAAAGGGATCAGTTTGTGCAGGGATTGAACATTATGATTGCCCGTGATGTCAGGATAACACTAGACCCGGGGACTACCACCTATGCATAGGTAGTGGAGAAGGCCCTTACTGCTAAAGGGACCCGAGGGTCAGATATGGAGAGAGGGCGCTGCTAGGCACAATGCTTGGAGGACGGTACCTCCTTTTACAAGATCTAGCCAGGGTAGTGGCCCCAGTGAGCAGAAGAGAAAGGCCCCATAATCTTTTGTTCCTTGTCGCTCAGATAGGAGGGCAAGGGGTGGTTTTAGTGGCTGTCGGGGCGGGGGAGACAACTAGAGGAGTTTTCCAGTGTGTCCTCGGTGCAAACGACGACATCAGAGAGAGTGCAGAATCAGAACCTGCTTTACTTGTGGGAGTATTAGTCATTTGAGGAAGGATTTCCCACAAGCAAGGAAAGAAGAACCGAAGCAGAGCAACAGCCTAACTCCATCCAAAGTATTTACCTTGACCCAGACTGAGGTTGAGGCTAGCCCCTCGGTCGTGCCAGGTCAGATTTCTAGTGTTGGTTCTTCTTTTACTGGATTAATTGATTCAGGGGCTACTCATTCGTTTGTATCTGCTAGAGTGATATATAAGTTCTGTATACCTAGTGATTTGTATGCTAGGGGATTCAAGACTTTATTGCCAACTGGGGAACTGGTAGTCTCTAAGAGATGGGTTAAAACATTGTCAGTAGAGATAGACAGTAGGGAGTTATCTGTGGATCTGATTGAGCTAGCAATGGATGACTTTGATATGATTATGGGGATGGATTGGTTAGCAAAGTACAGGGAAACAATAGACTACAATTGGAGAATGGTGACCTTTGAACCGGAAAGGGAGGTACCCTTTGTATTTGTGGGGATAGTGAGTGGAACGCGAGTACCTAGATCATGGCACTGGAGGCTAGATACCTAATCCAAGAAGGTTGCATAAGATTCCTAACGAACATCATGGATACCTCTAGAATTATTTCGGTTGGACTGGATGAGACCAGGTTAGTATGCAAGTTTCCTGATGTATTCCCAACAAACTAGACAGAGTTATCACCACACCGTGAGATCAAATTCGTCATAGAGCTAGTGCCAGGGGCGGAGCTAGTATCTAGAACACCTTATAGAATGGCTCCAGCAGAGTTGAGGGAACTGGAGATTCAGTTGCAGGAGTTACTGGACTTAGGATTCATCAAACTGAGTTTTAGGCCATGGGGAGCTCTAGTGTTGTTCATCAAGAAGGATGGATTCTTAAGGATATGTATTGACAACAAATAGCTGAACAAGTTGACCATTAAGAACAAGTACCCACTACCTAGGATCGAGGACATAATTGACTAGCTATAGGGGAAGACAGTGTTCTGCAAGATTGACCTTCGGTCAGGCTACCACCAATTAAGGATTAAAGAGGAGGACATACCAAAGAATGCATTCTGCACGAGGTATGGACATTATGAATTCCTAGTCATGTCCTTTGGATTAACCAATGTCCTAGCAGCCTTTATGGATTTGATGAATAAGGTCTTCAGGGATTATTTGGAAAAGTTTGTGATCGTACTAATCGATGACATACTGGTGCACTCTCCGTTAGAGATAGAGCACAATCAACATCTTTACCTGGTACTACAGCGGTTGAAAAAGCATAGGTTATATGCTAGGTTTAGTAAGTGTGAGTTTTGGTTACCCCATGTAACATTTCTCGGCCATATTGTTAGCAAGGAGGGGATATCGGTGGACCCAAGTAAGATTCAAGTAGTGAGAGATTGGCCTAGGCCGAGCAGTGTACCAGAGGTTAAGAGTTTCTTGGGATTGGCAGGGTACTTTCGGTGGTTCATTGAGGGATTCTCAAGAATAGCCACACCATTGACTGAGTTGATAGGTAAGAAGACCAAGTATGTCTGGACAGATAGATGTGAGAAAAACTTCAAGGAGTTGAAGCGACAATTGATCACCGCTCTGGTATTGAGCCTGCCATCAGACAATGAGAAGTTTGTAGTCTGCTGTGATGCTTCCAGGAAGGTTTTGGGGTGTGTATTGATGCAAGCTGGAAAGGTGATAGCTTAAGCATCAAGATAGATGAAGGAATATGAGAAAAGGTATCCCACACACGATCTTGAATTGGCAATGGTGGTATTCTCACTGAAAGTTTGGAGGCATTATTTGTATGGGGAGAAGTGTGAAATATACACATACCATAAGAGTCTAAAGTATTTCTTTACTTAGAAGGATCTGAATATGTGCTATAGGCGTTGGCTGGAATTGGTCATTCTATACCATCCTGGGAAGGCCAATGTGGTGGCTGACGCATTGAGTCGGACGGGCCCAGGACAATTATTTAGTTTGAGGCAAATATCAGAGAGATTAGCTTAAGAGATGACCAGAGCAGGATTTGAATTGGTAGTTGGTCAGCTAGCCAATATTACACTTTAGTCTACGCTCCTTGAGAGAATCAAGGAAGCATAGAGGGAATATCCCCAGTTGAGGACACACACAGAGGATGTCTTAGCCCGAGTGGCTAAGGATTTTTTATTTTAGAGATTGGTTTCTTGAGGTAAACGGGTTGGATTTGTGTTTCGATGGATTCTGATATTCGATGAAAGATTTTAGATGAGTTTGACACCACTCCCTATTCCTTACATCTGGGTACAACAAAGATGTACCAAGATTTGAGAACCTTGTATTGGTGGCCGGGAATGAAGAGGGATGTGGAGGATTATGTGGCCAAGTGTTTGACTTGTTAGTATGTAAAGACAGAACATCAGAGGCCAAGAGGGTTAAAGCAGCCTTTAGGGATTCCAGAGTGGAAGTGGGAGGATATCACCATGGACTTCATGGTTGGATTACCGAAGACTATGGGACAAAATTATTATGTGTGGGTGATTGTGGATAGGTACACCAAATCAACCCACTTTTTTCCTTTTAAGAGAACTTATACAGTGGAGCATTATGATGAATTGTATGTGAAGGAAATAGTACGTCTACATGGGGCATCGAGGTCGATAGTATCCGACAGGGACCCCACCCTCACCTCGAAGTTTTGGGAGAGCCTGCAGAAGGCTATGGGCACACAGTTGTGGTTCAGTACCGCTTATCATCCTTAGACGGATGGACAGTCTGAGAGGACGATTCAGATACTGGAGGATATGTTGCGAGCCATCTTGTTGGATTTTGGGGGATCTTTGAGTAAGTATCTCCCTTTGATGTTGTTTTCATACAATAACAGTTATCAAGCGACTATCAGAGTGGCTCCGTATGAGATGTTGTATGGGAGGAAGTGCAGATCTCCCATCCATTGGGATGAGACAGGTGAGAGAAAGTATTTAGGTCCTGAGGTTGTTTAGAGGACCAATGAGGCGATTGAGAATATTAGAGCTTGAATGCTCACCTCCCAGAGTCGACAGAAGAGTTACTCAGACTTGAGACACAGGGGTGAAGAGTTTCAAGTTGGTGATCATGTGTTTTTTAGAGTTTCTCCCTTGAGAGGGGTGAAATGATTTGGAGTGATGGGCAAGTTGAGCCCAAGGTTTGTTGGCCCCTTCGAGGTTCTAGAATGGGTTGGAGAGGTAGACTATAAATTGGCGATGCCTCCAGCTCTATCAGGGGTTCACAATGTATTTCATGTGTCCATGCTTCGGAAGTATGTATCAGATCCTACGCACGTACTGAGTTATGAGAACCTAGTGCTGGATCAAGGTTTATCTTATAAGGAGAAGCCGATTCAGATTCTAGACCGAAAAGATAAAGTCTTGCAGAACAAGACCATCGCCTTAGTGAAAGTGTTGTGGAGGAATTCCAAAGTGGAAGAGGCGACTTGAGAGCTTGAGATTGATATGCAGGATCGATATCCTGAGCTATTCTGGTAAATTTCGAGAACAAAATTTCTGTAAGGAGGGGATAGTTTTAGCATCCAAAATTTGCTAATAAGGCTTAGTGCCTTGATTAGCGTTTTGGGAGGGCAATTATTGATTTAGTTATGTTAATATGTGAATTAAATGATTATGTGATTAGAAATGCATGTTTAGGTGAATTAAACATGTGGGCCCAATTTGGTTAATAGGGGCATATCTGTAATTTTGGCCCGTTGAGGGCATAAATGTGAATTATATGCATGTTGTGCTTGATACCACAAGATTGTGGTGATATATTTATAATATGCGATCCGAGACGATCCTAGGGAGCATAATAGCTAAATAGTCACGACAGGGTTGAATGCCCGACTCGGGGTGAACCTAGAGGTATTTTGTGAACATACTTGGTGTTCGGTGTTTACCGGGTAATGGGTAGTGATTTAATGTTTTTTTAAGTATGTTGGGGATTAAATATGGAATTATAGGAATACTCAAGGATTTAGCGGGATGTGGCAATTGAAGAGATTACCCTCGGAGGCATTAAGTGGCCAAGGGTAGACTTAGGGATAGTTTTGACATTTTGGAGGCTTGGGGATATACTTGGACTTAAACATTAGGCAGTTGAGGACTCTAGAATTAAGGAAAGACAGAAAATAGAAACTCTCAACTCTCTCTCTCTCTCTCTCTCTCTCACTCGGCTCTCGCTCTCTCTCTCGGCTCTCTCTCTCCCTCTCTTTGGTGCTTGGAAGTTGATGAAGTTTTGAGGGCTCTAGGCTAAGGAATTGAAGGATTAGAGACTTGTTGTGCTTGGGGATTAGCTCAAGGTTGAGATTATCACAAAGGTAAGGGTTTTAAGTTATTGTTTCTTATTGAATGTTGTTGTATCCATATGCTTGAATGGGTTTGAGTTGTGCTCGATGCCTGCTCGATGCCCATAAAAACATTTACAAGTTATTTACAATCCAAAATGGTCATTACAGTGTACAAGTTACAACACGGCAATCTAAGCGGAAAAATATAGGGTTAACCCCTAGTTCCTCTGAGAAACACCTTGGCTGTGGTGGTCAAGATGCCGCATATGTACACATCACCACCGAAGCTCTCCACGCAAAGTTGGGTGAGCTTTTCTTTCCCTTTACCTGCACCACATAGCACCCGTGAGCCAAGGATCAACAAGAAAACTTATTACTGCATATATACATTATTAATTGATGATTATGATAATCATACTAGGGCTTGTAGCCCTAATCAGATAAGGGACTAATGAGTCACTCCCTGGGTAGGTAATGAGTCGCTCTCTAGATAGGTGACTAATGAGTCACACTCTGGATAGGAATGAACCCAAAAACCAATCCTACAAGTCTTAGGCATCAAAACCCAATCAAACTTTCCCAAAAACTTCATTGAATTCCCAACTATCAAATCCAAAATCTCAACTGAAAACTAACTGAAAAATCGGGCATAAACCAGAGATTTCATGGCTGAATTTCTTACCTCAAACGCAGGATTAGACCCCCTTGAATGGCTGAACACAATCCTCAACCCTCAACCCTTGCTTCCCTAGCATGAATCCTCAGTTGGAGCTTTAAAATTTCAAAGGAAAAAGAAGAAGAAAAATGATCGGGAGGAAGAAGGAGAAGAGGCTTTGTTTTTCTTAAGTTTTCTACAGCCTTCCTTAGTTAAATATATCCCTTGGTCAAATGACCAAAATGCCCCTAGGTTAAATAATCTCCTTTCAAGGCTAGCAAGGGCAAAATCATCCTTTCCCGTCTATCTCGTTCATTATAATTAACGTCCCCCAATTCCTGTTATTCCCAATATTATCAAATAGTAATAAATCATATCCTATTACCCTATAACATCCCGGTAATGTACTAATCATCAAATTACCTGGGACTCACCCCGAGCCCGGAAAATAACCCCGTTATGACCAAACCGCTAACTTGTATTCAAAGATCGTCTCATGCCAAATAGCTCGAACAAATCCACATTATAATGTGGCCTCATCCATAATTCACCAACATGCATGAAAATATACAAATATGCCATCAACGGGCCAAATTACCAAAAGGCCCTTATAATGAAAAGTGGACTCACATGCATGCATTTATCATCATATAATAATATAACTCACATAATCATGCATATAGTCATTTAATGGCATAATAAATAATTTATGGCCCTCCCAGCCTTCTAATCCAACCATTAAACCTCATTAGGGACTTTGGGGCATTACACTGAGTGTGAAGTGATGCAAATATAGAATGATGTCACTTACTTGCAACTACTTGACATTGACATACTGCACGAGACATTTCAGGTGGATAAAGAGGTGCATGAATTGAAACTTGAGGTGCCATACGTATGCGGCAACCAACCATTTGCACTGGTTTAATTGAGGAATGATCATCAAGTTTGTGTATTCATAGGAATAAGCTTGAAAGAATGGATATCCTTATGTGTGACTCTAGTTAAGAAGAATGTCATATCAGATCCTTCTCCTAGTGTGAACAAAAAAGACACAACCAATGTCGATCCATCTCCTACAGGTAGCAGTTACAAGAATCTTAGCGAGGTGGGCACTTTTGTTCTAGTTACTGATCCGATGGCTACTATTTAGCTTGATATACCATATGGAGGTCCCACAAGTGTGCTTGCGAAATATGAGTACGATCCCTATGTGACTGATGATCCAGTTAGTAATTGCTTTGAAGATAATGATGATGGTTCCGAGGATGACTCGAATTATAGTGCAAATGTTTCAAATGAGGAGTTACACATTTTCGAAACCCAACAAGTAGAAGAAGAGTCGGGACTACCTCTTGCACATGCACACCTCCCAACTCAAGTGTAGCATCCCAAATTTGCTAAGTAAAGCATAGGGCCTTGATTAGTGTGCCTAAAAGGCAATAATTGATTTATTATGTTAATATGTGAATTTGATAAGTATGTGATTAGAAATGCATGTGTTAGGTGAATTAAATATGCATGCGGGCCCCATTTGGTTATTTAGGGCATATTTGTAATTTTAACCTTATGATGGCATAAATGCAATATTTGTGTATATTGTGAGTCGTACCACGAGTGAGTGGTGATATATCCGTGATGCACAATCCGAGACAGTCCTAGGGAGCAATTTAGCTAGATAGGCACAAGTGGAAATAATTAGTAGTTAGTGTCACTTTTGTAACCTGGGTAACTATAAGTAATTCTTGAGGATAGTTGTTATAGGTGGGAATATGGCATTCTTGCAAGAGAATAAGGAAAAGTCTAGGCTGCCCTTGAGGTTAGTTAGAGTCTAAGTTAGAGGGGAGGGCAAATGTGTCATTTGGCTTTAGTAATAGACTTTGGCTGAGGAAAAGTCTCACACATTACTCTCACTTTGGCATTATACTTGGGTCTTTTGGAAGCTCTAGAGAAAACTAGAAACCAAGGGAAGGACTTCTGAATTTGTAGGATCAAGGTGGGGAATCAAGCCAAGGGAGCTAGAGGTTGTTCTACACATTTGAGGTAAGGATTTTAATTCGTTATTTTGTTGAACTCAGCCAAGAAGTGTTGTGTTTTGAGAACTGAATTATGTTTTGCCTTGTGGTTTATTGGAATGAAGTTTTGGCAAGGTTAAGCTTAGGAATTTGTGGATTTGAGCTTGGAACTGGATTTGAAAGCATCTCAGGTCGAATTCCTACTTGAGGTAAGAATTCCATTGAATTCTTAAGTAAATATTCTGATGTGGTTTAAGTTTTGTGGAGTTTTAAACCTCTAGGTGATTTTTGAGTTTGGTTGAGTGTTTGAGTTTGTTGTTGGTATATCTGAGTTGCTATACTATTTATTTGAAGGTTTAGGTCGAATTGGGGCTTGGGTGTACTTTGGTAGAGATCTGGATGAGTTCTGGCTCAGGAAAAATGTTGGGAAAAAACCCAGTTTTCTGGGTTCACGTATGAGCGCCGCAGCTCTGTTCTTCCGTGCTGCAGCATTGGTTGAATCAGGACAGGGGAGCCCTGCTGGGTGCCGCGACCCCTATAGGGTTGTGCTGTGGCGCTAAGCAATTTTTAGGATGTGGGATTTTGTGTTTTTGGAGATTTGGCTCAGGGGGCTTGGGGGACGCTTTCGCCACCTTGTGTGGGGAAATGGGAGGACTTGAGAGTACGGGATTGGTTCCGGGGTACAATTATGAATTGGTTAGTAATGAGAGTGTTACTTATGTGTTGTGACTAGGTTTTCAGCAAGGCTTGGGTTAGAGGACTGTGCTCGGGATTTCGGTGCTCAAGAAGCTCGAGACACAGGTAAGAAAATTGTTGTACCCGTAGAGCAGGGCATGGACATATAGTTTGTATTGCAGGGCACGACCTTATGTGATTGAATTGCAAGGCGTAGCCCTTTTTTTTATGTCTGGTATATGTTGAAGTAGTTATTGATATTATGTTATGTGTGTTTATCTGTGAATGAACGGCGAAGGCTGGGTATGGCAAAGGGCCGAGAACGACGTTAAGCACGTGGAGTGCAAGGCCGAGTACGGCAAGGGGCCGGGAGTGGCGTTAAGCACGCGGATTGCAAGTTGCTAGGGTGAGACCCTTCTCAGATGCATGAGTCATCCTCATGGTATAGAGCGCGAACCCAGGGCCTAGGAAAGCGCCTGGAATGGCATTTTGAGTTGTAAATATTTCTAAACAGTAATTTTAGGATCCCAAATGTATAACGCTTTAGAATTTAAATTAATGAGTACATTTTCAAATTATATGACTTTATTATAGTTTAGCTACACTTTTAACCTAAAACCTCGATTAGCAAATTAATTGAACATTTAAAACTCACTTAGTAACAGCTCTAAGGAAGTAGGGCATTACAACTTGGTATCAAAGCGAGCAAAGGTTTATGGTTCCTGGAGATTGACCGAACATGTACGCTCGCTGTCAGTGACAAGCTTGACTCAGGGTTGTTTGGTAAAGATTGAATTATATGCTTGATTATGTGCTTGATTTCCCTGCTTGCCTGATTATTTTATATAGAGCATGATGAATGTGTTAACATATGAATGCTGCCAGGGCATGGGCCCTTGAGCGTTGTATGTTATTTGTGTCATGTGGACTGCTGTTTATGGGTGGTTGATGTGAATTGGGAGGTGGTTTTGGATGTTGTTATCATGCCTGATGAGCGGCGTCATTGATTGCAGGCATATTGTTGAGATGCCTCGTCAATCAGCCAGACTCCATGGAAGTAGGGCCGATGATGACAACCAGGGTGAGGACCCTCCACCTGCCCCACAGAATTGGTAACAGATGTTTCCCGAAATGGAAGCCAGACTACACTGAACAGAAGAAGAGCTTCGACAGCTGAGGCAACAGGCCCCTCCTTAGGGCACTGGGTTGCAGGTTCAGCAGGTTATGGCGCCAGTGCCAGTTCAGCCTGTTATGGAGAATAGGTGTGAACCTTTGTATGAGAGGTTCAGAAAGCAACATCCTCCCACCTTCGAGGGTGGACCAGACCCACTGCGGGCAAAGTAGTGGATGAATATGAATTCCTCCATCCTGGATTTGATGAGGGTGGAAGGGAACGAGAGGGTAGCTTGTGCTAGCTTCATGTTCAGAGAGTACGCCCGCATCTGGTGGGATGTAGTGACAGAGAGAAGAAATGTTGTAGTTATGACCTGGGAAGAGTTTAGGAACATCTTTAACGAGAAGTATTACAGTGTCACAGTTCGAGCTGTGAAGGTTGATGAGTTTACCAACATGACTTAGAACCAGATGACAATTACTGAGTACGCCTTGAAATTTGACCGATTGGCGAAGTTCGCACCGGATTTGGTGCCGACAGATGCGGCACAAGGGGATCGGTTTGTACGGGGGTTGACTGTCATGATCGCCCGTGATGTTAAGATAACATTGGATTCGGGGACTACTACATATGCTCAGGTAGTGGACAAGGCCCTTACAACTGAGGGGGGCAAGGATCAGATTTGGAGAGAAGGCGCTGCTAGGCTTGATGCCAAGAGGATGGTGGCTCCTTTTACTAGATCTAGTTGGGGTAGTGGCCCCAATGAGCAGAAGAGAAAGGCCCCATATTCTTTTGTTCCTCCTAGCTCGGATAAGAGGGCACGAGGTGCTTTTGGTGGCCGTCAGGGCGGGGGTGACAACTGGAGGAGTTTCCCAGTGTGCCCTCGGTGCAGACGACAACATCATGGAGAGTGCAAGATCAGGGCCTGCTTTATTTGTGGATGTGTTAACCATTTGAAGAATGATTGACCACAAGCCAGGAAAGAGGAGCCGAAGCAGAGCGACAGTCTCGCTCCTGCTAGAGTATTCAACTTGACTCAAACTGAGGCTGAGGCTAGTCCTTCTATCGTGACAGGTCAGATTTCTAGTGCTGGTTCTTCTTTTATCGCATTCATTGATTCGGGAGCTAATCATTCATTTGTGTCTGCTATAGTGATAGATCATCTGTGTAGACCTAGTGATTTGTATGCTAGGGGATTTCAGACTTTGTTGCTGACTGAAGAACTGGTAGTCTCTAGGAAATAGATTAGGGCATTGCTAGTAGAGATAGATGGTAGAGAGTTGTCTGTGGATCTGATCGAGTTAGCGATGGATGACTTCGATATGATTCTAGGGATGGATTGGTTATCGAAGTATGGGGCGACGATTGACTGCAAGTGCCGGATGGTGACTTTTGAACCAAAAGGGGAGGTAACCTTTGTATTTATTGGGAGAGTTAGTGGACCGCGGGTACCTATGATTTCGGCACTGAAGGCTAGAGACCTAATGCAGGAAGGTTGCATAGGATTCCTAGCAAACATTGTGGATACTTCTAAGGTTCTGTCGGCTAGACCGAGTGAGACCAGATTGGTATGTGAGTTTATAGATTTATTTCCAGCAGACTTGCTAGGGTTGCCGCCACAGCGGGAGATCGAGTTTGTCATAGAGTTGGCGCCAGGGGCGGAGCCAGTATCTAGGACACCTTATAGAATGGCTCCGGAAGAGTTGAAGGAATTGAAGATTCAGTCACAGGAGTTACTGGATTTGGGGTTCATCAGACTGAGTTTCTCGCCATGGGGTGCTCCAGTGTTTTTTGTTAAGAAGAAGGATAGATCGCTCAGGATGTGTATTGACTATAGGGAGCTGAACAAGTTGACCATTAAGAACAAGTACCCACTACTCAAGATCGATGACTTGTTTGACCAGTTACAGGGGAAGACAGTGTTCTCTAAGATCGATCTTCGGTTAGGTTACCATCAGTTAAGGATTAAAGAGGAGGACATACCAAAGACCGCCTTCCGCACGAGATATGGACACTATTAATTCCGGGTTATGTCCTTTGGATTAACCAATGCCCCAACAAATTTTATGGACATGATGAATAAGGTCTTCAAGGACTACTTGGATAAGTTTTTAATTGTGTTCATTGATGATTTATTGGTGTACTCACAGTCAGAGACAGAGCATGAGAAGAATTTACGCCTGGTGTTGCAACAGTTGCGAGAGCATAGGTTATATGCTAAGTTCAGCAAGTGCGAGTTTTGGCTACTGCAAGTCACATTTCTGGGCCATATTGTCAGCAGGAAGGGGATTCTGGTTGACCCAAGTAAGATTGAGGCAGTGAGGGATTGGCCTAGACTGAGTAGTGTACCAAAAGTTAGGAGCTTTCTGGGATTGGTAGGGTATTATCGGCGGTTTGTTGAGGGGTTCTCCAGGATAGCCACACCATTGACTGAATTGACGAGAAAGAAGACTAAGTATGTGTAGACAGATAGGTGTGAGAACAATTTCAAGGAATTGAAGCGACGTCTGATCACCGTTCTAGTGTTGAGTCTGCCAACAGACTATGAGAAGTTTGTGGTTTATTGTGATGCCTCCAGCCAGGGTTTAGGGTGTGTGTTGATGCAAGCCGGAAAGGTGATAGCCTATGCATCGAGACAACTAAAGGAGTACGAGCAAAGATATCCAACGCATGATCTAGAGTTGGCAGCGGTGGTATTTGCACTTAAGGTTTGGAGACATTTTCTATATGGTGAGAAGTGTGAAATATACACTGACAATAAGAGTTTGAAGTATTTCTTTACTCAGAAGGATCTGAATATGCGCCAGAGATGTTGGATGGAATTGGTAAAGGATTACGATTGTGATATCTTATACCATCCTGGGAAGGTTAATGTAGTGGCTGATGCATTGAGTCGGAAGGGCCCAAGACAATTGTTCCGTTTGAGGCAGATATCTGATGAGTTAGCTGAGGAGATGACCAGAGCAGGTATAGAGTTGGTGGTTGGTTAGCTAGCCAACATCACACTTCAGTCTACGCTCCTTGAGAGGATAAAGGAGGCACAGGGGGAGGATCCCCAGTTAGTAGAATGCAGAGAGGGTGTCTTAGCCAGAGTGGCCAAGGACTTGTCTATTTCAGAGATGGGATTACTGAGGTACAAAGGTCGGATTGTGTTCCGATGGATTCTGATATTCGGCGAGAGATTCTGGATGAGTCTCATACCACTCCCTATTCTTTGCATCCAGGGTCGACGAAGATGTACCAGGATTTAAGAACCTTATATTGGTGGTCAGGAATGAAGAGGGATGTTGTGGACTATGGGGCTAAGTGCTTAACTTGTCAACAGGTAAATGCTGAGCATCAAAGGCCAGCAGGGGTATTACAGCCTCTAGGGATTCCAAAGTGGAAGTGGGAGGATATCACCATGGACTTCGTGGTTGGTTTGCCGAAGATTGTGGGACAATATGATTCAGTGTGGGTGATCGTGGATAGGTATACCAAGTCTGCCCACTTCTTGCCTGTTAGGACGACTTATACTGTGGAGCAGTATGCTGAATTGTATGTGAAGGAAATTGTTCGACTTCATGGGGCTCCGAGATCGATAGTATTCGACAGGGACCCCACCTTCACCTCCAAGTTTTGGGAGAGTTTGCAGAAGGCTATTGTAACGCCCTGGTTACCCCAGGACAGTTACAGTGAACGGTGAACCATAAATTTGACCCGCTACCCGAGTCCTTTGGTTAAAAACGTGCTCTAAGTGTGATTAACAGGCTAAGGTGAAAAATCAATAAAAAGGAAAGGATATATTTCATTAAGTATATAAACTGCTCATGAGCTAATCAAAACATTTACAAGTTGTTTATAGTACAGAAAGGTCACTACTGTTTCAAATTTACAACCCCGCCGACCTAAGCGGAAAAAATAGGGTAAACCCCCTAGTTCCTCTGAGAACTCCTTGGCCGTGGTGGTCAAGCGGCCAAATATGTACACATCACCACCTAAGCTCTCCACTCAAGGCTGGGTGAGCTTTTCTTTCCCTTTACCTGCACCACATAGCACCCATGAGCCAAGGCCCAGCAAGAAAACACAATATAGCATGATATAATATCAACAATGATCATAATAATCATTCAGGACTTTCAGTCCAAAACAGATAGGTGACAGTCGCAAGAGTCACTAAAGTGGGTACAACTCCCTTTAGCCATGTGACGATAAGGTCACCAGGGCTTAATAGATAAGTGAACCTTTCACTAGCTTAAACATGATAGGTGCATGGTGACTAGTCACCAACATAACCTACCTCATGACCATAGAGTCATAACCCTGGAACATCGTTCCCTAGCCATGTGACAAACGGTCACCTAGGCCTTTGGCCCTGGCTCTCAGTAACTAGTCTTAGACTAGCCAAGTGCTTATAAGTTTCATCGACCTTAGGGTTGGTCCAACATTAATGCCTTAGAGCCACTCAACGCTGATATCGATTAGATCTAATCTTCATTCAGCCCTGCGTTCAGGACGCTTATGCCGTTTCTGACTCTTAGGTCAGTGTCCCTGACTAGTCAGTACCATATACAAGTAAACAATATTCGCTAGCATTTAATATGCAATCCATGTCCACATTTATCAACCAACATTCCTCAATACAATCATGCATGTCACATATACAGGGTACATTTTTCTTACCTCAGATTCGAGCTAGAATGATTAAAAGAACGACCCTTGAGAATGATCAACCTTTAATCATTTAGCGGTCACCTAGTCATAACCAAATATAGGATACCATCAATAAAAATGATTAACATAGGTTTCCAAACCAATATCTAGCCTCCAGGACATCAATCCAAACTAATCCAAGTAGTAGGAACAATCCCGAGGCCTAAAACCAAGTTCCCGGGGCCAAAACACTCAAGCGGGCTCAACCCTACTCAAGGGCTACGGCTCTGGCACCTTGGGCTGCAGCCCCCAGCCACCACTGAAGCAAGGGTCGCGGCGCCCAGCAAAGGCTAAATTCACCACCTGCTTCTTCTAGCTAGGGCCGTGGTGCCCAAGAACAGGGCCGCGGCCCCTAACCCAGAGCCTTCCCAAAACTCGATTTTTAACATCCCAAAGCCTCCAAAATCATGCCTAAACATTACCAAATCAAAGTTCCCAAGCTTCCCAATGGTCCAAAACCACCAAAACCTAAGGCTCAATAGAACAAAAAACTCAACGATTCACAAAATCCAATTCAAAGCTTAGAAACTCTAAAATCTCAAAACATTAAACTTAGATTACCTTTGATTGGGTTTTGTATCGTCAAATCCTTCGGTCAAGAAGCTTCTAATCTTTCCTATGATCGCTATGCCTCGATCCTTGCTTGATTCCGACTCCTAGAACTCGAGATTTCCTTGAAAATGCTTCGAACGGTAAAAATGAACTACTGGAAGAGAACGAAAGGTTTTTCTAACGTACGTTCTATCTGACAAGCTACTTCAAGCTTAAGTAACCTCAAATAAAACCTAGTGCTCAGGGTCCCAAAAACACCCCCAGGGACATTATAGTCAAAACTTCCATAATTCCATCCTGATCTCAAATACTCCCAATTTATCATCAAATAAACATTCTTATTACCCAATAATTGACCCTGTTAAGACAAAACCGCTAATTCATTATATAGGACCATCTCATGCTGAATAGCTCGAATATATCTCCATAATAATGGGATCTCATTCACAAATCACAATATGCACCCAAATACACAAATATACCCTTAACGGGCCAAATTATCAAAACACCCGAATATTCAAATGTGGACCCACATGCATGCATATAACATCATATTATAATATAATTCACATAAACATGCATATTATCAATTAATGGCTTAATTAAGCAAGTATGGCCCTCCCGGCCTACTAATCCCGCCATTAAACCACATCGGAGAATTCAGGGCATTACAGCTATGGGCACGCAATTGCGATTTAGTACCGCTTATCATCCTCATACGGATCGACAGTCTGATAGGACAATTCAGATATTAGAAGATATGCTACGAGCTTGTGTGCTAGATTTTGGGAGATCTTGGAGTAAATATCTCCCATTGATTTAGTTTGCATACAACAACAATTATCAGGCGACTATCGGAGTGGCTTCGTATGAGATATTGTATGGGTGGAAGTGTAGATCACCTATCCATTGGGATGAGACGGGTGAGAGAAGGTACTTAGGTACTGAGATGGTTCAGAGGACCAATGAGGCGATTGAAAAGATTAGAGCTCGAATGCTCACCTCCCAGAGTCGCTATTAGAGTTACTCGGACTTGAAACGCAGGAGCGTAGAATTTCAAGTCGGTGATCATGTGTTGCTCAAAGTTTCTCCCTTGAGAAGAGTGAAATATTTTGGTGTTTGGGGCAAGCTGAGCCCTAGGTTTGTTGGCCCCTTTGAGATTCTGGAACGGGTTGGAGAGGTAGCTTACAGATTGGCGATGCCTCCAACTTTATCAGGGGTTCATGATGTATTTCATGTGTCCATCCTCCGGAAGTATGTATCAGATTCTACTCATATACAGAGTTATGAGAACTTGGAATTGGATCAGGATTTATCTTATGAGGAGAAGCCAGTTCAAATTCTTGACCGGAAAGATAAAGTCTTGCAGAGCAAGACCATCGCCTTAGTGAAAGTGCTGTGGACGAACAGCAAGATAGAGGAGGTGACGTGGGAACTTGAATCAGATATGCGGGAGCGGTATCCTGAGTTATTCAGGTAATTTCGAGGACAAAATTTCTATAATGAGGGGGTAGTTGTAGAGTCCCAAATTTGCTAAGTAAGGCTTAGGGCCTTGATTAGCATGCCTAGAGGGCAATAATTGATTTATTATGTTAATATGTGAATTTGATAAGTATGTGATTAGAAATGCATGTTTAGGTGAATTAGATATGCATGCGGGCCCCATTTGGTTATTAGGGGCATATTTGTAATTTTAGCCCTATGAGGGCATAAATGCAATATTTGTGTATATTTTGAGTCGTACCACGAGTGAGTGGTGATATATCCGTGATGCACGATCCAAGACAGTCCTAGGGAGCAGTTTAGCTAGATAGTCATAAGTGGGAATAATTAGTATTTAGTGGAACTTTGGTAACTTGGGTAACTATAAGTAATTCTTGAGGATAGTTTTTATAGGTGGGAATGTGGCATTCTTGCAAGAGGATAAGGAAAATTCTAGGCTTCCCTTGAGGTTAGTTAGAGTCTAAATTAGAGGGGAGGGAAAATGTGTCATTTGGCTTTAGTAATAGATAGAATTTGGCTGAGGAAAAGTCTCACACGTTACTCTCACTTTGGCATTATACTTGGGTCTTTTGGAAGTTCTAGAGAAAACTAGAAACCACGGGAAGGACTTTTGAATTTGTAGGATCAAAGTGGGGAATCAAGCCAAGGATTTGAGCCAAGGGAGCTAGAGGTTGTTCTACACGTTTGAGGTAAGGATTTTAAGTTGTTATTTTGTTGAACCCGGCCAAGAAGTGTTGTGGTTTGAGAACTAAATTGTGTTTTGCCTTTTGGATTATTGGAATGAAGTTTTGGCAAGGTTAAGCTTAGGAATTTGTGGATTTGAGCTTGGAACTAGATTTGAAAGCATCTCAGGTCGAATTCCTACTTGAGGTAAGAATTCCATTGAATTCTGAAGTAAATATTCTGATGTGGTTTAAATTTTGTGAAGTGTGTTTAAGTTTTGTGGAGTTTTAAACCACTAGGTGATCTTTGAGTTTGGTTGAGTGTTTGAGTTTGTTGCTGGTATATCTGAGTTGCTATACTGTTTATTTGAAGTTTTAGGCCAAATTGGGGTTTGGGTGTACTTTTGTAGTGATTTGGATGAGTTTTGGCTTGGGAAAAATATTGGGAAAAACCCCAGTTTTCTAGGTTCGCATATGAGTGTCGTGGCTCTGTTCTTCCATACCGCGACGCTGGGTTGAATCAGGACAAGGGAGCCATGCTGGGCACCGCGGTCCCTATAGGGTTGTGTTGCGGCGCTATGCCATTTTAAGATGTGGGATTTTATGTTTTTGGATCAGGGGACGCTTTCGCCACCTTGTGTGGGGAAGCAAGAGGTCTCGAGAGTACGAGATTGGTTCCGGGGTACAATTATGAATTGGTTAGTAACAAGAGTGTTACTTATGTGTTTTGACTAGGTTTTCAGCGAGGCTCGGGTTAGAGGACTTTGCTCGGGATTTTGACCCTCAAGAAGCTTGAGACATAGGTAAGAAAATTGTTGTACCCGTAGAGCAAGGTGTGGCCCTATAGTTTGTATTGCAGGGCACGAACCTATGTGATTGAATTGCAGGGCGTAGCCCTATTATTTATGTCTGATATATGTTTAAGTAGTTATGTATATTATGTTATGTATGCTTATCTGGGAATGAACGGCGAAGGCCGGGTACGGCAGAGGGCCGGGAACGACGTTAAGCAGGTGGAGTGCAAGGACGAGTACGGCAAGGAGTCGGGAGCGGCGTTAAGCATGCAAAGTGCAAGTCACCAGGGTGAGACCTTTCTCGGTGGCATGAGTCATCCTCATGGTATAGACTGCGAACCCAGGGCCTGGT
This sequence comes from Humulus lupulus, assembly GCF_963169125.1. Classification (NCBI taxonomy): domain Eukaryota; kingdom Viridiplantae; phylum Streptophyta; class Magnoliopsida; order Rosales; family Cannabaceae; genus Humulus; species Humulus lupulus. The sequence continues at coordinate 34,869,769 of NC_084799.1, forward strand.
AAAGCGCCTGGGATGGCATGGCCGCTATATGTTTTGCCTGTTGGCAGCTTTGTTATACGTTGATTGATGACATGCATATGTTGATTATTTGTGTTGAGTTTTCTTGCAGGGCTTCGGCTCACAGGTGCTCTATGGTGGGTAAAGGCAAGGGAAAGGTTGACCAACCATGAGTATGGAGAGCGTGAAGCGACGTATACATGTTTGGCCTGCCTGCCTACCACGGCCAAGGGTATTTTGGGAGTTATTATGTTTCAATCAGAGTTTTGTCGTTTAGTCAACTTTAATCGTATTTTGAGTTGTAAATATTTCTAAACAGTAATTTTGGGGTCCCAAATGTATAACGCTTTATAATTTCAATGAATGAGTAAGTTTTCAATATATATGAATTGATTACTGTTTTGCTACACTTTTAACCTAAAACCTCGATTAGCGAGTTAATTGCACATTTAAAACTCACTTAGTAACGGCTCTAAGGAAGTAGGGCGTTACATCAAGGACGCCGAACACCTGCCAGAAGCAGAAATCGTCCTGCTAGGACAGAAGATAACACTAGGTGGAGAGAGACAATTGTATCAAGAGAAGATCACACAAGATGGAGTGCCCCAATGTTTACAAAAGAAGATATTGAGGCATCCACCAAAACTCATTCCTCATCATCTGGTACACTAATGGGAGAAATATACATTGGGAAGACTTTTGAGGACAAGATTGATTTAAAAACCAAAGCTGCTTTATTTGCAATGAAGAATAACTTTGAGAATATGGTGAAAAAGTCTGGTACTGACGCAAGGTATAGCACATGCAAAGTTCCTAACTGTTTGAGATCAAGGTGTACAAGAGCGTACACACATGCTCACTAGAAGTGTGACAAAAAGGTCATCGTCAAGCTGCACCATGGGTTGTTCGGCACCTCATACAGAACAAAAACGCAGTTGATGGGACTAGCTACATGGCAAACAACATAATGGAGGATATGAAGAAAATTTTTGGTATTGATATGAGTCATGAAAAGGCATGGAGATGTAGAGAGAAGGCACTTACATATGTGAGGGGGACATATGAAGATTCGTGTTGTAAGTTTCCATCCTACTTGCACATGTTACAGCAAAAGAATCCATGTACAATTACTGATTTTGTCACTGAAGATGGTTGCTTCCTATATTGCTTCTTTTCCCTTGGAGTTTGTAGGAGGGGATTCAGATTTTGTCGTCCTATGATATGTGTGGATGGCACGTTATTGAAGAATAATTACAATGGCCATGCTATGTGTCGTTGCTTTGGATATGAATAGTCATTTATATCCAATTGCGTTTGGGTTGGTGGATAGTGAGAACCAAAACTCGTGGAAATATTTCATGATGAAGTTGAAGGAGGCCATTGGGACATTGATGACCTGGCTTTCATGTCAGATAGGCACGCTAGCATTATTCATTCTCTAGAGGCTGTCTTTCTTGATGCCTACCACAATGCATGCTACCATCACATCAATATGAATGTGAAAGCTAAGTTCAAGACTAATCACTGTCACAATGAGATGTGGGCAGCAGCCTATGCATGGAAGAAGACCGAATTTCTAAAGCATTTTGAAAATATTATGCAAATAGATCCTCCCATTGCTGCCTATCTGGAGGGAATTGGTTTCGATAAGTGGTCTCGTCCTTTCTTTCCTAGAAAACGATAAAATATAATGACAAGCAACTATGCTGAAAGCTTCAACAATAAGACCAAGGATGCAAGAGCCTTTCTAGTTACAATTTTTTTGGAATTCATTCGGTTCACACTATAGTCTTGGTTTTCTGAATGACGTAGTGTGATAGAGAAGACTACCACCAAATTATCCACCCTGATGGAGGCAGATGTATCAAACAATGCTAACAAAGGAAGGTTCATGAATGTCTATGCCCTTGGCCAATTTGAGTTTCATGTAACTGGTGCAGACAGTGATGTTGAGGTGCATTTGATGATGAAATTAGGGGTGGCAATTTGGGTCACGAAACGATGGCACGACACGACACGACACGTTTAATAATCGTGTCGTGTTCGTGTTTGAGTTTTTAACGTGTTTAATAATCGTGTCTTGTTCGTGTTTATCTTAATCGTGTCGTGTCATAATCGTGCTGACCCGTTTAATAATCGTGTCGTGTCATAATTGTGTTAGACATGACAACACGAATAATTTGCATAGGTTTTATGATTTTTTTCATATAGTTATGATTAATCGTGTTATAATCGAGTTATCGTGATCGTGTCGTGTTGACCCGTTTAATAATAGTGTCGTGTTCGTATTTTTGACACATTTAATAATCATGTCGTGTTCGTGTTTACCTTAACCGTGTCGTGTCATAATCATGTCGACACGGATCTGAAACATTTACACGAATTGCCAGCCCTAGATGAAATCATGCTCATGTGGGGTATTCCAGCTCAATGGCACACCTTGTCCCCCTGCTACAGTAATACATGTATGATAATACATGCAAACGATAGTGAAAACGCAAAGAACCTTTACTCTTTGTGTTCACCGTTTTACACCATTGAGTCATGGAGGAATTTGTACAAAGAAACCATTTACCTAACTGGGAACGAGGATGATTGGATACTTCCAGATGACATTAAGAATATGGTACTTGGTGTACACATAGAGAAACAACAAGTTGGTCGTCCAAAGAAGCCAAAGATGGGAAGACCAAGGACAAACCGTTGGCCATCCAGCAGGGAAAAAGATGTGAAAATGGATAAGTGCAGTAGATGTGGTGGTCGTGGCCACAACAAGTCCTCATGCAATGCTCGACTCTGAGTATAATTTTTGTTGTCTTTTATTTAAATTGGACTGGTAAGGTTATTTTTTCTATTTTTTATTGTCGTGAATGAATTTTTGTTGCTTGAATTTTTAGTGTTAATTGTCGTTAATGAATAAAACTCAATGCAAGCTCGATGTATGCTCGATGTAAGCTCGACGACTACTCGACGGTTGGATTTTTACTGCTAATTGTTGTTAATGATTTGCATGCTCGATACACAATTTTTTTTAATAACTTAAATTTTAAGCAAAGAAATATAACAAGAAGAGAATGTACAATGCCTAACATTCTGATACCATAAGTCAACTGTCCAATTATTTCTTAACAGCTCCATGTTGTCATCGCAGATCGTGTGAAGTGGTAGCCTACCCAATAAGTGCTCGATGTGCTTGATGGTGTACACACCACAATCTCCACTGTGAACGAAACATAAACTGCATTAGTAACAAAGTCAACATAAAATTTAATTTAAACCAAGAATTTTGATTACCTGACGTTGGTTTGGGGTACTGAATCAACTGGCATGCAGTTCACCTTGAACTCTTTGCATCTTTTAGCAATAGGTGGAATCGTCAACCGAGGGTCGTCCTTGAAAAGATGTGATTGCAATAACAACGATGGGAACAAAGTAGACCATGACTTCATAAAGGATTGCATTTGTTTATCACTTATCACCATCACGTCTGAATCATAAACATTCAGAGTCCAAGTAGAAATGGATGCTTCATCTGCAAACCAATGCGCTTGAAGTAGTTTTGGCACCAATATACATAGTCTACTCCCTTCAACGACGCCATAAATTGATTGTCAATGCCCGTAATCCTTGACATCACATCCGAATCCCACAAAAATCTTTTCTTATCCTCTTCCTTGGCATTCTGATATGCATCATAACGGGCTGGTACCACATGTGAGAACATAATATTCATCACAACAACATCTTGCCAATATGCCCCGGGATAGAACTGGCGATGCCTGCGTAGCATATGCTTGGCCGCATCAATATGCTACAAAAATAATAGGAAAAAAATTATTAAAACATATGCCTCTACCCCTATTGAACCCAAATTATAGTTTCTAGGACCAAACCATCTGCCTCTACCCATCGAACCAATATCGAATCCAAATTATAGTTTCTAGGACCAAACCATCTGCCTCCACCCATCGAACCAACATCAAACCCTATCAAACCTACATTGAACCCAAATTATAGTATCTAGGAGCAAACCATCTCCTTCTACCCATCAAACCAACATCGAACCCTATCAAACCTACATCGAATCCAAATTATAGTTTCTAGGACCAAACCATCTGCCTCTACCCATCGAATCAACATCGAACCTTATCGAACCTACATCGAACCCAAATTATAGTTTCTAGGACCAAACCATCTTCCTCTACCCATCGAACCAACATCGAACCCAAATTATAGTTTCTAGGACCAAACCATCTGCCTCTACCCATCGAACCAACATCAAACCATATTGAACCCCTATCAAACCCAATTTGAAGTTACTAAGACCAAACCATCTGCCTCTAGTCATCGAACCCTATCGAACCCAATGTTTGGAAATACATACCAGATATAAGATGTTAAAAAAATTACTTACCCCATCATCGATCCAAAACTGTGGTGTCTTCAGCGTCAGAAACCAACTCGGATCGTGCACACCAGTTTGGACATCCCTCTTCATCTTGTTCAGAATATCTCCAAGCAACCATTTGTCGACCGTCCTATACTATGTAGCAAGTGTCTTCTTCATAGGGTCGAGGACTAATGGCACGTCTTCAATCGCATGCACACGAGCTTTCTTCCTGGGTGGGTCAGTGTAGTCTTCAAATTTCTTAGGTTTGCATCTTTTCCTCTTGGCCAATTCAAACTCTACCCCAGCAACATCCCCAGGTTCTATAATAGCAACATCTGGGGTCTTAGGATCTGCTGTGAGTACTATCGGGGGAGGAGTGCCTATGCCATGTACGAAAAAATCATCTGGGAGGTCAAGTTAGTCGGGATCAGAATCATTCTCCGCGTCTCTCTTCGAAGATCTTGTACAAATGTCAAGATCTTATTGACAACATCCATGATGACCGCCCGGTTCTATAGGACAGTATTCCGATGACTCTCGACTCACTCCAAACTCTCAAACACCTCCCGTAAATCAGGTTGATCAGGACCGGGGTGTACCGATGGGGCCGGGGCCAAGGGTGTGGGGCCGATGGGGACTGGGGTATCCTCATTATCAGGGCCAGCATCAACAAAAATATTGGCTACCTTCGCAACCTCAGCAGCTATCTCCGCCACCTTCTCCAAATCAGTGGGAGTTTCTGCCTTTTCTTCTTGGCCCAACCCAGGATACAAGGGAGCATCACCCTCAGTCAGAGCGCTATAATAATCTATCTCCGAAGGTCGGGGCTTCAACTGTGTCAAACAAAAAGCATTAAGTTAGTTTGAAACCACCAATGAATAATGCATTTTAACATAATATATAAGATCTTACACTCGTCTTCTTGAACATAGTTGCAAGGTCGGCCTTCAAAATAGGACACTCGTTAGTGCTTGACTAAATGAGCATCCTTGGAAACTGGTTTCCATGGTTAATACCATACTCACTTGCAAACTGCTGGATGACCTCATTTTCCCAATACTGTAATGCAGGGACATAACCATACAAACTGTATTTTGCTTCTTTTTGTTTCCCCTTAACTTCCTTCTTCTTCTCATAGTTCCTCTTCTGATGATGCATGTATTTTTGACATGCAACCATAAGCTTGTTAAAAGACACCTTCCCCCATGGGTAAGTAAAGAAGTACTCAGTGTCCTCCACCATCTTCAGCGAATCTATCCAGATATTTAACTTGCCCTCCCGTGCAAGTAAAACCCCCTCAACAAAGAAACATAGGCCCAACTTGTAGGCATCTTCAACTACAGTGCAGTTTTTTAAAGTAGCCTCCAAATGCATTATCTTTACCATTTCTTCATCATTAAAGTACTCCTTGATTAAGCGGTCACTAGTCAAGTGTTTCTTCAAATCATTCTCAGATGGCCCGGTACTGAAGTTCAACCCCGTAACCAAAGCAAACTCGTCTCTACCAAATCTATAGGGTCTAGATCCCAAATGGAAATGCAACTCATCCTCTTTGTTGCACTGGATCTTGCACAACATTAATTGATGTATGAGAAATGCAGAGAAATCCAACTTCTCAACCACGAAAAACTGCTTGAAAGGGGATTCATTCACCCTTTCTATCAACCCGAGCTCCTCAAACTTGTCATTGATTGTTTTATAGTAACCATTACCTCTGTATGTGACTCGACTGGGAAAGTGATCTATCAAGGGAAAAAGAAACTTTAGCATCTGCAAAAATATATATATATAATACAGTTAAACCGAATCACATGAAAAATCCACCAATAAACATAAATGCAACCATCGAACCCCTATCGAGTACCCATCGAACACCCATCAAACCGAAAAACTGGACATTTCAATAAAAAACATACCCCATCGAACCAACCTACAATATACATCGAACCACTATCGAGCATGCATCGAACCACTAGATGCCCAACCCTATCGAACCCAGACAACACCCCCATTGAATGCCCATCAGTATGCATCGAACCCCCTAAATGACTACCGAATCGAGCTAATATCGAGCATGCACCGAACCCAACATACCATGCACCTGGAACCCTTAAGGCCCACCCTAAGAATCACCATCAAACCCCTAAATGCCTACCCCATCGAACCCAAATCGAGCATACATCGAACCCCATCGACCATGCATCTGGAAACTCTTAATGCCACCCCATCGAACCAATATCGAGCATGCATCAAATCACCATCGAGCATGCACCTGGATCCCTTAAATGATAAACCAAGCCCCCCATCGAACCAGCATCGAACCCCTATCGAGCAACCTCATGAAACCCAGAAAAATTCCCAGCAATTCATTCTATGATCCCACTACATTCCATACAAAAATCCCAACAACAAACAACAATCCATACACAAAAAAAAAAAAACACAAACAATCCTATACTTTAACACTAAAAAATCAAATAAAAAAAATGTCAAGAAATTACCTTTGTACACTTGAATCCCATGGATTTTGGTCGAGGTCGACGGAGACGAGAAGCGCAACAGAGACGAGAGACGCGGGTTCGACGAAGATGCAACCCTTTGGTTTTTATGGCACGGGGGTTCGACAGAGTTCTTGCAGGGAGGTCGATAGGGGCACGGTGGTTCGACAGCGGCGAGACGGGCTGGGTTCGATAGGTTTCGGGTAGGGGAGAGCTGAATCGAGAGAGTGAGAAAGTGGAGAGAGAGAGAGGGAGAGAGGAGAACCCAATCAAAAGTGGGGGGGGGGGGGGGATTTTGTGGCAGGGGCATTTTGGGTACTGTCAAAACTTTTGGCATTATTTTGAAATGATCAAAGAGCCTAGTATTTTTTTGACTTAATACCCATCATTAAGCATCAAAATTCAAATTTCCCATCAATTGTTTATCTACTTGTCCGTACACAAACTATTAATTTTTGGTAGGACAGGGGAAAACCCCACTTGTTTTGAAATACAATCTTTGGCCCCATTTACATTTACAAAATTAAACTAATCAAATAAAATAATATATTAGTCAAATAAAAAAAATTATAAATTATAAAACATAAAGAATGTGGGCAACCAATAACATCACCGTCCAACCTTAAAAAAACAGGAAATACCCTATCTATTAAAAAAACAGGAAATACCCTCTCTATTACCCGCCTTACTTATATCATAGAACGTTATAGTTTGTTAATCATTGTAAGCCATTTTGAAACGACTAGCGTTGTAAATATGGATCGGGCTTTTTAGCACGACACGACACGACATGAGCTTGAGCACGACACGTAAGCAAGACCATACTAGCCCGAAAGTACGACACGATAAAAATCCAGATATTTTGACATTAATAATGATAATAAATTTTTATTTTTCAATTATATATAAATTAAAATGATAATAAAAGTCTATTATTTTTCTGAATGTTTAAAATTTATATTTAAAATAATTATAAAATATAAAATTAAAAGTATATTAATTTGTTTTAAGACTTGTGAGTTAAAAATTTGTGCATTTATTTAGTAGGTATTTCAAATTCTAATAATTATTTTTAATATAATTTTCTATAAAGTATTGTTGAAAAATATATCATGCTGTAATTTAAACAAAGAAATAAATTTAGATTAGTGGTTATCCCATTGATTGTGAAAGAGGAGGTAGGGAGTTCAATTCCCCATCCTTAAATACGGACGTGAAGGTGGGTCCAAATTTTGGCCCGAATAAGAAAGACGGGTCTGCCCAATTTGGACCGACACGACATGACATGGGTCGTGCTTATAGGCCGTGTTACCCTGTCAAATATGAGTCAGTCCGACACGACACAAATTTTTATATGGGCTCGCCCCAACATGACAAGAATTTGTATATGGGCTTTGCCCAACACAACTCGAATTAGTCAGAGGCACGAAAATATGAGTCGTACACAACAAGCCTAAATTAGGCATAACACATAAGCACAACACAAACTTGTCCAAAAGTACAAAATAGTAAATGTCCGAATTAAGCTTAATAATTTAACATTAATTATAATTATAATAATAAATATTTATTTGTCAAATATATTATTGTTGAAATAATAATAAAAGTAATACAATTTTAGTATTTATCATTATATTTTAAGATTTGTGAGTAATAAATTTGAGTATTTATTAGTAGGTATTCAAGTTAAAATAATTAATAATTACAAATATTTTTAATATAAATGTGTGTTTAAAGTAATGTTGAAAAACACATAATATAATTGAACGTGAGGTTTCAAATTCCCATATTTACTTTTATTTTAGTAATAATAAATTAGGCCCAAATATGGGCTTGGAAATGGGCCCAATTTTAGGTTTAAATAAGAAAAATAAGTTTGTCCAAATAGAAAAAATGCTTGTACAAGGCATGACAACCTGACTGGACATACCTTTTATATGGATAGCATCTGGTTGGGCCCTATATTTAGAGCTCAAACCATGATGCACCACTCCCACCAAGTTAAATTGTCATCTTTAAATAATAATAAGAATAATAAAAGTTACATGCTATTTAAAAAAATAATTAATTTTAAAAAAATATATCATTAATTAATTAAAATTATCTTAAATAATGACCAAATATCTTAATAAAATATTTTTGATTAAAATCAAATGGATGTATGATTCTAGTCAATTTTGTAAAACATAAAATTGTAATTAAAATTTTAAAAAACAAAACGTCAAAGATAATATTTAAATGAAACATAAAAGGAATAAAATTTAAAATATACCATGCTTATAAAACATTTGATAATACATAGTATTTTACTTAATACACCGATTTTTGTAAATATATATATATATATATTCACTACTAGAATAAAACTGTAAAATCCTTTGATTGGGTAACATAACATTAGACAAAATATTTTAAAGTCATTTAGAAAAGTGTGGCATATCTAAATTGATTTGTAAATTAATTTACTTGATTTATGAATTAGTTGTCACTTGATTCAACTCTTTATAGTGTGAAAATCATTTTTAGTAGTGTGAATACATTATTTTTACCATAATTATCACAAAATAATCATTTTTGGTAGAATATGTATTTGGCTTATTCTGTGTGAGTACTTTCAGGGATTATGTTTTCTTAGCATAAGAATATTTCAAAAATGAATATGGTCAAAAGAAATGACCAAGTTCGTCGAGCCAGATAACACTGATGCCCCAGCTGACTTAATAGTTTCCTATTATGTCGAAACAGAATCAATCTGGCTGGCAGATTTTATAAAGTCAAACAAATTTGCAAATATTCTTGTATTGATTACAAGATTTCAGAAAGAGCTGGCCTTGGTCGACTTTCTCACCTATAAATACCTTGCCAAGGCCTTTGAAAAAAATATATCTTCCATTTGAATTTTGTAAGCACTTTTTTTTATTTTGAAGATTATTTTTATTTGTAAAGATTAAGTTGTTCACCTTAATCATTGGGGTTGTACTGAGTGCACTTGTCCATATATCTATCTTGTTCCTTGTAAACATGTAGTATCTCTTGTGAACGTGTTCCTAAGGATCTTCAGGAGAAGAAAGTCTCACTTCGGGAGGAGGAGAGCACTCATTATTTTTTGAAGGGATTTCAAGAGAATCAACATTTCATCAAAACCAGATTCGTAGAGAAGAGTACATCAAGATTGCGACAATAGTTTAAGAGTGAGTCTTACGTTGTTTTAGTCAATGATTTTGTACACATTATTTCCTTACTAATTGGTTTATTCTCTGGGCGTGGCTCCGTGGATGTAGGTTATTCGAAAGATTTTTAAACCATGTAAAAACTCTCGTGTTTTGATTTTTAACTGTTTTTCTATTTCTGTCTTAACATTCGTATCAGTTGTGATAATAGAATCCATACTTTCCTAATAGATCGAATATTAGTTCCCTTAAGGGTTAATTCTGGAGCTGATTAGTTACGAATTAATTAATTATTTAACTATATAGTTTATATTTTAAAAAACTATAGGATAAAATAAATATTAATCTTCTTTGGATTAATATATATAGAGAGAGATATTAAGAATTATCATATTTAGAATAAGATATTTATTTATTTAAAAATGATATTTTAAGATAAAGTTAATTTTGAATTAACTGATATTTATTTTTGGATAAATATATTGTCTTAAATATTAATTTAGTAAAAAAATAAGAAAATTAAGAAAAATCCTAATGTGGCTCACGCCACTCACTGTACTGCACACACAAGGATATTTTCTATCATTGGGATTTGAATTTTGAATTTAAAATAATTTGTTTATTTAATTATTATTTTTAAATATGATTTAAATAAAATAATTAAATAAGGTTATATCTGATCAGTTTTATTTTAATAAAAAATATTAATTAAATAAGTTAATTATCTTTATAAACCAAAAAAGAAATTATGGTTAGAGACAAACTCTCTCTCCCAGAAACAGAAGCGATATTTTTCCTAAAGCTGAAAACTATTCAATTCTTTTTCTCTATATCAAACCTCTCTAGATCTCATGTGTTGAGTACATCTAGAGTCATAGATCACCTTTTGAATCCTACGTGCCCACACACGTCCTTGTGTGTTTGCGGATTGGTCTAGAAGATCAAGGTGCGAGTCTTCAGAACTTGGATAGGAAGATCGTTGATTTTATACAAAAAAATTTGAGGGCACTTGATAGGGTACAAGAGGTAATAACTAATCTGGTTGTATGTGATTTAATATATAAATATATCTGTATGATCTTGGCTGGTATTAATAATTATTAAAAAGAGCCCATTCCCCGCTGCGTATCTCTGATTTGCTCTTTTACAACCAATAGAAAATTCCATATGACACCAAATCTGACTCATCTGAGTCTCTTGATGTTTTGGCTAATGAGAAAAAAACAAAGAGATGGTTTCAAGTCAGTGCTTCTCGCGGCACACATCAAGAAAAGGTATTAGTGATATTCCATCTCCTACTAAGTCTCCTCCTTTCTCAAAATTTAGGAAGAAGGCAAATGTAATATCTCAAATTTCCTAATAAGGCTTAGGACCTTGATTAAGGGGCCAGATTGGCAAATTATGGGTTTTATATGATTAAACATGAATTAATTTTCATTTACATGTATATGTGATATATATGTATATCATTACTTGATTATGTAAGTAATATTATAATATGACTAGATATGCATGTTTATGTGTATTAAATATGCATGTGGGCCTGTTTCTTATTAGAAGGGAATTTTTATAATATTGACCTGTTATCGGTATATTTGAATATATCTGTGCATATATGTGATATATGTGTGATTCTACATTATTATGTGGATATTAGTAGGCACGAGGCGATCCTAGGGAGCAATTTAGCAGAAAAGTCACAACGGGACCAAATACCCGGCTCGGGGTGAGCCTAGGGGTATTTTAGTCATTTAGTACATTATCGGGGTAAGGGTAAGGGGAATATATGTTTAGTGATACTATAGATATAGTTGAGATTTATTTAAGAAAATGTTGAGAAATGGTGGCAAATGACCATTCTGCCCCTATGTGCATTAAAGGGCAAGCTTTGGACTTAAGGGCATTTAAGTCTTTTATGGGCTTTGACTGTACTTAGACATAGTAGAAAGTTGTAGATTAGAAGGAAAGAAACAAAGGAAACAGAACAAACACTCTTCCTTTCCCTCTCTTTCCCGTATCTCTCTCTGTCTCTTGGGATTTTGCCATTTTGAAAGAGGAAAGCTTGGAATTTGCAAGCTTGGGACTAGGAATTGGTGTAGCAGCAACCTAAGGTCATTCATAGCAACAAAGGTAACAATTTAAACCTTTGAATTTTTTTAGTTTTATGTGTTCTTGATGTGTTCTTAAGCCTGAGGGTTGATTATAGATCTTGGAAATTTGTTGAAGTTTTTAGGGAAAACTTGGTTGGGTTTTGTTGCTTTTGATGAGTAGACCTAGATTTTGTGGTTAATTCTGGGTTTGGAAGAATTGAGGGATGGATTTTTGGAGGTTTGGCTCAGGGAAATATGAAGAGAAAAACTCAGAAAAATTGAATTTCTCGTATCAACGATGTAGCGCTAGGTTGGGAGCGCTACAAAGCTAGGATGCATTTTTGGGGGATAGAGTTTTTGACTCTAGCACTGTAGCGCCCAATAGGTAGCACTACTAAACTTTCAGAACTTGATTTTTTTGTACTTTTTAGGGTTTTTGCTCAGGGGCTCGGGGGACGATTTCACCACCCTATTTGGTGGAATTAGAGGTCCCGGGAGCATGGGATTGGACTCGGCGTTCATTTATGGAATCAAATGTTGATAAGACATTATCTATGGATTGTGACTAGGTTGTCTCTAAGGCTCAGGATGGGATCGTACTTGGGGGTCGCTTATATCCAGTGCTTGGACCACAGGTAAGAAAACTGCACCCGATGCATGAGATACGTGACAAGGGCTCGACCCCGTTGTTAAATGTATTATGATTAGGGCTCGGCCCCGTTGTTGAGTATATTATGATTAGGGCTCAACCCTGTTGTCGAACATATTATGATTGGGGCTTGACCTAGTAGTTAAATGTATTATGATTGGGGCTTGACCCAATTGTTAAATGTAAACATGCTTAGGGTCGGGCCCAACTAATGAGCATGATTATAATTATGCATGTGTATACCGGTGTAAGTACATTGTAATGTGTTGTATCTGTGTATGATGAATGTATTATATGTATGTTTGTTCCCGGCTCAGAGGTTTGGCTTACAAGTCGGAAGCATGTCTATTGCACCTAACCAAGAGTTCGACCTGCTAGTCGAGGGTATTTTTTGATTAAAAATGCTTATAAGCCGATGGAAAAAAGGGCTCGACTTATAAGCCAAGGGACTATAGAGGCCCGACTTATAAACCGAGAGACTAAAAGAGTCTCAACTTATGAGTCGAGGGATTTACAAAACTGACTTATAAGTCGAGGGTTTACAAGGTTCGACTTAAAAGTCGAGAGTTCACAGGGCCCGACTTATTAGTCGAGGGTTTACAAGGCTAGACTTATAAGTTGAGAGTTCATAAGGCGCAACTTATGAGTCGGGGGTTTGCAAGGCTCGGCTTATGAGCCGTGATCGGCATTATGTGCGTTGAGCGCAGGCCGTTATGGCTAGGACACCCCAGGAGTGCATTATGCACTTGACTGGCTCGAATGCCAAAGGAATGAATGGGAGTGCATTATGCACTTGACTGGCTTGGATGCCAAACGAATGAATGGGAGTCTATTATGCACTTGACTGGCTCAGATGCCATAGGAATGAACGGGAGTGCGACGTGTAGTTATGTGACCTTATGGTCACTTGTACAATGTGGGTATGCTTGGTTCCAATTATTACTATTGAACATGTTGTCATATTATGTGGACTATCTGAATTTGGTAATGGTTTTCTTGCTGAGTCTTTTGGCTCATGGGTGCTTTGTGGTGCAGGTAAGGGCAATGAGAACCTTGGCCAACCATGAGTTTGAGAGCGTCAGGGGCATTTTTTTACATATGTAGTCTACTCGATCGCCACGATCGAGGTATCACTGGGGAACTGGGGTTGGACTTGTAGGAACATGGAGTTCCAAAACGCAAGAACGTGGAGTTCCAGGTAGGAGACTACGTCTTCCTTAAAGTCTTGCCATGGAAATGGGTGAGAAGATTTGGAAAGAAGGGCAAGTTAAGCCCTAGATTTGTAGGTCCATTTGAAATCCTGGAGACGATTGGTCAGGTGGCCTACAGGTTGGCCTTACCACCGTCATTGTCGGCCGTGCATAACGTATTTCATATCTCAGCTCTTTAGAGGTATGTATCTGATGTGACTCATGTATTGAGTTACAAGGATTTGGAGCTTGAGGCAGATCTCTCCTATGAGGAACAACTAGTCCAGATACTAGACAGAAAGGACAAGGTCTTGAGGAATAAAACTATACCTTTTGTAACGTCTTGGATAACCAAGACCGTTACACTGTGTGTTTAAAATAGTGCTAGACTTGCTAATCAATTCATTTGAATAAAGATGTAATCTTAAAGTCATAATCAAGTTAGGGTTAAAATATTTTGGGATCCCAAAAACAGGGTTTAAGGACAAATTTACAAACTTCCAAAAGTTATATACAATCAAGGCCACTCTAATGGAAAAATACACATTTTAGGTTTCTATCCTTGTACAATCCCTCGGCCGTGGTGGAATAGCAGTTGACAATGTACACCTCGCCCCCAGAGCTCTCCAACTCCTGGTTGATCCTTCTTACCCTTGCCAAGGCCCAACAAGAGAACAATAATAGCATAGCATTATCAATAATGATAATCAAATAATTCACAAGACAGTTAACTAGATATTCAGCAAGCCATAGCAGACACATAATCAGTGACGGCAGTCAATGAATCACAAGCCAATCATCCAGGTATTCAACAAGCCATAATCATCAGATTAACAATAGTAAACATATTTATACTCAATAGTATATCACAATCATCATACAATACTCAGGGTCGACGCCCTTAGGCCACACCCTTTGTTTAACCCACTGACCTGGCTCGCTTAGGCCGAGTCCAATGTCTATCTAGCTGACCCCATCTCACAGTGGCCAAGCCGCGTCCTATGCGCAAATTATCAGCCCCGGCTCTCTTAGGCCATTTATTTCACGCTCACATGGAATATCACAATCATACAAAATTTGTATTCAAATACAGGGAATCTCAGTCCCAACACAGCCACACATGGGTGCACTTTTCTTACCTTTAATTTTGAGCGGAGAAAATGAAATGGTTCCGAGCACGATCCTCAACCCCGAGCCTTGGCGATAAACCTCAATTATGGCTGAATCCACACAAGTTCTAGCTTTAATTCCCAGCTTGAATCCTCTCCGATTTCCTTCTGTTTTCCTTCAATCCCCAGCCTATGCTCCTTCAATTTCCCAAGTCTCAAATCCTCAACTTCCTCAAGAGTGAGAGATAAAGAAATCATATGGGAGAGAGAGAGCTGAGAGTGTAAGATGCTTCTACCTCCTTCTGCCTTAGGTTCTAAAATGGTCATTTTCCCCCAGTTCCTACTATTCCACAAATGTTCCTAATTGTTGACGCGGTTCTTCGCCAACAGGTAATTAAGAGAATGAGAAAAAAGGATTAGTGCTAAATTTGAACCGAAATAGATATATGATCTTAGAGGACTAAAGGGGGGACTCAAGACACGGTTTTTAAGTGGTTCGAAGGTTAAAATCCTTCTACTCCACTAGTCACTATTACTGATCTATACTGAGTATTTGGTTACAAAGTATTGCTTACAAGAGATTATTTTTCCAACCCCTATCAACTCCCAGGGTCTCCATATTTATAGGAGAAGGCACCTGGAAGTTGGTAGGGAGGTCATCCCGTGACCTTCTTACTTGTCGTATCAATTCTGTGACATTCATGATTAATTCCTAAACCTGACACATAAGTGTGGTCAAATCAATAGGTAAGGAAGTAATGGGCCGCACGGCCCAACCCAATCGTGGGTGTCTGAACACGCACGTTCCTGCTGCGTGTCCGAGGAGTCAGGGGGATATCAGACACGTGATGTCTGATATATGCACGTTTACCTTGCGTGTGTTGACTTCTCAAAGGGTCATAGCTCCATATCCAGCTCGTACCGCGAGCTGCATACCGGACTCGACCTTCGGCCTTCAGGGGGTCAGCTCTAGTCTTGGACAATGGAGGCGAGCCCTTGGGGATTCCTCGAGCTAACGACAGAGGGTCTGGTCTTAGGGGAGTTCATGAGATAATTACGATTAGTCCGCAGCTCGGCTTGCTAATCAGCCCGTGGGAAAACCAGGGCGTACATCTGCCCCCCAAGCTCCTGCTCGTGGGATACCACGTCGTACATAAGACCACAGTAGGGGCTTTTGGACCTCCCCATGAACTCTTCGCATTTCACTTTTTACACAGGCGTCTGATACGTGGAACATCGTGGGTGGTGACGGTACGTCTTACGAGAACCGCATTTAATGGCCTAGCCTATGCCCAGCCGTCATTTCGTATTTCAAGTGAAGGGCCTCGGATCCCCCATCAGGGCCATCCAACGACCCTCTATACGTGATCTTTTACGCATATAAAAAGGGGTGGCCACCCTACGCATGGGCCACCCTTTCATTCAAAAAATTTCAAGCTTCAAACTTCTCTTCTTCTTCTCTCTATATCTCCAGAAGAACGAAACCCTCAACCTTGCTACTGCCACTTTCAGCATTCAAGAAGCTTAAGCGCATGGGTTCCTCCGAAGCTTTGGAAGCTACTACACCGATGAAGCTCTTACCAACGCAACACCTTCGTCTACCTCCCAGCCATACACTGTAAGTTTCCTGACCCTGTGTGTTTTGAAAATATGTTACTGTAGCTTAGGTAAAAAATTTTACTGTAGCCGCATGCAAGGGTTTGCTGGGTTTTGTGGATATGGAGGGTGACAACCTTTTTAGGTTAGGGTATATTTGTTGTAGGAAATCGCTTTAGAGTATGGGTTTCAGGATGCTTTTTTTGGGGAAAATTTCTGGGTAGGAGTTTTGGGAATTTTGGGTGCAAAACCGGGTAGCTTAGGGAACACGCCTCACAAGCAGTTTTGCAACTTTCTGCCTATTGAAACTTTCCCCTCAAGGAAAATTCTATCCTAACACATGAATTTCGAGTAATCAGGGATCTGCTGGGGGCATAGGCGCGTGTTCATCGAACCGCGTGGTCCCACTCTCCACGAGCTGGGCTTACCTCAGCTCGTGCAAATAATAATTGCTTTTTCTTCATGCTTGGGTCGCCTTTTCTGAAGTGTTTCTTTTGTTCGTTAGGTGACCAGATGGCTCCAAAGAGAAATCTCCCATAGAAGAACGTCAGCAGCTCGGCCTCCCAGTAGGACAAAGGAAAGGCGGCGATGCCTAGCTCCCCGATCCCCCGCTTCGGGCCGGCAGTGGAGAAGGAGGTCGAGGTGGCCCCTGATGCATTCTTTGAGGCGGAGAGGATCGTCTCGAAGATAACCAACCAAGTGAAGATTAACAAAATCTTCCTTTCCCACAACATCGCCCTGGGGAAAGCATCCGTGGTGGCCCGACCTGCCTCGGAGGGCGAGCGGAGCTGTGCGCCGCTTGACGAATCGTTCACGGCCTGGAGCGGTGAACACTTTAAGGCAGGGGCCTTCCTCCCACTGGATCAGTAATTTGCTGATTTTCTCAACTATGCGGGGTTGGCCCCATTTCAGCTCCCCCCCAACTCCTACCGTCTGTTGGCAGGGTTGAGGTATTTGTTCTAGAAGCACGAGTGGGAGGTCCCCACTCCTGCAAACATTTTATATTTCTTCTTCCTCAAAGCCAGCTCGGACCAGCGGGGGCGAGGCGACGGGTTTTACTATCTAACCCAGTTTCCCAATACGGCGGCGGTCATCGAGCTGCCCAGTCACCCTAATGACTTTAAGGACCAGTTCTTCATGTCAACTGGGTTCCGGAACTGCGAGAACCACTACTTCAATCGTCCTCGTAAGTTTCTCCCGTCCCTAGCTCGCATTTTAAGTGTCATTTTAGCTCCTCCCGTACCCCATTTTGACTCAGACTAATCTTGCAGCCATCTTCGCGAGGATAGAGAAATCTGTGACCCTCGGGGCCAAATACGAAACACTGGCGGGCTTGCGCCCCAGTGAGAAGGATTATCGCGTGCTCGTGACGGACGAGACGATGGTGTTCTGGAAGCTGATTTTTCCAAATCAGACCCTGAACCTAAAGAGGCCCCGGGGGCTGCCCCCAGCTCAGGACACCAGACCTATCATCGTGGAGGAGGTCGCGGGAGATGAAGACGAGGTGGCCGAAGTTCCGCTCGTGAGGAACAGGAAAAGGACCTTGGAGGTCGCCCAGAGGATGGGCGAGGAGAGGATCCAATCCGGAGCAGCCGCGGGTCCTTCTGGCCAAGGTAACCCTTACTTGCTTAGGAGTCTAGATAGGGCCACTGCAGACCCCCGGCTGACTAGGTTCAATCCTAGGCAGCTCGTCCATCATCACCGAAGCGATCTGGACCTGAACACACTTCTGCTCCATTGTGTCGACCGGCTCGTGCTGGATCACCAAGAGAGCCAGCCTAGGGGTACCGTAGTAGTAGATAACACCCTAGCCTTTAGGTCGATCCTATTCGAGGAGTATGGGACCAACCTACGCACATGGTCATCACTCCAGAGGGGTATCTATGCTCTGGGGCTTAGGCAGTATGTAGAAGAATCTAGCCCTGAGTCAGAACCGGACCCAGAACTTGCGCCAGTTTGGGAAATAATCGTCTTAGGTTCTTCCAGCTCGGGGGGTAGGGCTCCCTTAGTATTCGCATACTTTTTATGTTTAACCCTTTGTCCTTGTCTGTATGGTTGCTAACTTGAACTAACCATGTTTTTGTTTTGACAGAAGAGATGTCTCAGCCCGAGGATAGCTTGCGAGGCGCAGTCTTCGGGGGAAACCCCTCGGCCGGGCCAAGACTAAAAACGCTCCGGGGGTCCAGGAGCGCCGCTGGGGCCTCCACCAAGTCTCTGGCAAAGGAGAAGGAGAAAACCCCGGCTGCCCAGGACACTGGAGCAATTCTTCCTGCCGCAGGAGCAGGCCAAATGCCTCCACCACCTCCGCGAGCTCCAACCGCTACTCAGGATGTAGGAACGGAGCTCGGGACTCCGGCCGTGGTGGCCTCCGATGTGCGCATCCCAGTCAATCCTCAGGACCTAGAGAAGATCCCAGAGGCCTTCCGGGGGACAGTGTACGAATCGGTGAACTACGCCGTCAACCATATCTATAAGTTCACCGAGAAGGAACTTTGGGCCATTGAGACAATGAGCTCGGTTGGGGTGATGGAGTCTTCAATGAGCATGACCCTAACGGTAAGTTGCCCTGTTTCCTCTGTAAAGTTCTTACCCTTACACTTTGTCCTATTTTTCCTCTAAGGCAATTTTATCTTTCATTTCTCGCAGGGCGTCGTCGCTCTCCACCGGAGCATCATCAGGGCCAAGACTCAGCTCGAGGATATTAGAGCTGAGCATCAAGCTTCCCTTCAGGAGGCTAAGGTGACAGAAGATGCCTTGGCGACCGTGAAGGCCGAGTTGGAGAAAGCCCTCTCGAAGGTCCAGGAGCTCGAAACCTCCCTTGCCACCTTGCGGGCGGACCTCGAGGCTGTGAAGACTGAGATCCAGGCCGCCCAGGTCGCCCTAGAGGCCGAACGGAACACTTCGGAGCAGTCCATGCAGGATCTATTCTATCATTGCTGGGCTTACAATCCGGAGGCTGACTTCTCCTTCATGTCACCGAGCCTTTGGGCGCGCTTGCTGGTGAAGTTCCAAGCTCGCCTTGAGAAAGAGGCACCGCCTTCGGAGACTGGGGAAGCCTCTGGCGCGACAGAGCAGGGTGAGACAGCGACTTCGTAGGGGCCATCTGACGGAGCCTAGGGCGTTCTTTCCCTGTTGCCTTTGAACATTTTTTAAGTATATATTTTTTTTGTAACCTTTGCATGAGGTGTTTTCACCTCGAGACAACTTGCTTTGATGTTTTTAATTTATGCTTTTTTATGCCTTTAAGCATTTCGGTTATAATCTATTGGAAAACCTAGTTCACGTTAATTTTAATCCATTTTTCGAGTTCTTTAAGAAGAACAACGATCAATAGATTTAAATAAACTTCTAAGTTTTATGACCCGGTTAGAACCAGGAACTTATTTTGAAAACTTAGTTCGTGTTAACTTTTATCCATATCTCCAGCTCTTTAAGAAGAACAACGATCAATAGATTTAAATCAACTTCTAAGTTTTATGACCCGGTTAGAACCAGGAACTTATTTTGAAAACTTAGTTCGTGTTAAATTTTATCCATATCTCCAGCTCTTTAAGAAGAACAACGATCAACAGATTTAAATCAACTTCTAAGTTTTATGACCCAGTTAGAACCATGAACTTATTTTGAAAACTTAGTTCGTGTTAACTTTTATCCATATCTCGAGCTCTTTAAGAAGAACAACGATCAACAGATTTAAATCAACTTCTAAGTTTTATGACCCAGTTAAAACCAGGATAGGACTTAGTTAGCGTTAACCCTTATCAATATCTCGCGTTTTTAAGAAAACAACGATCAACCGATAAGAATCAACATCTAAGTCGTTAAGGAGACCTGGTTATATCCAGGTACCATATGCCCCCCAAGTAACTGGGAAAGGGTCTTTCGTGGTTACTTTAAGATTACACTTACAAATATAAAAAGCTGATTTTCATTAATACATAAGAAGTGGCCTTCCAGGCCTTACAAGTGAATTATTGATAATATCTCTTTAGGTGGATGGCGTTCCAAGTCCGCGGGACCGCCCCTCCATCAAGTCGAGCTAACTTATAAGTTCCCTCCTTGATGACTTCGATGACCTGGTATGGTCCTTCCCAGTTCGGTCCCAAGACTCCGTCTTTGGGATCATTTCCGGCGAGGAAAACTCTTCTCAGGACCAAGTCACCTACGCTAAAGGTGCATTTTTTAACCTTGGTGTTGAAGTAGCGGGCGATTTTCTGCTGATAATGGGCGAGCTGAAGTTGCGAATCCTCCCGCCTTTCCTCAACTAGATTGAGGGAATGGCACAAGAGCTCGTGGTTTCGATCTTGGTCGTAAGATTGGACTCTATGCGAAAGAACCTTTATCTCCACGGGGAGGACTGCCTCACTCCCAAAAGTTAAAGAAAAAGGAGTATGACCCGTAGGAGTCCAATGCGAGGTCCGGTATGCCCATAGGACCTGGGGGAGCTGTTCTGGCCAGACCCCCTTTGCTTCATCTAATATTTTCTTGAGGCTCACCTTTAAGGTCTTGTTGACAGCCTCGACCTGGCCATTAGCCTGAGGATAGGCCACGGAGGAGAAACTTTTCACAATCCCATGTCTGTCACAGAACTCGGTGAATAGGTTGCTGTCGAACTGAGTGCCGTTATCGGAGACGATCTTCTTGGGCAGGCCGAAGCGACAGATGATGCTTTTAACCACGAAGTCAAGCACCTTTTTAGATGTGATTGTTGCCAACGGCTCTGCCTCTGCCCACTTGGTAAAGTAATCGATGGCTACCACGGCGTAACGGACCCCGCCCTTTCCAGTGGGCAGGGCGCCTACTAAGTCTATTCCCCAAACGGCAAACGGCCAAGGGGCCGAGATCATTTTCAGCTCGACTGGAGGAGCTCGGGCAACTGCAGCGAATCGCTGGAACTTGTCACACTTCTTCACGTATGAGATCGAGTCTTTGGACAGAGTCGGCCAGTAATATCCTTGCCCGAGAACCTTTAAGGCCAGGCTCTGCCCCCCAGTGTGGTCTCCGCAGAATCCTTCGTGAACTTTCTGCAGGATGGCCTTTGCCTCACTTGGAAGAACGCACCGGAGGAGAGGTAGGGAATGCCCACGTCGGTACAACACCCCACCGACCAGCGTATATCTCGGAGCTTGATACAAGATTCGCCGTGCGTCATTACGTCCTTCAGGCAGCTTGCCTTCGACGAGATACTCAAGAATGGGGGTCATCCAGGTCGGCCTAGCATCAATCATCCCGACCTCCGCCCGATCTCCTTCTATACTTGGTTTTTCCAAGAATTCTATTAGCACCAACCCCAAGGTCTCCGTCTCTCCCGAGGTGGCGAGATTGGCAAGAGCATCTGCATTGGCGTTCTGTTCTCGAGGTATCTGTTCGATCGATCCTCGCTCAAACGCGGACAGCTCAGCCTTCACCTTTGCCAAATAGGCGGCCATCTTGGGTCCCTGCGCCTGATATTTGCCCAGAACCTGGTTAACCACAAGCTGGGAGTCACTGAAGCACTGGACGGAGCTCGCCTTTAACTCCTTGGCTATCCTCAGTCCGGCCAACAAAGCTTCATACTCCGCCTCTTTGTTGGAGGCCTTGAATCCGAACCTTAGCACCGAGTGGAATCTATGTCCCTCGGGGGATATCAGAATGATTCTGGCCCCGGAGCCGTTCTCGTTGGATGAACCATCCACAAAGATCCTCCACAACGAATGGGGCGAGGCGACCTGAAGCGAGCCCTCTGCTGGATCCTCCTGGAATCCCGTGCACTCTGCCACAAAGTTGGCCAAGGCCTGACTTTTTATAGCAGTCCGTGGAGTGTAGAAAATCTCGAACTGATTGAGTTCGACCGCCCATTTTAACAGACGTCCCGATGCTTCAGGTTTTTGCAAAACCTGCCTTAAAGGCTGATCGGTCATGACGTGTATTGAATGAGATTGGAAGTATCGCCTGAGCTTTCGCGAGGCTGTGACTAGGCAGAACGCCAATTTTTCCATCAGTGGGTATCGTGATTCTGCCCCGAGAAGTCTCTTGCTGATGTAGTAGACTGGCTTCTGAACTTGGTCCTCTTCTCGTACGAGTACGGCACTAGGTGCATCCTCAATGACAGCTAGGTAGAGAAAAAGAGGCTCCCCTGCCTTGGGCTTGGATAGCACGGGTGGTTCAGCCAGACGCGCCTTCAGGTCGAGGAATGCGCTTTCACACTCTACTGTCCATTCAAACTTCTTGTTACCTCGGAGCAGGTTGTAGAAGGGCAAACACTTATCGGTTGACTTGGAAATAAACCGGTTTAGCGCCGCCACTCTTCCTGTTAAGCCCTGGACATCTTTCCGCGACCTGGGTGAAGGAAGCTCTAGCAGTGACCTGATCTTGTCAGGGTTTGCCTCGATTCCTCGGGTATTGACTATGAACCCCAGGAATTTTCCTGATGCGACTCCAAAAGTACATTTCTGGGGATTGATCCTCATGTTGTATTCTCGTAATATTTTAAAACATTCTTCCAGGTCAGGAACATGGTTGTCGGCAGTCTTTGACTTGACTAGCATGTCATCAACGTACACTTCCATGTTTTTTCTGATCTGGTCCGCGAACATTCTGTTTACTAATCTTTGGTAGGTAGCTCCGGCGTTCTTCAGACCGAAAGGCATGACCTTGTAGCAATAGACATTAGTCGAGGTCATGAAGCTGGTGTGTTTCTGGTCCGCCAGGTTCATCGTGATCTGATTGTAGCCCGAGTACGCGTCCATAAAGGACATGAGCTCGTGCCCCGCCGTCGCATCCACCAACTGATCGATCCTTGGTAATGGAAAACAATCCTTGGGGCAGGCTTTATTCAGGTCGGAGAAGTTAATGCAGGTTCGCCACTTCCCGTTGGGCTTTGGAACTAGCACGGGGTTGGCGACCCAAATTGGAAATTTGGCTTCACGGATAAAGCCACATTTTTTTAGCCGGGCTACTTCTTCTTCTAGGGCTTCAGCTCGGGTTGTTCCTAAACGTCTTTGCTTCTAAGACTTGGCAGGGACGCTTTTATCCAGATGGAGCGTGTGCATGATGACACTCGGGCTAATTCCCACCATGTCCTCGTGGGACCAGGCAAATACATCTAAGTTAGCCCGCAGAAACGTAATCAGCTCCGTCCTCCTCTTGCTACAGAGGTTTTTCCCGAGCTTGACCATCCGTGATGGATTTTGTGGATCAAGGTCCACTTCCTCGAGCTCCTCAATAGCCTGGAGCTCGGATCTGTCTTCGCCTACTCGAGGGTCAATGTCCTCACTCAAGGCGACATTTTCCCCTTTGGCGCTTTGAGGTTTTTCAATCTCAGGAGCCGCCAAGGGTTCCTGGGATTCCTCTCCACTCTGAACGGCCATAGCCAGCTGCCCGGGTTTGGACTTTCCCTTCATGGAAATGCTGTAACATTCCCTGGCAGCGAGCTGATCGCCCTGGATGGTGCAGATTCCTGTCGGGGTGGGGAACTTCATGGCGAGGTGTCGGATGGAGGTGACAGCCTCGAAAGCTATGAGCGTAGGTCGGCCCAAAATGGCGTTGTAAGCAGCGGAGCAGTCTATGACCACGAACTCGAGTAGTTTGGATACTGTTCGAGATTCTTCTCCTAGGGTGATCACCAACTCGATCGTCCCTATCGCTGCTGATCCTTCTCCCAAAAAACCATACAGCATCATGGAGGTTGCCTTTAGATCGGCGACAGTCAGACCCATCTTCTCTAAGGTGGATCGAAATAGGAGGTTCACTGAACTCCCGTTGTCTATGAGTACCCTTCTCACCCTCCAGTTGGCGAGCTGGACTGCTACAACCAAAGGATCGTTATGAGGGAACTGGACATGGCCTGCGTCTTCCTCCATAAAGATGATTGGTTGCCTTTCTAATCGCTGCTGTTTTGACTGACGCTGCTCCGGGACGAACTCCACTCCGTTATGAGCCTTTAGTTCATTCACGTATCTCTCCTGGGAGCCTCTACTTGTGCCAGCCATGTGTGGACCTCCCGAGATGGTGGATATCTCTCCTCCGACCACGGGAGGAGGGACGTCCTGATCTACCCGGGACCCGGGCTGACTGGCTGGGACCTCTGGAGTAGGTCGACTCGCTGGAACCCTGTTCGGTGAGTATTGCGCCAAGGGACCAGCTCGGATGAGAGTCTCGATCTCATCTTTTAAATGCCTACAATCGTCGGTATTGTGGCCCACATCGTTATGAAAACGGAAAAATTTGGAAGTGGCTCTCTTTCCCTTGTAGTGCTTCAATGGCTCCGACCTCTTCCGGGGGACCCGAGTAGAGTTGGCCAAGAAGATACTCTCTCTGGACTGGGTGAGCTCGGTATACGTCGTGAAAACGGGCTTAAACTTATCTCCGGATTTATTCTTCTTTTGGCCGTGCTGACTGTTTTCGCCATTGCCCTTTCTCTTGCCTCCACCGGGCTGGTTGCTCTGCGCGACGTTCGGGATCATCGCCACAACCTCCGCCCCTATTCCCGCAGGCTGATTGGGAACCTGGCTAGTTCCTGCAGCTAAGGCCTCAGCTTCTTCCAAGTTTATCCACTCTTGGGCCCTGTTAAGGAATTCGTTGACCGAGCTGACTCCCTTCCTCTGTATATCCTTCCATAGGTCTCCTCCGACAAGGATTCCGGTTCTCATCGCCATGAGCTTAGAGCTATCATCTGCGTCTCTAGCTCGAGCAGCGACGTTTGCGAATCTGCTCAGGTAGGCCTTCAGAGTCTCACCGGGCTGCTATCTCACGTTGGCCAGGGAGTCGGCTTGAACACGGGCGGCCTGAGAGGCTCGGAATGCCCTTTTGAAGTTGGCTGAGAAGGCCTTCCAGGAGCTAATTGGCTGTTTTTTACTTTGCTTGAACCACTGTCTGGCAGGTCCGGTCAGTGTGGAGGGGAAGATCAAGCATCTCAGCTCTGGGCCGATATTATGGGCCATCATTAGGGTGTTGAACATCCCTAAATGGTCCGAGGGGTCTCCGTCCCCGTTGAACTTTGACAGGTGAGGCATACGAAAACCAGACGGGTATGCCGTCGCTGCTATGTTGGGGGCGAAGAGTTCCATCTCGTCCTCTGAATCATATTCGTCTTTTTCTTTTTCTGATAGAAGTTTCCTCATCAGCTCCTCCATCTGGGTCAGGCGATCGAGGGTTTGGTCCTGATGTCCTTGGTTATTCCGGGGTTGTTCAACAGCTCCGGATCCATTATACACATTTGGTGGGTTATTGCCCCTCCTATCTTGAGATAGGTTATTTGGGACATTCCCTCCGTTGCGTATTTCGGAAAAGACCCCCCCTGAACGAGCCTGGCCACCACTTCCAGCTCGGTCTTCTCTGTGAGAGTTGAGGCGATCTCGCAGGTCACCTCCTTGGGTGCTCTGGTGACTTTGCGTCGAACTTAACCGCTGACGCAGGTTTCCCCCAGAGAGATCACTCCGGCGACTGCCGGTCCAGTGGCTCTTGCTGGATAGGCTTGGACTCCACCTTCGGTGGTGACGACTTGAGTTTTCCCCTGGCGCCCTGCTACGCCGGGAAGGTCCAGCAGACGGTGGGTTTCTCCTACTACTCCCATAGGCTGGGACGTCCCGGACGGGCCGAGGAGGAGACGGATATCTGATCGGAGATGGAGGATGCCTGACGTGAGAGGCGATCCTAGTTCCGTCTGGACGGATCAAGTTTGGTGGGGGCCTTTCGGCCCTACCAACCTGCTGGTCCTGCGCCGGGCGATCTGGACGAGGCACAGGATGGTCGTCGGGGACAGGCTGATGTCGCGAGCCCTCCCCGGATCTTCTTCGGGAATTTCCTTGAGCTCCCCTGGGCGTCCTCGAGGATGGCTGAGAGCTAGGAGTTGATGTCCTAACTGAACGGCTGTATTGTTGTTGTCTGGTCCTAGGCATTTCCCCGAAGTTTGCCTCTCGATGGTGCGATGAAGGGGTGGAGTTGGCTGCTGGAAGTCTATCCGACCGGCTATACCTGGACCGGTTACCCCGGCAAGACTTAGGAGCCTCACCTTGCCTCTCTCCAACGTTAACGTCAGTTGTGAGAGGGGGTAGTCGGGCCAGGATATCCTTGATTTGCTGGCTGGCCATTGCTAATTGGCTCCTCAATTGAGCGTTCTCCATCTCCACCGTAGTATAATAACACGGGTTCGGATTAGGCGGCCGAGGTGCCGAACTACCAGTATCGTCTTGGCCCGCCGGCTGTTTTCCTGGCCGCTGCTGGACTTCAGGAATTTGTTCATCAGGGATGGTAGCATGATGAGCCTCCTGCCCATCATGTTGTTCTGTCTCGTTACCATGCCTGGACTGAGTATTCACCATAGTTGGATGTTTGCAGCAGCACTAATCGAAATTGCTCTCAATGAAAGCACCAAACTGTTGACGCGGTTCTTCGCCAACAGGTAATTAAGAGAATGAGAGAAAAGGATTAGTGCTAAATGTGAACCGAAATAGATATATGATCTTAGAGGACTAAAGGGGGGACTCAAGACACGGTTTTTAAGTGGTTCGAAGGTTAAAATCCTTCTACTCCACTAGTCACTATTACTGATCTATACTGAGTATTTGGTTACAAAGTATTGCTTACAAGAGATTATTTTTCCAACCCATATCAACTCCCAGGGTCTCCATATTTATAGGAGAAGGCACCTGGAAGTTGGTAGGGAGGTCATCCCGTGACCTTCTTACTTGTCGTATCAATTCTGTGACATTCATGATTAATTCCTAAACCTGACACATAAGTGTGGTCAAATCAATAGGTAAGGAAGTAATGGGCCGCACGGCCCAACCCAATCGTGGGTGTCTGAACACGCACGTTCCTGCTGCGTGTCCGAGAAGTCAGGGGGATATCAGACACGTGATGTCTGATATATGCACATTTACCTTGCGTGTGTTGACTTCTCAAAGGGTCATAGCTCCATATCCAGCTCGTACCGCGAGCTGCATACCGGACTCGACCTTCGGCCTTCAGGGGGTCGGCTCCAGTCTTGGACAATGGAGGCGAGCCCTTGGGGATTCCTCGAGCTAACGACAGAGGCTCCGGTCTTAGGGGAGTTCATGAGATAATTACGATTAGTCCGCAGCTCGGCTTGTTAATCAACCCGTGGGAAAACCAGGGCATACACTAATATTTACCCATTAATCATGTCATTCAAAACAATTACCATTTACTTATTCAATACCTAATAATCCCCAATATATTCTCCAAATTCCCCAAAATACCCCTAGGCCGCGCCCGAGCCGGGTGTTAATCCTCACTGTGACTATTTCGCCAATCCGCTCTGCTCACTAGGATGATCTCGAGCCATATACTATGAATATATCCACATAATAATGTGGTCTCAATAATTTATCACATATAATCACATTTATGCCATCAACTTCCCAAAATTACAAATATTCCCTTATAAGCAAAAAAGGGCCCACATGCATATCTAGTACCCATAAACATGCATATAATATATCCATATAATCATATTACTCATGCATGCCACATAATCATGCATTCAATCAATAATCACATATATACCAAGTATGCCCTCTAGACACGCTAATTAAGGCCCTTAAGCCTTATTAGCAATTTGGGTCGTTACCCTTTGGTTAAGGTATTAAGGAGGAACAACAAGGTTGAGGAAGCGACGTAGGAGCTAGAGTCAGACATCCAGAGTTAGTATCCCGAGTTGTTTAGGTAAATTTCGAGGACAAAATTTCTGTAAGGAGGGGATAGTTGTAACGTCCCAAATTCCCTAATGTGGCTTAATGCCTAGATTATGGGGCCAGGAGGGCCATGATTGATTTAATATGCAATTATGTGATTATATTCATGATTATGTGAGTTATATTATTATATGATGATAATGGCATGCATGTGGGGCCACTTCTTATTAGAAGGACATTTTCATAATTTGGCCCATTGAGGGCATATGTGTATATTTATATACATGTTTGTGATTTATGGATAAGACCATAATGTTATATTGATATGTTCGAGCCATTCGGCATGAGACGATCTTAGAATGCAAGTTCGCGGTTTGGTCATAACGGGATTAAGTACCGGCCTCGGGGTGAGCCTGGAGGTAATTTGATGTTTAGTACATTACCGGGAATGAACGGGTAATGAGATATGATTTATTAATTATTTGAGAATATTGGGAATAACAGAAATTGGAGCACGTTAATTATAATTAACGAGATTAGTGGGAAATGACTGTTTTGCCCTTGGGTGGTTGTTAAGAAATTAAATGGACATAGGGGCATTTTGGTCATTTGACCATGGGATATATTTTAAACTAGGTTGCTATAGAAGGAATTAAATGGACAGCAAAACAGAGACTCTTTTCCTATCTTTCTCGATCATCTCTTCTTCTTCTTCTTCTTGGCTTGAATTTTGAAGCTAAGTTTGAGGATCAAAGCTTGGGAATCAAAGCTTGAGGGTTTAGGCTAGTGACCAGCCATTGAAGGGGATTCAATCCTGTATTTAAGGTAATTTTTTAACCATAATTTTTGGTTTTTTCTCTGTTTTGAGGTTAGTTCATAAGCTTGAAGTTTTGATCTTAGAAATGGTTATTTGGTGTGGTTTTGAGTGGTTGAAAGCTTAGGTTTTGTTGATAAACTAGTGTATATATTGTGTTGATGGTTGGTTGTGATTTGGGATTGAATTGATGAAGGATTGGGCTGGTTTGAATTGAGAAAATGGCAGGGGAGCTGGGTTCGTGGGGTTCGATCGTGACCGAGTTCCTGCAAGTCGCGACCTAGACCCAGTTTAGAGTCTCACATGGCTCTGTCAAGTTGCCGCATTGCGACCCACTAGGGCTAGTCGCGGCCCGCTCCTGGTACCCCAAACAGAGGCTCTCTATCTTGGGCACACGTCGTGACCCACTAGGTCAAGTCGCGGCCCACCCCTCCTCTTTGTGCCACGGTGGGTTTCCATGAAGGTTTAGGCTCGGGTTTTTATTCTCTAAGCTCAGGATCGAATCTACTAACCATTTTAGTAGGATTCAAGGTCCCAGAAGTGAGGTTTTAGACCATGAACCTTTTATTGATTTATTTTATTAATGGGATTTCATATTTGGTTATGACTAGGTGACCGCTAAGGGACTTAAGGACCGATCGTTCTCAAAGGTCGTTCTTTTATTATTTCACACTCGAACCAGTGGTAAGAAAACTGCACCCAGTTTGTGACATGCATGGTTATTGATGAGGCATGTTGAGTGCTCTATATATGGACATTGATTGCATTATAAATGCTTAGCAGCTTTGCTTATCTGTGAATGGTACTGACTTATTAGTCAGAAATGACACTGGTGTCAGTATTGATTGTGAAGCTGCGACTTATTAGTCAAGTTCGGCAGTAATACTGAGCACTGGTCGTATGGTATTGGCTTATGAGTCAAAAATGGTATTAGCATGTTTAATGCAAGCCATAATGATTATATCTAATCAACATGAGCATTGAATGCTTGACCGACCCCAAGTTTGATGAAAACAAAAGCGCTTGTCTAGTCTAAAGGCTAGTTACTTAGAGCCAAGGCTATAAGCTCAGGTGACTGAAATGTTACATCGCTATAAAGGCGCGGGAACCCAGAGATAGACTTATCAGTCATCTATACAGAAATAGACTTATCAGTCATCTTTCCAACGTGTGACTCATTAGTCACTTATCTGATTAGGGATGCAAGCCTCAAAATGATTACATGATCATTTATTTATATTGTATACATGCAGTAATAAGTTTTCTTGCTGAGCCTTGGCTCACAGGTGCTATGTAGTGCAGGTAAAGGGAAAGAAAAGCTCACCCAGCCTTGAGTGGAGAGCTTAGGTAGAGATGTGTACATATGCGGTTGCTTGACCACCACGGCCAATGTGTTTCTCAAGGGAACTAGGGGCTAACCCTATTTTTGCTGCTTAGGTCGGTGGGTTGTAATTTTTATACTGTGACCATTTTGGATTGTAAATAACTTTGTAAATGATTTTATTGGCCCATGTACAGTTTAACATTTTAAAATTAAATATATCTGTTCCTTTTGATCGATATTTTCACCCTGGCTTATTAATGACACCTAGATGCACGTTTATAACCTAAAGACTCATTTAGCGAGTTAAGCACTATTTAAAGTCCACAGTAACGGTCTTGGAGAAACCAGGGTATTACAAAGTCGTTCAGGGAATATAGGCTGAAGAGCAGTAATTAGGGTCAGACCCCTCCGCCAGCTCCTAAAAACTGGCAACAGATGCTTGCTAATATGCAAGCTAGGCTGCAGAGGCAGGAAGAAGAGATTCAACAGTTGAGGCAACAACGAGTTGCGACAGGAAACGCTGTGTCAGAGGCCCCACCTACTACTGCAATATTAGCATTACAATAGCTGTTAGGGATAGAGAACCGTTGGGAATTGTTATATGAATGGTTCAGGAAGCAGCACCCTCTGGTTTTTTAGAGTAGCGCAAATCTACTCAAAGCAGCATAGTGGATGATCATGATTACATCCATCCAAGATTTTATGAGAATGGTGGGCAATGAGAGAGTGGCTTATGCCGCATATATGTTTCGAGAGGATGCCCGAATCTAGTGGGAGGTAGTATCCCCAACTAGGGACATTAATACATTGGATTGGGAAGAGTTTAGAACATAGTTCAATGAATAGTATTATAATGAGGCAGTTAGGGCTGCAAAAGCTAAAGTTTGATGTAGGCTTGGTGTCCACTGATGGGACAAGGAAGGAAAGATTCCTTCAAGGGTTGCGGTCTATGATAGCCCAGAATGTCATAATCACAACCCTGCTTGGAGTGACGACATACAGTCAGGTAGTAGAGAGAGCCCTTATCGTAGAGGGCACTAAGAATTAGATTTGGCACGAGAACGCGACCAGAAGAGATATGAGGAGGACGAGACCTCCCTTTACAAGATCATGTAGGGACGGAGGCCCTAGTGACCAGAAAAGGAAGACCCTAGATACTGTTTTGGCTTCCGGTCCTAGAATGAGGCCACGGGGTGTACATATTGGCCGCTAGGGTGGTAATGAGAACTGGAAGACATATCCAGAGTGTGCCAGATCTAGAAGACGCCATCTGGGGGGAAATTGGTAGAATCCAGGAGACGGGTAAGATCACTGTCAGTGATAGTAGACTACAGAAATTTGTCAGTTGACCTAGTAGATTTAGGTATGGCCGACTTTGACATGGTTTCTATATATGGATTTGTTAAGAGAAGTATGGGGCAACCATAGATTGCAAAAAAAAAATATGGTAACCCTTGGGCTTGAGGGTGAGAAACCCTTCGTACTTATTGGCACTGTGCATGGACCCCATATACTTATGATAATTGTACTTAGAGCTAGAGACCTATGGCAAGGGGAATGCATAGGATTCTTAGCTAGTGTGGTGGATACCACTTAGGTCATGCAAGTGGGACCAGGATAGACTAGATTAGTTGGTGAATTTCTAGATGTGTTACTAGATGATCTGCCAGGGTCACTTCTACACCGAAAGATAGAGATGTGATTAATGTGGTGCCAGGGACGGAACCAGTGTGTATGGCACTGTATTGAATAACTTTAGTAGAGCTGAAGGAACTAAATGTTCAGTTACAGAGTAAGAAAATATTCTCCAAGGTGGATCTTCGATCTGGTTATCACTAGATGGGGATCAGGGAGAAGGATATACCGAGGGCTGCTTTGTACCAGATATGGGTATTATGAGTTCTTAATCATGTCATTTGGATTGACTAATGCACCAGCAACATTTATGGTTCAGATAAACAGGGTGTTCAAAGAGTATCTAAACTGGTATGTGATCATCTTTATCGACGATATTTTGGTATAAGTTATGTCCTTATATGGATAGAAAAAGTGATTGCCTATGCTTCATGTCAATTGAAGAATATGACCAGAGCAAGAATAGAATTACTGGTGGGCCAGTTGGCCAACATTATGCTTAAGTTTACTCTATTAGAAAGGATTAAAAAAACGGTTGAGTGACTGACAGTTGGGAAAGATTAGAGGGGATGTCCTAGCTGGAATAGCTAAGGACTATACAGTGTCAAGCATGCATTTGTTAAGGTATAAATGATCGGATTTGTGTTCCGATGGAACTCTTATCAAATGGGAGATTCTGGATGAATCCCATATTACCCCTTATTCTCTACATTCAGGCAACATGAAGATGTATAAGGATCTGAAAGCTTTTTATAGGTGGCCTGGGATGGAGAGAGGCATAACTGAGTATGTGGAAAAGTGCCTGACCTGTTAGCAGGTCAAGTCAAAGTATCAGAAACCAGTAAGGCCATTACAACCTTTGAGTATTCCATGATGGAAGTAAGAGGACATCACAATGGATTTCACGGTAGGATTGCCCGGGATAGTGGGCCAGCATGATTTGATCTGGGTCATTATGGACCGGTATACAGAGTCAACTCACTTTTATCAGTGGGGAAAAGCAATACAATTGACCAGTATTTAGCTCTCCAGGTGAGAGAGATAGTAAGCCTTTAATGGACTTTGAGATCTATCTTGACGGATAGGGACGCCATATTTGCTTCCAAGTTTTGGGGAAATTTATAGAAGGTGATGAATATACAGCAGAGGTCCAGTATTGCTTATCATCCTCTGACCGATGGTCAGTCTGAGAGGACCATCCAGATATTGGAGAACATGTTGAGAGCATGTGTACCAGACATTGAGCGGTCCCGGAGTAAATATTTGCCTGTGATAGAGTTTTCCTACAACAACAGCTATCGGGAGACCATAGGAGTGGATCCTTATGAGATGTTGTATGGCAAAAAAAGCAGATCACATATTCACTAGGATGAGGTGGGTGAGCGTAGATACTTAGGTCCTGAGGCAATTTAGAGGACTAGTGAGACTATCGAGAAGATTAGAGCTCAGATGCTCACATCACAGAGTAGACAGAAGGGTTATGCGGATACAAAGCATGGGAACGTGGAGTTCCAGGTGGGAGAGTATGTCTTCCTTAGAGTCTCACCACTGAAAGGGGTGGGGGGGTGAGGAGGTTTGGAAAGAAGGGCAAGTTGAGCCCTAGATTTTTAGGAACTTTTGAGATCTTGGAGAGGATCAGTCAGGTGGCCTATAGATTGGCCTTACCTTAGGCATTGTCGGCCATGCACAATGTGTTCCATATCTCGATGTTGGGGAAGTATGTATTTGATGAGACTCATGTTCTGATCTACGAAGATCTGGAGCTGCAGATAGACTTATCCTTTGAGGAGCAGCCAGTCCAGATATTAGGCAGAAAGGACAAGGTCATGGGGAATAAAAGCATACCTTTGGTTAAGGTATTATGGAGAAACAACAAGGTAAAGGAAGCGACCTGGGAGTTGGAATCAACCATGCGGGACCAATATCCCAAGTTGTTCAGGTAAAATTTCGAGGATGAAATTCCTATAAGGAGAGGATAGTTGTAACATCCCAAATTTCCTAATAAGGCTTAGGGCCTTGATTAAGAGGCCAGATTGGCAAATTATGGGTTTTATATGATTAAACGTGAATTAATTATCATTTATATGTATATGTGATATATATGTACAACATTACTTGATTATGTGAGTTATATTATAATATGACTAGATATGCATGTTTAGGTGTATTAAATATGCATGTGGGCCTGTTTCTTATTAAAAGAGCATTTTCGTAATTTTGATCCGTTATGGGTATATTTGAATAGATCTGTGCATATATGTGATATATGTATGAGACCGCATTATTATGCGGATATAATTGGGTTAGTAGGCACGACGCGATCCTAGGAAGCAATTTAGCAGAAAAGTCATAACAAGACCAAATACCCGACTCGGGGTGAGCCTAGAGGTATTTTGGCCATTTAGTACATATATTGGGGCAAGGGTAATGCGAATAAATGGTTAGTGATGCATATAGATATAGATGAGATTTATTTAAGAAAATGTTGAGAAATTGTGGCCAATGACCATTCTGCCCCTATGGGCATTAAAGGGCAAGCTTTGGGCTTAAGGGCATTTAAGTCATTTATGGGCTTTGTCTATACTTAGCCATAGTAGAAAGCTGTAGATTAGAAGGAAAGAAACAAAGGAAACAGAACAAACACTCTCCCTTTCCTTCTCTTTCCCGTTTCTCTATCTCTCTCTCTCTCTCTTGGGATTTTGCCATTTTGAAGGAGGAAAGCTTGGAATTTGGAAGCTTGGGACTATGAATTGGTGTAGCAGCAACCTAAGGTCGTTCATAGCAACATAGGTAACAATTTAAACCTTTGAATCTTTGAGTTTTCTGTGTTCTTGGTGTGTTCTTAAGTCTGAGGGTTGATTATAGATCTTGGAAATTTGTTGAAGTTTTTAGGGAAAACTTGGTTGGGTTTTGTTGCTTTTGATGAGTAGAACTGATTTCTGTGGTTAATTCTTGGTTTGGGAGTATTGAGGGATTGATTTTTAGAGCTTTAGCTTAGGGAAATTCGAAGAGAAAAACCCAGAAAAATCAAATTTCTCGTATCAGCGCTGTAGCGCTAGGTTGGGAGCGCTACAGTGCTAGGCTGCGTTTTTGGGGGATAGAGTTTCTGACTCTAGCATTGTAGCGCCCTATAGGTAGCGCTGTAGCACTAATCAGCTTTCAGAACCTGATTTTTTGGTACTTTTTAGGGTTTTTGCTCAGGGGCTCGGGGGACAATTTCACCACCCCGTTTGGTGGAATTGGAGGTCCCGGGAGCATGGGATTGGACTCGGGGTTCATTTATGGAATCAAATGTTGATAAGACATTATCTATGGCTTGTGACTAGGTTGTCGCTAAGGCTCGGGACAAGATTGTACTCGGGGGTCGCTTATATCCAGTGCTTGGACCATAGGTAAGAAAACTGCACCCAATGCGTGAGATACATGATTAGGGCTCGACCCCATTGTTAAATGTATTATGGTTAGGGCTCAACCCCATTGTTGAGTATATTATGATTAGGGCTCGACCCTGTTGTTGAACATATTATGATTGGGGCTTGACCCAGTTGTTAAATCTATTATGATTGGGGCTTGGCCCAACTGTTAAATGTGAACATGATTAGGGCTTAGGCCCAACTAATGAGCATGATTATAATTATGCATGTGTATACCGGTGTAAGTACATTGTAATGTGTTGTATCTGTGTATGATAAATTTATTATATGTATGTTTGTTCTCGGCGGGGAGGTTCGACTTATAAGTCGGAAGCATGTCTATTGCACCTAACCAAGAGCTCGACCTGCTAGTCGAGGGTAATTTTGATTAAAAAGAGGATTGGCTTATAAGCCAATGGAAAAAAAGGCCTCGCCTTATAAGCCAAGGGACTACAGGGGCCCGGCTTATAGGCCGAGGGACTAAAAGAGGCTCGACTTATGAGTCGAGGGATTTACAAGACTGACTTATAAGTTGAGGGTTTACAAGGCTCGACTTATAAGTCGAGAGTTCACAGGGCCCAACATATGAGTCGAGGGTTTACAAGGCTTGGCTTATAATTCGAGAGTTCACAAGGCCCAACTTATGAGTCGAGGGATTGCAAGGCTTGGCTTATGTGTAATGACCCAACTATTTCTATGACCTTGGACCATTAAAACTACTAGACATAGCTACCACTTTGATACAAACATAAGAAATAACATAACTTTATTGAAAACCCAAAATATTGTATCAAATATAAGATAAAATAAAATAAAATTGGATATGGTATTGGATCCCATTGTTTACAAAACATAAAACATACTAGTTGCAGAATTACATCAAAACATAATTTAAAAGAATAAAAATTAACGTCATCCTCGATCAACATGTAGTCCATTGAATCCATTCATCCTTAACACACAAGCCAAGCTGCCAAAAATCCTTCCGCCTTCCATAATCATTTTCCTGTATCACACTAAAAAAATAGAGTGAGCCTAATGCTTAGTAAGGAAAATCTACTAAAAACATACATCATAATTCATAAGCATAAGACTATATCATAAAAACATATACTATAAAACATATGACTATAAAAACATATATCATATAGGGCTACAATATTAATGGCCATTAACTCATTAACATGGCATGTGATAAACCACCTAGGTCCTCTGTCTACTAATCGAGGTAGGTTAGATCACATGGTAGTATACGATAACCCATCTAGGTCCTCTACTAGTCGAGGTAGGGTAAATCATAACTCTAACCCATGAAAATAATAAATAATCTTGGGGTTTGCTATCTAAGAAACTATAAGCCCCAAGGACTACAAGACACATTTATACATATATATCATAACATAAACGTATCATAACATAAACATAAAAGCACATATAATCTATCCTATTTTCCTTACCAAAATCTGGGATATTTGGGAACAAGAATGGGATTAGAACACTCCTATAAACCAACAGTAAAAGTGGTGAGAATCTCTAAAGAATTAATATGAAATGAGAACTAAACCATCAAGAAGAAACTTACCAAGATTAACCTTAAGTTTCAAGAACTTAAAATACCTAATCAAGAATCATAAACAAGAGTTAGGATCTGGATAAAAGAAACGAAAGAAAACTATAAAATCATAAAGAATTGAACTTAGGAATAAGAATATCTTGAATGATCTTATGGATTGATCTAAACCTCAATACCGAAATCACACTATATCTCACTTCCCAAGTGTTTAGAAAAGCTTATAATGATATAGCTTTTAACCCAGAACCCAAGTGTATCTCTCTATAGTAACATTAGCACCTTGGAGGCTCTAATCAAATGCTTGAAGAATGAAGAAAATGGCTGAGCACTAGGTCCTATATATAGAGTTCAAGGAGTGAAACTAACCCATTTTAATTTGAATAATTAAATGATTATAAAATGAAAAAGATTTGAATTTTCATTCAAAAGACGCCCAGAACTTGGTCAAAATCGTTCAAAGGCAGATCTAAGTGGTTAAGGCTATTTTTTAAAATTGAAAAACCAAACTTTTAAAAAAAACACACATGGAGCCGATATATCGCCCCCCATAGGCGATATATCGCCTCCCCCTATATTCCCGAGCCCCGTTTGATCGTTCGTGCAAAGTCGACGTGTTTTTCGTATCTTTTGTAGGCGATATATCGGCCCCTATGCTGCGATATATCGACACACGTTGATATATTAAACACGTATTTGCACTTTTTCCGCATAATTTGAATTGGATAAACAGCTTTGACTGAGTCATAATACGATCCTAAAGCTGCGGGAAGGTTCTAGAGCTTCTAGATCTTTCTTGTATTAAAACTATTCATCAAAAATACTTAATTCCTTGATAATCATGATTATGACAAGTGTCACGCTCTTAATGGTTATATCTAAACCTTAGGTTATAATAAATATATATCTAGGACCAACAATATTAATCAAACCTCATGTTATAATTAATATTCTTAAACTATATGTTAAACTTATAAAATCCATTACTGCTACTATGAGTTTCCAACTAAGTCCCGACTTGGACCAAAATTTGTGGTACCTAACATACTACAAACTAACCTTACTATTACTACTACTGCTACTGCTACTGCTACTGCTACTGCTACTGCTACTGCTACTGCTACTGCTACTACTACTAATGCTACTGCTACTACTACTGTTGTTGTTGCTGCTGCTGCTGCTGCTACTGCTGCTGCTACTGCTGCTACTACTGCTGCTACTGCTGCTGCTACTACTGCTACTGCTACTACTGCTACTACTACTCTTACTACTGCTGCTACTACTACTGCTGCTGCTACTGCTACTACTCCTGCTGCTGCTACTCCTACTACTAGTCGTGATTGACATTATGCGCGTTGAGTGCGGGCTGTTATGGCTAGGCCACCCCGAGAGTGCATTATGCACTTGAGTGGCTCGGATGCCAAAGGAATGAATGGGAGTGCATTATGCACTTGACTGGCTCGGATGTCGAAGGAATGAATGGGAGTGCATTATGCACTTGACTAGCTCAGATTCCATAGGAATGAACGGGAGTGCGACATGCAATTATGTGACTTTATGGTCACTTGTACAATGTGGATATGCTTGGTTCCAATTATTACTGTTGAACATGGTGTTATATTTTGTGGACTATCTGAATTTGCTTTTGTATTTTCTTGCTGAGTCTTTTGGCTCACGAGTGCTTTTTTTATGTAGGTAAGGGTAAGTAGAACCTTGGCAAACCATGAGTTGGAGAGAATTAGGGGCGATGTGTACATATGCAGTATGCTCGACCGCCGCGACCGAGGTATTACAAGGGAACTGGGGTTGGACCTTGTTTTTCTGCTTAGGTCCGCTTATCTTGTAATCCCTGAGTTGTAAACAAATTTTAAACTTGTATTTTTGGGATCCCATGTAAATTCTAAAGTTTTCTTTTAATGAAAATGTTTATTCGTTGACCAAGACTTTTAATATGTGAAACCTTATCGGCTTTAATCACATGTTTTAGACCAAATGACTCGTGTAGCGAGTCCCGCACTATTTTAAACATACATGGTAACAGACCCTAATTAGCAGGGCGTTATAGCACAAATTGTACCACATGCCTGTACTTCCTCTGAAGAAGAACCCAAGGGAGACTATGATCCTCCAAATGATGAAGAACAAGACGAGGAGGATGGCGAAGAGGCTGAAGCAGAACTGGAAGATTTGTGAGAAACTGAGTCTAAGCCCTCAGAAGACATTCCTATTTCCTCAAAATCTCCCGGCTAGAAAGCTATGGAATTCCCAAATCCACTCTCAAAGAAGATTGTGGCATCTCAGCCCAAGTCAGGTATTGCATTCAAAGCTCATTCTCTGAATTTTTGCTTCAATGGCAATGAGAAAAATATGAAACATTATCTGCACAGGAAATTTTTTTGTGAGAATTTTTTTTGTTTATCTGCCCATCATGTGTTTGGGGTCCTGAGAAATAATGAGGAAAGGGGTTTGTTGTGCACTCTCACCGATTATGATGGCTTGGTTTCAAGGGTAGCTCAAGAATTTTATGCCAATATTAATGATGAGTTGTTTGAGAAAAATTCTCTCATGTTTGAAAAGGTATATGTTCGTGGGCATTGGTACATTATTAATGTAACGCCCTGGATAACCAAGACCATTACACTGTGTGTTTGAAATAGTGCGAGACTTACTAATCAAGTCATTTAAATAAAAATGTGAATCTAGAGACATAAACAGGTTAGGTTTAAAAGGTTTTGGTCCTAAATGAATAATTTTCTTTAAAATAAATGTTTGGTACATGGGGTCCCAAATCAGGGTTTAAATAACATAACTACAAAATTTCCAAATGTTATAAACAATTAAAGCCACTCTAGTGGCAAAATACACGCTTTAGGTTTCCAGTCCATGTACAATCCCTCGACCGTGGCGGCCGAGCAGCTGACTATGTACATCTCGCCCCTAGAGCTTTCCAACTCATTGTCAACTCATCTTACCCTTGCCTTTACCTGCACCACGTAGCACCCATGAGCCG
The DNA here is from genome assembly GCF_963169125.1 of Humulus lupulus. Taxonomy (NCBI): domain Eukaryota; kingdom Viridiplantae; phylum Streptophyta; class Magnoliopsida; order Rosales; family Cannabaceae; genus Humulus; species Humulus lupulus. The sequence continues at coordinate 34,909,860 of NC_084799.1, forward strand.
AGGCCCAGCAAGAAAACACAATATCATAGCATAATCAGTACCAGTAACTAAGTACTTCACAAAGCATAACCAGATGATTTACAAGACATTAATCAATTACCCAGAAAGCGATAGCATTCATTCAATCCAGGACATCAGGAAATAACCAATAATCAAGTTTCCAGATATTCAACATATCATAAAAAACAATTAACAATAGTATATATGTCAAGAAACAACTAGGGTTAGCGCCTGTAGGCCGCACCTCTATTTAACCCACTGTCTTTGGCTCGCTTAGGCAAAGCCCAGTGTTCACCCCACTGACTCCAGCCCGCTTAAATCGAGCTCAGTGATTTTTAAGCTGTCCTCAGCTACCAGTGGCTGAGCCGCGCCCTGTGCGCAAGTATTGATTCCAGCACTCTTAGGTCATTTATCACATGTCCCTGTGGTATAATACCACCTCATGACATTAATACAATTATAGGAAGCTCTTAGTCCCAACATATTCACATGGTTTATCACAATCATATAACAATGCATACAAATATAGGGAACACTTAGTCCCATCCTATCCACATAAACGGGTGCAGTTTTCTTACATTTAATTCCAAGTGCTTTGATTGGGAAAGACGACCCCCGAGCACGATCTTGCCCCAAGCCCAAGCGTATACCTAGTCACAAACATGATAAAGGATTCCATAAAAATAAATGATTAAAGGTTTCCAGACCAAGGTCTAGCCTCCAAGACATCAAATTCCACCAAACACGGTAGTGGAATCGATTCCGGGCACTCTAGGTTAAGTTCCTACGCTCAAGAACTCCAAAAAGGCCAAGAATGCCCTTAAGGACCGCGGCTCAAGCCTGCCATGCTACGGCTTGCTCCCAACCAGAGGCCCCAGCCTCGCCCAAAAGAGACACGGGTCGCGGCCCTACATACCCCATGCCGCGGCCTGCCCTCTTTCTCCAGCACCATCTGTTCTAGAGGGTCGCGACTCACCAAGAACTATGACGCGGCCCGAACCCTTTGAACCCTGAAAAGCACCACTTTCATCCACCAAATCTCAACCAAACTCACCCAAAATCATCCCAATAACAAATTCTAATTATCCAGCGGTTCAAGTATACTTCCAGTGGCAAAACCCATAGGAAAACTAACCTAAGGACTCATCAAAATCACATTTTAATCCTTGAAACTCAGAAGCTCATAAACCTCCTAAAACATCTAGAAATTCATAGAATTCAAGGGCTAACCATAGTTAAAAGCTTACCTTTTTCTGAAGAGCAAATCCACCTAGAAGTTGTAGAGCTAATCCCCAAATTCCAAGCAATAGAACCTAACAAGAATTCAGCTCAAATCCTCACCCAAAGCTTCAATTCAACTCTCAACTTCAAAGACCCAAAAACACTTAGAACTCAGAACTTAAGCATTAAAACCTTAATCCAAATCTTACCTCAAACTCTGCTTGAATCCACCATCAATTTCTGAGCTAATCTCCAATTCTAGAGCTCCAATTCTTGTCAGCCCAGCCCAAAAAATCCCTTGGTTCAATGGATAGCTTAAGAGACTCCTTGAGAGGAAGGATAGAGAGAAGAGGGAAGGGTCAGTTATGGCATTCTCTAAACACTTCTTTGCCTTTTGTCTTATCTAACTTAAGCCTCTTAGGTTAATCCCAAAGCTCGGGGTACCAAAAACATCCCCGAGGGAGAAATGGTAAATTTCCCCAGTATTCCCACCAAGGCTTCCTAACCTCAAATATATCTCCAATTATTTATTTCCATAACCCGATATCCCAAATAACTTTCTAATACCCAAAATACCCCTTGACTTGCCCCAAGTCGAGTATCGGGTTCCGTTGTGACTTTCCCGCTACTTGCTCCCAGGATCGCCTCGTGCCAAATGCTGCAAATATAAATTTATCCACATAATAATGTCGTCTCAAAAATTTATCTCATTTATGCCCTAACGAGCCAAAATTACAATTATGCTCTTACAAGCTAAACAGGGCCCGCATGCTTATCCAATACTCATAAACATGCATTTCACATAATCATGCATATTCAGCATTAATTCACATAACTTCCAATTATGCTTTCCCGGCACACTAATCAAGACCCTTAAGCCTTATTAGTAATTTTGGGTCGTTATAATTAACCCCTCTAAGATAGCTAGAATTCTTAAACTACCTCTTGTAGTTCGAAATGGCTCAATTGATTTTGCCATAGATCAGGTTCTTTTCGAATTGGATAGTTAAACCATGGTTTGGGAGCCAAATGCAGTCCTCAAAGTAACTGACCTTACTCACTTTCATGCTATACTTCACAAATTTTCCATCAACAATTGGGTGCCTACTAGTCATACTTCAACCATTACCTATGACATAACCTTCCTTCCCTTCAAGATCAGGACTGGTGTAAAAATTGATCTTGCCTCTCTTATTTTTGACCATATCATTGCTTTAGGTAATGCCAAATCTAAGGATCAATATTTCATTTTTCCTTATTTGCTCAACAAATTGCTCGATTCTCAATGTCCTCTCAAATTGGAGTATGAAGTATTGAATCCTCCAACTGCTGGGACAACCTACAAGGTGAAGGGCGAGTCTTATACTACAAATAATACTAAAGGACTTGATCTAAAGTCAGATGTTTCTAATTCTGGTTCCTTTGAACTCGCTCTTGTCAAACCCACTCTAGAATTGTTCAAACATAAAGTTCACAATCTTCAGAATTGTCTCTCAACCATTGAGAAACTGCAGCGCAACATTCTGACTCAAATATCTGCTGATCCCTCCAAATGATGCCATCTTTCTCTGCTTATGTTTCGCTTGCATCATTTTTATTTTCAATAAATTGTAAAAGAATACTTTAGGGTTTTTTTCTCTGTGATATTTTTGTTATGTTGTTTCTATTACTCCTTTGGCTTATTGATAGACAAAAATGGGGAGTAATGTTTGGGAGTCTTTATTTTGTTGGTTGTTAAACTTTCTCAAAAGTTAACATTGTTTGTGTGCTATTTGTTATGTTTGAGATGTATTTCACAAGGCAGTAATTGCAATACTTGTTTGCACTAACCAATTTGTTTTTACAGGAACTCTCAAAATAAATTGTTAAAATATTTTTGTCTAACAAGTTTCCAAAGGGGGAGATTGTAAAATCCTTTGATTGGCTAACTTAACATTAGACAAAATATTTTAAAGTCATTTAGAAAATTGTGGCATATCTAAATTGATTTGTAAATTAATTTACTTGATTATGAATTAGTTGTCACTTGATTCAACTCTTTGTAGTGTGAATACATTATTTTTTACCATATTTATCACAAAATTATCATTATTGGTAGAATAATGTATTTGACTTATTCTTTGTGGGTATTTTTAGGGATTATGTTCTTTAAGGATAAAAATATTTTTTAAAATGAACATGGTCAAAAGAAATGACCAAGTTCGTTAAGCCAAATAAGACTGATGCCCCTACTGACTCAACAGTTTCCTATTCTGTCGAAACTGAATCAATCTGGTTGGCAGATTTTCTAAAGTCAAAGAAATTTGCAAATATTCTTGTATTAATTAAAAGATTTCAGAAAGAGCTGCTTGGTCGACTTTCTCACCTATAAATACCTTGCTAAGGCCTTTGAAAAAATTATCTATTCCATTTAGATATTCAGGAGAAGATTTTATCAAAGTTTCACTTCAAGAGGAGGAGAGCATTCGCTATTCTTTGGAGGGATTTTAAGATAATCAATGTTTTATCAAAACCAGATTCATAGAGAATAGTACAACAAAATCGCGGCAATAGTTTAAGAGGGAGTCTTACATTGTTTAACTCAATGCTTTTGTACCCATTATTTCCTTACTATTTGGTTTATTCTCTGGGTGTGGCCCCATGGATGTAGGTTATCCGAAAGGATTTCTGAACCACGTAAAAATTATCGTGTGTTGATTTTTACCTACTTCTCGGTTTCTGACTTAACATTCGTATCAGTTGTGATAACAACTCTGGAATTAGTTTAATTAAGTTGTTTTACTCTAATCACTTAGTAATCATAAAATATGAAATCTCAAAAGCCATTTTCACGTCAAAAATGAATCTAATGCTAAAGTCGGTGCCGCTATAGGTCACTAACTTTAGCGTTGGTTACTCACTGACACTAAAGACTTTTAGAGTCATTTGAAAACCGACGGCAAAACCCTTAAGAGTGTCAGTAAAAAACTGTCGTCCTTAACGATATTAAAAAAATTAATTCAACTTGTATTTCAAAGCCAAATACTCTGAGCATCTACCAAAAAATATATATCATCAAATATTCAAATCAAACCCAATATTCATATCAAGTACAAACCTATATCAAACAAAAATAAAAATAAAACTCACTTCAAATAATACACCTCTGACCAATCTATAAACAAGAGCATAATTTCAAAGCAAAAAATACACCCATGCTCATAGTGCCTCATCGAAAACATAAAGCCTCAACCCTGATGTCCATTTCATCAGACTAGACATTTGCGACCCACACTTGTTTTTGCAAAACAAAGAAAGAAAGAGTGAGAGATTCCCTAACAAATTCCCCATCGGCCCCATGACCTCGACATCGAAACAACACAACATTTAGAGCCCTTGAGCCCTCTCCGTCGTCCCTAAAATTATAGATAAAATAATAAAAAAAAAAGTGAGAAGGAAATTTTGTCGAGCCCCATCCATAGCCTTCCTCGTTTAAGAAGGGAGAGTGAGATGAAAGTTAGGAAGCGAATGATGGTTAGAAGAGATTATGGTTAGGTTTAGGGGTATGGGTTAGGTTGGCATGTGATTTTTTTTTAATTGGGTTGTAAGGTCATTTGAAGGGATAGTAATTTACTTACTCTAAATATCTCTTCATTTTTATGGCATCACTCAGCCTGACTCACTGACACACACTACCAGGTAATGCTAAAAGTTAGTGTTTTAGTATATTTTAATTTTTTTTTAAAATAAAATTGTAAAGAGTGATGCTTATTGATGGATAGTTAATACATTTAGAAGGACATTGCCAACACGTGTGACTACAACGCTTGTCTTGGTCCTAGTAATTTCTAGTCCGGCTTAGCTTCGTACTATTGGTTCTACTCTCTAATATGAAGGTTGCTTATCCCTTCAATTTTGATTATCGAGAATCGTTGTGTAACCTAGTGGATTTCACTTGGGTGGTGTTTGGTTGCAAAACAAAAATGGAAAGGTAATGATAATGATAATGATAATGGTCATAAAAATGAAATTTTGATTCTTTTGTTTGGTTGAGACTTTGGAATTAGTAACCGAATAAAAATTATTGTGTTTGATATAGTATGGAATGGAATAGAATAAAATGAACTTTATATTATTTTGATCTAAATACTTTTACTATACTTTTATAAATAATTTTTTAAAACAAATTATCATTATTTTTTAATATTAGTTTTTATTATATACCAAATTATTATTTTTATTCTAAATCATATTTTTTTTATTAAATTACTCTTATATACAAAAATATTTTGAAGAAAGAAATACAATAAAATATTATTAATACTTAAAAATTGTACTTAATTGAATGAAAGTTTTTAATTTTCTTTTAGCAAAAAATTGATAAATTCCAATTTTATTTTAAATCTTAGTAATATATATATATATGTATATATATAGGGAGAGACTACAACACATCCACTTTTTTTTTACAACATCGGTGCATCCTTTTTCTATTTTTGTCACCTGGATATATATAATACCAATTTTTTTATATGACAATATGCATTGTAGTTATTTAGAACATCTTCCAAATTTTTAAGAAATTCTGAACAGTTTACGAAGCCGAAAATATGGTTCAAACTATCAAATTTTACACGCGCACACACAAAAACAGACACACGTCCAACATACAATTTAAACTCTATTTTTGTTACCATAATTTATTCAGAATTTTATGAAAATTTGTAGGATGTTCTAGATAGCTATAATGTACATCGTCATATAAAAAGATTGGGATTATATCTATCCATGTACCAAAAATAGAAAAAGGATGCACCAGTGTTATAAAAAAAGTGGATAAGTTGTAGTCACTCCATAATATTATTTTTATCTAAAAATATAAAATCTATAATTTTTAATATAGACATTATTATCTACTTATATGTGTCGATAAATCTGATTTGCACTAAAGAAAGAAAAATAAAAGAAAAGGGGCGGATGCATCAAAGGGAAATTTGGGTAAAAGAAAAATATATATAAAACACACAAATTCCAACACATTGGCCCCACACACATTGGATAGAATGATTATTCCATCAAATTTTGAACATAATGGCAATTTAATTACCGATGGCAGGAGTGCTCTATTGAATAATCGTAGATGGTCTCGTGATTGTAGGAGTGCTCTTGTGACCGATGGCACCAAAGGAATTGGGTATGATCTTTTCATTTTCCTATTTTTTTTGTCGAGTTCCTTTTTCATTATTATTACGTCAGAAGATATTGTATCAGATTAATATTGCAAAAGAACACAGTTACTCTAGCATCCCAAATTTGCTAATAAGGCTTAGTGCCTTGATTAGCGTGCAAGGAGGGAAATAATTAATTTAATTATGTTAATATGTAAATTAAATGATTATGTGATTATAAACGCATGTTTAGGTGAATTAAATATGGATGTGGGCCCAATTTGGTTAGTAGGGGCATATTTGTAATTTTTGCCCATTCGGGGCATAAATGTGAATTATATGCATGTTGTGCTTGATACCACGGGATTGTTGTGATATATTTATAATGTGTGATCTGAGACAGTCCTAGGGAGCGGAATAGCTAAATAGTCAGAACAAGGTTGAATACCCGACTCGAGGTGAGCCTAGGGGTATTTTGGGAACATAGTTGGTGTTCGGTATTTACCGGGTAACGAGTAGTGATTTATTGTTTGTTTAAGTATGTTGGGGATTAAAATGGGAATTATAGGAACACTTGAGGATTTAGCGGGATGTGGAAATTGACGAGATTGCCCTCAGAGGCATTAAGTGGCCAAGGGTAGACTTAGGGATATTTTAGACATTTTGGAGGCTGGGGGATAAACTTGGACTTAGACACTAGGCACTGAGGACTCTAGAATTAAGGAAAGACAGAAAATAGAAACTATCGACTCTTTCTCTCTCTCTCTCTCTCTCCCTCTCTTTGGTGCTTGGAAGTTAATGAAGTTTTGAGGGCTCTGGGCTAAGGAATTGATGGATTAGAGACTTGCTGTGCTTGGGGATTAGCTCAAGGTTGAGATTATCACTAAGGTAAGGGTTTTAAGTTATTTTTTCTAATTGAATTCTTCTGTATCCATAAGCTTGCATGGAGGTTGAACTATAAGTTTGGTTTTGAGTCATTGGTGACGATATGAAATTGTTTCTGGATTGTTGTGATGTTTAGGTTGTGTGGAGGAGGGTTCTGGACTTGATTATAGGTTTAAATGGTGTTTGGTGTGTGAATTAGTGATTAAGACTTGGGGAAAACATAGTTGAAAGATTGGTTTCTTGATTTCTGGGGCTCGCGCTGCGACCCTCTTCTACATGCGCTGCGACCCATGTGTGCGAAGAGGCCTGGGGAGCCTCTGTGATTGGCCAGGCGCTGCGACGTAGAGCATGGCGTGCCACGGCTGGTGTCCTTCAGTAGGGAGAGATTTGCTCTCTGAGTAGCAGCGGGCCATGACTCATAATGTGAAAAAATGGAAAATGAAGGTTTTTCAGCTCAAGAACCCAAATGTTAAGGCTCTGGAAAGGTTCTACTACCCGATTTAGTAGAATTCAAGGTCTTGGAGGCTAGAATAATATTCTGAAGTTATTATTTGGTTTAGGGCTTGATGGATTGTTATTATGGATGCGTTGTGACTAGGTTTACATCAAATCTTGGGTTAGGGGATCGTGCTCAAGATCGCGGTAATCAATCAGTTCGGGACACATGTAAGAAAATTGTTTATGCCTCTAGAGCAGGGCATGTCCTATTTTTTTGGTTTCAGGGCATGACCCTATTAATTGTGTTTAATATATGTTTGAATATTTTTTAATGCTATGTTGTGTTATGCATGCTTATAAATGAATAGCGAAGGCCGGGAATGGCGAAGGCCGAGAACAGCAAAGGTCGGGAACGGCAAAGGCCGAGAATGGCAATAAGTTGGGTACGGTAAGGGCCAAGATCGGCATTAAGCACGCTGAGTGCAAGCTGCTAGGGTGAGACCCTTTAAGGGTTCTGTATTCATCCGCTAGGTGAAGATCGCAAGCCCAGGGCATGGTAAAGCACCTAGGTCGGCGTAGGGAACTATGTGTTTAGTCTGTTGACTATTTATGTTGTTTATTATTGGATTGAATTGTGCTTTTCATTCGTTGAGTTTTCTTGCTGGGCTTTAGCTCACAGGTGCTCTATAGTGTAGGTAACGGCAAGGGAGAGGTCGACCAACCATGAGTTGGAGAGCATGGAGCGACGTGTACATGTCCGGCCTACCTGGATGCCACGACCAGAGTTATTTTGGAAAAAAATATGTTGTAATGATTTTCTTTGTCGCTTAGGCCGACTGTATTCATATTTTGAGTTGTACAACATTTTCAAACAGTATTTTGAGATCCCAAATTTATAACTTTTATAATTTTAATGATACTCCAAATGTTTATATCCAGTGCGGTCAAATGAGTCTTTATTCCAATTTAATAACACTTTTTAACCTAAAACCTCGATTAGCGAGCTAATGGCACATTTATAAATCACATGGTAATGACTCTAAGGTAGTAGGGTGTTACAACTTAGTATCAGAGTGTGCCAAGGTTTATGGTTCCCGGAGATAGATCGAACATGTACGCTCGCTGCTAGGGACATGCTCACTCAGGGTTGGTTGGTATTTAATGAACTATATGCTTAATTGCTTGTTTAAGTTGTCGTGCTTGCGTGAATGTATAGATAGAGAATGATGAATGTGTTTATATATGCATGATGCTAGGGCATGGCCCCCTTGACTATTATATGTTATGTGCAATGTGTTGATTGATGTTTTTATTGGATTGATGAGACTGATTGGTGGATTTTTGGATGTTGTTATCATGCCTAATGTGCGGTGTCACTGATTGACGGCGTATTGCAGTTATGCCTCGGCGATCAATCCGACTCTGCAACAATAGGGCTGAGGATGACAACTAGGGTAAGGACCCTCCACCTGCCCCATAAAATTGGCAACAATTGTTTGCAGAAATGGAAGCTACATTTCATCGAACAGAAAATGAGCTTCAAGAGTTGCAGTAACAGACCCCTCCTCGAGGCATTGGGTTACAGGTTCCAGAGGATGTGGCACCTGTGCCATCCCAGACTTCAATGGAAAATAGGTGGGAACCCTTGTACGAGAGGTTCAGGAAGCAGCATCCTCTCACCTTTGAGGGTGGCCCAGACCCACTGCGGGTAGAGCAGTGGATGAATATGATTTCTTCCATCCTGGATTTCATGAGGGTGGAAGGGAATGAGAGAGTGGCCTGAGCCAGCTACATGTTTAGAGAAGACGTCCACATCTGTTGGGATGTTGTATCCTAGAGGAAGGATGTGACAATTATGAATTGGGAAGAATCTAGAAATGTCTTCAACAAGAAGTACTACATTGTTGCAGTGTGAGCTGCAAAGGTGGATGAGTTTGTCAACCTGACTCAGAACCGAATGAGAGTTAAAGAGTATACCCTGAAGTTTGACCGGTTAGCGAAGTTTGCACTGGACTTGGTGCCTACTGATTGTTAGAGAATATATTTTTATACTCAATGGAAATATGGAAAAACCAAAATACAACTCTTTGCAAGAATAAAATAGACAAGATTGTAACACCCTACTGCCTTAGAGTCGTTACTGAGTGAGTTTAAAGTGTGCAATTAACTCGCTAATTGAGGTTTTAGGACAAAAAGTGTAATTAAATCATAATCAGAGACATAAACTTGAGAATAAACCTTTCATTGAAAAATTATAAAACGTTTAACATTTGGGATCCCAAAAACATTGTTTAGAAATATGTACAACTCAAAATATAACCAGAGTCGACTAAACGACAAAATTCTAGTTTAGTACAATCATCTCCCAAAAACACCCCTGGCCGTGGGAGCCAGGCAGACCAGACATGTACGCGCTGCTTGTCACGCTCACCATACTCAAGGTTGATCGACTTTCCCCTTGCCTTTACCTGCACCATAGAGCACCCGTGAGTCGAAGCCCAGCAAAACCCCCACAAGCAAATAATATATGCACATCAAACACTTAACATAAAAATCAAGGCTTCATCAGGCTATAAAAATACAGCCATGCCGTCCCAGGCGCTTTACCAGGCCCTGGGTACACAGTCTATAATGCAAGGATATCCTAGGTATCCCTTGGGGTCTCGCCCTGGCAACTCGCACTCCGCGTGCCAAACGCTACTCCCGGCCCCTTGCCGTTCCTGGCCATCTCTGTTCCATCATTTATATACACACATAATATAACTAGACAGATATTTAAACACATATAAATGCAATCAAAGGGCCACGCCCCACAACACAGTTATATAGGGCCAAGCCTTGCAACTTAATCATATAGGGTCGAGCCCTGCAACACAAGCTCTATGGGAACAGTAGTTTTCTTACCTGTGTCCCGAGCTTTCCAAGCACCGATGTCCCGAGCACAGTTCCCTAGTCCGAGCCTCGCCGATACCCTAGTCACAACCCATTAAAAATATCCACCCATCAAGTTCTTATCCATTAAATAGCTTTGGGTCATAATTCTAATCTCCGGATCGTTGAATTCTATCAATCCGGGTGATAAAATCCGTCCCGAGCCTTAACTATTAGGTTCCCAAGTCAAATCCCACTAAACACCCTGCATCTTGAACTAGGGCTGCGGCCCAACCCCTTAAGGTCCACCACTTGCCTCAAAACAGAGGCCAAACGCCTCCCTGAAAACAAACACGGGCCACAACATGCTTGGCCAAGCGCCGCAGAGCGTCCCATGGTCAGTGGCCTCCCCAAGCCTTGCGTGCACACAGGCCGCGGCATGCCCCTCCTAGGGCTGCGGCCCTCACCTCCAAACCCAGAAAACCACCATTTTCCCTGCATTTCCTTTGAGCCAATCCTTCTAAAATCATCCCAACTCAATACCCAAACCCAAAATTAAGCTTGAGCCTCCCTACCATATGATCTAAGCTCCACAACAAATCCAACACAGTCTTATAAACTCAACCCACAGCAAAATTGAACTCATGATTCTGGTTCACATGCAACTTACAACTCTAGCTATAATTCTACTGAAACTCAAGGGATTTTATAGTTAGACCCCTTACCTCAGCTGATGAATTCAAGCTTCCACTAGCACCTCAACCTCCAAAGTTCACCTCTTCCAAGCTCCAAGCCTCAAGCTCCCAAAATCCCAGCTTCAATTTCCTTAGTTTTGCCTGGTTTCCTCCAAGATGTCACTAAGCCTTCAAGTGAAGAAGAGAAATCGAGTGAGGGAGAGGGAGTGGGTCGGTTTAGAGAGTTCTAAGTGATTCTATGTTTTATTTTATCTAACTTAAGTCTATACGGTTACCTCAAGACTCGGGGTACCAAAAACGTCCCCGAGGGAAAAATGGTAAATTTCCCCAATATTCCCTCCTAGGCATTCTAACCTCAAATATGTCTCCGAATATTTATTTCTATAACCCGATAACCCCATAAAATGAATAATACCCAGAATACCCCTCGACTCACCCCAAGTCAGATTTTCGACCCCGTTGTGACTTTCTAGCTAACCGCTCCCTGAGACTGTCTCGGATCGTCCAACACAGATATATCACAAGCATATCACAATTATCATGTTATACCCTCAACGGGCTAAAATTACAATCATGCTCCTAATAACCAGACGGGGCCCACATGCATATTTAACTCACCTAAACATGCATTACTAATCACATATTCACACAAATTCACATATTATTACAATAATTCACTTATTGCCCTCCAGGCACGCTAATCAAGGCCCTAAGTCTTATTAGCAAATTTGGGTCATTACAAAGATAATATTGATTAAAGAAATATTACAACTCAATTGCTCAAAATACAAGTAAATAGAAAGATGTAGAAGAAGAAGATTACAAACTCAAAAAAATATCAATACAAGTAAATAAGATCAACAAGATCAAAATAATGAAAATAAAACCAATAAAAATAACAATCTCTCACACAACCAAAGTGTAGAGTAGTGGGGATCACCAACTTTAACAAGGTTCAAAACCTTTTTCCAAAAGTTTATTTCCCCCTATTCTCTAAGCACTAAGGGATCTCTCTTGGAAATAGCTCTCTGGAATTATCAAACCTTTATGGTGTATTTTCCATCCAAGTGCTTTGTGGATGGAAAATGGTGTGTCTTACGAGTGAGCATTAGACTCCTATTTATAGAGTTTGAGAACCCTTTGAATTTCAACTTCCACCAACCCCCATGGTTGTTACCAATGTTTAATTGGATGTTTATGGAATTAAAATGGAGATTTGGGATGTTAGAACCGTTCAATTTAGAAAAGAAAAAAAGAAAAGAAAAACCAAGTTGGCAGTCAGCCTCACTGGACGCGACCTGGATTATCAATGGTCGCGGCCACTGGCCTCTGTCCCCTAGGCCACGGCCAGGGAATGACAGTGTCCGCAACCACGACCTGTTTTCTGCACAAAAAAGGTCATCTTCCAAATCGTTCCAAAACATCCCAAATCCTTTCCCACATGATTTTGTAACCTCCAAACACCTATTGGGAGTTAAAAACATGTCTCCAACAACCATATTTCATTATGGCTTTATGAAATCCAATCTCAAATGTGTAACATAAAATCTACATATTATTGGGTAATATTTGGGAGTTACAAATTTGTGATTGAATTTGTAACACCAAATATGTTACATATTTGGATATTCACATATATCTAAATATTGCAACTCTCTATTATATGTTACAATATGTGACACTCTTTGTTACATTTATTTAATCTAAAACATTATATTATAAAATAATATAACACTGATATGGCACGAAGGGATCAGTTTGTATAGGGATTGAACGTTATGATCGTCCGTGATGTCAGGATAATATTAGACCCGGGGACTACCAACTATGCACAGGTAGTGGAGAAGGCCCTTACAGTTGAAGGGACCCAAGGGTCATATATGGAGAGAGGGCGCCGGTAGGCACAATTTTTGGAAGACGGTACCTCCTTTTACAGGAACTAGCCAGGGTAGTGGTCCTAGTGAGCAGAAGAGAAAGACCCCATAATATTTTGTTCCTCGTGGCTCAGATAGGAGGGCAAGGGGTGCTTTTAGGGCTGTCGGGACGGGGGAGACAAGTGGAGGAGTTTCCCAGTGTGTCCTCGGTGCAAGCGACGACATCAGAGAGAGTGCGGAATCATAGCCTGCTTTACTTATGGGAGTATTAGTCATCTGAGGAAGGATTGCCCACAAGCCATGAAAGAAGAACCGAAGCAGAGCGACAGCCTCACTCCAGCCAGAGTATTTACCTTGACCTAGAATAAGGTTGAGGCTAGCCCCTCGGTCGTGACATGTTAGATTTCTAGTGCTGGTTCTTCTTTTACTGGATTAATTGATTCAAGGGCTACTCATTCGTTTATATATGCTAGAGTGATACATTAGTTGTGTATACCTAGTGATTTGTATGCTAGGGGATTTAAGACTTTGTTGCCAACTGGGGAGCTGGTAGTCTCTAGGAGATGGGTTAAAACATTGTAAGTAGAGATAGACAGTAGGGAGTTATCTGTGGACCTGATTGAGCTAGCAATGAATGACTTTGATATCACTACAAGAAAAAACAGTATTCATTAACACTTAAAAACTGCTAACCGGGAGTATTGATAACGCTTCTGAAAACGCTAACATAGCCCTTGTTATTAAAAGTCCTGTCTTTTCTATAACATTATTCAAATGTTATGTTCGATGTTATCTTAAACTATTCAATAACACATTTTTAGTTGCTATAATATTCAAATAATAACATTTAGTTAGAGTATTTGGTTATAAATTTGAAGTTTAATCTTATACTTTTTGCATAACACTTTTCAACTGTTACATTTGATTATTTTGATAGCATTTTTATTTTGTTATATTATATAAATCATAACGATTTGTTACGCTTATAATATGTTTTTAAATCATAACATATAGTAATAAAATTTTGTTACTTTAGTGTGGATAATATACTTTAAATTTTATTTTGATAAGTATACTTATATAGTTTTTTTTTAATTATAAGATTTTCATTATTGTATTTTGATAAAAAAAAATCAAAATTAATCATAAAATGTAATTCTCAATAGATTGATAAACCATAAGTATTACATTAAACAATAACTAATTCAAACCATGAATGTGTCTACTTCATGAGATCTTAGTTCTAACTTAAGTTTGAAAGCATAACATAATAAAGTTTTATATTCTTGAACATTTTTTACTTAAAAAATGAAAAACAGAAACATTACAAGATACACAAAAGAAAACCATGCATGAAACTTGCTCCATCATTCAATTCATCATCCTTTGTGCATTTGTCTTTGTTGTGAGTCCATTTGCTTAGCCACAACAAAATTTAAATAATTAATGCTTCAACTTAAAGTTAATAGTAAACTAAAAGAATACATAGAAAAAGTTAATTACCTAATTATGACTTTATTAGTTGGTCATGCAATTATACTACCTATAGCATCTTCTATAGTAGACTTAATTGTTGAAGGCCTCCACAGAAATGCGTCATTCTTTCTCACAAGATCTATCCCCACTTTCATAGCACTAGGCCCAAGAGGAACATGGTGAACCTCATCCTGTAGGTCACTTGAAATAAAATAACCGTTTGCAATAATTTCTCCAGATCCAATCCAATCTAATATTTTGCATTTGGAGCCAAATGTGTGGTTTTTGACACTCTAACAATATATCAATAAAACAAATTTAGTAGAAGTAACTAATTTTATATTGAATATTATATGTTTAAAATTTTATCATTTTCACATAATTAGTATCATAATTACCTGAGTGGAATGAACGTGGGAATTTGATTGAACACTGGCATTTGATTGCTCCTCACTGGGAGCAGATGTATTCTATTTACAAGTAAGATAGCAAGACATGAATTCAACATCAAAATTTTAAAAAAAATATACAAAAGTCAAGACTAACCTAAAACCTAAACATGAATCTTAGTTATTATTGCAATTCAGCCACATGAAAATTAAATAAATAATCTAAGCAAATAATTATCAATGACACTTCAATATAGTTTCAACATCAAAATACTTACTTGATTTTTCATTAAAGAAACAATGAGTTGCTCCATGTGTTGCATTTTATCTTTCAACTCTTTGCATTGACCTTCTATCATCATCATATGGTCATCTCTTTCTGACACAATTTGCAACTTTGACCGAGTAACTCCTCTTCAGAAGCTCTCATGTATGTATTTTTTTTCAGGACCAAGGACTTTTGTGAGGATGTCTTCATTAACACTTGTAATTGAAGACATAGCAGGATCTTTCTTATATTCTTCAACCAAATCCTTCAAAAATAAATAGTATCAAGAAATGTATTCAAACAAATGAGTAATTTAAAACTAAAGTGACATGATTTTGAAAGGACAAGGTGTATACAAAAGCTTCAGCCACTTCTGAATTTACCGGTTCACCATTTTTCTTCTTATGTCCTTTGGCCCAAACATCAACTCTAGAAGGTGGTGTTTTGGTTTCACTATTGTTCATCTATCAAAATAAGAAAATAAGTTAAAAAAATATCTAAACCAAATTCTATAATAAAACAATTGTAAATATATTTGGCTTTACTAATTCATTAATCAATCTTGCATAACCTTTACAACTACAAGTGTGGGGTAGTTGCTTTGACCGTATTTTTTTGTATTTCTCACTTGTAGCCTAAGAATATAAAGTTAATAAAGACATTAAACTTAAAATTTCAATCATAAATATATTATTTTTTTGGTTATAAGATGTTAAGAATATAATACCTTAAACTCAACACTGTTTTTTTCCTTAACAAAACTTTTCCACTCATTCATTGATTTAATATTATCAGGTTTTAGTTTCAATCTTGCTTCTTCATTTGGTGCCTTTGTTATTTTAGTTACTATCCTTGATTTTGAAGCTCTCCAAAGATCTGCCATACTTTTGAATATATAGCTCTTTTGCCAATCTTTGTCAACCTTATATCTTGCCTAGTAAAAATAATGATAGGTTAGTATTAATGTAAATGAATTTCAACATATTTCATGTTCATAAATTGAAATAATATATTTATAATGATTAAAATATATTCCTGAATAGATTTCCATAAGACCTCTTTCATTCCTAGAGGAATCTTCCTCCATTCTTTTATCGTTATTGGTACAATTTCTCTAACAAGTGCACCCAAAAATGAAGACAAGGATATTGATGTTGCACCTATTGGTTTTCCCTTTGAGTTAAACTTAACTTCCAAACGACCATCACCGTCTATTGCAATAGACTTCATTTTACTAGGGTCTCTAGTTCTATTTTGGGTAATAGGTGCAACAACTTCTTCAGATACTTCTTGTTCATGTGGAAAGTTTTAAACAATTGTTTCGTTTGGGTTTTTAGGGATTTGTAGGCGCTGTGATTTTCTTGTGGCTGTTGGTGAGATGGCATGGTCACTTGTATAAGTTTCAAGTATTGGTTTAGTTTTTATCATTTTCTTTGAAGGACTAATTTGTACTTTAACCACTCTTGTCACAGGGGAGATGGGTACTTCTTCATCAGAAGAGTCATCTCTTACAATCATTCTACGTCGTGTATTTTCCTTTGGAGACACATCCTTAGTATATCTCTCTTCAACAACCTTATCCATTTCCAAATTTATTCTAAAGCTCTTCCTCTTTTCATTGAGGAGTTTAACTGATTTTCCTGTAGGTATGTGCTTTGGTCTCTTTCCTTTTGTAGATGGAGGTGTCATATCTTGTACTTGGAAAATTCTTTCACTAGATTTTGATCAACCGTTTCTATAATTAGTATGAATTTTGATGAGTCACAAAAGATCATCATATATAATAGCAACATATGATCAATTATCACAAAAAACCAGCCAACCAATAAGATAATGTGAATTCATGTTATTCAAAAATATAGATAGAACACATAGCAATAATATAAACTGAAATTTCCATTGATTACAACTTTAAATGTCAAGTGCAACATCTTCTACAATTTACAAAAAACACAACAATAATCAAACTAATATACCCTCACAATCATCTCTAACATATTGAACATCTTCCACTACATTATGTAACCTAGATTCAGTAACTTCAGATGTTATAGGCATGAATTCCTTCTCATCATAATTTTCCATGTCATAAAAACCTCTAGGGGGTGCCCTAATCACCACATACCAATTGGAAGAATCATGTTCCCTTGAGTATAAGACCTGTTTAGCTTGTGAGGCTAAAATAAAAGGGTCTTTACCAATAGACCATTGACTTTGGTGTAGATTAAATAAAGTAAGACTATCCTCCACCCTAACACCATTAGGGACATTTTCCCAATCACATTTGAAAATTGGAATTTAAACTATGTAGTAATCTAACAAGATTATCTCCCTTATAACCCCATAGTATGAAACTAAATTAGGAACTTAAGATACATCTTTGGCACTAGATCTACACATAGTTGGTGCTTCAATTAAGACACCACTATTCTGTGTGGACTTCTCAATGTCATGTATATGAAATCTTTGACCATTGATAATATATCCAGTGTAAGAACCAGCATGTTTTCTGGGTCCATATGCTAGCCATTTCAACAAATTAGTTTCATCACAACTTGAGGAATGCATAGGAACCAAAAAAAATAATAGTATGGCACTGTTAATTTTCTGAATGATAATTAAAACAACTGATATGAACCAGTTAGTTTGCAATTAATTTACCTTTTCCTTCATCCATGTTGAAAAAGTTTGTATATGTTTCTTCCAATGTAATCCACTATTTCTCTCATATATTTTGTTTGTTTTTTTCAACTCATCTAGGTGAATCCTAATTTATAGGACCAATGAGTTAGTATTACTACATTTTTAATATAAAAAATAATAATTTCTAATATCACACACTTACTCTAGAAAAGACTCCACAATAGATGTATTTAACAGAATGTATCGATGTGTAATTTCTAACAACTCATCTGTCAATATAATTTCTTTCCTCCTAGAAATTGGACGACCTTCAAGTATCACATCATTTGAACACTCTTCATTTTGACCTTATTTTGTGTTTAGTTCAATTTGATGGTCAGTGAATTCATTACAAAAGCTCACACATTCATCTACAAGATAACACTCCGCAATACAACCTTCAGGCCTTGCTCGATTTCTGACATAATCTTTCAATATCTTCATGCGTCTATTAATCAAACAATTTCTCATCATTAATAGAATGTCCACATAAACTAATAAGAATAAAAAAAAATTAAGTTTTAGTGATTCACCTCTCAAATAGATATGTCCATCGAAATTGGACTGGTCCACATAGTCGTGCTTCTCGTCTGATATGAACCACTAAGTGAATCATGACATCAAAAAATGATGGTGGAAAGAATCTCTCTAGTAAGCAGAAAGTTTCAATAACATCATTTTCGAATGCCATTATGCTTTCTATATCAAGTTTACGTTGACATATTAGATTAAAGAACAAGCATAATCTTATTATAGCATCTCTTGGACCCATTGGCGTCAATCCTTTTGTAGCCACCGGTAGTAATTGTTGCATCAAAATGTGGCAATCATGTGACTTAAGGCCCATGAGCTTGCATTGTTCCATTGAAACACAATTTTGAATATTTGAGCTATATCCATCAGGTACTTTCAATGAGAACAACCTTTTACAAATTAATTCTTTCTCAAGCTTTGATAGTGTGTGTAAAGTTTCAGGAAGATAGGTTCTAGTCCCCTTCTCTTGTGGGTGTAATGCACTCCTAATACCCATATGTTGCATATCCAAGCGAGCTTTTAGTCCATCTTTACTTTTTCCAGCACCATCTAGCAATGTATTACAGATGCTTTCAAAAACATTTTTCTCTATGTGCATCACGTCCAAATTGTGACGAACATACAATTCATAAAAAAATTGCAAAAGAAATAACTAATGAAATTCCTCCAAAGACAATAATTTATACAAATATCTTTTACAGGAATAGTAAGAATGTGCTAACCTTCCAAAAAGGTAACTGAAAAAATATGGATGGCTTTTTCCACATTTCTTTTGAATCATCTTGTCTCCATTTCTTTGAAGTGGATTTTCCCCCAAACATTCACAGAATATTTAAGGTGTTCAGCTATTGTAGTCCCATTCATGATTCTTGGCGGATTTCCATGCTCTTCTACTCCATCAAACCAACTTTTTTACTCTGAAATGGATGGTCTTCTTGAAGAAATTTCTAATGACCTCGATATGAAAACTTCCTGCTATGTTTTAGCCACTCTGAATGAGTACCATAACCACATAAGGGACAACTGAAACGTCCCTTATTTTTACAACCAGCAAGGTTCCCGTATGCTGGAAAATCTTGGATTGTCCACATCAAAATAGTCCACAACTTGAAATTTGTATTGTCCAATGCATCATGAGCATCAACTCCCTCATTCCATAATAATTTCAAGTCCTCTATGAGAGATTCTAAGTATATATCAATATCATTCCCAGGTGGTTTAGGTCCTGGAATTAACATTGATGATAAAATATTCTCCTATTTCATGCATAACCATGGAGGTAAGTTGTACATGACCAACAATACAGGCTAAACACTATACTTAGAACTCAAATTACTAAATGGGTTAAATCCATCTGTGGAAAGGCCAAGTCTAATATTTCTCTCTTCATTTGAAAATGATGGCCATTTATCATTGACTAGCTCCCATGCTGCTTAATCCACTGGGTGACGCATTTTTCCATCGCAACTTTTATTGTTGTGATGCCATCTTAATTTTTTGAAATTATTTTAGACATGAACATCCGTTTCAACCTAGGGATTATAGGAAAGTACCTTAAAACTTTTGATGGGACACTATGTTGAACCTTTTTAGTTAGTTTATCTGACATCCAACGTGAAGTTCTATATGTTGGACATTCTTGCAGGTTTTCTTTATCTTTTCTAAACAAACATCAATCATTAACACATGCATGAATCTTTTCATATCCTAAATCAAATAATCGAAGAAATTTTCAAACCTCGTACATAGACTTGGGGATCATATTATCTAAAGAAAGCATATCTTTCAAAAGTTTTAACAATTCATCAAAACTTTTGTCCGACCATCCATTAGTAGTTTTAAGCTTATACAATGCAACAATTGACGATAACTTAGTATATTTAGTGCATTGTGGATATCATGGAGTGTTTAAATCTTATATTTTTTCCATAAAAGTGTCATCATGACCTTCTACATGACTTTCAAAATCACAACCATCAATATTTGTAGCCTTAAACAAGTTGTAAGAATCAAAGGTTTCCATTGTCTCTATATCAGCATCTCTTGATAATTCTTCCCCATGATGAAACCAGATTTTGTATGTTGGATCAATCCCATAAATGACTAAGTGTTCATAAAAAATTCTAATACATTGGTGACTTAAGTTTCGACAAACTTTGCATGGACACAATAACTTTTCTGGATAACCAGCCAGCTTTTCTGCCATTTCTACAAAACTTTTAGCGCCTCTCTATACTCATCTGAGGCTCTACAATTCAAAGACAAGTTCATATCTATAATATATTAGTAAAAAATATAGTAAGTTACTAATTTTACTAAGCTGACACTAATTAAATCCCTAATTCTTATTACCTATTGAAGCGTAGCCAATTTTTATCCAACATGAACACCAACTTATTTGTTCTGTTCTAACCAACAAAAAGAATTTTTTTATAAGACTATGTAATGGTAAATACATAATTGTATCAACCAAAATACAATTGAATTGTTTATAAACCTAAAAAGTACACATCAAAGAGTAGCTCACTTCCACTTTAACACACCTAAACAAAAATAC
Organism: Humulus lupulus; assembly: GCF_963169125.1. Lineage (NCBI taxonomy): Eukaryota > Viridiplantae > Streptophyta > Magnoliopsida > Rosales > Cannabaceae > Humulus > Humulus lupulus. The sequence goes on from NC_084799.1 coordinate 34,930,897, forward strand.
AAAATATATTTATATTAATGGACTCAACAAGCAGAAAGAAAGAGTTTATATATGATATGTAGAATTTGGTTTCACAAATTCTCAATATCATGCTTGCTTGGCTTCATCTATAACATAGTTTAAAAAAATGTTGGAAACTTACATTTCGAAACTCGTTTCGTACTAAGGCGCCAAGAGAAAGTATCGAAACTCATATTTCTTAAATTTTATTCAAAACTTACGCGTCAGTACCCTTATGTTTCAAAACTCATGAGGCATACGCCTCAGTCATATACTAAAATACTATACCTGTGTTTCGCCTCAGTTGAGGAAAACACCTCGGTTCTATATAAACATTCCAGACATATTTATTAACCAACCATCTACCATTATCAATTCAAAATATTCAAACATCACACAAGTTTTCTTCCTTTTCTCACCGCAACACACAAATTTCTCAGATCCTATTTCACTAAGACACATAAGTTCTCAACCTTCCGTTATCACCGCAACACACAATAATAATCTCAGGACCTATTTCACTATGGATGAATATCTAAGATATTCAAAATCCTCTAACATTTGTAAAATATTTTAACAAAAATAAAAGAGAACATACCTCTTGCAAACTGTTGTAAATAAAATTTCCTTCCAATTTAAAATCCAATGAAGCCGCTAAAATGAAAGCAAAATTACATACCAATTAATAAACTATCAACATCATTGGACCTTTAATTAGGAGGCATTTTGGCGCCTACTATTTCATTTTGGCACCTAGTAGCATAGCAAGTAGTCAACTATAGTGAAAAAAGTATTGTTCCCAAATATCAATATTTCATCCAAAAGGCATAACTTGACTGCTAATTTTTTTTTTAAGAAACAGGACTAATATATTATTCAAGTTAAAACTACAAGCTAATTGTTTTGTATGGAAGAATAGCCACACTAAACAAAGCCAATACTTGTTTGGAAGAAAGAATACTTGTTTTAGAGAAGAGAAAGTGAAGATTAAATGAGGCCTAACCCAAGAAATTTGTTGTCTAATTAAGTTAGTAAACTTACCTTTGGAAGGTCACCAAGTAGTGCAAAAGCCTTTTTGACTTCAAAAGCCTAGTCCAATTACTAAAATCTAGAAATAAAAACCATCCATAGAAAGTGAGCAAGTGCAACCTATGAATTAGGTTTAACTAATCTTATTCAATGAGATTGAGAGTATATTTTGAGATTATGAAAACATATGAATAACCCATATGATCCAAAACACCAAAAAACTTATTGATTTTATGAAAACACAAACAGCCACAACTAAAACATATAAGGGCCAGCCTGATTAAGAACAACAAAAACAGATCAAATCATGCACAAAAATACAAACGCAAACCCCTTAACCTTTTCCATTAAATAGAAACAACAACCATGAGTAAAAAAAACATCAAACAATCAATACCATGGGCTGTAGATCATGTTAGTATTTTTTTTAATGTTATTTTATTTTGCTTTTTTTTCCATAAATTAAGTTTGTTTTTCATAAAACTGGTGCTCTTTTCTTCTTTCCATATTAATACATGAATAACTGATCCAAAACTTCTCTTATTTGAAATCTATATTTTTCTTCTTCTTAATCTATACATTTGAGAAAGATATTGCAAAATGGTATCTAATTTTGTTTTTTCCAAAGATATTTTGTGTAGTGAATTGTGAAGTTTCAATTTTGATTTCTGGGCTAATGAGAATTATGAGATCAGAAACTAGGACAGTAGGATCGAAGATTTTTGTCATATATTTTCTTAGCAAACAATCATAGATTTTGCTTCTTGAGATGAAATATATGTGTGTAGAACCATCGCATTATTTATTACAGACAAGTTTTTGATTGTTGATAATATCTTAATTAATGCATAATTTTCATAGCAACCAAACAGAGAATTTTGCTTTGATTTTCATAGCAAAAATTTTCATTTAAACGATTTCATTAGAGAGTTGCTTCATAAGTTGTTGGCATTTTGATGTGAATCTGTACTAATGTTTACAACAAAACCCTGCTGAAATTGACCATTCCACGTATAAAGTTGCTGAGAAACAAAAGGGAGATGCAACTAAAGCAGATGAGCCGAGAAATTGACCATTCAAGAAGCTACTGCTAGAATTCGGGTATAATTTCTTGTTTTGGTTTTTTTTTCTTCACTTTGGAATATATTTGAATGGTTGATCTTATCGGGATTTTGTCATTTTAGGTAGAGCATTTAATCAGGGAAGAGAATATGATGGCAGCTCAGGAGATTCTTGAGCTCTTCTGTGAGCTTATTTCTGTCTGACTTCCCATTATCGAGTCACAAAGGTTGTATTTTTAACTTTTTTGTTCATGGTTTTATGAAGAAAATTGTGATTTTTGGCTGATATAATTTGATCAAAGTTTTGTTCTTGTCCTTTTTATCTGTTGATATATTTTCCCTTCAACTATTGAGATTTATTTGCATGGTTTCTGATACAGATTTCATATGTTATTTTACTTCTATACATAAGAGACGAATGCACCCACAACCACCTAATTATAAGTGGACTATCTTTAATGAAAGAGAATCAAAATACATGCTCATGCACACACACAAACACTCTTTTTCTCTCTTGAACTGGCACAACTGAAAGTACAAATACTAAAGATGGTAAAAGTGTCGAATAATGTGCATGAAGATACTTGGGATGATATTTAAAATTTATGTATGCCAGTGGGTTACCTTTGGATTTTTATTCTATGAAGAGATACATGCTATTTTTTATGTGTAGGTTTAGCTCACCACTAATATAATTGGTCCAGCTTGCACATTTGTCTACATTTGATCACATAGGAACTAATGTTCCATTTATTTACATCAGATAAAAGGATGTTCAATAGGAAGATTTGTGTTGATTGTTAGAAATTAAATAAGGGTTGCAAAATTATGAACCAAGAATGTTCCATTAATTAAAAAGCTGAACCACCATTACCAGAGTGAGGTCGGAAGAAGAAAGAGTACCTTCGATGTTTGCTAAGTCGAGTCGATGGGGTGAAGAGCGACTTCGTGAGGTTGGAGTAGACTGGTCTGACCACCGGTGGAGGAGAACAACATCTTTGTGGTTTGAGCACTCTCTCGTGGAGGCTAGAGAGAATGAGAGTGGTAGACGAAATTGTGAGAAAAGAAAGAGAGTGACAGACTGAACGTCAGAGAAGAAAGGGGTTTGTGTTTTTTGGGTTTTGCTGAGATCTTTTTCTCTGTAATAGGGGTTTTGGCGGGATAACAAAATAAATGAGAGCCTTTTTTTTTAGTGGTACTATAGTGTTTTTTGTAATAATGTGCCATTAAGTATGTTATGAATATTGTTTTTTCTTGTAGTGTATGATTATGGGGATGGATTGGTTATCAAAGTACAGGGAAACGATAGATTGCAATTGGAGAATGGTAACCTTTAAATCGGAAAGGGAGGTACCCTTTGTATTTGTGGGGACAGTGAGTGGAACGCGAGTACCAAGATCTTGGCACTGAAGGCTAGATACCTAATGTAAGAAGGTTGCATAAGATTCCTAGCAAACATCGTGGATACCTCTAGGATTTTTTCGGTTGGACTGGATGAGACCAAGTTAGTATGCAAGTTTCCTGAAGTATTCCCAGCATACTAGACAGATTTGTCACCACACCGAGAGATCGAGTTCATCATAGAGCTGGTGCCAGGGGCGGAGCTAGTATCTAGAACACCTTATAGAATGGCTTCAGCAGAGTTGAGGAAACTGGAGATTCAATTGCAGGAGTTACTGGACTTAGGATTCATCAGACCGAGCTTTTCTCCATGGGGAGCTCCGATGTTGTTCGTCAAGAAGAAGGATGGATCCTTAAGGATGTGTATTGACTATAGAAAGTTGAACAAGTTGACCATTAAGAACAAGTACCTACTACCTAGGATTGACGACTTAATTGACTAGTTATAGGGGAAGACAGTGTTCTCCAAGATTGACATTTGGTCAGGCTACCGCTAATTAAGGATTAAAGAGGAGGACATACCAAAGACCGCATTCCGCACGAGGTATGGACATTATGAATTCCTGGTCATATCCTTTGGATTAACCAATGTCCTAGCAGCCTTTATGGACTTGATGAATAAGGTCTTCAGGGATTATTTGGACAAGTTTGTGATCATATTCATCGACGACATACTGGTGTACTCTCCGTTAGAGACAGAGCACGAGCAACATCTTTACCTGGTACTACAACGGTTGAAAAATCATAGGTTATATTCTAAGTTTAGTAAGTGTGAGTTTTGGTTACCCCAAGTAACATTTCTGGGCCATATTGTTAGCAAGGAGGGGATATCGGTTGTCCTAAGTAAGATTGAGGTAGGGAGAGATTGGCCTAGGCCGAGCAATGTACCAGAGGTTAGGAGTTTCTTGGGATTGGTAGGGTACTTTTGGTGGTTCATTGAGGGATTCTCCAGAATAGCCACACCGTTGACTGAGCTGACACGTAAGAAGACCAAGTATGTCTTGACAGATAGATGTGAGAACAACTTCAAGGAGTTGAAGCGACGACTGATCACCGCTCTGGTATTGAGCCTACCATCAGAAAATGAGAAGTTTGTAGTCTACTGTGATGCTTCCAGGTAGGGTTTGGGGTGTGTATTGAGGCAAGCTAGAAAGGTTATAGCTTAAGCATCGAGACAGCTAAAGGAATATGAGTAGAGGTATCCCACACACGATCTTGAATTGGCAACGGTGGTATTCTCACTGAAAGTTTGGAGGCATTATTTGTATGGGGAGAAGTGTGAAATATACACTGACCATAAGAGTCTAAAGTATTTCTTTACTTAGAAGGATCTGAATATGTGCCAGAGGCGTTGGCTAGAATCGGTAAAGGATCACGACTGTGGTATTCTATACCATCCTGGGAAGGCCAATGTGGTGGCTGATGCATCGAGTCAGAAGGGCCCAGGGCAGTTATTTAGTTCGATGTAGATATCAGAGAGATTAGCTGAATTGATGACCAGAGCAGGATTTGAATTGGTAGTTGGTCAGCTAGCCAATATTACACTTCAGTCTACGCTCCTTGATAGAATCAAGAAAGCATAGAGGGAGGATCCTCATATGAGGACTCACACAGAGGATGTCTTAACCGAAGTGGCTAAGGACTTTTCTATTTTAGAGATTGGTTTACTGAGGTATATGGGTCAGATTTGTGTTCCGATGGATTCTGATATTCGGCGAGAGATTTTAGATGAGTTTCACAACACTCCCTATTCCATACATATGGGTACGATAAAGATGTACCAAGATTTGAGAACCTTGTATTGGTGGCCGGGAATGAAGAGGCATGTGGAGGATTATGTGGCCAAGTGTTTGACTTGTCAGTAGGTAAAGGCAGAACATCAGAGGCCAGGAGGGTTAAAGTAGCCTTTAGGGATTCTAGAGTGGAAGTGGGAGGATATCACCATGGACTTCATGGTTGGATTACCGAAGACTATGGGACAATATGATTATGTGTGGGTGATTGTGGGTAAGTACATCAAATCAACCCACTTTTTGCCTTTTAAGAAAACTTATACAATGGAGCATTATGGTGAATTGTATGTGAATGAAATAGTACAACTACATGGGGCTTCGAGGTCGATAGTATCCGACAGGGACCCCACCCTCACCTCCAAGTTTTGGGAGAGCCTGCAGAAGGCTATGGGCACACAATTTTGGTTCAGTACTTCTTATCATCCTCAGACAGATGGACAGCCTGAGAGGATGATTCAGATACTGGAGGATATGTTGCAAGCCATCGTGTTGGATTTTGGGGGATCATTGAGTAGTTTCTCCCTTTGATTGATTTTTCATACAATAACAGTTATCGAGCGACTATCAGAGAGGCTCCGAATGAGATGTTGTATGGGAGGAAGTGCAGATCGCCCATCCATTGGGATGAGACGGGTGAGAGAAAGTATTTAGCTCCTGAGGTTGTTTAGAGGACCAATGAAGTGATTGAGAATATTAAAGCTTGAATGCTCACCTCCCAGAGTCGACAAAAGAGTTACTTAGACTTGAGACACAGGGGTGAAGAGTTTCAAGTTGGTGATCATGTGTTTCTCTGAGTTTCTCCCTATGAGAGGGGTGAAACAATTTGGAGTGAGGGGCAAGTTGAGCCCTAGGTTTGTTGGCCCCTTCGATGTTCTAGAATGGGTTGGAGAGGTCGACTATAAATTGGTGATGCCTCCAGCTCTATCAGGGGTTCACAATGTATTTCATGTGTCCATGCTTCGGAAGTACGTATCAGATCCTACACACGTGCTGAGTTATTAGAACCTAGAGCTGGATCAAGGTTTATCTTAAAAGGAGAAGCCGGTTCATATTCTAGACCGAAAAGATAAAGTCTTGCGGAACAAGACCATCACCTTAAAGAAAGTGATGTGGAGGAATACCAAAGTGGATGAGGCGAGAGGCGACTTGAGAGCTTGAGATTGATATGCAGGATCGATATCCTAAGCTATTCAGGTAAATTTCGAGGACGAAATTTCTGTAAGGAGGGGATAGTTGTAACATCCCAAATTTGCTAATAAGGCTTAGTGCCTTGATTAATGTTCTGGGAGGGCAATAATTGATTTAGTTATGTTAATATGTGAATTAAATGATTATGTGATTAGAAATGCATGTTTAGGTGAATTAAACATGTGGGCCCAATTTGGTTAATAGGGGTATATCTGTAATTTTGGCCCATGGAGGGCATAAATGTGAATTATATGCATGTTGTGCTTGATACCACGAGATTGTGGTGATATATTTATAATGTGCGATCCAAGACGGTCCTAGGGAGCATATTAGCTAAATAGTCACAACAGGGTTGAATACCCGGCTCGGGGTGAACCTAGGGGTATTTTGGGAACATAGTTGGTGTTCAGTGTTTACTGGGCAACGGGTAGTGATTTAATTTTTGTTTAAGTATGTCGAGGATTAAGTGGGGAATTATAGGAATACTCGAGGATTTAGCGGGATGTGGCGATTGACGAGATTACCCTCGGAGGCATTAAGTGGCCAAGGGTAGACTTAGGGATATTTTAGACATTTTGGAGGCTTGGGGATAATCTTGGACTTAAAAATTAGGCAGCTGAGGACTCTAGAATTAAGGAAAGACAGAAAATAGAAACTCTCAGCTGTCTCTCTCTCACTCGGCTCTCTCTCTCCCTCTCTTTGGTGCTTGGAAGTTGATGAAGTTTTGAGGGCTCTAGGCTAAGAAATTGAAGGATTAGAGACTTGTTGTGCTTGGGGATTAGCTCAGGGTTGAGATTATCACAAAGGTAAGGGTTTTAAGTTATTGTTTCTAATTGAATGCAATTGTATCCATAAGCTTGCATGGAGGTTGAACTATAAGTTTTCTTCTAAGTGATTGGTGAGGATAAGAAATTGTTTCTGGATTGTTGTGATGTTTAGGCTGTCTGGATGAGGATTCTAGACTTGATTCTAGGTTTAACTGGTGTTTGGTGTGTGAATTAGTGATTTAGGTTGGGGAAAACACAGTAGAAAAGATTGGTTTTTTGGTTTCTGGGGCTCATGCCGCAAACCATGTCCTTCAGCAAAGAGAGCTTTGCTCTCAGACTAGCTGCAGGTCGTGGCTCAAAATGGGGAAAAAGCGGAAATGAAGGTTTTTAAGCTTGAGAACCCAAATGTTAAGGCTTGGGAAGGGTTCTACTAGAGCTGTAAATGTGGGCTGGCCCGGCTCGACCCGACCCACATTTTCGTGCCTCCGATAAATTCGGGCCGGGCCCAGCCCGTATTCAATTCGTGTCGGGCCGGCCCGGCCCATTTTTGAAAGAGTAGGCCCAGTACTGCCCATGGGCCCAGCCCATGTCGTGCCGTGCTCATGTCGTGCTGTGCTCGTGCCGTATCGGGCCGGCCCACTTTCCTTATTTGAGCCCACTTTTTGGCCCACTTTATTATTGCCAAAAAATGTGAGGATGGAGAATTGAACCATCAATGGACTTACCACCAAACCAAATACATTTATTTGTTTAAATTATAATTTTAGATATTTTTATATACTTTTTAACAATATTTTACACAAAATTATATCAAAGATAATTATTAGAATTTTAATACCTACTAATAAATGCTAAAAAAATTTAACTCACAAATCTTAAAATAAATTAATATAATTATAAAAAATATAAACATTGAGAAAAATAAGACTTCTATTATCATTTTAATTTATTAATAATTGACAAATAAAAATTTATTATGATTATTAATGTCAAAATATCGGGCTTTTTATCGTGTCGTGCTTTCGGGCTAGTTTGTTAGTGCTTTCGTGTCATGCCTTCGGGCTTGTCGTGTCGTACCGTGCTCAGGCCCATGTCGTGTCGTGCCGTGCCGTGCCAATTTTCAATTCGTATCGGGCCTAGCCCAGGCCCATATTTTTTTGTGCCGTGTCGTGCTCGTGCCTCCCGGGCTCGTGCCGGTTTCGTGCTGTGCTAGAAAGCCCGACCCGTATTTACAGCTCTAGGTTCTACGACACAGTTTAGTAGAATTCAAGGTCCCGGAGGCTAGAATAATATTCCGAAGTTATTATTTGGTTTAAGGCTTGATGGATTATTATTATTGATGTGTTGTGACTAGGTTTACATCAAAGCTCGAGTTAGGGATCGTGCTCGGGATTGTGGTAATTAATCAGCTCGGGACACAGGTAAGAAAATTGTTTGTGCTCGTTGAGCAAGGCATGTGCCCTATTATTTGTGTTTCAGGGCATGACCCTATTAATCGTGTTTAATTTATGTGTGAATATATGTTTATATTATGCTATGTTATGCATGCTTATGAATGAACGACGAAGGCCTAGAATGGCAAGAAGCAGGGTACGGCAAGGGATTGTCGTTAAGCATGCTGAGTGCAGGCCGCTAGGGCTAGACCCTCCAAGTGTGTTGTATTCACCCGCTCGGTGGAGACCGCGAACCCAGGGCCTGGTAAAGCACTCGGGTCGGCGTAGGTCGCTATGTGTTTAGTATGTTGAATGTTTATGATGTTTATTATTAGATTGAATTGTGCTTTGTATGCGTTGAGTTTTCTTGCTGGGCTTCGACTCACGGGTGCTCTATGGTGCATGTAAGGGCAAGGGAAAGGTCGACCAACCATGAGTTGGAGAGCGTAGAGCGGCGTGTACATATTCGACCTACTTGGCTGCCACGACCAGATTTATTTTGGGAAAAATATGTTGTAATGATTTTCTTTGTCGCTTAGGTCGACTGTATTCACATTCTGAGTTGTAAAACATTTTCAAATAGTATTTTGAGATCTCAAATGTATAACTTTTATAATTTTAATGAATGTCCAAATCTTTATATCCAATGTGGTCAAATAAGTCTTTATTCCAATTTAATCACACTTTTTAACCTAAAACCTCGATTAGCGAGCTCATTACACATTTATAAATCACATGGTAACGACTCTAAGATAGTAGAGCATTATAGTTACAGATAGGGAGGAGGGATCTCTTTCATCCAAGAATGCTCATTGTCTATCTTAAAGGCATGCTAAGCCAATCTATGAGCCACAACACTAAAGTAATGACTAATATGAGAAAGGATGTCTCCAGAGAATTACACAAGAAGGCTTTTATATCGAAAAAAAACTAACTCACAATTCATTATGATACACAAAAGTACTAACCAATGCTAAGACCACAGACAGTGAATGAGAGAAGAATATTGGTAGACCAATATCTCTAGCTTATTCTAGTCCCACCAAAAAAGCAAGTGTTTCTATCTGAAAAGTTGATAAAATACATATATCATAATAACTAACACATATAACACTAATTATCTTAGTTAAAATTTTGAGAAACCAGGATAAGAATAACGATGACATTATAAGTCGTACCCAAGACTTAAACGTATAAAGATTGTAAAAAATATAATTGATTTAATTTTTAGTGCTAGTTATTTTCTATGTTTGCTATCCTTCCTCACAAAAATTTCGAATTATTCAATTATAAGTACTATCCATATTATCAATTACAAAGTAAAAGTGATACCCAGTCGGATTCCTTATAATATACAAAATCAAATCATTGATTGTAGATTATAGAGAAAGATTCCAGCTGTAATCACGGTATTGACTAGGACCCTTATTATCGTTAGTATTGATTAGGAGATTCCTTTAAATCACGGTAAAAAGACATTAAAAAATATTAATTTAAAGAACTTCCTCTAAAAAAAAAAACTTAATTATATATATATATATGTTCTATCTAATAAATGTGTAGATAAAAATTATTAATTTAAAGAACTTCCTTAAAAAAATTCTTAGTTTTAAATTTTTTTTATTTTTTTTTCCTTAACTTTAAATAATATTGTTATATTTAACAGAATATTTTTATATTTAATTTAGATAAAATTAAATAAATAAATAATCAAACAGATTAAAATAAGATCTTTTTTTAGATATTTTACAATGATAATTATTTAAGAATAATAAAACCTTACATTTTATAACTTATGTAAAATTTAATTAAATTTAAACTTCATGTATTCGAATAATATCTCTTCTATATAATAAATGTGTAGATAACAGAATTCTTAATTTTAACGGTTTTTTTTTTCTCGTTAACTTTAATGGAATATTCATAAATATAATATAATAATCTTATTTTTAACGGTAGATTGTAAACATGATTTAATCTTAAATCAAATTAAATAATTAAACAAATTAAAATATATATTTTTTAGATATTTTACCATTACAATTATTTAAAAATAATAAAATCATACATTTTATAACATAAATTAAATTTAATTATACTTAAACTTAAACTTTAAGTATTAGAATAATATCATATTAAACATATAACATATTATAATCTACTATCAACTAGAAACAAACTTCTTGTTTTAAAAAAAAAAACTAGTAACAAACTTAAATTTTAAAATCAATGTATTATATTAATATGATATTGAAATTTTTTTTCTTCATCAAATTCACCAAATGATATTGCAAATTACATTAGAAACGAAAAATATTTATGCATATATACTACTCTACACTATAACTTTTTCTATTTTTTTTCTCTATTATTAATTTCTTTTTAAATATTATTGTAATTTATATGTATATGCATCATGTAGCATATATATATATTTATGTCAATGTTGTGTTTAGATGTCATATATGTAGAGATTATTGATATAAATATTTATATATACTATATAACTCTAATTCATTCTATTATATATTGAAAAAAAAAAGTAAACCGATTTTTATGAAAATTATAGTAAATTTTTTCCCTAATTTTTTAATACATTTATGTCATACACTATATTAAACATATTTTATTTATTTTTATGATATTTTTTTATTTATTTAAAATTTATATGATAATTAAAAAATAATAAAAATAAATACATGTTTGAATAAGCATATTTCTAACTTTAAAACTAAGTAAACTTGTATTGTTATTTTTACCTAGTTTATATATATATATATATATGACAATTCTTCTATAGGAGCTTCATTTTAAGCTCTACCGGTAGGGCTCTCAGTGTTTCTCAACCTGTGAACAGTTTTCGGCGCGATTTTTTTTTATGACCGTGTATATTGTAGTTATTTAGATCATCCTGCAAATTTTCAGAAAATTCCGAATAGTTTACAGTACCGAAAATAAGATTCAAACATGTTGTTTTCCACGCACATAAAAAAAAATTAGTCACGCGTGCAACAACATGTTTGAACTTAGTTTTCGGTACTGTAAACTATTCAGAATTTTCTGAAAATTTGCAGGATACTCTGAATAGCTACAATATACATGGTCATAAAAAAAATTGCGCCGAAAACTGTTCACGAGTCGAGAACACTGAGAGCCCTACCGATAGGGCTTAAAGAGAAACCCCTATAGGAGAATTCCCATATATATATATATATATAAAAGTTAACTTCATTTCTATGTTTGCTAAAATTCCAAATAAAAACCATTTTATTCAAAGTATAGGGCATAAACAATATATGCACACTGTCACTACTGATTCAACGTACACAATGATTTATTTGAACATATCTTATGAATGAAAAAATATAATAAATAAATATAGGTAAGGATTTTGTCTAGGTGGGGAACAGATCTCATTACATAAAACACAAAGCATACTATAAATCTAAAATTAAGTCTAAATTACATTACTGCATTTTCACAAACTTGACAAAATCGACAGCTATATATTTGAATATATTTAGTATTAATTAAAGCTTCTGAGAAACTTGAATGTGCCGTAACCTGTCAAATGGTATAATAGATCCGTTTTGAATGTGCTGGTTGTATTATTTGTAGGTATGTCATGTGTGGACTAGGGGAAAAATTACATACTTGTTCCAGGAACCAAGTTGAGCTAAATGAATGCTTGAGTCACTGGGAAACCAAAGAATTTCGAGTCAGTGGTTCGGTCTGTGATGTGTTGAGCCCATCACATCGGGAAGAACTAATTTTAAAGGTCTCTTCTTTGTTCGATGGAAAACTCAACATCCTTAGTAAGTTGCCTAACTATATCATTACAAAATAGAGGTTCTACCGAAAACAAAACATGTGTGGTCAGTACAAGCCATGAAGTTATCAGAAGTACCTTTTACCGACAATTCATTGTTGACATTAAGTTGACGGTACAATCCCGTCGGTAGAAGTCACCATCTATCGACAACAAATTTCGCGTAGTCGATATAGGCTCTAACGACAACTTCCATAGTCGGTAGAAGCCTCTTAGGTTGTTGATAGAGACTTTGTCGAATCTTTTGTTTGTCTCCTTTATGCCGACCATAGTGTTATCGGTATAGCTTTACCGACAACATTATTTTTTTCATATCCATATTAATATTAATAATATTATAACATAATTTTTATATTCATGTATGATTAAATTTTGTTTTATACCCACATTAATAATAATATTAATAACAATAATAATAATATAACAAAAAATATACTAAAACACTTTCATTAAATACTTAAAGTTAAATATATGTGAGTTTTTAAGATTAAAGTACATTGTTCTCAAAATTAAAATAGTATAATTTTTTTAAAACAAAACATATAAGTAATAAGTGGACCTACTGGCTCGGTCCTTCGACATCAGGATCATTAGGTGGTGGAGGTGGATCTCTCAGGCCGATGCAATGAGTCTGGATGTGCTCTTCCAATTCTTAAAGGCGCTCCTTCATAGCTTCAATCTCGTCCTCTTTGGTATACGGGAAGAGGTTGAGATAAATGAGTTTGGGTATATATATATACGTAGGCGGATGTACATTGTCCCTTGTCGTTATTATACGATCGTATCTTGTTTGGTGGCCACGTTGTTTTTTGAAGACTGTTTGCATTAAATACAAATCTTCTTCTTCCAGCATAGTCGACTAGGGTGATAAAGTTTCAGGAGACCGTAATGCATGCATGTCATGGACAGAACAAAATTTTTCCTACAAAAGAAATAAATATAATTATGAATTATAAATAAACAAAATAAATAAATAATATGCAGTTTGTTTTAGTAATTGGAACTTTATAATTAACAAGAAAAAATGAAAAATAATGTTTTGAATTCTATTTATTAATCCTGTGCAATTTTGTGCCTGTATCGAGTGATTGAAAAAAAAAACACAAAAAAAAAAAAAAAACAATACAAAGGGAAGTTATATTTAGACCCCATAAATATTTGAATACTCCTTATTTTGTTTAAAAAAATTATTATATATTTATTATAAAGTAAAATGACTAAATGTACATTTTGAAATTTTTATAAATATAATTTTACACTTTGTACACCCTCATTTCTAATAAAATTAAAATATTTTTTTTTATTTAAATTGAATATTATAATTCCTAAAAATTATGTAACACAATATTAAAATCTTCTTACTCGAAAAATCATATAATATGAAAATAAATTTATTCTATTTTTTGAATTAATTTCCCATAAATTTATCTTTATGGTTGTATTAAATCCTTATTTTTAAAAAAAAAATTAATTATTAGTTTTTATTGAGAATTATTTAATTTATTATTTAAAAACTTTAATTTTTACGAAGTGTTGTACATAATTTTATTTTATTTTTTATTTTTATAAAATGTGTATAGAAAATAAATGTACTTTTTAATTTCTAGTTTGGGATACAATTAGCTTATGATGTATTTATATATTTGTGGGGTTAAAATATATCTCCTCATACACAAATGTGAATCTACATACATTAGTTTAGGATGGACAATTGCAATCCCTGTAAGAAAAAAAAATATTATATTTTAATTTTTTACATAAATACTTCTCTCTTAATTTTTTACATATACACCTCTCTTATAGTTACATCTTATTTACCAGTTTTTTTTTTTAAGCATTATTTACATATCTTTCATTATAATGTGTAAGTAATAATTTTTTTCATATAATCAATATTTGACTAATAAAAAATACCATTTGTGTTCATATTTTTTTTAATATTATATAAGTAATAAAAAATTAATCCATTTTTATTGTATAATTAATTAAAAAAATAATATATAAGTACATTCACTTTCATTCATAGTGTACAGATAATGAAAATAGCATTGAAGTAAATTAAACTAAACTAATTAAATTAGTAAAATATATTGTTATATCCCAAAATAAATACGAACTAAATTACTCAGCACGGGGTACAGCTAGCAGACAAGAGTATGAAGAAAGCGTACAGATAGAACATCTAGCTAACTCTGGAGTGAGCAGCTTGAGTCAAACTTGATAGCTTACGACAACCAGATAGCCTCCAGATCGCCTCTTGTGCCAAAAACTTAGTTTGAGATGCATGATGGCTAGATCGCCTTCGTGAAACTATGAACGTGACCCGTGTCAGCTTAGGTTAGTTCTTCGACATCCAACTCGAAGGAAGTGATCAGGTCGCGGAAGCCTGGTCATGATGCATAGTGAAGGATCCCAAAAAGACTCGGAGATTCCTTATACACTCATTAATGCTAAAATATTATTCTGTATTTATTACTTGATATTTGGGGCATAGAATCAATAGGCATTAATGTATTTATGTAAATGAGATGTTACCCAAAAATGTATGTTACCATATTTATGTACGGTTACCCAAAACTATCCTGGCAGAATTTCCTATAAATACAGGAGAGAATGGACAGAAAGGGAGAGAACATTTTGTAGACTGAAACTCTGGTGAAATTGTGACAGACAATTTCACAGTGAGAAATAAACAGATTAATAAGAGTGACTCGTGGACTAGGTGGATTTTAACCATTGAACCATGTAAAAAGTGTGGGTGATCTTAATACTTTTTTATTTATCCAATTACAGTTTAGCAAAAGCCTAATATCTATATTTTCGGATTTCTTAATCTAGTGTTGGCGAAAAATCGTGTCAACAGATTGGTGCTTTCATTAAGAGCATATTAGGCATAATTTCCCAAGAAAGTTTCACCTAACATTCACCATGGCAGTTACCCGATCTATGCGTGAAAACGAGACAGAGCAACCTGATGATCAAGAGGTACACCGTGCGACCATCCCCACTAGATTACCTTGGGGATGACAACTTAGTTCATTTCTCTATATGGGTTACCTTGGCCAGAGGTGTCGGCTGCTACCCCCGATTCGGCTCGGCCTTGGTTAGGATTTTGTCCATCTTCAGGAACCTTTCTATTGCACACCAACTGTGCGACCTCCTCCACTTCATCAAGCTCTTCAACTGCTGGGATGAGTTCCTGGGAGGAGGGAGCTCAAGGAGGGGGCCTCGAGCTATGATGGCTAGGGTTTGATCTTTCCGGATCAGCTTGCAGGCCACCATTGTGGCATCATTCACCACCATTTAGAACTCTTTCTCCTTGACAGGAATACGAGCCAGAGTCTCATATTGACCTCTGAGGGTCTCTAACCACCCTATTCTCTTATATATAGTTGCCAAGGTAATAACCCGATCATAATTGTTTAAACTTGGTTAAAAATGTAGCGTCCTGGAATTTTACTTAGCTAGATAGTTGTAGTAGAAGTAGTAGCACGAGTAGTAGTAGTAGTAGCTGTAGAATTTTAGTTTTTGTGAATATTGGTCAAAGCTGAGATTTAGTTAGAAACTCGTAGAAATAGTTATGGGTTTTATAATTTTAACCTATGGTTTAGAAATATTAATTTTAACATAAGGTTTGATTAATATAGTTGGTCCTAAGAATATTATTTATTATAATCTAAGGTTTAGATAGAATAATTAAGAGTGTGACACTTGTCACAAGCATGTTTATTAAGGATTTATGTATTTATGATGGATAGTTTAATTAAAAGAAAGATCTAGAAGCTCTAGAACCTTCCATTATCTGTTAGGATCACATTTTACTCAGTCAAAGTAGTTTTTAATCAATTTCAAATTATCCTGAAATGTGCAAAAACGTGTTTGAAATATCATAATATGCTGATATATCGCAGCTATAGGGGCCGATATATCGCCTATGATTGATACGGAAAACACGTCGACTTTGCACGAACAAAATCATGGACCCTCGGTATAATGGTAGGGGCGATATATCGCCTACCCTAGGCGATATATCATCTCCAATGACCAATTTTTGAATTTTCGTAGAATGATGAACTAGAAACAGCCCTCAACAACCTAGACTCGTTCCTGAACGCTTTTGACCGAGTTATGGGCATCTGTTGAACAGACAATTCAAATTTATTCATTTTTAATCATTTATTTATTCATTTTAAAGGAGTTAGTTTCACTCCTTGAACTCTAGAAATAGGACCCTTCACTCAGCCATTCTATTCATCATTCAAGCACAGTTCAGAGCCTCCAAGCTGCTAAGATTATTCTAGAGAGAGACACTAGGGTTTTGGGGTTAAAGCTTTCAAATCTAAAGCTATTTTAAACACTTGGGAAGTAAGTTTTTGTGTGTTTTCGGTGTAGATCGAGGTTTTAAGCTATCGAAGGTGTTCAATTCCTTTGAAACATAAGGTTTCTGGTAAGTTCTTATCCCGATGGTTTAGATCTTCTCTTCATCTTGTTTTCTTTAGGAAACTTATGGTTTCTTTATGTTTGGTTTTAGGAGTTTCAATCTCGCTCTTGTCTCCAATATTCTAGTTTTTGGTAAGGAAAATTAGGTAGTTTAGTATTATGACCTAGTTTATAAAGTTTATGTTTGTATGACCTAACATTTCAGGTACAATAAAGGGATAAGTGTGTCTGGACCTAAGGTGTCCAATGATGTTTGACGGACTATGTCCGGTAGGCTCAGTTTTCCAAAACTTTATGACGGACCTAGGTGATGTCCGGTGTATGAAAGACTTATGTCTGGGGCTTAATTTCCACCCCTGTATAAACACTTATCTTTTTATTATATCTGACTTGTTATTATAGTTATGATTATGATATATGACCTATAGTTACGATTATGACTTATGACCTATGATCTATGATCTATGACTTATGACTTATGGCTATGACTTAGATTATGATTTATGATATGATCTAGGTTATGATATGACCTAGGGTTTATTGTTGTGTGATTAGTATAAATAATTTTTGGTATGACCTTGGAGAAATTTATGATATGTTTGATTATATGACTAACTTTTGTTTGTATTTTCTTTACTGGGCTTAGAAGCTCACTCCTTATGATGTTGTTATTTCAGGCAATTAAGGATAGAAAGGTCGATGGCGAGGGGGACCTAGGAGCTTCGTGATGTACTCGTGGGGACCATATAGTCGAGGAATATCAAGCGGGCCTATTTATTTATTTTATTAAAGATTTGTTATTTTAAAGTTTTATTTAAATGTTGCACATTTTTATGTTAAAGACAATTATTTTTAAAACTATGGATCCATGTATGTATTTATTTTTAAGTTTTTATTCAATAAAAGAGCAATATTTACGATTATGACCCAACGCTATGTTCTCGGTTGTAATGCCCCAAATTTCCTAATAAGGTTTAGAACCTTGATTAGGAGGCTGGGAGGGCCATAATTGATTTATTATGATATTTAATGATTATATGTATGTTTACGTGAACTATATTATCATATGATGGTGAATGCATGCATATGGGAATATTTATTATTATAAGGGTATTTTGGTAATTTGGCCGCTGTGGGCGTAATTGTGTATTTTGGGTGCATGGTTGTGATTAATTAATATAGCCACATTATAAGGTGGATTGGTTCGAGTATTTCGGCATGAGACGATCTTTAATTGCGATTTATCGGTTTGGTCATAACAGGTTTGAGCTCGGGGCTCGGGGTGAGTCTCGGAGTGTTTCTAATAATTAGAGCGTTACCGGGGATTTTAGGGTAACGGGATATGAGTTATTGATGTTTGAGAATTTTGAGGATAGCGGGAATTGGGAAGCGTTAATTATGATTAACGGGATAGGTGGAAAGTACCAATTTTACCCTTAGAATAGTTTGAGAAGCTTTTGATGACTTAAGGGTATTTTGTTCATTTAGGTTTGGATATATATGACTTAAGTTGGCTGTTGGCTGTAGAAGCTTGTGGATTAAACAGAGTAAAACAGAGAGACATCCCTCCTCCTTCCCGTACGTTACTTTTCTCCATTTTCTTCTTTGGTGTTCTTGAGCTCAAGGTGGGATATTAAGCTAGGGAACTTAAAGGCTGAGGTTGTGGACTTAGTTCAGCTGTTGAGGAAGGTTTAAAGCTGGTTTTGAGGTGAGTTTTAGTCTTGAATTCGGGTGGTGCTCTGTTTTTCTCTTTAGTTTTTCAGTTCTTGATTTCTTGATGGAAGTGTGGTTTTGAAGAGGTTTTGATTGATGATAAGTTTGGGTTTTGACGAGGGTGAGTTATGGGTGATGTTTAGAGGTTTAAATGTGTGTTTGGAAGGGGTTTTAGGTTGGTTTGAAGGGCTGGTTTGTGAGGAAACACACAGGGGAGAATTTCTGGTGCGTGCAGCCCTTATGGCTGGTCTGGGCTGGGCGCCGCGGCGCGGTTGTGGTGCGCTGCGGCCGCGGCCCTTAAGGTCATTTTGGCCAGAATCATGTTTTTAGATTGGGGATTCAAACCTTAGGCCTCGGGGTTGAACCTAGTACCTGGTTGGGTAGTGCTTGATGTCTCGGAGGCTGGGTTTTGGTTTGGGAATCCTCAGTTATCATTTTTATTGATGAATCCTATATTTTGGTTATGATCAGGTGACCGTCAAGGAATTTAAAGGTTGATCGTTCTCAGGGTCGTTCATATAATAATTCTCACTCGAACCAGAGGTAAGAAAACTGCACCCTATGTATATATGACATGCATGGCTACTCCTGGTGCATGTTGGTTGATTATTAAGTGTGACGTGCATGGTTATTCTTGATGCATGTTGGTTGGTTATTAAACATGACATGCATGGCTATGATTGGTGCATGTTGGATTGTTGAATATAATGCGTATGATGCACGAGAAACATGTGATTAGGACATGCTTGAGTACTGAATATGGCATTGTTCAGAGCCTGTGCCTCTGGGTTTGTGCATGGTCCTAAATGTACTAATACTTGTTGAGTAAGCATGCTGAATGCCTTGTTTATGGATATTGGACATGTGATATATGTTTGGTGGCATGGCTTACCTGTGTATGGCGCTGGCTTATTAGTCAGTATCGGCAATGGTGCTAGATCCGTCTGTGAAGCTGTGACTTATTAGTTAAGTTCACCACGGGCTGAGCACTGGTCGTGTTTCACCAACCCAAGGATCAGAAGTGGCAGTGCGTTGAGAACTCCGAGTCAAATGAAGATTAGATCTAATCGAGGTTGGCATTGAATGACCCATATAGGGTATTAATGTTTGACCAACCGGAAGGTCAATAAGAACTATAAACGCTTACCTGGTCTAAGACCAGATGTTTTCAGCCAAGGTATATGACCCCGGTGACTGTTTGTCACATGGCTGGGGGACGCTGTCCTTAGTTACGACTCTAGTGTCGGGAGGATGGTTATGTTGGTGACCTATCACCATGCACCTATCCTGATCAAACTTATGAAAGAACCACTTATCAATTAAGCCCTGGTGAACCTATCATCACATGGCTAGAGGGAGTTGTACCCATTTCCGTGACTTTTGGCTATTGTCACCTATCTGCTTTGGACCGTTGGTCCTAATTGGCATTATGATTATTGTTGATATTATATCATGCTTTATTGTGTTTTCTTGTTGGGCTTCGGCTCACGGGTGCTATGTGGTGTAGGTAAAGGCAAGAGGAAGCTAGACCATCCTTGAGTTGGGGAGCTTAGGTGATGATGTGTACATATGCAGCTGCTCGACCACCACGGCCGACGTTTAAAGTGGAACTAGGGTTAAACCCTATTTTGCCGCTTAGAATGGCCTGTTGTAAATATTTTCTGTAATAGAGTCTTAAATTATATTTTCAGGATCCCAGTATATATATTAAACGTTCTAGTGAAACGTTACATCTTAACCAAAATGTTTAATCCCTAAACCGCTAATCATACTTAGTTACACGTTTTTGGCCAAATGACTCGATTAGCGAGTTTAGCACTGTTTACAAGGCACACCGTAACGGTCCCTGGAGTTGGGGCGTTACAACTTGGTATCAGAGCGAGCCAAGGTTTATGGTTCCTGAAGACAAGGTGGGCATGTACACTCATCACTGAAGATAGCTTCCCTCAAGGAATGGTAACTATTTCTGTAGCTATGTGCATAGCTGTTTGAATAAAATGTGAATGCTTTACCTGCACATTGTATTAGGGAGCATGAGATTCTAATAGAGCCTGGCTCTTGATTATATGATTATATGCTCCGTGAATATTTATGTGACTGTGATAATATGATTACCTGCTCTGTGAATATATATATATATAATTGTGATATTGCATGCTGGAGTTGAGGCATGGTGTGAATGTCTGAAGAGCAGGGAATATGAGTAATGTATGAATGCCATGGGCATGTTTGTAGCACTGCAAGTGGTTTATGATTGTAGTGTGGTAAGATTTATCCCGTGGGGGAAGCCCTTGATATGCTTATTGTGGTTAATGGGTCAAGTTATTGACTGCAGATTTAATCAGCAGGTTTATATTCAAGGCAGATTATGAGGCCTGGTGATAGTTATACAGGGGCTGGGAGTTACAGCCATGGTATTAGCTCTTCGTCTGCATCTCTTAATGTTCAGCAGACGCTTACAGATTTGCAATTAAGATTGTAGAGGCATGAGGAAGAGATCAGGTATTTGAAGCAACAGTGGAGTATGTTGGGTAGTACCTCTTCCTTTGCCATGCCGGGGTGGCATCAGTTTCAGCTCAGCCTAGGGTTGAGAATAGATGGGAATTCCTCTGTGGAAGATTCCTAAAGTTTTATCCTCCAGTTTTCGAGGGAGGCCTAGATCCATTCAGAGCTGAGCAATGGATGGGCATGATCAGTTCCATTCTTGACAGTATGGGGCTGGTGGGTCACGATAGGGTGATATGTGCTACATGTGTACTGCGGGATGATGCCCGGACATGGTGGGACGTAGTATCCCAGACACGAGACACAGCTATAATGGATTGGAAAGAATTTAGGCAACTGTTTAATGAGAGGTATTATTGTGATGTAGCTAAGACTGCTAAGATGAATGAGTTCCTGAATCTCGTTCAGGGTAATGCATCAGTGACCGAGTATGTTACTGAATTTAATGGGTTGTCCAAGTTTGCTCTTGATATGGTACCCACAGATATAGCTCGGAAGGAAAGGTTTATTCAGGGGTTGAATCTTGGAATAGCTCAGAGCATTAAAGTTGCCCTAGTGCATGAAGTCTCTACCTATGCTCAAGTGGTAGAGAAGGCTCTTACTGTTGAAAGTATAGTAGTTGGGCAGCAGAGTGCTGGAGAGCATGGAGCTCAGATAGTGGTACCTCCACTTATTGGAACAAGTAAGAAGGAAGGCCGGAAGACATATCGGATATGCACTCGGTGCAAGAGCCATCACCTTGGGGTATGTCGAGCAAGGGCATGTTTCTCATGCAGGATGTTTGGACATCGAAAGAAGAATTGCCCAATGCGGAAGAAGAATGAGCAAAAGGGGATAGATAGCTCGATTCCAACTTGAGTGTTCATTCCAGGGCGATCAGAGTCTGAGACTGAGACTAGTTCTTCGGGGGTGACAGGTCAGTTTTCTAGTTCTGAGTTTTGAATTATGTTGTTTGGATTTGGTGCCATGCTATTCTTTTGTTGGTATGTATATAGAGAAGGGTATCTTGGTGGTATATGTAGATCACATGGTTATGTTGTGATGAGAAATGTAATATGGTATTGGAAACTTAAGAGATAAGTTCAGTTATGGCAAGGACTTATCAGGGATTCTAATAAAGCTGGTTATGTCAGGCTTTGGTTTGATCCAGGGTTTGGATTGGTTAAGTAATTAAAGAGCAGTCTTGAATGGCAATGAAAGTGTAGTAATTCTTGGGCTTGAGAATGGAGAGCCTTGTGTTGGTTAGTTTGGTGTATGGTTCTGTGTGCTTATGAAACTTGTAGCGAGAGCTAGATTTTTGCGCAGGGGGGATGCATGGAACTCTTAGCTAGCGTGATGGATATCACCTGGATTGTATCAGTGAGATCAGGACAGACTAGATTAGTCTGTGGGTTCTGATTATGGGTTGCCAGATGGTTTGTCAGGACTTCTTGTTATAACAGGAAACTAAAATGGTGATTGGTTAGTACCAGAAATAGAATCAGATGTAAGCATTATTTTGAGTGGCTCAGTGGGGTTATAAGAATAAAAGGGTTAGTTGCTGAGTAAGATGGAATCTTTTAAGGTGGATCTTGGATCTGGTTAAGACTAGTTAGAGATCCGAAAGAAAAAAAAATTATGTAAAGGATTGTACTAGTATCAGATTGGAGCACTGCGAGTGCTGATTATATCTTGAGAATTGGTTTGATGGTAAGTGTTTGTGAATCAGATGAATATCGCATTCAAGAGTTGACTTGAATGGGATTTGTGATCGTCTTGGACGATGGTATAATGGTGTTTTCTCTGCGGAGAATTGCCAAGAGTGAAGAGTGCCTTGGGGACAGGAGTGTCCATGGATAGTAAAGATATTTCAAGTGCCTTGGGGAAGTGTGCTGGGTCCTTTATAGACCAGGATTAGTTGGTGGATTGTGATGACATTCCAGTAATTGAGGAAGGTGATTGCCTATGCAACATGTTGATTAAAGAATCTGACCAGGACTGGAGTAGAGTTTCTGGCGGGCCAGGTGGCCAGTTTATTGTTTGAGATTATTATCTCAAGGAAGATAAAAGGAAAGATGGTTTAGTGAGCCACAGACGGGCAAGATTGAATGGAAAGCTTTAGCTGGATTAGCTAAAGGTTGTATAGTGACAGACATGAATTTATGGTGGTATAGAGATCGGAGTTGGGATCCGATGGACGTTGAGACTGGTTAGGAGATTCTGGATGAATCTCATGCTATTCTTGTGTTCGCTTCATTCAGGCATTGTAAAGAGGTAACAGGTTATGAAGGTTTTATAGTGATGGCCTGGGATGAAGAGGCATATATTGAGGCATGTGTAAAGTTCTTAACCCGTTAGCAGGTCGAGACAGAATATCAGGAAACAGCAAGGCCATTATAGCCTTTGGGTCCTTCATAGTGGAAATAAGAGAAACATCGCGATGAGTTTCGCGGTGGGATTTCCAGGTTGATGGATCGGTATGAATTGGCATTAAGTCGTTGTGGACTGGTAGTCCAAGTGAGTTTGTTTTATCAGTAAGGATAGGTGAATAGTACAGCTGATCAATATTTGAGTCTCCTTGTGGGAAGATAGAGAACCTTCGTGAACTCAAGGTCTATCTTATTAGATGAAGACTTTATTGTGACTTCCAGGTTTTGGAAGGGTTAGGAAGGCGATGAGTATATAAATGGAACTCAGTATAGTTTATTACTCTCAGACTGATGGTAAATCAGAAAGAGAGGGTTATCCAATTATTATTGGAGGAACATCTTATAAGATGAGTGAGGAAATGTATATATATGTTTGGATCCTGAGATGGTTCAGGGGATTAATCAGATTACCAGGGAGTGGAGCTTGGATGCTCACTTCTCAGAATAAATGGGGAAGTATTATTGAACTGGAGAGTAGGAATGTGGAATTCCAGGTAGGAGAATATGTCTTCTCTAAGGTATCACCATGGGAAAAGGGGTGAGGAATTAAGACAAGTTAAGCCTTAGCTTGCTTCAGCAGTTTAGGCTGATTGTGGATCAGTTGTGTCTTAGCATTGACAGTTGTATACAGTGAGTTACATGCTTCCATGCAGTGGGCATGGGCCGAAGGAACTTATAAGTTGAATTATGAGAATTTGAAGGTTGGATTAAGTATTCCGGTAAGGAATAACCAGTTCAGATTATGACATAAGTAATGAGGTTCTGTTAAACAGAATGTACCTTGGGTTAAGGTAAGGCTATAGAAATAGTGAAGTCAAGAGAAGACTTAAGGAGTTTGTGTTAATCGTGTGGAATTCTTGTTTCGAGCTGTTGAGTAAATTTCGAGGACGAAATTTCTGTAAGGAGGGGATAGTAGTAATGCCCCAAATTTCCTAATAAGGTTTAGAACCTTGATTAGGAGGCCGGGAGGGCCATAATTGATTTATTATGGTATTTAATGATTATATGTATGTTTACGTGAACTATATTATTATATGATGGTGAATGCATGCATATGGGAATATTTATTATTATAAGGGTATTTTGGTAATTTGGCCGCTGTGGGCGTAATTGTGTATTTTGGGTGCATGGTTGTGATTAATTAATATAGCCACATTATAAGGTGGATTGGTTCGAGTATTTCGGCATGAGACGATCTTTAATTGTGATTTATCGGTTTGGTCATAACAGGTTTGAGCTCGGGGCTCGGGGTGAGTCTCGGAGTGTTTCTAATAATTAGAGCGTTACCGGGGATTTTAGGGTAACGGGATATGAGTTATTGATGTTTGAGAATTTTGAGGATAGCGGGAATTGGGAAGCGTTAATTATGATTAACGGGATAGGTGGAAAGTACCAATTTTACCCTTAGAATAGTTTGAGAAGCTTTTGATGACTTAAGGGTATTTTGTTCATTTAGGTTTGGATATATATGACTTAAGTTGGCTGTTGGCTGTAGAAGCTTGTGGATTAAACAGAGTAAAACAGAGAGACATCCCTCCTCCTTCCCGTACGTTACTTTTCTCCATTTTCTTCTTTGGTGTTCTTGAGCTCAAGGTGGGATATTAAGCTAGGGAACTTAAAGGCTGAGGTTGTGGACTTAGTTCAGCTGTTGAGGAAGGTTTAAAGCTGGTTTTGAGGTGAGTTTTAGTCTTGAATTCGGGTGGTGCTCTGTTTTTCTCTTTAGTTTTTCAGTTCTTGATTTCTTGATGGAAGTGTGGTTTTGAAGAGGTTTTGATTGATGATAAGTTTGGGTTTTGACGAGGGTGAGTTATGGGTGATGTTTAGAGGTTTAAATGTGTGTTTGGAAGGGGTTTTGGGTTGGTTTGAAGGGCCGGTTTGAGAGGAAAAACACAGGGGAGAATTTCTGGTGCGTGCAGCCCTTATGGCTGGTCTGGGCTGGGCGCCGCGGCGCGGTTGTGGTGCGCCGCGACCCTTGGCGTCTGGCAGGGAAAGCCCTCTCTATATGGAGGGCGCGCCGCGGCGCAGCAGGGGAGGGCCGCGGCCCTTAAGGTCATTTTGGCCAGAATCATGTTTTTAGATTGGGGATTCAAACCTTAGGCCTCGGGGTTGAACCTAGTACCTGGTTGGGTAGTGCTTGATGTCTCGGAGGCTGGGTTTTGGTTTGGGAATCCTCAGTTATCATTTTTATTGATGAATCCTATATTTTGGTTATGATCAGGTGACCGTCAAGGAATTTAAAGGTTGATCGTTCTCAGGGGTCGTTCATATAATAATTCTCACTCGAACCAGAGGTAAGAAAACTGCACCCTATGTATATATGACATGCATGGCTACTCCTGGTGCATGTTGGTTGATTATTAAGTGTGACGTGCATGGTTATTCTTGATGCATGTTGGTTGGTTATTAAACATGACATGCATGGCTATGATTGGTGCATGTTGGATTGTTGAATATAATGCGTATGATGCACGAGAAACATGTGATTAGGACATGCTTGAGTACTGAATATGGCATTGTTCCGAGCCTGTGCCTCTGGGTTTGTGCATGGTCCTAAATGTACTAATACTTGTTGAGTAAGCATGCTGAATGCCTTGTTTATGGATATTGGACATGTGATATATGTTTGGTGGCATGGCTTACCTGTGTATGGCGCTGGCTTATTAGTCAGTATCGGCAATGGTGCTAGATCCGTCTGTGAAGCTGTGACTTATTAGTTAAGTTCACCACGGGCTGAGCACTGGTCGTGTTTCACCAACCCAAGGATCAGAAGTGGCAGTGCGTTGAGAACTCCGAGTCAAATGAAGATTAGATCTAATCGAGGTTGGCATTGAATGACCCATATAGGGTATTAATGTTTGACCAACCGGAAGGTCAATAAGAACTATAAACGCTTACCTGGTCTAAGACCAGATGTTTTCAGCCAAGGTATATGACCCCGGTGACTGTTTGTCACATGGCTGGGGGACGCTGTCCTTAGTTACGACTCTAGAGTCGGGAGGATGGTTATGTTGGTGACCTATCACCATGCACCTATCCTGATCAAACTTATGAAAGAACCACTTATCAATTAAGCCCTGGTGACCCTATCGTCACATGGCTAGAGGGAGCTGTACCAATTCTGTGACTTTTGGCTATTGTCACCTATCTTCTTTGGACCGTTGTTCCTGATTGGCATTATGATTATTGTTGATATTATATCATGCTTTATTGTGTTTTCTTGTTGGGCTTCGGCTCACGGGTGCTATGTGGTGCAGGTAAAGTCAAGAGGAAGCTAGGCCATCCTTGAGTTGGGGAGCTTAGGTGATGATGTGTACATATGCAGCTGCTCGACCACCACGGCCGACGTTTAAAGTGGAACTAGGGTTAAACCCTGTTTTGCTGCTTAGAACGGCCTGTTGTAAATATTTTCTGTAATAGACTCTGAAATTATATTTTCGGGATCCCAGTATATATATTAAACGTTCTAGTGAAACGTTACATCTTAACCAAAATTTTTAATCCCTAAACCGCTAATCATACTTAGTTACACGTTTTTGGCCAAATGACTCGATTAGCGAGTTTAGCACTGTTTGCAAGGCACACCGTAACGGTCCCTGGAGTTGGGGCGTTACATCGGTAATCTATGAGAAATTAGGGCGTTACATGTGGTATCAGAGCCCACGGCTATATTAGTCCTGAATGTTCCCACGAAATACACACGATAGCTACAAAGGACCTACTCGTTACCAAGTAAGTATACACATTGTTTTCCAAATATGTTTGTAATGACTTTCTTGTCTTATTTTCAGAAATTGGCCCAATGGACTCAAGTGTGGTTAGAAAGATTAAAGCTATAAGAAGAATGCCAGACCCTGAGTATGAAAATGGATCCGATGTGGAGGATTAGACGTATATAAGAACACATCCTTAAATAAAATTTAATGATGTTTTAGAATTGTTTTCACTATCTTGTAAATTTTCTTATAAAACATGTTATTTACTTTTGTTATTGTTTTATTGTTTAGTAAGTGTTAGGAAATTTTTGGATTCAATTGAAAATGTAAATTTTAAATTCCTCTCTTATTGGTTAGCCCATTTGTGAAGGCCCATTTGCTTTGCATTATTAGATTGGGACCAATTTAAAAGAACAACAATTAATAAAGCAAGGGTTCAAATTCCTGTCTTTTGGGTCCAAGTGGAAGTTAGGGGGCCTTAGTAGTGGGTACGATATACTAAACCCAGCCCTCCTCCATGGAAGATTCAATTGTTAAGGCCCATTTACCCGAGTTGGACTTAATTGTAATATGGTAGATTTTATAGATAGATGGACCTAATAGACAGTAGTGCGATAGGCTAAGTTGTAACCTCTACTTGTTTTGTTTGTCTTAGTTTTTCAACTTTTCTCTTTTGGGGAAACAGAAAAGACACATGGAGCAGGAACCAAGAAGATCTGAAAGACTAAATGGCCAAGGCCGAGGAAGAGGTTGAGGAAGGGGGCGAGGAAGAGGATT
Organism: Humulus lupulus; assembly: GCF_963169125.1. Classification (NCBI taxonomy): domain Eukaryota; kingdom Viridiplantae; phylum Streptophyta; class Magnoliopsida; order Rosales; family Cannabaceae; genus Humulus; species Humulus lupulus. Next base: position 34,958,954 of record NC_084799.1, read on the forward strand.
AGCTGCCACCCCCACATATGAAGAAATTCCAACAGCCCTGGGAGTGCCAGAAGCACCCAATGTAGTGGAATAGCCGACAGCTGCTGTTGCTCGAATAAATTTGGAAAGAGAAAATGCTCGTCTTAGGGAAAAGCTAAGGAGAACGGAAGAAGAGTTCCAAATAAATTCAGGGCAACAACAACAAATGGTGCAACAAGTCATTCCTCTAGCACAATTACTACAGTTGGCAGAACCTCGCTACGAGGCAGTGTATGATCGCTTTCTGACCCAATAGAAGCAAAACAGTGGCTTCGATCGATGGAGTCCATATTAGAACACATGCAGCTGGGAAACGAAGATGAGTGTCTTGCACTTCAAGCTTTCTAAAGAAAGACACCCACATCTAGTGGGAAACAGTGAAGCAGACTAGAGATGTGAACATTATGACATGGGATGAGTTTATCCATGTGTTCAACAAGAAGTACTATAGTCCTACGATTCTAGCCATAAGGGTGGACGAATTCATTGTGCTTACTCAAGGGAATGCGACTATGATGGAGTATTTAGGAAGTTTGATAGGCTGGCTAAGTTCGCGGCGGACATGGTACCTACTGAGACACTAAGAATTTAAAGATTCGTGAAGGGACTGAAACCTATGATAGCCCGTGACGTAAAGTTGATTAAGGAAATAAACACTTATGCAGAAACATTAGTGGTAGCCTTGGAAGCTGAGCAGGCTGAAGAAAGAATCTGGAAGGAAGGCTCGGCCAGAAGGGACGCCAAAAAGAATAACAATGAACAGAATGACCACAAACGAAAACATGATGGTGGTCAAAATCAGAAAGCTGATAAAAAGAATAAGTCTGCATCAGAAAGTAATGGTAATAAGAAGCCCTATGTGGAATATCCCCAGTGCCCTATCTGCAAGAGGAAGCATTCAGGAGAATGCCAATATAAGACGAAAGGTTGTTTCAATTGTGGAGAAGAAAGACACATTAAAAAGGATTTCCCTAAGATGAAAGATAAAAAGAAAGATGACAAGCTCGTGCCTGCCAGAGTTTTTGCTCTTACTAGAGGTGAAGCGGAAACTAGTAATATAGTGGTAACAGGTCAGGTCACTATCTCTGGTAAACTATGCAATGTTTTATTCGATTTGGGAGCTACGCATTCCTTTGTCTCTATGAATATGATTGATAGCTTAGATAGACCATGCAGATTTTTTAGATATAAGTTTGTCATGGAGTTTCCCTCGGGGGAAAGAATGCTATCTAGCAGAGGGGTGCGTAGTGTTGTAGTTAGAATCGAAGGAAGAGAATTACCAGTAGATTAGATCGAGTTAGACCTTCAGGATTATGATGTAATTTTAAGCATGGACTAGTTAGCAAAATATGGGGCAACGATAGACTGTAAGGGTAAGACAGTTCACTTTAAAACAGAAGGCGGAGAACAGTTCACCTTCAAAGGAGAAGTTTCCCAAACTCGCATACCGATAGTCTCAGCTCTCAAAGCTCAGCGGTTAATCAATAGTGGTTGTCAAGTTTTTCTAGGCAGTGTGGTGGACAGGTGACGAGAGATGCAGCTTGAACCAAAGGATGTAGATATTGTATGCGAATTTTCTGAGGTGTTTCCAGAAGATCTACCAGTATTACCTCTGAGAAGGGAAATCGAGTTTGAAATAGAATTGGCACCTGAGACGACACAAATTTCAGAAGCTCCCTATAGAATGGTGCCTATCGAGTTAAAGGAGTTAAAGATCCAACTGCAAGAGCTATTAGACAAGGGTTTCATTCGACCAAGCTATTCACCATGGGGAGCACCAGTGCTTTTTGTTAAAAAGAAGGATGGGAGTATGAGGATGTGCATCGACTATCGAGAACTGAACAAAGTGACGATCAAGAACAAATACCCTTTGCCTCGAATAGACGATCTTTTTGATCAACTACGAGGATCTATAGTATTCTCGAAGATAGATTTGCGGTCATGGTATCATCAGCTAAGAGTACGAGAAGAAGATATCCCAAAGACGGCTTTTCGGACTAGATATGGACACTAAGAGTTTCTGGTGATGTCTTTTGGCTTAACGAATGCACTAGCAGCTTTCATGGATGTTATGAACAGAGTATTTAAGGACTACATGAATAAGTTTGTTGTGGTGTTTATAGATGACATATTGATCTACTCAAGGACGAAAATAGAGCATGAAGAACACCTACGATTGACATTGGGATGACTCAAAAGTCATCTATAATATGCTAAGTTTAAGAAATGCGAAATCTAGCTAGAGACAGTGGCATTTCTAGGGCACATTGTGTCTAAAAATGGCGTGGAAGTAGATCCAGTGAAGATTGAAGCAATGAAGGACTGACCCAAACCCAAGAGTGCCACGGAGGTGAGATGTTTTCTAGGATTGGCACGATACAATAAAGGATTTGTTGAAGGGTTCTCTAGAATAGCCACACCCTTAACAAATTTGATGCGAAAGCAACAGAAATTTGTATAGACGGAAAAATGCGAGGAAAGCTTCCAAACGTTAAAGGACAAGCTTATATCAGCCCCAGTTCTATGCGTCCCAAACGATAAGGGCAAGTTTGTAGTGTATTGCGACGCATCGAAGTAGGGACTTGGATGCGTTTTAATGCAAGAAAAAAAAGTGGTCGCATATGCCTCAAGACAGCTAAAGGAGTACGAGTAGCGATATCCGACCCATGACCTAGAATTAGTAGTGGTGGTTTTCGCTCTAAAGATTTGGAGGCACTATATGTACGGAGAAAAGTGCGAAATCTATACGGAACACAAAAGTTTGAAGTACTTCTTTACATAGAAGGAGCTAAATATGAGGCAATGAAGGTGGCTGGAGTTAGTAAAGGACTATGATTGTGAGATCTTGTATCATTCGAGAAAGGCTAATGTCATGGCAGATGCACTTAGTAGGCGGAGTTACGAAAGCTTGTCAACACTTAAGGGAATAGCTCACCACTTACAAGATGATATTAAGAGGTCTGGAATTGAGATAATATATGGACAACTAGCTGACCTCACAATCAAGTCAACACTAATGGAGGAAATAAAGGAGAAACAACAAGAAGATGAGTTTCTTCTTAACATGAAGGCAACACTACAAAGCTCAGAAAATGCTGATTTATCCTTGACAAAAGAAGGCATGTTACGATATAGGAACTGAGTATGCATGCCCGATAGTGGTGAATTAAGAGAAAGTATTATGAAGGAAGCGCACACTACTCCATATTCACTTCACCCGGGATCGACCAAGATGTACAACGATGTCAAGACAATGTACTGGTGGCTGGGAATGAAGAAAGACATAGCAGAATTTGTAGCAAAATGCCTTACATGTCAACAAGTTAAGGCTGAACATCAAAGATCCGCTGGAACTATGCAACCATTATAGATTCCCGAATGGAAATGGGAAGATATAACTATGGCCTTTGTGACGGGATTACCAAGGACCACCAAGCATGACTCTATTAGGGTGATAGTAGATAGACTCAAAAAATCTTCTCACTTCTCGCCAGTAAGAACAGTTTATAACGTTGAGCAGTACGCAGAGCTTTATATGGCTGAGATAGTGAAATTACATGGAGTTCCAAAGACAATAGTCTTTGATAAAAGATCGATTTTCACATAAAAGTTCAGGGAAGGTCTACAACGTGCAATGGGCACTAAGTTAAAACTAAGTACGGCATTTCACCCTCAAACTGATGGTCAGTCAGAACGTACCGTACAAATATTAGAATATATGCTGAGGGCATGTGCATTAGACTTCTCATGATCATGGAGCAAGTATCTTCCATTGCTAGAATTCTCTTACAACAACAGTTATCAGACGAAAATAGGCATGGAACCTTATGAGATGTTATATGGACGGAAATGTCGATCACCACTTCATTGGAATGAGGTTGGTGAAAGATGATATTTAGGGCCTGAGGCTGTAAGAGAAGCAACTGAGGTAGTAGAAAAGATAATGCAACGAATGATTGCCGCTCAAAGTCACCAGAAGAGCTATGCCGACATTAAGAGGCAAACTGTTGAATATTTAGTAGGCGTGCAAGTCTTTCTCAAAGTTTCTCTGATGAAGGGAATTATGCGTTTCGGAAAGAAAGGAAAGTTAAGCCCAAGGTTTATAGGTCCTTTTAAGATATTGGACAAAGTAGGGCATGTAGCATATCGGTTGGCTTTGATCATTAGCTGAAACGCATAACGTTTTTCATGTATTGATGTTGAGAAAATGTATATCAGATCCATCCCATGTGCTCGATTACAAGGCTCTAGAGTTAAAACAAGATTTCAGTTATGAAGAACAGCCAGTACGTGTTCTAGAATGAGGAACTAAGGAGTTAAGGTCTAAAAGTGTCCCTATGGTTAAAATCTTGTGGAGCAATAACACAGAAAGAAAGGCCACATGGGAATTGGAGGAATATATAAGGGAGCAGTATCCCGAGATGTTTGGTAAGTAAATTTCGAGGATGAAATTATTTTAAGTAGGGGAGAATTGTAGCGTCCCAAAATTTTACTTAGCTAGATAGTAGTAGTAGTACTAGCAGTAGTAGTTGCACAATTTTAGTTTTCGTGAATATTGGTCAAAGCCGGGATTTAGTTAGAAACTCATAGAAATAGTTATGGATTTTATAAGTTTAACCAATGGTTTAGAAATATTAATTTTAACATAAGGTTTGTTTAGTATAGTTGGTCCTAAGAATATTATTTATTATAATCTAAGGTTTAGATAGAATAATTAAGAGCGTGACACTTGTCACAAGCATGTTTATTAAGGATTTAAGTATTTGTGAATGATAGTTTAATTAAAAGAAATATATAGAAGCTCTAGAACCTTCCATTATCTATTAGGATCACGTTTTACTCAGTCAAAGTAGTTTTTAATTAATATCAAATTATCCTGAAATGTGCAAAAACGTGTTTGAAATATCAGCGTATGCCGATATATCGTAGCTATAGGGGTCGATATATCGCCTATGATTGATATGGAAAACACGTCGACTTCGCACGAACGAAACCACGGACCCTCGATATAATGGTAGGGGCGATATATCGCTTACCCTAGGTGATATATCGGCTCCAATGACCAATTTTTGAATTTTCGTAGAATTTTGAACTAGAAACAGCCCTCAACAACCTAGACTCGTTCCTAAACGCTTTTGACCGAGTTCTGGGCATCTATTGAGCAAATAATTCAAATTTATTCATTTTTAATCATTTATTTATTCATTTTAAAGGAGTTAGTTTCACTCATTGAACTCTAGAAATAGGACCCTTCACTCAGCCATTCTATTCGTCATTCAAGCACAGTTCAGAGCCTCCAAGCTGCTAAGATTATTCTAGAGAGAAACACTAGGGTTTTGGGGTTAAAGCTTTCAAATCTAAAGCTATTTTAAACACTTGGGAAGTAAGTTTTTGTATGTTTTCGGTGTTCGAGGTGTAGATCAAGGTTTTAAGCTATCGAAGGTGTTCAATTCCTTTGAAACATAAGGTTTCTGGTAAGTTCTTATCCCGATGGTTTAGATCTTCTCTTCTTCTTGTTTTCTTTAGGAAACTTATGGTTTCTTTATGTTTGGTTTTAGGAGTTTCAATCACGCTCTTCTCTCCATAATTCTGGTTTTTGGTAAGGGAAATTAGGTAGTTTAGTATTATGACCTAGTTTATATAGTTTATGATATAGTTTATGTTTGTATGACCTAACATTTCAGATACAATAAAGGGGTCAGTGTGTCTGGACCTAAGGTGTCCAATGATGTATGACGGATGATGTCTGGTAGGCTCGGTTTCCAAAACTTTATGACAGACCTAAGTGATGTCCGATGTATGACAGACTTATGTCTGGGGTTTAATTGCCACCCATGTACAAACACTTATCTTTTTATTATATCTGACTTGTTATTATAGTTATGATTATGATATATGACCTATAGTTACGATTATGATTACGACTTATGACCTATGATCTATGATCTATGACTTATGACTTATGACTTATGGCTATGACTTAGATTATGATTTATGATATGATCTAGGTTATGAAATGACCTATGGTTTATTGTTTTGTGATTAGTATAAATAAGTTTTGGTATGACCTTGGTGAAATTTATGATATGTTTGATTATATGACTAACTTTTGTTTGTATTTTCTTTACTGGGCATAGAAGCTCACTCCTTATGATGTTATTATTTCAGGTAATTAAGGATAGAAAGGCCGATGGCGAGGGGGACCTAGGACCTTTGTGATGTACTCGTCCGGACCATATAGTCGAGGAAGATCAAGCGGGCCTATTTATTTATTTTTATGAAAGAAATGTTATTTTGAAGTTTTATTTAAATGTTGCTCATTTTTATGTTAAAGACAATTATTTTTAAAACCATGGATCCATGTATGTATTTATTTTTAAGTTTTTATTCAATAAAATAGCAATATTTACGATTATGACCCAACGCTGTGTTCTCGGTAATCTATGAGAAATTAGGGCATTGAAATATCGATGGGTGCAGTTCTTGATCCCGTTTGACATAAAGAATTGATCCTTGTAGTCATTCGGGTGGTTAGGGAGGTCAATGATGGAGGTTGTGCTGGGGAATCTGGTGAGGTAGTAAAAGCCATTACCTCGTCGTTTTAACTCTAGATTAGCCTTGAGGCAAAAGAAGTACATAATATTAGCGGCCCCCCACTCGTGCTTCAAAAATAGATATTTATCCCCGCTAAAAGATACGAATTTGGGGGGAGCTGGAACGGTGCCAGTTCGATGTAGTATAAAAATCTTTGAAATTTTGGTCAAAGGGAAGAAAGGCACCTGCGTCCATGTGCTCATCACTCTAAGCCCCAAAGTTGTCCTGAAGCAGAGTGCAGCTACGCTCTCATTCCCGTGGATGGCAGGCAACAAGACCCCCATACCCCAACTCCATCTCGTGACTCAGTAAAATTTTATTCACCTTGCCCTAAGTCTTTATCCGGGAATCAATATGTTCTGCCTCAAAAAAGGAGTTGGGGTCAACCATGATCTCCCTATCCACTACTGGGCCAAAGTGGGGAATGTGGGTCTCGGATGCAATCTGCTTACCCTTATTCTTACTTTGGAAAGAAGCGCTCCCACTGACTTCTTCTGGTTAGCCATAATTTACCTCTCATGGGGACAAAGCGGCCTGTTAGAAGCGACCTAAGATAAAACCTTGCTACAATGATAAAGTATGGCAACCTAAGGGATTGGATTTGATCTATTCTACCTAAGATATATATGAGCTAAGATTTCCTCTAGCACCAACGTGTGTGCGCACTAGCGGTCAATGACCACACGTTGTAACTTTGAGAAACCCCTAATACTTCAGGATTCGCGTGTCAGACCCAATTCCTTTTTGGAAACCAGTTTAATGCAAAACCACTTGAGAAACTGTAACCCTTAAGCTACCCAAAACTGAACCAAAAAAACCCTCAAATCTTTACATTCACATACTCAGAAGATCCTCTTTCAAACCCGGAAAACCCATAAAATCACCCGTTTCTTTTTTTGCATTATTTCTAATTAGATCTAGGGCTATTGTTTTTGGCCTAATAAAAACCCATACTAAACTCAAACAGAACCTAAGTAAGAAAATATACTGGAAAATTTCATAAAACATATTGAAAAATAAGAAGATGAAATTTAAACCAGATATAAAGGTACTTATGGTTTGATTTTTCGGTCGAGAAAATGATGGCAGCACCGGAGGTAATAATCTGGAAGCTTCTGGAAAATGAGGGAACGCACAAAGCTCTGAAAGTATTTTGAGAAGAAAGAAGAGAAATTTTTTTGAATGCTCAGGTCTGGTTCTCCTATTTATATGTAAACTTTGGGTGCCTATCTAGGCCACACGATTAGATCAGTTCGAGATCGAAGGGCCTGAGTTAAATAAACCAAGCGGCGACAAAAATTTGACAAGACAATTGTCACAGTTTTTGAAACCCGAACATGCGTCTTTTATAGACCAACACGTGTCTCACTCTCGAGGGAGTTGGTAGCCATGTTTTCACATAACAAAAGCCTAAAAGCCCCAACTGTGCATGTCAGAAGTTACGTCATGCACGAGCAGGAGCTTGGGGGGAAAACATTATATCCAAAAATAAATACGAACTAAATTACTTAGTATGGGGTACAACTGGCAGACAAGTGTATGAAGAAAGCGTACAGATAGAACATCTAGCTAACTTTGGAGTGAGCGACTCGAGTCAAACTTGACAACATACGACAACTAGATAGTCTCAAGATCGCCTCTTGCGGCAACAACTTTGTTCGAGTTGCGCGATGACCAGATCACCTTCGTGAAACTCTGAACGTGACCTGTGTCATTTCAGGTTAGTTCTTCGACATCCAGCTTGAATGAAGTGTTCAAGTCGCGAAAGCCTATTCATGACGCACAGTGAAGGATCCCAAAAGACTTGGAGATTCCTTATACAATCATTAATGCCTAGATATTATTATGTAATTATTACCTGATATTGGGAGCATAGAATCAATAGGCATTAAAGTATTTACGTAAATGAGATGTTACCCAAAAATGTATGTGACCATATTTATTCACGGTTACCCAAACCTGTCTAGGGAGAATTCCCTATAAATATTGGGGATAATGGATAGAAAGGGGAAGAACATTTTGTAGACTAAAACTTTGGTTAAAGTGTGACAAAAAATTTCATAGTGAGAAACAAACCAATTAATAAGAGTGAATCATGGACTAGGTGAATTTTAACCACTGAATCACGTAAAAAATGTGGGTGATCTTAATAATTTTTTATTTATCCAATTACGGTTTAGCAAAAGCCTAATATCTCTATTTTCAGATTTCTTAATCCACTGTTGGTGAAAAACTGCATCAACATATATATATTTATGTTTTCAGTATGTATAAAAATTATACTCTAATTTTTTATATGATGAAGTACATTGTAGTTATAGTAGCTCCCCACAAGTTTTCAAAAAATTCTGAATAACTTACAATGCCGAAACTAAAGTTAAAAATGGTTAGTTGCACTAGTATCTAAAAAAAAAAGTACGGGTGCAGTTGACTGTTTGAACCCTGTTTTGGACATCGTAAATTATTCGTAATTTTCTGAAAACTACTGAGATGCCTGCTATAACTATAATATCCACTGTCATATAAAAAAAATTGATTATAATTTCTCTATGTACAAAAAATAGAGATCTCCTTACCGGTAGGAGTTCTATTGAAACTCCTACAATAGAATTTCCCTATATATAAAATGGAACGTGGACCACACATCCAAACTTTTAGAAAATGGGTTGTTTTGTATAACTATTAAAAGATGTTATACTCAAACGGAATATGCATGAAAACAGAGAGTATCTGTAACGCCCTGGATAACCAAGAACGTTACACTGTGTGTTTAAAATAGTGCAGTACTTGCTAATTAAGTCATTTAAATGAATATGATCCTAAGGTCATAAACAAGTTAGGTTTCAAAGATTTTGGTCATAAGCAGTTAATTTTCATTAAAATAAACGTTTAGTACATGGGATCCCAAATCAGGGTTTAAAAGACATATTTACAAAAGTTCCAAAAGTTATAAATAATCAAGGCCACTCTAATGGAAAAATACACATTTTAGGTTTCCGTCCCTGTACAATCCCTCGACCGTGGTGGCCGAGCAGCTGACAATGTACACCTCGCCCCCAGAGCTCTCCTACTCATGATTGATCCATCATACCTTTGCCTTTACCTGCACCACGTAGCACCCGTGAGCCAAGGCCCAGCAAGAAAACCATAATATCATAGCATAACAAATAACGATAATCAATAATTCATACAACATCAACAAATACTCTGCAGTCCAAAACATTCACATAATCAGTGATAACAGTTGACAAATAAACAATCTATTATCCAAGTAATCAATATGTCATATTCATCAAATTAACCACAGTAAACATATCATACAATATACAGGGTCGACGCCCTTAGGCCGCACCCTCTGTTTAAGTCACTGTCTTCGGCTCACTTAGGCCGAGTCCAGTGTTCAAACCACTGACTCTGGCTCGCTTAGGCAAAGCTCAGTGGTTATTTAATTAACCGTAGCTACCAGTGGCCGAGCCGCGTTCTTGTGCACCAATATTAATTCCAACACACTTAGGTCATTCATTTCATACTCACATGGCATAATACCATCATATAACATTACATACAAGTATATGGAACTCTTAGTCCCAACATAAACACATAACCGGGTGCAGTTTTCTTACCTTTGATTCCGAGCGGAGAAGATGAACTGGTTCCAAGAACGATCCCTAGCCTCGAGCCTCGGCGACAAACCTAGTCACAAGAATCATTTATATCTATCAACTTCCAAATAGAAATATAATACCTAGGGAACGAAACTAGTATCCATGACTTCAATTTCTACTAAACCAGGTAGTAAAAATTGTCCCAAGCACCTATTTACGAACCCCCAAGCCCTAACTACACTTGAAATATTGCCAAGAACAGAACTCCCAAGCAGGTCGCGACTTGGCTCAGCAAGTCGCGACTTGCCTCAAGTCAGAGAGCAAACTCCCAAGCCAAAGGGGAGGCGAGTCACGACTTGGCCAGGCAAGTCGTGGCGCACCCCCAAGTCAGAGAGAAACCCAGGCCATAAGAGCCACACATGCCGTGGTTCCCTCTGGACAGGTCGCAGCGCGCCCTGCGAACCCAGAGAAAACCTGGGTTTTCTCCTCCTTCTCCCAGCCAAGAACATTCACAATAAACCCATAATTTGTCCCCTCAATTCAATCACCACTAAGTTACAAAATCAAGAATTAATCACCTATTTTAGACACCAAACACTCGACAACTATACATCAATCCTTATCCCAACTCATCAACCATAACTACCTAAGTCAGAACTAATCAATCCTCCACAATTCTTCCTATATCTAACTAGAAACTCAAGTTAAAGATTCAGAATTTTACCTTAATCAAGCTTGAATCCCCCACCAGCTTCCAATCAAAACTCTTGAGCTTAAATCCTTCAACTCCTAAACTGAGTTCTCTGGTTGAATAGCTTCAATTACCCAAGCAAAAGCTCCTTCAATTCCCTCAAGTCTTCAAGCTTCTAAAATCCTTCAACAGCCCCAAAATTCAAACATCAAGGAAGAGAGGGAGAGAAGAAATCGTGAGAGAGAGTCTTCTTTTTTTTTTTCTTTATGTTTTGTATAATTCCACTACTTTCTATCATGTTCTAAAAGGTCTGAATATATCCTTTAATAGCCAAAACGACCATTTTTCCCCTCCACACTAATTAATCCTTTAACTTAATATAGGGGTAGAATGGTCATTTACTCCCAATTCCCACTAACTCCTCAACTGTTCCTAATATTTACCATTTAAATCCCATCATCCAATTATTCACCAATTATTTTCCCCAATGTCTAATAACCCTCAATATAATTTCTAAGTTCCCGAAAACACCCCCAGGCTCCCTCGAGCTAGGTATAAATCCATGTCGTGACTATTTCACCCATCCACTCAGTAGGACCATCTCGAGCCTTAAGCTGTAAATATATCCACATAATAATGTCATCTCGAAAATTTATCACATATAATTACATTTATACCCACAACGGACCAAAATTACAAATATGCCCTTTAAAGGCTAAGCAGGGCCCACATGCATATTTAATACTCATAAACATGCATTAAATCATTCCCATGTAATCATATAATCACATATTCATGCATGCCACATAACCATGCATTTTATCATTAATTCACATAAATACCAATTATGCCCTCACGACAGACTAATTAAGGCCCTTAAGCCCTATTAGTAATTTTGGGTCGTTACAACTATCCCCTTCTTCCTTGAAATTTATTCGAACACATCATGTAATAAATCTCATATCTCTGACCATAAAACCAGAGCCCAACTCTTTACCTTTTATCCATTAGTCACACTCTTCCTAGAGTGAAAATCTTGCTCCATAAGATCTTACCTTATGACTATAATTTCATTAACCCTTCCTTGCACAACAACTCTGTTGGAACCCCAGGGTCTGCTTATCTCATCAGTGATCATTTTCCCGTTTGTCATTGATGCCAGTAATACTCATAAGCCGTCACCGATACCAGGGTAAGGCTAGCTTGTAGGCCCTCGGCCTAAACCTTGATTCGATCTCAGAATTCTTATAAATTCGGGATCCAAAACTCCCTTTTCTTCCCCAGAATATCGTACTCTTTCTCATATGCAATACTTGGAGAAATAAAAATCTCTCATTCTGGAGCTTCGTGTTCCAAAGTTAATAACTTGCGAACTCTTATATCCTTTCAAATAGGCAGATACTTCCGACTTAAAAATTCCAACAACTCCATTGGTTTTCCTCCCGAACCAATACTGAACCATAGTACCCACTGCCTTTCCTTTCTTTGCTTAGGACCAATATCTCTTGCTTTCTACCTTACCATATCTTATGCCGTGTCACCTTAGTCATAATCCGGCGTTCATCACTGTGACCATTTCATCAAGGGACTATACTTTCCTTATTATCCCAACCATTGCACATTCAGTACATAATTTCTTAGAGCTACTATTAATTCTTTAGATTGCCATTCTATAAGTAGACAGCTACCAACTTTAGGTTCCAACCTTATTCCCTTCATTCTTTGATTTCTTTCCAGAACATGGAAATCTAAAGGGTTTTAACCCGGCAATATCAATCACCATGCCCCGTCACCAGTTCACACGAACCAAACTGTGTTAACTCACTTTGCTGAGTTACAACCTTCCATGTCCAATCATCTCACTTATAGTCTAATCTGGTCCACTCCTACAATCCACCACTATACCATTTTACCTTCCAATATACAAATTTTAAACCTTATCACCTGTTTATACTTCCTGACTAACATATGCCTAAGAAGGTAGTAGAACGTTCATTTAAGACTTTTATCTCCACACCAAATTCCATCGGATCACTCATCCAATCTTCATATCCTAACTCATATTATGCCGGTAGGGTTCTTCACCATTTCCACAAGATTCTCTTTCTGAATTCCATTATCCAAAGAAATATATATAAATATCTGTCCATAATAAATTACTGATACCATACCATACTAATCCCAATCATTATCTTGTTTGACCTTACTATAATCCATGACGTCTTATCTAACCGACCCAGGTCTTCCCAAGAAAGAGATCAGTTTCCAAGTTAATTTTCTCCTTGTACAGTCAAGAGTTTCTATCATGATTCACCAATTAAGTCTCACTGAATCTTGGTCTCAGGGTTATCTTTCTTACAAGTGACCAACCGTTCAAATCTCTTATGTTATACATTTACCATTAACTTGATGTTCCATGTATACCGGCCATGTTCCCATTATTTTACCTCCCGCAAGGCACAAACCATCATCTCATCGGTCTATAAATGAGTGTGTCTCAGCCTTTGATGTATCGCTTATAGTTTCATGTATTAACGAAAATAAGGTTCCTCATAATGCCCCTCCGTATTTATCCATTACATGAAGATTCTTATCTCATAGGGTGCTAACCAATCCTCATTCTGTTTTCTGAAAAATCAGGTACAAAATTATCCATTCGGTCTACCCTTAGGTTCTTCTGTCGTTCTAATCTCTGGTGTAGCAACCTTTGAAAATACTTATGTAGCAAATGGTATGTCCACCAGTCTCATTGTACGTCTTATCCCTCAAGTGTTCTTCAGTAGCTTCTTTGTGGCTTCTACTTAAACTTCTTCATACTTGATCCCTTCTCTTCCTGTAGCGTGACCTTGAATACCCTTGAAGAAAAAGAAACTGATACCTTCTGGAACCTTACCTGTGACCTTGCTGCTTTAGTCTTAGTATCATCTGTGTAGTGGTCATACGCATTCTTGCTTCTAACTGGGAAGTAGATCCACACATCTCTAATGACCCTGAATATACCCCATCCCTATGGTTCATGTACTCTCTGCTTGTTGAACTTACCTGTGTTACTAAATCTTAAGTCAGTTAAGAACCTTTATAGATAATCCATCACACCCGACTGGGTACAAGTTATAATTCCTTAAATGTCTCTTTCCTTGATCCCCAACAGGTAATAACCAGATCGAAGATCAATTCCTGGAGGCATTGTCCTGTCTTGTAACCGGGTATTTGAAATCTTTATCCTTAACAGGCAATGACAACAAATCCCACGATACGATGCTCCGTATAATCTATCCCTAAGTCAAAAACTTCTTCAACTGAACCAGTAATTCTTTCTGCCAAACTAATACCATTCTTCGTGGTGTCCCAGATACCAAGTCTGTCCGTAGCCTAATTCTGAAGCGTATCCAACAATTCCTTACATAGCCATCTGAATCCCTACTGACCAACTCAGTTTCTATTAAGTCCAACTAATGTACTTTTAGTGATGCCCCCTACAATCCATGGTTGTCTCTTATCTAATAAATTAGCTATCACTCAGGCCCCCTATGAAGGTGCTCATAAGACAAGCTCAATTACTTTCACTATGAACCCCCTTTATTACTTGTGTCCCAACTCTTCTTTAGAAGTTTCTAATTCATCCTCAAAGAGAACTACCATCTCAAGCCCCTCATACAATAGTCTTGAGACATAAACTTCATGTCTGAATATCGCCTGGGAGATGCACAACATCGAACTCTTTTAGCTCTTATATAACCAAGAACGAAGATTATAGGTCAACTGATCACCTCCGAGGAACTAGCCTCGGGCCTCAAATGTTGTTTACCCAAAAAATAGCTGCTGATGACATGGCAAGGATTTTTCACACGTGGTAGAAGTGCTGTTCAACTATCGACCAGAGGCACATCACTTCGTCAAGCTTAACTATTAGGTACAACCAGGATGGTCGTATAATTTGATTTATTTACTTCTAAGATTGTAATCCTATTATAATTGTATTGAATATTTCCTCTTTATTACCTTGATACGCGGTTATTAAGGAAAGATAAGGCCCATGTAACCCTCCTTGAGCCTATGAATATGCATGAAATAGCTCAAGGAAAGGACTTTTTGATCTTTGAATCTTTTTTTGAATAGTGAGAGAGAACTATAGTGCAATTATCCATCATTTCATTGTAATTCTCCCAAGGTTTGTGAAACTCAAGAACCCTAGTTCTTTGATCACGACATTGAGATTCAATATTAATAATAGCACTAAGTGGACGTAGGTCATTACCATTCATTGGGGTCGAACCACTATAAATCATTGGTGTTTTCTTCTTTTCCATTAGATTGATTCTTAATTGTCGTCTCATTTCCTATCGTATATTTGACTCCATGTCGTTGGCCGAATCGAGGGTCAACAAATGTAACAAGGCATTCCAGCCTTCCATTCTCTAATCCTGGGTAATTTGCCCTAACATATCGAACCATTCCATGTAAAAATCGTGCCCTTACCTGGCGTCTTTCTAGATGGCGCCTCCTACTTCCGGTGCATAGTAAATGACTTCACTAGATCTCACCGTTGTCCTAACGGCTATCCAGTAAACTAGACCTTTTCCCATCAAACCAGTGGCCATAGAACTGTCAGAGGGCCTTCTATTATGATTTCTGAGCATCTGCCCTTACTAAATCCCACAAATGGGAATACCGTCATCTGCATTTCTTGCCCTACGACATTCACGCTCCATACCTCATTCCTTATATCTTAAATACCATGGCCCTCTCTGCTGCCCTAGCACAAATAAACATCTTATGCACTGGAGCGATCCTGGTGCTCTGGGCCATCCTAGAGTTTAATCCTTAAATGATTCATCATTTCTGGATACATCAACTTATATCAACTTCCAAAGCGGATTGACTAACTCACCAAAATTTTTGACATACTTTGTTGCTGTCTTACCATTCTAAACCAAGTTCATAAACTAATTAGTCTCCGCAACTTCAACTGCTTCATAGTAATCTCTTTATTAAATTACTGCTTGAATTCCTCTCAACGTGTTATGACAACATTTTGGGTCTGAGTACCACTTTCGGGCACCCTTCTGCCACAACTACTTAGCACAACCACTATGTTACGTCCTATCATCTTTGTGTAGTCAGGAATGGGATTAACCATACCCATCCACCGGTCAATTCTTAGGCAAATCAAAACCTTCCTTAAAACCAAAGGACATTGCCTTATGGGCCTTCCATACAATAATTCTTATCTATTTCCACCCTCAGGTGAAACCACACTGGTACTCTTACTGTCAAAATATACAAAGCAGCTTTCTCTCAGTAAAACCTGCTATTTCACCCATCTAGTCCTTTCTATCCAACCTCACAGCTTTAGTCACATACCCTAACTATCACCTACAGCCTTCACTATAAAAATACCAAGTCCATTTAACCATCCTGAGCATAAACAATTTGAGTTCATCCGCCATCACCGACAAACCCCTAAGCCCTGACGTTCATACCCAGAACCATCCCACAGCTAGGTCCAAACAACCGCAGTAATCATGCACACATAAAGCATAATAAACACCAATCTACAATACTATGTATGTAGTTATCAAATTTCATTCCTACCAGGTGCATTCATACTTACCATGCTTCCACAACCCAACAAACAGTTAAAGCATATATACGTTCAATTTAAATAATTCACTACATGCAATCAGTATACCAACCAATATCCACATACAATAGCAATGCAAATCAGCATGCCTCAATATCATCACACAACAGTCAAGGGCCAGGCCCTATTAGTATCTCATTCTCCCTATTAATTAGAAAACTTAATACATTCTTATTTTCATTCAAGCACTTAAGCATTTAATCTCAGGTATTCAATTACAAAACCCTGAGTAGAACTTGTCTTAAGCGGTTGTCCAGCCAATCTTCAGGAACCCTTGAACCAAGACGACTCTGATACCAAGTTGTAATGCTCTGGATAACCAAGATCATTACACTGTGTGTTTAAAATAGTGCAGGACTTGCTAATCAAGTCATTTAACTGAAAATATGATCCTCAAGTCATAAACAAGTTAGGTTTAAAAGATATTGGTCATAAGCGGATAATTTTCATTAAAATAAACATTTAGTACATGGGATCCCAAATCAGGGTTTAAAAGACATATTTACAAAAGTTCCAAAAGTTATAAATAATCAAGGCCACTCTAATGGAAAAATACACATTTTAGGTTTCCGTCCTTGTACAATCCCTCGACCGTGGTGGCCGAGCAGCTGACAATGTACACCTCGCCCCGAGCGGCTGAGCCGCGTCCTTGTGCGCAAATATTAATTCTGGCACTCTGAGGTCGTTCATTTCATACTCACATGGTATAATACCATCATATAAAATTGCATACAAGTATAGGGAACTCTTAGTCCCAACATAACCACATAATCAGGTGTAGCTTTCTTACCTTTTTCCGAGTGGAGAAGATGAACTGGATCCAAGCACGATCCCTAGCCTTGTGCCTTGGCGACAAGCCTAGTCACAAGAGTCATTGATATCTATCAACTTCCAAATAGAAATATAATACCTAGGGAACAAAACTAGCATCTAGGACCTCAATTTCTACTAAATCGGGTAGTAGAAATTGTTCTGAGCACCTAGGACCAAACCCCCGAGCCCTAACAACACTTGAAATACTTCCAAGACCAGAACTCCTAGGCAGGTCGTGACTTGGCTCAGCAAGTCGCGACTTGCCCAAAATCAGAGAGCAAACTCCCAAGCCAAAGGGGAGGCGGGTCACGACTTGGCCAGGCAAGTCACAGCGCGCCCCCAAGTCAGAGAGCAACCCAGGCCATAAGGGCCACATGCACTGCGGTGCCCTCTAGCCAGATCGTGGCGCGCCCTACGAACCTAGAGAAAACCTGGGTTTCTCCTCCTTCTCCAAGCCAAGAACATTCAAGATAAACCCATAATTTCTCCCCTAAATTCAATCACCACTAAGTTACAAACTCAAGAATTAATCACCTATTTTAGACACCAAACACTCGACAATTATACATCAATCCTTATCCTAACTCATTAGCCATAATTACCTAAGTCAGAACTAATAAATCCTCCACAATTCTTCCTGAATCTAACTAGAAACTCAAGTTATAGATTAAGAAATTTACCTTAATCAGGCTTGAATCCCCCCCCCCCCCCCCCCCCCCGCAGCTTCCAATCTGAACTCTTGAGCTTAAATCCTCTGACTCCTAAACTGAGTTTTCTAGTTGAATAGCTTCAATTACCTAAGCTAAAGCTCCTTCAATTCCCTCAAGTCTTCAAGCTTCTAAACTCCTTCAATAGCCCAAAAATTCAAACATCAAGGAAGAGAGGGAGAGAAGAAATCGTGAGAGATAGTCTTCTTTTTTTTTTTCTTTCTGTTTTGTATAATTCCACCACTTTTTGTCATGTTATAAAAGGTCTAAATATATCCTTTAATAGCCAAAAGACCCTTTTGCCCCTCCACACTAATTAATCCTTTAACTTAATCTAGGGGTAGAATGGTCATTTACGCCCAATTCCCACTAACTCCTAAACTATTCCTAATATTTACCATTTAAATCCCATCATCCAATTATTCACCAATTATTTTCCCCAATGTCTAATAACCCTCAATATAATTTCTAAGTTCCTGAAAATACCCCAGGCTCCCCCGAGCTGGGTATAAATCCCGGCCGTGACTATTTCGCTCATTCGCTCACTAAGATCGTCTCGAGCCATAAGCTGCAAATATATCCCCATAATAATGTGGGCTCAACAATTTATCACATATAATTACATTTATACCCACAACGGGCCAAAATTACAAATATGCCCTTTAAAGGCTAAGCAGGGCCCACATGCATATTTAATACTCATAAACATGCATTAAATCATTCCCATGTAATCATATAATCACATATTCATGCATGCCACATAACCATGCATTTTATCATTAGTTCACATAAATACCAATTATGCCCTCCCGACACAATAATCAAGACCCTTAAGTCTTATTAGTAATTTTGGGTCGTTACAGTATCACCTTATAATTTGAAAGAAAGTACTTCAATATTGTAGATGAATGAGAGGATCTTAAACTTTGTTTTATTTCTTTCCTAATTATTTTTTCCCTTTGTAGATGGATAATGTAGGAGCTACCTATATATAAAACCAATACTGGAGTACACAGCTGAAGATAGATATGTCATTCTTGATGGGCACTAATTTTGATTCAGCTTACAACATCTCCCAACTTGCTCATCCTCTTCTCAAAGCTTCAGGGGATGGGAGCATTGTGTTTTCTTATTCTTTGGCTGGACTTTTAGCCATAAATGTTGGATCTTTGTGTTTGATTAAGTCTAAATTACATTACTACATTTCGTTTTTGTCCACTTTAAAAACAAACTTAAAAAAGAAAAAAAGAATGGAGATAGACTTGTGCTTATGTAGACTTTAAATAAAAGTAACAAATTATTAACTTGCAGGAGCTATGAACTAGTTGGCAAAAAACTTGGCATGTGAATGGGCAAAGGATAAGATAAGGATCAACTCTTTGGCACCTTGGTTTATCAGAACCCCACTTGTTGAACCTGTAATATTTATTTTTTTGTGCTTGTATATTATAATTTAATGAATTTCTCAGTGTCAATATTATATTATATTATTATCAAAAAGAAAATTATTTTTGTCTTTTTTATTATTATAGAAATTCTAGTTATAATTGTTGAGCTGAGAGGTTATTGTACTGCATTCTATTCTTGAGTTGTCCTCACCAAATTTGTAGGACTAACAACATACAAATCTTATATATCAGTAGTTTGTATTGCAGTATTTTTTCAAACAAGAGTTTTCAGAAACTGTGAATGCCAGAACTCCTCTCAAGAGAAATGGAGAACCAAAGGAAGTGGAATCATTGGTAGCAATTATGCTTACCGCAGCTTCTTATATAAATGGTCAGACTGTTGGTGTTGATGGGGGAGTGGTAGAAAATGGCATATTATAATCTTGAAAAACAAGACAAATTAAAGCAAGTTTTTCTATTTGATGTGTGAGGTTAAATAAATCTTTAGTTATCTTGTCTCTATGATGCGGTTTTATTTGAAAATTAATTTTCTATGCAAATGAGATCAACTTATAAATGGTAAGGTGATGTTTGGTTGGGGATAATGGAATGGAATGGAATGCCATGAAATGGAAATGGAAATGGAAATGGATCAATTTTAATTTCATTCATTTGTTTAGTTGCATTCACTAGGGCCTCTGCCCCTACCAGACCTTATAAAGGGAGGACCCAACCTCGTTGTGTCCCTTCTGGCCGCGTTCTCGCGCCAGATCTTGTTCTCCACGCCCTCAACAAAAAGGGTCTTCTCTATAACCTTAGCATAAGTCGTCACTCCAAGTACAATGGTGATTATGACATCACATCAGGTTATGCCAAGTTAAAAGCGAACTTGGCCAACCTATAAAATTTCAGAGCATACTTTGTCACTATCATGACACCCTACACTGAATTACTAAACTCATATGCCTTTGCAGCACTAACTACACCGTTATAGTATTTCTCGTTAAACAAATCTCTGAGCTCTTCCCATCTCAGGCTTTTCACATTCTTGGTCTGGGATACCACTTCCCACCAAATTCGAGCATCCTCATGAAACATAAATGTGACACAAGCCACTCTCTCATTACCTACCACCCCCATAAATTCCCGGAGGGAGGTGTTCATACCCATCCATTGCTCAGCTCTTAAGGGATTTGGCCCTCCCTCAAAGGTGGGAGGGTGTTGCTTCCAGAAGCGCTCATATAGAGGCTCATACCTGTTCTTAGCCCCACGAATACTACTGTAAAACTAGTACCACAATGGGTGGCACAACGTTTCCTACTAGAACATGCTGCTGTCTCAACAAGCGGATCTCATCCTCTTGTCTCTGTAGCCTGGCTTGCATTTCAACAAGCACCTATTGCCAGTTCTCAAGGGCTAGTGGAGGGTTCTGACCTTGATTTTTATCTCTGGCCAGAATTTCAGTGTTGACTAGTTCACTTGATTTCCTTGGAAGCATACTCCAAGTCTATCTACAATCAATGACTCGGCTCATCAGGCAACAATAATGGTGCCCAACACCTTCCCACAGTCCAAAATCTAACAAGTAAGCATACACATGCAATAACAATGCTAATAATCATTTCAATAGCTTTCATATTCATCAATCATGATATTACGCATGTATTTTCATATTCATGAACAATCATAGTGCTAATAAGCACGTTCTTAGCATTAACAAGCAAATAACAGCGCTCTTAAGCATTTCCCTAGCATTTAAAAACAACCTTAGTGCTAATAAGCACACACTTAGCAATTTTAATCAAATAATAGTGCAAATAAGCATTTCTTTAACATTACTAGCAACAATAGTGCTGATAAACACATCTTTTATCATTCACATAGCAATCAAGGGCCATGCCCTATCACTATACATCATGTTTCCTATTCAAGCATGTAGATAAATCATATATATTTCAATTAAGAAACTAAGCACATAACCATATTAATAGTTACCAAACCTTGAGTAGAGCTTGTCTTTAGAGGCGAGTGTACATGCCCAGCGAATCTTCAAGAACCCTTAATCCTAGACCACTCTGATGCAAAGTTGTAATGTCCTACTAATCCAGAATCGATACACTTTGTTATTAAAATAGTGCCTAACTCGCTAAACGAGTCATTTGGACTTAAAATATGTAATTGAAACTAACACAAGGTTTAACTACTAAAAATTTTGGTCAAGCATTATCCATTTCATTAAAAAGGGTTTAAGTCTTTACATGAGATCCCAAAAAGAGTTCATAATTGTTACAGATTCATAATGAATACAAAAGGTTGACCTAAGCGGCAAAATTAGGGTTCAACCCTAGTTCCAGCAAGTAATCTCGGTCGTGGTGGTCGAGCAGGCCGCATATGTACACCCCGCCCCTGAAGCTCTCCAACTCATGGCTGGTCCAAATTTTCCTTTCTTTTACCTACATCATGTAGCACCCGTGAGCCAAGGCTCAACAAGAAAACATACCCATGCTTATAAGCAGTTAATCAACAAATTTCATAATCATAATTAGCATGCTTAGTAGTTATAACCATACTCAGCCATGCATTTCATTTAGATAAGCGAATATATAGCCACAACAGTTCCCATTTCCTGCTAACTTCCCTTAGAGCTAGCCAAGTGTACTCCACACTTTCTGTTTTAAGCGGCCATAGGAACGTAAAAAGGTACATCACGCTTCTGGGTTGGCCTAGGCACATCAGCCTGCATTCAGCACGCTATTACTGCCCTCGACTTATAAGTCGAGGTTTTCAATCAGATATAACAGATTAATCCTCGACTTATAAGTCGAGATTTTTAATCAGATTTAATAGATAAACCCTAGACTTATAAGTAGAGCTTTTCCATCAGATATAACAGATAAGCCATCGACTTATAAGCTAAGCTTTTCATCCAGATATAATAGATAAAGAGTCATCATTTAACATAGGTATGCTCAATGCAATCAACATGTTTAAAAAATATTCTAAGCCCTAACCAAAGTCCAAGTGCAGTTTTCTTACCTCAATTCCCGAGCGGATAGAGTATAGCAACCCAGAGTGTGATCCTTTCCCCCCGAGCCTAACGATATACTCTAGTCACAACCATAGCAAGGAATAGCTATCAAGGCTTCCAGATCAAGTCTGTAAAACGCTCTATTCTATTACTTTGGAAAAATGTCACTTATCTCAAGGATAATTGGAAAAATACCACTTTAAAAATAAATCCAGTGGGGCCTTGATAAGACATTCAAGTTTGGGCCCAATATTTTAAAATAAAAATAAAGTGTCCATAAGCAATGTTTAAAGAAAATAAAAGTTTAAGTCCCACTGGCATATTTAAAAAAAAATCCATAACATAGTTTCTTGAAATATCGACACTTGTATTGAGCGTTTATTCTTTCATAGGAAACCCCCACGCAATACACACCCAGACGTCGGAACTCCCCACATCACAGCACGTGCCAGAGAGAAACCATATTTTTTACCATGAAAGGGGGTGAGTTAAAAGCCTAGTAAGGAAGTACAACAAAATTCAAAGAAAATACAAGAAAGACATATACAATATAACAGGATCGTTCATAATATCGTCATACTCATATCTCATAATCATAAATGAAACATAGTCATACATCACCGCCATTCAACATAAGTAAACTATTTGTGATCATGACACCTCTGTTGTCCATGTCACTTCTTTAGGTAACCAATATAACTGGGCTGGTAAAACCTCCTCCATGAGGAAAACAGGATCTCAGGTCCTTGAATAATCTCGGTGCGTCCGCTCTTTGTGTTACATCATATCCTTAGTAACTCCTTTGTTGTGTTGTGTTCAGCATGCTAGCAACCTTCTCTTATCAGTCATCATACAAACACATGTAATTAAATTCACATCAAAACAAAGAAAATACATGTTGCATCATACTTGTCATAACATATCAAAATAGAATTCTACTATTCCATATCACTTGGTTTTTCGTCAAAACATCATTTACCTAGTACATTATTTCTTGTAGCATGCAAGTCCTACAATTTTATAGCATAAACATAGAAATTCTATCTAACTTCCTTACCACATCAGGTCCAAGCAAAACAAAAATGAGAATACATCACAACGAACCTATAATCATAACCAAACGTTCATCTCTTAGAATCACATAAGACTACTCATGCCCAACATACACACCGCACGTGTGCATGGACCATGGACATGTGGCACAAGTTGCTCAATAATTGCAAACATACAACATTTCCACATAAAATCATAAAAGAACAATGTTAATTCTACCTATTAACCCTTCATGGTTACAAAATAAAAGTCATGTGTTTGAACAATAGACATATATTTGAACGTAAAAATGCATTTGCATGAGACATGCATACGTGGGAGCGTTCTTAAAATTTAACGGTTTAAAACAATAATTCGTACATGCTTATTTCTTGCCTCTTCAAACAAAATTCAGCAACATAATTTATTTACCATTAATTGTTTCTCTAAATCCCAAAATTTGTTATACAAATTCTTAATGCAACATTTTTTACTTTATAAAATAATCCTTTAAGCCTTTTCCAATTTCTCATAAAATAATAATTCCATTTATTATGTAAATAGCATAAAAAAAATGTAACAAAAGTTGTAGCTATTTAGAATAACTAAACATGTTTCTTGTTTCCTTTAGAAAATAATTTTACTAATCTCTAAAAAAATCTGCATGTTTTTAAATGTGAAAATTCATAATTAAAGTGTGGAAAAATTACATTTTCATATATATTATATGAGAATTAATTTTATTAGGGTGTATGACTTATTCATCTTAAATAAAATAATCATTTTATCTTAATAACCCAAAGTTTCAGCAAATAAAAATTTGTTTAAAAATAACAAATGAATTTAAACCATAATCTTTTTCACATTTTAAATAAAAAAAATGCACATAAATAATAATGTGAAAAATACATATTTACATTTTGAGAATAATACATTCATCATATACATAGCTTATGGTTTAATTTATTTGATGCACTAGTTTTACTTATTTCATTAAAAGGCTTTTCTTTCTATTAGCCAGAAATTCCAGCAACTAATTATTCAATGAAAATTGGAAACTTGGATTAAAACTACATTTTATTTCATAAAATATACAAAAATATGCGTGTATTAATTTTATAAAAACACCATTACCATGTGAAACAATATGCCATTTTATTTCGAACCTCAATAAGAATAAGGGAAGAAAAAGATCACTCCCACAAGGTAGATTCTCCTATGTTGGCACCTATAGAATTTGAACCTCAATAAGAACAAAGGAAGAGAAAGATCAACACTTAGTATTGAGGAGATGATTCAGTCTTAAGAATCAAAGCAAAACATAGAAGGCCAAACCTATAGAATTTGAATCCTTCCTCTCTTCTCCTCATTCTTCTTCTTTCTTTCTCCTTCTCCTTCTCTCTCTTTCATGCAGCCTCTCTCTCTCTAGCTCACACGATCTCTCTCCCTCTCACTCTCTTGTTTACGACACACACAATGGGTAAGGGGAGAGCTTTCTTTTTCCTTTTATTTCCCAAGCCTAACCCTAAGGAAATTTCTACCAATCTAATGGGAAAAAGGGTAAGTCCAACTTCTATTTCTCTTTATTCTAGATTTTTCTTAAATAAAAGAATATAAGAAAATAAATGTAAAAAAAATGTCAACTAAACACTTACCCAAAATAACTAAAATCTTCTAACTTGTACTTTATTAAATTGGGAACTAAATGGGAATAAAATCCCTCTTCCTTTCCCATTCTATTCCCACACGCCCCTCATCTCTTTTTTTCTTTTTCTTTTTTATTTTCTTTTTAATTCTATTAATTCCTTTAATAAATAAAATAAAATAAATTAAGTGTAGAAAATACTATTGCATGCTCACCATACACATGCTCACACACAGTTGCTCATGTGCATCGCTACTTACCATGCACTTTGGTGCATTCAACCAAAATTCATTTTACTTACAAATTAAAATAATTAAATAAAACAATTAACAAATTAAATTTGCATAATTTCTACCACACAATTCAAACAATTAGAATTAATTTCCTAACACTTAACAATTAATAATAAAATAAAGCACAAAATTTATTAAACTAAAAAAAAAATTGGTGCACTACAATATACCCTCCTCCTTAAAATGAATTTCTTCCCAAAAATACTTTCTTACCAAATAGCTCAAGGTATCTTTCTCTCATGTCTTCCTCCAGCTCCATGTTTCTTCTCTTTTCGTGCTATTCTTCCACAAAACCATAACTAAAGGAATCATTTTGGATCTCAGTTCCTTGATTCCCTTTTCGATGATATGCTCTAGCTGTTCATCGTAACTCAGGTCCTGCTTCAGCTGTAACATCTCATAACTCAGAACATGAGAGTGATTTGACACGTACTTACGCAACATCGAGATGTGAAAGACGTTATGCGTTTCAGCTAGTTCTAGGGGCAGTGCTCAATAGTACCCAACTTGCCCTACTCTGTCCAAAATCTAAAATAGACCTATAAATCTCGGGCTCAACTTCCCTTTCTTCCCAAAACGCATAACACCTTTCATAGGCGAGACTCTCAAAATCAAAAACTCGCCCACTAAAATTCAATGTCCATTCTCATAAGGTCTACGTTACTCTTTTGCCTACTTTGAGCAGTAAGAATCCGTTGGCAAATTTTCTTGATCGCCTCGCTGGCTCCCCTAACAGCCTCAGGCCTAATATTGGCTTCTCCCCAACCTCGTTCCAGTGTAAGGGAGATCTCCACTTGCGCCCATAAAGCATATCATAGGGAGCCATCCCGATAGTGGATTGATAGCTATTGTTGTGGGGGAACTCCATCATGGGTAGATATCGACTCCAAGATTCTGAAAAGTCCAATGCACAACATCTCAACATGTCCTTTAGAATCTGTATAGTCCTTTCAGACTGCCCATCGAATGAAAAGAGATATTGATCTTGGCTTGAAGAAGAATAGGGAAAACCCTTAAACCTAGAACACTCTGATACCAAGTTGTAACGCCCTGGATAACCAAGACTGTTGCACTAAGTTTTAATAAAGGTGCAAGACTTGCTAACCAAGTCATTTAGTTGAAAATGTCTCCTTAAACCATTATTGAGCTAGGGTAAAAAGAATTTGGTCATAAAAGATGAATTTTCATTTAAATAAGTATTTGATAAACGGGATCCCAAAAACAGGGTTAAATAACAATTTAAAAAATTTTAAGAGGTTATAAACAACCGCAAGCCAATCTAAAGGCAAAATAGGTACTTTAAGGTCTCATATCCCTGTATCATCCCTCAGCCGTGGCGGCCGAACAGCCAGCTATGTACATTCCGCCCCCAGAGCTCTCCAAATCAAGGTTGGTCTAGCTTACCCTTGCCTTTACCTGCACCACGTAGCACCCGTTAGCCAAGGCCCAGCAAGAAAACCATATAACATAGCATAATCAATAATCAATAGCCAAATAATTCACAAACCATCAATCAAATACTCAGCATACCACATAGTTCACATAGTCAATGATATCAATCTGCAAATCAATAATCAATCATCTAGGAAAAAAACATGCCATGATCATCAGATTAATAACATTAAACACATCATTCAATATCCGGGTTCGATGCCCTTAGGCCGCACCCTCTGTTTATCCCCACTGACTCCGGCTCGCTTAGGCCGAGCTCAATGATTATATAATTAACCTCAGCCACCAGTGGCCGAGCCCCGTCCTTGTGCACCATTATTAATTCTGGCACTCTCAGGCCATTTATTTCATGTCCCCATGGCATAATACCATCATATGACATTACATACAAGTATAGGGAATTCTTAGTCCCAACATAACCACATAACCGGGTGTTGTTTTCTTACCTTTGTTTCCGAGCGGAGAAGGTGAACTGAATCTGAGCACGATCCCTACCCTCGAGCCTTGACAACAAACCTAGTCACAAGAGTTATCGATATCTATCAACTCCCAATCATAAATAAAATACTTAGATAGATAAAACTAGCCTTCGAGACCTCAATTTCCACTAAACCGGGCAGTAGAAATTTTCCCGAGCCCCTAGGTTCGAACCCCCAAGCCCTAACGACACTAAGAACTCTTCCAAGTTCAAAACCCCCAGGCGGGTCGCGACTTGCTCCATGTCAGAGATCAAGCTCTCAAGCACAAAGGGGAGGAGGGTCGCGACGCGCCCCAAAGATAGAGAGCTCCCAAGGCCAGGAGGGCCACATGCGTCACGGCACCCCAAGGCTGGGTCATGGCGCACCCTGGGAACCCATGGAAAACCCAGGTTTTCCTCATTCTTCTTCAAGCCAAGATCATACCAAATTTCCCAGATTTTTCCCTCAAACCTTCCCCCATTTCAAAATCAATCAGTAATAAATCAGAGCCAATTTACCCATATAAACCACTCAAACACCTTAACAACATCCCTCAATCACTAGCCCAATTTAACCGAAATTCCTTACCCCAATTCAGCTACTAACTTCACCTTGAATACCCAAAATTATACCTAACAAGCTCAGTAACAATCTAGAGCTGAAAGAAAGAATTCATACCTCAAACCAGCTAGCCTTTCCTCTGAATTCCCGGCTTAATTCCCCTTCTGATTTCCTCCAAGAATGCCCAGCCCAAGCTTAGCACAAGCCCTTAACAATGAAGAGTGAGAGAGAGTTGTTGACCACGATTTTGGCCAACGACGAGTAGACGTCAAAACTACAATAAACCTTCAAGAGAAAAATACGACACTGATCATTTTATAGTGGTTCAGCCCAAATTTATTGGTAATAGCCTAATCCACTTGGAGTTGTGATATATATATATCCTACACTTAAGATCAGATGAGCTTGACTCAACTGAGTTTCCTAAGTGTAAGTAGAGAATACATAGTTTCTCTCTCTACACTTTCTCAGAAAATGCCCCAAGAATGCCCCAAGTAACAGTCCCAAAGTCTCAAAACTAGAGAGTTTTTCTCAGTCCAAAAAGATCAGATCCCTAAATTGATGCCATGAGCCATTTATTTATAGGCTCATGGATCGTACATCACATATGCCCTTTGACCGGGTCATTTTTGTTACTCTCACAATATTTAATTAATAATAACATTTAAAATACAACAATATGCGACTTCTTTGGGATAAACTAAGAGATTCCCGTGTAGGTACGACTAATTCTAGCTGAAGCCGTTATTGGAACTTCGCTTGCATTACGAGGATCTGTCTAGTCGGCCAACTTCACTCCTTGAAGAAAGACCGGTCGCCCAAATACTTCACTGGTCGGCCATGCACTCCACCGGTCGGCCAAACACCTCACTGGTTGGCCATGCACTCCACCAGTCGGCTAAACACCTAACTGGTTGGCGAAACACTTAACTGGTCAGCCAAGACAAGTGACTGGTCAATCAAAAATCTTCACCGGTCAGACATAAATTCTATCAGATCAGTCATATCACTTTATCACAACTCTGAAAAGCCAACATATTTATTGACTATTAATGTGCCATTTTAATGACCATATATTTCCACTTGTCATTTCTGATTGCCACGTCATCAAACTGAAATTATGGGGATAGCATTTGCCCCCCAAGTTTATTATATGATTTACTCGTATGATAAACTTTTTCTCTAGAAAAATGTTTTTGAGGTCATCCAAAAGCTTCCATCCGGTCAGTAACTTTCACTTTTGTAGTAAACCCACGATTGAACATTTCTTTTGAATTCATTTGTTCGTGTTTGTTTGATTAACTCCAAGGACTCATCGCTGTTGGTCATGCTCAACAACAGAGTTTCCTACTCGACCAGTGATATATGCTCAACCGACCAGGGAAGTTGTATCTGCTCTCCCGACCAGGAAAAATTTGCACCTGATCAGCTAAACTTTGCATCTGGCCAGTAGTTTACTCTTTTTTCTTGTGAAGACAATTGTTGCTTAGTAGCTTTGATATTTTTCTCGTACAGCCGAGTTGTTGGCATTTATACTTTACTTTTCTTTGCTAACTTGAAACATTCTAAGTCTTTTTAGACTTAAAAAAGTTATATGTTTTTTTGAATGGTAAAGTCACTCTGATGTATGCCTTATATTTTCGCATGAGTACTTAGTTTTCTAACTTAGAAATTCTAAACATTTCATAAGTCCATACTAAGTGTACTTTCTCACACTCTTATTGCATTTTATGAGCATAATGTTTGTTGTCACACGAATATCTGCTTCTAACTTGATTTTTTTTTTTTTTAAATTCCAAGTTACTTAAGCTTTGTCAAACAAGTTAGCTTAATGGCCTTTTTGGACTTCGAAAATTTACAAGTCAGCCTAAAAATAGATATCTTAACTCGTGCTCTTATCGCCTTGTTAAATTATATACCAGTATACCCCATGTGCCCCCCAAGTGATCGAGGGTTGAAATACTCTTAGTCACTTTCTACTTGACCGAATCTGTTCGAGCAGTTAATGACTCGTGAAACACATAGAATATATGGAAAATATTCGAGCAGTTGAACACTGCTCGAACGTATCGACCAGTTGAACACTATCTGATTTTACTGACCAGTTGAACACTGTTCGGATAATTAACACACATGCACATTTGTAGCAAGAATCAACCACGTTGCGCGTAATCTCTTTTATTACTCGTAAATTAAAAAAGGACAATATGTTTCTAATAACGAGTCTTAAACAACAAAAATTGTTCAAAAATAGCTTACTGGTCAGCAAATAACCAGCTCATAAACCAAATTTAAATAACAAGTTAAGCAACTTGAAATTAAACTACCACTCTGAAAGTGGTATTTAGTGATAATATATCCTCCGATGCTCGCCGCTCCAGTGGTTTCTGATCCTAGCACTCTCGCTCAGCCTACCTCTCCCTTGCTTCGTTACTATTCTCATCCAAGTGTGAACCTCCACATATAGTGTCTAAGGTAAAGTCCATAGGCCCGGGTTGCAAGGATGGAGATCTCTGTCGTTTGAACCCAGGATTGCGGCTGCCTCCTTCTCCTTGGGGTGTCTCTACCAGGTACTTTCTCAACTTGCCCGGCCAGAGAAGAAATTCTATCTCGTCCTTGAGGTGATTGCATCCATTCGTGTCATGACCATAATCTCCATGGAAACGACAAAACTTATTCATATCTTTGTTCCTCATCTCTTTCCTGATGGGTGGAGGTTTCTTGTAGGGAACCTCTTCATGACTAGCAAGATATATTTCCGCTCGGCTAGCCGAGAGAGTGGTGTAATTAGTGAACTGAGGCTCATACTTGGTTGGCTTTTCGTTTGAACTCAACTTTGCTTTCTTTTCCTCATGGTGGTCAGACCCGTTATTTCCACGTTTCTTTCCACCATTATTAGGAGAGTCAGTTGATCCGCCCGGATTGTTTATGCCATTCTCCTCTTTCTCGATTGCATCATCCAATTTCATATACTTGTTTGCTCGGTCAAGAAATTGTTGAAGTGTAGAAATTGGATTTCTATGTATACTATCCCACAAAGGGCTCCGATAAGTTATCCCAGCGAATATGGCAACCATCTTGTCCTCGTCTCCTACAGCAGTTGCTCTATTGGCTTCTCTCATGAATCTCTGTATATAATTCTTTAAAGACTCATCTTTCCCTTGTTTGATATCTGCCAAGTGGTTGGCATAAACTGGTGGAGTCCGGGCAGTGTTGAATTGTCTACTGTGGATGCAAAAAATCCACCAAGAAAAAAAAATAATAAGTAAACACACGATCCCGCGTTGAGATGAGTAAGGGTATGCGAAGATGAAAGAAGTGACCCAACGAGCAGCGCAAGCTGAGTTTTAGTGACCAGGCTAGCCTAGAGCCTAAGGCCTAGAATGAGGATGAGCCGCATTGTGCAAAATGACCCATGTGTAAGCCAAGGGAAAACGTAACACACCCCTGATGTAGTCCCAAGAGGCCACGGGTCAAATGGTGGAACCTTCGATCCTCACGATATTGGCTACATCCTAGACATGCCCATCTCGTACATATGCACATGTTGCACCATGCCTCGTGGGGCCGTCTCGCACGCCTAAGGGCCTCTCCCAGGTGCGTCTCGCGAAGCCGTCTCACGCGCCCAAGGGCCTCGCCTAGGTGCGTCTCGCGAAGCCGTCTCGCGCGCCCAAGGGCCTCGCCTAGGTGCGTCTCACGAAGCTGTCTCGCGCGCCCAAGGGCCTCGCCTAGGTGCGTCTAGCGAAGCTGTCTCGCGTGCCTAAGGGCCTCGCCCAGGAGTGTCTCGCGTGGGCATTCTCGTGGCCTCGCCCAGGTGCGTCTCGCAAAATCATCTCGAGCGCCTAAGGGCCTCGCCTAGGTGCGTCTCGCGTGGGCGTTCTCGTGGCCTCGCCCAGGTGCATCTCACGTAGGCAATCCCATGGCCTCGCGCCTCACGCAGCCGCAGCATGGATCTCATACCAAGCACCCCTCGGCCACACACCTAAGGCCTTCTGGCAAGGGTCTCACGCCAAGCACCCCATGTGCAAGGGCCTCGCGCACGCATAGTCCCGCGGCCCCCTAAAGTGTCTTGCGCCACCAGCCTCACGCACCTGGGCATCAAGGCCTCTCGTACCCATGTGCAAGGGCCTCGCGCACTCATGGTCCCGCGACCCCCTAAAGCGTCTCGCGCGACCAACCTCGCACACCTGGGCACTAAGGCCTTGCGCACCCATGTGCAAGGGCCTCACACCACCATGGTCCTGCGGTCTCCCAAGGTGCCACGTACCAACATAACCATCAGATACAAAGTACCCGTACGTGTACGGATGCAGGACATACGACCATGGGGAGGACAGAAGCGTGACCCTGACATCTATATCACGCAGGTGGTGGAGGTACAGATTGGTACAGAGAGTGGATGTAATGCCCCGGATTCCCTATTATGGTTAATGGCTGGATTAGTAGGCCGGGAGGGCCATAACTGTTTAATTATGCCATTAAATGTGTTTATGCATGTTTATGAGAATTATATTATCATATGATGTTAAATGCATGCATGTGAGTCCACATGTGTTTACAGGGGTATTATGGTAATTTGGCCCATTGAGGGTATAATTGAATACTTGTTTGTATGATAATGATATATTGTGAGACCACATTATAATGTGGATTGGTTCGAGAATTTCGACATGAGACGATCCTTAAACATGATTTATCGGTTTGGTCATAACAGGTTTGAGCCCGGGGCTCGGGGTGAGTCTCGGGGAGATATTAAAGGTTATAGCGTTACCAGGGATTTTAGGGTAACGGGTTATGAAATATTGGTGTTCGAGGATATTGAGATTAGCGGGAATTGGGAAGCGTTAATTATGATTAACGGGTTAAGCTAGAAGTACCAATTTTGCCCTTGGGGTGACTTTAGAGGCTTAAGATGACATAAGGGCATTTTGGTCATTTTAGGGAGGATTTATATGATGTTTAGTGGTTGAAGGCTGTAGAATAAAACAGAACAAAAACAGGGGTTTGCCTCCCCCTTACTCGTACCTCTTCTCCTTCATTGCTCCTTTGGTGGTTTTGTGTTCTTGGTGATAATTCAAGCTAGGGAAACTTAAGGGCTGGGTTGGAGACTTGTGTGGAAGGTTCAAGAAAAGTTTCAAGGTGAGTTTTTCCATTAATCACAGCTGGTACTCTGTTTTTGTTTATAGTTTTCAATTCATGTTCTTGATGTGGGAAATATGAATCAAAGGAGGTTTTTGGTGTTAGTTGATTGGGGTTTGGTGTGAGTGAGATAAGGATGTTGTAAGGGGGTTTAATTACATGTTTGGAGGAGGTTTTATTATGGTTTGAGAGGCTGGTTTGAGAGAAAAACGCACAGGGGGAAAAATCTGGTTCGTGCGTGGGCTAGTTGCTGAACTGGGCTGGGTGCCGCGGCACAGCTTTTGTGTGCCGCGGCCCATGCGCGTCTGGCAGATGGGGCTTGGGGGCGTGCCGCGGCACGGCTTTTTGGGGCCGCGGCCCATAAGGTCAAATTTTGCTAAAAGTGGTTTTTAGCTTAGGGATTCAAACCATAGGCCTCGGGGTTGGACCTAGTACCCGGTTGGGTAGTATTTGAGGTCTCGGGGGCTGGGATTTGGTTTGGGAACCCTCAGTTATCATTTTTATTAACGAATCCTATATCTTGGTTATGACCAGGTGACCGTCGAGGAATTTAAAGGTTGATCGTTCTCAGGGGTCGTTCATATAATTATTCTCACTTGAACCAGAGGTAAGAAAACGGTGTTTTAGTACAGTTGCACCCTGTATAGATATATGACATGCGTGGTTTGATACTTGAGGCATGTTGGTTGATATATGTGGACATGGATTGCATATTAAATGATGTTGAACATTGTTTACCTGTTTGAGACACTGACTAGTCAGAGACCGACTCTAAAGTCGAGAATCATGCATTGAATGGCTCTATAGCATTAATGCCAGACCGACCCTAGGGTCGAGAAACTTATAAGCGCTTGCCTGGCTTACAACCAGATGATTATAGCCAAGGTATATGACCCCGGTGACTGTTTGTCACATGGCTAAGGGACGTTGTCCATAGTTTCGACTCCAGAGTCGTGAGGAAGGTTATGTTGGTGACTAATCACCATACACCTGTCCTAAACAACTTATGAAAGATTCATTTCTCAGTTAAGCCCTGGTGACCCTATCGTCACATGGCTAGAGGGAGCGATGCTCATTATTGTGACTTTTGGCTATTGTCACCTAGTTGTTGGACGGATAGTCCTGAATGGTTATTATGAACGTTGTTGATATTATATCATGTTTTATTATGTTTTCTTGCTGGGCCTTGGCTCATGGGTGCTATGTGGTGCAGGTAAAGGGAAGGAAAAGCTTGGCCAGCCTTGAGTGGAGAGCTTGGGCGGTGTGATGTACATACAGGGCCGCTTGACTGCCACGGTCAAGAAGTTCTCAGAGGGTCTAGGGGTTTACCCTATTTTTGCCGCTTAGGCCGGCGGGGATTGTATATTTGGAACTGTAGCAACACTTTTGTAACTTGAACTACTTGTAAACATTTTAAAAGGCTCATGAGCATTTTACTTACTTAATGAAAAGTGCCCTTTCCTTTTTACTGGTTTTACACTTAGTTCACGTTTTCAACCAAAGGACTCGGGTAGCGAGTCAAATTTCTGGTTCACCGTTCACCGTAACTGTTCTCGGGTAGCCAGGGCGTTACAGTGGAAGCACTATGTGCACGCCTCTGACCACATACCAGGCCGACACCATGACCTTTTGCTCCACCACGACCTATGCCACTACCCAGACAATGTACATATGTACTGTCTTGTCCCCTGGGACCACAATGTATGAGGAGCCATTAGAGCTCCAGTATAAATAGATCATTAACCCTCCAGAAAAGGGGTTGGAAAAACTCATTGTACACTCACACTATTGAGCAATATACAAAGGCTTACTGCATGGTTGATCTGTGTTTTACCTTTCCATAAGCTTATTCTAAGTTCTTATCTAAATCTAAATATCTTCATACTTTGCTTTAAGTATTCCGATCTGATTTCGTTGACGAGATTTCACCGTCAACAGTTTGGCGCCGTCTGTGGGAAGAACAAGCATCAAGCCAACGTTCTTCCATCACTTCCAACAAAGAAAGATGCTAAGACGTTCAGAACGCCTACGAAAAATACAAGATGATGAGGTTTGCCGAGATGGAGTAGAGTGGAGGGCTTCCATGAAAAACCCCCTCCGCCCAAGCATGGAGGTAGACCGGAGGAACCTCCTCCCCCAAGGGAGGAGAAGGAAGCATCGTCCCCGGCTATCCGGCACGACGGAGGTCATTCAGAGCCGCCATTGCATCCACTACACCATCCCCCAGTGGCACCATGCTCAGGCCACCAAGACCAAGGTCCATCGACGCACGGGCCAGGCAAGGGTCCCAGGGTGCACTCGGTAAGTTCTAGCTCAAGGACTCGTTTCTACAAGGATGAGATTCAAGAGTTACATAAAAAGACTCGAAGGCTGGAAACCACGATAGAGAGCATGGAAGAAGTCTTAAATGACCTACTGCATGGAAAGTCGAGCATACCCCTTCCTAAGCATAAAGAGAAGGAGCGTAAAAAGGGGAAAACACTGCCCCCGTAGACGATGGGAGAACCCGACTTTCCACCAGTAAAACTCCCCAGACAAAGCACCATAAGGGGTCTAAACCGGCGAAATGCCCCCAGGAGCAAAGGCGGAGGGAAGACGATGGTCATAGGAGCGAAGCAGAAGTCACCTCAAAAGAAGCCCCCCCCCCCCCCCCCCCACGGTTCCCCCGAGGAACACAACCAGAGCAAGGGTTTAGTTTGAGGACCCGCAAGACTCCTCAAGCAAAAATAGGAGGGGACTAGACACCAAAATGCGAAGCCCTCGAGGAAATATTACCACTGCACTTTGGGGGCACAAAGATGATGAAGAATTTGACCGTGATTCACCCTTCACAAGAGAGATCCAGGATGAGAAAATGCCCATTGGCTTCAGAGAGCCTCGCATGAATCCATACGAGGGTACTACAGACCCAAAATTTCCCTTAGACTCCTTCAATAACTTGATGAGGTTAAGATGGGTCAGCAACAGGGCAAAGTGCCATTGCTTTGTTGTTACGCTTAAAGGAGTGGCGTACAAGTGGTTCAAGAGGTTAAGGCCAGGAACAATCAAGTCATGGCAGCAATTCTCTAATGAATTTCTTCAGCAACACCATGCAGCCTGTGATTACGTCATGCCAATTACCAGCCTCGCTAACATAAAGCAAGGTGAAAATGGAAGTCTGAAGAACTACATCCATAGGTTCAATATGGAAGCAACAAAGGTGGGAAATGTAACCAAAGCGGAGCTCAAGATGGCTATTACAGTCGGAGTTTGTCCAGGAAGCAAGTTATGGGCTAACATGCTCAAAAGAGAAGTTTCGAATTTCGATGACTTCGAGAGAGAGCATAGAAGTACATACGTGTGGAAGAGGGCCATAAGAACTTGCATATTGAAGAAAGCGAACCTTCCTCCAGTTGCCCTACAACCAATAGATTTGTAGATTCCATATAGAAGGGGGCATCGTGCTAGAGGGGTCGCAGACCAAGTTTGAGATTGAACGAAGACCATCTAGCCATGAAAGTCCCGACCCGAGGGGAGATCACCTCAAAAATTGCAAAAAGGGTCTCAAAAGTAGACGCTTGCAAAAAGGGTCTCAAAAGTAGATGCCTACAAAAAGGGATCTCAAAAGTAGACGCTTGCAAAAAGGGTCTCAAAAGTAGACACTTACAAAAAGGATCTCAAAAGTAGACGCTTACGAAAAGGGGTCTCAAAAGTAGACGCTTGCAAAAAGGGTCTCAAAATTAGACGCCTGCAAAAAGGGTGTCAAAAGTATACGCTTGAAAAAAGAGTCTCAAAGTAGACGCTTGCAAAAAGGGTCTCAAAGTAGATGCTTCCAAAAATGGTCTCAAAGAAGATGCTTGCAAAAAGGGTCTCAAAGAAGACGCTTGCAAAAATAGTATTATGCCTAATGACGAGAATGACGCTTATCGCAAGAAAAAATAAGCACGCGCAAAAGTATGTAAAAGGATAACCAGAACCCAAGGGGTCAACATATCCTTATAGATATAATCAAGGTGCACCAAAGAGAGACCTACCGAACCCCCTTTCACGTGGGTTCCAAAGGACCTCGAACATGATAAATAAAAAAAATAATAATAAAAAAAGAAGAAGAAGAGAATGATACAAAGGAAGAGAAGAGTCTACAAGAATGCCTAAAGGCCTCCCTGTAGACTGGGGGGCAAGTGTGGATGCAAAAAATCCACCAAGAAAAAAAAAATAAGAAATCACACGATCCCGCGTTCAGATGAGTAAGGGTCTGCGAAGATGAAAGAAGTGATCCAATGAGCAGCGCAAGCTGAGTTTTAGAGATCGGGCTAGCCTAGAGCCTAAGGCCTAGAACGAGGATGAGCCGCATTGTGCAAAATGACCCCTGTGTAAGAAAAGGGAAAATGTAACACACCCCTGATGTAGTCCCAAGAGGCCATGGGTCATATGATGGAACCTTCGATCCTCACGATATTGGCTACATCCTAGACATGCCCATCTCGCACATATGCACATGTTGCACCATGCCTCGTGGAGCCTTCTCGCGCGCCTTAGGTCCTCGCCTAGGTGCGTCCCGCGAAGCCATCTCGCGTGCCTAAGGGCCTCGCTCAAGTGCGTCTCGCGAAGCCGTCTCGCGCGCCTAAGGGCCTCGCCCAGGTGCGTCTCGCGAAGCCGTCTCGCGCGCCGAAAGGTCTCGCCTAGGTGAGTCTCGCAAAGCCATCTCGCGCACCTAAGGGCCTCATCCAGGTGCTTCTCACGCTCCCAAGGGCCTCGCCTAGGTGCGTCTTGCGAAGCAGTCTCGCGCGCCTAAGGGCCTCGCCCAGGAGCGTCTCGCATGGGCGTTCTCGTGGCCTCACCCAGGTGCGTCTTGCGAAGCCGTCTCGCGTGCCTAAGGGCCTCGCTCAGGTGTGTCTCGCGTGGGCATTCTCGTGGCCTGGCCCAGGTGCGTCTCGCGAAACTGTCTCGCGCGCCTAAGGGCCTCGCCCAGGTGCGTCTCGCGTGGGCGTTCTCGTGGCCTCGCCCAGGTGCGTCTCGCGTAGGCATTCCCATGGCCTCGCGCCTCACGCAGCCGTAGCATGGATCTCGCGTCAAGCACCCCTCGGCCACGCACCTAAGGCCTTCCGGCATGGGTCTCGCGCCAAGCACCCCATGTGCAAGGGCCTCGCGCATTCATGGTCCCGC
The DNA here is from genome assembly GCF_963169125.1 of Humulus lupulus. NCBI lineage: Eukaryota > Viridiplantae > Streptophyta > Magnoliopsida > Rosales > Cannabaceae > Humulus > Humulus lupulus. Next base: position 34,997,167 of record NC_084799.1, read on the forward strand.
GGCCCCCTAAAGCGTCTCGCACCACCAGCCTCACGCACCTGGGCATCAAGGCCTCGTGCACCCATGTGCAAGGGCCTCGCGCACTCATGGTCTTGTGGCCCCCTAAAGCGTCTCGCGCCACCAGCCTCGCACACCAGGGCATCAAGGCCTCGCACACCCATGTGCAAGGGCCTCACACCACCATGGTCCCGCGGTCCCCCAAGGTGCCACGTACCAACATAACCATTAGATACAAAGTACATGTACGGGTGCAGGACGTACGACCATGAGGAGGACAAAACCGTGACCCTGACATCTATATCACGGAGGTGGTTGAGGTACATATTGGTACAGAGAGTGGAAGCACTATGTGCACTCCTCTGACCACATACCAAGCCGACACCATGACCTTCTGCTCCACCATGACCTGTGCCACTACCTAGAAAATGTACCTATGTACAGTCTTGTCCCCTGGGACCACAATGTATGAGGAGCCATTAGAGCTCTAGTATAAATAGATCATTACCCCTCCAGAAAAGGGGTTGGAAAAACTCATTGTACACTCACGTTATTGAGCAATATACAAAAGCTTACTCCATGGTTGATCTGTGTTTAACCTTTCCTTAAGCTTATTCTACGTTCTTATCTAAATCTAATTATCCTCATACTTATCTTTGAGTATTCCGATATGATTTCGATGACAAGATTTCACCGTCGACATCTACAAAACTCCTTCCTGAATGCTTCCCAAGAGGTAATGGAGTTCGGCCAAAACTTCCAATACCATTCCTGGGCGGTATCTGACAAAGTAGTCGGCAAAACTCTACATTGATAATCGTCACTTACTCTGAGCAATTCCATCTGGTCCTCAAACTTCCCAACATGTCTAATGGGATCTGCCTTTTCTGTATATACTGGCATAACCGGTTCTTTATATTTTGCCAGTGGCTGGGCTGCTCTAATCCGGGCACAAAATGGGCTGCCACTCTGGTGGTCAATCGCATCCATCTCGAAATGTCGTTTTGATAAACCTTGCACTGTAGCTGCTAGCACGTCAAGTTGGGCTTGGATGGCTGGTGCAACTGTCGAAGTTCCAAGGTTGTGATCACCTGGTCAGGCATTACCATCTGGTGCACTGTCGTCAAGTATTTCTACTTGACTGGCAGGGCAGTTCAGATTTTGCCCTTTGACCAGGATGGTCCTCCTCCTGTTGGTGATAACGTCCCTTAGATCCTTCTGGGAAGCATGCTCTCCTGCCCGATCGAACACTGTACTTTTAAATTTTTTAGATGGCTTACTACGCGAGACTTGCTCTCTCCCACTATGCTGCTGGCCGGGGTGCAGTGGAGGCTTTTCGGTACGTCCCAGGCAGTCTTTTCCTCCTTGTTGGACGTTGGCCCTCTTTTCCTTTGACTGGTCAGTGAGATGGCTATTAGCCTCATCACGACCATGCCCATCTCTGAATTGTGAAGTGCTCTTATCTCGAGGAGTCCTGTTCTGATCTTGCCTGGGTGGAGTCCTTTTACTACCCGATCGGTGACTCCCTGATCTAGACGTTTCTGGTCGGTGGCTCCTAGAGGGGGTTCTAGAGTTCTCCCTTTGCGTCGAGGCATTTCCGGATCAGACCCCATCATCTTCCCGACCAGGGGGGTTACTCCTACCTATGTCTGGTCCCCGAGAATTGGATCTGTCAGTGGTCCTCCTACCAGCATTATTATTTCCTGCTCCCTGGGTGGCTGCTTATGTCGCGGCTTGAGCATTGGCTTGGGCCAACTGGGTAGCCGCCTTTAGATCAAGTGCTGCTTCATGATGTCTCCGGTCGACCTCCTCCTGTTGCTGTCTGAGGTCTTCGTTTTTGGCCTCCATATCGCGCCTTTGCTGCTCTAACGCAGCTCTCTGCATGGCCATCTCTTCAGCGAAAGACTCCTGCCGAGCATTGAAATGCATCATCTCCTCTTGGAAAGCGCCTATTGCTTCCTGGAGTTGTTCAACTTCTGGGGTGGTCTCCTCGAGAAAGACTCTAGGCTAAGTCTCTGGGTTCTTCGGTCCAGGACCTTCTGATCTAGCAGGATCTTTTATCATGCCTGACTTTTTGGATGCCACATTGGTATTCTTGGGCGCCATCTTGATATGATAGTCGTGTGTTTCTTCTCTTCAGGCTCTCAATGAAAGCACCAAAATGTTGACCACGATTTTGGCCAACGACGAGTAGACGTCAAAACTACAATAAACCTTCAAGAGAAAAATATGACACTAATCATTTTATAGTTGTTCAGCCCCAATTTATTGGTAGTAGCCTAATCCACTTGGAGTTGTGATATATATATCCTACACTTAAGATCAGATGAGCTTGAGTCAACTGAGTTTCTTAAGTGTAGGTAGAAGAATACATAGTTTCTCTCTCTAAAATTTCTCAGAAAATGCCCCAAGAATGCCCCAAGTAACAGTCCCAAAGTCTCAAAACTAGAGAGTTTTTCTCAGTCCAAAAAGATCAGATCCCTAAAATGATGCCATGAGCCATTTATTTGTAGGCTCATGGATCGTACATCAGATATTCCCTTTGACCGGGTCATTTTTGTTACTCTCACAATATTTAATTAATAGTAACATTTAAAATACAATAATATGCGACTTCTTTGGGATAAACTGAGAGATTCCCGCGTAGGTACGACTAATTCTAGCTGAAGCCGTTATTGGAACTTCGCTTGCATTACGAGGATCTGTCTAGTCGGCCAACTTCACTCCTTGAAGAAAGACTGGTCGCCCAAATACTTCACTGGTCGGCCATGCACTCCACCGGTCGCCCAAATACTTCACTGGTCGGCCTTGAACTCCACCGGTCGCCCAAACACCTCAGTGGTCGGCCATGCACTCCACCGGTCGGCCAAACACCTAACTAGTCGGCCAAACACTAACTGGTCGGCCAAGACAGGTGACTGGTCAGTCAAAAATCTTCACCAGTCGGACATAAATTCTATCAGATCGGTCAAATCACTTTATCATAACTCCGAAAAGCCAACACATTTATTGACTATTAATGTGCCATTTTATAGACCATGCATTGCCACTTTTCACTTCTAATTGCCATGTCATCAAACTGAAATTATGGGGATAACAAGAGTGTGTGCGTGAGGGTGAGGGAGAGAGAGACTTCAATTCTTTCTTTCTTAATTGGTCTATACTTTTCTGCATTAGTCTAGGATAAAGGCTTAGCATATGTCTAACTTAGAAATGACCATAATGCCCTCCCAATATATAACTAACATAAACTTAATCTAGGGGTAAAATTGTCATTTCCCCCTAATTCCCACTAATTCCTCAAGTGTTCCTAATATCTACCACTTAAATCCTACTATCCAACTAATCACCAATCATTAACCCAATGTCTAATAATCTCCAATATATCTCCTAAATTCCCAAAAATACCCCATGCTCCCCCGAGTCGGGTATAAATCCCCGCCGTGACTATTTCGCCAAACCGCTTACTAGGACCGTCTCGAGTCATATGCTGCAAATATAACCACATAATAATGTGGTCTCGACAATATATCGCAAATAATCACATTTATGCGCTGAACAGGCCAAAATTATAACTATGCCCCTATAAGCTAACCAGGGCCCACATGCATACTAATACTCATAGTCATGCATTTCACATATCCATATAATTATATAAGCATGCTTATCACATAATCATGCATTAAATAATTTAAATCACATATATACCAATTATTCCCTCCCAGTACACTAATCAAGGCCATTAAGCCTTATTAGTAATTTTGGTTCATTACAACTATCCCCTCCTACTGAGAATTTCATCCTCAAAATTTGCTTGAATAACTCAGGTTACTGATCCTGCATCACTGCCTCAAACTCCCAGGTCGCCACCTCAACCATGCTATTCCTCCATAACACTTTAACTAGAGGAATTGCCTTGTTCCGTAGAACCCTGTCTTTCCGATCCAAACCCTAAACTGGTCTCTCCTCGTAAGATAAATCCGTCTGCAATTCCAAGTCTTCGTACTTCAACACATGTGTCATATCTGAGACATACTTCCAAAGCATAGAAACATGGAATACGTCATGAACTCTTGACAACGATAGTGGCAAAGATAACCTGTAAGCCACTTGTCTGATCGTCTCTAGGATCTCAAAAGGTCCAATAAATCGAGGGTTCAGCTTGCCCTTCTTCCCAAACCTTCTCACCCCTCGTAGTGGTGAAACTCGCAGAAACACGTGGTCCCCAACCTGGAACTCCACGTCCCTACGCTTAGGATCAACGTAGCTTTTCTGTCTACTCTGTGAAGCAGGCATTCTAGCTCAGATCTTCTCAATAACTTCATTGGTCTTCTGAACCATGTCCGACCCCAAATACTTCCTCTCGCCCATCTCATCCCAATGAATAGGCGATATACATCTCCTTCCATATAACATCTCATATGGAGCCACTCCAATCGTTGATTGATAACTGTTGTTGTATGAGTACTCAATCAACGGAAGGTACTTTCTCCAAGATCCCTCAAAGTCGATCACACATGCCCTAAGCATATCCTACAACACCTAAATCGTCCTCTCAGGCTGTCCATCAGTCTGAGGATGAAAGGCTATGCTGAACTTCAACTGAGTCCCCATAGCCTTCTGCAAACTATTCCAAATCTTGGAGGTAAAGAAAGGATCCCAGTCTGACACTATAGACTTAGGAACCCCATGGAGACGTACGATCTCTCTCACATACAACTTTGCATGATGATCCACCATGCATGTTGTCTTCACTGGAAGAAAATAATCTGACTTGGTGTATCTGTCCACTATCACCCACACTGAGTCATAAAGCCCCACTGTCCTGGGTAAACATCCCACAAAGTCAATTGTAATATCCTCCCATTTCCACCCAGGAATACCCAAAGGCTGAAGAAACTCTGCTGGTGGTTGATGCTCAGCTTTCACCTGCTGACAGGTCAAACATCTAGCCACCTACTCCACCACATCCTTCTTCATCTCGGGCCACCAATACAATGTCTGTAGATCCTGATACATCTTCGTAGTACCCAGATGAAGTGAGTACGACGTAGTATGAGATTCATCCAGTATCTCTCGTCTAATCCCCACACCAATCATAACACAAATCCGACCCTACTACCGTAGCAGACGAACCTCAGAAATAGTATAGTCCTTAGTTGCCCCCGCTAAGACATTCTCTCTAACTTCCTGTAATTGAGCATTCACCATCTGACCTTCCTTAATTCGCTCTAGTAGGGTCGACTGCAAAGTAATGTTGGCCAACCGGCCCACCACCAATTCTATCCTCGCTCTGGCCATCTCATCAGCCAACTCTCTCAATATATGGGTGGAACTAAATAGCTTATCCGGGCCGCTCCGACTCAATGCATCCGCCACTATGTTGGCTTTCCCTGGATGATATAAAGAATATCACAGTCATAGTCCTTTACCAATTCTATCCAAAACCTCTGCTTCATGTTCAGTTCCTTATGCCTGAAGAAGTACTTCAAACTCTTATGATCGGTGTATATCTCGCACTTCTCCTCATACAGATAATGCCGCCAAATCTTTAGTGCAAATACCACCACTGCCAATTCTAAGTCATGGGTAGGATACCATTGCTCGTACTCCTTCAGCTGCCGTGATGCATAAGCTATAACCTTCCTAGTATGCATCAACACACAGCCCAAACCCAACCTCGATGCATCACAATATGCCACGAACTTCCCTTCCTCTGAAGGAAGACTCAATACAGGTACAGTAATAAGTCGGCGCTTCAACTCTTGAAAATTGTTCTCACACTTGTCTGACCAGACGAACCTCAAATTCTTTCGTGTCAATTCTGTCATCCATGCAACAATCTTCGAGAACCCTTCCACAAACTGTCTGTCGTAACCTGCTAACCCAAGGAAACTCCGAACCTCCAAGTCTCTCCTTGGCCTGGGCCAATCTCTCACTGCCTCCACCTTAGATGGATCCACCTTAATCCCATCTTCGCTAACTATATGTCCAAGGAATGTCACTTCTGGTAGCCAAAATTCACACTTCTTATATTGTCGTACAATTGGTGATCTTTCAACCTCTGCAAGACCTGTCAAAGATGTAACTCATGCTCTACCTCTGAACTGGAATATACTAAAATGTCGTCGATGAAGACAATGTCAAACTGATCCAAGAAGTCCCATAATACCTTGTTCATTAAGTCCATGAAGGCTGCTGGGGCATTGGTCAAACCAAACGACATGACCAGAAACTCATAGTGCCCATACCTCGTTCAGAAGGTTGTCCTTGGTATATCCTCATCCTTGATCCTCAGCTGGTGATAACCATAACAGAGGTCAATCATCAATAATACCGTCTTTCCATGCAGCTGATCAAACAAGTCGTCAATCCTTGGTAGAGGGTACTTATTCTTGATAGTCAACTTGTTCAACTCCCTGTAGTCTATACACATCCTCAGAGTGTCGTCCTTCTTCTTCATAAACAAAGCTAGGCCTGATAAACCCTAAATTTAGAAGTTCCTGTAGCTGTATCTTCAATTCCTTCAATTTTTCCAGTGCCATTCTATATGGTTCCCTTGACACTAGCTCTATCCCCGGTGCCAACTCAATAACAAACTGAATCTCCCTGTGCAGCGGTAAACCTGGTAAATCCTCAGGAAATACGTCTAAGAATTCACGAACCAATCTAGTCTCCCCCAGCCCTATTGGCAAAACCCTAGTGGTATCCACCACACTAGCCAAAAAGCCTATACATCCTCCCAGTAATAAGTCCCTGGCTCTCAACACTGATATCATGGGTATGCGGGGTCCACATATAGCTCCCACGAAAACAAAGGGATTCTCGCCCTCCGTCTCAAAGGTCACCATCTTCTTCCTACAATCAATAGTAGCTCCGTATCTAGACAGCCAATCCATCACCAAAATCATGTCGAAATCCTCCATACCTAACTCAATTAGGTCTACTAACAACTCCCTACCATCAACCATCACTAGCAGTGCTCTAATCCACCTCCTAGAAACTGCCAGTTCCATTGTAGGCAATATAGTCCCAAACCCCACAGCACAATACTCACTAGGTCTACACAATCTATCAATTACCTTACTAGAAACAAATGAATGTGTAGCACCAGAGTCAATCAATACTATAAAAGGAGAGCCAGCGCTAGAAAGCTAACCTGTCACTACCGAGGGACTAGTCTCGGCCTCTGCCTGCGTTAAGGTGAACACTCGAGCTGGAGTCAAGCTATCCACCTTCCCTGCTTCCCCTTTCTTCACTGTTAGGTAGTCCTTGAGGTATCCCACCACCCCACACACATAAAAGGCCTTAGCCAGAAATTCACCAGGATGGCGTTTTCTGCACCTCATGCACTCCGGATAGCTCCTCCATGTATCACTGCCTCCCTGGCGGCCACCCTCAATACCCCGACCTCTCCTATCAGGACCAGGAGCAGTCGAAGTATCAGGGATCTTCCTCTTCAGATCGCTGGGGCCTCCGCCCCTACCAGACCCAGAATATGGAGGTACCGCTCTGTGACCCTTCCGTCTTGCAGCACTTTCCCTCCAGATTTTGTTCTCCGCTTCCTCGGCGGTAAGAGCCTTCTCAACAGCTTGGGAAAAAGTTGTCCCCCCAGGTACTATTGTAATCCTCACATCTCAGGCTATCATAGCATTAAGCCCTCTAATAAATCTGTCATTCCTAGCTGCATCAGTAGGAACAAGATCTGGTGTGAAGTTCACAAGTCTATCAAACTTCAGGGCATACTCTGTCACTGTCATGTTGCCCAGAACCAACCCCACAAATTCATTCACCTTTGCCGCCCTGATGGAAACATTATAATACTTCTGACTAAACAAATCTTTGATTCCATCCCAACCTAGAGTAGTAACATCCCTGGTCTGCGATGCCACTTCCCACCAAATACAGGCATCCTCTCTCAGCATAAATGCTGCACCGGCCACCCTGTCATGACCCTCTACCCTCATGAAGTCTAGAATAACAATAATCATACTCATCCACTGTTCGGCCTTTAGTGGATCTGGTCCCCCCTCAAAAATTGGAGGATGTTGTCTCCTAAACCGCTCATACAACGGTTCCCACCTATTCCCAACGTCCACTGGTTGTACAACTGGTGCCACTGCAGGTGGCACAATGGATGCAGCATTCCCTGACGGAGCCTGCTGTCTCAAAAGTCGGATCTGCTCATCTTGGCTCTGAAGACGGGCTTGCATATCTACCATAATCTGCTGCCACTTCTCAGGGATTGACGGAGAGTGTTCTGGCCCTGGTCATCATTTCTTGCCTCAGACCTAGTGCCGGTTAGTCGTATAGATTGTCTTGGACGCATAGCTATCCAAGTTAATCTGCAATCAACAATTTGGTGGTCAGACTATGATGATAGGGTAACAATCTTTCCATGCATCACCATTGGAAACACAACCAATCACAAGCAGTCAAGATATAACAGTTTATCCAAATATTCATCCACATGCACATCAATGCTAATAAGCATGCCTCAATATCATCACATATCAGTCAAGGGCCAAGCCCTATCAGTATCTCATGCTCCATATTAATCAAACAGATATCAACATTCATATTTATTTCTAGTGACTTAAGCACATAAACATGTATACAAAATTACCAAACCTGAGTCGAGCTTGTCTTTAGTGGCGAATGTACATGTCCAGCTAGTCTTCAGGGACCCTTAAACCTAGAACGCTCTGATACTAAGTTGTAATAACCTGGATAACCAAGACCGTTACACTGTGTTTTAATAAAGGTGCAAGACTTGCTAACCAAGTCATTTAGTTGAAAATGTGTCGCTAAACATTATTGAGCTAGGGTTAAAAGATTTTAGTCAAAAAAGATAAATTTTCATTAAATAAGTATTTGATACACGGGATCCCAAAAACAGGGTTAAATAACAATTTACAAAATTTTTAGAGGTTATAAACAACCGTAAGCCAATCTAAAGGCAAAATAGGTACTTTAAGGTCTCATGTCCCTGTATCATCCCTCAGTCGTGGAAGCTGTGCAGCCGGCTATGTACATTCCGGTCTCAGAGCTCTCCAAAATAGGGTTAGTCCAGCTTAACCTTGCCTTTACCTGCACCACGTAGCACCCGTGAGCCAAGGCCCAGCAAGAAAACCATATAACAGAGCATAATCAAACATCAATAGCCAAATAATTCACAAACCATCAATCAAATACTCAGTAGACCACATAGTTCACATAGTCAGTGATATCAATCTGAAAATCAATAATTAATCATCTAGGTAGTAAACATGCCATGATCATCAGATTAATAACAGTAAACACATCATTCAATATCCAGGGTCGACGCCCTTAGGCCGCACCCTCTGTTTACCCCACTGACTCCGGCTCGCTTAAGCCGAACTCAATGATTATATAATTAACCTCAGCTACCAGTGGTCGAGTCGCGTTCTTGTGCGCCAATATTAATTCTGGCACTCTTAGGACGTTTATTTCATGTCCCCATGGCATAATACTATCATATGACATTACATACAAGTATAGGGAATTCTTAGTTCCAACATAACCAAATAACCGGGTACAGTTTTCTTACCTTTGTGTTCCGAGCGGAGAAGGTGAACTGATTTCGAGCATGATCCCTAGCTTCGAGCCTTGAAAACAAACCTAGTCACAAGAGTTATCGAAATTTATCAACTCCCAATCAAAAATAAAATACTTAGATAGCAAAACTAGCTTCCGAGACCTCAATTTCCACTAAACTGGGCAGTAGAAATTGTCTCGAGCCCCTAGGTTCGAACCCCCGAGCCCTAACGACACGAAGAACTCTTCCAAGTTTAAAATCCCCAGGAAACTCATAGTCATGCATTTCACATATCCATATAATTATATAAGCATGCTTATCACATAATCATGCATTAAAATAATTTAAATCACATATCAACCAATTATGCCCTCCCGGCACACTAATCAAGGCCCTTAAGCCTTATTAGTAAGTTTGGATCGTTACAAAAAGTCACTTGTTCCAACCAAAACTATAACTTAGAGAACTTAGAGTATAGCTGATGCTCTCATAGTCTATTTAGTATCAACCTAAGGTGTTCCTCATGCTCTTCCTTAGTCCTTGAGTAGATAAGGATGTCGTTTATATACACTACTACAAATTTATCCAAGTAGTCCTTAAATACTCTGTTCATCATGTCCATGAATGCCGCTGGAGCATTAGTGAGTCCAAAAGACATTACGAGGAACTCATAATATCTGTAGCGAGTTCTGAAAGTTGTCTTAGGAATGTCTCCCTCCTTCACTTTCAACTGGTGGTACCCGGATCTTAGATCAATATTTGAGAACACTGTTGCCCCTTGCAGTTGATGAAAAATGTCATCTATCCTAGGCAAAGGATATTTGTTCTTAATGGTGACCTTATTGAGTTCTCATTAATCGATGTACATTCTCATGCTTCCATCCTTCTTTTTCACAAACAGGAGTGGTGCCCCCACTACTACAAAAAAGGTCTTTCTCTGTGGTTTTTTTACTTAATACACTGCGGTTTTCGAGAGTATTGAAAAGCGCAGTGTATTCGACCGCAGAGAAAAGTGGTATGAAAACCGCAGAGAAAAGCCACACTTTTCTCTGCGGTTGTGTTGAAAAAACCGCGGAGAAAGGTACCCTTTTCTCTGCGGTTTATTCAACACAACCGCAGAGAAAAGGGTACATTTCTCCGCGGTTTTGTTAATACAACCGCGGAGAAAGCCATTTTAATAAAAAAGAAATTATTTTTCAATTTCGATTATATATAATTATTTTTAATTCCGATTATAAATATATTTTCAATATTATAACCTAATTTGATAAATAATTTTCAATATTATATATATATACATTTCATAAAAAATATAAAAAATTATGTCAAATACAATATATTTTTAAGGAGTAAACATAATTAATATTAACATAATCAAAATACATATAAACTAGATAAATAATATAAAAATAACAAAAAATTGAAATAATTAAAATAAACAAAAAAAGTCAAGTTTTAGTGATCAATACCTGATTTGAACAATAAAAATTTCTTTTAATCCTTCACAAACGTTCAAAAACGTTGGAAAAAATCTTGAAAATCACCCTATAAACATACATTCAAAACACATTATACTCAATCAATATATCTTTATTTTTTCCCTAAAACTTCAAAACAAATCAATATATATGTATATTTACATGAGTTGTAGCCTAAATATGGAAGAAAATGAAAAAAAAACTAAAAAAAAAAAGTGAAAAGAGCACTAACCGTGGCTGGGGAAGAAGGGTTTGCGCCGTTCCTCTCGGGTCTGCCAAAGTGGAAGAAATTAGAAGAATGAGTAAAGGATGTGAGTCGAGGGTTTTATGTAGGGTAAGGGCTTTCTCCGCGGTTCCACAAAGAAAACCGCAGAGAAAAGTGGTACACTTTTCTCCGAGGTTCCATAAAGAAAACCGCAGAGAAAGGTACCCTTTTCTTTGCGGTTTTGTATAGATGTAGTTTTTTTTATGGAACCGCGGAGAAAAGTCCATTTTTTTCCCACTTCGTGTTTCAGACTCATTTGAACCTTTTCTCTGCGTTTTTAATTTAATGCTAGAAAAAAAGCGCAGAGAAAACATATATTTGTAGTAGTGCCCCGTGGCGAATAACTAGGTCTTATTAACCCCTTATCCAACAATTCTTGTAGCTGGGTCTTGAGTTCCTTCAACTCTACAGGAGCCATTCGGTAGGGTGCTTTGGATAGTTGTGTTGTTTCTGGTGCAAGTTCAAACACGAATTTGATTTCTCTGTCCTGGGGTAAACTAAGTAAATCCTCGGGAAACACTTTCGGAAACCCACAAACGATGTGGACATTTTCTGTTTTCAACTCCATCTTGTTAGATTTATCCACTACACTTTCTAGATATGCCGAACACCCATGCTACATCATATTCTGAGCTTCCATTGCTGAAATAATGGGTGTACAAAACCCTTCACTTCTCCCTTGAAAGAAAAGAGTTCTCCTACCTCAGGTATGAACTCTACGGTCTTTTGTCGATAGCCAATCGTCGCTCCATATTTGGATAACCAATTCATGCCAGGTATAGCGCCATAGTCTGGTATGTCTAACTTTATGAGGTCTGTCGGGCACTCTTTTCCCTCTACTATTATAGATGCTAATTGTAACCACCTAGTTGACGGCATAATTTCTCATGATGGTCACATAGTACTAAAACTACGCTTAAAAAGTTTACAAGGCATACCCAGTTTATCAATCACATTCATAGCAACATAAGATTAAGTTGCTCCAAAATCAATAAGGACTCCACATATCATACCAGAAATAGGAAGTTGAACTTTGAACAAGGTGTTACTATCGGCTGCTTTCTTTTGGGTCAATGCAAAAACCCTCACTGGCACTAGGTTGTTGTTATTGCCCTGCCCCGTTTTCCACTGTGGGAAATCCTTCTTTAGATGGCCTTCCTAACCACACTTGTAACATTTTTTGGTGATAGCCTGACATTCTCCCAAGTTTTTTCAAGAGCATTTAGGGCAGCCCGGGATGCTCAACTTTCTTGTTCTAGTGATTTCCGCGGTGATAATCATTGTTGTGACTGTTATGGTTGTTATGGTGGTTATGATTATTGTGATTATTGCTATTTGTGGTCAGGGGTCTAGGCCTCTTGTCATTGTCACTGCTTTGTCCTTCATGGGCCTTCCTCTTATTGCCCTCATGGAAGCCCTTTTTTCTGTTGGCCTCCCTTCTTACAGCACTGTCCTTCCATATACAGTCCTCCAAGTATTCCACTTCAAGCGCCTTTTCCAATACCTTAGCATAACTAACCATCTCAGCACTGGTCATTTTGACATATCTAGCAATCATTGGCTTATTTCCTCTCATAAACCTTTGGAGCCGCATGGCTTCGGTTGGTACTATCTCAGGTGCAAACCTAGCCAGCCTATCAAACTTTTGTGCATAGTCGGTAAAGGAAAGGTTCCCTTGAACCAAAGTCACGAACTTGTCCACTCCGGTTGCCAATACAGCTACACTGTAGTACTTCTTGCCAAATGGCAGAACAAATTCTGCCCAGGTCATAGTATTCAAGTTACGAGTCTGCTTCACCACATCCCACCATATTCTTGCGCCCAACTTGAGTAGGTGAGGTTCACATGAAACCTTATAATGATCGTTCAACTCCATGTGATAAAATATGGCTTCTACTAACTTCAACCAATCCTCTGCAACCATAGGGTCAGCTTTCCCTTCAAAACTAGGCGGGGCTTGCCTCTGGAAGTGCTCATAAACTTGCTCAAATCCATAAGCCAAAGGTAGTGGTGCAGGTGGTGGTACTAGAGGCTTAGGTTGTGCCACCAGTAACTGGGGTGCTTGAGGTACTTGCCTGGCTTGAGCCAACTCCTCATCCCTATGTCTCAGTTGTTCCCTTGTAATAACCAAGGTTATTATTTTCTCCTTCATTTTTGACTATATGTTGGTTTTTATAGTTTATAGTTAGTTTGAGAGGTGGAAATTAAAAAGATTGATTTAAGTTTAAATTATTTATTTTAAGGATATGATTTTATGATTTAGAAAATAATTATAATTTGGATAATTATAAATATTTTAGTTAGTACTTATAGGATTTTAACATATGATTTAAATTAGTCGATAGTTTTAAGTTTTTAATTAAATTAGAATATAGTTTTAATGCACATATTATTTGGTAGTCTAAGGAATATACATGTGGAATTAAATTAAGTCCCAATTTTTAAATATAAGGGTATAGACAAAATTCCCTATAGTTTTATTAGGTTGTATTTTTGTGAATTTATTTAATATATAATAGAGTTATTTTGAAGAACCGAATAGAAGACCAAACTAGTCATAGGTGCGTGGCATAATATTAGGCTAGGTTTTGACTCATTTTTTAAATTAAAAGATAGGTGTCACACTAAGCTTAAACTAAGTAACTAAGTTGGTGATAGTTGAAGCTTTTTGAAAACATTTGAATTTAAAATAATACATGTGTAGGCGTGGGAGAGTTTTTAGAGGAACAAAAGAAGACTTTGACTACTTATGTTTGTAGATGTGTGTGTGGCAACAAGTGAGAGTTTGTAGAACTTGGAATAGGTAAATGTTAGTTCTGCCCGAAACTATAGAGTGGGAGGGAGATATGAATTTTAAAGGCTAGTTGAATAAAGGTGGAGAAATTTAAGGAAATAAGTTGAGTTGTGAGCCAGTAAATAGAGCCATTGCCATTTTATTTTTTCACACAATCAAAGCCTTCAAGTGCTCTCCATTTTTGAAGTCTACATCTCCCAAAAGTTCCCATCTTTTGGCCCCTGATAGACCCAAAATGGGTATGTTTTAAATATTTATATATCACAAGCACATGAATCGAATATGAAGTATAGTGTTCGTGTAAGTACGAGATCGAACCCAAATGAGTTGTCTAAAATAAAAAAGAGAACTATTTTAAACCAAAATTAATAAATTATAACCTAGCTCCAAAGATTGATGAGATTTAATGTCATGAAGAAAAAATAAAAGATTTAAAGTAAAGCAATTTAGAAGAATGAAAATAAACTAATTATGATTTGAAAATAAGTTGTAAAAGAAATATTATTAAGATACTAGAATCTACAAAATATAAGTTTAATAATGCTTATTAGTATATTGATTCCCAAGTTTTAGTGATAGTTAAAATAAGTCAAACTATCATTTTCCAAATAGATTTATAATTTTAAGCACAAACTATTTCTAATAAGATAAGTTTTTTCTTCACTTTTCAAAAAAATATATAATTTCAAAGTATTTAATGTGAATCAACCAAATGAAACAAAAAAAAATCAAATAACATTATTTATAAGGAAAAACATAATATTTTTGTTCTAAGCATTGGATGTGTACAATTTAAAGACACATCTTACACAGAATATTATGTTTTGCAAAATGAAGAACAAAGTGAAATATTATCTAACAATCCAAAATATGAGATATTAAAGTTGAAAGACATATATGAAGAAGAATAATATAAAAACTTTATTGCATTACAAGGGAAATCAACATACAACATAAATATTACCTAGTTACAAGTTGCTTCATCATGATCTTAATAATCTTATGAAAAAGATTAGAAGCACATAACTAGAATAGAAATTACAAAATAAATCAAATACATACTTGAAAATGCTCTTGAAAAACACTAAAATGGAAGAGAGAAATGGTAGAAAAGATTATGGTTACACAAAAAAATAAGCACCCTAAAATGGTCATAAAAGTCTATATTTATAGCCAAAATGAGAGCATTAAAATAATCAACTTAAATTAATTAAATAAAGTAAATATGACATGTAGAGGTAAATTATACGGTGTAATGATGATTTTGTGGTGAAATATATGGAAAATTTGGGTAAAAAGGTGGCATTTTTGGACATAGGCGACAAAGGTACAATGTTAGGCTCAAGGCACCATACTCATATTGTTTGCTTGGGCTGGCAGATGGCTTAGGAGGAGCTTCGGGTGGGCCTGGGCTTGGAGTACTAGGGAAGAGGCGAGCCTGGGAAAGTTGGAGCTCTGGCGGGCCTGGCTGTGTGATGGGCTTCGCTGGGCCGAACTAGGCAAAAGGCTGCCGGGAGAGGCAGGCCTGGGAAAGCTGAGCAGCAGGTGGGCCCAGGAGGAGCTTGAGGCTGGGCCGTGGGGCTAGGAGGTGCCATTTGCTTGCTTAATTCCTCTTTAAAATGCCATAATTCTCCTTTCATCACAACTTTATTCTCTTTTCTTTATTTTTCTACTTCAAGCACCTTAAATGCAATAAATTAAATCATAATCAAATAATTTCAATTATAAAATGAGTCATAATAATTCTTTGAAAGTATTAATTAAAACTTAATTTACTTAAACATTTAAGCTCAAAAGTGCATCTTTTTACTTTTAACTGAACAATACTAATTTCAAATAATTAAACTATAACATATAATAAAATATCTATAAAAACATATAAAAATCTAAAAAATTATAATAAGACTAATAAATTCAAAATTGCTTAAAAACTTAATAAGTTACTTAAAAACTCAAAGACTAAGCAATAATTAGCATAAAAATGAGGTAAAATAACTCTATTTTGTAGAGTTATCACACCCCCAAACTTAAAGTTTTGCTAGTCCTCAAGCAAAAAAAAAATTAAAACACACTTTTTTTTATTGGTGATATAAACAGAATTTTCTCAAAAATTGCACAATGAAAATAAATTAAAAAAATTATTATGGATAAAAGTTAAGCTTATGTAATTAATTAAATTGTCAATTTTACTTTTAAAAAGAGGTTTTCATTAAAAAAAAATCACTTAAACTTATAGGAAATGAAAGTGTTCTTGTTATGAAAAATGTAATTTTTGTTACAAGCAAAATTGACCCAATAATTAAAGACAAAGCCTAAAAATATTCATATTTTTAAGAGAATTAAATTCAAACTCAATAAAGATTTTTATCATTGAAAATGAAAAAATATCCCCAATTTTTTTTCTGACTTTTTATGAAAATGAAAATTTTCGATTTTTTTTAACAAGACAACAATATATATATATATTTACAAATCAACTCAAAAATTAATAAAGTTTTTTTTTTCAAACAAACCACACAAAACACAATTAAAACAACACAAACACATAAACACAATAAAACATACTCTCCTAATGATAATAACCATATAAACTTAATACCCCCAAACTTAATATAAACATTGTCCTCAATGTGTCAAAATATAAATATAAATTAAAATTTACAAGAGGTTAGAGTTTAGAATGGTCGTACCTCATCGTGGTGAAACGTCAAGAGAGCAAGAAACACTTAACAAAAGTATAACACACAAAAGGAAACATGAAAACAAGCATACAAAAATCAACACACAAACCACATTAAAACAAGTTACCAAGAGTAATTGCAAGCAATTAAATAACTTGGTAAATAGGATCCTCGAGGAGGATTTCATCAACTTCATCGGTTTTTAGTTCTAAAAATGGTTTTAATTTTGTCCATTAACTTTAAAAATATCACCATTGTTACGATTTTCAATTTTGATAGCTCCATGTGGAACAACAACTCGAACAATATAAGGACCAGTCCACCTAGAGCGTAATTTTCCCGGGAATAAATGCAAACGAGAGTTGTATAAAAGGACTTTTTGACTTGGAGAAAAATATTTTCTCAAAATATTTTTGTCATGGTAAAATTTCATACGATCCTTATATTTTTTTTGAATAGTCATATGCATCTTTCCTAATTTCATCTAGCTCATTCAATTGAAGTTTTCTTTTCTCACCTGCCTTGTATAAAGAAAAGTTTAACTGCTTAATTGCCCAAAAGGCTCTATGTTCTAACTCAATAGGTAAGTGGCACGCCTTCCCATACACAAGTTTGTAGGTCAACATGCCAATGACGTTATGTATGCAATACGATACGCCCATAATGCATCAGTGAGTCTTAAGGACCATTATTTCCTAGTTGGATTCACAGTTTTTTTCTAAAATGTGCTTAACTTCCCTATTAGACACTTCAACTTGACCACTAGTTTGTGTGTGATATGGTGTTGAGACTTTATATGTAATGCCATATTGTTTCATCAAATGTTCAAATGGCTTATTACAAAAGTGTGTACCGTTATCACTAATGATAGCACGTGGAGAACCAAAATGGGAAAATATATTTTCTTTCAAAAACTGAAGCACAACTTTGTGGTCATTAGTGTGGCATGCAATAGCTTCAACCCATTTAGACACATAATCAAGTCCAACAAGAATATAAATATTACCAAAAGAGTTAGGAAATGGTCCCATAAAATCAAAGCCCCAAACATCAAATATGTCAATAATAAGAGTAAGATTTAAAGGCATCATGTTTCTTTTAGTTAAACTTCCTAACTTTTTGCAACGTTCACAACCTTACAATAAACATATGTATCAAGAAAGATAGTAGGCCAATAAAAACCATATTGTAAAACTTTAGCAGTTGTTTTCTTATCACTAAAATGTCCTCCACATGCATGATCATGACAAAAAGATATGATTTTAGATTGGTCACAATTTGGAATGCATCTTCTAATTATTTGATCAGGGCAGTATTTAAATAAGTAAGGATCATCCCAAATAAAAAATTTCACCTCTGAATAAAATTTAGATTTTTCATGCTTAGACCAATGAGATGATATTTCTTTAGTGACCAAATAATTAACTATATTAGCATACCAAGGCAAAGAAGAAACATGCATCAATTGTTCATCAGTTGAAGTTTCAGTGATAGGAGTGGATTCATGTATAGTTTCAACAACTAGTCTAGATAAATGATCAGCAACAACATTTTCAGATCCCTTTTTATCATGTATTTCTAGATCAAATTCTTGTAAAACAAGGATCCAACGGATCAAACGAGACTTAGCATCTTTTTTTGACAA
Organism: Humulus lupulus; assembly: GCF_963169125.1. Taxonomy (NCBI): domain Eukaryota; kingdom Viridiplantae; phylum Streptophyta; class Magnoliopsida; order Rosales; family Cannabaceae; genus Humulus; species Humulus lupulus. The sequence goes on from NC_084799.1 coordinate 35,015,586, forward strand.
TAGATATTTTAATGCAGCATGATCAGAATAGACAATAATTTTAGACCCAAACAAATAAGATCTAAATTTCTCCAATGCAAAAACAACAACAAGAAATTCTTTCTTGGTTGTGGAATAATTTAATTGAGCATCATTTAAAGTTTTGCTAGCATAGTAAATTACATGAGGTATTTTTTCAAGTTTTTGTCCTAAGACAACACCTATAGCATAATCAGAACCATCACACATTATTTCAAAAGGTTTTTTCCAATCAGGGGGTCGAATAATGGGTGCAGTAGTCAATAAATTTTTTAATTTTTCAAAGCCAACATGGCAATTATTATCAAAGAAAAAAGCATTTTCTTTTCCAAGTAAATGGCATAAAGGCCGAGAAATTTTGCTAAAATCTTTTATAAATCTTTTATAGAAACCGGCATGGCCTAAGAATGATCTAATTTCTTTCACAGTTTTAGGTGGGGGAAGTTTTGAAATAAGATCAACTTTTGCTTTATCAACTTCTATTCTCTCATATGAGATTACATGACCTAAAACAATTCCTTTTTTAACCATAAAATGACATTTTTCCTAGTTAAGCACAAGGTTTTTCTCTTTGCAACGAATTAAAACAAGTGAAAGATGGTGAAAACATTCATCAAAGGAAGAACCAAATACAGAAAAGTCATCCATAAACACTTCAAGAAATCTTTCAACCATGTCAGAGAAAATTGAAATCATACACCTTTGAAAAGTCACAGGAGCATTGCATAATCCAAAAGGCATGCGACGATAGGCAAAAGTCCCAAAAGGGCATGTAAATGTAGTCTTTTCTTGATCTTCTGGGGCAATGGGGATTTGGTTATATCCCGAATACCCATCAAGAAAACAATAATATGCATGGCTAGCAAAACGTTCAAGCATTTGATCAATAAAGGGTAATGGAAAATGGTATTTTCTAGTAACATTATTTATATTTCTATAGTCTATGCACACTCTCCACCCCATTTGTACTCGAGTAGGGATTAATTCATTTTTCTCATTTTCAACAACTGTGATCCCAGACTTCTTAGGCACAACTTGAACTGGACTAACCCATTGATTATCAGAAATAGGGAATGATACCTACGTCTAATAATTTTATGACCTATTCTCTAACTACTTCTTTCATATTTGGATTTAACCTTCTTTGACATTCCCGAGAGGTTTTAGCATTCTCTTCTAGATGGATTCTATGCATACATATGGATGGGCTAATTGTTTTAATGTCTCCAATGGTCCAACCTATGACTTCTTTATGTTTTCTAAGGACATCTAACAATTTATCTTCTTGTTCTTTATCTAAGGTAGATGCTATGATAACAGGTAAGGTTTCAGACTCTCCTAGAAAAGCATATTTTAAATTTTCTGGCAAAGGTTTAAGGTCTAACTTTGGAGACTCGGAAATTGATTGAACATGATCTAAGGGTGAAAAAGGTTCAACTTTGGATTCATTTAAGGGTATAGACTCTAGCAAAGAATTCACATCATCTTTAGAATCATCAACATGCAAATTCATACCAAAGTATTTTTCACAAAAGTCAAGTAAGTTATTTCCATCATCTTCACAAATTCTATCTATCATGTTAACTTCATGCACTTCCTCACACTCAACAGATTTAGCAACATTAAAAACATTCAATTCAACAGTCATATTTCCAAAAGAAAATTTCAAAATACCATTACAACAATTAATGATTGCATTAGATGTAGCTAAGAATGGTCTACGTAAAATGATAGGAATTTGAGAATGCACATTTTCCACAGGTTGAGTATCAAGAACAATGAAGTCAACAGGAAAATAAATTTATCAAACTTTATCAAAACATCCTCTATAATGCCTCTAGGAATTTTCACAAAATGATCGGCTAATTGAAGAGTTATAGAAGTAGGTTTTAGTTCACACAAACCAAGTTGCTTATAAACAGAATAAGACAATAAATTCACACTAGCACCCAAATCAAGTAAAGCCTTGTTAATAAAATGATCACCAATAATGCATGAAATTGTGGGACACCCAGGATCTTTATATTTAACAAGACTCTTATATTGAATAATGGAATTAGCTTATTCAGTTAAAAATACCTTTTTAGGAACATTAGTGTTTCTTTTAACAGTACAAAGATCCTTTAAAAATTTAGAGTAGGCGGGAATTTTTTTAATGGCATCTAAGAAAAGGATATTGATACCAACTTGTTTAAAAACTTCTAAGATGTCATTATATTGACCGTCTTTTTTAATTGGAAGTAATCTTTGTGGGAATGGGGCTTTTGGAATGAAAGGATGGATTGGAGTTTCCTTATTTGAAGAGTCATTGGCATTAGAACTAGAAGGTTGACTCTTTTCTATTTCTTTTTCAACCTCGGGTATGGAATCGAGTTTGACAATGTTCTTTCTGGACCTAAGAGTTGAAATTGATTTGACTTCTCCATTATGACTAGAATTTCCTATCTCATATTGACCTTTTGGATTTGGGATAGGTTGACTAGGGAATGTTCCTTTTTCTCTATCAGCTAAAGCAGTACCAAGTTGTCCTACTTGTGTCTCGAGTTTGGTAATTGAGTGAGACTGATTTTGTAGGATTTCTTGAGTGGATTGCATAAATTGTTATAAAGTATCTTTTAATGAAGGTTTACTTTTTTGAGGATGTGGTTTATTTTTTGGGGCATGAGTTTAGTTTTGCATGTTGTATTGGTGCCCTTGATTCATTTGAGGCTTGTTTTGTCTCCATGAAAAGTTTGGATGGTTTCTCCAATTTGGATTGTAAGTGGATGAAAATAGGCTATCATTTGGTTTCCCATAAGCATGAAGAGATTTGGCCTCCTCAGAAAAGGCTTCTTGGTTGGAAGGACATGATTGGGCATTATGGGAAGGACTAGAACATATAGAACAAACATCTTTTCTTGGTTGTATTGGCGAATTTATAGTTTGGCTTATGGCTAAGGCTTCTACTTTTCTCGCTAATTTGTCTAAGGATGTTCTTAGGTCTAATTCATCTTTTCCTTCATACATTCCTCCTCTTTTTGGTGAATTAGTTGACCTAGACCTAGGATCAAAATAATTCCATTGTTGTGAATTGACAGATAAATCTTCAAGGGCGTCTCAAGCCTCTTGTCCTTGAAATTTTAAAAAAATTCCAGTAAGCATAGATTGAATCATTTGACTGTTAGAGGGAGTCAAACCATCATAAAAATATTTTACAAGTCTCCATTTTTCAAAACCATGATGAGGACATTTTAAAAATAAATCTTTAAATCTTTCCTAACATTCATAAATCTCTTCATTATCTTTTTGAAAAAACTCGGAGATTTCTCTCCTCATACTATCAGTTTTAGACATAGGAAAAATTTTAGCAAGAATTTATTACAAAGTTGATCCCATGTAGTTATGAACCCCGTGGGAAGGGAATTTAACCAAGCTTTTGATTTGTCTTTTAATAAAAAAGGGAACAATCTTAGTTTGACCGACTCATCAAAAAAAATTTGAAATTTAAATGTTGAGAAAATTTCTAAGAAATCTTTGACATGCATGTAAGGATCCTCTCTATCTAACCCATAAAAAGATGGTAACAATTGAATGATTGATGGTTTAAGCTCAAAATAGGTAGCAGAAGTGGTAGGAAGGACAATACATGAAGGAGCATTAGACGAAATAGGTGCAAATACTCAAGCAATGTTTTTTCAGGCACAACATTTTCATCAACAGGATTTCTAGTAATATTAGCAATTGGTTCCATGATGCTCAAATTTTTACTAACACTTTCAATTTCAAACAAAGATAAGCGTCTTTTTACTAATCGATTTTTAGAGTTACGTTCCCAATGAAGCATACAATTTTCACAAATAAGGCAACAAAGATACTCTCAAACAAGCAATTTTCTAATGTGAAAGATCAATTAAAACCGCAACCATAGAGCATACTTAGAATTTTTTAGAGATTTCACAACAATATAATTTTTATGGTTTACTTGTCCCTAGGCCTATTTGATTCCACTTACTCGCACACTACTAACGACTCCCCAAGGTTAATTAGTAGAGGCAGATTGAGAATTTTGTTCATATTTCCTTTAGGCAAAAATTGCTTATGGTGAAAGGACAAGATTTAGGTTTCTCTTTTTTTTTTTCAAGTATTTTTTCACATTTACACAATAATATGATAAAAGACAAAGAAAAATAAGGTAAAATTAATAAGACTATCAAACATTAGGCAAGAGTAGGGAGGCACAAGTGCCATCAACCATAACAAAAATAAAGTAAAAATTAGGAGGCACAAGTGTCATCAACTAAAACATAAGATAAAATACTAGGAGGCAAAATTACCATCAACTAGCTAGGAGGAAAAATTGTCATCAACTAGTAAATTGCAAAAAAAAAAACAAGATAAATAAAAAATATTACAACAAAGGTTAGGAGGCACAAGTGCCGTCAACTAACAAATAAATACAAGGAATAAAAACAACAACAAAATTACAACAAAATTAGGAGGCCTAACTGTCATCAACTATAAAAATTAAAAAGATTTATTGATAGGAGGCACAAGTGTCGTCAACTAAAAAAAACAATAAATATAAATATATAAGTCAGTATTTTTTTATATGGGTGGTAAAACCGTCCCAAATTTTCTTTTTATCTTTTTTTTTTCTTTTATATATAGATATATATATATATTTTCTAAGTGCAAAAATTAAATACTAGTAGAAGAATTCACTAACCTTGAGATAAATTTCGTTTCCTTTCTTGCAACTCCCAGGCAACGGCGCCAAAAACTTGATCGACCCAAAACGGGTATGTTTTAAATATTTATCACTCGCAAGCGCACAAATCGTATATGAAGTATAGTGTTCGTGTAAGCACGAGATCGAACCCAAAGGAGTTCTCTAAAATAAAAAAGAGAACTATTTTAATCCAAAATTAATAAATTTTAACCTAGCTCCAAAGATTGATGAGATTTAATGTCATGAACATATAATAAAAGATTTAAAGTAAAGCTATTTAAGAGAATGAAAATAAACCAATTATGATTTGAAAATAAGTTGTAAAAGAAAGATTATTAAGATACTAGAATCCACAAAATGTAAGTTTAATAATACTTATTAGTACATTGATTCCCAAGTTTTAGTGATAGTTAAAATAAGTCAAACTATCATTTTCCAAATAGATTTATAATTTTAAGCACAAACCATTTCTAAAAAGATAGGATTTTTCTTCACTTTTAAAAAAAATATAATTTCAAAGTATTTAATGTGAATCAACCTAATGAAACAAAAAAAAAATCAAATAACATTATTTATAAGGCAAAACATAAAGTTTTTGTTCTAAGCATTGGATGTGTACAATTTAATGACACATCTTACACAAAGAATATTATGTTTTGCAAAATGAAGAACAAAGTGCAATATTATCTAACAATCCAAAATATGAGATATTAAAGATGAAAGACATATATGAAGAAGAAAAATCCATGAACTTTGTTGCATTACAAGGGAAATCAACATACAACATAAATATTACCTAGTTACCAGTTGCTTCATCATGATCTTAATAATCTTATGAAAAAGATTAGAAGCACATAACTAGAATAGAAATTAAAAAATTAATAAAATACATACTTGAATAAGCTCTTGAAAAACACTAAAATGGAAGAGAGAATGGTAGAAAAGATGATGGTTACCCAAAAATTAAGCACCCTCAAATGGTCTTGGAATTCTATATGTATAGCCAAAATGAGAGCATTAAAATAATCAACTTAAATTAATTAAATAAAGTAAATATGGCATGTAGAGGTAAATTATTGGGTGTAATGATGTTTTTGTGGTGAAATATGTGGAAAAATTGGGTAAAAATGTGGCATTTTGGACATAGGGGACAAAGGTACATTGTTGGGCTTAAGACCATACTCCTTTTGTTTGCTTGGGCTGGCAGACGGCTTAGGAGGAGCTTCGAGTGGGCCTGGGCTTGGAGCAGCAAGGAAGAGGTGGGCCTGGGAATGCTGGAGCTTTGGCGGGCTTGCCTGGGTGATGGGCTTCGCTGGGCCGAACTGGGCAGGAGGCTACTAGGAGAGGCAGGCCTGGGAAAGCTGAGCAGCAGGTGGGCCCAGGAGGAGGTTTGGGCTGGGCCGTGGTGCTTGAGCTAGGGACTGGGAGGTGCCATTTGCTTGCTTAATTCCTCTTAAAAATGTCATAATTCTCCTTTCATCACAACTTTATTCTCTTTTCTTTATTTTTCTACTTCAAGCACCTTAAATGCAATAAATTAAATCATAATCGAATAATTTCAATTATAAAATGAGTCATAATATTTTTTTGAAAGTATTAATTAAAACTTAATTTACTTAAACATTTAAGCTCAAAAGTGTATCTTTTTACTTTTAACTTAACAATACTAATTTCAAATAATTAGACTATAACAAATTATAATAAAATATCTATAAAAACATATAATCATCTAAAAATTATAATAAGACTAATAAATTCTAAATTACTTAAAAACTTAATAAGTTACTAAAAAACTTAAAGACTAAGCAACAATTAGCATAAAAATGTGGTAAAATAACTCTATTTTGTAGAGTTAACAGCCCCATAAACACAACATAGCCGAAATCACTATAGCCTTTATAGTGCTATGGATTTCTTTCTTCTTTTATTTTCTCTATAAAGCCTTAAACACTATAGCCATTATAAACCTCTATATAGCCAAAATACACAAGCCTATAAACCACTAAATAGCCGAGACTACCAAGTATCAAGCTCTTAGCATTGTTGTTGAGGATAGACATTTTTGGTGGAGGCTCGGAATTTCGGAAGTATTGATCTTTTGGTTCTAGGTTAAATGGATGATTTTATAAGGTTTAAATATTTTGAAAGTTTAGTTTTATTATAGGTCTCTAATCTTAAATATTTTATGTCATATATAAGATTTTGGGCGATTCTCTATAGCAAAAGCAATCTCTCTTTTCCCTCTCATTTCCACACTCAAGGTACGGAATATTAGGTAGTTTAGTTGATGACCTAGTTTGTGATATGCATGACCCTAACATTTCAGGAAAAACAATAAAATAAGTGTGGCTGGACCTAAGGTATTTTAGAAATGTATGATGGACCTAAGTTGATGTCCGGTAGGCTCGGCTGCCAAAAATTGTATGACAGACCTATGTTTGGGGCTTAATTGCCACCCTTGTATAAGCACTTGTCTTTTTCTTATACCTGTCTTGTTATTATGACCTATGATTATGATCTATGTTATGACCTAGAATATATTATGATCTTGTATGATTATTATAAATTAGCGTTGTTATGAACTATTGTATGATTTATGATTACTTGTTATATGACTTTTGTTTGCATTTTCCTTACTAGGCTTAGAAGCTCACTCCTTATTATGTTGATGTGCAGACAATTGCGGATAGAAAGGTCGGTGGTGAGTGGGACCTAAGAGCTTAGTGATGTATTCGTGGGGTCTATATAGTCGATGAATGATCAACGAGCCTATGATTTTATTTACAAAGCATTCTCTTTAATGTTTTTCTCTTATTTCTAATGTTGCTCATTTTATTTTGTTAGAGACTATATTTTATTTTTGTAAAGACATGGGATCCCTTTGCTTGTTATGATTTTCTTAAATAAAGGAGTAGTATTTATGTTTATGATCCAACGTTATGTTCTCGATAATACTATGAGAAATTAGGGCGTTACATCCCTCAACCTCGCTATTTCTGCCGCCAAATCCATGATCGGTGAAGTTGGGGCTGCTGGTTGGACTGGTGGCATTCCCAAATCATGAATTTCTACAGCGTTAGGACTTGCAGAGGCCTCTCCCTCTTCCATTGCCTCCTCTTGCTCCTCTTCCTCTCGTTGACATTATGAAATTTTAAGGAACCAAAAAAATGTCATAAGAGCGGATAAATCGCATAATGGTTTGGTTTCATATAGCAATTCACAAAAATTGTCATACATCCCCATATCCACACCATTTAGAGTTTGCAAAAGAGAAAATATTAAACCATAATATCCCAAGTTTGTTCAAAATTATTCCAAAAATTCAAACATCCAATAAAGTGTTTAAATAACCATAAGAAAAATCCATAAGTTCTTAACGGATTTTAAGAAAAGTCCCATTTTATTTGTTAACATTTATTGAAAGGAAATTCGAGATGGACACTAGTCTTCAATCGTGGACTTGTCCCCTGAGCTGCAGTAAAAAAACGTCTTCTAGTATGTGGAAGTAATCAAAAGCGCTAGCCAATGTCCTCATCCTAGCGCTCACTTTTTGTATGGCGTGCACTACTTCTTGACACATCATCTCCCCTTCAGAATCATGCACCTTCTCGAATCGTTCCTACATCCTTCCATCGTCCTTCTTTACCATGACTAGCTCCAAACGACTAAAATTGTAATTGTCTATGAGGTCGTAAATCGTGTATTCGAACGTGCTGAATTCCAAATCATCGTACACGACATCGTTCCATGCCATGGTAAACTGGAGGAGAGCCCCGGGATATATAGACAATGATTCCATTAGCACCCATTATTGATCAATAGGCCACAACAACACCCCTCGTTTGTTAATCAACCCTTGGATACAATCGCAAACTACAGCTGTCCTTTTCAGTATGGCGATCCTCCAATCGTCGTGATCCTCGTCAAGTTAAACCTTAGGTATCGCGCAAATCTCTTTGTGTAATTATTTCTTAGTTGTTCTAACAATAGAAGGCATCTTTCTAAACTACAATTACAAAACTACAAAATTTAAAAGCAAGAAAATATAGATATCATTTAGAGCAAGTACTTACGATGCAGTGTGGTGAAATTTTCTCATCTTTAGCATGTATTGGGAGGGTCCTTGGAAACATGAACAAGCGTCTCTGATACCATTTGTAAAATGCCCTATTCTATTTCTTTGTAAAAATGTCACTTATCTTATAGATAATTGGAAAAATACCACTTAAAAGATAAATTCAGTGGGGTATTGATAAAACATGCAAGTTTGGGCCAAATAGTTTATAATAAAACTAAAGTGTTCATATGGAATGTTTAAAGAAAATAAATGTTTAACTCCCACTAGTATATTTAAAAATAAATCCATAACATAGTTTCTTTAAATCTTGAAGCTTATATTGATTATTTATTCATTCATAGGATACCCCCACGCCATGCACACCCAGAAGTCGGAATTCCCCACATCACAGTGCGTGCCAGAGAGAAACCCTATTTGTTACTTGAAAAAGGGAAAGAAAGAGGGTGAACTAAAAGCCCAGTAAGGAAATACAACAAAATTCAAAAAAAAAGACAAGAAATACATATACAATATAACATGGCAGTTCATAATATCGTCATACTCACATCTCATAATCATAAATGAAACATAGTAATACATCACATTCATTCAACATAAGCATACTCTTTGTGATCATGGCACATTTGTTGTCCATGTCACATCTTGAGGTAATCAGTTTAACTGGGCTGGTAAAACCTCATCTATGAGGTAAACAAGATCTCGGGTCCTTGAATAACCTCGGCGTGTCCGCCCTTTGAGTTACATCATATCCTTAGTAACTCCTTTGTTGCGTTGTGTTGAGCACACTAGTAACCTTCTCTTTTCATTCATCATACAAACACATGTAATTCAGTTCACATAAAAACAAATATAATACATGTTGCATCATACTTGTCATAACATATCAAGATATAATTCTACTTTTCCATATCACTTGGTTTATCATAAGAACAAAACATCAACATTTACATAGTACATTATTTCGCGTAGCATACAGGTACATTTCATAGCATAAACATAGAAATTCTATCTAACTTTCTTACCTCGGGTCCGAGCAAAGCAAAAATGAGAATACGTCACAACTTGTCTATAATCACAACCAAACGTTCATCTCTTAGAATCATGTAAGACTATTCATGCCCAACATACATACCCAAACGTGTGCATGGGTCATGCACACGTGTCACAAGTTGCTCAATAATTGCAAACATACAACATTTCCACATAAAATCATAAAAGAATAATGACAATTCTACCTATTAACCATTCATGGTTTCAAAGTAAAAGCTATTTGTTTGAACAATAGGCATATATTTGAACGTAAAAATGAATTTGCATGCGACATTCATACGTGGGAGCGTTCTTAAAATTTAATATTTTAAAATGATAATTCCTACATGCTTATTTCTTGCCTCTTCAAGCAAAATTCAGCAACATAATTTATTTAGCATTAATAGTTTCTCTAAATCCCAAAATTTGTTATACAAATTTTTAATGCAACATTTTTTTCTTTATAAAATAATCCTTTAAGCCTTTTCCAATTTCTCATAAAATAATAATTCCATTTATTATTTTAAAAGCATAAAAAATGTGACAAAAGTTGTAGCTATTTAGAATAACTAAACAAATTTCTTGCACTACAACAATTTTCACTTTTAATGACTCTCTATAATTACTTACACTAATGGTGTAAGACATTAGCATTCAGGGATATTTTAAGTCTAAGAGTGTAAGTCATTAAAAGTTTTTGTTTATGACTAAGTAGGCAAGTCATTAAAAGTGGTGGGAGATGTTATTTAGAATAAATTAAAAAATTGAAATAAAATAATTAATTTATATATAAATATTAGATTTTGGGAGGCGTCTATTGTCTTCCCTTGGTAGACTTGGAGACTTCCAACGTCTCCTCTGGGAAGACATGCCACATTGGACGTCTCCCTAGGGGAGACGTTCGAAGTCTCCACGTCTACCGAGGGGAGACGTTAGAGGCCTCCCATGTATATATCCCTATTTCCTTCTTCTTCTTCCCCGAGCGACACAAACCAGAGGCCAAGTACAATGATTTTTGGCAATTTTGGGCGATTTCTGGTGCATTTTTTGGCTATTTGAGATACGATTTTGAGCTCTATAAACTAATTTCATGTATGTTTGTAAGATATAATTAATGTATAATAGTTAGGAAAATGTATTTTTTTTGTTTTTTTTTCTTTAATTATAGTGGGTTAAATTTGGTTTTTAGGGTTTTTGTATGTTGCGGTTTTGGGTGATCTTGGCTCAATTTCATGCATATTTTAGGTAAGATTTCTATATTAAGACAATACATTATAGTTAGAATGATAGAAAAAAAAATCATTTTTGTGTATTTTTTTTTTGTATGATTTGCGGGTTTATTAGAAATATTTGTTTAAAGTATGAAAAATAATTTTAATGAAGATTTGAGATACACAATTGTTTACTTTTAAGATGACACCACATTATTTACTATTTAATCTGAAAATTATAGATTTTTATAATTAATTTTTTAGGTTGATTAAGTATATATAAGTCTAAAATAAGAAAAATAATTTAATTTTAATTTTACATACTAAATTGTATGTATAGATATAAGTAATTTAAGTATATATGTTTATGCTTTTTTTATTTATATTATTATTTAATTCAAAAAATTATATATATTTTAAATATATTATTAACATTGAAGTGGGTTTATTATATATATTATGTTTTTATTTATTAATTAATTTAATTTTGTAGGTTGTGGTTTTAATTAGAGAGATTTTTGCCTCAAAATTTCTATTTCAAGCACACATTTGAGGATTTTAAGTTTCTAAAATTGCTAGAATAAGTTATTGTTAATCCAATTATTTATAGATATTTGTTTAGTAATCTTTTATTTGTTAATTAATTTAATTTTGTAGGTTGTGAATTTAATAGCAAAGTGCATTGTAAAGTGAAGTAAATTTGATAACTAGGACTATTAATTGCAAGAGGTACGTACATTAACTTATTTCTTGTTTTAAAATTGTTAAATTTTTGTTAGAGGAGTTTGAATATCTTAAATATTCATCCATAGTGAACTAGGTTCTAAGATTAAAATTGTGCGTTATGGTGATAAAGAAGGTTGAGAACTGTGTGTTTTAGTGAAGTAAGTTCTGGAAAATTTGTTTGTGTGCTGCGTAGCTATAAGGAAGAAACTTATTGTGTGTTGTTTGAATTGTTTGACTTGTTGTTAACAGATTGTTAGATCACTATTATAGAGGAAATGTTGCCTGATTTTGTCTAGAATTATGTATTATGTTATTATATTTTAATTGTTTTGCTTGTTTGATTGGATTTATTAGATTGACAGATGGCTAGGTTACTAATACAGAAGAAATACTGCCCAATTTTTTCGTATGCTCGGTCCTATGCTTATTTAGTTTTTTTTTTGTTTAATTTTTCATCGACATAGGAGAATATATGGATAGAAAATGAGTGTTAGCGAATAGGTTATCCGTGGAATATAAAAACGGGGTTGATTTGTGCTTAATATTTTGTTCAAAAAATGTGAAAGACTTAAATTTACTTATTGCCCATGTGTTAAGTGTGGAAATGTAAGGAAAATTGATCATAGTAAGATCAAACAATACTTATTTTTCAATGGAATCGACAAAAGTTACAGGGTTTGGTATATGCATGGGGAGAGAATTCATGTCGCTCCAACTCTGCCAACTAGACCTAATGAAGTGAGGAGGAATATGGTAGAGGAGAATTGGAATCCATTAGATGATATGATTGATCACGCACATTATGGATCCGAAGTAGACCCAAATAAGTTTGAGACACTACTTACTGATGCTGAGAAACCGATTTACCCCGGTTGTAAAAAATTTACAAAGTTATCCGCGCTTCTTAGGTTGTACAATTTGAAAGCTAAACACGGTTGGAGTAATAAAGGGCTGACTGGTCTACTTTGTTTTTTAATGACTTGTTGTCGGAGTGTAATGAAATGCCAACTTCATTTTATGAAGCAAAGAAAACATTATGCTCATTAGGCATACAATATGAAAAAATTCATGCATGTCCAAATGATTGCATATTATATCGGAATGACTTTGCAGATGAAAAAATATGTCCTACTTGTGGTGAGTCATGATGGCAAAAGAAATAAATGGTGAGGAGGTCAAGGAAGGACAACCCCCTAAGGTCTTATGGTACCTTCCTTCTACTCCTCGTTTCATTTAGTTGTTTAGAAATGTTGAACATGATAAAAATTTATCGTGGCATGTTAATGAGAGAATAAATTATGGTAAATTAAGGCTTCCAGTTGACATCCTAGCTTGGAAGAGGGTTGATTTGAAGTGGCCTTGTTTTGGAAATGAATCTCGTAATATTCGTCTAGGTATTTTGACTGGCGAGATTAATCCACACACTTCTCTTAATAGTAAGTATAGTTGTTGGCCGGTTATACTTGTCATTTACAATCTACGCACATGGTTGTGCATGAATAGAAAGTTTACCTTGTTGATATCGGGACCTAAACAACCTGGTAATGACATTGACATATATCTGTCGCCTCTTATCGATGATTTGAAAACTTTGTGGGATGAATGGGTTAAGGTTTATGATGCGAACAGGCAAGAAGAATTTAATCTTAGAGCTATAATGTTGTGGACTATCAATAACTTTCCTACTTATGGAAATTTATCCATGTTTAGTGTGAAAGGATATAAAGCTTGTCCTATTTGTGAAGAAAAAACATGTTCTGAATACTTAAAACACTCCCAAAAAGTATGTTATATGGGCCATAGGAAGTTCTTGATTAGTACGCATAAATATCGAACTTGGAAAAAGGTATTCAATGGTGAACAAGAGTTTGAGAAGGCTCCTTAACCTTTAAAGGGGAGTGAAGTACTTGAGAAGATGTCTAAGATCATGTTCAAGTTAGGTAAACCTAAAGTTCATACACCTACAAAGAGGAAGGGTCGTGGGAAGGCTAAGCTTGTGGAAAAGCACAAAAGTTGTTATAAAAAGAAATCTATTTTTTTCGAGCTTGAATATTGGTAATTTTTACTTGTACGCCATAATTTAGATGTTATGCACATAGAGAAAAATTTATGTGATAGTTTGATTGGAAGTTTGTTGAATATTTCCTGGGAAAACTAAGGACAAAATTAAGGCTAGACAAGACTTGGATGCAATGGGTATAGGTGAAGGATTAACTCCGGAAATAGATAAGAGACGAACAGACTTGCCTCCTGCTGCTTACTCCCTCACTAAAGATTAAGAAATGAAGTTTTTTCATGTCTATTTAATGTAAAAGTTTTAGATGGCTATTCATCAAATATAAGGTCATTGGTAGACATGAAAAGTTATACTCTGAGTGGTATGAAATCTCATGATCTCTATATTCTAATGTAGCATTTGATACCAGTGGCAATTCAATCTATCTTACCTCAAAAACTTCGAGAGATAATCACAAAGTTATGTTTGTTTCTCAAGTCATTGTGTTGTAAGGTGATTGATCCTATTAAGTTACCCAAGTTACATGATGAAATTGCTGAGTTCTTGTGTGAGCTGGAGAAATGCTTCCCACCTTCCTTTTTTGATATAATGATTCATCTTACAATTCACTTGGTTAGAGAATTGAGATTTTGTGGTCCCATTTACTTAAGATGGACGTATCCATTTGAGCGATATATGAAGATTCTTAAGGGGTATGTCAGAATTAGAAGTCACTCAGAAGGGTGCATTGTGGAATGTTATATTGCAGAAAAGACAATTGAATTTTCATCTGAATACATGGCTAGTGTACAAAGGATTGGGGTAAATGAAGTTAATATTGTTGAGATTCAGAGTCGTCGGGGTAGTGTTGTATGCGCAGTGAGTTGGAATGAACTAGATGAAGCACATCGTCTAGTATTGCAAAATATTAATGCAATTCAACCTTATTTCAAGTTTATCTTCATAGATATAATGCATATGCAATGTAAATATGTGATAACTTTCACAATTAGTTCACTAACAACATATTTAATTATGATGGGAACATTTTAATTGGATCAAGACAAATTTTCCATCAAGAAACCCCAAATGGTTACAAGACAAACATTATCATACTTTTAGTAGTTGGATAGAAAATAAGGTATATTATGTTGATTTTTCGATTTTATTTTTAGTATATAGTAAGGTATTTTGTTTGACTAGTTTTATTTTTATTAGGTTGTTAATGAATTGAAAAACACATCAAATAATGTGTCAGACATTGTTAAGTAGATCTCTGGAGGCCCTTATCATAGAGTCATCAAGTTTTCATCATATATAATCGATGGTACACAATTCAATACTAGGGAGCGTAATACCAATAGAACCACACAAAATAGTGGTGTTAGTCTTGTCGCTTGAACTCTGCAAATATCTAGTGCGAAAGACAAAAATCATGTTCAAAGTGATATGACTTTCTATGGAGTATTTAAAGAAATATAGGAGTTGGATTATATCTTAACTCGAGTACCTATTTTCTTTTGTGATTGGGTGAAAAGTGATAGCATCATAATATATGAAGATTTTGGTTTCACATTATTAAACCTAAATCAACTAGGGCAAAAATCTGACCGATTTATAATGGCTGCATAAGCTAAACAAGTGTTTTATGTGAATGATCATTCAGACAACAAATAGTCAATTGTACTTACTACGCCGACGAAAGAATGGAATACCGAAGATGGTGATTTGCATGATATACCTATTGAAGAAGAATCAATCACATTCACCTTACAAATATGTAATGATGAAATTGATGATGATGATGATGATGGTGGTGGTGGTGGTGTTTGTTTACGTGATAATGGTGAAGGTTTATGGATTGATAACCTGATGTGAGGTATAACATGATTATGTTTCTCATACTTGTAGAAACTGATTTTGGTTTGTTTATGATACGGTTTTGTTTGTCACATTTATGTTCTCTATATATATAACTTATCATAATGATTTTTATGTTTCACAGATATCAGATCCTATCGGTGATAGTAATGAGGAGGAAAATCCTCAACAAAATCCTGATACTGAGCCAGAGGAAAGGGATGAGAAAACTGTGCGAAGACGTACATGGATGAATAAATTGATTAAAAATAGAAGTGAAGCAAATCTTATACCTGTAAAGTCCATTGAGTATGGTCAAGTAACAGGTATTGCAAGAAGTAATTGATCTTCAACATTGGGCTCTATAATGAGAATTGTGGTGACCATCAACTGTAAATCATGGAACGAAGTTCCAACGGAGACCAAAACAAAGATATGAGATTTAATGAAGGTATGATTTAATTACTTCTATTTTACTTAAAGATTTTAAAATATGTGATTTAATATGATTATTATTTCAAACTTGCAAAAAACTTTTAAGTTGGAATATAGCTCCAAAAAACAGACCCTGAAAGATGCAGCAAAGATGTTTAGACAATGGAAGACTGACATGACAAGGAAACATATCTACAATGCTTTGGGAAAAGACTAGACAACTTTTTGCCTAGGAAACCACATGGATTTGATGGCATCATAAATGATGAGCAATGGTTAGAATTTGTCAACTCAAGATTAACACAAGAGTGGAAAGTTAAGAGATTATAGATGCAAGAATATCGATCAATGAACAAATACAACCACAACCTATATAGTGGAGGCTATGTGCGTGTGGAAGGAATGCTTCAACAACAGACTGGGCAACAATTATCTGATATTGATAGAGCTGACTTATGGATGATGGGTCAACTGAAGAATAAGAAGGAGAACTTATTGGAGAGGCAGCTGAGGTTAATAAAAATATTATAAGTTTTTATATATACCGCTACTTGCTATATAAATTATTAGTTTATATTTTGAGCTCATATCTAACTAACTAAAATTAATTACTTCTATTTTACAGGCTCTATATCGAAAACTCATTGAGGAGGGTCAATGGGAACCTGAAGGCCCTGATGATGTGTTGACGAGGGCATTGGGCACCCCCGAGCTACGAGGGAGTGTTCGGGCAAAAGGTCATGGTGTATCCCCCGCATTGTTTTGGGATACTCCGAAACCTACCAACGTGAAAGAGAAATCGAAAGATGTTGGTTCAGCTAGAGCTATGAGAAATGAGTTTGAGGAAAGACTTTGTCAACAAGAAGAGCAATATCGTCAACAAGAAGCGTGTCTAGAAGAACGTTTTCATAAACAAGAGGAAATGTTGAGAACTTTCATGGTCCAATAGAGCGGTTCAGGATCCAATATTGGAGTCCCACCATTTATGCCCAACCCACCGGCACCATCTTACTATGTGCCCGACCCACCAGCAACATCTTACTATGTTGGCGACGCCTCTTCCTTTTGCATATCCTAATCAAAATATGTACATAGTCATTCAGGCTATTAGGCATCCTATATCGTGACTTAGGAATTGTCCATCGTATCAGATGATACACATGAACAGGTGATGTATCATGCTTATATAATTATATTTGTTATTATATATTTCAATTTGTTTGTAATTTTTTTAATTATTAATATTATTTTACAGACTTGTTCTAGAAGTAATAACAGATCAGAACGACCAATTACTTATTCAACACAACGACCATGAGAAAGGATACAACGTTTGAGTGATCCTCTGACACAAGACACTAAACCTTTGGAACAGATATACAATATTATATCTCCTTGGGATGACAACGACTATGTCAATCCAGGCATACATGAGGATGTATTTGGTCAGGATATGTTAAGTCTTTACGTATGCAAAGAGGACATACTTCAATTTATTCGAGTGGAAAGGATTGGACAAGTTGTCGTTTGCTACATAAGGTACGCATTTCACAAGTTTTTTAATGAACCTTTCTTATTTGATTTCTTTTAACAACAAATTTCCCAAATTATATTTTTGACTTTTTTTAGTAGGGTTTTATACAATTTATTGGTAGAATAAGCGCCAAAATAAGATTTTATTTGTCAATCCTAATGTTGTAGCCAATAAAGGAAGTTCATTCAAAGAGTGTGTTCAAGGTCTATTCAAGTTTTGTCTTCAATTAAGATCAAGTGAGCAACTTATGCTTGTCCCTTGGAACCATGGATACGTTCAAAAATTTGTTATTGTCAAATACTTAGTCCATATAACATTTGCGTTGGACTTATATCTAGTATTGTTTTTCTTGTGTAGTGAGCATTGGATGTTGATTATATTGGCCCCATATCAATATTACATTTGTTGTTGTGATCCAGTGAACTCAAAACTGGAAAACCGTGAAGAAATTGTGGCAGTAATAGTCAATGCTTTCAACCTTTTCTGACCAGTCTACCAAAACCTCCCGAGATTCCAAATAATATAGAAATTGTGCAACCGAAAGTAAGTAACTACGACTTTAAATGTTTTGAAAATATATACTTGAATTTTACTAATATTCTTTATATTAATAGCTTGATCTTTTATTTAAATATTAGTGTCCACACCAACCAGACAATGTGGCATGTAGATATTATGTGATGAGAACGTTGAAGGAATACATTGAACATTCACAACCTGGACGTTACTTGAAGAAAGAGGTATGTATATAAATTTATAAAAAGTTAACAATTTATTTACTATTAAAGTATATTTAATCAAATAATAATAATCAACTAATATATTTTGCTTTGTATTTTTTGTAGCTAAACACTACGTCATCTACACCAGCACAGATTAATGAAATGTGACAACACTAGGCGAACCATATGTTACCGATAGTTCAAATTCATCATCCCACTTATTAGGTTTTTGTTGTTGTTTACTTTTTCTTTCTCACTTATGTCTAGCTAACTAGCTAGTGTAATATTTGTTAATTTTGTATTTTATTAACAAACTATATTACATTTTTGTATATTTAGCTAGCTAAAACATATTATATACACATCTCAATTTTATTAATAAAAATTCACAATTTAAATTTTCATATAATTTAGATTTTTTAATTAATATATTTAATTCTATTTTAAAATATATATATATATAATTCTATTAATTAATATACTGAAAATAGTTATTTAATTATTATTTTATTTAAGAAAACATAAACCAATGATGACTCGCGATATGAAACATTGAATGTAGGCAAAGTCTCTCCAAGGGAGACATTGTAGGAACCTTATGATGAATCTCGTGGGGAGACTTTGTAAACATTCAACGTCTCCCTCTGGGAGTCATCATAGGGTGTAAATTGTACACTATATGATGACTCCAAGGGGGAGACGTTGAATGTCTACAAAGTCGCCCTCTAGGAGTCATCGTAGGGTGTAAACCGTACACTCTATGATGACTCCTAAGGGGAGAGGTTGAATGTCTACAAAGTCTCCCCATAGGAGTCATCATAGGGTCATTTATGATGGCTTCTCCAACAACATCTCCCCTGAGGGAGACATTAAATGTCTACAATGGCTCCCCCATATAGCCATTTTCTATCCCTAAAATAAGAAATGAATGACATGGTAGGCGTTAATTACACGTGGCTGACACCTGTCAGAATCTGTGTTCGACTATCGACCAGAAAGACATCTAGTATCATGCGATCGGTTTCTTCATATGACCAGCCTGGTCGTACGCACATTATACGCGGAGGAAATCTTAGGCAATTATAATGGAATCCGAAATTATCTCCCATGATTTCCTGATTATCCGATTATTTAGGAAAGAATATATGTAACAAATCAATGTAAATCTTCCCTGAGCTTATAAATAGAAGAAGAAGGCTCAGGGAACAGGGGCCGATTTCTTTTCTTTTAAGCAAAAAAGATCATTTGAGATTAGAGAGAGATTACACTAGAATAATTGTATTTTCTTCTTCAGAGGTTAGTGAAACTCATTGAACCCCAGTTCTTTGATCACCCCTTTGGATCTTATTTCAATAACAATTCAAGTGGACGTAGGTTATTACCATATCCTGGGGCCGAACCACTATAAAATCTTGTGTCTTTAGTATTTTCGTCATCACATTCTTTTCAACGTTTTCATCCACGTCAAGCGTATATTGACTCCGTGTCAGTTGGCCAAAATCTAGGTCAACATTCTGGTGCTTTCATTGAGAGCTTGATATAGCATCGTTGAGAAAACCAATGGCGAAAACTACCAGGAAAACTGGACAGGCCGCCGCCACTGCACCATCTAACCCGCCTCCTCCTTCTCCTGCAAACGTGGCTGAGGATGAGCCACATTTGGATTTTGATGAGGAAGAAATGGACGACTTGATGCTGAAGAGTACCCTAGAGGCGTTGCATGAAGAGCTGGCCAATCTGAGGGCCAGCCAGGAAGGTGCTGCCGAAACCATGGTGCGGCAGCAACAAGAAATTGAGTGGCAGCCCCTAGAGCTGAGTGAAAGGCAGGCGGAGATGGAGCGTCGCCAGAGGGAGGCCATGGCAGCCCTCGAGGCAGCCTTACAATTGGCTAGGGATCAGGCTGCACCTGCCTCACAGCCTGATCAACCCACAAATGGGCCACCCCACAGGGGTCCCAATCCTAGCCCGCCTGTCCAGCCCTCGAGCCCACAAAGGCCCAAGCAACCACAGGTGCCCCATGACGATGTCCCGTTGGTGGACCCTAAGGAGCAGCCTCCATCCCAAGATGGTCGCCGCAATCTCCCACAGTAGAGGCAGAATAGGAACGAGCAGCAGCCTCGTAGTCCTAGACGCCATAGGGGCGATGAGCCAAATCTTCCGAACAGAGGACAGCATCCTCCTGGTAATAGGAGGAACTCAGAGTTAGGCTCTGCGGTCCGAAGCCCCCCACGGCATGATAATGCACGGGGACCTAACGACCAACGCAGACCACCCTCTAACGCTCGGGAGGTTCTAGCCCGGGAGAGCCATCGAGGGAATAGCCGATCCCACCATAGCCAATCAAGATTCAGAGATGGCCATGGTTATAACGAAGCCGACTCAAGCAGAGATAATGATGGTCGGAGGGATGAAGAAAGAGGGGGAGGCAGAAGCCAGCCACCTCAGGATGACCAACCCGACAGACGGGATGCTGGGGGGCAGCCCAGACAAAATAATGTCTTTAACCGGCTCGGAAGTAGCGAGCAGCGGAGAAGAGATGAGGATTTAAGAGATATACTCAATGATCGTCGCTAGCGGCACGGCAAGTACGTCCCCCCAGCACCAGAGGCCACGGCGTTCCCTAGCGCTGTGCAAGCCCAGATAGATGCCCTCAACTAGGCAGTGCAGTAGCTGGTCGGGGGAAGAACATCTTATATCGACCATGATAGGAGAAAAGGTACTCCTTTGATCCAGAGGATAGCCATGGCGGAAACTCCTAGCAAGTTTAAGATGCCTACGCTTCCAAACTTTGACGGGTATGGTGACCCGGTATCTCATGTCAACAAATTTGAGATACAAATGGACATTCAGAAGGTGTCCGAAGACGCACGGTGCAGGATCTTTCCTGCAACACTTTCTGACGCTGCACAGGAGTGGTTTTTTAAATTCCCTCCTGCAAGTATAATTTCTTGGGAAATGTTCGTGAAGGATTTTTACGGACAGTTCTATGCGGGTCGCGTGCACCCTACCGAGGCAAATCAACTGGTCAAGATACGCCAGCAAAATGGAGAATCGCTGAAAGACTACGTTCAGTGTTTTATGCGAGCAGCCGCTGGAGCAAAAACGGTGGGTGATGAAGGAAAAATGATGGCCATAACGACGGGAGTTAAGCGCCGTACCCCTCTCTGGGAGAGCCTCAGAAAGCATGGGGTTAGGACAACCCAGGAATTTCTAGATCGAGCTGATTGTTATATCAAGCTCGAAGACGCCATTGCCAATGAAGGAAAACCCCCAGGCAGAGATAAGGAGACAACCGAACCCGCCAAAGCCACCAATGGGTCGAAACCCAACGGCAAGGGCAACGGGAACGGCAACGGCAATGGCAAGAATGGTGGAAAACGGCCACACAACGAGCCTTCCACCTCTAACAACAAAAGGACCAAGGGTAATCATTATGAACCCCGATTCACTAACTATACTGCCCTTATTGAATCTTGGGGAGAGGTATATCAGGCCACGAGTTCCAGTGTGCCTTACAAGAAGCCTGCCCCCATTCGAAAGGACATTTCGAGGAGAGACACCACCAAGTTCTGTCATTATCACAACAACTACGGGCATGACACCAATGAGTGAAATTAGTTGAAGGATGAGATCGAGTTCCTTATCAGGCAAGGACACTTGAAAGGATATGTACGGGCCTCAGGAAATTCCCAACGAAAAGCTCCAGGTGGCAACGAGCAAGCGTCCACACGCCAACACTCGCCACCTTTGCAGCCTGATCCCGTAGCCGGCACCCTATTAACCATCTGCGGAGGCCCGCACCTCGCGGGAAACAGCGGCAAGGCCAGGGAACGATATGCTCGGACCCTGCGCCACAACCAGGACATCGAGATGATGGTTGTGGAGGACCGCACGCCGAAAAAGGCTCGATCAGATGAGGACAAGATAGCCTTCTCTGATAGCGATGCCCAACATATCCAATTCCCACACTCCGATCCGCTGGTCGTTGACATCCAAATGTCAGTGAACATCCTGTACAAGTCTTCCCTGGAACGCATGAAGTTGTCCGTTAAGGACTTGGAGCCTTGCAATCAAACAATATACGGCTTCTCTGACGAGGGACTCGCCCCTGCAGGGTCAATCAGACTTCCAGTGACAGCAGGTACAGCGCCTGCTACCAAGACATTACTCGCTACTTTCATAGTGGTCGATTGTCCCTCAGCGTACAATGCCGTCATTGGAAGACCTATACTGGTAGACCTACGGGCCGTCACCTCCATATGGCACCTAGCCATGAAATTCCCAACAGACGCAGGGGTAGGACGCGTGTTGGGAAACCAGAGGGAGGCCAGGGAGTGCTACAATGCCTCAGTCACGAAGGCGAAGAAGGGAACATCAAAAAGCACTCCCTCTGAAAGGTTGCAGATGGCAATTGATACGCAAGCCCAATCCGGTGAAGGAGTCACCAAATAGGGTGTTGCCCAAAGTGAGGATAGAGATTTAGATCCTCGCTTTGGGGATTTTGAGGAAAATGTTGGACCTGTCAAGGACCTGGAAGAGGTCCAACTTGACGAGAAGGACCCGACAAGAGTCGTGAAGGTCGGGAAAAACTTAGAACCCACTGCGAAACATGCACAGGTGGAATTTTTGCGGAAGAATCAGGAAGTCTTTGCCTGGTCGCACAAAGACATGGCTGGGATAGATCCTGTAGTCATAAGCCATGTCCTTAATATAGACAAGAGTTTTCCGCCCATGCAACAGAAGAGAAGGCTTCTCGATAAGGATCGGTCGAGAGCCTTAAAAGAAGAGGTGGAGAGATTAAAGGAGAATGGGTTCATCAGGGTGGCGTTTTATCCATCGTGGGTCTCCAATCAAGTACTGGTTCCCAAGCCTAACGGCAAGTGGCGAACCTATGTGGATTTTACAGACCTCAATAAAGCCTGCCCGAAGGATTGTTTCCCACTCCCAAGGATCGACCCGTTGGTCGATGCTACTGCAGGACACGAGATCCTCTCTTTCATGGATGCATATTCGGGCTACAATCAGATTAGCATGCATCCCCTTAACAAGGATCACACCAGCTTTCGGACCGATACGGGATTATACTGTTATAAAGTAATGCCCTTCGGACTGAAAAACGCAGGTGCGACTTACCAGCGACTAGTTAACCACATGTTTAAAAAGTTGATCGGCGTAAACATGGAGGTATACGTGGACGACATGCTGGTAAAGTCGAAAAAAGCGGAAGGACATGTGAAGGATTTGCAGGAATGTTTCGATGTATTGAACAAGTACCATATGAAACTAAATCCTCTCAAATGTTCCTTCGGAGTTGGATCAGGGAATTTTTTGGGGTTTATTGTTAATTCAAGAGGAATCGAGGCCAACCCCGACAAGATAAAAGCCTTGATCGATATGAAATCGCCAGAAAAGATCAAGGATGTACAAAGTTTGACTGGGAGAATTGCGGCCCTAAGTAGATTTATTTCCAAATCAACGGACAAGTGTGTCCCTTTCTTCAATCTACTTAGGGGCAACAAGAAATTTGAATGGACAGAAGACTGCGAGCAAGATTTACATGCCTTGAAAGCCCATATGGAACACCCTCCCATTTTATCTAAGCCAATCGAAGGAGAAACTTTGTTCATTTACCTGGCGATCACTGAAGTTGCTGCTAGTGCGGTACTAGTACGAGAGGAAGAAGGCGTACAAAAAGTGGTTTACTATGTAAGCAAGAGGCTAATCGGAGCAGAACTGAGGTATCCACCCATTGAAAGGTTAGCATATTGTTTAATCCTGGCCTCCAGGAAGCTACGTCCTTACTTCCAATCCCATCCTATCACAGTTTTAACTGACCATCCCCATCGGCAAGTCCTCCAAAAACCAGAGCCGGCTGGGCGTCTATTAAAATGGGCAATCGAACTAGCGCAGTTCGATATTACGTATTCACTGCGAGCAGCAGTAAAGGGACAAGTCTTGGCCGATCTCATTGCAGAGTTTACCGAACACCCAGACGATGAGCAATGCGAAAAATCTAGTGCGCTTGAGCCTCATGATCAAACTCCCTCATGGAAGTTGTTTACGAATGGGACATCAAACGAATCTCACGCAGGATCAGGACTGATATTGATAACGCCAGAAGGGCATCGATTTCACTACGCCATTAGGTTTGACTTCGTAGCCTCGAACAACGAATCCGAATACAAGGCCCTCCTTGCTGGATTACGATTGGCAAAAGACATGGATATAAAAGTGCTCGATATTTACAACGATTCATAGCTGGTGGTGAATGAAGTTCTAGGGGAATATCAAGCACAGGGTCTCAAAATGGGAGCCTACCTAAATAAAACTAGAGATCTGTTGGCACAGTTCCAGAAGTATACCCTCCAGCAGATACCTCGAGACCAGAATTCGAATTCAGATGCCTTAGCCAAACTCGCAAGCGCGAAAGATGCTGACACTTTGAACATTGTGCCAGTAGAAAGATTGAGCGAGCTGAGCATACGAGAAGATGTGACTAGCATGGAAATCTGGATGGAAGACACATGGATGGCGCCTTACTTGGAGTATCTGACCAGCGGTACACTGCCGACAGATAGGAACAAAGCCAGAACTCTTCAAAGGCAGGCTGCGAGATATATACTGGTCGATGATGTTTTGTATTAAAGGGGATATTCCATGCCACTACTCAGATGTATTATGCCCGAGAAAACTAAGGAACTGATGAAGGAAGTACATGAGGGCTTTTGCGGAGATCATGCTGGGGGGCAAAGTTTGGCGAAAAAGATCCTTAGGCAGGGATATTTCTGGCCGACTATGAAAGAAGACTCTGCGGAGTACGTGCGAAAGTGTGATAAGTGTCAAAGATTTTCCAAAATCCCACGAGCAGCTCCAAATGAATTAAAACAGATGTAGAGTCCTTGGCCTTTTGTAGAATGGGGAATAGACTTGATTGGATCATTGCCAACAGGGAAAGGTGGAGTAAAGTATGCAGTCGTAGCAGTTGACTACTTCACCAAATGGGCCGAAGGTGAACCACTCGCTACCATAACGACCAAGAAAGTTCTTGACTATGTCATCAAGAACATTGTTTGCCGATATGGTTTGCCTCGAAAAATCATCTCAGACAATGGCACCCAATTTGACAGTGATCTATTCACCGACTTCTGCGAAAGACACGGGATTATCAAAAGCTTTTCTTCAGTGGCTCATCCACAAGCGAACGGGCAGGTCGAAGCAGTGAATAAAACGCTTAAGGACACCCTGAAGAAAAGACTTGAAGACGCTAAGGGAGCGTGGCCAGAACAGCTACATGAAGTCCTATGGTCGTATAGAACTTCTCACTGAACAGCGACAAGTCATACTCCATTTTCCTTAACATACGGATATGAAGCCAGGTTGCCAGTCGAGTTAGATCCGCCCTCGCATCGACGAATTACATATGACCAGGGTCAAAACAACCAATTGATGATGGAGTCCCTCGACTCAATAGAAGAAAAATGAGAGAAAGCTCTACTCCGAGTAGCTGTGTACTAGCAAAAAGTCGCCCGGTACTTTAATTCAAAAGTAAAAGAAAGAAAATTCAACGTCGGAGATATAGTGCTACGACGAGTTTTCTTGAATACCCGCGACCCCACTACTGGAGTACTCGGACCAAACTGGGAAGGACCGTACCAGATCGAAGAAGTCCTTCACCTGGGCACCTATAAACTTGCACGCTTAAATGGAGATCCCGTTCCACGTTACTGGAATGGAGAACACTTGCGCAAGTACTACCAATGAACGGTCCTTCTTAAAGGACTGGCTTTTATTAATTCTTACTTTTTACAAGATTCGAAAAAGGGTTAGCCACGTTGTATGACTAATCGCTTATAAGTGTAAGATCTTTTTTAAGATCCCTCGTACAGACATGTTTAGTCCATTTTAATACGAGATTATAAGGGACTGTGCGCAGCCAGTCATTCTTGCCAACCTTTGTAAATTCATTTTTACAAGTATTTGTTCATTACGTGTGTTGTTTTGCTGTATTACAAGTGTTGAATTCTATTACGAGCAGCAATGTTCGAACAGGTCGTGTTCAAGGTAAGTGACCAAGGACCTAAAGCTCCTCGATCACTTGGGGGGGCATATAAGGTACATCGATAGCAAAGCGTACCATAAGGTATGTAAACACATGAACAAAATAAGTGAAAGCATGCTACGGTACTTAGAGCATTTTTCAAAATTTATGTTTTGAAAAATCAAACCAAAGTACTATGCTAAGTTCGGTCATGCGAACAGGTATTATAATAAAAGAAATATTGTAATATCAGCAAGGCAATCGTTTACACTGCGAGCATTAGTGCTCGGATGTAAATATGTAATTAAAAGGAAAAACCTTTTACACCGCAAGTAGTACTGCTCGGATGTAATCGTTCAAGTGTAAGTAAAAAGCTGCCCTCGCAGCAATGAAAGATAAATTGTCTTTACAAGTAGGCCCGTAGGCCATAAAAACTGTGAAAAATAAAAAGAAAATTACTGGGGAGCAGGAGCGTCTTCTAGATTAGGAGCGCTCTTGTTAGCCGGAGGATCAGCCTTAGCATCAGCAGCAGGGGTCTTGGCCTTAGCTCTCTCCTCTGCCTCAAACCGAGCAGTGCACTACACCATCAGCGTTCTTTGCAACCGCTCGGAGAGATAGTTAATTTTGGCCCCCCGGTTGTGTTTCCAGAATTCGTAGAAACTGAGGAAGGCGGCTTCCTTGTACTTCTTCAGATTTCTGGCCCCATCCTCCTCAAGCTCCTGTGTGCGCCCTTCAAGCTCCTGAATGCGCCCCTCAAGTTCCTGCACCCGTCTCTCAAGCCTCTTCGCCTCATCTCTGCTGGCGATCAGATCAAGATTGAGCTGCTTACACTCTTGGATGTTGAGTACAGCACTTTCCCTCCATTTATTCCGCTCCTCGTTGGCTTTCTTCAAGGCCCCTTGACTCTCCTGAAGCTCTTGGGTGAGAATGGCTTGGTCTTCGCAAAGTTGCTCGTTCAGCTTAGACAACTCCTGGTTCTCCACGAGAAGCTTGTTGTTATCTGCCTCAAGCGCTTGCTTAGCATGGGCAAGCCTAGAGTCGAAGTTGTTCTCTCGAGAGACCATTGCCCCAGCACGGCGCCAGCTAGCAGTCAAAGACAAAAACCCCTGAAGAAAAAAATGAGAGTTAGGAAGGGAAGTCTAGCATAAACGACAAAGCAGCAAAAGATGACTTACGTTGGCTATCTCATTCAACCCTCTGTTAATGATCTGGTCGATGTCCATTGTGGCAGTGTCATTGATGGCGGTCTGGCAGCGTTTGTGCTTCGAGAGCCGATATATTCTCTCCCTGGCCATGCCAACTATGTGGCTGGACCGGGAGCCTTCGGACAAGTGGTCCAAAGTCTCTTTGTCTGCGGCCTTTGAGGAGGGTTTTGGATAGGCGGGCGCGGGGGTCCTCTGCTCAAACAGGGGCAGAGGTGGTAAGTCCTCCTTGGAAGGGGCTGTGGCAGGAGCATCTTCTATCCGGGCCTTCTTCGAAGGGGTCTTGCCACTTTCCCCTCGAGCCCTTTTACTGTCCTTCTTCGGGACAGAAGATTCAGCAGCAGCTTGGTAATGGTCAAAGAAGTCCCCGGAGTCCATGCCTGCAAAAAGAGAAACATTTCAAACAATGAGATTAAAGGGTCGCGAGAAAACAGAGATTAGAGTAGAAGGATTACAAAAGTAAGGTACCCGAGCTACACCTATTGGTCGTAACATTATCTACTGGACTACCTAGTTCTTGGAAGAAATATGAATTTAAAGAATGGGCGTTCCTAAAGTTTCCATCCCCATCAAATAGATGAAAAGGGATTGGCAGATTATTCAAAAACGAGAATGATGTACCGTTTACATCCGACGAGTCGTCAGATAGTTCGGTAGGCTCAGCAGCCTTTTGTTTCCCCTTGCCCTTGGGGACCGATGATTCTACTGCTCGATGGGGAACAGCAGGTTCCCTGATTGTAACCCCAGTTGGCCTCCTCCGAGGAGGGGATGCCTAAGGTTGCTGCTCGGGTCCCTGCTCAGATTCCACATCGGCATTGAAACCACCTGCCGCGGGTTCCTTAGTCGCAGGTTGGGAGCCCCGAAGGCCAGCCAACCTATGGTTAGCCTCATTATTTAAGTTCTTAACACTCTTAGCAGCACTTGGCATGCTGGCTAAGAGTGCTGCCCTCGACTCCATTCCTGGAGTGGGGGTCGGGCGTAACCATGAACCTGGAACACATTGGAATAGCGAGGTATTACGACAAGAAAGAATTAAAATATAGAAGCTACTGGTTCAAGGATTATTATTCTCTTTACCTCCTCGAGTGAAGGCCAGATTTTCCGCGGCAATGTCGGGCATAAGGAAGTACTCTTGATGGTACTTCCCCACGTTGGAGATGTGAGTGGTGTCGGACAGAAAGGTGCGTCCGGTCTTCTGGTGGTAGAAATGGAAGAACCCCGTACCATCCTTGTTGGAGTTGGACTTGAGGTCGAACAGAAAATTGACCTCATGAGGAGAAGGAGCTGACCATTTCTTGAGCTTATAGAGGATATAGAGCGCGGTCAGCATCCTATACCCATTTGGGGTGCTTTGAAAAGGGGCCACCCCAAAGTAGTTTGCCACCCCTTGAAAGAACGAATGAAGAGGCAGGGTGGCACCCGCCTCGATATGGTACCTCGACCAGGCGCTATAAGCCCCCCCTGGCAGGTTGGCTCGCTGGTCAATGGAAGGTCTGACCAGGGTCACCCCCGTCAGATTGTATTTGTTTAAATAGTTGGTGATCATGCGAATTGTCACCGAACTTGGGGAAACAACGTGCCACTCGACAGCCAGCTGGTCGGCATGACGAGGATGGGCACGCCTCTGGACTTTGGTTTCAGGAGGGAATTCACCTCGACCACTGGTCGAGGGGGCATCAGCAGAAGGCTGACTTGGAGAGTCAAGGTTGCGTCTTTTTCTAGCTTTGGTTTTTGTTCTGGCCATTTTCTGATTGGGAATTGGTGGAGGATTTGGGTTAGAACGTGAAAAGGGGATTTCTGGAATCAGTGTGTGTGGATTCTCTTCACCTTCGAGCAGTTGGGCCAAGAGTTCGTCTTCAATATGTCTTTCTCCCCCCCAAGGGTCTTGCATATGAACTGCAAACAGACAATGGCGGAGATAAGACACAATCCACGAAGTAGTGTGGAAGATTGGGATAACGTTGCTCGTGCCTAAATAACCAGCAGCATCCTAATCCTACGCTAACTTCAACGTGGGTAGTTTGAAAGACGGATAAAAACAAAAAGGAAAGTAAACTGTTTTCTGAAAAGAGAACTCTTTCGACTCCTGAAGGGCGGGAAAAAATTTCAGTTTTTTCACCTTGCTTAAAGGTTGAATCTTTCGTCAACCTAACGTCCCAAACCAGAGATCCTAACTATCAAACTATAGTCCTAACCTATACAAAGCATAAAAACGCACTCTTACAAGGAGATAGGCGGTTTATACCAAAAAACCCTTAAAACCCTATTCAAGAACACAGAAGTCGTAGAGCATAAAAACAGCATGCATGGCGTAATAAAGAGCTTAAAGAATGGAGTCCTTACCTGGGCGAAGATGGAGATTTGGAAGAAGATGAAAACTTGAACTGGAAGACCTTCGGCTAAGCGTCAAACTGGTTTTCGAAGCTCTAAACTCTGGTGCAAGTTCTTGAAAATTTTGGCAAAGATGGTGAGTAAAAATTTCTTAAAGGGGAAGAAAAGCCTACTTATAGGGATCGAAGGGATGGCCAAAAGGCAGTAATCATCACTTCCCACTTTCGAAACGTGGGGAAGTGTATAAGTCGTCAAATTTCCTTTTTGGAAACTGAAAATGCTTGATTAGACATAATTATGTCACAGTTTTCAAAAATGCACGGGGATTCTGACAGACATCATGGGAATGTGAACGGTTGTTCCTTTAACTTTCTTTATTGCTGGTCGCACTAAACAAACTTGGGGGGCAAATGTTATCCCTAAAATAAGAAATGAATGACATGGCAGGCATTAATTACACGTGGCCGACACCTGTCAGAATCTGTGTTCGACTATCGACCAGGAAGACATCTAGTATCATGCGATCGATTTCTTCATACGACCAGCCTGGTCGTACGCACATTATACGCGGAGGAAATCTTAGGCAGTTATGATGGAACCCGAAATTATCTCCCATGATTCCCTGAGTATCCGATTATTTAGGAAAGAATATCTGTAACAAATCAATGTAAATCTTCCTTGAGCTTATAAGTAGAAGAAGAGGGCTCAGGGAACAAGGGCCGATTTCTTTTCTTTTAAGCAAAAAAGATCATTTGAGATTAGAGAGAGATTACACTAGAATAATTGTATTTTCTTCTTTAGAGGTTAGTGAAACTCATTGAACCCCAGTTCTTTGATCACCCATTTGGATCTTATTTCAATAACAATTCAAGTGGACGTAGGTTATTACCATATCCTGGAGCCAAACCACTATAAAATCTTGTGTCTTTAGTATTTTCGTCATCACATTCTTTTCAACATTTTCATCCATGTCAAGCGTATTTTGACTCCGTGTCAGTTGGCCAAAATCTGGGTCAACACCATTAAACTCCTATTTTGTTGTACTATAGTTTCCTTTAGACAATAATTTTACTACTCTCTAAAAAAACTGCATGTTTTTAAATGTGAAAATTCATAATTAAAGTGTGGAAAAATTTGAGGGAGACATTAAATGTCTACAATGTCTCCCCCATATAGCCATTAAACTCCTGTTTTGTTGTACTGTAGTTTCCTTTAGAAAATAATTTTACTACTCTCTTAAAAAAACTGCATGTTTTTAAATGTGAAAATTCATAATTAAAGTGTGGAAAAATTATATTTTCATAATATTATTTAAGACTTAATTTTATTGGTGTGTAGGACTTATTCATCTTAAATAAAATAATCATTTTATCTTAATAATCCAAAGTTTCAGCAACTAATAATTTGTTATTTAAACCATAATCGTTTTCCCATTTTAAATAAAAAAATCTGCAGATAAATAATAGTGTGAAAAATACATATTTACATTTTGAGAATACTACATTCATCATATACATAGCTTAGGGTTTAATTTATTTGATTCATTAGTTTTACTTATCTCATTTAAAAGACTTTTCTTTCTATTAGCCAAAAATTCCAGCAACTATTTATTCAATTAAAATTACAAACTTGGATTAAAACTATATTTTATTTCATAAAATATACAAAAATATGCATGTATTAATTTGATAAAAACACCATTATCATGTAAAATAATATAACCTTTTATTTACTTAAAATAAAATACCACTTAAGGCATCACATGTGCATTTCAAAATAGGGCTGAGCATAAAATCCGAAAAACCGAAAAAACCGTGTACACCGACCTACCGAACACCGAAAAAACCAAAACCGTTTAAACCAAAAACTGAAAAAACCGCCGACAGTGCATACCGACACTGTTCGGTCGGTTTGGAAATTTTGGGTGAACCGACCAATAAAACCGAAACCGACCGAACACAATAAAATAATAATATAATATTATATAATTATTAATTATTAAAATTTTTAATAAAAAAAAAAATTAGGGCACTTGTAAATATAATTATGTTCTATATATTTATGTTTTAAAAACATACAAAAATAGATTCTAACAATCCAAAATTTTTAATTTTTTAACTAAAACTTTCAAATATATATATAATCAATTCGGTTTGGTCGGTTTAACCGACCAAACCGCGGTCCAAAACGGTCGGTTTTTTTTAAACTGGTTTGGTTCGGTCGGTTTTTGGATTGCACCATTCCGAACCGAAAACCGAATTCTGGATTTTTTTTGTGAAAAAACAGCCTAAACCGACCGATGCTCACCCATATTTCAAAACATTATTTTACAATTATCATCACAAAATATATAAAAAAACAGCAAGCATAAATAAAAGAAAAATCACTTTTAATCATGCTTTAAGTATAACCCCTAACATGTTTCTACCATTCAAGCATTCTAAAAAAAAAACTAACTTATACCCATTTAAAATCTTACAAACAACATATCATGTTTCTAAGATTTCAATTGACATTAAAATATAAAAATGAAATCAAGCATACTTTGAACACCACCCTAGGGTGAAACCTTTATAGCCCCCAATCAACAAATCCAACACTCAAACCCTAGCATGCATCCATCATCACCTTTGGATATTTTCGAATAGATCATAAAAATCAAAATACAATGGTAACATTAACATAGGATCCCCACTAGGATCATGCTTCTAGTATCAAGATGAATTCAAAAGAATCAACATTAAAATTAACTATGCACACAATCCTTTTTAATCACCCTAAGCCGAAACCCCATAGGCATCAAACAAAAATCAATCCTCCAAACCCATAATCAAAATCCTTATCATGTTTTCGATGGATTTGGTAAAACATAACTACATGCGAAACAAACACTCCAACACATAAAAAACATATAAAAATAAAAAATAAGAAACAATCATCAAATCAAAACAAGGCTAGGGCTCAACTACCTCCTTTGATAGTAATCACTCCCACAAGGTTGGTTCTCCTTTATTGGCACCTATAGCATTCAAACCCCAATAAGAACAAGGGAAGAGAAAGATCAATACTTAGTATTGAGGAGATAATCTAGTCTTAAGAATCAAAGCAAAACATAGAAGACCATACCTATAGAATTCGAATCCTTCCTCTCTTCTCCTCCTTCTTCTTCTTCCTTTCTCCTTCTCCTTCTCCTTCTCTCTCTTTCACGCAACCTCTCTCTCTAGCTCACACGATCTCTCTCCCTCTCACTCTCTCTTGTTCATGGCACACACAATGGGTAAGGGGAGAGCTTTCTTTTTCCTTTTATTTCCCAAGCCTAGCCCTAAGGAAATTTCTACCAATCTAATGGGAAAAGGTAAGTCCAACTTCTATTTCCCTTTATTCTAGATTTTTCTTAAATAAAAGAAAATAAAAAAATAATGTAGAAAATGTCAACTAAACACTTATCCAAAATAACTAAATTCTTCTAACTTTTTAATTTATTAAATTAGGAACTAGATGGGGATCAAATCCCTCTTTCTTTCCCATTCTATTTCCACATGCCCCTCATCTCCCTTTTTTCTTTTTCTTTTTAATTCTTGTAATTCCTTTAATAAATAAAATAAAATAAAATTAAGTGTATAAAATATTTTTGCATGCTCACCATGCAACCATGCACACACACAATTGCTCATGTGCATTACTACTTACCATGCACATTGGTGCATTCAACCAAACCTCATTTTACTTACAAATTAAAATAATTAAATAAAACAATTAACAAATTAAATTCACATAAATTCTACCAAAAAATTCAAACAATTGAAATTAATTTCCTAACACTTAACAATTAATAATAATAATATAATGCACAAAATTTATAAAACTAAAAAATATTGGTGCGCTATAAAGTCCTAGCCTTTGGGATCTTGAATCCTACAAAGCCGAGTAGTAGAACCATTCCCGAGCCCTTAGGTTTGGGTTTCTACTTTTTATGTAATGCAATATAAATACAATTATACCCTCAACGGGTCAAGATTACAAATATGCCTCTTTAAATAAAAGCGAGCATTTTACACATATTTAATACACTTAAACATGCATAATGAGTCATATCATAATATAACTCAAGCAATTCACATAATCACATGAATATTCAATTAAATCATATAATATTCCAATAATGCCTTCATGGCCCCCTAATCAAGGCACTAAGCCTTATTAGGAACTTTGGGATGTTACAACACTCTTGTAATTACAAACATATATTTATTGAGTACTTTTAAACATAAAAGTATCCATTGATTTAATTACTACATACAATTTAATCATCTATTAATGGTTCATAATTAAAGTAGGAATTAATTACCGTTTAACCTCTTTAATTATATATTGTTTCCTTAAGTACCATTAACTTTACTAGTGAAGGTTAATTCATGAACTGGTTTACGAATTTGAGCTCAATAACCTTTCAGTTCCAAAAGTCAACCCTTAAGAGAATCATTGTTCAATTCCTCTCGTAAAGGTATAGATTCCATATCTGTATATCATATCTATATATTATGTCCCCAACCATTTACATTAATGAGTTCACAAAATAAAAGTTTTCAACTTGATCATCATGACAAACCATAACTAGTGAATCAAAGAACTCATATAACATAAATAGGAGTTTGTAATAACCTCAGGATTAAGATCAATTTGTATATGATCATCTAATTGATATTTTTAATTAATACTTGTAAAGTAAAAGACATTATTAAGTATTAATAACATACTAGGTCTTGTTAATGTATAACCACTTTATACAAAGTACTTCCACTAAGATGCCATACTACATAAGTAATTGAATCTAGACTACATGTATTCCAAAGATTTCATATAACTTTGTTTTAATGTGAACTGTTTAAAATCTTAATCCTCTCATACCAATACAAGATTGTAGTCACAATAACCAATTTATGAATTTTCTGATATTCACATAATATTATTCTAATAATAATAATAAACAAAAAAAATATATGCAAAAATTTTATTTCAATTATTTATTTCATAAAAGATTGTTCATTACATATGCTTTAAAGGGCACTAATCTCAATAATCTCTCACTTTCCCTAAAGAAAATGAGGCATCTCCCTCAAACCCATATTGCTAATATGATCTTTAAAAGACTTGGTTAGACAAAGTCTTAGTGAAAGAATCAGGAAGGTTATGTTCTGCGGCTATCTTCATAACTGTTACATCTCCTCTGTGAACAATATCCCTAATCAAGTGATATTTCCACTCAATATGCTTTCCCTTCTTGTGACTCCTCAGTTCTTTTGAGTTAGGTTTCTCCCCACTGTTATCACAGTATAGACAAGTGACTTATCCATATCTGGAACCACTTCTAGATAAGAATAGAACAATTGAGCCACACAACCTCTTTAGCTGCTTCACAAGTCGCTATATACTCGACCTCCATGGTAGAATTTGCGACATTGGTTTGTTTAATACTACGCCATACCACAGCTCCTCCACCAAGTGTGAATATTGATCCAAAAGTTGATTTCTAACTATCTCTGTCTGATTGAAAATTAGAATCAGTGTATCCAGTTGGGGTCAGGTCACCACCTGAATATACAAGCATATATTCTCTAGTTTTCTGAAGATACTTGAGAATATTCCTTACTTCAATCCGATGACTCAATCCAGGATTAGATTGATAACGACTGACCATCCCTACTGCATAACAAATGACAGGTCTTATACACAACATGGCGTACATCAGACTGCCTACTGTGGAGGCATATGGATACTGCCTCATATCCTCTTCTTCTTGAGGTATTTTAGGACACTGCTCTTTAGAATGGATAATTCCATGATGGGGTGGCATATCACCCTTCTTAGAATTCTGCACACTAAATCTCTCCAGTACGTTGTCTATATAAGTAGCTTGAGAAAGAGCCAAATCTTTCATCTGTTGATTCCGAAGGATCTGGATGCCAGGTACATAGTTTGCATCTCCCAAATTTTTCATTTTTAATTGCTCAGCTAGCCATTTCTTTACTTTTGTCAATGTTCCAATGTCATTTCCAATTAGTAAAATATCATCAATGTAAAGAATCAAAAATACCACAATGTCATCTTTTAGTTGTTTATAGACACAAGGCTCGTCAACAAATTGTTCAAAACCATACGTTTTGATTGTGTCATCAAATCTCAGATTCCAAGATCTAGAAGCTTTTTTGAGTCCATAAATGGACCTAAGAAGCTTGCAAAGTTTTTTCTCTTGACCTTTTACTATGAACCCTTCTCGTTGAGACATATAAATAGCCTCGTCAAGATAGCCATTCAGAAAAGTTGTCTTAACATCCATTTGCCATATCTCATAATCCATGCAAGCAGTTATTGACAAGAGTATGCAAATGGATTTAAGCACAGCTACAGGAGAAAAGTTTTCTTCATAATCCACCCCTTTTCTCTGAGTGTAACCCTTGGCTAAAAGCCTAGCCTTGAAAGTGTCTAGTTTCTTATTTGCTCCTCTTTTTCTCTTGAATATCCACTTAGAACCAATAGGTTTAACATTTTTAGGAAGGTCTTGAAGAGTCCAGATGAAATTGGAATGCATTGATTCCATTTCGAGGTTTATGGCATCCTGCCATTTTTCTTTGTCAGAATCTTCCATTGCACCTATATGTAAATTGATCATCTTTGTTTGTGTCAGACACAAGCATCTGAACTTCACGCTCATAACTAGTTGGTTGTGTAATAACCCTCCCACTACAACGAAGCTCCCTATTATTCTAACTAGAACTTGGGGTTTCCTCTTGTCGTTGTTCATTGGGAATATTTGGTGTATCTTTTTACTTGATCTGAGACCATCTCCTCATGTACAACCTTATTGCGACGTTTGTGGTTGTTAATATAGTCATATTCAAGAAAACTAGCATTTGTCGATAAAAATGTTTTATTTTCTTTAGGACTATAGAATATACAACCTCTGATCTTTTTGGAATATCCCTCAAACATGCACAGTTCGATGCGAGATTCCAGCTTTCTAGTCTTTCCTTTCAGCACATGTGCTGGACACCCCGAAATACGAAAATGGTGTAAATTAGATTTAGTACCATTCCATAATTCTAACACTATCTTCTTGATATACTTGGATGGAAAAACATTCAATATATACATTACAAGCAAAGCCCCAAAATGACAGTGGCAGTGATGAATAACTCATCATTGATCTAACCATGTCCAATAACGTCATGTTCCTTCTTTCTAAAGCACCATTTTGTTATGGCATTCCAGGTGGAGTGAGTTGAGATTGAATTCCATGCTCACGTAAGTGGTCCTCGAATTCATAATCCATGTACTCTCCTCATCCATTAGGTCGAATAACTTTCAGTGATTTACCTAACTTCTTTAGAATTTTGTAAAATTTCCAAAAGTTTCGTATTTATTTTGCATTAAATATAGGTAACCATATCTTGAATATTCTTCAATGAAGGTGACAAAATATTCAAACCCTCCTCTCGCTTGCACATTTAGTGTTCCACACACATCAGTGTGTACGAGTTGGAGTGGTTCTCTGAATCTTGAACCTCTTGCAGAGAAAAGTCTTTTGGTCATCTTGCCTTCCAGACAGGATTCACAAATTGGAAAAGAACCAACAGTTAATTCTCTTAAAGGTCCCTCATTTGGTAGTCTATTAATTCTATCCAAACCAATATGCCCCAATCTCAAATGCCATAGATATGTTTCACTATCAGAATCAGTCTTTTGACGTCTAATAGACCTTGGGTTTGCAACTTTAAACATTTCAGAGTTGTATATTGATCGCTCTTTTGCCTTAAGTTTATATATCCCATCATCGGATTTTGCATGGCATATTTCAATACCAGATCTTAAGATAACAATCGAATTATTATTAAAGGAAATATCAAAACCTTGTTCATGCAACATAAAATTAATAAAGTTCCCAATTAATAATGACATTACTAATCATAAACTACAAAATTCTAAATCATTAGTTTTCTTGTTTTAAATAAAAATCTAAAATCTCTAAAATAAGATTAAAAAAATAATATTGTTCGAAATAATAATAAATTTCTAAAACTAATGACGGGCATTTTGCTTGTTCTTTGATGCAAATGCCTTCCCTTTAGAAGTTGACTCTTTTGGAGGAAGAGCCATCATTTCTGCAAGGAATAGAAAAATAATTTTAGAATCATGCATTATTACATTCATAATGTTAATAAAACATCGATCACATAAGTATAAAATAAAAGCAAAGACAAATCTAAATTTACCTTCTGTGTCCTTTTTCACTAACTCCATTATATCTGTAGATCCAACATCTTTATGAATCGCATGCCACAACTCATACAATGTCTTGATGTGTTCGTACTTGTCTTTTTACTCTTTTGGCAGGCTTTTGAAAATAAAAAACCGCCACCATGTGATTATCCATTAACCAATTGGTATATTTTTCATGCATGTAATAGATATGATATATAGGTTGCTCTTCAAGTGGTGGTTGACATAGAATATAAGAAATCCCAATTTCGCTTAGAATGTACAACGTACAGACGTGCCAAATATAAGTTCTTTTGGGAACAAATCAGCATTTTCTAGAGTATAGTCAATTTTTCAAGAGAGATAATCAGACATGATTGCCGAAATAAATAAATAATATCACAAAATGAATTTAGCACATATATGAATATCTTGCAATAGTAATTATGATGCATGAATGCAACAAAATTTAAACAACACATAAAAACAAATATTACTAATTTTGTGATAAATTAATTTAAAAATTAATGACCAGTCTTAGGGTAGGTCAGACTAATCTTAATTTAATTTTGAGACACTTCTCAAATTCATAAGTGAAAACTTAAAATCAACTATTTTCTCCTTTGACTTACGAACAACTGCTTATTTGGTCAAGATTAACTAGTCCGCTCAAAAGCCTAGTTAAGCTTTGTGAGTGTAATCCATTATTTTATATTAATGACTTAACTCAAGAGTGTGCCTTAGGGTCAGTCAAACTTGAAATACATCACCAATCCTATTCTTTAAAGAAGTTAACCTTTAATAATAACACAGTCAGAAACCTTCCTTAGGAGGACACAAGCAAAGGCGCCTCGAGGCCCATTCCATGAAACATTGATGTTAACTAATAATGGAGACCATAGGAGTTAATGTTAACTCCCCTTCTCGCACTCACTATTTTAGAATATGTGTTTTCTCAAAATATCCTATGCTTTTTAATTAATTAAATTAATCCAATTAATTTACCAAATGATATTCTCATAATTACTAACCTCATTAAGCATTTAATCAGTAAACAAGATTTAATCATATCACTAACTAGGTCCTTAAAATATCTAGTCAATAAATGCTCTAATTATGTAAAATATCATTTGCTATATAATAAAATTAATTTTTAAATAGGTCTTTGAAATTAACACTTAAAATCTATTTACCGATTTGTTCTAGTTTAATCTAGATTGATTGTATGATTCATTAAATGCATATTGTTGACACGGTTTTTCGCCAATAGTAGATTAAGAAATCAAATAGGTAGATTAGTGCTAAATTATAAACCGTAATGAAACAATAAAAACCCTATCGAACACACATGACTTTTTACGTGGTTCAGTGGTTAAAATCCACCTAGTCCACGAGACAATGTTATTGCTTTTCTCTCTTAATTTCTACAGAGTTTTAGTCATACGAAAAATGGTCATCCCCTGCCCTATCCATTATTCCTGATATTTATAGAAGAATTTCCTGGATAGGTTTGGGTAACCGCATGAATAAATAAGGTATACATTTAATATATATTATTCCCATTTACATTGGGATATGATTTGAAAACATATTAGAATATACTCTTGCTATCTCGGATAATAAATGATAGATATTCAATACAGCCTCGACATTAATGAGCGTATAAGGAGTCTTCGAATCTCCTGGGATCCTTCAGTATGCGTTCTGCCCAGGTTTCCACGAGCTGAATAATTCACTCGAGCTTGTGTTCAAAAGCTATCTAAACCTAGCTCGTGGTAAGCACAGAATGCCCAAAGTTGGATCTAGCCATTATAAGTCTCGAACTCGATTGCTATCCTCAAAGGCAGTCTGATAATAACATGTATATCGTGTATGAACCGGACTGATCCTCAAGCTGCTAAAATAATTGTTAACCAAATATCCTACTTGGCTATTTCTCGACATATTCATCTACCAGCTGTACCTGACCTGAGTAATTGAACTCGTGCTAATTTTAGGGTATCACATTTTCCTCCCAAGCTTCTGCTCGTGCTTGATGTCATCACTTTCTAACATGCATAGTAGGGGCTTTTAGGCTTCTTCCATGTAAAATCGTGCTTGCCCACTACTCGAGTACTGGACACATGGCTGCCTGCAATTGGTGTTCGTCCGGGTTTCGAGGACTATGACAAACGTCCTGTCAACATTTTTTTGTCGTATGGTTCATTTAATCTTGGCCTTTCGATCTTGAGCTAACGCAATCGGATGGCCCAAATTAATTCCCATAGTTTACGTATAAATAGGGTGATCATACCTCATTTCCATTTCACAAACAAAGTTTCCCTTTTTCTTCTCCAACTTCTCTCAAAAACCCTCCATCGCCTTTCAGATTCTCAAAAGCTTTCAAGGAGTTTCCTGTGGACGTATTGATATTTTCTCTGAATCAATCATATCAACTGTAAGTATTTCCTCATCTGGTTTGAATTTTTCAACTCTGTGCTTTCTAGTGAGATTTTTTCTGTGAAAAACATCATTTGCTCAATGTCGTTTAGGTTACGTCTGTGTTGTAAATAAGTGATAGGATTCAATTTAGGCTAAATGAACGATATTAGGCTTATTTAGAAATAAGGTTTTCATAAAACTGGGCAAATTTTCTGGGTTTTTCAAAGAAAATTCTAATGGTGGATCGGTTTGAATACCTGTTTGGGGTGTAGAAGACGAAGGGAATTTAGGTTTTGTTCTAGGTAGCTTAAAGGTTACGATCCCTTAAGCGGTTTAGAATTAAAATGCTTTCAAAATAAAAGTAGTGGGTCTGACGGATCTGACACACGAATCCCGAAGTATCAGGGAATTTTAAGAAATCGAAGCGCGTGGCCTAGGACCACACGTGGAACCACGCATTGAGACTAGGACACAACTTAGCTCGTATGAATTTTAAAATTTCAAAAGTAAACTGCTTAAACCCTCAGATTTCCGTACCTCCACAACTGTAGCTAGAAATCATCTTAGGCCAGTCTCGACCAGAAGGGGCGAGGTCACGATTTCTACTACCTCACTCGTTTTCCCAACTCAGCCTCTGTCATCAACCTTCCCAGCTACCCAAATGACTATAAAGACTTGTTATTTATGTCAAATGGGTTAAAAAATTACGACCATCAATACTTCAATCGTCCTCATAAGTATTCTATCTTTATCAATTCAGCACGTTAATTTTTTATCACTTATGCACACATTTTTTTTGTTTAAGGATTCTGACTGAGTTCGATCTTTGTGCAGCTGTATTCGCAAGGACAGAGAGACTTGTGACCCTTGGGAGTCAATACGAGACCTTGTCTAGTCTTCCTCCGATGGAGAAACACTATCATCATATTGTGAATGACGCCACCATGGTGGCCTGCAACATGATCAGCAAGGGCCAAACGCTAGCTCTCAGGACCCGAGCTCCTCTTCCTGTCATCCCCTAGCTCCCCCCTCCTCAAGAAGCCTTGTCAGCCAACGAGGACGTCGAGGAGGAAGAAGACGTGGCATGTTGGTGCATAAAAGGCGAGCCCCTGAAGATAATCAGGAGCCCGATCTAGAGCGAGCTGTGTCCGAGTCAGCAGCCGGCCCCTCCGGTGAAGGTATCCCATACCACTACAGAGAGTTAGATTGAGCTGCTACTAATTATAGGCTAATTCGATTCAACCCTAACCAGCTTGTCAGTTGTCACCCCACTGACCTGGACCTAAACACTATAGGAAAACCCAACAAACACAGTCCTTCTCCACTGTATGGACCATTTGGTGGTACGCTATGATGTTGATTCTAGTTTTATGTTGTGTTTTAGGTAATTTTTATTAATCTTTTTAGTTGCTTAGTGCAATGTTATGCTTTGGTTTTGCTTGTTCTCAGGTTTTAGCTTATAAATAAAGGAAAAGAACAATTGGAGCAAATTGGCAGAAAGATAATGAAAATTTGGATTTTTGGTGTTGATTCCGTGAAAAGATGAATCCTTAAGAAATTTCATGGCTTCGGTGAATTTTCGGGACCAAAAGCACAAAAATTAAAGGAATTGTTAAGGTCGCGATGCTATGATGCTGAGTCGCGGTCGTTGCGACCCAGTCCAAGGCAAAAAGCTTGTTTTTCAGAAAATTGACACGGGTCGCGGCACTGAAGAGGTTGGGCCACAGCATGCTTGACATCCACGCGAAGCAAAAATTGACACGGGCTGCAGCGCTTAAAATGTTGAGCCACGGACCGCATTGCTTCTAAAGAACTTTTTTTGGATTTAAACCTAATTTCGAGAGGATACTGGGGGAGGACAATTTTGGGGAGCAAGGAATACATCATGGAGCATCTCCATCCACTCTCTAGAGTTCTTTTTCTCTTACCTTAGAATTCTATGTTATTTTTCATTGTTGTTTATGTTTAGAATGATGATTATGATCTAATTTTATTTTCTAGGGTTTTTAATGCAATCACTTGGATCTTTGTTATTTTCTATAAGGATTTCATGATTCTTTCTTCACTTTTAATCTAAATTATTTGATTTGTTCTTAATGCTTGTGAATACTTGATCACCATTTGCATGATTTATGATTTTGATTCGAAATCTGAAAAGTGAGATTTGATTATGCTATGATTGAATAATCACAATTTTCATATTGGATGAAAATATCTATATGGATTGTGTAGTTTTAGGATTATTGTGTTCAATGCCTTTTATGTGTTGGAATTTATCACAGGAATGTAGAAAATTCAAATTTAAATTGAGTTATTTGCTTCTTGAAAAAGAGTAAGAATCGTTTTCGTTAATCCACTATTAGTTTAGGAAGAAGAATTGTGAAGTACGATTAGTGAAATAATAAAGTGAATAATTGATGAAATTAAAATCCCTAGTTCTTTATAGGGGCTTCACTTTAAGCCCTATCGGTGGGGCTCTCAGTGTTCTCGACCCGTGAACAGTTTTCGGCGCAATTTTTTTTATGACCGTGTATATTGTAGCTATTTAGAGAATCCTTCAAATTTTCAGAAAATTTTGAATAGTTTACAATACCGAAAACTAAGTTCAAACATGTTGTTGCACGCGTGACTAATTTTTTTTATGCGCGTGGAAAGAAACAGGTTTGAACCTAGTTTTCAGTACTGTAATGTAACGACCTCCTTTCTTAACATACATATATATATAGTATAAAAACAAAGTTTAACCTGAATACGACAATACTTGAAATTCTGAATTTATAAAAAAAAAAAAAAAAACTTTATTAAACAATACATAAACTAATGTTCATAACTTCAAACCATACAATACCCACAACCAAATAAAATTTTTATCTTACATACAAATCT
This sequence comes from Humulus lupulus, assembly GCF_963169125.1. NCBI lineage: Eukaryota > Viridiplantae > Streptophyta > Magnoliopsida > Rosales > Cannabaceae > Humulus > Humulus lupulus. The sequence continues at coordinate 35,059,037 of NC_084799.1, forward strand.
TAATACTTTTATAAATAATTTTCGTGGCGTTACTATACCTTAACGTAGAACTAGAGATGTATCCAACCGATAAATTGAAAAGCTTTATGTAAATTACAAAGTTCATGAAATACTTTTAAAGCTTTATGTAAAGTTCAAAAATACTTTTTATGAAATATAAATATAAAATCAAGTTTCTCGTTTATTTATAATATAGCATAGTAGAACTCCACTCCCTTCAGGTCAGCCCCATATGTACAATCACGTTGGCTCCACGTATACTCATCAACAATTTATATTTGGGGTATCTTACCTACAACACAAACATTATCTAATGAGCTAAGGCTCAGTAAGCAGAATAACTACCTCATATGCATTAAAATAAACGTGCAACATGTTATGTATTTTCTTTCTTTCACTTTCCTTTCATTTGGGCGCTAGATGCTGCTGCTGCCGTCATTACATAGGGAATCACATTCCCACCTGAACATAAACATGATAATAGGGAATTTCTCCCTCATAAACATTCATTCTATAGGGAAGTACGTCTCCCTTATTACATTTTGGGACATAGGTCTCCCAAGCACCACCTCTACTTTAACGCTTTCAATAATTTATCTGTAAATATTAATCGTGCTTATGCATAATAAATATAACATGCTTGAAAATAACTTATGCATAAATACAATATGGTAGAATAGCTTGTAAAGCATATAATTTCACATAAAACAACTGAAATTGTTAGCTTCCTGATAAAAACACAAACTATTAACTTACATAAAATCTACATGATGTAATTTTAGTTTTATAATTGTTATTATTCCATTTTTTTTCCTATTTTATTGTTTATATTATGTCCAGGTGTATGGTCATACTATAATTTTCCATGGCAAGATCCCAGTCTAAAAGTCATGGTCATGGTCATACGGAAATGTCCAGGTCATCATATTAGTCCATTATAGTATAGAATAAGGTCATATAATAAAAGTCTATAATAGTCCAAAGTGTGACTATAGCCTATATAAGTTTAGTATTATAATGACACATAAAAAAATAGTTTATATTTCAATTTTGGCATAAATTTTGGCATTATAACGGCATGGTAAAATAATCTATATATAAATTTTGGCATTATAACGACATGGTAAAATAATCTATATATAAATTTTGGCACTATAACGGCATGGTAAATAATCTATATATAAATTTTGGCATTATAACTGCATAGTAAAATATTCTATATATAAATTTTGCATTATAACGGCATGATAAAATAATCTATATATAAATTTTGGCATTATAATGGCATAGTAAAATAATCTATATATAAATTTTGCATTATAACGGCATGATAAAATAATCTATATATAAATTTTGCATTATAACGGCATGATAAAATAATCTATATATAAATTTTGGCATTATAATGGCATGGTAAAATAATCTATATATAAATTTTGGCATTATAACGACATAGTAAAATAATCTATATATAAAATTTGGCATTATAACGGCATAGTAAAATAATCTATATATAAATTTTGGCATTATAACGGCATAATAAAATAATCTTTATATAAATTTCGGCATTATAACGGCATAGTAAAATAATCTATATATATATATAATAGCAAAGTAACTAAATTGAAAGGCTCGGTAAGGAGCTTACCTAAAAGGTTTTCGTAGGCTAGCGTTACAGACAGAATTTTGCTTAGATCTTAGAGATTTAGAGCTTTAAAAGAGTGTTAAGAAGATTTTTAGGTAGAGTGAGAGAAAGAAAATAAGGTTTTGTAATTCAAAATGAGTTTTGGATGTAATGACCCAACTATTTCTAAGACCATGGACCATTAAGACTACTAGACATAGCTACTATTTTTTAGAAAACATACATAAGAAATAATCATAACTTTATTAAAACTTCAAAATAAATATTTTATCAATAACATAAAATTATAAATTTAAAATGTAATATGCCATGGGTACCCATTGTTTATAAAACATAAAACATAACTTTAAATACTAATTGCGGAATTACATCAAAACATAATTTTAAAGACATAAAATAAATAACTTTGATAACTCTACAAAATAGAGTTATTTTACCACTTTTTATGTGCTAATTGTTGCTTAATTCTTGAGTTTTTAATTGATTTATTAAGTTTTTAAGTAATTTTGAATTTAGTAGTCTTATCATGATTTTATTTACTTTTGTATGTTTTTATAAGTATTTTGTTGTGAAATGTTGTAGTTAATTATTTGAATTATTATTGTTAAGTTAGTGGTAAAAAAATGTTGTATTATTGAACTTAAATGTAAAATATAAATTAAGTTATAATTAATATTTTCAAAGAATTAAATTGATTTATTTTAGAGTTGAAAATACTGTATTATGATTTATTTTATATTTATTTTGTAGGGAATGTATGCTCTTAAAAAGAAAGAAAAATGAAGGACAATATGGCATTTTCAAGAAAGCAAGACAAAGAGTTGGCATTTATAAAAAAGCCTCATTTGGGTCCAAGCCCAACAGCTCCTCCAAAAGCCCCATGCAGCTCCTCCACCTGTCTCCCACGTTGCCTCCAGTTGAAGCTCTCCCTGCCAATTCGCCAGTTGTCGCCTCCAAGAAGCTGCAAGATGAAGAGACCCTCTTCATATGCATCCCTCACGCCTGAAACCCAGGCCATCAACAAAGCAGCCCCAACGTGGGCCAGCCTCCTCAGTAAAGGCCCAAGTTCTACCTCCCTTCCCAGCCGTTGGGCCAACCCGAAGACCCCAACTGCCCAGCTCCAAGGCCCATTCGGCCCACACACTCGAGCTGCCTAGACCAGCTGCCAATACAGCCACCAAAAGACCAAAAAAAGTCACATTTTTCTTCCCAATGTTTTTTTTCTTTCACTCAAATATCAATTCACTCTTCCCTATTTTTCTTACCTAAATAAACATTCCTAATTCATTTTTTTTACCCTAGCTTTTCACTAATCTTTTACCCAACCAAACATTTCATCTTTCCAATACTTTTACACTTACTCTATTTATCCTACCACTTCCCAGCACAATTAAATTAATCAATTTATTTATTTTAATTTGATTAATTTAATCTCCATATTTTGCCTATAAATAGAGTCTTGTAAGACCATTTTGGGGGCTCTTCTTCATCTTTTCAACCTCTTCTACATTTCATGTTTTTCTCTCTTCTTTTCACTATTTTCTCTCTACCATTTTCATCTTTTGAAGAGGATGTCAAGTATGTTATTTTGTAATTTTTATTTCAATCTAGTTATGAGCTTCTAATCTTTTTCAAAGATTATTAAGATGATGATGAAGCAAAATGTAACTAGATAGCATTTTTTTTTATATGTTGATTTACCATTTGTACAACATCGTTTATGGATTTTTCTATCAAAGATATGCATTTTTCATCTAGTGTTGATTGTTAAAGCATATTACACTTAGTTCTTCATTATGCAAAAATATGATATTCTTTGATTAAATGTTTTTCATTAAATTGTTCACATCTAATTCTTAGAGCATAAGTATCATATTTTGCCTAAACATAATCTCTTTGATTTTTTTGTAGTTTCATTAGGTTGTAACACAACTAATGCTTAGAAATTATATCTTATATAAGTGAAGAAAAATCTTAACTTTTTGAAAGTAACTTGTGCTTGAATAGAAAATGTATTTTGAAAAAAATATAGTGTGATTTATTTCAACGAAATCTAAACTTGGGAATCAATATACTTATAAATACTATTGAACTTGCATTTTGTGGATTCTAATATCTTAATAATCTTATTTTATTTATCTCATTTGAAAATCATTTTTCTATTTAATCTTAAATCTTTTTATTACTTGTCTTTTATTTTTCTAAAAAAAAATCTCATCAAATATTTGGAACTAGGTTAGAATATTCTTGCTTTGTTTGAAATAGTTTTTTTGATGTTAGTCAACTCCCATGGGTTCGACCTTGTACTTACATGAACATTATATTCCGAAACGATTCGTGCACTTGCGAGTTTAAATATTAAAACACCCTCTTTTGGGATCAACAAACTTCGTCCTCGATCATAACGCAGTCCACTCAGTCCATTCATCCTTAACACACAAGCCAAGCTACCAAGAATCCTTTCGCCTTCATAATCATTTTCCTGCATCACACTAAAAATAAAGGAGTTAGACTAATGCCCAACAAGGAAAATCTACTAACCATCACATATCATAACGTAAGACTATATCATAAACATATACTATAAAACGTATGACTATAACAACATATATCATATAGGACTATAATAATAATGGCCATCATAAATTATTGGGGCTTGTTAGCTAAGCAAGTCATATGCCCATAAATTTGGGGGGCTTGCTAGCTAAGCAAGTCATGTGCCCAATATAACTTCTTGGGGCTTACTTATCTAAGCAAGTCATATACCCAATCATAAATTCTCGGGGCTTGTTATCTTAACAAGTCATATGCCCAATCATAAATTCTCGGGGCTTGCTTATCTAAGTAAGTCATATGCCCAAGCGAGTGAAACATATTCTTGGGGCTTGTTGTTTCAACAAGTCATATGCTCAAGGACTATAAAACATATAACATATATCATATAATGGCATAAAAACACATCATAACATAAACATATACATATCATAACATATAAGCACATAAAATCTATCATATTTTCCTTACCAAAAGCTGGGATATTTGGGAACAAGAACGGGATTAGAATACTCCTATAAACCAACAGTAAAATGGTGAGAATATAAAGAAAAAGAGATGAAAAGAACACTTAATCATCCTAGAAGAAACTTACCAAGAAGGACCTTAAGTTTCAAGAACTTAAATACCTAATCAAGAATCAATAATAAGAGTTAGGATCTGAAAAAAAGAAACTAAAGAATTATAAAGAACTGGACTTAAGGAATAGGAATACCTTGAATGACCTTATGAATTGGTCTAAACCTCAATACCGAAATCACACTATTTCTCACTTCCCAAGTGTTTATAAAAACTTAGAATGATAAAGATTTAACCCCAAACCCAAGTGTATCTCTCTATAGAAACACTAGCACCTTGGAGGCTCTGATCAAATGCTTGAAGAATGAAGAAAATGGCTAGGCACTAGGTCCTATTTATAGATTTCAAGGAGTGAAACTAACCCCATTTAATTTGAATAAATAAATGATTATAAAATGAAAAAGATTTGAATTTTTGTTCAACTGACGCCCAGAACTCGGTTAAAATCGTTCAAAGGCAGGTCTAAGTGGTTAAGTGTATTTTTAAAATTCAAAAATCAAACTTTCAAAAATTCATTCATGGAGCCGATTTATCGCCCCCTATAGGCGATATATCGCCTCCCCCAGTATTCCCGAGGCTTGTTCGATCGTTCATGCAAAGTTGATATATCGGCCCCTATGCTGTGATATATCAACATACGTTGATATATTAAACACGTATTTGCACTTTTTCAGCATAATTTGAATTGGATAACAGCTTTGACTGAGTCATTATACAATCCTAACAGTTGCTGGAAGGTTATAGAGCTTCTAGATCTTTCTTTTATTAAAACTATTCATCAAAAATACTTAGTTCCTTAATAATCATGATTATGACAAGTGTCATGCTCTTAATGGCTCTATCTAAACCTTAGGTTATAATAAATATATTTCTATGACCAGCAATATTATTTAAACCCTATGTTATAATTAATATTCTTTAACTATAGGTTAAACTTATAAAATCCATAACTGATGTTATGAGTTTCTAACAAAGTCCCGACTTGAACCAAAATCCACGGTAACTAACATACTACTAACTAATACTAACTACTACTACTACTACAACTACTATCTAGCTACCTAGCTAAGTAAACATTCCGGGACTCTACATTGGAAGAGCTTATTTATAGAAAAACCGTGGGTTACTATGGTATTAAAATATTTAAAATATCAAGTATAGTGAAATAATAAAATATTCAAAATATCAAGCATAGTGGTTTGCTAAAGTCATCATTGTATCACTACTGCATCAACATGTGGGAACCATGGAGTGGACCCCGATGTAGGACCCATGTGGACCCTACTGTGGGATCCTTGTGGACCCCACTGTGGGACCCACTATGAATAGTACCTGGTGAATAGTAACAAAAAAAATGAAAACTTCCCAATCTTCTTATATTGCATAGTTCAACATTTTTGACTCAAAAACTTTTCTGAAAAAGTTTCTCTAACATCCATAAATTAATTTTTCTCATGTGTTAGTTACTTCAACAACTTAGAATTGTTAAAATCCCACAGTAGAATATAGCCGTATTCCCAACGGTCAGGTTACTGTATCCAACGGTCGGATCACTATTCACCAACGGTCATAACGGCTAGTTTTTGTCCTATAAATACTTGTTCATTTAACCATTTACTTGCAACAACTTCTTCATCTCTTACCCTTCTAGATAAAAATTCATCATCTAATCATGAATTTCTCTTTATTGCCCATAAGTTTAGTGATTGTTTGCTTGTACTTTGTATCATTCTATGGGTATTATACTAATGAAATGCCCATGGATATTATGGTTGTGTATTCATTAGTTATTCTTCCACTTTACTTAATAGCTCTAGCCTTCGATTAACATTGTAATGCACTCAAAAGTATGAATAAAATATCTTTTCTTATTTTTCATAATTGTTATAATGCACTTTTAGAAAGAAGTGGGAGTTACAATCTACCCCCCTTACACATTTTTGTCCACGAAAATCTAGAGTAAATCGGGATATTTAGCTTTCATCTCATCTTCACGCTCCCACGTAGCCTCTTCTATTGTCTGGCTTCTCCACAATACCTTGACCATTGGTATTTCCTTATTTCTTAATACCTTATTCTTTCGATCCAACATTTGGACAAGTTTTTCCTCATATGTAAGGTCTTTGTCCACTTGGATAACTTCATGTTGCAACACGTGACTGGAATCAGGAATATATTTCTTCAACATAGACACATGGAATACATCATGTACATCCGACAACTCTGGTGGCAGTGCCAATTTATAGGCCACTTTTCCAATTCGGACTAATATTTCAAAAGGTCCAATGAACCTTGGATTCAACTTTCCTTTTTCTCCAAATCTCATAACACCTTTCATTGGTGTTATCCGTAGAAATACTTTTTCTCCGACTTAGAACTCTAATGGTCTTCTTCATTTTTCTGCATAGCATTTTTGTCGACTTTGGGCTGCTGCTATCCTCTGTTGAATTTTTCGAACGACTTCCGTTGTTGACGTCACAATATCTGGTCTAGTTTGTTGCTCTATGTACTTTCTTTCACCCACCTCATGCCAATGGATATGGGATCAACATTTACGCCCATATAACACTTCATAGGGCTCCATCCCTATGCTTTCTTGATAATTGTTGTTATAGGCAAATTCAATCAGCGGTAAATATTTACTCCACAATCCTTCAAAGTCCAAGACACACGCTCTTAGCATATCTTCAAGGGTATGTATAGTTCTTTCTATTTGTCCATCTGTTTATGAGTGGAAAGCTGTACTAAATTTCAATCTTATCCCCATAGCCTTGTGCAAGCTTTGCCAGAACTTTGAAGTAAATTTTGAGTCTCTATCTGACACTATGGAAATTGTAATTCCATGTAATCGTACTATCTCTTGCACATAAGCTTCCTAACTGGTCCCCTGTGTACGTCACCTTTACCGGAAGGAAATGAGCAGATTTTGTTAATCGATCGATGATGACCCATATCGTATCATAACCTTTGTGTGTTCGTGGAAGTCCAATAACGAAGTCCATTGCAATATGCTCCCATTTCCATTCTGGTATTTCCAAAGGCTGTAGTTCTTCTCCAGGTCGTTGATGTTCTGCCTTAATTCTTTGGCACGTAAAACACCGAACTACATATTGGGCTACATCTTTCTTCATGCCAGGCCACCAAAAGTGTTCCTTCAAACTTCTGTACATCTTTGTTGAGCCTGGGTGTACTGTGTATGGAGTATTATGAGCTTCATTCATAATCTTTTTCTTAATTTCCTCTCTTGTAGGTACGCAAATTATTCTGTTAAATTTTAATATTCCTGAGTCATAAATATTAAAATTCTTCACTTTTTCTTCTTTGACTTCTGCTTTGACCTTGGTTAGGTGAGGATCTGATTCTTGACCTCCTCTTATTTCCTCAAACAGAGTCGACTGCAACGTCAGATTGGACAATCCTCTGATTACTACTTCTATACTCGATCTTACTACTTCATGTTGTAGCAGTTTGGACAAGGCTTGAAGGAACATCAAGCTTGTCGACGTCTTTCTACTTAATGCATCCGCTACTTTGTTAGCTTTACAAGGGTGGTATAAAATTTCACAGTCGTTGTCTTTGACTAATTCTAACCACCTTCTTTGTCTCATATTAAGTTCCTTTTGGGTAAAGAAGTACTTAAAACTCTTGTGATCAGTAATATTTTTACATCTTACTCCGTAGAGATAATGTCTCCAAATTTTCAAGGCAAAAACTACTGCAGCTAACTCTAGATCATGTGTGGGGTAGTTTTTCTCGTAATCCTTTAATTTTCTGGAGGCGTAAGCTACTACTCTCCCTTTTTGCATCAACACCGCTCCTAATCCCATCTTTGAAGCGTCACAGAAAATTTCAAACTCGTCTATACTATTCGGGATGGTGAGGATTGGAGCATTAGTTAGTCAATTCTTTAATTCCATAAATCTCTCCTCACAAGCTTCCGACCATATGAATCGACTATTCATTCTAGTGAGCACCGTAAATGGGGTTGCAATTTTGGAAAATCCTTCTATGAATAGTCGATAATATCCAGCTAAGCCCAGAAAACTTCTTACTTCAGTTGTATTCCTTGGCTAAGACCATCCTTTTACTGCTTCTGCCTTAGCTGGATCCACCAAAATCCCACTTTTTGACACATGTCCCAAAAAGTTAATTTTATCGAGCCAAAATTCACACTTCTTGAATTTGGCATATAGTTGTTCCTTTTTTAGAGTTTCCAACGTACATCTTAGATGTTCCTCATGTTCTTTTTCTGAGTTTGAGTATATAAGATTATCATCGATAAAAACAACAAATTTATCCAAGAAATCCTTAAATACAATATTCATGAGGTCCATGAAAGCTGCAGGAGCGTTAGTTAGTCCAAATAACATCACCAGGAATTCGTAATGTCCATAACGAGTTCGAAACGTCGTTCTAGGAATATCTTGTTCCTTCATCTTGAGCTGGTGGTATCCCGAACAAAGGTCTATCTTTGAAAAAATTGCCGTTCCTTGTAGTTGGTCGAATAAATCATCAATCCTGGGTAGCGGGTACTTATCTTTTAATTGTCACTTTGTTGAGCTCCCTGTAATAAATGCACATTCTCATTGTGCTATCCTTCTTCTTCATGAATAGTATTGGAGCTTCCTATGGTGAATGACTGGGTCTTATAAACGTCTTTTCCAAAAGTCCCTCCAATTAAGTCTTTAGTTCCTTCAGTTCGACAGGCGCCATGCGGTAAGGGGCCTTTGAAATCGGAGTTGTACCTAGTAACAACTCGATCTCAAACTCAATTTCACGATCGGGAGGAATTCCAGGAAAATCTTTTGAAAATACTTCCATAAATTCGCGTACAATATGAACATCTTCAGGTCTCACAAGCTTCTCTTTTAAGACATCACAAATCATTGCTAGATATCTGATGCATCCGTTTGCTAATAATTTCCTTTCCTTTGCTGCAGAAATCATCGGTGAAGGGGTTCGTTTCATTTTCCCTTGAAAATGAACTTCGTCTTCTCCTACCAGTGCAAAAATTACTTCTTTCTTACTACAGTCAATTCTAGCGTTATACGTTGTTAGGAAATCCATTCCTAAAATGATGTCATAGTCCTTCATGTCGATAATGATCAGGTTAACATATAGTTCTCTGTCATTGATTGTAATTGGTATAGTCTTATACCAATGAGTTGAGTATAGCACTTCCCCGGAGGGTAGTGCTATACTAAAAATTGTATCCATATTAACAGGTAATCCATTCAATCTACCAACAAAATGCACTGATGTGAATGAATGTGTAGCTCCAGAATCAATTAATACTGATGCAGGGATGTTATTGAAAAGCAGCTGACCTAAGATTACTGTGGATGGACTTGCTTCCGCTTCTTCCCGAATCAAGGCAAAGACTCTGTCATTTTTTTTCTATTCTTCTCCTCCTTTATATTGTTCGTTACAGTTGGAACATTCCCTTGCAAAGTGCCTCGGCTTCCCACATATGTAACAAGTGTTAGTCCTAACCCGACATTCACCAGGATGATATTTGTTACATTTTGGGCATTGAGGAAATCCTAGCTTTTCTTGGGACTGATCCTTTCCTCTCTTATGGTTATTGTTAAACCTCCATTGGTTAGGTCGTTTCTTGTCACTATTCTTCTGACTTGGACCACCTTTCACAAAATGGTTATTTTGTCGATTTTGGATGTTCCTTGCGCTTTGTCTTCCGTTTTCAGCTTCTTTCTCCTATTCTTGCATCAATATTGCCCTTTCGATCTTCAAAGCATTGTCAGCTACTTTGGAAAAAGAAGCTCCCTCCAAGTCTGTTACTTCGAGATCTTTACGAATGTCAGGATGAATAGCATTTTTTAAATGCTTGATTTTAATTCATCAATGCAGACCATGTGTGGTGCATATCTTGAGAGTTCATTAAATTTCAGGATAAACTCCTCCATCAACCTTTTTTTCTGCCTTAGGTAAGTGAATTCTCTTGCTTTCTCATCTTTCAAGGCAGTTGTAAGGTATCTCTCTTCCAATAAGGTCTGAAACTGTTCCCAAGTCATCGTGTCAACTCCATGGATGGCCGCCATAGTATCCCACCAATAGCTAGCATCCTCCCTCAATAAGTATATCGCTATACGAACTTTGTCTACTTGTGGGACTCGAGCTAAATCATAAAAGTCTTTCCATCGTGCGAATCCAATTCTCTGCTACTTTCGAATCAATGCTTCCATAGAATTCAGGGGGGTGGAACTTCATAAAGGTCTTCGGAGAGTAATTGGCTGTTGCATTTCTGACCTCTATTGGAGGAGTCGAGGTGGTGCGTGTTGCTGTGCTCCATTTGTTGGTGGGTGGTCTGCACTATCTTGTGGTGATTTTTCATTACCTTGTGATCACCCTTCATTACTTTGTTGCCTTAGGAATTTCTCTAATAAATATTCTAATTGTCGGTTTTTCTCTCTTTCTTCTTGAAATTTTCGCATTAGCTCAGCGACATTTGGAGCACTTTGCTCTGCAGTAGGCTCTCCAGTTGCATGCCCTTCCATTCTTCAATTCTAAAAGGTCATGAATTGGGATGATTACCATGAATAAAACTTTCTTGAAAATAAATGACCATATCACTTATTTACACGTCAAGTAGTGCTAGATATAAGTTTGCTAAGGGATTAAATTTAACGCTAAAAGTTTTTTTTAAGGACTTACTTAATGAGTACCACACTTACCGTCATGCTTGTACATATGAGATTGTCTTCAAAACCAATCCTCTCTGATACCACTCTGTAACGACCTCCTTTCTTAACATACATAGATATAGTGTAAAACAAAGTTTAATCTGAATACGACAATAATGAAATTCTGAATTTATAAAAAAAAAACTTTATTAAACAATACATAAACTAATGTTGATAACTTCATACAATGCAATACTCACAACCCAAATAAAAACTTTATCTTACTTACAAATCTTAATACTTTTATAAATAATTTTTGTGGTGTTACTACACCTTAAAGTAGAACTATAGATGTATCCAACCGATAAATTTAAAAACTTTATGTAAATTACAAAGTTCATGAAATACTAATGAAGCTTTATGTAAATTATGAAGTTCACAAAATACTTTTTATGCAATATAGATATAAAATCAAGTTTCTCGTTTATTTATAACATAGCATAGCAGAACTCCACTCCCTTCAGGTCAGCCCCATATGTACAATCATGTTGGCTCCACGTATACATCAACAATTTATATTTGGGGCATCTTACCTGCAACACAAACATTATCTAATGAGCTAAGGCTCAATAAGCAGAATAACTTCCTCATATGCATTAAAATAAATGTGTAACATGTAATGTATTTTCTTTCTTTCACTCTCCTTTCATTTGGGCCCTAGAAGATGTTGTTATCGTCATTACATAGGGAATCATATTCCCACCTAAACATAAACATGATAGTTGGGAATTTCTCCCTCATAAACATTCATTATATAGGGAAGTATGTCTCCCTTATTACATTTTAGGATATAGGTCTCCCAAGCAGCACATCTACTTTAACGCTTTCTATAATTTATCTATAAACATTAAGCGTGCTTATACATAATAAATATAACATACTTAAAAATAACTTATGCATAAAAACAATATGGCAGAATAACATGTAAAGCATATAAATGCACATAAGACACATAAAAGACTTGTGTTGTAGATAGGGATTCTACTTACCTTGTGTCCTGATAAAACAACCAAAATTGTTAGCTTCCTAAAAGGCTTTTGTAGGCTAGCGTTACAGACAAAACTTCGCCTAGATCTTAGAGATTTAGAACTTTAAAAGGTTGTTAAGAAGATTTTTTTAGGCAGAGTGAGAGAAAGAAAATGAGGTTTTGTAATTCAAAATGAGTTTTGGAAGAGCTTATTTATAGGAAAACCTTGGGTTATTATGATGCATAGTAAAATAATAAAATATTTAAAATATCAAGCATAGTGAAATAATACAAAATTCAAAATATCAAGCATAGTAATTTGTTAAGGTCATCACTGTAACACTACTACATCAACATGTGGGACCCATGGGGCGGACCCCACTTTGGGACCCATGGGGTGGACCCCGCTGTGGGACCCATGTGGACCCTACTATGGGACCATTGCGGACCTCGCTGTAGGACTCACTATGAATAGTGTCATGAATAGTACCCGGTGAATAGTAACCCAAAAAAATGAAAACTTCATGATCTTCTTATATTACTTAGTTCAATATTTTTTACTCACAAAATTTTCTGAAATAGTTTCTCTAACATCCATAAATTAATTTTTCTCATGTGTTAGTTACTTCAACAACTTAGAATTGTTAAAATCCCACAGTAGAATATAGCCGTATTCCCAACGGTCAGGTTACTGTATCCAACGGTCGGATCACTATTCACCAACGGTCATAACGGCTAGTTTTTGTCCTATAAATACTTGTTCATTTAACCATTTACTTGCAACAACTTCTTCATCTCTTACCCTTCTAGATAAAAATTCATCATCTAATCATGAATTTCTCTTTATTGCCCATAACTTTAGTGATTGTTTGCTTGTACTTTGTATCATTATATGGGTATTATACTAATGAAATGCACATGGATATTGTAGTTGCATATTCAATAGTTATTCTTCCACTTTACTTAATAGCTCTAGCTTTTGATTAACATTGTAATGCACTCAAAAGTATGAATAAAAAAAATATATTCTCTTAATTGTCATAATTGTTATAATGCATTTGTAGAAAGAAGTGGGGGTTACAGTTATACACAATTTAGCCTAATCCCATTTAAATAGGGATTTCTTAATAGCTTCTCCGTGTATTTGTTTTAACGCGTATTCGAGCTAGTACGCTGCTTCAAAATGCTTTCGAGATCACACGTATCTTTGATCTCGTTGTTCCATTTACTGTCACCTCCTTGCTTGATTAATCTGTCAAACTCTTCTTTCAGAGGAAACTCCTGCTTTCGAGCCTGCAACTCATGCTCGAGTGCTTCTAACATAGCACTTTGGAACTTTATGATCATTTGTCTAAGTATCATGTTGAATACTTATTAATTTCAAGGTTGTCTCCTGTGAGCCTACATTTCGAGGGTATTTATTTAATCTCAAAATTTGGGTGTAGCAACTGGGATACCTCTGCTTTATCTTATTTTTCAATAAAAGAGCAACATTTATGTTTTATGATCCAATGTTGATTCTCAATATTATGGTTATGAGACGTTAGGGTGTTACGCCTACTATAGAATATTCCATAAAAATATAACTAATAAATTCTAAATTAAAAGCAAATGTATAATTTAGTAGGGAAATTCTTATAGAGGCCATCACTTTTATCTCTATTGGTAAGGGCATTTTTTTTTCTGTATGTAGGGAAATTATAACCCATATTTTTCTCTATGGCGGTATACATTGTAATTGTAGCTGGTATCCCATCAATTTTTAGAAAGTTCGAAATAATTATCGGTACCGAAATCAGGGTTCAAACAACCAGTTGCACGTGCGCCTATTTTTTTATATGCGTACTTTTTTAACCCTGATTTCGACACTGTAAATTACTCAAAATATCTCAAAAATTGGTGTGATACCTACTATAACTACAATGTACACTGTTATATAAAAAAATTAAATTATAATTTCTCCACATAATCATTTATTGTAATTGTATGCATGCATGAGTAGGTTATTACTATTGGGCATGCTAGATATGTTAGAGAATATATATTATAATTGCTCAATGGAAATATGGAAAAACCAAAAATACAACTCTATGCAAAGATACAATGGACAAGATAATTGATTAAATAAATATTACAACTCAATTGCTCAAAATACAAGTAAATAGAAAGATGTAGAAGAAGAAGATTACAAACTCAATACTATAATAATACAAGTAAATAAGAAGAACAAAAGAATGAAAACACAAACAAACTCTCACACTCAACCAAAGTGTAGAGTAGTGGGGATCACCAACTTGAACAAGGTTCAAGACCTTTGTCCAAAAGCTTATTTCCCCCTATTCTCTAAGCACTAAGGGATCTCTCAACGAAATAGCTCTCTGGAATTATCAAGCCTCAAGGTGTATTTTTCAGCCAAGTGCTTTGCGGATGAAAAATGGTGTATCTTACAAGTGAGCATTAGGCTCCTATTTATAGAGTTTGAGATACCCCTTTGAATTTCAAATTCCACCAACCCTCATGGCTGTTACCAATGTTTAATTGGATGTTTATGGAATTAAAATGGAGATTTGGGAGTTATTTGGGATGTTATAACCGTTCAATTTGGAAAAAACTGAAAATTCACATAGGCTGTCAGCCTCACTGGCCGTGGCCACTGGCTTCTGTCCCCCAGGCCGCGGCCACAGGCCATTTTCAGCACAAAAAAGTCATTTTTCCAAAAAAATCCAAAACGTCCCAAATCCTTTCCCACATGATTTTGTAACCTCCAAATACCTATTGGGAGTTAAAAACATGTCTCCAACAGTCATATATCATCATGACTTTGTGAAATCCAATCTCAAATGTGTAACATATAATATACACATTATTGGGTAATATTTGGGAGTTACAAATTTGTAACTCCAAAATATGTCACATTTGGGCACACACATGTGTCTAATTTTTGTGACTCTCAATAATATGTTACAAGGTGTGACAAATCACATTTGTGTGACAAATCACATTTGTGTGACAAATCACATTTTGTCACATTATTTAATCTAATATTATATTATATGAAATAATATAACAAGATATGCATCTGGAATCTGTATTTACTGTTCATGCACTTGTTTATAGTTTTCTTGCTGAACCTTGGCTCACGGGTGTTGTGTGGTGCAGGTAAGGGGAAAGGGAAGTTAGACCAGCCATGAGTTGGAAAGCTTCGGTGGCGGTGTGTACATATGCGGCTGCTCGACCACCACGGTCGGGGGTTATCGTGGAGGAACTAGGGTTGTATCCCCTATTTTGATGCCTAGGTCGGCTTGGCTTGTATTTTGAACTGTATTAACCTTTTAAACGTTATTTTGGGATCTCGTGTATGAATGTAAATATTTTAAATGAAAAGTCAATGTTTCCTTTTGACCAAGAATTTTAACCTTAACCCTTGTCGCTAACCTTAGTTACACGTTTATAACCAATGGACTTGATTAGAAAGTCTGACACTATTTAGAGTACACGGTGTAACGGTCCTAGATTAGAAGGACGTTACATGTTCTATGTGTAAGATTGATGAGGAAAGAGTGGGACATGCACTGTGGTGGTGTAAAACTAGTAAAAATATTTGGAAATGCTTTCCTTTGTATAACTTGTTGAGAGGAAATGATAGAATGGAGGAACTGGAGTTTATTTTGCTAGTGCGCAATGTGCTTTCCACAGAGGAGTTCAGGAAGTTTGTCGTTGTTTCCTGGGTGGTGTGGGAGATAAGGAATAAGGTGTGATCATGTGAGCTACTGTGTGGAGGGGATTATCTTAGTTGATTGGGTTTTGCCCCTCTTATCTTATTATAAATTGTTGTGTAAAATTAATGCTCAGGATAAAAGAAACCAAACTCCTAATGAAATGAGTAATTGCAGGTGGAAACTGCCCCCGAGGAGAGAGATACTCATTAATTGTGGGGCCGCAGTAGCCCGGAAGTGCCCTGTTTTAGTGTGAGTTCAATTGCCATGAATCACTTGGGGGTGTTCGTGGGGACTACTGGTAGTTGTGTGCCTGGTTACTCTTCAGTGGAAGCTGCTGAAGTAAGAGCAATTCTCAGCGCTTTGGACCTTGTTGGAAGCCTTCATCTCCCTGTTTTTAGCATTGCTTCTAACTTCCAGAAGGTGGTTAATGTTATTAAGGATGTTAGGCCTTACTTTACTGACTTTGGGGCTGTTATTTTGGAGATTAAATCTCATTGTATGTTTCCAAGTTGTACTAGGGCTTACCATACTCCTAGACTGTGTATTTTAGCTACTCATAATGTTGCTGCTATTAGCCATGGGCTTGGGATAAACCAGATGTAGAATGACAGCTTCCCAGAATGGTTAATTGATATTTGTAGTGAGGATTTTCCTCCCAAACTTCGTTGGCCTTAGTGTCGTATAAATAGATTTAGTTAAAAAAAAACTCTGAAATTCCACCATTTGTCACCTTCAGAGTTCATTTGGTATTCTAATCTGAAATTCCGTTTTTTATGATTAACAACTTAATTATTCAAATTAAATAATTAATTGTTGAACTGTTACAGAAATGTTTAAATAGATACAAAGACTGTTTGAACAGAAACCAGATATGTTTAAACAGTTTGTGACCAGAAAATAAAAACGAACATAAAGTAAAGAACACACGAATTTTTACGTGGTATCAGCAATGTTTGCAGATTGCTACTAGTCCACGAGGCCACGCCCAGAGAATGCAATTTATTAGAAGAATATCTAAACGATTACAAAACCAAATTGACTTATACAAATAAAGACTCCCTCTTGAATTTTTCGCAACTGTTGTAATCTAAACTCCTAATCAAATTTATGAAGTGCTAAGATCTTGAACTCCCTTCAAATCATAACACTTGCACTTTTCCTCCCGAAAAGTGACTCACGAACAAGACTTCTTCCGAAGCTTGATGACCAATGTCCAAGTGTGTTCAACCTGCACAATTAACACAAAGAAAACAATACAGAAGTACACTGTAATAAACCACTAAGAACTTGCTGGACTCAAGTTCTTCACATAATAAAAAGTCTCTCTAAAACTTGAAAAATATTTGGAAAATAATACACAAAGAGAGATAATCAAAAATCAGCGACCTAAGGATGATTATATACTTTTTAGAATCCCTTTAGGTCGTGGAAACCAAATCAGAAATCAAACAGCCCATAAATGGAAAATCTTCCAAAACAGGAAAGTCAGAATCTGTTTAAACAGACTGGCAATCCGTTCAAACAGATTCATTGAACCTGGGCAGTTTTTAAACTCAGTTTCCTTAAATAAA
The DNA here is from genome assembly GCF_963169125.1 of Humulus lupulus. Classification (NCBI taxonomy): domain Eukaryota; kingdom Viridiplantae; phylum Streptophyta; class Magnoliopsida; order Rosales; family Cannabaceae; genus Humulus; species Humulus lupulus. The sequence continues at coordinate 35,076,772 of NC_084799.1, forward strand.
TAAGGAAACAATATATACATTATCACTGCAAGCTGTACACGATTTCTGGACAATTAAATCAGATAAAAAAAATAAAAATAAATACTAATAATTTCCAATTCAAGAAAAGATATTCTTTTATAGAAAATTATATATTTATTTTATTAACACATACATAATAATCTGATTATAGAAAGCATATCACAACAAAACAGGAAACTACCCATTTCGAAAATAACACTCAATATTACAAAACAGGAAACTACCCATTTTGAAAATACCACTCAATTATTACAAAACAGGAAACTACCCATTTTGAAAATACCACTCAATATATTTCGAAAATACATTCCATAATTAATTTTGTCAATTTTATCAAATATGCCAATAAAGAATTTTACATAATCTATAGCATACCATGCCAAGAAAATAATTTCTTCAGAAAACAACAAAGCAAATGGTTAAGTTGCCTCTTTTTTTTTGTCAAACTCTACTGAACTAGTTATATTGCATGAATATCATCATTATTATTGTTCTGACTAATTCAAAAAAATAAAAAGTGATTAAATTTTGAAATTTGTTTTTTAATTAATGATAATTGTATTAGTAGTCATTTATTATATAAAATATATTACTTTGGGGCATTATATTTATACCCCAAAATATATATAGGCACGAGGCACCCATTAATTAAAAAAATTATTTTTTAACATTTTTTCTCAATAATTTTTTTGACAATCTTTAAATCTATAGTTTTAGAAAGAAAAAAAACTCTTTCTTAAACAAGTTTTTATATATTTTTTATTTTATTTAAATATTTAAAATATGTATTTTTTAGAATATGAAAAATAAAAAAAAATAAAAAAATACGAGCATAAGTTGAAAAAATATATATTATATGTTAATTTTTAATAAAAATAGAGTGTCTTAATCAAATTTTGGGGTGCAACTATAACGCCCCATTATTTTTGGCCCCTCAAGTTTCAGATAAATACCAAATTTGACCTTACATATGTTTACAATTTTACTAAACCTAAACTACCACCACACCTTCAGCATAATGGTGACCCCTTGGCTTGGTGCCCAAAAGGTTAAAATTATGTATATATTTGTATATTATATATTGTCCGTATTTGTAGTAGTATATTTGATTCCTCTTCTTGGGAGTTACTCAGCACTACTTTTCTCAAAGATGTGTTTAAGAATGTATTGTCAGTGGCCTGAAGTCCCTCACTGGTGAGTAGTGTCCAGCATGAAGACTTCTATTGTGAAATTGAGGTTTAACATAATATGTTCTATATTAAATTATTAACATAATATGTTCTATATTAAATTATTATGTATTTAATTGTAACATATAATATTCTAAAAAAATATTAAAATTAACTTGATTTTGGTTAAACCTTCTTTTATTAGAATATTTTTAGCTTTGTTTTATTAATTATTTTGAAACTAATATTAATTTTTTTAAAAAAAATTGATGGGACACTTTTTTATAAAATTATTTGTGATTATAATTATTTCACTTTTAATTAGTTTAAAAAATTAAAATTGATTAAATTATATTGTAGCACGTGCTTTCATCTTACATAAAAGCAAAATGACAATATATGCAATCTTGGAGTAAGAAGGTAAAAAATATCATTTTGTTAGAGAGATATGTATATTGCCTCAATGGAAAATAAGAATTATTAAAACTCTAATTAAAAGAATACAAAAGATAAAGTGATTGATTAAATAAGTTACAACTCTATTGCAAAAATTACATGTAAATATAGAAAGATGTAGAAGAATCGAGTAAATAGGAAATACAACTCTATAACAAAATGATACAAAAAAACTAGAAGTAGTAGAGAAAAGATGTAGAGGAGATTACAACTCTAAAAGCGAAAGTGTAAATAGGAAAATAAAGAGAAGAATATGAAAAGCAATAGTAGAAAAGAAGAACAATAACAAAAAACAAACACTCTCACTCATACAACCAAAGTGAAGAGCATTGGGGATCACCAACTTGAACAAGGTTTACATTCATTGTCCAAAAACTTATTTCCCCCTATCTCAAGAACTAAGGGAATCTCTCAAATGAAAATAGTTCTCTAGAATAAACAAGTCTCTAGGTGATTTTCTAGCTAAGTGCTATGTGGATAGAAAAATAGTGTGTCAAACAAGTGAGCAATAGGCTCCTATTTATAGAGTTTTGAGACATCCTTTGAATTTCAAATTCTACCAAAATCCATGACTGTTACCAATGTTTAATTTGACGTTTTATGGAATTAAAAAGATATTTGGGAGTTACTTGGTTGTTTGAAACACTCAAAATTGGATAAAATTGAAGTTGGATTAAAGGCTGACAGCCTCTCTGGCCGCGGCCTGGGATATGCCTGGCCGCAGCCGCTGGCTTCTGTTCTCCAGGCCGTGGCCTGGGACAATCACTAGCCACGACCACAGAGAATTTTAGCCGCCAGATTTTCCAAACTTTTCCAAAACATTCCAAACTTATTCTCACTTGATTTTGTAACTTCCATACATATTATGGGAGTTAAAATTACAACTCCTACAGCCATATCACTTATGGCTTTGTGAAATTCAAACTAAAAAATGTGTAACATATAATCTGCACATTATTTGGTAATATTTGGGAGTTACAAATTTATAACTGATTTTGTAACCTCAAATATGTTACACATTTGGATATTCACACTATCCAAAAAATGTAACTCATATATATATATATATATATATATATTATGTTACAATATGTGACATACTTTGTCACATTATTTAATCTAAACATTATATTAAAAATAATATAATATTCTCCCACTAGATTAAATAGTTCACTATTGTAACACTATTTTAATCAATCAACATTATATTTAAAATATAACATCTTTCCCCACTTGATTAAATAATAACTCTCTCATATAGAAGTCATTACATTGGTGCATAAAGTAAAATGCTCTTCAACTTGAACTTTACTATAGTGTTATTATCACAAGGTTTGTTGAAAATTTGATTGCACTAGGCATTGAACCGACTTTCCACAATAACAAATCGGTGATAACACACACACCTTTGCTATGTTCACTAGAGACATCTTTGTCTCGCTTTGCACCGTTAATGGCCATGTTCACTTTCCATGCATGGACGTTCTTTAGAATACTCTCAATTCTCATGAGAGGCAGCACCACTCCTAGGTCCATATAGGTAGAACTCTTACAGTATTTTTTTACCATAGAATACTTGTCTTCTCAAGACTGAGTTCCTTTATAAAAAAAAAAAAAAAAAAAAACCTCTAGGTTTTAACCCTCAAATTGGTAATTCACAGGTACTCATATCTCAGATTAGATTGTTTTGAGTACAGCTAATATTCACTTGATTGAATTATTATTACCTAATGAACTTAATACTAGTCAAGTAACTAGTATTAAGATAGGTTACCATCAATCGTGAATCTCTTTAGGGAGTTTAAGTCCCATCCCTCGAGATGAGGTAGCCACTAAATCTCTCATTAATGGCTTAGTAAAAGGATCTGTCAAGTTTTCACTTGTTCTCACATAGGATATTGAGATGACTTATCTTTGAATCAATTCTCTTACATATCCATGTCTTAGACTAATGTGTCTAGACTTCCCATTATACACTCTAATGCATGCTCTAGCCAATGTTGCTTGGCTATAACAATGTATCGATATAATGGATACATTCTCGTTGATTAAAGGTATATCCATCAAAAGATCCATTAACCATTCGACATCCTTGTCAGTAGCAGCTAGAGCTATGAACTCTGCTTCCATAGTGGATTGAGATATACAGATTTGTTTCTTGGAACCCCAAGAAATTGCACTCCCACTATAACGTCCCAAATTCCCTAATATGTCTTAGTGCCTTGATTAGGGGGTCATGAGGGAAATAACTGGTTTATTGTATTATTATGTGATAATATGCATAATTATGTGAGTTCTATTATTATATGGCTGTATTTGCATGCATGTGGGCATGTTTCTTATTAGCAGAGCATTTTAGTAATTTTGGCCCATTGAGGGCATATTTGTATATTTATGTGTATATGGATTGAGACCACATTATCATATGGATATATTTGGGTTATTTTGGCACAAAGTGATCCTAAGGAGCAAGTTAACGGTTTAGTCACAACAGGGTCACATGCCTGGCTCGGGGTGAGCCTAGGGGTATTTTGGTAATTTAGTACATTACAAGGGTTTATCGAGTAGTGGGAAATTATTTGGTTATCATTTGAGGAAATTGGAGATAACGGGAATTTATGAGACATTAATTATTATTAATGGGGAAAAGTGGCAAAAGACGGATTCGCCCTTGGGGGTGTTTGATGCGGAAGAGTTTAGCTAGCGGTAGCTTGGTATTTTGCCATTTTTGAGTGACTTATGTTGGATTCGCTTATACAAGATCTTTATTTATTTTCATGTATATCTAATATTAAACAAATTAATACGAGATAGCCTAAAACATGTTTCTAAAATTGAATTCAAAGAGAAACAAAAATAGAATACTTACAGTATGCGCAGCGGAATTAAAGAGTCCTTCCTTCAGTTTCTCTAACTCTTGTATCCTCTCTGTCGCAGAGTATTATCAAGAAACTGAACCGATCTTTTATTTTCTTCACAATCTTCCAATGTATCCTTAGAACCACCTAGACTAGTGTGGGCAATTCTCAACACATGAGATAGATATAGAAAGAAGAAGAGAAAGTAACAAAGTGGCTTAGAAAAAGACTTGTGTTTAGAGATAATATAAAACTATCAGAAAATCTGACTTGTGACTTATCAAACTTATGTTTTGACTTCTCTCTAAGCACTCCTTTTATAGACTCAATTAGACCATTTAATTTAATTAAAAAATCAATAAAATAATATCCATTTTGAAGCCTTAGGTCGAAATTATCATGGGTTATAGGCCCGTGAAATTTCCCAATTGATTATAAGCCCATTGGACTTAAAATCAAGGTCTGTATTACTTTCTATTGATTTAATTAATTAAATAATTATTTAAATCCTTTATCAAATTAATTATTTATAATTTGAACATTGATTTAAAATTATTTATTAATTTAGATACCAATTTATCTTAATTAATAAATCTGCCATAATTTCTCTTTTCTTCTCAAAATTACACAACTCTGTGAAACTATCCAAAATTGACCTGGTCAACTTTGATAATTCTAATTGATAATTAAATCAATTAATTGAGACTATCTAGATGATTTTATCCAAGGTACAATGGGGACCATGTGTAATATCCAACATTTTCATAATACATTTATTTATTATAAATCAAAGTTTTAATACATAAAATGTACAACTTTACAAATTTAAGAAATAGTAATGGAAAAATAGTGTTTAAAATATGATTTTATGTTTTTAATGAGATTAAAGAAAGAGAAACTTGAGTAGTCAAGTATTGGACCCAAATTTCATATAATTTTAATTGGGGATTTTTATAAAATTAAGAAAGTTTGGCTAAAGGGCTTATTTGAAAAGAATTTTAGTATTTTGGGTCCAAGTGTAATTTTTAAAAATAAATAAATAAATAAATAAAATAAAATAAAAGGCTTCAGCCTTTCATTTTACCCGAGCCCCTCTCTCTCTCTCCTCAGAAACTCTCTCTCTCTCCTCAGAAACTCTCTCTCTCTCTCTCTCTCTCTCTCTCTCTCTCCTCTGCGTATTACTGTTGCCGACGACGCAGGAGTACTTTCCGGCCACCATTTTTAGCCACGCGCCGGACCGTTGGATTCAGAGGCCTCCGAACTATTGACCCACGTGGGAATCTAGAGCTCACTCGCCGATTAAACGCCTCAACCACTCGATTTAAGTTCGGCCACCCCGCGACTTCAAAGTTGCGATTCGGCCACCTCGGGCATCCGTTTGCCGATCCGTCACCACCATCGTGCTCCTCGTGTTGTGGGCTTCAAAACCCAATAACTTGTTCCTACATCTACCATAGTTGGGTGGTGGGCCCACCACGAGCCACCGCGATCCACCGTAGACCGACGGTCGAAACTTAGTGTTCGAGGTTCCGAAGTACGTTTTGAGTCTCAGAAAATCATCGTTTGACTTATTGTGGAACCCGATCATTTTGGTATAATTTCTTTAACCTATATATTGTGATTTAATTGTGATTGATTAGAGTAATTGTTATTATGTGTATTTATGGTATATAATTATATATTATTGATATATGGAATGTTTTCTGTAATTTACTGGCTGTTTGGGATTATATATATTTTTGATACAGGTTTTGATTTTGGAATTGTCCACTTTATAGCCGTTGTGCTGTCTAATTTTCTAGAAAATATTAGATATTAAATCAAGTATAAAAATACATATTTAATTGATTTTATATTAATATGGAAATTATTATGATTAAGTAATTTTAATTATTATTGTTATTATTTTGTTAAGTAAATCAAGAATACAGATTCATATATATATATATATGAAAAGTATGATTTATAGTAAACCTATTATCTAACCATTATTATTGTATATTAATATTTGAATATTAAAATAATATCAAATATTAGTTTCCTACAGTTATTGATATTTGTAAGACCAGTGAAGTTTGGAGAAAGTATATTTATTATATCACTGGAATTGATATTATGACTAATTAATAATAATATAAATATTTATATTTATATTATTATCATTATATTGATTATTACAACTTTATGTTACAAATATGATTTCTTTTATAAAATGACTATTTGAATATATACATCCATATACGTATTGCTATTGAAGTATTTTGTTATTAATATCGAAATAAGTTTAATTATAGACGATAATTATTATTTTTGTTGGGATTATTATTATTATTATCATAAGGGTACATTATCTTATGAGCAAGGTTTAAAGCATGGTTTTATATGAAGAGTTATTTGCATTACGTTGATAATAATTTATTATTATCATTTATATAGTTTCTGGTATTATTAATATACACTATCAATAGTGTATATTTATGATTTTGATAGAATTTAATAAATGATGTGCCTTGAATAGGATTTGTATGGATTTGATTGATTGACTCTTGGTGAGGAATTTTAAAATAAGCTAAGGACCTAAGGTAAGTAAATCTCACCTTTTGTGCTTAAGTGTAAGATGCATGACTACATTGATTGTGTACATCTGATGAGTTAAGTATGGTATGATGATGATGCATATGATAAGTATGTGAAGAATGGTTATATGAACACCATAAGGGTGTTGTGTGATATGTAATTGATGAATTCAGTGATATGTGAAAGATGTCTTACTTGGTTAAGAATGATATGAATTATGTGCAAGTATGTGTTCTTATGTTGATGGATATGTGGATTACTCTATGTTCATGATTTGTTATATGTTATGATATATGAAGCGTTTAAGTTTTTAGGCTGGAAACCTTAGACCTGAGCCATAGCTCTACGTTAAGGTATAACAACGCCACTAACCCAAAGCTTCATGTATTATGACTAAAGATGTTTTGAGTTATATGAGATGTGATACAATGCCTTGATTGAATACCATCAACATCAGTCATGAACACGAACATTGGCATTTCAGCATCAGCATGTATGCATGGCATGTACAGTTATGTGATACATTATTATGTGATATAAGACCATGCATATGAATATGAGAAAAGTTATGAAATGTCTTGAAAAGTCTTATGTAAAGTTAAACATTTTAATGACACAAGGCTTAAGCAAAGTGATAATAAGATGTTTAAAAAGGGTGCCACTGTTTTGATGAAGCAATCAAGTAAGTTCAGTAAAGAAGACGGAAGTCTATAAGACTTATAGTGGCTGCCCACTAGTGTGGGCTAGGTCAGAGTTGACCATTCAGATATGTTTGCCATGTTTCTGTCTTTCTCCTCCATATGTGTAATAAGTATGGCAGCTATGGCAACGATGAAATGAGTGTTATGATGAGCCTAGCTGAGATGATGGCTAGCCGGAGGAGAACCCATGGGATTCTGTATGATATGTGTAACAAGCCCTGCAGGCATTGGCTGAATCAAACAGTGTGCACAAGTGATATTGGGCCCATAAAAATGTGAAACTAAAAGAAAGAGCGTAAAAGTAAAGTTTGAAAGTGCATGAGCAATAAATGAAATGCATAAGTATATAAGTCAGCATATTAGTATATGTGCACTACAAACTCACGACATTCATGTGTATGTGTATGCATGAGATTTGCTTACTGAGCGTTAGCTCATTATGTTATTTTCCAACATTTTTCCAGGTGTGGCTTTAGCTGTTGAGCAACTTGTGGAGCACGGACTCAGTAGCAATGCAATAATGGTTTAGAGTTTTCATATGGCTGCCTTAAATTTAAAAGTATTCATACGTGTAATAATTTCTTCTAATAAGTTTATATAAAAGTTTTAAATTTTTCTGTATTTCTTCGTATCATTTTATTTAATTCTTTTGGTCAAGTGCCTTACATACTCGTAAACCCTAGAATTACGAGTATGTGGCAGACGTACCCTACCTTAGGGACGTTACACCATGGGCCTATGAAATCAAGCTCCAATAAGTTATCATAAATCTAACAAATAAATTTACTAACTTATTAATTCCTCGTGACTCCACTATAGACTTGGAATTGCACTCTTGAATTCATAGAACGCTCTATAAAAAATATAGATACGCTATTAATTATCCATTGTTACAGCCATAATTGTCACTCAATCCTCTATAGACGGTCTACAATGAGATAGGACTAAAATACCGTTTTACCCCTCATTGTATTTTATCCTTAAAACACTTAGTTCCTTGTATATGATATTTCAGTAAACTAATTTAATTACTGAAATGAGATCTCTATCATTTAACACCTTGAACCAAAATAAAAGGAAACCATCATTTCACTTCTTCATCAGAAGCTATAGATGTTCATATCTATGATTAACACTCGCACTCAATTATACTACCGAGTTCCCAAGATGTAAGTATGGGCTAGTTCGTAGGGTAAGCTGGTAACGAAGAAGTCAAAGAACTCAAATAATACAATCAGTTAGAATACTAACCACTCAGAATTGAGATTGAATTGACCTATGGTCAACTATATGATATGACCAGAATAGATAATAATGGTATGTTTACTTATCTTATCAACTGTCAATATCGGTCCAGTCCGATGTAACAAATACATCCGATCTTATCTACTTTGCTAATATTCTGGAAAGAACATAACACTGTAATGTGTAAGTAGATCATATCGTAGATTGGCAAGTCAGTGTAAATCCAGTGCACTGACTAATCTTAGGACTAACTTATTTTGAACATATAATCATATTTATATTCCACTGTGATTACGCCACTATAAATAAGATTAGCTATATGCTCAGGATTTAATAGAAGTTTATATTAAACAAATAATCATGAAAATAAAACATGTGAGCAAAGTGTTTGACCAAGTCAAAAAATGATTTCTATTCTTTTATTGATAATAAAATGAGATTACAAAGAATTTGAGTTTTAATTAGGGCATAAAACCCCAACAACTTAGTCACTAGCTTACGTCAGGGGAAGGAAACAAATAATTTTAGGAAAAACACTCTCAACTTCTTCTTCTCTCTCTCTCTCTCTCTCTCTCTCTCTCTCTCTCTCTCTCTCTCTCTCTCTCTCGTTACACACTCTCTATCAAGCACTTGAGGATTTTGCTGAATTTTAAGGAGGAAGCTAGGAATTGAAGGTTTAAGCTAGGAATTCAAGTAGGAGGAAGATAAGGGGTGTTATGATTGGTTAAATAAAAATAAAAGCAATGTATAAACACTTAGTAAAATTCACATAACGAAGATGTGAAATTTGAGCTTCAATTTTAGGCACTTATAAAATGCAAATTTTGGTCCAAAGTGATACATGAGAGTATCTAACGGTTCCCAAAAAGTTTGGTGGCATTTAGAGCAATTTTGGGACCTTTGGAAGTGTTCAAAGTCAGAGAGGGTGGCGATATGTTGCCACCCTAGAGTCGAGATGTAACGACCCGAATTTTCTAATCGGGCTTAGGGCCTTGATTAGTGTGCCTGGAGGGCAATAAGTGATTTAATATGTGGATTTATGTGAATATATGATAATGATGCATGTTTAATTGAGTTAAATGTGCATGTGGGCCCCGTCTGGACATTAGAGGCATAAGTGTGATAAATGTGACAAATGTTATATATATGTGATATGTCTGTGCAGCACGATCTGAGACAGTCCTGTGGAGCGGTTAGCCAGAGAGTCACAACGGGGTTGAGATTCGGACTCGGGGTGAGTCGAGGGGTAATTTGGGTACTAGGTGTGTTATGGGATTATCGGGACATGAAAATAAATATTTGGAGATATATTTGAGGATAGAATGTCTAGGAGGGAGTATTGGGGAAATTTACCATTTTGCCCTCGGGGACGTTTCGGTACCCCGAGCCTTGAGGTAACCATATAGACTTAAGTGAATAAAACAAAAAGGGAGAATTGTTTAGAAGTTTCAGAACCGACACTTGCACTTCTCTTCATAGCCAAGGATAGCTTTTATTTTCCTCTCTCTTTCACTCTCTAAGGCAAATTCAAAGGGAAACTTTGGGAATCACCTTGAAGGTCTAAGGAGTTCAGCTGGGATTTAGGGAGCTTGGAGCTTGGAGCATAAGGGGGCTGGTTCTAAGGTTTAATTCAGCAAGAGGTGAACTTTAATTATAGAGGTTATGTTTAGAACTGCAGCTGGTTGTTAGAGTGTGCATGTTAGCAAGTTTGAATTGTTCTTGAGTGATCTAGTTGGGTTTTGGAGTAGATTTTGATGGGTTTTGATGTGTTGTTATTGAGCTGAAATATATGTGTTAATTATCTGAGTTTGATAGATGAGTTTTGGATGAATTGGCTTGAGGAAAGGTGTGGAAAAATGGTGAGAACATCTGGGTTCGGTGATGAGGGTCGCGGCCCTAGGATGGGCGCGCCGCGGCCCGTGTGTGTTGCAGGGGTGTGCTAGCCTCTGTTTTGAGGCTAGCCGCGGCTCTTGAGGGTGGGGTCGCGGCCCTTAGTGCCAGTTTGAGTTTTTAAGGGTGTTTAGGCTTGGGAACTTAATGGTTAAGGCTCAGGATGGATTTTGTCACCCTGATTGACAGAATTCAAGGTCCCGGAGGTTAAGGTTATGGCTCGAAGTTATTTATTGGATTAGAACTTTATGTATGGATGTTATTAATGTGTTGTGACTAGGGTTTCGGCGAGGCTCAAGTTAGAGGACTGTGCTCGGGACATCGATGCTCAGAGAGCTCGGGACTCAGGTAAGAAAACCCTTGTTCCCATGGAGCTTGTGTGCAGGGCTGAGCCCAGTGTGTTTGAATAGAATTGGTATGCAGGGCTGAGCCCAATATGTTAGAACTGCGGGGCGTAGCCCATTAGCTGAATATGCTAGAATTTTGTATTTGCTTGCTTTGCTATGTATGTTATCCTGTGAATGGTCAGCAAGAGCCGGGAACGATGAAGGGCCGAGAACAGCATTGGGCACGTTGAGTGCAAGGCCGAGAACGGCAAGGGGCCGGGAGTAGCGTTGAGCACGTGGAGTGCAAGTTGCCAGAGCGAGTCCCTAGAAGGATACCTGGGATATCCTCACGGCGTGGTCCGCGAACCCAGGGCTTGGTAAACGCCTGGGACAGCTAGGCCGTATGTATTTATCCCATTGGTGGCCTGTTTATATGCTTGATGTATGTGTTGCATATGTTATCTGTTTGTGGGTTTTCTTGCTGGGCTTCGGCTCACAGATGCTCTGTGGTGCAGGTAAGGGTAAGGAGAAGATCAACCAACCATGAGTACAGTAGGCGTGAGGCGGCATGTACATGTTTGGCCAGCCTGGCTGCCACAGCCAGAGGGTTTTGGGAGATTCTTGTAAATGAACTTAGATTTTGTCGTTTAGCCACTTAGTTCTACTTTTATGTTGTAAATATTTCTAAACTGTATTTTGGGATCCCAGGTGTCAAACTTTTATGGTTTTCAATGATATGGAGTTAATTCTAAATTTTTCCTCTGTTTATGGCTTAATTACACTGTTTGACTTAAAACCTCGGTTAGCGAGTTGAAAGTACGTTTTTAAACTCACCAGTAATGACTCTAAGGAAGTAGGGTGTTACATGAGACATCGCCTAAAACATAGGGTTTCAAGAAACCCTAACAGGCGAAGGCGATGCGTCACCTACTGGACTATGTGAAATATCGTAAATGCTCATAATGACGTGTTTTTCAAGTCTAATTCTATTGGTTAAACATAATGACAGTGCCTACTCTATATAAGGGTAAAAATAGTGTTTTGGAGGACTTGATCACTCTCTCCAATCTCTCTGCACCTTATTTCTCTCTCTAGCTCCAAGAATCTCTAAATTTCTCCAATAACTCTCCAAGAAAGTGCTTGACTTGTTCAATCTCAATCCTCATTTCCTCAAGAGAAGGCCTCAAGCATCTATGGCGGTTGGGAAATAAAGTATTAGGATAGCAATTTGTAATTTGTATAAGCCTTGGTTTGTGTTTGGTTTGCTCAAAAGGATTTTCTCAAAGTGGTGGTCTTGCCTAGGGTTTTGAAGCTTCACCAAAGTTGCAAAACACCATTGTTCTACTTGGGTTTACATGTTCTTTCTCAATCTTTTTTAAGTCTCTGTCACTCCAAATTTTGTATAGATTCTATTTTTTGAGGTGGTGTTATCTCACTCTCCCCCAGCAAGGGGCGTGGTTCTTTAGTGAGGTAAGATTATACTCTATTTCTGTTGAATCCAGGTTTGGTTTTGGAGTGATTTTTGAGTTTTGAAACTCTAAGTTTGAATTTTGTATTTGATGGGTAATCTTTTAAGTTTGAGGATAGGTTCTGGTGCTTATGAGGTATTGAAAGTGTTTTGGGGTTTCAATTGTGGTTTGGTACAACTTTGGGAGGAGATCTATGAGTTTTTGCTCGAGGAAAAATGGTGGAAAACCCCAGTTTTTCTAGGTTCGCGTAGGGGCACTGAGGTGCTGTTCTTCCGAGCTGCGACGCTGGGACGTTCCAGGGCAGGAGGCTCAGGCTATGTGTCGCGGCGCATGTTAGGTTGTGCCACAGCGCTAGGCCATTTTCAGGGGCCTTGATTTTGTATTTTTATGGCTTAGTCCCAGGGTCTCGGGAGACGATTCACCACCCCGTGTGGGGGAATTTGAGGTCTTGAGTGCATGGATTTGATCTCGGGGTTCAATTAGGGAATCGAGTAGTAATGAGAATGTTTTTTGTGGGTTGTGACTAGGTTACCGCTAGGGCTCGGAAGAGGATCATTCTCGGGGGTCATACTTACTTGCCTAATTGCTTACACTCGAACTAAAGGTAAGAAAATTGCACCCAATACATGATGTACGTGATTAGGCTTGGCCTGGTTGTGAATATAGATTTGATTAGGGATTGGGCCCCGTAAATGAGCATTAATATGATTATGCTTGTGATTGTTTGATTAAACATGTTAAATGCTCTGTATTTGGATAATTGTTGAATAGTGTATGTCAATTTGCATTATTTGTTTGAGAAAGGCTTGACTTATGAGTCAAGAACAGAAATAGCGATGACGCTGGTCGAAAGCATTGACTTATAAGTCAAGGGTGGCAGTAGCGTGCTGTGTGTTGGTCGTTATGGTTAGGCCTGATCAGGAGCGCATTATACGCTTGTCCGACCCAATGGTCGTGGAAAATTAAGTGTCAGGTACGCTGGGCCAGCTCTAAAGTCGGTTATACAGAGGATAGGGCAATGGGCCTCGGGGTGACTTATTAGTCCCATATCCTAGGGCGTGGTCCCGGTATGACTTATTAGTCATCTAGTTAGGGCAGTGAGCCCTTGTGTGACAGTATAGTCACTTATTTGCATAGAACGCGTGCATGAGTAGGGTTAATACTGTTAGGCATGCTTATTATGATTCTATGATATGTTATTGACTGCTTATGAGCATGTTTAAGTTTTCTTGCTGAGTCTTGGCTCACGGGTGCTATGTGGTACAAGTAAGGGGAAAGGAAAGATGGACCAGCCATGACTTGGAGAGCTTCGGTGGCGACATGTACATATGCGGCTGCTCGACCACTACGGCCAGGGTTTCTCAAAGAAACTAGGTTCGAACCCTATTTTGCCGCCTAGGATGGCTGTTGGTAATTTAGAGTTGTATTTATCCTTTTTAAACTGTAAACAACCTTGCAAATGTTTATTTTGGGATCTCATGTACGTACTTAATGTAACGCCCTACTTCCTTAGAGCCGTTACTAAGTGAGTTTAAAATGTGCAATTAACTCGCTAATCGAGATTTTAAGTCAAAAGTGTAATTAAACCATAAACAGAGTCTTATACGTTGGAAATAATACCATTCATTGAAAATCATAAAGCATTTAACATTTGGGATCCCAAAATACTGTTTAGAAATATTTACAACTCAAAAATATAACTAAAGTCGACTAAACGACAAAATCTAGGTTTAGTACAATCATCTCCCAAAAATACCCCTGGTCGTGGCAGCCAGGCAGGCCAAACATGTACGCGTCGCTTCACGCTCTCCGTACTCATGGTTGGTCGACTTTCCAGGCCCTGGGTTCGCGGTCTACACTGTGAGGATATCCCAGGTATCCTTTAGGGTCTCGCCTTGGCAACTCGCACTATGCGTGCAAAACGCTTCTCCCAGCCCATTGCCGTACTCGGCCTTACCGTTCTCGGCCTTCGCCGTTCCTGGCCTTCGTCGTTCCCGGCCTTCGCCATTCCCCACCCTTGCCGTTCATTCACATATATGCGCACATAACATAATTAAACAAATACTTTAACATGCAAAAGCACAATCAATGGGGCTACGCCCAGCAACACAATCATTTAGGGTCGTTCCCTGCAACACAAACTATAGGGCCTCGCCCTACTCTACAGGTATGGCAATTTTCTTACCTGTGTCCCGAGCTTTTCAAGCACCGATGTCTCGAGCACAGTCCCCTAGTCCAAGCCTCGCTGGAACCCCAGTCACAACGCATCAACAATATCCATCCATCAAGTTCAAACCCATTAAATAACTTTGGATCATAATTCTAGTCTCCGGGACCTTGAACTCTATCAATCCGAGTGATAAATTCATCCCGAGCCTTAAAACCTCCTTAAAGCCCAAAAGCACACTAAGCGACGCGACCCCATGAACCTATGTCGCGGCCCCACGCTCAACCAGAGGCCCAGCCTCCTTTTTGCCCACATGCGCCACGACCCTGCCCGTAGGGCGCCGCGGCGCGCCCCTGTTTTCAGTTGTCCAGATGTTCTAAAGGGTCGCAGCTCAGCAAGAACAATGTCGCAGCCCGACCCCTCGAACCCAGAAAAATCCTCCATTTTTTCTACCAAAACCAAGCCAATTACCCCTAAGATCAGTTTAACAACTTAATTTAATCATCCCAGAAGTTCCACTATGATTCCAGCAGCAAAACCTAACAAACTCTAGCTTTAAAACTCATAAAACCCAAAATTCAATCTTCAACTTCAACACCTCAAAAGAACTTGAAACCTAGCCAATAATCACAGAAGTAAATAACTAAAATCACAGTTTAATGCTTACCTTAGCTTTTCTTGAATCCACCAATTGATACTGAACAATTCTCCAAGTTTTAGAGCTCCAATCCCTAGCTTGATCCTCAAAATTCCCCTTGGTATGATTTAGAGAAGAATGAGAGAGAAGAGAGGATGCTTGGGTCGATTTAGAGAATTCTGAATGTTTCTTATGTTTTGTTTTATTTAACTTAGTCTCTAAGGTTACCTCAAGGTTCGGGGTACCAAAAACGTCCCCGGGGGTAAAATGGTAAATTTCTCCAATATTCCGTCCTAAACATTCTAACTTCAAATATATCTCCAAATATTTATTTTCATAACCTGATAACCCCATCAAATGTCCAATGCCCGAAATACCCCTCAACTCGCCCCGAGTCGAGTATTCAACTCTGTTGTGACTTTCTCGCTAACCGCTCCCTAGGACTGTCTAAGATCGTGCAACACAGATATATCACAAGCATATATCACAATTATTACATTTATGCCCTCAACGGGCTAAAATTACAAAACATGCCCCTAATAACCAGATGGGGCCCACATGCATATTTAATTCACCTAAACATGCATCTCTAATCACATATTCATCAAAATTTACATATAATAACAATAAATCACTTATTGCCCTCCAGGCACACTAATCAAGGCCTTAAGCCTTATTAGCTAATTTAGGACGCTACAACTATCCCCTCCTTATAGAAATTTCGTCCTCGAAATTACCTGAACATCTCGGGATACCGCTTCCGCATATCTGATTCAAGTTCCCACGTCGCCTCCTCAACCTTGTTGTTCCTCCACAGCATTTTCACCAAGGCGATGGTCTTGCTCAGCAAGACTTTATCCTTCTGGTCAAGAATCTGAACCGGCTTCTCCTCATAAGACAAATCCTGGTCCAGCTCCAAATTCTCGTAACTCAAAATATGCGTCGAATCTAATATATACTTCCGGAGCATAGACACGTGAAAAACATCATGAACCCCTGATAAGGCTAGAGGCATCGTCAACCTGTAAGCTACCTCTCCAACCCATTCCAGAATCTCGAAGGGGCCAACAAACCTAGGGCTCAAGTTTCCCTGAACACCAAACTGTTTCACTCCCCTCAAAGGTGAAACCCTAAGAAACACATGGTTACCGACCTAAAACTCTACGCTCCTGCGTCTCAAGTCCGAGTAACTCTTCTGACGACTCTGGGGGGCGAGCATTCGAGTTCTAATCTTGTCAATCGCCTCATTGGTCCTTTGAACCATCTCATGACCCAAATATCTCCTCTCACCCGTCTCATCCCAATGGATAGGTGATCTGCACTTCCTCCCATAAAGCATCTCATACGGAGCCACTCTGATAGTCGCCTGATAACTGTTATTGTACGAGAACTCAATCAAAGGGAGATACTTGCTCCAAGATCCCCCAAAATTTAGCACACAGGCTCGTAGCATTTCCTCCAGTATCTGAATCGTCCACTTAGACTGTCCATCTGTCTGAGGATGATAAGCGGTACTAAATTGTAACTGCGTGCCCATAGCCTTCTGCAGACTCTCCCAAAACTTGGAGGTGAAGGTGGGGTCCCTGTCAAATACTATCAACCTTGGAGCCCCATGAAGTCGAACAATTTCCTTCACAGATAACTCGGCATACTGCTCCACAGTATAAGTTGTCCTGACAGGTAAAAAGTGGGTCGACTTGGTATACCTATCCACAATCACCCACACCGAGCCATGTTGTCCCACGGTCTTCGGAAAACCAACCACGAAGTCCATGGTGATATCTTCCCAATTCCACTCTGGAATCCCTAGAGGCTGCAACAACCCTGCTGGCCTCTGATGTTCAGCCTCGACCTGCTGACAAGTTAAGCACTTGGCCACATAATCCACCACGTCCCTCTTCATGCCCGACCACCAATACAAAGCTCTCAAGTCTTGGTACATTTTAGTCATACCTGGATGTAAGGAATAGGGAGTGGTATGTGATTCATCCAAGATCTCCCGCCGGATATCAGAATCCATCGGAACACAGATCCGACCCCTGTACTTCAATAATCCCATCTTCGAGATAGAAAAGTCCTTAGCCGCTCCGACTAAGACATTCTCTATGTGCCCTCTCAACTGGGAATCCTTTCCCTGCGCCTCTGTAATGCCATGGTTACCCCAGAACAGTTACGGAGAACAGTGAACCAGAAATTTAACTCACTACCTGAGTCCTTCGATTAAAAACATGTTTCAAAGTGTTATTAACAGGCTAAGGTGGAAAACCAATCAAAAGGAAAGGATATATTTTATTTAATACATAAAACTGTTCATGGGCCATTAAAACTTTTACAAGTTATTTACAACTCAAAATGGTCATTACGGTTTCAAATTTACAACCCGCCGACCTAAGCGGCAAAAATATGGTAAACACCCTAGTTCCTCTGAAAACTCCTTGATCGTGGTGGTCAAGCAGCCGCATATGTACACAGCACCACCTAACCTCTCCACTCAAGGTTGGGTGAGCTTTTCTTTCCCTTTACTTGCACCACATAGCACCCATGAGCCAAAGCCCAGCAAGAAAACACAGTAATGCATATAAATATTAATAGATTATTATTATTATTATAATCATACAGAGCTTATAGCTCTGATCAAATGAGTGATTCAACACTTGAGGTTCTGGTAAACCATACTGAGTGACTGACAAGCAAGTCACTAACTTAAACAGATGAGTGACTACTGGGTAAGTCACTAGCTTAAACAGATGAGTGACTGTTGGGTATGTCACACGAGGCTCAGCACCCACAGCCATGTGACTAAATAGTCACTGTGGCTCTAAATAACTAGCCTTTGGCTAGACAAGCGCTTATAGTATTCATGGAACTTGAGGTCGATCCGGCATTAACGCTCTTCTGAGTCATTTAATGCAGATGTCGATTAGATCTAATCTTTAATGGCTTGCGTTGAACACGCTAAGGCCGTTCCTGACTCATGAGTCAACACTGTGTGACCAGTGCCCAGTACCACTGCCGAACTTGACTAATGAGTCACAACTTCACAGTTGATACTGACACCTTTGCCAATTCTGACTAATCAGTCAGTGCCATGCACAAGTGAGCAAGATTTGCTAAGCATTCAATAATCAATCCATGTCCATATTTACACATTCAACATGCCTCATGAATAACCATGCATGTCACATATGGGGTGCATTTTTCTTACCTCTGATTCGAGCGAGAATGAATAAAAGAACGACCCTTGAGAACGATCTGACTTTTAGCCCTTTAGCGGTCACCTAGTCATAACCAAATATGGGACACCATCAATAAAATGAACAACAAGGGTTCCCAAACCAAGATCTATCCTCCGAGACATCAATACCCACTAATCCGGGTAGTAGGAACAATCCCGAGGCCTAAAACCAAGTTCCCGAGGCAAAAACACTCAAACGAGCTCAAAACCACTCAAGAGCAACGGCCCTAGCACCTTGAGCCGCGGCCCCCAACCACACCAGGAGAAAGGGCCGCAGCGCCCTATACCCAGGGCCGCGGCGCCCAGCAAGGCCAAAACCCTACACCTGGTTCTTCGAGTTAGGGTCGCGGCGCCCAAGAACAGGGTCGCGACCCCCAACCCAGAACCAGCCCAAAACTCGACCTTCTTCATCCCAAACCCTCCAAAAACACACCTAAACACTTCCAAATCCACAAATAAAAGTTCCCAAACTTCCCAATGATCCAAAACCATCAAACACCGAGGCTCAAACGAACCAAAAACTCAACGATTCACAAAATCCAACTCAAAGCTTAGAAACTCTAAAAACTCAAAACTTAAAACTTAGATTACCTTTGAAGACGTTGTTTCTCGTCAAATCCTTTGGTCAAGAAGCTTCTAATCTTTCCTAGGATCGCTATACCTCAATCCTCGCTTGATTCCGACTCCTAGAACTCAAGATTTCTTCGAAAATGCCTCGAACGGTAAAATGAACTAACGAGAAGAGAGAAAGGGTTTTCTAACGTACGGTTCTATCTGACAAGCTACTTCAAGCTTAAGTAACCTCAAATAAAACCTCGTGCTCGGGGTCCCGAAAACACCCCCGGGGATACTATAGTCAAAACTCCCATAATTTCCTCCTGATCTCAATAACTCCCAATTTATCATCAAATAACATTCTCATTACTCAATATCCCAATAAAAGACCCCGTTATGACAAAACCGCTAATTTGAAATATAAGACTGTCTCATGCCGAATAGCTCGAATATATATCCATAATAATGGGATCTCATCCACAAATCACAATATGCACCCAAATACACAAATATGCCCTCAACGGGCCAAATTACCAAAATATCATAATAACCAAATGTGAACCCACATGCATGCATATAACATCATATTATAATATAATTCACATAAACATGCATATTATCAGTTAATGGCATAATTAAACAATTAAGGCCCTCCCAGCCTACTAATCTAGTCATTAAACCGCATTAGGGATTTCGGGGCATTACAACTATCCCCTCCTTACAGAAATTTCGTCCTCAAAATTTACCTGAACAGCTCGGGATACTGACTCTAGCTCCCAAGTCACTTCCTCGACCTTATTGTTCCTCCACAACACCTTAACCAAAGGTATCGTCTTATTCCTGAGGACTTTATCCTTTCTATCAAGAATCTGGACTGTCTGCTCTTCAAAGGAGAGATTTGCCTCAAGCTCCAGATCTTCATAGCTCAAAATATGATTTACATCAAATACATACCTCCGAAGAGCTAAAACATGAAATACATTATGCACGGCCGACAATGTCGGAGGCAAGGCTAGTCTGTAAGCCACCTGAACAATCCTCTCCAAGATCTCAAATAGACCTACAAATCTAGGGCTCAGCTTGCCCTTCTTCCCAAACCTTCTCACCCCTTTCCATGGCGAGACTCTAAGGAAGATATAGTCTCCCACTTGGAACTCCACGTTCCTGCGCTTGGGATCTGCATAGCTCTTCTGTCTGCTCTAAGAAGCGAGCATCTGAGATCTAATCTTCTCAATAGCGTCACTGGTCCTCTGAACTGCCTCAAGACCCAAGTATCTCCTTTCACCTGTATCATCCCAATGAATGGGAGACCTGCACTTCCTACCATACAACATCTCATAAGGTGCAACTCCAATGGTAGACTGATAACTGTTGTTGTAAGTGTTGACCCAAGATTTGGCCAACTGACACGGAGTCAAAACGTAATTGATATGGACGAATGTCTAGAGAAGAACGCAATGACAGAAGTAAAGAAGACACAGTAATTTATAGTGGTTCGGCCCCAGGATCTGGTAATGACCTACATCCACTTAGAACAATATTGATATAAAATCAAAAGGGTGATCAAAGAACCAGGGTTCAATGAGTTTCACACTCTTCTCAAGAACAATACATATTTACTTGGAGAATTACTATTGCTTCCTATGATTCCAAAGTCAAAAGAAAAAATCTTGCCTTCCTTTGAGCTATCTCTTCTTATTTATAGGCTCAAGGAGGGTTACAAGAGATTGTTACAGATATTATTCCCTGAATAATCGGGCATCCAGAAGATTGTATGAGATAAATTCGGGATTCATAAAGATTTTTCCCACAAATGTTGCCTTGTATGCGGAACTACCGACCAGACTGGTCGCGGGTAAGACAGGCTTGCCCTGCTTCTACTGTGTCTCCTGGTCGATACTCTAGCAGACGCTTCCAGGTATCAGCCATGTGTCAAGAGATTATTTGCCACGTCACCAATGCTAATTTATTGGATAACATTTGCCCCCCAAAGTTTATTTACTACGAACAGTAAATAAACTTTGAACGAACGACTCTTCGGTAACCCCTCCTGACGTGTCAGAACCCTTCGTGTGTTCTTGAAAAAAGCAACCCACTTCTGTCTAATCATGTCTTTTCAATTCCCCAGAAATGATTTCGATGGCCATCACGTTTCCCTATACTTTGAAAAAGGAAAACTAATGATGACACTTTTTTAATATCAGAGACAAACTTATATAAGACCGTCGGAGCCTCTTCTTTCTTTTTACGCACGCCATTATCTTTGCAGAAAACCCTAAAAACCAAAGCTTTAATCTTCTCCGGAGACCGTTTTCCTGCACTTCCAAGACTCAGACCGCGGACTCTTTAATCTCCGAAGACCTTTCTTCCACCTTCACGATCACTTTTCTTGGTAAGTTTTCGAAACCCCATGCTTCTAATTTCTCGTGATGCATGCTTCTGGTGGTATACTGTTTAAGTCTTTCTGTTTCTGGTTTAAAATGCTTGTAGACAGAATGTTTTGTAGGCGTAGTAGAGTTACAAGTTAGTTTAAAAATCCAGGATCATGCTTTTTAGGACGTAAAACCGAAGTAACATTTCGATTTTTAAGCCAGTTGAAAAATAAATTTTTCCCGCCCTAAGGGGAGTTGAAAAAGCTTTCACAGAAAAACTTTTTACTTTCACCCTTTGATCCGCTTTTCAAATTGTTCGTCTAGAAAAACTAGCTTTTTGATAGAATGCTGTTGTATAAAAGCCTAACTTTTATACTCGACCAGCGTTATTCTAAAAACTTTTTAGAGTTCTATTTCCTCACCTCCCCATTCTTCTGTTTGCAGACTTTAATGCTAGATTTGTGGGGAGGTGAAAGACCCATCGACGACGACCTTCTTGCCCAGCTGCTCGAGGGGGAAGAACAACCAGCTGTACGTGTCCACGAGATTCCTTTCTCGCGATCCTCTTCCAGACCCCATCCTTCCTCTCCAATGGCCCGCTCCAAGTCTTCTGGCAAGAAAAGGCCCGAGTCTGAAAGCAACCCTACTCCTCCTGCCTAGCCTGATTCGCAGGCTGGGGCTCCCTCGACCAGCGGTCGAGAAAATCTTGTTCCTGACCCTAATATCCAAACCAGGGCTCGTCCTCGTCCTCGTCATCGGAATCCGCCTGATGTCGAGTGGTATACTCTCCCAGTCAGTTCAGTGACCCTTCGAATGGTTGCTAACTGCTTCAGGAAATTCCCCCTTACGGGGGTAACCATTATACGTCCCACCGTGGACCAGAGGGCTAACCGTCCAGGAGGGGCGAACAGCGCCTGGTCCCGGTATCACATTGAGGCGGGAGCTTATCTCCCTCTTCATCCCTTCTTTGTGGGGGTGGCCAATTATTTCGACGTTGCTCCCTTCCAAATAACTCCAAACGGATATAGGATGTTGGCCGCACTCTATGTCCTGTACAAACTTAACAAATGGCCAGAACCTTCACCCCACGAGGTCAACTATCTTTTTGACCTCAAGTCCAACCCACAGCACAACGGGACGGGCTTTTTCCACTTCTGCCACTAGGAGACCGGCCGGACGTTCTTGAGTGGCACTACCCATATATCAAACGTGGGGCACTACAATAAGGAGTACTTCTTTACTTCAGACATAACCTGTAACAACTTGGCCTTCGCGAGAGGAGATATAAACTTGTCTTCGTCTGGTCGATACTTTAACATAGAGTGTTTCCTTTCATTTTTTCTCAAACTTAATCTGTTTTTCAGGCCCTTGGTTACGTCCGACCCCAACACCAGACATGGTGTTGAGGTCTAACACTCTGGCTAGGATGTCTGATGCAGCAAAATGCGTCAAGACCTTGACACTCGAAAAGAACTTGAGGTCGTCTGGCCTCCTGGCTCCTCGCCATGAAAATAATGGGTCCGTGGTGGACGAAGCCATTGCCGAGGGGGTTCCCGAGCAGCAACCTCCTATGCCTCCTCCTAGGAGGAGGCCAACAGGAGTTACGATCAGGGAACCCACGGGTAGCCCTTCCGTAGAAAGGCCTTCTGCTCCCCAAGGCAAGGGGAAAGAAAAGGCCAAAGAGCCTATTGTTGACTTGCGAGAATCTTCCGATGATAATGGTAAAGTTATTTCGCTTTTAAATGGTTTGCCGATTCCCTGTCACTTGTTTGACGGGGATGGTAACTTTACATATGCTCCAAACTTAGGGTCAGACTTCTTCATGCCAGATAATGAGTTTATGACTAATAGAGTCAATAGTGTAGCGACAAGTAGTTGTAGCTCGGGTATTTACTTTGTTACCTCCTTTCAATTGTCTAACTTACTTTCACCTGCCTCCTTTTTATAAACCTGCTATGTTTATCTTCATGCAGATATGTCAACTCCCAACATTTTTGACATGTACCAGGCCGAGGAAGAGGAAGTTCCTCAACTCCAACGGAAGCCTAAGAAGAGAACTGGTGAATCCAGTCGAGGCCCTCCAGCCAAGAAGGGTCGATCAGAAGATCCTCCTCAGGGTACGCCTACTGGGCAAAGTCCTGCGCCAACTGGGCGAACTCCTACTCCTCCTCCAGCTCCTTCTGAACAGCAAACTACTCCTGTTCGGCCGAATCCTCCAGCTGCGCCTGCCAGGGAGCAGCTTTCTCGTGAAGAGGCTCATGGGGCCAGACTCATGAGCCGTGCCATTTGATCTGCCAGGGACCGCCTCGATTGCATAGGCAAAGGCGAGCGTGTTAGGGCCGCAATGGTCCAAGCTGAAGAGCTGCCAGTCGACCAGATCCTTAACAGGGCTCTGAACGAAATCTCCAGCGTAAGTGTTTCTTTATTCTTCGAGTTTTTAGTTTTTTAGTCCTCGTGATAAGTTCTTAACTCCTTTTTCTTTGTGCACAGGCCTTACTTTCTGCCACTACTGCTCGTACCCGAGCCCAGGCTTACATCGAGCAGGCTGAGGCAAAAGCCATCGAGAGGTATCAGGTGAAGGCGGCCGAGGAGCTTTCGGCTGCTGAGGGTAAGCATGCTAAGGAGTTGGAGGCAGTGATCCGAGAGAGGGATGCAGCGGTGACTAAGCTGTCCGAGGCTGAAGCTGCAAAGGAAGCAGCGGTCAAGTTGAGGCAAGAGTACTGGGAGTTCAACAAAACCCATCTCCGCGAATTCAAGCATCTGGGGGAGGTACTCAAGACCAAGGATGAGGCTATTCTCTCCCTCGAGGGAAAAGTGAAGCAGTTGGAGCTTGACAACTCCAAGAATCTGGAAAAGTACAAGAGGACAACACTCCGATGTTTCTACAATTTCTGGAAACACAATCAGGGTGCTGACTTTAGCTACCTTTCAGAGGAAGTCAGAACTGCGGAGCTGGCCCGATGTGCTGCCCAACTGGCCGAAGAGGAGGCAAGAGCCGCGACCCCTGCCACTCCAAGCGTCGCTGGTTTGGAAGAAGAAGATGTTGTTGAGGACGTGACTAACCAATGCTGCCCAGGACCCTCCGGGCCCGAATGCCTCTTGAATTCTTCTCATTTATTATTTTTTTTTTCTTTTTTGGATATACGACCCAAGGGTCGTGATGTAAAGACAGTAGTTTCTTTTTAAACTTTGCTGCACGGGCAGCAAATCTTTTTACTTGAACAGTTACGTCCAAGCTGCGATGCTTGCGGTGTAAAAGCTTAAATCTTGATGCTATAATATCTTTACTTATTATAACATTTGTCCGTATGACCGAACTTAGCATAGTACTTTGCCATGATTTAACAAACACAAATTTTGAAAAATACTCTAAGTACTGTAGCATTCTTTCATTTATTTTGTTCATGTGTTTACATACCTTGAGAGTATGCTTTGCTATCGATGTGCCTTATATGCCCCCCAAGTGATCGAGGAGTGTTAGGTCCTTGGTCACTTGCCTTGACCATAACCTGCTCGAACATTCCTGTTCGTAGTAAAACTAATACTTGTAATACAGCAAAACAACACACGTAATGAACAAATACTTGTAAATATAAATTCACAAAGGTTGGCAAGAATGACTGGCTGAGCACAGTCCCTTATAATCTCGTATTAAAAATGGACTAAACATGTCTTTACGAGTGATTCTGAAATAGAATCTTACATATACGAGCAGTTAGCCATACAACGTGGCTAACCCTCTTTGCAAAACTTGTAAAAATTAAAAAGAGAAATTTAAACAAGCTAGTCCTTTAAGAAGGGCTGTTCATTGATAATACTTGCGCAGGTGTTCTCCATTCCAATAGCGCGGAACGAGATCTCCGTTTAAGCGTGCAAGTTTGTAGGTGCCTGGGTGAAGGACTTCTTCAATCTGGTAAGGTCCTTCCCAGTTAGGTCCGAGCACTCCAGCAGTGGGGTCGCGAGTATTTAAGAAAACTCGTCGTAGCACCAAATCTCCGACGTTGAATTTTCTTTCTTTAACTTTGGAGTTAAAGTACCGGGCGACTTTTTGCTGGTAAGCAGGAACTCGGAGTTGAGATTTTTCTCGCATCTCGTTGATCGAGTCTAGGGACTCCATCATCAGCTGGCTGTTCACGTCCTGGTCGTAAGTCAAACGCCGATGTGAGGGGGGATCTAACTCGACAGGTAACATGGCCTCATATCCGTAGGCTAGGTAAAATGGGGTATGCCCTGTTGCTGTTCGGTGGGATGTTCTATACGACCAGAGGACTTCAGGCAGTTGCTCTGGCCACGCTCCTTTCGCTTCTTCAAGTCTTTTCTTCAGGGTGTCCTTAAGAGTTTTGTTCACGGCTTCGACTTGCCCATTCGCTTGGGGATGTGCGACTGAAGAAAAACTTTTAATGACTCCATGCCTTTCGCAGAAATCGGTGAATAAATCACTGTCAAATTGGGTCCCGTTGTCTGAAACTATCTTCCTGGGCAATCCATACCAGCATACAATGTTCTTGATGACGAAGTCAAGAAATTTTTTGGTCGTGATGGTTGCGAGTGGTTCAGCTTAGGCCCATTTTGTGAAGTAATCGACTGCCACAACTGCGTACTTTACTCCTCCTTTCCCTGTTGGCAGGGATCCAATCAAATCTATCCCCCATACTGCGAAGGGCCATGGGCTCTGCATCTGTTTTAGTTCATTTGGAGCTGCTCGTGGGATCTTGGAGAACCTCTGACCTTTGTCGCATCTTCGTACATACTCCATTGAATCCTCGTTCATTGTTGGCCAGAAGTAACCTTGTCTTAGAACCTTTTTTTCCAAACTCTGCCCCCCAGCATGATCTCCGCAGAAGCCTTCATGCACCTCCCTCATGAGCTCCTTAGCTTTTTCTGGTGTAACGCACCTGAGTAGTGGCATTGAATATCCTCTTCGATACATAACGCCATCGACCAGTATGTACCTAACGGCTCGCCTTTGCAGAGTCCTGGCTTTGTTTCTATCTGTTGGTAGTGCACCATTTGTCAGATACTCCAAGTAAGGCGCCATCCATGTATCTTCCATTCGAATTTCCATACTGAACTCAGTTGCTTGTATACTTGGCTTGCTCAATCTTTCCACTGGCACAATGTTCAAAGTGTCAGCGTCCTTCGCGCTTACGAGTTTAGCTAAGGCGTCTGCATTCGAATTCTGGTCTCGCGGGATTTGCTGGAGGGTGTACTTTGTAAACTGGGCTAGCAAATCCTTCATTTTATTCAGGTAGGCCATCATCTTTAAGCCTCGCGCTTGATATTCTCCCAGGACTTGATTTACGACCAGCTGAGAGTCACTGTAAATATCAAGCGTCTTTATGCTCCTATCTTTGGCCATTCTCAATCCAGCTAGGAGTGCTTCGTATTCTGCTTCATTGTTTGACGCCGCAAAGTCGAACCTGATTGCGCAGTGAAATCGATGCCCTTCCGGCGTTATCAATATCACTCCCGCTCCAGCGTGGGATTCGTTAGATGAACCATCCGTGAATAGTTTCCACGAAGGAGTTTTGTCTTGAGGCATGGGCGCTTCAGGCTGTTCGCACTGCTCACTGCCTGGGAGTTCGGTGAACCCCGCGACAAGATCGGCCAAAACTTGTCCTTTTATTGCTGCCCGCGGTGAATAAGTTACATCGAACTGCCCTAGTTCAACTGCCCATTTTAATAATCTTCCAGCCGCCTCAGGTTTTTGGAGGACTTGCTGAAGGGGCTGGTCGGTTAGAACTGTGATAGGATGGGCTTGGAAGTAAGGACGCAACTTCCTGGAGGCCAGAATTAAGCAATATGCTAATCTTTCGATTGGCGGATATCTAATTCTGCACCGATCAACCTTTTGCTGACATAATAGACTGCTTTCTGTATGCCTTCTTCCTCCCGTACTAGTACCGCACTATCAGCAACTTCGGTAATCGCCAGATAAATATACACAGTTTCTCCTTCGATTTGTTTTGATAAGATGGGAGGTTGCGCCATATGATTTTTTAGGGCCTGGAATGCTTGTTCGCAGTCTCCCGTCCATTCAAACTTCTTATTCCCCCTGAGTAGATTGAAGAATGGGACGCACTTGTCAGTTGATTTCGAGATAAATCTACTCAGGGCTGCAATCCTCCCAGTTAAACTATGTACATCCTTAATCCTCTCTGGCGACTTCATGTCGATCAGGGCTCTTATCTTGTCGGGGTTGGCCTTGATTCCTCTTGAATTTACTATAAAACCCAAAAACTTCCCTGATCCGACTCCAAAGGAACACTTGAGGACATTCAACTTCATCCGGTACTTGCTTAGCACATTGAAGCATTCTTGTAGATCCCTCACATGTCCTTCTGCCTTCTTAGACTTTACCAGCATGTCATCCACATATACCTCCATGTTTGCACCGATCAGCTCCTTAAACATGTGGTTGACTAGCCGTTGGTAAGTCGCACCTGCGTTTTTCAGTCCGAAGGGCATCACTTTGTAATAGTATAAGCCTGTATCGGTCCGAAAGCTGGTGTGATCCTCGTCAGGGGGATGCATGCTGATCTGGTTGTAGCCTGAATATGCATCCATGAACGAGAGGATCTCATGTCCTGCAGTTGCATCGACCAACTGGTCGATCCTTGGGAGCGGGAAGCAGTCCTTTGGGCAGGCTTTATTGAGGTCCGTAAAATCCACACAGGTCCGCCATTTGCTGTTAGGCTTGGGGACCAGCACCGGATTGGAGACCCACGACGGATAAAACGCCACCCTGATAAACCCGCTCTCCTTAAGTCTTTCGACTTCTTCTTTGAAGGCTCTTGATCTATCTTTATCGAGCAGCCTTCTCTTTTGTTGCACGGGTGGAAAGGTTTTGTCTATGTTCAGGACATGGCTGATTACTGCAGGATCTATCCCAACCATGTCTTTGTGTGACCAGGTGAAAACCTCCTGGTTCTTTTGTAAGAATTCCACCAGTGCTTGCTTTATAATAGGCACTAAGTTCTTCCCAACCTTTACGACTCTGGTCGGGTCTTTTTTGTCGAGTTGGACCTCTTCCAGGTCCTCAACGGGTCCAACATTTTCTTCAAAATCCCCAAAGCGAGGATCCAAATCTCCATCCTCACTTTGGGCAACACCCTATTTGGTGACTTCACCACCGGATTGGGCTTGCGTGTCTATTGCCATCTGCAATCGATCTGGGGTAGTGCTCCTCGATGTCCCACTTTTCGCCTTTGTCATCGAGGTGTTGTAGCACTCCTTGGCTTCCCTTTGGTTTCCTAAGACGCGTCCTACCCCCGCGTCCGTCGGGAATTTCATGGCTAGGTGCCACATAGAGATGACGGCCCGTAGATCAACCAGTATGGGCCTTCCAATAACGGCGTTGTATGCCGAAGGGCAATCGACCACTACAAAAGTGGTGAGTAATGTCCTTGTTGCGGGTGCTGTACCCGTCGTTACTGGAAGCTTGATCATTCCGGCAGGGGCAAGTCCTTCTCCAGAGAAGCCGTATATGGTTTGATTGCAGGGCTCCAAGTCTTTTATGGACAACTTCATGCGTTCCAGTGTTGATTTATACAGGATGTTCACTGAACTTCCTGTATCGACCAGTATCCTTTTTACCATCATATTGGCCATCTGGACGTCCACGACCAGCGGATCAGAATGTGGGAACCGAGCGTGCTGGGAATCGCCATCAGAGAAGGTTATCTCACCCTTCTCTGAGCGAGCCTTTTTTTGTGCACGGTCCTCCACAGTCATCATCTCGATGTCCTGGTCGTGACGTAGAGTCCGAGCATATTGTTCTCTGGCCTTTCTGTTATTTCCCGCGAGGTGCGGGCCTCCACAGATGGTTAAGAGTGTTCCGGCCACGGGGGCAGGCTGTAATGGTGGCGAGCGTTGGCGTGTAGACGCCTGCTTGTTGCCACCTGGAGCTTCTTGTTGGGAAGTTCCCGAGGCCCGTACGTACCTTCTCAAGTGTCCTTGTCTAATAAGGAACTCGATTTCGTCTTTTAACTGGTTGCATTCGTTAGTGTCATGTCCGTAGTCGTTATGGTAACGACAGAACTTGGTGGTGTCTCTTTTCGAAATGTCTTTTCGAATGGGTCCCGGTTTCTTGTAAGGCACACTAGAGCTTGTGGCCTGATAAACCTCTCCCCGAGACTCGACGAGGGCAGTGTAGTTAGTGAACCTAGGTTCATAACGATTACCCTTGGCTCGTTTGTTGTCGGAGGTGGAAGGCTCGTTATACAGTCGTTTCCCACCATTTTTGCCATTACTATTGCCGTTTCTGTGGCCTTTGTCGTTACCATTAGGTTTGGAACCATTGGCGGCTTTGGCAGGTTCGGCGGCCTTCTTACCCTTGTTCGAGGGTTTTCCATCATCAGCAATGGCTTCCTCGAGCTTGATGTAACGATCAACTCGGTCCAGGAACTCTTGGGTTGTTTTAACTCCTTCCTTTCAGAGACTCTTCCAGAGGGGAGAGCAACGCTTTACCCCTGCGGTAATGGCCATCATCTTGCCTTCGTCCCCTACTGTTTTTGCTCCAGCTGCCGCTCGGATAAAGCGCTGGACGTAATCCTTCACTGACTCTCCGTCCTGTTGGCGAATCTTGACCAGCTGGTTTGCTTCGGTTGGGTGCACACGACCCGCATAGAACTGTCAATAGAACTCCCTTACGAGCATTTCCCAAGAAACTATGCTTGCAGGTGGGAACTTAAAAAACCACTCCTGCGCCGCTTCAGAAAGTGTTGCAGGGAAGATCTGCACCGAGCGTCTTCGGACACTTTCTGAATGTCCATCTGAATCTCAAATTTATTCACATGCGAGACTGGGTCCCCATATCCATCAAAGTTCGGGAGCGTAGGCATTTTGAACTTGCTGGGAGTTTCGGCGTTAGCTATCCTCTGGACGAAAGGAGTACCTTTCCTCCTGTCGTGGTCGATATAAGAAGTTCTTCCTCCGACCAGCTGCTGCACAGCCTGATTGAGTGCGTCTATCTGGGCTTGCACTGCGGCAGGAATTGCGGTGGCCTCTGTGGCTGGGGGGATGTTCTCGCCGTGCCTCTCGCGACGATCGTTGAGTACATCTCTTAGGTCCTCTTCTCTTCTTCGCTGCTCGCTACCTCCGAGCCGGTTGAAGACATTATTTTGTCTGGGCTGCCCCCCAGCATCTTGTCTATTTGGCTGGTCACCTTGAGGTACTTGGCTCCTACCTTTACCTCTTTCTCCATTCCTCCCACCAGCATTTCCCTTGCCTGAGTCGGCCTCATTGTACCCGTGGCCATCTCTGAACCTTGACTGGCTGTGGTGAGACTGACTGTTCCCTCTATTCCCGTCTCTGGCAGAAACGCCCCGAGCGTTAGAGGGTGGCCTGCGCTGGTCGCGGTGTCCCCGTGCATTATCATGTTGTGGGGGTCCACGGACCGCAGAGCCTAGCTCCGAGTCCCTCCTGTTACCAGGAGGGTAGTGACCTCTGTTCGCTTGGTTTGGCCCATCATTCTCATGGCGCCTAGGACTACGAGGCTGACGCTCGGCCCTATTCTGCCTTTGCTGCGGGGGATTACCCCGAGCAGCTTGGGATGGTGGATTTGCCTCAGGGTCCAACGGGACATCGTCATGGGGCGTCTGAGGCTGCTCGGGCCTTTGCAGACTTGAAGGCTGAATTGGTGGGCTAGGATTGGGACCCTTCTGGGGTGGCCCATTCGCGGGTTGGTCAGGCTACGAGGCAGGTGCAGCCTGATTTCTAGCCAACAGCAAGGCTGCTTCGAGGGCGGCCATGGCTTCGGTCTGGCGGCGATCCACCTCCGCCTGTATCTCGCTCAATTCCGCACGCTGCCGATCAATCTCCTGCTGCTGCCGCACCATAACTTCTGCGGCAGTCTCTTGATTGGCCCTCAGACTAGCCAATTCTTCCTGCAACGCGCCCAGGGTGCTCTTCAGCGTCGCATCGTCCATTTCCTCCTCTTCAAAATCTAGTTGCGGCTCATCTTCCGCCATGCTTGCAGGGGGAGGAGGAGGTGGTGGATTCGACGGTGCAGCGGCAGTTCCCTGCCCAGTTTTCCTTCCTGCTTTCACCATTGGTTTTCTTAACAACAACAAATCAATCTCTCAATGAAAGCACCAGAATGTTGACCCAAGATTTGGCCAACTGACACGGAGTCAAAACGTGATTGATATGGACGAATGTATAGAGAAGAACGCAATGACAAAAGTAAAGAAGACACAGTAATTTATAGTGGTTCGGCCCCAGGATCTGGTAATGACCTACGTCCACTTAGAATAATATTGATATAAAATCAGAAGGGTGATCAAAGAACCAGGGTTCAATGAGTTTCACACTCTTCTCAAGAACAATACAGATTTACTTGGAGAATTACTATTGCTTCCTATGATTCCAAAGTCAAAAGAAAAAATCTTGCCTTCCTTTGAGCTATCTCTTCTTATTTATAGGCTCAAGGAGGGTTACAAGAGATTGTTACAGATATTATTCCCTGAATAATCGGGCATCCAGATTGTATGAGATAAATTCGGGATTCATAAAGATTTTTTTCCACAAATGTTGCCTTGTATGTGGAACTACCGACCAGACTGGTCGCGGGTAAGACAGGCTTGCCCTGCTTCTACTGTGTCTCCTGGTCGATACTCTAGCAGACGCTTCCAAGTATCAGCCACGTGTCAAGAGATTATTTGCCACGTCACCAATGGTAATTTATTGGATAACAGTAAGAAAACTCTATCAAAGGTAGATACTTACTCCAAGATCCGCCAAAGTCCAGCACACATGCTCGAAGCATGTCTTCCAAAATCTGGATCGTCCTCTCAGATTGCCCATCTGTCTGAGGATGATAAGCAGTACTGAACTTCAATTGTGTACCCATGGCCTTCTGTAAACTCCCCTAGAACTTAGAAGTAAAATTAGGGTCCCGATCTGACACGATCGACCTAGGCGCTCCATGGAGGCGCACGATCTCTCTTACATAGAGATCTGCATACTGATCAACTGTATAAGTAGTCCTCACTGGCAAGAAGTGAGCTGACTTGGTGTAGCGATCCACTATCACCCAAATAGAATCATGCTGACCAACAGTCCTGGGTAAGCCCACCACAAAGTCCATCGTGATGTCTTCCCACTTCCACTCTGGGATATCCAGAGGCTGCAATAACCCTGCCGGCCTCTTATGCTCAGCCTTGACCTGTTGACAAGTCAAGCACTTAGCCACATACTCTACCACATCTCTCTTCATCCCTGGCCACCAATACAACGATCTCACATCCTAATACATCTTCGTGGTGCCCAGATGCAAAGAGTAAGGTGTAGTATGAGATACATCCAGAATATCTCGCCTCAAAGCAGTGTCGAACGGAACACATATCCGCCCCTTGTATCTCAACAAGCCTAATTCAGACACTGTATAATCTCTCGATGCTCCAGCCAAAACATCCTCTCTGATCTTGATTAGCTGTGGATCACTCAACTAACCTTCCTTGATTCTTTCCAACAGTGTAGACTGTGGCATAATATTAGCCAACTGGCCCACCAGCAACTCTATACCAGCTCTGGTCATATCATCTGCTAACTCTTTGGCTATCAGCCTCATACCATAAATCTGTCCCGGACCCTTCCGGCTTAAAGCATAAGCTACCACGTTGGCCTTTCCTGGATGATACAAAATCTCACAGTCATAATCTTTCACTAACTCCAGCTAACGCCTTTGTCTCATATTCAAGTCTTTCTGAGTGAAGAAGTATTTCAGGCTCTTGTGGTTTGTATAGATCTCACACTTCTCTCCATAAAGATAATGCATCCATATCTTTAAAGCAAAGACCATAGCCGCCAACTCCAAATCATGAGTGGGATATCTCTTTTCATACTCCTTCAACTGACGAGAGGCATAAGCAATTACCTTCTCTGACTGCATCAGAACATAGCCCAAACCCTGATGAGAAGCATCACAATAAATCACAAACTTCTCCTGATCTATTGGAAGACTCAGAATCGGAGCTGTAATCAATCTCTGCTTCAGTTCCTGGAAGCTATTCTCACACTTATCTGACCACACAAATTTCGGACTCTTGCGTGTCAGTTCAGTCAACGAAGTAGCAATATTTGAGAACCCTTCCACGAAACGCCTATAATAACCTGCCAATCCAAGGAAACTTATAACCTCAGAAGCATTCTTTGGCCTCGGCCAATCTCTGACCACCTCAATTTTCGCTAGATCTACCTTAATCCCCTCCTTACTGACAATGTGCCCAAGAAAGGACACCTGAGATAACCAGAACTCACATTTCTTGAACTTTGCAAACAATTTGTGTTCCCTCAGTCTCTATAGAACCAACCTCAGATGTTGCTCATGCTTTGACTCAGACTGAGAATATACTAGAATATCATCGATGAAGACGATCACAAACTAGTCCAGATAATCCTTGAACACTCTATTCATCAGATCCATAAAAGCAGTAGGGGCATTAGTCAATCCAAATGACATAACTAAGAACTCATAATGCCCATACCTGGTACGAAAAGCAGTCTTCGGTATATCTCCCTCCTTGACCCTCAACTTATGATAACCAGAATGAAGGTCGATCCTTGATAATACCTTCTTACCTTGCAACTGATCGAACAGATCATCTATCCTTGGCAAAGGATACTTGTTCTTTATTGTTAGCTTATTCAGTTCCCTGTAATCAATACACATTTTCAGCGAACCATCTTTCTTTTTCACAAACAGAACTGGCACACCCCAAGGTGAGAAACTAGGTCTGATAAAACCCAAATCCAACAGTTATTGCAACTGTACCTTTAATTCTTTCAACTCAGCTGGGGCCATTCTGTAAGGTGCTCTAGACACTGGCTCCGTCCCTGGTGCCAGTTCTATCACAAACTCTATTTCTCTGTGTGGTGGCAACCCTTTGCAAATCCTCTTGAAACACATCCAGAAATTCACAAACAAGGTTGGTCTCTCCTGGTCTCACTGGCACGGCCTGAGTGGTATTAACCACACTGGCCAAGAATCCAATGCAACCTCCTTGCATAAGATCCCTAGCCCTCAATACAGAAATCATAGGTATGTGAGGTCCATGCACAGTGCCAACAAACACAAAAGGATCCTCACCTTCAGGCTCAAAGGTGACCATCTTCCTTCTACAATCAATGGTTGCCCCATACTTTCCCAACCAATCCATACTCAATATCATATCGAAGTCAGTCATAACCAATTCTATCAAATCCACTGACAATTCTCTGCCCTCCACTGTCACTAACCCATCTCTTGGATACCACTAACTCTCTAGTGGGTAACAAAGTTCCAAATCCCACAGCATAAAAATCACAGGGTCTACACAGTCTATCAATAATACTACTAGCAACAAAAGAATGTGTAGCACCAGAATCAATCAATACATTATAAGGGTTCCAGCACTAAGAAGCTGACCTGTGACTACTGAGGGGGAAGCCTCAGCTTCTGCTTGTGTCAATGGGAACACTCGAGCTGGGGCCGAGCTGTCCTCTTTCCTGGGTTCTTCTTTTCTTGCCTGAGGGCAATCCTTCTTAAAATGACCTACTGCTCCACACAAGTAGCAGGCCTTTGCCCTACACTCTCCCAAATGACGCCTCTTGCATCTAGGGCATTCAGGACGAGTCTTCCAAGCTTCACTATCACCTGAACGACCTATTGAAATACCGTGGGGCCGCCTATTAGGACCTAGAACTGGGAAGGTGTCAGGAACCTTCCTCTTCTGATCACTGGGGCCTCCACTCCTACTTGAACCCACAAATGGAGGACCTGTCCTCTTGAACTCCTTTCTGGCTGCATAGTCTCACCAGATCTTGTTCTCTGCACTCTCAGCTGTGAGTGCCTTCTCAACCACCTGTGCATAGGTAGTAACCCTAGCCACAGTGGTGATACGTACAACATGGGCTAATATGGGCTGTAGCCCCTGCAGAAATCTCTCTCTCCTAGTCCTATTAGTGAGCACCAGCTCCATGGAAAATTTTTCCAAACGATCAAACTTCAAGGCATACTCAGTGACTAACAAACTTCCCTGAAGTAGCCTAATGAATTTCTCAGCTTTTGCCGCCCTGATAGCATCATTGTAATATTTCTCATTGAACAGAGTCTGAAACTCTTCCCAACTCAGGGCATTAACATTTCTGGTCTGGGTAATAACCTCCCACCAGATTCGGGCGTCCTCCCGAAACATATAAATGGCACAAGCCACCCTCTCGTTACCAACCACCCTCATGAAATCCAAGATGGTGGTAATCATACTCATCCATTGCTCTACCTTGGCTAGATCTGCACTGCCCTTAAATACTGGAGGTTGTTGCTTCCTAAACCTTTCATAAAGAGGCTCCCATTTATCTCTAACCTCAGGCAGCTGCTTTGCTGTTGGCACTGACACAGGAGGTGCCTCTGATACACTGGCCACTGCAGGTGCTTGTTGTTGTCTCAGGAGACAAGGCTCTTCTCCTTGTCTCAACATTGTTGCCTGCAAATCACTAATTATTTGCTGCCAGTTTATAGGAGCTGGTTGTGGATTCTGTGACTGGTCATTCTCCTGACCCTAATTGTTATTATTCTGGCCTTGATCACTCTGGCCAGCTGACATATCTGTCTGCCCTGGATTCATTCTTATTATCACGGATACCTTGCTGAAACAATGATCAATACGACCAGTCAGGTAGTAATAACTAAACCTTTTGCCGCCTTACGGTCCAAGAACAAGCAGACAATTATCATATTCCATAGTCATACAATTATACAAGCAGATACATGTTTATAGCATTTAGCACTTAGCATGTATCACATAATAATCCACAAACAACAATACTAATAAGTATGTTCCAGCAAATTCAATACTAATTAGCACACGGTTGCTAAGAATATATTATTCAGGGCACAAGTTTAACATGGTGTCTCATGTATACAGGTAAAGCATATATACTATATTTAAGCAGTTATACATATAACTACATAAATAGTTACCAAACCATGAGTCGAGCTTGACTTCAGTGATGTGTGTACATGCCCAGCCAGTCTATAGGAACCTTAACCTTGGCACGCTCTGATACCAAGTTGTAACGCCTTGGTTACCCCAGAACAGTTACTGTTAACCGGAAATTTAACTCGCTACCCGAGTCCTTTGGTTAAAAACGTGCTTCTAACTGTTATTAACAGGCTAAGGTGGAAAACCAATCAAAAGGAAATGATATATTTTATTTAATACATAAAACTGTTCATGGGCCCATTTTACAAGTTATTTACAACTCAAAATGGTCATTATTGTTTCAAATTTACAACCCGCTAACCTAATCGGAAAAAATAGGGTAAACCCCCTAGTTCCTCTAAGAACTCCTTGGCCGTGGTGGTCAAGCGGCCGCATATGTACACAGCACCACCTAACCTCTCCACTCAAGGCTGGGTGAGTTTTCTTTCCCTTTACCTACACCACATAGCACCCATGAGCCAAAGCCCAACAAGAAAACACAGTAATGCATATAAATATTAACAGATGATTATTATTATAATCATACAGAGCTTATAGCTCTGATCAAATGAGTGATTCAAAACTTGAGGTTCTGGTAAACCATACTGAGTGACTGACAAGCAAGTCACTAACTTAAACATATGAGTGACTACTGGGTAAGTCACTAGCTTAAACAGATGAGTGACTGTTGGGTAAGTCACACGGGGCTCAGCACCCATAGCCATGTGACTAGATAGTCACTGTGGCTCTAAATAACTAGCCTTTGGCTAGACAAGCGCTTATAGTATTCATGGAACTTGAGGTCGATCCGGCATTAACGCTCTTCTGAGTCATTTAATGCAGATTTCGATTAGATCTAATCTTTAATGGCTTGCGTTGAATACGCTAAGGCCGTTCCTGACTCATGAGTCAGCACTGTGTGACCAGTGCCCAGTACCACTGCCGAACTTGACTAATGAGTCACAACTTCACAGTTGATACTGACACCTTTGCCAATTCTGACTAATCAGTCAGTGCCATGCACAAGTGAGCAAGATTTGCTAAGCATTCAATAATCAATCCATGTCCATATTTACACATTCAACATGCCTCGTGAATAACCCTGCATGTCACATATGGGGTGCATTTTTCTTACCTCTGATTCGAGCGAGAATGAATAAAAGAACGACCCTTGAGAACGATCTGACTTTTAGCCCTTTAGCGGTCACCTAGTCATAACCAAATATGGGACACCATCAATAAAATGAACAACAAGGGTTCCCAAACCAAGATCTAGCCTCCAAGACATCAATACCCACTAATCCGGGTAGTAGGAATAATCCTGAGGCCAAAACACTCAAACGAGCTCAAAACCACTCAAGAGTCGCGGCCCTAGCACCTTGAGTCGCGGCCCCCAGCCACACCAGGAGCAAGAGCATCGGCGCCCTATACCCAGGGCTGCGGCGCCCGCAAGGCCAAAACCCTACACCTGCTTCTTCGAGCTAGGGTCGTGGCGCCCAAGAACAGGGTCGCAGCCCCCAACCCAAAACCAGCCCAAAACTCAACCTCCTTCATTCCAAACCCTCCAAAAACATACCTAAACTCTTCCAAATCCACAAATCAAAGTTCCCAAATTTCCCAATGATCCAAAACCATCAAATCCCGAGGCTCAAACGAACCAAAAACTCAACGATTCACAAAATCCAATTCAAAGCTTAGAAACTCTAAAAACTCAAAACTTAAAACTTAAAACTTAGATTACCTTTGATTACGTTGTTTCTCGTCAAATCCTTTGGTCAAGAAGCTTCTAATCTTTCCTAAGATCTCTATGCCTCGATCCTCGCTTGATTCCGACTCCTAGAACTCAAGATTTCTTCAAAAATGCCTCGAACGGTAAAATGAACTAACGAGAAGAGAGAAAGGGTTTTCTAATGTACGGATCTATCTGACAAGCTACTTCAAGCTTAAGTAACCTCAAATAAAACCTAGTGCTCGGGGTCCCGAAAACACCCCCGGGGATACTATAGTCAAAACTCCCATAATTTCCTCCTGATCTCAATAACTCCCAATATATCATTAAATAACATTCTCATTACTCAATATCCCAATAAAAGACCCCATTATGACAAAAACGCTAATTTGAAATATAAGACCGTCTCATGCTAAATAGCTCGAATATATCTCCATAATAATGGGATCTCATCCACAAATCACAATATGCACCCAAATACACAAATATGCCCTCAACAGGCCAAATTACCAAAATATCATAATAACCAAATATGGACCCACATTCATGCATATAACATCATATTATAATATAATTCACATAAACATGCATATTATCAGTTAATAGCATAATTAAATAATTATGGCCCCCCGGCCTACTAATCCTGCCATTAAACCGCATTAGGGATTTCGGGGCATTACAACCTCCCTGATCCTCTTAAGGAGTGTAGACTGGAGAGTGATGTTGGCTAACCGACCAACCACCAACTCTATACCCGCTCTAGTCATTTCCTCAGCTATCTTATCAAATATATGCCTCGAACTGAACAATTGTCCTGGGCCCTTCCGACTCATTGCCTCAGCCACTACATTAGCCTTCCCAGGATGGTATAGGATATCACAATCATAACCCTTTACCAACTCCACCCACAGTCTCTGTGCACATTCAGATCCTTCTGAGTAAAGAAGTACTTCAAACTCTTATGGTCGGTGTATATCTCGCACTTCTCACCATATAAATAATGTCTCCAAATCTTAAGCGCGAATACCACCGCTGCCAACTCCAGATCATGCGTGGGATATTTCTGCTCATACTCCTTTAACTGTCTCGATGCATAGGCTATTGCCTTACCGACTTGCATCAACACACACCCTAAACCCTGTCTGGAAGCATCATAATAAACCACAAAATTCTCATTATCTGTTGGCAGACTTAACACTGGCGCGGTGATCAGTCACCGCTTTAACTCCTTGAAACTGTTCTCACATCTGTTTATCCAAACATACTTTGTCTTCTTCTTTGTCAATTATGTCAATGGTGTAGCTATCCTGGAGAACCCCTCAACAAATCGTTGATAATACCCTGCCAGTCCCAGAAAACTTCTAACTTCAGGAACACTGTTCGGTCTAGGCCAATCTCTCACTGCCTCAATCTTACTTAGGTCAACTAGAATCCCCTCCTTACTAACGATGTGGCCCAGAAATGTAACTTTTGGTAGCCAGAACTCGCACTTGCTGAAATTAGCATATAACTTATGCTCCCTCAACCGCTGCAATACCAAACGTAGATGCTGCTCATGCTCTGTCTCTGACTCAGAGTATACCAGAATATCATCGATAAATACAATTACAAACTTGTCCAGATAATCCTTGAAAACCCTATTCATCATATCCATAAAAGCTGCTGGGGCATTGGTTAATCCAAAGGACATAACTAGGAATTCATAGTGTCCATACCTAGTCCGGAAAGCGGTCTTTGGTATGTCCTCTTCTTTAATCCTTAACTGATGGTAACCTGACCGGAGATCAATCTTGGAAAATATTGTCCTTCCCTGTAGCTGGTCAAATAAATCATCGATCCTAGGCAGTGGATACTTATTCTTAATGGTTAACTTGTTCAGCTCCCTATAGTCAATACACATCCTAAGTGATCCATCTTTCTTCTTGACATACAATACTGGAGCACCCCATGGCAAGAAACTCGCTCTGATGAACCCCAAATCCAATAACTCCTGGAACAGAATCTTCAACTCCTTCAATTCCGCTGGAGCCATTCTATAAGGTGTCCTAGATACTAGCTCTGCCCCCGGCGCCAACTCTATAACGAACTCAATCTCCCGCTGCGGTGGCAACCCTGGCAGGTCTGCTGGAAATAAGTCTAGAAACTCACATACCAATCTGGTCTCACCCGGTCCAACCGATCCCACCTTAGAAGTATCTACAATATTCGTTAGGAATCCTATGCAACCTTCCTGCATCAGGTCTCTAGCCTTCAGTGCTGAAATCATAGGTACTCGCAGTCCACTAACTGTCCCCACAAATACAAAGGGTACCTCCCCTTCTAGTGCAAAAGTCACCCTCCTACGCTTGCAGTCAATCGCCGCCCCATACTTCGATAACCAATCCATCCCTAGGATCATATCGAAGTCATCCATCACAAGCTCAATCAGATCAACAGGCAACTCCCTACCATCTACCTCTACTGGCAAATCTCTAATCCATCTCCTAGATACTACTAGTTCCCCAGTCGGCAGCAAAGTCTAAAATCCCCTAGCATACAAAACATTAGGTCTACACAGCTGATCTATCACTCTAGCATATACAAACGAATGAGTAGCTCCCGAATCAATCAATGCAGTATAAGAAAACCTAGCACTAAAAATCTGACCTGTCACAACCGAGGGGCTAGCCTCTGCCTCAGTCTGAGTCAAAGTAAACACCCTGGCAGGAGCAAGACTGTCACCCTGCTTCAGCTCCTCTTTCCTGGCTTGTGGGTAGTCCTTCTTCAGACGATTGGCACTCCCACAAATAAAGCAGGCCCTGATCCTGCACTCATCCAGATGTTGTCGTCTGCACAGTGGACATACTGGAAAACTCCTCCAGTTGTCACCTCCGCTCTGACGGCCACTAAAAGAAATTTGTGCCCTCCTATCTGGGGCCTTTCTCTTCTGCTCACTAGAGCCACTACCCCAACTGGATCCAATAAAAGGAGGCACCGTCCTCCTGGCATCATGCCTAACTGCGCTCTCTCTCTAAATCTGATCCTCGTCCCCCTCAGCTGTAAGGGTCTTGTCTACAACCTGAGCATAAGTAGTAGTCTCTGGGTCTAAAGTAATCTTCACATCACGGGCGATCATAACATTCAACCCCCGTACAAATCTGTCTCTTCTTGTCGCATCAGTTGACACCAAATCCGGCGCGAACTTCGCCAATCGGTCAAATTTCAAGGCATACTCAGTAACTGTCAACCGGTTCTGATTCAGGTTGATGAACTCATCAACCTTTGCAGCTTGGACTGCAACACTGTAGTATTTCTCGTTAAATATGTTCCTCAACTCTTCCCAAGTCATCACTGACACATTCCTTCTCTGAGCTACTACATCCCACCAGATGCGGGCATCTTCTCTGAACATATAGCTAGCACAAGCTACCCTCTCGTTCCCTTCAACCCTCATAAAATCCAGAATAGAGGAAACCATATTCATCCACTACTCTACCCGTAGTGGGTCTGGTCCACCCTCGAAGGTGGGAGGATGTTGTTTTCTAAACCTCTCATACAAAGGTTCCCACCTGTTCTCCATAACAGGTTGAACTGGCACTGGCGCCACAGCCTACTGAACTGACAACCCCGTGGCCTGAGAAGGGGCCTGCTGCCTCAACTGTTGAAGTTCTTCCTCTGCTCACTGTAACCTTACTTCCATTTCGGCAAACATCTGTTGCCAATTCTGTGGGGCAGGTGGAGGGTTCTGACCCTGGTTGTCATCCTCGACCCTACTGCCGCTGAGTCTCGATGATTGTCGAGGCATCTCAACAAATATGCATGTAATCAATGACACTGCTCATCGGGCATGATAACAACATCCAAAACCACCTCCCAAACTCATCAGCCAACCATAATAGCAATCCACAAAACATACAAATATCATATAACACTCAACGGGCCATGCCCTGGCATCATGCATATGTTAACTCATTCATCACGCTCTATATAAAATAAGCAGGCAAACAGGGCATTAAGCACATATTCAGCGTATAAGTCAATTATTACCAACCACCCTGAGTTGAGCTTGTCACTGACAGCGAGCGTACATGTTGGGTCGATCTCTAGGAACCATAAACCTTGGCTTGCTCTGATACCAAGTTGTAATTCCCTACTTCCTTAAAGTCGT
This sequence comes from Humulus lupulus, assembly GCF_963169125.1. Lineage (NCBI taxonomy): Eukaryota > Viridiplantae > Streptophyta > Magnoliopsida > Rosales > Cannabaceae > Humulus > Humulus lupulus. Next base: position 35,119,289 of record NC_084799.1, read on the forward strand.
TACTAAGTGAGTTTAAAACGTGCAATTAACTCGCTAATCGAGGTTTTAAGTCAAAAGTGTAATTAAACCATAAACAGAGTCTTATACATTGGAAATAATACCATTCATTGAAAATCATAAAGCGTTTAACATTTGGGATCCCAAAATACTGTTTAGAAATATTTACAACTCAAAAATATAACTAAAGTCGACTAAACGACAAAATCTAGGTTTAGTACAATCTTCTCCCAAAAATACCCCTGGTTGTGGCAGCCAGGCAGGCCAAACATGTACGCGCCGCTTCACGCTCTCCGTACTCATGGTTGGTTGACTTTCCCCTTGCCCTTACCTGCACCATAGAGCACCCATGAGCCGAAGCCCAACAAGAAAACCATCACAAGCAGATAACATATGCATATTTAACATTCATCATGTAATCAAGCCGCCAATAGGCTAAACACCTACGGCCATGCTGTCCCAGGCGCTTTACCAAGCCCTGGGTTTGTGGTCTACACCATGAGGATATCCCAAGTATATTTTAGGGTCTCGCCCTGGCAACTCGCACTCCGCGTGCTAAACGCTTCTCCCAGCCCCTTGCCGTTCCCGACCTTCGCTGTTCCCGGCCCTCGCCATTCTCAGCCTTCGTCGTTCCCGGCCCTTGCCATTCATTCACATATATGCACACATATCATAATTAAACAAATACTTAAACATGCATAAGCACAATCAATGGGGCTACGCCCTGCAACACAATCATTTAGGGTCGTGCCCTGCAACACAAACTATAGGGCCTCGCCCTACTCTACGGATACAGCAGTTTTCTTACCTGTGTCCCGAGCTTTTCAAGCACCGATGTCCCGAGCACAGTCCCCTAGTCCGAGCCTCGCTGGAACCTTAGTCACAACGCATCAAAAATATCCATCCATCAAGTTCTAACCCATTAAATAACTTTGGATCATAATTCTAGTCTCTAGGACCTTGAATTCTATTAATCCGGATGATAAAATTCATCGCGAGCCTTAAAACCTCCTTAAAGCCCAAAAGCACACAAAGTGTCGTGGCCCCATGAACCTATGTCGCGACCCCATGCTCAAACAGAGGCCCAGCCTCATTTTTGCCCACACGCGCCGCAGCCCTACCCGTAGGACACCGCGGCGCGCCCCTGTTTTCAAGTCGTCCAGATGTTCTAAAGGGTCGCGGCTCAGCAAGAACAATGTCGCTGCCCGACCCCTTGAACCCAAAAAAATCCTCCATTTTCTCTACCAAAACCAAGCCAATTACCCCTAAGATCAGTCTAACAACTTAATTTAATCATCCCAAAAGTTCCACTATGATTCCAGCAGCAAAACCTAACAAACTCTAGCTTTAAAACTCATCAAACCCAAAATTAAATCTTCAACACCTCAAAAGAACTTGAAATCCAGCCAATATTCACAGAAGTAAATAACTAAAATCATAGTTTAATGCTTACCTTAGCTTTGCTTGAATCCACAAATTGATACTGAATAATTCTCCAAGTTTTAGAGCTCCAATCCCTAGCTTGATCCTCAAAATTCCCCTTGGTATGACTTAGAGAAGAATGAGATAGAAGAGAGGATGCTTGGGTCGGTTTAGAGAATTCTGAATGTTTCTTATGTTTTGTTTTATTTAACTTAGTCTCTAAGGTTACGTCAAGGCTCAGGTTACCAAAACGTCCCCGAGGGAAAAATCGTAAATTTCCCCGATATTCCCTCCTAAATGTTCTAACTTCAAATATATCTCCAAATATTTATTTTCATAACCCGATAACCCCATAAAACGTCCAATGCCCGAAATACCCCTCCACTCGCCCCGAGTCGGGTATTCAACCCCGTTGTGACTTTCTAGCTAACTATTCCCTAGGACTGTCTCGGATCGTGCAACACAAATATATCACAAGCATATATCATAATTATTACATTTATGCCCTCAACGGGCTAAAATTACAAACATGCCCCTAATCACCAGATGGGGCCCACATGCATATTTAATTCACCTAAACATGCTTCTCTAATCACATATTCATAAAAATTTACATATAATAACAATAAATCACTTATTTCCCTTCAGGCACACTAATCAAGGCCTTAAGCCATATTAGCTAATTTGGGACGCTACACTTAACGTTTTAATGAAAAGACTATTGCTTTTGACCAAAATGTTTAACCCTAAACCGTTAATCACGTTTATGGCCAAATGACTCGATTAGCGAGCATAGCACTATTTTAAACACACAATGTAATGGTCTTGGCTATCTAAGGAGTTACACCCACCAAGTGTAAATACCCAACCAGTGGTGGACAAATTGTCCCCTAGATTGGATATCCAACTTGCATCCGTATATCCTTCTAAGATTGAAGGAAATTTGGAGTAGTGAAGGCTTAGTCCTTTGGATTTCTTAAGATAACCTAGGACTCTTCCAATAGCCTTACAGTGATCCACACTTAGATTTCTTGTAAACCTGCTAAGTTTACTTATTGCAAAAGCTATATCAGGCCTAGTACACTGAGCGGCGTACATAATACTTCCTATAGCACTTGCATACTCTAATTGAGTCACCGTTCTTCTTTCATTCTTCTCTATTTTTACAATATGGTCGAATAGAATATTTGCATCTTTAACATTGAGATGGTTAAATTTGTTCAATACTTTCTCAATATAGTGGGCTTGCCCCAACGCAAAACCCCCACTATTAACATGCCTAGTAATAATAATCATACTCATGCATGCAATTAACCTAGATGAGTGGCTATAGATTCACACTAGAGCTTATTTCTATCTTTCATACAACCGGCCCTAGAGCTGGCCAAGAGGGTCTGATGCTTAACATTTTGGGCGACCCTAGGAGCATTTAAGCGCATATCTCGCTTCTAGATTTGCTTAACCCTACCGATCAACGTTTGGCACATTACCATCGCCCTCGACCTATGAGTCGAGCCTTTAAACCCTCGACTAATAAGTCGAGTCCATTAGCCTTTGACTGGTAAGTCAAGTCCTTTAGAGTTCGACTAGTAAGCCGAGTCCTTTAACTCTCAACTAATAAGTCGAGTGCTATACCTTCGACTAATAAGTCAAGTCTTTAGTCTTCAAATGATAAGTCAAATTCGTAACCTTCGACTGATGAATCGAGTCCATAATCTTTGAATGATAAGTTGAGTCCTTTAACTCTCAACTAATAAATAAAGTTTGTAGTCTTTGACTAATAAGTCGAGTCTGTAATCCACGACTGATGAGTCGAGTCTTTTCAACCTTCGACTGATAAGTCAAATCCTTTCAACTTTTGAATGGTAAGTCAAGTCTTTCAACCTGCGACTGATAAGTCGAGTCTGTAGAACATGTTATAACCTTGACCATTAAGCCAGGCCCTTCATCAGATAACACAAACAAATCTTCAGCATATAATCTGCACTTCCCCAATCAAATATACAGATCAACAACCATAGGCTTACACAAGTGCGTGTTGCACTCCCTTTTATTCATATGACATCCGAGCCAATCAATTGCTTAGTGCAATCCCTTTTGTTCATATGGCATCCGAGCCAGTCAAGTGCTTAGTGCACTCCCAAGGTGGCCCAGCAATCGCGGTCTGCGCTCAACGTGCATAGCGCCGGTCTTGGCTCATAAGCCGAGTCTTTTAGATCCTCGACTTATAAGTTGAGCCTCATATATCCTCGACTTATAAATCGAGCCTTTAAGACCCTCGACTTATAAGTTGAGTTTCTTAAACCATGTATGCCCTCAACCAGCAAGTCGATCTTTAATCAAATACAATGACAGATCCTTGGCTTATAAACCGAGCTTACTTGCCATAGCAAACAACCATGTAATACATTTATCATACATGCAGATACAATGCAATAATATACAGTAAAACATATATACACAGGCATAATCATAATTATGTGCATTAACAGGGCCAACGCTTAATTCAAGACTATTTCAGCATTCGGCCAAGCCCTAATCATGTATATCATATTTTGGGTGCAGTTCTCTTACCTTCGGTCCAAGTGCAAGCTACCAATGAACGACTCTTGAGTACGATCCCTGATCCGAGCCCTTAGCATTGACCTAGTCACAACAATAATAAAGAATTCCATCAACAACGAGTAAATAATGGCTTCCGGACCAATCCCTAGCCTCCGGGACAACAAATTCTACTAAACAAGGTAGTATGAACGATCCTGAGCATAAAAGGTTAAGTTCCTGCACTCAAAACCTTCTCGGGGTCCAAAAACCACTAAAGAGTTGTGGCCCCATGCTCTTGTGTCGTGGCCTGCCCTAAATAGAGGCTCAACCTCCCCAAAACACTAGACATGCGCCGCGGGCCAACCTAAGAGGCGCTGCAGTGCGCCCTCGCGACAAAGCCCTCCTTGGCTCCCTTTTGTTTTTGAGGGTCGCGGCACACCAAGAACAGGGTCGTGACCCGACCCCTTTGAACCCAGAATTATGGGTTTTTCCTTTAGCCAAACCTAACTAAAAACAACCCAATCACACTCAAATCTTTAATTCAATCCCCATAATCAGTATAACTCCTTTCCAGCAACAAAACCTAACTAATTAGTTGACTAAAACTCATCAAGAATCCCAAACTTCACTCTCCCAACTCACACACATGCAAACACCAAAGCTTTCAATAAAATCACAGAAATATCATGAAGGATTCAAATTTAAACCTTTACCTCTGAGATGATAACACCCTTGAGCTAATCCCCAAGTTTCCCAAGCTTAATCCTTCAATTTCCTAATCTTTGTTTTTCAATTTCCTCAAGATTTTCCAAGCTTTCAAGAAGAGGGAGAGAGAGTTACGGGAGAGAGAAAGTGGTTCTATTTTGTAATTAATCTGTTTAAGTTTTCCCCTCAGCTGAAGAAACCTCTAGCTTAAGCCTCGAATTAGGCACAAATGACCTAAATGCCCCTAGGCCAAATCAATTTTTTCCAAAGCCCTTCAAGGGCAATTCCATCAATTGTCGCTTCCCCTGAATCCCCGAGTATTCCTCTAAATCCTCAACTATCTCAAAATAATTATCTAATCTCCCATTACCCGATAAATCCCGACAATGTACTAAATTACCAAATACCCCTAAGCTCACCCCGAGCCGGGTATTTTACCTCGTTGTGACTTTTCTGCTAACCTGCTCACCAGAATCGCCTCGCGTCGAATAACCCAAATATATCCACATAGTAATGTGGCCCCAATCACACACACACACATATTTACAATTATACCCTCAACGGGTCAAAATTACACAAATACCCTTCTAATAAGAAATGGGTCCACACACATATTTAATATTTCTAAACATGCAAGCATAATTATATCATAATATAATTCACATAATGACATGCTCATAATACATTAGCATACAATTAACACAATTAATACATTAGCATACATGACCTATAGGGGTTCCGGGAGATTAACAAAATTGAAGAAAATATTTGAGGAGCATGGATTGTTGGGAAGGGTGAATGAGTCTGTTTTTGGACCATTCTTCACAGCCCATGCCTTTTTTGTTCTATGGGGCATTGGTGCACACACTGCTTTTGCGGAAGGTCAAGTCCCTGCGTGGAGATGAGGTGCACTTCTTGATGGGCCCAATCTTATGTAAGTTTGGGGTGCATGAGTTTACCGTTATCACTGGCCTGAGCTGCTCCAGTCCACCACTTGTCGTTGACATTCAACCTCACATTACTTCCTCCTGCCTAGTTGATACATATTTCAGTGTGGAACCCGAGAAAGACATTAGGTTCAGTATGTTGGAATGAGCTTTTAGCATGTGCGATGTACCTGATGATTTGTACAAGCTCGGTTTGGTTTACTTTGTGGAGGGGATACTATTGGCAGCTGAGAACGACAATGCTATTTGGCGAGATTCAATGTCGATGGTCGAGCATTTAGATTATTTTGAGAAGTATTCGTGGGGATCCCTTTCATTCGATACAACTGTGAAACAATTCAATAGAGATATGAAAGCGATTGGTGCTACAATACCAAGTAAGAAGGCGAAGAAGATCACTGAGGTGGAGTCTTCTAAGGGTGTTCAAGTGGAGGCAAAGTACACTTGCAAGGGGTATCCACCAGCCTTGCAATATTGGGCATACGAGACGATTCTTTATTTATAGAAGGAATACGCCTAGCCCTGTGGATTCAAGTTCCCTAGGATGCTACAGTGGGAGAGCACAGGCCAGCCGAAGCATTTGCATTTGAAGGATGTACTTGCGAGGAGGCATGTAAGTTATATTAAATTTAAATAATTCAAGAACTTTTGAATTATACTAATCAACTTATGTCATTTCTAATTTTCTTGTTTTGTTTCCATTACAGTTGGCATGCATTTCTATCCTAAGGCCTCGACCAAATGAGCAGGACTTCTTCGATAGTGTATATCAGAGGACAGCGGGGGATGCTCCTAAGTATGCGATGCTGCAAAATATGATCCAGCCTGCACCAGAGGATGGAAGACCTTACGATCCTGAGACAGAGGCTGCTGTGGTGGCTGAGATAGCCGTGGAGGCTGGCATATTTGTGGAGGATGCCCCGATAGAGACTGCTCCAGATACTAATGCAGAACCTACTTCTACTCCTGCTCCTGAGGCTTATGAGGTTGTGTTGGGTGAGATGGCCAAACTATCAGGTGCAGTGGACGAGGTTAAGGCCACTCTAGGAATTGTCCTTAAAAATCAAGAAGTCATATTAGAGAAGCTGGCAACACTAGGTGGTATACCTACTCCTGCACCTACTCCAGCAGAGGATGTAGAGTGCGACATTCTCCCCACATGTTACGAGCCTCCTGTTGGAGAAGCCACACCTTCTCAGCCAGTGCAGACGGTCTTAGGTACAACTAATCCATGAGTTTTTACATGTTTTAAAGAGATTAGATACTAATTTCTCCCGTTACAGGTAAGCGCACTAGACAGAGACCAGTAAGGTACGAGGACTATACTCCAGCAGCCAAGAAACCAAAGTTCAAGGACCCATTTACGATCCTTCCTTTGAAGGTGTTGGATCAAGATATGTTGACAACTTTTAGCTGATGGGTACTCGATGAGATTAACAACAGTAGGCCGAGGAAGTTGGAATGTTGTGATGGGACCCCTGTTTGGTTCTTGAAGTTGAAGGTGGCAAAAGAATGGTTGGCAGAAACTGTAAGTCTCTTATATTTGTTAGAACATTTATCTCATTTTAACAATCGATCTTCCTTAACGATACTTTATTTATTTGCAGCATCTCGACGCTGCAAATTATCATATATGGAGACATCTTTTTGAGTTGCCGAAGACGTACCCCGTGAAAGCCACCATACTTGATTCATCATTTGCACAGTATATATTCCTACTAGATATGAGGAATTCAAGAACAAAAGCAGGGCTTACCAACGGGACTCGAACATTCTTAATTTCGTGAAAGGAGATGCTAAAAAATACAAGAAGCCTTGGGGTGATTGCAACGAGGTCTACTTCCACTGGTGCTTAGAAAATCGGCATTGGGTCCTTTGCGAAATAAATTTCACTGATTGGATGATCACTGTATTTGACTGAGATCATTCCAACTTTAGCCATAATAAGTTGTCTGAGTTGATTGAGCCTTGGACTAGGATGCTTCCATCTTTACTCAACGCTTCTGGTATATTTAAAGGACACCCCAAGTTGAAAATAGCTAGACCGAAGATCACCGTTCCAAACTTTGATTGGCGGCGCATGTCCACTGATATTGTCCCACAGTCTAGAACCAGGTATTTAAACGTTCTAACTTCAGATTTTCATAACACTGTTCTCCTTTAATTTTCAATACACTCACAAATATGATTTCTTGGTAGATTGCGGCGTATTCGCCATCAAACACTTGGATTTTATTCATGGAGACATTCCCTTATCATATGCCATCGAGGACAACATTCAATACTTCAAGGATAAATTATGCATCGACATTTTTTATGAGAATGTGTACCCTTGATGTTAGAACATTTATTTTGATTTCTTTATTTTAGAACATTTATTTTGATTTCTCCTTAGTTTTGTATATAAAAATGTCATTTCGATGGCTATTCGATGACACACAATAGTATATTTCTCCTTAGTTATGTATATAAACAATGTCATTTTGATTAACAAAGTCCATTAATACACAAATAAAAAGATTAACAAAGACCATTAGTACCCAAATAAAAGGTTTAACATTTATGCCATAAATTTCAAACACGAACTTTACAAGTTGCCCTATTATGGCCTAGACCTCCACAAGTGCTGCACTTGCGTTGAACAACCAATTTATCTCCATTGGAAGGATGGCGTTTCGTCTTAGGCCTACCTTGTTTCTTCTTTGGACGACCAACCGGGTTTTTCTGCGCAAGTGTTCTCACTTTTATTATCATAATGTCATGTGGAACAATCCACTCTTCCTCGTTACCAGTAGGATATATAGATTCTGTGTAAGAGGATGTTGAGCCCAAAAGAGGGTGTTTTAATATTTAAACTCGCAAGTGCACGAATCGTTTCGGAATATAATGTTCATGTAAGTACGAGGTCGAACCCATGGGAGTTGACTAACATCAAAATAAACTATTTCAAACAAAGCAAGAAGATTCTAACCTAGTTCCAAATATTTGATGAGATTTTGTTTTAGAAAAATAAAAGATAAGTAATAAAAAGATTTAAGGTTAAATAGAAAAAATGGTTTTCAAATGAGATATGTAAAATAAGATTATTAAGATATTAGAATCCACAAAATGCAAGTTCAATAATATTTATAAGTATATTGATTCCCAAGTTTAGATATAGTTGAAATAAATCACACTATATTTTTTTTCAAAATACATTTTCTATTCAAGCACAAGTTACTTTCAAAAAAGTAAGATTTTTCTTCACTTATATAAGATATAATTTCTAAGCATTAGTTGTGTTACAACCTAATGAAACTACAAAAAATCAAAGAGATTATGTTTAGGCAAAATATGATACTTATGCTCTAAGAATTAGATGTGAACAATTTAATGAAAAACATTTAATCAAAGAATATCATATTTTTGCATAATGAAGAACTAAGTGCAATATGCTTTAAAAATCAATAATAGATGAAAAATGCATATCTTTGATAGAAAAATCCATAAACAATGTTGCACAAATGGGAAATCAACATACAACAAAAAATACTATCTAGTTACATTTTGCTTCATCATCATCTTAATAATCTTGAAAAAGATTAGAAGCTCATAACTAGATTGAAATAAAAATTACAAAATAACATACTTGACATGCTCTTCAAAAGATGAAAATGGTAGAGAGAAAATAATGAAAAGAAGAGAGAAAAATATGAAGTGTAGAAGAGGTTGAAAAGATGAAGAAGAGCTCCCCAAATGGTCTTACAAGACTCTATTTATAGGCAAAATATGGAGATTAAATTAATCAAATTAAAATAAATAAATTGATTAATTTAATTGTGTTGGGAAGTGGTAGGATAAAAAGATTAAGTGTAAGGGTATTGGAAAGATGAAATGTTTGGTTGGATGGAAGATTAGTGAAAAACTAGGGTAAAAAAATGAATTAGGAATGTTTATTTAGGTAAGAAAAAATAGGGAAGAATGAATTGATATTTGAGTGAAAAGAAAAAAAAAACATTGGGAAGAAAAATATGATTTTGGCCTTTTGGTGGCTGTGTTGGCAGCTTGGAGGCATCATGTGATGTTGGGCTTGACTTTAGGCTGGGCCGAATTGGGCTATTGAAGCTGATGGGAGAATTTGGCTGGAGCTGGGAACTGAAGTGGATGCTTTGGTTGGCAAGTGGACAACTGGCGTTGGGGAGCAGCTTGATGCATCAGGCGTTGGGCCTGATTGAGTGCTGAGGAAAGCTTCGTGGGCTTCGGTGGCACATGGAGGCACAGGCCCAGCTGAAGGAAATGGCTGGCGCAGAGGGCCGGGCCTGGTGGGCTGGGTCAGCTGAGGGATGTGGTCCATGGCTGTTGGGAGATGCCACTTTCCTTTGTTATTTTTTACAAAAATGCCACTTTTTTCATCATTTTCCTTGCATTTCAAGCACCTAAAAATAACATTGTTTCCTACAAAATAATTATAAACTAAATTAAAATTAAATATTTTCACTAATAAAATATACAATATAACTTCCATGAAAATATTAATTAAAATTTAATTTATAAAACATTTAAGCTCAAAATTGCATCTTTTTACTCCTAACTTAACAATATCAATTTTAAATAATTAAATTGTTATACCCAAAAATTGGAGAATGCATCCTAGGAGGCTAAGGAGAATGCATCCTAGGAGAGTGCCTCCTAGGAGAGCTAAGGAGAATGCATTCTAGGAGAGCTAAGGGGAGTGGTCCTAGGAGACCCCAAGGAGGATATGGTCCTAGGAGACCCCAAGGAGGATGTGGTCCTAGGAGACCCCAAGAGAGTGATTATAGGAGAACCCAAGGATGAGGTCCGAGGAGAACTCAAGAAAGTGGTCTTAGGAGACCCTAAGGAGAAAGTGGTCCTAAGAGACCCCAAGGAGGATGTAGTCCTAGGAGACCCCAAAGGTGTGTCCGAGGTAAGCCTCCCAAGGTTTCCTAAGTGTTGGCTCGAACGTGTCCAAGGTAAGTAGCTAAGGAGGAGGAGTCTCATGCAAGTCAAGAATGGAGACTTAGATTTTGACAAGGAGAGCCTACACATGTCCGATCGGACATGGTTGGAGGAGCCTAGGAAGTACCTCGGACTTGTCCGAGGAGAGATGCCAATGATGATGGCTCGGACCACCTTGGTCCGAGGAGAAGGCAAAAAGAGGATGCCTCGGACTACCTTGGTCCGAGGAGAAGGCCACAAGGTCCGATCGGACCTTGGTTGGAGGAGGTAGGCTCGGACCTTCCCGAGGTGAAAGGCCAAGAGAGTTGGCTCGGACCACCTTGGTCCGAGGAGGGTCAAGCATGCACCACCTTTGTCCGAGGAGAGCCAAGCATACATCATTTTGGGCCAAGGAAAGCTTGAAGGAGTAATCAACCTGCATGTGAGACTACGTCAAAATCCCCGGAACGACTCTAGCAAGAATTGGTCTAGACACCCGGGAATCTCTCATTTCTCACTCAAATTGAGGAATCAGTTGTATTTTAAACATTTATTGTAATATAAATATAAGATGAATAATAAAATATCCCTATCGTAAGGGGATATCAGTAGAGGATCCCAAGCCTATAAATAGAGAGCTTATGGGATGAGAGAGGGCTTCTTCTGCTTCTTCTTTCTAGAGAGAGAAAATTGGGTTTGAGCATTCTAGAGAGAGAAAATTGGGTCTGAGTATTCTAGAGAGAGAATTCTTGTATTTTTGCAATCTGTACTGAAGAAACTCAGTTGGCTCAGTCCATCTGATCTTGAGTACAGGTCTATAAATCACAACTCTATGTGGATTAGGCTATTACCGACAATCGGGGCTGAACCACTATAAAAATCTTGTGTGTTCTTTATTTTCTTTATTAAAAACTGTCTGTGTCGTTTACATTCTCTTGAAGGCTTGTCGTATTTGACGTTCTCACGTCGTTGGCTAAAAACGCAGTCAACATAAACTATAACATTTTACAACAAAATAACTATAAAAACACACAAAAATATATAAAATTAAAATAAACCTAATAAATTCAAAATTACTTAAAAACTTAATAAATCAATTAAAAACTCAAGAATAAAGCAACAATTAGCACATAAAAAGTGGTAAAATAACTCTATTTTGTAGAGTTATCAGAGGACCTCCATGTCTCAATTTTATAGTAATCTGAACACAACAAATAAAAGTTCACCCCTCGCTTAAGGGATCCAGATAGTGCATGAGCACAAGGGATACCAATAATCTGAAACATGCCACATGTGCATCTCTTATTCAGGAGGTCGGCTTCACCATTCAGCTCACCATCTAACACATGGAACTCATGCCTACCTATTGCATAAGGGATCAAGAATCGAGCTTTCTCAGCCATATCCACCAAATTTTTCTCATAGGTCAGTGCAAGATTTGTAGTTGTCTTCTCGCTAGTTTCTCTCCTATCACAGAACCAGGACTGCAGTGCAAAGAGAATAAATTCGAAGAATGTAGTTATCGGAAAGCTCTTAGCGTCCCAAGTCTTATTGTTGAAACTTTCAGTGTACTTGCGTGTCATTATATTATACCTAGTATCCAGGAAAACTAACATTTAATAGTAATGTACATTTAGAAGATTTCATAAATTAAAATACAATTCACAATGACATACCTATTTCCAGGAAAGTAAGCACGGGACCACTTATCAAAACCCATGCCTTCTAGGTATTGAGCAATGGCTGGGTCTTTTGATTTGATTTTTTCGAAGTTAGCGTGGAACTCGGATTTCCTAAAAGCATATGTCGCATTATACATCAACACATGACAATGATCAGTCTTGAATTTAGTAACCACATTCATACTAATGTGGTGGTAGCAAGCACCATGATAGGCATCGGGGAAAATAGTTTCCAAGGCATGTGTAATACTTGCATGCCTGTCAGATACAAACGCCAGGTCCTCAACTTCCCCAATCGCTTCCTTTAGCTTTGACATGAAATACTTCCAAGAATCATGATTCTCATTATCCACATTACCAAATGCAACTGGATATAGATGGTTATTTGCATCCAGCGCGACTGCACATAACATCTGTCCACCGTATTTTGTCTTTAAAAAGGTGTCATCCACACATAACACAGGATGACATGTATGAAACCCTCTTCTACTAACTCCGAGTGAGAAAAAACAATATTTAAATCGATCTTTCTCAGTGACAAAATTTGTCAACGTCCCGGGATTTTTTTGTTGAAGCATGAACAGGTACGATGGTAACTTCTGGTAGGATGCTTCCAGTGTCCCCCTGACATAAGAAAGAGCCTTCTCTCGGCATCTCCAAGCTTTTCCATATGACAACTCAATGCCATAATCATTCTTAATGTCCTCTCTTATGTTGTTTTCCATGTACGCATTCGATCCAGTATGATATTTTTCTTTATGCAATGACCAATAACCCAAGGTGCAGCTTGGCGATGGCCTTTATGTCGGAGGTCAAGTGAGCAAGTGTGTTTGTTGGTGAAACGAGTTATCTCGAACATATTAGATTTAGGAATTCTCTTCCCCCTCAATCTCCACCCACAATCAGGATCCTTGCAAGTGATATACCAAACTTCAGTACCTGACTTCTTCACCACAAACTCGAAGTTCTACTTCATTGCATACAAGTGTGTCTTCGTCTTCAACTCTAACTTGTTCTCAAAAACCTTCCCAACTTCTATAAGTCCACAACTCACTCTAGATAACGTGGGGATAACATAAGAGGGGCATGGGATATCTTCAGCAGTATACGCCAGAGAACTCCATCTATTTCTATTGTCTTGTGTAGTTGGACGATTGCTCTCTGAGCCACCAGTCCTCCGTCCTTGGTCTTGGCAAGGGTCGTACATTTAAATTATCTACTTGAACCACAGGTAGCATCGACAACCGATCCTCTGAGTTATCATCAAAACTACTGCACCCCTCAACTCTTTCATCATCATCGCCAAAATGGGCAACTGGATCGTCATTGACATGCAGCTCTCATACCCATCATCATGCAGGAGATTTGTTGGGGGAAAAAAAGTTTCATTATGACTAGGACCTCCCATGCATACACTTGGCCCAGGAGCTGTTTGTGGAACAGTCGTGCAGGATTGATTATGATTTTCCATATTAACACTCGCTCTAGGAGATGGATCAATAAGAGCAATGTTTTTTGCAATCAAACTAATGCATAAAGGAACCCGATGTTTTAAGGACTTCAAATTGTCACGAATAAGAGCACTAACTCCTTCATCATCTATGATTTCAATGGGATCTACGCTAAAATCATTGCATGTAAACGACACTTCCAACTTTAAGTCAAACAATGACCTATCCACTTTCAACTTTGAATACAACTTCTCCAATAATTCTATGTAACCAACATCAATTGGTACATGTATTATAGTGTTCAAACCAGCTTTGAAATTCCATTTTTCTGCTTTTTGTTCCCAAACACCATTGTAAGAAACAATTATATTAACTCTAGAACCTGCAAATTAAAAAAAAAACATAAGAAAATTATAAAAATAAGTGTAATCGATGAAGAATCGATGGTAAATCGATGAAGAATCGATGGTAAATCGATGATGAATCGATGCCTATGAAAATCTGTATTGTAGTTCAACATCGATGCCACATCAATGACATGTCGATGCATAATCGATGCTGATGGTTGCCATCTGTACGCAATTCCATTTCGATGGTATATCGATGCCACATCAATGCCATATCGATGTTGAACCAAATCAACATATATGGCATCGATTCAACATCGATATACCATCGATATTACATCGAAAATAACATCTAAATTAGAGGTTCGCCACAGCATCAAGATTCCATCGATGTACCATCGAAATGCCATCGATGTACCAGCGAAATTCCATCGATGTATAATCGATGCTGATGGTTGCCATCTGTACACGATTCCATTTTGATGGTATATTGATGCCATATCGATGTTGAACCAAATCAACATATATGGCATCGATTCAACATCGATATACCATCGATATTACATCGAAAATAACATCTAAATTAGATGTTCGCCTCAGCATCGACATTCCATCGATGTACCATCGAAATGGCATCGATGTACCATCGATTTTGGAATGGCTCCCACATAATCCCAGATCCAAAGAATAGTTCAAAAATTGCAGAAAAAAATTCAAACTCAACTACGGAACAGTTCGAATCTAATATCTAACCATAGAATTTCATATTCATAAGTAGATAGAATGAAATGATACTTACCCATGATTTTTTCTCTTAAAAAACGCAAAGAATGACAATTTCTTCACTTGAAATGAAACTTCCAGATCCGAGCAGTCCAATTTCTTCAACGATTTGGCTGTGAAAATCGATAAGGGTTGTGTTGACCCAGATTTTGGTCAACTGACACAGAGTCAAAATATGCTTGATGTGAATGAATGCGTTGAAAAGAACGTGATGACAAAAATAATAAGAACACGATATTTTATAGTGGTTCGGCCCCAGGATCTAGTAATAACCTACGTCCACTTAGATTGTTATTGATGTGAGAATCAAAGGGGTGATCAAAGAACTAGGGTTCAATGAGTTTCACTAACCTCTGAAGAACAATACAATATCTTAGACAGAATTACTCTAGTCTCAAATAATTCAAAAGCCAAAAGTCATTTCCTTGAGCTATCTTTCTCTATTTATAGGCTCAAGGGGGATTACATGAGTTTGTTACAGATATTATCTCCTAAATAATCGGATACTCAGGAGATTGTGTGAGTTAATTTTGGGATTTACAAAGATCTTTATTGGAACGTCATGTTGCATGCGGAACCATCGACCAAACTGGTCGCAGGAAAGACTGGGCTGCCTACTGCTTATAATGTGTCTTCTGGTCGATATCCTAGCAGAATTCCTCCAAGCGTCAGCCATGTGTCCAGGGATAACTTGCCACGTCATCTATGCCAGTTTTTTGGATAACATTTGCCCCCCAAGTTTATTTATTACGAGCAATAAATAAACTTTTGAGGAAACGACCCTTTGGTGATCCCGCCATACGTTTCAGAACCCTTCGTGTGTTCTGGAAAAAAACAACCTACTCTTGTCTAATCATGACTTTTCGGTTCCCCAGTAATAATTCGACGGCTATCTCACTTCCCAATACTTCGAAAAAGGGGAAACTGATGATTACTCCCTTTTAATGCCACAAACAAACTTATATATAACATCTCCAAATTTCCCTTTTTCTTTTTACACACGCCATTGCCCTCTCAAGAAACCCTAAAACCAGAGCTTCAATCTTCTTCCAGAGACCATTCGTCTGCATTTTCAAAACTCAACCCGAGAGTTCCTTGATCTCCGAAAACTCCTACCAATCTCCACGACTTTCTTTCTGGTAAGTTTTCGAATCTTTATGCTTCACATTTTTGTAATGCATGCTTCTGTATGTTGACTGATTGAGTTTATCTACTTCTGAGTTGAGATGCTTGTCAATATAATGCCTTGTGGGTGAAAAAAGTTACGAGTTAGTTTGATAGTTGGAATCATACTTTTAGGACGTAAAGCCGAAGTAAAAACTCGATTTTTAGGCCATCCAAAAAATAAGCTTTTCCCGCTCTACGGGGAGTTGAAAAAGCTTTTACGAAAAACTTTTTGCTTTCACCCTTTGATCCGTTTTTCAAACTGTTCGTGTGAAAAAAAATTTAACTTTTGCTAGAATGCTGTTGTATAAAAGCTTAACTTTTATACTCGACCAGCGTTATTATAGAAAGTCTTAAAAATTCTCTATCCTCACCTCCCCATTCTTCTGTTTGCAGACTTTAATGCCAGATTTGTGGGGAGGTGAACGGCCCATCGTTGACGATCTTCTTGCTCAGCTGCTCAAAGGCGAAGAACAACCGACCAACCGAATTCACGAGATCCCTTTCTCACGATCCTCTCCTAGACTTCGCCCATCTCCTCCTCAAATGGCCCGTTCTAAATCCTTAGGCAAGAAAAGACCCGACTCCGAAGATAGCCCAAACTCTCCTGCCCAGCCTGACTCACAAGCTAGGGTTCCCTCGACCAGCGGTCGAGAAAATTCTGTTCCTGACCCTAATATCCAAACTAGGGCCCGCCCTCGCCATCAGAATCTGCCTGATGTCGAGTGGTATCTCTCCCCGACCAGCCAAGTGACTCCTCGAATGCTTGCCAACTACCTTAGGAAGTATCCTCTCATAGGGGTCAATCTCAAAATTCCTACCGCGGACCAAAGAGCTAACCTCCCCGGAGGTGTATACAGTGCTTGGTGTCGGTATCACATAGAGGCGGGGCTACCCTCCCTCTACATCCTTTTTATCAGAGGGTGGCTGACTATTTTGGTGTCGCCCCCTTCCAAATTACTCCGAATGGATATAGAATGCTGGTCGCACTCTATATCTTGTACAGTCTTAAAAAATGGCCAGAACCCACCCCCCATGAGGTCAATTATCTCTTCGACCTTAAGTCCAACCCTCAACAGTATGGGACGGGCTTCTTCCATCTTTGTCACCAGGAGACAAACCGGACGTTCCTGAGTGACACCACGCACATATCCAACGTGGGGCAGTACAGCAAAGAGTACTTCCTTACTCCGGACATGACCAGCAACAACCTGGCCTTCGCTCGAGGAGGTAAGTGCTGCTTTTACTGGTCGATACCTTTCATCAGCGAAATTTCCTTCATTTTTCTTAAAATACTCTTTGTCTTTCAGGCCCATGGTTACGTCCGACCCCAACACCAGACATGGTGTTGAGATCCAATGCATTGGCCAGGATGATAGACGCGGAAAAAAGCGTCAAGTCCCTGGTCACTGATGAAAATTTGAGGCTATCTGGCCTCCTGGCTCCTCGCCATGAAACAAGAGGACCCGTGGTAGCCGATGCTGCTGCCGAGGGGGTTCTCGAGCAGCAACCCCCTGCGTCCCTTCCACGAAGGAGGCCGACGAGGGTTACAATCAGGGAACCCACGGGCGATCCTTCTGCAGAAAGGCCCTCTGCTCCCCAAGGCAAGGGGAAACAAAAGGCAAAAGAGCCGATTGTAGACTTGGGGGAATCCTCCGATGAAAACGGTACAGTAATTTTTCTTTTAAATAGCTTGCCAATTCCCTGTCACTTGTTTAACGGGGAGGGAAACTTTACGTATACTCCAAATCTAGGGCCAGACTTCTTCGTGCTAGATAGTGAGTGTGTGACTAATAGAGTCAATAGTATAGCGACCAGTAGTTGTAGCTTGGGTATTAACTTTGTGACCTCTTTTCTGCTTTATAAAGAGTTTTTATCTGTCTTTATCTTATCATCTACATGTGTTTTACTTGTATGCAGATATGGCCACTCCCAACGTCTTTGACTTATACCAGGCTGAGGAGGAAGTAGAGGTTCCTCTGGTCCGTCGGAAGTCGTCTAGGAGACACAACGGCGAAACAAGCCAGGGGCCTCCTGCCAAGAAGGGTCGAACAGAAGATCCTCCCAAGGACGCTCCAACTGGGCAAACTCCTGCCCAGCCTTCGGCTCCTGCTGAAAAGGAAACTCTGCCCGCGACGACGAACCCTTAACCTGCAGCCGCCAAGGAACAGACCCAGCGGGACGAAGCCCTTGGGGCCAAACTCTCGAATCGCGCCCTGCGAGCAGCCAAGGACCGCCTTGCACACATCGCGAGGTACGACCGTTGCAAGGACGCGATGGCTGAGGCAGAGACCATGGGGGTCGACCAGATTCTGAACAAGGCCCTAAATGAAATGGCCAGCATAAGCACTTCGTATCTCTTTGGCCTTAGTCTTTCACTCTTTGCAACAGATTCTAACTTTATCCTTTGTCTACAGGCTTTGCTGACTGCAACTGCCACCCACGCCCAAGCTACCATCGACCAGGCTCGGGCGAAGGCTATCGAGAGGTATCAGGTGAGAGCAGCTGAGGAGCATCAGGCTGCAGAGGCCAGGTATGTGAAGGATTTGGAGGCGGTCACCCAGCAGAGGGATGCTGCGGTGACAAAGCTATCGGAGGCTAAAGCTTCAAAGGCAGTTATGAGGAAGTAGAGGGAGGAGTATCAGGAGGCCAGCCGAGTCCAATATCGAGAATGCAAGAGACTAGACGAGGAGCTCCAGTCCAAGGACAAGGCCATCGCAGCTCTTGAGAGCCAAGTAGAGCAGCTGAAGCTTTCCAATGCCAAAGATCTGGAAAGGTACAAGAATGCGACGCTCTGATGTTTTTACAACTTCTGGAAACACAACCAGGGCGCCAACTTCGACTATCTTTCAGAAGATGTTAGAAATGCTGAGCTGGCCCGCTGCACTGCTCGATTGGCTGAAGAAGAGGCAAGAGCAAGGATCCCTGCTTCCCCAAGCATTGTTGGCGCAGAGGAAGAAGGAGTTGTTGAGGATGCGACCAATCAGAACGCTGATAAAGACCCTCCTGCTCCTAATGCCTCTTGAGCTCTTATTTTTTTCTTTCTTCTTTTTATTACACGACCCACGGGTCATGATGTAAAGACTATATCTTTTTTGAATTTGTTGCATGGGCAGCAAACTTTTCCTTTTATTTGAACAGTTACATCCAAGAAGTGATGCTTGCGGTGTAAAAGATTACTTTATAATGTTATAATATTTTTATTTACTATAACATCTGTCCGTATGACCGAACTTAGCATAGTACTTTGGCTTGATTTAACAAAATATAAATTTTGAAAAATACTCTAAGTACCTTAGCATGCTTTCACTCATTTTGTTTATGTGTTTACATACCTCATGGTACGCTTTGCTATCGATGTGCCTTATATGCCCCCCAAGTGATCGAGGGGCTTTAGGTCCTTGGTCACTTGCCTTGACCATGACCTGTTCGAACATTTCTGCTCGGGTGGAAAAGTAATACTTGTAATACAGCAAAACAACACACGTAATGAACAAATACTTGTAAATATAAATTTACAAAGGTCGGCAAGAATGACTGGCTACGCACAGTCCCATATAATCTCGTATTAAAAATGGACTAAACATGTCTTTACGAGTGATCCTAAAATAGGATCTTACATATACGAGTGATTAGCCATACAACGTGGCTAACCCTCTTTGCAAAACTTGTAAAAAGTAAAATTTAATACAAGCCAGTCCTTTAAAAAGGACTGTTCACTGATAATACTTGCGCAGGTGTTCTCCATTCCAATAACGTGGAACAAGATCTCCGTTTAGGCGTGCAAGTTTGTAGGTGCCTGGATGAAGGACTTCTTCAATCTGGTAAGGTCCTTCCCAATTAGGTCCGAGTACTCCAGCAGTGGGGTCGCGGGTGTTTAAGAAAACTCATCGCAGCACCAAGTCACCGACATTGAATTTTCTTTCTTTAACTTTGGAGTTAAAGTACCGGGCGACTTTTTGCTGATACGCAGCAACTCGGAGTTGGGCCTTCTCCCGTATCTCATCAATTGAGTCTAGGGACTCCATCATTAGTTGGATGTTTTGGTCCTGGTCGTATGTTACGCGTCGATGTGAGGGGGGATCTAACTCGACAGGTAACATAGCCTCATATCCGTAAGCTAAGGAAAATGGGGTATGACCTGTCGCTGTTCGGTGAGTCGTTCTATAAGACCAGAGGACTTCAGGAAACTGCTCTGGCCATGCTCCTTTGGCATTTTCAAGCCTCTTCTTCAGAGTGTCCTTAAGAGTTTTATTTACGGCCTCGACCTGCCCGTTTGCTTGGGGGTGCACAACTGACGAAAAGCTTTTAATAACTCCGTGCCTTTCGCAGAAGTCGGTGAATAAGTCACTGTCAAATTGGGTTCCGTTATCTGACACGATCTTTCGGGGCAAACCATACCGACAAACAATGTTCTTGATGACAAAGTCAAGAACTTTCTTGGTCGTGATGGTAGCGAGCGGTTCAGCTTCGGCCCATTTAGTGAAGTAGTCGACTGCCACAACTGCGTATTTTACTCCACCTTTTCCTGTGGGTAGGGAGCCAATTAAATCTATCCCCCACAACGCAAAAGGCCATGGACTTTGCATCTGTTTCAATTCGTTTGGAGCTGCTCGTGGAATTTTGGAGAATCTTTGACATTTATCGCATCTTCGGACAAATTCCATTGAGTCTTCGTTCATAGTTGACCAGAAGTAGCCTTGCCTTGGAATTTTCTTTGCCAAACTCTGCCTCCCAGCATGATCCCCGCAGAAGCCTTCATGCACCTCTTTCATGAGTTCCTTAGCTTTTTCTGGTGTAACGCACCTGAGTAGTGGCATTGAATACCCTCTTCAGTACATAACACCATCGACCAGTATGTACCTAGCGGCCTGCCTTTGTAGAGTTCTGGCTTTGTTTCTATCTATTGGTAGCACACCGTTCGTCAGATACTCCAAGTAAGGTGCCATCCATGTATCCTCCATTCGAATCTCCATATTGGTCTCAATCACTTGTATGCTTGGCTCACTCAGTCTTTCTACTGGCACAATGTTCAAAGTGTCGGCATCCTTCGCGCTCGCGAGTTTGGCTAAGGCGTCTGCGTTTGAGTTCTGATCCCGCGGTATTTGTTGGAGGGTGTATTCCGTGAACTGGGCTAGCAGGTCTTTTGTTTTATTCAAGTAGGCCACCATTTTTAAGCCTCGCGCTTGATATTCTCCTAGAACTTGATTCACCACCAGCTGTGAGTCGCTGTAAATATAAAGCGTCTTTATGCTCATGTCTTTCGCCATTCTCAATCCAGCGAGGAGTGCTTCGTATTCGGCTTCATTGTTCGACGTGGTGAAGTCGAACCTAATAGCGCAGTGAAATTGATGCCCTTCCAACGTTATCAATATCACTCCCGCTCCTGCGTGGGATTCGTTGGACGACCCATCCGTGAATAACTTCCACGAAGGAGCTTTCTCTTGAGGCTCAGGCGAACTAGGAGATTCGCACTGCTCGCTGTCTGGGAGTTCTGTGAACTCTGCAATAAGATCAGCCAAGACTTGCTGCTCACGGCGAATAAGTTATATCGAACTGCCCTAGTTTGACTGCCCATTTTAATAATCGCCCAGCTGCCTCTGGTTTTTGAAGGACTTGCCGAAGGGGCTGGTCAGTTAAAATTGTGATAGGATGGGCTTGGAAGTAAGGGCGCAGCTTCCTAGAGGCCAGAATTAAGTAAATATGCTAACCTCTCAATTGGTGGATATTTCAGTTCTGCTCCGATCAGCCTCTTGCTAACATAGTAGACCGCTTTTTGTACGCCTTTCTCCTCTCGTACCAGCACCGCGCTAGCAGAAACTTCAGTAATTTCCAGGTAAATAAACAAAGTTTCTCATTCGATTGGCTTTGATAAAACGGGAGGCTGTGCCATATGGGATTTCAAGGCCTGGAAAGATTGCTCGCAGTCTCCTGTCCATTCAAACTTCTTATTGCCCCTAAGTAGATTGAAGAAAGGGACGCATTTGTCTGTTGATTTCGAAATAAATCTATTTAGGGTTGCGATTCTCCCGGTTAAACTTTGTACATCTTTGATTCTTTCTGGCGATTTCATGTCGATCAGGGCTTTTATCTTGTCGGGGTTGGCCTCGATTCCTCTTGAATTTACAATGATCCCCAAAAATTTCCCTGATCCAACTCCGAAGGAACATTTGAGGGGATTTAACTTCATCTGGTATTCGTTCAATACATCAAAGCACTCTTGTAAATCCTTCACATGTCCTTCTGCCTTCTTAGACTTTACCAGCATGTCGTCCACGTATACCTCCATGTTTACTCCGATCAGCTCCTTAAACATGTGGTTGACTAGCCGCTGGTAAGTCGCACCTGCGTTTTTCAGTCTGAAGGGCATTACTTTGTAACAGTATAAGCCCATATCGGTCCGAAAGCTGGTGTGATCCTCGTCAGGGGGATGCATGCTAATCTGATTGTAGCCCGAATATGCATCTATGAATGAGAGGATCTCGTGTCCTGCAGTAGCATTGACCAGCTGGTCGATTCTTGGGAGTGGGAAGCAGTCCTTTGGGCAAGCTTTATTGAGGTCTGTAAAATCCACGCAGGTTCGCCATTTGCCGTTAGGCTTGGGAACCAGCACTGGATTGGAGACCCACGATGGATAAAACGCCATCCTGATGAACCCATTCTCCTTTAATCTTTCAACTTCTTCTTTTAAGGCTCTCGATCTATCCTTATCGAGCAGCCTTCTTTTTTGTTGCACGGGCGGAAAAGTCTTGTCTATATTCAGGACATGGCTGATAACTGCAGGGTCTATTCTAGCCATGTCTTTGTGTGACCAAGCAAACACCTCCTGGTTCTTCCGCAAAAATTCCACCAGTGCGTGCTTTGTGGTTGGCTCTAGGTTCTTCCCGACCTTCACGACTCTGGTCGGGTCTTTTTCGTCGAGTTGGACCTCTTCTAGGTCCTCGACTGGTCCAACGTTCTCTTCAAAATCCCCAAAGCGAGGATCTAGATCTCTATCCTCACTTTGGGCAACACCCTATTTGGTGACTTCATCACCGGATTGGGCTTGTGTATCAATTGTCATCTGCAACCTATCTGAGGTAGTGCTCTTTGGCGTTCCCTTTTTCACTTTCGTGAATGAGGCGTTATAGCACTCCCTGAATTCCCTCTGGTTTCCTAACACGCGTCTTACCCCCGCGTCTGTCGCGAACTTCATGGCTAAGTGCCACATAGAGATGACGGCTCGTAGATCAACCAGTATAGGCCTTCCAATGACGGCATTGTACGCCAAAGGACAATCGACTACTACAAAAGTAGTGAGTAGTGTCCTGGTGGCAGGCGCTGTACCTTTCGTCACTGGTAGTCTGATCAATCCGGCGGGGGCGAGTCCTTCTCAAGAGAAGCCGTATATCGTTTGGTTGCAAGGCTCCAGGTCCTTAACGGACAACTTCATACGTTCCAGCGAAGACTTATACAGGATATTCACCGAACTTCCTGTATCGACCAGCACTCTTTTTACCATCATGTTAGCCATCTGGATATCCACGACCAGCGGATCGAAATGTGGGAACCGGACGTGTTGGGCATCGTTATCGGAGAAGGTTATTTCGCCTTCTTCTGATCGAGCCTTTTTTGGCGCGCGGTCCTCCACAGTCATCATCTCGATGCCCTGGTCATGGCGCAGAGTCCGAGCATATCATTCCCTGGCCTTTCCGCTATTTCCCGCGAGGTGCGGGCCTCCACATATGGTTAAGAGTGTGTCAGTCACGGGGGCAGGCTGTAAGGGTGGCGAGCGTTGGCGCGTGGGCGCTTGCTCGTTGCTACCCGGAGCTTCTCGTTGGGAATTTCCCGAGGCCCGTATGTACCTTCTCAAGTGTCCTTGTCTAATAAGGAACTCGATTTCGTCTTTCAACTGGTTGCATTTGTTGGTGTCATGTCCGTAGTCGTTATGATAACAACAAAACTTGGAAGTGTCTCTTTTCGAAATATCCTTTCGAATGGGCCCAGGCTTCTTGTAAGGCACACTGGAACTCGTGGCCTGATAAACCTCTCCCCGAGACTCGACAAGGGCAGTATAGTTAGTGAACCGAGGTTCATAACGGTTACCCTTGGCTCGTTTATTGTCGGAGGTGGAAGGCTCATTGTGCGGCTGTTTTCCTCCATTCTTGCCATTGCTGTTACCGTTCCCGTTGCCTTTGCCGTTGCCATTAGGTTTAGACCCATTGGCGGCTTTGGCGGGATCAGCAGCCTTCTTATCCTTGCCTGAAGGCTTTCCATCGTCGGCAATGGCATCTTCGAGCTTGATGTAACGATCAGCCCGGTCCAAGAATTCCTGGGTAGTTCTAACTCCATCTTTGCGGAGGCTCTTTCAGAGGGGGGAGCGATGTTTAACCCCCGCGGTTATGGCCATCATTTTGCCTTCGTCCCCCACTGTCTTCGCTCCAGCTGCTGCTCGCATAAAGCGCTGGATGTAGTCCTTTAGCGGTTCTCCATCCTGCTGGCGAATCTCAACCAACTGGTTTGCCTCGGTCGGGTGCACACGACCTGCATAGAACTGTCCGTAAAACTCCCTTACGAACATCTCCCATGAAACTATGCTTGCAGGAGGGAACTTAAAAAACCACTCCTGGGCGGCATCAGAAAGTGTTGCAGGAAAGATCCTGCACCGAGCGTCTTCGAACACTTTCTGAATGTCCATTTGTATCTCAAACTTATTGACCTGAGATACTGGGTCTCCGTACCCATCAAGGTTTGGAAGCGTAGGCATTTTAAACTTGCTAGGAGTCTCTGCCATAGCTATCCTCTGGACGAAGAGTGTCTTTCCTCCTGTCGTGGTCGATATGAGATGTTCTTCCCCCGACCAGCTGTTGTACCGCCTGGTTGAGGGCATCTATCTGGGCCTGCACAGCGGCAGGAATCGCTGTGGCCTCTGTTGCTGGGGGACGTTCTCGCCATGTCGCTCGCGGCGATCGTTGAGCACATCTCTCAAGTCCTCATCTCTTCTCCGCTGCTCGCTACCCCCGAGCCGGTTGAAGACATTATTTTGCCTGGGCTGCCCCCCAGCATCCCATCTATTGGATTGGTCATCTTGAGGTATCTGGCTCCCGCCTCTACCTCTTTCTTCATTCCTCCGACCAGCATTTCCCTTGCCTGAGTCGGCTTCATTATACCCATGGCCATCTCTGAATCTCGACTGGCTATGGTGGGATCGACTGTTCCCTCGATTTCCATCCCTGGCTGAAACGTCCCGAGCGTTAGAGGGTGGCCTGCGCTGGTCGTTGTGTCCCTGTGCATTATTATGCCGTGGGGAACCCCAGACCGCAGAGCCTAACTCTGAGTTCTTCCTGTTACTAGGAGGATTCTGACCTCTGTTCGGTAGGTTTGGCTCGTCGCCCCTGTGGCATCTAGGACTGCAAGGCTGATGCTCGGTCCTATTATGCCTCTGACGCGGGGGATTGCTACGACCAGCTTGGGATGGAGGCTGTGCCTCAGGGTCCAGTGGGACATCGTCATGAGGCACTTGAGGCTGCTCGGGCCTTTGCGGGCTCGAGGGTTGGATAAGCGGGCTAGGATTGGTATCCCTGTGGGGTGGCCCATTCGCAGGATGTTCAGGCTGCGAGGCAGGTGCAGCCTGATTCCTAGCCAATTGCAAGGCTTCCTCGAGGGCCGCCATGGCTTCGCTCTGGCGACGGTCCATCTCCACCTGCCTCTCACTTAACTCTGCGCGCTGCCGTTCAATCTCCTGCTGTCGCGCCATGATTTCGGCAGCACTTTCTTGGCCGGCCCTCAGATTGGCCAGCTCTTCATGCAACGCTCCCAGGGTACTCTTCAGCGTTGCGTCATCCATTTCTTCTTCCTCAAAGTTCAAATGTGGCTCATCCTCAGCCACGCTTGCAGGAGGAGGAGGAGGCGGGTTTGACGGTGCAATGGCGGCCGTCTGTCCAATTTTCCTTGCAGTTTTTGCCATTGATTTTTTCAACGATGATAGATCAAGCTCTCAATGAAAGCACCAGAATGTTGACCTTGATTTTGGTCAACTGACACGTAGTCAAAATATGCTTGATGTGAATAAATGCGTTGAAAAGAACGTGATGACAAAAATAATAAGAACACGATATTTTATAGTGGTTCGGCCCCAGGATCTGGTAATAACCTACGTCCACTTAGATTTTTATTGATGTGAGAATCAAAAGGGTGATCAAAGAACTAGGGTTCAATGAGTTTCACTAACCTCTGAAGAACAATACAATATCTTAGACAGAATTACTCTAGTCTCAAATAATTCAAAAGCCAAAAGTCATTTCCTTGAGCTATCTTTCTCTATTTATAGGCTCAAGGGGGATTACATGAGTTTGTTACAAATATTATCTCCTAAATAATCGGATACTCAGGAGGTTGTGTGAGTTAATTTCGGGATTTACAAAGATCTTTATTGGAACGTCATGTTGCATGCGGAACCATCGACCAGACTGGTCGCAGGAAAGACTGGGCTACCTACTGCTTATAATGTGTCTTCTAGT
Source organism: Humulus lupulus (assembly GCF_963169125.1). Classification (NCBI taxonomy): domain Eukaryota; kingdom Viridiplantae; phylum Streptophyta; class Magnoliopsida; order Rosales; family Cannabaceae; genus Humulus; species Humulus lupulus. The sequence continues at coordinate 35,145,765 of NC_084799.1, forward strand.
CGATATTCTAGCAGAATTCCTCCAAGCGTCAGCCACGTGTCCAGGGATAACTTGTCACGTCATCTATGCCAGTTTTTTGGATAACAGGTTGCTGTGAAAAATGGATGTAAATGATGGATGAGAGAAAGTGATAGAGAGAAAAATGTGTGAAGTGTTAAATTTGAATGATGATGGTATTTTTGTCCAAAATAGGGGAGGGGCACATTATGGGGAGAATTTTTATGATGGTATGTTAAAAAATTTAACTATATTATGATGCATATAGTGTAAAATTTTCCAATTAAATATATATTATTCATTTCCAAAATTATATTTAGAAAATGAGGACAATTTTTATTTTGGAGCATCACTTTAAGTCCTATTAGTAGAACTCTTCAGTGTTCTCGACCCGTAAATAGTTTTCAACAATATTTTTTTTATGAGCGTGTATATTGTAGTCGTTTAGAGCTTCTGTAAATTTTCAAAAAATTCTGAATAATTTATTGTACCGAAAACTAAGTCCAAACATTTTGTTTTCCACATATAAAAGAAAATTAGTTATGCATGTAACATGTTTGAACTTAATTTTTGGTACTGTATTTTTAAAAATTTGTAGTATGTTCTAAATAGCTAGAATATATACGGCCATAAAAAAATTATACTGAAAACTGTTCATAGATTAAGAATATTGAAAACTTAAAAGCAAAGCTCCGTAGGAGAATTTTACCAAAAAGTTATACATATTACCGAAATTCAGAGAACAAAGAACAAAATAATAGAATATTTGAAAAGAATGCAAGTAGATCGTATTATTAGGCTAAAGCTGATATCGCCAGATCATGCAAAGCCTCGAACGCTGAAAATACATGTCACTAATATATATTAAGTTTATGTCGTATTTAAGCTCTGAAAACTACGCGCCATTACTGCCCCCGCCACCTCCCGCCACGACCTTTCGCGCGTGCCGATCCAACCGCCTCTCCTTCCACCACGTAACCTTTCCAATTTTCCCAGACCCCTACGATTTCTCTCTCTTTTTTCTTTCTCGTCAACCAAACACCGCTTTTATCACAACGTGTCCTTCTCAAAACGACACGTAACCTACCTCGGCCTCACGTGTCGACAGATAAGACGTCCAAGAGGAAAAGCCAAATTTTTATTTTTATTTTTTCGGAATGGCCCTCTGGGCTTCGGGTATAGCCTGAAATAAATCGAACACTGTTAAACCCTTTGATTTTGATGCAGTAGACGGGAAAGAGAGAGAGATGGCCTAACTTAACCACACATGTACCCCGAGGGTAAAAAGGTAGCTCAACTATGGTTGGGTTTAATCATGGTTTCGGAGTCGTGGTCACGTGGCATGACTTTGCTCCTCCTGTCAACATCACGCTCCAGTTTTTAGTACAATTGCATGCCAGCAAGATTTTACACGTGGATGCCTTCTTACGGGCTATGAATTATTCGCACGTGGCCCCCACACCACCGTACAGTCCTTTCTGTCACTCTCCACGTTGTCCTATATTTAAACGGCACGTGTAAAGACTCCTGATTTATTTCCATATCTCTGTATAATCTTTCTGAGTAATACTCACTAGACCCCTGGTTATTAACTAATAATTCAACTGTTTTTGTTTTCGTGTAAGAAAAGAAATTGTTTAATATGTTTTTTTGAGCAAAAATTATTTAATATGTTACTGTTTAAAGTTCAATTTAATTTAAATTTTTTATTTATTTATGAGTAAAGAGTAAATAGCATTTGAGGCATTTTTTACACCAATAGTATTATTTAGGTTTCTATTTTAATTTTATAGCATATAAATCCTTAGTTTTTTAGTAAATATTACAATTTAGTCCTTACTCTATTTATCATTTAAAACGTTTTAATTTTTTTTAAAAAATAATCAAATATTGCACGTACCAGAAATAAATTATTTAAATATTAATCAAGTCTAAAAAATTGAAATTTATCTATTAAATTTTTTTTAATTTTATCATTCACCATTTTTTTTAATTCATTATATTAAAAAAAATAAAAAACACAATAATTATATATTTCTCAATGTTTTTTAAATGGTTAATAGAATATAGGGACTAGATAATAACATTTTTAAAAAAATAAAGACCTATGCAGTACAAAATTTAAAATGGAAACTTAAATAATACTATTAATATAAATTAAGAACTCATATACTATTTACCCTTTATTTATTCAATTTAATACACATCATTACAACCTTGAAACGTGTACGACGCTCGGGAGAGAGAAGAAGCGCCCCTTAGATATTCTATATGCGTCAACGAAGTAGACACCTGGGCCCATACGTCTCAATCGGAAAACTAATACGTTGTGGCATTAGATTGGACCACAATGCTAATAAGGGAATAAAGTTTGGAGTTATTTTTATTTTTTTCCATTGAATAATGGTATTTATATTTTTTCACAATAAATAATAGAACTTTTATTTTAATTTTCGTCTTTTAAAAATCGTGGCTCAATCTATGTACGAGGAAGATGACACGTGGAAAAAAGATTTAAAAAAACCATGAAGAGCAAAATTTGAACTCTAAACCAACCCATAGGACCACATGCGTGTCTAGAAAGGAAATTTACTCTGTTGGAGTTCTAAAAATGTGATTCGTCCACGTACATCCGTGACCCGAAGCAGGAGATACACGTGGTTTAACGGGATGAAAGGAAATACTGATGAACGGTTAAGATGGGTTATATAGGCAGAAGAGCACTTGGTCACGCACTATAGCACATACCTGTCTGCCCAAGCCGAGAACGGGTAGCTGCCCGTGGCCCCAAGCCAAAAAGAGGGACTCTCTCTACCTGTGTACAAAGGTATCCATGGAACAAGTCCTTATTAAAAACTTTTCGAATGAGCGCGCGAGCGTTTTCTCAGATCTTTCGTCTCGAAAATAATGATAAAAAAATCATAAAATTTAGAATGCAACTGAGTGTTTTGTGACATGAGTTTGGATCATCGTGAGAGACGAAAGGTTTCGAGATAATTTTTCATTTTTCTCGAGAAAATTTGTATTTGTGCTAAATATATATAGAAGAGAGGAGAGAAATGGCGGAGATTTGTTGTGGCTTAGTGAGTGACGGTGAGGTCTCGGCGCCGGGAGAGTCGAGCTCCCGAGCGGCGAGGAGACGGAGAATGGAGATAAGAAGGTTTAAGTTCGTTACTGGTGTGGGGTCACCGCAATCCGATACGACGTTGGAGAGGGAGCAAAAGCGTCCGAAAGCTGAGGCCCGAGACTGTGAGAACGCTGTTGAGAATTGCGTTTTGGAACAAGAGAGGTATGATTCAGGAAATTCGGATAGTAGTCAGCAGATCTCAGTCTCATTGTCGAGTTCGTTTCCTTCTGCGGCGACGACTACAACTATCTCCAGTGAGCTTCCTAAGTTTGGGTTCGCCTCTGTCTGCGGAAGGCGAAGAGATATGGAAGACGCTTTGGCAATTCACCCTTTGTTTTTCCGCCGGAACCAAGAAATGGCGTCGGAATTGCATTATTTCGGAGTCTTCGACGGCCATGGTTGCTCTCATGTGCGATATGATCTCTTTCATTTTTATTTCTACGTTTCTTTGATTCGTTTGGTTTGAGTTAAATGACTTTTTTTAATTTTTTTTCTTAACTCTTCTCATGATCAGGTGGCAACAAAGTGCCGAGAACGACTGCATGAGCTAGTGAAACAGGAGCTTGAAAGTAAAGAGCCCTCGACGGAGTGGAAGAGCACGATGGAGCGAAGTTTTTTTCGTATGGACGACGAGGTGATTGCCTGGAACGGCAGTGGGTTGGGATCGAATTGCAGGTGTGAGTTGCAGACGCCTGAGTGCGACACAGTGGGGTCGACGGCGGTTGTCGCAGTCGTCACGACGGACAAGATCATCGTCGCTAACTGTGGCGATTCCAGGGCCGTAGTCTGTCGCAATGGCAAGGCTGTTCCTCTCTCATCTGATCACAAGGTTGGCTTCTCTCGATCACTTTTCTCTATGACCCACGACATAATGGACTTTATTTCTGTTCATATTTCACATGAAATGGGTTTGAATATGCCCTTTTGCTTTCTTTCTCTCTTTTTTTTTCTGGCGCTTTTATGGTTTTTCTTTTTCATTTTCTTTCTGAGTCTCTGCAAACAAACGGTAGAGATAATGATCATGGGGCATTGAGGTTTACGTGCGCGTACATTGTCTCACCCTGAACCTTTAAACAATAACCGCTGGATCTGTTACGAATATCTGCTTGTTCCAGCTCAGCGGTTTCGTTATTTTTTTTTTTGTTTAACCTAAAATACGACTGCGTTTTGAGATTGTTTATTGAACTTTTATTCGTGCCACAGCCGGATCGCCCAGACGAGCTCAGTCGGATCCAGGCGGCGGGTGGTCGGGTCATCTACTGGGATGGCCCACGGGTTCTAGGAGTCCTAGCCATGTCAAGAGCTATAGGTAATAATATTATTTTATCTTTCACTCTTTTGGCGCACCTTAGCATCGTCTATGTGATCTTATATCTTCTTATGAAAATGATATATCAGGTGACAACTACCTAAAACCCTACGTGAGCAGCGAGCCGGAGGTGACGATCACAGATCGGACGGCGGACGACGACTGTCTGATCTTGGCGAGCGATGGGCTATGGGACGTGGTATCGAACGAGATGGCTTGCGGTGTTGTCCGTATGTGCCTACGTGGCAAGGGCGGAGCTTCGGCGTCTTGCTCATCTCCTTTATCACCGGACAGTAAAGTTCTGGCCAGTGGCGCGGCGGTATCTGATAAAGCGTGCTCGGATGCGTCGATGTTGCTGACGAAGCTGGCCCTGGCTAGGCACAGTACTGACAACGTGAGCGTGATTGTGGTTGATCTCCGAAGGGACACGTAACCCACATTGATGTGATTTGCTATTTTACGGTTTTTTTCTTTTCTTTTTTTGTGATTTTTGACGGGTTTGGGCTGGTTAGTATCGAGAGCGGGCGGGTATGGTTTTTTTCTTTTAAAAAAAATTAAAAGAAAAAGAAGAGATTTATACTGACAGAGCCCAGCTTGATTCGCTGGTTTTTAATTTTCGAATGAAATTATTTAGCCCTGTCAAGTATTACTAAAATACTATAAAACAGAAGTACATATTTAATCAAGTAAATATAATAGCAGTATTCCTTTATATGAGCTGCTCTTGTTATCAATATTTCTGACTTGAGACTTTTAAGTTTCGACTCCCTTAATGTGTTTGGGAATTAATTTCTTTTACAAGATATTTTCATAACTTCGCGTTAAACTTGTGCGGCATTTTTTGTTTTTATTATACATTTTTTTTAAAATTGAGTGGTTTTGATGTTTGAATAACAATATCTTTTGTTCCCTTTTCATTTTTGTCCTAGTAAAATTCTGTCAGCGTAATATTTTTTTTATTTCTTTTAAAGTCTGTTTTGAGAAAGGTTATTCCCAATTTTGGAAAAGCAACCGTGAAATCTCTATTAGAATAGAAGCAATGAACCAAAGTCATGTTGAAAGTAATAGAAGTCAAGATTTTAAATGACTGAAGAATTAGAAATCTTTAATCATCATTTGAATAGAGAAAAGATGAGTCTATTTGAATTGAAATTTATCTTTAATAATCTTAGGCCAAATTTTCGTAGTGAGGTGTCCTGACGAAAATCTAGCTGGTATACAGTTAAACTTATTAATGTGGTACTAACATATTTATAACTTAATAGTATATCTAAATTAAATCAATGTATAAACATTGATAAACAAATGTATATTTATACATATCTATATATTGGAAATACACAGTAATTTTAGAAGTCTGAATTAATAATTAATTTTATCATAATTTTTAGTATGTATAAGACCATTTCCAATGCAATGTTATATTTGATTCAATAAATTAACACAAACAAATCAATAACTCAGTTAATATTTATTAAGAACATATAAAAATTAATTTTTTTATTATCCAAAATATATATATGGTTGGTCAACTACTAAATTATAGTAATTAGTAGTAATATGGTAAATAAAAAAGTAGCATTTATTGATGTTTCAAATTTGACACATTTTTTTGGAACACCATTAAATTCATACTTTTTATAAGATGTGCTAAATATAACATTGCATCAATTTTTTGGCACTCCATTGGAGATGCTCTAAGATATCATATATATAAAAATATTTAACATTAAGACAATTATTACTATATAGAGGTATATATTCTAAAGTCAGGATCAAGAAATATTATAACTTATTACAATGTGAAGTTTATTCCTATTCATAATTGGTCCAAGATTGGGACTAAAACTTTTTATGATTTTAAGAGAGTTATTCCAATATAGAGTAACACTTTAGGGAGATTTTCCTGTATATATATAGTATGAGTGTTGTTCGGTAATGCTAAAGTAATTTATGCATAACATTACACTGAAGCTGCATTACATCGCCATTATATTTTTATATTGCTTGCAGTGTGCATCGATTCCAGTCCCTTGTAGTATGCACCAACTCCATGTTAGAATAATATAGTGGAGAAGAACGGAATATATAAGTTAATATATTCAATTGAAGAACAAAAATACAATACAAAGAATAAACAAAAGTCGAGGGACGCAAAACACGCTTTCCTTAAAGCAGATTTGCGTTCTCTACTTGAATGGTGCTACATGATTCGTGAGCAACCACTTCTCATGATACAACTAATGGGGTTTTCTGCCCTAATTAAAACTCAATTTCTTTGTAATATCATTTATTATCAATAAAAGAATAGAAATTATTTTTTAACATGGTCAATCACTTTGCTCACATATTTTATTTTCATGATTATTTGTTTAATATAATCTTCTATTAAATCATGAGCATATAGCTAATCGTATTTATAGTGACATAATCACAGTGGAATATAAATATGATTATATGTTCTAATATAAGTTAGTCCTAAGATCAGTCAGTGCACAAGATTTACACGATTTACACTGACTTTGATGGACCAAAAACGGATATGTTTTAAAAATTTATAACTCGTAAGCGCACGAATCGTTTATGAAATATAGTGTTCGTGTAAGCACGAGATCGAACCCAAAGGAGTTGTCTAAAATAAAAAAGAAAACTATTTTAAACCAAAATTAATAAATTCTAACCTAGCTTCAAAGATTGACGAGATTTAATGTCATGAACATAAAATAAATCTATTTAAGAGAATACAAATAAACCAATAATAATTTGAAAATATGTGTTAAAATGAAAGATTATTAAGATACTAGAATCCACAAAATGTAAGTTTAATAATACTTATTAGTATATTGATTCTCAAGTTTTAGTGATAGTTAAAATAAGTCAAACTATCATTTTCCAAATAGATTTATACTTTTAAGAACAAATTATTTCTAAAAAGATAGGATTTTTCCTCACTTTTCAAAAAAGTATAATTTCAAAGTATTTAATGTGAATCAACATAATGAAACAACAAAAAATCAAATAACATTATTTATAAGGTCAAACATAATATTTTTGCTCTAAGCATTGGATGTATACAATTTAATGACACATCTTACACAAAGAATATTATGTTTTGCAAAATGAAGAACAAAGTGCAATATTATCTAACAATCCAAAATATGAGATATTAAAGATGAAAGACATATATGAAGAAGAAAAATCCATAAACTGTGTTGCATTACAAGGGAAATCAACATACAACATAAATATTATCTAGTTACAAGTTGCTTGATCATGATATTAATAATCTTATGAAAAAAATTAGAATCACATAACTATAATAGAAATTACAAAATAAATAAAATACATACTTGAAAATGCTCTTAAAAAACACCAAAATGGAAGAGAGAATGGTAGAGAGAAAATGATAGAAAGAAGATGGTAACAAAAAATTAAGCACCCTAAAATGGTCTTGAAATTTCATATTTATAGCCAAATGAGAGCATTAAAATAATCAACTTAAATTAATTAAATTGATTAAATTAATTAAATAAAGTAAATATGGTATGTAGAGGTAAATTATAGGGTGTAATGATGAAATTGTGGTGAAATGTGTGGAAGATTTTGGTAAAAAATGTGGCATTTTTGGACATAGGGGACAAAGGTACAAATGATGGGCTCAAGGGAAATTGTTGGTGGCTTGGTGGGTGTGGCAGGGGGCTAGTTGGGCTGAGAGGCTTGGCTGGGCAGGAGGCCCGAGTGGGCTTGGAGGCAGAGGGAACAGGCCCAACTGGGCTGGGCTGCTGGACCTGGGCTGCTGAAGTGGTTCAGGCGGCTGGGCTAGGAGAGAGGCGCAGGCCCGTGTGGTTGAATGGCTGGAAGTTCGCTGGTGGGCCAGGTGTGGAGGCATGGACCCAGGAGGACTAAAGGCTGCGTGGACGTTGTGCCAAGTGCGGGCCTGGTGTGGGCTTCGGGTGGCAGGCGCGGGCCCAAAGGCTAGGAGAGCTGAGGCACTTCAGGTGGGTCTAGTGGGTGAAGGAAATGCCACCATTTTTCCATTCTTTTTTAGCTTTCTATCCTTGTTTTTTAAACACAAAAATACACCAAATTCCCTAACAAAATAAACATAAAATAAATCATAATAAAATATTTTCACTGTAAAATAAATCAAGTTAATTCTTTAAAAATATTAATTATAACTTAATTTATATTTAACATTTAAGTTCAATAATACAACATTTTTTTACCTCAAACTAAATAATAATAATTCAACTAATTAACTACAACATTTTACAACAAAATAACTATAAAAACACACAAAAATATAGAAAATCAAAATAAACCCAATAAATTAAAAATTACTTAAAAACTTAACAAATCAATTAAAAATTTAAGAACTAAGCAACAATTAGCAAATAAAATATGGTAAAATAACTCTATTTTGTAGAGTTATCAGACTTGCCAATCTACAATATGATCTACTTACACATTGTAGTGTTATATTCTTTCCAGAACATTAGCAAAGTAGATAAGATCAGATGTATTTGTTACATTGGACTGGACCGATATTGACAGTAGATAGGATAAGTAAACATACCGTTATTATCTATTCTAGTCATGTAATATAGTTGACCATAGGTCAATTCAATCTCAATTCTGACTGGTTAGTATTCTAACTGATTGTATTATTTGAGTTCTTTGACTTGTTTGTTACTAGCTTACCCTACAGACTAGCCCATACTTACATCTTGGGAACTCGGTAGTATAATTGAGTGGGAGTGTTAATCATAGATATGAACATCTATAACTTTTTCTCATCGTGTTACTTCGGGTGGCAGGACCTTTTGCCCAGAATCCTCTCACCCAGTTCATCCTGGAATGGAGGAGGTTTTACTCCGGGCTGAGCGCGGAAGACCTAGACGTAGGGGGCTACATCAACACGGACAACCTCCGACTGGTCGGGATGCTCGCGGCCCACCAGACTATTGTCGTCCCGAGCCTTCGGGGAATCCAATGCAAGAAGATTGCCGCCATCAGGGAGCAGCTGGCCCTGGAGCATATCGCGGAGGTGGAGACTGCGGCGCGAGCGGATGCGGCCAAGCAGAAGAGGGACTTGGCCCAGACGGAGGCGGCCGCTTCAGAGGAGCTGGAAGCCCTCTTCGAGGAGGCCCTGCCGAACACGGGTACCCCCGGGGCTAGCGTATCAGGGCGAGGTAACTCACCCTTGCTCTTAACTTATGCTCCCCAAGTTGGGGACTTAGCTAGGGATAGGCTAGCACTTCGAGGCCCCGCGTTTGGGGCTAATGGGGAGATGAGACCTTCATCTCCCATCCCCGTGGGCTCGGAAGTTCTCATGTTCTCGTCCGGGTTCCTTCAGTATGGGAATTTCTTGAACCTGGATGACATGGGGGATCGAGTCTATTCTTTCGTGTTAGATGAGTTGAGTCACGCCCGGGGCTTAGATGAGGGTTCGTCCCAGGTCACCCTTAGTTTTGACTTCGATTTTCCTGATTAATTGTACTAACTCTTTTTTATTTGCGTTTGTTGCAGGAGATTCTGACATGTCAACCCCCGTGGACGAAATGAGGAAACTCCTCGAGGCCCGGGCCGCGAGGGCGGCCAAGGTCGCGGCCAAAAAGGCTGCCAAGAAGAATCCAGAGGCGTCGGCCCTGGACCCATCCCTCAACAAGGAGATGCCCGGGGTAGAACCTCGACCCGACGAGGGTGCACTTGCCGCGGTCCCTGTCATGGTTGTGGACCCGGTTGCCATCCCCGGCCTTGCCCAACCTCCGGTGATCGATCTGGAGCCGGAACCCACGGTAAGCTGGAGTTCCGAGAAGATGGCCCTGGACCTGGGTGCTGCAGAGGCCGATATCGGGAAAAAGAGGCCCCGGACGAGGCAGGCTGGCTCGACCGGTGAGTCGTACGGGGAAAGCCGCCTCGCCACGAAGGAGATTCCAGCATTACTAGCCCTCCCCATACATCCGGCACTACCTAAGGAGGGGGAAGCCATCGTGCGGGACGAGCAGTCCCGGCTAATTTCCCAAACCTGGGAGTGTTGCCGGGACTGGAGAGATGAGACGTACAAGGCCCTGATGATTCATCATCAGGTTGAGTTCGCTGAGCGCCCGGCGGCTTTTAGCGTCCCCCAGTCGATCATGGACCGGACAGCTGCCGAGACGGGCTTTCGCCCTAAGATGGGGCAGGACACGGCCCCCTTTGCGGTGGACCTGTTGGACCAGGTGGGGAACACCATGTCTAACCTCCAACTTTAGCGGTATGCCACGATTGCCAACCCGGACATGCTGTTCATCTCCCAAGCTCTCCGCCATCAGGCCACCGCAGTAAGTTTACTTCGTGTCTTTTTCTTCCCTCTTTTTATTTGTTTATAAGGATTCCTCTTAACTTTGCTTTGTTCCAGGATGCTCTGCTATCCCATCGGAATGCCGACCTGGTGGCCGAGGCGGCCATGAAGATGGAGACGCTCCAGCTGGAGCTGGAGGCGGCCGTGAGCCAAAGGGAGGCCGCCAAGGAGGCCGTGGACAGGGAGACGGCCCAGGCTCGTGAGACTTTGAGCAAAGTGGTTGCTCAAGCAGACACAGACCGCGCAGAGTTCGACCGAGTCAAGGCCAGGCTTGAAGAGGCCTTGTCCCGGAAAGAAACCGAGGCCAACGAGAGGGCAGCCCTTCTGGAGGCGGCTGCGGCTCAGTCTGTTCGGGACGGGGAGAAGATCCAGAACTTGGAGACCCGGGTCTGCGAGCTTGACAGCTCTCTTCGTTAGGAGATGACGACGCATGAGGAGGCCCACCGCGGAAAGGAGCAGGCGGACAACTTGCTGCACATCACTTTTGAGGAGGCCATCTACATGGCTTGGCGTAAGGACAAAAGCATGAACCTCCTGATATTTCCCAGCTCGGAATCAAAGAGGGCTGAATTTGAGTCCAAGGAGAAGGAAGACGCCGAGCTTCTGGAGGATGAAGCCTAGGCCCGGATCTTCACCTTGCCTCTTTTTTCTATCTTTGGTATAATTTTGTAATAACTTTTTTGGACGCGTACGCGTCCAAGACCATTTTTATTGATTTCTCCGATTTATCTTATTTTTGTTATTCATTTTAGAAATTTCCTTTTATCACCGTGCATGACTGATTCTGAGTGTTTGGTCATGGTTCCAACAACCTGGACTAGACCCACTTTGACTTTTAACTTCGAAACCCTGATGGCCTGGGCCAATGAGGTTCAAATATTTTACTGTGAAACCTAGTTCCCTCACTCTACCAGTCGCGGGCCACGGCTTTGCCCTGGGGCATACCGGATGCTCTTCTCTCCCGGACATCGTTCGTCCGGGGTGGGACCAGCCTTAGGCATGGTCCTCTTTCAATTTATACCCCCGGATTGTCCGGGGTGAGACCAGCCTGAGGCTTGGTCCTCTTTTTAATTTATACCCTCGGACATCGTTTGTCCGGGGTGGGACCAGCCTTAGGCTTGGTCCTCATTTAATTTATACCCCCGGACATCATTCGTCTAGGGTGGGACCAGCCTTAGGCTTGGTCCTCTTTTAATTTATACCCCCAGACATCGTTTGTCCGGGGTGGGACCAGCCTTAGACTTGGTCCTCTTTTAATTTATACCCCCGGAAATTGTTCGTCCGGGGTGGGACCAGCCTTAGGCTAAGTCCTCTTAATTAATACCCCCGGACATCGTTCGTCCAGGATGGGACCAGCCTGAGGCTTGGTCCTCTTTTAATTTATACCCCCGGACATCGTTCGTCCGGGGTGGGACCAGCCTGAGGCTTGGTCCTCTTTTTAATTTATACCCCCGGACATCGTTCGTCCGGGGTGGGACCAGCCTTAGGCTAAGTCCTCTTTTAATTTATACCACCGGACATCGTTCGTCCGGGGTGGGACCAGCCTTAGGCTTGGTCCTCTTTTAATTTATACCCCCGGACATCTTCGTCTGGGGTGGGACTAGCCCGAGGCTCGGTCCTCTTAATTAATACCCTTGGACATCATTCGTTTGGGATGGGACCAGCCTGAGGCTTGGTCCTCTTTTAATTTATACCCCCAAACATCGTTCGTCCAGGGTGGGACCAGCCTGAGGCTTGGTCCTCTTTTAATTTATACCCCCGGACATCGTTCGTCCAAGGTGGGACCAGCCTTAGGCTTTGTCTCATTTTTTATCCCCCCGGACATCGGTCGTCCGGGGTGGGACCAACCTGAGTCTTGGTCCCCTTTTTTATACCTCCGAACATCGTTCGTCCGGGGCAGGACCAGCCTGAGGCTTGGTCCTCTTTATTATACCCCCAGACATCGTTCATCCGGGGCGGGACCAGCCTGAGGCTTTGTCTAACAGGGTTTGTACCCCCCAGACCTTGCCAGTCTGGGTCGGGACTAGGCCTGACCCTTACGCCCCGCCTGGTATTTGCTCATACCGGGGATACCCCCCCAAAGTGAGCGGAGACTGGTTTAGGGTCACTTGAGTAGAATTTTCATTATTTGATAACATTTATTTATGGCGTTTTGTACATGCCATTTTTATTATTCATGGAATTGCCCTGAGGCGTCCATTATTTACAACGAAAATATAAAAATGGAACATGTTCTCCTGACTACTGATAGTATTTACGGAGATGTTCCACGTTCCAGGCTCTTGGGAGTTCCGTGCCATCGAGCCGCTTTAAACAGTACGTTCTGGGGCACACTTCGTGCTGGATCTCGTACGACCCTTCCCAATTCGGGCCCAAAACCCCTACTCCCAGATCTTGGGTTGCAGGGAAGACTCTTCGCAGGACCAGATCGCCGGTTTCAAACCTTCGGGATTTTACTTTAGAGTTGAAATGTCGGGCGATCTTGCCTTGGTACATCTTCAGCTGCACTTGTGACTCTTCCCGGATCTCCTCGATGAGATCTAGGGATTCCTGGAGTAAGGCGTGGTTCTGGGCGGGCTCGTAAGTGTCTCTTCGGTGAGACAGGATGGTTGTTTCAACAGGGATGACGGCTTCGCATCCATAGACCATGGAGTAAGGAGTGTGCCCGGTGGATGTCCTTTTGGTGGTCTGATAAGCCCATAACATGCGGGGAAGCTCTTCGGGCCACTTACTCTTGCAGGCTTGGAGTTTTTTCTTTAACGCCCCTTTCAAGATTTTGTTGACGGCCTCTACCTGCCCATTTTCTTGGGGCCTGGCGATCGCGGAGAAGCTTTTGACGATACCATGTCTTTCACAGAAATCTGTGAAGTGGATGCTGTCGAACTGCTTTCCGTTGTCGGATACAATCTTATAGGGAAGCCCATACCGATACACGATATTGTTGATGACGAAATCCAGGGCCTTCTTCGAGGTGATTGTACTCATGGATTCTGTAACGCCCTAGTTACCCCAGAACAGTTACGATGAACGGTGAACCAGAAATTTGACCCGCTACCCGAGTCCTTTGGTTAAAAACATGCTCTAAGTGTGATTAACAGGTTAAGGTGGAAAACTAATAAAAAGGAATGGATATTTTTCATTACAAACTGCTCTACAGAGCTAATCAAAACATTTACAAGTTGTTCTCAGTACAAAATGGTCATTACTGTTTCAAATTTACAATCCTGCCGACCTAAGCGGCAAAATAGGGTGAACCCCCTAGTTCCTCTGAGAACGCCCTGGCCGTGGTGGTCAAGTGGCCGCTTATGTACACATCACCACCTAAGGTCTCCACTCAAGGCTGGGTGAGCTTTTCTTTCCCTTTACCTGCACCACATAGCACCCATGAGCCAAGGCCCAGGAAGAAAACACAATAATGCATGATATAATATCAACAATGATCGTAATAATCATTCAGGACCATCAGTCCAAACAAATAGGTGACAGTCGCAAAAGTCACAAAAGCGGGTACAACCCCCTATAGCCATGTGACGATAGGGTCACTCGGGCTTAACTGATAAGTGAACCTTTCATAAGTTTGAGCAGGATAGGTGTATGGTGAATAGTCACCAACATAACCTTCCTCATGACTTAAGGTCATAACCGTGGAACAACATTCCCTAGCCATGTGACAAACAGTCACCGAGGCCATATGCCCTGGCTCTGAATAACTAGTCTTAGACTAGCCAAGCGCTTATAAGTTGATCGACCTTAGGGTCGGTCCAGCGTTAAAGCCTTAAAGCCATTCAACGCTGATATCGATTAGATATAATCTTCATTTGGCTCGGCGTTCATGACGCTATGCCATTTTTTACTCTTTAGGTCAGTGTCCCTGACTAGTCAGTACATATACAAGTATTCAACATTCGCTAGCATTTAATAGGCAATCCATGTCCACATTTATCAATCAACATGCCTCAATAATAATCACTCATGTCATATATACACAGGGTGCAGTTTTCTTACCTCAGGTTCAAGTGAGAAGTATAATAAGGACGACCCCTGAGAACGATCGATCTTTTGGTTCTTTAGCGGTTACCTAATCACAACCAATTATAACCTCCATTAATGAGAATCAACAATATTAGGGTCTTAACCTAAGCACCACTCTCGGGACCTCGAAACATGCCCACATGGTGAGTAGATTTGATCCCGGGCCTTAAGGATTGAAACCCCAAGTAAAAAACCCTTAAAAACACCCAAAACGGGACTTTAGAGGAACAGGGTAGTGCTACAGCGCTGAACCCCCAGCACCCCAACGCTATTCTCAGAACCCCCAACATGCCCATCTGCCTCTTGAGGAGTGCTGTAGCGCCCTAGGGTGGGCGCTATAGCGCTACCTCCAAACCAAAACTCCCCTGAACCGACCTTCTTCATTTCCTTCGATTCCAACCTGATTCCCAAGCTTCCAAATCCCATTCTTAATGCCAAATGAACCCAAAAACCATCCTAACACACCCCAAACATCACAAGCATAGGAACCCTAGCCAAAACTCCCAACAAAACCAAGTATTCACCCTAGAAATCTCAGCTGCAAAACAAAACCAAAACAGGGAAAACCAGAGAATTCTATGGTTAGAAACTTACCCAAAGCTCAGCTTTTGATGCTCTTCAATGGAGGAACACACTCCCAAACTCCCAAGGCTTGCTTCCCAAGCTTGAATCCTCAAGAATGGTTCAAAAATCACAGAGAAAGGTGAAGAAAAGAAGGTACGGGAGAACTCAGAAACTTGCTCTATTTTTACTCTCTTCTTCAGCCAACAATGGTTATATCTATCCTAGGGGTGAAATGACCATTTTACCCCTAGGTCAATTAATAGTTTCTAAAGGCTCCCAAGGGCAAAATTGGTATTTTCCTCCTATCTCGTTAATCATAATTAACGCTCTCCAATTCCCGTTATTCTCGATAATCTCAAGCACCAATAATTCACATCCCGTTACCCTTTAATTCCCGGTAACGCTCTAATCATTAAAATCACCCCGAGACTCCACCCGAGTGCCGCACTTAAACCTGTTGTGACTAGACCGCTAATCAATATTCCAAGAACGTCTCATGCCGAATAGCTCGAACAAACCCACATTATAATGTGGTCTCAACACATATCATCGACATGCATACAAATATACAATTATACCCTCAACGGGCCAAATTACCATCACACCCCTGTAATTAAAATGTAAACCCACATGCATGCATTTAACATCATATTATAATATAATTCACATATACATGCATAATATCATTTAATGGCTTAATTAAACAAGTATGGCCCTCCCGCCTTACTAATCCCGCCATTAAACCACATCAGGGAATTCGGGGCATTACAGATTCTGCCTCAACCCATTTGGTATAATAGTCAATGACCACGATGGCATATTTCATCCCCCCCGCCCTTCCTGGTCGGGGAGCGATCCTACCAGATCGATTCCCCACATAGCGAAAGACTAGGGGCTTGTCATCAGGGTTATTTCCGTTGGTGGGGCTCGCGGGACCTTCGCGTACCTTTGGCACTGCTCGCACTCGCGGATGTAGTCAACACAGTCTTTCTTCATAGTTGGCCAGAAAATATCCTTGGCACAGGATCTTTTTGGATAGACTGAGTCCGGCTGTATGGTCTCCGCAGAAGCCTTCGTGCACTTCATGCAGGATGGTGCTTATTTTGGTCCTGGACACGCACCTGAGGCATGGCATGGACAACCCCCTGTGGTAGAGTTTTTTGTCCATCATGACATCCCTGTGGACCTGGTACTAAAGCTTCCTGGCTGCGACCCTGTCTGCTGGCAACCCGCCGGTTGTCAGATAGTGGACAAGGGGTCCCATCCAGGACGCAAAGTGGTCAATGGCATTGATCGCGGAGACTTGGATGCTTGGCATGGGGAGATGGTTAACGGGGACCAGTCTGGACAGCTCCGTTTCGGCATCAGTGGCTAATTTTTCTAACGTGTCTGCGAACACGTTTTAGTTTCTAGGGATCTGGCGGATGGTGTGTCTCTTGAACGCTTGCAGTATTTCTCTCGTCTGAGTCACATAAGCCGTCATTCTCTCCCCTTTGGTTTGATATTCTCCCGAGACCTGCCTGACAACCAGCTAGGAATCGCTGTAGATCTCCAGGTTCATGGCCCCTACTTCTCGGGCCAAACGCAACCTGGCCAGCAATGCCTCGTGCTCGGCCTCGTTGTTCGATGCTTTGAAATGGAAACGCAGAGCGTTTTGCAACTGGTGTCCCTGTGGCGACACTAGGATGATTTAAGCCTCTGCTCCATTCTCGTTCGAGGCCCCGTCCACGAACACCTTCCACACGGGTGCTGCGGGATCCACGGGGTCGTCCGCCTGGGTGATCCCGGAACATTCCACGATGAAGTCGGCGAGGGCTTGCCCCTTGATTGATACTTTAGGAACATAGGCTATATCGAACTGACTTAGCTCCATGGCCCACTTTAAGAGTCTCCCTAACGACTCGAGCTTCTGCAACACTTGCCGCAAGGGGTGGTTGGTCATGACTTTTATGGTGTGGGCCTGGAAGTAAGGCCGGAGTTTCCGGGACGCCATCAGTAGACAAAATGTCAATTTTTCAATCAGCGGATACCGTGACTCAGCCCCCAAAAACCTTTTACTCACGTAGTAGACTGGGAGCTGGGCTTTTTCCTCCTCCCGCACTAGTGCGGCGCTGATCGCGTGCTCGGTCATTTCCAGATAGAGAAATAGGGGCTCTCCATCCACTGGTTTCGCCAAGATCGGCGCTCGGGCCAGGTGCTCTTTTAGCTTTTGAAAAGCCTCTTCACACTTGGCTGATCATTCGAAGCGTTGGATTCCCCGAAGAACATTGAAGAACGGGATGCACTTGTCCGTGGACTTAGAGACGAAACGGCTTAGGGCGGCTATCCGCCCGGTCAGACTTTGCACGTCTTTATGCTTCTAGGGAGAGGGCATATCAATTAGTTCCTTGATCTTTTCCGGATTGGCCTATATTCCCCGGAAACTCACTATGAACCCCAAGAACTTCCCGGAGGCCACGCCGAAAGTGCATTTCTTGGGATTCAGCTTCATCCCATACTTCCGAATGACTGCGAAAGCCTCGGCCAGGTCGTCCGAATGTTTCCCGGATGTTTTGGACTTGACAAGCATATCGTTGATGTAGACTTCCATGTTTCGCCCTAGCTGGGCCCGGAACATTCGGTTGACGAGCCTCTGATAAGTGGCCCCGACGTTCTTGAGCCCGAAGGGCATGACAATGTAGCAGTATATTCCCTTGTCGGTTTGGAAATTGGTGTGCTCTTGGTCTACTACATGCATGGAAATCTGATTGTAGCTGGAGTAAGCATCCATGAAGCTTAAGATCTCATACCTGGATGTCGCATCCACCATCTGGTCGATTCGGGGAAGCGGGAAGCAATCCTTCAGGCAAGCCTTGTTGAGATCCGTGAAATCGATGCATGTCCTCCATGTCTCGTTCGGCTTCGGCACCAGAACAGGGTTGGCCAGCCACACGGGGTACACAACCTCACGGATGAAGTTGATCGATGACAGCTTCTCTACCTCCAGCTTGAGGGCCTCAACCCTCTCCGTTCCCAAGGGCCTTCGTTTTTGTCGGACCAGGGTTGCGTTCGGGTCGATGTTCAATGCATGGAAGATGATGTTACGATCGATCCCTGTCATATCTGAATGGGACCAGGCTAGAATATCCTGGTTCTCCTTGGGCGATTATGGCGGCTCGGACCTCTGCCAGCAGACTTTTCCCGACTTGGATTATCCTGGTCAGATCGGTGTCACTAATGCACACCTCCTCAATCTCGTCCATGGGCTCCAGGACGCGGTCGTCTCCAATCCTCTGGTCCAGCTCATCTTCCTCCCGGAACACTCTTCCAGCGGGGGGAGGGAGAACCAGGTCGATGACTTCCTCGAAGGGCTCCTCCTAGACCATGTAGATTGGTCGGGCGGACACGTGGTAGCACTTCTGGGCGCTTTTCTGATCCCCTCGGACTGTCCCCACCCCTCCATTTTCACAAGGGAACTTCATGAAAAGATGACGGATGGAGGTGATCGCCCCGAACTCGACTAGTGCGGGACGACCAAAAATGACATTGTAAGCAGTGGGGCAATCCACCACCACGAAAGTGCAGAACTTGAACGAGTGCTGGAACTCGCTCCCCAATGTTACGGGCAACTGGCTCTTTCCCTTGGGGAGTAACGTGCTCTGTTGAAGCCATAGATCTAGTTTGGGCACGATGCCAGATCCGCTTCGGTCAAGCCAATCGCGGAAAAGGCGGGCTTGAAAAATATGTTGACGGAGCTTTCGTCGTCCATCAGCACCCGGGACACCAGCTTGTTGGCGATCTGAGCGTTTATGACCAGCGGGTCATGCTGCGGGAAATGGACGTTACGAGCGTCATCCTCCGTGAAGGTGATAGAGAGGTTCATCAGTTTCGGGTGCTGAGCCGGGGCCTGGACCAGAGCGCACACCTCCTGATCGTGGCCGAGCTCGCTTAGGTAGCGTTTCTGATCATTCCTAGACGGTCCTCCCAGGTGAGGCCCGCCCAAAATGGTGGCCACATGTCCATCCACGCGAGGGGGTGCCGTCTCGGATGGATAAGGAATTCCAGGCCGGGTGTTTGCGCGACGAGGGCCCCCTGAGCGGTCTGCACCGCCGGGCCCTGTGCATATCCTCCTTGAGGCGGATATGCTCTGGGCGCACCCGGGACCGCGGATTGTTCGGGACCTGCTGACAGGCCCGGGACTCCCACAGGAATCCTGACCCATTGGTGGAGATGCCCCACCTTAATCAGATTCTCGATCTTATCCTCGAGATGTCGGCACTCTTCAGTCGGGTGGCCCACGTCCTTGTGGTAGGCGCACCATTTGTTGGTATCTCTCGGATTCCTCCCTCCTTTGAGCATGGGGGCAGGTTTCTGGTAGTGAACTGCCCTTTCTGTGGCCAGGAAGATGTTCTCCCTGGTGTCCACCAAATTGGTGTATTCCGAATACTGGGGCTCGTAGCCCCTCTTGCCTTTCTTAGCCGGCTCAAACTGATTTTGGCCCTTGCCGGACCTCTTCCCCCGAGAGGGCTTTGCACTTGCCTTAGTCCCCCCCATCTGGGACTGCTGGGCCCAGACGGGGGCAGCACTGTGACCCACTGGTGCGGCTCCATATCCGAAAAAGGGGGCAGACTGGACCGGGGCATATCCTGAAGAGGCAGGACCGTACACTGTAGGCGTGGTGTAGGTAACCCCGGGCATAGTCGCCGAACCTGGGGCAATCGGGGGAGTGATGTAGGGCTGTGCCGGGAACTGCACCCTGTATCCCGGGAATGCCGCGGCATTGGGCTGAGGCGCCGGCGGCCATCCGAACGCCTGGATCTGAGCCTCCTCCCAATTGATGAACCCCTGGGGCCTCCTTATGAATTCTTCTAAGGTAGCAGCCTTGCTACGCTGCATGTCATCCCAGAGTGGGGACCCGGCCCGGATCTCGGATTGCAATGCCACCAGGCATCGCCCATCGTCCACCTTGGTCTTGGAGGCCTCCTCGGTGAAACGTTGGATGTAGGCCCTCAGTGTCTCCGCGGGGAGTTGTTTAAGATTGGCGAGGGCACTGATTTGCATGTCCATCCTCATGGAAGCCACAAAATTTTTGCAAAATGTCGATTGTGGCCCCAACCAGGATTGGATGGATCCTGGCTTGAGTCTCTTCCACCATTCCTCGGCAGGACCGCCGAGAGTGATCAAAAAACAGAGACATTTGCCGTCATCACTAACATGGGCCATGGTCATAAGCCGGTTGTACCAGGACAAATGATCCCTGGGGCCGGTGTTCCCGGTATAGGCAGTGAGACTCAGCATCTTGAACCCCTTGGGGAGCACAACGTCCAGGATGTGCCTCGCACAGGGCTTTTTTCCTCCTCATCGGAGTCGGTGTCTGCTCCTTCCTGCTTGCGGACCAAGCAGTCCGTGACTTTTTTCAGAGTGGCTAGTTGGTCCATGAGCTGCCTGGCCACGCCATCCTCTAGGGGAACTCTCTTGTTCCTCCTATCGTTGATGTTGTTCCTAAGGTCGCCACCTCGGGGGCAGATCTTTTCCTTACGGGCCCGTTCCTTCCGAGTGTTTAGCCCATCGTGCAGGTCCACCCAAGACGTGTCATCCCCAGAACTAAGGGCGTGATGCTCCCCGCTATGCGGGCATTCCCGGTGATTTTTGTTCACCAAAGCACTGGGGTGGAAAGACCTTTCCCATCTGGCTTGCCCTGGGGCATACCGGGGCCTAGCATCCTGCGGCCGCGTCCCTTGCAGATTAGTCGGGTGGCCCTGTCCTGGGACGGGGTGCAGCTTCTCTTTCCTAGGGAGCGACTGGGGACGGGTCCCGGCTCTCAGGACGGGGGGATTTTTCCCTTGGATTTTTTCCCCAACCTTCTTTTTCTCTCGGTCCGGGTTTCCTGGGTCTGGTTCAGGAAACTGCTTCGGGGGAGGGGTTGGCCTCACATCTTCGGGGGCTCCAGTTCTGGCCTGCGGAGTGGGCTGTTGCGCTCCCGGAGGCGGGCCAGCTGGGAGATTGGTCGCCAGACCCTGCGCGACTATGAATGCCTGTAGGGCTTGGAGGGACTCTTGCATCCGCTGAGATGCCTCTGCCTGCTTAGCAATCCTGGCTTCCTGGTCCAGGACTTGCTGCCGCAATCTAGTCACCTCCAGATCCTCCTGGTTGGGGTCCACTCCTGGGATCTCGGGATCCTCAGCTTTGTCATGGTATTCCCCCTCATTCCCCTCTTCTTCTTCGTAATAGTCCTCCCTCGTACTCTGTTCCACCTTCGTAGTCTTGTGACTCGTCAGGGTGGGACGTCTGATGAGGAGCGCCCTCAGGTGGACTTTGAGGAAGAGGTTGGGGGGGGGCAGTGGCTCTCCATTGCCTTGTTCTAGGTTAGTAGGGTCGAAAGTGGTGTGTCTTGTATTCACCATTGTTTTAGAGGTTTGATGTCAACACTAGCTTTCTCAGGCTCTCAATGAAGTCACCAAAATGTTTACCGAGATTTTCGGAAACTATAATAATAAAAGATAAGAGAGATTAAGAGAAAGGGTTTAGAGGTTATAAGCAAGATTTTTACGTGGTTGGGACGTTAACGAGCCTTACTCCACGAGATAGTTGTATTAGAACTTAGAGAGTCTACAACAATGGGGTTTTCTCTTCGTTTTAGCAGAGTAACAGCATGCATGCCAAAAAAAAGGTCCCTTCTCCAGTGCTCTGTTACATGTATTTATAGGTTCACAGGGGGTGGGCCGGGCTGACCTGGGCCCAATAAAGGTATAAATATTGCTGGCTTCCCTATCGGAAGCCCAATACAGAATAAATAAAACATCAAAGAAAAATGCTAACTTGAGCCCATTGGGCCAGCCCAAACCGTAACTATCATCCGAAAAATTGGAGCTTTTGGTCTGGACATTTCGAATTACGAGACAGATTCAGGGGAAAAGATCGGTCAGAGCAATGGCGGCACAGGTCTGAACCAGCGGCGTACAATCCCGAGGTGGCCTTTTCCGTAGGTGAAACGTGGGGACAACTCCCACGCTTCGCAAGGCGGAGTCAGGGTCATGGATGCTTTATCCTGCCAACCTTGGGGATTCGACCCGGGTCCATTTACCTCTGTCCCTCTCCGTTTACCATAAGCTCGGATCATCCACTAGGAGCCCAGATCGTTTATCGGGCTTCGGGACCGTTCGTACCGATCCCGCCTGTTATCTTCAGCCAGCTGAACCGTCTCCCGGATGACCGTCCCGGACAATACTTCCCGGACGCTTTCCGGGCCTTGCCCAGAATTGGGCTATCGATATCCGTCTTGCTCCTTGCCAAATGGGCTTGGACTGGGCCCAACCTCAATTGGGCAGTTAGTGGGCCAGGAACGCCATCCCGGGCCCACGACGGGAAACGAGGATAACACTATACAATTCTCTTCTTCTCATATCAGAAAAGAGGATTTGAAAAAAGATCCCCCCTTGAGCTATTTCTTGTATATTTATAGGCTCAAGGAGGGTTACATGAGTCAATTAATCATATATTTCGTTAATAAACAGATATTCAGGTTATAATGAAGAGATATTCTCGATTATCATTACAACTATACAAATTTACACATAAATAAACGGAGTATACAACCAGGCTGGTCATATATAAAACTTAAACTCCGCATATGGAAGTATCTCTGGTCGATAGGCGAGCAACATCTCTGCCATGTGTCGGCCACGTGTTGAAAATTCTTGCCACGTCATCCACAGCTGTTTTTTGGATAAACAAATAAGTTAGTAAATTTATTTGTTAAATTTATGATAACTTATTGGAGCTTGATTTCATAGGCTCATGGTCCCCACTGTACCTTGGATAAAATCATATAGATAGTCTCAATTAATTTATTTAATTATCAATTAGAATTATCAAAGTTGACCAGGTCAATTTTGGATAGTTTCACAGAGTTAGGTAATTTAGAGAAGAAAAGAAAAATTAGGGCATATTTATTAATTAAGATAAATTGGTATCTAAATTAAAAAATAAGTTTAAATCAAGATTCAAATTATAAATAATTAATTTGATAAAGGATTTAAATAATTATTTAATTAATTAAATCAATATAAAATAATACATGGCTTATAAATTAAATGGGAAATTTCACAGGCCTAAAACCCATGATAATTTCGACCTAGGGCTGATTATTGGCTATTATTTTATTGATCTTTTAATTAAATAAGTGACCTAATTGAGTCTATAAAATGAATGCTAAATGAGAGATGAAAATACAAGTTTTTAGAAGAATAGAAGATCTAGTCTTGATGCTCTAGGTTTTAGATTCTCTCTACATCATAAGTCATTTTCTAAGCCTCAATATTATTTTCTCTTCTTCTCTCTGTATCTATTTCATGTGTTGAGAATTGCTCACTGTAGTCTAGGTGATTCTAAGGATACTTTGGAAGGTTGTGAAGAAAATTAAAGAACAGTTCAATTTCTTGGTGATACCCTGCGACAAAAAGGATACAAGGGTTAGAGAAACTAAAGGAAGGACTCAATACGCTGCACAATAATGTAAGTGTTCTTATCATTATCTTTGTACGAATTCAATTTTGGAAACATGTTCTAGGTTTTCTTATATTAATTTGTTTAATATAAGATATACATGAAAATAAATAAGATCCTGTATAAGTTTACCCAACAACAACAGTTATCAAGTAGAACGAAAACACCACTGCATTGGCTTAGGTGAACTCGAAACAAACATCCCCTTTATCACTTGAAAATACTACAAAGATGGAAGAGAGAAAGAGACCAAGACTATTATGTGTGATACTTTGTATCTGTGTATCTTAGAATGAGAGGAGAAGCCTCCTTTTATAGGCTTTATGGATGGTTGAAAATATGTGTGAAATCAAGAGTATTAATGCCTAAATATCCCACAAATCTGGGATCTTAGTTTCAGAAAATCAATCAAATTAATCACACTTATTCTGGTATTATCACCTGTTACCCAAAGTGATTTTCTGAAAATCAATCAGAATTAATCACACAATATTCTCATATCTCAATTTTGACCAAAGTGATTTGCTAAAATCAATCAGAATAGATCACACAATATTATGATAATCTCATCTTTAATAAAAGTGATTTGCAGAATCATTGCCATTTTAGGCATAAATTTCTTATTCACTAATATTTTCCAACAATCCCCCACATGAATGAAATTGATCAACATTAAGAAACAATGACTCGACACGACTCGACGCAACAAGGTGATAGGGTTCTATGATTGATACCTACGTATGATAGGTGGGTGTTAGCCTTTGAACCTCCCATTGTGAGAATATATTTACTTTAGTAACTGATCAATAGACGCAATGTCTTTGAACTGTTCTATCATTTGTGTAAACGATGATATATCTCACACAAATATCTTTCCGGCATAGTTTCGGTTCTCATGGTTATGTTCATTTTTGGCTGTGAACATCTACCTGGTTCTGTGAGAGGTTTTAGAGAATTGAGCCCCCACAATTCTCCTTCGAAACGACCCCATTTCTCTCTCACATAGTTGGCCTATTATCTAAGAGCACCTACATTAATTTGCTCGGAATTCCAATGTGTAAGGGTCATTAAAAAACTTGAGCTTAACCTCTTTTACAACGGCCATTGTTTCACCATTGGAACGGGTAGGGGTAATCCCCTACAGTGATCCTACTCAATCTCAATAACTAGGTTGTCCCATTGAACCTAGATCTTGGGATATCCAGTCAACTAGGTTGAGTTTCCTTTATATCGACCTTAATTTCCTTTGGGCTTAAGTCTCATTCCTTCTGATGTATTTTCAATTTGATCTCTGTTTAACCCTTTGGTTATCGGATCTGCAATGTTATCTTTTGACTTCACATAATCAATCGAGATAACTCCAGTTGAGATCAGTTGTCTAACGGTATTATGTCGTCAACATATGTGTCTAGACTTACCGTTATACAAAACATTTTGTGCTCGACCAGTTGTTTCTTGGTTATCACAATATATGCATAAGTTTAGGCCATTCTGGAATATACTCCAAGAAATTATGCAACCATCCTGCTTCTTCACTACATTTATCCGGAGCTACCAACTCGGATTCCATTGTGGATCTTGTGATTACAGTTTGTTTCGAGGATTTCCATGAAACAATTGCGCCACCTAGAGTGAACACATATCCACTAGTACCTTTCGAGTCTTGGATGTCAGATATCCAGCTTGCGTCACTGTATCCTTCAAGAACAGTTGGATCTCTGGTATAGTTCAACCCATAGTTACGAATATACCGCAAGTACCTAATTACTCTTGTAATTTCCTTCCAGTGTTCAACACCTGGATTACTCGTGAATCGACTTAAATTACGTACACTGTAGGAAATATCTAGTCTTGTATAGCTCATCAAGTACATTAGACTGTCTATCACTCTAGCATACTCTGCTTGAGAGACACCGTCGCCTTTATTCTTGGACATATGATGACAATGCCAATTGGTGTTCTGGACACACCAGAATCATTTTTACCAAATTTTTAAGAATCTTGTCCACATAGTGTGACTGACTTAAATTAAGTCCAACTGACATCCTTGTAATCTTTATTCCTAAAATTACATCAGCATGTCCCATGTCCTTCATGTCAAACCTTGAGTTCAACATATCTTTGGTAGATTTTATCATTCGTTGATTGCTTTCGACAATGAGTATATCATCTACATACAAACAAAGAATAATATATCCATCGTTTGTATTTTTGATATAAACACATTTGTCACACTCATTGATTTTGAAGCCACTTGTCATCATGACACTGTCAAAATTTTCATGCCATTGCTTCGAAGCTTACTTAAATCCATATAAGTACTTTACCAATTTTCACACTTTCCTTTCTTTTCCTAGAACTACGAAACCCTCAGGTTATTCCATGTAGATCTCTTCCTCAAGATCTCCATTTAGAAATGCAGTTTTTATGTCCATTTGGTGGACTTCAAGATTTCTCAATGCAGTAATTGCCAAAACATCCTTATGGAATTTATTCTCGTCACAGGAGAATAGTTGTCAAAGTATTCATGGCCTTCTTGTTGTTTGTAACCTTTTATTACAAGTCTAGCCATATACTTATCAATTGTTCCATCTATTTTCATTTTTCTTTTGAAAATCCACTTAGACCTTAGAGGTTTACATCCGGGAGGGAGGTCAACCAATTCCCAAGTGTGATTTTGCATGATGGAATCAATTTTGCTTCTTTTGGCTTCCCTCCATAAATGACTCCCAGTAGAGCTCACATCTTCTTTATATGTTCGAGATTCTATCTCTACCATATAAGTTAGAGAATCTGGTCCAAAAGAATATTCTATCCTTGCCCTTTTGCTTCGTCTTGACTATACTTGGACTTCTTCACTCTCATATTCAAATTCTTGATAATGAATATTCTCATCCATAGTCTCAAATGTTCGTTTAGAAGAGCTTGGTTCATCCCCATTAGTTTTGCAAAGAAATACATGTTCAAAGAACAATGAATTTTTGGATTCCATTATTGTATTCTTGTGGATGTCAGGGTTTTTAGACTCATGTACGAAAAATTGATATGTGTTGCTATTTTGTGCATAGCCAATAAAAGATAGTTAGCCGACAAAATGGCTTCACCCCACATGTTCTGTGGCAATTCAGAACTTATTAACATAGCATTCATCATGTCCTTTAGAGTGCGATTTTTCCGTTCTGCCACTCCATTGGATTGAGGAGAATAAGGTGGTGTGACCTCGTGAATAATTCAGTGTTGTGCATAGAATTCATCAAAAGGTTTTACATATTCACCACCATGGTCACTTCTTATCATCTTAGTTTTCTTATTAAGTTGATTTTCAACCTCTTGCTTATAGAGAGTAAATTTCTCTATAGCTTCATCCTTGCTTTTTAGAAAGTATAAATAACAATACTTCGTACTATCATCAATGAAAGTAATAAAGTACTTGTTACCTCCTCTTGTTTGAGCAAACTTTAAATCACAAATGTCACTGTGAATGAAATCAAGGGGTTTAGTGTTTCTTTCAACCGTTTGGAACGATGATCTGGTTAGCTTTGCCTCTACACAAGTTTCACACTTATGTTTGTAATCAATATTAAATGTGGGTATGTGATTCAAGTTAATCAGTCTACGCAAAGTATCATAATTAACATGACCTAGTCTACCATGTCATATATTATAACACTCAAGCAAGTAAATGGAAGAAGTAGTATCATTATTATTATAAATTGTCTTTGGCTCAATAGACATTACATTTATCTTCCACATTCCTTCTTTTACATAACCCTTCCCAATAGGAACACTAGCTTTAGTTAGTACAATTTTCTGGACCTCAAAAGCCATCTTGAATCCATATACGCTCAGAAGCGTTCCAGAGATCAGATTCCTACGAATGTCAGGCACATACAACACATTCTGAAGCTTGACACTCTTTCCAGACGTCATCTTCAAGTACATAGTACCTTGCCCATTTATCTTAGAGGTTGCCGAGTTTCCCATGTAGATCTTCTCCTCATTTTCCACCGAAGTAAGGTCGGAGAAGGCAGACTTGTTTGTACAGACATGACGAGTAGCTCTAGTATCGAGCCACCATTCCTTTGGATTAGCATCCACCAGGTTTATTTCAGAGACCACAACACATAGGTCTAGGTCAGCGACCTCTTAGGACATGGCTTCCACAGCATTAGCCTCATTGCCTTTCTTTTTCGGCAGTCTACAAGGTGACGATTTATGTTTCGTCTTGTTGCAGTTAAAGCACTTCCCTTGGAATTTCAGCTTCTTTGAAACTCCACCTTTTGGTCCTAGTTTGGACCCTGGCATGGGCTTAGGTTTCTTCCTCTTGGAGCCTTTGTCATGCTCCACCATATTAGTCTTGGTAGCATTGGGATTTGAGGATCGCTTCTCAACATTTTTGTATCCTATTCAATGCGAGGTCTGTGAATGAGATCTTCAACACTCATTTCCTTTTGCTTGTGCTTCAAATAATTTTTGAAGCCTAGCCATGCATGGGGTAGCTTGTCTATAATAGAAGTTACTTGGACAAACTCACTCAAGATCATCCCTTCAGCGTGTATTCCATGGATAATCTACTAAAGATCTTGCACTTGGCATATCACATCTTTGGAATCCACCATCTTGTAGTTCAAGAATTGGCCAACCAAGAATTTCTTGGCTCCAACATCTTCAGCTTTGTACTTGTGGTCCAAGGAGTCCCACAATTCTTTAACTGTTTTCTTCACACTGTACACACTATACAATGAGTCAAACAAGCCATTCATAATATAATTTCTACAAAGGAATTCACCATGCTTCCATGCCTCAACTACATGTTGAGTTTGCACATCTACTTCATCCTCTCCAACAGTAGGAGAATCTCTTTTCAATAATCTTACAAAACTGAATGTTGTTGGTAGAATAGCATTTTCTACTGCCAACAGGTTTTAAAATTCACACCATTGAATTTTTTTGGTTTCTCATTATGGCTCACAAGAACTGTTGGAATCGAAACTTGCACAGGTTGGTCCCTTGAGGACTGGTTCTTTGTGTTCGAAGCCGCAGTTCGGGGAGATCCACCAGTGCTTTCACTAGGAATAACATCTATGTTTTCAGCTATATCTTAACGGTTACATATATAATACTTAGAGAAATAAGTACATATAAATTTATATTGTAAAATAATATAAATTTGCATATGGAAACTAAATACCCATTAAACATAATATGTATATATATAGCATGCATAATATATTTAATACATAGCAAATATAAATACATGGATAAGACAATTTAAAGGCAATCAACAAATATATATATATATATGAACATATATATATATATATGTAACTTTACATATAAAATTTCATGTATATGTGTATAACCAAATATATGTATAGATTAACCAAAACTACCAAAACTATGCTGACAATTAATATATAAATCGACTAGGAAGTTATTAATAAATATGCATTAGAAAAATGTTGAAAATAAACATGAAACATTTATATATATATATGATTTTATGCCCATCAATATATATAAGATATACATGTGAGTATACATATGTGATAATATGTGATAGGTAGTATAGAATATAAAAAGGAGGCATATAAATACATATATTATTTTCATATATATAAAAATATATATATATATATATACCAAGAAATAAAATATATCAATCATATGTAATTATATATGAATATATGTATGAGTATGCAAAACATAAATGTATCTATTTTCACTTGTATATTATTTCGTATATGTATACTATACTGTGGCGTTAAACTATGTATCATATATAGCAAAGAAGATATTTCATATAGAAATAGAATATGAAAGTACCGAAAAAAAATTAGTACATACAACTATGTATATATATATTTAATTTATATATATATACTACCACTTAAATGATAAAAGAAAAAGAAATAGGCATACACCCATATACGTTTGAATATAAATAACTCAATATAAAAAATTGGAACAGAAAAAAGAATATTAGAAAAAAAAACTATAGTAAACAGAAGAAAAAATTATACCAAACAAAAAAATAGATTAGTGCATATATGCGTAGAAGTTATTGACGCAAACTAAATTACAAAAAATTAGAATTAAAAGAAAATTCTAAAATTTTCTTCCGTCCTTCAACCTGTTCATCTTTTCAAAATGAGTCAAAATCTACTTTAAGATTGTTATAAATAATATAGTGAAGAAGAACGAAATGTATATATTAATATATTTAATTGAATAACAAAAATATAAAAATACAATATAAAGAATAAACTAAAGCCGAGACACGCAAAACACATTTTCCTTAAAGTAGATTTGCCCACTCTACCTGAATGGTGCTAGAGGATTCGTAAGCAATCACTTCTCAGGATAACAGTTATCAAGCAGAACGAAAGCACCACCACGTCTGCTTAGGTGAACTCGAAACAAACATTCCATCTATCACCAAAAAATACTATAAAGACAGAAGAGATCAAGACTATTGTGTGTGCTACTCTGTATCTGTGTGTCTTAGAACGAGAGAAGAAGTCTCCTTTTATAAGTTTCATAGATGATTGAAAATGTGTGTGAAATCAAGTGCATTAATGCCTAAATATCTCACAAATTTGAGATCTTAGTGTCTAGAAATCAATCAGAATTAATCACACTTATTCTGGTAATAATTATCTATTACCCAAAGTAATTTTCTGAAAATCAACCAGAATTAATCTCACAATATTTTCATATCTCAATTTTGACCAAAGTGATTTGCTAAAGTCAATTAGAATAAATCACACAATATTATGATCATCTGTAATCAAAGTAATTTGTTGAACAATTACTAATTTAGACATCAATTTTTCATTAAATCAAATTTTCTTCCCTCCAATCTCATAAAAGTAGTGAAACTACGTCTATGAAATTAATGTTACAGTACATTTATATTAAAGCCTGTGAGCAGAATATTAAAATAAATGTTTTGTCCGACATGTTTGGTTTCTCATTTTAACCCTACAAAAATATAGTACATATGGTACATATATAAACAGTTTTATTTAACATCATTTGCTGATTAGTTCACTTACAAAAAGTGGCAGTTCGCATTTATCTATAGAATGTCATTTGTGATTATTTATATCAGAGTAACTAAAAAATTGATTGGTCACCTTCCATTTTAGTGATTGGTGAGTGTCTCACAATATTAACCAAAAGCACTAAGATTATATGATATTTTTTTCTGCTATTATAAAATATATATAAAAAAAAATTATGATTTGGAATTACACCTTACACAAAGATCATGAAAACAGACAAACTATAAAATAATGAAAATTAATATTTAGTTTTTTGAAGAAGGTTTGTTGATTAAGTTGCTTTTATAGATTGATTTAATTAATCATTTTTAAATGTAAAATTGCCAGAGGCTCAAACAAAACCTACAAAAATATTTAATTATTTTATTTTCTTTATTATAGAACTATATTTTTAAATATATATTTATATATATAACTAAAAAAACATAACCCTACTTAGCGTAATTTTTAAAAAATGATTAAAATAAATATATTTTTAATTTATTTTGGAAAGATTGTGTGGTAAGGAGTATTTTTTTCGCCCTACCCATCAACATGCTTCTTATATATGATAATTTTGCAAAATAGACAAAAGAAGATTTGAGAGAGAATAAAAAATGAGGCCAGGTTTTCATTATAACGAAAGAGATGAAAATAAGAGTACAAAAGCAACAAAATATATAGCCAAAATAATGAGAGGCTAAAAGACTAAACTACCCTTACATATTAATAAAACTTATATTATTAACATCCCCCCTCAAACTCACAATGCATTTGTGGAAAGCATCGAGAGTTTGCTAACTAAGAAACAAAAACGAGAAATAGTATGAGCCTTCGTAAACAAGTCGACAATCTGCATAGCGGAATTGACAAATGGTAAAGTGATGGTCCCATTCTGATAATGGTGACGAGTAAGATGACAATCTATCTCAATATGTTTCGTGCGCTCATGAAAAATGGAGTTGCGAGTAATCTGAATAGCACTAACATTGTCACAATGCATCGGAGTGGGATCTAAGAGAATAACACTCATATCAGCAAGTAACCAACGCAACCAAACAATTTCAGCGGTAGTGGAGGCCATGGCACGATATTCTGCTTCTGTAGACGATCGAGAGACAACAGTCTGATTTTTACTCTTCCAAGAAATAAGAGAATCTCCCAAAAATATGCAAAAACCAGTGGTAGATTTGCGATCAGTACAATCACCACCCCAATCTGCATCTGAGTAGGCACGTAACTCTAAAGTAGACGTAGATGGAAAAAACAGACTCTGAAATTGAGTTCCCCGAAGATATCGAAGAATACGAAGCACAGCTGCCCAATGAAAAGTAGTGGGAGATGCAACAAACTGACTAACAATGTGAATTGCATAAGCGATGTCTGGCCTGGTGATAGTAAGGTACACTAAGCTACCAACCAGAGTGCGATATAGAGAGGGATCTGACAAGGCAACACCATCAGATGAAGAATACTTGACATTAAGCTCAAGAGGGGTATCAACAGTGCGAGCATCAGAGAGATGAGCCTGATCGAGAATATCAGCAATGTACTTAGATTGAGAAAGAAGATAGCCACGGGGAGAGTAAGCTACTTCTATCCCTAAAAAGTACGTAGGGAACCCAAATCTTTCATCTCAAATTCACGAGTCAAGTGCGTTTTCAACTCCGTTATCCCATTCGCATCATCACCAGTGATGATCATATCATCAACATATAAAGAGAGTAAAGTGCGGCCAGAAGAAGTACACCTAATAAAGAGAGCTGAATCATGTGCACTGGGGTGGAAGCCGAGAGAAGTAATCACGATGGAGAATTTTTCAAACCAGGCTCGGGGAGCTTGTTTAAGCCCATAAAGAGCCTTCTTCAATCTGCAAACTTCTCCTGAATTATGAGGAACACCTGGTGGAGGAACCATGTAAACTTCTTCTTGAAGAGTCCCGTTCAAGAAGGCGTTTTTAACGTCCATTTGAGAAATGGACCACTGTCGAGCAAACGCAACAGCAATGATAGTACGAATAGTGGTATGTTTGGAAACTGGAGTGAAAGTTTCCTCATAATCCATCCCATACTCCTGAGAAAAGCCTTTAGCAACCAAACGAGCTTTGTACCACTCTACTGACCCATCAGACTTAGTCTTGATCTTGTAAACCCAACGGGAACCAATAGCACGCTTCCCCACAGGAAGAGGAACAATATCCCAAGTACCTGTCTTGTACAACGCAGAGAGTTCTTCAGCCATTGTCTGCTGCCAAAGAGGGTCAAGAATAGCCTCTTTATAGGAAGAGGGCTTAGAGAGTTGGTGAATAGAAATCAAAAAATAAGAGAAAGAATCAGAATAAGTGGAGTAGACAAAATCAGGTAACTGTGTGGACTTACGAATTCTTTGAGGGTAGCGAGGAGGAGGAGCAGGATCCACAATCTCATAAACATCTTGGGCAGTAGTAGGGATAGAAGGGACTTCGATAGGCTGAGAACCGACATCTGCAGAGTTAAGAGTATCAACAGTACAAGAATCAAATGGATCAATACGAGTGAGATCAGATTTGTGTAGATTGGGGGTGTCTGATGGAATAGAGTAGAAATGTATATGCTCAAGAAACACAACATGAAGAGACACATAGAGTTTTTGACTAACATGATCATAACATCGATATCCTTTTTGACCTTCACCATAACCAAGAAATACACAAAGAGCGGAACGAGAAGTAAGCTTACTACGTTCAACATGAGGACGGAGAACAAAACATGTGGAACCAAAGACTCTCAATGAAGAATAATCAGGAGCGTGACCATAAAGTTTTTCAAAGGGAGACAGACCTGAAGTGACAGATGACGGAATTCTATTGATTGAATGAACTGTAGTCAGAATGGCTTCCCCCCAGAAATCACTAGGAACATAAGCACACAATAAGAGAGAACGAGTAGTTTCAACAATGTGTCTGTGTTTTCTTTCGGCAACCCCATTTTGCTCTGGTGTATCGGTACAAGAGGTTTGATGTAAGGTACCATCTAAAGCAAGCAATTCAGAGAAACGATTGGAGGTATATTCACCACCCAGATCACATCGAAAACATTTGATAACAACATTATGTTGAGTCTTAACAAAAGCACGAAACATATGATAAATCGCGAGGAAATCAGAACGATGTTTCATAAGATAGACCCAACAAAAATGAGTATAATCATCAATAAAAGAGACATAGTAACGTGATCCACCTTTTGTTAGAACGGGTGATGGCCCCCACACATCAGAGTGAATCAAATCAAAAGGTGCAAGAGAAACAGAAACACTTTTATAAAAAGGTAAAGCAGAAAATTTTGCCAATTTGCAACCACAACAATCTGAAATATCATGGGTTTGTAACTTTCCTAATGCTCCTGTGGAAGCTAAGTACTTTAAATGTGAGCCAGATACATGTCCAAGACGAGAATGCCATAAATAAAAACTAGATGAAGACGAACTTAAACGAAATGAAGACAAATCGACACTAGAAGCTGCAACATCAGGAACTCTCAACTCATCTAAAATGTAAAGCCCCCCTGCCTACGGCCTGTCCCAATCAGCTTCTTGGAATGAGGATCTTGCACATAACAACAAGAATTAGAGAAAATAACTGAGAAACCAGAGTCACATAATTGACCAACAGAGACAAGATTCAAAGTAAGATTTGGAATATGATATACATCAGAGAATGACATTTTTGGAGTGCAAATCGAGCCAATCCCTGCTAATGGCATGGGAGTGCCATCAGCGGTCATGACAGACACAGAGGGTGCTGATTTAATGGACATGAAGGAATTGGAATTAGGTGACATATAATGTGAAGCTCCATAATCAAGGACCCATATAGAGGATACCTGGTGTACTATTAGAAGGTAAACCTATGTGTGAGGAGGCTGACATGGCGTGTGGCTGCGAGGCAATGAACTTCTGAAACTGCTCTGTGAGTGTATCAATCGAGGTACTAGGAGTGTTTCCAGAATCTGCAGGTGGAACAATAGCTGCCATGTTCGAAGACATATAATGAAGAGGTCGATGAGGTTGGTTGCCAGATTTCCAGTGAGGAGACTGATTCGGTGATTGCACCCTGTTCAACAGTTTGGGACATTGAGCCTTCCAGTGTCCCTTTTGCTTGCAAAAACTGCATTCGTCGTAGCCAACCTTGGCTTGAGTCTTGTGTTGATTGTTGGAGGCTGGCCGATGAGGAATTGCAAAGACAGAGGGATTCGAAGAAGGAAGAATCCCCTTTTTCGCCCCCCTTTATCAACACGAGACTTCAAGCGAATCTCTTCTGCTAACAACTCATTAACCACTGAATCAACCGACGGAAGAGGACTGCGATGCAGGATTGTTCCACGAAGACCTTCAAACTCATCTCGAAGAGCCATCAAAAACTGAACCAGACGTTGTGCGTCTCTCCGAGCAATGTAAGGGGAAAATGCCCGTAACTCCGCTGATTCAGTCAAAACAAGCTGATCCCACAGATTAGACATAGCAGAATAAAATTCCTGAACGGTCATGCTATTCTATTGAAGGGCCCGAATGTCAATCTCCAACTGATACTGCTTTGCGAAATTAGACTGTGTATACAGCCTTTCCAAGTGCTCCCAAACTTCCTTCGCCGTCTCATATTTCACCAATTGGATACCGATTGATTGTTGAACCGAGTTGTTGATCCAAGTGATGATTTTCGAAATGTTGGCATCCCAAAGATCCAACTGTTCTGCAAAGCTCTCATCCTTACCGTCCTTCGGTTTCGTGGAAGTTCCAGAAACATAACCCCACATACGTTTCCCCAAGATTGGTGCGAAAACCTCAAAATCAAAGCCAAAGACAGAGCCAAATTCCTCAGGCTCTCGATCACCGAGATTGTAATCCTAGCGCAACCAAATTGAGGATACTCAAGAACCTGGCTCTGATACCATGATAATTTTGCAAAATAGACAAAAGAAGATTTGAGAGAGAAAAAAAAATGAGGCTAGGTTTTCATTATAATGAAAGAGATGAAAATAAGAGTACAAAAGCAACAAAATATATAGCCAAAATAATGAGAGGCTAAAAGACTAAACTACCCTTACATATTAATAAAACTTATATTATTAACAATATAGACACGTTGGTGCGTCTTGACCTTAATTTTTTTTTTATAATTGTGTTCATTGTATATCGAATAATTGAAGTGTCGAAAACAAAGTCCAAAGAGTACGCGTAATTTTATTTATATATTTATTATTATACAATTTGCATGATATTTTTTTTTTATAAAAAGTCAAAATTATGTATAAAAAAATTTATGTTTTGTGTAAGGGTTATTTTGGCCGATTACTCATTATTTTTAAAAATGAACTTTTAGACCTTTTGTTTTGTCAAAAGGTTAAAAATAAGAATAGATAGATTGATTATTTGAACACTCTATTTTGACCGATTACCCATTTTGAACTTATATTTTTAAAAATTAACATTTGGACAATTTATGTATTCAAAAGTTAAAAATTCTTTATAAAAATTAAATTAAATATATATATATATAATATTTTGAGTAAGGGTTGACACCATATTGAACCTTCTATTTTAGCTGATTACCTGTTTGGACTCTTTATTTAAAAAAATTAACTTTTGGACCTAATATTTTGTAAAAACGTTAAAAATAGGAATATATAAATAGATTATTTGAACCACATATATTTTGGTCGATTACTTATTTGGACTCTTTATTTTTAAAATGGTAAAAAAAATTACTGAACATTTACATTTATCCAACAAAGAGTTAGCATTGAATTTTCAGAAAAAATATATATGCATGCACATTTCATTTTAATATCTCTCAATTAAAATATCTCTCAATTAAATCAATTAGTTAATTTATTATTATATATAGACATATATTTAGAAACTAACGTAAAATAAAATAATGTTAATAGTAATTAATTTATTATTATATATAGAAAGATATTTATAAATTAAAATAAAATAGAGTTAATTACTATTATTATATTTTCTTAATAAAAGTATAATAAAATTATATTTTATTTAGAAAAAATTGAATAAAAAAAATGAGAAAATCCAAAAAAATTTAATAGAGTAATTTAAAGTAATTTTAGAGTACTACATTATTCATTATTCATTTGGAGCTCTCTTTTATATAAATATATAAATGAAAATTATTACGGTGATCGTTGATAGCATAGTTGTAGAACACTCACCATCTGATTTCCACCTTCACATGAGAGGTAGAAGATTTTGATATGCTTAATGCTTCTACGGTAAAATTTCATTTTGAGTTTTATATTTTCTTCTTTGTGAAGTAAATCTGTTAGATTTATATGTCTATTAACATTTTGTTCCATCAAATCATAGATTTGAACCTTCTGTCTATTCATTTATTTTAGTCTTCTAAAACATAGATTTGCAAATATATATGTATCATATTTATTTAATGGATATCCAGTATGTTCGATACACGTTTATGTACAGATTACATATTTTACATTACATATATAGTACTTGTTAAATATTATCATGGATTATGAGCATTCAAACAATAACTTTATACAAACCAACCATCATTACTCATAATCATTAAAGGCAAGATCAAGCATTTATTTAGAGCATTCAAAATACAATAAATGTACATACCTCCCAATCCATCCATGTGAGCCATTTGATTCCAAGAACCACCAACAAGAATCACTACAAAACCACAAGATTAGAGCAATAACCCTAGAGGCACAATGTGGAGCTATCCCCCTTTGTTCTTATTACCAATCACCTTAAAACCCCTTAATCACCAAAGACATATATTTATATGTCATACCCTTGTAACCCAAAGGAGTTATTCACTAATAGGGCTTAAGTGGGTTTTATTATGGTATACTATAATTTAATGGGCCAACTATAGTATTAAGGGTGCTCTCATGTGCCTCTAACATATAGTTAATTATTAACCATCCCATTATGGTTATTAGTGTAAAATTAGGCACATAATTAATGATTGTGTATTATGGAATTAAACCTATGATTGTATTAGTTCATTATAATAATTCCAACATTCTCCCACTTGGACAATACAATCAAGCCACCATAACAATGTCTATCATTCCACATAAGGTAATCAAATAAAACATACATAACATCATATCTAGAGGATACACATATCATGTATGAATTGACCTTGTAGACATTCAATTCAAAACAATCATCAACAATCAATCCAAACATGCATGAGGTACAACAAAATTGAGATTATGCGCATTCATCTCGTTTTGTACCTGTCACTTCCATGAACAACAAAATATACGTATAAACATACATATGTAACAACAACAATAAAGAAGTGACTTCATCATCATAATGCATGTTCTTAACAAAACACAAGCCATAAGCAATCCGTACGAAATACTAGCATGTCCAATACAAAAATAACAAACTCCCACTGAGCTTAACAAGCTAGGCTCCCAACAATCCCATTCGAGCAACATGTTCTAAAAACACACATATAGGTAAGCCTTTCGTTAGTGGGTCTGCTAACATGCTAGTGGTAGGCGTGTACTCGATAGAAATGAGGGACTCGGCGACTTTCTCTTTAACAAAATAGTACTTTATATCAATATGCTTTGAGCGAGAAGTACTCCTAGTGTTCTTAGAGAAATCTACTGCTGCAGAATTATCACAATACAATTTCAGCGGCCTCGTGATAGAGTCTACAACATCTAGTGCTGAAATGAAATTCCGCAGCCATATGGCTTGACAAGTAGCCTCATAACACGCCATATACTCTGCCTCCATTGTGGATGAAGCTGTGAGTGTCTGCTTGACACTTTTCCACGATACAAATCCTCCAGCCATCATATAAATGTAGCCTGAAGTGGACCTTTTATCGTCCACGCATCCCGTATAATCGGCGTCACTGAACCCAACTATATCCAGAGTGTCAGCTCGCCGATAGGTCAACATATGATCCTTGGTACCCTGAAGATACCGCATGACCTTCTTAGCCGCTTTCCAATGGCTAAGTCCGGGATCACTCAAGTACCTACCTAACACGCCGACAACAAAAGCAATATCAGGGCGTGTGCATACTTGAGCATACATAAGGCTACCAACCAGTGACGCATAAGGAACAACTTTCATTTCATCTTTCTCTTTATCATTTTGTGGACATTGAGCCTTTGAGAACTTGTCACCCTTCACTATCGGTGCTTTCCCAGAAGAACATGAATGCATGTTGAATCTTTTCAAGATCCGATCAATGTAAGTTTTCTGAGACAAACGAAGAATACCATTGGCCCTATCTCGAAGGATTTGAATCCCAAGCACATAAGAAGCTTCGCCAAGGTCTTTCATGTCAAAATGGTTGAACAAGAATTGTTTTGTCTTAGCCAACAGGTCAGAATTATTAGATGCAAGCAGGATGTCATCAACATACAATACTAAGAAAATGAAACTGCTCCCACTGACCTTCATGTATATACATTGATCCACCACATTCTCCTTGAAACCATTTTGAGTGACAATCATATCAAACTTGAGATACCACTGCCTTGATGCTTGTTTAAGCCCATATATCGACTTCTTGAGTTTGCAAACCATGTGTTCTTCGCCAGACTTCTCAAAACCTACAGGTTGAGTCATGTACACATCCTCAGATAAGTCTCCATTCAAGAAGGCAGTCCTTACATCCATTTGTTTGAGTTCTAGATCAAAATGAACAACTATAGCCATAATGATTCGCAACGAATCTTTGGTGGAAACAGGCGAAAAAGTTTCTTTGAAATCAATGCCCTCTCTCTGACTATAGCCTTTAGCCACAAGTCTAGCCTTGTACCTCTCTACTTGCCCATTTGAGTCACGTTTGATCTTATACACCCATTTGCATCCGATGGGTCTACAACCTTTGGGTAGCTCAACCAACTCCCAAACTTCATTTTGTGACATAGAACTCAATTCTTCTTTCATTGCATCCACCCACAATGCAGATTTAGGACTATTCACAGCTTCTTGATAAGTAGCTGGCTCAGAATCATCTCCCACATCAAACTCATGCTCCTGCATATAGACAAGATAGTCATCAGGAATAGCAGGTCTGCGGGCTCTTTGTGATCTTCTCACCACAACCTCATCACCCCCCAAATCAAGATTTTCATCCTGTACTGGATCCTGAGGTTCATCATGAGCTTCTATTGGAATTTGTTCAATCACAGGATCATTAGTAGGAGCAGAAGCGGAAGCGGAAGCAACAGGTACAGGGACATAGATACGCTCTTCCCTGAATACAATTTTTCTTGACCCTTGACTTGAACCAAATTCATCTTCGAAATAGACAGCCCTATCTGATTCTATCACCCTGGTGGTGTGAGAAGGACAATAGAACCTAGAACCTCTCGAACCAATAGTGTAGCCTACAAAGCTCCCACTGATATTTTTTGGATCAAGCTTCTTGGATTGTGGATTATAGGGCCTTACCTCAGCTTTGCATCCCCAAACGTGAAAATGACGCAAACTCGGTTTCTTGCCTGACCACAACTCATATGGCGTCTTTGGAACAGACTTGCTAGGCACTTGATTCAAGATATAAGCAGCAGTCCTTAATGCTTCACCCCATAAAAACTATGGTAAGCTAGAATGAATTAACATACAACGTACAATGTCAAGAAGTGTGCGATTCCTTCTTTCAGCAATTCCATTCTGCTGGGGTGTCCCTGGCATTGTATATCTTGCATCAATACCACATTCCTGCAAGTATCTGGCAAAAGGCCCGGGGTTCCTTCCAGTTTCATCATAACGCCCATAATACTCTCCACCTCTATCAGAATTGACAGCTTTAATCTTCTTTCCCTTTTGAAGCTCAACATTCGTCTTGAAAATCTTAAAGGCATCTAAAGATTCAGATTTTTCACGAATGAGCTCAACATGACCGTATCGGGAAAAATCATCGATGAAGGTGATAAAGTATTTATAGCCGCCCATAGCAGGTGGAACAAAAGGCCCACAAATGTCAGTATGAATAAGCTCCAATACATCTGTGCATCTGTCTGACTTACTTTTTCTAACCTTGGCAGTTAACTTTCCTTTTATACAATCAACACAGGCAGAGAAATCCGAGAAATCAAGATCCTGAAGTACACCATCTTTCACCAATCTCTCCATCCTATCTCTAGAAATATGACCCAAACGTTTATGCCAAAGCATGGAAGATTTCAAATCTAATCTTGCTCGTTTAGAACCAACAACAGCATTAAGAGAAGAAGAAGAAGGGCAAGAGGGAGAAGTAACAGGAACAACATCATGTAAATCAAGCTTATATAAATTTCTACATAAAGTTCCATTTCCAACCAACATAGAGTCACGATACAAAGTCAGTTTTCCAATTCCAAAAAGAAGACTATAACCTAGTCTATCCAAAATAGATACAGAAATCAAATTCCTCCTAATAGAGGGCAAATAAGCAACATCATGCAATTCCAAAAAATGTCCTGTATTCAACTGTAGTCTAACAGTCCCATAAAATTCAATTCTGACTTTAGTATCGTCTCCCATGTATACGTACTCCTCCAAACTATTCGGCCTTCTTCGATTTGTCACTGCTTGCAAGGAATTCGTAACATGAATCGTAGCTCCAGTATCTAACCACCAAGTATTTGAGGGCACATCAATAATATTGGATTCTAAACAAACCAACACAAGACATTTACCTTTCCTCTCTAAGTGGGCTTTGAGCTTTCGACAATCGACTTTCTTATGCTCGAAACATTGACAAAAGTTGCACTTCCCTTTGAAATACTCATTCTTGTGACCAGTTGAAGATGAACTCCCTTGTCCATTTCCTTTAGGGTGGTTGCCTTTCTTCTTAGAAGGCCTTTGGTCACTAGAGTTGTTGGAAGTGGACTTTCTCTTCTGAGAATTGCTTGGGTTTGTTACCATGGAGATACTTCTTGCTCTTCCCTTTTTCATGTCCTCTTCTTCCTTGGCAAGAATAGCAGTCATCTCCTCAATGGTCCATTGCTCCTTTTGAGCATTGTAGCTTGATCTGATCGAATCAAACTGAGAGGGAATGGTTTCCATCACAAACCACACCATGTAATCCTCACCAAGATCCAATCCCATACCCTTAAGCTTTTGGTAACAACCCATCAGTTTGTCAATATGAGCCCTAATATCACCTGTATCGGCATAATTAGTCCGATGGAACAAAGTTAAGCATTCATTTTTCTCATTCTTTGAGAACTTCTTGTACTTCTCCTTGATCGCAGCGAGAAAATCCTTTGCAATTTCAGTTTGAGGAATACTATCACGAATGGACTCATCCATGTGATACCTCATAAGCATCAAACAACAACGATTGGAATGCTCCCAATCCTCATAGGAATTTCTGTCCTTTTCAGTGGTATCAACAGTAGGTTTAGGAGGGGCATCCGTTCTCAAGGCTAAGTCCACTCTCATAAGAGTCAAATTCATCATGAGAGATTCTACCCACTGTTTGTGGTTGGTTCCATTCAGCGTCAACATAGCAGAGGTTCTTGGATTGCTTAAAGCTGAATGAGAAACAAGAGCAATAACCATTAAATGCATGTTGTAACAAAATCATGTCATTTGTGCTCTTTTTCTCATAAATAAATGATCGCAAAATAACAAATGATCATTATGTATGCTAGAGTTCTTAGACAAATTAACAAAATAGAACTCATACACAGGTAAGAACAATCTATTAAATATTATAATCAAATACATTAATTCACTATCGAAATGATAGATAAATTGTGATTCATAATATTTAATAAATTTTCTTCACCATATTAAGCATCTTTAGTAAGCAATTATCATCGATAGGATAATTAATTACTTATAAGGATCTTAATGTTATTTGGAGGAAAATACAATACTTAAATAAATTAATATTTAAGTGTTCCTCATTACCAAACAATTTTCCATGCTTATTCTTACGATAGGTAAGAAAATAAGCACTAATCGTTGAAATAAATTACAAAATTTATGCCACAATACTAAAATTAACAACCAAAATATGAATAAAATTCATGCATTAGTATTGTGCATACAAATAAATGATAGAAAATTAAAAATGGTGAAAAATGGTGAAAAATGGCCTAAAAGGACCTACGCACGCGCCCCCACGCGCCTGGGATTTTTTTTTTTTTTAAAATTAAATATGTCCGTACGACATGTCGTTTGAAGAAAACGACATGTCGTTTGGAT
This sequence comes from Humulus lupulus, assembly GCF_963169125.1. Lineage (NCBI taxonomy): Eukaryota > Viridiplantae > Streptophyta > Magnoliopsida > Rosales > Cannabaceae > Humulus > Humulus lupulus. The sequence goes on from NC_084799.1 coordinate 35,188,880, forward strand.
AAAACGACATGTCGTTTGGATAAAACGACGCGCGAGGAGGACTCAGAAACGACGTGTCGTTCGGGCTGAAGGGAAAATGACTCTGATCGTACGACATGTCGTTTTTTCCTGACAGAGGAAAAACGACATGTCGTTTTTCTCTCGTCCCTGTTCAGCCAAAAACGATTTCTGGGTCCGCGGGTCTGAAACTCGGGTCGACGCGACCCGGTTCGTGACCCGGCCATATCTCCCACCTCCGGCCACCAAAACCGACGCCGTTTGAGGGGTTTTGTTCCATTTTCAATCCTCTATCAATTTCCAATACCCATTTACTCCAAAAACATAAAATAATACACCAAAAAATGATGAATCCGAAAAGGGTTTCTCCATTGTTAAAACTCATATATACCTATGAAAATGTAAACAAAATGCTCCCAAGACATATATGAACATATTTGAAGGAATAAAACTCATATTCACACAACATCAAACTTATTAATCCGAAAAAACATCATAAATTTCAGATTTGAGAATATGGGTTTATGAAAAAATTTTGAGCTCTAAAATCAATAACCTGGCTCTGATACCAATTGTTAAACATTATCATGGATTATGAGCATTCAAACAATAACTTTATACAAACCAACCATCATTACTCATAATCATTAAAGGCAAGATCAAGCATTTATTTAGAGCATTCAAAATACAATAAATGCACATACCTCCCAATCCATCCATGTGAGCCATTTGATTCCAAGAACCACCAACAAGAATCACTACAAAACCACAAGATTAGAGCAATAACCCTAGAGGCACAATGTGGAGCTATCCCCCTTTGTTCTTATTACCAATCACCTTAAAACCCCTTAATCACCAAAGACATATATTTATATGTCATACCCTTGTAACCCAAAGGAGTTATTCACTAATAGGGCTTAAGTGGGTTTTATTATGGTATACCATAATTTAATGGGCCAACTATAGTATTAAGGGTGCTCTCATGTGCCTCTAATATATAGTTAATTATTAACCATCCCATTATGGTTATTAGTGTAAAATTAGGCACATAATTAATGATTGTGTATTATAGAATTAAATCTATGATTGTATCAGTTCATTATAATAATTCCAACAGTACTCCGATATAAATTTGCGTGTAAACTACTCCTGTATTTGCATATTGATTATTTTATTTGACTAAGTAGAAAATTAAACGTCATTGTTATCCCTAAAGTCTAAATACATAGTTTCAAATAAAATGAAATAGAGAAGAAAAGAATTTTAAATTGAGAATTATTTATGAAATAGTAACTCTAAGGCTTATTTGGCAGTTTAACACCATCACATCTATTAAGACATTTTGTAAGCTATCAAAATGTAACAAAAGAATATTATGGAGTTATGGTGGGACAGCCTGAATAGTTCCAACTACTCGTTTTAAAAAAAAAATTATCATATGATTTGATGGCATTTGTACTGATTAAATTCTTCTTGGGGTGGGAATACCACCGTTTTATTAGTAGCCATATAAGGAAATTTATAAGAGATTAGAGAAAGTCATCATCATAACACACTATTAAATTAGATATTAATTATTACAATTAATAATTAGAAACACAATATTTACGCAGTGATGTCAAAACATCACTAACTACTTATTGAGAGATTGTTTGATATGAGATAAAGTAAATATGAGAATACAAATTTAAATCTCATCCTATGTTTGGTTTAAATTTTAAGAGAATAAATATAATAATTTGTGTAAGCTCCACATATATTTTAAGGGTAAAGTAAATCCTTTTGTATACAATAGTTTAATATTATTTTCATAAGTCTTATATTTTCGAAAACAACTCAATTACTCAAAATAAACACCCTAAAAATAATATGGTTACACTTTAAATAAATAGAAAATTACCATATATGCAATTTGTATATAAAATAAAAATGTGTCTAGCATCATACAAATATTAAATGTATTTTTTGTAACTTATGTTCACGTGTATACATTTTAGGATAATTGGTAGAAAAAGATCATTTTTAGAGTCTATTGCTCACTTATTTTGGAATCCAAATAGAGTATCCCATCAAATTATCTAGAATCCCAATAAAAGTTTTGGGAATAACAGATATCATTTTGTAAAATATTATCAAAATTAAAATATAAAATAACATTAAAAAAAGTCATTTTGTCAAGTTTTTCTTTTAATTATAATGTCAAAAGAATTCATTTGAACCCATTTAAACTTTCATTTTGATCTTTAAGCAATTTAATTATTTTTCATATATTTTTTTTCAAATTGGAGATGTCTAGTAAATACAGTGAAAGGTAGTTAGAATTTCTTAATTTTTTGCTAAGCTATTTATTATAATGAAAAAGGCAAAATCTTGTAGAAGATTATGATTTCAACTTGTCTAATTAGTAAACAATTAAAATATTAAAGTTCTTAACTTTTTTTCCCACTTTTATGTATCAATAGCTAATTTTGACACCTGGAAAGCTATAGGATTCATTACATGATTGTATCCTCAAAAGTAATATACATGATGACAATGTCTCTTTCACTTGTTTTATTATTTGGTTTGAATTATGATGTTAATGGAAAAGATGCCCATGATCTTCATCGCCTCTTTCATCTTGTGTGGAAAGTTAGGTACTTCATGAATTGGCATCATCATCTATATTTGATTCGTTTTATTATTTATTTAATTTCTTTTTTTAGGATATTTAGGGTAATAATATCAAATTTTAACTACACTTAAGTATTAATTTTTTATTTTGATAATAAGAAAATCAATCCTTGTAATTAAGTACTAATTATTTTTAATTTGCACAATAATATCAAATCTTTGTTGATAGTTAAACTAACCGGTTGTTTTTAAGTAAATTTTTGTTATAAGTTAAAATTGATTTTATACATTTTTTAAAACTTATTTAAAGAATATTTGCCACAATAATACTAAATCTCTACCAATAGTTGAACTTATATATAAATTCAAATTTTTTTCTCTAACTTTTCATATTTTTTTATTTGAGTTTTTCCTTTTAGATTTTGATTAATTAAATTAATTTTTTACACATTTTAAAATCTATTTAAGGAATATTTGCAGCAATAATACTAAATCTCTAAGTTACTTTTAAATATAAATTAATTTTGTTTTATTTTCATATATTTTTTAATTTTTCTATTTTTTTCCTCTTATTTCAATTTTATAATTTAAATTATTTTTATACATTTAAAAAAATATTTAAGAAATATTTTGACAATAATTATTTTCTAAACTTAACAATAAAGAATTAGTAATTTCTTTTAAAGAGAACTTATCATTCCATGGTTAAACGGGACAAAAGTCTTACAGGTAAGACAATCACTCAGAGAGTTGCACATATTTCACAATGGAGACGACCACATTACGACAAACCAAGCCATTTACAATAGTAGAGCAAATAACTAATAACGAAGTTGACCCCAACAAGAACAAGCACAAACACCACAACGATAATAGATAAGATCAATCGACCCCCATAAAGAACACAATAAAAAGTGGTTGGCCTTTTAAAAATCTTACAATTAGGCAACGGTGCTCCAAGCCAAATTAACACAACCACCCAAAAGTGAACAATTCAGGGAAAATATCAAACATGCATAAGCCAAGGTCCTAGAAGTCACTAAACATGGTGAACAACACCATTATTACAAATTAAACCATATACAAAACATAATAAAACAAGTCAAAGTAAAATAGACTAAAGCAAAACCAAGGTCTGAAGCCAAAAACAAGCACATCAGGAAGAAGAGACATCCTCCACAAGCCCCACCGCACCCTTAGCCATCACCCAAACTTAAGGCCCACCAGAGCGCCGTTGCCCACACCAGAGCCTAGGCCACTAAGGCGCACATGCTGGTGCACCACGTCGAAGAGGCAGAGGACAAAACACTTGGCCCACCACCTCTAGAGCCACAGTGTAGATCTTCCAACAAGATCTGCAGCACCCACCAGCACCAGAGCTCGGACCCAACAGAACCTTAACACCAGAAATAGGGAAGGTGACACAACCATAGGAAGACAAAGCAACAATGGAGCACCTCAGGTTTGGGCTGGATTTATATTGTAGAATTCGAAGTTATCATCTTTCATGATTATAATCAGGATTCGAGGTTATCTTCTTTTCTGATAACGATCAGAATTTGAAGTTGTCCTCTTTCATGATTATAATCAGGATTCGAGGTTATCTTCTTTCTTGATCACGATCACTTTATAAAGCAACATTTAACAGTGATTCCTCTGAGAAGGAATCTTTGTTCATACCCCTAGCAGGTTTGGTTACACCGGGTAGGCGACCAGAATATCCCCTTAAGGCTTGTCTTCAGGGTTCGGCTTGCGAGTTGATCTCTGAGGAGCATCTCCATTTGTTCTCCTCATATCTTGGGGTCGACTCTTCTCTTGTCTCCTTAATAGGAGATTAGCTCGGTAAACCCCGAGTTGGAGAAAACTGTCGGATCAGAGATGAAATGATATAGAGATAACGATAACAGAGTTTTTAAAGAAAGTTTACATGCTTTGCCACTTTTTATCCTTGTTCGTATTCTGGAAGTAATCTCGGGTGAATAGATTCCTTAGTGCCCTTACTCCATTAGTCTGTTAGTACCTGTTTGCAAAGGTAAACGAACAGAGTTGGACTATTAGTTGGTTCCTTGTTAAGGCACACGAGAGAAAAAACTTTGTTTGTGGCTGTCGAACAAAATATGTCTCCATGCCATAAGTGAGTAAGACTATCCTTTATTCATGTTCATTTTTTATGTATATCATAAACGAACAAAAATGGAATATACATAGTTAGGCGAACAGGTGAGCCATGGGTTGGTATGGTCATGACTCTGAGGTGAGCCCTGAAATTCTTTCTCCTTGTTTTCTTTATGTAAATGTGTAAACAGGTGAAAACGTGTTCCAATCTACTTGTGTGTGAACAGATAGTGTTATGTTTGTGTAATCTTGTTAGTCTAGTTATTTCTTACTTTTTGATAGTAAATTTTCCTCATCCTCGAGTATGGTTTCAAGGTTGCGAGGTTGAAACTATTTTGAAAAAAATTCTAACTGTATCAATTTTTGAATATCATTGGTTAATCTAGAAATTCCAACTTTATCCTTATATCGATTTATTTGTGTTGATTATTCTAGACTCGTTACATAGTCAAGCTCGTGCTAACAGGCTCATTTGATCTCTTTGGGCTCTATTCGTTCCACGTGTCAGCATGATGTACAAGTTATTTCAAAGACAACTTGTACAAGTCAGTTTGGAAGTTATCTTGATAATGCGTATTGTTTATCGAGTTTTTCAAAAACTAGAATTATGAAAGATAAGAGAACTAAAAAGAAAGGATTTAATGATAATCACACAAGGTTTTTACGTGGTTGCGGCATTAGTGAGCCTTAGTCCACGAGTTTATTGTATTAGAGCTTAGAAAGCTTTAACAATGGAGTTTTCTGCAACTTTGGGCAGAGTAACTGCTTACAAGAGAAAATTTGGGATCCCTTCTACAATACACAACTGGTCCAATTTATAGGCAGTTGGGTGCAATGGGCTTGGGCCAGACTAATCCGGCACCAATAGGAATGTAATCATGGTTGGCTCGCTAATGGAAGCTTAATACAAAGGATTTTACTAAATAATAAACATTAATCAGGGCCCATTGGGCCGGCTTGGGCATAACCAAGCTTTACAACTAACAGCGGTACGTAGCCTCAGACTGGTCCGCGTGGGCTTCTAAGGAGATTCTGGGGACAGGATCTGTCAGGGTAGTGGCAATACTGTTTCCCAATAACGGCGTACATTTTTTATGTAACCTCTTCTGCAGGTTAGTTGAGGAGAGAAAACTTCGTGTTTCTTGGGGATGTGTCAGCGTTAGGGAAGTTCAATCCTGCCCTATTTGAGGTTCATTTACTAACGTCCCGATCCATTCACCGGGACCCTGGTTCGTTTACCAAAGCTCGGGTTCATTCTTGACAAGGGTGTATTCTCAGACTGTTAAGCCTGCCACCCTTACTCGCATCTCGGATGATGCCATTAGGTTGAGACTGGGAAGATGAATTGGGTCCGCATCTTGCTCCTGATTCCCTCGTTATGGTGGCGCCCATCGAAAAATGTTGGGCTTGCTGACGATTGGGCCAATAGGACTTTCTTCTTCCCCGTCCAGTGGGCTTAGGCTAGGCCTTTGATCTCTTCGAGAGAGCCCAAGGATCCATTGTGTTGTGCCACATGTCTGGGGGGAAATGATAACTCTACAAAATAGAGTTATTTCACCACTTTTTATGTGCTAATTGTTGCTTAATTCTTGAGTTTTTAATTGATTTATTAAGTTTTAAAGTAATTTTGAATTTATTGGGTTTATTTTGATTTTATATATTTTGATGTGTTTCTATAGTTATTTTGTTGTAAAATATTGTACTTAATTAATTGAATTATTGTTGTTTACTTTGAGGTAAAAAAATGTTGTATTATTGAGCTTAAATGTTAAATATAAATTAAATTATAATTAATATTTTCAAGAATTAACTTGATTTATTTTATAGTTGAAAATATTTTATATTTATTTTGTAGGGAATTTATTTCATTTTTTGGGCTTTGTAAAGTAAGGAAAAGAAAGAAAAACAAATGGCAAAATTGAAAAAATGCTCACCAGCCATACACCACCAGCCCAACCGTTGGGCCCTCTGCCTCTGTCCAGCAGCTCCTGGGCCCATCTCCCCCAGTCGGCCCATCCGTTTGCCTTAGCCAAGCTCCTTAGTCTCCTCCAGCCCCCTGCCTCCCTTCAGCAAACCCAGCAGCCCAGGAGTCCACCAGGCCAGCCCGTCTGCCCCAGCCCAAGGCCCGATTCCATCCTTCCTTCACCTCACATCTGCACCTAGCCGAAGCCCACCTTGGGCCATCCAGCTCCCAACCGAACCCAGCTGCCTCAGCAGCCTCCCAGTCGCCTGAACCACTCTGCCCAGCCACCCAACCAGCCACCAACACTCCTCTTGAGCCCACAATATATTTGTGTCCCCCTATGTCCAAAAATGCCAAATTTTTACCCAATTTTCCACACATTTTACCCCAAAATCATCATTACACCCTATAATTTACCCCTATATGGATATTATTATTCATTTCAAATTTAATTTCAAACTTTATTTTAAATATTTTTTTTGGCTATAAATAAGGGAGTTTGGAGTGCTTGATTTTAGGGGGGTTACACTACACATTCTACACTTTCAAGACCTCTCCATTTTCTTCTTCTTCTTCTTCTTCTTCTTCTTTTTGGTTAATTTTCTATGTGTTTTTAGAGGAAAAATGTGGGGGTTCATCCTCCAAAGTTTCCTATTTATGTTTGTAATATTTAGTTTTTATTTGCTATTCTAGTTATGAGTTTCTAATCTTTTTAAGATTATTAAGGTGATGATGAAACAATATGTAACTAGATAGTGTTTATTTTGAATGTTGATTTCCCATTTTGTGCAATAAAGTTTATGGATTTTCTTCTTCAAATATTTTCTTTCATCTTAAATATCATGTATTTTTTATTGTTAGCACATATTTGCACTTTGTTTTTCATTAGTGCAAAAACATAATATTCTTTGTATAAGATGTGTCATTAAATTGTACACATCCAATGCTTAGAACAAAAATATTATGTTTTGCCTTATAAATAATGTTCATTGATTTATTTGTTATTTCATTAGATTGATTTACACTAAATGCTTTGAAATTATAATTTTAAAAGTGAAGATAAATCCTATATTTTGATAAAAACTTGTGCTTAAATAGAATATCTAATTTGAATAAGTGATGGTTTGATTAATTTCTACTATTACTAGAACTTGGGAATCAATGTACTTTTAAATATTATTGAACTTATATTTTGTGGATTCTATTATCTTAATAATCTTTCTTTTGCTATATTGATTTCTACTTTAAATTTAGTTATATATATTGTCTTTAATATCTTTATTATTATCTTTTATTTTATTATCACAAATTCTCATCAATCTTTGGGGCTAGGTTAGAATTTATTAATTTTGGTTTAAAATAGTTTCCTCTTCGATTTTAGACAACTCCTTTGGGTTCGATCTCGTGCTTACACGAGCACTATATTCCATATACGATTTGTGCGCTTGCGAGTATAAATTTTTAAAACATATCTGTTTTGGGTCTATCAGGAAAACAAGGATAACATTTACCCCCGAAGTCTTCGTTTGTGTTTGCATAGTGGAGACTTGCTTCATTCTCCCGGATCAAATCCTAATATCCCGCTTTGTTTCCCAGAAGACGAGTTCATTTTCACGGGGGCCATTCGATTAATCTTGCATGGAGGAGGTTTGCATCAGTGTCCCTAATCAAATGCCAACAGCCTGGTTTGTTTCCCAGAAGGTGGGTTCATTTTCTTCAGAGCCATTTGGATGATCCTCGTTCTTTTGAATTCACCATGTTTTATATACGTGTCCCTCAGTAGCTGGTGCATCTATACCACTCGCGTTGTGCGGATCTGGAAAGAATCTTTTGATTGTCACAGTAACCGATGGGTGTCAGTGTGATTTCTGAAGCGCCCTGTCTGCACAAAAGATGTTGATAGGGTACTTGAGTGGGCTATTGAATGCCTCTGCACCATCTGTGACCGTTGGATGGAGGATATTCTTGAAAATTTCTTAATGTGGATCGTTGGATCAGATGGGGCAGATCGTGAATTGGCGAATCCATGATTTGGTACTCGATGAGGCTAATTAAAGCCTCTGTGCTGTCTGGGACCGTTAGATGAGGACAATCATTCTGAACCGTTGGATGAAGCAGAGAGTTTTAGCTAAACGAGAGCTTTTTATGTCCGAGTTTGCCGACGAAATTATCCGACGACTACTTCATCTCTATTCTTGTGTCTTTCCGTCTAAGCCTTTTTCTGCACGACCATCAGACGATCCGATCCCAGTCCAACCAGTAGATGAACTCCTGTATCACCTTCGTCAATTCAAGGCTGAAATCATGCCGGTCCTGTCGCCGGAGACTCTATGACTTTCAGGCCTAGTGCCTCACAGTAAGCTCTCTAGTCTTTGCCTCTATTTATTTGCTTTTATTTTTTGTTTTTTTGTATTACCTCTGCGACCATAGGTCTGTTAGAGTCGGGACCACCATGTAGGGTGGTTCTAAGTAGAACAGTGTAGGTCTATAGTGTAGACTGTCTAGGTAATATCTCCGGTAGAGTCATCTCGGATCACTTTGGACTTTCTGAGATTGATACGGGAACATTAGAGAAAAACCTTTCACTCCTAGTTCCTGAACAAGGCTCTTGGGATCTCCATTGATCCCGGATCTGGGTCCGGAGGGGACTTCTCCAAGAAGTTTTAGGAGAAACCCCCGTACCTTAACCAATTTTCTTGGGTTTTGGTGCTGACTGCTTGGTTTTTTGTTTTCTTTTGTTTTCTCCAGATCCCTGATCATGAGCCGCGACGTCACCCTTCACCCGGAAGACTTCGTGAAATCGGGCCCCATCGTTCTGGAAGGGCACAAGCCTCCCACGGGGCAACACATGGGAGATGGATGGGGAGAAAAACAAGTTCTGGAACTACCGGATGCTGGACGCCTTGGAGAAGCATTTGGGAGTAGAATTGACTCCCGGACTCTTCCACAACCGGCTGGCCAAGAAGGAAGAGAAGGCCTGTAACGCCCTACTTCCTTAGAACCGTTACTAAGTGAGTTTAAAACGTGCAATTAAATCGCTATTCGAGGTTTTAGGTTAAAAGTGTAGCTAAACTGTAATAAAAGTCATACAATTTGAAAATATAATCATTCATTGAAAATTATAAAGCGATATACATTTGGGATCCCAAAATACTATTAAGAAATATTTACAACTAAAAAACATATTTAAAGTCGACTAATTGACAAAACTAGGTTTAATACAAACATTTCCCAAAAATACCCCTGGCCGCGGCGACCAGACAGGCCAAACATGTACACGTCGCTTCACGCTCTCCGTACTCATGGTTGGTTGACTTTCCCCTTGCCCTTACTTGCACCATAGAGCACCCGTGAGCCGAAGCCCAGCAAGAAAACTCCACACAAACAAATAACATATGCATATCTATCATTCAGCACATAACACAACCGCCAATAGGCTAAACACATAACGAACATGCCGTCCCAAGTGCTTTACCAAGCTCTAGGTACGCGGTCTACACCGTGAGGATATCCTAGGTATCCAATAGGGTCTCACCCTGGCAACTCGCACTCCGTGTGATTAACACTACTCCCGGCCCCCTTGCCGTACTCGGCCTTCGTCATTCCCGGCCCTTGCCATTCTCAGTCTTCACTGTTCCCGGCCCTTGCCGTTCTTGGTCTTCACCATTCCCGGCCCTTGCCGTTCATTCACAAATATGCACACATAGCATAATTAAACAAATACTTAAACACGTATAAACACAATCAATGGGGCTACACCCTACAACACAATCATATAGGACCATGCCCTGCAACACAAACTATAGGGCCTCGTCTTGCTCTACGGGTACAACCGTTTTCTTACCTGTGTCCCGAGCTTTCCGAGCACCGATGTCCCGAGCATAGTCCCCTAGCCGGAGCCTCGCTGAAAACCTAGTCACAACGTATCAACAACATCCATCCATCAAGTTCTAATCCATTAAAATAGCTTTGGGTTATAATTCTAGTCTTCGGGATGTTGAATTCTATCAATCTAGGTGATAAAATCCATCCCGAGCCTTAACTTTTGGATTCCCGAGCCTAAAACCTCCTTGTAACGTCCTACGTTTTTGGGTACCTTTAAACGACTCGGGTCGGGATTTTTCCCCCGGGTTAAGAATATTATTTTAAATAATATTATATTTTGTTTGTAAGTATTCCATGAGTTATTGCTAGCAAAAATATGAATTTTGTGAGTTTAAAAGTCAAGATAAGACTTTCGGTCTTGGACCGACACAAAAACCCTGATCGGGTAAAAATCTCGGAGAATAAAATGAAAAATCATGGCAATTATATTTTGGGCATAAAATACATTCATAAAAGTTAAAGTTTGGTCAAAAATAATAAACCTAAAAGAAAATGGAAATTTTAAGGCATTTTGTGTTAAATGCCTAATTTTGCTGAAATGGGGAATTTTATTCCATGAATGGACCTTAGGTTAAATTTTATTATGTGATTAATTAAATTAAATGTGAGAGACATTTAATTTAATTAATTAATGTTAAGTTTGGTGGTTAAAACTTAATAAGAGTGAAAAATGTGTCAAAAGCCAATTTGGACTTTTCTTCTTATGAAACATTTATTAACCTTTATAAAAAATAAAAATAAAAAAAAGAAATGATCACATATATAGCAATGGGTGGCCAGCCATGTGATGTTTTGAAATCCCATTTATTAACTAATTGAGTTTAAATCCCATTTATTTAAAGGTTTGAGATATTGTCAAGTGGGCAAGTGGGAGTAAAACACTTGAGTGTTTTTAGGATAAATTAGATAGTATAAACTCTTCTAACCTCCCCCTAAGAACCGACCACTCACTTTCACTCTCTCACTATCATCTTTTTTTTTTAACTCTCTCAAGTTGTCTCTCAATATTCAACCTCAAGAACACCAAGGAAACTTGGAGGCTAAGTCTTGGTCTAGGAAGTATTTTCCCTAAGGTAAAGTTTCACTAATCTAGGCTTTTGTAAAGTTTTAAGCATAGAGTTTCAAATAGCTAATTAACTATGTTGTTGGGGGAAATTGGTTAGGGTTTTTGAAAGGTTTTGAAGGAGTCAAAGCTAATAGGAAGGTCCAAACCTTAAGCAAGAACACCAAAAAGGTAAAAAGTTTACTTTTGATGATTTTGTTGTAGGGTTTTTAGTTTTAAGCATTATTTTGTATATTTAATGCTTAAAGTTTCTTGTTGGTGATGTAATAAGGTTATGGTAGTTGTTTAATAATTTTTATGATGCATGTGTATTGATTTTTGAAAATGGGAACCAAAACCCCCAAGGGTTTTGTAGGATACCCTAAAACAAAACATGTTTTGTGCTGTGACTTCCAAGGGGTCAATCAGCCACTGTATATTGTTTTGTAAAATTAAATTGTACTGTGATGTTATTGAGATTGAGTACATAAAATTGAGCTTTTGAAACACTAAAAAATGTTTAGAAATGAGTAAGTTATGCTATTTCAAAGTTTAGGTAAAAAAAAAAACTGTTTTTTTCGTATTCTTATTTTCGGAACAAAGTTTGGACATCCACTGTATAGGGAAAATGAACCCAGTTTTTTCTAAAATTTTGTGGACATATTGCTGGCATAACCTATTATTCCACTGTAAAATTTGGTATGAAAATATTGAACGGTTTGAAAGTTATTAACTGTCAAAGTTTGGAAAAAAAATAAGGACTTGAAAATAAGGTCATTTTTACCTCATTGTTGGAAAATGATTTCCCCAATAAAAAATGCTCATTTTGACCTAAGATTTTACAAAGACCTAAATGGCATAACAAAAATGGAATTGGGAAATTTTGGTAACAATTGGGTAAGTAAATTTCAAGTTATGAACTAACGAAGTATGTAGTTAAAAATGTGAAAAATAAGTTTTTCACACTTAGTGTAAAAATTAGATTTTGGAACATAAGGTAAAAAGTAAAATTTTGCTTATTTCAAGATATAAATTGGTAAGTCTTGAAATCATATTTTCACTAAAATTACCCCTTTGAGTTTAAATGAATTATTTTTATTAAAGAGTTTTTATTCTTTCTAAAAATAAGAGATTTAATTTATTAATAGTTAATAAATTAAAAGAGGGTTTAAAACCCTATATTTTGAGAAAATAATTAAATGAATTATTTTTCTAGTAAGTAAAATTGATTAATTGATTTTGGAAAATTAATTAGTCAAGATGGGAAATTTTTAACGGTTTTCCTAATTAAGACAAATTAGGCAAATTTTCTTAAAATGGTTTTTAGATATTAAAACCTTAAGAAAAATAAAAGGAAAATTTAAGAGTTTATTTTCTTTAAAAATAATTAAGGAATTTATTAGTATTTTCTGGATATAATACCGGCTAAAATCTTACATATTTTAACGGACTAGTCGAAAGTGCGGGTTAATAGCGATATCTTGAAAGAATAAGATTTTTAGCAGATTGTGGGAAAATACCATTGTGATACCCGAGCCTAGGTATCGAGACCTTAGGATAGGCCTCCCCGAGACTTAGGGTTTAGTCTCGAATATTTTGTATGACTTTCCTTAATAGGTTTAAAACCAAATAATGATTATAAATCCTTACAAATGACTTTTATTAAAATGACCAAACTGCCCAAAATAATAATAATGAATTATGAGTGCCATAATTAATCCGAGTATAATGTATGGATAACTACAGTATTGGCTAAGCGTAACTGGACTGAACGTTGGAGGGTGAAAACCTACTGAGCGCTAAGGACTCCAAGTAAGTCAACTTATATTGTATGGCTGCAACATGAAATGATTATTGTCTTGTATGTTAGTATAGGGATACATGCACATATATAGACTGTCATAGAAAGTTGCTTAGAGACGTTAGTCTAGCGAGTGCTGATTTAGAAAATATGAACGGTAGATGTCCGTCATATCCTAGACGGTTGATCCCCGTCACACTGCTTGATTTTATTTATGTCCAGCTCATTACCGCGAAGAGTGGCCATGAGATGAGGATAAGCTGGTTAAACCTAGGGGCGCCAAAATAAATGGGACCTAGGGGCCCTCATGCTTACTTAATCATTGGATGGTTAGAATCCGAGTAAGTGCTCTGATAAGTTATTCCCGGATAGCAGCCGTGAATATTGACCATTCAGTGAGAGTGCCTAGAGATACTAGGGGTTGCCAAGATTGAGTGAGGCTGAACACCCTAGGGGAAACTGCTCACCAGCACCACTGATTAACATAGAAGTCTTCGTAAAACCGTGTAAATTGGATTACACTCTTGGATAAGTAGCGATGCCCTAGGTAACACGATAGTTACCCTTGATGAGAATATTTATTGGCTAGATCTTAGTGTGGAGACTCGATTCTCTTTTATAGATTAGCAATTATGTTGGAGGGCGCGTTATGCCTAAATTGTTGGAAATTGTAGAGCGTTGGTCTCGAATTATATTGTGATATAATATATCTGATTACTCTGGGATGTTCTGAGTGCAGGGATATATTTGTTGATAAGATATAGTTGTGATATAATATATCTGCTTGCTCTAGGATTTTCTGAGTGCAGGGATATAATTGTTGATAAGATATAGTTGTGATATGATATATCTGCTTGTTCTGGGATTTTCTGAGTGCAGGATTTTATCTAGTTATGAATTAATTTATCCTTGGTTATCAGGCATGACCATAAGTTTGCCAGGACGCTTTAGAGTTCTTGAAATTGATTGTGTAGGGTCCGGAACCCTAATTCTCTACATGCTTTGTTTGAAAGTTGATCTTACTAAGCGTTTTCGCTTACCTAGTTGTTTCATGTTGTAGGTAAGGGCAAGGGCAAGGCAGAGCAGTGAGTGCTGGAGTCTTCCTTGCAAATGTACATGTGGACTGAACTTTTGGGAAGCCGTTTTATTTTTGGAAATGTTGTGTAATTTTCCTAAACTAGGCTCACTTTACTCTTTATAAAACATGTTTGTAACTAAATGTTAAGTATGGCCATACGACTTTTTAAAAAGTTTTTTTTTCTATGGGTTTTTGAGACTTTTTGTTAAATGAAAACATTTATATTTCCGCATTATCGAGTCTTGAAAATCTGGGTCGTTACACTCCTTGGGGTCCAAAAACCCATTAAGCGCCGCGACCCTAAAGCCTCATGTCGCGGCCCGCCTCAGCCTCCAAAATTCTGCCCATGCGCGTCGCGGCTCAATCCTTGGTGTGCTGCGACCCGCCCTTCTTCCTGGCCTCCCAAGTGTTCTAGAGGGCCATAACTCAGCAAGAACAATGCCACGGCCCGACCCTTCAAACCCAGAAAAATCCTCCATTTTCGCAACTAAAGCCAAGCCAATTCACCCCAAAATTAACCCAATAATTCAAGCTAATCATCACAGAAGTTCTACAATAGTCTCAGCAAGAAAACCTAACAAAACTAATCCCAAAACACTCCCAAACATCCAAGAGAAATTCACAACTTAGCTCACATGCATAACTTTGAAGCACCAACAAAACTCATCATAATTTCAGTTAATTAGGTGCTAGAATCCTTACCTCAGCTGATAGCTTTGCCCTGAGCTAATCCTCAATCTCAACCAACTTCAATTCCCTTGATATGCAAGCCCAAATTCTCTAATAGATCAAAGTCTCAAGCTTCCAAAGAGAGAGAACTACAAGAGAGGGAGAGGGTTGGTTTCTCTAAGTTTCTGAATGCTTCCTTGGTTTTGTCTCAGTTAACTTAAGTCTTTGAGGTTACCTCCAAGGCTTGGGGTACGAAAAATGTCCCCGAGGGAAAAATGGTAAATTTCCCCGATATTCCCTCCTAAATGTTCTAACTTCAAATATATCTCTAAATATTTATTTTCATAACCCGATAACCCAATAAAACATCTAATGCTCGAAATACCCCTCGACTTGCTCCGAGTCAGTTATTCGACCTCGTTGTGACTTTCTAGCTAATCCGCTCCCTAGGACTGTCTTGGATTGTGCGACACGAATATATCACAACATTCACAATTATTACATGTATGCTCTCAATGGGCTAAAATTACAAATATGCCCCTAATAATCAAATGGGGCCCACATGCATATTTAATTCACCTAAACATGCATTTCTAATCACATACTCATTAAATTCACATATTAACATAACAAATCACTTATTTCCCTCCAGGCACGCTAATGAAGGCCCTAAGCCCTATTAGCAAATTTGGGACGCAACAAGGCCCACACTAGCGTGGGCAAGTTTGGGGCCTAGAGTGTAGGCCATATAAGTGCGGGAGCTACGCTCCCACTTCATGACTACTTCGCGCAATTCCTAAAGTTAGTGGGAATCGCATCGTGCCAACTCCTGCCCCAGGCCTACAACCTGCTCGTGGGGTGGTGCATTTTTTGAGCGTCTAAGGAGATCCCGACACCCACCCCCGCAGATGAGTTGTATTTTTACAAGCTGGAGCCGCAGCTTAATGTCAAACACAAGACCCGGGATGGATTCTATAGATTGAAGCCGCGCGGTAACTATCCGGCTCCCTACATCACTTGGAAGAACCGCTCGGATGTCAGACACTACTGGTTCATGACATCCGGGTTCCTCCTAGAGAAGAACCCCACGTTGGTGCTGGACTTCCAGCACGTGGGTAAGTTGTTTTCCCCCTTGATTCTTTTGGTTTTCCTTTTGTTTTGTCTATCTCCCACTCACATTTATGGGAAACAAGACCGTACACCCATACTCTCCTCACCAAATCGATCTTGGACTAGAAGAAGTACTGTGCCACCCTGAGCATGGAGGAGCTGGACGTGGGGGGCTTTGTGACCACATACAATATTCGTCTGGTTGGGATGCTCGTTGCCAACCAGACGATAGATGCCCTTAGCTTCCAGGGGCTGCAGTGCGAGAGGGACCCCACCCTGAGGGAGGAGTTGTCCCTCGTCCACATCGAGGCCCTAGAGGTCGCGACCCGGGCAGACGTGGAGAAGAAGAAAAAGGAGCAAGCCCGTCAAGCGGAGAGGACCGCGTCCGAGGAGCTGGATGCCCTCATCGAGGAGGCTCAGCCAAATACAGGGGCTCCAGGAGCCAACATCTCGGGGCAAGGTAATTATCTTTTGCTTTTAACTTATGCCCCTCACTTTGAAAACTTAGTTAGGGACAGGAAAATGTACCGAGACTACCTGATCGGGGCTGTCAGAGAAGTGGGGCTTCCATGTCCCATTGTCTTGGATACGCTAATCCTCATGTACTCATCCGGGGTCCTACAATACGATAATTTTCTTGACCTGGAAGACATGGGGGATTGCATTCATTCCTTCCACCTAGGGGAGTTGAGTCATGCTCGTTCTTTAGATAAGGGTTCGTCTCAGAGGACTCTAGACCTTGCTATTTGCTTTAATTTTTGTCCCCCTTTATATGCTTTACTGATTAATTTCTCTGTTTATTTAAGGCGACCTAGACATGTCTAACCCGATGGCCAAAATGAAGGAGATAATCGAGGCCAGGGCGGCCGCTGCCAAGGCTTCAGCGAAAAGGGCCACCAAGGGCTAGCCCAAGAAGAAAGTGCTCGAGTTGATCCTGGGGATTCGAGGCTGGACCTGGAGGTTACCGAGAGGACTCCAGCCGTAAGCGTCCTTTCGACGTGCGCATTAAAACCGTTCCATCCTTGCTCGCTCTTTCCCCAGTCATTGACTTGGAGCAAGAGGCCTCGTAAGGTCGAAGGGCAGAGAAAATGGCTGCGGACTCAGCCGCTAGCGAGTCTGCAAAATGGGCCAAGACCAAGGAGCTTGCCCTGATTGAGGAGCATTCTTCTGGGGAGAGCCTCATTGTCACTCGGGAGATCCTGAAGGCTCCCATGTTTCTGGTCAGTCCAACCCTCCTCGAGGAATGGGACATGGTCCTCTAGGAGGAGAGGGCGATAATGGTGGCCTGGGCTTAGGAAGATGGCTGGGAAAAATGGGAGGAAATGTACCGAGACATAACTATTCGGTGGAAGGTAGAGTTCGCTGAACGCCCAGACGCCTTCAGCGCTCCCCAACTGATCGTGGACCCGTCACATCTGAGATTGGGTTCTGTCTTAAGTTGGGGCAAGACACGGCTCCACTGGCGCGGACTTGCTGGCCAAGGTTGGGATGACTATGTCCAACCTACAATTGAAGTGGTACGCCACCCTAGCCAATCAAGATGCCTTATTCATCTCCAAGGCCATTTGTCACCAAACCACTGCGGTAAGTTATATGTTCATACGATCTTTTACTTTATCATATTTGTTGCCTATGTTTTCTAACTTCGGTTTGTTCCAGGATGTGTTGTTGGGCCATAGGAACGTGGACTAGGTGGCCGAGATGGTGATGAAGCTGGAGATGACTCAGATGGAGCTGGAGGGGTCGTGAACCAACGGGAAGCTGCTAGGGAGGCCCTGGCCAAAGAGGCTGCTCGGATCTAGGCTAATCGCACGGAGGCCGCCCGAAATCGGGCCCAACATGAAGAAACTTTTTCCAGGAAGGATGTCGACCATAAGAAGTTGGTGGACAGCGTGGAGGTGGAGCTTCTTTGTGTTCGAGGCTTAGAGTCATCAACCAAGGCCCTCCTGGAATTAGCTGAGGCCCAATCTCGCCAGGACCGGGAGAAGGTTGCAACCCTCGAGTCCCGAGTGTAGGCCCTGTACAACCTTCTTCAGCTGGAGGTAAAGCGAAATGAGGAGGTTCGCCAAGAGAAGGAGCAGGCCGGTGCTTTGCTGGAGGCCACTTCTGACGATGCCATTTACACGACCTTGCTCCAGGACAAGAACATGAATCTCCACATTTATCCTGATCCGACCGCAAAGATAGCCGAGTTTTAGGCTAAGGAGAAAGACGATGCAGAGCTTTTGGCTGGGGACGAGCAAGACGAGACCGTCCTGGATGTTCTGGATCAGGGCGAAGCCTAGGCCTGGGCCTTTGTGTTGTAAACATGGCTTCTTTTTTTGTTTTTATTTGTATCACTTTTATGGACACAAATGCGTCCAAGACAACTTTTATTGTTTGCTTTTTTATTTTTTATATATATTGATTTTATTTCCTACACAACGTTTTCCCTTTTTCATTCATTTATTTTTCCTCAAAATCCACTCTGCATGAACATGAGTCAAATGTTGGGTCCCGGTTCCAACGGCCGAGACCATTAGAGAAATGCTGTAGGAGGCATTTAGCCTGTCCGGGGACCCGTGTTTGGGTTTTGACGGCCTGGACCGTTTCAGACTTACCAATATAACTTAGTTCGGGTTCCAACGACCTGGACCGTTAGAGATTTCTTTTAGATATGACTTAACTAGTTAACTCACTTTAATCCTGGTGTTCAGGTTCCAACGACTTGGACTGCTAGGGAGTTAATAATTATCATCAAATTTTCTTTGTGCTGATTCTGATGTTCTGGTTCCATTGGCCTGGGCCATCAGAGATTAGTTGATTAGCTTATTTTTAATTTAGGGGTTAGGTTCCAACGGTCTGGGCCATTTATAAGTAATTTTAAATAACTTAGACCTAAGGCTCATGTTCCAATTGTTCTGGGCCATTATAAAGGAGACATGAATAGGGATTCAGTTATTTCAGACCACACTAGGTCAATCGAATTTTTAGGTATTTCGTACCCCAGACCATGTATGTCCAAGTTAGGATTGGGCCTGAGCCATACGTCCTACTGGGTTTTATGCCTCCGGGCCATGTATGTCCGATTTAGGACTGGGCCTGAGCCATATGTCCCTTTGGATTTTGTACCCCCAGACCATGTATGTTCGGGTTAGGACTGGGCCTGAGCCTTGCGTTCTGTTGGATTTTGTTAGGTTTTGCTACCCCCAGTCTATACGGTCCGGATCAGAACTAACTTTGCATTTTGCATCCTGTTTTGTTTGTATTCCTGGACTTGTTTGTATAGACGGGCATACCCCCCAATTGATCAAAGACTGTAGTCTTGGGTCACTTGTCAGAGTGAAAAAGAACAAAGATGGATGCGAAATTTTATTTCTTTATAATATTTCGTTATGATGTTTTGCACACACCATTTTTATTAAGTAAGAAATTGCCCTAGGGCGTACACTGTTTACAAGTAATATTAAGAACAGAATCAGGCCCTCCCGATTACTGATAGTACCAGCGGAGGTGTTCTACGTTTCAGGCCTTGGGACCTCTGTTTTGTCTAGTCGCCTTAAGCGATATGTTCCGGACATACTTCATTTTGGATTTCGTAGGGTCCTTCCCAGTTCAGTCCCAGAACCCCCACTCCTGGATCTTGGGTTGCAGGGAAGACTCTTCTAAGGACTAGATCACCGATTTCAAATTTTTGACTTTTAACTTTAGAGTTAAAGTGCCTGGTGATCTTTCCCTGATACATCTTCAGCTAAACCTTAGATTCTTCCTGGATCTCTTCAGTGAGGTCTAAGGATTCTTGGAGTAAGGCGTGGTTCTGGATGGGATCATATGTGTCTCGTCTGTGAGACGGGACTGTCGTTTCCACTGGGATACCATTGAGTAGGCAGTATGTTCTTTCTGTGGTCCGGTACGCCCATAGAATAAGGGGCAGTTCTTTCGGCCACTTGCTCTTGCAGGCTTGAAGCTTTTTCTTTAATGTCCTCTTCAAAATCTTATTCACGGCCTTTGTTTGCCTGTTTGCTTGACGCTTGGTGACCGTGGAGAAGCTTTTGATGATGCCATGTCTTTCACAGAAGTCAGTGAAGTGGACGCTGTCAAATTGCTTCCCATTATCGGACACGATTTTGTGAGGGAGGTCGTATTAGCACACAATGTTATTGATGATGAAGTCCAGGGCCTTTTTGGAGGTGATGGTGTTCATTGGTTCTGCCTCGACCCACTTGGTGTAATAGTCCACAACCATGATGGAAAACTTTACACCACCTTTCCCGGTCGGGAGCGATCCTACCAAATCAATTCCCCATATTGCAAAGGGCCAGGGACTGGTCATCAGGGTTATTTCCGTTGGAGGGGTTCGCGAGATCTTCGCGTACCTTTGGCATTTTTTGCACTTGTGAACGTAATCAATACAATCCTTCTTCATCGTTGGCCAAAAATATCCTTGTCTTAGGATTTTCTTGGACAAACTGAGTCCGGCTGTGTGATCTCCGCAAAAACCTTCATGCACTTCGTGCATGATTGGACTCATTTCTGTCCCAGACACACATTAGAAATATGGCATGGATAACCCCTTGTGATAGAGTTTTCCATCCATCATGACGTATCTGGGAGCCTGGTACTGAAGTTTCTTGGCGGCCACCCTATCCGCAAGAAATCCCCTCGTGGTCAAGTAGTGGATGAGAGGGCCCATCCAGGATGTGGAGTAATCGATGGCATTGATTTCAAGGGCCTGAATACTAGGTGCGGGAAGATGGTCGATCGGGACAAGCCCAGAGAGGTCCGATTCAACATTCGTGGCCAACTTTTCCAATGTGTCTGTAAACACATTTTGTTCCCTGGGGATTTGGCGGATGAAATATTTCTTGAAGGATTGGAGTAACTCTCAGGCTTGCGTCACGTAGGCGGCCATCCTTTCCCCCTTTTTTGGGTATTCCCCCGAAATCTGCCTGACCACCAATTGGGAGTCATTGTGGACTTCTATACATGCTGCTCGTACCTCCCGGGCCAAATGTAATCCGGCTAACATGGCTTCGTGCTCAACTTCGTTGTTCAATGCTTCGAACTGGAAGCGTAGGGCGCTTTACAACTGATGTCCTTGAAGGGATATTAAGATGATCCCAGCCCCGACCCCATTTTCATTCGAGGATCCATCCAAGAAGACCTTCCATAGAGGCACGAGGGGTCGATGGGCTCTTCATCTTTAGTGATCCCGGTACACTCCATGATGAAGTCGGCCAGGGTTACCCCTTGATGGAAATCCTGGAGCATATGTAATGTTGATCTGACTAAGCTCCATGGCCCACTTCAGGAGTCTTCCTGATGATTTGAGTTTTTATAATACTTGCCGCAGGGGATGGTTTGTTAATACCTTAATGGCGTGGGCCTGAAAGTAAGGTCTCAGCTTACGGGAGGCGATCAGTAAGAAAAATGTTAATTTCTCGATTAATGGGTATCTGGACTCCGCGCCCAACAACCTTTTGCTGACGTAATAGACCAGGAGCTAGATCTTTCCCTCTTCCCACACTAATGTGATGCTGATGGCGTGCTCGGACACGGCCAGATATAGGTATAACGGCTCCCCATCCACTAGCTTCGACAAGATTGGCGCTTGGGCCAAATGTTCCTTCAACTTCTGGAAGGCCTCTTCACATTCGGCCGTCCATTCGAACCTCTGGCTTCCGTGAAGGATTTTGAAGAACGGGATGCACTTATCTATGGACTTTAAAATAAAGAGGCTTAGAGTCGCTATTCTTCCCGTCAAGCTCTGAACGTCTTTGTGCTTCCGAGGTGAGGGCATTTTGATCAGCGCTTTGATCTTGTTCGGGTTGGCTTCTATTCCTCGTGAGCTTACTATGAAGCCCAGGAACTTCTTGGATGCCACGCCAAAGGTGCACTTCTTGGGGTTCAACTTCATCCCATACTTCCGAATGATGGAAAACACCTCTGCCAGATCATCAGCGTGTCCCTCGGAGGTTTTGGACTTGACCAGCATGTCATATATGTAGATCTCCATGTTCCTTCCCAATTGGGTCTGGAACATCCTGTTGACCAGCCTCTGATAAGTGGCTCTGACATTTTTGAGCCCGAAGGGCATGACAATGTAACAGTACACACCCTTGTCCGCCTAGAAGCTGGTGTGTTCCTGGTCTGCTATGTGCACTGAGATTTGGTTATAGCTGGAGTAGGCGTCAATGAAACAAAACATTTCATACCCGGATGTTGCATCTACCATTTGATCGATCTGGGGCAGAGGGAAACAATCTTTGGGACAGACCTTGTTAAGGTTAGTGAAGTCGATGCAAGTTCTCCACGTCCTATTTGGCTTTGGTACCAACACTGGATTGGCCAGCCAAACGGGATACAAGGCCTCCCGAATGAAGTTGATTGAGGACAACTTCTCAACTTCCAATTTGAGGGCCTCGACCCTCTCTACCCCTAGAGGTCTCAACTTCTGCCTGGCTGGAGTTGCATTCACGTCAATGTTCAGGGCGTGACATATGACATTGCGATCGATTCTGGTCATGTCTGAGTGGGACCAGGCCAAGACAATGGCAGTCCTGACTTCTGAGTTCAGGTTTCTCCCGACTCGGATTACTTTGGTCGGGTCGCTGTCAGTGACACACACCTCTTCTATGTAACACCACAATTTGCTAATAAGGTTTAGGACCTTGATTAGCGTGCCTGGAGGGAAATAAGTGAATTAACATGTTAATATATGAATTTAAATGATTATGTGATTAGAATGCATGTTTAGGTGGAATAAATTTTGCATGTGGGCCCTGTTTGTATGTTAGGGGTAAATTGGTAATTTTGGCCCGCTGAGGGCGTAAATGTAATAAATATGTTATATGATTAGTACCACGTGTGAGTGGTGATATTATTGTGATGCACATGCCGAGACGGTCCTAGGGAGCTAATTATTTTAAAAGTCACAATGGGATTAAATACCCGGCTCGGGTGGAGCCTAGGGGTATTTTGGGAATTTTATACTTTGAGTTTGTGAGCTAATGGCTAGTGGTGATTGAGTAACTTGAGTGACCATTAGTAACCATTAAGAGTAACAGATTTTAGATGAGAAAGATGGTAGATTTGTAGGAAAGGTGAAATGGCAAAAGTGCCCTTAAGGTTTAGTTAGGAAAGAAATTACTTGGATGGGTAAAATAGTCTTTTGGCAGGGATTTAGATAACTTCAGCTGAGGGAAATATCATTCACGTTTTTTTCACTCAGGCAATTCAGTTTTGCTGAAAGTAAAGGAGAACTAAGGGCAAAAAGGAAGAAAGGAAGGGAGTTGGAAATTTTGAGACTAAGGAGAAGGATTAAGGTGGTTTGAGGCAATTGAAGTCAAACAGAAATCAAGATTGGTCAGAGGTAAGATTCATCTTTGAAATCTCTGTGTTTTAGCAAGTTCCTATAGAATTTAGGTTGGAAATTGAAAGATGGTTTGTGGGTGGTTTGTCTAAGAATTCAGTTTGAGTATCCAGAGGGTTTAGCTTGAAGCTGGAATCAAGGAAGCTTGAGGTTGAATTCTCCACTTGAGGTAGGGATTCTATGCAATTTTGTGGTTTGTTTCTGTTGTGGTTTAAGAAATTTGGAAGCATGGTTTAAGTTCTATAAGCTTTGGTTTAAGTTTCTGGTTTACTGGTTTAAGTTTATGAAATTTGAAACCAAAGTGTGGATTTTGGGTGTGATTATGTGATTGAGCTTGTTGATGGTGTTTTTAGGTTGTTAGATAGTTCACTTGTGGTTTTAAATTGTTTTTGGGGTTTAGGTATGTGTTTGGGTTGGATTGGAGGTGTTTTGGCTTGGGGAAAATGCAGGGGAAAACTCAAAATTCTGGGTTCGCGAAGGGGCGCCGCGACCCTATTCTTTGGCGCTGCGGCGCGAGGCAGCATCAGGAGCTGGGGGACTTTCTGACTTTCTGGGCACTGCGGCCCTCAAGGGTAGCGCCGCGACGCTAGGCTATTTTGTGGGCAGGAAATTTTTGCATTTTTGGGCCTTTGCCCCGGGGGCTCGGGGGATGTTTCCGTTGTATTGTTTTGGGAGATTGGAGGTCCCGAGAATACGGGATAGGTTCCGGGAAGTGGTTTTGGATTGGTTAGTATTAAAGGGTGTTTTATATGTGTTGTGACTAGGCTTTCGGAGAGGCTTGGGATAGAGGACCGTGCTCGTGACTTTGGTGCATTGTAAAGCTCGGGATACAGGTAAGAAAACTGTAGTACTCGTAGAGCAGGGCATGGGCCCATAGTGTTGTTGCAGGGCACGACCCTAGATTTTACTATATGCTAGGACATAGCCCTTGATTGAACTGTTATATGTTTGAATGTTGTTTGAGTTAAGCTATATGTGGTTATAGTTGAATGAACGGCAAGGATCCGGGAACGGCAAAGGGCCGAGAACGGCGAAGGCCGAGAACGGCAGTGGGGCCGAGAGTAACATTTGGCACGTGGAGTGCGTACCACCAGGGTGAGACCCTAATGGATACATGGAATATCCTTACGGTGAGGACCGAGATCCCAGGCTTTGGTAATGCTTCTGGGACTGCATGGCCGTATATGTTTAGTCTGATGGACTATCTGTTTATATGTGGATTATCTGATATGAATGGTTATATAATATGCATATGTTATGTGCTGTGTGAGTTTTCTTGCTGGGCTTCGGCTCACGGGTGCTCTGTGTTGCAGGTAAGGGCAAGGGAAAAGTAAACCAGCCATGAGTACGGAGAGCGTGGGGTGGCGTGTACATGTTTGGCCTGCTCGACTGCTTTGGTTGGGGCATTTTGGGAAATGGCTATATTAAATTGTGATTTTGATGGTTAATTATCTGTAAATCTATTTTGAGTTGTAAATGCTTTATAAACCATATTTTGGGATCCCAAACGTAAGGCACTTGGAATTTTCAATGAAATAGAGTATTTTCAAAGATTATAGCCTTAACTTTTGCTTAGACACACTTTTGTTCTAAAAACCTCGTTTAGCGAGTTAATTGCACATTTTAAACTCACTTAGTAATGACTCTAAGGTAGTAGGGCGTTACAACTTGGTATCAGAGCGAGCCAAGGTTTATTGGTTCTGGAGATTGATCGAACATGTATGCTCGCTGCCATTGAAAAGCTCGACTCAGGGTTGATTGGTATGGTTGATTATTATGAATGAATATGTGCTTGAATGCCCTATTTGCCTGTTTATTTTAAAGGAGCATGATGAATGAAATAACATATGCATGATGTCAGGGCATGGCCCGTTGTGTGTTATATGCTATCTGTATGTTATCTAGATTGTTGATCTTGGTTGGTTGTTGAGAATGGGAGGTGGAATTGGATTTTTCTATCATGCCTGATGAGCGATGTCACTGATTGCAGGCATATAGTTGTAATGCCTCGGAAATCATCTAGACTCCGCGGCAGTCGGGCCGAGGATGACAATTAGAGTCAGGACCCTCCACCTGCCCCACAGAACTAGCAACAGATATTAGCCGAAATGGAGGCTAGATTGCAGAGAACAGAGGAAGAACTTTGTCAGATGAGGCAGCAGGCCCCTTCACAGGTCACAGGGTTACCAATTCAGCAGAATGTAGCGCCAGTGCCGGTTCAGCCTGTAGTTGAGAACAGGTGGGAACCTTTGTACGAAAGATTCAGAAAGCAACCACCTCCTACCTTTGAGGGTGGATCATACCCACTGCGGGCTGAGCAGTGGATGAATATGATTTCTTTAATCTTATATTTCATGAGGGTTGAAGGAAATGAAAGGGTAGCTTGTGCTAGCTACATGCTTAGGGAGGATGCCCACGTCTGGTGGGATGTAGTGAGTCAGCGGAGGAATATTACAACTATGACTTGGGAGGAATTTAAGAGTATATTTAATGAGAAATACTATAGTGTAGCAGTTCGAGTTGCGAAGGTTGATGAGTTTATCAACCTGACTCACAACAGGTTATCAGTTACTGAGTACGCCCTGAGATTTGACAGACTGGCGAAGTTTGGGCCAGACTTAGTGCCGACGGATGCGGCCAGGAGAGATAGATTCATACGGGGGTTGAATGTGATGATCACCCATGATGTGAATATTACCTTGAATTCAGAGACTACTACCTATGCTCAAGCAGTGGATAAGGCCCTTACTGCAGAGAGGGCTGAGGATCAGATATGGAAAGATAGCGTTGTTAGGCACGATGCTAGGAGGATGGTGCCTCCTTCTACTGGGTCTAGTCGGGGCAGTGGCCCTAGTGAGCAGAAAAGAAGAGTTCCAGATTCATTTGTTCCTCCTGGTTCTGACAGGAGGGTACGAGGTTCTATGGGTGGCCGTCAGGGCGGAGGTGACAAATGGAGGGGTTTTTTAGTGTGTCCTCGATGCAGACGATGACATCAGGGCGAGTGCCAGATTAGGGCATGTTTTATTTGTGGGAGTGCCAACCTTTGAAGAAAGACTGCGCACAAGCTAAGAAAGAGGAGCCAAAGCAGGGAGATGGTCTCGCTCCTGCCAGGGTATTCGCTTTGACTCAGACTGAGGCAGAGGCTAGTCCCTCAATTGTGATAGGTCAGATCTCTAGTGCTGGTTCTTTGTATACTGCATTGATTGACTCAGGGGCTACCCATTAATTTGTATCTGCTAGGATGATAGACCAGCTTTGTAGACCTACAACTGTGTATGCTAGGGGTTTTCAGACTTTGTTACCAACAGGAGAACTGGTAGTCTCAAGGAGATGGATTTGAGCGTTACCAGTAGAGATAGATGGTAGGGAATTGTTTGTTGATCTGATTGAGTTAGACATGAATGATTTTGATATGATATTAGGGATGGATTGGTTAACGAGGTATGGAGCAACGATTGATTGCAAGCGGCAAATGTTGACTTTTGAACCAGAAGGTGAGGTACCTTTTGTGTTTGTGGGGACAGTGAATGGACCACGAGTGCCTATGATCTCAGCATTGAAAGCTAGAGACCTGATGCAGGAAGGTTGCATAGGATTCCTAGCAAGTGTTGTAGATACCTCTAGAGTGGTAACAGTGGGACCGAATGAAACCAGAATGGTATGTGAGTTTCCAGACTTATTTCCAGCAGATTTGCCTGGATTGCCGCCACAGCGGGAGATCGAGTTCATCATAGAATTGGCACCAAGAGCGGAGCCAGTATCCAGGGCACCCTATAGAATGGCTCCGGCAGAGTTAAAGGAGTTGAAGATTTAGTTACAGGAGTTACTAGATTTGTGATTCATTGGACCGAGTTTCTCGCCATGGGGTGCTCCAGTGTTATTCGTTAAGAAGAAGAATGGATCTCTTAGGATGTGCATTGACTACAGGGAGTTGAACAAGTTGACTATTAAGAATAAGTATCCACTGCCTAGGATCGATGATTTATTTGATCAGTTACAGGGGAGTACAGTGTTTTCGAAGATTGATCTCCGGTCAGGTTATCATCAGTTGAGGATTAAAGAGGAGGACATACCAAAGACTGCTTTTCGGACAAGGTATGGGCACTATGAATTTCTGGTTATGTCCTTTGGATTAACCAATGCCCTAGCAACTTTTATGGATATGATGAATAGGATTTTCAAGGATTATCTGGATAAGTTTGTGATTGTATTTATCAATGATATACTAGTGTACTCCCAGTCAGAGACAGAGCATGAGCATCATCTGCGCTTGGTATTGTAGCGATTGAGAGAGCATAAGTTATATGCCAAGTTCAGCAAGTGCGAGTTCTGGTTACCGCAAGTTACATTTCTGGGCCACATTGTCAGTAAGGAAGGGATACTGGTTGACCCAAGTAAGATAGAGGCAGTGAGAGATTGGCCTAGACCGAGCAGTGTTCCTGAGGTCAGAAGTTTCCTTGGGTTGGCGGGATACTACCGGCGATTTGTAGAGGGGTTTTCCAGAATTGCTACTCCATTGACAGAATTGACAAGAATGAAGACCAAGTATGTGTGGACAGATCTGTGTGAGAATAACTTCAAGGAATTGAAGCGGCGATTGATTACTGCACCAGTGTTGAGCCTGTCGACAGACAATGAGAAGTTCGTGGTTTAATGTGACGCTTCCAGACAGGGTTTGGGGTGTGTGTTGATGCAAGCTGGGAAAGTAATAGCTTATGCATCAAGGCAATTAAAAGAGTATGAGCAGAGATATCCCACGCATGATCTGGAGTTGTCTACAGTGGTATTCACACTTAAGGTTTGGAGACATTACTTGTATGGTGAAAGGTGCGAGACATACATGGATCACAAGAGTTTAAAGTATTTCTTTACCCAGAGAGGATGGCCACCTTGCTGCGCTGCATATCATCCCAGAGAGGGGATCTGGCCCTAATCTCGGCCTGGAGAGCCACCAGGAACTATCCATCATGCACTTTGGTTTTTGATGCTTCCTCCGTGAAGCATTGGATATAGGCCCTCAGGGTCTCTGTGGGCTGTTGCTTGACATTTGCAAGGACACTGATCTGCATATCCATCTTCATGGCGGCCACAAATTGTTTGTTGAATGCCGATTGCAATCCGGACCAGGAATGGATTGATCCTTGTTTAAGTCTTTTCCACCACTCCTCTGCAGGTCTGGCTAGAGTGATCGAAAAACATAGGCATTTGCCATTGTCGTAGACGTGAGCTACTGTCATTAGGCGGTTGTAGTAGGACAAATGGTTCTTGGGGCCTGCGTTCTCAGTGTAGGCGGGTAGGTTCGACATTTTGAACCCTTTTGGTAGCACCACATCCAGGATGTGTTTGGCGCATGACTCTTTTTCCTCCTCTTCGGAATCGGAGCCTACCCCCTCTTGTTTCTGGACTAAGCGGTCTGTGACCTTCTTTAATGCGGCCAACTGTTCCATGAACTGTTTGTCCATTCCATCATCTAGGGGCACTCTTTCATTCCTCCTGTTATTGAGGTTATTCCTCAAATCACCCCCTTGGGGGTAAATCTTCTCCGTACGGGCTCGTTCCTTTTGGGCATTTAGGCCATCGCATAAGTCTATTCCGGAAGTATCGTCTCTCAAACTGATGGCTTTCGGATCTTTCGTGTGCTAGTGTCCTCTGTGATCCTTGTTCATGGAGGCACTAGGATGAAAATGTTGTTCTTGTCCGGTCTGTCTAGGGACAGTCCGGGGCTTGGCACCCTACGAGCACTTCCCTTGCGGATCGATTGGATGATCCGTCCTGGGACATGACACATCCGTTGTTTCCTAGGGAGCTGCCCTGGGTTCGCCCTGGTTTTTGGAATGGATTGAGTTTTCCTCTGTGGGTTTGCTTTTCCCACAGGATTAGCCATCTTGGCTTTTCCTTTTTCTTGAGCCAGATTCGACGGGTCGTCTTCGGGATGTGGTCCCGGAGGAGGGATTGGGCTCGTGTTCTTAGGTGCGTCGGTCCTAACCGATGGGGCCAGCGGTTGCTTTCCTGGAATCAGAACGGTCGGAGGATTGGCTGCCAATTCTTGGGCAGCAATGAAGGCCTGAAGAGCCAGGAGGGACTCTTGCATCTGGCGGGTGGCCTATTTCTATTCAGCTATCCTGGCCTCTTGATCTAGGACTTGTTTTCTCAGACTAGCCACTTTTGGGTCCTCCTATTCGGGGTTCATGTCTTCAGGACCAACATCTTTGGCGTCGTGATCCGGATATTCCCCCTCATTCTCTTCATCTTCTTCGTAGTAAACCTCGTCGTAGTCAGCCCTGTCCTTAAAGTTATGGGAGTCGTCAGGCAGGGGCTCTTGATAGGGTATTTCCTCAGGTTGGTCCTAAGGGAATGGTTGGTTGGGCAATGGTTCTTCATTTCCTTCCTGTTGTTGGTGAGCGGGATCAAATACGGTGTGCTTGGTGTTCACCATTGTTGCAGACGTTCAAGATCTTTTCAAGATTTCTTTGGCTCTCAATGAAAGCACCAAAATGTTTATCGAGTTTTTCAGAAACTAGAATTATGAGAGATAAGAGAACTAAAAAGAAAGGATTTAATGACAATCACACAAGGTTTTTACGTGGTTGGGGCGTTAATGAGCCTTAGTCCACAAGTCTATTGTATTAGAGCTTAGAAAACTGTAATAATGGAATTTTCTGCAAGTTTGGGCAGAGTAATTGCTTGCAAGAGAAAATTCGGGATCCCTTCTATAGTACAGAACTGGTCCTATTTATAGGCAGTTGGGTGCAATGGGCTTGGGCTGGACTAATCTGGACCCAATAGGGATATAATCATCGTTGGATCACTAATGGAGGCTTAATACAAAGGATTTTGCTAAATAATATACATTAATCAGGGCCCATTGGGCGACTTGGGCATAACCAAGCTTTACATCTGATATCAGTACGTAGCCTCAGATTGGTTCGCGTGGGCTTCTAAGGAGATCTTGGGGACGAGATCTGTCAGGGTAGTGGCATTACTGTTTCCTAATAACAGCGTACATTCCGTATGTAACCTCTTCTGTAGGTTAGTTGAGGAGACCAAACTCCGTGTTTCTTAGGGATGTGTCAGCATTAGGGAAGTTCAATCCTGCCCTATCCGGAAGCTTTGTCCG
Organism: Humulus lupulus; assembly: GCF_963169125.1. Lineage (NCBI taxonomy): Eukaryota > Viridiplantae > Streptophyta > Magnoliopsida > Rosales > Cannabaceae > Humulus > Humulus lupulus. Next base: position 35,219,621 of record NC_084799.1, read on the forward strand.
GGTTCATTTACTAACGTCCTGATCCATTCACCGGGACCCTGGTTCATTTACCAGAGCTCGGGTTCATTCTTGACAAGGGTGTATTCTTAGACTATTGAGCCTGCTGCCCATACTTACATCGCAGATGATGCCATTAGGTTGAGACCGGGAAGATGAATTGGGTCTGCGTCTTGCTCCCGATTCCCTCGTTATGGTGGTGCCCATCGAACAATGTTGGGCTTGCTGACGATTGGGCCAATAGGACTTTCTTCTCCCCCGTCCAGTGGGTTTAGGTTGGGCCTTTGATCTCTTCGAGAGAGCCCACAGATCCATTGTGTCGTGCCACGTGTCTGGGGGGAAAACAGGGATAACACGTACCGATAAGCTCAAAATCTCATTAGCAAATATTACATGCTTTTCCTCAGCTTACGTGCTTGGACTGTAGGATTATTCCCTTTAAGAGAATATTGCATTTTTCCTATTTGCTTTTATTTATTTAAATAAATCCTTCCCAAAAAATATGATATTATCTTTTTAAGAAAAGATCACAACCATAATTGAAATTTAAATTTTAAATTCAAAATTCAAAATTCAAATTAATGATCGTCATTATCATCTTCTTTTAAAAATCAATAAATCAAAACTATTTTGACTTACCATTTTTATTTTGTCCCACTCATATAAAATAATTAATTTCAAAGATTAATTAATTTATTATTATATATTTCGAAAATTCTATATTTAAATATATAAATATATTTTCAAAATTTAATAATTAATTCCAAATTAATTATTCAACCTCAATTATCATATAATTATATATTTGACCCAAAGAATAAAATTCTTCTCAAATTTCTAAATTACAGTTGTACCCTTGTATCAACTCCTACCTTAATATGGTGTTGATAGAGCCACCCTTGGGACCATAGACTTATAATATCAAGCTCCAATAAATATTAGATTATTAATTAAAGCTCTTTGATTAAATAATCATATTTATTAATCTCATGATTACTCTACTATAAATATGAGAATGAACTCTTGATAATTATAGACATATATTTACAGAGTATTTTATTAAAGAATAAAGTGTTCATTGATATAGTCATTACATACAACGTTAATCCTCTATTAATGATTCACAATTAAAAGGGAATAAAATTACTGTTTTACCCTTTTAACTATATCTAGTTCCTAGTGTACCATTGACTTTACCAGTGAAGGTTGTATCACAAAAAGTTTGCGACATGAGCGCTCACAACCTTTTTAGTTCCAAAAGTCAACCCAATAGGGAACCATTATTCAATCTATAAGAATGTATAGATTCAATATTTGTTAAACTATGTCCCCAACCATATATATCATTAAGTCCCCAAAATAATTGTTCTTAGCTTGATCCTTCCGACAAACCTTAAAGCATGAATCAAAGGATTAGATGATATATATAGGAGTTCATAGTAACCTTAGGATTAAGATCATCGTGTATATGATCATCGTTTGATGTGTTTGATTAATACTACGAAACAATATTTAAACAAGTATAAACAAATCACATTTGGTCTAGTTCTATATATCACTATATATAAAGTACATTCACTAAATTGTCTTACTGCACTAGTGACCCGGATATAGGTCACTTGTATTCATAATACTAGCGAATTGTACTAGTAGTAATTAATCTAAAGATTCCATTACTTTATTTTATTGCGAACTATTTTAAGTTCATTATCTCAATCTCGATCCTCTCATACCAGTATGAGATTAAGACCACATAGATGAACTTTGGAATTTTATGATATTTACTTAATATTATCAACATAATATCGGTGATGGTCTATATATATAATAATCCATTTCAATTATTTATTTCATTTAAAACATTTGTCAATTTCAATTTCTTTAAGGACACCATTCCCAACAATCTCCCACTTGCCCTAAAGCAAAATGAGGCATCTCTCTCAACGTGTCACTCACATTACCCTGAACAAATTTGTCTAACAAAATCTTCGTAAATAGTTTTGTAAGAAACTGTTTTGAAGCTATCTTCAAGATCGTTACATCAATTATGTAAAATTATCTTGAATTAAATGATACTTCATTTCATGTGCTTTTCCCTCTCATGATTTCTCAGTTCTTCTAGAATAGTTATATCTCCATTGCTTTTGCAATGAGATACTAATAGCTTATTCAAGTCTGAAACCCTTTCCAAAATGATAAAGAACTCAACTAAATCAAATAGCCTATTTAACTGCTCAATAGCTGTTTCATTTCGACTTTTATGGTGAAACATACATTTCCAGATTAATGTGTTTCCTCCACAGTTATAGAAACTGATTTTGATATCAATCTTTGAAGATTTCTATTTGGTTTAAAATCAGTTCATCCTTTGGGATTTTAGGTCACTGCCTAAATACACAAACATATAATCCTCATTATATTCAAGATACTCAAAAAATAAAGTCCTTATAATTATTCAATGACTCAACCCAACATTGGATTGACAACTATTGACTATTCCCATCGTTTAATAAATGTTAATTTGAACACATAACATTTGATACATTAAACAGTCCACCACCGAGTTGTAGGAAAACTGTCCCATGTCCTTCTTTTCTTGCAAAAGAATAAATGGAAATTATTCTTTAGATAATACATCCTCCTGACCAGGAAGGCAAAAATCCTTTCTTGGACTTTTGTAAACTAAAGTATTTAAGCTTCTTATCTATATAAGTCGCTTGAGACACTGCCAAAAGATTGTTCTTTCAATCTCTATAGGTTTGAATGTATAGAACATATTTGGCTTTTCCAAATCTAATATTTAGAAATGTTCAGCTAACCATTTCTTTACTTTTGATAATTTCTCTACATCATTCCCAATGATCAAAATGTTATCAACATGAAGAGTAAGAATCACAATAGAATCTTTGATTAAATCAAAGATTTTTAAGATCTGATGACTCGTTAAAATCCAAAGGTGGATTTAAGAAGCCTTGCAAGTAACTTTGCTTTTGATCTTTTATTTCGAATCTTTCTGGTTGATATCTTCAAATGATTTTGTCACGTCAGCCATTTAGAAAAGACTACTTAGATATCCATTTTAATAACTCTCAAAATCCATGCATAAAACAATGAATAAGAGTATGTAAAAAGATTTAAGCTTGGTTACAGTAGAAGGTATTTATTTGAGTAATAAATTTCTTCTTTCTGTTTATAGCCTTCGGCTATTGTAACACCCTGGATAGCCAATACCGTTACACTGTATGTTTATAAAAGTGCTAGACTTGCTAAACAAGTCATTTAATTAAAAACGTGTTACTGAAACTATAACAGAACTAGGGTTAAAAGATTTTGGTCTCAAAAGCCGCATTTCTTATAAGTAACATTTTCTGTTTACACGGGATCCCAAAAACAATAGAATTAAAACCATTTACAAAAGATTCGAGAATTAAGTACAGTATTAGCCATATTAAGGCAAAATAGACAGTTGGGCAATCTCTGTCCTGATCCACTCCTCGGCCATGGCGACCGAACAGCTGACTATGTACATTCAACCCCGCAGCTCTCCATCTCAGGATTGGTCCAACTTGCCTTTGCCTTTACCTGCACCATGTAGCACCCGTGAGCCAAGGCCCAACAAGAAAACACAATAACAGAGCATAAGCAATCAACAGACAATCCAATATCTCATAACACATAAACATGTTCTCAACAGTTTAAGCATCCATGATAACCAAGTATTCAGCACACCAAACATATCATTTCATAACAATAATAAGTTCACAAATGATAACTAGGGTTAGCGCCCTTAGGCCGTGCCCTCTGTTTATTCCACTGACTCCGGCCCGCTTAAACTAAGCTCAATGAATATTAAGCTGTCCTCGACTACCAGTGGCCAAGCCGCGCCCTGTGCACAAATATTGTATACGGCACCCTTAGGCTGCTCATCACATGTCCCATGGCGTAATACCATCCTTGAAATTATACAGATATCAGGAACACTTAGTCCCATCACAAACATATAACCAGGTGCAGTTTTCTTACCTTTAAATTAGCTAGCTTTGTTCACTTTGATCTTTGAGCACGATCCCCCTTGAGCCCTAGTGCACACCTAGTCACAACCATAGATCAAAATCATCACCAAAGCTCAAGTCCGAACCCTAGCCTCGGGACCAATCCCGAGCCCTCGGGAAGCTCCAATTCCACCAAACGGGGTGGTGGAATCGAACCCCGAACCCCCAGGAAAAAACCCTTGAAAATAACTCAAAAACCCCTTTCTGGAAATAGGGTAGCACTACAGTGCTCTAAGGAGGGCGCTACAGCGCTACAAGCAGAACCAAAACACCCTCAGAATGCTTGGCCTAGTGCTACAGTGCTCAAAGGCTAGCGCTGTAGCGCTAGTCACAGACAGCCAAAACTGCATTTTCCCTTCCTGCGATTTCCTCGAGCCAACCCTTACCAAAACTCTTCCAATCCTAAACCAAACTTAAAAACAAGCTTATTAACATATTCCACTCATCCCAAGTATCACAATCATACAAAACCTAACCACATGCACCCCTAATCCCAAAATTCACCATAGTTGCTCCTAGACTTCAGAAACTCAGCAAAACAATCAAAACTTCAAAGTTTAAAGCTTAGAATTTGATACCTTTGATGGAAATTCGAATTTAAGTTAGCCTCTAGACCTCCTTAGCTTGCTCTTCCTCAATCCTTGGATTGAATTCTCCTAAATTTCCCATCAATTTAGCTTAGACACCATACACTACAACAAACTAGGACTACTACAACATTAAAGTATAACACAAATGAAAAAGTGTTATCCTGCCTGTGTTAAAATTATAAGGCGCGCTCAGTAAAATTTTAGGCGCCATATATGTTTACTTTTCATTTATTTTTCCGCCAATTATATAAAATATTTATTTATCATTTTATTTCATTTTCTCTACATACTTTTTCTCTGAGACCTATCTCTCTCGGTCTCTCACTCCCCTTCACGAAAGACATCCCATTTCATTCAAAGAAAAATGAGACCACATTCGAAGGAGATATAGGAGTCCTGGTTTGTCGGCGGTGGCAGAGAGGCGACTTCTCTTCGGCTCAATCTCTGCGACTTCGCCTCATCGGCTTCTTTGACTCTCCCATTTCCTAGCCCGCCTATAACTCCCCCGTTTTCTTCTTCGCACCCATCTCTGCCTCTCCCTGCATCGAATCTTCCATTTACGCAATACCCACCATTAGAATCGACCAGTCCCTTCTGAGGCTAGGAGGCACGATCTTCCCTGGAGGCTTTGGTTTGAAATCAGGTAATCTTCTCGTCACCATCACCAATTGCTTTCCCTTGCTCTCTCTCTAGCTCCCTTTCTTCTCTCTCTTCTTCTTTCTCATTTCTCCATTTATTCAGAGGCTTGAAAGAACCCAAAGAGTAATCGATTTTGAGAGGGTTTTTCTCTTTCATGAATGAGCTATTATTATTGGTATGTAGTTTTGTTTTCTTTTTTGATTTCCGAAAGCCCCAAAATTGACTCTCGAATTGGTTTGTGTTTCCCCTAGATATTAAAAATCTCTTGCATTTTATTTTTTAGATTTCTCTTTGCAGTTTGTGTAATGCATTGCTCTGTTTCTCATTTTTGTGAAATGAGATTGACTGGTTCAGGCATTCGCATGGAGTCGAAAGTTGCCGGGTTGGAGGTAGATTACTTGGATAAACTTTCTGCCTAGTGATACACTGTTTGGTTTTACTAGAATTGGAGAGGGTATTTTGCTCATCAGTCTTAGGCTTTGTGGTTAATTAGACGATGTGTTAATTTTTTTGAATAAGTTAGTTATGTCATAGTTCTATGTGTGAAATAGAATGAATGATGTAATGTAGTGATAAAGTCAACATCCAGATGAAACTCAGCCTTGTGTATTTGGTTTTTTAGTTTTGATAAATAAAGAAAAAAAATGTTACTTCATAATAACATAAAGATTATTAATTGACGTAGCAAAAAACTATCCAAACTTATGATTTTTTGTTTGATGGGAATGATATTTCTTAGAAGTAATATTACAGAAAATGAAAATGCAGTACCCTAAGGTTTCATGAGAAATAGTTCTGCATGCTGGACTTTTCCCACACAATCTTTGGCCTTGGATTTCTAGCAAGGTGATGTCCCTATGGTTTGAAGTTGCCTCCTTTTACTTAGGAGGATTTTGTTTGTAGATCCCGGTACCAGAATTGCGAATAAGACCCTCTTATGTTAGTGAAGATGAGTTCAAAATCTTACAGACCGCACATTGATAGAAACTCGAGACCAAATACTTGTTAGAGAATGTACCACAGGGACAAATTGATGAAATCGTAGACTAAGTTGACTGCCTAACATTATCCCTATAATGTAAGAGCTAAGGATGTTGAGGTTGTCTGCTCTAACATAATTTTAGGCATGGTTAAACTTTTAGGAACAGGAAGAAGAGTTTGTCATGACATCTCAGACAACTTCAACAGAGAGATATAAAAAATATTGTCCTAGTTTCATTTGACCTTGTTCAAAACTTGGATTTTTGAGGGACAACAATTTTAGGGAAGAGGCATGTCATTAGACAGAGCATGTCCATAAGACAGTGACAGCTTCAGGAACAGGATACCTAAAATGTAGTCAATTTTTTATTAAGCCATACTTTCATGTGCTAATTTCATTCTTCTGAATTACAACCCCAAAATTATTGAAAATAATGGTAATTATGATCATAATTAGAATAGGTACTTTTTTTTTGTTCAGTAGCATGACTCTTGGTTCAATGGAACAAATAATACACCTGTAAAGGAAAACAAAAATATTTTTTTGTTTTCAAATATATTCATGTGCTCTGCATCAACTAGAGAAGAGGGGGGGGGGGGGGGGGGACTATTCTAAACTAAACAGAGATACTTTGTTAAGAATAAAGTTATTGGTGCAAATAGAAATTAGCAAGAAAAATAGAAAAAGAATAAGAGAGAGAAAAGATAATAGATATTGGAAAGAGAATAAAAACATAAGAAATAAAGTGAGAGATATAAATTCAAAAGAGAATTGGTTCAATAAATTTTCATCCATACAATGAAAGTATGTGTGTGTGTGCTATGTATGCATTTCTATCTCTACTACTTTGAGAAAGTTGACTAAAACTAAACCTCATTGTCAGATCCAAATAGCTAATAAATTTCCTTTTCTTAGAAAATTTCTTGGTTTATCTCTTCAATTCAAGATTTATTTTTCTTTATGTAGTGGTGGGGTTACATAGGATAATTATCTCAACTATTCATTATGAGTGAATTTTTTTGCAGGACTTGGCCAAAGTAATGAATAGGAAAGACACAAAGCAATAATAATTTTCACTTTCTTGATTTGGAAAGCAAGTTTATTTATATAAATATACAATTAATTTCAGTCAAATTTTTTTACAAGTGGTTTGAATCATATTCAAATTGAAAAGAGAGAATAAAAAAGATAAGTGAAGGGACTAAACTATAAGTTGCAATCAACATGAATTAGAAATTAGAAATGCCACAAAGAATAAGACAATAAAATTTTTACATTATGAAAAGAAAAATATCCACGTATAGTCTAGCCAAAAGAGCAAAAATTTCTTCATAAATAGCTTATTTAGTCCTATTATAATCGTGCTACTGGTTTCTGTTGTGGGTCTTGGGCTCTTTGCAAGGGGATTCCCACTTGTAATGTCCAGAAAACTCTATTACTTTTATGTCTTCATAACATAACATTATTAAAAAAGCCTTAATAACACTTTCTTTTTTCCTTGTTCTGTATGCAGCTTGCAAGGGTTATTTAATGACTGCAACTGTTAATGGAAAGCTATTCTCTGGCTATATGATGCATTGTTGTACTTATTTAACACAACATAGAACTAGATCTGATCCATAATTTGTATGAGAAGTTAATAAAAAATCTGTTTTTATTTTTCAATTCCCATTTGTAGGAGAGAGATTTAGTGATGTGGTTGGTAGCCCATATTACGTTGCACCAGAAGTCTTATGCAAGCAGTATGGTCCAGAAGCAGATGTTTGGAGTGCTGGAGTGATTCTTTACAATCTGTTAAGTGGAGTGCCTCCATTTTGGGCAGGTAGGATTTTTAAAGATGCTTCTTGTTAATCATTATTGTATTTAGTATCTGTGTTTCTATTTGTGTCTCTGTATGTGTATTTTGTGACATTTTTTCTTTCCCCTTGGTTTCAATAGAGAGCGAGCAAGGGATATTTGAAGAAGTATTACATGGTGACCTAGACTTTTCAACAGACCCATGGCCTAGTATTTCTGAAGGTGCCAAAGATTTAGTAAGGAAAATGCTTATTCGAGATCCCAAAAGGCGGATATCTGCACATGATGTTTTGTGTGAGTTTTTATCACTGGTTTGCTTTCATAATTAGAATTTTTGTGTTTGACCTGTGTTGCTACTGAAATTAAAGGGTTGCAATTATTGTTGAGCAAAGCTTTTTGGAAAAGCATCTGTTATTCATTTCAGCTGCTTTATAAATAATTATTCTCATCATTTTTGTTCAACAATTGTCATAATTTTTTGCTTATGTATAATTCTATATCAAGGTGTTCTTAGGCACAGCATCTGTTTGCACTGAAATTTTCTGGCTCCTTTGTTTTTAAAGAGAATGTTCTTTCATTCTTAAAGAGTTTTGGGTGAGAGAATTATCTGCATTTAAATTGTTGTTTTGATTTTTCTATTGAATGATGATTGGCTTGTAATTTTTTTTTGTTAAATTCAGTTTTGCAGACTGTAATTAGGCAGAAGAAGAAGATGAGGAGTAAAACATCCAGGATAACAGGGATGGAACTCAACAAGGTTTTCCTTTTGGAGCAAACCAACCTACCCTACCCCCTTGGTGGCTTCAAATTTGGGTAAAAATAGTAAAGCTGCTCTCTACCCTGCTTTTGATCAGGATTTTTTAAGAAAATATATATATATATATATTTATTGCTCTCTTTTCTGGGATGAATTACTCATTTGAATTTGTCATGTCATTGTCAGGGGCCAGAGTTTTAGCATGGCACATAGGCTTGTCTATGGAATTTGTTATATTGAAGTCTTTAAACTTCAGTTTTGCAATCTTGTTTCTAAATTAAATAGTAATCCTTTTGCCTTTTATGTGAAGAAAGTTGGCAACTGTGTATCTTCTTCAAATGTACCTATAATCCATTCAATTTGGTTGTTCTATTTGTTCCATTATAAATCTGCTAGGTAAGTTGTTCTGTTTTTAATTATCATCTTGATACTAAGTTGAAATTTACTAGGTTGCCAAGGACTTGTGTTCCTACCTAAACATCTTTAAAAAAATCCTCCTTGCTTCCCATTCTAGTTGGTATATTTCTGCTTTGATTTTCTAGTTGGGAATTGAGATCTCTTACTTTCATTATTTATGGAAATCCCATGCTTTTTGTATAGAGAAGCAATGCTAATATATATGTTTTTGCCTTGCTTTTTAACCTGTTTATGCTTTAGCCAGTCATGGGTAATGTTTCATGAGCAATTTTTTCTTCAAATTATCTCTCTATGATTTCTAGCAAGAAGCCAATTGGCTATTTCAATCGCAAAATGTTTTATTAAAACTACTGTTAAGATTCTCCCTTCTTGAGATGATTTGAGAAACAATCAACTTTAAACAATTTGTAACCATAACATGTTATTGGCATTGATATCTGTTTTTGGACTTGGAAATTATGATAATCAAGCCGTGACGCAATTTTTGTTTAAATCCTTTGATGCCTTCCTCATATTAATCTATATTCTATTTGTGGTGATATTCCTTATGTTTGGAGGCCTTTGAGCTTTGACAAGATTTAAGTGAAAATTCTGAAGAAAAAAAAAAGAAATGGCCTAGAGAGTTTAAGTTTAAGCTAGTCTCTAGACCTTGCTGCCACATGCCTTAATTGCAGCCTTCAGCAACAGTAATTCAACTTTCAAAATACAGCATTATGACTTGTTCTGTTACTCTTTCTGTTGCTGGCTATGACCGTTTCTGTTATATGATTATCAGGGTTACACAGGTGACAAGGAGAGCCTGGGAAAGTGTGAATAGGTAAGAAGCATTATTCATCTTTTCTTGTCCATGAATGACTTTCTATTATTAAAGTACACAACAGTAAAATGTTTTGAACTTATTGATTTATTTTATTAGTTTCTTACAAACTCCTTTATTTCTTTTAATTTCCCTCTATTTATTTACTTAAAAGAAAAGCAATTTATGTAATAGAAACTTGGAATTACTACTGTTGTACATCATTATTGTCCAGTTGAAATTTATCTATTTACTTGTCAATTTGAGAGCATATAGATTCCTTTTGAATTCTATCATGGCTGGAATAGTCCCAAAAGGTCATTTTTTATTTTGTTATGTTTTTAATATTTCAGTATTTTATGGAGTTGATGAAAGTTCCTAGAGTGGAATCAAAATTGCGAGTGTTCTCTTTCAAGATTCAGTTCAACTGCCAGGTTTGGTGATATTTTTTATGCTTTTCATTGGTGGTTAAAATATTATTATTATTACAATCTATATTGTATAATTCTTCTCATCGTCTTACAGATTTCAGAATTTAAAAAGAGTTTGAACACTGTGAACTCTGCATGTGAAGAGGTAAGCAGCTCCTGATGATGAATTTTTTCTTGCAGAATTTGATATCTGTACTATATTGACAGATCCCTGTGTTACTTAAATTCTTCCATGCAGTTTTGAGAATCTGTTTTGACTTGGGTAGTTTTATGCTCTGTTTAATAGGTCCGGAATTCCCTCAAATTAAAAGATATTATGAAGAAAATTCTTTCTCTGGGTAATACTTTGAACCAAGGGACTGCAAGAGGTGAGGATCTTCAATTATTATTTTGACAGATTTTATTATTTGTAGATGATGGAAAATTCTATTTTATCATCTGATAGTTGCAAGTTCTTTTAAAATAAGACTTAGTTCCTTTTATGGCCATAAATCCGGAAGTTTATCGAAGTATTAGATTAAACAAAACTTACACAATGAGGGTAACATTTTTTTTTTCTTCCATGAATATATGTATTGCAATTTACATTGTATATGTGGAGGCATCTATTATCTATTCATTCTGTTTATTTTTCCTTTTTCCTTTGGTGTCACTGAAGGGTTGTGATAAGCCAATAGCTGTACGTTTTGCAGAACCTAAGAAAATTAGGAATGGAGAAGCAAGGTTTTGCTCTGTTCTACTTATTTGTGAACTGGAATTCCTCATATCGTTTCTCTTTTTTCATAACTGATCCTTTTAGTCACTGTTTGGTATTATAATTGATAATCAGGTGCCCCATTCAAATTTCTCTCCAGGGACAATAAGATGTTTAGTGGCATGCCCTTTGGCCCCCATTCTCAAGAACCAGTTGTTAAGTAACTTTTTTCATGTTACTTCCATTCATTTTTTTTTCTTGTTGACTGTATTTAAATTTTGTTTTTGTGGATATACGTACCAGGAAAACAACCAACCTGGGTGATTCCATGGTGGGGCATAACCGGCCTAATGCACCTCATCTGGCACAACATTTCTCGTTAACTAAACAACCACAAGCAGATTCTTCGGTGGCAAACCAGGAACCTCCGCAGTTGTCTCAGATGCAGAATAGAAAAGCAAGTTCTCAACAATTTCAAGGCGAAGTTCGTGATTTTCCAAGATAGTTGCATGTGATGCAACCATTTAAACAAACGCTAGAGCAACACAAGTGGTCTCAGACTAGTGGACAACCGGTATTCCGAACCAATAATAATCTTAGCTAGTTAATTTTCAGTTTTTTTAGTATTGCATGTTATATGTTGAAGTTTTTATTTTTTAATAACTTCTATCCATATGTCCCTTTTTTGGTGTTCAATTGAGTGCGGCCAGAAGAGTGCTTGCAGCATCTGAAGGGGTTTATTCAATAGAATATTATATTGCATTCCTTCTGCTTCATTTTTTTTTAAATTAAGAACTTTATCTATGTTATTTTAATGAAATGTTTAATGCAGCCTCTACCAACTGGAAGCAGTTCTCGGGAAATTGCTTACAATATTCCCAGAGCTGCAGTGCCTGCAAATCCTCAGATGCCTGAACTTCCAGAATGTGATTGGAGTGAGCATACCTGCCCTGATGGGCATAAGTATTATTATAATTGTGTCACTCGTGAAAGCTTGGTATGTTCTTTCGTTCACCCTTGTTTATTTTTCAGTCTTATATCTGTAATTTATGAGGATAAGGGCTTGAAAATTAATCTGCAGTGGGAAAAGCCCAAGGAATATGGTTTGTTTGAGGAACAGTTAAAGAATGAGAGACAGCAGCAAACTGCTGCCCACAAGCTTCAGTCTTCTTCCTTGGTTCTCTCTAAACAGCAACCTGCTCAAACACAAGAAATTCATTGCCAAACTCATGTTGACCATCAAAATCTCCAACTAGAAAAACCTGCTCTATCTGCGCCGGTGCATATTACTGTTTTCTTTATCTTCCATTTTCAGTAACTTTTCTGTTGATTTATGAATGCGACTTTGGTGCCATGAAAAGACTTCTGTTAAATAATATTTTTTCCCATCTCATTTGCATAGCAATGACAATGTGACATATCTTGTGAAGGTTGGTCTGTGAGGTTTCACGAAGAGTTAGTTTTATTTCCTTGTTCATATAACATGAATTATTGATTTGAATACCCTCAATTAGAACTTGGACTGGTAATATGATAGGCCACCCTTGACCTATGTGTATGCCAGGAAGGATAGAAGCAAAGAGAATGCATATAGTTAGTATTTTTTATTTTGTATAGATGTGATCTCAATCATTAGGCCAGAAGTAAATGAGAGGGTTTGAATAAGTAGAACCTGCACATACAGAGCATTTGTCTTGATATGTGTATATAACTGGTGTTATCATGTCATTTGTTGTTGCTTTATTGGTATTCTATAAATATGAAAGAGATCAATGCTCTAAATCTGAGTTTGAATGTTTGCTATTTGTGTACTGTTTAAGTTTATTCATTTTTTTTCTTTCACTTATGTTTGCTACCTTGTTTATAATATATGGTCAAATTTGTTAAAATTCCATTTAGATAGATAGCCATGTAGAGTATTTGTGGAATACAGAAGTAATATTCGGACATTAATAACTCTACATGATACCTTTGAATATAACTAATAAAGGTAATATATATATGGTTATTAACTCTTATGTTCTTAATAATAAAATGACTTTTTTTTTACAATGTGCAGGTATATTGAGATGATTTCTTTGGAGCAATTCTTGACAACATTTGTAGTTGAGGCCTTTAGAATGGAAGAATGTATTTCACTAATTTTTGTATACATTTCTTGTTTTGTATTTAGTGATAAAGGAATCTGAATTGGGCATAAATTATGTTGTAATATGATTTATTTAAGCTTAGACTAGTAGACTAAATATTGTAATTACATTTGAGTAATTAATAAAAATCTATTTATGTTATCTTATTTGGCTTCAACTTTCATATTTGTTTTCCTAGATTTGTGTAAGTAAAAAAAGATTATGTTTTTCTAAGCTAATATAACACATGTGTTATACTAAAGTGTAGTATAACACAAAAAATGTGTTATGCTAAAGTGTAGTATAACACAAAAAAAGTATTATACTAAAGTGTAGTATAACACAAAATAAGTGTTATAGTATCGACTATAAATAACATAATTCAACACTTATCTATATATTAAAATAACACAGAAATTGTGTTATCGTTGCCAGTACAATAACACATCTGTATAACACTGATAAAGTGTTATGTAAAGTACCCTGACCTACGATAACATAGTCTGTCTTAACACATCAGAAAGTGTTATCGTAGGTTTTGATAACACATTTTTGGTGTTATTAAAAGCATTTTTTCTTGTAGTGATAGTTCAAACAATCCAAACCAGAAACTGAAAACTCCAAAGTCTTACCTTAAGTGATGGTGCGTTCTTGCTAAGCCCTTGCCAATTCTTCAAGCCTAGCTCAGAATTCTTGTTGCTCAGCCTAACCTAGCTCCCCTATGAGCTTTACTCCAAGAAAACTCAAGAAAATGATGAAGGAAAGCATAAATTGACCCTTGGAAAAATGCCCTGTTTTCTTCCCTTTCTTTTTCTTTCTTTTCCTTCTTTTCTCAAACTTCTACCTTATTCTACAACTTCCACTAAGCATAAAGCCTCAACAATACCTATCTCTTATAAGCCAAATGACCATAATGCCCTCCCCTTTAATCCTGAGTCTTTTAATCCACCTAGGGCATTTTGGTCACTTCGCCCAATTCCCGCTAATTCCTCGAGTGTCTCTAATATTTTCCGCTTACTTCCCGATACCTAATTAATCACCAATTATATTCCTCGATGTCAAAATAGACCCCAATATATTCTCCAAATTCCCATTTATACCCCCAGGCTCGCCCTGATCCGGGTATAAATCCCCGCCGTGACTTTTTCGCTAATCTACTCACTAGGATCGTCTCGAATCACAGATCACAAATATATCCACAAAATAATGTGGTCTAAAAAAATATCGCATATATATATAGTTATGCCCTCAATGGGCCAAAATTATAATTATGCCCTTTCTAACCTAATCAGGGCGCACATGCATACTAATACACATAGTCATGCATCTCAAATATTCAAATAGTCATATATCAGACTTTTAATCATTAAATCACATATATTCCAATTATGCCCTCCCGGCACACTAATCTAGGCCCTTAAGCCTCATTAGTAAATTTGGGTCATTACAGCTATTAACCTTACTTTGAACAATCTATACTTTCCTCTGTTCTCCTCTTCATCTTGAATATCATGTTTCAAATTGAAGTTTAATGAACTTTAGTTGAATGTTCAAGAATCCAGATGTCTAGGAATTTCAAATTCCATTTCTAGATTCATGGTTTTTCAACCATTGTTTTTTTGTTAAAACCTTTCATTACATACTAGTATGTGAATAAAATATAGTTAGATTGTGTTACACACAACCAACTAAACTTTATGTTTGTAACAGAGTAGTTACTAACTAACGCTCCCACTACAATAAAGCTTTACAAAATTTGTGATATTATTTGGTTTTATCATTGTTAACTATCAGTAACTCACTTACTTGACTTATAGTCATTATTTCTAGTACAAGTTAACTAGAAATATAGTGATTATAATAATCATGCTTCATTAAAGTAGAATTTAAGAGATACAAACACTTTTGTAATCTTTTATGATTATTAAATTATTTCACTAAATGACTTCATGGAAAATTTTCAATTTATTCACATAACCACGTGTAAATCCCAACTTTTAAGTCTTTGATGTTGTACAATCAAACATGTACAAAGTATAACAAGTGTAAAAAATTATAGAAATAATGACGACGATAATGATCACTCATTATCTATTTAATGTTATCTAATATTATTATATTCCATTTCTAAAATACTAATGTTGCTTAGCATTCTAGCTGTATGTGAGTTGGGTTTGAATTCCAAGTGCACATGCAAATAACTGGAATTCCAAATTCGAGTTTAGATTTCCTTTTGCTCAAATCAAACATGTCTTAAGTGACTTTACTTTGAATGTTGCATGAAAATTTCTAGAAATTTTCTTTTGCATTCAACAAAGGTAGACATATCTTAAATAAATGTCAATCAATATTGACTTACTATTTATTATCTCTTTTAGCTTTGAACATTAAAAGGTTCAACATACATCTCTATGTATTGGCTTTAATGATTATGTGATTTTTGAGCATTTATTAGATAAATGTCTTTTGGTTAACTTTAATTAATAGACTATATAAACAGGGAGAAAATCAATTAATGGTTATAATAAAAGACTATCCTTTATTTATTTTATGTGTCTATTTAATTATGAGCCAATCTAAAAAATAAATCACATATATGTTTCACTTAATTGTTGTTGGAATAATATGTCTTCTTTATTACATCTATGTTTTGCACAATAATGACTAATTCATAATTATCATTTATACTCATTGATGAAATAGGTAGAACAAATATATTTAAAAAATAACAACTGAATTTATTATTTAAAAGAAATATTAAACTTGTTCACTCATCAAATAAAGGAGTCTAAAATATAGTTTCTAGAAAGAATTCTAGAACCAATTTAAAGAAAGAACTTATTAGTTTCTTTCATAATGAAAATCAACTATTTTAAAATGACTAAAAAAATTTAAATTGTTTTAATAGTAAACAAAATAAATTTCTAAACTAATACTTTCTTTATTCAATCGTCTTCATCATTTCTTCTTCCCTTTGGTTTCAATGCAATTACTCTTTTTCTCAAAAGATTTATGCATCCTTGAAAACAAGAATAAATGAAAAATAATATTAGTTGTATAATTTTGAATCAACCATTCAAAATATTAAAGAAGATTTTTTGAGTAAATCGAATTTACCCCATATCTTAAAAATTGAGTATATGTCAGAGCATCACTCTTTATCAAGGCCCACATCTAGTATGCAGTTTCAATAACCATATATCTTTCTTTAATGTCGCAATCCATGGTCGATAACATGCATTGACATGCCGGGTGATTCAATCTCATCCATTCACCATATTTTTCATGTTCATCAAAGCTGGATGAAAAACTTGGAACCTCTGGAGGTGGATCAAAGATCGCTCCGTACAAGTTCTGTGTTCCAAGGACAATGTGAATTCATCCATACCATCTTCTTATGCAGTTAAGACTAAATGGAATCATTTCCAAGATTCTATCAATCAGGCGTGTGTTAATTCCCAAGTTTTCAAGTACTTGATCAGGATTAAGAGAATTAACCATTGTTGCTGGAAATAAATAAAGAAAATATAATGAATTAAAACATATAATAAATACTAGATATTATTTAGAAAAGTAAACACGATGCATGAATGCAACATATAAAAACACATAAAAATTATACACTAATCCACGATAAATTAATATGAAAATTAATGGACCAGCCTTGGGGTAGGTCAGACTAATTCCAAATTAATTTTGAGACAAATCTCAATTTCATAAGTGAAAACTTAAAAATATATTTTTCTCTTTTGACTTATGAACTACTGCTAGTTTGGTCAAGATGCACTAGCCGTGACTTATTGTCATAATTCCCTCTCTCACTCACTATTTTGGAAAAATGTGTTTTTTCACCAAATCAATATTTTTTAATTTAGTTGTAAAAATAAATTTAATTAATTTTACCAAATGATATTCTAATAATTACTAATCCAATTAAGCAAAATAAACTGAATAAATTGTGTCCTTAATTCTAATTTTAATTTTTCTTTAATTAAAAGAATATCATTTTTATTTTAATAAAATATTAAATTAAACAACTTTAATTTAAATTTACCATCTTAACTAATTAAGACTAAATTTATTATTATATGAATTATCATATATAAAAATATAATAAGATATAGGACGTTCCTACTAGCATGTTTCTACACGAATGTAATGCATGCTAATTGCATACTGTGTGGGTATATGAATGACATGTTATAAGGCATGAAAAAATATTAAACACTTTTCAAACATTTATAATGAATAAATAAAAGCGGGTTGGTAACTTTTGGGTATTTCTAGAAAAAATTACAACACTTGCAAAATATACATGAAAATGTAACTTGGACTAGCTAAGGCCTGACGAGGAACACCTTGATCTCGAGCCTTAGTCTTGTTGAACCAATGCCACTCTTTTCCATATCCATTTTGAATTATACAACTTTTAATTATTTTAAATAACCTTTTAAAATAATTAAACTTTGGGTTTTAACACCCATATAGTTTCTAAGGCCCAATTTGAATTTGAGTTATTTAATTCAAAAATAAAATTAAACAATTTAATTTCAATAAAAGAAATTAAAAATAATTTAATTTTGGATATTTTAATTAAAACAATTTTAATTATGGAAGATAATAATTAAAACATTTTTAATTAAGGAAAATAATCAAAACTATTTCAATTATAGAAATTTCCAAATTAAAAGTATTTTAATTCAATTTCAAAATTTTAATTAATTAAATAATTAAAACATTTTTTGGTAACAACACATTAGGGTTTGCATGACACAAACCCTAGGTGTATCATCAAGAGGGGCAGCGGTAAGTGGTCCCGACGACATGGAGGAGCTCAGCCAGCCACGGTGGTGGTGAGCACGCGAGCGGCGGCGATGGCAGGGACTGAGTCGTACGGATCCATACGAGCATACAGGACTGGGGGGGGGGGGGGGAGGGGGAACCTCCGGGTGCGTGCCACGACGGTCATTGATGGTCGTGTTGTCATCTCAATTTTTGTGCCAAATTCCGTTGAATCCAATAACAACAATTTTATAATTTACATTTCGAAAAATAAAATTACAAAATTCTTATGCCCCAAAAAATTGACTTACATTTTTCATCTAGAAATTTTAAGAACAATTCCAAAACCCAAAAACACCATTATAAACAGCCCTTAAAAATCTATCATCATCAATATAAACATCCATCCATTCAAATATATATCACATATAATAAAAAATGCACATAATCCCACACATCAATTAATAACATGCAGAGATTAATGACCTGCTCTTGATACCAATTGTTGGAAAAATAATCAAAGTGTGCAGCGAAATAGCATGGTGGGCCCAGTTGATAAACAACAACAAAAATTTCTACTCTCATATAAAGAATTTATATGTTCAAGAATACATACATGAGCCATTAATATGCAATATTGCAGCAGGAGCAGTAGCAGGAGCAGCAGCAGCAGGAGCAGCAGGAGCAGCAGGAGCAGTAGTAGTAGTAGGAGCAGCAGCAGTAGTAGTAGTAGGAGCAGCAGCAGGAGCAATAGTAGTAGTAGGAGCAGCAGCAGCAGCAGCAGTAGTAGTAGGAGCAGCAGCAGGAGCAGTAGTAGTAGTAGTAGTAGGAGCAGTAGTAGTAGTAGCAGTAGTAGGAGCAGTAGTAGTAGTAGCAGCAGTAGTAGTAGTAGCAGGAGTAGGAGCAGTAGTAGTAGCAGCAGCAGCAGCAGTAGTAGGAGTAGTAGTAGCAGCAACAGCAGTAGCAGCAGCAGCAGTAGTAGTAGTAGTAGTAGTAGTAGTAGGAGTAGTAGTTTGTAGTATGTTAGTTTCCGTGGATTTTGGTTCAAGACGGGACTTAGTTGGAAACTCATAGCAACAGTTATGGATTTTGTAAGTTTAACCTATAGTTTAAGAATATTAATTATAACATAAGGTTTGATTAATATTGTTGGTCCTAGAAATATTGTTTATTATAACCTAAGGTTTAGATAGAGTTAATAAGAGTGTGACACTTGTCATAATCATGTTTATCAAGGATTTAAGTATTTTTGATGAATAGTTTAAATAAAAGAAAGATCTAGAAGCTCTAGAACCTTCCCAAAACTGTTAGGATCACGTTTAGACTCAGTGAAAGTTGTTTACTCAATTCAAAATATGCTAAAAAAGTGCAAATATTCATTTTATAATCATTTATTTATTCAAATTAAAAGGGGTTAGTTTCACTCCTTGAACTCTATAAATAGGACCTAGTGCTCAGCCATTTTCTTCATTTTTCAAGCAGTCTTCAGAGCCTCCAAGTTGCTAAGGTTACTATAGAGAGAAACACTTTAGAGAGAAACACTTGGGTTTTGGGTTAAAAGCTTTATCATTCTAAGCTTTTGTAAACACTTGGGAAGTGAGATATAGAGAGATTTCAGTATCGAGGTTTAGATCAATTCATAAGACCATTCAAGGTATTCTTATCCTTAAGTTCAGTTCTTTATGGATCTTTAGTTTTCTTTATTTTCTTTCTTTCAGATCCTAACTCTTGTTTATGATTCTTGATTAGGTATTTAAGTTTCTTGAAACTTAAGGTTCTTCTTGGTAAGTTTCTTCTTGATGGTTTAGTTCTCATTTCATCTTTATTCTTTAGAGATACTCACCATTTTTACTGTTGGTTTTTAGGAGTGTTCTAATCCCGTTCTTGTTCCCAAATATCCCGGTTTTTGGTAAGGAAAATAGGATAGATTATATGTGTTTATATGTTTATGTTATGATATGTATATATATATGTATAAATATGTCTTGTAGTCATTTGGGGCTTATAGTTGCTTAGATAGCAAACTCCAATATTTTATGTCGCTTGGGGCTTATAGTTGCTTAGATAGCAAACCCCAAGAATTTTTATCATTTTCTTGGTTTAGAGTTATGATTTACCCTACCTTGACTAGTAGACAGAGGACCTAGATGGGTTATCATATACTACCATGTGATCTAACCTACCTCGATTAGTAGACAGAGGACCTAGATGGTTTATCATATGCCATGTTAATGAGTTAATGGCCATTAATATTGTAGTCCTATATGATATTTGTTTTTATAGTCATATGTTTTATAATATATGTTTATGATATAGTCTTATGTTTATGGTTTATGATTTATGTTGTTATCCAAAAAACAAGTATGGATGACGTGGCGAACATTTTGTACACGTGGCTGACATCTGGCAGAATCTGTGCTCGACTATTGACCAGGAAGACATTTAGTGTCATGCGATTGGCTTTTTCATACGACCAGACTGGTCGTACGCACATTATACGCGGAGGAAATCTTAGGCAGTTATTATGGAATTCAAAATTATCTCCCATGATTTCCTGAGTATCCGATTATTTAGGAAAGAATATCTGTAACAAATCAATGTAAATATTCCCTGAGCTTATAAATAGAGGGAGAGGGGCTCAGGGAAGGGGCTCTCCTTTTTTCTTCTAGGCAAAAAAGATCTTTTGAGATTAGAGAAAGATTTCACGAGAATAATTGTATTTTTCTTCTTCAGAGGTTAGTGAAACTCATTGAACCCCAGTTCTTTGATCACCCCTTTGAATCTCATTTCAATAACAATTCAAGTGGACGTAGGTTATTACCAGATCCTAGGGCCGAACCACTATAAAATCTTGTGTTCTTATTATTTTCGTCATCAAATTCTTTTCAACGTATTCATCCACGTCAAGCGTATTTTTACTCCATGTCAGTTGGCCAAAATCTGGGTCAACATTCTAGTGCTTTCATTGAGAGTTGAACTCAACCATCATTGAGGAGATCAATGGCAAAAACTACCAGGAAAACTGGACAGGTGGCCGGCGCTGCACCATCTAACCCGCCTCCTCCTCCTCCACCTCCAAACGTGGCTGAAGATGAGCCGCATTTGGAATTTGATGAGGAAGAAATGGACGATGCAACGCTGAAGAGTACCCTAGGGGCATTGCATGAGGAGCTGGCCAATCTGAGGGCCAGCCAGGAAAGTGCTACCAAAATCATGGCGCGGCAGCAGCAGGAAATTGAGCGGCAGCGCCTGGAGCTAAGTGAAAGGCAGGCGGAGATGGACCGTCGCCAGAGGGAGGCCATGGCAGCCCTCGAGGCAGCCTTGCAATTGGCTAGAAATCAGGCTGCACCTGTCTCGCAGCCTGATCAACCCGCGGATGGGCCACCCCAGAGGGGTCCCAATCCTAGCCCGCATATCCAACCCTCGAGCCCACAAAGGGCCGAGCAGCCACCGCCGCCTCAGGACAATGTCCCGCTAGGGGACCCTGAAGCACAGCCTCCATCCCAAACTGGTCACGGCAATCCCCCGCAGCAGAGGCAGAATAGGACCGGGCAGCACCCTCGTAGTCCTAGACGCCACAGGGGCAATGAGCCAAACCTTCCGAACAGAGGACAACATCCTCCTGGTAACAGGAGGAACTCAGAGTTAGGCTCTGCGGTCTGAGGCCCCCCACGGCATGATAATGCACGGGGACCTAACGACCAACGTAGACCCCCCTCTAATGCTAGGGAGGTTCCAGCTCAGGAAGGCAACCGAGGGAACAGTCGATCCCACCATAGCCAATCATGATTCAGAGATAGCCATGGTTATGATGAGGCCGACTCAGGCAGAGGGAATGCCGGTCAGAGAAATGAAGAAAGAGGTGGAGGTAGGAACCAGCTACCTCAGGATGACCTGTCCGACAGACAGGACGCTGGGGGGCAGCCCAGATAAAATAACGTCTTCAACCAGCTCAGAGCTAGCGAGCATCGGAGGAGAGATAAGGACTTGAGAGATGTACTCAACGATCGCCGCGAGCGGCACGGCAAGTACGTCCCCCCAGCACCAGAGGCCACAACGATTCCTGGCGCTGTGCAGGCCCAGATAGAAGCCCTCAACCAGGCAGTGCAGCAGCTGGTCGGGGGAAGAACATCTTACATCGACCACGATAGGAGGAAAGGCACCCCCTTCGTCCAAAGGATAGCTATGGCAGAAACTCCTATCAAGTTTAAGATGCCTACGCTTCCGAACTTTGACGGGTATGGTGACCCGGTATCTCACGTTAACAAATTTGAGATACAAATGGACATTCAGAAAGTGTCCGAAGACGCTCGGTGCAGGATCTTCCCTGCAACACTTTCTAATGCCGCACATGAGTGGTTTTTAAAATTCCCTCCTGCAAGTATAGTTTCCTGGGAAATGTTTGTGAAAGAATTTTATGGACAGTTCTATGCGGGTCGTGTGCACCCGACTGAGGCAAATCAGCTGGTCGAAATACGCTAGCAGGACGGAGAGCCACTGAAGGATTACGTCCAGCGCTTTATGCGAGCAGCGGCTGGGGCGAAAACAGTGGGAGACGAAGGCAAAATGATGGCCATAACCGCAGGGGTTAAGCGCCGCACGCCTCTTTGGGAAAGCCTCAGAAAGCATGGGGTTAGAACTACCCAGGAATTCTTAAATCGAGCTGATCGCTACATTAAGCTCAAAGACGCCATCACCAACGAAGGAAAGCCCCCAGGCAAGGGCAAGGGGACTGCCGAGCCCGCCAAAGCCGCCAATGGGTCCAAGCCCAATGGCAACGGGAATGGCAATGGCCATGGCAAGAATGGTGGGAAACGACCACACAATGAGCCTTCCACCTCCGACAATAAACGAGCCAAGGGCAACCGTTATGAACCCCGGTTCACTAACTATACTGCCCTAGTTGAGTCTCGGGGAGAAGTTTATCAGGCCACGAGTTCCAGCGTGCCTTATAAGAAGCCTGCCCCCATTCAAAAAGATATTTCAAGAAAAGACACCACCAAGTTCTGTTGTTATCATAACGACTACGGACATGATACCAACGAATGCAACCAGCTGAAGGATGAGATCGAGTTTCTTATTAGACAAGGACACTTGAGAAGATACATACGGGCCTCGGGAAATTCCCAACGAGAAGCTCTAGGTGGCAACGACCAAGCCCCCACGCGTCAACGCTCGCCACCTTTGCAGCCTGATCTCGTGACTTGCACATTGTTAACCATCTGTGGAGGCCCGCACCTCACGGGAAATAGCGGAAATTCCAGAGAGCGATATGCTCGGACTCTGCGCCACGACCAGGACATCGAGATGATGACTGTGGATGACTGCACGCCGAAAAAGGCTCAATCAGAAGAAGGCGAAATAACCTTATCTGATAGCGATGCCCAACATGTCTGGTTCCCACATTCCGATTCGCTGGTCATGGATATTCAGATGGCCAACATGATGGTGAAGAGAGTGCTAGTTGATACAGAAAGTTCGGTGAACATCCTGTATAAGTCTTCGCTGGAACGCATGAAGTTGTCCGTTAAGGACCTGGAGCCCTGCAACCAAACAATATACGGCTTCTCTGGTGAGGGACTCGCCCCAGCAGGGTCAATCAAACTACCAGTGACAGCAGGAACAACGCCTGCTACCAAGACATTACTCGCTACTTTCATAGTAGTCGATTGTCCCTCGGCGTATAATGCAGTCATTGGAAGGCCTATACTAGTTGATCTACGGGTCGTCACCTTTATGTGGCACTTAGCCATGAAATTCCCGATAGACGTAGGGGTAGGACGGGTGTTGGGAAACCAGAGGGAGGCCAGGGATTGCTACAATGCCTCATTCACGAAGGCAAAAAAGGGAACGTCAATAAGCACTCCCTCTAATAGGTTGCAGATGGCAATTGATACACAAGCCCAATCCGGTGATGAAGTCAGCAAATAGGGTGTTGCCCAAAGTGAGGATAGAGATTTAGATCCTCGCTTTGGGGATTTTGAAGAAAATGTTGGACCCGTCGAGGACCTAGAAGAGGTCCAACTTGACGAGAAGGACCCGACCAGAGTCGTGAAGGTCGGAAGAAACTTAGAACCCACTACGAAACATGCACTGGTGGAATTTTTGCGGAAGAACCAGGGAGTCTTTGCCTGGTCGCACAAAGACATGGCTGGGATAGATCCTGCTGTCACAAGCCATGTCCTAAACATAGACAAGAGTTTTTCGCCCGTGCAACAGAAAAGAAGGCTGCTCGATAAGGATCGGTCAAGAGCCTTAAAAGAAGAAGTTGAGAGATTAAAGGAGAATGGGTTCATCAGGGTGGCGTTTTATCCATCGTGGGTCTCCAATCCAGTACTGGTTCCCAAGCCTAACAGCAAATGGCGAACCAGTGTGGATTTTACAGACCTTAATAAAGCCTGCCCGAAGGATTATTTCCCACTCCCAAGGATCGACCAGTTGGTCGATGCTACTGCAGGACACGAGATCCTCTCTTTCATGGATGCATACTCGGGCTATAATCAGATCAGCATGCATCCCCCTGACGAGGATCACACCAGCTTTTGGACCGATACGGGATTATACTGTTATAAAGTAATGCCCTTCGGACTGAAAAACGCAGGTGCGACTTACCAGCGACTGGTTAACCACATGTTTAAAGAGTTGATCGGCGTAAACATGGAGGTATACGTGGACGACATGCTGGTAAAGTCGAAAAAGGCGGAAGGACATGTGAAGGATTTGCAAGAGTGTTTCGATGTATTGAACAAGTACCAGATGAAACTAAATCCTCTCAAATGTTCCTTTGGAGTTGGATCAGGCAAGTTTTTGGGGTTCATAGTTAATTCAAGAGGAATAGAGGCCAACCCCGACAAGATAAAAGCCCTGATCGACAAAAAATTTCCAGAAAAGATTAAAGACGTACAAAGTTTAACTGGGAGGATTGCAGCCCTAAGTAGATTTATTTTAAAATCAACGGATAAATGTGTCCCTTTCTTCAATATACTTAGGGGCAATAAGAAATTTGAATGGACATGAGACTGCGAGCAAGCTTTTCAAGCCTTGAAAGCCCATATAGCACATCCTCTTATTTTATCAAAACCTATCGAAGGAGAAACTTTGTTCATCTACCTGGCAATCACTGAAGTTGCTGCTAGTGCGGTACTAGTACGAGAGGAAGAAGGCGTACAAAAGGCAGTTTATTATGTAAGCAAGAGGCTAATCGGAGCAGAACTGAGGTATCCTCCCATCGAGAGGTTAGCATACTGTTTAATCCTGGCCTTAAGGAAGCTACGTCCTTACTTCCAAGCCCATCCTATCATAGTCTTAACTGACCAGCCCCTTCGGTAAGTCCTCCAAAAACCAGAGGCGGCTGGACGTATATTAAAATGGACAGTCGAACTGGGGCAGTTTGATATTACATATTCACCGCGAGCAGCAGTGAAAGGACAAGTCTTGGCTGATCTTATTGTGGAGTTCACCGAACTCCCAGACAACGAGCAGTGTGAAAATCCTAGTGCGCCTGAGCTTCAAGAGGAGGCTCCTTTGTGGAAGTTATTCACGGATGCGTCGTCAAACGAATCCCACGCAAGAGCAGGAGTGATCTTGATAACGCCAGAAGGGAATCGATTTCACTGCGCCATTAGGTTCGACTTCACAGCGTCAAAAAATGAAGCCGAATATGAAGCACTCCTCGCTGGATTAAGAATGGCGAAAGACATGAGTATAAAGGAGCTGGATATTTACAGTGATTCACAGCTGGTGGTGAATCAAGTAATAGGGGAATATCAAGCACGAGGCCTAAAAATGGTGGCTTACTTGAACAAAACTAAAGATCTATTGGCCCAGTTCAAGAAGTTTACCCTCCAGTAAATACCCCGGGATCAGAATTTGAACGCAGATGCCTTAGCCAAACTCGCGAGCTCGAAAGATGTTGATACTCTGAACATTGTGCCAGTAGAAAGATTGAGTGAGCCAAGCATACAAGCAATTGAAGCCAGTATGGAAGTCCAAATGGAAGGTACATGGATGGCGCCTTACTTGGAGTATCTGACAAATGGTGTACTACCAACAGATAGAAACAAGGCCAGAACTCTTCAAAGGCAGGCTGCTAGGTATACACTGGTCGATAACGTTCTACACCGAAGAGGATATTCCATGCCACTGCTCAGATGTATTACACCAAAGAAAGCTAAGGTACTAATGAAAGAAGTACATGAGGGCTTTTGCGGGGATCACACTGGGGGGCAAAGTTTGGCAAAAAAGATTCTAAGGCAAGGCTATTTCTGGCCGACTATGAATGAAGATTCAATGGAGTTTGTGCGAAAGTGCGATAAGTGTCAAAGATTTTAAAAAATCCCACGAGCAGCTCCAAATGAATTGAAACAGATGTAGAGTCCTTGGCCTTTTTCAGTGGGGAATAGACTTGATTGGATCCCTGCCAACGGGAAAAGGCGGGGTGAAGTACGCAGTCGTAGCAGTTGACTACTTCCCCAAATGGGCCGAAGCTGAACCACTCGCAACCATAACGACCAAGAAAGTTCTTGACTTTGTCATCAAGATCATTGTTTGCCGATATGGCTTGCCTCGAAAAATCGTCTCAGACAACGGCACCCAATTTGACAGTGATCTATTCACCGACTTCTGCGAAAGACACGGGATTATCAAAAGCTTTTCTTCAGTGGCTCATCCACAAGCGAACGGGCAGGTCAAAGCAGTGAATAAAATGCTTAAGGACACCCTGAAGAAAAGACTTGAAGACGCTAAAGGAGCATGGCCAGAGCAGCTGCCTGAAGTACTCTGGTCGTATAGAACTTCTCATCGAATAGCTACAGGTCACACTCCATTTTCCTTAGCATACGGGTATGAAGCTATGTTGCCCGTCGAATTAGATCCCCCCTCGCATAGGCGCATTACATACGACCAGAGCCATAATAGCCAACTAATGATGGAGTCCCTAGACTTGATTGAAGAGATACGAGAAAGAGCCCAACTCCGAGTTGCTGCGTACCAGCAAAAGGTCGCTCAGTATTTTAACTCTAAAGTTAAAGAAAGAAAATTCAACGTCAGAGATCTAGTGCTACGACGAGTTTTCTTGAACACCCGCGACCCCACTGCTGGAGTACTCGGACCAAACTGGGAAGGACCTTACCAGATTGAAGAAGTCCTTCATCTGGGCACCTACAAACTTGCACGCTTAAATGGAGATCTCGTTCCACGCTATTGGAACGGTGAACTCCTGCGCAAGTAGTAATAATAAACAGTCCTTTTTAAAGGACTGGCTTGTATTAATTTTTACTTTTTACAAGTTTTGAAAAAGGGTTAGCCACGTTGTATGGCTAATCGCTTATAACTGTAAGATCTTTTCTAAGATCACTCGTAAAGACATGTTTAGTCCATTTTTAATACGAGATTATAAGGGACTGTGCGCAGCCAGTCATTCTTGCCAAACTTTGTAAATTTATTTTTACAAGTATTTGTTCATTACGTGTGTTGTTTTGCTGTATTATATATTATGTTTACTATCGAGCAGTTATGTTCGCACAGGCCGCGGTCAAGGCAAGTAACCAAGGACCTAAAGCTCCTCGATCACTTGGGGGGCATATAAGGTACATCGATAGCAAAGCATACCAAGGGGTATGTAAACACATGAACAAAATGAGTGAAAGCATGCTACGGTACTTAGAGCATTTTTCAAAATTTATGTTTTGTTAAATCAAACAAGTACTATGCTAAGTTCGGTCATACGAACATGTATTATAATAAAAAGAAACATTATAATATCAATAAGGCAATCGTTTACACCGCGAGCATTAGTGCTCGGATGTAAATATGAAATTAAAAGGAAAAAGCCTTTACACCGCGAGAAGTACTGCTCGGATGTAATCGTTCAAGTATAAGTGAAAAAGCTGCCCTCGCAGCAATAAGAGTAAATTGTCTTTACAAATAGACCCGTGGGCCATAAAAGCTGAATAAAAAAATAATAAAATTATGACTGGGGAGCAGGAGGGTCTTCTGGATTAGGAGTTCTCTGATCAGCCGGAGGACCAGCCGCAGCATCAGCAGTAGGGGTTGTGGCCTTGGCTCTCTCCTCTGCCTCCAACCGAGCAGCACACTGCGCCATCAGCGTCCTTTGCAACCGCTCGGAGATATAGTTAATGTTGGCCTCCCGGTTGTGCTTCCAGAAGTCATAGAAACAAAGGAAGGTGGCTTCCTTGTACTTCTTCAAAGTTTTGGCCCCGTCCTCCTCTAGCTCCTGCACTCGCCCCTCGAGCTCTTGCACCCGTTCTCCAAGCTTCTTCGCCTCATCCCTGCTGGCGATCAGATCGAGTTTGAGCTATTTGCACTCTTGGGTGTTAAGTACAGCACTTTCCCTCCATTTGTGCCGCTCCTCGGTGGCTTTCTTTAAAGCCCCTTGACTCTCCTGAAGCTCCTGGGTGAGAGTGGCTTGGTCCTCGCAAAGTTGTTCGTTCAGCTTAGACAACTCCTGGTTCTCCACGAGCAGCCTGTTGTTATCAGCCTCGAACGCTTGCTTAGCCTGGCCAAGCCTGGAGTCAAAATTCTTATCTCGAGAGACCATTGCCCCAGCACGGTGCCAGCTAGCAGTTAAAGACAGTAGCCCCTGAAGAAAAAATGAGATAAAGTTAGGAAAAGAAGTATAATGTAAACCAGGAAGTAGCAAAAGATGACTTACGCTGGCTATCTCATTCAACCCTCTGTTGATGATTTGGTCGACGTCCATAGTGGCAGTGTCATTGATGGCGGTTTGCTGCGTCTATGCTTCGAGAGCCGATATATTATCTCCCTGGCCATGCCAACTATGTGGCCGGACAGGGAGCCATCGGACAAGTGGTCCAAAGTCTCCTTGTCTGCAGCCTTAGAGGAAGGCTGGGGATCGGCAGGCATGGGGGTCGTCTGCTCGGGGGCAGGTGGATGTGGTAAGTCCTCCTTGGAAGGGGCGTCGGTGGGAACATCTTCTGTCTGGGCCTTCTTTGAAGGGGTCTTGCTACTTTCCCCTCGAGCCCTTTTGCTGCCCTTCTTCGGGACAGAAGCGGCAGCAACAGCTTGGTAATGCTCAAAGAAGTCCTCAGAGTCCATACCTGCACAAAAGAAAACAATTTGAACAATGAGATTTAAGGGTCACGGGAAACAGAGATCAAAGCAGGAGGATTACAGAAGTAAAGTACCCGAACTACACCTACTGGTTGTAACATTATCTACTGAACTACCTAGTCCCTGGAAGAAATCTGAGTTTAAAGAAGGGGCGTTCCTAAAGTTGCCATCCCCATCAAATAGATGAGAAGGAATTGGCAGATTATTCAAAAACGAGAATGATGTACCGTTTACATCCGACGAGTCGTCAGACAGTTCGGTAGGCTCTGCAGCCTTTTGTTTCCCCTTGCCCTTGGGGACCGAATATTCCGCTGCTCGGTGGGGAACAACAGGTTCCCTGATCGTAACCCCAGTTGGCCTCCTCCGTAGAGGGGGTGCCTGAGGTTGTTGCTCGGGTTCCTGCTCAGGTTCCGCATCAGCTTGGACAACGTCCGCCGCAGGTTCGTTAGTCGCAGGTTGGGAGCCCCAAAGGCCAGCCAGCCTAAGATTAGCCTCATTAATTAAGTTCTTTACACTTTTAGCATCATTTGGCATGCTGGCTAAAAGTGCTGCCCTTGACTCCATTCCTAGAGTGGGGGTCAGGCGTAACCATGGGCCTGGAACACAATGGAACAACGAGTATTACGATGAGAAAGGATTAAAATACGAAAACCACTGGTGAATAATTTTTTTTTTTAATACCTCCTAGAGTGAAGGCTAGATTGTCTGCGGCGATTTTGGGCGTAAGGAAGTACTCTTGATGGTACTTCCCCACGTTGGAGATGTGAGTGGTGTCGGACAGGAAGGTGCGCCCGGTCTCTTGGTGGCAGAAGTGGAAGAACCCCGTACCATCATGGTTGGGGTTGGATTTGAGGTCGAATAGAAAATTGACCTCATGTGGAGAAGGAGCTGGCCATTTTCTGAGCTTGTAGAGGATGTAGAGGGCCGCCAGCATCCTATACCCATTCGGGGTGATTTGAAAAGGGGCCACCCCAAAGTAGTTTGCCACCCCTTGAAAGAATGAATGAAGAGGCAGGGTGGCACCCGCCTCGATGTGGTACCTCGACTAGGCGCCATAAGCCCCCCCTGGCAGGTTGGCTCGCTGGTCGGTTGAAGCTCTGACCAGGGTCACCCTTGTCAGATTATATTTGTTTAGGTAGTTGGCGATCAAACGAAGCGTCACCAAACTAGGTGGGATGACGTGCCACTCGATAGTCGGCTGAGTAGCGCGGCGAGGACGAGCATGCCTCTGGACGTCGGTCTCAGGGGAGAATTCACCTTGACCACTGGTCAAGGGAGCATCAGCAGAAGGCTGACTTGGAGAGTTAGGGGTTCGTCTTTTTCGGGCTTTGGTTTTTGTTATGGCCATTTTCTGATAGGGAACTGGTGGACAGTTTGGGCTAGGACGAGAAAATGGGATTTCTGGAATCAAAGTAGATGGATTCTCTTCGCCTTCGAGCAGTTGGGCCAAGAGATCATCTTCAATAGGTCTTTCTCCTCCCTAAGGGTCTTGCATATGAACTGCAAACAGACAATGGAGGAGATAAGACACAATCCGCGAAGTAGTGTGGGAGATGGGGATAACGTTGCTCGTGTCTAAATAACCAGCAGCTTCCTAATCCTACGCTAAGTTCAACGTGGGTAGTTTGAAAGATGGATAAAAGCAACAAGGAAAGTAAACTGTTTTCTGAAAAGAGAACTTTTTCGCTCCTGAGGGGCGGAAAAAAATTTCGGTTTTTTCACCTGGCCTAAAGGTTGAATCTTTCGTCAACCTAACGTCCTAAACCAGAGATCTTAACTATCAAACTATAGTTCTGACCTATACAAAGCATAAAAACGCACTCTTACCAAGCAATAGATGGTTTATACCAAAAAACCCTTAAAACCCTACTCAAGAACACAGAGGTCGCAGAGCATAAAAACAGCATGCATGGCGTAATAGAAAGCTTAAAGAACGAAGTTCTTACTTGGGCGAAGATGGAGATTCAGAAGAAGATGAAAAACTCGAATCAAGACCTACGGCTAGACGTCAGACTGGTTTTGAAGCTCTATACTCTGGTGCAAGTTCTTGAAAATATTGGCAAAGATGGTGAATAAAAATTTCTTAAAAGGGAAGAAAAGCCTACTTATAGGGATTGAAGGGATGGCCAAAAGGTAGTAATCATCACTTCCCACTTTCGAAACGTGGGGAAGTGTATAAGCCGTCAAATTGCCTTTTTGGAAACTGAAAAGGCTTGATTAGACATAATTATGTCACAGTTTTCGAAAATGCACGGGGATTCTGACAGACATCATGGGGATGTGAACGGTTGTTCCTTTAAGTTTCTTCATTGCTGGTCTCACTAAACAAACTTGGGGGGCAAATGTTATCCAAAAAACAAGTATGGATGACGTGGCAAACATTTTGTACACGTGGCTGACATCTGGCAGAATCTGTGCTCGACTATCGACCAGGAAGACATCCAGTGTCATGCGATTGGCTTTTTCATACGACCAGACTGGTCGTACGCACATTATACGCGGAGGAAATCTTAGGCAGTTATTATGGAATCTGAAATGATCTCCCATGATTTCCTGAGTATCCGATTATTTAGGAAAGAATATCTATAACAAATCAATGTAAATCTTCCCTAAGCTTATAAATAGAGGGAGAGGGGCTCAGGGAAGGGGCTCTCCTTTTTTCTTCTAGGCAAAAAAGATCTTTTGAGATTAGAGAAAGATTTCACGAGAATAATTGTATTTTTCTTCTTCAGAGGTTAGTGAAACTCATTGAACCCCAGTTCTTTGATCACCCCTTTGAATCTCATTTCAATAACAATTCAAGTGGACGTAGGTTATTACCAGATCCTGGGGCCGAACCACTATAAAATCTTGTGTTCTTATTATTTTCGTCATCAAATTCTTTTCAACGTATTCATCCACGTCAAGCGTATTTTTACTCCATGTCAGTTGGCCAAAATCTGGGTCAACATATGTGTTAGTAGATTTTCCTTGCTGGGCATTAGGCTCACTCCTTTATTTTTAGCTTGATGTAGGAAAATGAATATGGAAGGCGCGAAAGATTCATGGCAGCTTGGCTTGTGTGTTGAGGATGAATGGATTGAATGGACTGCGTGACGATCGAGGATGACATTATTTTTAGTCTTTTGAATTATGTTTTGATGTATTTCTGCAATTAGTATTTAAACAATTAAAGCTTATGTTTTATGTTTGGGATCCCATACCATATCACTTTTTATTTTACATTTTTTACTTATTTTGCATTGGTACAATATTTTGGGTTTTAAATAAAGTTATGTTATTTCTTATGTATATTTTCCCAAAAATAGTTGCTATATCTAGTATTTTTAATGGTCCAAGGTCTTAGAAATAGTTGGGTCATTATCTAAAGATTCCATAACTTTATTTTACTGCGAATTGTTTTAAGTTTATTATCTCAATCTCGATCCTCTCATACCAATATGAGATTAAGACCAGATAGATGAACTTTGGAATTTTCTTGTATTTACTTAATATTATCAACATAATATCGGACATAGTCTATATATATAATAATTCAATTCAATTATTTATTTCATTTAAAACATTTTTCAACTACAATTGCATTAAGGGCACTATTCCCAACAGATTACTATCTTAGAGATGAATTTTGTCTCTACCTTGGTTGTAAACTATGGTTTAGTTTAGAGATGAACTCTGTTTATGGCTCGAATGAATTTTGTGGAGTGATGACCGACTTGGGTGACTTATATCAGTCGACTCAAAGGGTACACATAAGTCTCTGACCTCAGAATTTTCACTAATGATTTCGAGCTGTTATTTCCATAAGATCCATTTGTTTTTGTAGCTTTGTTTACTCCTAATAGTTTTAAAGGCCTATAAGCGAACAATTAGATCCACTTTTCCATGAGAGCCCAAATTTGATCTCGGGTGTTATGAATCTTGTGAGTTGATGTCCTTGATAACTCATATAAGTCATCTCGGAATTGCCTGTGATATACGGTGAACATGATTCTTGTACATAGGCATGAGGACAAGATTCTCATAGGCTCGAGGACAGGTTTGCATGAGTTTTAATCTTGCCAATTCTCTTCGCTTGGGTTCCTGTTTGTTCTTTGTATGTTATGGGCGAACATGTTTCCCTTAGCAACTTTGAAGAATTTTAAACATATTTTTGCATTCCTGTTCGCCTAGTATAGGCTACAATGGACAATCAGGTTCTCTTTTCCGTGTAGAGACATAGAAACAAATAGGTTCTTTACATGCTTTTGGCATGTTATTCCAAACTTTCTTTGATTATTCTTGTCCCTAATAAAGACATAGATGCAAGTAAAATTCTACATACTAGCATTGCAAGGTTTTCGAGCCCTCCTAACTTCCTGTTCGCCTAGTATAGTCCATTGGCCGAACATGTTTCCTTTTTCGGATAGCGTGGGTTGCCTACTCCTTATTTACCTTTGGTGTGTATGCACGAGCAAACAACTGTTTTTTGAGGATTTATAGTTTATACTCATAGGCAAACATATTGAACTTTCTTTTCTCATGTGTTGTATACAAGTGAACGAACATGATATCTTTTCTAGGTTTACAAACTTCATTGCGATATCCATCGTTCCATAAATTCATAAATGCAAATAGGGTTCCAAGCAATGGTTTTATCATTGTTAACAACTTGAACAAGTCATTGCCATAAGTGGATCTTTCCTTGAACCGCCTTGATTGCTTCACCTTGTAATTCGGAATCAATGGATTTTTTAATTCCAGCCTTATGCCCCAATTGCACCGCAGATGGCCTAGGTAAAATTGAACATGTGGACTGATCTGGCCCTTGACGACGTTAGGGGTTTGCTAAAGATGATTTCTATTATAGTCTTATCTGTAGAATTTGTTAAATTGAATCCTTTCATCTTGAATATGCTCTCTCAATGAAAGCACCAAACTATTGACACCTTTTTCGTCAACTTGAGAACATAAGAGCATGGATTCAAGAATAGAGATGTAATAAAATAAATAACACCATATTTTTATAGTGGCTCGCCCCAAAAGGATGACATATGTTGACTTAGTCACTTTTATTAATATTTAAGCTTGAAGAACCATAGTTTCCAATGAACTTGCGTCCATGGATGTTCTATAGTCCTCCTTCGCTATTACAATACATAAGTACTATTTTTACAGGAATGGAGTTTTGGCATTATGAAATGCATCCTCTATTTCTATCCCATCCTCTCTTATTTATGGTGAGAGATTTAGGGTTACAATTAGATCATGGGACTAAGTTATTGGGCTTGGCCCGCAAATAATACATTACAACATAAATACAATTATATTTTGATAAAAAACAACTCTATACTCCTTTGCTAAGTCTGTTAGCGTGGACAATATGTGTTGAATGAACATAATTCTCCTGTCAGGGTGTAACGGTTTTCCTTGTACGAACAGAGGTTGAAGAATATGGCTATGCGACCAAATCCCTTCTGTTAGCGCTTAGTAGTCTGCTTTGTACTATGTGAGATTAGGAACTGCTTTGTGCTTCATGAGAATAGGAACTGCTTTGTGCTTCGTGAGAATAGGAAGGCTATAGGTTCTGTTCATCATCCCTTTATAATTACTATTTTTTGAAATGTCATAAATGCCCAAAAAATGGGTATAACAGTACTCATGAGGTCTAGAAAAAAAATATTTACACGTCAGTTTTATGCACTTGATCGCAAACACAAATTTTATGAAATAAACCTTTGTATCAATTCTTATAATCATGTTTAAAAATAAATTTCTTCGTCGCTATGATCTTAATAATTACGGTTATTGATTGAACACAATATACTTTTAGTGATGAGTCCAAAAGACACTAGTATGGACATGTTGGACAAATCTAATTAGTTGACCTATAAAACACATCTCTTCTATATAAAAAGTGTGTAGATAACACAAATTCTTAGTTTTAAAGGTTTATTTTGCTAACTTTAACGAAATATTCTAAATATTTAACATAATGCACTTTTAAAACTAATTAAAAATAAATATATATGAATTATGTTAATATAAATTCAAATTTTATAAAGTATCATCAGCTATTTATTAATTTTTTTGCAGTAAGATACTTATTAATTATATTCATATAAATTCGTTAAAAATTATCATTATTATAATAAGATTTAATACTAGACTAGATATATATATATTAATATAAATTTAAATGTTATAAAATATAATTATTATAATAATATATAATACAAGGCTAGATATTTAATAACTATATCAATTTAAATTCAAATGTTATAAAATATTATTATTATAATAATATATAACATAGAGTAAATTGCGTCTAAAATACCCAATATTTTAAAAAATTTACATTTTTATACTCAATCTTTTTTTTTGGCAGTAATATACACTCAATGTCTTCAAAATGTTGCACTTTCATACCCAAACTTTAGCCGCAATTTACTTTATAACATATAATATAAAATCCTAATTTTTATAAAATTTTACTAGAATAAATATTTAGAAATTATACTAATAAAAATTCAAATATTATTATATTAATAATATTTAATACAAAACTAGATATTTAATAATTATATTAATATAAATTCACATGTTATAAAATATTATTATTAAAATAATATTAATACATAATAAATACATTATATATATACTAGGTGCAAACAACGTGTAATGCATGTTTGCTTAGTTTTATTTATAGAATTTATTAATATTTTATTAAATTTGTATCATTGTCATATAAATTTCAAATAAATAAACAATATTATATATAAAAGAATGACATAAACATATTAAATGAAAAATTACACCAAAATATTGTTTATGATTTTTTTAAAATATATATAATATGATAACCTTTTTAAACATAAATAATAATTTTTTTAATAAAAATAAAAATTATGTATTTGTTGATGCCATTTTTCATCAACTTAGAAAAGAAGAGCAATTAAACTAAAAGTACTAGAAGAAACAAATAATATAGACATGATTTTTTATGTGGTTCAGCAGTTAAAATCTGCCTACTTCACGAATCTGTGTTATTAACTTCTTGGAAT
Organism: Humulus lupulus; assembly: GCF_963169125.1. Taxonomy (NCBI): domain Eukaryota; kingdom Viridiplantae; phylum Streptophyta; class Magnoliopsida; order Rosales; family Cannabaceae; genus Humulus; species Humulus lupulus. The sequence continues at coordinate 35,255,818 of NC_084799.1, forward strand.
TCTTTGATGGTTTTCTGGAAGCGATTGTACAGAGTTTTCCCAGTATCGGTTTTTTCTCCGCTACAAATGAATGGTTTCACTCTATTTATAGAGTGGTTTACCAAATATCTTCCCATATAATTCAGGTTGATATAATACAAATCAATTAAAATAAAAAATATTAAATGCATTAGTTACTACGTATGTGGTTATATCCCATGATATTTGGGATTAATAACAGATTACATCAAATCATTTAAATGTATGGATTTTACAACAATAAATATGTACACATAGATTACGAGCATAGGCATTTGGCTCATACGCCTTCGAGCTCGTTCACCCATCACGAGCTCGTAACCTCGGTTCGCCTCTATTGTCGACAAATAATGTTGACGAAACCATCTTCTTCGAGCTCACAATACTCGAGCTCGAATCGCCCTATTTGAGGACATGAAATGAATCAAGAGATTTTATACAAGTGTTGAACTATTGCCATTGTGAGTTTCGAGCCTAACTTATAGTCTCGAAACATCTCTAAGACTACATAGTTTCTGGGCTCACCCAATCCTGACATTGTCACATTTACTGCTCAGCGAGACTGTCTTTGACTTGCTGATCACATGACGACTGTGCTAGTCTTGAGCTTACACCTTACGATCCTGAGTTTTGAGATCAAGATTCCCATTCTCGAAATCGGGGTGTAACATTTTGCCCCCTCAATAATATCAATTTGAATCCTATGAGAAGGAAACTTTTGAACTGCCACTTTCGAAAATTGAGCCACCTACCACAGATTGTTCAGTAAGAGTACTCAAGTACTTTTTTGACACGCCCACATCTTTTCGCGTTTCAGCTTTTTGCCGCCATTGTCACATTTGCACCTGTCTGTTAGATCAAGTTCCAAATCCAACCAAAGGCCCTGATTAGTTTTACCCTTGACCTCCATCTAGGACCTACATATAGCAGTGTCACCTTCATTTTCCTCACTTCTATGTTCCAATTTTCAGAGAAAAAGAAAAAAACCAGAGCAAAAAACTCTCTTTTCTTCTTTGCATGTTCTCCAAACCGAGAAGACGAAATAACTTCGATATTTTCGACTCCGTGAGATCATCCTTGCAACCACTCCTTCAGTCGATAACATCACTGTACCCGCAAGCTTCTGTGTGTAAGTTCTATTCTTTGATTTCTAAATCTTTATTTCTTCATGCATTTTTATGTTCTTCCTTTCCGTATGAATATATGCACTACTCAGTAGCCTTATCAATATTGCTTAGTTGATATTACATAAAATTAGGCTTAAAAAAATTTCGACCATGGGTTCCAAACCCATATTTAGTGCAAAAAATGCAAAGGTAGGATTTTTTTTTAATAATAGCGTATCGTGCAAGCCTAGAAATGGGGGTTTTGAATTAGGGTTTTCAATTCCAAAAATCCCAAAATTATCACCTTTTTGGGTAACCGTCAACTTTATCCCTGAAAATCCGGGATTCTTAAAATGAATCTGAACTTTCCCACTCTCGTTTTAAATACACGCTCGAAGCCCGAACTTTCCAATAGTTCGGGGTTCTACTTCGAATTCGATCTTAGCCCTTTGAGACGTCGGTCTTTATTGAGCTTACTCCGTGATCTTGGGCTTTCGAGCTCGAATCACCAAACTTATATTCTATAATTCTTTGCATGCCAGGCCCTCACCCTCTTTTTTCTTGTTAGATGTCGCAGGACTCTGAAAGTCGATGGGGGTCAGTGCTCTCAATTCCTCATTTTCCATAAACTCCCAGCCCAGAGTCTCCTTTCACTCAGAACCAATGACTAATACAGGAGCACCGCACGAGGTATGAACAATAAGACACCCGAGACCATTTCCGACGTCAGATTGATGAAGTCGCAAAAAGAAAAAGGAAGAAACTTCGGGTCGCAATCTATCCAGATCCAAACCCCGAGCTCAGGCCCATTCCGCTTGATCCTAAACTCAAAGTCACCGTTTCTTTCGAGCTTGGTGTACTTGCTTTCACGCAGATGGAGGAATCTTCAAACCACCCTTCTACCTCGCAAGTTGCTACCATTCTTACCTCCAGGGAGGAATTCTTTGAGGCCGAGCATTATTGGAGCTCGGGCACTTCGACGGGCCAAATATCTGGATCCTAGCTCTCCATGGCCTGAAACTCTCCGGCACACTGACGTGTCGGCCTGCGACCCCAAACGAGTGGAGCTACTATGCCCCGGGTGATGGCAACCCCGACAGTAAGATCAAGCTCGCAGCCTGGAGCCACGAGCATATGAAGGCAGGGGCCCTTCTTCCCCTGAAATCCTTTTGTAAGGATTTTTTGGATTTTTTCAGGCTCGCCCCCTTCCAACTTTAGACCAACTCATACATTGTTCTATCTGCCCTCAGGTCTCTATACCACGACCTAAAGTGGGTAGGACCCTCACCAAGAAAGATTCAATCTCTTTCGCCTGAAAAGAAACCCCTCTCGAGCTCGGGGAAGGGATGACTTCTACTATCTATCGAGCTACCCAAAGGAGAAGAACATCTTTGAGGATATGCCGAACAATCCTCCGAACTTCAAGCTGGCCTTCTTCTGGACGGATGACCTTGCTCCTTCAAAATTCTACTCATTCCAACAAATTCGTAAGTTCACATACTCATTCCTTTCTTGCTCGATTAATGACTAAAATTGAAATAATAACACGTATCCATTTCTTCAGCCAACTATCATCGTGGTGCAGCACAAGAAGGCTCTGCTCCAACTTCCGTATGGTCGACGCTCCCTGTCTTATCTTCTTCATGAAGAAAAGCTTCGAGCCTGCGACCTCTTGGAGAAAGATCAGTCGACCGATGATGTCACTTATCCCAAGTATCTGAAGGGGGAGCATGTGTCTTTTCCCACTGAAAATCTTCCTCCGAGACAGAGGTCATCGAGCTCACAGGCCCGCTCCCTAGTGGCTCGCCATCCTGATCGCCCGTGCTCGGGAAATGAAGCCCAAGACGAGGCTTCGAGCTCGAGTGGTGGAGGTAAAAATATACTTAGCTCGACTATGTGGTCCTCATCTATGCTTAAGCATAAGACCGATACCTTGATCTTATTCTCGGATCCCAGGGATAACTTTCATGTTTGGTCCTGGGTAGATTATAGGGTACATAGGTTTGATAGGTTGTTAGTCCAGTTCCAAACTATGTATAGTTTAAATGAGGTCTGGGATGGGATCGTCGTTCAGTACGATACCAATGATTATAGAGACCTTTCGAGGTTATCACCTACGTATAGGGAAGGGACTCCCCCAGCCTCTTCTGAAGATAGGGGGGCTACTTGGTCGCCGAGCACAAGCTCGGGAGAGAGTTCTAGTTAGGTTTCTTTTAACATTAGCCATGTTTCTTTTTGTTGTTTAGGCTCGATCACTAATGGGTAAATTGTGTATTTGTAGGAGACATGGAGTCTGAACTTGATAATGTGCTCAGCTGCTGCTCTGGAGCTAAGCAAAGCAAGCGCCCGAGGGCCTGACAGAGATCGCGGCGCCCTTCCAAGATTCTGAAAAAATTTGAGGTGACACTTCCTGCCTCGGACACACACGACTCGAACCAAGTTGCTGATCCAAATCCCAAGGTCAGAGTCTCCTTCGAGATCTTGCTCCCCCCGCATCCTCCTGCCATTCGAACTTCTCAATAGACCGCTCCGGCTCCAAAGAAGCTGGTTCCCACTTGGGAACGCTTTTTGTCGATTTCGACCCATACCCCTGAGTATGTGATCGACAATGCCACGGGGACTCATTGAGCTAGTCTGGGTTGGGATGTACTGTCCCGAGTTAGACAAAGCTTCAGCAACCTTGGTGCCCCTTAATGGAAATTCCTCACCTCTTGCCGAGACAATAATACCCTTTATGACAAGGGTAGCGAGCTCATCACTTCGGTAATTCCTTTTACTCTGTCATGCTGCCCGTTCGAATTTATTCTGTATTTGTTCTAACCCATTTTGTTTCTGTATAGGCCCATGCTGTGTTTGCTCATATTAAATACAAGCTAAACAATGAAGTCCACTTGAGCTTTTCCTATGCTTAGGAGGCGAAGAACCTCCAGATAAAGCTTGCAGATGAGCTTAAGGCCACAAAGTCTAAGCTCGAGTCAAAGCTGGAGGCTAAGGATTCTGAGATCAAGGAGAAGGACTCTAGAATCAAGGAGCTTGAAGAGCTGAATGCAAGGCTTGAGGAGGAGAAGAAGGCCACCTTCGATATAATCGAGGGTGAGAAGGCTCGCCTTCTTGAGGAGTTTAAGCGGAAGAAAGATCATGCTGTTGATACGTGTTAGGAAAAACTTATACATGATCTTTATTTATTTTCATGTGTATCTAATATTAAACAAATTAATATGAGATAGTCTTGAACATGTTTCTAAAATTGAATTCAAAGAGAAACAATGATAATAATACTTACAGTATACGCAGCGGAATGAAAGAGTCATTCCTTCAGTTTCTCTAACTCTTGTATATTTTCTGTCGCAGAGTATTATCAAGAAACTGAACCGATCTTCTATAATCTTCACAATCTTCCAAAGTATCCTTAGAATCACATAGACTAGAGTAGGAAATTATCAACACATGAGATAGATACAGAGAGAAGAAGAGAAAATAATAAAAGAGGCTTAGAAAAGGACTTGTGTTTAGAGAGAATCTAAGACTATCACAAAACCAATGATTAAACTTATGTTTTGACTTCTCTATAAGCATTCATTTTATAGACTCAATTAGGAAATTTAATTTAATTAAAAAAATCAATAAAATAATATCCAATTTGAAGCCCTAGGTCGAAATTATCATGGGCTTTAGGCCTGTGAAATTTCCTATTTGATTATAAGCCCATTGGACTTAAAATCAAGGCTTGTATTATTTTCTATTGATTTAATTAATTAAATAATCATTTAATTCCTTTATCAAATTAATTTTTATAATTTTAAACTTGATTTAAACTTATTTATTAATTTAGATACCAATTTATCTTAATTAATAAATCTGCCATAATTTCTCTTTTCTTCTCTAAATTACATAAATCTGTGAAACTATCCAAAATTGACCTGGTCAACTTTGATAATTCTAATTGATAATTAAATCAATTAATTGAGACTATCTAGATGATTTTATCCATGGTACAATGGGTACCATGGGCCTATGAAATCAAGCTCCAATAATTTATCATAAATCTAACAAATAAATTTACTAACTTATTAATTCCTCGTGACTCCACTATAGACTCGGAATCGCACTCTTGAATTCATAGAACGCTCTATAACAAATATAGATACGCTATTAATTATCCATTGTTACAACCATAATTGTCACTCAATCCTCTATAGACGGTCTACAATGAGATAGCACTAAAATACTGTTTTACCCCTCATTGTATTTAAGCCTTAAAACAATTAGTTCCTTGTAAATGATATTTTAGTAAACTGAGATCTCTATCATTTAGCACCTTGAACCAAACTAAAAGGAAACCATCGTTTCACTTGTTCATCAGAAGCTATAGATGTTCATATCTATGATTAACACTCCCACTCAATTATACTACCGAGTTCCCAAGATGTAAGTATGGGCTAATCCGTAGGGTAAGCTGGTAACGAACAAGTCAAAGAACTCAAATAATACAATTAGTTATAATGCTAACCACTCAGAATTGAGATTGAATTGACCTATACTCAACTATATAATATGACTAGAATAGATTATAACTGTATGTTTACTTATCTTATCAATTGTCAATATCGGTTCTGTCCGATGTAACAAATACATCCGATCTTATCTACTTTGCTAATGTTCTGGAAAGAACATAACACTACAATGTGTAAGTAGATCATATGGTAGATTAGCAAGTTAGTGTAAATCCTTCGCACTAAATAATCTTAGGACCAACTTATTTTGAACATATAATCATATTTATATTCCACTGTGATTATGTCACTATAAATACGATTAGCTATATGCTCGGGATTGAATAGAAGTTTATATTAAACAAATTATCATGAAAATAAAACATGTGAGCAAAGTGATTGACCAAGTCAAAAAATGATTTCTATTCTTTTATTGATAATAAAATGAGATTACAAAGAATTTGAGTATTAATTAGGGCATAAACCCCAACAATATGGCCATGTACCAAATCTTGTCCAACGATGTTGATCTCAATACTAGCTTTCTAGAAACTCTCGAAGATGAGTTCCTTGAGAGGTGGCAAGCTCGGCTGGACGAGGAGGGTGCCAAGGAGGAGGCCAAAAAGGCAGCAGAGAAACCTGATGCTGCTAAGGAGGATGCACCTGCTTCATAAAAGTGAGGTCATGGGTTGCGTCCCATTAAGTTTTTTGTAACCCTTTTTTTTTATTTAAGCCCTTGAGGCAAAGACAATTTATAGCTCTCTTTAGGGCTATTTTATACTTGTTCAAACCGTAATTTTAATCCTTATGTATATGATTTTCTTTGCTTGAAAACCTTTAAACACTTAATTTTACATTCAAATTTTATTTTAATATTTTTGCTTTATATTTCTGGGTCAAAATATTTCAAGCATCTTATATTAAAGGTTTGCTTTTATGCTTGTTTATTCATACAAACACATCTGTTGGATTTAAGCTCGAGTTTCAATGCATTCATACACAGTTTACTTGATGTATCCATGTCCGATCTCGTTATTTGTCAAGGTCGAACCTTACTTTCACCATGCACTTGAAAGTGCTTATATGGCATGTAAGATTAGTAGTTTAGTTATATCTTGCTTTTCTAGTAACTTTTCCTCTTCCTCGAGTAGCTCCCCAAGTTTGTGAGGTCGAAACTATCTTTTTTGAAAAATATTCCAGCCTTGAACTTGACTTAACTCAAAGTAGGTTTATTTAAATTCCAACTTTCTGTTGATTAGTTTTAGCTGGTTTGTTCCAAACTTATTTAGCTCGTGTCTGGTTTATAATCGATACACTTGTAATTTTGATAATCTGGTTATGTCCAGATCATCTTAGCTCGTGTTTCTGGTTATATCCAAACACTTATAATTTTGATAATCTGGATATGTCCAGATCGTCTTAGCTCGCGTATCTGGTTATATCCAGACAATTTTAATAATCTGGTTATGTCCAGATCATCTTAGCTTGCGTATCTGGTTATATCCAGACACTTATAATTTCTATGTCGGGTTAATGATCCAGACATTTTTATTCTATGTTGTTTTTTCAAACTTATGGTATTATTTTATACCACTGATGCTCCTTAATAACCTATGAGTGTGACCATAGGTTATTGAATTAAGAGAGTTTTCAAATAATATTTCATTGAATAAGGAGAACAACTTTTGAGCAAAATTCAACAGTTTATTAATAAAAAGTCTAAAAAATAAACAAGCTTGGTTACAATAAAACATTATCCTTCACTATTGATAGTAAGGTCGTAAATGTTCACTATTCCAAGCTCGCGGTACCAACTCTCCATTCAATCTCGCCAATTTATAGACCCCAGGTCGGATAATAGACTCGATCTGGTAAGATCCTTCCCAGTTAGGTCCAAGTACCCCAGCAGACGGGTCCCTTTTAGCCAGAAATACATGTCTTAATACCAAGTCTCCCAATCTGAATTTTCTATCTCGAACCTTTTTATTGAAATATCGTGTAGCTCGTTGCTGATATGTGACATTTTTCAGTTGAGCTTCATCTCGTCTTTCTTTAATAGGATCTAGACTTTCTTTGAGTTGGGATTGGTTCGAGGCCTGATTGTAGGCATGGCTCCATATTGTAGGTATTTCGACTTCAATCGGCAATATGGCCTCACATCCACATGCTAGGGAGAAGGGAGTATGTCCTGTCGAAGTTCGAGCTGTGGTTCGATAGGACCACAAAACTTGGGGTAACTCTTCGGGCCACCTTCCTTTAGCCTCCTCCAACATTTTCTTTATGGAGCTTTTAAGGGTTTTTTTGACTGCTTCGACCTGGCCATTTGATTGGGGATGGGCGATGGAGGAGAAGCTTTTTATTATGCCATTCTTCTCGCAGAATTGGTTAAACAAGTCAATGTCGAACTGAGTACCATTGTCCGACACTATCTTTCTGGGCATTCCGTATCGGGAGATGATATTTTTTACCACAAAGTCTAAATTTTTTTTTCGAGGTAATTGTAGCCAGGGGTTCAGCCTCGGTCCATTTCGTGAAATAATCGACCGCGACCATAGCTTCACTCCACCTTTGCCTCTTGGTAGCGAGCCTATAAGATCGATTCCCCACACTGCAAATGGCCATGGGGAGGTCAGCATGGTTAGCTCGGTAGGTGGAGCTCGTGGAATTGAATCAAATCACTGGCACTTATCACACCTCTTTACATATTCGAACGCGTCTACCTTGACTGTGGGCTAGAACTAGCCCTGTTCTATCACCCTTTTGGATAGACTATGCCACCTTGTGTGATCTCCACAAAATCCTTCATGGATTTATTCCAAGATTTTTCTTGCCTCGGGTGGAGTTACACATTGGAGCAGTGGCATAGAATATCCTCTTCGATACAACCTTCCTTCCACAATAGTATATCTCAGGATCTGATACATCAGTTTTTGAGCCTCGTTCTGTTCTACTGGGAGAACTCCAATCTCAAGGTAATTGACTATTGGGGTCCTACAGGTAGGTTAAGAATCTACCATGCGTACGTCACCTTCTTCAAGCTCGCTGATACTAGGGGTCGATAGAAACTCTACCGGGACCACATTCAATGTATCAGCATCTCTGGTTATGGCAAGCCTGGCTAGCGCACTTGCATTTGAATTTTGTTCTTGGGGAACATGCTTTATAGCGTAGAGCTCGAACTTTCCGAGCGCAACCTTGGCTTTCTCTAGATACGCAGCCATCTTTATGCCACGAGCTTGATATTCCCCTCAAATTTGGTTGACCACTAGCTGTGAATCACTATAGCAGTATATAGCCTTTGCTTTGAGTTCCTTGGCTATTCGAAGTCTTGCCAATAATTCTTCGTATTCAGCTTCGTTATTCGATGCTTCAAAGTTGAACCTTAAAGCGGAATGAAATCGACTTCCTGCTGGAGTGATCAGTATGATGCCTGCCCCCGATCCATTTTTGTTGGAGGATCCGTTGACATAAAGTTTCCACAACTCGTGGGTGGGGTTACAACTTTTTCGTTAGACACTCCAGTACACTCTACAATGAAATCCGCCAGAGCCTGTCCCTTTATGGTCGTTCTCGGGTGATATGTGATCTTTAATTGTCTGAGTTTGACAACCCACTTTAACAATCTTCCAGAGGCTTCTAGTTTAGAATAGAACTTGTCTTAGTGGTTAGTCAGTAAACACATGAATAGGGTGTGCTTGGAAATAAGGTCGGAGCTTTCGAGATGAGTGGATCAAGCTGAGAGCCAGTTTTTCCATTAAAGGGTATTTCGATTCTGCCCCCAGTAACCTTTTGCTGACATAGTACACTGGTTTTTGTACCTTCTTGTCTTCTCGGAGGAGCACGACACTAATGGCGTGCTCGGTGGTAGCAAGGTACAAGTACAAGACTTCTCTTGTGATAGGCTTTGACAAGATTGGTGGTTCTGTGAGATGCTTCTTTAGGTCCTGGAATGCAAGCTCGCATTCCTCTAACCACTCGAACTTTTTGCCCCCTCTCAAAAGGTTGAAGAAAGGAAGACAACAGTCAGTAGATTTTGAAACAAACCTACTTAGTGTCGCCATTCTCCCAGTTAAACTCTGGACATCCTTATGCTTTCGAGGTGAGGGCATATCAATCAATGCCTTGATCTTGTTTGGATTAACCTCTATTCTCCGTGCATTCACTATGAATCCCAAAAACTTTCCTGAAGATACTTCGAAAGAGCATTTTTGTGGGTTGAGTTTCATGTTATATTTTCGTAGTACTGTAAAGCATTCTGGAAAATCATCCACATGGTTATTGTTATGTTTTGACTTGACCAGAATGTCGTCAACATAAAATTCTATGTTATTACCTATCTGCTCAGTGAACATTCTGTTCACCAGCCTTTGGTACGTTGCTCCAGGATTTTTGAGCCAGAAAGGCATGACATTGTAGTAGTATAGCCCTTTATCGGTTACAAAGCTCGTATGCTCTTGGTTCGGCACGTGCATGGTGATCTGGTTATATCTAGAATAATCATCCATGAATGACATGATGCCATGAACTACAGTGGCATCTACGAGCTGATCAATTCAAGGTAAGTGGAAACAATCTTTTGGGCATACCTTGTTAAGGTCGGAGTAGTCGATACAAGTTCTCCATGTGTCGTTGGGCATCAGAACCAACACTGGATTGGCAATCCAATCAGGATAGAAGGCATCTTGTATGAATCAATTTGCCTTTAACCTGCCAACTTTTTCCTTGAGGGCCTTCTTTCTATCATCGCCTGGAGTCTTTGCTTTTGCTGCTTCGGGGGGAAGCTTTTGTCGATGTTATGTACATGACTCGTGACATTTGGACTGATTCCCACCATGTCCGAGTGTGACCATGAGAATACATCTTGGTTTTCTTTTAAGAAGCGGATTAATTTCTATTTTGCTTCTTCAGAAAGATTCTTACCGACCTTTACTATCTTTGTGGGGTCTATTTCTTCGAGCTTGACCTCCTCGAGCTCTTCTAGAGGTTCGAGGTCAGCCATTTCTTCTCTTCTGGGGTCGATCTCTTCATCTATCTCGAAGATCATCCCATCCTTGTTCTGAATAATTATAAGTTCCTGTGCACTTGTTTGTTTCTTTCCCTTTATGGAGATGATGTAGCATTCTCTTCCCGTAAGCTGGTCCCTTTTTAGGGTCCCGATGCCACTAGATGTTGGGAACTTGATGGCCAAGTGCCTAATAGATGACACTGCCCCCATCCCAACTAGGGTGGGTCTCCTGAGCAGTACATTGTAGGTCGATGGGAGGTCCACCACGACAAACTCCATCATCTTGGTTACTGAGACTGAATAGTCTCCCAAGGTCACGAGGAGTTCAATGGATCCCATACAGGCAATCACTTCTCCTGAAAAACCTTACAGTGTGGTTGCACAAGCTTTTAGATTGCAAAGTACGAGTCCCATCTTTTCTAGAGTGGCTTTATAAAGGATATTCATCGATCTCCCGTTATCTATCAGGACGTAGCGTACCCTCTTGTTTGCGAGTTGGAGGGTTATGACTATGGGGTTGTTATGGGGAAACTGGAATTGTGATGCGTCCTCTTCGATAAAGGTTATGGGTTGAGTGTCAACCCTTTGTTGTTTCGAAGCTCATGGTTCGGGTTCGTAGGGCGAACCATCGCCTATCTTGAGCTCATTTACATATCTCTTTTGGGCATTCCTACCTGAACCTGCGATATGAGGTCCCCCCGAGAAGGTTATTACATCTTCTCCATCATTCGGAGGGGGTCGCTCAATCTCTCGAGCACAGGAGTTATTGTTTTGGGCAGGTTGTGCAGATGCTGCCCTTTGGCTTGTGGAAGCTTGATTGGGATTTCAGTTTCTGACGTACTGTTCGAAATAACCCCTCGAGATCAAACCTTCTATCTTGTATTTCAACCGTCGACACTCATCCGTTGTATGTCCGATATCTCGATGAAATCTACAGTATTTATTTGAATCTCTCTTTGCCTTTTGGTTCCTAATGGGGTCAGGTCGTCTGAATGGGACCTTGTTTTCATTAGCCAGGTAGATATTCTCGCGAGACTCGTTGAGCTAGGTATACACCTTGTATACGGAGAAATATGTGTCCCCTTTCTTCTTCTTCCCTTCACCTGCCTCGGGGTTATTCACTTAATTTTTCTTCCTTTTAGAAGGGTTATCCCCAAGGTATTTCAAATTTGAGAGGTTTGCCGAGGTCGAGGCAGAGTTTATGTTTGTCATTGTAGTCACGGGCTGAGAGATCATTTTCAGTGCTGACATCGCCTCTTCTACATTGACAAACCTTTGGGCCCTTCGATTGAACTCGGTTAAAGACCTGACAGGTTTCCTTTGTAAGTCTTCCAGGAGGAGACATCCCGGCAGTACACCTACTCTAACCGCCATCAGGTGACCACTATCGTCGACATCTCGAGCTCGAGCCACTTCTAAGTTAAACCTCGTGAGGTAACTTTTTAGTGACTCATTTTGTTGTTGTCGGACGTTGGTTAAGGCCGGGGCCTCGGGCCTGATGCCAACCATAGCCTTAAATTATTTCTTAAAGTCCCTAGACAATTGATCCCAGGACACGATTGAATGCCTTTTGAACTTCTTAAACCATTTTTTTGCTGGTCCTGTAAGTGTGGCTGGGAACAACATACACCTGAACTCGTAACCAACATTGATGGCTCGCATAATGGTGTTGAATGTGCTCAGATGGCTATAGGGATCTGAGTTTCCATCAAATGGCAGCACATGAGGTATCCTGAATCCCTGAGGGAACGGGGTGTTGGAGATATGTGGGGCAAAAGGCTCGAGCTCTTCATCAGACTCTTCAGCCTTGTCCGTGCTACACTCGTTCTGTAAGAGCCTGAATGATCTTTCCAATTGATCAATCCTTTCCTGGACTAAATCCACTAGAGGTCGATCCTGGACCTGAGGGGGTTGATTATCGTTAATAAAAACTCCAGCTCCCTATCTAAGTACAAGGTTATACGCTGACTGTTTGCGGCCATTTAGATGGTCTCGCAGATCTGGGTTCGGGGGATTGTCTCTACCTCGGTTGTGGTTTAAGTGTTCTCGCAGATCAGGGTGATTCCCTTGATTACCCGTATGCCTTGTTGTAAATGCTCACGGACTGAGTGTAATCCGCGCTTTCACTTACATAACTCTTATCTCGGTGATTACGAGGTGGGTCCCCTGCTGGCCTCCTTGTCCCAACAGTTTGTGATCTTGACATTTGGCTTCCCGAGGGCTAAGGAGCCCATGCGATCTCGGGTAGCTTCTCTTTCATTCCCTTGTCCATGCCTAGCCTGTCGATTTCTATCTCGATGTGCAGGTCGTGGAACCTCCTGGACTGGCGAGGGGTACCTTATTGGCAATGGTGAATGTCTTATGGGTGACGGTGGCTGTCTCCCATTGCCGGACCTAGATGGTCCCGAATTTTCCCGGTCAGGCTTCAGGTTGTTTTGCGCACCATTAGGATTTAGGTCTCGAGTCACTGAGGGGGCTCGGTTATTTCCCATTCCTGTTTGTGCTTCTGCAGTCGGGTTGACAGTACCCTCAGTCTAGTTACTCCTCCGGGGCCTTGGCTGAACTGGCTGGGATGCTAGTGGTAGCAACTGCTCCACTCTCCTGGCGGTCATGCTCCCACGAGGATGTCCCCTAGGCCTACAAGGAGGTACCTGGGTGTCAGCAGCCTATTTGGCTAACTCTTCGTTGTGCTTTGTTGCTTCTGCCAACTGTTTGCGCAGTTGGCGATTTTCAAGTTCCATAATTGGAACATATCTTTCAGGATTGTAATACATATCCTCATCAAGCCGGGGGTCAGGAGGCCCTCGAGGGTTGGATGAATCACTTATTTCTTCAGGATCTGGATCCACCATGGGCTGCTTTTCAGGCCGTCGTGGGTAATCTTTAGGATGAGGAATCTGCTTCTTAGGTATATTGGGCATTGGTCGCTCACCTGTACTGGGGTTACTTGCAGCGGCCATTGATGATTCGAGAGGCCTTCCGACTAAACAGGCTCATGTCTTGTTCAATAGCTCTCAATGAAAGCACCAAACTGTTGACGCCATTTTTCGTCAACTTAGAAAAGAAGAGCAATTAAACTAAAAATACCAGAGGAAACAAATAATATAGACATGATTTTTGACGTGGTTCAGCAGTTAAAATCTTCCTAGTCCACGAGTCTGTGTTATTAACTTCTTGGAATTCTCTGATGGCTTTCTGGAAGCGATTGTACAAAGTTTTCCCAGCATCGGGTTTTTCTCCGCTACAATTGAATGATTTCACTCTATTTATAGAGTGGTTTACCAAATATCTTCCCACAGAATTCAGGTTGATATAATACAAATCAATTAAAATAAATGCTATTAAATGCATTAGTTAGTACATACGTGGTTATATCCCATGATATTTGAGATTAATAACAGATTACATCAAATCCCTTAAATGTAGGGATTTTACAACAATAAATATGTACACACACAGTTTACGAGCGTAGGCATTTGACTCATACGCCTTAGAGGTCGTTCACCCATCAAGAGCTCGTAACCTCAGTTCGCCTTTGTTGTCGACAAATAATGTTGACGAAACCATCTTCTTCAAGCACACAATACTCGAGCTCGAATCGCCCTATCTGAGGACTGGAAATGAATCAGGAGATTTTATACAAGTGTTGAACTATTGCCATTGTGAGTTTCGAACCTAACTTATAGTCTCGAAACATCTATGAGACTACATAGTTTCCGGGCTCACCCAATCTCGACGTTGTCACATTTACTGCTCAGCGAGACTGTCTTCGACTTGCTGATCACATGACAAATGTGCTAGTCTCGAGCTTACACCTTACGAGCCTGAGTTTCGAGATCAAGATTCTCATTATCGAAATTGGGGTGTAACAGTATTATAAATTATTATAATGATATTTTATAATATTTAAATATATATATCAATATAAGTATTAAATATCTAATATAGTATTAAATATTATTATAATAATAATATTTTATAATATTTAAATTCATATTAATATAATTAGTAAAAAAATTAGGATTATATTTTATTATCATAATAATATTTTATAATATTTAAATTTATATTAATATAATTATTAAATATCTATTTTGGCATTATATATTATTATAATAATGATATTGTATAACATTTGAATTTATATTAATATAATTATTATATATGTAGTCTTATATTAAATATTATTTTAATTTATATTAACATAATTAATAAATATCTATTTTTAGTTAGTTTTAAAGGTATATTTCGTTAAATATTTAGAATATTCCGTTAAAGTTAACAAGATAAACTGTAAAAATCAAGAACTTTCTTATGTACACACTTTTTATATAGAAGAAATATTAGGTGCATGCAACGTGCAATGCACGTTTGATTAGTTTTATTTAGAAAATTTATTAATTATTTTTATTAAGATTTTATGATTGTCATATACATTTTAAATAAATAAACAATATTATATATAAAAGAATGACATAAACATATTGTACGCCCTAAATATCCACGGGCTATTAGCGAGCTGAGAAAAGGCATAGTTATATCAACTACGTGGATGCCATGTACCCGGAGCTGCTGTTACAAGGTCCTACCTCTTTAGCTCGAGTTAACCTAAGGATTAATGGAGATTACTAAGGAATCGAGTCAGAAGTATGGACACCACAGGCTGAGACTACATCAAGCTCGAGATACGAGCTTGAGTTGGCACCTCTGATCCCTTATAAGTCAACCACGCAATGTAAACGTGCATATATCAGACATCACGTGTCTGATCCATCCCTGAATTCTCGGACACGCAGCATAAACGTGCGTGTTTAGGCACCCACGACTGGGTTGGGCCGTGCGGCCCATTATCCCCCTTACCTATTGATTAGACCACACTTCATTGTCAGGTTTTAGGAATTAATCATGAATGTCACAGAAGTGACATGATGGGTAAGAAGGTCACGGGATGACCTCCCTTGCCAACCCCCAGGTGCCCTCTCCCTATAAATATGGAGACCCTAGGAGTTGCAAGGGGTTGGATTCTATTTTGTAAAGAAATACCCTGTAAAGAATATCAGAAAGATAACAATAATATTGGCTGGTGGACTAGAAGGAGTTTAACCTTTGAACCACCTAAAAAAAGCATTTGTGTTATCATTTTACTTTGAGATCATTCATCTATTACGGTTCATTATTTAGCACTAATCTCACTCTTTATTCTATTAATTATCTGTTGCCGAAGAACTGCGTCAACAGGTTGGTGCTTTCATTGAGAGCCTGTTAGATTGGTGCTATCGCAAATACCCAACCATGGTAGTCACTCGCTCAAGACATGGTAACGAGGCGGACCAACGTGATGGGCAGGAGGCCCATCATGCTGCCATGTCCGATAATCAGAACCCTGAGGTTCAGCAGCGGCCGGGCAAGCAACCAATAGGCCAAGACGACACTGGAAGTTCGGCTCCCCGGCAGCCCAATCCGAATCCAGATTTTTACACGGCGGTGGAAATGAAAAATGCACAATTGAGGAGTCAGCTGGCGAAAGCTAACCAGCAGATTCAAGGGGTTTTGGCCCGACTACCCCCTCTTACAACCGATGCTAACGTCGGAAAGAGGCAAGGCAAGACTCATAAGTCCCCCCCGGGGTAATCGGTCCAGGCCCAGTTGATCGGTTAGACCCCCAACATCAAATTCCACTCCCACATCGCACCACCGGGAAACCACTTTTGAGGAACTGCCTAGGGCCGTGCAACAGTACAGCCGATTGATTCGGACCTCAACTCCCAGCTCACTTCTGCCCTCAAGCGTGCCTAGGAGGGCTCGAGGGAGCTCGCGAAGGAGATCCGGGGAGGGCTCACAACGACAGCCCACCCCGGCCAGCCGTCCTGCACCCCGCTCAGACCGCCGAGCAAAGGACGCGGAGGATGGTAGAGCGGAGCGGCCGCGACCTAACTTGATCCGCCCAGACGGGACTAGGATCGCATCCCCAGTCAGGCATCCTCCTTCACCAATAAGATACCCGTCTCCTCCCCGGCCAGTCCGGGACATTCCGGCTCATGGGAGCAGCAGGAGAAATCCTCCTTCTGCCGAACCTTCCCCTCGTAGCCGGGCGCCTAGAGAAGTCCCGGATTCTTGTCCTCAGCGGCAGGCCTCGAGCTTCTTAAATGGAAGCTATTGGACTGGAAGCTGTCGAAGTGATCTATCCGGCGGAGACTTGCGCCAGCACTTGAGCTCGGCGCAAAGTCCTCAGGCCGCCCCTAGGGATGACCTACGAGATCGCCTAAACTCTCGAAGAGGAGACCCAGTTGGAAACGGTAGCCGCGCTCGCCAAAGGGAAGACCTGTCCGAAGTATGAGACAGCGGGAACATCCCATATAACCTATCTCAAGATAGGAGGGACAATAACCCGCCAAACGCGCACAATGGATCCGGAGCTGTTGAACAGCCCCGGAACAACCAAGGAAGTCAGGACAAAACCCTTGAGCGTTTGGCTCAGATGGAGGAGTTGATGAGGGGAAGATTCAGGGGACGAACTTGAGCTCTTCACCCCCAGCATAGCAGCAACGTCGTATCCACCTGGTTTCCGTATGCCTCACTTGTCCAAGTTCAACGGAGACGGGGACCCGTCAGATCATCTGGGTATGTTCAATACCTTGATGATGGCCCACAACATTGGTCCCGAGCTGAGGTGTCTAATATTTCCTTCCTCCTTGACTGGGCCAGCCAGGCAATGGTTCAAACAGAGTAAGAAGCAGTCAATCAACTCATGGAAAGCTTTCTCTGCTGACTTCAAGAGAGCATTCCAAGCTTCCCAGGCTGCCCGTGTCAAGGCCAATACCCTGGCAAACGTAAGGCAGCAACCCAACAAGCCTCTGAAGGCTTACCTGAGCAGATTCGCGAACGTTGCTGCTCGAGCCAGAGATGCAGATGACATCTCCAAGCTAATGGCTTTGAGGACTGGGATCCTCGTCGGAGGAGGACTCTGGGAAGAGATACAAAGGAAGGGATTCAGCACCGTAAATGAATTCCTAAATAGGGCCCAAGGATGGATAAACCTGGAGGAGGCGCGAGCATCAGCCGCGGGAACCAGCCAGGCCCCTGAACAGCCCGCTGGAGTGGGAACAGAGGTGGTGAAAGCGACCCAAACCGTTACACAGAATAACCAGTTTGGTGGAGACAAGAGAAAGGGGCGCAGCGAGGGAAACCAGCACGGCCCAAAGAAGAACAAGTCCATAGAAAAATTCAAGCTGGTCTACGCGACTTATACCGAGCTCACCCACTCTAGAGAGAACATCTTCTTAGCAAATTCTGCTCGCCTCCCCTGGAAGAAGCCAGAACTGTTAAAGCACCAGAAGGGTAAGCGAGACCCTTCCAAGTTTTGTCGGTTCCACAATACCGATGATTGTAGGCACCCGAAGGATGAGATTGAGACTCTCATCAGAGCCGGACCCTTGGCTCAGTATGCGCAGAATAGAGTTCCCGCCGGTTATCCAGCTCTGGAAGTCCCGATAAGTCAGCCCGGATCTCGGGTAGATCTGGACGTCCCTCCTCCTGTGATAGGAGGAGAGATTTCCACAATCTCTGGAGGTCCCCATCTGGCTGGCATGAGTAGAGGTGCCCAAAAGAGATACTTCAACGAACTTAAGGCTCATAATGGAGTGGAGTTCGCCCCTGAGCAGCATCTACCGAAGCAGCAACGATTGGAGAGGCAACCAATCATATTTTCTGAAGAAGATGCTAGCCACGTCCAGTTCCCTCATAACGACCCTCTGGTTGTAGCCGTGCAGCTCGCTAATTGGAGGGTTAGGAGAGTGCTGGTCGATAATGGGAGCTTGGTAAACCTACTGTTCCGGTCTATCCTGGAGAAGATGGGTTTGTCTGTCACCGAGCTGAAAGCCACCTCCATGATGCTTTACGGATTCTCTAGAGAAGGATCGGCGGCAATAGGAATGATCGAGCTGGTGATCACCTTGGGAGAGGCACCTTGGACAGTCTCAAAACTCTTCGAGTTTGTGGTCATCGATTGTCCTGCCGCGTACAATGCCATTTTGGGTCGACCTACACTAATAGCGTTTGAAGACGTTACCTCCATCCGCCACCTCGCGCTAAAATTCCCCACTTCCACGGGGATATGCATGGTCCGTGGCGATCAACTTGCTGCCAGGGAATGCTACATCATTTCTATGAAGGGAAAATTAAAACCCGAGCAGTTAACGATGACCGTCCAGGGTGGAAATGAGGAATCTCAGGAACTTGTGCCTAATCCTGAGATTGAAAAACCTCAGAATGCCGAAGGGGAAAATATCATCTTAGGTGATGATATCGACCCCAGAATAGGCGAGGATAAATCTGAGCTTCAAGCTATCGAAGAGCTCGAGGAGGTAAATATCGATCCACAGAATCCCTCGCGGATGGTAAAGCTCGGGAAAAATCTATGTGACGAAAGGAAGGCGGAGCTGATTAAGTTCCTGCAGGAGAACTTGGACGTGTTCGCATGGTCTCATGAGGACATGGTGGGGATCAGTCCGAGCATCATCATGCACACCCTCCACTTGGATAAGAGCGTGCCTGCAAAATCCCAAAAACAAAGGCGCCTGGGAACAACCCGAGCTAAAGCCCTAGAAGAGGAAGTAGCCCGGCTATTAAAGTGCGGCTTTATCCGTGAGGCTAAGTTCTCGATCTGGGTCGCCAATCCTGTGTTGGTCCCGAAGCCCAACGGGAAATGGCGGACCTGCATCGGCTACTCCGATCTGAACAAAGCTTGCCCCAAAGACTGCTTCCCCTTGCCGAGGATCGACCAATTGGTGGACGCCACGGCGGGGCATGAGCTCATGTCTTTTATGGATGCATATTCGGGCTATAATCAGATCGCCATGAACCCAGCGGACCAGGAGCACACTAGCTTCATGACCCCAACTAACATTTATTGTTACAAGGTCATGCCGTTCGGGCTGAAGAACGCTGGTGCTACATAACAAAGGTTGGTAAATAGGATGTTTGCCAACCAGATCGGGAAGAACATGGAAGTGTATGTTGACGACATGCTGGTCAAATCAAAAACTACCGATAACCATGTTTCCGATCAAGAGGAATGCTTTAAGATATTGAGAGAGTACGACATGAGGCTTAACCCACAAAAATGCACGTTCGGGGTCGCGTCAAGAAAATTCCTGGGTTTCATCGTCAATACCAGAGGAATCGAGGCAAACCCCGATAAGATCAGGTCGTTACTCGAGCTGCCCTCACCGCGGTCGCAAAAGGACGTTCAAGGCCTGACAGGAAGGGTGGCGGCCCTTAATCGGTTTATCTCTAAATCTACCGACAAGTGTTTGGCATTCTACAACCTGCTTCGGGGAAATAAGAAGTTCGAATGGAGTGAGGAGTGCGAACGTGCCTTCCTCGACCTGAAAGCACATTTAGCCGAGCCGCCCGTATTGTCCAAACTAACGGCAGGAGAGCCTATTTTCCTTTACCTAGCTGTCACAGAAGACGCAGCCAGTGCTGTATTAGTCCGAGAAGAAGACCGGTCTCAGAAGCCAGTCTATTACATTAGCAAGAGGCTTCTCAGAGCTGAGTCCCGGTATCCATTGATGGAAAAGATGGCTTTCTGTCTCATTACGGCCTCCCGAAAGCTAAGGTCATATTTCCAGTCCCACTCAATACATGTCATAACCGATCAACCTTTAAGGCAGATTTTGCAAAAACCTGAAGCATCGGGACGTCTGTTGAAGTGGGCTATTGAGCTCAGCCAGTTCAAGATTTTGTACACACCGCGAACTGCAATAAAAAGCCAGGCCCTGGCTGATTTTGTGGAAGAATGCACAGGATTCCGAGAAGATCCTGTGGAAGATTCAACCCAGGCTTCCATGGCCAAGGCCTCCTTAGTCCAGGCCTCATGGAAGGTCTTCGTAGATGGCTCATCTAACGAGAACGGCTCCGGGGCTGGAATCATTTTGATATCCCCGGAAGGACATCGATTCCCCTCGGCGTTGAGATTCGGATTCAAAGCGTCTAACAACGAGGCTGAATACGAAGCTTTACTGGCTGGGCTAAGGGTGGCCCAGGAGCTGAAGGCCAGCTCCGTCCAATGTTACAGCGATTCCCAGCTCATGGTAAACCAGGTGCTAGGCGAATACCAAGCATGGGGAACCAAGATGGCTGCATCTTAGCCAAGGTAAAGAGCGAGCTGTCTGCATTCGAGCGTGGCTCAATCAAGCAGATACCTCGGGAGCAGAATGCCAATGCGGACGCACTCGCGAAGCTCGCTACCTCCGGGGAGGCGAAGACTCTGGGGTTAGTGCTGGTAGAGTTCTTGGAGAAACCGAGCACAGAGGAAGTCGGGGTGGAGGTCGAGATGATCGACGCCAGACAAACCTGGATGACCCCCATCCTCCAATATCTCACAGCAGGAAAGTTACCTGAAGAGCGAAATGACGCAAGGCGGGTACTTTACCAGGCTCCGAGGTATACAGTGGTAGATTGGATATTGTACCGGCGTGGACACTCTCTACCTCTCCTACGATGTGTTTTGCCAGGCGGAGCGAAGACCATTTTGTAGGAAGTGCACGATGGTTTTTGCGGGGATCACACTGGGGGGCAAAGCTTGGCCCTGAAGATATTAAGGCAAGGATATTACTGGCCCACTCTATCAAAGGACTCGATCTCCTACGTCAAAAAATGTGACAAGTGCCAGCGATTTGCCACAGTTGCCCGAGCTCCCCCAGTCAAGCTGAAGATGATCTCGTCCCCGTGGCCATTCGCAGTCTGGGGAATTGACTTGGTTGGCGCCCTCCCTACTGGAAAGGGAGGAGTCTGTTATGCGGTGGTGGCTATCGACTACTTCACCAAGTGGGCAGAAGCAGAGCCCCTGGCAACAATCACTTCAAAAAGAGTCCTCGATTTCGTGGTCAAAAGCATTATTTGTTGATTCGGGCTGCCAAAGAAGATCGTATCAGACAATGGAATGAAGTTCGATAGCGACCTCTTCACCGAATTCTGTGAGAGGCACGACATTGTGAGAAGCTTCTCCTCCGTGGCCTATCCCCAGGCAAATGGGCAGGTCGAGGCCGTCAATAAGACGCTAAAGGCAAGCCTTAAGAAAGGACTGGACAAAGCCAAGGGAGTCTGGCCAGAACAGCTCCCCCAGGTATTGTGGGCATACCGGACCTCACATCGAACGCAGACGGGTCATACTCCTTTCTCCCTGGCTTTTGGGAGTGAGGCAGTCCTTCCTGTTGAAGTAAAGGTAGCCTCGCATAGAGTCCAGGCATTTGACCAGGACTGTAATCACGAATTGCTCTGCGTGTCCCTCGACCTGATTGATGAAAGACGAGAAGATTCACAGCTACAGCTCGCATATTATCAACAAAAGATCACTCGTTATTTTAACTCAAAGGTCAAAAAACACGCCTTTGGCGTTGGCAACCTG
This sequence comes from Humulus lupulus, assembly GCF_963169125.1. Lineage (NCBI taxonomy): Eukaryota > Viridiplantae > Streptophyta > Magnoliopsida > Rosales > Cannabaceae > Humulus > Humulus lupulus. The sequence continues at coordinate 35,277,850 of NC_084799.1, forward strand.
GTCCTCAGAAGAGTCTTCTTAGCCAGTAAGGATCCCAAAGACGGAGTATTGGGACCGAACTGGGAAGGGCCCTACCAAATAACCGAGGTCATAAAAGAAGGAACCTACAAGTTAGCTCGGCTTAACGGAGAAGCAGTCCCACGAACTTGGAACGCTATCCATTTGAAGAAATATTATCAATGATACCTTTGTAAGGCTTAATAAGAAAAGCCATCTTTTGTTTATTAAGTAATGAGAATTAAATCTTTTTACATTATGGTGTATATTTGTGGATGTAATGTCAAGTAACCACGAAAGACCCTTTCCTAATTACTTGGGGGGCATATGTATCCTGAATATAACCGGGTCATCCTACAAACTTAGAAGTTAATTCAAATCGATTGATCGATGTTTTTCTTAAAAAGCACGAGATATCGATAAAGGATTAACGCGAACTAAGTTGTATCCTCGATATAACCAGGTCGTCCTAAAAAACTTAGAAGTTAATTCAAATCGATTGATCGATTTTTTTCTTAAAAAGCACGAGATATTGATAAAGGATTGACGCGAACTAAGTTTTCAAATTAATGTCCTAGATTCAACCAGGTCCTAAAAAATTTAGAAGTTAATTCAAATCGATTGATCGATGTTTTTCTTAAAAAGCACGAGATATTGATAAAGGATTGACGCGAACTAAGTTTTCAAATTAATGTCCTGGATTCAACCAGGTCCTAAAAAACTTAGAAGTTAATTCAAATTGATTGATCGATGTTTTTCTTAAAAAGCACGAGATATTGATAAAGGATTAACGCGAACTAAGTTTTCAAATTAATGTCCTGGATTCAACCAGGTCCTAAAAAACTTAGAAGTGAATTCAAATTGATTGATTGATGTTTTTCTTAAAAAGCACGAGATATTGATAAAGGATTGACGCGATCTAAGTTTTCAAATTAATGTCCTGAATTCAACCAGGTCCTAAAAAACTTAGAAGTTAATTCAAATTAATTGATCGATGTTTTTCTTAAAAAGCACGAAATATCAATAAAGGATTAGCCCGAACTACGTTTTTAAATTAATGTCCTGGATACAACCAGGACTTGCCTTAGAAGTTGGTTCGAGTTGATTAGCATGTTTTTTCCCAGAAGAACATAAGATGCCAATCACAACACCAACAAAAACTAAGATTATTACCAAATGCATAGAAGAGAAACAAGATAGAGGCAAAAATATGTAAATCAATTAAAATAAAGTTGAAAAAGTCAATTGTCTCGAGGTTGAAAAACCTCATAATATAAAGTTACAAAAAAAAGTGATAAAAGAAAAGGAGAAAAGTCCTACACCCTGCCAGGCCGCTCTGATGAGGTCGCCCCCTCGCCATCCTGCTCGGTGGCAGTGGAAGTCTCCCCGGTTTCGGAGGGCACCTCTTGTTGAAGGCGAGCCTTGAACTTCTCCAAGAAGGACTCCCACGCGTCCGGCCCCAGAAAGGAGATGTCACCTTCCAGGTTGAAGACCCAGCAGTGGTACAGCATATCCTCCATGGAGGAGCTAGAAGCTGCCCTCTCCGCAGCCAGGGCAGCCTTGGCCTCTTCGGCCTCAACCTTCGTGGCGTCCAGTGCGGCCCGGGCAGCCTTGGCCTCCTCGAGCTCGATCTTCGCAGTGGCTAGGGTGGCCTTGGTGGCATCGGCCTCCTGCAGCTTGGTCCGGGATGCCTCCAGCTCGGTTTGCGCAGCGACCGAGGCGGCCTGCGCGTCCCTCTCGTTTTCCCGGGCGGTTGCCAGGGCAGCCTTGGCATCCCTTTCCTGTTGTTGAGCAGTCGCGAGGGCGACCTGAGTAGCTTGGTGCTCGCCCCTGATCTCCTCGATCCTAGCCCTGGACCAAGATATGCTCTGGTGGAGGGCCAGAGCCGCCTGCAAAACCAAAAGATAATAAGGCAAGTGCCTTAGGAAAAAATATATGACACAAACAAATATGGAGTACAAGTGGCAAAGCCAACTTACAGTGAGGGTCATCCCCAACGAAGACTCCATCACGTTCCCAGGGCTCCTTGTCTCGATCTCCCTCAGATCCCTCGAGGTGGCATTGTAGCAATGATCCACCATGTAGGCCGCGGTCTCGTAGACCGTCCCCCTGAAGACATCGGAGACCTTTTCCAGAGCCTGGGGGTTGACCAGGATGCGCATCTCGGGGGTCGTAGTTGACAAGGTCCTAGGGGGCACATTCGGTTCTCGGATAGAAATGGGAGCTCGCGGAGGAGGCGGGGGAATCTTCTCCATGGCAGGAGGGGGTGGAGGCACTTTTTCCTGAGCAGTCGGGGCTTGGTTTTTCCCCTTCGCAGGAGACTTGGAGGTAGCCCCGATGGCTTTCTTTGCCATTCGAAGCCTCTTCACCATGGGGTCGGAAGCCCCGGAGGAAGGGTTTCCTTTAGGGAACATAACTCACAAATCATTGTTCCCGAGCTACGACATCTCCTCTGTTGAAATAGACAGCAAAGCATTAATATACATGTAAAAATATTTGTGCAAAAAAACAAAAGAAAAGAAAGCAGATCTTAAGTATGTATTGAAAGGGGTCATACCCTCCGAGCTAGAGGAGGAATCTATGGTCACGACCTCTGGCCCCGGAGCTTCAACGGGGGAGTCTAAGATAATGACTGCACGGGCTAAAAGAGGCTCTAGGTCCGGATCCACCTCGGGACTGGACTCTTCTACGTACTGCCTAAGACCCGGAGCTACTACACCCTCCAGGAGAGAGGGCCATGACCTAAGATTGGTCTCGTACTCCTCGAAGAATTCCGACCTAAAGGCCAAGGTATTATCTATAACTATAGTACCCCTAGGACGGCTCATGTCATAACACAGCACGAGCTGGTCGACGCATTGGAGTAGGGTGACGTCGCGGTCCGGGTCATTTTGGTGGCGATTAACGGGTTGGCTGGGGTTAAACCTAGCCAGCCGTAGGTCGGCAGTGGCCATATCTAAATCCCTAAACAAATAAGGATTACCTTGGCCGGAGGGGCCGGTTGCTGCCCCGGACTGCGCCCTCTCCGCATTTACTTCTTGGGTGACCTCCAGAGTCCGCTTTCGCCGCACGAGGGGGACCTCGTCCTCCTCATCCTCATCCTCACTTGCGGCCTCCTCCTCAGGAATGGGTGCCATCTCGCGAGCAGGGGGAAGGGTACGCGGTCTCCTCAAGGCCAAAGTCTGGCCCGGAGAGATTAGCTTGCACGCCAGCATCGTCTCGTCGGACACGAGCTGGCGATAATACTTTTCACTTGGGGGGAGCCCTGCCAAGGTCTCCTATTGACCCCCAAGGGTCACTGACTTGGCCGTCCTCGCGAAAATAGCTGCATGATAGTTTCTAAGTCAGGAATGAATAAAAAGAGGCTAGTCAGCAATCAACTTACGAGCTGAGAGTAGAAGGTACTTACGAGGGCGGTTGAAATAATGGTGTTCGCAGTTGCGGAACCCCGTTGACATAAAGAACTGGTCCTTAAAGTCATTGGGGTTGCTGGGCAGCTCAATGACTGCAGCCAAATTTGGAAAACAGGTCAGGGTAGTAGAACCCGTCACCTCGCCCCCGCTGCTCCGGGCTGGCTTTGAGGCAGAAGAAGTAGAGGATGTCTGCCGGCGTGGGGACCTCCCATTCCTGCTTCAGGAATAGATACTTCAACCCCGCTAACAAACGATATGAGTTAGGGGGGAGCTGGAAGGGAGCCAGCTTCATGTAATTAAAAAAATCCGTGAAGTACTGGTCCAGTGGGAGGAAGGCCCCAGCCTTGAGATGCTCATCGCTCCAGGCGGCGTACTCCTCATCAAGCGGCGCGCAGCTCCGCTCGCCTTCAAGGGGTGGTCAGGCGTCTAGGGCGCCCCTCCCTATCTCAATGTTGTGGGAAAGTAAGATTTTGTTGACTTTCCCTTGGATGGTGACCTTTGAGGCGATCCTCTCGGCCTCAAAAAAGGCGTCGGGCCCCACCCCGACCTCCTTCTCCACGGTTGGACTGAAGTTGGGGATCGGGGAGTCCGTGACCACCTCCTTTCCTTTGTTGGATTGTTGGGAAGACGAGCTGCCCGCACTCTTCTTGGGTGCGCTCTTCTTAGGTCCCATCTGATCGCCTAACGAACAAAGAAGAAAATTTAGAAAAGGCGACCTAAGTATAAGAAAGAATCTAGCGCGAAGTGTTTCCTTTACACGGGCTGAGGTAATCTTAGCCCGTGGCGAGTGAGACCACGCGGTTCTATGAACACGCGCCTATGCTCCCAACGGGTCCCCGATTACTCAGAATCCGTGTGTCAGGAGGGTCAGAGTAAAAGTTTGCCTTGGAAGGAAAGTTTCAGTAGGCAAAACCGCCTGTGAAGTGTGTCCCCTAAGCTACCCGGTGTTTGCACCCTAAGAACTGGTTATTCCAAACAGGCATAAATTTTTTTACCCAGAAAGTCACCCCAGAAAGTGTATCCTATGAGTCATGCTCCTAAACGGTTTTTCCTACGGTCGATACCCCTAGGATAAAACCTACGCATAAAATACCGGCAAAGGACAAGCAACCTACTACATGCGATTAAAGAGAAATTTTACATAAGCAACAGTGAAGGAAAACATTTAAAACATGCACAAACGGAGGACTTACATAAATGTTTTGCTATGATGAGACTGAAAGGGTCTTCTGGGTGGAAATCCTGTTGGGATTGCTGGTACCGGAGTCTCGAAGGAGCTCTCGTGTCTGAATTTCTAGAACGCTGGGAACAGTGACCAGAAGAGAGGGAGGATTTTGAGACTAAGAAGAAAGAAGAAGATGAGAAAATTTTCAAATGAATGAGTAGCCCATGTTAAAGGTGGCCAGCCCTTTTATATATGTAAAAGGCCAAAGGATGATGGCCATTGGATCGCCTTGATGTAGGATACGAGGATCACTACTCGAAAGACGAAACGATGGCCGAAGATAGGCTCGGCCATTTAATGCGGTTCTCGGAAGACGGACCGTCACCAACCACGATGCTCCACGTATTCGATACCAGCGTAATGGGCGGAATGTGAAGAGCCCACAAAGAAGCCTAAAAGCCCCCACTTTGGCCCCAGGTGACGTCGTGTGCCACTAGCATGGGCTTGGGGGGCAAATGTACGCCCTCAATATCCACGGGCTATTAGCGAGCTGAGAAAAGGCATAGTTATATCAGCTACGTGGATGCCATCTACCCGGAGCTGCTGTTACAAGGTCCTACCTCTTTAGCTCGAGGTAACCATAAGGATTAATGGAGATTACTAAGGAATTGAGTCAGAAGTATGGACACCACGGGCTGAGACTACATCAAGCTCGAGATACGAGCTTGAGTTGGCACCTCTGACCCCTTATAAAGTCAACCACGCAATGTAAACATGCATATATCAGACATCACGTGTCTGATCCATCCCTGAATTCTCGGACACGCAGCATAAACGTGCATGTTCAGGCACCCACGACTGGGTTAGGCCATGCGGCCCATTATCCCCCTTACCTATTGATTAGACCACATTTCATTGTCATGTTTTAGGAATTAATCATGAATGTCACAGAAGTGACATGATGGGTAAGAAGGTCACGGGATGACCTCCCTTGCCAACCCCCAGGTGCCCTCTCTCTATAAATATGGAGACCCTGGGAGTTGCAAGGGGTTGGATTCTATTTTGTAAAGAAATACCCTGTAAAGAATATCAGAAAGATAACAATAATATTGGCTGGTGGACTAGAAGGATTTTAACCTTTGAACCACCTAAAAAAAGCATTTGTGTTATCATTTTACTTTGAGATCATTCATCTATTACAGTTCATTATTTAGCACTAATCCCACTCTTTATTCTATTAATTATCTGTTGCCGAAGAACCGCGTCAACACATATTAAAATAAATTAAACCTAAACATTGTTATGATTATTATTTTTGAAAAATATGATAATATTTTAGCTAGGTAAAATAATTCATGATATTATTTATATCACATCTCAATCATTGGGCAAGAAACTTCTTTATTCTTGATAGGAGATAAATGTTATTCAAATTTCTTATTTAGTTACACAGCCATACTATTTGTACACACACGACACTTATATATAATGTATTTATTATGTATTATATATTATAGTAATAATGATATTTTATAACATGTGAATTTATATTAATATAATTATTAAATATTTAGTTTTGTATTAATTATTATAATAATAATATGTCAATTTATATTAATAATATTACTAAATATTTATCTAGCACAATTTTATAAAAAATAGGAGTATATTATTATAATAATTATATTTTATAACATTTGATGTAATTATTAAATATTTATTATATATTATTATAATAATGATATTTTATAACATTTAAATTTATATTAATAATATTAATAAATATATAGTCTAGTATTAAATATTATTATAATAATAATATATTATAAAATTTAAATTTATATTGATATAATTATTAAATATCTAGTCTTGTATTATATATTATTATAGTAATAATATTTCATAACATTTGAATTTATATTAATATAATTAATAAATATCCAGTCTAGTATTAAATATTATTATAATAATGATATTTTATAACATTTGAATTTATATTAATATAATTAATAAATATCTAATAATATTTTATAATATTTGAATTTATATTAAAATAATTAATAAATATTTATTTTTAATTAATTTTAAAAGTATATAATGTTAAATATTTTGAATAATTCGTTAAAGTTAACAAAAGAAACCAATAAAACCAAGAATTTATGTTATTTATACATTTTTTACATAAAAGATATATTTTCTTCTTCTATATAAAAAATGTGTAGATAACGGAAATTCTTAGTTTGAATTGTTTTTCTTTTGTTAACTTTAACGGAATATTCAAAATATTTAACAGAATATACTTTTAAAATCAATTAAAAATAGATATTTATTAATTATATTAATATAGATTAAAATGTTATAAAATTTTATTATTATAATAATATATAATACAAGACTAGATATTTAATAATTATATCAATATAAATTTAAATGTTATAAAATATTATTATGATAATAATATATAATATATAATCCTAATTATAAATTAATTATATTAATATGAATTCAAATATTATAAAATATTATTATAATAATATTTAATACTTATTTTAATATAAATTTAAATATTATGAAATAATATTATAACAATAATATATAATAGATAATCTTAATTTTTATTAAAAAAATTATCATTTATATTTAAAAAGGTTATATATATATATATATTTTAAAAATCATAAACAATATTGTGGTTTAATTTTTCTTTTAATATGTTTATGTTTTTCTTTTATATATAATATTGTTTATTTATTCGAAAATATATGACAATGATACAAATTTAATAAAAATAATTAATAAATTTTATAAATAAAATTATGCAAATGTGCATTGCATATTGCTTGTATCTAGTATATATATAAACACTAGATACAAGCAACGTGCAATGCACGTTTGTTTAATTTTATTTATAAAATTTAATAATTATTTATATTAAATTTCTATGATTGTCATAAAAATTTTAAATTAATAAACAATATTATATATAAAAGAATGGCATAAACATATCAAAATAAAAATTAAACCTAAACATTGTTTATGAATTATTTTTTAAAATATATATAATATGATAACTTTTTAGATCACAAACTACTATTGTTATCCCCATAATTTAAGTTTGATGATGTGGCAATCAGAAGTGACAAGTGGCAATGCATGGTCAGTAAAATGGCACATTAATAGTCAATAAATGTGTTGGCTCTTCAGAGTTGTGGTAAAGTGATATGACCAATCTGATAGAATTTATCTCCGACCGGTGAAGACTTTTGACTGACCAGTCACTTGTCTTGGACGACTAGTTAAGTGTTTGGCCGACTGGTGAAGTATTTGGCCGACCGGTGGAGTGCATGGTCGACTAGTCGAGTGTTTTGGCCGACCAGTCTTTCTTCAAGGAGTGAAGTTGGCCGACTATACATATCATCTTTATGCAAGCGGAGTTCCAGTAACGGCTTCGGCTAGAATTAGTCGTACCTACGCAGGAATCTCTCAGTTTATCCCAAAGACGTCGCATATTGTTGTATTTTAAATGTTATTATTAATTAAATATTGTGAGAGTAACAGAAATGACCCGGTCAAATGGAATATCTGATGTACGATCCACGAGCCTATAAATAAATGGCTCATGGCATCATTTTGGGGATTTGATCTTTTTTGGACTGAGAAAAACTCTCTAGTTTGGAGACTTTAGGACTGTTACTTGGGGTATTCTTGAGGAATTTTCTAAGAGAGTTTAGAGAGATAAACTATGTATTTTTCTACTTACACTTAAGAAACTCAGTTGGCTCAAGTTCATTTGATCTTAAGTGTAGGATATATATCACAACTCCAAGTGGATTAGGCTATTACCAATAAATTGGGGCTGAACCACTATAAAATTATCTGTGTCGTATTTTTCTTTTGAAGGTTTATTGTAGTTTTGACGTCTGCTCGTCGTTGGCCAAAATCGTGGTCAACATTTTGGTGCTTTCATTGAGAGCCTGAAGAGAAGAAACACACGACTATTGTATCAAGATGGCGCCCAAGAATACCAATGTGGCATCCAAAAAGTCAAGCATGTCAAAAGAGCCTACTAGATCATAAGGTCCTGGACCGCAGAACCTAGAGACTGAGCCCAGGGTCTTTCCCGAGGAGACCACTCCAGAAATTGAACAACTCCAAGAAGCAATAGGTTCTTTCCAAGAGGATATGGTGCAATTCAATGCTCGGCAGGAGTCTTTTGCTGAAGAGATGGCCTGGCAGAGAGCTGCGTTAGAGCAGTAAAGGTGCGATATGGAGGCCAGAAGCGAAGAGCTCAGACAGCGACAAGAGGAAGTCGACCGGAGACATCGTGAAGCAGCACTTGCTCTAGAAGCGGCTACCCAATTGGCCCAAGCCAATGCTCAAGCCGCGGCACAAGCAGCCACCCAGGGAGCAAGAAATAATAATGCTAGTCGGAGGACCACTGACAGAGCCAATTTTCGGGGTCCGAACAGAAGCAGGACTAACCCCCTGGTCAGGATGATGATGGGGACCGATCTAGAACTGCCTCGACGCAAAGGGAGAACTCTAGAACCCCCTCCAGGAGCCATCGATCAGAAACTTCTAGATCAGGGAGTCAATGATCGGGCAGTAAAAAGACTCCACCCAGGCAGGATCAGACCAAAACTCCTCGAGATAAGAGGACTTCACAATTCAAAGATGGACATGGTTGTGATGAGGTTGATAGTCATCACCCCGGCCAGTCAAAGGAAAAGGAGGGAAACGGCCAACAAGGAGGAAAAGACTGCCTGGGACGTACCGTAAAGCCTCCACTGCACCCCGCCCAGCAGCGTAGTAGGAGAGAGCAAGTCCCGCGTAGTACGCCCTCTGGAAAATCGAAGAGTACGGTGTTCGATCGGGCAGGAGAGCATGCTTCCCGGAAGGATCTAATGGATGTTATCACCAACAAGAGGAGGACCGTCCCGGTTGAAGGGCAAAATCTGAACCGCCCTGCCTGTCAAGTAGAAATACTTGACGACAGTGCACCAGATGGTAATGCCCGACCAGGCGGTCAAGACCCTGGAACTCCGTCAGTTGCACCAGCCATCCAAGCCCAGATTGACATGCTAATAGCTACAGTGAAAGGTTTGTCAAAACGACCTTCCGGGATGGATGCGATAGACCACCGGAGTGGCAGCCCATTTTGTGCCCAAATTAGAGCAGCCCAGTCGCCAACAAAATATAAAGCACTGGTTCTGCTATTATATACAGAAAAGGCAGATCCCATCAGACATGTTGGGAAATTTGAGGACCATATGGAATTGCTCGGAGTAAGTGACGATTATCGGTGTAGAGTTTTCCCGACTACTTTGTCAGATACTGCCCAGGAATGGTATTGGAAGTTTAAACCGAACTCCATTACCTCTTGGGAAGCATTCAGGAAGGAGTTTTGTAGACAATTCAACACTGCCCGGACCTTACCAGTTTATGCCAACCACTTGGCAGATATCAAACAAGGAAAAGATGAGTCTTTAAAAAATTATATACAGAGATTCATGAGAGAAGCCAATACAGCAACTATTGTAGGAGGCGAGGGGAAGATGGTTGCCATATCCGCTGGGATAACTTATCGGAGCCCTTTGTGGGATAGTATACATAGAAATCCAATTTCGACACTTCAACAATTTCTTGACCGAGCAGACAAGTATATGAAATTGGATGATGCAATCGAGAAAGAGGAGAATGGCATAAATAATCCGGGCGGATCGATTGACCCTCCTAAGAATGGTGGAAATAGTCAGAATGGTGGAAATAAACATGGGAATAACGAGTCAGACCACCATGAAGAAAAGAGAACAAAGTTGAGTTCAAACGAAAATCCAACCAAGTATGAGCCTCAGTTCACTAATTACACCACTCTCTCGGCCAGCCAAGCGGAAATATATCCTACTAGTTATGAAGAGGTTCCCTACAAGAAACCTCCACCCATTAGGAAAGAGATGAGGAAGAGAGACATGAATAAGTTTTGTCATTTCCATGGAGATTATGGTCACGACACGAATGAATGCAATCACCTCGAGGATGAGATAGAGTTTCTTCTCCGGTCGGGCAAGTTGAGAAAGTACCGGGCAGAGACACCCCAAGGAGAAGGAGGCAGTAGCAATCCTGGGTTCAAACGACAAAGATCTCCACCCTTGCGGCCCGGGCCTGTGGACTTTACCTTAGACACTATATGTGGAGGTCCACACTCGGCTGAGGATAGAAACAAAGCAAGGGAGAGGTATGCCGAGACACTTCAACATGAGCGGGAGTGCTAGAATCAGGAGCCACTGGAACGCGCGAGCGTCTGTGAATATATTATTTCTAAATATCGCTTTCAGAGTGGTAGTTTAATTTCAAGTTGTTTAACTTGTTATTTAAATTTGGTTTATGAGCTGGTTATTTGCTGACCATCCATCTATTTTTGAACAATTTTTGTTGTTTAAGACTCGTTATTAGACACGTTTTGTCCTTTTTAATTTACGACTAATAAAAGAGACTACGCGCAGCGTGGTCGATTCTTGCTACAAATGTGCATGTGTGTTAATTATTCGAACAGTGTTCAACTGGTCGATACGTTCAAGCAGTGTTCAACTCTCGAATATTTTCAATATATTCTATGTGTTTCACGAGCAATAAACTGCTCGAACAAATTCGGTCAAGTAGCAAGTGACCCAGGATCTTTCAGCCCTCGATCGATTGGGGGGCACATGGGGTATGTTGGTATATAATTTAACATAGGCAATAAGAGCACGAGTAAACATATTTGCTTTTAGGCTGATTTGTAAAATTTTGAAGTAAAAAAAGGCCATTAAGCTAACTTGTTTGACAATGCTTAAGTAACTTGGAATTTTTCAAAATTTCAAGTTAGAAGCAAATATTTGTGTGACAATAAACATTATGATCATAAAATGTTAGAGCAATAAGAGTGTGAGAAAGTATACTTAGTATGGACTTATGAAATATCTAGAATTTCTAAGTTAGAAAACTAAGTACTCATGCGAAAATATAAGGCATACATCAGAGTGACTTTACTATTCACAAAAAAATTATAACTTTTTAAGTCTAAAAAGACTTAGAATGTTTTAAGTTAACAAAGAAAAGTAAAGTATAAATGCCAACAGCTCGGCAGTACGAGAAAAATATCAAAGCTGCTAAACAACAATTGTCTTCACAAGAAAAAAGAGTAAACTACTAGCCAGGTGCAAAGTTTAGCTGATCAGATGCAAAGTTTTCATGGTCGAGAGAGCAGATACAACTTCCCTGGTCGGCTGAGCATATATCACTGGTTGAGTAGGAAACTCTGTTGTTGAGCATGACCAACAGCGATGAGTCCTTGGAGTGAATAAAACAAACACGAACAAATGAATTCAAAAGGAAAGTTCAATCGTGGGTTTACTACAAAAGTGAAAGTTACTGACCGGATGGAAGGTTTCGGATGACCTCAAAAACATTTTGCTAGAGAAAAAGTTTATCATACGAGTAAAATCATATAATAAACTTGGAGGGAAAATGTTATCCCCATAATTTAAGTTTGATGATGTGGCAATCAGAAGTAACAAGTGGCAATGCATGGTCAGTAAAATGGAACATTAATAGTCAATAAATGTGTTGGCTCTCCGGAGTTGTGACAAAGTGATCTGACCGATCTGATAGAATTTATGTCCGACCGGTGAAGATTTTTGACTGACCAGTCACCTGTCTTGGCCGACTAGTTAAGTGTTTGGCCGACCGGTGAAGTATTTGGCCGACCGGTGGAGTGCATGGCCGACCAGTCGAGTGTTTTAGCCGACCAGTCTTTCTTCAAGGAGTGAAGTTGGCCGACTACACAGATCATCGTTATGCAAGCGAAGTTCTAGTAACGACTTTGGCTAGAATTAGTCGTACCTACGCGGGAATCTCTCAGTTTATCCCAAAGAAGTCGCATATTGTTGTATTTTAAATGTTATTATTAATTAAATATTGTGAGAGTAACAGAAATGACCCGGTCAAAGGGAATATCTGATGTACAATCCACGAGCCTATAAATAAATGGCTCATGGCATCATTTTGGGGATTTGATCTTTTTTGGACTGAGAAAAACTCTCTAGTTTGGAGACTTTAGGACTGTTACTAGGGGTATTCTTGAGGTATTTTCTAAGAGAGTTTAGAGAGAGAAACTATGTATTTTTCAACTTACACTTATGAAACTCAGTTGGCTCAAGTTCATCTGATCTTAAGTGTAGGATATATATCACAACTCCAAGTTGATTAGGCTATTACCAATAAATTGGGGCTGAACCACTATAAAATTATCTGTGTCGTATTTTTCTCTTGAAGGTTCATTGTAGTTTTGACGTCTGCTCGTCGTTGGCAAAAATCGTGGCCAACAACTATATTTAAGATACCAAATATTTGTGATATCATTCAAATTACACCTTAATGGTTGGACAATAAACTTGTTTATTCTTGACAGAAGATAAATGTTATTCCAACTTCTTATTTAGTTACATAGTCATACTATTTATTTACGCACAACACCTGTATATAATATATTTATAATATTTATTTTTATTCAATATGAATATATATATTTATATAATTTAGATCAAATAAAAAAATAACATGTTTTTTTTAAATAGGGTAGGTAACCATTTGGTACCTTGTGTTTTTGCAAAGTATCATCTTGGTACCCCATGTTTACAAATAATGCTCATTTGGTACCTTGCATTTTGAAATCGTACATATTTGGTACCATGCATTTTAAAATCATACATATTTGGTACCCTATATTTTAAAATTGTACATACTTAGTACCATAAACTCAAATTTAATTAATAAAATTTTACCAATTTAATCAAATTACTCTCAATCATGCGAGCTACATATTATATATAAGTGCTGGCAGTTTGGTCATATTGAAATTTTTTTATCAATTAGGATACCAAATATCTATGTTTTCAAAATACGGGGTACTATATGGGTATTATTGAAAATAGAGTGTAATGCCCCGAATTCTCCGATATGGTTTAATGGCAGGATTAGTAGGCCGGGAGGGTCATACTTGTTTAATTATGCCATTAAATGATAATATGCATGTATATGTGAATTATATTATGATATGATGTTATATGCGTGCATGTGGGTCCACATTTGAATATTATGCTGTTTTGATGATTTGGCCCATTGAGGGTGAATATGTGTATTTGGGTGCATAATGTGATTTGTGAATGAGATTCCATTATTATGGAGATATATTTGAGCTATTCGGAATGAGATGGTCATATATAATGGATTAGCGGTTTTGTCATAACAGGGTCAATTTTGGGGTAATAGAAATGTTTATTTGATGATAAATTGGGAATATTTGAGATCAGGAGGAAATTTCGGAGGTTTTGACTATAATGTCCCCGGGGGTATTTTCGGGACCCCGAGCATTAGGTTTTATTTGAGGTTACTTAAGCTTGAAGTAGCTTATCAGATAGAACGTACGTTAGAAAACCTCTCGTTCTCCCTTTTGTTATTTCGTTTTACCGTTTAAAACCTTTTCGAAGAAATCTCGAGTTCTAAGAGTCGGAATCAAGCGAGGATCGAGGCATAGTGATCCTAGGAAATATTAGAAGCTTCTTAACCGAAGGATTTGATGGAAAATGACCCAATCAAAGGTAATCTAAGTTTAAAGTTTTGAGTTTTTAGAGTTTCTAAGCTTTGAATTGGACTTTGTGAATTGTTGAGTTTTTGGTTGGTTTGAACCTTGGGTTTTGAGGGTTATGGAGCTTTGGGAAGCTTGGGAACTTTGTTTTGATGATTGGGGAATGTTTGGGTATGATTTTGGAAGCTTTGAGAAGTTGAAAACACGTTTGGGAATGGCCCAGGGTTGGGGGCCGCGGCCCTGTTCTTGGGCATCGCGACCCTAGCTTGATGAAGAAGGAGAGGTGGTTTTGTTTTTGCTGGGCGCCGTGGCCCTTGGTATTGGGCGCCGCGGCGCTTGCTTCAGTAAATTCTGGGGGCCGCGGCCCAAGGTGCCAGGGCCGCAGCCCTTGCCCTATTTTGACCCCGTTTGCTCATTTTGACCCCGAGAACCTAGTTATAGGCCTTGGGAGTGTTCCTACTACTTGAATTAGTTTGGATTGATCTCCCGGAGGCTAGATATTGGTTTGGGAACCTATGTTGGCCATTATTATTAATGATTTCCTATGTTTGGTTATGATTAGGTGACCGCTAAAGGACTAAAGGTTGATCGTTCTCAAGGGCTGTTCTTTTAATCTTTCTAGCTCGAATTTGAGGTAAGAAAATTGCACCCTGTGTATATATGACATGCGTGATTATTATTGAGGCATGTTGATTCATAAATTTGGACATGGATTGCCTATTAAATGCTAGCGAATGTTGAATACTTGTATATGTACTGACTAGTCAGGGACACTGACCTAAAGAGTTAGAAATGACATAGCGTCATGAACGCCGAGCCAAATGAAGATTAGATCTAATCGATATCAGTGTTGAATGGCTCTAAGGCATTAACACTGGACCGAACCTAAGGTCGATGAATTTATAAGCGCTTGGCTAGTCTAAGACTAGTTTCTCAGAGCCAGGGCATATGGCCCCGGTGACTGTTTGTCACATGGCTAGGGAACATTGTTCCAGGGTTATGAATCTATGGTCATGAGGAAGGTTATGTTGGTGACTATTCACCATACACCTATCCTGATCAAACTTATGAAAGGTTCACTTATCTATTAAGCCCGAGTGACCTTATCGTCATAAGGCTAGAGGGGGCTGTACCCACTTTTGTGACTGTCACCTATCTGTTTTGGACTGATAGTCCTGAATGATTATTATGATCATTGTTGATATTATATCATGCTTTATTGAGTTTTCTTGCTGGGCCTTGGCTCATGGGTGCTATGTGGTGCAGGTAAAGGGAAAGAAAAGCTCACCCAGCCTTGAGTGGAGAGCTTAGGTGGTGATGTGTACATATGCGGCTGCTTGACCACCACGGCCAAGGTGTTCTCAGAGGAACTAGGGGGTTTACCCTATTTTTGTCGCTTAGGTCGGCGGGATTGTAAATTTGAAACAATAATGACCATTTTGTACTGAGAACAACTTGTAAATGTTTTGATTAGCTCTGCAGAGCAGTTTGTAATGAAAAATATCTATTCCTTTTTATTAGTTTTCCACCTTAACCTGTTAATCACACTTAGAGCACGTTTTTAACCAAAGGACTTTGGTAGTGAGTCAAATTCCCGGTTCACCGTTCACCGTAATTGTTCTGGGGTAACCAGGGCGTTACACAGAGGGTACCAGAATGATACTTTGCAAAAACAAAGGGAACCAAATGAGTAAATTTCCTTTTAAATATAAATGATAGTTTTTCAATAAAAATTAAGATTATGTATTTGTTAGGGTTTATGCCCTAAAAACATGTAAAAAGGCATTTTATTGATTTAAATAAAAGTACAATTTTATTATATTTGAATGTTATAATTATTGTTTGAATAAATTATATAAATATCAAGAAAATCACCTATTCATTTATGGGGATATGATCTTGTATTAATGCGAGAGAATTAAGATAATATACAATGAATAAAATAGTAGTAACATATTAAAGTATGAAATCTTTAATGAATGGTTACTAGTACCGTTTACTAAGCGTACGAGATGCAAGTAGTCTAGATTTAGATTATTGACGTGGATAGACATCTTCGTAAAGGTGCTGTATATAATAACGACTATATATGACAGGACTGATATGAATTGACTATCTTTATAAACTTACCGTTTGCCATAAAGATTTAATTCTTATCACAATAGATGATCATTTGTAGATCAATCTAAATCTTGAGTTATCATGAACTCATGTTTGTGTTTATTAAATATTTTGATTCATTCGTTAAGGCCTCTTAGTATAATGAGGCTAGTGACTTTTGTTTTAGAGATCTAATATCATGAATGGCTGGGAACACGATTTTACAATAATGGAATCCATGCTTTCCTAACAGACCGAATATTGGTTCTGTTAAAGGTTAATTATGAAACTGAATAGTTATTGAGCTCAAATCTATAATTTGATTATAGATTAATTATTCACTAATGAATTAATGGTACTTATGGAACAAGAGGTAATTGGAAGGCTAAACGGTTTGACCATCTATAATTAATAAACCAATAAATGGAGGACAGAACTACATTTATTGATTATGTTACACCCAAATTTTGAGAATAAATTAACAATCTCGAAATGTAGGCTAGTAAAGTGTAAGCTCGAGATTAACAAGTGTTAGCATTATACTTGTACAAATTGTCACGAAGTTCCAGACCTACGTCATCAGCGCTCGAGCGTGAGTTGCAGGCATCAGTCTCCTCCAAGAGTTGAGTTTGACAGACTGATCAAGCAAGGAGGTGACGATAACTGGAATGGTGAGCTCAATGCTACGAGTGAGCTTGAAGGCACATTAAATATATACACGGAGAAGTTGTTAGGAAATCCATATTTCTTTGGGATTAGTTAAAACCATGTATTGAATCCCTATTTTTTTGGGATCCTTATTTAGATTGTATTAATATTAAAATATTCATTTGAATTTAAATTGGAATATATGTCGTAAATTCCTTAAACTTGTGGAAATATATTCTTGTAACCAGGCCTATAAATAGCCTGGATTTGATCATTTGTATTCATGCACAATTTTTTCCTGAGAAACACTCTTTGAAATTGAGCTTTCTTGAAGCTTTAACGTGGACCTTAATAAAAGTAACTCGTGGACATAGGCAGATTTTAACTGCTGAACCATTTTCTTTTCTTTTCTTCCTGTTTAATTGTTTAATTTCTCTACATAATTAAGTTGATGAATAATGACTTCAACAGTTTGGTACTTTCATTGAGAGCATTAAGAAATTCTTCTTACTGTTTAGCATAAAACTTCTTGCTTAACAACAATGGCTGCCCTAAATATTCCTGGAACTAGTGGGCGATCACTTCCCTAAATCCCTGAGGAAAGTACTCCATGTACTGAGGAGCATCCTCGAAGGCTTGAAAAACAACTAGTCGTGGACCAGAGTCCCTACCAGGAGAGTGCCTTATCATCTCCCAGAAAACGAAATCCCCCACAGGATCTAGGCCAAAGTTCCAGACCAGACCAAAGTTCTAGACCTAGTCAAAGTTCTAGACCTAATGAGCATGATTACTATAATCCTAAAAAATATGTGCTAGCAGCTGAGCTCGAAAATCAGAGGTTGCGTGAAGATTTAGCCGAGGCTACACAACTAAATGAAGAGATGGAAAGACACACAGATGAAGCCCAGGCACCCCCAGAGAGGACCAGGTGTGAACTTGAGGAAGTACGGCTGCCAGGATGGCCGAACAAAGGGCCCAATAGGCTCAACCGAGGCCTAGTGAAAATATTGGAGAAAACCTGCCCAGGGTGTCATCTCGAAACCATGCTAGAAATAACCCAACAACGGAAATTCCTACAGACCCTAGTAATAACTAAGCTCCCTCGGTAGCTCGAAATGATAACTCATAACCTCCCAGGAATAATAATAACCCTGAGCCTGCAAGGCCAAATAATAAGAGGTTATCTCCATCTCCAATCAGACATCCTCCATCATCTATTAGGCATCCCTCTCTAGTTCGAGAAATAACCCAGAAAGCTCCCAACAGCTACTGAGCTAGGGAGAGGGCACCTCAGATGCCTTCACAAAGCACTAGAAGTGGAAGCTGGGACAGGAGCCATCGAGCTCGACCTGAGCATAAGGGTGAACACGAAGTCCCACTAGGGGCACATCAGAAACAAAGACATGCTAGACAACCCCAGCCATCTGGGAGTTATATGTCGAGGTCACATGCAACCAAAATTAGAGTGTACGTGAATAATCCACCTCGCAATCAAGCCCCACAACAACAACAACAACAGCCAGAAATAGCTATCAGCTTCCATGACGGAAGTCAGGCGTATAGCAGGTTGGTGAATGTTTATAAAATGAAGCCTAGATATTATGAGACCTATCTGAATGATCATCCTGATCTTCGAGACCATCTAAACTAGAACCGGGGGCAGTTCAATCAGCCAAACCCAGACCTTAGGGCACACTTAAATTCCTAAAGGGAGCCTCTACAACTAGTATATGGAATTCAATATAACCCTATACTGCGACAAGGAGCTGGAGTTCCTATGAGCAAAAACCAGTTCCCAGTAGCGCAAGCTCCCGCTCCGATGGAATCAATTCAAGAAATAATTAACCAACTCGAGGAAGTGTTCAAGCTTCTTGGAGAAGAGAAAAACAAGGATAAGGCTTATGACTAAGATGAGGAGCTTGGGCCCTTTGCTCCACATATCTTGAGCACACCTTTCTCCAATAATTCAAGATACCTCAAGTTGCACTTTACGACAGGACTACCGACATAGGCAGCCACTTGAGCACCTTCAATACTGTGATGTAAGGCAGCAATGTCGGATACGAGCTCAGATGCATGCTCTTCCCGCTACACTCACTGGACCAGCAAAGAGTTGGTTTGGCAAGTTTTGAAAGCACTTGATCTCATTTTGGGATCAGTTGTCTAAGGAGTTCAAGAAGCAGTTCCAAGCTGCGAGAAGTATCAAACCCGAGGCTTCCACCTTAACAAATGTTAGACAACAACCATGTGAATCACTGAAGAGGTACCTGGCGAGGTTTAATATAGAGGCGGCCTAAGCTCACAATGTTGATGACAATGGTTATCTTATGGTAGTACGAGCTAGAGTGCTGTCAGGAAGTCCTCTTTGGGACGACATGCAAAGGAAGCTTGTGAGAATAATAACCAAGTTCACCACTCGGGCTCAAAGGTTTGTCAATGTAGAGGAGGCTCCTCCACCCTCAATAACTACAACGACAAATGTTAAACCAGACACGACCTCAGCTACGCTTTATAGCACAACCTTTAGGAGACAATTCTCTAAGAGAAAGAAGAATGAATGGAACAACTCTGAGAAAAGAGATAAACTCTTCTCCATTTACACAATGTATACCGAGCTCATAAATACTCGGGAGAATATATTTGTCGCGAATGAGAATCAAGTCTCCTTCAGGCGACCTGATGGAATGTGATATCATCGAACCAAGAGAGATTCAAACAAGTTATGCATATTCCACAGGGACGTAGGTCATACAACTAAAGAATACATAAAACTAAAAGATGAGATCGAAGGGTTGATCTTGATAGGCTACCTCAGAAAATATTTCTAAAACTGAAACCAAGCCCAGGCTCCGCCTAATCAAAGGGCAGCTCTGGCTCAACCTGCCCAACAAGTCGTGGCACCACCTGCGAGGGAGGATAATCGACCTCCCCCAATTCATGGAGAAGATGTAATAACCATCGTGGGGGGACCACACATTGCAGATTCGTGCAGAAACTCTCAGAAGAGATATGTCTAAGAGCGCAAAACGGGAGATGGATCTCCCTATGCGCCTGAACCACGAGCTCCGAAACAACAAAGAGTTGAATCCCAACCTATCACTTTCACTAAAGACGACGCTTCACACACAATGACCCCTAGTCATATCCTTTCAGCTCCCCAACAAAAGAGTGCGTCGAGTCTTGATCGATAGCTGGAGCTCGGTCAACATCGTTTATAAGGTGACCTTGGAAAAAAATGGGTCTGTCAATTTGAGAACTTAAAGCATGTGTTGCAACATTATACGGATTCTTAGGAGATGGAATCACCAACCGTGATCTATCGAGCTCCTAATAACCTTGGGAGACTATATAGTCTTGATAACCAAAATGTTGGAGTTGGAGTTGTGGACACCCCATAATCCTATAATGTCCTTGTAGCGTCCCGGAATTTTACTTAGTAAGCTATATAGTAGTAGTTGTAGTATTTTAGATTCCGTGGATTTTGGTTCAAACCGGGACTTAGTTGGAAACTCCTAGCAATAGTTATGGATTTTATAAGTTTAACCTATAATTTAAGAATATTAATTATAACATAAGGTTTGATTAATATTACTGGTTATTAATATAATAATTATTATAACCTAAGGTTTAGATAGAGCCAATAAGAATATGACACTTGTCATGAGCATGGTCATTCCTAAGGTTTAGATATAGCCAATAGGATTATGACACTTGTCATATGAATGATTATTAAGGAATTATTATTTTAATGATAAAATAAGGGAAATATAAGACTTAGATTTCACCTGAATCTGTTAGGAGCATGACATTTGTCATGATTTTATTTAATTGTGGATTAGGTTGTTATTTAAATTATTAATTATATTTTCCTGTAACTTTAGGGTACTGTAACTTCTGACCTATTTTTGACCCAGTTATGTTATGAATTTCGAAAAATAGTATTTCTAGAAAGTTGTAGATATTTGAATTAACTTTCTAACGGTATAAAGATAATCCAAATTGGAGTCCTACAGCTCTAGGTGATTTTAGAGTTACGAGATTTAGGAAGTTAGAAGTTAGGATTATATTATTTTTTATTTATTTATTTATTTTTAAAATCAACTTTGACTCCTTAGACCAACCTCTGATAGTTTTGACCGAGTCTTCAGCCTCTGATTGACGAATATTCAAATATCTTCAATAAAATTCATTATTTTTATTCAAGCGAAAAAGAAGATTTTTATTCCCAGAACTCTATAAATAGGACTTAGGACCAAGCCCTTTCACTTACTCTTCAGCTATGATCAGGCTCCAAGGTGCTAGTGAGACCATACAAGTGATAAACACTTGGGTTGGGAAGAAGCTTTTCTATTCTTAAGCTTTATAAAACACTTTGGGAAGTGAGGTTAGAGTGTTTCAGTATTGGAGTTAGACTAATCCATAAGGTCAACTGAGGTATCCTTATCCTTAAGTTTCATTCTGTTTGATTCCTTAGTTTCTTTAGTTTTCATTTAGTTTCTTACTTTTGTTATGGTTTTGTGGTTAGGATTTTAAGTTCTTTGAACTTAAGGTGTCTTTTCGGTAAGTTTCCTCTTGGTGGTTTAGTTTTATTCCTTTCATCTCTGTCCTTTAGAAATACTCACTATTTTTATTGCTGGTTTTAGGAGTGTTCCAAGTTCCACATTTGTTCTCAATTATCCCGGTGTTGGAAAGGAAAATTAGATAGTTTAGTATTATGATCTAGTTTATGTAATGTATGATAAAGTTTATGTTTGTATGACCTAACATTTCAGGTACAATAAATGGGTAAGTGTGTCTGGACCTAAGGTGTCCAATGATGTATGACGGACTAAGTCCGGTAGGCTCGGTTGCCAAAACTTTATGACGAACCTATGTCAGGTGTATGACGGACTTTGGTCTGGGGCTTAATTGCCACCCTTGTATAAGCACTTATCTTTTTATTATATCTGATTTGTTATTTTTAGTTATGATTATGATATATGACCTATAGTTATGATTTATGACCTATGATTTATGATCTATGACCTATGACCTATGACTTATGACTTAGAGTATGACCTGCGATCTATGACTTAGATTTATGATTTAGAATTATGACTTAAGATATGATATGATCTAGATGTTTGTGTTTGTATGACTTTGGTGACTATATGTTATGTTTGATTATATGACTAACCCTTGTTTGTATTTTCCTTTCTACCCAGAATGGATAGCCAACCCAGTACTAGCCCTGAAACCAAATGGAAAGTGGCGAACTTGCATCGTCTATTCAGACCTTAACCAAGCATGCCCCAAAGATTGTTTCCCTCTGCCTCTCGTGGATGCAACCTCGAGTCACGACATCATGTCATTCATGGATGCATATTCTGGATATAACCAGCTAGACATGAATGCACTCGACCAAGAACATACGAGCTTCATGACAGATAAAGGGCCATATTGTTGCAATGTGATGCCTTTTGGGTTCAAAAATGTTGGGGCAACATATCTGAGACTGGTAAATAGGATGTTTGCTAAACAAATAGGAAATAACATGGAAGTTTATGTGGATGACATGCTAGTTAAGTAAAAACACAATAATAACCATGTTGACGACCTCGCAGAATGCTTTGCTATACTTAGAAAATATAACATGAGACTCAACTCACAAAAGTGCTCATTCGAAGTATCCTTGGGAAATTTTCTCAGATTTATAGTGAATGCTTGAGGCATCGAGGCAAACCTGAATAAGATAAAAGCCTTAATGGATATGTCTTCACCTCAAAATCATAAAGATATCCAGAGTCTAACTAGACATATGGCGGCTTAAAGAAGGTTCATCTCGAAATCTACAGGAAAATGCCTACCATTCTTTAGTCATTTGAGAGGGGGCAACATGTTCGATTGGTTAGATGAGTGCGAGCTCGCTTTTCAAGCTCTAAAAATGCATCTCGTTGAGCCACATATCTTATCCAAACTAGTAACGGGGGAAATATTGTAATTATACCTCGCTACAACTTGTTTGGGAGAATAAAAAAGTACAAAGGCCCGTCTATTATGTTAGCAAAATATTACTGGGGTAGAATCGAGATATCCACTAATAGAAAAATTGTCATTATGCTTAATTTATGCGTCTTGAAAACTTCAACCCTACCCTATACATGTGCAGACTGATCATCCATTGAGACAAATATCATCGAAACCTGAAGCATCTGGAAGACTATTGAAATGGGTAGTCAAACTCGGGCAGTTCGAGAACACATATCACCCGAGAAGGATGATAAAGGGTCAGGCCTTAGTTGACTTTATAGTCGAATGTATAGGAATAACCAACGAAGAAGTCTTCCAGATGGTTTGGACCCCTTTAGAAGATCACCAATTCCTAAGTGTGGTTAGACATAACTGAATGCATTTCATCATTAATTACCTCCTTTCAAAAAGCAAAGTCTCTTAAGGACATTGCTTCTTTGAAGGTTTTGGGATCATCTTCTATTTGAAGTACTATTGGATGTTTCCAAGTAACCTCCTCATTATCACCTTCAACAAGGTATATTGTCTCTATTGGAGAACACTTCTCACTTGATCCCAAATCTTTAAGCCTTTAGCTCCTTCTAGGCAATTGAGGTTGCTCACCAACTATTCTAGGAGTCTCCTCTTGAGGCTTCTAGTTTGACTTGGTTCTAACTTGTTGTCAGCGCATGACATGTACTCTAAGAACTCAACCTCTCTAGATTCAATTATTACATTAGACTCCAAGTCTAATAATCTATAAGCTTTGCTATTTTGGGCATAACCCACAAATGCACATCTTATAGCCCTTGGACCCAACTTGGTCCTTTTAGGATCGATGCTCTTGCAATAAGCAAGACACCCCCACACTTTAAGATAACCAATGTTTGGTTTCTTTCCTTTCCATAACTCATATGGAGATATATTTTTTTTCATGGGAATACGATTCAAAATATGACAATTGGATAGCAAGGCTTCACCCCACAAACTAAAATTGAAGAGTGTAATAGCATAGCATTAATCATCTCAATAAATGTTTTATTTTTTCTTTTCCACTATAGCATTTTGTTGTGGAGTATAAGGGGTTGTACATTCATGAATTATTCCATGTTCTTCACAAAACTAGTTAAATTCATTTGAAAAATAGTCACTACCCCTATCACTTCTAAGCACCTTAATTTTCCTTTCAAGTTGATTTTCAACTTCCGCTTTATAAACCTTAAATACATCAAATGGTTCATCTTTATGTTTAAGAAAATATACATATGTTATCCTAGAGTAATCATCAACGAAAGTAATAAAATATCTACTTCCTTCTCTAGTAAACATTCCATTAAGTTCACATAAATCACTATGTATCAAATCTAACAACTTAGAGTACCTTTCAACACCAGGAAAATGCTTCTTTACCATTTTAGATTTAACACATAATTCACATTTGTCACACTCAATAATATCACAATAAATTAATCCACATTTGACAACCCTTTTAATTGTGTTAAATCCTATATGTGCAAGTCTAATGTGCCACAAAGTAATAGAATTTGAGTCAAGCATATAACAAGAAGAGGAAACTTTATTGTTCATATGATCAATGGAATTACAAAGTTTGAACATGCCATCACAAGCATATCCCTTTCCCACAAAAACATTCTCTTTAGATAAAATGAGCTTGCCAGAATCTATCACAACCTTGATTCCCGGTTTGCCAAGTAAATTGCCACTCACAAGGTTTCTACTCATTTCCGGTACATACAAAATATTGGTGAGTAGAACCTTCTTGCCGGATGTGAAGAACAAATCAATAGTTCCCTTTCCTTCAACCTTAGACCTTTTCTTATTGCCCATTTGGATTTCATGCCCTTCCTTGGAAGATTCAAAGGTCTTGAATAGAGTTCTATCATAGGTAACACAAATGATGGCACAAGTATCATACTACTATCCGCTCACCTTTCCATGAATGGCATTAACCTTGCTTAGTGTTGCCACTAGCTCCTCTTGAGTTGAGTTGACTCTTGCCTCAATGTTTTGGCTCCTCTTGAACCTACAATATCTACTAAAAGTGGCCATTCTTTCCACACACAAAGCAAGGCCCCTTGGAACTTTTGAATTTTCCCTCATTCTTCTTGGGCCCCAAGGGTTTTTGACCCCTGCCCTTATTCTTGCCATTTCCTTTGACCTTGTTAGGAGGGTTATCTGCCACATTGGCCTTAGAAGTCTCTTCTTTCTATAGCCTCTCCAAGAAAGAGGTAACTTGGCTATAATGGCACCAAAAAGAAATTGTTCTGGCAATATAATCTTAAGAGTAGGCAATTTATTTACAATAATTTGCAGCTCATGAATTTGAGGGAGAAGAGGTTTATCATCATAAAATTTAAATTCCATATATTGAGTAATAAGGAATTTCTTAGTACCTTTCTCTTCCTCTTTGTACTTCTTTTCCAAGGCCTCCCAAATCTCCTAGGCAGTCTTGGTGTTGGTGTAGAGATCATAGAGTCTATCTGAGATGGCACTGAGGATGTGACCCTATATATCAATTCATGTTCTTCGCGCTTCGGTCTTTCTTTGACAACTTCTTTAGTATCATCTGCCTTGGGCTCTTCCAAGGCTTTTAGGTCTTTATCCAAGACATAGAAAACTTTCAAAGTGGTGAGCAAGAATCTAATCTTGTCTTGCCAACTAACAAAGTTAGTCCCATCAAACCTATCCAATCAAATAAATTCTTGAGTAAAGAATTGTAATGCCGAAAGAGAGTTAGATTCTTCCATGATATGCTATCTCAGATTATAGAGTAATAGAATGTTGGGGGAGAGTGAGACAACACCACCTCAAAAAATAAAGTCTACACAAAATTTGGATTGGTAGAGACTTAAAAAAGATTGAGAAAGAACATGAAAACCCAAGTAGATCAATGGTATTCTTCAACTTTAATGATGCTTCAAAACCCTAGGCAAGACCACCACTTTGAGCAAATCCTTGGAGCAAACCAAAAGACAAACCAAGGCTTATACACGTTGCAAAACGCTGTCCTAATACTCTATTTCCCAGCCATCATGGATGCTTGTGGCCTTCTCTTTAGGAAATGAGGATTGAGATTGAACAAGCCTTCAACTCTCTAAGTCAAGCACTTTCTTGGAGAGTTCTTGGAGAAAAATTACATATTCTTGGAGCTAGAGAGAGAGAGGGAGGGTATAGAGAGATTGGATGTAACGACCTAAATTTGCTAATAAGGCTTAAGGGCCTTGATTAGTATGCCGGGAGGGCATAACTGGATTATATGTGATTTAATGATTAAACGCATGTTATATGACTATTTGAATATCTGTGATGCATGACTATGTGTATTAGTATGCATGTAGGCCCTGATTAGGTTAGAAGGGCATAATCATAATTTTAGCCCGTTGAGGGCATAATCATAATTTTAGCCCGTTGAGGGCATAATTGTATATATTTGTGATAAATTTTCGAGACCACATTATTATGTGGATATATTTGTAATCTGTGACTCGAGACGATCCTAGTGAGTGGTTCAGCGAAAAACTCACGGTGGGAATTTATACCCGGCTCGGGACGAGCCTGGGGGTATTTCTGGGAATTTAGAGGAAATGTTGGGGTCTATTCTGATATTGAGAAATACAATTGGTGATTAGTTAGGTGTCGAGAAGTAAGCAGTAAATATCAGAGACACTTGAGGAATTAGCGGGAATTGGGAACAAATGACCAAAATGCCCCTAGGTTGATATAAAGGCTTAAAATTTAATGGGAGGGTATTATGGTCATTTGGCTTATTAAGGATAGGAGTTAAGTGCTGTTTTGGCTTTGTGCCTTAGTGGATTGTGTAGAAAGAGCTGGAAGTCGGAAGGAAAGAAAGAAAAGAAAGAAGAGAAGGAAAAGGAAAGAAGGGAAAAGCAG
Organism: Humulus lupulus; assembly: GCF_963169125.1. Taxonomy (NCBI): domain Eukaryota; kingdom Viridiplantae; phylum Streptophyta; class Magnoliopsida; order Rosales; family Cannabaceae; genus Humulus; species Humulus lupulus. The sequence continues at coordinate 35,304,698 of NC_084799.1, forward strand.
GGCAAATCTTCAAGAACGGTTTGGGTCTTCTCCATCAATTTCTTCTGGAGATTTGGGGCTAAAATCCAAAGGAGCTTTAGGCTGAGATTGTGTACTCGGGGTCTTGATCAGGTTGGGGAAACTACCTGAGGTTGCTCATCAATTGAGGTAAAACTTTGAGGTTAATATTTAGTTCTCGGTATTGATGTTGAATTGGTTTTCTAAGCAGAATTTTGTGGGAAACGTAGGGAAATTGAGGCTGAAGCTTTGAGGAGGTGAAGGCTAAACAAGTGTGGGAGATAGCTTAGGTTGAGCTCATCCATCAAAGGTAAGAAACTCTAGCTTCAAGCTTTGTGATTTCTGTGGTTTTGCAGAGATTTTGAGCTTTAGGTTCAGCCATGGTGGATTTTGGGTTTTGGGGTGCATGTGATTGAATTTCTTGTGGTTGAGACTTATGGGATGATTTGAGGATGTTGGGAGGCTTGTTTTGAAGTTTGGTCAAGGTTTGGTTGAGTTTTGGAAAGATTTGGCTTGGGAAAGTTTGAAGGGGAAAATCTGTGCTGGGCTGTGCTGTGACTAGCGCTGGGTCCCAAAGTTCTAGAGCCTTTTGGCTCTGTTTGTAGCAATGTAGCACTCTCCTTAGGGTGCTGTAGTGCTACCCTATTTCCAGAAAGGGGTTTTTGGGTTATTTCTAAGGGCTTTTGCCCCAGGGTTCGGGGTTTGATTCCACCACCCTGTTTGGTGGAATTAGGACTTCCTGAGTGCTCGGGATTGGTCCCGAGGCTAGGTTTTGGAATCGAGGTTTGGTGATGATTTTGATCTATGGCTGTGACTAGGTGAACGCTAAGGCTCAGATGGGATCGTGCTTGAGGATCAAATTGAACAAAGCTAGCGAAACCTAAAGGTAAGAAAACTACACCCGATTATGTTTTATGATGGGACTAAGAGCTCCCTATATCTGTATAATGTCATAGATGGTACTATGCCATGGGACATGTGATAAATGGCCTAAGGGTGCCGTAAATAATACTTGCGCACAGGGCGCGACTCGGCCACTGGTAGCTGAGGACAGCTAAATATTCCCTAAGCTCGGTTTAAGCGGGCCGGAGTCAGTGGGATAAATAGAGGGTGCGGCCTAAGGGCACTAACCCTAGTTATCATATGTGTACTGATTAATGATATGAGATGATGTACTTGGCATGCTGATTACTTGAACAACATGAATGTCTGAACTATTGAGTACATGTTTATACTGTATGAGTTATTTGGTTATTTTCTTAATGATTATGCTCTACTATTGTGTTTTATTGCTGGGCCTTGGCTCACGAGTGCTACGTGGTGCAGGTAAAGGAAAAGGCAAGTTGGACCAGTCCTAAGATGGAGAGCTTCAGGGCTAAATATACATAACCAGCTGATCGACCACCACGGTCGAGGAGTGAATCGGGACGAGAAAAGCCTATTTATCTGTTTTTCCTTAGAGTGACCAGCAACTGTATTTAAATCCTGAATCTTTTGTAATCAGTGTTTAACTTTACTACTTTTGGGATCCTATGTAAAAAGAATGTTTGTTTTAGTGACATGTTTTGAGTTAAATGACTTGATTAGCAAGCCTTGCACCTTCATAAATAGACATTGTAACGGTCTTGGCTATCTAGGGCGTTACATTGGAGAGAGTGATCAAGTCTCCCAAAACACTATTTTTGACCCTTATAAACAGTAGGCACCATCATTATGTCTAACCAATAGAATTAGACTTGAAAAACATGTCATTTAGAGAATTTACGATATTTCACGTACTACAGTAGGCGATGCGTCGCCTGCATGCAGGCGATGCGTTGCCTGTTAGGGTTTCTTGAAACCCTAGGTTTTAGGCGACGTCTCGTCACTTGGGTGGCGACGTATCGCCACCCTCTTTGAATTTGGACACTTCCAAAACTCCTAAAATTTCTCTAAATGCTATCAAACTTTTTGGGAACCCTTAGATACTCTCATGTATTACTTTGGACCTAATTTTGCATTTTATAAGTGCCTACAATTGAAGCTCAAATTTTACATCTTCATTATGTGAATTTTAACACTTATCATTTGTATTTAAATAATCATAACAGCTGATACACTTAATGTTGTACTAGTGGAATTTTTACCAGAACCGAGGATAACCGAGCCTCAGGAAGTCAAGGTTGATATGATAGACTCACAACCTATTTGGATGACACGCATAATCGACTACCTTGAAACCAGGAACCTCCCAGCAGACTGGAACGAGGCTAAAAAATTGATGTACAAAATACCAAGATATACTATATTGGTATGGAGATTGTACAAAAGAGTATATTACATGGCATATTTAAGATGTGTAACTCCACCTGAGGCTAAAAAGATCCTAGAAGAAATTCATGAAGGGCATAGTCTCTCGAAAAAAGTAATTAGGCAGGGATATTTCTAGCCTACTGTAAAGGCAGACTCGTTTGAATACGTCAAATGCTCTGATTAGTGTCAACGGTTCACCTCGATACCTCAAGCTCCACCAACCGATCTCACCATGATGAGCTCCCCCTGTCCATTCGTAGTATAGGGAATCGATCTCAGAGGATCCTTACAAATGGGAAAAGGTGGAATCAAATATGTCATAGTTGCCGTAGACTACTTCACCAAATGGACCGAGGCTGAACCTCTGGCCATAATCACCTCAAAAAAAGTCTTGGATTTTGTGGTAAAGAACATAATTTGAAGATATGGGATACCAATGAACACTGTCTCAGATAATGGAACCCAGTTCGACAGCGAGCTGTTAACACGGTTTTGCGAGAAAAATGGGATAATTAAGAGTTTCTCCTCAGTAGCCCATCCACAAGTAAATGGCTAGGTCGAATCCATAAACAAGACTCTAAAGAGATCCACTAAGAAAAGGTTCAAAGAGGCTAAAGGCAGATGTCTAGAAGAATTACCACAAGTCTTAAGGGCTTACAGAATAACAACTCAAACCTCAAACGAACGTACACCCTTCTCCCTAGCCTACGACTGCGAAACAATGTTTTTAATTGAGGTCAAAGTTCCTACTATTAGGCATGAAGCATATAACCAGGACTCGAACCAATCCCAACTGGAAGAATCCCTAGATCTAATTGAAGAAAATCGAGATGAATCCCAACTTAGCGGCAAAGGGCTACGAGATACTTCAAGAAAAGGGTTCGAGACAAACACTTTGGATTGGGAGATTTGGTGCTTAGGGGTGTATTTTTGGCCATATAAGACCCCTTTTCAGGCATGCTCAGGCCTAGTTGGGAGGGACCTTACCAAATTGAATCCATCATTCGAGCTAGAGTATTCAAACTAGCAAGATTGAATGGAGAGTTGGTTCCACTAGCTTGGAACGGTGAACATCTACGACCTTATTATTAGTAATTTAGGAATGATGTTTATTTAGTTGTAACCAAGCTTGTATTTATTTTTCATTTTAAGTATTATTAATAAAGAACTTTTTCTTGTTCAATTCTTATTTTAATTGTTATATTTTTTGGAAGCTCTCAAAATTCAATAACCTAAGATTTCATGATTGTAGGAATTTAATGGGGCATAAGTGATATACAATCATACCATAGGCTCGAAAAATATAGCATAAATAAAAAATAATAATAATTAAAGTGCATGGATCACTACTAACCAAGCACATATTTAAATTTAACTTATCTACGAGTCTGCAATAACCAACACAAACAAATCGATAAAAGAATAAAGTTAGAATTCAAGATTAACCAACAATATTCATAAATCGAGGCAGAGCTGGAATTTTTTGCAAAATAGTTTCAACTTCGCAACCTCAAGACCATACTTTTTTTTTTTTTTGAACAAGAGAAGAACTTTCATTCAAAAACCAACCAAATTACAAAACAAGGAAATAAGCAACAGCTACTAACCAAAAAAGCCGCAGCCTGCAGAAACAGCCACAGCTCTCAAAAAGAAACAATTACCAACCCTCTACAACATTGAGCAAATAACTGTCTTTTTTGCTAAAGATATGAAGACCCATACCCAAGATTCTACATTTAACAACTTTCCTAATTTCAAAGCTAACACTTCTAGCCGAATTACACACAGAATCAAATATACACTTGTTCCTATTTCTCCAAATAAAGTACAAAGTTGCAGCAAGTACAACATTTATAATTTGGTACTTCAAAGCTGAAGCTGAAGCTCCAAGAAGGCCTTCGGCCACATAAAAACACCCAGCCAGCTGCTAACTTCCTCAAATAACCTCCTTGAGAATATACATTCCATGAATAGGTGACTGTGAGTTTCAAAATTAAAGTCACAAACAGGGCATGAAGAAGATTGGATAGGTAAGAAGCGGCTCAAGTGATCTCTAGTAAGCAGTTGAGAATTAAAAATCAGCCAATAGATAAACCTATGCTTGGGCACTAGAAGTTTATTCCAAACAGTCTCAGCATACTCTACTTTTTTAGCAGAAACAAGAGAAGAATAAAATTGCTTAACTCGAAATTTACCTCCCTTTTCAGCTTGTCTCAAAGTAGCTTCATCAGTAACTTGCCTAAGCCTTAGCAGCTTCTTAAAATACCAACTCATATCTTGTTTAATAGGAATACTCCAAATGTTATGATCCTTAAGGTAAATGGAGTTGATCCATCTAACCCAAAGGCAGTCTTTCTTGCTAGAGGAAGCCCATATGAACTTGGCCATCAAAGCCATGTTCCATTTCTTGCCTTCACGAAAGCCAATACCACCCAACTTTTTCGGGAGACAAACCTTCTCCCAAGAAGGGAGATGAAGCTTACTCCTATTCCCTTTTGAACTCCAAAGGAAGTCTCGACAGCATTTATCTATGGCAGCTGTAACTTTATAAGGCAGAATGAAAATACTCATCCAAAAGTTCCTAATACCAAGCATATCCAAATGAATAAGTTGAGCACGACCAGCAAACGATAAATTCCTACTTGCCCAACAGTTGAGATTCTTATTCAGTTTATCCGAAATCACCCCACAATTTGAAGCCTTCCATTTAGTAGGCCGAAGATGAACCCCTAAATACTTCAAAGGAAATGAACCTTCTTCCATTTGCATCATGCCAAGAATCTTGATTTTAATTTCTTCTTTAACTCCTCCAAAAAAGATATGAGATTTCGCCTTATTCGCAGAAAGACCTGTAGAATCACATAACTTCTTGAAAGCTTCTTGAATGCCTCTCACCGAATTGATATTGCCTTTGCAAAAAATAATCAAGTCATCTGCAAAGCAAAGGTTAGTTAACCTAAGATGTTTGCACAAAGGATGAAAGCCAAATCCTTTTTAACCAGAATTATGAGCTAAAAGTCTGGTAAGATACTCCATAATCAGAACAAATAAGAGGGGAGACATGGGGTCTCCTTGACGAAGACCTTTTTCCCCTTTGAAGGAACCCTGAATTCTTCCAGTCATGAGGAGATTGTAGCTCGTTCCTTTTAAACAGACCAGAATCCAATTAATAAATCTCGAAGGGAAACAAAGATTCTTAAGCAGCTCCTCCACAAAGTGCCAATCGACTGTATCGTATGCTTTGCTAAGATCGATCTTCATTATACATCTTGTTGAAATATTCTTCCTAGTATACCCTTTTAGGAGATCATGGAAGATCATAATATTATGAGCAAGACTTCTATTCTTAATGAAGGCCCCTTGGTTGCTATGAACAAGGAAAGGAAGAACTTCCGAAAGCCTAGTACAAAGCAGCTTCGATATACACTTATAAAGTGTATTAAAACAAGCAATAGGCGTAATCACTAGCTGATTTTGGATCTGCTACCTTGGAAATAAGGGAAATCACTGTTTCATTCATTGTTTTCGGCAACAAACCATCCTGGAAAAAATCTAACACAGCTTGAGATATTTCAGCTCCAATGTTCCCCCATAACCCCTTGAAAAAGCCTGATCCAAAACCATCTTGAGGATGAGGAAAAGTTACTATCTTTAAGCAAGAAATAACTAGACTAACGAAACTACATGCCAATACGTGTTTTTAAACGAAAAAATGCATGGTATAAGTAGTATTTGACCTTGAATATAACAAGGTCGAAATTGAGAAATTGAATGAACTATGTTTGATTATATAGAAATTTGAACTTAAACTCAAAACATGTACTTGTGCAAATAAACAATTATACAAGTGAGTCCTTAGTAACATGCTAGAAATATTTTGATCTTGAAATATGGTGCATAATATTATGGCAAAAGCTATAAGTAAATAATGTGCATCAAGATTTCGAGATAGAAATTTGAGCATAAAAATACTGTTAAAAATAAACTAATATTCACAAGAGATAATAGAGTAGCTCGAACCCGAGCTATAATATAGATTTTCTCGGCCCCAAGGGCATTAATAGAATATAATACAAAAAATAAAGGGACGCAACCCTCGTTAGAAATAAAGAGAAAACTATTCCTTAGTAGTTGGAGTAGACTCGGCCTCCTCTCCATTCTCCTCCTCACCACCAGCCTCGACAGTGATTCTCGCGGTTGCCTCCTCTTCAACAAACCAAGCCTTCCACTTAGTCAGAAACTCCTCTTCCTTGTCCATCTGGAATGAAGTGTCGACATCTGGGTTCAATGACCACATTCGATACATGGCTCTGTCGGTGGTCCACTCCTTTTTGGCAATGAACTCCTCGAGCATGTGCTTTTTCTCATCCTTAAATATTTCGTAGGTTAGTGTCCCTTAAGAAACCTCTACACGTTAGTGTCGAGGTTGCAGCATGATTGGCCAGATCAAAACAACAACTCGGAGCACATGCCGACAACTAAGGCAGCATCCTCGTTTGCCAAGGGATACTCTGGCATATGCGGCATGGCGGAGAATTTGAGGACCACGATTGGAATTGGAGTACCCGTTGGCCAAGAAATTTTGAGGCCAACAGTCTTTTTACCTTTATCTCAGTAGAGACTTTGTTGGGGGAGGAGGAGGAGATGGAGTATTTCTCATCGGGGGAGGAGGAGTTTTGATTTTTGGCTCGCCCGGGGCAGCCTTTGAAGTCACCAAAGATGGGTCCTCAACAACCTTCGCGACTTTAGAATGAGGTACATCCTTCTTTAAGGACACGCGACCCCGCTTGATACCTTGGGCCTTAGGCGACATCCCGAGTATGCTTTCAAGCTCTACATCCATATCACCTGAAAAACAAAAGAGAAAGCATATTAGCAACTGGTTATCATAGAGAGATCAGAAACATTTAGTAAGGAAACCTAACTGGAAGATTCCTTCGAGCTTGGGGACCAGAAAATCCCTCTATCTTCTAAGGATTCTATGGGAGTACCTTCTCGATATGTGGGGGATAACCTAGAAAAATTTCTATAGTCATTTGTTCTGTATTGAACCGCTATCCCTTCCCAAAATCTGTTTAAATTATACATAGTTTGAAATTTACCTAACGTGCTATCGTCTCTATGGACCTTAAAATCTACCCCCGACCATATAAAATAGTTGTTCTAGGGATTGTCAAAGGGAACAAAGGCGTTGGGGTCATATTTCAAAAGAGTTGGAGACCACATGAACATATCCAACACTATTTTTCCTTTTCTCGAGCCCGGAGATGCCTCATCTTGAGCCCCGCTACCCGACCCTAAAGGCTCCACTAGCTCTATGCTCGAATCCTTTGTAATCTTTTTCTTTAAAGGATTTGAAGGGCGAGGATGGGGGACATCTTCCCATTGAGCATACTTGCGAGTCGAAGAGTCCTCTGTGGATTCTTCTTCGTTAAGGATCTTGTAGAGGTGCAGTTTACCCTTGTGCATGAGGTAATGAAGAGATCGATTCCCATATGGGAGCTTCAACATTTTTTCCCTATGGTCCTCCATGTCTTGAGTTTGTTTTGGATAGTCATAGTTGGCTGTAAAAGAATGAAAAAGCATAAGATAACTTACATGGGCGTTGGAATGAAAAGAATTTGGATGAATCAAGGTCATTCGTCCAGAAGAATTATGTCTTGAAGTTGGGTGGATGGTTTGGAATATCCTTGAACAACCTTGTCTCTCGAGGCTAGCTAGAGAGATAGTTGAGCTCGTCCCCACCTATAACTCTTGTGGGGTTGCTATTCAAGCAAAAAAGGTACAAGATCTCATAAGGAGATGGACCTTCCAACTTTTATTTCATGATAGAGCGACTTCAGTGCCGCAAAAACTCTATAAGATTTGATCTGGAGCTGGAAAGAGGCTATACAACAGTCGGTAAACTTCCTAAAGTAATCATTTAGAGGCAAAAATGCCCAGCTTGCATGTGCTTGTAACTCCAGGCTGCGAGCTTAACCGTTCTCTCTGGGTTGTCCTCACCCGGAGAATAGAAGCTTCTCTCTTCAATTTAGGAGCTTGTCAGATGAGCTCCCTGGTAAACTTAAGACTGTGACAAGACAGGATGTCTGAAATCTGTCTTGTAGTGTTGATAGTACTCTAGTATAGACCAACCTCGAAAAATCCACCCTGAAGGGTAGGAATAGAGGAGATAGGAAGGGTAGATGAGGGGTTCTGGCTCGACAAGCTTTCCATAAGTTCAAAGGAGAGCTAGCTTTGGGAAGATAAGCTACTGTAACCTTACATTGTAGGTCTAAGGGAATTGGACGGATCTCGAGATTGGGATCTGGATCTGGATATACGACAAATTGTAGTATGCTTTGCTTTCATTCTTCGACTTTGGTAACTTGACGTCAGAAGTGTGCTCAAATGTATTCACATTCAAGGCGTTCCTCGTGCTCCCAAATCAACCGCTGATTTTGAGTGAATGGGGATTCAACTAGAGGTGATCGTGGGTGGTAAAGGATTGCAAGCTTGGGCCCCCACTGATTCTTTGAAGACTGCAACATCTAACAAGAAAAAAAAAGGCGTGGGCCCATCACTTAGAAAGAATGGAGATAAATTTTTTTGAAGACTTGAGCTCGAAAGCTCAAGACAAAGGGATTGAAGAAGGTGAATAAAAATTAGAAAAACTCGATAATTCGAGACTGGAGGCTCGAAATAAGCAAGGTAACTCAGATGACTTAACTGAGCTAATATAAGTTCGGGGCATCAAGAGTGTCCCTACACGCAAAGTGGGAAGTTGATTCTAATAAGGGTTATTCTGATTTTCAAGGGAAAGTGGGCAGTTACCCAAATAGGGATTTTCATTGAAAAGTGTGCATGTAAACCCTATTTCTTAATCCTATTCCTTGACCTACACGATATCCCTACGTAATTGTAGCGCACCAAAATTTATTTATTATTTAATTTTGTGCTTTATATTTTTTTTTATTAATTGTTAAGTGTTTGAAATTTACTTTAATATTGTTTGAATTGTTTGGTAGAAATTATGTGAATTAAAAATTGTTAATTGTTTTATTATATATTTTATTTTGTGAGTTCTAGAGACTTGATTGTGTGCAAGGATGTGCATGCTTAGTAATGATGGACTAGAGCACATGTGTGTGTGTGTGTGCATGGTATGCATGGTGAACATGAATTTAGTTTTCATGCATAGTGTATATTTTCCTATTGATTAATTGTTTATTTTTATTTAATTAATTTAGAAAAAAAGGAGAAATAATTGGGAAATAAATTGGAAGAGGAAATAGAGAGAGAGTGGGCATGAGTGTGAAATAAAAATGGAAAAGGGATTTTTCTCTTATTTATTTTAATGTAATATAGAAATATTGGTGATATGGCTATTAATTGTCTTCTAGCTTTTTTTTGGTAAGTAGACTTGGAAAGAATTGATGGTGTGTGTGTGTGCTAGCCGTGTATAGGGAGAGAGAGTGAGAGGTGTGTGCGTGTGAATGGGGTATGGGAAGAGTGATCTAGTTTCCTTTTTGTTTGATTGACTTGATTTCCATGCAAAAATTGAAGGAAAGATTGGAGCCACAATTTTGGGTAATTGTCTCTAGGGTCTACCTAGATTAAGAGGGGAAACAAATGAGCTTTGGAGGCTAATTTGTGGTGGCTACCGAGCATAGAGAGAGAAAGGGATAGAGAGAGCACGAAAAAAGAGAGAGGAAGAGAGAAAGAAGGAGAAAAAGAATAGGGTTCGAAATCCCTAGGTATGTGTTCTTGTTTTTTTTTTTTTTTGAATCTCTAAGTCTAAGCTCTCTTCTTCTAAATCCTAAGAATGTTTTCTTTTCTCTTTGTTGTGGTGTGTTTCAAAATCCTTAGGGTGCTAAAGGATTGGTTAGCTTTTGTGTTCTTGCACACCACCAAGGAGGTAATGAGAATTCTTGGCCTTTTTTTTTTGCTAATATGATGACGAGTTGTGATGTCTTGATTAAATTTTTGTTTTGTTAAATGATTGGATTTTTATGTATTTTGATTTTCTTCTATGTTTTTAGAAACATGCTAAGGATTTTGTTTATGGGTTTGTAGGGTTGGTTAATGTCTTGAGCCTATAGGGTTTCGGCTAGGGTAATGGTTTTCATGTTGTTATTGAATCTTTATTTTATTTTGCTCTTAGAAAGCATGTTAGAATTGTTAGATGTTGTATTTTATTTTGGGTTCATATGATTTTAAGAAATTAGATTTGTTGTTGTTGGAACATGTGGGTTTCTTCTATGGTATATTATGTATAGGGTTTCCTTATTCCATTTAATTATGAGCATTTTTTTTAATACCAAGTTATTTTAGGCTTGCTGAATTTTTATGGTCCTAGGATGTTAAATTGAAAAAATGGTTTAAAAAGAGATTAAATTATGTCACGGGTCATGCTATATGTTAAAATAAGAAAAGGTATAAAATTTTCTACATGTGTTCATACACTAGTTGAGAAACCATATGATTTTATGTGAGAATGCATGTTTTAAAAGATAAGGAAACTAAATATAACATGTGCTGAAATTTTATTTTAAAAACATGTATATGTTGTGAGTCTTTTGTCAAGCATACTAGATTAATATGTTAAAATAGTTTAATAAATTTTTTTGAGTTATGAATATTATTGCTTGCTGAATTTTGCTTAGTATTATGGTAAATTTCTTTTAATTAAAAGGATAGTAAAAATATGTTTTGAAAACTCATGCCTTAGAATTAATGTAATATAATGCTTTATGAAATTTTAGGCAATATATGTTTGATTAATTTAGGCCTTAGACCTTATCTATGAAAAATCCACACTTTTAAAAATGTAATTTCTCATTCTTATTAATGTAGTTTTCTTTTATTATTATTATTATTATTATTATTATTATTATTATTTGTAAATAATTAAGTAAGTAAAACTATTTTAAAATGAGACAAAGAAATTTATTTAAGTAAATGGGATGGTAGTTTGGATTTTTCAACTTATTTTAAAATTTTATAACTTAAATGTAAAATGTGGTGACCTCAAAGTCTTAAATTGTTAAATGGTTAAATTATTTATTTATTCTATTTATTAAATTAGAAACATTGATAATGAAAACGATTATATATTATTATTAAGAATTAATTAATTATGTTAAATCAATTATTTTGTGAGAAATAGAAAAGTTGTCATATTTTATTTTTATTTAAAATAATAATTGAGATTTTATTATTTTAAAACAAATGTGACTTAGGTGGTAATTAAACAAAAAAATTTGTGAAATAAAATCTTATGACCTAAGGAGGTAAAATGATAATATTAACAATTGGTAAACTAATTCTTGCTGATTTTGTTTTAAAATAGCAATAAAATGAACACGTAGAATCTATCAACTTCAACACTAATTTTAGGAACCGTCCCACGTATGCATGATACATGCACGTTTACTTTTATGCTCAAATATATGTTATTTAATCAAATCCATGGTTCTTGATTTGAAATCATGGAGAATTACTTAGTAGAATTGACATTATTCTTTTATGATTTTATGTGATATTGTAGTATAAATAGAGTTGTGGTGCAACTTGTGCCACTTATGGATGACCCATGCACACATGGGGTATGTATGTTGGGCATGTGTAATCTTACATGATTTTAAGACGAACATTTGATTGTGATTCTAGGCTCGTTGTGAAGTACCCCACACTTTATTTTTGCTTGGACTCAAGGTAAGGAAGTTAGCTACAATTTTCTATGAATTATGTTATGAAAGGTATGGACTATTATGTTGCAAGAGTTATAGTGTTAGGGAAAGTATAAGTTATGGTAAGCTAAAGTGTTATGAAAAGTATGAGTTACTATGTTATGTTATGGATTGTTGTATGTGTTGCTTGTATGTTGTATGAAAAAGTAGTAGGTTGTTAGTGTCCTAAACGCGACACAACAAAGGAGTTGCTAAGGAACTCATAGGACAGAAGGACCGAGGTTATTCGAGGACCAAAGTTCATATTTACCTCATAGAGGTGGTCTTACCAGTTTATGCTTTTGCTGGTTACCTCACAATGTGACATGGACAACGGGGGTGCCATGTTCACATGAAGTATGAAGTACGGTTATGCTTATGAATATGATACAATATGATTATGAATATGATATGATATGATTATGGTATGACATGCTATAAGTTTTACGATACGTATGTAGTCTTCCTTATTATTTCTTTAAATTGTTGCATTTGTTTGTACTTCCTTACTGGGCTTTTAGCTTACCCCCTTACTTTCCACATTTTAGGTAGGCAATAGGGTTTCTCCTTGGCACACACAGTGATGTGGGAAGTTCTGATGTCTAGGCATGTATGACACAGGGTGTCTCATGAATGCTTAACGATCTAGATGAGCGCCAAGAAGTTTATAAATTTATATGTTATGTTTTATTTTATTTACATCAGTGAGACTTATTATTTTAATTTGTTTTCTTTTTAAAGACTAAATAAATATACTACATTTTTATTGTAAACTGTTGGGCCCAACTTGCATGTTAAGACAAGGCCCCACTGAACATTTTCTCTAAAATGGTATTTTCATAATAAATATGAACTGAGTGACGCTTTACAAAGTAAATAGATTAGGGCGTTCTGACAGTAACCTTTTCAAGTCTCAAAAATACCATTTATCCTACAAATTTGCCTAAAACTTCCTTTTTGCCAATTTTATACTAGCATAATGGATCAAAGCACCCTTTTTTCTATAACCTTTCAAGAACTAAATCAAGAACCTTTCGGAAAAAAAAAAAGTTTTTCTATAAACTACAACAAGAAATCGATAAGAAAACTTACACATTGGAAGCAGATGGAAAAATTGGAGCATAGATTGGAAGTATATGTGCAAAGAAATCCTCGGAAACTCGTCTTCGAAAGGGGATTGAGTGGGAAATTGAGGGGGCCTTGAAATTTCTTTTATTTTCTTCTCAAAAAACATATAAGCTCTTGAAATGGGGTGAAAGTGATGACTGAGAATGATGAGAGGGTTTATGTAGGCTTAGAAAGTGGTGAGTTTCAAATAGATCTGAACCGTGAAAAGAGAATTAAAAGAGATCTGATGGACCACATTTAGTCTCGAAGATTGGCATCAAAAAGTAGAATGGGGAAAGACGTGTACAGAAAGAGGGTACTTGAGTACTCTCGATATGTAATCCCATAATGACACGTGTCCACGCTCGAGTGTGGTAGGTGGGCACATTTCTCGAAAGATAAGTTCAAAAGTTTCCTTCTCATAGGATTCGAACCAACATTTTTGAGGGGCAAAATATAACACTCAAATTTCGAGAATAAATAAACAACCTCAAAATGTAGGGTTGTAAAGTGTAAGCTCGGGATTAACAAGTGTTAGTATTCTACTTACAAATTGTTACGAAGTTCCAGAGCTATGTCATCAATGCTCGAGCATGAGTTGCAGACTCGAAGGCATTAGTCTCCTCCAAGAGAAAAGTTTGACGGACTGATCAAGCTAGGAGGTGGTGATAACAGGAATGGTGAGCTCGAAGCTACGAGTGAGCTCAAAGGCGCGTTAAATTTATACACGGAGAAGCTATTAGGAAATCCATATTTCTTTGGGATTAATTATAACCGTGTATTAAATCCCTATTTTATGGGAACTTTATTTAAATTGTATTATTATTATTATTATTCAAATATTCATTTGAATTTAAATTTGAATATATGTTGTAACTTCCCTAAACTTGTGGAAAGATATTCTTGAACCAGGCCTATAAATAGTCTGGATCTGGTCATTTGTACTAAGAAACGCTCTGTGAAATTGCCCTTTCTTGAAGCTTTAATGCAAATCTTAATAAAAGTGACTCATGGACATAGGCAGATTATAACTGCTGAACCACGTAAAAATTATCTTTCTTTTCTTTTCTTCTTGTTTAATTGCTCTACATAATTAAGTTGACGAAAAACGGCATCAACATATTATATCAATGGACTACAAGAGAAAACTCTGTAAATATAATTCTATAAGTACTTAGAGTGCAATTCCATATTTATAGTGGAGTAATCATGGAATTGATAAATAAGATTATTGAATTAAAGAGTTTAATTAATAATTCAGTTTATTGGAGCATCATATTATAGGTCTATGGTCCTCAGGTCGCATCTGTCCTACATTGTCAAGGGTAAGGATGTCACAAGGAATATTTATAGAGAGAATGACCAAATTGCAAAGGAATTAATTTTCCAGGGCAATGAAATAATTATGTGATAATTATGGGCAATTGATTAATTGTGAATCAATTAATTGATTAACTATATAGTTTTTATTTTAAAAAGCTTTATGTTAAAATAAATATCAATCATGTTTGGATTAATATTTGGGAGATTTTAATTATTATCTTATTATAAGATAATTTCTTTAAAATTGATAGTTTTAATATAAAGTTAATTTTGAATCAACTGATATTTATTTTGGGACAAATATCTTGTCTTAAAATTAATTAAATAAATAAATGAGAAAATCAAGAATATATATATATACAATGACACACGCCACTCACTGTAGTCTACGCTGAGTGGAGAGTGACGCCACATGTAGATATTCCCATCCCTGAGATTTGAATTTTGAATTTCAAATTAATTTGTTTGTGTAGTTATATTTAATTGTTTCTTTTTTTAAATATGATTTAAATTAAATAATTAAAAAGATTGTAACTGGTCAGTTTTATTTTTTAAAAAAAGATTAATTAAATTAGTTAATTATCTTTATAAACTTGAAAAGAATCGATTCTTTTCTAAGTCAATTGTTTCTAGCTTACCAGACTCTCTCAAAAAGAAAGAAACGATAGAATTTCTAAACCTGAAATTCTAGAAGTATCCATAGTATCTCTCTTCTCAAACCTCTCTAGATCTCATGTGTTGAGTACACCTAGAGAACCTAAAATCAACCTGTGAATCCTATGTGCCCACGCACGTCATTGTGTGTTAGAGGACCGGCACGGAAGGCTAAGGTGTGAGCTTTCATAAGGATAGGAAGATCGTTCATTTTAGTAAAAGACTCAAGGACACTTGATAGGCTACGAAATGTAATCTCTATTCCTAATATGTGTTATTTATACATCTATATGTATGATCATGGATGATATTAATGATTTTTTAAAATCTCTTTCCTATACTTCCCGCTGTGTATTTTGATATTTTTCAAATTTAATACCAACAGTATTATATATTATTATAATTATATTTTATAATATTTAAATTTATATTAATATAATTATTAAATATTTAATATTGTATTAAATATTATTATAATAATAGTATTTTTATGATATTTGAATTCATATTAATATAATTAGTAAAAAATTAGAATTATATATTATAGGGGTTTTACCGACGAAAATACCCAATGTTTTCACGTTGTTCTATTTTTACACCCAAACTTTATTTTTTGTGGTGAATATACCCAAACCCACATGAATTGTGTCTCCGTCACTACTTTACCCCTAACAGTATTACAAATGCTTACGTGGGCAATTCCGTGTACAAACCCAGACACACATGCTTTAAAATATTAATTGCAAAAAAAAAAAAGTTTTCCAGTACTTAAACAGTGAATGATTTCTTTATACCCACATTTCATGTAGAAAAAGCAAACCCACACTCAAAGTTTTTTCTGAAACTAATTTCTTGAGACTCTGTAGATTACATCTGGGAAGATCACAGATGATGACAAGTAGAAGCAGGAGGAGGAGGAACTGGAACAAAATGCCCATGCTTCGGACTAAGGATGAAGAACCCCCTGAATATGGTAAGCCACGAACGAACTAAACTAAGCTTAATGCCAATGTTTTTCTGGGTTTTTCTTGGCATTGCAAATAAGGCATTTTATTTTGAGGAATGAAATGGTTATGTCTGTATATGAGCTTAGGGGAGGATTTTTATAGTTGCTAGGGAAAAAAATGTTTTATTTTTTATTTGTTTTTAGGTAGTTAGAAACTTATGTCTACCTCATAGAAACATTTACTTTGGAATCTTTTTTTGGACTTGTATGCTGAGCAAGTGGGGTTCACTTGTCTGACTGTGTTGTGCATGTACTTTTGTGGGATAATCTTTGTTTTGTTTGGGTAATGTGCTTTGTCGTATATCACATGAGTTTGTCCATTTTCCCTCTAATTTTCTTTGTATTTTTTTTATTATCTGATATGCTAGATCTGTGTGGGGGCCATTTTACTGTGGCAATGCACCATGGAGGAAATTTCTTCACTCAATTTGGCAAAAAAAGATATCATAGAGGCAAAGTTTCTTTTTTTGACTGGAATCACACTGATTACTTCAGTAGATATGAGTTGGATTGGATGGTGCAATGCTTAGGGTATAAATTGCCTGTGGGTTTTTTGTGGAAGCCTAAGGAGAAGCATTTGGATTTTGCTGAAATGGTAATTGGTGATAAACAAGTGATTGAAATGGCTGAAGATATGATGTGGAGAAAGTATACACAAGTGGATATTTTTGTGGTCCAACCAGAAAGAACTTTGGAGTTGGAATGGAGTAAGGAGAAACATGCAACTCCTTATATCCCAGAACTTTCAAAGAAGGTGGTGTGCACTATAGAAGAGTTGTCTGATGATACCACTATCCCAGCAGATGTAGTGGCCAACCCATTATCAGATGATGAAGATCCTTGGTTTGATCACAATGAAATTAGATATGAGGATGGTCCTGAAGTTGTAGACTTTGACTCTGTGAACTCTGAAGATGAGGAAAATGTAGATGATGAGGACCCTTTTTTGTTGTCAATATGCCAGAGGAATGGACACAATCTAGTTGTGTCATTGAAGACTTGCCTGATGATGCAGATGTATTTGTCGATGTGGTTGTCAATCCAAAACCCAATTATGCTGCAGAAGAGACCCAAGTTGGAGAAGAGGTCGAATATGAGGGGTTGAATAAAGTGTCACAAACTGTTGAGGAGGCCCAATTTAATGATGACAATTTGTTTGGTGAGCATTTTGACCATGATTTTGGTGAGTATAATGATCTTGATGTGCATGCTCTAGAGAGTCAGCATGATGAAGCTGATGTTGGTGAGAATATTCAGAGTGAAGGTGATGTTGGTGAAGGGGGTTTAGAGAGCCAGCATGATGAAGCTGCTGTTAATGAGAATGGGCAAAATGAAGGTGAAGGTAATGAAGAGTCTGAATTTGTTATGGAGGAGGAGGAGTACATGCAGAATGAGGGTAAGGCTGAAGAGATGTTTACTAATGCTAATCCTGCAATATGGTGGCATTCAGTTACAGAAGGTTGTAGCCAAGCTGATCCAAATGATGGTCAAGGTGCTTATGTTAGTGATGAAGACCTGCAAAGTTTGTCTAGTTCAGATGAGGATGGTAATGCCAGGAGGAGGAAAAGGTCCAACAACCAATTCAACCATGCAACAAACATGGATAACTTCATATTTAAATTAGGCATGCTTTTTGCCACTGTGGACCAATTTAGGACTGCATTGAAGGATCATTTTATTAAGATTAACAGGGAGTATGTTTGGCTGGTCAATGACCAAAGGAGGGTAAGGGAAAAATGCAAGAGTGCAGGCTGCAATTGGGTCATTTATGCACGAGTCCAACTGTCAGACAAGCGCTCCTTCAGGGTAAATACATTGGTGGATAGGCACACGTGTGGATTTTTTTTCAACAACAAACATGCAACCTCCACTTGGATTCCAAAGCATTGTCTTGAACAGTTCAGAGTAAACCCAAACTTAACTTACACAAGTTTCATGCATCTAACAACACGTACTCAGTTTTCAAGAACAACAAGGTCAACTTTCTACAGAGCAAAGAATTGTGCAAAAGTGATGTTAGAGGGGACTGTAAGGGAACAGTATGCCATACTGGAAGATTATTGCAAGCAACTGTTAGAGACAAATCCTCGGAGCACATCAATATTGAAAACTAGAATGCAGGATGGAAAGAGGTTATTTGAAAGGGTGTATATATGTCTTAAAGCTTGTAAAGATGGATTCCTCAATGGTTGTAGGCCCCTTATCTGCTTGGAAGGTTGCTTTTTAAAAGGATGTTGCAAAGGAATGTTATTAGCTGCAATTGGCATTGATGCAACAAATGCCATGTTTCCAGTGGCTTATGCTGTAGTGGAGAAGGAGTACACAGGCAGCTGGACATGGTTTTTAAATTTATTGAAGGAGGATTTGAAGATTGATGAACCAGAGAGAATAACAATGCTTTCAGATAGGCAAAAGGGCTTAGAAAAGGCATTAAGTACTGTATTTCAAGGTTCAGAAGTGAGATTCTGTGTGAGACATATGCATGCCAATTTCAAGAAGCAATTCCCTGGACTCTTACTTAAGCAAATGTTGTGGGCTGCTGCAAGGGCAACAACTAAAGTGGAATGGAAAAATAGGATGAATGAAATTAAGCAAGAGAATGTCAAGGCATATTAATGGTTGATGAAAAAAAAATCCAGAAGAATGGACCAAGTCTCATTTCAGGGAGCATGTGAAATGTGACATTCTTATTAATAACCTCTGTGAAAGATTCAACAATGCCATTCTTGATGCCAGAGACAAATCTATTATCACTCTGGTAGAAAATATTAGGTATTGGATGATGAGTTTGTTCTGCAATAGAAGAATGAGTGTCTATAAGTGGGTGCATCCTATTTCCAAAAAAATTATGGACATCATTGAGAAAAACAAGAATGTTGCTAAGCATTGTTTCCCTATGCTTGCTGGAGGTGGTAAGTTCTAGGTAAATTTATTGCAAAGCATCAATGCTTAATCATTTTTTGTGAACTTGGAAACGAAAATATGCACATGTAGGCTATTCCAATTGTCTGGCATACTGTGTAGGCATGCTTTAGCTGCTATCTGGTTTTCAAACCTAGATCTAGTGGGATTCATAGATGACTACTACAAGAGGCAAGCATATGAAGCAACTTATGCAACACCAATCGAACCAATGCCTAGCCCAGATAAGTGGCCTGACACTGGTCTGAATCCGATACATCCTCCAACAAAGACAATTTCACCTGGAAGACCTAAAAAGTCTAGAAACAAAAAGGCAGATGAACCACCACCTACTACTGCAACAAAGGCTAGGAGAGTTGGCCAAGTTAATCACTGCAGCAATTGCAAGCAGACAGGCCATTCATGAGTAACATGCAAGAATGCAACTATGGAAGTAAACTCAATACTGAATTTGTATTCATTTGTAGTTAAAATGAATGTGATTTGCTTAAGTATGATGAGTTATGTTTTTGGTTTAATTACAGCCTGCACGACAAAAAAAGAGAGGAAGACCACCAACAAAGAATCCTACTACTCAAACTATTAAAAAGAAGGAGCGAGCTAAGAGATAAAAGCAAAGGAATGGTGGTTCCACATCTCAGACCAACTAAGAAGCTGCTCTTTAATCTTAAACCCTTTTGATGTAGAAAACTTGTTTTCTTTTTGGTGTAGTCGCCATACAATATAGGCATTACCATACTTTTGACATGTAGATATTGAGTCTGACTTTATCAATATTTTGGGACATCTTGGCCATTAGGAATACTTTTGACATGTAGATATTATGCTACTTAACAATATGTCATATTTTTGCTCTGTAAAGTTGAAAATATTAATCAATGACAAAATGTCATGGTTTGGTGCATCATTCGATTATGCTTGAAAGCAACACTAAATAAATATATTTGTCTCTTACACTATTTCAATGAAGTCATGATCATCACAAGTAAAATAAACAGGTAATGGTCGAACATTACATCATTTTTTTCAGCCAATACACAATTACAAAAAAAAAAAAAAAAAAAACAAAACAAAACAACATCATCTTCCTCACATTTCCCTTTACCAACCAGGAACTTGCATGAACTCTTCCATCCAAACTTCCATTCATATAGCCACAATTTCGACATTGAAAAGGCTCCACACTAGGTTCAAAGAAAGGCTCATATCTATCTTCATATTCATAATATCTGCCCAGATCACCATCAAACTCACGTACTCTTCTTAGCAAACCAAGTCTCACCATCTTTGACCTTTCACACATAGGAGGATCAATCCATTGGAAATAGTTACCCCATTCCACTGTTCACAAATAGTTTTCTTGAATCAATTTATTTCTAAGCTAATAATATATAAAGGAAAAAAAAGACAAAAAATATAAACTAGCACACTTTCATCCTATAGCAAGATTTGAACTGTCTCCCTGGATTATCATCGGTCCATGATGTCCTATCCACCGTTTCTGCCCCACAATCACAATGCTTACGAAAAGCTTGAAATACACCTCGTGCCCTAGATCTCGACGACCTCATTTTGGCTCCACCTCGGTTTATTGATTCGCCCCAAGACACACTTGGGTCTCCCCCTTTCATCTATTCTCTCTTCTTCTTCTTCTTGGATGGTTTACAAGAATTTCTTGGTTAATGTCAACAATGGAGATCTCTCGTGCATATGGTTTTTAAGGATTTAAAGCTTTTTTTGGCAATCAATAATTAAAAACTTATATGGGCTAAATGATGTGTCTAGGTTTGTACACACAATTGGCCACGTAAGCGTTTTTAACACTGTTTGGGGGTAAAGTAGTGACAGAGACACAGTTTATGTGGGTTTGGATATATTCATCGCAAAAAATAAAGATTGAGTGTAAAAGTGGAACAACGTGAAAACATTGGGTATTTTCGCCGGTAAAAACCCTATATTATATACTATTATTATAATAATATTTTATAATATTTGAATTTATATTAATATAATTATTAAATATTTATTTTTGTATTATATATGATTGTAATAATGATATTTTATAACATTCGAATTTGAATTTATATTAATATAATTAATAAATATATATTTTTAATTTATTATAAATATATATTTTGTTAAATATTTAGAATATTATGTTAAAGTTAACAAAATAAATCATTAAAACTAAGATGTTAAGCTATTTACACACTTTGTATGTATAGAGAAATAAATAAGTTTACACATGTGTTGAAGTCATTATGTTTTTATTTTGTTTTTCTAAATGAAAACTTTTTAATATAATAACCGAAAGAATATCTATTTGGTTAAAAGAATTTATCGGTAGTTTAATTTTATTCTTTATTTTATTAACAAGTTTAATTTATCAATCTTATTTGTTTTTAGGTGATTCATAGGCTAATTGGCTCGTTCTGTTATCTGTTTTTTTGGCTCAAATTTCTTTTGTTCGAACTGTTTAGTTGGATTTCTTAAGTTGTATTGTCCAAATTTTCAAGGATAATTTTGTCTCAAATTAGTCATTTTGTCTTGTAGCAACCTATATTTTAACTTTGTATACTCGACTAGATAATCAACTAGTTGGGTTGTAACTAGTCTATCCACTTCTTCGTTATTCATTCACTTATATAAATATAAATTAATTTTAATAAAAAATAAAAAAAATCAATTAATATTTTAGATTAAATTAAATTTCAAACATGGACTCGATTCATCCTCATCTTCTAGTGCACATTCCCAACAACATTATCTAGAAGCAATCAGCTTTAAATTATTATTTTTTAAATAAAGATAAATTAGATGTATCTTATTTGTGCCGTTTGAATAAAAATAAAAAATTAAAACCTTTTTTTTTTTTTTAAATTAAACAACAAAAGTAAACCATGTCTAAGGGGTTTGTTACTTTGTTTTAGTAACTATTCTATTTAACTTTTTTAAGAAAAAATGTTTTTTTTCTTCCCGACCTATAACACTCGTAGATTTTTACTTTCCAAATTTTTTTTACTTGACAATAATATCCCTAAATTATAACATTTATAGACTTTTGCTCATTCCGTCGAAAATAGTAATGGTTTGCTAACGTAGCAGTTAAAAAACATATTAATTTTTATCATTAATTAATTAATTTTAAATTAAAATGAATAAATAAAATAATTTTAAAAATAAAAAAGTATCTTTAAATTTATTAAATAATATAAAATCTAAAAAATAAAAAATCACTAAACATAAATAATTTTTATTCCAAATATAATTTTAAAAAAAACTAAACTCAATCTTTCCAAACTAAATTATACTTTGAACTAAACTAAATTAAAATATTTAATTTTATACTTGATTGTTTTCTAAATGTGTTTAATTATCTACATTTGAAATATAAATTTAGTTGTGTTTTTAGTATAATTTAGTTTAGAAATATTGATTTTAGTTTTTTTTTATATTTATTGATTTTTTGTTTATTGGATTTTATAAAATTTAATAAATTTAAAAATAAGTGTTTATTGATTTTTTTTTTTTAAAAAATGATTTTTTAATTTAAAATAACTTAATTAATAAAAAATTAATTTTTTTTTTTAACTATCATGTTAGCAAACTCTTACTATCTTGGACGGAAGGGGGAAAAGTCTACAAGTGCAATAGTTTGGGTGGTATTTTTGCTAAGCAAAAAAAATCGAAAACAAAAGTCTACAAGTATTATAATTTGGGGGAAAAAATATTTCGTCATTGTTTTAATGAAACAGTTTGAATGATTTGGAGTTGGACAAAAAATATATATATATTTATTTAGGAGAATTCAATAAAATTTCACCTTACTCTATTAGTTTCTATCAAAAATTAAATAAATAATCACAAGAATTGTTTCTAGTAAATTATATTAAATAATTTAAAAACAACTACCAAGTTATAAAAAGTTGTTAGAAAACAAAATATTTATAGATGATGCTAGTACATATATATTTTATTGTTAAAATTTACATACTAAAGGTGTAATGCCCAACTTCCTTAGAGCCGTTACTAGTGAGTTTAAAAAAACGTGCGTTCAACTCGTTAATCGAGATTTTAGGTCAAATAGTGTAATTAAGCTATAAACAGAGGAAAACTTTAGAAATAATTCCATTTTATTGAAAATCATAAAAGTTTACCACTTAGGATCCCAAAGTACAGTTTAGAAATATTTACAACATTCAGAGTAAACCAAGTCGACTAAACGACAAACTCTAGGTTTATTTACAAACATCTCCCAAAATCCACTGGCTGTGCCAGCCAGGCTGGCCAAACATGTACACGCCGCTTCATGCCTGCTACACTCATGGTTGGTTGGCTTTCTCCTTACCCTTACCTGCACCACAGAGCATCTGTGAGCCGAAGCCCAGCAAGAAAACCCACAAACAGATAACATATGCAAAACATACACCAAGTATACAAACTGGCCATCAATAGGCTAAACACATATGGCCTAGCCATCCCAGGCGCTTTACCAGGCCCTGGGTTTGCGGTCCAAACCGTGAGGATGTCCCAGGTATCCTTTAGGGACTCGTCCTGGAAACTCGCACTCCACGTGCTCAACACTGCTCCCGGCCCCTTGCCGTACTCGGCCTTGCACTCAACGTGCCTAACACCATTCCTGGCCCTTTGCCATTCCTAACCCCTGCCGTCCTCGGCCTACACCATTCCCGGCTCTTGCCGATCATTCACATAATTGCATTCATAGCATAACAAACATATATTGAATACTAACCAATTCAATCAAAGGGCTACGCCTTGCAATTCAAACACATTGGGCTCAGCCCTGCATACAAGCTCTATGGGAACAAGGGTTTTCTTACCTGTATCCTGAGCTTCACAATGCACCAGAGTCACGAGCACGGTCCTCTATCCCGAGCCTCTCCGAAAACCTAGTCACAACACATATAAAACACCCTTTAATACTAACCAATCCAGAACCACTTCCCGGAGCCAATCCCGTACTCTCGGGACCTCCAATTTCCCAAAACAATGTAGCAGAAACATCCCCCGAGCCCCCTGGGCAAAAGTCCTAAAATGCAAAATTTCCCTGCCAAGAAAATAGCCTAGCGCTGCTGCGCCCACCAAAGAGGGCCGCGGCGCCCAGAATGGTCCGCCCCCTGCTGCAGCCTAGCGCCGCGGCGCCCCTTCGCGAACCCAGAATTCTAGGTTTTCCCCTGCATTCTCTCCGAGCCAAAACACCTCCAATTCAACCCAAACACATACCTAAACCCCAAAACCAATTTGAAACCTCAAATGAACCATCTAACAACCTAAAAACACCAACAACAAGGTCCAACACACAATCACCCCCAAAATCCACACTTTGGTTTCAAATTCCAGAATCTTAAACCATAGCTTTTAAAACTTAAACCAAGGCTTGAAAAATGTAAACCATGCTTCCAAATTCTTAAACCACATTAGATACAAAAATTCAAAGATGTTTAAAACTCTTACCTCAACCAATAACTCAGCTTGAACTCCCTCCAATCCCAGCTTTAAACCAATTCCTCTTGATTACCAAGCTGAATTCCATACAAAACCAGCCATAACTATCTTTAAATTTCTATACTTACTTTCTAGAAATCAAGCTTAAAACTTAAGCAAAACAGGGGATAAACTCTTACTTCTGAACAATCTTGGTTATGATCAACTTTAATTGCCTCAAATCACCAGATTCTCCTCCTGAGTCTCCCAATTTCAGCTTTCTTCTTCTTTTCCTTTCCTTCTATTTTTTCTCCAATTTTCAGCATTAACAAGATATGCCTAAGTGTTAGCACGTAAATCATCTTTCCCTCAACTGAAGGTTTCTATATCCTACCAAAAGACCATTTTACCCCTCCATATAATTCCTTTCCTAACAAAACCTCAAGGGCATTTTTGTTATTTCACCTCTCCTACAAATCTACTATTTTCTCATCTAAAATCTGTTACTCTTAATGGTCACCAATGGTCACTCAAGTTACTCAATTACCATTAACTCACAAACTCAAAGTATAGAATTCCCAAAATACCCCTAGGCTCCTCCCGAGCCGGGTATTTTAATCCCGTTGTGACTTTTAAACTAATTAGCTCCCTAAGACCGTCTCGGCACGTGCATCACAACAATATAACCACCCACACATGGTATTAATCATATAATAAAATTATCACATTCTTTTGCCCTCAGCAGGCTAAAATTACCAATTTACCCCTAACAAACAAACGGGGCCCACATGCATATTTATTCCACCTAAACATGCATTCTAATCACATATTCATTTAAATTCATATATTAACATAATAATTCATTTATTGCCCTCCAGGCACGCTAATCAAGGCCCTAAGCCCTATTAGCAAATTCGAATCGTTACAAAAGGTTTTTTTTTTTGGAAAGACATACTATGTAGGATTTTAAATCACACATATATTTGGAAGTGAGCCTATATTATTTCTATTTATATGGTGGCAAATAAATAAATTATTTTATGTAAATTTTTGCATGTAAAAATTGTATTCTAATTTGTACACATATATAAAATACTTTGGGTAAATTGTGGCTAAACTTCCCAATTTTTTGGGTTTGTTACAATTAAATACTTATTCTTTTTTTTAATGGCTAAGCACTTAATCTCGTGTTCCGTTAATACCAAGCACTTAATCTCGTTAAAAATATACACATGTCATTCTAATATTTGTTTTAGGTTGTACACTTAAAAAAAAAAAACTTAAATTTCAAAATTTAATCAAACCCACAAATACCAATCGACATCTCCTTCCCCAAAAATCAAGAGGACTTCAACTTAAGCATCTCCTCCCTCAAAGCCAGAAGTCGACTTCTACATCTCCTCTCCTCCTTCAAACCCAAAAATCCTAGAAGTTGACATCGAGAGCTCCTCCCAAAACCCAAAGAAATTGACATCTCCTCCCTCAAACCTAGAAGTTGTCATTTGGGCTTAGGCCTGATGTCGCCAGAGGTGTCTACAACTGGTAGAAGCAGTCGCTGTACTGAGGAATTCATGGACTAACAACAACCCAGGGAGGCACCAGATTCTCTGTGATTGAGAGGCACCAGATTAAGCTGCACTAGATTCACCAAATTCTCCACATTTTGCTTACTACTTTTCTAGAAAAGTTAATTGGTGGAATATCAGAAGGTCCTGTAGAAAAATCATGAACATGAATTTAAGTAACGAGAAAGAAAAGGAGTATAACTAATAAGAGTATTTGGTAAAAACTCAGCTCAAGTCTGAAGCTGAGAAATTCAGTTATATTTATAATTAAAATAAGTTGGTTACAGAGAATTCTAGTGCAAGCATGCTCTATACACGTAAGGCATAACGATAGGAATAATAATAATAGACTAATATAATAAAAATCATTTCTAACAACCACTTTCCCATAAATGTGTGACATGGATAGTGAAGGAATACTCCAGCGGTTGACTAGGACTCAGCAGAGAACATCAAATCTTCACACTTCCCCTCAAACGAGAGGGTGTCATCTTCACTCCGAGTTTGTCAACAAGCATTTAAAACCAAGAATGAGAAAGGATTTTAGTGAGGCAGACTGCTATTTTATCTGCCAATGGTATATATCTAACCTTGAGTTCTTTCTTCAGCACCTTGTCACGAATAAAATGAATGTCTATCTCGATGTGTTTTGTCCTCGCGTGATAGACTGGGTTTGAAGCAAGTGCTCCTGCACTTAGGTTGTTGCACCAAGAAATTTCCTTTCTAGATAGAGGAAGTAGCAACTCCTTCAGTAAACTTTCAATCAAGGATATCTCAGCAGCCAAGTTTGCTAGGGCCCTATATTCCAACTCCGTACTTGATCGAGGCACTACTACCTGTGTTCTTAGATGACCATGGAACCAAGGTGTCACCTAGGTATACACAATACCCAGCTATTGATCGTCGATCATCTGGGCAGCAAGCCCAATTCGCATCTGAGTACCCAGTAATGTTCAACTGATCATAACTACCTATATGCAAGCCAGTTTGTTGTGTCCCTTTTAGGTACATCAAAACTCTTTTGGCTCCACTCCAGTGAACTGTTGTAGGTGCTTGAAGGAATTGGCTCAACTTATTCATTGCGAAAGATATATCTGGGCGAGTATGGCAGAGGTATTGGAGAGCCCCTATAAGACTTCTATAGATTGTAGGATTATGCATTAACTTTCCATCATGCAGTGACATATGCTATCCAGTGATCATTGGTGTAGGGACTGGTTTCACATTCTTCATGTTATATTTTTCTAAAATCTCCCCAATATACTTGCCTTTAGTAAAAAACAAACCAATATCATCTCTGTGCACTTCTATCCCCAAGAAAAAGTTTAGTGGCCCGAGATCCTTCAATGTGAACTTATTGTTCAACTTAGCTATAAAACCATCCAACTTTTCTCTACTATTCCCAGTAACAATAATTTCGTCAACATATATAAGTACCAACCTTACACAATTGTTTGTTTTGTAGAAAAATGATAATTTTATTTTTGGGTCATTTTAGAGTATGTTTTTATAGTGGTTTTGAGTCAAATTGTGAGTTTTGTACGGTATTATGCTTGTGTTTATTTTGTTTTCAGGTTTTGCTATGAATCGCGGGATATAATGGAAAGAAGTGGAGTTGGTGGAAAAAATGGGCAATTTTATGATATTTGTAGTCATTTGGCATTAGTTCTTATCATCTAAGGGAAGTCAAGACGATTTGAGGTGGAGAAAAGAGAAAAAGTGAAAATTGAGCATACGAGGAATTAGGGCCGTGACTTGGTCAAGCAAGTCGCGACTCAGCGAAGTCAGAGGCTGCCTAATTTTCTAAGAGTTTTAGGGCCGCGACTTGGTCAAGAGGGTTGCGATGCTAGAGGAAATAAAGACAATTTCAGAAGGCCTTAGAAGACGCGGGCCGCGACCTGGGTGAAGAAGGCCACGACCTAAGAAAAGCCAAGTCGTGGCCCGCCTTGCCAACAAAGAGGAGTTCGTTTTTATATATATATACATATATAAGTTCAGACTTTAGGTTTTAGAAAGAAAATTAGGTTAGAGTTTTTATTATGAATTTGAGAGAAATTTTGATTCCGAGACATTATCTTTTTTAATTTTCATGTTTTTATTTCTTCGTCAAGCTTTTAAATTTTACGAGTATGAATAATTATTCTTTTGTTTTAATCATGTCTAGTATGAACTAAATCCTCTATCTAGGGTTAATGTAGTCACTGGAATTTCGATTTAATTTTATTATGATATTCTATTGATATTTCTTCTTTATTATAATCTATATGATGTTTGCCTAATGCTAGTAAATAATTCATCACTATTTGCTTGATTTATGATTTTGATTCAAAACTCGAAAGATGCAAATGGAATATGCTATCGTTATATAGACATAGGTTACATATTGGACGAGAGTACTTGTATGACTTGTGTAGCAACTAGGTTACCATTCTTAATGCTTGCTATGTGTTTAAGTTTATCACAGAGATGTAGAAAACTTGCATATAGGTTGAGATCTTATATCTTGAAAAAGAATAGGAATCAATTTTTGTTAACTTGCTATTAGAATAGGAAGAAAAGATTTAGAGTTGATTAGTAAAATTAATAGAATGAAAAGTTGATGAAATTAATTCCCTAGGATTTTTGTTATTGATTTTATCTTTTGATTTATTGTGAAATTTACATTTATTTAAATTGTGTTCATAGTTTATAATTATTCATTTCAATTTTAATCACCAAATAGAAAGTGAAAAGCGATTATTGGTAATTGGTTAATAGTCTCTGTGGGACGATATCCGTTCTTACGAAATTTATTACTTGACACGACCATGTACACTTGCGTGCATATTTTACCGATAAAAAAATAAGGATGAATCCACTTTGGAGTTTTTGAACCCCCATTCGATTAGTGTTGTTTTGAGCTTCTCAAACCAAGCCCTCGGCGCTTGCTTCTAACCATACAAAGACTCATTTAACTTGCAAACAAAATCTGGTTTCTCCTTGTCCGATAAAAAAATAAGGATGAATCCACTTTGGAGTTTTTGAACTCCCATTCGATTAGTGTTGTTTTGAGCTTCTCAAACCAAGCCCTCGGCGCTTGCTTCTAATCATACAAAGACTCATTTAACTTGCATACAAAATCTGGTTTCTCCTTGTCCTTAAAGCCTTTGGGTTGTGTCATAAACACATCTTCTTCTAAGACACCACTTAGTAAGGCATTATTGATGTCCAACTGTCTAATATCCCATCTCCGAGAGAGTACAATAGTAAGAATGACTCTTACAGTGCATGCCTTTATAATTGGACTGAAGGTTTCTCTATAATCTATGCCCAGTCTTTGGTGAAATCCTTTCGGAACCAACCTGGCTTTAAACCTCTGAAATGTCCCATCAGCATTGGTTTTAACTTTAAAAGGACCCATTTGTTTCCAACCATATTGTATTAGTTTGAACTAGGCACTAGTGTCCACGTTTGGTTATGCTTTAAGACATCAATCTCATCCTCCGTAGCTTTCTTCGATGCATCATGAGTCAAGGCATCTTGTACACTATTTGGCTCTTCCAATTCTGGATTCCATCTTGTTACTGCTAACATATATGTTTTTGGCTTGAAAATTCCATCCTTAGATCTTGTAATGATTGGGTGAGTTGATTTGAGTTTCAGCTGGCTGCTTTCAGATACTGTTTCACTTCCTCTTTCCAATGAGTTATTTATTTCTTCAACTTTTGAACTCAAAATAACATGATCAGTAGGCTCAAGGCTATGAGGTGTATGTTCACTTACCTCCATATTGTTATTGTCTTGTGATCTGAATGTGTCATTTGCTGATGCTGCTTCAAGGGAGGATTGCACTTGATCTTTAGTCCTTGGCACACCAAAATAAGAACCTGGTTTTGGCAGTTCAACAAAGGGAAGTTGTGACCATGTAGAGTTTGGTAAATTAGCTTGTTTCTCAGGTTCACGAGTGTTTAAGAAACTAGATTTAAATGGATATTCTAACTCATTAAAAACAACATGTCGAGAAATGTACACCCTACTAGTTGAGCTCAATCATTTATACCCCTTAAAAGACTCACTAAACCCGAGATTCACACACTTTAATGAGTAAAATTGGAATTTATAAGTTTTGTAGGATCTCATACAAGGAAAACAAGCTGAACCAAAGGTTTTAATGTTTAAATAATCTGGTTTCTTTGACTATAGAGTCTTATAAAGTGACTTATTATTAAGAACTGGTGATGGGAGCCTATTTATGAGATAAACGGCTGTTTGGAAGGCATCTACCCAAAATTTTAGAGGTATGTGCGCTTGAGCTAAGAGTATCAATCCTATTTCAACTATGTGCCTATGTTTTTTCTCGGTCATACCATTTTTTGCTGAGGTGTGAGGACATGAATGTTGAAAATTTATACCACTTTCCTTGACAAGGTTTTCAAATTTATACCACTTTCCTTGACAAGGTTTTATTCTTTTCTCAAATTGGTTTTCAGTAAGGATTTTGAATTGAATAAAAGCATTTAGAGCTTTTGATTTTGTTCTTAATGGGTATAGCCAAGTGTGCCTAAAGTAGTCATCAACAAAGTAGTTTTAAAACTTGTAATTTGTGTTGGATGCAGTGGGTGTTGGTCGCCATAGTTCAAAATGTATTAGTTCTAATTGTTGGGAATAGTGCCCTTAAAGCTATTGTAGTTGACAAATGTTTTAAATGAAATAAATAATTGAATTGAGTTATTATATATATGGACTATGTATAATATTATGTTGATAATATTAAGTAAATATCAGAAAATTGGAAAGTTTATCTATGTGGTCTTAATCTCATATTGGTATGAGAGGATCGAGATTAAGATAATAAACTTAAAACAATCCGTAGTAAAATAAAGTTTTGGAATCTTTAGATTAATTACTGCTAGTATGGTTCGCTAGTATTATTAATACAAGTGACCTAGATCCGGGTCGCTAGTGTAGTAGGACACTTTAGTGAATGTACTTTGTATATAGTGATATATAGAACTGGACCAGATGTGATTTGTTAATACTTATTTAAACACTGTTTCATAGTATTAATCAATCACATCAAATCATGATCATATACACGATGATCTTAATCCTAAGGTTGCTATGAACTCCTATATTTGTCATCTGATCATTTGATTCATGCATTAAGATTTGTCAGAATGATCAGGTTAAGAACAATTGTTTTGGGGACTCAATGATGTATATGGCTAGGGACATAGTTTAATAGATATGGAATCTATACCTTCTTATAAATTGAATAATTGTTCCCTATTGGGTTGACTTTTGGAACTGAAAAGGTTATGAGCGCTCACGCCGCAAACTTGTTGTGACACAACCTTCACTAGTAAAGTCAATGGTACTCTAGGAACAAGATATAACTAAAATGGTAAAACGGTAATTTTATTCCCTTTTAATTATTAACCCTTGATAGTGGATTAACGTTGTATGTAATGATTATACCAATGGACACTTTATTCTTTAATAAAATACACAGTAAATATATGTCTATAATTATCAAGAGCTCGATCTCATATTTATAGTGGAGTAATCATGAGATTAATTGTAACGTCCCAAATTTTCTAATAAGGCTTAGGGCCTTGATTAGGGGGCCAGGATGGAAAATTATGGAATTATGTGATATATATGTGCATCATTATGTGATTATGTGAGTTATATTATAATATGATTTGATATGCATGTGTTTGGTGTATTATATATCCATGTGGGCTTATTTATGATTAATTGGATAATTTTCGTAATTTGGCCCGTTATGGGTATATTTGGCATATTGTGGTATGTGTGTGGTATTACATTACTATGTGTAATTGTTTGGGTTACTCGGCATGAGATGATCCTAGGGAGTAAGCTAATGGGAAAGTCACAACGGGCACTACAACAATATAAGGGTTTTATGACTTTATTTGAGAGACATTAAAAGTCTACAATGTTTCCCGTTGGGGGAGACATTGTAGGTGGAGTCGTTGTAAGTGTATATCTCACATCTCCTAATGGGAGAGGTGACAGACATCCCACATCTCCCAGTGGGAGAGGTTGAAACATGTCCAAAAACGTGGACCTTCAACCTCTCCCATTGGAAGACGTTGGAAGTCTCTCACCTCTCCCACCTCTCCCAGTGGGAGACATTGAAATCCCTGGGAGACTTTCGATGTCTCCCATTGGGAGAGATGAGAGACTTCCCATGTCTCCTAGTGGGAGAGGTTGAAAGTCTCTGGGAGACTTTAATAAATTGAAATCGACATAATTAATAAAATGAAAATGCAAATCTTCATAAATGAAAATTTAATAAATTGTTTTGCAAGAAACACAATATTTGTTAGACATATACAAAATTAACAAATATTGCAATGTCTATGAAGAAATAGGTAAAAAGTAAGAAAACCTAACAATGAGATCGGCAACTTTAGATTATCAGTAACATATATGTCGCCCATTCTTGTCGCAACTCATCAATTTGTGCCTATGTATATGGCATACTTGTAGCTGCAAAAAATATAAAGTAAAATATATTAATTAATTATTTGATTACATTTATATATATGGTTTCAAAAATAATTCGTAAATTTTAATTAATAATACCGTTCTCAAGTAATATCCGAGACTCGCATGTACAATCAAATCCTTCAACATCCTCATTATGTAGTATCCACATGCCACATTGTCCGGTTGGTGTGGACACTAATTATTCAAAAACATGAGTAATTCATTATTAAATTGAAACTTGGTAAAAAATGCATACATATTATTCTACTTAATAATTATAAAAGTTCAAAAATTTAGGTTGCAATTACTTACCTAAAGTTGCTTAATGCGTAGAGTATCAAGAATCTCGACATCAGGAAGATTCATAGAGAAAAAAAAGATTGAAAGCGCTGATGATCACTGATACAATCTCCTCACGGTTATTCAAATCTGAATTCACCGGATCACAACAATAAAATAAAAGAAACGACACTTAATAAACACATGATAAAGTGGGATGTCATAAAGCTAATTGTTTATTATCCTAGATAAAATCTGGCAATATTTCTCCTATAGTAGTGACCTAGCCATCTGCATGTGAATAGCAAAACAAACAATTCAAACAACATACAATAAGTTTCTTCCTTATTGCTCCGCAGCACACAACCAAATTTCTCAGAACCTACTTCACTATGGATGAATATTTACGATATTCATACTCCTCTAACATTCGTTTAATAATATTAAAAGTAGAAGAGAATATATATATGTACCTCTTGCAATCAATAATCCAAAAACTAGCAAAATTACTTCACGTAGTAATCTAATTTGCTATTAAATCCACAAACCAATAAAAGTAAATTAATAATTAATAAATAAAATATCACTAAATATCTAGCAATATATAACTTATTATTGTAATTTTAGAAACTTAATTACATCAAATGTGTGCTTGATATAGAAATTTTGATGCAAAAAATACCCTAAAATCTCACCAACAAAATCACAACCTACAAAATTAAATTAATTAATATGTAAAAGATTACTAAACAAATATCACTAAATATCTAATAAGTAAATGATTGCTAAACAAATTAAAAAAAAATCCAATAAGCCAATAATTAACCTAAATAAAAAATCAATAAAACTTTTCATAACCTAAAAACTCAATAATCAGCAAAAACAAAAAACTTTTCATATATTTATATTTTTAAAAGTATTTAATAAATTTATTTTAACATAACTATATATAATCAAAATGGCTAGAATTTAAATAAAAAAATTTAAATATATAAACAAATATAGCTAAATTTTGAAATAAATAATAATTAAAAATAATCATAAACATATATATTTAATGAAATCTACCCAATGTGATATGTAAAATTAAAATAATTTCTACATTGTCAACAAATTAAAAAATTTCTTAGAAACTTACTATGGAAAATCCAAGAAAATCCTACAATCTATGAGAAAAGTTCATAATAATGTAAAGCAAACACAAAATCGCATTTACTATTCATTTTTATGCATAACCTAAGATTTTTTTTAAAAAAAAAAGTAAAACTATGAAAATAGAGAGAAAATCTTACCTTTTGTGCCTTAGAAATCGCAGAAATCGCCTTGAACTTACCTCTGGTTTGTGCGTGCTCCGCTGTGTGTCTGAGAGGGAAGGAAAGAGAGGGTTAATATTAGTGGGGACATCCCACGTCTCCCACGTCTCCTAGTGGGAGACGTTGGATGTCCTCACAGACACGTGTTTAGACCCCCAATTTTTAACGTCTCCCTACACTTTTAATGTCTTACAATTTTAGTAATTAATAAAAAATTTCAATGTCTCCCAACATAAGACATTTAAATTCCCTCCTAATTTTTAATGTCTTACACCATTGATGTAAGACATTGTAGGGAGTCATTCAATGTCAAAATTGTTGTAATGGGGACTCATACTTGACTCGGAGTGAGTCAAGGGGTATATTGGGTATTTAGCACATCACTGGGATATTTGGCAATGGGAATGATTATTTGATGATATATTGGGAGTTAGTGAGATCAGGAGGAAATTCTATGAATTTTGACTATTTTACCCAGGGGTGTTTTTGGGACCCCGAGCATTAGGATTTGCTTGAGGTTACTTAAGCTCAAAGCAACCTATCAGAAACATAAAAGAACGTTCAATACGTTATCTCTCTCTCTCTCTCTCTCCCGTTATTCCTTTTTGACACCGTTCACATTTGTGAAGGAAAGTCGATTTTTAGGACTCGGATTCAAGCAAGGATCGAGTCATAGCGATTCTAGGGAAGATTAGAAGCTTATTAGCTGGAGGATTTAATTGGGAAACGACTCAATCAGAGGTAATCCAAGCTTTATGTTTTGAGTTTTTAAGATTTTATTAGATTTTATGCTTTGATGAGTTTTTAGGTTGTTTGAGTCTTGGGATTCTATGGTTTTGGGCCATTGGGATGTTTGGGAACTTAGTTTTTGAGATTTGGATATGTTTGGATAGGTTTTTGGAGGATTTTAAATGGGAGAAAGCGTAGAAAATGGCTGGGTTCGAAGTTGGGTCGCGACCTTGTTCTATCAAGTCGTGACCTATGTGAACCCAGAACCAGGAGAGTTCTGCATGAGGGTCGCACCGCAACTCTAGAGGGCTAAGTCGCGGCCCACACCCTGAAGCCCAGGCAGAGGGCTCTCTTTCTGGGAGGCGAGCCGCGACCCCCAAGGCCAAGCCGCGGCCCGCCTATGCATTTTTGGCCATGTTTGGTTTTTAGTCGTGGGAACTTAACTCTAAGGGCTCGGGATCTTTCCTACTACCTAGTTTGGTAGGATTCGATGTCCCGGAGAGTAGGACTCGATCCGGAAGTCTTTATTTACTAATTTTTTATGGGATTCTATATTATGGTTGTGACTAGGTGATTGCTAGGGGTTCAGAATCAAGATTGTGCTCAAGGGTCGTTTATTGGTAACCTATGCTTGGACCAAAGGTAAGAAAACTGCACCCAGTATGTGAGGCATGTGATGCATGTGATACATGTGATTATGGCATGGCATCAATGTTGAATATGGAATTGATCAGAGCTTGAGTCTCTGTAAATATGCATGATCATAATTATGCTTGCTATTATTGATGAAGCATGTTTAGTGCTCTATATTTGGATATTTGTTGCATTATGAATGTTGTAATGCATTGCTTATCTGAGTAACGCATTGACTAGTTAGTTAGAAAAGACAATGGTGTTTAGTGCTGGTCGTGAAGCTCTGACTTATCAGTCATGATCGGCAATAGTAGTGAGCGTTGGTCGTATAGAATTGACTTATGAGTCAAGAGAAGCAATAACACATTGAATGATGGTCGATATGATTAGATCTAATCAACAAAAGCATTATATGCTTGACCGACCTATTGGTAAAAGAAAACTAAAGCGCTTGGCTAGTCTATTGCTAGTTACTCAAAGCTAGGGCTAGAATGCCCAGGTGACTTGATGGTCACATGGCTTAGGGCACAGTTCCCTAAGATGGCTCCATAGTCATCTATTCAAGGCAAAGGACCCCAAGTTGACCTCATGGTCATCTATCCAGGCACATGACCCTAGGTTGACTCCATGGTCATCTATTCACGGCGTAGGACCCCCAGAACGACTTAATAGTCATTTATTTAGGGCATAGGACCCCAGTCATATATTAAGGGCACAAGACCCCAGTCATCTATTTCAGGCACAGGACCCTAGTCATTTATTCAAGGCACAGGACCCCAGTCATTTATTCAGAGCGCAGGACCCCAGAATGACTTAACAGCCATCTATTCAGGGCGCATGACCCCACAATCATTTATTTGTACTTGCCTGCATGCATGAATAGGGTTATTACTACTAGGCATGCTTATTATGATTTGGTGACATGTTATTAAGTGCTTATGAGCATGTTTGAGTTTTCTTGTTGAGCCTCGACTCACAGGTGCTATGTGGTGCAGGTAAAGGTAAAAGAAAGCTGGACCATCCTTGAGTTGGAGAGCGTAGGTGATGATGTATATATATGTGGTTGCTCGACCACTACGACCGAGGTTTAAAGAGGAACTAGGGTTAAACCCTATTTTTCCGCTTAGGTTAACTGGTGGTAAATCTTTTGTTATAATTAACATTTTAAATGTATTTTGGGATCCTAATATATATAGTAAACGATTTAGTGAAATGTTTGTATCCTTGACCAAAATTTTTAACCATAAACCGTTAATCACATTTAGTTACACAATTATGGCCAAATGACTCGTTTAACGAGTTTAATACTATTTAAAATACACAGTGTAACGGTCCCTGGGTAGTAGGGCGTTACATTAATAAATATGATTATTTAATCAAAGTTTATTGAACTTGATATTATAGGTCCATAGGTCCCAGAGTGGCTCTATCAACATCATAACAATGTACGAGTTGATACAAGGGTATAACTGTAATTTGGAAATTTAAGAATAATTTTATCCTTCGGGTCAAGTATGCAATTATATGATAATTGAGGTTGAATAATTAATTTGGAATTAATTATTAATTTTCGAAAATATATTTATAAATTTAAATATATAATTTTCTAAATTCATATATATAAATTAATTAATTAATTTTTGAAATTAATTATTTTATTTGAGTGGGAGAAAATAAAATTGGTAAGTCAAAAATAATTTTTTGATTTATTGAATTTTAAAAGATGGTGATAATGATGATCATCAATTTGGATTTTGAATTTAAAATTTAAAATTTAAAATTTAAATTTTGCAATATGGTTTTCATCTTTTCCTTATAATGATAAATACCTTATTTTGTGGAAGATTGATTTTAGTTAAATAAATAAATAAAATAAAAACACAAAATCCCTAAGAAGGAGAATAGCAGTTCAGGCATGACATAGTCCAAAGACTGTGCCATGTAGGGCTGGCAATTTTCGATACGACACGATGACACGACTCGAAAACGACACGAAATAAATGGGTTTGGGTGACACATTTAATTTTCGTGTCATAATCGTGTCGACACGTTTAACACGTTTATTAAACGTGTCATTTTCGGGTCAACCCGCTTAACTTGAAAATGACACGCTTAAGACACGTTTAAGATTATATAAACATTTTAATTTATTTATATTATGTTAATCGTGTCAATTTCGTGTCAATTTCGTGTCGTGTCATTACACGTTTAATTGTGTATTAAACGTGTCAGTTTTAGATTTGTGTCAAATGACAAATTTATTAAACGTGTTATCGTGTCGACACGTGTGACCCGCTAAGATAATCGTGTCGTGTATGGGTTTGGATTTCTGACACGAATAATAATCGTGTCGTGTACGGGTTTACTCTAATCGTGTCGTGTCATAATCGTGTCGACACGATTATGACACGATAACACGAATTGCCACCCCTAGTGCCATGCATGTACTACTACACTGATATTGTATCAATGTTGTTTTATTTTATTTATTTAATTAATTAATAATTTGAAAATATTTTTTCAAATTTGATAAGTTAGATATTTACCTATACCAATTCCTATCATCATTATGATATTATCAATATTATAATTAGGAATAATAAGGTAATAGAATTATCTCTATATATATGATATAGAATAAAGAGAAGAAATGGAGACATAGACTTAAAAACACAATTCAGAATAGGTTTTAGAATTTTTGTCAGACAAAAGTTTTTCTTCTTCTTCTTCTTCTTTATTCTAACATTTCTCAAACCATAATCCAAGTTCTCATGTGTTGAGAAATACTTGTGATTCCTAAATTGCAAACCCATGTTCTCTATGTGCCCACACACATCTTGAGGTGTAGAGAACACTCCGGAAGATCATGGTTTGAGTACTCAAAGTGTTGGATAGGAAGATCGATAAATATACGAAAAGACTCAAGGATACTTGATAGGCTTCAAGAGGTAATTGCTCATGTTCTTGAATATTTATGTATTTGTATGTTATATATAAATATATTGTATATTTATATATATGTTGCATGATTAATAATATTGTATGTTAATGTTTATGTCTGGATGTTTTCTTGGTCATATAAATTGTTTATATGATTAATGAAATTTTTTATTTTTGTACACAATGGGCCCACAACGCCTATTCCTCTACGTACTCTGAATGTTTTTTCCAACAATTGGTACTAGAGCAGGTCATTAATATATACATATTATTAATTGATGTGTAGGATTATGTGCATTTTTATATAATATGTGATATATGTTTGAATGGATGGATGTTTATTTTCTTGATGATAGCTTCTTAAGGGTTGTCTATAATGGTGCTTTTGGGCTTATGAATTGTTCTTAAAATTTCTAGATGAAATAAATAAGCCATTTTAGGGAATTCTGTTGTGGCCCGAGCCCCGAGCCCGAGCCATGCCCCTGCACCTGCGCATGCACACACCCAGCCCTGTCACGCCCTTGCCCGCTAGCCCGCGCGCCTGCCTGCTTCCCTACGCTTGTGTGCGCATCACTGCCTAGGCCCGCGCTCCAACCCCTGCCTCGCCCAGCCAGGCCTGCGTGTGGCCCTGCTGCACCCAACCTACCTAGCGTGCGCCCCAGCCGCACCCAAAGCCTGCCCAGTCATGCACCCTGCCGGACCTCCCTGCCGCTGCACCTAGATGGTACACACCTAGTGTTTGTATTTTACAAACCCTAATGTGTAGTCACTATAATTATTTTCATTATTCATTTAAGTAAAAAAAAATAAAAAATTGAATTAAAATGGTTTTAATTTAGAAATTTCATTAATTGAAATAATATTGATTATTTTCTTTAATTAAAAATGTTTTAATTGTTATCTTCCATAATTAAAATTGTTTTAATTAAAAATATCCAAAATTAAAATTATCTTGAATTTTAATTTATTAAAATTATATTGTTTAATTTTATTTTTGAAATAAATTACCCAAATTCAAATTGGGCCTTAGAAACTTTTGGGTGTGAAAACCCAAAGTTTAATTATTTTAAAAATTTGTTTAAAATAATTATAAAGTTGTATAATTCAAAATGGATATGGAAATAGAGTGGCATTAGATCAACAAGACTACATCTTAATGTATTACATTTTAATGTATTTTTTGCAAATGTTGTAATTTTTCTAGAAATACCCAAAAGTTACCATACCTGCTTTTATTTACTTATTATAAATGTTTGAATGTGATTAAAATGTTTAATATTTTGTCATGCATTATAAAATGCCATTCATATACCCTCACAGTATGCAATTAGCATGCATTACATTTGTTATATGTTTATATATGATAAATCATATAATAATAAATTTAGTCTTAATTAGTTAAGATGGTAAATCAAAATTAAATTTGTTTAATTTGTTGTTTTAATGAAAAATGTTTTATTAAAATAAAAATTATATTCTCGTAATTAAAGCAAAATTAGAATTAGAATTATGGGCACAATTTTGTTTTTTTGTTTTGCTTAATTGAATTAGTAGTTATTAGAATATCATTTGGTGAAAATAATTAAATTTATTTTTACAACTAAATTAAAAAAAAAATATTGATTTTGCAAAAAACACACTTTTCCAAAAATAGTGAGTGAGAGAGGGGGTTATGACAATAAGTCTCATGGTCTCCATTATTGGTTGAACACCGAGAAGCATAGGAAGGGCCTAGTGTTGCCTCCGTTTGTGGCCCCTAAGGAAAGACTTTCGAATATGTTTATTTTATCTCAAGGTTGACTGCTCTTATGAGAATATAATTAATAATATATTTCAAGTTTGACTGACCCTAAGACAGACTCTTGAGTTAAGTCATTGATTGAAAATAATGGGTTACACTCCAAAGGTGTATCTAGGCTTTTGAGCACAACTAGTGCATCTTGACCAAACTAGTTGTAGTTCATAAGTTAAAAGAGAAAAATGCGTTTTTAAGTTTTCACTTATGAAATTGAGATTTGTCTCAAAATTAATTTGAAGTTAGTTTGACCTACCATAAGGCGGTCCATTAATTTTCAAATTAATTTATCGTGGATTAGTATATATTTTTTAATGTGTTTTTATATGTTGCATTCATGCATCGTGTTTGCTTTTCCAAATAAAATATGATATTTATTATATGTTTTAATTCATTATATTTTATTTATTTATTTCCAGCAACAATGGTTAATTCTCTTAATCTTGATCATGTACTTGAAAACTAGGGAAATCAAACATACCTCATTGACAAACTCTTAGAAATGATTCCAATTAGTCTTAACCACATAAGAAGATGGTACGAAGGGATTCACAATTTCTTCAGAACACAAAACTTGTATGGAGCAATCTATGATCTACCACCAGAGGTTCCAAGCTTTTCATCCTGCTTTGATGAACATGAAAAATATGGTGAATGGATGAGATCGAATCACCTAGCACGTCAATGCATGTTATCAACCATGCATTATGACATTAAAGAAAGATATATGGTTATTGAAACTGCACACGAGATGTGGGCCATGATAAAGTATGATGCTATAGCACATACTCAATTTTTGAAATACGGGGTAAATTTGATTTAATCAAAAACTCTTATTTAATATTTTTGAATGGTTGATTCAATATTATGCCACTAATATTATTTTTCATATGTTCTTGTCTTCAGGGATGCATAAATCTTTTGAGAAAAAAAGTAGTTGCATTGAAACCAAACCGAAGAAGAAATGATGAAGACAATTGAATAAAGAAAAGATTAGTTTAGAAATTTATTTTGTTTAGTTTAAAACAATTTAAATTTTTTGTCATTTTGAAATAGTTGATTTTCATTATGAAAGAAATTAATAAGTTCTTTTTCTTTAAAATAGTTATAGAATTATTTCTAGAAACTATGTTTTTAGATTCATTTATTTGATGAATGAACAAGTTTAGTGTTTCTTTTAAATATTAAATTCAGTTGAGATTGGCTTGTAATTAATTAGACACATAAAACAAATAAAAGACAGTCTTTTATTGCAACCATTCAGTGGTTCTCTCCCTATTTATATAGTCTGAAGTTAACCAAAAAGACCTTTCTCTAATAAAGGCTCAAAAATCACATAATCGTTTAGCTAATATATAGAGATGTATGTTGAACCTTTTTATGTTCAAAGCTAAAAGAAATAATAAATAGTAAGTCAATATTGATTGAAATTTATTTAAGATATGTTTAATTTTGATCAAATGCAAAGAAAATTTCTATAAATTTTCATGCAACATTCCAAGTCACTTAAAGACTTGTTTGATATGAGAAAAAGAAAGTCTAAAACTCTAATTTAGAATTAAAGTAATTTGCATGTGAACTTGGAATTCAAACCCAAGTCACATACAACTAGAATGCTAAGTGAAATTAGTATTTTTGAAATGGAATATAATCATATTAGATAAGATTATATTCATGATGAGTAATCATTGTCGTCTTTATTATTTCTATAATTTTAACACTTGTTATACTCTGTATATGCTTGATTATACAACAACAAAAACTTAGAAGTTGGGATTCACAAGTGGTTATGTGAATAAATTGAAAAATTTTCATGGAGTCATTCAGTGAAAAAGTTTAATAATCATAAAAAGATTATAAAAGAGCTTGTATCTCTTTAATGCTACTTTAATGAAGCATGATTATTATAATCACTATATTTTCTAGTTAGATTGTACTAGAAATATTGACTGCAAGTCATGTAAGCAAGTTACTGATAATTAACAATGATAAAACCAAATAATATCACAAATTCTGTAAATCATTGTTGTAGTGGCAGCGTTAGTTAGTAACTACTCTATTATAAATGTAATGATAGTTAAATTGTGTGCAACACAATCTAACTATACTTCATTCACATACTAGTATATGAAATGAAAAAGCTTTCATGGAAACAATGGTTGAAACACCAAGAATCTAGAAATGGAATTTGGAATTCTATGTTATCTGGATTCTTGAACATCCAACTAAAGTTCATTAAACTTCAGTTTGAAACATGATATTCAAGATGAAGAGGAGAGCAGAGGAAAGTGCGGACTTTTCAAAGTTAGGTTAATAGCCTAAGGCTACGAACAGAAAGAAGAATTTATTACTTGAATAAATATCTTCCACTGTAACTAAATTTAAATCTGTTTACATACTCTTATCCACTGTTTTATGCATGGATTATGAGATTAATTTAAATAGATGTTGTTGACACGGTATTTTTTCCAACGACAAATTAAGAAATCTAATAGGGATATTAGTGCTAAATTATAAACAGTAACGAAATAATTAGAACCCTCTTGTACACACACAAATTTTACGTGGTTTAGTGGTTAAAATCCACCTACTCCACGAGACAGTATTATTGATCTTCTCTCGCAATTTCTGTAGAGTTTTAGTAATACAAAAGGGCAGTCCCCTTCCCTGTCCACTATCCTTGATATTTATAGAGGAATTTCCTTGACAGGTTTGGGTAACCGCGTGAATAAATAAGGTATACATTTAATACAGATTATTCCCATTTACATTGGGATATGATTTGATTACATAATAGAATATACTCCTGCTGTCTCGGATAATAAATGATAGATATGGAATACAACCTGGGCATTACTGAGCGTATAAGGAGCCTCCAAATCTCTTGGGATCCTTCAGTATGCATTCTGACTTGGTTTCCCTGAGCTAGATATCTCACCTGAGCTGGTGTTTAAAGGCTATCTAAACCTTAGTTCGTATTAAGCTCAGAGCGCCCAAATGTGGATCTGGCCACTATAAGTCTCTAACTGGATTGTTATCCTATGAGGCGGTATGATAGCAACCCGCACGTCGTGTATGAACTGGATTGAGTCTCGAGCTGCTCACATCATTGTTAACCATATATCTTACTTGGCTATTTTTCTACATATTCATCTATCGCCTATACCCGAGTTGAGTAATTGAACGCTTGCTAATTTTTGGGTACAACATTTTCCCTCCAGGAACAAACTCTTGCTTGATGTCGTCACTTTTGGACATGCACATTAGGAGCTTTTAGGCTTCTGCCATGTATAATCGTGCCGACCCACTGCTCGAGTATTGGACACGTGGTTGTCTGTAATTGGTGCCCGTTCGAGTTTTGAGGACTATGACAATTGTCCTGTCAACTTTTTGCTGCCGTATGGTTCATTTAATCTTGGTCTTTCGATCTCAAACTAACCCAATCGGATGGCCTGAATTAATTCTCATAGTTTACATATAAATAGGGTGATCAGACCTAAACCCTCACCACCTT
The DNA here is from genome assembly GCF_963169125.1 of Humulus lupulus. Taxonomy (NCBI): domain Eukaryota; kingdom Viridiplantae; phylum Streptophyta; class Magnoliopsida; order Rosales; family Cannabaceae; genus Humulus; species Humulus lupulus. The sequence continues at coordinate 35,348,420 of NC_084799.1, forward strand.
TGCATTCAAAAAGTTTCCTTTTCAGAAACAAAATTTCCCTTTTTCTTCTCCAACTTCTCCCAAAAAAGCCTTCATCGCCTTTTAGATCCTCAGAAGCTTTCAGGGAGATTCCTGTGGATGTATCGACACTTTCTTTGGACTGATCATATACACTATAAGTATTTCCTCCCCTGGTTTGAAACTTTCAATTCTTTGCTTTCCAGTGAGTTTTTTTTTAACTGTGAGAAACATCCTTTACACAATGTCTTTTAGGCTATGTCTGAGTATAAATAGGAAATAGGGTTTGGTTTAGGCTAAATGAATGATACTAGGCTTATTTAGAAATAAGATTTTCATAAAACTGGGTAAATTTTCTGGGTTTTACAAAGAAAATTCTGCTAGTAAATCGATTTGAATACCTGTTTGGGGTGTAGAAGCGGAAGGGGTTTTAGGTTTGGCCTTGGGTAGCTTAAAGATTTTGATTCCTTAAGTTTTTTTGCATTAAACCACTTTCAAAAGAAAAGTAGTGGGTCTGACGAGTCTGACACACGAATCTCGAAGTATCAGGGAATTTTAAGAAATCAATGCGTGTGGCCTAGGACCACACGTGGAACCACGTATTGAGGCTAGGACACAACTTAGCTCGTTTAAATTTTCAGATCCCATATATAAACCACTTAAACCCTCGGATTTTCGTACCTCCACAACCGTAGCTAGTAATCATCTTAGGTCACCACTAATAGGCCGCTTTGTTGTCAAGCGACTAAGTCATGGCCCCCACAAAGAAAAACACCACGAGCTCCTCTTCTTAGAGCAAAGACAAGGGCAAGCAGGTTGCCTCTTACTCTCCCATCCCTCATTAAGGGAAATCATGGTCGACCCCAACCCATTTTTCGAGGCCGAGCATATAGTATCCCGGATCACGACTTAGGGGAAAGTTAACAAGATCCTACTGAGTTATGGGATTGAGATGGGAGCTGATGGCCTCCATGCCAGACCTCCGTTATTAAGGAGAGCAAAGTTTCTCCCCTCTCAAAGACGACTACAGATCTTGGAGTGATGAGAACCTGAAGGCAGGTGCCTTCCTCCCCTTGGACCAGTATTTTGTAGCCTTCTTGAACTATGTCAAACTGACTCCATTCCAACTCCCACCAAACTTATACAGACTTTTGGTGGGGTTCAAGTATTTTTTTTTGAGGCATGAGTGGGAGGTCCCTACTCCGGCAGACATTATTTACTTCTTTTGCCTCAAGGCCAATCCAGACCAGAAGGAGCGAGGTGACAGTTTCTACTACCTCACTCGTTTTCCCAACTCAGCATCTGTCATCGACCTCCCCAGCCACCAAAATGACTATAAAGACTTGTTCTTTATGTCAAATGGGTTCAAGAACTGCGATCACCAATATTTCAATCGCCCTCAGAAGTCCTCTATCTTTATGAATCCAGCACGTGAACTTTCTTATTGCTTTTGCACTTTTTTTTTAAGTATTCTCTCTGAGTTCATTCTTTGTGCAGCTATACTTGTGAGGACAAAGTTGTCTGTAACCCTTGGGGGACAATATGAGACTCTGTCTAGTCTTCCTTCGAAGGATAAAGACTACTGTCAGATTGTGAATGTCACCACCATAATGGCCTGCAACCTGATCAGCAAGGTCCATACACTGGCTCTTAGGACCCGAGTTCCTCTTCTTGTGATCCTCGAGCTCCCCCCTCAGCAAGAAGCCTTAGCATCCAATGAAGACATCAAAGAGGAGGAAGACGTGGCATCGCTGGTGCGCAAAAGGCGAGCTCATGGGGATAATCAGGGGCCTGATCCAGAATGAGCTGCGTCCGAGATAGTAGCCGGCCCCTCCAACCAAGGTAACCCATACCCATACAGAGAGTTATATCGAGCTACTGCTAGTTATAGACTAATTCAATTCAACCCTAAAAAGCTCGTTAGTCATCATCATACCGATCCAAACCTAAACACAACCCTCCTCCAGTTTGTGGACCATTTGGTGGTATGCTATGACCACAGCTACCCCAAAGGTACAATCGTGGTTGACAACACTCTCAATTTTAGGTCCACTATTTTTGAAGAGTATGGGACAAACCGTAGGACCTGGCCTTCCTTGTTTCAGGGTACATATGCCCCTGGTTTTAGGAAGTACGTAGATGAGTCCAGTCTTGAGGAAGGACCTAAACACCCTAGGACCCATAAGGTCATAATTTTAGATTCTCCCCCACCTCTGTTAATCCAAGAGTTAGAGGTTGTGCCTAGCCGGTGAAGATCCTCGAGTTGATCGTAGTAGATTCCTCCGTTAGCTTGGAGGGTAAGGTTCTTGCTCTTGTTCTTGTGTTCATGTTACTTTAAATAATTATTTCTTAAATCTGAACCCTCCGTGCGCTCTTTTTCAGGTGAAGAGATGGGGCTGCCAGAGGCCCCGTGTTTGAGGGGTGCTTTTAAGATCGGTGGGACCGTAGCTGGTCCCATGGTGAAGAGGGCTAGAGTCACAAAGAAAACAGCTCCAAATACTGGGGGTACCACAGAGTCTCCGGCAAAAGACAAAGGTGCCAGCTCCACCCGAGAGGAGCCACAAAAGAAACTCCCCTCAGATCCAGTAAAATCTCAAGGGTTACCAAGCTCCTCCTCCTATTTCTTGACAAATACCTCCCTCAAATCCTCAAGTGATCCAAGGCAAGGCTCCCATTGTCCAGGTCCCGGTCAAACCACTCGACCTAGACAACATCTCCGAAGCATTTCGGGGTACTATGTACGAAATAGCGCGCCATATGGTTAGCCGTGCATACAGAGCCAACGCCAGAGACTTAAGGGCTATAGAGGAGCGTACTCTTGAGGACATCCTTGAATCTTCTATGTGGATGAACCTCACAGTGAGTCATTCTTACTCTTTTTCTTTTTTCATTAGTTTTTTTTTATAAACTATTATTGACTTGCCTCATTCTTTTGTAGTTTGTCCTGGCTCAATTTTGAGGAATTTCTTGGGTTAAAGCTAGAGATGAGGAGCTCCGAGATGCCCTGAGCAGTGCTTAAGAGGGCAAAAAAACTGCCAAAGCTGCCTTGGTTTCCTCCCAAGAGGGCAAGCTGTAGCATCCCAAATTTGCTAATAAGGCTTAGGGCCTTGATTAGCATGTCTGGAGGGCAATAATTGATTTAATTATGTTAGTAAATGAATATTTTGATTATGTGATTAGAAATGCATTTTTAGGAGAATTAAATATGCATGTGGGCCCCATTTGGCTATTAGGGGCATAATTGTAATTTTAGCCCATTGAGGGCATAAATGAAATATTTGTGTATATTTTGATTGATACCACAAGTGAGTGGTGATACATTTGTGATGCACGATCCAAGACGGTCCTAGGTAGCAGTTTAGTTAGAAAGTCACAATAAGGTCGAATACCCAACTCTGGAGGAGCCTAGGGGTATTTTGGTAACGAAAAGTGTGTTCGGGATATATCGAGTAATGGGTAGTAATTTAGCAATGATTTGGACATGCCGGGATTAAATGGGGATTTATAGGAGCACTAAAGGAATGAACGGGTTTGGCTAATGACAGAATTTCCCTTGGTGGCATTTGAAGATTTAGATATTCTTAACGGGTATTTTGGACTTTTGGCAAGGGATGGCCTTAGACTCTTTTGACTGCTAGGACTCTAGAGGGGGTTAAAAGGAAAAACAAAACATAGGGAATCTCAGCTATTGTACTCTTTCTCTCTCTGCTCTCTCTCTCAACCTCTTGAGGACTTAGATGATCTTTGGAATTTCAGAGGAGATTCTCAGAAACTAAAGCTTAGAACTTGGGGAAAATAAGCTTAGGGTGCTGGAGAGCTGCTCGAAATCTTCATTGAGGTAAGGTTACTTGCATGTTTTGAGGATCAATTCTGTTGAGAATGAACTTAGTTGAGATTTGAACTTGAGTTTGAATTTGGTCTGAATTGGGGTGAGTTAGTTAGTTTTTGAAGTACTAGAACTACTTAAGGTGTAGTAAAATGCTTATGGGACTCAACTCTGAATTTAGGGTATGTTTAGAATGATTTTCAAGGAGGTTAGCTCATGAAAATGCATGGGAAATCTAGGTTTGGAGGCTCGAGCTGCGACCCTGTTCTTCAGGCGCCGTGGCCCGTGTGTGTCGAAGAGGCTGGAAGCCTCTGTCTACCTAGGTGCGCCGCGACGCAAGTTATAGCGAGTCACGGCCCGTGTCCCTCAACAGAGAGGCATTTTTCCTCTGACTTGAGCACATCGCGGCCCTTAAGGTCTGGGTCGCGGCTCAAATGCAAGATATTGGTTGTTTGAAGGTTTTTAGCTCGGGAACCCAAATGTTAAGGCTCGGGATGGATTTTACCACCCAGTTTTGTAGAATCCAAGGTCCCGGAGGCTAGAATTATATCTCGAAGTTATTTATTGTTTTAGAACATGCTGGGCAGCTATTATGAATATGTTGTGACTATGTTTTCAATGAGGCTCAGGTTAGAGGACTGTGCTCTGGATTGCGGTGCTCAGAGAGCTTGGGACACAGGTAAGAAAAGTATTGTACTCGTAGAGCAGGGTGTAGCCCTATTGTTTTTATTGTAGGGTATGGCCCTATTGATTGAATTGCAGGGCGTAGCCCTATTGTTTATGTTTAGTATATGTTTAAATATCTGTTGAAATTACGCTATGTAATGCATATTTGTGAGTGAACGACGAAGGTTGGAAACGGCGAAGGCCGGGTACGACGAAGGTCGAGAATGGCAGGAAGCCGAGTACAGCAAGGGGCCGGGATTGGCCTTGAGCACGTGGAGTGCAGGCCATTAGGGCGAGACCCTCCTAGGATGCTGGAGACATCCTCTCGATGAAGACTGCAAACCCGGGGCCTAGTAAAGCACCTGGGACGGCATGGCCACTATGTGTTTAGCCTATTGGCTGCTTTGTTATATGCTTTTGATTGATATGCATTTGTTATTTGTTTTATGTTGAGTTTTCTTACTGGGCTTCGGCTCACGGGTGCTCTATGGTGCTGGTAAGGGCAAAGGAAAGGTCGACCAACCATGAGTATGGAGAGGGTGGAGCGACGAGTACATGTTTGGCCTGCCTAGCCACCACGACCAGGGTTATTTTGGGATGATGTAATGTATTTGGTTGATTTGTCACTTAGGTCAACCTTAAATGTATTTTGAGATGTAAAGTATTTTCTGAATAGTATTTTGGGATCCCAAATGTATAACTCTTTACGTTTTCAATGAATGACCATATTTTTATATCAACTGCCTTTAAACTACTTTTATTACTGTTTAGCTACATTTTTAACATAACACCTCGATTAGGGAGCTAATGGCACATTCTTAACTCACCTAGTGACATCTCTAAGGAAGTAGGGCATTACAACTTGGTATCAAAGTGAGCCAAGGTTTATGGTTCCTGGAGATTGACCGAACATGTACGCTCGCTGCCAGTGACAAGCTCGACTCAGGGTTGGTGGGTAATTATTAAATTATATGCCTGATTGTTTGTTAAAGTACCCTATTTTCCTGAATATTTTAATAGAGCATGATGAATAAGTTAACATATGCATGATGCTAGGGCATGGCTCCCTTGATTGTTGTATGTTATTTGTGATATATAGATTTGTTGAGTGTGACTGGTTGATGAATTTGGGAGGTGGTCTTAGATGTTGTTATCATGCCTGATAAGCGGCATCATTGATTGCAGGCATATTGTGATAATGCCTCGGCAATCAATCAGACTCCGCGGCAATAGGGCCGAGGATGAGAACTAGGGTCAGAACCCTCCACCTGCCCCATTGAATTGGCAACAGTTATTTGCCGAGATGGAAGCTAGACTTCACCGAACAAAAGAAGAGCTTCGACAGATGAGGCAACAGGCCTTTCCTCAGGGAATTGGGTTGCAAGTTCCATAAGCTGTGGCACCAGTGCTAGCCCATCCTTCTGTGGAGAATAGATGGGAACCATTGTATGAGAGGTTCAGGAAGCAACATCCTCCCACCTTCGAGGTTGGAGCAGAACCACTGCGGGCAGAGCAGTGGATGAACATGATTTCTTCCATCTTGGATTTCCTGAGGGTGGAAGGGAATGAGAGAGTAGCTTGTGCCAGCTACATGTTGAGAGAATACGACCGCATCTAGTGGGATGTTGTGTCACAGAAAAGGAATGTTACAACTATGACATGGGAAGAGTTCAGAAACATTTTCAATGAGAAGTATTATAGTGTCGCAGTTCGAGCTGTGAAGGTTGATGATTTTATCACCCCGACTCAAAATCGAATGACAGTTAGCGAATTTCGAGCCGGATCAGGTGCCGACTGACATGGCACGAAGAGATCAGTTTGTGCAGGGATTGAATGCCATGATCTCCCGTGACGTCAAGATAACTTTGGATCTGGGGACCACCACTTATGCACAGGTAGTGGACAAGGCCCTTACAGCTGAGGGGGCCGAGGATCAGATATGGAGAGAGGCACTGCTAGGCGCGATGCTTAGAGGATGGTACCTCCTTTCACTGGATCTAGTCAGAGTAGTGGCCCCAGTGAGTAGAAGGAAAAGGTTCCAAACTCTGTTGTTCCTCCTAGCTCAGATAGGAGGGCACGGGGTGCTTTCAGTGGTCGTCAGGGCGGGGAAGACAACTGGAGGAGTTTCCCAGTGTGTCCTCAGAAAAGAGGACGACATCAAGGAGAATGCAGGATCAGTGCATGCTATACTTGTGGGAGTATCAGTCATTTGAGGAAGGATTCCCATAAGCCAGGAAGGAAAAGCCAAAGCAGAGCGATAGTCTCACTCCTGCCAGAGTATTTGCCTTGACCCAGACTGAGGCTGAGGCTAGCCCCTTGGTCGTGACAGGTCAGATTTCTAGTGTTGGTTCTTCTTTTACTGCATTGACTGATTCAGGGACTACTAATTCATTTGTTTCTGCTAGAGTGATGGATCAACTTTGTAGACCTAGTGATTTGTGTGCTAGGGGATTTTAGACTTTGTTGCCAACTGGGGAACTGGTAGTCTCTAGAAGATGGGTTAGAGCATTTCTAGTAGAGATAGACAGTAAGGAGTTGTCTGTTGATTTGATTGAGCTAGCAATTGATGACTTTGATATGATCCTAGGGATGGATTGGTTATTGAAGTATGGGGCGACGATTGACTGCAAGTGCAGAATGGTGACCTTTAAACCAGAAGGAGAGGTACCATTTCTATTCATGGGGACAGTGAGTGGTCAGCGAGTACCTATGATTTCGGCAATGAAGGCTAGAGACCTGATGCAGGAGGGATGCATAGGATTCCTAGCAAACATTGTTGATACCTCAAGAGTAGTGTTGGTTGGACCGGATGAAACTAGAGTGGTATGTGAGTTTCATGATTTGTTCCCCGCAGACTTGCCAGGGTTGCCACCACACTAGGAGATTGAGTTCATCATAGAGTTGGTACCAGGGGTGGAGCCAGTATCTAGGACACCTTATAGAATGGCTTCGGTAGAGTTGAATGAACTAAAGATTCAGCTGCAAGAGTTACTAGATTTGGGATTCATTAAACTGATTTTTTCCCCATGGGGTGCTCCAGTGTTGTTCGTTAAGAAGAATGATGGATCCTTAAGGATGTGTATTGACTACAGAGAGCAGAACAAGTTAACTATTAAGAACAAGTACCCACTACCTAGGATCGATGACTTGTTTCATCAGCTACAAGGGAAGACAATGTTCTCTAAGATTGACCTTTGATCAGGCTACCACTAGTTAAGAATTAAAGAGGAGGACATACCAAAAACCGATTTCCGCACGAGGTATGGACACTATGAATTCCTAGTTATGTCCTTTGGATTAAACAATGCCCCAACAACCTTTATGGGCTTGATGAATAGGGTCTTCAAGGATTATTTGGACAAGTTTTTGATCGTGTTCAATGATGACATATTGGTGTACTCTTAGTCAGAAACAGAGCACAAGCAGCATTTATGCCTGGTATTACAACGGTTGAGGGAGCATAGGTTATATGCTAAGTTCAGCAAGTTTGAGTTTTGGCTACCATAAGTAACATTCCTGGGTCAAATTGTCGGATTCTAGTTGACCTAAGTAAGATAGAGGCAATAAAAGATTGTCCTAGGCCAAGAAGTGTACCAAAAGTTAGGAGCTTTTTGGGATTGGTAGGGTACTATCGGCGGTTCATCAAGGGATTCTCTAGAATAGCCACACCATTGAACAAATTGACACGTAAGAAGACTAAGTATGTATGGACAGACATGTGTGAGAATAGTTTCAAGGAGTTGAAGCGACGACTGATCCCCACTCCAATATTGAGTTTGCCGTCAGACAATGAGAAGTTTGTAGTCTATTATGATGCTTCCAACAGGGTTTGGGGTGTGTACTGATGCAGGCTAGAAAGGTAATAGCCTACGCGTCGAGAAAGTTGAAGGAATATGAGCAGAGGTATCCCACACATGATTTGGAATTGGCGGCAGTGGTATTTGCACTTAAGGTTTGGAGACATTATTTATATGGTGAGAAGTGTGAAATATACACTGACCATAAGAGTTTGAAGTACTTCTTTACTCAGAATGATATGAATATGCGCCAGAGATGTTGGTTGGAATTGGTAAAAGATTGTGATTGCGATATTCTATACAATCTTAGGAAGGCCAATGTAGTGGTCGGCGCGCTGAGTTGGAAGGGCCCTGAAAAGTTCAATTCGAGGAAGATATCAGATAAATTAGCTAAAGAGATGACTAGAGTGGGTATAGAGTTGGTTGTTGGTCAGTTAGCCAACATCACTCTTCAGTCTACGCTCCTTGAGAAGATCAAGAAGGCACAGGGGGAGGATCCCCAGTTGAGAGAGCACAAAGAGAGCGTCTTAGGTGGAGCGACTAAAGACTTCTCTATTTCATAGATGGGACTACTGAAGTACAAAGGTTGGATTTGCGTTCTGATGGATTCGAGTATCCGGCGAGAGATTCTGGATGAGTCTCATTCCACTCCCTATTCTTTACATCCGGGTACAACGAAGATGTACCAAGATTTGAGAACTTTGTATTGGTGGCCAGGGATGAAGAAGGATGTGGTAGATTATGTGGTCAAGTGTTTGAATTGTCAGAAGGTCAAGGTTGAACATCAGAGGCCAGCAGGGTTCTTGCAGCCTCTAGGGATTCCAGAGTGGAAATGGGAGGATATCACCATGGATTTCATGGTTGGATTACCGAAGACCGTGGGACAACACGATTCAGTGTGGGTGATTGTGGACATGTATACCAAGTCCGCCCACTTTTTTCTTGTTAGGAAACTTATACTGTGGAGCAGTATGCTGAATTGTATGTGAAGGAAATCGTGCAACTACATGGGGCTCCGAGGTCGATAGTATTTGACAGGGACCCCACCTTCACCTCCAAGTTTTGGGAGAGCCTACAGAAGGCTATGGGTACACAATTGCGGTTTAGTACCGCTTATGATCCTCAAACAGATGGAAAGTTTGAGAGGACGATTCAGATACTTGAGGATATGTTACGAGCCTGTGTGCTGGATTTTTGGGGATCTTGGAGTGAGTATCTCCCTTTGATTGAGTTCTCGTACAATAACAGTTATCAGGTGACTATCGGAGTGGCTTTGTATGAGATGTTATATGGGAGGAAGTGCAGATCACAAATTCATTGGGATGAGACAGGTGAGAGGAGATATCTAGGTCCTGAGGTTTTCCAGAGGACCAATGAGGCGATTGAAAAGATTAGAGCTCGAATTCTCGCCTCCCAGAGTCGGCAGAAGAGTTACTCAGACTTGAGATGCAGGAGCATAGAGTTTCAATTCGGTGACCAGGTGTTTCTCAGAGTTTCTCCCTTGAGAGGGGTGAAATGGTTTGGTATGCGGGGCAAGCTGAACCCTAGATTTGTTGGCCCCTTTGAGGTTCTAGAATGGGTTGGAGAAGTAGCTTACATATTGGCGATGCCTCCAGCTCAATCAAGCGTTCATGATGTGTTTCATGTATCCATGCTCCGGAAGTATGTATCAGATTCCACGCACGTGTTGAGTTATGAGAACTTGGATCTGGATCAGGGTTTATCGTATGAAGAGAAGCTGGTTCAGATTCTCAATTGAAAGGATAAAGTCTTGCGAAGCAAGACCATCGCCTTAGTAAAAAAGTTGTGGAGGAACAACAAAGTGGAAGAGGCGACTTGATTAGCGTGCCTGGAGGGCAATAATTGACTTAATTATGTTAATAAATGAATTTGGTGATTATGTGATTAGAAATGCATGTTTAGGTGAATTAAATATGCATGTGAGCCCCATTTGGCTATTAGGGGCATAATTGTAATTTTAGACCGTTGAGGGCATAAATGCAATATTTGTGTATATTGTGATTGATACCACAAGTGAGTGGTGATATATTTATGATGCACGATCCGAGACGGTCCTTGGGAGAAGTTTAGTTAGAAAGTCACAACAAGGTCGAATACCCGGCTCGGGAGGAGCCTAGGGGTATTTTGGTAACGTAAAGTGTGTTCGGGATATAACGAGTGATGGGTAGTAATTTAGAAATGATTTGGACATGTCGGGATTAAACAGAGATTTATAGGGACACTCGAGGAATTAGCGGGTTTTTGCTAATGACACTTGGTGACACTTGAAGATTTAGATAAGCTTAAGGGGTATTTTGGACTATTGGCAAGGGATAGGCTTAGACTCTTTTGGATGTTAGGACTCTAGGGGGGGTTAGAAGGAAAACAAAACATAAGGAATCTTAGCTCTTGTACTCTCTCTCTCTCTCAGCTCTCTCTCTCAACCTCTTGAGGACTTAGATGATCTTTGGAATTTTGGAGGAGAAACTCAGAAACTAAAGCCTGGAACATGGGGAAAATAAGCTTAGGGTGCTGGAGAGTTGGACTAAGCTCGACATCTTCATTGAGGTAAGGTTACTTGCATGTTTTGAGGATCAATTATGTTAAGAATTAACTTAGTTGAGTTTTGTACTTGAGTTTGAATTTGGTCTGAAATGGGGTGAGTTAGTTTCTGAGGTATTATCACTACTTAAGGTGTAGTTGAATGATTATGGGACTCAACTTTGACTTTGGGGCATGTTTAGAATGATTTTTAGGGAGGTTAGCTCGTGAAAATGAATGGGAAATCTGGGTTTGGATGCTCGAGCCGCGACCCTATTCTTCAGGCACTGCGGCCTGTGTGTGTCGAAGAGGCTAGAAGCCTTTAAACGACTTTTATTACAGGTTAGCTACACTTTTAACCTAAAACCTCGATTAGCGAGCTAATAGCATGTTTTTAACTCACCTAGTAACGACCCTGAGGAAGTAGGGTGTTACACGAGCGGTCTGCAAAATTCGCCCTGTCTGCCTCCCACAATCAGGTCGTAGAGGTGAACCGTCGCATGGACCAGCTTCAGGCCAAAAATGAAGAGCTCAAGAAGAAGTTGAGCGAGGTTGAGGCAAGGCCAAGGAGAAAGCTGCAGAGTTATCGACTCAAATGGAGAAGATGCTTTACCATTCCTAGGCTTTCAACCAGGACAAGAACTTCTCCTTTATGCAGCCCGAGCTATGGGAACCATATCTTGCCACGTTCAAGATTCAGTTCTCACAAGAACCCTCGGAGACCACCGAAGCCTCTGAAGCTATTGAGGGAGATGGCGAGGAGGTGACTTCCCTAGAGTGAGCTGACGAACCTCAGTGACTTATTATTTTCACTTTTATTTTTTAAGCTTCTATAATTAAGTCCCTTGGGACCAAAAAAATTGCCTTCGGGCTCAGGTCGAGGTTTTTTCTCCTTGAGATGACAATATATTTTTTAATATACATCTAACTTGTGATCTATTCGTATTTTCCTTAGTCTATTATTTTCTCATGCTTATGAATCCTTAGATTCTTGTACATTCAAAATCTTAGGGGTTAACTTTAGATCGGGATAGATTTTATCAATATCTTAGTTGTATCCAAGATTTTTCTTACTTAATTACGTCATGCCTGTTAAGAATTAGGTCATGGACCTGGTTGTATCTAGGAGTTTTAATAGGCTTAGTAACTTTATACCTGTTAGGAATTAGGCCCCATACCTGGTTATATCCACATGGGTTTTAATAGGCTTAGTAGCTTTATACCTGTTAGGAATCAAGCTTCAGACCTGGTTATATCCAGGGGTTTTAATAGGCTTAGTAGCTTTATACCTGTTAGGAATCAGGCCTCGAACTTGGTTATATCCAAGGGTTTTATTATTAGAGATTTCTCAAACTTAGTTCGCGTTCGGTTTTTTGAAAATTCAAGCTTTAAAAGGTCGTTGAATAATCAATTTTCCAAACTCTAAGTTTTAATCGTTATCTGAATAAGCTGAACTTTCTTAAAAGATCTCTTTGGTTATGTGACCCCCCAAGCAACCAACGTAAAAATTTCCTTGGTTGCTTTTACAATAATGAGCTCGTAATAACAAAATGATAAAATTGGCTACTTAATAATCGAACTGTTATTAAATTGAAATGACTTTTATAAATATGTCTTACATAAACGGTAATTCAGAAAACAGTAAAGATTACAAAACTATTGATAATACTTTGTTAAGTGTAGGGTATTCCAGGTCCGTGGGACTCTTTCTCCGCTTAACCGGGCTAGCGTGAAAGTTGCTTTGCCTAGGAACTCTATGATCTGGTACGATAATTCCTAGTTCATCCCTAACACACCATCCTTGGGATCTTTATTTGCTAAAAAAACCCTTCGGAGAACAAGATCGCCTAATCTGAGTCTGCGTCCCATAATCTTTGAATTGAAATAACGAGTGATCTTCTGTTGATAATGGGTGAGCTACAATTGTGACGCATTTCATTTTTCTTCGATTAGATCTAGGGATGCATTAAGTAGCTTGTGATTATGATCTTGATCAAAGGTCTTGTATCTGTTAGTAGTCATCATCGCCTCAATTGGAAGCATAGCCTTGCTTCCAAAGGTCAAGGAAAAAAGGGTATGTCCCGTAGAGGTTCTATGTGAGGTCCAGTAGGCCCAGAGTACTTGTGGGAGATGCTCAAGCCATAATCCCTTGGCCTCATCTAGTCTTTCCTTCAAGCTTTCCTTCAGGGTTTTATTTATGGCCTTGACCTGCCCATTGGTCTGGGGGTACGCTACCGATGAGAAACTCTTGTTTATGCCATATTTTTCACAAAAGTTTGTGGAAAAATCACTGTCGATTTGAGTTCCATTGTTTGACACAATCTTTTTAGGGAGTCCAAATTGACATATGATATTCTTCACAACAAAATCCAGGACTCTCTTCGAGGTGATGGTTGCCAAAGGTTCAACCTCTACCCACTTCATGAAATAATCGATGGTGACCACTGCATAACGAACTCCTCCTTCTTCTGTTGGCAAGGAACGAATTAAGTCAATTCCTCATGCTGCAAATGGACAAGGGGATGAGATCATGGTTAGCTTAACTAGACCAGCTCAAGAAACTATGGTGAAGCGTTGGCATTTGTCACACTTCTAAACATACGAGATCGAGTCCTTTGTTAACGTGGGCCAAAAATATCCATGTCTTAGTACCTTTAGAGCTAGGTTTTGCCCCCCCCCCCCCAATATGGTCTCCGTAGAAGCCTTCATTTATTTCTAGCAAAATAGATTGTGCTTCCTCGAGCATAACACATCGCAGAAAGGGCAGCGAATGCCCTCGTCTATATAGGACCCATTCAACCATAACATACCACGGAGCTTGGTTTCAGCATCTTTCTCGCGTCCTTTCGATTGTCAGGTAGCTTTTCGGTTGTGAGGTACTCCACTATGGGGGTCATCCATGTTGGTTTTATGTCAATCATTCCAACCTCAACCATCTCTGCTGCTATACTCGGACTTTCCAAGAACTCCACCAGAACGACATTCAATGTATTTGCCTCCTTGGTTGTAGCAAGTGGAGCTAGAGCATCAGCGTTGGAATTCTGCTCGCTGGGTACTTGCTCGACGGAGCTAAACTCGAACTCAGACAACTCGCCCTTTACCTTAGCCAATTAGGCCGCCATCTTGATTCCTTAAGCTTGGTATTCCCTCAATATTTGATGGACCACGAGCTGAGAATGACTATAACATTGGATGGCTTTTGCCTTTAGCTCCCTCGCCACCCTTAGCATTGGCAGTAGGGCCTCATATTCCGCTTCATTGTTGGATGCTTCAACCCCAAACCTAAGAGTTGTATGAAACTGATGTCCTTTAGGTGAGATTAAGATTTTCTAGCTCCCGATCTGTTTTCGTTAGACGATCTATTAACAAAGATTTTCCATAATTCCTGCACTAGCTCCCTTATACGATCGTCCTAAAAACCTGTGCACTCAGCCACAAAATCATTAAGGGCTTAGCTCTTGATTGTCATCCGTGGCATATATAATATCTCGAACTGGCTGAGTTCGATGGCCCACTTCAATAAACGTCCTGACATTTCAGGTTTTTGTAAAACTTACCTTAAAGGTTGGTCGGTTAAGACGTGAATAGAATGGGATTGGAAGTATGGCCTAAGCTTCCTTGAAGCCCAAATGAGACAAAATGCAAGCTCCAAGAAGCCTCTTACTTACATAATATACGGGTTTCTATGCCCGATTTTCTTCTCGAACTAACACAACACTGATTGCATTTTCTGTCATGGTCAGGTAAAGAAATAGACATTCTCCGGATGTCAGTTTTGATAGTATGGGGGGTTCAGCTAGGTGCGTTTTCAGGTCGCGAAATGCTTGTTAGCATTCTTCGGTCCATTCAAATTTCTTGTTTCCTCTGAGCAAGTTGTAGAATGGTAGACACTTCTCAATGGATTTTGAAATGAAGTGGTTTAAAGCCGCCACCTTTTTAGTTAGGCTTTTTACTTCCTTACATGACCTGGGAGAAGGCATTTCTAACAACAATCTGATTTTTTCTGGATTCGCCTCGATCCCCCTTGTGTTGACTATATACCCCAGAAATTTTCCCTACGCAACCCCGAAAGTGCACTTCTAGGGATTCAGCTTCATGTCATACTTTCTCAATATGCCAAATCATTCTTCCAGGTCGAATACATGGTTACTGACAGACTTTGATTTGATGAGCATATCATCGACATACACCTCCATGTTTCTCCAGATCTGGTTAGAAAAAATTTTGTTGACTAACCTTTAGTATGTAGCTCCAACATTTTTCAGCCCAAATGGCATAACTTCGTAGCAATACACGTTATGCTCGGTCATGAAGCTGGTATGCTCTTGGTCTGCAGGGTTCATTGCAATCTGTTTATATCCAGAATACGTGTCCATGAAAGACACGAGCTCGTTACCGGCCGTGGCGTCTACCAACTGATCAATTCTTGGTAGTGGGAAACAATCCTTAGGACAAGCCTTGTTGAGGTTGGAGAAATCAATACAAGTTCTCCACCTCCCGTTTGGCTTCGGGACCAGCATGGGGTTAGCAACCTAGATAAGGTATTTTGCTTCTCTGCTAAATTCGCATTTAAGTAGGCCAGCTACTTCTTCTTCTAACGCTTCAGATCGTACTGTCCCCAAAAGTCTCCGTTTTTGGGACTTTGTAGGCACATTCTTGTCCATGTTTAAAGTATGCATTATCACACTCGAACTGATTCTCACCATAACCTCATACGACCAGGTGAAGACATCCAGATTCTTCCTTAGGAATTCGACTAGCTCCTGCTTCCTTTCGGTTTCAAGATTTTTTCCAATTTTGACAACTCTTGAAGGTACTTTTGGGTCGATGTTTATTTCCTCGAGCTCTTCGATTGCTTTAAGCTCAGATTTATCTTTGCCTACTCATGGATCAATGTCATCTCATGGGGTGACCTTTTCATCTTCTTCTTGAGGTTCTTCTGTCATACTGGTAACTACCATTACCCGGGACTCCTCACCTCCTTCACTTATGACCATCACCTGCTGCCCGGGTTGAGACTTTCCCTTCATAGCAATGTCGTAGCATTCTCTGGCAGCAAGTTGGTATCCTCTTACTGTACATATCCCCGAGGTTGAGGGGAACTTCATTGCCAGGTGTCGGATCGAGGAGATGGCTTCAAAAGCCATCAGCGCAGGTCATCCCAAAATCGCATTATACACAGGCGGACAATCGATTACCACGAACTCAGGTATTTTAGAGATAGTTCGCAACTCATCTCCCAACATAACAACCAATCTGATCGTCCCTATGGCCACCATTCCTTCACCTGAAAAATTTGTATAGAGTCATTGGGGTTTCCTTCAAATCAATTACGGACAATCCCATCTTTTTTATGGTGGATCTGAAAAGAACATTTACGGAACTTCCATCATCCACCAGTATCCTCTGTAATATTTGGTTAACGAGTTGCATGGTTACCACCAGTGGGTCATTATGAGGGAATTGAACGTGGCTAGCATCCTCTTCCGTGAAAATGATTGGTTATTTTTTCAGCCGATGTTGTTTTGATAACTGCTACTCCGAGACAAACTCTACACCATTATGAGTTTTCAATTCATTAATATACCTTTTTTAAGCCTCACTTCTTGTGCCTGCCAAATGTGGTCCTTCAAAAATAGTAGTGATATCTCCTCCTACTATCGAGAGAGGGTCGACTCGATTCATCTGAGCTCCAGGCTGACCTATCAAGGCTTCCGGAGCTGGATGAGGATTCTGCCTGGCATGTTGATTGGGAACTACCCGATTTCAGGCATACTAGGCTAATGGTCCAGCCCGAATAAGATTCTCAATCTCATCTTTCAGCTGTCAGCAATCATCAGTGTTATGAATGATGTCATTGATGAATCGGCAAAACTTTGAAGGATCTCTCTTCGCCCTCTGATGCCTTAAAGGCTGTAGTTTCTTCCACGGGAGGTGATTAGAATTCTCCAGGAAGATATGTTCCCAAGCATCCTTTAGGTCAGTGTAGGTGGCATAAACAGACTTGAATTTCTCCACAGACTTGTTCTTCTTTGTACCGTTATGATCACCCTCACCATTCCCCTTCCTCTTGTTGTTTCACGCTTGGTTATTCTGGGTAACAGGTTCAGCCATAGCTGCAACATCTGTCACCGCTCCAGCGGGTTGGATAGGGGCCTGGCTGGTTTCTGCGATAGCAGATCTCGCCCCTTCCAGGTTTATCCACTCTGAGCTTAGGCCAAGAATTCATCTACACTTTTAACTCATTTTTCGTTGGAGTTCTTTCTGTAGGTCGCATCCCACCAGGATTCTTGTCCTCATCGCCATGAGCTTGGAGCTATGATCAGCGTTCCTAGCTTGTGCTACAACATTGGTGAATCTACTCAGATATGCTTTCAGTGATTCACCAGGTTGTTGTTTTACATTGGCCAATGAATGGGCCTCTACACGTGCTGCTTGTGAGGCTCGGAATGCTCTCTTAAACTCGGAAGACAACTTCTTCCATGAGCTTATCGAATGTTTCTTGTATTATTTAAACCATTGTTTGGAAGGTTCGACCAGAGTCACAGGGAACAAGACACACCTTAGATCAAGCCCAACATTATAGGCCATCATCATTGTGTTGAACATCCCGAGGTGACCGGATGGATCTCTATTTCCATCAAATTTCAGTGAGCAAAAGGTTCAAGCTCTTCATGTGAGTCACAATCGTCTTCCCCCTTTCTAAATAAAATCCTCTTCATCTGTTCCTCCATCAAGGTCAGTCGCTCAAGGGTTGGGTCCTTGGTCTCTAGGTTAGTTGAGGGTTGTTCAGCAACTCCCATCCTATTGTACGCATTTGATGCGTTCTTGTCCCTCCAAGTCTGAGCTTGGTTAGATGGAACATTCCCAATGTCGCGTACGATAGATGGACCTCCCTCATGTCGAGTATAACAAACATCCTTGTTGCGAGCTGGATACCTTCATTGTGAGTTCAAATGATCATGCAAATCGGGTTGTGGATCAAACCATGGATTTTGTACTGAGCTCAGTTGATTCCTCAGGTCCCTGTCAGACCTGCCTCCACGCTGGCTCCCCATCCAGTAACTTCCATTTGCATTACTTATGGCCCGCGGCTAAGATCGAGGACCTGGATTCTCAACACGTACCCGTGGGATGTAAGTATCTACCAACGGGGGAGGATTTCTCCTACTGTTCCCATGAGCTGGAGTATCTTGTTGTGGGCGAAGTGATGTAGGATGTCTAACTGGTGATGGCAGATGCCTTATTGGCGAGGCTATCCTTGTTCCATCGGGACGAACTAAATTAGCCTGCCTTGGCTCTAGCCAAATGTCTCGAGTTCTCTGTGCCTGGGGTTCTGATCGTGGCACAAGAGGATTTTCTAGAGCATTTTTCCTCCGTGAACTTGTTCCAGCCCACCCTGGTGGATTGTTGTGGGCACTCCTGGGAATCTATGAAGAAGGCACAAAGCTGGGGGTTGCAGTTCTGACAGATCGACTGACATACTGATGATGACTCCTGTGATGACCAGTGGGTTGAACACTTCGGTGTTTTCGCTCTGAATGTATAGACCCACCGATTGTTTCGCAGGACGTTGTTGAACATCTCGGCCCCTTTCAGTGGGAACAACAGTATGATGGGCCTCCTGCCCACCAGTTTGTTCCATCTCATTGTCATGCATCGTTCAAGTGAGCACCATGATGAATATCGACGTAAACTTGTGAAGTACTAATTTCCTCTTAATGAAAGCACCAAACTATTGACGCGGTTTTTCGCCAATGATATATTAAGAAATCTAATAGGGATATTAGTGCTAAATTTTAAACTGTAACAAAATAATAAGAACCCTCTTGTACACACAAAAATTTTACGTGGTTCAGTGGTTAAAATATACCTAGTCCACAAGACAGTATTGTTGCTTTTCTCTCACAATTTTTGTGGAGTTTTAGTAATACAAAAAGGCAATGCCTTTCCCTGTCCATTATCCTTGATATTTATAGGGGAATTTCCTAGACAGGTTTGGCTAACCGCGTGAATAAATAAGGTATACATTTAATACATATTATTCCCATTTACATTGGGATATGATTTGATAATAGAATAGAATACACTCCTGCTATCTCGGATAATAAATGATAGATATGCAATATAGTCTGGCCATTAATCAGCGTATAAGGAGCCTCTGAATCTCTTTGGATCCTTCAATATGTGTTCTGACCTGGTTTCCACGAGCTGGATATCTCACCAATGCTGGTGTTTAAAGACTATCTGAACCTTAGTTCGTATTAAGCTCAGAGCACCCAAATGTGGATCTGGCCACTATAAGTCTTCAACTGGATTGTTATCCTAAGAGGTGGTCTGATAGCAACATGTACATCGTGTATGAACTGGAATGAGTCTCGAGCTGATCACATCATTGTTAACAAGATATCTTACTTGGCTATTTTTCCACATATTCATCTGTCGATTGTACCCGAGCTGAGTAATTGAACTCGTGCTAATTTTAAGGTACAACAGGTGTCTAAGTAGTCTTTGCTAAATGGCTGACATGAAAAAATCATTTGAATATCTCGTCCTGAAAGATTCTTTTGTGACTCTTATTCTTAATATTGACAACGTTCTAATCATTGGGAATGATGTAGAGAAATCGTCAATAGAAAAGAAATGATTAGCTGAACATTTCTAAAGATTATATTTAGAAAAGCGAAGAATGTTCTATACATTCAATTCTATTAAGATTGAAAGAACAATCCTCTGGCACTATCTCAAGTGACTTATATAGATAAGAAGCTTAAATGCTTTAGTTTACAAAAATCCAATAAAGGCTTTTTGCCTTCCCGGTCAAGAGAATGTATTATCTAAATAATAAATGTATGTTTATTCTTTTACTTGGAAAGAAGGACATGAGACAGTTATTCCTACAGCTCATTGATAGACTGTTTAATGTATCGAATGCTATGTTTTCGAATTGACAATTTTTAAATGGTGGGAATAGTCAGCAGTTGTCAATCCAATGATGGATTGGGTCATTGAATAATTATAAGGACTTAATTTTGAGTATCTTGACTATAATAGAGATTATATATTTGTGCATTTAGGTATTGACCTAAAATCCCAAAAGGATGAACTGATTTTAAAACTTCACAGATCAACTTCCATAATAGTGGAGGAGACACATTAATCTGGAAATGTATTAGACATTTCAGGTTTGTATGTTTCACCACAAAAGCTGAAATATAACATCTACGAGCAGTTAAATAGGCTATTTGATTTAGTTAAGTTCTTTGTCATTCTGGAAATTTTTTCAGACTAGAATAAACAACTAGTATCTCATTGCGAAAGCAATGGAGATACAACTATTCTAGAAGAACTAGAAATGATGAGAGGGTAGAGCACATGAAATGACGTATCATTTAATTCAAGACAATTTTACATAACTGATGTAATAATCTTGAAGATAACTTCAAAATAGTTTCTTACGAAACTGTTACAAAGACTTTGTTAGACAAATTCAGTCAGGAGAATGTGATTGACATATTGAAATAAATGCCTCAATTTTCTTTAGGGCAAGTGGGAGATTGTTGGGAATAGTGCCCTTAAAGCAATTGTAGTTGACAAATGTTTTAAATAAAATAAATAATAGAATTGAATTATTATATATATAGACTATGTCTGATATTATGTTAATAAAATTAAGTAAATATCATAAAATTCCAATGTTTATCCATGTGGTCTTAATCCCATATTGGTATGAGAGGATCGAGATAAAGATAATATACTTAAAACAATTCGTAGTGAAATAATGTCATGGAATATTTACATTAATTACTACTAGTACGGTTCGCTAGTATTATGAATAGAAGTGACCTAGATTCGGGTCGCTAGTGTAGTAGGACACTTTAGTGAAGGAACTTTGTATATAGTGATATATAGAACTGGACTAGATGTCATTTCTTAATACTTGTTTAAACATCGTTTCATAGTATTAATCAAACACATCAAACGATGATCATATACACGATGATCTTTATCTTGAAGTTGCTATGAACTCATACATATGTCATCTAATCCTTTGATTCATGTGTTAAGGTTTGTCAGAATGATCAGGCTAAGAACAATTGTTTTGGGGACTCAATGATCTGGGGACATAGTTAAACAGATATGGAATCTATACCTTCTTATAGATTGAATAATGGTTCCCTATTGGGTTGACTTTTGGAACTGAAAAGGTTATGAGCGCTCGCGTCGCAAACTTGTTGTGATACAACCTTCACTAGTAAAGTCAATGGTACCCTAGGAACAAGATATAGCTAAAAGGGTAAAACAATAATTTTATTCCCTTTTAACTATGAACCATTAATAGAGGATTAACGTTGTATGTAATGATTATATCAATGGACACTTTATTCTTTAATAAAGTACTCAATAAATATATGTCTATAATTATCAAGAGTTCAATCTCATATTTATAGTGGAGTAATCATGAGATTAATAAATATGATTATTTAATCAAAGAGCTTTGATTAATAATCTAATATTTATTGGAGCATGATATTATAGGTTCATAGGTCCTCAGGGTGACTCTATCAACACCATATCAAGGTGAGAGTTGATACAAGGGTATAACTGTAATTTGAAAATTTGAAAATAATTTTATTCTTTGGGTCAAGTATGCAATTATATGATAATTGAGGTTGAATAATTAATTATTAATTTTTAAAAAAATATTTATTAATTTAAATATATAATTTTTGAAATTCATATGTATAAATAAATTAATTAATTATTTTATTTGAGTGGGAGAAAATAAAATTGGTAAGTCAAAAATAATTTTTTGATTTATTGAATTTTAAAAGATGATGATAATGATGATCATCAATTTGAATTTTGAATTTAAAATTTAAATTTTGAAATATGGTTGTCATATTTTCCTTAAAAAGATAAATACATTATTTTGTAGAAGATTGATTTTAGTTAAATCAATAAATAAAAGAAAAATGCAAAATCCCGGAAAAGGGGAATAGCAGTCCACGCATGAAATAGTCAAGAGATTGTGCCATGCGTGTACTACTACACTGATATTGTATCAGTGTTGTTTTTATTTAATTTATTAATAATTTGAAAATAGTTTTTCAAATTTTGTTAGTTAGATATTTACCTAAATCAATTCCTAACATCATTATGATATTATCATTATTATTATTAGGAGTAATAAGGTAATAAAATTATCTCTATATACATGAAATAGAATAAAGAGAAGAAATGGAGACATAGACTTAAAAACACAAATCAGAATAGGTTTCAGAATTTTTGTCAGACAAAAGTTTTTCTTCTTTCGTCTTTATTCTAACATTTCTCAAACCATAATCCAAGTTCTCGTGTGTTGAGAAATACTTGCAATTCCTAAATTCAAAACTCATGTTCTCTATGTGCCTACACATAACTTAAGGTGTAGAGAACACTCCGGAAGATCGTGGTTTGAGTACTCAAAGCGTTGGAGAGGAAGATCGATACATATACGAAAAGACGCAAGGACACTTGATAGGCTTCAAGAGGTAATTGCTCATGTTCTTGAATATTTATGTGTTTGTATGTTATATATAAATATATTGTATATTTATATATATGTTGCTTGATTAATAATATTGTATGTTAATGTTTCTGTATGGATGTTTTCTTGGACATATAAACTGTTTATATGATTAATAATTTTTTTTTATTGTTGTACACAATGAGCCGATCAAGCCTCTTTCCCTGCATACTATGAATTTTTTTCCAACACTAATACCCTTGTGGCTCAACTATTAGCCACTTTAAAAGGTAGTGCATGTGATTTCCCAGTTGAAAAACATCATAGAATGTTTGTTCTTCATTAAAAGATGTTTTTACATTAGCTAAGGCTAGAACTTGGTTTAGGACTCTACTAGATGGGTGTCCCAAACTTCTATGACATACATTTTTCTTAGAGACTCTAGACTCATCGGTCATAGACTGATTTACATTCCCTTTTGATTGAAAATAAACTGCAGTAAAATGACTTAACACGTGTTGATATTTTGAACAAAAACTTGGACTCCCTTGAACAAGTCCTTCTTTGACACCTTGTCCATCACAAAACAAAAACCATATTCAAATTCAATAACCACATTGTTATCGGCTGTCTATCTTTATACACTAATAAGATTTTTAGCAATATTAGGCAAATGTAACATTTCCACTAGTACCAAATATGATCATGTATCAGTTTTCAAATAACCAGTACCAGAATGCGATATGGGAATTTTATTTCCATCACCTATAGTTAGCATTTGCTTACCATCATATTCTAATTTTTGAGACAAATTTCCCACATTCGAGGTTGTATTATTGCTTGCTCCATTATCCTTAAACTATTGTCGATTGCCTCTGGTGATGTCGTAAAAGTCGAGTGATTTTCTTTGTATTGATTTTGAGCTTCATTTGTTTCATTTCCAATATAGGATTAATCAAAACTATTGTAGCATGCTACAACAAAGTGTCCAAACTTCCCATAGATTTGAAAAGTGGGTCTCAAACCACCAAACCTTCCTCTTCCTCTAGCACAATTTCCTCCACCTCTATTTCCTCCACTGTTGTCGTATATGTTGCTATTTTGTTGCTGACCATAACTCTGACCTCCACCTAGACCATAGCTGGGATTTTTTGTGGCTGTGTTTGTTGTTGGACTTGGTGGTGGCGCTAAAACTTTGTTTGCTGCACTTATGTCCTATAGTCATTCGAGTTTGCTATCAAAACTCAACAAAATGTCTTGTAATTCCTGCCAGGAAGTGCTAGATCAAGCTTCAACTTGAACCACTATAGTTAGATAATTAGAATCCAATCCCGATAAAACATTAGCTACAAGTTGTGACCCAGGATAAGGGTCCCCAGCCAGTGCTAAAACATCATCCCAGGCTTTCTTTTGCCTTAAGTATTCAGCCATGGGTGTGTTACCTTTCCTTGTGGTTTGAATCAATGTCTGATACTCATCCATCTTTGCCTTCGGATGAGCACCATATAAGTTTTCCAGGGTGTGCCAAAGTGTTGTGGCAGTCACGCAACCCATTAATTCCGTCGCAATCGTCTTTGTCATGGAGCTATAAAGCCAGCCCATCAGCAATTGATCGTTGACAATCCAATGCTCATACTCCAAATTTACTCTCAAACCAAAACCTGGTTGGCCATCTCCTGTTGCGACACCAGCTAGGACAAACTTCCATGGACACATTTCAGTGCCATTTATGAACCCGTCAAGTCTATGACCTCTAATAATGGTAGATACGATTGTCTTCCAAAGTGTGTAATTATTCCTATCAAGTTTCAAAGAAAATGATGGATTCAAAGTATTAAAGGGCTGAGCGAATTGGTGGTTGACATGTGTTAAATTGGTAGCATTCTGTACTGTGTTTTCTGTGTCTGGTGCTACCGGAGTATTGGCTGGAGCTGAGGTGTTGGTGGCCTATGCTGTTGTTGTAGCAGGTGGAGGAGTGTTGAAACTTGACATGGCGTTTGCCTAGAGTGGCTCTAGTACCAAGAAAAAAAAGCAGTATAATATATAAGAGTATTTGGTAAAAACTCAACTCAAGGTTGAAGTTGAGAAATTCAGTTCTATTTATAATTAAAATAAATTGGTTACAGAGAATTATAGAGCAAGCATGCTTTATACACGTAAGGCATAACAATAGGAATAATAATAATAGACTAATATAATAAAAAATGTTTCTCACAACCACTTTGCTATAAAGATGTGACATGGACAGTGGAGGAATACTCTAGTGATTGACTAGGTTTCAGCAGAGAACATCAAATATTCACATATATGTGTGTTTTTCATTCTTTGAACAGATATAGAATCCTCATAATGCTTCTCCTTGTTGATGTTTCACTTTCTACCCAGGAAAAAATATTACAAGACTTTGACATGAATAGAAAGATTGCTAGCACTATCAAAGATGGCATACATGGAATGTGAAGACCTGGTCATTAAGTTCATCATACTTCGGATTGATCAAAAATGTATTGCACAAAATTAAACATAATCAGGAAAATCATCACTAGTTTGAGAACACATCTTTATAGAGCATATAAATAAGAAGATGCACGTAAAAGAAAGCATCTGCTTTTTTCAAGTATGGGGGCAATGTTAGATTGCAAGGAAAGGATGGTAACTCTTGGGCTTGAGAGTGGGAAACCCTTGTGGTAGTTGGCACTGTGCATATGACATTTATATTTAGAGCTAGAGATCTATTGCAGGAGGATGTATAGAACTCTTAGCTAGTGTGGTGGATACCACTTAGGTCGTGCTAGTGGGACCAGGACATACTGGATTAGTCTGTTAGTTTCTGGATGTATCTCCATGGGATTTGTCAGGATTACCTTTACATAAAGAGATAGAATGGTGATTAGGTTGGTGCTAGGGACGGGATCAGGTCTAGGGTATTGTATTGAATGGCTTCTGTAGAATTGTAAGAACTTAGGACTCCGTTATTGAGTAAGATGGTATTCTCCAAGGGAGATCTTTGATCTGGTTAGTACCATCTAAGATCAGGGCGAATGATATGCATAAGACTGTTTCATATCGGATATGGGCACTGGGAATGCTAAGTTATGTTTTGAGGAATTGGTTACAGCTAAGTTATGTTTTGATGAATTAGATGGACATAGTATTCAAAGATATCTGAATTGGATTTATGATTGTCTTGATCGACGGTGTTGTGGTATACTCTCAGTTGGAGATTTTCCAAGGTCAAGGAAGGCCATAGGGGCAGGGGTTTCCTTGGACGGGCAGGATATTACATGTGTTTTGGGAAAAAGTTCTGAGTCCTCTTACAGTTCAAAATCAGTTTGTAGGTTGTTATGACACCTCAGTGACAGGGAAAAGTGATTGCCTATGCATCATGTTATTTGAAGGATATGACCAGAACTAGAGCAGAGTTACTGGTGGGCTAGGTGGCCAGCTTTACACTTGAGTTTAATATTTCATAATGGGTCAAAGGGAAAACAGTTAAGTGACCCACATATGGGAGAATTGAGAGGAAAGTCTTAGCTAGATTAGCTAAGGGCTATGCAGTTTCAGGTATGAGTTTAATGTGGTATAGAGATCGGACTTGGGAACCGATGGACACTGAGAGTAAATGGGAAATTCTTGATGAATCTCATACTACCTCTTATTCTCTTCATTTAGGCATCATGAAGATGTACCAGGATTTGAAAATTTTTATATTGGTGGCCTGGGATGACGAGGGATGTGAATGAATATGTGGTGAGTTCTTAACCTGTTAGCAGTTCCAAACAGAGTATTAAGAACCAGTAGTGCCATTACAACCTTTGTGTATTCTATAATGGAAGTAAATAAAACATCGTGATGGATTTTGTGGTGGGGCTGTCCAGGATAGTGGGCCAGCATGATTTGGATTGAGTCATTATGGACCAGTATTTAAGTCAGCTCACTTGTATCAGAAAGGACGAGTAATATAGTTGATCAGTATACAGACCCCTGTGTGAGAGAGGTAATACGCCTTCATGGAATTTGAGGTCTATCTTATCAGATGAGGACCCTATTATTACTTCTAAGTTTTGGGAAAGGTTTCAGAAGGCGATGGGTATATAGTTGGAGTTTAGTACAGTTTATTATCTTTAGACTGATGGTAAATCAAAGAGAGAGTTATCCAGTTATTGGAGTAGCACCTTATGAGATGTTGTATGGTAGGGAATGTATATCGCCCATTCATTGGAATGAGATGGGTGAGATGTTATATCTAGATTCTGAGGTAGTTCAGAGAATCATTGAGGCTATTGAAAAGTTTAGAGCTCGGATGCTCGCTTCTCAGAGTAAATGGAAAAGTTATGTTGATCTGAAATGCAGGAACATGAAGATCCAAGTGGAAGATTGTATCTTCCTTAGATTATCACCATGGAAAGGGGTGAGGAAATATGGGCAGGTTAAGCCATAGATTAGTATGACCATTAGAAATCCTGGATAGGACCAGTCAGGTTAGCTATGGATTTTCCTTATCTTTGGCATTGTCAGTAGTATATAGTGTATTTCGTATTTCCATGTTGTGAAAACATGTGTTAGATGAGACTCATGGGTTGAGTTATGAGAATCTGGAATTAGAGGTTGAGTTATCTTGTAACGAGTAGCCAACTCAGATATGAGACAAAAAGAACAAGGTCCTGAGAGACAAAGTTGTACCTTGAGTTAAGGTATTACAAAGAAACAGTAGGGTCGAGGGAGCGACCTGGAAACTCGAATCAGATATCCGGGATTTATATTCCGGGCTAGTCAAATAAAAATTAGTAGATGAAATTTCTGTAAAGAGGGGATAGATGTAATGACCCAAATTTCCTAATAAGGTTTAGGGCCTTGATTGAGGGCCAGGATGGCAAATTTTGGAATTATATGATTATGTGATATTTATGTATAGCATTATGCGATTATGTAAGTTATATCATAATATGACTTGATATGCATGTTTAGGTGTATTAAATATACATGTGGGCCCATTTCTATTAAATTGGGCAATTTTCATATTTTGGCCATTTTGGGTATATTTGGCATATATGTGGTATATGTGTGGTGCTTCATTATTATTTGGTTATGCTAGGGTTACTCAGCACGAGAAAATCCTAGGAAGCAAGCTAGTGGAAAAGTCACAACAGGATTTATACTTGACTCGGAGTGAGCCAAGGGGTATTTAGCACATTATTGGGATATTGGGTAATGGGAATAAGGACTTGATGATAAATTGGGAGTTAGTGAGGGAAATTCTGGGAATTTTGACTATTTTACCCCGGGGGGCATTTTCGGGACCCCGAGCATTAGGATTTGCTTGAGGTTACTTAAGCTTGAAGTAACCTATTAAGAATAATAAAAGAACATTCAGAATGTTCTCTCTCCCTCCCATTCCATTTTCGACACCCGATCGCATTTTCGAAGGAAACTTGTTTTAGGACTCGGATTCAAACAAGGATCGAGGCATATCGATTCTAGGAAAGATTAGAAGCTTATTAGCCAAAGGATTTTGTGAGAAACAACATAACCAGATGTATTTTAAGCTTTGAATTTATGAGTTTCTGTTTCCTAGAATTTCTTAATTTTTGAAATTTGATTTTTCATTTTAAGGAGTTTTTGGATGAATTGAAACTTGGGTTTTGTTGGTTTTGGGCCATTGAGATGATTGGGGACTTTGTTTATGAGATTTGGGTATGTTTGGATAGGTTTTTGGAAGGATTTGAAATTGGAAAATCGTAGTTTCATGGCTGTGTTTGTGGTTGGGTCGCGACCCTTTTATTGTGTGTCGCGGCCCAGGCTTGAAAAAAATGTGGTTTTTGGATGTTGGGGGCACTTTGGGCTACTGCCCTTTTTTTTCAGGCCACTACCCACGACGAAGACAGAGAGGGGTTTGGCCCCTGTTCCTGATCAGGCCGCGACCTGGGTTTTTGGGGCCGCGACCCAAAAGGGCATAAATGGCCAAACACTACAGGAAATAATGCTTTTAATAACACCGAAAAATGTGTTATCAAAACATACGATAACACTTTCTGATGTGTTAAGACTGACTATGTTATCGTAGGTCAGGGTACTTTACATAACACTTTATCAATGTTATACAAATGTGTTATTGTACTGTCAACGATAACACACTTTCTGTGTTATTTTAATATATAGATAAGTGTTTAATTATGTTATTTATAGTCGATTATATAACACATTTCAATACTTATAAATTTGTGTTATACTACACTTTAGTATAACACTTTTTTTGTGTTATACTACACTTTAGTATAACACATTATTTGTGTTATATAATGAAGTATGCATAACAAAATTCTTTACTTATAAAAAGTGTTATTGTAATAGATATTATAACATATTTTTGTATAATTTTAATATTTAGATAAGTTTAAATTCTCATTATATATTCATTTATATAACACTAATTTATTCTATTATATTTTTATTTTTTATTTATATAATTAAAATTAGCTTTCTAATATATACTAGCATCATCAAATAAACTTGATTTTCAAATAACAAAAAGTAAAAACATTCAACATTGTATTAACAATCCACAAATTAGTTTAAAATATTCAACACTGTCATCAACAACAAAATGTTCTTTAAGTATTCAAGTATTCTTAAATATTCAACATATTGAAAAGTTACTATAACAAGAAACTTGGAGAGTATTGTCTACTATAACATCCTCCAACTCTCACTCTTGCTTTGGCTCGTTCCCTCCATTTCCCATTCCAACTGTTTCATATAGCTTCACATTTTCTGCATAGGAAATAAGCAGCCACAAAAGTCTTTTTTAAAAAATACTTCAAGAAACTATGCTACAAAAAAAAAAAAAGTTATGCAAAATAATACAACTTCACATATATTCTTGGTGAAAAACCCACCAATTATTCTGATGGCTGAACTCCAAAACTCTGGTAGTGATTCAACAGCCCTAGATAGAGTATCTTGTAATTTACAATCTGAAGTGAAGTTTTCAGGCAAGCTATCTGGCAGAACAGATTCTACAGTGTCCAAAATAACTTTGCACGATTGAGCAGCTTCTGTAAGAAGTACAGGAAGAAAAATTGGGAGTTTGTGTGGATCATAAAAGTTTGCTATTTTAGTAATCTTAAACTTTTTAGATATCTAAGAAATGAAAATCAACAAGTAATAATCCAATCATCTTTTCTATCATTTTACTAAATACAATAAATATATCAGGAAAAGAAAAACTACTTTGACTAGTACTAGACAGCAGCAGCAAGGATGTGAAACAGAATTCCAAAGCTATGAACTAAGAATGAAATTACAGTTAGGTAAAGGAAATACCTTCATATCGTCCAAGGCCTTGCAATGATTTTGCTTTGAGAAGAACAGCTTCAAGGAGCAGACTAACATCGTGCATGGACATAGGTGGGACAGAATCACTCTGTGAATGGCGTCTATTTTGTTCACATCTTCTAGAAATGGATCCTTTCATCCTAGGAGTCACTGCAGCAATGTCTATTCCTTCAAATACATGAAGTGCAGCTTCTATGTTACCCTTTTGATACTCAAGTCTTTCTAGTAGAGCTCTTGCTTCCTATAAACCATGAAACCAAAATAAGTCATCATCCAAACTGATTTGCCAAAATAAATAAGTCTAAAAACAACTCCTTAGTAATTTGCCTCAACTTTATGACATTGTAAACTATACCATCCCAAGACTAAAAAAACTCAAAAACAGTAATGCTATTTTTGTAACAGTATACCAATATTTTAATCAAACTGATTTCTTGACTCTTCCTTTCGATAGAAAATTATACGCAGGAACAATGTTAGAATAAACAAGTAAAAAGCCAAGGATTTATCCCATTTTTATTTCTTAATAAAATATCTCTCATATAACATATAAGAGACTCCAAGTAAAGTGTGAAGTCAGATACCCCATGTCTAATTACACCCGAATTTATTATTGCTCATTAACACACGTCTTTCACACACTAGAAACAGATTACAAACACACAGAAAAATGGCTAACAATATCGAAGAAAAAGTCAGTTGATAGGAATTTAATCAAACACACCAGAAACGCCCAAGTTTTCTTGGTTCGGACTTAACCAAATCAGAATGAAAACAAAAGAATACTGATTTTAACTCAGACTTCTCCTCAAACAGATGGTATGCGTCAAAATTTTGAGTATACCTTAATGACTTAATAATAAGAAATATGTGTTCATGTATATATGTGTGAGAGAGAAACAGGGGGAAAATGATAGAGAAGTTAAACAAAATTTACTTGCAATACTAATCCAACCACAATAGTAATAAAATTATTGAGATTAGCTTATGGGACACAGTAACAATAAAAATGAGATAGTAATTATCATTATATTGTACAAATTAAAGGCACCAAAATCACATTTTTGTGAGTCAAATTTTGTGATCAATATATGCAAGGGATAGTGAAATAAAGAATTTGATCACCTGATTATAGAGTGCAGAACAATAAAATAATAGATCTCATAAATTACTATAAAGTAAAAAACAGTTTAGAATCACAAAAGAATACAAGATTTTGATCCCTAGTAGAAAAGATTTTGGTCACAACAAACCAAGTATTAATGATACAATAAGAAATATTACTAACTATCCCTAATGAAAATAGAACATAGAAATTTCAAGGTAAAAGCAAATCAATTAACAGCAAAACCCACATACAAATATCCAAAATAAAACAGAAGCTACAACAAAAGAGCTCCATACCATTTCATTCATGACAGAATCTGAGACAAATTCAACATTTTAACTTCACTATTTTAAATAATAATCATTTGAAAAGATGAACTTATCATATATACATAAAGCATGACAGAATAAGAAACTATTATGCAGGCACCACATTACTTCAAAAACATAAAGCATGCATAAAGTACAACATAGTATTACTGTCTCATGAGCAGGCTCCTGAAAGAAACTATCAAAATAACTTATAGGAGCAAAGGATATAGAAAAACTGTTGACAACATAGTATTACTGTCTCTAATTCTCTACTCATACAGTAATAAGAAAGGAAAAAGAAAACCTTTTGGATAGCTAAATTATTTCATCACTGATGTTACATAAGATTATATTTAAAACAATTGATATTTTTTCTAATGGGGCAAAAAGAAATGAGGCATTTCTAACCTGAGGAATATATTTGATGACTGTCATAAATACTTGGATTGAGCTAAAAACGGAAAGAATCAGTTCCAAGTCAGAAAGTGAATCAATAATATATTTCATAGCAAATGGAATTTAGAAACCTAAAGCTAATTATGAAAAAGCGATTAAGCCAATAAATCGAAGCAAACAAATTCTTTTATCATCTAGCTTTCCAATGTTTTTTAATCGAACTGAATTGTTTGAAACTCAAAATTCAGAACAAAAGAAAAGGAAAGGTAACTAAAGATGGACCTATTTAACTTACAAACTTTTCCTTCTTGTCCAGATACTTTAAATCCTTCTGGCTGATCCATATAAATGACCTCGTCAAGCTTTCCATTAAGAAAAGCTGTCTTGATGTCCATTTGCCAAATCTCATAGTCGAGAGCGGCTGTTATGGATAGGAGGATGCTAATGGATTTGAGCATGGCTACCGGACTAAAAGTTTCCTCATAGTCCATGCCTTCTCTTTGGGTATAACCCTTTGCCACTAATCGATCTTTATAAGTCTCGATATTTCCATCAACACCTCGTTTCTTCTTGTAGATCCACTTGCACCCAATGGCCCTAAAGTCACTAGGTGCTTCCACAAGATCCCAGACGGAATTTGAGTACATGGACTCCATTTCCTATTTCATGGCTTCGAGCCATAGTTCCTTTTCAGGGCTAGCCATTGCCTGTTTGAAAGACAATGGATCATCATCACTAGTGTCACCAACAACCATATTGGTTTCACCATCCAAACCATAGCGAACTGGGTTCCTAGAAACCCTCCCACTACGACGAGGCTCCGTGACTGTTTGCTCAGGAACAGTGGTACTTTCTTCATTTAAATCGACTTGCGTCGGTTGTACATGAAGAGTGGGAATTTCATCATCAACTCGCGTTGATGACGATGGAACATTGGTTGGAGTCAATTCTTTAACCATCTCCTCTAAAACTACTTTGCTGCAAGGTTTAAAGTTTTGGACATAGTCATTTTCCAGAAAAGTAGCATTTGTAGAAGTAAACACTTTCTTTTCCGAATGACTATTGAAAAGTCCACCCCAAGTACCTTTAGGATAGCCAACAAACATGCAAACTTCAGTTCGCGGTTCTAGCTTTCCCTGCTTTTTCCTCAGGACATGAGCGGGACACCCCCAGATTCTATAATGGCGTAAACTAGGTTCACGACCATTCCAGCGTTCTAAAGGTGTTTAGGGGATTGAGTTTGACGGCACGACATTGAGAATGTCATTTGTGATTTCAATCGCATGTCCCCAGAACGAAGTTGGTAGAGTTGAGTAACTAAGCATGCATCTAACCATTTCCAATAAAGTTCTGTTTCGGCGTTCCGCTACACCATTTTGTTGCGGAGTACCTGGGGTAGTAAGTTGTGATAAAATCCCAAGTTCAGTTAAATGATCTTGGAACTGCATATCCAAATATTCTCCACCCCTATTAGATCGCAAGATCTTTAATGTTTTACCTAATTGGTTGTGAGCCATTGCTAGGAATTCCTGAAACTTTGAAAATGTTTCTGATTTCCTATGCATTAGGTAAAGACATGAGTATCTACAGTAATCGTCAATAAAAGTGACGAAATACTCAAAACCACCCCTGGCTTGTACATTCAAAGGTCCACAAACATCTGAATGCACAAGACCAAGTGGTTCTTTGGCCCTATCACCCTTTGCAGAGAATGGACGCTTGGTCAGTTTGCCTTCTAGACAAGATTCACAGACAGGTAATTCACCTAAGGTGAGTTCCCTCAAAGGTCTGTCCTTTGTAAGTCTTTGAATCCTATCATAGCCAATGTGACCTAGTCTCAAGTGCCATAAATACATCATATTATTGTTATCGGTCTTTTGACGTTTATTGGTCCTAGGTTTAGCTACTTTGAATAAATCATTATTAAGAGCGAGAGGTTCGTTAGGTCGCAGAATATAAAGCCCGTTTTCCAAACATGCAATACACAATTGTGATCCATTGAAAGAAATAGATATATTAAAACTTGTGAAAGTCATAAAAAATCGTTCTAATTGCAACATGGAAACTGAAATTAAATTTCTACTAAAATCCAGAATAAAAAATACAACTTTTAAAATTAAGTATTTATTTCCGAACTTCAGACGAGCTATTCCTCTAGCTTGGACCTTAACGAACGCTCTGTTCCCAACTCTAAGCTTTAAGCCGCCTTCGTTCACTTCCTCCCACTATTCAAGAAGCTGTAAAGAGTTACAAACATGGTTAGTAGTTCCAGAATCATTAATCCAAACGGATTTATCATTCTCTAAAACACATGTTTCCAAGATAAATGAACTATAATCATTACCTTTGTTTTTCGCTGCTAGAAACTTAGGGCAATCTCGTTTCCAATGCCCCTTCTCTTTGCAGTGAAAGCACTTATCTTTACCTTTCTTATTTTTCATGTTCTTCCCCTTAGGCGTCTGTGTACGTGGTTGTGCACTCGTCTTTGCAGCCTTCGTAGGCTTGGGGTTGTTGTTTTGTCCACCTTTCCTTTTCTAGCTTTCAAAGACGAAGTTAGGTTAGCTTCAGCCTTAGCTAGATGAGCAGCAACATTAGCAGTCTTATTTTCACCTCCTTTACTAGGTCCACCCATGACAGGTTCAATAATATGAAGCTCATTCATGAGCTGCGTCAGACCATAGTTGAGTTGAGCACGAACGTGCAAACATGATGCCATCAGAGAATTCACGGTGCCATCACGTACGTGTGGAGACGGTGTTATCCAAGCATTTACGGTACCATCACGAGCATTGACGATGCCATCACTAACGTGCAGACATGGTGCTCGTTCTGAGGATTCCTCAATCATGACGAATTCAGAGTTGTCACCAATCAACTCTATGTTGATATTATGCTTCCAAATAAGGAAGTTTTCTCCAGTGAGTTTCTCCATCGAAAGTTGAGAAAGGATGGGAGTAGACGCAGCCATAACTCAAAACTACAAAGTACCAATAAAATAGAAATCAATCACATTTCCTCAATAAAACTTCTATTCACACAAATTTCAAGAAATAGCACAACATATACCAAAAATATGTAAGATATGAGAAAAAATACCAAAAACAATCATATCTCTATTTCTTTAGGTTTTTAACTAATCTATGATATCCTTGTCCCGGTTGGTGAGAGTCAAAAATACCACTAGTTAAATAGAGTTGTAAACTCATTTAATAATGGACACCACTATTAACAACCTACTATTCGATCAAAATAAGAAAACAAAATCTCTTATTTTATGAGCTAGACCCACTGTTTCAATAAGCATAGATTTAGTCCTAGTAGTCACCGTAGGGGTGAGTCTAGTAGAATTTGACCTATAATTATCTATCTTTCAAAATCTAACCTTGTCAAAATAACTAATGAACACCTTCCGTAGGGGGACGAATCAAAGTGTCTCGAGGCCCCATTAAGCTATTGACTATGTTAAACCAACGGTGGAGATCGAATAAAATTCTTAAAATAAGCTCGTTATAAAATTAAAATTAGTATTTTTATTATTTATTTTTAGAAAATTAATGACTATGGTTTTCCAAAAAAAAAAAATTAAACAGATTAAAATTTTTAAAACCAAAGTCCTATAATTTCTTATTAATTCTAAAGTGTCACATTGAAACAAATTCAATTAATTTAGAATTAATTTGTTGCTAATCAATATTTAGGTTTAACTAATATAATGAACCTATACAATTAAGTCCAACTCAGGTAAATGGGCCTTAACAATTGGGCTTGTATGAAGGAGGGTTGGGTCCAGTATGTCGTTCCCACTACAAAGGCCCCCTATCTTCCATACAAGGTCCAAAAGACAGGAATTTAAACCTTCGTTTTATTAATTGTTATTAATTGATTATGCCCACTATAGTCATGCAAAGCAAATGGGCTTTCACAAGTGGAATCACCCACAAGAGAGGAATTTAAACTTTACATTTTCTAATGGGCCCAAATAAAACCTATCATTTTATGAATATTTTATTTGGCAAAATACCATATATCTAACAAACATATGGGCCACTATATGCATATAAGCCTAATTGCAAAAATACCACATATAGTGCAAACAGACATGTTATAATTGGATGGGCCTAATCATGTTACTATATGAGCAATTCTATGAATTTATGCAAAAATAACACAATTAATTATCTAGAATTTATCAAAAAAAATTCAAATTAATTAAATTTTTACAAAAAATAAGTCAATTTAAATGAAATTTATCAACAATTAACAATAGTTAATTTAAATTTTATTTATCAACAATCAACTTGGTTTTAGGTTAATTTGAAGAAAAAAAATATTAATTTAATTTAAATAGGATTTATCAACAATTAACCAAAGTTAATTTAAATCCCATTTATTAAAAATATATATTTTATTAATTGGCTGAAAAAAAAATTGATATTTTTCAAAATTTAACCAATTTTAAATTTTAAAATCAATATCTAAACTATTTTCCAAATATATCTTGTGTTGTTACAACTATTATCTAATATTTTAACCATTTAAAAATAATAAAATACAAATAGTTATAACAAGCCTAAAATATCTCAAATAGTTAAACAAATTTAAATATCCATAAAAATATCTAACTAACAATATTAAATTTCAAATAATTTAAATATTAAAAACTATAGAATAAAAAGATATTTATATTTTCAAATAAAGATTTAATAAAAATATCAAGAATTTAAATGAAAATATCTTAAATATCTGATATCATAATTATAATATTTTAATATATTAAAAGATTTAAAATTAAGTTGTTAGTCTAATTTTAAATTTGAATTTGAATCTTTGTAGAAAATATCTAATTATTTAAATCTCAACTAACCAAAATATCTTATTTTAAAAAATTTAAATGATAAAACAAAAAAGATATTTTAGGTTTTGATTATACATAATAAATTTCTACAATTTTAATTTTAATTATTTTTCAAAAAAAAAAATCTGGATGAACAGTACCCGTATCGGGTGATACGGGTACTGTTCACCCGAGTGCTCTGGCTGCTGGTGGTGCGCGCGCGGGGCAAGGGTGCACGCGCGCGTGCGTACGCGCTGGTGTGCGGTGTGTGCTCACGTGTGTGCACGCGCGCATGGGAGCCAGTGCAAATTTTATTGAGCAATTTTTCAAACCAAAACCATTTTTTAATTAATTTTTAACATGTTTTACACAAAATAAAGCATATATAAAAATTAATATCATATAAAACACAACAAAATAACCTAAAAATTGCTAAAATTCACATAAAATCAATATGCTCATAAAAACATGAAAACCATCCAATTATTCAAACATATCAAATAATCCAATTTTAAACATGTTCATGCATGAAAATAAAGATTACCAAAGGCTCTAAGGCCAGTAGTTGGAAAAACCTTATACAGGATCTTTATTTATTTTCATGTATATCTAATATTAAACAAATTAATACGAGATAGCCTAAAACATGTTTCTAAAATTGAATTCAAAGAGAAACAAAGAATAGAATACTTACAGTATACGCAGCGGAATTAAGAGTCCTTCATTCAGTTTCTCTAACTCTTGTATCCTTTCTGTCGCAGAGTATTATCAAGAAACTGAACTGATCTTCTATTTTCTTCACAATCTTCCAATGTATCCTTAGAACCACCTAGACTAGTGTGGGCAATTCTCAACACATGAGATAGATATAGAGAGAAGAAGAGAAAATAACAAAGTGGCTTAGAAAAGGACTTGTGTTTAGAGAGAATATAAAACTACCAGAAAATCTGACTTGTGACTTATCAAACTTCTTCTTTTAACTTCTCTCTAAGCACTCCTTTTATAGACTCAATTAGGCCATTTAATTTAATTAAAAAATCAATAAAATAATAGCCATTTTGAAGCCCTAGGTCGAAATTATCATGGGCTATAGGCCCGTGAAATTTCCCATTTGATTATAAGCCCATTGGACTTAAAATCAAGGCCTGTATTATTTTCTATTGATTTAATTAATTAAATAATTATTTGAATCCTTTATCAAATTAATTATTTATAATTTGAACCTTGATTTAAATTTATTTATTAATTTAGATACCAATTTATCTTAATTAATAAATCTGCCATAATTTCTCTTTTCTTCTCAAAATTACACAACTCTGTGAAACTATCCAAAATTGACCTGGTCAACTTTGATAATTCTAATTGATGATTAAATCAATTAATTGAGACTATCTAGATGATTTTATCCAAGGTACAATGGGGACCATGGGCCTATGAAATCAAGCTCCAATAAGTTATCATAAATCTAACAAATAAATGTACTAACTTATTAATTCATCGTGATTCCACTATAGACTTGGAATTGCACTCTTGAATTCATAGAACGCTCTATAAAAAATATAGATACGCTATTAATTATCCATTGTTGCAACCATAATTGTCACTCAATCCTCTATAGACGGTCTACAATGAGATAGGACTAAAATACCGTTTTACCCCTCATTGTATTTTATCCTTAAAACACTTAGTTCCTTGTAAATGATATTTCAGTAAACTAATTTAATTACTGAAATGAGATCTCTATCATTTAACACCTTGAACCAAACTAAAAGGAAACCATCATTTCACTTCTTCATCAGAAGCTATAGATGTTCATATCTATGATTAACACTCCCACTCAATTGTACTACCGAGTTCCCAAGATGTAAGTATGGGCTAGTCCGTAGGGTAAGATGGTAACGAACAAGTCAAAGAACTCAAATAATACAATCAGTTAGAATACTAACCACTCAGAATTAAGATTGAATTGACCTATGGTCAACTATATGATATGACTAGAATAGATAATAACGGTATGTTTACTTATCTTATCAACTGTCAATATCGGTCCTGTCCAATGTAACAAATACATCTGATCTTATCTACTTTGCTAATGTTCTGGAAAGAACATAACACTGTAATGTGTAAGTAGATCATATCGTAGATTGGCAAGTCAGTGTAAATCCGGTGCACTGACTAATCTTAGGACTAACTTATTTTGAACATATAATCATATTTATATTCCACTGTGATTACGTCACTATAAATAAGATTAGCTATATGCTCGGGATTTAATAGAATTTTATATTAAACAAATAATCATGAAAATAAAACATGTGAGCAAAGTGATTGACCAAGTCAAAAAATGATTTCTATTCTTTTATTGATAATAAAATGAGATTACAAAGAATTTGGGTTTTAATTAGGGCATAAAACCCCAACATTCTTAGCAAGCGTCACGGATGTGGCACAGGAAACACCATTAAAGGTTGGAGACATCCGCATTATAAAGGAATTTCCAGAGATATTTCCAGACGACTTACTAGGGTTATCCCCTACTTGGGAAATTGACTTCACAATCGAACTAGCACCAGGAACCGAGCCTATCTCAAAGGCACCATACCGAATGGCACCTACCAAACTCAAGGAGTTACAAGAGCTCTTATACTTGGGTTTCATCAGACCGAGCCATTCGCCATGGGGAGCACCGGTTCTATTTGTTAAAAAGTAGGATGGAAGCATGCAGATGTGTATCGATTACCGCGAGTTAAACAAAGTGACAATTAAGAACAAGTACTCGCTACCCCGGATCAATGACTTATTTGATAAACTCCGAGGAGCAACTGTAGTTTCAAAGATTGATCTACGGTCCAGTTATCACGAGCTCAAGATAAGGGAAGATGATATACCAAAGACAGCTTTTAGGACTCGATACGGACATTACGGGTTCCTAGTTATGTCTTTTGGTCTTACCAACGCTCCAGCCGCATTTATGGACTTAATGAATTGGGTCTTCAAGGATTACTTGGAAAAATTTGTTGTGGTACTCATTGAAGACATATTGTTGTACTCCAAGGATGAATTCGAGCACGATGAACAATTAAGACTGGCCATGTTGCGATTAATGGAGCATCAACTTTGCGCCAAATTCAAGAAATGCGAATTTTGGCTATCACAAGTAGCGTTCCTCAGCCACATAGTATCCAAGGATGGAGTCGTTGTAGACCCAACTAAAGTAGAGGCTGTGAAGGATTGGCCAAGACCTAAGAATGCATCAGATGTTAGAAGTTTTCTCGGGCTAGCAAGCTATTATCGGAGATTTGTAGAAGGCTTTTCTAAGATAGCCACTCTGCTTACCAACCTGACCCGGAAATAGCAAAAGTTCAACTGGACGGATAAATGTCAAGAGAGCTTCTAGTTGCTGAAAGATAAATTATGCTCAACACTAGTACTTTGCATACCGGCACCCAACAACAAGTTTGTAGTATACTGTAATGCGTCCAAGCAAGGTTTAAGCTGTGTGATGATGCAAAATGACAAGGTGATAGCCTACGCCTCAAGGAAGCTGAAGGAATATGAGCAACGCTATCCAACACACGATATAGAGTTTCCAGTGATGGTCTTCATATTGAAAATCTGGCGCCACTATCTTTATGGAGAACGGTGTGAGATTTATACAGACCATAAGAGCTTAAAATATTTCTTCACGCAAAAGGAGCTTAACATGAGGCAGCGCAGGTGGTTGGAACTAGGAAAGGACTATGACTACGAAATCCTATATCACCTAGGAAAATCGAATGTAGTTGCAGATGCGTTAAGTCGAAAGAGTTACGAAAATCTGGCAGCATTATCCGAAATTGAAAAGTCGCTACAGCAATAGCTGATTAATGTCGAGATAGAAAAATTCATGGGTCAACTGGCTAACTTGTGCATCCAGTCGAGTCTACTAGATGATATACGGATCAGGCAAGGGCATGATGACACGTTATTATCGTATATGGCTGCAGTCAAAGAATGCAAGACTACGTATTTCTCTATATCAGGACAGAAGTTCTTAAGATATAAGGGTCGGGTATGTGTGTCGAATGACCATGGAATTAAGATGAAGATTTTAGAAGAAGCACACACTACCCCATGCTCTGTTCACCCAGGATCGCCAAGATGACTCACAACCTTAAGGCACTATATTGGTGGCTAGGAATGAAGAAAGACGTAGCAGAGTATATGTCCAAATGCCTAATATGCTAGCAAGTAAAGGTGGAACATCAGCGACCCGCAGGCTTATTTCAACCGCTTAGTATTCTGGAATAGAAGTGGGAAGACATAGCCATGGACTTCGTGATAGGATTACCACGAACAAGTAAGCAACATGACTTAGCTTAGGTTGTGGTGGATAGATTCACAATGTCAGCTCACTTCTTGCTTGTCAAGTCTACGTACACTGCGGACCAATACGTAGACATTTATGTTCGAGAAATTGTACGACTGCATGGAATCCCTAAGACCATAGTATCTGATAGAGGATCGGTGTTTACATTGGGATTTTGGGGAAGCTTGCAGCAAGCCATGGGTACCAAGCTAAGTCTCAGTATGGCATTTCATCTTCAGACCGACTGACAGTCCGAGCGTACCCTACAGATTTTATAAGATATGTTGCGCGCTTATGTACTAGTCTTCGGAGGATCGTGGAGTAAGTATTTGCCACTTATAGAGTTCTCCTACAATAATAGCTACTAGGAAACTATCGGTATGGCACCCTATGAGCTACTTTATGGAAGGAAATATCGGTCGCCGTTACATTGGGACGAGGTAGGGGAAAGACAACTTCTTGGACCCGAGGCTACTAGAGATGCTTAAGACGCAGTGGAACTAATTAGAAAGTGTATGCTCACTGCTCAGAGTTGACAAAAGAGTTATGCGGATGCCAAGAGACGAGATGTGGAATTCAAAGTTGGAGATCAAGTCTTCTTAAGAATATCTCCTCTGAAAGGAGTGAAGCGGTTTGGGAAGAAAGGCAAACTTAGTCACTGGTTTATAAATCATTTTGAGATATTGGACAAGGTGGAACCAGTAGCATATAGAATAGCCCTACCGCCAGCTCTAGCAGATAGCCACAATGTGTTTCACATCTCGATGTTGTGTAGATATGTGTCAGACCCATCCCACATTCTCAAGTATGATACGTTAGCACTTCAGAAAGACCTGAGTTATGAGGAACGACCGGTTAGCATCCTATAGAAGGGGGAGAAGGAATTATGGTCTAAGAGTATTCCGATAGTCAAGGTCTTATGGAGTAATAGTACAGAACAAGAGGCAACGTGGGAGTTGGAGGAAGACATCCAAGCACGATATCCGGAATTATTTGGTAAGTAAATTTCGGGGACGAAATTCTTTTAAGTAGGGGAGAATTGTAGCCTCTCAGAATTTTACTTAGCTAGATAGTAGTAGCTTGTGCTGTAGTATTTTAGTTTTCGTGGTTACTGGTTCAAGCCGAGATTTAGTTGGAAACTCATAGAGATAGTTATAGATTTTATAAGTTTAGCCTATAGCGTAGCAATATTAATTTTAACATAAATTTTGATTGATATAGCTGGTCCTAGAAATTTTATGTATTATAACCTATGGTTGAGATAGAATAATTAAGAATGTGACACTTGTCACATGTATGTTTATTAAGGATTTTAGATGACTAAGTTAATAAAGGATAAACCTATGAAGTCTAGAACCTTCCCTCAGCTGTTAGGATCTCGTATTACTCAGTCAAAGTTGTTTAAACAAACTTCAAGATTGCTGAAAGTGTGCAAAAACATGTATAATATATCAACGTAAGCTGATATATCGCAGCTATAGAGGCTGATATATCGCCTATGTTGATATGGAAAACACGTCGACTTCGTACGAATGAAACCACGGAGCCTCAAGAATATGGGGGAGGCGATATATCGGCTCCACATGTATATCTTGAAAGTTCGTGGAATCCAAGCTTGAAACAGCCCTCAATAACTTGGACTTGCTCTTGAACGATTTTGACTGAGTTCTGGGCATTTGTTGAGCAGAAAAATTCAATTATTTATTCATTTTAAAAGAAGTTAGTTTTACTCCTTGAACTCTATAAATAGGACTCTTCACTCAGCCATTTGCATCATCATTCAAGCATTTCTCAGAGCCTCCAAGCTGCTAAGTTCGTTCTAGAGAGAAACACTAGGGTTTTGGGGTTAAAAGCTTTCAAATCTAAAATTTTCTAAAACACTTGGGAAGTAAGCTAGAGTGTTATTTTGGTATTGAGGTGTAGATCGAAGTTCTAATCTATTTAAGGTACTTTTATCCTCGGGTTTATTTCATTATAGTTCCTCTTATTTTTTTCATTTTCTTCAAATCCTAACTTGTTACAACGACTTTTTGGTTAGGTGTTTGATGTCCTTTGAAACTTAAGGTTTTCGGTAAGTTCTTATCTTGATGGTTTAGATTCTTATTTTCATCTTCATTTCTTTAGAAAACTTATGGATCTTACTGTTTGGTTTTAGGAGTTTCCAATCCTACTCTTGTCTCCAATATCTCGGTTTTTGGTAAGGAAAATAGGTTAGATTTTATGTGTTATGATTATGTTTATATGCTATGTGTATATGCTATGTGTGTGTGTGTATGTATGTATGTATGTATGTATGTATATGTTTTATGTTGGGAAATTTGATTAATCATACTTACATTAGCTTAATAATTAAAATTTGAACCAAAGTTAACCACCATATGATATCAATGCTCATCTTTCATTTAATACCAAAAATACCCCTCTCATAACACCTTTCCTCTCTATTCTCCCTCTTCCTCTCTACCTCTCTTCACCATACCTCTCTTCACCATACATTCTCTCTCACTCTCTCTTCACCATACGTTTTACACACAAAATTTTTATACTAAAATCTTGCAAGAAAGATACACATTCGGACATTGTGGATTGTTTGAGGAGAAACACCAAGCTTTGTGTTATTTTTGCTCATAGTGAAGATATTAAATGGGTAAGTGATTTTCTTTGATTCTTGTTGTTGTTGGTTGCTTTTATGATTCATAATGCTGTTTATATGTTGGATCTATAGTTTGTTGGTATTTTTTGCTGTTTTTTTGGGTGAAAATCGTGTCATGTGAAAATCTGCGTTTTCTTGGGTTCCCTGAGTTTTTTTCTAAATGCCCGATAGTGTCCGATAGAGACCCGATACAGGCACGATATTTGTTGAGTTTCAAGGTTAGGGATGAAGGTCCGATGGCAACCCGATGGTTGCCCGATAGTTTGGTTACCCGATGGTTATAAGGGTACGATGGCTACCCGATGGTTGCCCCGATTATTATTTTAAATCTACACATCCTTTTAAGTACGATAATGGATCGATAGTAGTCCGATATATGCCCGATAGTTATTATTAAGTTACTGCTGACCTAATAGTACGATGGTACTCGATGTTACCCGATACTTGCCCGATATTAGTGTTTTAAGTGATCAAAAAACATAAATAAAACTTTGCCCGATACCGCCCGATATGGCCCGATACTGGTACGATTCCCAAACATTTGAACTAAATTTCGACATTTTGTTGCCATTTACTGATTTTTTTTCTTTGTACATGATAGGGTCAACTTTGTTCGCGTACTTAATGTATAATGGTGTTTGGGAGCGTGAAGGTAGAGATTGGGTTTTTAATGGAGCCGAAAATTTAACGTTCGAGTTGGAGAAGGACATAACTTACTCACAACTTGTTGAACTTCTGTACTCAGAGCTGGAGGTTGACAAAGTGCAGTATGACCTGAAATTAGAAGTGAATTATAAGTACATGAAAGGGTTAATGTATCGGCCTGAACTTATAAGGAATGACAAGGGTGTAAGCTTATATTTGTCAATGCTTTTGAAGAAGCCAGATGAATTTGTTCCCCTTTTTGTGACTTTGGTGGAGAAGAATATCATTGTTTATCGTAATCCTCCACCAAGTACTGTTAAGGATACTCGTAGTGAGGTTGGGACTTATGTTCCAGAAACAAATCCGGAGGTGCTGGTAGCCACTGCTGTACCTGAATCAAACCCTTTCATACCAACAGTTGACCATGTAGCACAGATGCCATTTCATGATGATTTTCCTGATTGTCCTGACCCTGAAAATGATTTTGAGGGCAATGACGACCAAGAAACAGAGGTCCGTTCTCAAGCTTTGAGCCTGAGTCCACTGTCGTACCAAATACCGAGGCAAACAACATGTAGAAGTAGACCCCGTAGAGAAGATCGCCAAACACCTGGTACTAGTAGTAGTCGTCCAGACGGAACAAATGATGCTAGAGAATTTAGTGATCCACTCTCTTCTTCGACATATTATAGTAAATTCAAAGCTCAGATGTTTACAAGAGAAGACATTGAGGATAATAGTCACTATATATCTATGGGTGGCACATCGGGCGGGGAGATTCATTTAGGAAAGTTTTTCAGAGACAAGGAACATTTAAAAAAGGTTGCTGGCTTGTTTGCAATGAAGAAGGGATTCGACTTTAT
The DNA here is from genome assembly GCF_963169125.1 of Humulus lupulus. Lineage (NCBI taxonomy): Eukaryota > Viridiplantae > Streptophyta > Magnoliopsida > Rosales > Cannabaceae > Humulus > Humulus lupulus. Next base: position 35,393,249 of record NC_084799.1, read on the forward strand.
AGTTAAGAAGTCTGGTACTGATGTTTGGTATATTACATGCAAGGATCCTGATTGTGGGTGGAGGTTAAGAGGGAAGAAGAAGCAACTTTCTAACATGTTCGAGGTGACAGCATTTGAAAATGTACACACATGTTCCCTCGATGTTCGAAAAAAAGATAACCGTCAAGCATCACCTTTGGTAGTTGCCGAACTGATCAAGGATAAATTCTCAGTTAACGGTTCAGATTATTTAGCCTCCAAAATAAGAGAAGATATGAAGAATTCTTTCGGGATCGAAATGAGTTATGAGAAGGCTTGGAGATGCAGAGAGAAAGCACTCCACATAGTTAGGGGTACGCCTGAAGCTTCATATTCGAAGTTACCTGGGTACTTGCACATGCTGCGGTTGAACAATCCCGATTCCATTACTGATTTCAAGGTAGACGAGGGTCGCTTCAAGTATTGCTTTTTTTCTCTGGGTGCTTGTAGGCGGGGATTCAAGTTTTGTCGACCTGTTATATGTATTGATGGGTCCTTCTTGAAAACTAGGTATGGTGGCCAAATGTTGTGTGCCGTGGCATTGGATTCAGACAGCCACATATTTCCGATTGCTTTCGCAATGGTTGACAGTGAGAACCACGACTCTTGGACCTATTTCATGAGGAAGTTGAAACAAGCGATTGGTGATGTTGAGAACTTAGCATTCGTATCGGATAGGCATCAAAGCATTGTTCATGCTTTGGAACTTGTCTTCCCTGATGCACCCCATGGCGCATGCTACCACCACATTATTATGAACGTGGCTAGCAAGTTCAAGACTGATTGCTTCACGGATCATATTTACAGTTGTGCATACTCGTATAAGAAGACAGATTTTGAAAGAGAATTTGAAAAGATAAAAGCAATGGATGTTCGAGTTGCACTATATCTTGAGGGCATTGGATTTGAAAGATGGGTTCGTGCGTACTTTCCAGGGGACCGTTACAATGTAATGACAAGTAATTGGGCTGAAAGTTTCAACAGCAAAACTAAGGACGCAAGAGCCTTCCCGATCACTGCTTTTGTTGAATTCATCAGGTTTACTATTCAAACATGGTTTGCTACTCGAAAGGAAAACGCTGAAAAGTGTAGCACGACTCTATCACCAGTTATGGAGGGGGACTTGTCATGTCAATTTGAGAAATCTCGATTCTTAAGCGTCGACAGAGCTGGACCTTATACATTTAATGTCCACCCCGGAGGAACAGTTCAGAGCGGTGGTATAGTTGATTTGGAGGCACGACAATGCAGTTGCGGCCTATTCCAAATCATGAAGATTCCTTGTCCACATGCATGTGCTGCTGCTCAAGAACGAAATATTAGCATGTACGCATTGTGCTCTCAATATTACACAAGAGAGAGTTGGAAGAGCACATATGAGGGGACAATTATGCCAGTTGGTGATGAGGATGATTGGGAATTGCCTGAAGACATTAAGAACATCCAAGTTGGAGTACCGATTGAGAAGAAACCTGTAGGCCGACCGAAGAAGCAAAAGGTCGGACGAATTAGGAAAAATCGATATCCTTCTAATGGAGACAAGGTTGTGATACAACGATGTTGTAGCAAGTGTGGTGGTAAAGGGCACAACAAAGCGTCTTGCAAGTACCGAGGTTAACTTGTTTTGTTTGTATTCTAGTTGACCTATTATGTTTTATTTCTGCTTGAACTAGTAATATTTGTTATGTGCTGGATTTTGCAGGTTTTTTTCTATTTTTTTCTCCATTATGAAACTCTTAAATATGTAATAATCCAGTGTTGGTTCGATAGTGCACGATGCCGGTACGACAATGCACGATATTGTTTGTTGTAGGATTATTTAAATGTATCTTACAATATGGTACGACGTTGCTCGATGTAGTACGATAGTTAATGTACGACATTAGGGTACGATAATGTACGATATTTGTCCGATAATGGTACGATGGTATGGTTTCAGGACTGTTCGTGAAATTTGTGAGGCAAGTGAGGGTACGATAGAGTACGATAGTGATCGATGATAGTACGATGCAAAGATTAAGCACATTAAAATGTAGTAATTACAAAAAGAGCAATCAAAAAAATTATACAATTCAAAAAAATTAAGACCGTTCAACATAAGTTTTGGTAGAATAAGTCTACACACCACCTTTGCCTAAAAAGTTTCATATTATTGTCAGTTACATTATCAAATGGTAGTTGTAGAAGCTTATGTTCAATATGCTCAATTACGTAACATCCGCAATCGCCACTGCATTAGAAAATAAACAATAATTTAATAAAGTTTTGTAATTAAGAAATAATAATTAATATGTGATATTTAATAAAGTTCACCTGGATTTTGTTTGCGGTACGAATTCACGTGGAATGAGTTTCCAATCGAAGGGTCTGACCTGACTCTCTGATGCTGTCAACTGAGGCGCGAGTATAACGTCATGGTTCTCAAATAAACCGGACTGTCGCAAGACCGACGGGAAAATGGTACACCAGTCAACCATCAAGCTGATCAAATCGTTTTCGGAAATTGATCCAATACTGGAGTCAAAGATGTTGAGCATCCACCCATTCAGGTCTGCCTCTACAGCTACCCAATGCATTTGGTCTTTCAAGAAGAGGGCAAAATAAATGAACTCCTTGTTCTGCCAACTCGGTAAGAACTGGACTGCATCACCCCTAACCAGGTCCAATATACTGTCATCCCAACTAAATCTAGAGTAGTCAGAACCTGGAAAAGCGTCCCACCGACCCTTCAATGATTCGGGAAAAATTGTAGGCATAACAACACATTTCTGAGGGTACACGTTAGGATAAAATTCTAGACGCCTCCTCATGAGATGAAATGCTGCATCTAAATGCTACATTAAAGGAAAATTAAGTCAGTAACCACAATATCGTACCAAAATAAACAAACAAAAAAACTATCAGACATGAATATAGTAACTATCGTACCCCAATCGTACCATTATCGTACCCCAATCGTACATGAATATATTAACAATAAAACCTTCTATCGTACCAATATCGTGTTAATGTCGTACCATCATCGTACCTTTATGGCAAAAACTAGTATTATACACCATCGTACCCACTAGCGTCCCACTGTCGTACCATCATCGTACATTATCGTACTACCATCGTACCTAAATTGTCCCACTACAAATTCTAAATTTATGATGGTAATAGTAACTACTTAACAAATTATATCGTACCACTATCGTGCTAATGTCGTACCACCATCGTACCATTGACATAAACAGTTTATAATTTGACACTTATAATTATCGTACTACTTTCGTACCATATCGTACCCATATCGTACCACTATATATAGAAACATTTAAATAAATTTTCAACATTATTTAATTATGAAGTTATAGAAAACTTACAGAGTCAGAAAGCCATGTCCTCGGAGTATGCAGTTTCAGGAACCAAGCAGCATCGTGTGTCCCTGAGAAGCATTCCCTCGGATATTTATTCCCAATGGTGCCAAGCAACCACTTGTGAAAGGTCATAAGTAATTTACCATCAACAACCCTCAATGGATCCACATTCACTGCTGTCTTCGATTTCTTATTCCTTTTCCTCATTGCAGTGTACTCATCGAACCACCTAGGCCTCTTTCTTTCTCTCCTCTTCTCCGGTGCTGGTGGAGCTATGTTTAAGAATTGTACTTCAGAATCTTCAGTATCTCCGATTACAGTAATTTGCATATCCTCTGGTGTGCGAAAAATGTGATCATCTACATCATCAGGTCTGTAATCGTTAGGGAGAATGTCTTCATCTACAGGAGACTGAGGGCCTTCTTCAGTGGACTGAGGGTGTGGATCTGGAACTGGCCTACTAAGATCTTCCATCATTGTCATAAGCTTCTGCAATTGACCCAAGATCTCGGACTGACCTTTAATAAGGGCACTTTGTTGCCCTTCAACCTTTTCCAACCTGGCCAAAATCATAGAGTAGCCTGGTTGCTCAGCTTGGGAGGAGGTGCTGGCATGAGGTGTTGATGGGGGAACCTCAGGTGCCTCAGGTTGAGCTGGTGGAACCTCCTTAAAAATATTTGCTGCTTCTGCTTGCTCAGCTAACTTTTCAGCAAGCTTTTCAGCCTAGCTCTGTAAGGCTTCCTGTGTAGGCTGTCCATCGGGACCCACCTCTAGTTCCTCTAACCCCATGTCCACATACAATGGGGCTTCATTGTCTGTAAGGGTCCTCACATACTGTTCTTCAGCAGGTCGGGCACACAGGTAGGGGTATACTGTCAACTGCCACAAAAAACAATGCATATTTAGATTGGAAAGTAAAACAATATATCATGTCAATTGGTAAACTATCGTACCCCAATCGTACCCATATCGTACCCATATCATGCAATTATCGTACCCATATCGTACCCATAACATAACAATATCGTACCCGTAAGTGAGAATTGCTTGCTAACTATCGTACCATCATCGTACAACATCGTACCAATATCATACCACTACTACTACATTAACAAAGAATACATATCGTACCCCCATCGGACCATCATCGTACCAAATCGTACCACTTAGTCAGTTTTCAAACAGTTGACAAAAAACCACAAAATAACCCCATAATCGTACTCAAATCGTACTCTATCGTATTCCTATCGTGCAGTACCCATAAAATTGCATATCTAGAAAAAAATATAGAACATTCAAAAGTAAAGTAAAAGCTCACCTTTTTGGCAAACAACTTAATAAGTTGCTCTTTGTGTATCTCTACTTTCTCCTTGCTCTGCCAGTTGATCATTCTTGGTATGCCTTGGCCCAATCTCACAGCATGATCCTGACCCAACTCAATGATGGACTCAAAAGCCCAATACTGCAATGCTGCAGCATACCCATAAATAGAGTACTTGGCCTCCTTTTGAGTCTTTCCTTTCTCAATCTTCTTCTGTAAATGCTTCTTCATTTCAACAAAGTCTTTTTGACAAGTTTGTAACAACTTCTGGTATGATATCTTCCCCCACGGGTACTGGAAAAAGAAGTCAACATCGTCTACCATCTTCAGCATGTCAGTCCAAACCATCAACTTCTCCTCACGACCTTTCAAAACACCCTCAACTAATAAGCACAAACCCATCTTGTACACATCATCAACTATTTGACAACTCTCAAAAGTTCTGCGCAGTTGCCCTATGCTCACTTGGGAATGACCATTGAAGTACTCAAGAATTAACCGATCCGAAGTGGTCTTCGCTTTAATCTCAGCTTCAGACGGTCCGGCCTCAAAATTTAAACCAGTAACTAAAGCGAACTCCAATTGGCTAAATCTACATCTTTTTTTCCCAATATAAAACTGGACTTCGTCAGTCTTCTCCCCTCTGAATTTGTGCAACAACAATTGATGGACTAAGGCACCAGAAAAATTTAATGGTTCCGCCATGAAGAACTGTTTGAAAGGGGATTCCTTCACCCTATCCAATAAACCACACTGTATAAATTTTGCTTTAATCTTTGGAAAGTACCAACTGCCGCGCCAAGTGATACGTCCCGTAAAATGTTCCTCTACTGGAACTATCAGTTGTGGAGGTCTTAAGTTCTGCATAAAACAAATAAATACCCAATTAAATAGAATAACAAAAAAAAACATCAAATTTTATATTCTGCAATATACTATCGAGCAACTATCGGAATCTATCGCACCATATCGGACACCAATGGAAAACTGGAACTATAACATTATCGTGCACAATCGTACCTCACATCGTACACCATCGTATTATAACATACACAACAATTTGTTCCCACTATCGGGCACACATCGTACCCAACATCGTACCCTATCGTACCTCCATCTTCAACCTCAAGTTATCAGAAAACACAACCTATCGTACCACCATCGAACCACTATCGTACCCCTATCGTACACTCATCTTCAACCTGAAGTTATGAGAAACACAAATACTATCGTACCCATATCGACCCACTATCGTACCTTATCGTACCTCTAAAAAAACCCAGAAATTTTTTTCAAAATTTTACGGTTTATCAGATGTCACACAGTCAGATTTAACACAGTCAAATTCAACAATACATACTATAACATTTTTTAATGGAGAAGAGATTAAAAAAAACACATACCCTAGACATTTTTGCGCAATGGGGTGTCGGTTTTTCTTCTCCGGTGAGGGGTTGGAGCTTGGTTTTTCTTCGTCTCCGGTGGGGGTTGGGGCTTGGTTTTTCTTCGTCTCCAGTGGGGGTTGGGGCTTGGTTTTTCTACGTCTCCGGTGGGGGTTTTTCCGACCGTCGGGTGAGGGAGAGAGTAGCGTCGGGTGATGGTGGGTGAGGGAGAGAGAAGCGTCGGGTGTGAGTACTTATGTTGCTCGATGGTTTTGTGGGAGTGAAGAGTTGGGATTTGGGAGGGAACGGGAAATGGGCAGGGGAAAAGCCGAAAGGTACGGTTTTTATCAAGTTTTTTTATCACTATCGTGTACCATCGGGTACAATCGTGTACCATCGTACTATTGGGCAAGCATCGGGCACTTATCGGGTACCATCGTGTACAATCGTACTAATAGGTCTGCATTAACTTAATAACAACTATCGGGCATGCATCGGACTCGTATCGATCCATTATCGTACTTAAAGGGTTTGTAGAATGAAAATAAATATCGGGCAACCATCGGGTAGCCATCGAACCTTAATGACCATCGGGTAACCAAAACATATCGGGCAAGCATCGGGTGGCCATCGGACCTCATCACTAACCTTGAAACCCAACAACTATCGTCCCTGCATCGGGCCTATATCGGACACTATCGGGCATTTAGAAAAAAATTCAAGGAACCCAAAAAAACGCAGATTTTCACAGACCACGATTTTCACCAAAAAAACAGCAAAAAATACCAACAAACTACAGATCCAACATCTAAACAGCAATCTAAATCATAAAAACAACCAACAACAACAAGAATCAAAGAAAATTACTTACCCATGTGTATCTTTTTTGCAAGATTTTAGAGAGGAAAGGTATGGGATTTTGTTATGAGAGGGGTATTTTTGGTATTAAATGAAAGATAAGCATTTGTATCATAGGGTGGTTAACTTTGGTTCAAATTTTAATTATTAAGCTAATGTAAGCATGATTTATCAAATTTCCCTTTATGTTTTAGTCGCTTGAGAAATATGGTTGCTTATGTATGTATGTATGTATGTATGTATGTATATGTTTTATGTTTTAGTCGCTTGAGAAGTATGGTTGCTTAGATTAAAATAAGCAAATCCCGAGATTTTTTTATCATTATCGTAGACTATAATTATGTCTAAACCTACCTCTAAATAGTAGCAAAGAGGACCTAGATGGTTTCTATCACATACTACGGTAATGAGTTAATGGTTATTAATTTGTAGTCTTATGTTTTATGATTTACGTTTTTACGTCATACGTTTTATGATTTATGTTTTTACGTTTTATGATTTATGATATGTTTTAGTAGTTTTTCCTTATTGGTCATTAGGCACATTCTTTTTTATTTAGATTGTGCATGTAAATGAGCATGGAATGTGAGATGGATCCATGGCGGCTTTGGCATGTGTATGGGCGAGAACTAAGTGAAGGACTGATGGGAAAGATCGAGGATGATGTTTATGTTTTCAGTCTTTTTAATTATGTATTTATGATTTTCCGCTTTTAGTATTTGAAATATTAAAATAAAGGTGTAATTTTCTTTATGATTTTATGTAATAACAATGGGATCCCGTATTTTGGATGTTCTATAATAAAGTTCTATTATTTTATGTATGTATTCAAAAATAATAGTTATATCTTAGTAGTTTTAATGGTCTGAGGTCTTTAAGTTAGTCGGGTCGTTAGAGGAGACTCTTTGGGAAGCTAGTTAGGACTTTAAGTACTTATAGTTGTAGATGAGTACGTGTGGCATTGAGTGATATTTGTAGCACTTTGAACGAGTGGCTGGCCGAAACTACTTAGGGGAGGGAAAGCTTGAATTTTGAAAATTTGTTGAATGGAGGTGGAGAGGATTAAGGAAAAGGGTTTGGGTTAGAGCCTATAAATAGAGCTATTCCCATAACCATTTTTCACACAAACCAAATCCTTCAAGTGCTCTCATATTTTTCGAAATCCATATCTCCCAAAAGTTCTCATATTTTTGCCCCATAAACACACCATAGTTGAACCACTATGTTGACCCTAAAATTGGCCAACAACACGGAGTCAGATAAACGGTAGGAAATGAAAGGAAAACAAGAAGAAATTCAAATGGAAAGAAAACGACACAAACGATTTGTAGTGGTTCAGCCCCAATTGAATGGTAATGACCTACGTCCACTTAGTGTTCTTATTGATAATGAATCCCAACACTGTGATCAATGAACTAGGGTTCAAGAGTTTCACAAGCCTTGGGAAGATTACAACTTCAATGAATAATCACACTATATTCTATCAAAAGTTCAAAAGTCCCTTTGAGCCCTTTGATTCTTATTTATAGGCTCAAGAAGGTTACATGGGGCGATGGGCCTTAATTACAATTAAGACTTGTGTATCAAGGTAATAAAAGAAAACTTACGCAACCGACCTTTCGTATGCCTTGTCAAATTTGTCAGAGTCGCCCATGCTTTCTCGAAAAAGGAAACCAATCATATCTTTGTAGTTTCCCAAAAGTGGTCTGACGGCTATTACACTTACCCATGCCTTGGAAAGTTACCCCTTATGATTACCTAGGTAACTGCTCCTCGATCAATACAAATAACCCTTCAAAATTACTTTTTACTTTTTACTCTCTCCTCAAGAACACTAAAGAACAAGGCGTAGAAAACTCAGAAACCCAAACGACCTTGACGATCCACGAAGTTTCTACCCGGCCACCTGACTTAGCGTCTCAGAGATTTACTCCAATCTTCATCCAAGTAAATCTCTCAAACTTTTCAATTGTTGAGATGCCATGAAATATTTGTTTCATATTTGTTTCAGGCCTTCAGTTCTTGAATGTTCTTGAAAGAAACTATGTTGGGGTAAATGGGTACGTAGGTCTGAGCATGATAGGATAAGGAAATAACACTACATGAGGCTTAGGAATCGGTTTGGGAGTTAGGATTATTAATCGATTTTTAAGCATGTAGAAAAAACTGGGTTTTTCCCGCCCCAACTCAGAGTCGAAAAGTTTTTTCAGTTCTGCTTTTTAATCTGTTTTCCAAACTGTTCGCATAGAATTTAATGTTTTTGTTAAAATGCTACTGGTCGTATAAAAGCTTAACTGTTATACACGAGCAACATTATTCAAACTTTTCCACCTTCTTGGTCTTTTGACCGCAGATTCTCATCTCCCCTTCTCTGTTCACAGATTTTCATGCACGACCCGTGGGGAGGTGAGAGGCCAATCGACAATGATTTGCTTGCCCAGCTACTCGAAGATCAGAAACAGCTACTAATCCCGGAGATTCCTTTTTCCCATAACTCTTCAAGTAAACCTTCGACCATTCCAGGCAACATGGGTCGCGTAAAATCCACTGCTCAAAAGAAAAGGAAAACAACCTCTCCTCCTGCCAAACAGCCTGCTCCTCGGGCTGAAAACCCTTCGACCAGCCCTTCACCCGAAAGCACATCCCAGCCAGAAATCCAAATAAAAGCCCAACCTCAGGACGTCCTTCGACCAGAAGTCAATAGGTACATTGCACCTCCTAGCAATATTACAGTTAGGATGGTAGCGAACTACCTCAAGAAGTACGGATTTCCTGGGGTAACCCTGATAAAACAATCCATCGACCAGCGGGCAAATCTGCCTGGAGGCACCTTCAGCGCCTGGTCAAGATGCCATATCGGGGCAGGGGCAACCTTGCCTCTTCATCCTTTTTTCCAGGGAGTGGCCAATTATTTCTAGGTCGCTCCCTTTCAAATAATTCCAAATGGGTATAGAGTGATTTCTTCTCTTTATATCCTGTACAGCCATAAGAAGTGGCCTGTCCCGACGCCACACAAGATCAATTATCTGTTTGATCTCAAGTCCAACCCCAATCATAACAACACGGGGTTCTTCCATTTTTACCACCAGGAATCTGCTCGCACCTTCCTGAGTGAGACTACCCACAAGTCCAACATGGGAAAGTACTTCTAGGAGTACTTTTTAACAACAAACTTGGTCGCCAATAATCCGGCCTTCACAGAAGAAGGTAAATCATTTATTCCTTGGTCGTTCAATTTCCTTTAGCTTTATTGCACATCCCTTAAAACTTTTATGCCATTCAGGTCCATGGCACCGACCAACTCCTACCCCAGAGATGGAGATATGAGCAGCATCTTTGGCCAGCATGACCGACATAAAAAAAAGCGTCAAAGAGCTGGTCACAGAGGCCAATCTAAGGCTAGTCGACCTTTTGGCACCTCCCCAAGATGTGAGGGAATCAACAGCGGGGAGTGCCACTGGTGGAGAAGCCCCTGAACAACACCAAGATGTGTCACAACCCCCGAGGAGGAGGGCAACGGGAGTGACCATCAATGAACCTACCAGCGCCCTGCGAACAGCCGCTGCTCTGGCTCCTTCAGGAAAAGGAAAAAAGAATGTTTCTAAACACCCCGAGCCTATTCTTGAGTCTTCAGATGAGAACAGTATTGACTTCTCACTCTTAGACAGCTTGCCCATTCCCTGTCATTTATTTGACGGGGATGGCAAATTTAAATACACGCCTAATTTAAATTCAAACTTCTTCAAGCCATAGAGTGAGTGTAGCAGTAATACAATAAATAATGTAGCGACCAATAGTTGTAGCTCGGGTATTTTACATATAATTTATTTGCTTTCATTTCTTTGATTTAGCCAACACTTATAATTATATTGCCTGACTGTTCGTATGTTTCCTTCCTTGCAGATATGCCTACTGAGAGAGCTTTCGACCAGTACACCAATCCTACCACTTGCCACTCCTGCGAGCAGTAAAAAATCGAACAGGTGCCAGCCAGGAGAAGGCTGCAGTGACCCACCTACAAAGAGGGCTCGAACGGAAGACCCTCCTGCACCAACTCCTACAAAAGAGACAACTCCCCCTCCAGGGCCTACCGACCAGACTCCTCCTGCAACCACCGAACAGAATCCTCCAGCTGCCGCCAACCCAAGTCCTGCTGCCCAACCAGATAAAACTCTGGTCAAAGCGATCCTGAACTCTGCTTGCACTTCGGCCAGTGACAGGCTGTAGAAACTGTCCAGACACCAGCATAGTTTGGAATCCTTCAGCAACGCTCCTACCATGTTGGTCGACTAGCTCCTTAGCCACTGGCTGAACGAACTACTCACTGTAAGCTACCGCTTCCATTATGGTTTTATTGTTCACCTTTCCAATAGATACTACCAACCTTTTTACTTTTATTTTCTGATCGCAGGGGATTCTGACCATGAGCACCAGTTGGCGCCACTGAGAGGAGGTGGTCGCCAAGTAGGCGGAAGAGATCAAGGCGGCTGTGGAGAGGCTGGTCCAGCAGCACAAGGCAGTTGAGGCCAAGCATGCTAAAGAGTTGCAAGCAGTTGAGGCTAAGATCACCAAGCTTGAGGAGGAATTGAAGAAGAAGGAGGACTCCATTGCCAAAATTACTGCCTCCAAAGATAAGTACAAGGAAGCCTCGCTGATAAACTACTGAGAAGCCCACAAACTTCAATCGGAGTTGGAGATCAGCTGCAAGGAGGTTGCTGACCTTGAGGAGGCCAACGCGCGCAACCTGGAGAAGTATGAAGGAGCAGCGTTCCAGTGCTTCTACATGTTCTGGAAAAGCAATCCCAAGGCAGACTTTACTTATCTACCTGACTCAATAAGGGAGGCTGAGTTAGCGAGGTGTACTGCCCGCCTGGAAGAGGAAGAGAAGGCTCAAGGATCCCCCGAGACATACCTGGCAACAGGCATTAAGGGTGCCAACGAAGATGCTGGGGCCACAGTCGACCAGCAGCCTCAAGAGCCTCAGTAGAATCCTCTAACTGCTTCATAATTTTATCTGTTTTTCTTTTATTTTTAACTTATAGTTTAAGACACGCGAACTACGGTTTGTGATGTCAATACAATTTATGTTTTTATTGCTGCACGGACAGCTTTTCCTTTTAACAGACAATTACATCCGAGCAGTAACTGCTCGCGGTGTAAAGGATTTCTCTTTTGATATTATAACACTTTCCTTATAACATCTGTTCGCATGACTGAACTTAGCATAGCACTTTGATTTGATTTAACAAAATTTTGAAAAATACTCTAAGTACCGTAGCATGCTTTCACTTATATTGCTCGTGTGTTTACATACTTGCTGATATGCTTTGCTTACTAGATACCTTATATGCCCCCCAAGTGATTGAGGAGCTTCAGGTCCTTGGTCACTTGCCTTGACCTAGACCTGTTCGAACATCACTTCTTGTAATAGAGATTTAAAATGATTATATAGCAAAACAACACATGTAATGAGCAAATACTTGTAATAAATACAATAATGGGCAAGATTGGCTGGCTGCGCACAGTCCCTTTTATTTCTTGTAATAGATGGACAATCGTGTCTGTACGAGTGATCAAAAATATGATCTTAGACTTATAAGCGATCAAGCACAAGATTGACTAACCCTTGTTCATAAACTTGTAAAAAGTAAAATTAATACAAGCCAATTCTTCAATAAGAATTGTTTATTGATAGTAATTGCGCAGGTGTTCTCCATTCCAATTACAAGGAATGAGATCTCCATTTAAGCGAGCAAGTTTATAAGTGTCTGGATGGAGGGCTTCTTCGATTTGGTATGGTCCTTCCCAGTTAGGTCTGAGTACTCCAGCAACTTGATCGCAGGTGTTAAGGAAAACTCTTCTAAGTACCAGATCTCCCACATTAAATTTTCTTTCACGTACTTTAGAGTTGAAATACCGGGCGACCTTTTGCTGGTAAGCTGCTACTCGAAGTTGGGCTTGCCCGCACCTTTCATCAACCAAATCCAAAGATTTCATCAATAATTGACTGTTGGAGTCTTGATCGTATGTTATCCTTCAATGTGATGGCAAATCTAACTCAACAGGTAACATAACTTCATATCCATAGGCCAAGGAAAATGGAGTATGGCCCGTTGTTGTCCGATGGGAAGTTTTGTACGACCAGAGGACTTCAGGCAACTGCTCTGGCCATGCCCCTTTTTCTTCTTCAAGCCTTTTCTTCAGAGTGTCTTTTAGTGTCTTGTTGACAGCCTCGACTTGTCAGTTTTCCTGCGGATGAGCTACTGAAGAAAAGCTTTTGATAATTCCATGTCGTTCGCAAAAATCCATGAACAGATCACTATCAAACTGCGTGCCATTGTTTGAGACAATTTTTCTTGGTAATCCATAGCGACACACTATGTTTTTGACCACAAAATCCAGTACTTTTTTGGTCGTTATGGTTGCAAGTGCCTCAGCTTCGGCCCACTTCGTGAAGTAATCAACAGCCACCACGGCGTATTTGACGCCACCATTTCCTGTGGGCAATGACCCGATTAAGTCTATTCCCCATACTGCAAATGGCCACGGACTTTGCATCTGCTTTAGCTCATTAGGGGCCGCTCGCGGAATATTGGAGAATCTTTAGCACTTGTCGCATTTTCGAACAAATTCCAACGATTCTTCATTCATTGTTGGCCAGAAGTATCCTTGCCTTATGATCTTTTTTGACAAACTCTACCCCCCAGCGTGATCTCCACAGAAACCTTCATGGACTTCTCGCATTAATTCTTTGGCCTTTTCCTTTAAGACACATCTTAGGAGTGGCATTGAGTACCCACTTCGATATAGAATTTCGTTGACCAGGATAAACCAAGAAACCTGTCTCTGGAGGGTCCTTGCTTTGCTTCTGTCCATCGGCAACACTCCATGCACCAAGTACTTAGTGAAAGGTGCCATCCATGTATCTACTGCCTGAATTACCAAAGAGGTTTCTTCTATTATGATGCTTGGTGTGGACAGCCATTCAACAAGCACTATATTCAGTGTGTCGGCATCATGTGCACTCGCTAATTTGGCCAAGGCATCAGCGTTTGAGTTCTGGTCGCGAGATACTTGCTGGAGAGTATATCTTTCAAACTGTGCCAAAAAATCCTTTGCTTTGTTCAAGTAAGCAACCATCTTAAGACCCCGGGCTTGATACTCTCCAGTAATCTGATTAACCACCAACTGGGAGTCACTATAAATTTCAAGTGACTTTATGTTCATGTCCCTGGCTACTCGTAAACCTGCGAGCAGCGCTTCATACTCGGCTTCGTTATTGGACGTTGTGAAGTTGAATCTGATTGCGTAGTGGAATCGATGTCCTTCAGGCGTTACCAAAATCACTCCGGCTCCAGCGTGATGTTCAATAGAAGAACCGTATATAAACAACTTCCAAGAGGGAGTTTGGCTTTGAGGTTTAGGCTCTTCTTTCTGTTCACCGTCTGGAAACCCAGTGAGCTCTGCGACGAAGTCAGCCAGAGCTTGCCCTTTTACTGCTGCTCATGGCAAGTAAGAAATTTCAAACTGCCCAAGTTCAACTGCCCATTTCAATAATCAGCTAGCGGCTTCTGCAGAACTTGCCGTAGGGGCTAGTCAGTTAGTACTGTGATGGGGTGAGCTTGAAAGTATGGTCGCAACTTTCTGGAGGCTAAGATCAAGCAGTAGGCTAATTTTTCAATGGGCGGATACCGCAGCTCTGCTCTTATTAGCCTTTTGCTTACATAATATATGGCTTTTTGCACATTTTCCTCCTCTCTTACCAAGACAGCACTAGCAGCATATTCTGTGACCGCCAAATAGATGAACAAAGTTTCTTTTTCAACCAGCTTTGATAGGATCAGTGGATGTGACATATGAGACTTTAGAGCCTGGAAAGCCTGCTCGCACTCCTCTGTCCACTCAAATTTTTTATTGCCCCTAAGTAGATTAAAAAATGGGACACACTTGTTCGTCGATTTGGAGATAAATCTACTTAGAGCGGTGATTCTCCCGGTTAAACTTTGAACATCTTTTATTTTTGTTGGCGATTTCATATCGACCAGGGCCTTGATTTTTTGGGGATTAGCTTCAATTCCCCACGAGTTCACTATAAATCCCAAAAATTTCCCTGATCCAACTCCAAAGGAATATTTGAGGGGATTCAGCTTCATCTGATATTTGTTCAAGACGTTGAAGCACTCTTGCAGGTCCCCTACGTGTCCTTCTTCCTTTTTCGACTTAACCAGCATGTCATCAACATATACTTCCATGTTTGTACCGATCAGCTCTTTAAACATGTGATTGACTAGTCGCTGCTAAGTCACACTAGTGTTTTTCAAACCGAAGGGCATGATTTTGTAACAGTAAAGCCCTGTATCGGTCCGAAAGCTAGTGTGATACTCATCAAGTAGGTGCATACTGATTTGATTATACCCAAAGTATGCACCCATAAATGATAGGATCTCGTGCCCTGAAGTGGCGTCGACTAGTTGGTCGATCCTTGGGAGCGGGAAACAATCTTTTGGGCAGGCTTTATTAAGGTCTGTGAAATCCACGCACGTTCTCCACTTTCCATTCGGCTTGGGTACTAGTACGGGATTAGAGACCCACGATGGATAAAACGCTACCCTGATGAATCTGTTCTCCTTTAGCTTCTCGACTTCATCCTTTAAAGCTTTCGATATATCTTTGTCAAGCAGCCTTCTTTTCTATTGCACTGGTGGAAAGCTTTTATCTATATTCAAGACATGGCTGATAACTGCTGGGTCAATCACAACCATGTCTTTATGCGACCAGGCAAAGACTTCCTGGTTTTTCTTCAAAAATTCCACCAGCTTTTGTTTTATTATTATCTCTAAGTTTTTACCGACTTTCACAACCCTGGTCGGATCTGCCTCATTGAGTTGGACCTCTTCGAGATCCTCGATTGGTCGTACTTTTTCATCAAAATCCCTAAAGCGAGGATCCAATTCCCTATCCTCACTTTGGGCAACACCCTATTTGGTGATGCGCTCACCTAATTGGGCTTGTGTTTCATTGGCCAACTGAAACTCTTTTCTAGCGTCTTCCCTCGATCCACCTCCCTTTGCCTTAGATATCGAGGAATTATAGCATTCCCTTGCTTCTTGTTGGTTTCCCAACACGCATCCTACCCCTGCGTCAGTTGGGAATTTAATGGCAAGGTGCCAAACCGAGGTTACAACTCGCAGATCGACTAGAATAGGCCTTCCAATTATAGCATTGTACACAGAAGGACAATCAACTACTATAAAAGTAGTGAGTAATGTCCTATTCACGGACGCAGTTCCTGCTGTAACCGGAAGCCTAATCGATCCTGTTGGTGCGAGCCCTTCGCCCAAAAAACCATAAATGGTTTGGTTGCATGGCTCTAGGTCCTTCACCGATAACTTCATTCTCTCTAGTGAAGACTTGTACAAGATATTCATTGAGCTCCCTGTGTCAACTAACACCCTTTTTACCATAATGTTGGCTATCTGGACGTCCACGACCAGAGGATCCGAGTGAGGAAATCGGACACGCTGCGCGTCAAGCTCATAAAAAGTTATCAGCTCTTCCTCTATTCGAGCCTTTTTGGGAGTTCGTTCCTCCACATTCAGCATCTTGATGCCCTGGTCATGGCGTAAGATTCGAGCGTATCACTCCTTCGCCTTCCCACTATCTCTTGCAAGGTATGGGCCGCCACAAATGGTTAGCAACGTACCTGCCACAGGAGCTGGCTGTAAAGGTGGCGAGCGTTGGCGTACAGGCACCTGCTCGTTGCCTCCTTGAGCTTCTCACTGAGAACCTCCCGTGGCTCATGCGTATCTCCTCAGATGTCATTGTCTGATAAGGAACTCAATCTCATCTTTCAGCTGGTTACACTCATTAGTGTCATGACCATAGTCGTTATGAAAACAACAAAACTTTGTTGTATCTCTCTTGGAGATATCCTTCCTTATAGTTGTTGGTCGCTTGTAAGGGACATTGGAGCTAGTTGTCTGGTAAACCTCCACTCTGCTCTCGACAAGGGTCGTGTATTTGGTGAACCTTGGCTCGTACCTATTGCTTTTAGGGAGCTTATTTTCAGACGTCGACGACTCATTGTTTGCCTTTTTTCCACCGTTTTTACCATTCCTGTTGCCTTTGCTGTTGCCACTAGGTTTATCTGACCCATTGGCGGCTTTAGCAGGATCTTCTTTTGGTCCCTTGTCTTTCGCAAGAGATTTCCCCTCGTTGGCAATCGCATCCTCGATCTTAATGTATCAATCTTCTCGATCAAGAAACTCCTAGGTACTCTTCACCCCGTTCTTTCTTAAGCTATTCTAGAGGGGAGAATGGCACCTTACTCAAGAAGTAAGGGCCATCATTTTCCCTTCATCGCCAACGGTTTTAGCCCCAGCAGTTGCTCGCGTGAAACGCTGGACATACTCCTTTAAGGATTCTCCCTCCTTCTGACGTATCTCGACCAGCTGGTTGGCTTCAATCGGGTGAACACGACCAGCATAGAATTGCCCATAGAATTCCTTCACGATACTATGCTAGCAGGAGGGAAATTAAAGAACCATTCCTGAGCAGTGTCAGATAGGATGGTTGGAAAGATCCTGCAGTGGGCATCATCTGACACCTTCTGGATGTCCATCTGTATCTCAAACTTGTTCACGTGAGATACTAGGTCCCCGTACCCATCGAAGTTTGGCAGTACTGGCATCTTGAATTTGCTGGGGGTTTCTGCCACATCTATTCTTTGTATGAATGGAGTGCCCCTTCTCCGATCATACTCGATGTGGGATGTCCAGCTCCTTACCAGCTGTTGGACAGCCTGGTTTAATGCATCGATCTAGGCATGTACGGCGTATGGGATCGCTGGGGTGACTGGTGCCGGAGGAGCGTACCCATAGTGTCTTTCGTGCCTATCATTGAGCACGTCCCTTAAGTCATCATCTCTGGGCCTCTGCTCGCTAGTGCCCAATTGATCAAAGACGTTAGGCTGCCTAGGCTGCCCCTCAGCGTTTTGGCTCGCAGGCCTATTTTCCCTTGGTGAGGGATTCCTTTCTTCTTGGCCTCGACCAGCATTCCTTCTACCGGAGTCAACTTCATTATAGTCATGTCCATCCCTGAACTGCAACCGACTATGGCGTGACTAGCTGGTCGTACTATTCCCCCTCTAGCTGGCACCTCCTGAGCATTAGGGGGAGGCCTACGTTGATCGGTGGGTCCCTAGGTGTTATTATGTTGTGGGGGTACTCTGACCGCAGAGCCTTACTCAGTGTGCCTTTTGTTAGCATAAGGATGTTGCACCCTGCTCGGTGGATTTGGCTCATCATCCATTGGACATCTAGGGCTTCGTGGAGGCTTCCCGACCCTATTCTGCCTTTGACGCTGGGGATTATCTTTACCAGCATGAGCAGGTGGCTACTGCTCAGGATCCTAAATTGGGATATCCTATTGAGTAGCAGGTGGTTGCTCCGACCTTTGAGGGCTCACTGGCTGAAGTGGAGGACTCAGATTCGAGGCCCGTTGTGGTGGTGCACTTGGTGGCTGATCTGGTTGAGAAGCCGGCGCAGCTTGCCCCCAAGCCAACTAAATGGCTGCCTCTAGGGTGGCAGTGGCATCTCTTTGCCAGCGGTCCATATCCGCTTGCCGCTCATTCAGTTCTTGGCGTTGACATTCGATTTCCCTCTATTGGAATGCCAACGTCTCAGCCGCATTATCTTGATTGGCCCTCAGATTGGCCAACTCCTCTTGTAACATACTCAACGTTGTCCTCAGGAGTTCAGAATCCATTTTTTCCTCTTTAAAATCCAACTGTGGCTCATCTTCAGCCACATTTGGTGGAGGAGGCTGGGTGGATGCAGCGTCAGAAGTATGCCCCGTCTTCTTGGATGTCTTAGCCATTTGATCTTCTTGAAGTCTAGAATTAATCTCTCAATGAAAGCACCAAAATGTTGACCCTCAAATTGGCCAACGACACGGAGTCAGATAAACGATAGGAAATGAAAGGAAAACAAGAAGAAATTCAAATGGAAAGCAAACGACACAAACAATTTATAGTGGTTCGGCCCCAATTGAATTGCAATGACCTACATCCACTTAGTGTTCTTATTGATAATGAATCCCAACACTGTGATCAATGAACTAGGGTTCACGAGTTTCACAAGCCTTGGGAAGATTACAACTTCAGTGAAGAATCACACTATATTCTTCTCTCTGAGTATAAAGATCAAAAGTTCAAAAGTCCTTTCCTTGAGCCATTTGATTCTTATTTATAGGCTCAAGAAGGTTACATGGGGCGATGGGCCTTAATTACAATTAAGACTTGTGTATCAAGGTAATAAAAGAAAATATAATTAATGCAAATATTACAAGATTGCATATCCAAAAGGAAGTAAATGAAAGTATGCGACCAGACTGGTCGCACCTAAGCGTGAGGCTTGATAAATCAATAACTCTCTGGTCGATGGTCGAATAGGATTTATTCACTTAAAGTTGTCACGTACCAGCCACGTGTAGGTCAACCCTGCCACGTCATCAGAAGCCGCTTTTGGGTAAACACACTATAACATTTATAGTGTTTGGGAATTCTTTTTCTTCTATTTTTCTTATTTAGCCTCAAACACTTTTGTCCTTGAAAACCCTACATAGCTGAAACACTAACCCTATCAAACCTCTATATAGCCAAAATTACCATGTATCAAGATCTTAGAATTGTTGTTGGAGATAAGCACTTTTGGTGGAGGCTCGAGATTTTGGAAGTATTGATGTTTTGGTTCTAGGGTAAAGGTATGACTTTTTATAAGGTTTAGAATTTTTGGAAGTTTAGTTATTATTATAAGTCTCTAATTTTAAATCTTTTATGTTATATATAAGTTTGGGCAATTCTCTATAGCAAAACCAATCTCTCTATCTTCTCTTATTCCACATTCAAGGCAAGGAAAATTAGGTAGTTTTAGTTATGATATTTTAAGAGATTTGTATGACCCTAACATTTCAGGTACAAAAGAGATAAGTGTGGCTGGACCTAAGGTGTTCAGAAATTGTATGACAGACCTAAGTTGATGTCTGGTAGGTACGGTTGCCAAAACTTGTATGACGGACCTAAGTTGATGTCCAGGGCTTAATTGCCACCCCTTATAAGCACTTATCTTTTCTTATACTTGTTTTGTTATTATGACCTATGTTTATGACATAGACTATGTTTATAACCTAGGATATTAGGATCTTATATGATTATCATAAATACGTTTTGATATGAAATTTTGTATGAATTTATGATTGTTATGACTATATGTTTATATGACTGTTGTATGTATTTTCCTTACTGGGCTTAGAAGCTCACTCCTTATGATATTATTGTGCAAATAATTGAGCTTAGAATGGCTGGTGGCGAGTGGGACCTAAAAGCTTAGTGATGTATTCGTGGGGACCATATAGTCGAGGAATGATCAAGGTCCTAAACTTTTTATTTATGAAAGCACTTTCTGTAAGTATCTTTATTTTTATTCAAATGTTGCTCATTACATTTTGTTAAAGACATTATTTTATTTTTGTAAAAACATGGGATCCCTTTGCTTATTGTGATTTTCTTAAATAAAGGAGAAATATTTATGTTTATGATCCAACATTGTGTTCTCAATAATATTATGAGAAATTAGGGTGTTACAGAACTTGATCTTGTCTTGCCATCTTACAAAGTTTGAGCCATCGAATAGATCTAGTCTCACTAGATCTTGAGACATGAAGTTGAGGGCTGAGATTGATGAACTTTCTTCCATAGCTCTGGTTAGTAGAAAAACCTTAGAGAAAGACAAACTTTGATTCTAAACTTAGGTTTAGAGATAGAGATTTTTTATTGTTGGGGATTTGAAGCTATAATCTTAGTTTTGTATGTTACAACTCAAAGCAATAAACAATGTTAATCTAAACTCTAATGTATATTTTCTTGGGAATTGTGCCCTTAAAGTAATTGTAGTAGACAATGGTTTTAATGAAATAAATGAATGAATTGAATTATTGTATATATAGCTTATGTACTACATTATTGCTAATAATATTAAGTAAATATCAGAAAAATCTCAAATTCATCTATGTGGTCTCAATCTCATATTGGTATGAGAGGATCGAGATTGAGATAATGAACTTAAATAGTTCACAGTAAAATAAAGTTATGAAATCTTTAGATTAATTACTGCTAGTACGGTCCACTAGTATGATGAATACATATGACCTAGATCTGGGTTATTAGTGTAGTAGGACACTTTAGTGGAGGTACTTTTCATGCTGAGAGTATGTAGAACTGGACCAGATGTGATTTAATAATACTTGTTTAAAAACTGTTTCGTAGTATTATAAAACACATCGACTGATGATCATATACAAACTGATCTTAATCCTGAAGTTACTACGAACTCCTATATATGTCATTTGATCCTTTTATTCATGCATTACGGTTTGTCAGAATGATCAGGCTAAGAACTATTGTTTTGGGGACTCAATGATGTATATGGCTGGGGACATAGCTTAACAGACATGGAATCTATACATTCTTATAGATTGAATGATGATTCCCTATTGGGTTGGCTTTTGGAACTGGAAAAGGCTATTGGCGTCAAATTCATAATCAAATTATGAATTAACCTTCACTAGTAAAGTCAATGGTACATTAGGAATCAAGATATAATTAAAAGGGTAAAGTGGTAATTTTATTCCTACTTAATTATGAATCATCAATAAAGGATTAATTTGTATGTAATGATTACATCAATGGACACTTTATGGTTACGATAAAGTACTCAGTAAATATATGTCTTTAATTCTCAAGAGTTCGGTCTCATATTTATAGTGGAATAATCATGAGATTAATAAATATGATTATTGAATCAAAGAGTTTTGTTTAATAATCTTGTATTTATTGGAGCTTGGAATTATTGGTCCATAAGTCATCGGGGCGGCTCTATCAACACTAATCAAGGTAAGAGTTGATACAAGGGTTAAACTGTGAATGAGCTATTTGAGAGAATATTTATTCTTCGAGATAAATGTACAATTATGTGATATTTGAAGTTGCACAATTTATTATTGCATTTGTGCAATTTTCAAAATTATGTAGAAATAGAAAAAATTGATTTTAATCAATTGTTTTATTTAAGTGTGAATAGATAAATATGGATAGTCAAAATTATTTTTTATTATTATGTTTAATTAATTAATAATAAGATGATAATAGAAATTCAATTTTTGAATTTTGAAATTTGAAATTTAAGTTGTTATCTTTTCCTTAAAAAGATAAAACATTATTTGAATTTCTAATTATGAATTAATTAAAATAAAAAACACATGAAAAATCAAATCCCATTTTTAGGGATATGCCACACGCATAGGGCTTGGACTGCTCTATGCGTGTGGCGCTTCTGATGTAATAAGATATTGGTTTTTAATTAATTAATAAAACATTTTAAAATAGGTTTTAAAATGGAATGTTAGACTTTGTCTTTTATCATTATTAGTATTATAAAAGATGATTGATTTTTTTTATTATTATGGTAATAATGTCTATATATTCTATATGATAGAAAATTGAAACAACAAGTTTTTACAGAGAAGAAAAACTATCATCTTTTTCACAAAACAAAAATCATTTCTCTCTTGCCTATAATCAAGAGTCTCATGGGTTGAGAATAGTTTTGATTCACAAAATTGATCATTGTTCTTTATTTTCCCACCCACATCATGAGGTGTAGAGAACGTCTTGGAAGATCTAGGTGTGAGTACTCTAGCAAGAATAGGAAGATCGAAATATATATGAAAAGATTCAAGGATTCCTTATAGGCTACAAGTGGTAAATCGTTTATTATTATTTTTATATATATAAATATTATATATTGATTAACATATTGCATATTACAAGATCCTCATATAAAAAAAAAGTTTTCGTCTCTTTTTTCTCTCTCAGCTTCTAGCTGGTGCAATGGCAAAGGGGGTTCAGGGGAAGGCGAAAGCTCAGGGGAAGAAGAAGAAAAAGAAAGGACCGTCTTCTTCTGATGGTGTTCGGAAAACTAGATCCATGACGGAACTGTTGGGAGTGGAACCGATAGAGTTTGAGGAAGGCAATCTTCACATAGATGAGCAAGAAACCCAGATAGATGAGCCGTAAATTGTTTCTCCGAGATCTACCTTGATGCATTTACAGCGACAGGAGGCCATTCGAAGAGATTTTTCCCATTTTATCCAAGCCTCTCAGATCTGTTCGAAGGAAATTGCAGAAGGTAAGAAACCCTCTCATCTGATCTTACATATTGGGCATATTGTACAGAATCTGAGCTCGAAATTTGACAGCGATTTGGATAAAGGAACTGAGATTGATGATATTAAGATTGAGCTAGAAGATATTGAAGATGAAGTTCAATTCTGGAACTCATCTATAGTTTTCTATGTGCTAGGTGCAAACCCCCCAATCTCTGTTTTGGAAGGTTTTGCTAAACGAATATGGAGGAATAAAGTTGATAAAGTGGGAATTCTTTCTCATGGAGTTTTCATAATCAGATTTGAATCTGTGGATGATAGGGATGAAAGTACTAAATGGAGGATATATCTTCTTTGATAACAAACCTGTTATTATTAAACCATGGAATGCTGTAACAGATTTCAGGAAAGAAAATGTGGAAACCGTTCCTACTTGGATTCAACTTTCTGGTCTTGAATTGAAGTACTGGGGGGAGAAATCTTTATTCAAAATTGTGGGACAACTTGGGAATCCGATTAAGGTTGATGAGATAACTAAAAACAGGGAACGGTTAAATTATCCAAGGATATTGATAGAAGTGTCTTTATCACAGAATTTTCCATATGAAATATCCTTTATTGATGAGTTTGGTCAGAGGGTGATGATTGATATCCATTTTGAATGGAAGCCGTATGTTTGTAGTAACTGTAAAGGATTTGGGCATACTGTTGATCTTTGCAGGAAGAAGGTATGCCAGAAAAAAGAATGGGTGATCAAAAAGGACAATAATGTGAAGAATATAGATTCAAAAGTTCAGCATGAGGTTTTGATAGATGAGGATGGTTTTTAGAGAGTGCTTAGAAGTGGCAAGAAGGCTCTGAATGTGTCTCAACCTACTATAGTGACTAATAGTTTTCAAGCTTTGAATAATGAAAATGGAGAGAGCTCTCAAGTTGAGTTGGGAAAAGATAACATAGAGGGAGGGGGGGATCCTCCCCAACCTCATGGATAGGATTTTAAGTTGGAATGTCAGGGGGATCAATAATCCAAAGAAGCAAATTGAAGTTAAGAAATTCTTTTCTTCAAAGAGAGTTGGATTAATTGGTCTCCTTGAGACTAGGGTCAAGGCTGAACATTTGGGTGCCTTGTACCTCCGTATGTTTGATGGTTTGTGTTTTACCTCTAATAATGCTTGGCATAGTGGTGGGAGAATAGTTGTTAGCTAGAATCCTATTAGGTTTGATGTTAGTATTCGGTTCTGTTCCAGTCAAATGATTCATTTGCTTATGAGACCTATTCATGCTACAATGAGTTTTTTTGTTACTTTTGTTTATGGCTTCAATGAAGAAGAGGGAAGAGCTGGTTTGTGGGCTGATTTGTTACATCTTTCAGGTGGAATTGAAGATCCTTGGATAGTCATGGGTGATTTTAATGATATTCTTAATAAAGAGGAAAGGGTTGGAATGCGTGTGAAGTATAAAAAATCTGAGGCATTTCGGAATTGTGTTGTTGTTTGTCAGTTAGAAGATATGAAGTTTCGAGGGAATTTTTTTCCATGGAATAATAAGCAGCAAGGTGATGCTAGAATTTATTCAAAGATCGAAAGGGTTTTAGCGAATCAATTGTGGTTAGACAAGTATCATGAAGCAGAGGTGAACTTTTTGAATGAAGAGTTGTTTGATCATAGTTCAGCTCTTTTATCTGTGTATCAAGAAACTAATTTTGGCAAGAAACCTTTCAAGTATTTTCGAATGTGGAAGGGTGCTCCAGATTTTAACCATAAACTTATTACTAGCTAGAATAATAACAATCATGGGACAGCTATGTACAAGTTAGTTTCAAAGTTGAGACAAGTTAAATTGGTTCTCAAGGAGCTTAATAAAGTAGGGTTTGCTGATATTCAAATGGCGGATTTACAGAAAAGGAAATATTTAGCTGATTGTCAATTAGATCTTCAGCACGACCCTCTAAATAAAGAGCTGATTCTGAAGGAGAAAATGGCTAGAGACCAGTTTGCTATGACTCATAAAGCTTACTATTCTTATCTTCATCAAAAGGCTAGAGTTCATTGGTTGAAAGAGGGTGATGAAAACTCAGCTTTTTTTCATGCTAGTATTCGTGCAAGGCATACACAAAACAGAATCTATTCAATTACAGATGAGAGTGGTACTTGGCATGATCAACCTGACAAGGTAACTGAAGCTTTTTTACAGTTTTATACTACTCTGCTGGGTTCTAAAATGGCTGATAGAAAACATGTTATAAGAGAAGTAGTTGAAGATGGTGCTCTTGTCTATGAGGAGCAAGCTTCAATGCTAATGGCTGATTATACGATTGATGAAGTCAAGCAAGCTATTTTTTCAATCCCTGGAGGGAAAGCACCTGGCCGTGATGGTTTTTCTAGCTATTTTTTTCAAGATAATTGGGATATCGTTGGGAACGAGGTTTGTGATGCTATTCTGCCTTTCTTACATTCGGGTAGTTTGTTGAAAGAACTCAACTCCACGGTTCTAACTCGTGTCCCTAAGAGTAAGTGTCCGAACGGTGTTAGTGATTACAGGCCAATCGCCTGTTGTAATGTGCTCTACAAGGCAGTGACAAAAATGATTTGCTCAAGATTGCGATTGCTTCTGCCTGATTTGATTGCACACAATCAAGGTAGCTTTGTTCAGGGGCGTTTTATAGCTCACAATATTCTGGTGTGCCAGGACTTAGTCAAACATTATGGAAGGAAGAATGCCAAGCCTAATTGTATGATTAAACTTGATCTCCGGAAAGCGTATGATACATTCGAATGGGATTTTTCGGAAGAAATGCTTGTTGCCTATAGGTTTCCGAGGAAGTTCATCCATTTGATAATGCAATGCGTTACCACTCCAAAATTTTCTCTAATGTTTAATGGTGTTCTTCATGGTTTTTTTGCTACTGAAAGAGGTTTGAGATAGGGTGACCCAATGTCACTGCTGTTATTTGTTTTGGGAATGGAATACTTATCTATAATCATGAAGAAAATAGGGCAAAAAGAGGACTTTAATTTCCATGAACGTTGTGCGGAATTACAACTCAATCATTTGAGTTTCGCGGATGATGTTCTTCTTTTCTGTCATGGTGACTTTTGGTCCATATATAACTGTTGCAAGGATTGAAACTTTTCTCACAAACATTAGGACTTCACCCAAATGAAGCCAAATCAGCGGTCTACTGCTGTGGTATGACTGAGTATGATGTGCAAAGGGTCCTTGAAGCTTCAGGTTTTAGCAAGAGCCAAATGCCCTTCAAGTACTTGGGGATTCCAATCTGTGCTAAAAATATTTCAGCGAAGGATTGTGAGCTTTTACTGGAAAAAATGGTGGTGCGCATTCGGACATGGAGCTCTCGCAATTTGTCTTATGCAGGGAGAATAATTTTGATTAATTCTGTTCTGATCTCTATACACTCTTATTGGTCACAAATTATGCTTATTCCCAAACAGGTGTCAAAGAGAATAAATTCTATTTGCCGAGCTTTTTTATGGAAAGGTCAGGCTGTCTTTCTAGGTGTTGGGAATGTGGCTTGGGAGCACGTTTGCAGGCCAAAGAGAGAGGGGGTCTTGGTTTTAGAGATCTCTTTAAATGGAATATTGCAGCTCTTGGGAAATATATTTGGGCGATTGCAACAAAAAAGGATAATCTATGAGTGAAGTGGGTGCATAATGTATACATTAAGAATGGCGATTGGTGGGCTCATAGAGCCCCTTCACAGAGTAGTTGGTATTGGAAAAAAAATAGTGGAAGTCAAAGATCGATTCAAACATCTTATTGATATTCCAGGTTTTATTCATGATGAGTATACCATCAAAAATGGTTATCATCTGCTCTGTTCTGGTCATCACCGATTTCAATGGTGTTCAGAAGTGTGGGGAAGGCTGAATATACCAAAGCATAGTGTCATCATGTGGCTAGCTACTCTTGACAGATTAAAGACTAAGCAAAGATTGTTGAATTTCCAGATGGTGAACTCCTCAACCTACTTATTCTGTGATATTCATGAGGAAAGTGTAACTCATCTTTTCTTTGAATGTCATCTTAGTAAGATTTGTATTAAGAAGGTGAAAGAGAAGATGGGTTCGAGTGCAAAATCTGAAGATTTACGCAACCTTTTGAGGTGGATCTCTCGGGCTCCAATGAGTAAGTTTCATAAGATGGTCTATGCGGCTTTTGTTGCTGCGGTGGTTTATCATATTTGGAAAGCAAGGAATGAAGTTTTTTTGTTGTTTAAGGTGAGAAGGATAGATTTAATTGTGAATAATATTATAAATGATGTAAAAAATAGAGTTCAAGGTGTTATGCCTAAAACAGTTAGTAGTATTGACAGGGAATGGTTTGATTCATTGTAAAGTTTTTCTCTGGTTGTATAGAAAGGAGTTTCTCAGGCCTTTCACTAGGTGTTGTTAGGTGTATTGTTTAACTGGTTTCAATGATTAATGATCCTACTGATTTACCAAAAAAAAAAAGATCCTCATATAAAGTTGTTTATATGAAAAAAAATTATTGTATACAATACTACCATTACCGCAATTTCTGCTCCGCACTAAGAATTGTTCCTAACATATATACACTTCTCTATTGTTGGGCATCTCTTGGGTAGTCTTTTCAAAGATGAGTGCTGCTCTCTGACTTGGTGCTCCAAAACTTGTCTCAAAACATCCCCAAATACTCCCAAACTATTTGGGTACTCTTATATATTCCAAAGAAACACGTTGGACCTAAAAAGATGATTTATAAATTTCTATACCGAAAGTCAACTCTCACATGTTGACTTTAGTGAAACTGTTATGGTTTTTGCACCTCTTCGTACCTAACCAATTTCACTATGTATTTAACCAATCATAACAGTTGTTACGTTTGTTATGTAACTAATCACTGAGTTTAAGTGTTTGATTAAACAAAAGCATCACAAGAATTGAAGAGAAAATGGAGCACAATACTTAGATGGAAAACAAGAAAACCCACTCATGCAACCCAAAAAAAATCACATGCCCAAAAATGAAAATAAAAGAGAGATCAAACCGAGATGGAAAACAGAAAAACAACCAAAACCCAACTTGAATTACTTCAAAGTAATTGAGAAACATAGATAGAGAGAGAGTACCTGAAAAAAAAAATCAGAAGAGAGAAAGGAGAAAGAGTAATTAAAAAGAGTTCATTGGAAATGGGTATTGAAAATCAAAAAGCTTTATGGAGAGAGTTTCGTAGAAACAGTGGAATTTCTTTCTTCCACTCTTCTACTTCCTCTTCTGCCACCGAGAAACCAGAAGTGAAAGAGAAAGAAAATCTCAGAAATTCCTTTAATTAATTATATATATATTGAAAAAATTAATAATTTAAGAGAATGAAAAATGATGAAAATGTTTGGATTTTAAGGAAGTTAACGGGGTTAAGTTCTTGGTATTAACGGAACACCAATCCATTTCATTTAGGTAGTTTAGCCATTAAAAAAAGGGTATTTAACTTTAACAAACCCAAAAGATTGGGTAGTTTAGCCGCAACTTACCCTAATACTTTTATTAATTATATTTAATTGTTTTAACAATCTATTTCATATTTTACATTTCAAAATCATTAACTAGACCGAGTAATGGAAAAATAATGTACAATATATTTAGGGATAAACATGTATAAACTTGATATATTAGTACTAATAGATCTCAATATTCATATGAGCTAATCAATGATCAATCCCTACCTGGTAGTTCAAACAGGTCTAGATCTCCATCCAAGCCAGATTTTGAATTATTATAACTTGAATATTGCTAAAGGGCACTTTAAGGTGTCTAACACTACTTAATGTGGCATACCATTATTGTTGTAATATCGAGTCTTATATATTTTATTTAAGTTAAAAATATGTAGGATTCGATTTTGATTTGTACTAATAAAAATAAGAAAATTTAAGCTTCTATGCATCATAGAGGGTTCTAATTAAAGGTGTAATGACATTACATTTTAGTTATATTATTTCCCTTATTTTTGAAAATTTCCTCTTATTATTTTTGCACCCAACTCTTCCAATTCTCTTTGCTCTCTCTCTCTCTCTCTCTCTCTCTCTCTCTCTCTCTCTCTCTCTCTCTCTCTCTCTCTCTCTCTCTCTCTCTCTCTCTCTCTCTCTCTCTCTCTCGATTTTCTCTGAATATGGAAACCACAACACCACCATCACCACACACCATCATCCCTCTCTTTCTTAGATTTTCCTCTCTCTCTCTCTCTCTCTCTCTACCCCTCTGTATCTCATCTATCTTTATCTTAACTTCTCCATGGAAGCTATACATAAAAGACCCATGATAGTTTTGAATGATTTAGAACATAAACTCATGATAAGTACCACTTAAGACACTAACTATTGCATTTCAAACAGATCTACACATGATTTTTGGGCTTTTTCGTGATTTTTTTTAAGATATGAAACTCTGAAATCTTCAAAAAAATTGACTTTGCTCAGTGGTTCTCAATGCCAAATCGATGGGCATTCAAAATAAAGATTTTTCTTGAAAAAATTGACTTTGCTCAATTGTTGCTCGATGTGATTCTTACAATAGGCGTAATTTTTCACTCGGGTGTCCATTTGGGGTGATTTTTTTAAAAATTTGGGAATTTTTTGAGATCTACACGTTTGAGATGTGTATATACACATTTGGGAAGTGTAAAGCTTGAAAAAATACAAAACTTCAAAATATAACTTACATTTAAGACATGTTTTGGTATGTTTTCAAGTTTTAAACTTCTCAAATGTGTATATACACATATCAAACGTGTAGATCTAAAAAAATAATCAAATTCCAAAGAAAAATCACCTCAAAAGAACACCCAATTGAAAAATTACGCCTTTTCCAAGAATTGCATCAAGCACCCATCGAGCAAAGTTGATTTTTTCATGAAAATCTTCATTTGAAAGGCCCCATTGATCTTGAATCAAGCACTATCAAGCAAAGTTGATTTTCTACAAATTTTATACTTTTCTCGATGGTTTCTCGATGAAACTCGATGGGTACTCGATGGTGCTCGATGCGATTCTTACAAGAGGCGTAATTTTTCACTCGAGTGTCTGTTTGGGGTGATTTTTTTTTTAATTTGGGTGTTTTTCAAGATCTACATGTTTGAGATGTGTATATACATACTTGAGAAGTGTAAATCTTGAAAAAAAAATACAAAACTTCAAAACACACCTCATGTAAGACTTGTTTTGGTATGTTTTCAAGTTTTAAACTTCTCAAATGTGTATATACACATCTCAAATGTGTGGACCTAGAAAAAATACCCAATTTAAAAAATAAATCAAAAATCACCTGAAATAGATATCCGAGTGAAAAAATTACTCCCCTTGCAAGAATCGCATCAAGCACCACATTGAGTACCATCGAGCAACCATCGAGCACCCATCGAGCAAAGTCAATTTTTTCATGAAAATCTTGATTTCAAGGGCCCCATCGAGCTTGCATTGAGCAACCATTTAGCAAAGTTGATTTTCTGAAGATTTTAGATTTTTCTCAATGGTTGCTCGATGAAACTCGATGGGTGCTCGATGGTGCTGGGTGGTGCTCGATGCAATTATTGCAAGAGTGTCTATTTAGGGTTTTTTTTTTTTTAATTTGGGTATATTTTTGAGATCTACACATTTGAGATGTGCATATACACATTTGATAAGTTTAAAACTTGGAAGCATACTAAAACATGTCTTAAACGTGAGGTATGTTTTGAATTTTTGTATTGTTTTCAAGCATTATACTTCCCAAATGTATGTTGAGGGAGAGTGAGAGAACACCACCTAAAAAATTAGAATCTATAAAAAAAAAATGGATTGACATAGACTAAATAAAGATTGAGAAAGAACTTGCACACCCAAGTAGATCAATGGTCTTCTTCAACTCTGATGACGCTTCAAAAACCCTAGGTAAAACCACCACCATGAGCAAACCCTTTGAACAAAGCAAAAAACACAAAAACAAGGCTTATATGTGTTGTAAAACGCTGTCCTAATACTCTATTTCCTAGCTACCATGGATGTGTGAGGCCTTTTCTAAGAGGAAATGAGGATTGAGATTTAACAAGCCTTAAACTCTCAAATTCAAGCACTTTCTTTAAGAGTTCTTGGAGAAAACTAGAATTCTTGGAGCTTGAGAGAGAGAGAGAAAGGGTAAAGAGAGATTGGAAAGAGTGATCAAGTCTTCCAAAAAACTATTTTGACCCTTATATAGAGTAGGCACTATCATTAGGTCTAACCAATAGGATTAGACTTGTAAAACACGTCATTAAGAGCATTTCACGTAACTTGTATGTACTACAGTAGGCGTCATGCCACCTACCAGGTGATACGTCGCCTACATGCAGGCGATGCATCGCCTGTAAGGGTTTTTTGAAACCCTAAGCATTAGGCAATGCTACGCCACTTGGGTGACGACACATCACCACCCACGTTGTTTTTGGACACTTCCAAAGTTCTAAAAATTGCTCCAAATGCTAACAAAAGTTTTGGGAACCCTTAGATACCTCCATGCATCACTTTGGACCCAAAAATGCATTTTTTAAAGTGCCTACAATTGAAGCTCAAATTTCACATTTTCACTATGTTAAATTTACTAAGTGTTTATACCTTGCTTGTATTTTAATACTTATCTATTAAAAAATCATAACAATCCCCCATTTTTTTAAATACAAGCCTCATTCTCTAGCTTACAAGAGTTTTGGTGCATAAAATAAAGTGCATTTCGGTTTGAACTTTACCTTAGTGAAAATACCAAAAAGTCTTATCGAAATCATTAGTTGCTTAAAACTTGAACCAAGTATTCCATATGATAAAATCGGTGATACCTCACACACCTCCACCACATCTTTTGTTTTCCCACTTTCTTGCTTAGCACTATCATGGCCATGTGCTCATCTCTTCATGAACTTTCCAAGGAGAAACTCCAACTCCTATGAGAGGCGGCACCACCTCCAAGTCCACATAGGTGAAGTTATTACAACATATTTGCTACATATATATATGCTTGTTGCACTAAACTGAGCTTCATTAAAATCCCTAGACTTAACCCTAACTCAGTAGCAACCACACTAACCATCTTGGATGGAACTCACCATAATTTTAGTGTTAAACCTATTCACTTATCAATGACTTGTTCTTACCCATTGAACTATTTCCCTTAATTTGTACAAGTTGAGAGTTTGGTTGACATCATTGGTGAATCTATTATTCTAGAAGTTTCAATCCCATCCCTTTTGAAGTAGAACGTACTAACATTCTCACAAGAGGTTTTGTAAATGGATCTGCTAAGTTCTCACTTGTCTTAACATATGAGATCGATATGATTCCACCTTAAATCAATTATCTCACATATTCATGTCTTAGACTAATGTGTCTAGACACTCCATTATACACACTATTATATGCTCTAGCAAGTGCGGATTGGCTATCACAATGTATTGAAATTGTTGATACCATATCCACAGTTAAAGGAATATCCATCATGAGATTCTTAAGCCACTCGGCCTCTTTGTCGGTTTCCGCTAAAGCTATAAACTCTGCTTCCAAGGTTGAGTGTGATATGCAAGTTTGCTTCTTGGAGCCCCATGAGATTGCACATCCTCCGAGAGTAAACACCCAACCAATGGTGGAGAGATTATCTCTAACTCTCGATATCTAATTAGCATCGAAATATCCTTCAAGTATCTTTGGAGTGTTTTTATAGTGAAGACTATACTCTTTGGTGCCCTTAAGATAACCAAGAATTCTCTTAATATCTTTCTATTGCTTGATACTTGGATTGCTAGTAAACCTAATAAGTTTACTAACCGCATATGCAATATCCACTCTTGTGCAATGAGCGGCGTACATTAGGCTTCCTATTGCACTTGCATATTCCAATTGAGTCACCGTTCTTCCTTCATTCTTTTCAAACTTCATGTTTGAATCAAATGGTGTATGTGCCTCTTTGATTTTGAGATGACTGAATTTTTCGAGAACTTTCTCAACATAGTGGGTTTGACTCAACAAAAAACCCCCACTATTCCTTCTAACTTTGATACCTAGAATGGTATCCACATTTCCAAGGTCTTTCATTTTAAATTTAGAAGATAGAAATATCTTCGTTTCTATTATTCCTTTCATGTCATTACTCAAAATCAACATATCATCTACATATAGACACACAAGTATGACACCACAAGTCTTAGTATAAGCACTTGTCCGCATTGTTGTGTCTAAATCCATTAGAAACAATGACTTTATCAAACTTCTCATGCCATTGTTTTGGAGCTTGTTTCAAACCATTCACCACCCCTATCACTTCAAAGCAATATAATTTTCCTTTCAAGTTGATTTTCAACTTCTGCTTTATAAACCTTAAACACATTAAGTGCTTCATCTTTATTCATAAGAAAATATACATATTTGAACCTAGAGTAATCATCAATGAAATTAATAAAATATCTACTTCCTCCTCTAGTCAACATTCCATTAAGTTCACATAAATCACTATGTATCAAATCTAACCACTTAGAGTTCCTTTAAACAGTAGGAAAAGGTTTCTTCACCATTTTAGATTTAACACATAATTCACATTTGTCATGCTCAATATTATCACAATCAATTAATCCACATTTGACAACCCTTTTAATTGTGCAAGTCTAATATGCCACAAATTAATAGAATTTGAGTAAAGCATATAACAAGAAGAAGAAGAAACTTTATTGTTCACATGGTCAATAGATGTAAAAAGTTTCAACATGCCATCACAAGCATGTCCTTTTCCCACAAAAATATTGTCTTTAGATAAAATGAGTTTTTTGGAATCTATCACAACCTTGATTCCTGACTTTCCAAGTAACTTTCCACTCACAAGGTTTTTACTCATTTTTGGTAAATAGAAGACATTGGTGAGTAGAACCTTCTTGTCGGATGTGAAGAACAAATCAATGGTTCCATTTCCTTCAACCTTGGACCTGTTCACATTGCCAATTTGTATATCATGCCATTCCTTTGAAGATTCAAAGGTCTTGAAAAGAGTTCTATCATAGGTAACATGAATGGTGTCACAATTATCATACCACCACCCACTCACCGTTCCATGAATGGCATTAACTTCGCATAGCATTGCCACTAGCTCATCTTGGGTTGAATTGATTGTTGTCTCATTGTTATGGCTCCTCTTGAACCTACAATCTCTAGCAATGGTCATTCTTGCCACACACAAAGCAAGGTCCCTTGGAACTTTTGAATTGTCCCTCATTCTTCTTAGGCCCTAAGGGTTTTTTACCCTTGCCCTTGTTCTTACCAATTCCTTTGCCCTTGTTAGGAGGGTTAGCCACCCCATTGGCCTTAGAAGTCTCTCCATTGAGAATTTCCTCCAAATAAATCTCTTCATTTCTATGGAGAATTTTCTTTCTATAGCCTCTCCAAGAAGGATGTAACTTGGCTATAATGGCACCAACAAGGAATTGTTCCGGAAATACAATGTTAAGTGTAGACAATTTATTCACAGTAATTTGCAACTCATGAATTTGAGGGAGAAGGGGTTTATCATCATGAAATTTAAATTCCATATATTGAGTAATAAGGAATTTCTTAGTACCTTATTCTTTTGCTTTGTACTTCTTTTCCAAGGCCTCCCAAATCTCCTTGGCAGTCTCAGTGTTGGTGTAGAGATCATAGAGCCTATTCGAAAGATCATTGAGGATGTGACCCCTACATATCAATTCATCTTCTTCGTGCTTCTTCCTTTCTTTGACAACTTCTTGAGTATCATCTTCCTTGGGCTATTCCAAGGCTTTTAGGTCTTTATCCAAGACATAGAAAACTTTCAAAGTGGTGAGCAAGAATCTAATCTTGTCTTGCCAACGAACAAAGTTAGTCCCATCAAACCTATCGAATCTTACAAAGTCTTGAGTCATGAATTTCAATGCCGAAAGAGAGTTAGATTCTTCCATGATATGCTATCTCAGATTATAGAGTATTAGAATGTTGGGGAGGAGTGAGATAACACCACCTCAAAAATTAAAATCTATAAAAAAAAAAGGAATTGACAAACACTAAATAAATATTGAGAAAGAATTTGCAAACCCAAGTAGATCAATGGTCTTCTTCAACTTTGATGAAGCTTCAAAAACCCTAGGAAAAACCACCACCTTGAGCAAACCCTTTGAACAAAGAAAAAAACACAAAACCAAGGCTTATACACATTGCAAAACGTTGTCCTCATACTCTATTTCCTAGCCACCATGGGTGCTTGAGATATTTTCTAAGAGGAAATGAGGATTGAAATTTAACAAGCCTTACACTCTCAAAGTTAAGCACTTTCTTTGAGAGTTCTTGGAGAAAACTAGAGATTCGTGGAGCAAGAGAGAGAGTGAGTATATAGAGATTGGAGAGAGTGATCAAGTCTTCCAAACCACTTTTTTGACCCTTATATAGAGTAGGCACCGTCATTAGGTCTAACCAATAGGATTAGACTTTTAAAACACGTCATTAAGAGAATTTCCATAAATTGTACATACTACAGTAGGCGACGCATCGCCTGTTAGGGTGTAATGCCCTGGTTAGCCAAGACTGTTACACTATGTATTTGAAATTGTGCTAAACTCACTAAACGAGTTATTTGGCCATAAACGTGCAACTAAATGTGATTATCGATCCAAGGTTAAAAAATTTGGGTCAAAAGGGATAGATAGTTCATTAAAACGTTAAGTTGTACATGGGATCCCATAATAAATGTTTACAAAGTTGTTTACTGTAATGCCCCGACTATTTCTAAGACCTCGGACCATTAAAACTACTAAGACATAGCTCTACTAATTTTATACAAACATAAGAAATAACATTCCTTTATTTAAAACCAAAAATATTGTATCAAATACAATATAATGTATGAATATAAAATATGGTATGGGATCCCATTGTTATAAAACATAAAACATAAACTTTAATTCTTTAAATACTAATTGCAGAATTACATCAAAAGATAATTTAAAATACTTAAAAATAACGTCATCCTCGATCGACACGCAGTCCATTCAATCCATTCATCCTTAACACACAAGCCAAGCTGCCATGAATCTTTCCACCTTCCATATTCATTTCCCAGCATCGAGCTAAAAAAAATAAAGGAGTGAGCATAATACCCAGCAAGGAAAATCTACTAAAAACATACATCATAAATCATAAACACAAGACTATATTATATACATATACTATAAAACATATGACTATAAAAAAAATATCATATAGGACTACAATATTAATGGCCATTAACTCATTAACATGGCATGTGATAAACCATCTAGGTCTTATGTCTACTAATCGAGGTAGGTTAGATCACATGGTAGTATATGATAACCCATCTAGGTCCTCTGTCTACTAATCGAGGTAGGGTAAATCATAACTCTAAACCATGAAAATGATAAAAATTCTTGGGGCTTGCTATCTAAGCAAGTCATATGCCCAAGCGACTATAAAACATATTCTTGGGACTTGCTATCTTAACAAGTCATACGCCCAAGGATTATAAAACTAATTTATACATATACATATTATAGCATAAAACATATCATAACATAAACATATAACCACATACAATCTACCATATTTTCCTTATCGAAAACTGGGATATGGAGACAAGAATGGGATTAGAACACTCCTAAAAACCAACAACACAAACCATGAGTATTTCTAAAGAAAGGAGATGAAAAAGAGTACTAAACCATCAAAGAAGAAACTTACCGAGAAGAACCTTAAGTTTTCAAGAAACTTAAACACCTAACCAAGAATCATAAACAAGAGTTAGGATCTGAAAGAAAATAAAAGAAAACTAAAGAACCATGAAGATCTGAACTTAAGGATAAGAATACCTTGAATGATCTTATGACTTGATCTAAACCTTGATACCGAAATCTCACTATATCTCACTTCCCAAGTGTTTAGAAAAGCTTAGATTAATAAAGCTTTTAACCCAAAAACCCAAGTGTTTCTTTACATAGTAATCGTAGCAACTTGGAGGCTCTGAACAAATGCTTGAAGAATGAAGAAAATGGTTGAGTAGTAGGTCCTATTTATAGAGTTCAAGGAGTAAAACTAACCCATTTTAATTTGAATAAATAACTGAATTTAAAATGATAAAGATTTGAATTTTCGTTCAACAGATGCCCAGAACTCGGTCAATTTCGTTCAAAGGCGGGTCCAAGTGGTTAAGGCTATTTTTAAATTTAAAAATCCTAAACTTCCAAAAATGATGCACCAAGGGCGATATATCGCCTACCCTGGGCATATGTTAGGAAAATATAAATTGTCTCAATGGAAATGGTAAGAAAATATTACAACTCTATGCAAAATATTACAATAGACAAGGATTGATTAAATAAAGTGTTACAACTTTATAACTGAAAATACAAATAAAAGGAGAAGGAGATGTAAGATGATAGAAATAGAAAGTACAACTCTATTACAAAAGTATACAAGTAAACTAGAAGTTTTTGAACAAAGGAAATAAAAGGATTACAACTCTTAAACAAAAGTACAAGTAAATATAATAAGAAGAAAAGAAGAAAGAGCAATAGAAGAAAATAAGAACAAGAACCAAAACAATAAACTCTCACTCACACAACCAAAGTGAAGAGTGTTGGGAATCACCAACTTGAACAAGGTTTGAAACCTTTGTCCAAAAGCTTATTTCCCCTTAACTCAAGCACTAAGGGATCTCTCACGGATTATAGGAAATGCTTTCTGGAATAATCAAGCCTCAAGGTGTTTCTAGCCAAGTGCTCTAATGGATAGAAAATGTTGTCTTTCAAGTGAGCTATAGGCTCCTATTTATAGAGTTTAGAGACACCCTTTGAATTTCAAATTCCACCAACCCCCGTGGTTGTTACCAATGTTTAATTGGATTAATATGGAATTAAAAATGAGATTTAGGAGTTATTTGGGTTTTTTGAGCCGTTCAACAAAGATTGAAAAAACTGAAAAATTGGTCAGTTTTGGCCTGTGGCTGCGACCATTGGTCTCTGTCCCACAAGCCGCGGCCACTGAATGTTGGTGGCCGCGGCCACCGACCAATTTCATCACAAAAAATGTGTTGTTTTTCCAAATG
This sequence comes from Humulus lupulus, assembly GCF_963169125.1. Classification (NCBI taxonomy): domain Eukaryota; kingdom Viridiplantae; phylum Streptophyta; class Magnoliopsida; order Rosales; family Cannabaceae; genus Humulus; species Humulus lupulus. Next base: position 35,431,497 of record NC_084799.1, read on the forward strand.
GTTCCCAAATGATTTTGTAACTCCCAAAATACATTATTGGGGTTAAAATCATATCTCTAACAGCCATATCACATATGGCTTTATGAAATTCATCTCAATATTGTGTAACAACAATTTTACACAATAAAGGGTAATATTTGAAAGTTACAAATTTGTAACACCAAATATGTTACATTATTTGGATATATCTCATATATCTAAATATTGTAACTCTCTATTATATGTTACAATATGTGACACACTTTGTCACATTTATTTAATCTAAAACATTATATTATAAAATAATATAACATTCCCCCCACTAGATTAAATAGTTATCTATTGTAACACTTATTTAATCAATCATTATATTTTGAAATATAACATATCCCCCACTTGATTAAATAAGAACTCTCTCTTATAGGAGTCATTGCATTAGTGCATAAAGCAAAGTATTTTTCAACTTGAACTTTACTATAGTGTAATTATCACAAAATTTGTCGGAAATTAGGTTGCACTAGGCATTGAACCATCTTTTCATGATGACAAATCGGTGATAACACACACACCTTTGCGATGTTCACTTGAGACCTCTATGTCTCGCTTTGCACCGTTAATGGCCATGTGCACTTTCCATTCATGGACGTTTTTGAGAATACTCCCAATTCTCATGAGAGGCGGCACCACCCCTAGGTCCATATAGGTAGAATTCTTACAGTATTTTGTTACCAAAAATACTTGTCTTTACAAGACTAAATTCTATTAAAAAACCTTTCGGTTTTAACCCTCCACTTGGTAACACACAAGTACTCAATATCTCATATGGGACTTGTTTTGAGTACAACTAATATTCACTTGATTGACTAGTTGTTACCTATTGAACCTAACACTAGTTGAATAACTAGTCTTAAGATAGGTTACCATCAATCGTGAATCTCTTTAGGGAGTTTAAGTCTCATCCCTCGAGATGATGCAGCCACTAAACCCCTCGTTAGTGGCTTAGTGAAAGGATCCACCAGATTTTCACTTGTTCTCACATAGGATATTGAGATGACTCCTCTTTGAATCAATTCTCTTACATATCCATGTCTTAGACTAATGTGTCTAGACTTCCCATTATACACTCCACTGTATGCTCTAGCCAATGTCGCTTGGCTATCACAATGTATCGATATAGTAGATACATTATCTTTGATTAGGGGAATCTCTATCAATAGATCCCTTAACCATTCAGCCTCTTTGCCGGTAGCAGCTAGAGCTATGAACTCTGCTTCCATAGTGGAATAAGATATACAGGTTTGTTTCTTGGAACCCCAAGAAATTGCACCTCCTCCAAGTGTAAATACCCAACCAATTGTGGACAAGTTGTCCCCAAGATTGGATATCCAACTTGCATCTATATATCCTTCTAATATCGAAGGAAATTTGGAGTAGTGAAGGCTTAGTCCTTTGGTTTTCTTGAGATAACCTAGGACTCTTCCAATTTCCCTCCAGTGATCCACACTTGGATTACTTGTAAACCTACTAAGTTTACTTACCGCAAATGCTATATCAGGTCTAGTACACTGGGCAGCGTACATTAGACATCCTATAGCACTAGCGTACTCCAATTGAGCCACTGCTCTTCCTTCATTCTTCTCTAGTTTTACACTATGATCGAATGGAGTATTGGCATCTTTAACCTTGAGATGGTTAAATTTGTTCAATACTGTCTCAACATAGTGGGCTTGCCCTAACGCAAAACCCCCACTATGTTTCTTTACTTTGATACCGAGTATGGTATCAACTTCTCCAAGATCCTTCATCTTGAAGGTTGATGATAGAAACCTCTTCGTTTCTTCTATCCCTTTCATGCTATTACTTAGAATAAGCATGTCATCCACATATAAGCAAACAATGATCACATATCCCTTACAAGTTTTGGAATACAAACACTTGTCTCCATTGTTATGTCTAAACCCATTAGACATGATGGCTTGATCAAATTTCTCATGCCATTACTTAGGAGCTTGTTTCAATCCTTATAAGGATTTTACAAGTCTACAAACTTTATGTTCATATTTTGGTAGGACAAACCCTTCGGGTTGTTCCATATAGACCTCCTCATTGAGGTCACCATTAAGGAATGTCATTTTGACATCCATTTGATGAACATACACATTGTGTATAGAAGCTAAAGCGAACAAAATTCTTATAGAAGTTGTTCTTGCAACAGGCGCATAAGTATCAAAATAATCGATACCCTCCTTTTGCCTAAACCCTTTAGCTACTAATCTAGATTTAAAGGTTTGGATAGTGCTTTCAGTGTGGTATTTTCTCCTAAATACCCCCTTACACCCAATTGGCTTAGACCCCGGTGGGAGGTCTACCAATTCCCAAGTGTTATTGGAAAGAATGGAATCCATCTCATCATTGATGGCTTCTTTCCAAAATGCACTATCTCTCAATTGCATAGCTTCTCTATAAGTCTTAGGATCATCCTCAACGAGAAGTACAATAGGAATTTTCCTAATGACTTCCTCTCTATTTCCTTCTACTATGTAGAATGAAATTCGTTGATAATCTATCTCATCCACTACTAGACTTTTATGATTTTTAAGCCTTTGACTTCTTCTAGGTTCAAAAGGTTGCTTTACATCCTTTTGAGAATTTTCCTCTTGACAATCAACTTTGGATGTAGAAGCTTGAGAATTGTTCTCATATAACAAATTCTCATTTAGAGATGTTGAAGCTTGAGAATTGTTGTCACATAACATGTTCTCAAAGAATTCAACTTCTCTAGATTCAATCACAATATTAGACTCTAAGTCTAATAGCCTATAAGCTTTACTATTGTTGGCATAACCAACAAAAGCACACTTTATGGCTCTTGAACCTAACTTTGTTCTTTTAGGTTCATTTTTCTTGCAATATGCAAGACACCCCCACACTTTGAAGTACCCTATGTTGGGTTTTCTTCCTTTCCATAACTCATATGGAGATATCTCATTTTTCTTCATCGGTATTCGATTAAGAATGTGACAAGCGGTTAAAAGCGCTTCACCCCATAAGTTGAAGTTCAACATAGAAAACACCAACATAGAATTTATCATCTCTAGATAAGTCCTATTTTTCCTTTCGGCAACACTATTGTGTTGTGGTGTATAAGGTGCAGTGCACTCATAAATTATACCATTTTCTTCACAAAATGTATTAAATTCATTAGAGAAGTACTCTCCTCCTCTATCACTTCTTAGCACCTTAATCTTTTTATTTAGTTGATTTTCAACTTCTAATTTATACAATTTAAAAGCATCAAAAGTCTCATATTTATGCTTTAAAAGAAACACATAGGTATATCTACTAAAATCATCTATAAAAGTAATAAAATACCTTTTACCACCTCTAATTAAAACACCATTTAATTCACAAAGATCACTATGGATTAAATCTAGTAAATTAGATGATCTTTCTGTTGGGGTTTTATGCCCTAATTAAAACCCAAATTCTTTGTAATCTCATTTTATTATCAATAAAAGAATAGAAATCATTTTTTGACTTGGTTAATCACTTTGCTCACATGTTTTATTTTCATGATTATTTGTTTAATATAAACTTCTATTAAATCCCGACCATATAGCTAATCTTATTTATAGTGACGTAATCACAGTGGAATATAAATATGATTATATGTTCAAAATAAGTTAGTCCTAAGATTAGTCAGTGCACCGGATTTACACTGACTTGCCAATCTACGATATGATCTACTTACACATTACAGTGTTATGTTCTTTCCAGAACATTAGCAAAGTAGATAAGATCGGATGTATTTGTTACATCGGACAGGACCGATATTGACAGTTGATAAGATAAGTAAACATACCGTTATTATCTATTCTAGTCATATCATATAGTTGACCATAGGTCAATTCAATCTCAATTCTGAGTGGTTAGTATTCTAACTGATTGTATTATTTGAGTTCTTTGACTTGTTCGTTACCAACTTACCCTACGGACTAGCCCATACTTACATCTTGGGAACTCGGTAGTATAATTGAGTGGGAGTGTTAATCATAGATATGAACATCTATAGCTTCTGATGAAGAAGTGAAATGACGGTTGCTTTTTAGTTTGGTTCAATGTGTTAAATGATAGAGATCTCATTTCAGTAATTAAATTAGTTTACTAAAATATCATTTACAAGGAACTAAGTGTTTTAAGAATAAAATACAATGAGGGGTAAAACGGTATTTTAAGTCCTATCTCATTGTAGACCGTCTATAGAGGATTGAGTGAAAATTATGGTTGTAACAATGGATAATTAATAGCGTATCTATATTTGTTATAGAGCGTTCTATGAATTCAAGAGTGCAATTCCAAGTCTATAGTGGAGTCACGAGGAATTAATAAGTTAGTAAATTTATTTGTTAGATTTATGATAACTTATTGGAGCTTGATTTCATAGGCCCATGGTCCCCATTGTACCTTGGATAAAATCATCTAGATAGTCTCAATTAATTGATTTAATCATCAATTAGAATTATCAAAGTTGACCAGATCAATTTTGGATAGTTTCACAGAGTTGTGTAATTTTGAGAAGAAAAGATAAATTATGGCAGATTTATTAATTAAGATAAATTGGTATCTAAATTAATAAATAAGTTTAAATCAAGGTTAAAATTATAAATAATTAATTTGATAAAGGATTTAAATAATTATTTAATTAATTAAATCAATAGAAAATAATACAGGCCTTGATTTTAAGTCCAATGGGCTTATAATCAAATGGGAAATTTCACGGGCCTATAGCCCATGATAATTTCGACCTAGGGCTTCAAAATGGCTGCTATTTTATTGATTTTTTAATTAAATTAAATGGCCTAATTGAGTCTATGAAAGGAGTGCTTAGAGAGAATATTTTAGAGACGACAGATAAGTCACAAGTCAGATTTTCTGATAGTTTTATATTCTCTCTAAACACAAGTCCTTTTCTAAGCCTCTTTGTTATTTTCTCTTCTTCTCTCTATATCTATCTCATGTGTTGAGAATTGCCCACACTAGTCTAGGTGGTTCTAAGGATACATTGGAAGATCGTGAAGAAAATAGAAGATTGGTTCAGTTTCTTCATAATACTCTGCGACAGAGAGGATACAAGAGTTAGAGAAACTGAAGGAAGGACTCTTAATTCTGATGCGTATACTGTAAGTATTATATTATTTGTTTCTCTTTGAATTCAATTTTAGAAACATGTTTTAGGCTATCTTGTATTAATTTGTTTAATATTAGATATACATGAAAATAAATAAAGATCCTGTATAAGCTTTTCCAACACTTTCTACACTAGGAAATGGTTTCTTAATCATTTTTGCCTTAACACATGTTTCACATTTACCATAGTTTTTAATATTGCATGCAACCATACCACATTTTACTACTCTTTTCATGGTTGAAAAACCTATATGCGATAGTCTAAGATGACACAAAAATAAAGAATCATACTCAACAATATAGGTGGAATTAGCATTTTTATTGATAACATTGAAAGTTACATCATTGGTGCACAATTTAACCATTCCCTCACAAGAGTACCCTTTTCCCAAGAATACATTTGATTTGGTAAGTATAAGTTTACCGAACTCAAAAATGGCTTTAATGCCGGGCTTGCCAAGCAAATCACCACTTACCAAGTTTCTACTCATTTCGGGAACATAAAGTACATTCACTAATGTAACTTTCTTGCCGGAGGTGAAGTAGACATCAATAGTACATTTGCCAAGTACCTTGGATTTGCCCTCATGGACGGTGGCACATGTATCATACCACCACCCTTTCACCTTGCCTTGGACCGCATTCACCTCACTAAGGGTAGCAACTATGTTTTCCTCTTGATTTGCGTTCACCTTAGGTCGTTGTTGGTCTTTTCCATGCGTACACTCTCTAGCATAGTGACCTTTTTTCCCACACACAAAGCAAGGACCTTTCTCGCCCTTAAACTTGTTTGGGTTGGTTTTTGGACCCAAAGGTTTCTCATTACCCTTTTTCCCTTTGTTTTTGGGATTTTTTGGTTGTGACACCGCATTTGCCTTGGAAGTCTCTCCATTAGACCCCTCCACAAGTTTATCTCTACATATCGATTCCTCTTCAATTCGAATATGCTTTTGGATCTCCTCCAAAGAATAATCCTCATTTTTATGAAGGATTCTTTTCCTATAGCTCTTCCAAGTTGGTGGTAATTTAGCCACTATAGCACCAACTTGAAAGGCCTCGGGAAGCTCAATCTTTAACACTTTCAATTTATTAACAATAATTTGCAATTCATGAATTTGAGGAAGAATAGGTTTATCACCAAAAAATTTGAAATCGAAGTATTGAGATATCAAAAACTTTTTGGTACCTTCCTCTTCCGCCTTAAACTTTTTCTCAAGTGCATCCCATATCTCCTTGGCCGATTTGGTCTCGGTGTAGAGGTCATAGAGCCTATCGGATAGGGCATTGAGGATATGACCCCTACAAACGAGATTGTCCTCCTCCCTCTTCCTTCTCTTCTCCACCTCCTCGGGAGTGTCTTTGTCGGATGGCTCAGCTAGAGGTGCAAAGGAAGACTCAAGGATATAGGCGATTTTGAGAGTGGTTAATAGAAACCTCACCTAGTCTTGCCACCTAGTAAAATTGGATCCATCAAACCTATCCAACCTTACTAGGTCTTGGTTCATGATCTTGATGGTTTCCCCTTCCATTGAAATAGAAAGGAATAAGCTTTTGAATGTTAGGAAAATATAAATTGTCTCAATGGAAATGGTAAGAAAATATTACAACTCTATGCAAAATATTACAATAGACAAGGATTGATTAAATAAAGTGTTACAACTCTATAACTGAAAATACAAATAAAAGGAGAAGGAGATGTAAGATGATAGAAATAGAAAGTACAACTCTATTACAAAAGTATACAAGTAAACTAGAAGTGTTTGAACAAAGGAAATTAAAGGATTACAACTCTTAAACAAAAGTACAAGTAAATAGAATAAGAAGAAAGAGCAATAGAAGAAAATAAGAACAAGAACCAAAACAATAAACTCTCACTCACACAACCAAAGTGAAGAGTGTTGGGGATCACCAACTTGAACAAGGTTTGAAACCTTTGTCCAAAAGCTTATTTCCCCCTAACTCAAGCACTAAGGGATCTCTCACAGATTATAGGAAATGCTTTCTGGAATAATCAAGCCTCAAGGTGTTTCTAGCAAAGTGCTCTAATGGATAGAAAATGTTGTCTTTCAAGTGAGCTATAGGCTCCTATTTATAGAGTTTAGAGACACCCTTTGAATTTCAAATTCCACCAACCCCCATGGCTGTTACCAATGTTTAATTAGATTAATATGGAATTAAAAATGAGATTTGAGAGTTATTTGGGATTTTGGAGCCATTCAAAAAGGTTGGAAACAAGTGAAAAAAGTCGGTCAGTTAAGCACCTGTGGTTGCAGCCAAGAGCATTAGTGGCCGCAGACACTGGTCTCTGTTCCCCAGGTCGCGGCCACTGACCAATTTCAGCACACAAAAATGTGTTGCTTTTCCAAACAGTTCCAATCCACTCCCAATTGATTATGTAACCCCCAAAACACATTATTGGGGTTAAAATCATATCTCTAACAGCCATTTCACATATGGCTTTAAGAAATTCATCTCAATATTGTGTAACATCAAATCTACACAATAATGGGCAATATTTGGAAGTTACAAATTCGTGACTGAATTTGTAACACCAAATATGTTACATATTTGGATATCACACATATCTAAATATTGTAACTCTCTATTATATGTTACAATATGTGACACTCTTTGTCACATTTATTTAATCTAAAACATTATATTATAAAATAATATAACAATTACAACCCGTCGACCTAAACAAAAAAAATAGGGTTTAACCCTAGTTCCTCTAAGAAACCTTGGCCGTGGTGATCAAGCGGCCGCATATGTACACGTCGCCACTGAAGATCTCCAACTTATGGCTGGTCCAGCTTCTCTTTCCCCTTATCTGAACCACATAGCACCTGTGAGACAATGCCCAGCAAGAAAACTTAAAATATGCTCTTAAGCAGTGAATAACACGTTACCAAACCATAATAAGCATTCCTAGCAGTAATAACCCTACTCGTGCATGCATATCATTCATATAAATGACTACAACCTCATATGGGGTCCAGTTGCCCTAATTAAATGGTTAATGAATCGTACTGGGGCCCGTTGCCCAAACCACATGATTAATAAATCACACTGGGGCTCAGCACCCTAGGATATGGGACTAATAAGTCATCACAGGGCCCATTTCCCTATCTTCTATATAACCAGCCTTGGAGCTGGCCCAGCGTACCTGGCGCTTAACTTTTCCATGACCATTGGGTTGAACAAGCATATGATGCACTCCTGATTAAGTCTAACCATTTCAACCAGCGCTCAGCGCACTATTGATGCCCTTGACTTATAAGTCAATGCTTTTTGACAAGCGCTCAGAGCTATTGTTGTCCTTGACTCATAAGTCAATGCTTTTTGACCTGCTCTCAATGATATTGTCGTCCTTGACTCATAAGCCAAGCCTTTCTCAATCAGATGATGCAGACAGGAATATATCATATACCAAATATATAGATACAAGGCATTCAACATGCTTAATCAACAATCACAGGCATAATCATAATCATGCACATTTACAAGGGTCCAAGCCCCAATCAAATCTATATTCAACATTTAGGCGAATCCCTAATCATGTTCATCATGTATTGGGTGCAGTTTTCTTACCTTAGGTCCGAATGTAAAGTAAAATAAGAATGACCCTCGACCACGATCTTGATCCTGATCCCCTAGCGATAATTTAGTCACAACCAAGTATAGAATCCTGTCAATAACAAGCAAATAAAGGCTTCCGGACTGAGTCCTCGCCTCTGGGACGTCGAATTCTACTAAACTGGGTAGTAGAATTAATCTCAAGCCCTTAGGTTTGAGTTCTCACACTCAAAACCTCCCCAAGGCCCAAAATCCCTTAAGCGTCGCGTCCCCAAGCATTTGAGTCGCGGCCCGCCCAAGTCAGAGGCCCAACCTCTCCTTTCACTAAACACGGGTCGTGGCGTGACCCTGCTTGAGGGAAGTTGTTTAGTCTTCTAGGTTCATGACGGCCGCGGCGCGACCCTACGAACCCAGATTTCTCAAATCCAAAAACTCACCCTAAATTCATACCAAACCCACAATTCAATCTCACAACATCTCTAGAATGTCCCCGACAACAAAACCTGCAATTCAAATTGATCAAAAACTTGCCGAACCATAAGATCCAAATCAAAACTCAAGAAACTTAAGGAAACAGAAACTCAGAAATTCAAAGCTTGAATTACCTCTGATTAAGTTGTTTTCCCGCTAAATCCTCTGGCTATCAAGTTTCTAATCTTCCCTAGAATCATTATGACTCTAACCTTGCTTGAATATGAGCTTTAGAACTCGAGTTTCCTTCGAAAATGCTATCGAGCGTCAAAAAGGAGAACGGGAGAGAGAGAGAGGGGAGAGAGAGAGAGATTGAACATGTTTTTTATTTATGTCAGGTCACTTAAGTCTCAAGTAACCTTAAGTAAATCTCAAGGCTTGGGGTACCAAAAATGTCCCCGAGGGCAAAATGATCAAAATCCCCAGAATTCTCTCATGATCTCACTAACTCCCAATATATTCTTAACTATTCATTCCCATTACCCAATATCCCAATAATGTACTAAATACCCAAAATAACCCTTGATTCACCCCGAGTCAAGTATTGGTCCCGTTGTGACTTTCCTGCTAACTTGCTCCCTAGGATGGCCTCGTGCCGAGTAATCCAAATATATACACATAATAATGTGGTCTCACAAGTATATCACATATATGCACATATACTCCAAATATACCATAACGGCCAAATTACGAAAATTTCCCTTCTGATAAGAAAAGGGCCAATCGGCATATTTAATACACCTAAGCATGCATATCAAGTCATATTATAATATAACTCACGTATTCGTATAATGATACACATATATATCACATAAACACATAGTTTTCCATAGTTTTCCATCCTGGCCCCCTAATTAAGGCCATAAGCCTTATTAGGTAATTTGGGACGTTACAACTATCCCCTCTTTACAGGAATTTCGTCCTCAAAAGTTTACCTTAACAGCTCGGGATACTGATTCTGCATATCTGACTCCAGCTCCCAGGTTGCTTCCTCGACCTTGCTGTTCCTCCATAATACCTTAACCAAAGGTATAGTCTTGCTTCTCAGGACCTTGTCCTTCCTGTCTAGTATCTGGATTGGATGTTCCTCATAGGAGAGATATGTCTGAAGCTCAAGATCCTCATAACTCAATACATGAGTCACGTCTGATACATATTTCTGAAGGGTCGAAATATGAAATACATTGTGTATGGCAGATAGTGGCAGAGGTAAGGCCAACCTATAGGCCACCTCACCAATCCTCTCCAGGATCTCAAATGGTCCTACGAACTTAGGGCTCAACTTTCCCTTCTTTCTAAATCTCCTCACCCATTTCCATGGTGAGACTCTAAGGAAGACATAGTCTCCCACTTGGAACTCCATGTTCTTGCGTTTCGGATCAGCATAACCTTTTTGTCTACTCTGAGAAGCGAGCATCCGAGCTTTAATCTTCTCAATAACCTCATTGGTCCTCTGAACTGCCTCCGGACCCAAGTATTTCATTTCTCCTATATCATCCCAATGAATGGGTGATCTACATTTCCTACTGTACAGCATCTCTTAAGGAGCCACTCCAATGGTCGACTGATAGATGTTATTGTAGGAAGACTCTATCAAAGGCAAATACTTACTCCAGGACCCTTCAAAGCCCAGCACACATGCTCGCAGCATGTCCTCTAAAATATGTATTGTCCTCTCAGATTGTCCGTCTGTCTAAGGATGATAAGCAGTACTGAATTTCAGTTACATACACATAGCCTTCTTCAAACTTCCCCAAAACTTGGAAGTAAAAGTGGGGTCCCGGTCAGACACAATCGATCTCGAAGCTCCATGAAGGCACATTATCTCTCTCACATAGAGATTTTCATACTAGTCAATTGTATAAGTCTTCCTCACTGGTAAGAAGTGAGCTGATTTGGTGTATCGATCCATAATAACCCACACCAAATCATGTTTACCCACGGTCCTGGGTAACCCCACCACGAAATCCACCGTGATGTCCTCCCATTTCCACTCTGAGATGTCCAGAGGTTGTAATAGCTCTGCTGGTCTCTGATGCTCAGTCTTGACCTATTGACATGTCAAGCACTTAGCCAAATATTCTGTCACATCCCTCTTCATCCCAGGCCACCAATATAATGATCTCACATCCTGATGCATCTTTGTGGTGCCTAGATGCAATGAGTAAGGGGTAATATGAGATTCATCCAGAATCTCGCGTCTGATAATAGTGTCCATCAGAACACAGATCCAACCCTTGTACCTCAACAAGCCTATATCTGACACTGTATATTCCCTAGACACTCCAGGTAGGACTTCCCCTCTGATCTTTGTCAGTTGTGGATCACCCAACTGACCTTATTTTATTCTCTCCAACAGTGTAGACTGTAGCGTGATGTTGGCCAACTGGCCAACCAGCAACTATATTCCAGCTCTAGTCATATCCTCTGCTGACTCCCTAGATATATGTCTGGCACTGTATAACTGTCCCGGACCCTTCTGATTCAAGGCATCTGCCACCATGTTGGCCTTCCCTGGGCGATACAAGATTTCACAATCATAATCCTTCACCAACTCCAGCCAACACCTATGTCTCATGTTCAGGTCTTTCTGGGTAAAGAAGTATTTCAACCTCTTATGGTTAGTGTATATCTCACACTTCTCCCCATAAAGGTAATGCCTCCATACCTTTAATGCAAAGACCACTGCTGCCAATTCCAAATCATGAGTAGGGTACCTCTGTTCATACTCTTTCAACTGAGGTGATGCATAGGCAATCACCTTCCCCGACTGCACAACACAACCCAAACCCTATTGTGAGGCATCACGGTACACTACAAACTTCTCCTGGTCTGTTGGAAGACTCATAACCGAAGTTGTAATCAATCGATGCTTCAATTCCTGGAAGTTGTTCTCACACTTATCTGACCACGCAAACTTCTGACTCTTGCGTGTCAGTTCTATCAATGAGGTAGCAATCCTTGAGAACCCTTCCACAAAACGCCTGTAATAACCTGCCAATCCAAGGAAACTCCTGATCTCAGAGGCATTCCTTGGCCTTGGCCAGTCTCTGACTGCCTCAATCTTGGCTAGGTCCACCTTGATCCCATCCCTACTGACAATGTGACCAAGGAAAGTCACTTGTGGTAACCAGAACTCACACTTCTTGAACTTTGCAAACATTCTATATTCCCCAAGCCTCTATAGAACCAACCTAATATGTTGCTCATGTTCTAACTCTGACTGAGAATAAACCAGAATATCGTCGATGAAGATGATCACAAACTGATCTAGATAGTCTTCGAACACCCGGTTCATCAGATTCATAAAAGCAGTTGGGCATTAGTCAGCCCAAAGGACATGACTAAAAACTCATAATGCCCATATCTGGTACAAAAGGCAGTCTTCGCTATATCTCCCTCCTTGATCCTCAGCTGGTGATAACCAAATCGAAGATCTATCTTTAAGAATACCATCTTACCCTATAACTGATCAAACAAATCATCTATCCTTGGCAAGGGATATGTGTTCTTAATGGTTAACTTGTTCAGTTCTCTGTAGTCAATACACATTCTCAAAGAAGCATCTTTCTTCTTTATAATCATGACTAGTGCACCCCGTGGTGAGAAATTGGCTTTAATAAAACCCAAGTTTAACAACCCCTGCAGTTGTACCTTTAGTTCTTTTAACTTTGTTTCAGCCATTCTGTATGGCGCTCTAGACACTGGCTTTGCCTCTGGTGCCAGTTCAATAACAAACTCTATCTCTCTATGTGGCGGCAACCCTGGAAAATCCTCTGTAAACACATCCATAAACTCATAGACTAATCTAGTCTCATCTGGTCCCACTTGCATGACTTGAGTGGTATCTACCACACTGGCTAAGAATCTTATTCAACCATCTTGCAATAGATCTCTAGCCCTCAATACAGATATCAAAGGTACACAGGGTCCATGCACAGTGCCAATAAACACAAAGGGATCTTCTCCCTCAGGCTCAAAGGTTACCATTTTCCTTCTACAATCTATGGTTGCCCCATACTTCACTAACCATTCCATACCCTGAATCGTTTCAAAGCCGGTCATAACCAACTCTATCAAATCAACTGACAATTCTCTGCCCTCCACTGTCACTGGCAATGATCTGACCCATCTCCTGGATACTACTAACTTCCCAATGGGCAATAAGGTCATTAACCCCACAACATAATAATCACATGGTCTACATAGTATATCAATAATTCTACTAGCAACAAAAGAATGGGTAGCATCAGAATCATTCAAAACAGTATAAGAGGTTCCAACACTAAAAAGATGACTTGTGACTACTGAGGGAAAAGCCTTAGCTTCTGCCTGTGTCAACGCGAACACTCGAGCTGGGGTCTAGTTGTCCGCCTTTCTTGGTTCTTCCTTTCTTGCCTTTGGGCAATCTTTCTTTAAGTGTCCCACTATCCCGCATAAAAAGCGGGCATTTGCTCGACACTCCCCTATACAGTGCCTCCTACATCTGGCGCACTTTGGAAAAGTCCTCCAACCCTCATTACTGCCTTGGCAGTCTATCTGAATACCACGTGGTCTCTTGTGAGGGCCTGGAGTTGAAAGGCATCAAGAGCCTTTCTTTTCTAATCACTGGGGCCTCCTCCCATACCTGAACTCATAATTGGATGTCCTGCCCTCCTAGTGTCTCTTCTGGCCGCATTCTCGCACCAGATTTTGTTCTCTGCGCTCTTAGTTGTAAGCGCCTTCTCAACAACTTGTGCATAAGTAGTCACTCTTGGCACAGTAGTGATACGAACATCCCGGGCTATCATAGGCTGTAGCCTCTGAAGGAATCTTTTCTTCCTTGTCCCATCAGTGGGCACCAAGTCTACAACGAACTTGGCTAATCTATCAAACCGCAGTGTATACTCTGTCACTGACATATTCCCTTGAAGCAGTTTACTGAACTCTTCAACTTTTGCACCCCTAATGGCATCATTGTAATACTTTTCATTTAACAGAGTTCTAAGCTCTTCCCATTCCAGGGTATTAACGTTTTTGGTTTGGGATATCACCTCCCACCAAATTCGGGCATCCTCCCAAAACATGTATGTAGCACAGGCCACCCTCTCATTACCAACCACCCTCATAAAATCCAGGATGGTGGTAACCATGCTAATAGTGTTCAGCCTTAACCGGATATGCACTGCCCTCAAAGACTTAAGGGTGCTATCTTCTGAACATTTCATAAAGAGGTTCCCATATGTTCCCAGCCTCTGGCGGTTGTTCAACTGTTGGCACCATCACAGGTGGTGCCTCTGGCAAAATGTTCCCTGCAGGAACCTGTTGTTGTCTCAGGAGGCAAATCTCTTCTTCCCACCTCAATAGCCTGGCTTGCAAATCAGTAAGCACTTGCTGCCAGTTCTCAGGAGCTGGCAGAGGGGTCTGGCCCTGATTGTCATTCTAACCCTGTCTATCATTCTAGCCTTGATCTTCCTGGCCAGCTGATGACTCTATCTACCTTGGACGCATACTTCCAAGCATATACCTTGCTACAATAATCAATTCAGCCACTTAGGTAGTAATAACTAAACCTCTTGCCGCATCACGGTCCAAGACTGAACAAATAGTCATTCACATTCAACAGTCATGCTAATAAGCATGTCGATTCATGTTCATATCCAAGCTTGGTGTTAATAAGCACTTTTGGACATTCATAACCAAATAACAATGTTAATAAACATTTTTTGGCATACATGTATCTATGACACCGCTAATAAGCGTGTCCTGGCCTACATGTCCATATAACAATGCTAATAAGCATTTCTTTTGCGTTCATAAGCAATATCAGTGTTGATAATCACGTCTTTATCAATCATGCAATAGTCAAGGGCCAGGCCCTATCAGAATATCTCATGCTACTTAATAAGGCAAGCAGATAAGGCATTTATATAATATTTAAGCAGTTAAACACATAACCACATAAATAGTTACCAAACCCTGACCCGAGCTTGTCTTTAGTGGCGAGTGTACATGCCCAAGTTGCAACGCCCTGGTTATCCAAGACCGTTACACTATGTATTTTAAATAGTGCTAAACTCGCAAAATGAGTCATTTGGCCATAAACGTGCAACTAACTGTGATTAATGGTCCAAGGTTAAAAATTTATGTCAAAAAGGATAGATAGTTCATTAAAACATTAAGTTGTACATGGGATCCCATAATGAACGTTTACAAAGTTGTTTACAGTTCCAAAAGGGTAATTACAACTCAAAATTTACAACCCCCCGACCTAAGCGGAAAAAATAGGGTTTAACCCTAGTTCCTCTAAGAAACCTTGGTCGTGGTGGCCAAGCGATCGTATATGTACACATCGCCATTAAAGCTCTCCAACTCATGGCTGGTCCAACTTCCCTTTCCCCTTACCTGCACCACATAGCACACGTGAGCCAAGGCCCAACAAGAACACTTAAACATGTTCATAAGCAATGAATAACACGTTATCAAACCGTAATAAGCATGCCTAGCAATAATAACCCTACTCATGCATGCACACCATTCATATAAATGACTACAGTATCATATGGGGGCCAGTTTCCCAAATTAAATGGTTAATGAATCGTACTGGGGCCCGTTTCCCAAACCACATAATTAATAAGTCACATCGGGGCTCTACGCTCTAGGATATGGGACTAATAAGTCACCCTGGGTCCCATTGCCCTATCCTCTATATAACCATCCTTGGAGCTGGCCTAGCGTACCTGACACTTAATTTTTCCATGACCATTAGGTCGAACAAGTGTATGATGCGCTCTTGATTAAGTCTAACCATTTCAACCAGCGCTCAGCGCACTATTGCCGCCCTTGACTTATAAGTCAATGCTTTTCAACTAGCACTCATAGATATTGTCATCCTTCACTCATAAGTCAACGCTTTTCGACCAGCGCTCAACGCTATTGCTATCATTGACTCATAAGCCAAGCCTTTCTCAAGCAGATGATGCAGACAGGCATATATCATATACCAAATATATAGATACAGAGCATTCAACACGTTTAACAACAATCACAGGCATAATCATAATCATGCGCATTTACAAGGGTCCAAGCCCTAATCAAATCTATATTCAACATTCATGCCAAGCCCTAATCATGTTTATCATGTATTGGGTGCAGTTTTCTTACCTCAGGTCCGAATGTAAAGTAAAATAAGAATGACCTTCGAGCACGATCCTGATCCCAAGCCCCTAGTGATAACCTAGTCACAACCAAGTATAGAATCTCGTCAATAACGAGCAAATAAAGGCTTCCAGACCGAGTCCTAGCCTTCGGGACGTCAAATTCTACTAAACCGGGTAGTAGAATCGATCATGAGCCCTTAGGTTTGAGTTCCCGCACTCAAAACCTCCCCAAGGCCCAAAATCCCTTAAGCGTCGCGACCCACCCAAGTCAGAGGCCCATCATCTCCTTTCACTAAACATGGGTCGTGGCGCAGCCTAACAGGCGTCGCGACGCGACCCTGCTTCAGGGAAGTCGTCCAGTCTTTTGGGTTCATAAGGGTCACAGCACCCCAAGAACAAAACCCAAATTTCTCATATCCAAAACCTCTAAAACTCACCCCAAATCTGTACCAAACCCACAATTCAATCTCACAACATCCCTAGAATGTCCCAGGCAACAAAACATGGCATTTAAATGGATCAAAAACTCATCAAACCATAAGATCCAAATAAAAACTCAAGAAACTTAAGGAAACAGAAACTCATAAATTCAAAGCTTAAATTACCTCTGATTAAGTTGTTTTCTCGCTAAATCCTCTGACTATCAAGTTTCTAATCTTCCCTAGAATCGTTATGACTCTAACCTTGCTTGAATTTGAGCTTTAGAACTCGAGTTTCCTTCGAAATGCTATCGAGCGTCAAAAAGGAGAATGGGGGGGAGAGAGAGAGAGTTTGAAAGTGTTTTTTATTTCTGTCAGGATACTTAAAGCTCAAGTAACCTTAAGTAAATCTCAAGGCTTGAGGTACCAAAAACGTCCCCGGGGGCAAAATGGTTAAAATTCCCATAACTCCCTCGTGATCTCACTAACTCCCAATATATTCTCAAATATTCATTCTCATTACCTAATATCCCGGTAATGTACTAAATACCAAAAATACCCCTTGACTCACCCTGAGTCAAGTATTGGTCCCGTTGTGACTTTCCCGTTAACTTGCTCCTTAAGATCGCCTCGTGCCGAGTAATCCAAATATATCCACATAATAATGTGGTCTCACATGTATATCACATATATGCACATATACTCCAAATATACTAATAATGGGCCAAATTATGAAAATTTCCCTTCTGATAAGAAACAGGCCCACCGACATATTTAATACACCTAAACATCCATATCAAGTCATATTATAATATAACTCACGTATTCATATAATGATACACATATATATCACATAAAGACATAATTTTCCATAGTTTGCCATCCTGGTCCCCTAATCAAGACCCTAAGCCTTATTACGTAATTTGGGACGTTACATAAGCAACAGGAGATGCTACGCCACTTGGGTGGCGACACATCGCCACCCTCTATGCTTTTGGACACATTCATTGGTCCAAAAATTGCTCCAAATGCTAACAAAAGTTTTGGAAACCCTTAGATACCTCAATGCATCACTTTGGACCCAAAAACGCATTTTTAAAGTGTCTACAATTGAAGCTCAAATTTCACATCTTCACTATGTGAAATTTACTAAGTGTTTATACCTTGCTTGTATTTTAACACTGTACGCCCTGGCTTTCCCACGGGCTGATTAGCAAGCCGAGCTGCGGACTAATCGTAATTATCTCATGAACTCCCCTAAGACCGGAGCTTCTGTCGTTAGCTCGAGGAATCCCCAAGGGCTCGCCTCCATTGTCCAAGACTGGAGCCGACCCCCTGAAGGCCAAAGGACGAGTCCGGTATGCAGCTCGCGGTACGAGCTGGATATGGAGCTATGACCCTTTGAGAAGTCAACACACACAAGGTAAACGCATATATCAGACATCACGTGTCTGATATCCCCCTGACTTCTCGAACACGCAGCAGGAACGTGCGTGTTCAGACACCCACGATTGGGTTAGGCCGTGCGGCCCATTGCTTCCTTACCTATGAATTTGACCACACTTATGTGTCAGGTTTAGGAATTAATCATGAATGTCACAGAATTGATACGACAAGTAAGATGGTCACAGGATGACCTCCCTACCAACTTCCAGGTGCCTTCTCCTATAAATATGGAGACCCTGGGAGTTGATAGGGGTTGGAAAAACAATCTCTTGTAAGAAAGACTCTGTAACCAAATACTCAGTATAGATCAATAATATTGACTAGTGGAGTAGAAGGATTTTAACCTTCGAACCACATAAAAACCGTGTCTTGAGTCACCCTTTTTTTTTCTCTAAGATCGTATATCTATTTCGGTTCACTTTTAGCACTAATCCTTTTCTCTCCTTCTCTTAATTACCTGTTGCCGAAGAATCGCGTCAACAGTTTGGTGCTTTCATTGAGAGCTTTTCCGATTAGTGTTGCTATAAACATCCAACCATGGTGACTACACGGTCCAAGCATGGCAACGAGACAGAACAGCATGATGGGCAGGAGGCTCATCATACTACCATCCCTGATGAACAAGTTCCTGAAGTCCA
This sequence comes from Humulus lupulus, assembly GCF_963169125.1. Taxonomy (NCBI): domain Eukaryota; kingdom Viridiplantae; phylum Streptophyta; class Magnoliopsida; order Rosales; family Cannabaceae; genus Humulus; species Humulus lupulus. Next base: position 35,450,352 of record NC_084799.1, read on the forward strand.
GCAGCGGCCAAGAAAACAGCCGGCGGGCCAAGACGATACCGGTAGTTCGGCGCCTCGGCCGCCTAATCCGAACCCGTGTTATTATACTGCGGTGGAGATGGAGAACGCTCAACTGAGGAGCCAGTTAGCAACGGCCAGCCAGCAAATCAAGGATATCCTGGCCCGACTACCCCCTCTCACAACCAACGTTAACGTTGGAGAGAGGCAAGGTGAGGCTCCTAAGTCTCGCCGGGATAACCGGTCCAGGCATAGCCGGTCGGATAGACTTCCAGCAGCCAACTCCACCCCTTCATCACACCATCGAGAGGCAAACTTCGGAGAAATGCCTAGGACCAGACAACAACAATACAGTCGTTCAGTTAGGACATCAACTCCTAGCTCTCAGCCATCCTCGAGGACGCCCAGGGGAGCTCGAGGAAATTCCCGAAGAAGATCCGGGGAGGGCTCGCGACGTCAGCCCATCCCCGACGACCGTCCGGCGCCTCGTCCAGATCGCCCGGTGTGGGACCAGCAGGTTGGCAGGGCTAAAAGGCCCCTACCAAACTTGATCCATCCAGATGGAACTAGGATCGCCTCCCCCGTCAGGCATCCTCCATCTCCGATCAGATATCCGTCTCCTCCTCGGCCCGTCCGGGACATCCCAGCCTATGGGAGTAGTAGGAGGAACCTGCCATCAACTGGACCTTCCCGGCGTAGCAGGGTGCCAGGGGAAAGCTCAGGTCGTCACCGCCAAAGGCGGACTCCAAGCCTATCCAGCAGGAGCCACTGGACCGGCAGTCGCCGGAGTGATCTCTCTGGAGGAGACCTGCGCCAGCGGTTGAGTTCGGCGCAAAGTCACCAAACCACCCAGGGAGGCGACCTACGAGATCGCCTCAACTCTCATAGAGAGAACTGGGCTAGAGATGGCAGCCAGGCTCGCTCAGGGGGGGTTCTGTCCGAAGTACGCAACTGGGGGAATGTCCCAAATAACCTATCTCAAGATAGGAGGGGCAATAACCCACCAAATGTGTACGATGGATCCGGAGCTGTTGAACAGCCCCGGAATAACCAAGGACATCAGGACCAAACCCTCGATCGCCTGACCCAGATGGAGGAGCTGATGAAGAAGCTCCTGTCTGAAAAAGAAAAAGACGAATATGATTCGGGAGACGAGATGGAGCTCTTCGCCCCCAACATAGCATCAAAGACATATCCATCTGGCTTCCGTATGCCTTACTTATCAAAGTTCAACGGGGACGGAGACCCGTCGGACCATTTAGGGATGTTCAACACCCTAATGATGGCCCATAACATTGGCCCGGAGCTGAGATGCTTGATCTTCCCCTCCACACTGACCGGACCTGCCAGGCAGTGGTTCAAGCAAAGTAAAAAACAGTCCATCAGCTCCTGGAAGACCTTCTCAGCTGACTTCAAAAGGGCATTCCGCGCCTCCTAGGCCGCCCGTGTTCAGGCCGACTCCCTGGCCAACGTGAGACAGCAGCCCGGTGAGACGCTGAAGGCCTACCTGAGCAGATTCGCGAACTTCGCTGCCCGAGCTAGGGACGCGGATGAAAGCTCCAAGCTCATGGCCATGAGAACCGGAATCCTTGTTGGAGGAGATCTCTGGAAGGATATACAAAAGAGGGGAGTCAGCTCGGTCAACAAATTCCTTAATAGGGCCCAGGAATGGATAAACTTGGAAGAAGCCGAGGCCTCAGCCGCGGGAACCAGCCAGGTTCCCGAGCCGCCCGCTGGGGTAGGGACGGAGGTCGTGGCAGCGACCCCTGACGTCACACAGAACAACCAACCCGGTGGAAGCAAAAGAAAGGGCAATGGCGAGAACAGTCAGCACGGCCAAAAGAAGAATAAGTCTGCAGACAAGTTTAAGACCATTTTCACGACGTATACCGAGCTCACTCAGTCCAGGGAGAGTATCTTTCTAGCTAACTCTACTCGAGTCCCCTGGAAAAGGCCGGAGCCATTGAAGCACCACAAAGGAAGGAGAGACACTTCCAAGTTTTGTCGTTTTCATAACGATGTGGGCCACAATACCGACGATTGCAGGCACCTAAAAGATGAGAACGAGACTCTCATCCAAGCCGGTCCCTTGGCACAATACTCACGGAATAGGGTTCCAGCGAGTCGACCTGCTCCAGAAGTCCCAGTCAGTCAGCCCGGACCTCGGGCAGATCAGGATGTTCCTCCCCCCGTGGTCGGAGGAGAGATATCCACCATCTCTGGAGGACCGCACATGGCTGGCACGAGTAGAGGCGCCCAGAAGAGATACGTGAATGAACTGAAGGCTCACAACGGAGTGGAGTTCGTCCCGGAGCAGCGCCAGTCAAAGCAGCAGCGATTGGAGAGACAACCAATCATTTTTACGGAGGAAGATGCAGGCCATGTCCAGTTCCCTCACAATGATCCCTTGGTTGTAGCAGTCCAGCTCGCCAACCGGAGAATGAGGAGGGTGCTTATAGACAATGGGAGTTCGGTGAACCTCCTATTCCGATCCACCTTAGAGAAGATGGGTTTGACCGTTGCCGAGCTAAAGGCAACCTCCATGATGCTGTATGGTTTTTTGGGAGAAGGATCAGCGGCGATAGGGACGATCGAGCTGGTGATCACCCTAGGAGAAGAGTCTCGGACAGTCTCTAAACTACTCGAGTTCGTGGTCATAGACTGCCCCGCTGCTTACAACGCCATTTTGGGTCGACCTACGCTCATAGCTTTCGAGGCTATCACTTCCATTCGACACCTCGCCATGAAGTTCCCTACTTCAGCAGGAATCTGCACCATCCAGGGCGATCAGCTCGCTGCCAGGGAATGCTACAGCATTTCCATGAAGGGAAAGTCCAAACCCGGGCAGCTGGCTATGGCCGTTCAGAGTGGAGAGGAATCCCAGGAACCCTTGGCGGCTCCTGAGATTGAAAAACCTCAAAGCGCCAAAGGGGAAAATGTCGCCTTGAGTGAGGACATTGACCCCAAGTAGGCGAAGATAGATCCGAGCTCTAGGCTATTGAGGAGCTCGAGGAGGTGAACCTTGATCCACAAAATCCATCACGGATGGTCAGGCTCGGGAAAAACCTCTGTGGCAAGAGGAAGGCGGAGCTGACTATGTTTCTGCGGGCTAACTTAGATGTATTTTCCTAGTCCCACGAGGACATGGTGGGAATTAGCCCGAGCGTCATCATGCACACGCTCCATCTGGATAAAAGCGTTCCTGCCAAGTCTCAGAAGCAAAGACATTTAGGAACAACCCGAGCTGAAGCCCTAGAAGAAGAAGTAGCCCGGCTCAAAAAATGTGGCTTTATCCGTGAAGCCAAATTTCCAATTTGGGTCGCCAACCCCGTGCTAGTTCCAAAGCCCAACGGGAAATGGCGAACCTGCATCGACTTCTCCGACCTGAATAAAGCCTGCCCCAAGGATTGTTTTCCATTTCCAAGGATTGACCAGCTGGTGGATGCCACGGCAGGGCACGAGCTCATGTCCTTTATGGACGCGTACTCAGGCTACAATCAGATCGCGATGAATCCGGCGGACCAGGAACACACCAGCTTCATGACCCCGACTAATGTCTATTGCTACAAGGTCATGCCGTTCGGTTTGAAGAACGCCGGAGCTACCTACCAAAGGCTAGTAAATAGAATGTTCGCAGACCAGATCGGAAAGAACATGGAAGTGTACGTTGATGACATGCTAGTCAAGTCAAAGACTGTCGACAACCATGTTCCCGACCTGGAGGAATGTTTTAAGATACTACGAGAATATGGCATGAGGCTCAATCCCCAGAAGTGCACTTTTGGAGTCGCATCAGGGAAATTCCTGGGGTTCATAGTCAATACCCGAGGAATCGAGGCGAACCCCGCTAAGATCAGGTCACTGCTCGAGCTTCCCTCGCCCAGGTCGCGAAAAGATGTCCAAAGACTCGATTTCATACGTGAAGAAGTGCGACAAGTGCCAGCGATTCGCTGCAATTGCCCGAGCTCCTCCAATCGAGCTGAAAATGATCTCGGCCCCTTTGGTCGTTTGCCATTTGGGGAATAGACTTAGTAGGCGCCCTGCCCACTGGAAAGGGCGGGGTCCATTACGCCGTGGTAGCCATTGATTACTTTACTAAGTGGGCTGAGGCAGAGCCGTTGGCAACAATCACGTCTAAAAAGGTGCTTGACTTCGTGGTTAAAAGCATCATTTGTCGCTTCAGCCTGCCCAAGAAGATCGTCTCCGATAACGGCACTCAGTTCGACAGCGACCTATTCACCGAGTTCTGTGAAAGACATGGGATTGTGAAAAGTTTCTCCTCCGTGGCCTATCCTCAGGCTAATGGCCAAGTCGAAGCTGTCAACAAGACCCTAAAGGCGAGCCTCAAGAAAAGATTAGACGAGGCGAAGGGGGTCTGGCCAGAACAGCTCCCCCAGGTCCTATGGGCATACCGGACCTCGCATCGGACTCTTACGGGTCATACTCCCTTTTCTTTAACTTTTGGGAGTGAGGCGGTCCTCCCCGTGGAGATAAAGGTTCTTTCGCATAGAGTCCAATCTTACGACCAAGATCGAAACCACGAGCTACTGTGCAATTCCCTTGACTTAGTTGATGAAAGGCGAGAGTGTTCGCAACTCCAGCTCGCCCATTATTAGCAGAAGATCACTCGCTACTTCAACACCAAGGTTAAAAAGCGCGCCTTTAGCGTAGGCGACCTGGTCCTGAGGAGGGTTTTCCTCGCCAGAAAAGATCCCAAAGACGGAGTCTTGGGACCGAACTGGGAAGGACCATACCAGGTCATCGAAGTCATCAAGGAGGGAACTTATAAGTTAGCTCGACTTGATGGAGGGGCGGTCCTGCGGACTTGGAACGCCATCCACTTAAAGAGATATTATCAATAATCCACTTGTAAGGCCTGGAAGGCCACTTCTTATGTATTAATGAAAATCAGCTTTTTACGCATATTTGCAAGTGTAATCTTAGAGTAACCACGAAAGACCCTCTCCCAGTTACTTGGGGGGCATATGGTACCTAGATATAACCAGGTCTCCTTAACGACTTAGATGTTGATTATTATCGGTTGACCATTGTTTTCTTAAAAACGCGAGATATTGATAAGGGTTAACGCTAACTAAGTCCTATCCTGGTTTTAACTGGGTCATAAAACTTAGAAGTTGATTTAAATCTGTTGATCATTGTTCTTCTTAAAGAGCTCGAGATATGGATAAAAGTTAACACGAACTAAGTTTTCAAAATAAGTTCCTGGTTTTAACTGGGTCATAAAACTTAGAAGTTGATTTAAATCTGTTGATCGTTGTTCTTCTTAAAGAACTCGAGATATGGATAAAAGTTAACACGAACTAAGTTTTCAAAATAAGTTCCTGGTTTTAACTGGGTCATAAAACTTAGAAGTTGATTTAAATCTGTTGATCGTTGTTCTTCTTAAAGAGCTCGAGATATGGATAAAAGTTAACACGAACTAAGTTTTCAAAATAAGTTCCTGGTTTTAACTGGGTCATAAAACTTAGAAGTTTATTTAAATCTATTGATCGTTGTTCTTCTTAAAGAGCTCGAGATATGGATAAAAGTTAACACGAACTAAGTTTTCGAATTAAGTTCCTGGTCTTAACCGGGTCATAAAACTTAGAAGTTTATTTAAATCTGTTGATCGTTGTTCTTCTTAAAGAACTCGACAAATGGATTAAAATTAACGCGAACTAGGTTTTTCAATAGATTATAACTGAAATGCTTAAAGGCATAAAAAAGCATAAATTAAAAACGTCAAAGCAAGTTGTCTCGAGGTGAAAACACCTCATGCAAAGGTTACAAAAAAAATATATACTTAAAAATGTTCAAAGGCAACAGGGAAAGAACGCCCTAAGCTCCGTCAGATGGCCCCTTGGAGGTCGCTGTCTCACCCTGCTCCGTCGCGCCAGAGGCTTCCCCAGCTTCCGAAGGCGGCGCCTCTTTCTCAAGACGAGCTTGGAACTTCACCAGCAAGTGCGCCCAAAGGCTCGGTGACATGAAGGAGAAGTCAGCCTCCGGATTGTAAACCCAGGAGTGATAGAACAGGTCCTGCATGGATTGCTCCTAAGTGGTCCGTTCGGCCTCCAGGGCGGCCTGGATCTCAGTCTTCGCAGCCTCGAGGTCCGTCCGCGAGGTGGCAAGGGAGGTCTTGAGCTCCTGGACCTCCGAGAGGGCTTTCTCCAACTCGGCCTTCGCGGTCGCCAAGGCATCTTCAGTCGCCTTAGCCTCCTAAAGGGAAGCCTGGTGCTCAGTCCTCATATCCTCGAGCTGAGCCTTGGCCCTGATGATGCTCCGGTGGAGAGCGACGACGCCCTGCGAGAAATGAAAGAGAAAATTGCCTTAGAGGAAAAACAGGGCAAAGTGTAAGGGTAAGAGCTTTACAAAGAAAACAGGGCAACTTACCGTTAGGGTCATGCTCATTGAAGACTCCATCACCCCAACCGGGCTCATTGTCTCAATGGCCCGAAGTTCCTTCTCGGTGAACTTATAGATATGGTTGATGGCGTAGTTCGCCGATTCGTACACTGTCCCTCGGAAGGCCTCTGGGATCTTCTCCAGGTCCTGAGGATTGACTGGGATGCGCACATCGGAGGCCACCACGGCCGAAGTCCCGAGCCCCGTTCCTACGCCTGAGTAGCGGCTGGAGCTCGCGGAGGTGGTGGAGGCATTTGGCCTGTTCCTGCAGCAGGAAGAATTGCTCCCGTGTCCTGGACAGCCGGGGTTTTCTCCTTCTCCTTTTCCGGAGACTTGGTGGAGGCCCCAGCGGCGCTCCTGGACCCCCGGAGCCTTTTTAGTCTTGGCCCGGCCGAGGGGTTTCCCCTGAAGACTGCGCCTCACAAGCTATCCTCGGGCTGAGACATCTCTTCTGTCAAAGCAAAAACATGGTTAGTTCGAGTTAGCAACCATACAGACAAGGACAAAGGTTTAAATATAAAAAGCATGCGAATACTAAGGGAGCCCTACCCCCCGAGCTGGAAGAACCTAAGACAATTATTTCCTGAACTGGCGCAAGTTCTGGGTCCGGTTCTGACTCAGGGCTAGATTCTTCTACATACTGCCTAAGCCCCGGAGCATAGATACCCCTCTGGAGTGATGGCCATGTGCGTAGGTTGGTCCCATACTCCTCGAATAGGATCGACCTAAAGGCTAGGGTGTTATCTACTACTACGGTACCCCTAGGTCGGCTCTCTTGGTGATCCAGCACGAGCCGGTCGACACAATGGAGCAGAAGTGTGTTCAGGTCCGGATCGCTTCGGTGACGATGGACGAGCTGCCTAGGATTGAACCTAGCCAGCCGGGGGTCTGCAGTGGCCCTATCTAGACTCCTAAGCAAGTAAGGGTTACCTTGGCCAGAAGGACCCGCGGCTGCTCCGGATTGGATCCTCTCCTCGCCCATCCTCTGGGCGACCTCCAAGGTCCTCTTCCTGTTCCTCACGAGCGGAACTTCGTCGCCCTCGTCCTCCTTGTCTTCATCTCTCGCGACCTCCTCCACGATGATAGGTCTGGTGTCCCGAGCTGGGGGCAGCCCCCGGGGCCTCTTTAGGTTCAGGGTCTGATTTGGAAAAATCAGCTTGCAGAACACCATCGTCTCGTCTGTCACGAGCACGCGATAATCCTTCTCATTGGGGGGCAAGCCCGCCAGTGTTTCGTATTGGGCCCCGAGGGTCACAGATTTCTCTGTCCTCGCAAAGATGGCTACAAGATTAGTCTGAGTCAAAATGGGGTACGGGAGGAGCTAAAATGACACTTAAAATGCGAGCTAGGGATGGGAGAAACTTACGAGGACGATTGAAGTAGTGGTTCTCGCAGTTCCGGAACCCAGTTGACATGAAGAACTGGTCCTTAAAGTCATTAGGGTGGCTGGGCAGCTCGATGACCGTCGCCGTATTGGGAAACCGGGTTAGATAGTAAAACCATCGCCTCGCCCCCACTGGTCTGGGCTGGCTTTAAGGCAGAAGAAATATAAAATGTCTGCAGGAGTGGGGACCTCCCACTCGTGCTTCTGGAACAAATACCTCAACCCTGCCAGCAGACGGTAGGAGTTGGGGGGGAGCTGAAATAGGGCCAACCCCACATAGTTGAGAAAATCAGCAAAATACTGATCCAGTGGGAGGAAGGCCCCTGCCTTAAAGTGTTCACCGCTCCAGGCCGCGAACGATTCGTCAAGCGGCGCGCAGCTCCGCTCGCCCTCCGAGGCAGGTCGGGCCACCACGGATGCTTTCCCCAGGGCGATGTTGTGGGAAAGGAAGATTTTGTTAATCTTCATCTGGTCGGTTATCTTCAAGACGATCCTCTCCGCCTCGAAGAATGCATCAGGGGCCACCTCGACCTCCTTCTCCACTGTCGGCCCGAAGCGGGGGATCGGGGAGCTAGGCATCGCCGCCTTTCCTTTGTCCTGCTGGGAGGCCGAGCTGCTGACGTTCTTCTGTGGGAGATTTCTCTTTGGAGCCATCTGGTCGCCTAACGAACAAAAGAAACATTTCAGAAAAGGCGACCCAAGCATGAAGAAAAAGCAATTATTATTTGCACGAGCTGAGGTAAGCCCAGCCCGTGGAGAGTGGGACCACGCGGTTCGATGAACACGCGCCTATGCTCCCAACAGATCCCCGATTACTCGGAATTCATGTGTCGAAGGGTCAGGATAGAATTTTCCTTGAGGGGAAAGTTTCAGTAGGCAGAAAATTGCAAAACCGCTTGTCAGGCGTGTTCCCTAAGCTACCCGGTTTTGCACCCAAAATTCCCAAAACTCCTACCCAGAAATTTTCCCCAGAAAGAGCATCCTGAAACCCATACTCTAAAGCGATTTCCTACAACAAATATACCCTAACCTAAAAAGGCTGTCACCCTCCATATCCACAAAACCCAGCAAACCCTTGCATGCGGCTACAGTAAAAAATTTTACCTAAGCTACAGTAACATATTTTCAAAACACACAGGGTCAGGAAACTTACAGTGTGTGGCTGGGAGGTAGACGAAGGTGTTGCGTTGGTAAGAGCTTCGTCAGTGTAGTAGCTTCCAAAGCTTCGGAGGAACCCGTGCGCTTAAGCTTCTTGAACGCTGAAAGTGGCAGTAGCAGGCTCGAGGGTTTCGTTCTTCTGGAGATATAGAGAGAAGAAGAAGAGAAGTTTGAAGCTTGAAAAATTTCGAATGAAAGGGTAGCCCATGCGTAGGGTGGCCACCCCTTTTTATATGCGTAAAAGATCACGTATAGAGGGCCGTTGGATGGCCCTGATGGGGGATCCGAGGCCCTCCACTCGAAATACGAAACGACGGCTGGGCATAGGCTAGGCCATTAAATGCGATTCTCGTAAGACGTACCATCACCACCCACGATGTTCCACGTATCAGACGCCTGCGTAAAAAGTGGAATGCGAAGAGTTCATGGGGAGGTCCAAAAGCCCCTACTGTGGTCTTATATACGACGTGGTATACCACGAGCAGGAGCTTGGGGGGCAGATGTACGCCCTGGTTTTCCCACGGGCTGATTAGCAAGCCGAGCTGCGGACTAATCGTAATTATCTCATGAACTCCCCTAAGACCGGAGCTTCTGTCGTTAGCTCGAGGAATCCGCAAGGGCTCGCCTCCATTGTCCAAGACTGGAGCCGACCCCCTGAAGGCCAAAGGACGAGTCCGGTATGCAGCTCGCGATACGAGCTGGATATGGAGCTATGACCCTTTGAGAAGTCAACACACGCAAGGTAAACGCATATATCAGACATCACGTGTCTGATATCCCCCTGACTTCTCGAACACGCAGCAGGAACGTGCGTGTTCAGACACCCACGATTGGGTTAGGCCGTGCGGCCCATTGCTTCCTTACCTATGGATTTGACCACACTTATGTGTCAGGTTTAGGAATTAATCATGAATGTCACAGAATTGATACGACAAGTAAGATGGTCACAGGATGACCTCCCTACCAACTTCCAGGTGCCTTCTCCTATAAATATGGAGACCCTGGGAGTTGATAGGGGTTGGAAAAACAATCTCTTGTAAGAAAGACTCTGTAACCAAATACTCAGTATAGATCAATAATATTGACTAGTGGATTAGAAGGATTTTAACCTTCGAACCACATAAAAACCGTGTCTTGAGTCACCTTTTTTTTTTCTCTAAGATCGTATATCTATTTCGGTTCACTTTTAGCACTAATCCTTTTCTCTCCTTCTCTTAATTACCTGTTGCCGAAGAACCGCATCAACAAACACTTATCTTTGTATTTAACCAATCATAACAATATATATATATATACACATCTCAAACGTGGAGACCTCGAAAAAAATAACTAAATTAAAAAAAAAATCACCCCAAATGGGACACTCGAGTGAAAAATGATGCCTCTTGCAAGAATCGCATCGAGCTACTATTGAGAAACCATCGAGTCAAGTCAATTTTTTCATGAAAATCTCTATTTTTGAAGGCCCCATCGAGTTGGCATCAAGCAACCATTGAGCATAGTCGATTTTCTGCTGATGCCAGAGTTTCAGATCTAGAAAAGAAAAAAAAAACCAAAAATTATGCCCAGATCTGTTCGAAATGCAATAATTAGTGTCTTAAGTGGTAATTACTTGTCATTATATTGAGTTCTCTTATACTTACCTTACTCATAGATTTTTTCTTCAAAAGAAAGAGAGAGGGGACTACAAGAAGAGAAGGGGAGAAGAGAGAAGATGAAGAGATAGGGTAAATAATATGCTAGGGGCATTTTGGGAAAACAGAAGAGTAGCATTATTTTTTTATATCAATAGTGAGTGTCATATTTTTAAATTATGAGTCACCACTAAGTATAAAAACTTAAATTTCCCTAATAATATACCACTTCAAGTAGTATTAGGTACAATAAGGTATCAAATAACAATGTTCTTATAAGCAATAACATGAGTTATTCTGGAAGAAAAAAAACTGAATAATAAGAGATAAATGAATTATGTTGAATGAAATGTTGAAAAATGAGAGAGAAATGAAGAAAAAAAAATAGAAGCAAAGACCCATTCAAGAGTAGAAATAAACATTCATATGTGTGGATTTTCACCTCACCTAGATCCACTATGAACTTTCTAAAACAACATAATAATTTTGTGTTGGTTTGATTTTTTATTTATGGTTATCAATAATTTAATTAAAAGGTGTATCATATCTGTCAATGCGGGCTATGATGTTGAGTCTCACCCTCCACTCCACTCCGGACGCCACCACCCGAGCTATTGTGAAAGATAGTGACCAATTCATGGACATGGGGAAGGGGTAGGCCATTTGCTTTGTACTAGTTATTATTTTTCATGATTAGAATGAGCTACCTGTTTATCTTTATCTCTTCCATTCATCCATTTTTAGTGGTTATAATACCCTTCTAAGTATCTTGTCAACCCTTGTGTTGTGTATTTATTATTATTATTATTATGTTGTGTTTAAAATCTACTTGACTCAAGCTTATTTAATTCTATCACTTAATCAATTTTCTTTCTTTCTTTCTTTCTTTCCTTTTTCCGTATGAAAATTTGTTCCTCTATTAAAAAGTATAAATTGACTAATGTCTAATATGCATGTAGTTTTCCACCTTACAAAGATTCTTTCTAGAAAAGTACAACTTTTAAATAAGGCTGATGACTCAATTGTCAAAGAAAAAAACAAGAGAGAAAAAAAATCTTAATGCCGTATTCTTTTTGGCCAGAGAGTATTACTTGTTATTGTATCTAATTTGTGTATAGAATTTTGGCAACATTCTTTGGTTACTCAAAAAAACTGGCTTTTTGGCATCTTTATACAACATAATATTGTACAAGTACACGTAACTATAAGACAATTTGTCATGCCAGCTAGAGAGATATTCAACAGCACAATTTTATCAGAAGATATTAATGCCAAAATCTATATCTCTACTCTGGTTTTCTTTATTATTATTACCACAAGATAAAAGAGTACTCTTTATTTTCATTATATTATGGACAAAGATTCTTACAAAATCTTCCCCCGAACTTTTTTGAGTGGCAAAAATCACCTAATTCCGTTGAATTTTTAAAACGAGTTGCTGATATGGCGCTGATTCGGGAAAAATAAATTATTCGTCCTCCAAATTGGCTTCTAAAGAAAACATCTATACACTGCACAGCATATAGAGCATAATCTGATCTGATAGTAGATCCTCTCAATATCAAAACATAGATAAAGCTGACACTACCAATAGATTCTGTAGCCGGCGAGTTATTTTAACTAGAAATACCAAAAAACATGACCATATATAGAGAAAGATATAGGACATTAAGATATAAATAGAAATCACAGGACATTAAAAGTATCTTAAACAAAGCTTAAGAAATGACCTTCCATAATAATAACAATGCATCAGAATATAAAACTATGCCCCAATTCTGGGAACAGAATTAAAAAATAAAATAAAAATCTAATCAAACTCAAATGGGTTGGGCAGCATTAAGAAGTAGAGAAAAAACGGGGAAAAGAAATTAAAAATAAAAATAGAGGGCAAAAGAATAAAAAGTGTAGCTACTTCATTCACCAAGGAATAGGAAGGAAAAAAGTGTCCATTGATCGCTTTTCACCTAGTCCACACTAGTACTAGTGAACGCTCTAAAGAAAAATCAACTAAACACAAAAAGGGTTGTGGGTTGCACACAAAGATGAGATTGAGGCGAGATGGAGACACTGGCAGAACTCATTCAAATCCAAGCAACTCATTTCTTGAAGTGCAGCTAGTTCTGAAAAATTATGATATGGTTCGTTTTTGCTTAGTACTCCTTGCTGTCTTCTTCAGCTCCAATTTTTTTCAGCTCTTTCAACTTTCTGTAGCCCTTGTCAGTGCCAAATATCCTGAGAGTTCATTGACAAGAGTTATAACAGTGTTATAATGTGCCTTGAGTATATACTTGGGACACCTGGCAGGCCTCGTCTTCAATATGCAAATCTTTTCTTTTTGAGTAGATTAACAAGGATGAGTCGTAAAAGAAAACTAACAAGGAGCAATGAAAAGAATGTTGAGAAACCATGTCAAGAATAACACCATACAGCACCCAGTTAAAGGGACCTACATGTAGTCATTCACTTCTGTTCTCCGTTCATATATTAAATTTTTCAAAAAGTGGAAGTTGACAAGAGAGAGAGAGAGCAATAGCATTTAATAAGAGAAGCATTCAATTTACAGTCAACATTTGGATTGTCCAAGACTCCAAAGGGAGGTTGTCCATGATTTATTATAAAATTCCTTCTTGACAACTTGTAGAGATTAGCGCAGGTAATGTAATTCCAAAAATGATTTTAAGCCTAGTTTTATAAAAATACATATTTGTTTACAAAGCTAGCCTAAACAGAATATCACATGGCTTATCAAGGCTTAAACGATAACAAGAACTACCATGAAAGTCAAAAATAGATTTTATAAAATAGCAGGACGAACAAACCCAAATTCAGCTATATTAGTATAAATGATCAGCAAACTTGAATACCTCATCTTAACTAAGAAAATGCCTTAAGAAAGTACCGTTTGTGTTTGACATTAGGATTATGTAATCTGACAGTAGTTAGGTGAAAAAAGATTAGTACTAATAAACCTCAGAACAGCATGTCATGGGTACGTATAAGGTTAAGACTATGACCAGCATGTAATGGGTACATATGAGGTTAAGACTATTCCCATACTATGCAGCATTGGCCATAAGAGCATGCCAGTAAAATATCCACTTAAACTTTTTATTTTTTTTCACCATTGATCAATTTATATACAATACACCACAGACGGGAAAAATTATATAAAATGAAAACAATTGGTTAATGCATTAAGTATAATAGCTCAACATCTTACCAGTCCATGTAAGTAAAGGTTGATGAGTAGTTGCCTGACTTAGTATAAAGTAAGCGATGATGATAGTCATGGAAATCAGCACTGCAGAATAATGAAACTGAAGAACTCAGGACCAAGTAATTGTTGAGTACAGACCAACCAGATACAGAGTTCTAAGTAAACTCAAAAAGGAAGGTATGCACACTAACCCGCCATACAAAGGAAGGAAGTTTGAAAGGCTCCATGGAAAATGGTACCCACAATGTGCCTCAACTGTCTCCAATACTCTTACTACCATCCACAACCAAAGTGTTATTAGATGGGGTCCGGTGATGGCAGGACCAACTATAGTCGCAAAGCCAAGGAACAATATCTCAGCAGGGTGAGCATATTCAGATGTCAGTCCAAAAGGTGTTGCATATCTGTAGTGTTTAATACACCAATCAGATCACCAAAGTCTAGATCACTCATAACATTTCTGATTATTCTCATGAGAAAGTAAAAATATGAAGCAACTCTCACTTACTCATGATGGACACTGTGCACATGTTTGTACAACCATTTTGTATGGAGAACCCTATGTCCCCAGTAAAATACAAAATCCTCTAAGATGAAGTAGAAAATTATCTGTGTCAAAATTACTTTCCTGCAAAAGCAAAATCAAAATTTTGCTAAATGTGGTATGAAAGAGATGCACATTATATAATTTAGTGGGAAATAGGATAGCCGCCATATATCTTGAATATAATGAGTATCCAACATGATAATATCTGAAAAAGATGCTTTAGCATATAAAGAACCTGAAAATACCAGGACGGCAGAGGAAGACTACTTCTCATGCCCATGTAGCTGAAGACAGGATATGAGAAAATCATAACTGGTAGGTTGACACCAAAGTGATACAACAACAGGCGTGTTATACATTTCTCCTGAGCTGCAGGGCTGTTATTTTTTGTCTGCATAAAATTTAAAAACAATTTTGACACTAAACTAAGGAAATCTATTGAAATGAAAAAAGAATAAGAATGAAGTTGATTAACGAAAAGAGCACACAAGATTTTAATATTGGTGTTAGTTTGGGAGGGAGTGAATCGTATGTAGTATTATAATAAGAGAATATATGTCTGTATAAAGTAAGGAACTATAATGAAGTTGCTCTACTACAAAGATATTGTGCAAGCACATATTCACAGAGAGTCATGCACAAAGGTCTCTTTTACATTTCTTCCATCCATAGTTGATTTGGGAAATGTCAAAACAGTACAGGTACTACTTGGAAAATTAAAAAGAATTGCTATCTGCTTCAAAAGTAACATCCAAGGCAATAGACCAAACCTGAATCTTGTACTTGCTAAGCCATCCTGCTCTCTCAAGATATATAAAGGGAAGCCCGGATAAGAAGAAAACACTCTCATGGAGGAAAAAGCTTCCAAGACATGCCAGTTGAAAGTCACTGAAATTTGTGATAAGATACTGCTCCACAAAAAGAGGAACATAAATTTCAGAAAGAGATTTAACTTTACAGAGCAGCAAAACACAAAAAACAAATAAAAAATTTGTGTTAAACATCAAATAAAGTACCAAATCCATACAACAGTAGAATCATACCTAGACATACCAATACCATGTATCCATCAAATGAACAAAAAGGTCAGCAACTTCAATATAAATTGAGCAAATAATCAAGAGGAATATAACAGTTCTCGAAATAAACAGTATGGTGAGAGATGCCTAAGCTTAGGCTCAAGGTCATGCGATCCAGACATAGTAAATCATATATGCAAAAAGTCGTAACAATTGCAGCCATTACTACATAGAAAATTTCTGACAATTTCGTAGTCTTTTTGTTTGATGAGGAAATTCAATTCTAGCTTTTTTCTGCATAGGAAAAACAGTTAATGGAATATACTAAATATTAGATGCAATAATATCTAAATCAACCATCAAATAGAAGGAAGTGCATTGGATGCTACAAGCAATAGCTCGATTCTGCGCTATATTTTCAATTCCTAGTGCCTTCCCTATCCAAAAAATCCCACTTCCAAACTGCCAACACGATTTTGGTTCATATTTTCAAGTTACTTAGATCTATAATAGTAAGAAAGAAAAAGACCAAGACTTCATAACAAAAACGCAATGACGTTTTTTTATGGGACCCATTACATAATGAACCAAATTTGCGTGCATAGTGTAGGGTACTCAAGATCATGGGAATGATCTTTTAAAGTTCTCCTCCAAGTAACAGGGGAAAAAAAAGACAAGAAAAATGATATAATTACTAACATCACCACTTTAAAGGATATAATTACTAATTGACTTGAAAAATAAACAAACAGTTTACCTCGAATCCTGCTTCTGACTTAAAAAACACATTACTCGCTAACACAAGGAAAAAGAAAGAACACCCATAACTCCATCAGACTCCAAATTGGAATACCTAATACTAGCCTTATAAATAAATGTCTTTGTCAGTCAACGCAATCACTTCAAGAAAAGAAAGGAAAAAAAAACTACAAAAATAATTTTTTTTTTAAATATTTAAAAAAAAAAAACCCCCATTAGCTGAAAGTGATTATCGGAATGAGTATACTAATTAAGCACGTAAAAACCCAATTCACATAAACAAACCGAAAATCTAAACACAAACCATCAAACAATTTGATATCGTCAGCATTGATGTAAACATGCAGAAAAGGGTACCGAAAGAAACGAGTTCAAAATCAAGCAATGCCAATAAACAGATCAAGTGAGAAATGAGAGTAAAACAAAAACCAAAGAAAAGAAGAAAGTTTGACCGAATAATGAAAATCTTAAAAAGGGGGGGGGGGGGGGGGGGGGGGGGGGGATAAAAAAGAAGAGAAAAGCAATACCTGCCAGGCAGATTCGATGATCGAAGCCATGAGAGAGCGTTGGAGGATGGAAGAAGTTGATCTGAAAAGAAGAAAAACAAAAGAATGCGGTTCAATCTAGAAAGAGAGATGGAGAAGAGGAAGAGTAGCAGGAGAGTTGAGTAGTATCATACGGTGAAGTTGCCTATGAGATTTTGAGTGAAAGAGAGCACAAAGGGCCACCACTACACCCCAACCCCACGACCACGAGGCCAACATAGACAGACTGTCTTGGCGAATATGGGCTTTATTTTGGGCTTTTCATTCCTTAATTATTATTTTTCTTTCTTTTAATAATTAAACAAAATAATAATGACAAATCTCTAATCATAATGTTATTTCTACTTCAAAATACTCCTACATTTATATGTCCTCATTTTTTTTCTTATATTATTTTTTAAATGAAAATAAGTGTAGTATCCCACTTAAAAATGTACTAATATGCTCTCACTAAATTACATTTAAAATCTCCTTTTTAGTTCTCTATTTTTCGAATAAAAAAATGACGTGTCCATTTTTTTTCCACTCAATATAAAAGACTGTCATGTAGGGAATCAATCGACCTTTTTTGACCCTCATCATTACTAACTAGGAATATTATTCACATCGTCGTGCATGTCATCTTATGTATCAACATTCAAAATATTCTATACAAAGTGTGTGTGTGTGTAAGGGTGAGCCTCGTGAATGATTTTTCATAGAGAATCTCGACAACATGTTTATTCATTGGTAAGTAATTTTCAAAAAATAAGAATTATATTTACCCTTAACTAAATATTTTCAAAATTTGCTCTCTAATAAATATGTGAATAAAAACAAATAAATCACCTTCTTCTTTTTTTTTTTGTTGGGTATTGAGTCAAATGGCTCCTCCTCCTTTACTTTGCTTCTTGACCAATCCCTATCACCACCATGTGTTCAATTCAATTAAACTAAACTAAAAATGAAAAAGAAAAAGAAAACAAAAATCATTGTCGGTGGAATTCACCTTAATGGCTGGCTACGACAAGGGCACGTTTGCTATATATGGCCACTGATTAATTTAAGTGTTCGTGACTCGTATAAAATTTCCTAATTATGGTATAATTATCATAGATGTGAACTCTCTAAAGAAAGATTTATTGTCTACCAATACAACAAAAGAGAAATATAGACTTTAATATAGTAACTTTAAACACACCATTAATAAAAATAGAAAATCTAGAAGGTCTTCACTTAGGTTTCTTCTTATTCTAATCATATGTGTTTTTTACGGTAAGATCATCTACAATGCAATATGTAAATTTTGTGTTAAATTTAGCACAAAAAATAAGTTAAACTA
The DNA here is from genome assembly GCF_963169125.1 of Humulus lupulus. NCBI lineage: Eukaryota > Viridiplantae > Streptophyta > Magnoliopsida > Rosales > Cannabaceae > Humulus > Humulus lupulus. Next base: position 35,468,338 of record NC_084799.1, read on the forward strand.
TATTTAGTACAATATTTGCAATTGTATTCACATGCACAAGATAAAATTAACACAAAAGATCAATAATTCATTTAATATTTATTAAGAATATACAAAAATTAATTTTTTTATTATTTTTTATTAATCCAAATTGTATAATCCAATAAATTTGTCACTAAAATAACTAAAAAAAAATAATGTATGGATGATTATTAATTGTCAACTATTAAATTGTAATAATTAGTGATAATATGGTAAATAAAAAATTAATTTTTATTGATGTGTCAAATTTAGCATATGTCATATTTTGTGTCAAATTTGGCACAACTTTTAGCATGTGCCAAATTTGCTAACACACATTTTGGAACATTATTATAGTCATGTTTTTTGTAAGTTGTGCTAATTATAGTGTTGCACCAACTTTTTGACACTCTACTGAAAATGATCTAAGCTTTTGTGTACTAACTAAAACAACACAACTCCCACTGCATTTCTTAGTTTTTTTTAATGTGTTTTCTTAATATGTTATTGTATATATTGGATATATATATATATGTTTACATTCGGATTCAAAAACTGTATTTTTAATATAAATATTTTAAAATTTGTATTTTTTTTAAAGAAAAAAAAAAGAAACTTTTCTAAGATCCTAAAATTGATTTTAGAAATATATATATAAAAAATTTAGTTATTATACGATGATTCTTATTTGTTTTGATTTAAGAATGAATAAAAGTGTAAATGTGATGTAACTTATGTTGTGCTTTTGTTCGTATTCTATTACTGCCAAAGGGTGTGAAGTAAGGTGGCGAATAGGACAAGTGTTGTTGTTGATATTAACTTAGGATATTTTAATAAAATGATATTTATGGCGAAAATATCTAAATTTTGCATATTGTGACACTTATATACATAATTTTTTTTTTGCGGCTAAAATATCTTCCGTCATACTTTTTTGGCATCCGTAGGTACCTAGTTGTTAAGTGTCAAGTAAGCGCCTACGTAGCGGCTTATCATTGGTCCACATTATTTATTATTTAATTTTTAATTAAGAAATTCATTTAAATATTTAAAATGTAATAAAAATAAGAAAATATTAATTTTAATTCAATTAAAAACCAAACATATATTAAACTACAATAACCAAATCATTAAAATAACTAATAAAAACAAAAATTAAATTTATAGATAAAAATTATAAAAAAACATAAATTCATCTTTCTTCTTCTTCTTTCTTCTTCATCGACTTCTTCTTCTTCTTCTTTCTTCTTCTCCTTGCGGCTAGGATGGGAAGGTTGTCATGCGGCTCATATGAGGAGGCAACGACTAGAAGCAGGGGAAGGGCAGGTGATGGAATGGCTGGGACTGATGGGTGATGTGTCTTCATGCACCTCTTCGACGTGGGGCTGAGATGGAGCTTGAGAAGTAGCGACGGTTGGGCTCCAACAATTGAGGGAGGTTGGGCATGTCCCGATGCTTCATCTTCTGTTCAATGGGGCAGATCTTCAAAGCTTTGCAACAATGGTGGCTTCAAGGCGAAGCTTTGTGACAGAGGCATGGCTGGGATGTGCCTCCCTCCACATTCTTCATCATCTTTATCTGGTTTTTGACCTTGGACGTCCACCTCTGCACTTCGTTGGCTTCGCGACATGGATGCGAACTTGGCTTCTCTGAAACTCAGACGTCAAGGTTGCAGGCTTCGTCGAGATCTGGGGCTAGGTTTGGGGGAGGACGACTGACTGAGCTGCTTCGAAATCAAGGGTTTATTCATATTTGGGTAATATTTGATTGATTTTGTAATGTTGTATGTACATATTTTGAGATTAGTTTTGATTCTGAAAAAAAAAAAATTCATTCGAAAAATCTGAGAACTGAATTGTTTGTATGTCTGTATGAATTTTGAAATTTGTTTTGATTATGAGATTGAATTGAAATGTTAATTTTTTTTTTATAATTTAGGAATACAGACTTTGTAATTGTTCTTGAGTTTAGGTTAGCTTGAATCTTGTAAATCTAGGTTTGTGAATATGAAATGGGTTTGTAAATCTGGGTTTTAGATCTTATCAGCTTGGGTTTGTAAATCTTGGAAACAATTCCTTCTTTAGTTCTTAATTGTTTTAAATTTATTTTAATTTTGATAATGTCTTATTTTTAATTATTTAATAATCATATTTTTGTTTTATTTTTAACTATATTTTTATTTTTAGGGATTTTAATTAATAATATTTAATTTTAATTTAATTAAAATCTGAATTTTAAATCATTTTTTTATTTTTATTAGATTTTTATTTAATTTTTAAATATTTAAATGAATTTTTTTAATTAAAAATATTCACTTAGACCAATGAGAAGTCGCCACGTAGGCACTTAACAGCTAGGTACCTACAGGTGCCAAGAAAGTGTGACGGAATGTATTTTAACCGCAAGAAAGTGTGCAAAACTTAAGTATTTTCGCCGCAAATATTCCTTTAATAAATAGCAAATATCAAAATATGTATATTTTTTACACAAATTTTAGAAAGTCTATGAAAGAAACAAAATAAATAGAAGGAAAATTCACAAGTAAAAACTACCACAAATTCTTTTATAGAAGAGAGAGTGTGTGTAACGTCCCAAATTCTCTAATATGGCTTGGTGCCTTGATTAGGGGGCTAGGAGGGCAATAACTGGTGTTATCCCCGTTTCTCCCCAAGTGTACAGATCCACGCTCTAAGTTTATGGGCCGCCTTCCAGGGACTTAAAGCCCAAATCAGGCCCAGTAGACGAAGACAAAACGAATATTGGCAGCCCAAGTCTCGGTAAAGCCCAAAGGGCATCCCGGAATATAAGCCAGGACCATCACCTTGGCGTATTGCATACTCCCGGGACCACGTCCTGGGATGTTTCCCGGGATGCGATGAAGAGGTCGTGGCTCCCAAGTCCAAGATTAAACCGGGACGGCTGCGGATGAACCCGGGTCCTGGTAAACGAACTAGGACCCTAGTAAATGAATAGGGATGTTGATAAACGGACCTGGACCTTGTGGCCAGGTTGGGCGTGATAAATTATCCCTGATACTAACATCACCCCAAGAAGTGTGGAGCTATGTCCCCATAGTTAACCTGCAGAAGAGTTTACATCGGGAATGTACGCCGTCAGTTCAGAACTGTACTGCCACTACTCTGATAGATCTTGTCCCCCGAATCTCCCTCGAAGCCCATGACACCCAGACTGACGCAGCATTCTGTCGTGAGCCTTTTAGTATGGTTATGTTTGGGCAGGCCCAATGGGCCTTGGTTAATGTACTTTTTATATTTCAATCATTTGTATTACGCCTCCAACAGAGAGCAAATAATATTTACACCCTTATTGGGCCTGGATTAATCTGGCCCAAGCCCAATGCACTCACTTGCCTATAAATACGAACAGTGGTGCACTGGGGAAAATGATCGAATTCTCTTCGAAGAGGCATACACTCTGCTCAAATTTAGAGAGTTCATTACTTAAGCTCTTAAAATCTATAATACAATCAACTCGTGGACTAAGGCTCCTTAACACCCCAACCACGTAAAACTCCTTGTGCGATAATATTTATTTATTACTATCTAAGCTCTTTTATATTTGATAATTCTAGTTTCCGAAAAACTCGGTAAACATTTTGGTGCTCTCATCGAGAGCTGAAGAAAGCTTGAATTGATCTCTGTTGACCGCGTTTTTGACCAACGACGTGAGAACATCAAAAACGATAGAACCTTCAAGAGAAATTAAACCACACAGACGGGTTTCAAAAGAAAATAAATAACACACGCAATTTTTATAGTGGTTCAGCCCCAATATGTTGGTAATAGCCTAGTCCACTTAGAGTTGTGATTATAGATCTGCACTCAAGATCAGATGAACTGAGCCAACTGAGTTTCTTCAGTACAGATTGCAAGAATACAAGAATTATTTCAGATGCAAGCACTTTCTCTCTCTAGAAACTCAGACCCAAAATTTCCCAAAAGTCCAAAAAGAAGAAGAAGCCCCCTCTCTCATCCCATAAGCCATATATTTATAGGCTTAGGATCATACATCTGCTCTCTCCTAGAATCGGGATATTTGATTATATTTATTACATTTAAATTACAAAAATATTCAAAATATAACAGAACACCCAATTTGTGGGAAGAATGAGAGATTCCCGCGTGTGCCAAGACCAGTTCTTATTGGAGCCGTTTCTGGGAATCTTGACTTAGTCCTCCTTTATCTAGTTTATCCATATCTCCTTCAAGCTGGTCGAACACACCTCTACTGGATAGTCACGCACTTAGCTGGTAGGATATACACTTGGTAGTCGGACATGTGCATGCTGGTAGGACATACACTTGCTGGTAGGACATATGCATGTTGGACATATGCAAGTGGTAGGACATGCAAGTGATGGTCGGACACATGCATGCTAGACATATGCAAGTGGTAGGACATGCACTCCTCTGGTCTAACATGGCACTCTGGTCTAGCATGTCATGTCTCTCCTCTAACATGGCACTCCGGTCTAGCATGCCACTCTTGGGCAACAATGTCACTCCTGGGCAGTAATGTCGTGACTGGTCGGACAAGGTCATGCCTGGTCGGTCATGACACTTCTCAAGAGAGTCAAAATTTTATCACAACTCTGAGGAGTCAATGTATTTATTGACTATTTAATGTGTCTTTTACGGACCATGTACTGCCACTTATCACCTCTATTGCCACGTCATCGATCTCCATTTTTTGGGGATAACAATCTCAAACATCTACAAAAATGGTGAACACAAGACACACCACTTTCGACCCTACTAACCAAGAACAAGGCAATGGAGAGCCACTGCCCAGCCAACCTCTTCCTCAGAACCAACCTGAGAACATACATTATCAGATGCCCCAGCCTAACAAGTCACAGAACTATGAAGGTGGGGCAGATTATGAGGAAGAAAATAATCTCAACGACAAAAGGAACGAGAGAGTTCCCCTAGATGATGGTATGCCCAGAAAATTCATGGAACAGCTGGTCGTCTTAAAAAAGTTCACGGACCGCTTGGTCCGCAAGCAGGAGGGAGGAGATTCCGACTCCGAAGAAGAGGAAAAGGAGCTCTGCGCCAAGCACATCCTGGATGTGGTGCTCCCCAAAGGGTTAAAAATGTCAAATCTACCCGCCTACACTGGGAACACCGACCCCAGAGACCATCTATCGCGCTATAATTGGTTAATGATCGTAGACCACGTCTGCGACAATGGCAAGTGCCTCTGCTTTTTGATTACTCTAGACGGACCTGCAGAGGAATGGTGGAAGAGGCTCAAGCCAAGATCCATCCAGTCCTGGTCCGGATTACAGTCGGCGTTCTGCAAACAATTTGTGGCCACCATGAGGATGGATATGCAAATTAGCGCCCTCGCTAACATCAAGCAGCTCCCTACGGAGACTCTGAGGGCCTATATCCAGCGTTTCACAGAGGAAGCCTCAAAAACCAAGGTGGATGATGGGCAGCGCCTGGTGGCCCTACAATCCAAGATACGAGTCGGGTCTCCCCTCTAGGACGACATGCAGCGCAGTAAGGCGGCCACCCTCAAAGAATTTATAAGGAGGGCACAAGGCTTTATCAATTGGGAGGAGGCCCGAATCCAGGCATTCGGATGGAAGCCGGCTCCCCAGCCAAGTGCCCAAACCTTTCTGGGGTACGGGGTGTAATATCCGGCCCCGCAGTACCTAACTCCCCCAATAGCGCCAAGATCGACGAGTACGCCCGGAATGACTTTTACAACGCCAATGGACTACGGTCCTGCATCCTCCGGATACGCCCTGACCTAGTCTAAGCCCTTGCCCGGATACAGGATGGCGCCAGTAAGTTACAATGCTACTCCCGATGAAGCCCAGCAGTCCTAGATAGGGGGAACTGAGGCAAGTGTGAACCCCTCCCGAAGAAAGAGATCCGGGAAAGGACAAAACTGGTCCGAGCCCTCTAAGAAGGGAAAGAGGGGCTACGAGCCCCAATATTCAAAATACACCAATTTAGTGGATACCAGGGAAAATATATACCTGGCCACGGAAAGGACAGTTCATTACCGGAAGTCTGCCCCCATGTTCAAGGGGGGGGAAGAATCCAAGGGATACCAGCAAAAGGTGCGCATACCATAAGGAGGTGGCCCACACAACCGAAGAGTGTCAGCAGCTGAAGGACGAAATCGAGAATTTGATCAAGCTCGGGCATCTCCACCAGTGGGTCAAGATGCCCATGGGTGTTCTGGGACTGCCAACAGCCCCTGGACAATCCACGATCCCGAGTGCACCTGGAGCGTACCCATCTCCCCAGGGAGGATACGTGACGGGCCTGGGAGCACAGGCCCCTCAGGGGGCCCCCGCTGTGTAGGCGCCCGGACCTGGAATGCCCTACCCTGCTGGGACTGCACCCTCGCGAGTAGATGGTCACGTAGCCACCATCTCGGGCAGGCCCCATTTAGGAGGACCGTCCCGGGATGATCAAAAGTGCTACCTCAGCGAACTTGACCACAACCAAGAGGTATGCACCTTGGTCCAAGCACCGGCTCAACGCCCGAAGTTGATGAACCTCTCCATCACCTTCATGGAAGACGACGCCCACAACATCCATTTCCTGCATCATGATCCTCTGGTCATTGATGCCTAGATAGCTAACAAGATGGTGTCCCGAGTATTGGTGGACGACAGAAGCTCTGTCAACATCTTGTTCAAGCTAGCCTTCGTCGTGATTGGCTTGACTGAGGCAGATTTGGCCTCATGCCTAACCCAGATCTATGGTTTCAATGGAGATTCGATACTCCCGATGGGAAAAATCCAGTTGGCTGTAACACTGGGGAACGAGATCCAAGGCTCGTTAAAATTTTGTACGTTTGTAGTGGTGGACTACCCCACCGCGTACAACATCATCTTCGGTTGGCCCGCACTGGTCGACTTCGAGGCTATCACCTCCATCTGCCACCTCTGCATGAAGTTCCCCTGCGACAACAGAGGGGTAGGAACAGTCCGGGGAGATCAGAAGAGCGCCTGGAAATGTTACCACGTATCTTCCCGGGCCGTTTACATGGTCCACGAAGAACCTCTTGAGGAGGAAAACGTCGATCCAGTCCTGCCTCCTCCCCCACCAAGACGAATTGTCCGAGAAGAAGACGAGCTAGACCTGCGGATAGGGGAAAACCGCGTACTAGAGCCCATGGAGGAAATTGAAGAGGTGTGCATCAGCAACACCGACCAGACCAAGGTAATCCAAGTCAGGAATAACCTAAATGCAGAGGTCCGGGCCGCCATCATCGCCCGGGTGAAAGAGAACCAGGATGTTCTGGCCTGGTCTCATTCAGATATGACCGGGATCGACCGCAATATCATCTGCCACACCTTGAATATCGACAAGGATGCGACCCCAATCTGGCAGAAACGGAGACCCCTAGGGGCAGAAAGAGTGGAAGCTCTCAAACTTGAAGTTGAAAAGTTATACTTGATCAACTTCATCCGAGAAGCTTTATATCACGTGTGGCTAGCCAATCCAATGCTGGTGCCTAAGCCAAACGGGACTTGGAGAACGTGTGTCAACTTCACGGATCTCAACAAAGCTTGTCCTAAAGATTGCTTCCCGCTCCCCCGGATTGATCAGATGGTGGACGCAACATCCATCTACAAAATCTTGAGCTTTATGGATGCCTATTCAGGCTACAACCAGATCTCTATGCATGTAGCATACCAGGAACATACCAACTTCCAAACCGACAAGGGGGTGTACTGCTACATCATCATGCCCTTTGGACTCAAAAATGTCGGAGCCACATATCAGTTGCTCGTCAACAGAATGTTCCAAGCCCAGCTAGGAAGGAACATGAAGGTCTACATCGACGACATGCTGGTCAAGTCCAAGACCTCCGGAGGACATGCTGATGATCTGGTCGAATCCTTCGCGATCATTCGAAGGTATGGGATGAAGTTGAATCCCAAAAAATGCACCTTTGGCGTGGCATCCGGGAAGTTCCTGGGATTCATAGTAAGCTACCGGGGAATAGAGGCCAATCCGGACAAAATCAAAGCACTGATTGACATGCCCTCGCCACGGAAGCACAAAGATGTTCAGAGCCTGACAGGGCAGATAGCCGCTTTGAGCCATTTTGTCTCAAAGGCCACGGACAAGTGCATCCCATTCTTCAACATCCTTCGGGGAAGCCAAAGGTTTGAATGGTCGGCTGAATGCGAGGAGGCTTTCCAAAGACTAAAAGAACATCTGGCTCGATCACCAATACTAGCAAAACCAGTGGAGGGGGAACCATTGTACCTTTATTTGGCCGTGATCGAACACGCCATCAGTGTCGCACTAGTAAGGGAAGACGGGAAGGCCCAGCTCCCGGTCTATTACGTTAGCAAAAGGTTATTAGGTGTGGAATCACGATACCCACTAATCAAAAAGTTGACATTTTGCCTACTAATCGTGTCCCGGAAGCTTAGGCCTTATTTTCAGGCCCATACGATAAGAGTATTGACTAACCATCCCCTACGACAAGTGTTGCAAAAACCTGAATCATCGGGAAGGCTCTTGAAGTGGGCCATGGAACTGAGTCACTTCGACATTGCGTATGTCCCTAGAATATCAATCAAGGGGCAGGCCCTGGGCGACTTCATCATGGAATGCTCCGGGATCACCAAAGAGGACGATCCCGCCAATCCTACGGTACCCTTGTGGAAGGTTTTCATAGATGGATCCTCGAAAGAAAATGGAGCAGGAGCTGGAATCATCCTAGTGTCGCCATAGGGACACCAGTTACAAAGCACTCTGCGGTTCCAGTTCAAGGCTTCGAACAACGAGGTCGAGCACGAGGCCATGTTGGCTGGATTGCGCCTGGCCCGGGAAGTAGGGGCTGCAAGCTTGGAGATCTATAGCAACTCCCAATTAGTTGTCAGACAAATCTCAGGAGAATACCAAACAAAAGGGGAAAAGATGGCAGCTTATGTGACACAGACGCGAGAGATACTTCAATCTTTCAAGAAGCACTCCATCCGCCAGATCCCAAGGGAACAAAACGTGTTTGCACACACGTTGGCAAAATTGGCCACGGATGCTGAGGCAGAAATTTTCAGGTTGGTCCCGATCAACCATCTTCCCGCACCAAGTATTCAAGCCCCCACGATCAACGTTGTAGACTACTCCACGTCCTGGATGAGACCCATCATCCAATACCTAACAACCGGGGGGTTGCCCACGGACAGGGCAACAGCCAGGAAGCTTCAGTATCAGGTCCCTAGATACGTCAAGATGCTATGAAAACTTTATTGCAGAGGGCTATCCATGCCATACCTCCGATGCGTATCCGAGACCGAAATGAGTGCAATCATGCACGGGGTGCACGAAGGTTTCTGCGGAGATCATACATCCGGACTCAGCTTGTCCAAGAAAATCCTGGGACAAGGATATTTCTAGCCAACCATGAAGAAAGACTGTGTTGATTACGTCTGCAAGTGCGAACAATGCCAAAGGTACGCGAAGATCCCGTGAGCCCCTCCAACGGAAATAACTCTAATGACGAGTCCCTAGCCCTTCGCGGTATGGGGAATCGATCTAGTAGGATTGCTCCCGACTGGAAAAGGTGGTGTGAAGTATGTTATCGTGGTCGTCGACTACTATACCAAGTGGGTCGAAGTGGAACCCATGAACACCATCATCTCAAAGAAGACCCTGGACTTCGTCATCAACAACATCGTGTGCTGGTACGGGCTCCCCTACAAGATCGTGTCTGACAACAGGAAGCAATTTGACAACATCCATTTCACGGACTTCTGTGAAAGGCATGGCATTATCAAAAGCTTCTCCGCGGTCGCCAGACCTCAAGCCAATGGGAAAACAGAGGCCGTCAACAAGATCTTGAAGGGAACGTTGAAGAACAAGCTTCAAACCTGCAAGAGCAAATGGCCAGAGGAGTTGCCCCGCGTACTATGGGCATACCGGACCACCGAACGAACGTCCACTGGACACACTCCTTACTCCATGGTATACAGATGTGAAGTCGTCATCCCAGTGGAAACAGCTGTCCCATCCCACAGGAGAGACACGTATGATCCTGCTCAGAACCACGCCTTACTCCAGGAATCCTTAGATATTATTGAAGAGATCTGGGAAGAATCCCAAGTTCAGTTGAAGATGTATCAAGGCAAGGTCGCTCAGCATTTTAACTTAAAAGTAAAGAGCCGAAGGTTTGAAACCGGCGATCTAGTCCTAATGAGAGTCTTCCCTGCAACCCAAGACCTGGGAATGGGGTTCTGGGCCCAAACTAGGAAGGACCATAGGAAATCCAACATGAAGTATGTCTGGGAACGTACTGCTTAAGGCGACTCGACAAGACCAAAGTCCCAAGGGCCTGGAACGCGGAACATCTCCGCAAGTACTATTAGTAGTCAGGAGAGCATGTTTCGGCTTTTAATTTTCCTTGTAAACAATGTATGCCCCAGGGCGATCTCTTGAATAATAAAAATGATGTGTACAAAACATCATAAGAAAAAATATTGTGAAATAATGAAAGTTCTCGCCCGTCTCCATAAACAAGTGACCCAAGACCAGTCTTCGTTCACTTAGGGGGGGCGGGTATATCCATTCATACGAGCAAGTCCGAGAACAAAAACAGAATAGGAAGCTAAATGCTCTTGGTTCAGACCGTACAAACGGATGGCAATGGAAACCCAACTCCTACCGAAAGGACACAAGGCTAACGCCTAGTCCCAACCCAGAACAACAAGGTCCGGGGGGTATTAACCCGATAGGACGTGAGGCTCAGGCCTAGTCCCGACCCGGACATACATGGAAACTTTCTTCACATATATCATTCCAGTTGAATCTTTGTTGTTTCCGGGTCAGGTTGGTGAGTGGAGTGGCTATCTTAGAAAAGCCCTCTACGAACCTCCTATAATAACCTGGTAACCCCAGAAAGCTCTTTACTTTAGATGCGTTCTTAGGTCTTGGCCAATCCTTCACAGCCTCTACCTTTGATGGGTCTATTGCAACTTCGTCTTTTGATATAATGTGCCCGAGGAACGCCACTTGCGAAAGCCAAAACTCGCATTTCTTAAACTTGGCATAGAGTTGATGCTCCTTCAGTCGTGACAAAATCAACCTCAAATTTTCCTCGTGCTCTACTTCATCCTTAGAATATACTAAAATGTCGTCGATGAACACTACGACGAATTTATCTTGAAGACCCTATTCATCAAGGCCATAAACGCGGCTGGTGCGTTGGTAAGATCAAAAGACATAACCAAGAACTCGTAATGTCCGTAACGAGTTCTAAAGGTTATCTTAGAAATATCTTCTCCCTTTACCTTGAGCTGATGATACCCGGACCGTAAATCAATCTTTGAGAATACAGTCGCGCCTCGAAGTTGATCAAACAAGTCGTCGATCTGGGGCAGCTGGTACTTATTCTTAATCGTTACCTTGTTCAGCTCGCGATAGTCTATACACATCCGCATGCTTCCGTCCTTTTTCTTCACGAATAGTACCGGAGCTCCCCATGGTGAATGGCTTGGCCTAATAAAACCCAAATCTAGGAGTTCTTGAAGTTGCGTCTTTAACTCCTTGAGTTCCGTAGGTGCCATCTGATACGGAGCCTTGGAAATAGGCTCAGTGCCTGGTACTAATTCTATCGTGAAGTCAATTTCCTGAGTCGGCGACAATCCTGGCAAGTCATCGGGAAATACCTCTGGGAATTCTCTTACAATACGGACGTCCCCAACCTTGAGTGGTGTTTCTTTTACCATATCTATGATGCTGGCTAAGAACGCTTGACATCCTTTTTCCATCATTCTTTGAGCTTTGAGAGATGATACTAATGGGGTGCATAATCCTGAAGCTTGTCCCATGAAGCATAGTTTCTGGCCATCAGGGGTCTCGAACATCACCGTCTTGTGTTTGCAGTCGATGGTTGTGCCATGCCGTGCTAGCCAGTCCATGCCTAGTATCACGTCAAAGTCCTTGATCACCAGTTCTATCAGGTCTCCTTCTAGTTCTACGTCCTCAATCTTGATTGGTACACCTCGTACTATCCGTGATGATAGAACTACTTTGCCTGAAGGCAACTCAGTTACAAACCTAGTTCTAAATCTTTCACAAGGTTTGTCTAGTTTTTCTATCATTCCTAACGAGATATATGAATGAGTGGCTCCCGAATCAAATAATACATAGCATATATTATTGAGGATAGAAACCTGACATGTTACCACGTTATTGCTAGCATCAGCCTCTCCTTGGGTTAAGGCAAAAACCCTAGTAGGAACCATCTTGTCGTCCTTCTTTCCTCCTGGCTTGCACTGAGGACAATCTCTTTTCCGGTGTCCTTCCTGACCACAGTTAAAACATTCCTTGGTGTTTGCGCGGCATTCTCCAGGATGTTTCTTTTGACACTTAGCACATGGTGGGTATTCCACATAACCCGGCCTATTTCCCCCATTATTTGTCTGTGTCCTCTTATCGCTGTCAGATTGCTTATTATCCGTATGCCTTCTTTTCTGACCGTTACTGTTGTTGCCGGACTGATTGTTGCCATTATGGTTGTTTTTCTGACTGGTATGAGGTTGACCCTGCTGTCTAGGCTCAGGCTTACTAGCTTCCTCTTTACTTACATTAGCCTGCAACCTCTCTACTTCTATTGCCGTCTCTAGAACGTCAGCATACGTAGTATTTCCTGGGTTTGCTAGCTTAACCCCCAACTCAATCTTTGGTCGAAGTCCTCTAACGAACTTGGACACCCTCAGATAGTCAGTAGGAACCATTTCCGGTGCGAACTTAGCTAGGCGGTCGAATTGACGAGCATACTCTGCCACTGATAAACTACCTTGCTTTAGACTAGCGAATTCCTCGACCCTTGAAGCGAGTACAGCCGAATTATAACACTTCTTGTGGAACAACTTCACAAATTGAGTCCATGTCATGGTGGCAACATCATGCGATTACTGGACCAAGTCCCACCATATCCTGGCATCCTTCTTGAGCAACGATGAGACGCAGGATATACGGTCCGCATTACTGAGATTCATGTGCGTCAGAATTGGCTCCACATTCCTTAGCCACTCTTCTGCCTCAAAGGGGTATGTAGTCCCTTCGAAGTTTGGAGTGTGCTTCTTGCGAAACCTTTCATAAACTGGCTCCATGTGCTGTACTGGATACGGCGCGTAATTCGCCACTGGCCATCCCCCATATGAACCAACTTGTTGGGGTGCTGTGGCTACGGCTACGGTGGAGGCTGAGGCTGAGTCTGGGGCTGAGCCTGTTGTCGCTGTTTCTGCAATAGCTCCTCGACTTGTTGTCGCAGTCTGGCGATCTCCGCAGTGTTGTCAGCTGGCGGTGCCGGTGCGTTGCGACTGGCGGAAGCACGTACTCCCCTTCTGCGAACTGGAGGGGCTTCATTGTTCACTGGAGCAGCGTTGGAGGCGTTTCCGTTGGTGCGTGCAGATCTTCGGAGTGACATCGCGGTAGAGTTCTAACAGTTGAAAGAAACATGTTAGAACTTCACCTAATAGGCTCTAAGGCAAAAACTTATTCTAAACAGACATAACTCAGACCTATTGATTATGACTTCTTATGAAAATTATATAAGTCTTCTTTATTATTAGAGTGGGTTTCTATACTTAGAAAAACAAGCCATCTGTATTATTTCTAAGTCTGTTTCTAATCATCCTATATGACTTAATTCTCAGACTCGAAACTTATCTTTGTTCCAAAGTTAACCATATTGAGGGAGGGCTAGGATCAGTAAAATTGTTCCCGCTACTATGGCCCCCTAACTCTCAATATAGAAACTTGGTTCATTGATTTGTATCCACCCTCACCGAACTTAGTCATTATTTATTTTATTTATTATCTTTTATGATTGCGAAATAAAAAAAAAATCAAACTCATACATGATAACAAAATAACATGATATTAATTTGGAAAAAAGTTTTCACTAATTACAACCATAAAACAAACAATGAAACTAACTATTCTAAAAATCAGGATCTTCTACATTCGATCCGTCATCTAGCATATCATCATCTAATTCTTCGTAGTCTTCATTATCATGTGCCTCAAAATGTCCTCGAGGAAGGTTCGTAAAAATCCTATGCTTTTGCTCATTTGTAAACTGAAATTCTGATTTTGAAGTGAACCTAATTAAGAGAAAGTAATATCGCATTGCTATTGGCAGTTCATCTTCATCATCCATTGTTTCCCATATTTCCTCTAAGGCTGCAATTACGGGATGAAAATCTCTAAATAGTCTAATCACTAAAACGTATTGTTCCGTTGCTCTCATCATGATCTGCTTAGACTCTTGAAGGTGACCTATTTCTCTATGGAACAAAAGCAGTCTCCGAGTGATTCTCTCTAGTGTTCCTACGGTGTTTCTCGGTTCTCCTATTCTCTTTAAAGCCTTAATGGCTTGGATATCCTCATAGGTTAATGCTCCGTTCATACTTAACTGAAAACATAAATGCTAAAATCGTTAGCAATACATATAAGCATAATAACTATAACTTAAATACTTACTTGGCGGTCAGATTCGGAGCTTTGAGTGTGTGTATCGAGGAGAACTTCATGCGAATGAACCGTTGCTCTGATACCAATTGTAATGACCCAACTACTCTAGACTTTGGACCATTAATGACTACTATACATAGACACTAATCTTTAATAAGACTCACAAGTGAAATAATCATAACTTCATTAAAACTTGTAAGACAAATGTTAAACTACATAAAATTTAAAGTAGGATATGGGATCCCATTGTTTTTAAAATAAAAACATAACTTTTAAATAAATGGGTTACAAAATAAAGTGCGATAAATACATATAAAGCATAATTTTTAAAAGACTAAGAAGCGACTTCATCCTCGAATCGAACGCTCAATCCACTGATTCCATCCTGCCTCAATACCCAACCCCCAAGCTGTCAAGAACCTTTCCGCCGCCATACCTAATTTCCGACACATATAAACATAAAGGAATGAGCCTAATGCCCAGCAAGGAAAATCTAACACGTAAATCATATACATAAAATTCATATCGCAACATATACTAAAATATATCATAAACATATGTCACATATACTATAATGGCCATTATTACTTGGGGCTCGTAAACTAAACAAGTCATATGCCCATTAGATTTGTGGGGCTTGCTAGCTAAGCAAGTCATATGCCCATAAATTTATTGGGGCTTGTTAGTTATACAAGGCATATGCCCACGTCTACAAACATACATAATATAACATAACACATAAATCATAAGATAACATATAACATAACATATAAAATCCTATCCTATTTTCCTTACCAAATATACCGGGATATGAGAACAGGATTGGGACGTTGGAACACTCCTAAAAACCATCAAAGAAAGGTGAGTATACTAAAGAAAAAGGGATGAAAAGAATGGACGAACTATACCATCGAGAATATACTTACCAAAAATCTTACGTTCAAGATCTTAGATTTCCTAACCAAGAATAAAGAATAGAGTTAGGATTTTGAGTAGAAAACTATAAGAACTTAAGGAAACAATACAGAAATGAACTGGAATTTGGAATGCATTTAATGCTTCTATGACCGAACTATTCCTCAAACCCGAAATATACTATAAACCTTACTTCCCGAGTGTTTATTAAGCTTATAAGGATAAAGCTTATGACCCCAACCCAAGTGTTTATCACTCTTAAAATAACCTAGCAGCTTGCAGACTCTGAACTTTGCTTGATGAATGAACAAATGGTTGGGTACTAGGTCCTATTTATAGAGTTCAAGAATGAAAAGATCTTCATTTAACTTGAATAAAATAATGGCTTTTTAATTGAAAAATATTTGAATTATCGTTCAGCAGAGGCTGAAGGCTCGGTCAGAAAGATGTTGGACTTATCAAGAGGTTAAATATTAAAATGAGCTCAGTTTTTTAAAAACATTCAAAAATCCTTCAACTGAGCCGATATATCGCCCCTAGTAGGCGATATATCGCCTGGGCTAATATGCACGAGGCTCGTCGAGGTGGCCGTACGAAGTTACGTGTTTTTCGTATCCCCGTATGGCGATATATCGCCCCCTATAGCTACGATATATCAGCATACGCTGAAATTTTAAACACGTAATTACACTTTTTCAGCCTAATTTGAATTGAGTAAACAGCCTTGACTAAGTCCTTTAACGATTTCAAAGCTACTGACAGACCCTAGGATATTCAAATATTACTCTTAATAAACTTATTCCTAACAAATACTTAATTTCTCATTAAACCTTCATATGACAAGTGTTACTATCTTATTGGGTCTATCTAAACCTTATAGTATAATAATTATCACTTTCATAATCAGTCATATTAACCAAACCTTAGGTTATAATTAATATTCTTAAACTATAGGTTAAACTTAGAAAATCTACAAGTGTTACTACGAGTGTCCAATTAAATCCCGGTCTGAACCAAAATCCACAGTCATAAAAATACTACAACTATTACTATTGCTACTACTATCTAACTAGCTAAGTAAAGTTCTTGGACTCTACACCAACCACGTAAAACTCCTTGTGCGATAATCTTTATTTATTACTATCTAAGCTCTTTTATCTTTGATAATTCTAGTTTTTGAAAAACTCGGTAAACAACTGGTTTATTGTATTATTATGCGTAAATATGCATGATTATGCGAGTTATATTATTATATGACTGTATTTGCATGCATGTGGGCATGTGTCTTATTAGAAGGGCATTATAGTAATTTTGGCTCGTTGAGGGCATATTTGTATAGTTATGTGTATATGGATTGAGACCACATTATTATGTGGATATATTTGAGATTTTCGTCACGAGGCGATCCTAGGTAGCAAGTTAGCGGTTTAGTCATAATGGGGTCAAATACTCGGCTCAGGGTGAGCCTAGGGGTAATTTGATAATTTAGTACATTATCAGGATTGATCGGGTAATGGGAGATTATTTGGTAACTATTCAAGGATATTGGAAGTAACGTGAATTATAAGGCGTTAATTATGATAAATGGGATATGTGGCAAATGACAAAAATGCCTTTGAAGGGCTTTGAGAGAGAGATTTGGCCCTATGGGCATTTAGGTCATTTTGTACCAAAGTTAGTGACTTAGTCACTTTTTCCTTTAGCTGAAGGGAACCAAAAACAGAGTAAACAAACACAAGTAGCTTTCCCTCTCTATTTCACTCGGTTGTCTCTCTCTCTCTAGTGTTGGCTTGGTTTTGGGGAAAAGCTAGTGAAATTCAATGCTTGGAAGCTTGAGCTTGGTGTGGTTGATGTTCTTGAGACTAGGATTGGGTTAGTTGCAGCTAGGAGGATTTAATTCACAGTTGAGGTAAGCTATAGACTCTGTTTTAATTGAATTATGTTTTTGTTTATGGTGTTCTTGACCTTTGAGGCTCAAGGTTTTGGATTTGAGTTTTAGAGGGTTTTTGAGTAAGTTTGGGCATGAGTTTTGTTGCTGGTTTGGTGTTGATGTTGTACTGGGATTTTGTTCTGGATTTGGGTATGATTTGGGGTGATTTTTGGTTAGGTTTAGCTGAAGAAAAATAGGGAAAATCTGGGTTCGAATGGTCGCGCGACCCGTGTGAACCCAGGGTCCAAGTGGGGGTTTCTGTTTCGGAGGGGCGCTGCAACTCTCAGGGGCAAGTCACGGCTTATGTCTTAAATTCCAGACAGAGGGATTTCTATTCTGGGAGGCGCACCGCGACCCTTAGGGTCAAGTCTCAGCCCGCCTGGGCAACTTTGGCCAGGATAGGTTTTGAGTAACGGGAACTCAAACCTAAGGGCTCGAGATCGATTCTACTACCCGGTTTAGTAGAATTCAAGGTTCCGGAGACTAGGACTCGGTCCAGAAGCCTTTATTTACTTGATATTGATGAATATCATTTATTTTGTTATGACTAAGGTATTTCTAGGGCTCGAGAAAGGATCATGCTCGAGGGTCGTTCTTATTATTATGTTGTACTCGGACATGAGGTAAGAAAACTGCACCCAATACGTGATATATATGTGGTTAGGGCTTGGCCCAGTTGTTGATTATAACTATGAATAGGGCTCGGGCCCCTGAGAATGAATGTGATTGAGTTATGTTTGTGCTCGTTGATTAAACATGCTTGAATGCTCTATTTCGGGCTAAGTGTTATATGATTGTTCGCATGGTCTCCATAGTTAGGGCTTGGCCCCGTTAAGGAACATGATTATTACTATGTTTGCATTTTATTGTTTGTGTTATATAATCAATATGTATGCATACTTGTATTTTCTGAAGTATGCTTATCTGTATCTGTATCTGAATACCTGGTTCAGGGCTTATCTTATTAGTCAAGGGCGGCAATAGCATGCTGCGCACTGATCAAAAGGCTTAGGCCCAATCAGGGACGTACTATTACCTTGGTCGACCCTATGGTCATTGGAAAACAAAGCGCTTGGCTAGCTCTATGGCTAGTTACTCAGAGCTAAGGGCAAGGGCCCCATGTGACTCTATGGTCACATAGCTAGGGCATAGGGCCCTGAGTTGACTCTATGGTCAATGATTCAGGGAAGCGAGCCCCAAAATGATCCAGTCATCACTTATTTGTAATTGTATGTATGCATGAGTAGGTTATTGCTGCTGGGCATGCTAGATATGTATTTGGAAGTTGTATTTACTGTTCATGCACATGTTTAAGTTTTTTTGCTGAGCCTTGGCTGACGAATGCTATGTAGTGTAGGTAAGGAGAAAGGAAGCTTGACTAGCCATGAGTTGGAGAGCTTCAGTGGCGACATGTACATATGCAGCTGCTCGTCCACCATGGCCGAGGATATCTCAGAGGGACTAGGGTTGTATCCCTTATTTTGCCGCTTAGGTCGGCTGGTTGTAACTTTTGATTTGTATATACCATTTTAAACATCGGTTTGTAACATTTTGGGATCCCATGTATGTATTAAACTTTTAAGTGATAAGTCAATGTTTCCTTTGACCAAAATTTTTAACCATAACCCTTGACATTAACCTTAGTTACACGTTTATAATAAAATGACTTGAAAATGAAGTGTGACATTATTTAAAGTACACAATGTAATGGTCTTAGCTATACCAGGGCGTTATAGAGAGTGCCTTTGTCAATGACATAACTGTTGTTGGGGTTTTATGCCCTAATTAAAACCCAAATTCTTTGTAATCTCATTTTATTATCAATAAAAGAATATAAATCATTTTTTGACTTGGTCAATCACTTTGCTCACATGTTTTATTTTCATGATTATTTGTTTAATATAAACTTCTATTAAATCCCGAGCATATAGCTAATCTTATTTATAGTGACATAATCACAGTGGAATATAAATATGATTATATGTTAAAAAATAAGTTAGTCCTAAGATTAGTCAGTGCACCGGATTTACACTGACTTGCCAATCTACGATATGATCTACTTACACATTACAGTGTTATGTTCTTTCCAGAACATTAGCAAAGTAGATAAGATCGGATGTATTTGTTACATCGGACAGGACCGATATTGACAGTTGATAAGATAAGTAAACATACCGTTATTATCTATTCTAGTCATATCATATAGTTGACCATAGGTCAATTCAATCTCAATTCTGAGTGGTTAGTATTCTAACTGATTGTATTATTTGAGTTCTTTGACTTGTTCGTTACCAGCTTACCCTACGGACTAGCCCATACTTACATCTTGGGAACTCGGTAGTATAATTGAGTGGGAGTGTTAATCATAGATATGAACATCTATAGCTTCTAATGAAGAAGTGAAACGATGGTTTCCTTTTAGTTTGGTTCAAGGTGATAAATGATAGAGATCTCATTTCAGTAATTAAATTAGTTTACTGAAATATCATTTACAAGGAACTAAGTGTTTTAAGGATAAAATACAATGAGGGGTAAAACGGTATTTTAGTCCTATCTCATTGTAGACCGTCTATAGAGGATTGAGTGACAATTATGGTTGTAACAATGGATAATTAATAGCGTATCTATATTTGTTATAGAGCGTTCTATGAATTCAAGAGTGCAATTCCGAGTCTATAGTGGAGTCACGAGGAATTAATAAGTTAGTAAATTTATTTGTTAGATTTATGATAAATTATTGGAGCTTGATTTCATAGGCCCATGGTCCCCATTGTACCTTGGATAAAATCATGTAGATAGTCTCAATTAATTGATTTAATCATCAATTAGAATTATCAAAGTTGACCAGGTCAATTTTGGATAGTTTCACAGAGTTGTGTAATTTTGAGAAGAAAAGAAAAATTATGGCAGATTTATTAATTAAGATAAATTGGTATCTAAATTAATAAATAAATTTAAATCAATGTTCAAATTATAAATAATTAATTTGATAAAGGATTTAAATAATTATTTAATTAATTAAATCAATAGAAAATAATACAGGCCTTAATTTTAAGTCCAATGGGCTTATAATCAAATGAGAAATTTCACGGGCCTATAGCCCATGATAATTTCGACCTAGGGCTTCAAAATGGCTGTTATTTTATTGATTTTTTTTAATTAAATTAAATGGCCTAATTGAGTCTATAAAAGGAGTGTTTAGAGAGAAGATTTCATAGACGACAGATAAGTCACAAGTCAGATTTTCTGATAGTTTTAGATTCTCTCTAAACACAAGTCCTTTTCTAAGCCTCTTAGTTATTTTCTCTTCTTCTCTCTATATATATCTCATGTGTTGAGAATTGCCCACACTAGTCTAGGTGGTTCTAAGGATACATTGGAAGATCGTGAAGAAAATAGAAGATCGGTTCAGTTTCTTGATAATACCTTGCGACAGAGAGGATACAAGAGTTAGAGAAACTGAAGGAAGGACTCTTAATTTCGCTGCGTATACTGTAAGTATTATATTATTTGTTTCTCTTTGAATTCAATTTTAGAAACATATTTTAGGCTATCTTGTATTAATTTGTTTAATATTAGATATACATGAAAATAAATAAAGATCCTGTATAAGTTTTTTCCAACAACTGTAACGTCCCAAAAATGCTAATAAGGTTTAGTGCCTTGATTAGCGTGTCGAGATGCCATAATTGGATATATGTGTGATTAATTGATGAAATGCGTGACTACGTGACATGCATGACTTATATGATATATGAGTATACTTATATGCATGTTTATGGGTAGTAAATATGCATGTGGGCCCGTTCTTGTTTATAAGGGCATATTTGTAGATTTGCCCGTTGCGGGCATAAATGTGATTATATGTGTTAAATGATTGAAACCACATTATTATGTGGAAATATATTTGCAGTATTCGGCTCGAGGCGATCCTAGTGAGGATTAGCGGAATAGTGACAGCAAGGTTTAATACCTGGCTCAGGGTGAGCCTATGGGTATTTTGGGAAACTTAACGTATATTAGGGATTTATTGAGTAACGGGTAAGTATTTGGTAATTAGTTGGGCATGTTGGGATTAATTGGGAATTTGTAGGATGACTCAAGGAATTAGCGGGAATTGGGGCTAATGACCATTTTGCCCTCATGGACAATAGAGGGGTTGAGTTGTCTTTAGGGGCATTTAGGTCTTTAAGTTAAGGGATATAGTTAAGAAAGCTTCAGAATTAAGCCAAAACATATCAGAAAACACACTCTCTCTCTATCTCTTACATGTTCTCTCTCCCTTTCTTGTGCCTTGAGAGCTTTGAAGCTTTGGAAGAGAAACCTTAAGGATTTAAGCTTGAGGACTGGAGAATTAAAGCTAGGATTGATTGAGGTGCAGCTAGGGGGAAAAGTCTTCATCAAGGTAACGTTTTAACTGTGAATTTTGGTAGAACTTTGCTGTTAGTTTAAGTGTTTGTAAGCTTCTAAGTTTCAAAAGGGATTTTGATTAATTCTGTGTTCTTAGAAGGATTT
This sequence comes from Humulus lupulus, assembly GCF_963169125.1. Classification (NCBI taxonomy): domain Eukaryota; kingdom Viridiplantae; phylum Streptophyta; class Magnoliopsida; order Rosales; family Cannabaceae; genus Humulus; species Humulus lupulus. Next base: position 35,490,187 of record NC_084799.1, read on the forward strand.
TGGTTAGAATTTTAGGAGGTTGTGTTGCTCTGAGTAGACTAGTAAGGTTCAGTGGTTCAATTTCTGGTTTTGGTGCATGTTGGATGAGATTTTGATGAACTAGGTTGGGAGAAATCGTAGGAAAAGCCCAAGGATTTCTGGGTTCACTGGGGCGCGCCGCGACCCAGTTCATGGGTGTCGTGGCCCGCGTGACCCCAGAAGCCCTGGGGGCTTGCTGTTCCATGAGAGTGCCACGACCCTAAAGGGGCAAGTCTCGACCCGCATGCCTGTAGGAGTTGGGGCTGGCGCCTCTGAATTGGGGGTGCGCTGCGATCCTTAGGGCCAGGTCGCGGCCTGCCTAGGCAGCCTTAGCCAAAATAGGTTTTTTGGCTCGGGAACTTAAACCTAAGCGCTCGGGGTGAATTTTACTACCTGATTTAGTAGAATTCGAGGTCCCAGAGGCTATTATTTTATTCCAAAGCATTTAATTAGATTAGATTTAATAGTTATCTATTTCCGCTTGTGACTAGGGTTACCGTTAAGGCTCAAAATTGAGGATCGTGCTCGGGACCGCTATATATCTTCATCTCGAGATCCAAGGTAAGAAAACTGCACCTTAGTTGTGATTGGAGCTGAGATCCCCTGTAAATGAACATATGTGAGATTATAAATGTATTTGTGATTGGAAATATCTAGATAGGTCGTGTTGCTTTCGATTGCGTGCCTAACCAATTGTATTAAGATTGAATTATATGTTTGGATTTATATGTTTACTATTACCTAGCTTGTTTCTTGTGTTCTGCTATTGATTAAATTGGTTGATCTAAGTTTACTATGCACACTCTATTGTTGTCTATGCTTGTTGAATTTAGTTTTCTTGTTGAGCATTGGCTCACGGGTGCTACGTGGTGCAGGTAAAGGCAAGGGAAATGTAGAGTCCAAGAACTTTACTTATCTAGTTAGATAGTAGTATAATAGTAATAGTTGTAGTATTTTTATGACTGTGGATTTTGGTTCAGACCGGGATTTAATTGGACACTCATAGTAACACTTGTAGATTTTCTAAGTTTAACCTATAGTTTAAGAATATTAATTTTAACCTAAGGTTTGATTAATATGACTGATATTGATGGTGATATTTATTATATTATAAGGTTTAGATAGACCCAATAAGAAAGTAACACTTGTCATGTGTATGTTTAATGATAATTACGTATTTTTGAGGAATAAGTTTATTAAGATTAAAATTTGAATATCCTAGGGTCTGTCAGCAGCTTTGAAAACGTTAGAGGACTTAGTCAAGGCTGTTTACTCAATTCAAATTAAGCTGGAAATGTGCAATTTCGTGTTTAAATATTCAGCGTATGCCGATATATCGCAGCTATAGGGGGCGATATATCGCAGTACGGGGATACGAAAAACACGTAACTTCGCACGATCACCTCGGGCATGCTTGCCCAGGCGATATATCGCCTACAAGGGGCGATATATCGGCTCCTTTGGTATACTTTTGAATGTTTTTGAAAACGTTCTCTTTTTAATCTTTAACCTCTTGATAAGTCCAGCATCTTTCTGATCGAGTCTTCAGCCTCTGCTGAACGATAATTCAAATATTTTTTCACTTAACAAGCCATTATTTTATTCAAGTTAAATGAAGATCTTTTCATTCTTGAACTCTATAAATAGGACCTAATACCCAACCATTTATTCATTCATCAAGCTAAGTTCAAAGGCTGCAAGATGCTAGGTTATTTTTAAGAGTGTAAACACTTGAGTTGGGGATTATAAGCTTACCAAACACTTGGGAAGTAAGGTTTATAGCACATTTCGGTTCAAGGTTTAGAGTGGTCATAGAAGCATTCAAGGTATTCCAAACTCTAGTTCATTTTGGTATTGTTTTCTTTAAGTTCTTATAGTTTTCTACTCAGCACCCTAACTTTATTTTTTATTCTTGGATAGGAAATCTAAGATCTTGAACATAAGGTTTTTGGTAAGTATATTCTTGATGGTATAGTTCATCCATTCGTTTCTTTCCTCTTTCTTCAGTATACTCACCCTTTCATTTATGGTTTTTAGGAGTGTTCCAAAGTCTCAAACCTGTTTTCATATCCCGGTACTTTTGGTAAGGAAAATAGGATAGGATGTTATGTGTTATGCCATATGCTATCTTATGATTATGTGTTATGTTAACTTATGATTTGTGTATTATGTATGTTTGTAGACTTGGGCATATGACCTGTACAACTAACAAGCCCCAATAAATTTATGGGCATATGACTTGCTTAGCTAGCAAGCCCCACAAATCTAATGGGCATATGACTTGTTTAGTTTATGGGACCCCAAGTAATAATGGCCATTATAGTATGTGTGACATATGTTTATGATATGTTTTACGTTGCATTCTGAATTTTATGTATATGGTTTACGTGTTAGGTTTTCCTTGCTGGGCATTAGGCTCACTCCTTTATGTTTATATGTGCAGGAAAATAGCTTGGGTGGCAGGAAAGGTTCTTGGAAGCTTGGGGATGTGTATTGAGGCGGAATGGAATCGAAGGGCCGAGAGTTCGATTCGAGGATGAAGTCTCTTTAATTATGGTTTTATATGTATTTTCCGCACTTTATTATGTAATCCATTTTATTTACAATTATGTTATGTTTTTCTTTGTAAACATGGGATCTCATATCCTACTTTAAATTTTATGTAGTTTAACATTTTTTTTACAAGTTTTTAATGAAGTTATGATTATTTTACTTGTAAGTTTTATTAAAAATTAGTGTCTATGTATAGTAGTCATTAATGGCCCAAAGTCTAGAGTAGTTGGGTCATTACAGGAAAGTTGGACCAGCCATGAGTTGGAAAACTTTTGGGGTGGTGTGTACATCGGCAGTTGCTCGACCGCCACGACCAAGGGATTTACAGGGACTAGAGCCAAAATTTGATTTTTTCCATTTAGGCTGGCTGCAGTTGTATTTACTTTTGAGGGTTGTAACCGCCTTGTAAACATTTTTTTTATCCCATGTATCAAAATCTTATTTTAATGAAACTGAACCATTTTTATGATCAAAATATTTTAACTCTACTGTCAATTGACTTTAGAAACACGTTTATGTTCAAACGAATTGATTAGCAAGTCTTGCACTATTTTAAACGCACAATGTAACGGTCTTGGTTACCCAGAGCGTTACAATAACTTTGGGTTAACAAATATCTAGGGCATGTGTTGACATTGTTTTCTGTTTTTTATTTTCAAAGTAATATTTTCAGAAATGAGAACAGAAAACAGATTTTGTAATTTAAAAAAAAAAAGATGTTTGGTTAATGTTTTCTAAAAATAATTTTTTTGTTTTTATTTTTTTTAAATGAAATCTTAAATAAAAAATTAATAAATATATTTACAAATAGAAAAATCTTTTAAAAGTTTGTAATAAATAATGAGATAAAGTACTGTTAAAGAAAAAGTGATGAAAAACAATGAGTGAAAATTTGAGGAAGAGAAAGTGATGAAAGAGAAATTGAGAAGAGAGAAACTCATGCAAGAAAAAAATAAGAGAACGTGATGAGAGAGAAAGTAAGGAGATAAAAAGTGAGAAGAGAAAAAATAGCGAGAGAGAAAATAAAGAGAGAGAAAATGATGTAAGACAAAGGCCCCGTTTGGGACAGCTTTTAAAAAAGCTAAAAGCTGCTTTCTGAAAAAGCTCGGCAATAATGGTGTTTGGTAAACAGTTAGAAAACAACTTACTGAATAATTTATGCAGAAGCTACAACTATAAGCTAAAGTTGGCAAAACCCAACTTTTAATTTTTTTCTAAAAATAACTTTTTAAAATAGCTTTGCAATTAACTTATTTATTATATATTACTCAAAATAAAAATATTTAAAATAAATTAATATTATAATAAAATAAACAATATTTAATTCTTAAATATTTTTTTTCAAAAAATATTTTTATAATTTATATTTATTAGATATTATTTTATCTTAGTAAGTTTAAATTAACAAACCACTTTAATGTAAAGTTTATTATACACTATAACATTATTTTTGTATCTCATAGTATTTTAAATTATAGTTTATCAAAATATTATCAATTTCATGTTTTAGGAAAAAATAATAATAATTAAAGACATAAAAAATGAGAGTTTTGAGATAACATAAGTTTTACATATTTGATTACATCATGAACAAGAGTATAATATTATCATCATTATAATTCGAATCTTAACTACATCGACTAGTTATAATATATATTATATAATATAATATTTTTGTTTGTGATCACTTTAATAGTCTCTTATAAAAAATGTATTTAATTTAAATATGTAAATTTGTTTAAATAAAATAAATATGACATCCTGATACAACTTTTCCAACTCACAACACTTTAAAATCTGTAATTTACCAAACACTCAGTAACTTTTTCCCACAGCACAGCTGCAGCTGTTTTTCCCTACAGCACAGCTACAGCTGCTTTTCCCCATAGCACAGCTGTACCAAACTGGCCCAAAGTGAGTAGAGAGAAAGTAATGTGAGAGAAATTGATGAAAGCATGTGATGTGAGAAATACTAATAAGAAAGAAAGTGATGTGACAATAAATGATGTGAGATAATAATAATTAAAAAAAATGTGAGAAAAAAATAGACAAAAAAAATTTAAGAATACATAAAACAAATTTTTTGTTGTTCTCAAATTTTTTTGTTTTTTGTAACTTTATTTTTAAAAATTATTTTATGAAAACAATGTCAAACACTCATACTTATTTTCAAAAAATAATTTTTAGCTTTTAAAAATAAAAAACAATTTTTTTAGTTAAAAAGTCAATCACCCTTTTAGTTTTTTTTTTAGGAAAAATAGTGCACAAGGCACGAATTTATAGTGTCCTTGTAAGAATTATAAAGAGTTCAAATATCCTCCACAAAAATCCAATTGAATTGTGAATACCTAAAGCTCTATATATAGATAGATACTCCCCATCATAGGTCAAAATAAAAAAATAAAAAAAGTCTACAGAGAAATAAATTACTATTCAATGGTGGATTGAGTTTGTGCCTAGTGGAGGCAGTGGCTAGTGGTTAGCAATGACTTATTTTTGTACAAAAAAAATTACATTATACCTTTAACATTTTTATCGTTTTTTAGTATACTTTTATTAATATGTCTATATTCCAAATATATGTATAATTTTTTTACATTTATATTTACAGAAGTATGTCTTCACTTAATTTATACAAATTAATGTTCTTAATTTTTTAAAAGTGCATATACTTTATATCATTAATATAAATATTAAATTTTAACTATTAATAAAATAAAATACTAGATTAGATCAGTCGCTTCATTGAATTACTCTAAAATAATAAGATTATATTAACACCCTCACATTATAAAAAGTGACAAGTATTTTTATTAAACTAGTTTGTTATAAAACGTAACAAGTATGGCCATTTAAATCTTAAGTGTTATCCCAAAAATTGACATGTCTGACGTGGCATTAAGTTTGGACATGTGGAATAGACTGGGCAGACCTCCCGACAGGTTGATCAATTAATACTCGCAGGATACACAACAAGTCACTACTCGGTACACTTGACAGAGAGCGGCTGGTCGATGCGACATACAGGTAAACCTAGTCGACAAGAAGCAGTTACACTCAGCGATCACAGTCTGCAAGAGTCACCCAACCAACCACAAAAAGTGCCTAACAGCCCTAAAAACATGGTCAAAGCTCCTGAACGATAGGACATCAACTACCTGTGAGAAGGAAGGGATATTTCCCCATTAATTATGCTTAGGCGCAACCCTTGGAGGAGGGGGAAAGGATAAATACAAACTCTCCACCACAGTGGAGGGGGTTCAAAAAAATAGTCTACCGACCAACACCAAGAAAATACCAAGCAGCTTGGCTTGATACTCAACAACGATTCTGTCATATTGTATTGTCTTTTACACATAGAAATCCACTTGTAATCCATTGTGATCTTGTGTAAACCTTCAAGATTAATACAAATCTAAGAGGACGTAGGTCATTACCAATTTTTGGGGCCGAACCTTTATAAATCTTGGTGTTCTCTATTATTTATTGCTCATTATTACTAGGTTCTTGGCTCATTTATGGTGTATTGATTGTCTGATTGAAAGCTCTTTAATTAGTTATTTGACTCCGCGTCAATTGGCTAAAAAATCAGTCAACATTTTGGTGCTTTCATTGAGAGCCTAAGACAATTACATTCAGATTCTATTGCTGCAAGGATGGTAGTCTCAACTAGAGGGTCAAGCCAAGAGCCTCCGAAGCCCGACGTTGAAGTCTCTCACCAAGTCCCGTCAATAAGAAATTTCAATGGGCAGCGAAGTGACTTGCCACCTAGGAATTCATCTGGTATTGGGGGCAAACCGCTAGGCCCACTACACCAGGGTGCGGAGCTGCTGCCTCCGCTGGAATCATCCATGCAGGAATGTCAGGTGGAGCTGTTGCGTGGGATATTGACCAGCTAGGACCCAGAGCTGGAGGTCCTGGACGGTATGAGCCCCACATAGATATTGAATGACTTGACCCTAAAATTGATCAGATAAGGGAAGTCGTTGGGGAGATGCAAGATCAGCTTGCCTTCATGAACCAGGGGCGGGCCACAGCGCATGAGGCCCTTAATGAAGCTTTCGAAAAACAAATGAGAGATTTTAAAAAATGGATGGAATGACATGCCCGAGAGGTGCAGGCCTGTCAAGAGACATGGAATGCCATACTTAGGAGGCGGCTGGGTCAATCCGGAGTTATATGCAGCAGCAGCGAACCCAAGGTATGGGAACGACAGTTGGAACTACTGCCCAAAACCAACAACGCCCTCCTGTTTTTGGTTTCGATGAAGGTGTCATGCATGGGCTAGAGGCTCAACCTCAGAATGGGAACCAGGGGCCGACCAGGAGTCACAGATCTAGTCAGGGTGCCCAAGCGAACAAAAATAGGCGACCCTTACCAGCTGATGAGTAGGTCCTGCCAAGGCGTGGCATGGCACAAGACCAAGCAGGGAATTTTCGGCCAAGATCTCAGGGCAGTGGTCATGATAGGAATCCTAGTGCTGCAAGGCGAGATGGCAACCCCTGAGCTCCGGCACCAAATAGGAGTGGTCAACCCCAAAACTACCAGCAGCAACCTGGTCGGTACAGACAACATCAAGAATACCAACCAAGGTCCCGAAGAGATGAGCTGGAGGTTAGTAGTGCATACAGGTCCCATTATGTTGATGGGTATGATCATGATGAAGCAGCAAGCCAAGTTCGCCAACAAAATAATCAAGATCAGAGAGTAGACTAGCTCGAAGGACCGTTTGTCCCACAAAGGCAGGATATCCCAAACAACCAACCACCTCAGGGTGGAGGGTTCCAAGGAGTACCTCCAGTACTAGGCCGAGCAGATAGCCAGAATGTCAGAGGCAGTCTTAGGCTAAACTCCGTTTTCAACCGAATGGGCCCCATGGGAGGTGAAGACCTTCGAGATGCTCCTAATCGCAGTAGGGAAAATCGAGATTCGAACAACATAGCTCTGCCTGAGCCTGTTCGGGACTCGAGAATGGATGAGGTTCGCAATGCAGCACAGCCCTAGGCAGTTGTAGACCCTAACATCCAAGCCCAACTAGATCTATTAACCCGACTGGTAAAGGACTTGACAACTCCTAAGTTAATAGATATTGAAATGGAGAGGCAAAGAGGGACCCCATTCAAACCGCATTAATTAGCTGTCCATACCTGTCAAATTCAAAATTCCAACATGGAAGATGTCCACTGGGCTAGAGGACCCAGTATCTCATGTTCACAACTTTGAACTACAAACTGATTTATAGGGAGTTCGGGATGATGCCACGTGCAGGATCTTCCCAGCCACCCTGTCAGAAATCGCCCAGCAATGGTTCTTCAAGCTACAACCAGGGTCGATTTCATCATGGGATGGATTTGTACGCACATTCTATTCGCAATTCTCCTCAGCAATGCCTCTTCTCGTCGAGCCGAATGATCTGGTAAACATAAAATAGAAAGATAATGAACCTTTGAAGGATTACATTGAACGTTTTATGCGGGAAACCACCAGAGTAAAATCCCTTAGTGATGACGATAAATTAATAGCCATTAATTCAGGAGTTAAGGTAAAGAGTCTGTTCTGGAGCAGTTTGGAAAGGAAGTCTGCACGTACCACTCAAGAGTTCCTTGATCGGGCAGAGGAATTCATCAAGCTTGAAGAGAACGAGCGGAAGGTGGATAATCCAAATCAGGCGGCTACCGAGCAAGGGGAAAACAGATGCTGGGAAAACCACCAAAATATGGGAATATGTTCCTAAATTTACTACTTACTTCATCCTGTTAAAGACCCGGGCAGAGGTTCTTAATGCCACACAGGTTGTCGTACTCTACAGAAGACCTCCACCAATGAGAAAGGATGTTAATAGACGGGATATGACCAAGTTCTATCGGTTTCACCATGACTATGGTCATGAAACCAATCAATGTATCCACTTGAAGGAGGAGATAGAATTCCTCATTAGACAAAACAATGCTCATCTGAAGAGGTATGTACGGCCGACTGCCGACCAGCCTCCTCTGCAACAGTCTCAGCAGTATCAGAGCAGTCAGCCTATCCTACCACCACCAGTTATTGGTCAGCTAGATATGATCTGCGATGGGCCGCATTTATCTAGCAATTCTGGCAAGGCCCGAGAAAGGTACGCTCGTTCCCTTAGGCACGAATAGGAGGAAGATGTGCTGGCTGTCTAGGAGCGTATTCCCAAACGGCCTCGCTACGAGTGTGAGCCCATCACATTCAACGAGGAAGACACAAGTCACGTACATCATCCACATAATGACCCGTTAATGGTAGAAGTATAGATTGCTAACATAATCATAGCCCGAACGATGATTGACCATGGGTCATCTACCAACATCCTGTTCAAAAGTACCTTGGATAGGATGAATTTAAGCATCAGAGATTTGATACCATGCGAGCAGTTGTTGTATGGATTTATAGGGAATGGCATGTCCCCGGCAGGAAGCATAAGATTTCCTTTGACAGTGGGAACGACTCCTAGCAGCAACACTGTAATGGCTTTGTTCGTGGTAATCGACATCCCATCATCGTACAATGTCATGATAGGTCGACCAGTCCTGTATGACCTCCGAGCAGTCACTTCAGTCTTCCTTCCGCTCGTTAAATTCCCAACCCGGGTAGATATAGGATGTCTTAAAGGGAACCAACTAGTGGCTAGAGAATGTTATAACTCATCAGTAAAAAAGGCAAGGAAGGCAGCCTACACCGCGCAGCCTGTAAGGCCCATTCACCAAAAATAGGATGCAGCCCAAAATGGGAAGGGGGGGAGGGGGGGGGGGGGGGGGAAGACATAGACCCTCGTTTTAGGGATATTGATACGGGAGTGGGCCCAGTCAAAGAAATAGAAGAGGTCCTGCTTAACCCAAAACACCCGACCAGGGTGGTTAAGGTAGGGAAAGGGTTGTCCGAGGACATAAGATCTGCTTTGTTCAAGTTCCTATGGAACAACCAAGATGTATTTTCCTGGTCTCATGATGATATGGTGGGGATCTTCCCAACCATTATAAGCCACGCCCTCAACATCGATATCGAACACTTCAAACCCGTACAGCAGAAAAGGAGGTTATTGGATCCAATGAGGGCAAAGGCATTGAAGGAAGAAGTGGAAAAGCATCAAAATAACGACTTCATTAGGGAAGCTTTCTACCCAGTATGGGTGTCCAATCCCGTATTGGAGCCAAAGCCTAATAACAAGTGGAGGGTGTGCATAGATTTCACCGATTTAAATAAGGCATGCCCGAATGACTGCTTCCCACTTCCGAGAATTGACCAATTGGTGGACGCTACAGCCGGCCACGGGATCTTAACTTTTACGAGTGCCTATTCGGGGTACAACCAGATAAGTATGCATCCACCCGACCAGGAGCATACCAACTTCCGCACGGATGTGGGGCTGTACTGTTATAAAGTTATGCCATTCGACCTGAAAAAAGCTAGAGCCACGTATCAATGGCTGGTAAACCGTATGTTCAAAGACCAAATAGGAAATAACATGGAGGTTTACATGGATGACATGTTGGTAAAATCCAAAAAGGCAGGAGGCACATTGAAGACTTGGAGGAATGCTTCAACATCCTGAGGCAGTATAGAATGAAATTGAACCCCCTAAAATGCTCATTTGGTGTGGGGTCGTGAAATTTGTTGGGATTTATAGTGAACTCCCGGGGAATTGAAGCAAACCCCGAAAAGATAAAGGCACTGTTGGACATGCCCTCACCAGCCATGATGAAAGATGTGCAGAGTCTGACATGATGCATAGCAGCACTCAGCAGATTCGTGTCTAAATCCATTGATAAGTGTATTCCGTTTTTTAATATCCTCAGAGGCACAAAAAAATTTGAATGGACTGAAGAGTGCAAACAAGCCTTCCAATCCCTAAAGCAGCAACTGGCACAACCCCTGATCCTTTCAAAACCTCTGGAGGGTTAAGAACTGTGCATATACTTAGCAGTAACTCAACACGCTATAAGTGCAGTCTTGATCAGAGAAGAAAACAAGATCCAACATCGAGTCTACTATGTTAGTAAAAGGTTGGTCAAAGTCGAGAGCATGTATCCTTTAATTGAAAAATTAACTTACTTCCTGCTGCTGTCGTCCAAAAAAATTCGCCTGTACTTCCAAGTTCATCCAATAAAGGTTCTTATCGACCAACCATTGCACCACATCCTAATAAAACCAGACACCTCTGGTCAGTTATTAAAATGGTCTATAAAACTTGGGCAATATAAAATCACTTACCAGCCCCGAACAGAAATTAAAGGCCAATCTCTCGCAGATTTTGTAGCTAAATGTATTGGTATACTAGATACAGACGAAAAAATGGCCAGGCAGTCACACGAGTCTGAACCACTGCCCAATATAGATGTTGAATAGAACACCGAGCACACAATGACCATTACTGTTCATTACGAGGAAGAACCCCATGTATGGAAGCTGCACCTCGATGGCTCATCTACCGATTAACTGTCTAGGGTCGGTCTAACATTAATCACTCCTGAAGGGCAATGTATCCATTGTGACTTCATTTTGGATTTAAAGCATCCAATAATGAAGCAAAGTATGAAGCATTAATTACGGGGCTGAGGTTAGCAAGGAAAGTAAAGGCTGAAGCCTTGGACATATACACTGATTCACAATTGGTTGTCAATCAAATCCTTGGTGAGTATACTACTCGGGGAGAAAAAATGATGGCCTATCTTGATAAGATCAAATACCTGCTTGCTTAGCTTAAGAGGTACAATATCCAACAGATACCAAGAGAGCAAAATACCACAGCAGATGCACTGGCTAGACTAGCCAGCAGTGTTGTGATGGACAAGGCCAACCTAGTCCCTATTGAATACCTAGCGAAGCCAAGTATCAACCTGCCAGAACCAGTCTTTCTTATAGACAACACTCCATCTTGGATGAACCCAATTGCAACTTATCTGGAACACGGCATCCTGCCCAATAGTCGCAATGAATTCAAAAAATTAATGAGGAAAGTCACTCGGTATATAATCCTGGATGGGGTTATGTACAGAAGGAGATTCTCCATGCCATTACTTAGGTGTGTCACCCAAACAGAATCAGGAAGGCTGCTGGAGGAAGTACATGAGGGTTTTTGTGGGAACCATGCAGGGGGGCAAATGCTACTTTTGGCCAACTATGAACGAATATGCCTTTACATATGTTAGAAGATGTGACAAGTGTCAGAGATTTTCCAAGATACCCCGAGCAGCCCAAAACGAGCTTATTAAAATACAGAGTCCACGACCCTTCGCTATTTGGGGAATTGACCTTGTTGGCCGGTTACCAAAGGGAAAGGGAGGAGTTCAATATGCAGTCGTTGCAGTTGATTACTTCACCAAGTGGACGGAAGTCGAGCCACTAGCAACCATCACTTCCAAAAAAAGTACTGGACTTTGTGGTGAAAAATATAGTTTGCAAATTTGGTCTACCCCAGAAGATAGTGTCTGACAACGGCACCCAGTTTGACAGCCAACTATTTACTCATTTTTGTGCCAAGCATGGCATCAAAAAAAGTTTCTCAGCAGTCTCGCACCCTCAAGCAAACGGGCAGGTCAAAGCAGTTAACAAAACTCTCAAAGACACCCTGAAGAAGTGTCTATAACTTGCTAAACAAAATTGGCCTGAGAAATTGCCTGAAGTACTCTGGTCATACAGGACTACCGAGCAAACAGCTACTAGTGATACCCCTTTTGCACTCACATATGGGTATGATACAATGCTTCCAGTTGAGATGACTCCACTTTCTCACAGACGTACGGTGTAACATCCTCCTAATCTAGGACCGTTACACTGTGTACTTAAAATTTTGTCAGACTTGCTAACCAAGTCATTTGGCTTAAAAATGTGTAACTAAGGTTAGTGTCAAGTGTTAGGGTTAAAATTTTTGGTCAAATGAACTGTTGAATTTTATATAAAAATTTTCATACAAACATGGGATCCCAAAATATTACAACCAAGCTTTTAAAAAGGTGAATATTCATACAAAATTACATTCAGCCGTCCTAAGCGGCAAAAACAGGGCTATAACCCTAGTTCCTCTTAGATGTCCCCGGTCGTGGTGGTCGAGTAGCCGCATATGTACACGCCACCACCGAAGCCTTCCAACTTATGGTTGGTCAAGCTTTCCCTTTCCCTTACCTACACCACAAAGCACCCGTGAGCCAAGGCTCAGCAAGAAAACACAACATGTGCATAAACAGAAAATATATAAACCTCCAAATACCCCTTTAGAAAATCCAGCATTATAAATCCACAAAAACCATCATTCAGATACAAGCAAGTGGTCATTAGACCAATTGGGGGCCGCTGCCCTAATTAGATGGCCTTATAGCCAGTCTTGGGGCCTATGCCCTAGCTATGTGACCATATAGTCACCTGGGGCCCTCGCCCTTAGCTCTGTCTCACTAGCCATAGAGCTAGCCCAACCCTTAGGTTTACCATCGACCCTAAGGTCGACCAACGTAATAGTACATTGCTGGTTTAGGCATAAGCCTTCCGACCAGCGCGCAACGCGCTATTGCCGTCCTTGACTAATAAGTCAAACCCTGATCCAGGATTACATATCTCAACATAGAAACAGATATGGATAAGCATATCCCAACATAATGCGCACATAAGCATGTTAATCACATAGCACCATTGATTGATCATTCTCACAATACTATTTATAATGATGTAACGGGCCCTTAAGCCCTAACTGCGGGATCCACACAACAGTCATAAAACACTTAAGCAAATATCGACCAGCATGTGAAACAATAGCCTAAGCATAAACATCCTTGGGGCCCAAGCCCTAATCGTGATAATATATATAACAGTCGGGCCAAGCCCTAATCACATATAACACATATTGGGTGCATGTTTCTTACCTCAGGTCCAAGTAAGCCTAAATAAGAACGACCCTCAAGCACGATCCCGGTTTCGAGTCCCTAGCGATACCCTAGTCACAACCATAAAATGAGATTCCATCAATAACAAGCGAATAAAGGCTTCCGGACTGAGTCCTAGCCTCTGGGGCCTCGAGTTCCACTAAACCGGGTAGTGTAACAAATCCCGAGTCTTAAGGACAAGGTTCCCTTTTAAAACAAACTCCCCAAGGCCAAAATGCCCAAGCGGACTGCGACCTAGCTCAGAAGGTCGCGGTGCGCCCCTCCTCTCTGTCTAGGGCACGGGCCGCAACTTGCCTTAACGGGTCACGACGCGCCCTCCAGGTAGAGGCTTCCCCAAGGCTCCTGGGCTCAGACTGAGTCACGACTTCTCAAGAACACAGCCGCGACTTGGCCCCTCGAGCCCATAATTTCTTCCATTTTCAGCAACTAAAATCAATCCAAAGTTACCCAAGTTCATCCCAAAACTATAATTCAATTATCACAATAGTTCTAACACCTTCCCAGCAACAGAACCCAACAAAATCCAATCTTAAAACTCAACAAAACATCAATTTCAATATTTGAGTTAAGAGGTTCAAGAACACCTCAAAGAAACCATGAATTTTACAGAAATTTAACTATAAAAGGGAGTTCAAATGGTTACCTTAGTAGTAAGTGAAGACCCTCTTGCTTCAAGCAATCCAAAACCCAATCCCAAGCCTCCAATTCTATAGTTTCTAGCCATAAATATCCTTAATTCTTCAATGGAACAAGCTTAGGAAAGCTTAGAGAGAAAGAGAGCAAGTTAAGAGAGAGAGGGAGTCATTTTTTTTTAAAGCTTCTAAGTGTTTATGTCTTTTGTTTTATTAAACTTAACTGACTTAAGCTAATCCTTAGGCTCGGGGTACCAAAAACGTCCCAGAGGGCAAAATGGTCAAATTCCCCAATATTCCCTCCTAAACTTACTAACTCCAAATATATCTCAAATTGTTCATTTTTATTACCCGATAATCCAATAAAATTCCTAATACCCAAAATACTCCTTGATTCGTCCCGAGTCAGGTATTGGGTCCCGTTGTGACTTTCCCACTAACTTGCTCCATAGGATCGCCTCGTGCTAAGTAACCCAAATAAACCCACATAATAATGTAGTCTCTCACATATATCACATATATGCACATAAATAAGCAATTGTGCCCGCAACGGGCCAAATTATCAGAATTTCCCTTCTAATAAGAAACAGGCCTACATGCAAATTTACTACCCCTAAATATGCACAACTAGTCATATTATCACATAATTACAATCAATATAACAATTAAGCACATAATTCCATATATTTCCATCATGGCCCCCTAATCAAGGCCCTAAGCCTTATTAGGTAATTTTGGGACGTTACATACGGTGTCTGACCAAGATCGTAATCATCAATTGTTGTCTGAGTCCTTAGACCATATGTAAGAAAGACACGAAAAGTCCAACATACGCCTGGCTGCCCACCAGCAAAAAGTTGTCCGACACTTCAATTTTAGAGTTAAGGAACATAAGTTTTATGTGGGAGATCTAGTCCTGCGAAGAATATTCCCAGAAACTTGAGATGCCTCAGCAGGAGTGCTAGGGCCAAGCTGCGAAGGTCCTTACCAGGTCCCAGAGATAGTACCGACCGGCACGTACAAGCTAGCACGGTATGACCAAGATCTCCAGTTAGTACCTGTCCCCAGTTACTGGAATGGACAACACCTGAGGAAGTACTGCCAATAAAGATCACTTTTAAGTGATCGTTCACTGGCCGGTACAGGCACGAACTGCCTATACCACCGACCAGCTCAAGTTAGCTATATTAATTATGCACAGGCACAATTTTCCCATTTATTGTAATAATTAATATTTATGAATGTCAGCTACATTGTAGCGACGCAACTTGTATGGTGAACTTTTAATCAATAAGACACGATTTTTGTCCATTTTTACAAGCCTTACTTTTAAAGTGATTATCTTGCTAATTAGTGATTTATTTCACGGATTGTTGTCAATGCATGAAACCTTTGTAGGTTTTGCCGAACCCAAGTACCCCCGAACAGGTTATTACGAACAACTCTGGTCAGGTAGCAATTGACCAAGAGGATAACCCAAGAGTTATGAATCCTGCTCGGTCACTTGGGATGTTAAAGTGCTTGCGCGTTGCTCGGTATGTACCAAGCAACAAAAAGGGACATAAAACAATTTCTGTAAATAGGGTTGAATAGTTTTTGTTTACAACTCATTCAAAAAAATTGAATAGCTCCGATTCACAGAGCCGCACAACTCCAAAAAACATTATACGTTGAGTAGCAAGGAAAAATAAAAGTACGAGCAGATAGATAGCTGAAACGGGAAGCATTTTATAAAAAGGAAAAAGATTGCTCGAGATTTAAGGCTGCTCGGCTCAACCATATTGTTTTGGCTAAAGTAAAAGATTGCTCGAGATTAAAGGTTGCTCATCTCAGCCATCTTTGTCTTTGCAACAATAAAATATATATATATATATATAATAACAGGTAAAGTTTATCAAGCACTTTGGATTTGTTGGCCAGATTCAACGATAGGGGTCTCGGTAGGGAAGTTGTTACATTGGTCGACAGGGGTCGGAGCCTCAGTTAGAACACCTAGACTAGAGGGCGGGACATCTTGTTCAGGGGCCGTGATAATCGTCTCGGTAAGTGGCATAGCAGATTCTGGCTCAGAGGCTGGAGGTTGCTCAGCATGGACGGTCGGGGCCTCATTCTTCTCCCGCTCAACAGAGTAGTGCCTAAGCTCATCATAGGCTTCTCCTAGATAGCTAAAGTTCATCATCTTGTTGCGAACCCAGAAATCATAGAAGGTGCTCATACCAAAGTCCTCCAAAGCTTTAGCATCGGTGGCCCTGTCAATTTTCTCTATCTTAAGAGCCTCTACTGTAACGCCCCACTACCCAAGGACCGTTACGTTGTGCATTTTAAACAATGCTAAACTCGCTAACCGAACCATTTGGCTATAATTGTGTAACTAAATGTGATTAATGGTTTAGGGTCAACAATATTTGTTAAAGATGCAACATTTCACTAAAACGTTTACTGTACACATTGGGATCCCAAAATATATTTTAAAGGTTAATTACAATAAAATATTTACAACCAGCCGACCTAAGCGGCAAAATAGAGTTTAACCCTAGTTCCTCTTTAAACCCTCAGTCGTGGTGGTCGAGCAACTGCATATGTACACATCGTCACCTAAGCTCTCCAACTCAATGATGGTCTAGCTTTCTTTTGCCTTTATCTGCACCACATAGAACCCGTGAGCCGAAGCTCAGCAAGAAAACTCGATATGCTCATGAACAGGTAATAACATGTCACTGAATCATAATAAGCATGCCTGTTGACGGTAAGAACTCGTCAACGAAGTTAAGTTGGAAACTTTATCAAATCAAGATCGCTAATTGGAAAGCTGTGAAAACTTGAACAATAACTTAAGAACAATGATGTAACAATAATGGAGAAATCAATCTTTCATTCACACTTTAGGCTCAGCTACAGTAAAATTTCCAACCCCCTTCCTGGTGGTCTTAGAATCCCTTTTATAGTTGGCTCTAATGGCCTTAGGTACATAGTGGTCCAGGGGACCTAGGGGTACATACATACTGTATTAGGTGAGTGGCTCCAGAGGTGGTGATCGTACATCCCGTACAGGAGCAGGTGTCAGTATGATACCTCCACTACTTGTATGTACTCATCTCTGCTGCGTGGTGGCAGGCGTAGTGGCGCAGGAGGTCGTGGTGTCGGCTCTGTCCTATGGCCGTAGACGTACGGACCATGGCTCTTCCCCCAGCAATCTTACTGGTACTGATATCCGTACTCAATACTAGGTCGTACAAATATGTCCCCATTCGACCCGTACGGGACCTCCTAAGCATAGGGGTCTTAAGGTGCAAGGAATGGGACCCTCGGTGTGAGGCGGAGATCTTGGGTCCTTGGCGCGAGATGCCTGAAGTCTCCCAAGGTCATTCACAAATCTTGGCGATAGGTATGTCCCCCATGTTTGACGTCTAAGGACGCATGACGAGACGCCCTGTTTGTGGCTCCCTTGATGGCGCGGCTCCCTAGTTGTTCAGGAGGCCCCTATCCTCCCGTGAGGCCAAACAAGGCCATGCCTGGGCAAGGCCACTTGGTTACTTCGGCCTATGGCGAGGCCCTTAGACGCGAGGCAGCTAATGCGAGATGGTGGCACGGGCTTAGCAGCCGAGCGAGGCAACGAGGGCTCCGTGCGCGGGGGCCGGGCGAGGCCACGGGGGCTCCGTGCGTGGGGGCCGAGCGAGGCCACGGGGGCTCCGTGCGCGGGGGCCGAGCGAGGCCACGGGGCTCAATGCGCGGGGGCCGAGCGAGGCCACGGGGCTCCGTGCGCGGGGGCCGAGTGAGGCCACGGGGGCTCCATGCGCGGGGGCCGAGCGAGGCCAGGAGGCTCCTTGCGCGGGGGCCAAGCGAGGCCACGGGGGCTCCATGTGCGAGGGCCGAGTGAGGCCATGGGGGCTCTATGCGCGGGGGCCGAGCGAGGCCACGGGGCTCCATGCGGGGGGGCCGAGCGAGGCCACAGGGCTCCATGCGCGGGGGCCGAGCGAGGCCGGGAGGCGCTGCGCGCGCGGGGGCCGAGGACCTCTCGTGACTCTCATATTTTGCCTTGGTGGAATTTGGGCGTCCACAATGCCTATCAATAATATCTCTATTCATGCATGTGAGCAAGTCCAAGTAAATGACTGTGGGCTCTGCCCTCCTGTATGGATGACTATCAAGTTAATCCTAAGTGAATATCAATAATGATTCTGGTAATCATGCTGGGGCTTGTAGTCCAATCAGATAAGTGAATATCAATAATGATTTTGGTAATCATGTTAGGGCTTGCATCCCAATTATATAAGTAAATATCAATGATGATTCTGGTAATCATGCTAGGGCTTGCAGCCCAATCAGATAAGTAACTAAGGAGTCACGAACTTGGGTTCCATACCCTAACCAGATAAATGACTATGGAGTCACGAACTTGGGTTCCACACCCTAACCAGATAAGTGACTATGGAGTCACGAACTTGGGTTCCACACCCTAGCCATGTGACATTACAGTCACTTGAGCCTTTTGGCTTTGGCTCTAAGTAACTAGCCTTTATACTAGACAAGCGCTTTTGTTTTCATCGAACTTAAGGTCGGTCAAGCATTTCATGCTTATGTAGATTAGATCTAATCTTTTTGGCTTGCGTTAAATACACTAATACCGTTCTTGACTCATAAGCCAATACCATACAACCAATGCTCAGTACTACTGCCGAACTTGACTAGTAAGTCACAGCTTCACAATCAATACTGACACCATTGCCATTTTTGACTATGGAGTCAGTTCCACTCACAAGTAAGCAATGCAACCAGGTGTATATCATATGTCAAATATCCAAATATATGGCATTCAACATGCTTACTCAACATTCACTAGCATAATTATAATCATGCACATTTATAGAGACTCAAGCTCTTATCAATCTCATATTCAATATTCACGCCATGCCCTAATCACATGTGCTGCTATGCATTTACAATGCAATCAATGTCCATATATAGAGTACTCAACATGCCTCATCAATGGCCATGCATGTCACATACTAGGTGCAGTTTTCTTACCTTTGGTCCAAGCACAAGTTACCAATAAAGAGCCACAAGCATGATCCTGTTTCCAAGCCCCTAGTGATAACCTAGTCACAACCATGATATAAAACATCATAAAAAATAAGTAAATAAATACTTCTAGACCCAAACCTAGCCTCTGGGACGTCGAATCCTACTCAACTAGATCGTAGGATCGATTCCAGATCCTTAGAATTAAGTTCCCACTATTAAAAACCAAATCTAGACAAAAATGCCCAAGTCGATCGCGACTTGGCCTAGTGAGTCGCGACTTGCCCCAAGTCAGAGAGCCCCCTTGCCTGGGCTCTGGTGCGGGCCACGACTTGACCCCTCTTGGGTCGCGGCGCACCCCCCAGGCTTCCTCCTTCTGGTTTTTGGCTTCATCCAAGTCACGACTTGCTAGAACAAGGTTGCGACTTGACAACGAAATCCGCCATTTCCTTCGATTTTTCCCACTTAAATCCTTCCAAAAACCTACCCAAACATATCCAAATTCAAAAATCAAAGTTCCCAAACATCCTAATTATCCAAAACCAATAAACCTAAGGCTTCAATTCATCCAAAAACTCATCAAAACATAAAATCCAATTCAAGCTTAAAAACTTTAAGAACTTAGAACTTAAACTTGGATTACCTCCGATTAGGTTGCTTCCCAACTAAATCCTCTGGCTAATAAGCTTCTAATCTTTCCTAGAATCACTATGCCTCGCTCCTTGCTTGAATCTGAGTCCAAAAATTCGAGTTTACTTTGAAAATGTGATCGGGTGTCGAAAAGGGAACGAGAGGGAGAGAGAACGTTCTTTTATAATTCTAACAGGTTACTTCAAGCTTAAGTAACCTCAAGCAAATCCTAATGCTCGGGGTCCCAAAAATTTCCCCGGGGGTAAAATAGTCAAAATTCTCATAATTTTCCCTTGATCTCACTAATTCCCAATTTATCACCAAATATTTATTCCTATGACCCAATATCCCGGTAATGTGCTAAATACCTCTTGACTCACTCCAAGTCAAGTATGGATCCCGTTGTGACTTTCCCATTAGCTTGCCTCCTAGGATCGTCTCATGCTGAGTAACCCTAGCATAACCAAATAATACTGAAGCACCACACACATACCATGTATATGCCAAATATATCCATAACGAGCCAAATTATGAAAATTTCCCAATTAAACAGAAATGGGTCCACATGCATATTTAATACACCTAAGCATGCATATCAAGTCACATTATAATATTATTCTTATAATCACATAATGATACACATAAATATCACATAATCAAATAATTCCAAAATTTTCCATCCTGGCCCCCTAATCAAGGCCCTAAGCCTTATTAAGAAAATTGGGTTGTTACATCTGCCACCTTATCTTTGTCCTCCTGAGCGGCCCTCCCATCAGCATCACTATTCTCCTTTAACTCCTTAATCCTCCTTTCCAACCGGTTAATGTCAAGATTCCTTTGCTCAACAGCAGATTTGAGCCCCTCGTTTTCCTTGGTAATCTGCTCGGCGGCCTGTTGAAGATGCTGGACTTGCTCGGTCAGTTGGGCAACCTGAGAATTTTTATCCTCGGACTCTTTCACTAGGCTGATTACATGTTTGCTCACCCCCTTAGCTAGGTAATAAGCTTAGCTAAGAGCCAGCATATCCTGCAATATGAAATAAAGAAATTCAGAACAAGTAACAAGAGAAGAAAGATAACTCAGAGATCGAACAAATTCATTACTTACCCTGGTAACATCTTGAAGACTAGTGCTAGTAATGAAGTCCAGAGATTTGCTACTAAGAGTATCCATGAATTCGTTTTGGGAGGTAGACACCCTTTTTATATGTCCTTGCTGGATAGCCAGTGCCTTCTTCAGAGGCCCATGGACCTCCTCGATAGGATCCTCAATAGTGTCGTCGGGAGCTTTGCTCGGGCTGGTTAACTCTGGTGCAGTGGCCATATGGGTACTGTCCTCAACAGATAATCATTTGCCTTTGCCCAATTTGCACAATGGAATGGGCACCTTTTTCCGAGAAGAGGCCTTATTAGGGGTCTTCCCGGCCCGCTCGATAGTTCCGACATGAGGGTTGACTTTTTGACGCTTGGCCGGGGGAACTTCACTGCTAAGACCACTTGTGTGCTTCTGGGAAAATTTCTTGAAAAATACGGACGACATATCTGCAAAATGAAAGCAAAGGATTAGCAAAAGTGTCGAGCAGGCTCAAAGCAAACAAACAAAAAATCATCATAATTAGGCAAAAAGTAAAAATAAGTTATGGAAAAAGAGTCAGATCACCCTCTTCATCTCCCCTCGAGCAATCGACTGCCTCAAATGGAAGACTCCCATCACTATTTGATGAGTCTGAGTCTATATGCTCTTCTGCAACTTCCTTGCCCTTGCCAGGCTAGGAGGGTGATGGCAGCTTTGGGAGTGTCATGCTCGGTAGGCTCCTTGATGACAACTCCGGCTGAACTCTTGGTTCGGTGAGCCATGCAGGGTCTAGACGGGGGGATTGTTGCTCTAGTTTACTTCTTACTGGGTGGTGGACTAGGCGATTTAGAAATGGATGAAGGTTTCTTGAGCGATTGCTTGGTAGGGGTGGCATCCTTGGCCTTCGTCTTGGGATTAGGGTAGAGGCCAATGGATACAAGTCTTTCTGCAGTGGTCAGGGCCACCAGATCTTTGTCACAAGGGTCCATAGCAGCTAGCTTTCTGGCCCTTATCTCCATTTATCTGGTGGGGGCCGAACAACTAAAGGGACCATTGCGACGGAAGGATAGTTGATTTGCAGCGATGTTGTCTGTGACAAAGTATTGGTTGGCCTACTCCCCAACCTTGGAGATACCTTTGGTATTCGATAAGTAAATGTTGGAGTCCTAGTGGGTAAAGTAAAAACACCCCGACCTGCCTTGTCGAGGGCTGGATTTGAGGTCAAAGAGATGGTTTATCTCATGTGCAGTCGGTACTGGCCAGTTTAAGGATTGGTACAAAACATAAAGGGTTGAAAGGAACCGAATGCCTTTAGGACTAATTTGGGTAGGGCAAAGCCTGAAATAATCTGCCACACTGTGGAATTATGGCTAAAGAGGAAGGGTGGCACCTGCGTTCATATGGAATCTGCTCCAGGCGCAGAATTGAGCCCTGGGGTGTTTGGCAGTTTGTACAACAGCAGGCTTGAAGATGGAAACATATCTGAGATGCAAGTGCTCTCTGATGTTCTGCAGTTGCTTGTCAGAAATCGTGCTCTTAGGAGCTACATACAGAGGGGCATCTTCTGTCTCTGAGGCAGGGTTAAGGGCAACCTCGGTATGGATTTAAGCTTCCCCCTCTTGCCCTGAAGATCTCAGCTCTTCCTCAATGAATGGGACCCCCTGCGTGACCCCAGTGGTGGCACGGCGTGCCACATGGGGATCTTCTTCCTCTGTACCGCAATTAATGTGTTTCATGTGGGTCATCGATCATTTCAAATGATATCTTACAACACAGTTCAGTGGTCACCTCCCCTCTACGCATACAAGAAAAAGGGAAAGGTGAGGCGAGAACACCGAACAGTGCTGGTCGGTAGGGGTTCATAGGTTATACAAATTTATAAAAAAAAAGGAACCCAAGAAAGTGGAAGGTTTTCCCCAAAATAGTTTTTGAGTGGTGTTATTCGTGTTCTCTCAAGAACCCCGAACATAAATCAACAAAAAGAGGAAGTTAAAACCTAGTTTTTACAAAATCAGAAGTTCAAAAAAGGTTATCCATGCCGAGATCCACTCAAAATGGTCATCTAGTTACATATTCAAGCAACATACATTCAAGAAATCTAGGGATTCATCAAGAAAATTACTCAGAGTCACAATGTAAAAAGCACAAAGAAAAAAAAGAGAACATCTTGCATGAGTTACAAGAATAACAAAAAGAAAAGCCTAGAAAACTTACTTGCCACAGTATTATGGTGTCGAGCATGAGTTCGTGGTGCGAAGGTGGTGCGATGTAGGGATCAGAATATAGGCTAGCTCTCTCGAACGGACTGGGAGATGGAGATTAGGGTTTTTCCAAGACGGCTCTAGCTTATTTGAAGTGGAAAAGAAGGTAAAAGAAGAGGAAAGGAAAAGGAACCCCTATTTATAAGCAAGGAAAAATGTGCTCCTTCCTGTAGGAATTCAATGTGTCCGTCCACTCAGCAGTCCCCTCGACCACCACAGGCACATCTCCCAGACACGTCAGCACGCCCATCCAATTACTTCACCTCAGCCACCAAATACATTAGCCACTCTTTGGTAACTGTGCGGTACACTAACTGGAGGACTATTATGGTGCTTTATGGTTCCAAAAAGTGGCGGGAAGAACTGAAAGGTCATTTCTTAGAAATACTAAAGCTATTAACTACACCAGGTGTTATGCCATGTAGCAAGGGGCGTGTACCTCCGACCAGGCTGGACAGTATGGTCCCTAGAAAAAAAAAGTTTTCATGCTGCTTAGCACCATTGCAAACTTGGGGGACAAATGTTATCCAAAAAATTGACACGTCTGACATGGCATTAAGTTTGGACACGTGGAATAGACTGGGCAAACCTCCCAACAGGTTGATCAATAAATACCCGCAGGATACACGACAAGTCACTGCTCGGTACGCTTGACAGAGAGCGGCTAGTCGGTGCAACATACGAGTAAACCTGGTCGGCAGGAAGCAGTTACACTCACCAATCACAGTCCGCAGGAATCGCCCAACCACCCACAAAAAACACCTAATAGCCCTAAAAACTTGGTCAAAGCTCCTGAAGGATAGGACAGTAACTACCTGCGAGAAGGAATGGATATTTCCCCATCAATTATGCCTAGGCGCAACCCTTGGAGGAGGGGGAGAGGATAAATACAAACTCTCCACCATAGTGGAGGGGGTTAAAAAAAATAGCCTATCGACCACCACCAAGAAAATACCAAGCAGCTTGGCTTGATACTTAGCAGCGATTCTGTCAGATTGTATTGTCTTTTACACATAAAAATCCACTTGTAATCCCTTGTGATCTTATGTAAACCTTCAAGATTAATACAAATCTAAGAGGATGTAGGTCATTACCTATCTTTGGAGCCGAACCTCTATAAATCTTGGTGATCTCTATTATTACTAGGCTCTTGGCTCATTTATGGTGTATTGATTGTCTGATTAAAAGTTTTTTAATTAGTTATTTGACTCCGCGTCAGTTGGCTAAAAAACCAGTCAACATTAAGGTATTTCTTTTTATAGGAAAAAAAATTATCACTTTTATTTCTTGTTAGAACAAAAATTTAATTTCTTTCAAATTTAGAAAAAGTGAAAGTTAAATTTAATATAATTTTATAAAATTTGAACTTTTTATAAATAGATTCCATTATACATTATTTGAAAAATATATTTTTTAATATTTTCTCTCACAAATTTATATCTACATCTACAAATTAAATTCACCCCATCTTATTTACTAAATGCATGTTTGAAAGTAATTACTATGTAGTAATTACATAATAATTATGTTATATTTAAATACATATTCTATATGGATATCAAATAGTAAATACATTTGAATTTTCATTCTCAAATTATGCAAGACAAATAATAATTGGGAAAATACTATTTTGGTCTCTGTATTTTTTTTTAATACGCGATCTACCCTTATGTTTTGTTAAATGACAATTTAGACCATGTGTTTTACAAAATAGATCAAAATAATATTCTAGACCCGATTTTGATCAAAATATTTTAAATTATAAGATCAATTCTTAGGTCGTTGGTAATACGATGAGTTAAGAGAAGTAAAAAATGTGGTTGAGGAGCTGAGAATGAAAGATTATATTTAAAAATATTTTGACCAAAATTGGGTATAGGTTATTACTTTGATCTATTTTGTAAAACACGGTGTCCAATTTTGTCGTTTAACAAAACATATAGGTTGATTGCGTATTTGAAAAAATATAAGGGTCAAACTAGAATTTTCTCATAGTATTAGACATGAAAATAAATATTGTATGATATTTAATATTTAAAATTAATGATATTTAGCACAAAAAAAAATAATGACATTCAGTAAAGAAAAATTAAAATAAATTTTATCTACATAAAATATTTAAAATGAACTCAGATATTATTTATCATTCTTATGCCAATTAAAAAAATTCAATTATATAACATTTTCTCATATACAATATGTACATGGAAATCATTAAAAATATAGATTAACATTGGTGCTAATTATTTATTTTATTCTTTGCTACAAATTATGTTTTCAATTAAAAAAAATCTAATGTATATATAAAATTTAAAATAAGTTATGATCTCCTATAATATTTTGTAACTTAAAAAATATATAGAAAAAAAAAATCTCAAGAAATGTCAAAGGTAGAAAGTATGAATATTTTTTAAAAGAAATATTAACATTTGAAAGAAAAAAATAAAAATGTTAAATGTGATAATTAATATTATTTATCGGTGTAATTAAACCAATTAATATGGAAAGCCATGAGAATGGAAAAGTGTAATTAGGGTCCCTTTAATTACCAACATGTACTCTCTCTTAACTCTCCTCTGTGTTTATTTTCTTTTGTCTTGATATTTGTCTCTCTCAAAATTTTAACAAAGTTTTTTTTCATTTTCATGTTTTTCCTTTTGTTTGAATTTCTTATGCCTTTTTATAGATTCTATTTTAGGATAGATTGATTAGAGAGTGGAGGAAGTGGAGGAGAGGTGGGTGGTGAATGGTGAGATTATTGGTTTTCTCGACAAAAAAGTAGAGATATTATTTTTTTTCTTTTTCTTTTCTCTTTTTTTTCCTAACCAATTCTTTTTCATTCTTCTTTTCATTTTATTTTATTAAAATAAAGAAGAAAAAACGGTTCAACAGATATATAGCCTCATAAAAATTATTAAAAAATAATTATAAGGATAATAAAATAATTTCAAAATTAAATAATAATTTATTCTTCCAACTCTCAATTCTGTTCTCTAAACAATTTGAAGCAATTACCACTATTTTCTCCCTCCTTCAAGTCTCCATCTTTCATATTCTTCATCCATCTAATACTATATTTGGTACGACGGATGAAGAATAAGGAAGATTGAAAGTTGAGGAATAATGCATAATAAAGAGAATTGAGTATTAGAAAGATAAATGACTACTTATTTAAGAAATTCTTATATTATCCTTATAATAGTTTTTTAATAATATTTGAAGATGGTATATTTGTAATTTAAAAAAAAATGAAGATGGAAAGTAGAAGATTTTAAATGGGAGATTTGAGAGGATTTGTTATCCTCTCATCTTCTTTCTCTCCTTCAATTCCTCTTGCCAAACAAGAGAATTCATCATCTCTTCCCATCTCTCTCCCTCTTGTACTCTCCATCCACTCACCTTTCCCTCCTACCAAACATACTAGTGTTAAGGTAGAGAGTTCAGTAGCATAATGACTTGATTCTTCTTTTCCAAGCCTATGACAATCTTGTTGAATTCATTTGAGTTTTGATCTAAGGTCGTGGTAGAATCATCTTTGAACCCAAAAAGCTAGCTTCTCCTTTAAATAGATCTTGATGGACAAAGAACTTGTCATGTACAATAATTCCAATTTCGGCCACACTTTCACTGTTGCATCCTTCTAATTTACTTGTCTCAGCACATTACCCTACCCCAAGGTAAAGGATAATGGTGAAATATGCGATCTCTTGCATTTCCTCCATTTCTTCTTGAGTCATCTTCTCTAGTAGCTTGCTTGGATCCTCCAATGCTTTTGCCACACGTTGTTGAATGAGCAACGCTCTTATCTTCTTCCTCCACAAATTGAAATTACAGGCACCATCAAATTTGTCCAATAGAAACTTTGTTGCATCCATCTATCAAGAAATGATATTCTTTAACCTTTCTTGATCACAAAACCTTCTCCAACGAATTCAAGTACAATCAACTGTAACCTGGCTTTGATATCACTATTGTAAATCCTCTTTAATAACATCAAACTCAACAAGATCAAGATCAAACAATGGAGTAAAGATTCAAAGCAGAACATAAAACACAAATGCACCAAGAACACACAATGGTTTATACTGGTTCAGACAATGTGACCTACATTCAATCCACTTAGAGCTTTCCCAAAAACTCTTTTACACTATGAAGATGACTATAGAACTACAAACTCTGAAATAGAGATAGAAAGAATCTCTCAAACTCTCTTGTATAAACCCAAATTTGTATTTGAACGCATAATTCAAATTTGAAAGAATTAAACTTCAACAAATTTCGACACATTTTTTTATCACACATAGACAAATCTAATTCAAATACAATACTTTTTTCATTTTTTATTACACTGCACTAAATATCACAGTAAAGTAAATTCTTTCACAAAAATAAAATATTATCTTTTTATAATCATTATTTTATTAATTAAATCCTAACAATTGTTATATAAAAATATTGCATTATTATTGCAAAAATTATAATGCTCAAACTCTGCTCTTTTACTACTCCTTGGCTTCACAATTAAAATGTTGATCTCTTTACACACTATCTCTTTCTTAGATTTATATAGAACAAGACCAATGTAAGGCACAAATTGTTAATGTTTGTTTTGGACTCTAACGTGTTTGATAAAATTATGATGTTGTTTTGTCTGAGATGTCTTTTGTTTTATCACCGTGTTTTCTCTCTAGTTTTGAACATGTTGGTTAAAAAGAATATAACAACTTTCTGTTTAGTTCTGATAGATTATGCTAGATTTCAGATCTTAGTCTTAGCCTTATTGTTGCAAGTACAAGAGAAAAAGTTGAAGAAGAAGCTGAGTAAATCTAGCTAGGGTTTTGAAGATCAAAGAAGAAGCAAAAGTTTGGATCAGACATCAATTGAAGGAATTTTAGTCACTTCTTTGAAGGGAGTTCAAAGAGAGAATTCTGTCGAAGCTTGTTGTTTTAGATTTGTTATTTCACTGTTATTTACTAGTTCTTGATTTTGTTGTACAATCTGAATAGTTACATTACGAAAGATTATTGTACAAGTATTCTTAACAATTTCTTGTATGTTTTCAGATCTATGATAATCTTTCTTGAGTTAAGAAATTGAAGTTTCTTTGTTTTGATACTTACGCTTATAGTGATTAAGTTTCTTTCATTAACCGCTAGAAAAGAAAGAGATAAACATGTGTGTGGTATGTTGAACAAGAACACCTGAAGATGAAGTAGAAAATAATGCAAAAAGCATCCTTTTCTTAATCCAATAGAGCAAATCTAATAAAAGCATGGGGCCAAAATAATCTATCAAACACTGATGAATCTCATAAACTCTTAGAAATTTCAACAAGCCATACCAATCACCACACACCAAACCAAAATCATGGATGCTATTAGCCTTTATTATACACCAAACGATCTATTCAAATTCAGTCATCCACCCCTTCGAATTCAATTGAGCAACCTTCATAGAATCAAACGCATGATGGCTATTATTTATAGAATAACCAAATACGAAAAAGGAATCACCACTTTCAATGACATCAACCGCCGCCGCCTCCTCCTTCACCGCCACCAACATGAGAACTACCACCATCTCCACCACCACCATGAGTACTGCCACTGTTGTTGGCCTCCATGGCAGACACGGTGGCTGCGGTAGTCACCATAACAGCAGCCATACCAGCAGCATCATTGCTTGTGGTGGCTCCATCATAGTTGCCTTCAGTTTTGCTGCCGGGGCCTACTTGATCAAGCTCTCTTTTCTTGCTTCGTTTATGAGATTTGGAAGACTCTTTCTTCTCTTCTTTCTGTTTTCGGCCTGGGATGCAAAAACAAATGGTTTTGTTCGTCATTTTGCTGATGAGAGTACTTTCTCAGCAGAGAAGAGCACACTTATTTATTTATCCTTTTTCTTATACTCTTATTATAAAGAGAGAGACTTCATTTATTATCATGATTACTTAGTTAATGAGCGTAATAATTTTAACAAACAAAAGAATATATGCCCAAGTGTCAAAGTAAAAACGGTTTAAAGCTGTTATTATCTTTTGAATGATGCCAACCACAAAACGTCAAATGTCGATGATGTGTTTTTTTTTATCTAAAACAGCTAATATTTATTTGGCCTTTGGCAAACTATACGAAAGATAAGGCCACGGTATTATTCAAAAATCTTTGAAAACGCTTCCCAATAAGCCAAAAGATTCCTTGAAAAAGGAGACAAGGTTCTCATGTTTAGAGAATAGAATTATGAGGCAGTAATCACGGGATGAATCTATTGATGAATAACAGATAGTACATAGGCTAAGCAGGTGCACATGTGTTAATCACGAAGATCAAGCTGTTGGCCAGTTATAACATGCTATCTTCTGCTTTAAAATGATGTTTTGGTTAATAATTATGCTGATTAAATATTTGAAGAGGTTGTAACTTGTACGAAAGAGTGTTATTAAACTGCACACTATTGATAGCACGAGTCTCAGATGTAGTCGAATGCATTAAAGAAAAAAATAGTGAACGACACTAATGATACTTCCAAGTGGTTCCTACTGCTTATTAATATTGTAATATTAATGTACAATCACTTTGGTGTATTATTTGTTGGTTAAGAGAAACCCAAATCTCCAATCAGGTGAAGGAGAATGAGGAATTTCAGAAGAACACAAATATATGCAGATAAATACAACCAGGTTATCAGGTACTTATAGAACAAAACACTTGCAATTAAAAAGACAACTTCTTTAATGTGCCTCTTAATTTTTTATTTGAGCTCGTGGAAGAAAAAAATAGTTGTAATAATGTATAGAACCTTTGTAGTACTATAAATAAAATAGAATTTGTATCAAAATTTTATCAGTGATTCATTCTATAAAAGCTTTTTAAGTCAACAATTTAACACTTGTTCTTGTACAAATTAAGAAAAAAAAATGAAAACCTATATGTGTGACCCAGATCCACATGAATTTCATACAATATTGAATATTGATTGTGTAAAACCACTTTTGGTCACTAATCTCATCTCACAGTCACAGAACCATCCTGCTTCATCTTTATTAAATTGCTTTCTATGTTCCGAAGTACCGGTTGATACCTGGAAGAAATTAGACGAAAATATTGTTACATCATAGCAGATGGGCATTGACCAGTGGAGAGAAATAGAGAAAGAGACTTACAGGCGAGCAAGACTATTATATGCTTGAGTGGCTTGCTGTAGTCGGGCTGAGAGCTGCAATACATCTGCAGATAAGGTCTCTGCTCGGCTCTGTTCTTTTGCAACTTGACTCTGTTGAGGGCAAACCACAAACCAGACCAGCATTGTTATTGAAGGTTGAAACACAGTAAAATATAGGGTAATAACGAAGAGCTTGTATTATATATGTATATATATATATATATCTCTTTTATATAAAAAATGGGCAGGTAAGGGAAATTCTTGTTTTAACGGTTTATTATTTTTTTTCGTTAACTTTAAAGGAATATTCTTATATTAAACTAAATATTTTTATATTTAACGGTAGATTCTTAAATAAAATTAAATAAATTAAAATATGATATTTTTGAAATATTTTACAATGATAATTATTTAAAAGTAATAAAATTATATATTTTATAACTTAAATAAAATTTAATTAAACTTAAACTTAATATTATATTAAATATATAATATATAATGTCACTGCTAAATTAAAAAACTAGAACAAACATAAAGTTAAAAAAATTTAATTAATTAAAATAAGATATTTTTTAAAATATTTTATGATAATTTAAATAATAAAATCATATTTATTTAAAAATAAGAAATGCATACATATCATTTTTTTATCTTATAAATTTGTGTGGTAGTTTATTTTTAAGTGATTGGATTTATTTTTCTTCATCAAATTCACCAAAGGACATTATGAGATACATTAGAAACTAAAAATAGTTGATGCATGTATACTACTGCCTACACTATGACTTTGTCTATTCTTATTTTATTTCTATTATTAATTTTTTTTATATATTATTGTATTTTATATATATGTCATGTAGCTATATAAATATATATATCAACGTTATCGTATATGTAGAGATTATTGATATAAATATTTATATATACTATAAGATTATAATTTATTTTATTATAAATATATATTATAAACAGTGAACCAATTTTTATTAAAATTATAGACAATGCTTACAACTTTAAAACTAAACAAGCGTGCAAATGATGCAAGTTCTTTCTACATAATATATATATATACTTTAGTTTCTAGACAATGTGGACTTGTGCCTATGTTGCCATTACAGGAGTAAGGGAAGAACAAACCTTGAGAGAGATAATTTCAGCCGTATATGCGGGAGAACCAGCCTCATTTACACCAGCATGTGGTTCCACAAAACCCTTTGCCTGCTTGATTCTCAACTCATCAAGAATTCCACGGAGCTCTTCATTTTGCCTGAGACAATCCTTCACCTGCGAGATAACAAACAGAAGAGAAGAAAATTTTAATCACAGAGAGAGACAGCATGGCACAACCAAATATCATCAAACAGCAACCACTAACAAGTACCTGATTCTCCCATTGATTTGATGTGCCCAGAGCTTCCTGATAGGAACTCAGAAGGCTAGAATTTTCCTCAAAAAGGCTTTCAATCTCTGAAGATTGAGAATCAATCTGCCACCATAATTTAAAATTTATAAATATATAAAGCAAATTTGCTGTCAAAAGGCATTAGAAAAACATAAATCCTATTGTATCTCTTAGAAATAAACAGATTTTGTGACCAAGACCTCCACTAGAAGTTTTTGTCTACTACTCTCCAATTTTTCAATTACAACAGCCATGTCATGCAATTGCTTCTCAAGTTTCTCCTTTTCCTCCTGCAAAAAGAAACATGGACAAAAAGCAGAAGAATTAAAATCTATTCTCTCAGTTAATGATAACCGAGTAAATCAGGTACCTTGAAAATAAATTTTAGCAGAACAAACACTTCAAAAAGAGAATAGAGCTAATCAACACAAAAGTAATACTTTTTAGTGACCTGTTTCTCTAACTGACATGAAATTGCAAAATGATAGAAGTAGATATCATATACAAGATACACACCCCCAAAACATGATAATCGACTAACACATACACTTACCAATGAAAATACTTTGTCAGATACTTTCTCCGAATTTTCTGCAAAAGAAACAAATGTGTAAATGACTGAACAAGGTATAACAATTTTATAAATCAAGATTACATGTGAAATCCTAGTGTGGAAGATCTTGTGCAAGTTTGTCCCACGAATATAGAATTCAAGAAAAATAAGCAATGGAGCTTTTAAAGAATCAGACTTCCTTGAAATCATGAAATGAATGACTACTAGATCATGCCAAAGTGGAAATAAAAAGATAAAATACGTTTAAAAAATAATTCCAAGCTGTATGTTTTAAACATGAATGAACATTAGTCTTAGATATATATACATTTGCATAAAATCCCAGGCATATCTAAGACAATCACTTAGCAAAAATTCAAGACGTTTATCTCTGATTATTTAACATTCCCTTGGAAAAAGGTGCACAAAATATGATACAAGTTTTTCAATCCTTTCCTCTAGAAAAAAGAAGACTGATGAGCAAAATTTAACAGATACCTGATGCTGTTCTAGACATAGCGGCAAGTTTTTCTTCCAATTCTTTCTTTTCCAGCATGAGCGTAGAAGTTTGGGTTTGCACCTCTGCTAATTGTTGTCGCTCTTGCTGCCTTAAAAGTGACTCTTGCTAGAAATTCAATAGCAGTAGAAATAAGAAAGCATTCTAACCGTGAAATAAGAAAAGGTCAATGAATGCACTCTTTACCTGTAACTCTGACTTCAAGGTCGATAATTCCTTTTCTAAGGCTTGCATTTGATCCAGTGGATTTACAATCGAGTTTACTCCACTAAGCAAACCACTCATTGATTGTTGCTGTATCAAATTCAGTTCTGCTCTCAGGGCTGCTGCATCTTCCTCAGCCTATTCAGCAAAGGAACTGTTGAGAAAACATAATCAACAAGCATCAACAATCAAAGCAAGAATTATAGCATACTCGATATTGTTCCTCTTCTGCTTCCTTCAGTCGTTTCTTGAGAGTGCGAAGTTGGGCTGAAAAGTCCTCCTACACTAATAGATCAGTATTTACAGATAACACAAAAGAAAACACAATGGATGATAAATTACATAAAGAAATGGTGTAGATTATGCATACCCGTGCAACAACAGCTGCATCTTTTTCCATAGCAACACTCTTCAGAGCTTTTCTCAAAGAAGGTACAGTGTTTTGCTCCTGTAATTTACTTCAAAAATTAATTAATTTATCATAAAACAAACGAAGTGGAAACTGAAAGAAAAAATAATTAAGAACCCCTTGCAATTATTTTTAGATATTTACTAATCATATCCGGATTATATCCTAAGTAAGGGATTAAGCATCTCATTTTAAAACTACTAATGCAGGCAGCAAGCCATGGCCCCTTAGCTCATGCCTAAACAGTTTCTGCCAAAATTTATTAAGGAAAAACATGTTAAGATTAGTTTAGTTCTGCTATGAACGTGTGAAACTCTAACAGAATTGACTGATTATCTCCTAGCTCCCTCAAAATAACATATAAAAGACAACAATTAAAGTCATTTCTAATTTCTCTTACAAGATCATTCAAACGCTTTTGAAGTGTGTCATTGTCAGCCTCGGTTATCTGGAGCTGAAATTTAAGGATGAATGAAACAATCAGATACAGTTGATCACCACCCAAAAGCTTCCATAACCTCAAACATTACAAGAAATAAACATATGCAGCTAATAATAGCGCTACCGTTGAAAACAATTTCTTGTTCTGTTCTTCCAATTCTGTGTTCCTTTTCTCTAGGTCTCTTATCTGAGCCACTAAGCCACCAACATCTGCCTGCACAATTATTAAAAAATGACTAAGTTTAACGAAAACAATTTCCTAACTTATCCATTCAAATTAAAGTAAAGAATTTCAGCCCAAGGCAATCGAATAAATGTTGAAGACAAATCTTTTCTAGGCATATACCCTCAATTTTCCAACGAACCATACAGAAGCTCTAAAAAAATTAATAATAAACGATTACCTCCGAAATTCTATTTCCACTCGCTGATTTTCTCATAGCTACAACATCTGCACCAACGAAAAAATAAGAATTAATAATTCTTCATCAAATATAAGAAATCATAGATTGAATTGCACGAACCATTTGCATTTGAAACTTTGCTGAGATCTGGTCCCGAAGAAGTTTTGCTTAATCTTTCTGCAGCTCGCTTTTGACGAATTTCTTCTAACTGTAAAAATAAATAATAATAATAATGAGAAGAAGAAGAAGAAACAATACTAATCTTCAACATTGAAGAGATCGTTTTAGGACCAGAAATACAAAAATGCGAACAATTTATAGGAAGAGCACGAAATCTGTACCGTTCTTCGGCCAAGGGAAGCGTGATGTGACTCCATGGCAGACGGATACGAGATGCAGGGGACGGCTTCCTCCTTTCGGTATTCGAGGTCCGAACGGAGAAGACGATCAACGGTTTTTGCAGAGAAGAAGTTTCGGACACAGGTCCGCCCCACATAGAAGAGAGGCACAGACTTTTTAAAATACTTTATTTATATATATATATATATGAATATGATAGTTTTATTTATTTATAGAATTTATTAATTATTTTTATTAAATTTATATTAATATCATGTAAATTTTAAATAAATATTATATTTGAACTAAATAATTTATTTATTTTTTGTTTAAGTTTATGTTTGTTCTAGTTTTTGAATTTGAGAAAGAGAAAAAATTTTATATATTATATATTTAATGTAATATTAAATATTATACCTTAATTTTAAATTTAAGTTTACTGTTAGTTTTTTTAAAAGAAACAATTTGTTATTAATTGACAGTAGATTATATTATATATTTAATATGATATTATTTTAATAAATGAATTTAAGTTTAATTAAATTTTATTTAAGTTATAAAATATATGATTTTGTTATTTTTAAATAATTATAATTGTAAAATATCTTAAAAATATTATATTTTAATTAATTTAATTATTTATTATTTTTAAATAATTATTATTGTAAAATATCTCAAAAATATTATTTTTTATTTGTTTAATTATTTATTATTTTTAAATAATTATCATTATAAAATATCTCAAATTATCATATTTTATTTTTTTTAATTATTTTTTTTATTTTATTTTATAAACTACCATAAAATATAAAAATATTATGTTAAATATAAGAATGTTCCATTAAACTTAACATTAAAAAATAAAAAACTATTAAAACTAAGAATTTGCGTTCTCTGTTATATACAGACCACTTGTTAGGGAGAAGAGATTTATTGAATAATGTTTTAAATAATTATACATTATTGTGAAATCCTGCAAGAAAGATTGCCTGTCTGGGTGGTGTAGTCGGTTATCACGCTAGTCTCACACACTAGAGGTCCCCGGTTCGAACCCGGGCTCAGACAATTCTGTTTTTATTTTTCTTTTTAACTTTGATTATTTTACCATTATCCTTACTATTATGAAATACAAAACTGGTAACGTAAAACATCACAGTAAGAAATGAAAACTTAGATTTCGAATCAACGTGTGAGCCTAACAAAACTTCGTTAAAGTAGTATGCAACATAGAAAGAGAAGTCTGTCTTTTTTTTCCTCAACAAGGAAATAATTACAAGTTTGAACAAGAACTTGGCATGGAACTACCAGTAATCCCCACATGAACAAGCTCCGTCTCGAAAATGGTGGAAACGATTCACGTCTCGAACAACAATCTCTCGGTCTGCAAATTTGGAGATGAATTTTGTAAAAGAATGACAGTCTTCACATAGCCTCAAGTTCTTAGAGATTCGAATTGTTTCCCTGTTATTAGTAGTATTGATTAGTCCAAATGCAACAGCTAATTTTTCACTATGGCCTAATAGAATACGCTCCTTCTCTTCCTCCTCAAGATCATACAGCACGATTTGAGTTTGAGGCACATATCCCATTTCCTTCATCTCTGATGACAAATTCACCAACAACGCATGAACCAGTTCACTCTGCGGGTTAAACTCGTCAATAGACATGAATGAGTAGACTCTTTTGTTAACTTCGACCCAGCAACAACCTGGGACCTTTTGTAGTTTTCTAACTTCTAAAAGCCGCTTTACTATTTTCACTTCATCCCACATACCTGCTTCAGCATAAATATCAGCTAGAAGCACATAATTCCCAGCATTCCTAGGCTCCAACTCAAATAGCCTTTTACATGCTCTCTCTGCTAGTTCAACATTACAATGAATCCTGCAAGAGCCAAGAAGAGCGCCCCAAACTTTTGGCCCCGGCTCTATTCGCATATCCTCTATAACTTTGGCTGCTTCGTCAAGTAGATTGGCTCGGCCAAGAAGATCCACCAGACAAGCATAGTGCTCCATACTAGGATACATCCTGTGTTCCTTAACCATGGAATCAAATACCTTCTTGCCCTCCATGACAAGACCAGCATGACTACATGCCCCCAAAACACTAATGAATGATATATGATTTGGTGATACTCCATGGGAGATCATATCCTTAAAAACTTGAATTGCCTCTTGCCCATGTCCATGGATCCCATAACTTGAGATCAACGAATTCCAGGAAACAACATCCCTCTTATCCATTAAATTGAAAACACGTTGCCCAAGTTCAAGCTTACCACATCTTGCATACATAGACAGAAGTGTGCTCATAACTGGCAAGATAGAATCAAGTCCCCTTCTAAGTATGTATCCATGGATCAATTTCCCTTGCTCAAGAGCAACAAGTGCACCACAAGCTTGCAGAATGCTGACCATTGTCACTGAATTGGGAAACGAATCACCAGTCTCAGCTATCATTTCTCTAAAAAGCTCCAAAGCCTCAAAGGGTCTCTCATTTTTCACATAACAAGCAATCATAGCACTCCAAGTCACAACATTTCTCGTTGGCATTTCACCAAACACATAACTTGCATAAGAAACACACCCAAATCTAGCATACACGTCCACTAAAGTAGTCATAATGTGAACATAATCCTCAAACCCATGACGAAAAATATGAGCATGAATCTCCTTACCTTTATGAAGCAAAGAAACCGAACACTCTGAAGCAACACAAGCTTTCAATACATACGTATAAGTAAACCGATCAGAAGGAGTGCCAGACCAATTCATGTGACGATACAAGTCGAAAACTTCTATTCCATGACCTGCCAAAGTCAGAGCTCTGAAAATTGCATTCCAAACATATATAGTTCTCTTCCTAGTTTTATCAAACACCTTACGCGCAGTATCAATGGAGTCCAACTCTGAGTACATATTAATAAGTTTGGTGGCAAGGAAAGGATCTTGGTCCGACCCATCATCGACGAGGTGGCGATAAACGACGAGCCCATCAGAGAGCGAGTTATGGCGTATGCAGGACAAGATTAAGAGCTCGTAGGTGAGTTGGGTAGGATTGGGCTCGTGAGGGAGGAGTCGAAGGGCTTGTTTAAGGTTGCCCTGTTTACACAGAGACTGAATCAACTTGTTCTTGTCACCAATCTCTTTAGCAGTAGAGACCGAATGCTGTAAGGATAAGGAGCAAACTGGCAATTTTTGACAGTTACGAGCACGGTAGTTGAAGTGGGCGGGGAAGAAGGGTGGTTGGAGAGTTTGGGAGGAGGGGAAAACCCACATCACATGAGATAATTCTTTGTGCCCTCGCGAGGAAAGGCTTTGTATTGTCCCTCAAACTTTTTTTGTTTGGGCCAATTCTATGTAGTATGAACTATGTGGTTTTGCCTGCGCTGGTGGATATCTTTCGATCATATTCTTTTTTCTAGATATCTCAATATGGTTTTAAGACGAGTAAGAGAGCTTCCTTTTTATTTGAAAAAAGGCAAAAATATATAAGAAAAATAAATAAATAATAATAATAATAATAAAAGAATGTGAAAAATTATAATAGTTTTATAATTTGGTTGAATTGCTTTATTCTAAATGTACATGATGGATGATTTAGCAAATATTCATATTGCATGCAATAGATTGAATTTTTTTATTTTATTTTATTATATATAAAATTTTATAGATTGAAAATGCTTCTAGGATAGGTCAAAAATGATCCTCTACCTAAAAAAGAGGAATGTTGAGGAGACTCTTTAGTCTATTTTTTTTTAATTCTCCTTTTAATTTAACGACACATATATCTTTTAAGGTAAGTATATTCTTATAAAACAATTAGTCACAATATTTTAACTTTATTACAATAATGCCAGAAATAAAATATGAAATATGATATATGTAATGCCTTTTTACCAGCTCAATAGAGTATGGTGCTTCTCTGAGTATTTATATGAATTGTCTCTTACAAAGAAAATGTGTGGTCTAGTGCATAACCAACACGTAGTACAAAGTTTTTTACAAAAGGAATATATACAAACGAATATGGCACTAAAATATATATATCGAACATTCTAGACATTCCTCTAACTAATCCAAAACAGGGAAGGACTAACACTTTGATTAATGTTAATCAGGATTATAGCTGATTCTTAACACCACCCCTCAAGCGAAAGGGTGATGAAAACACTCTGAGCTTGCTCACTAGGAACTGAAATCGGGTATGACTGAGACTCTTTGTCAAACAATCTGCAATTTGATCGTGTGACGGCACATAACGTATCTCCAACTTCTTTTGAATAACTTTGTCACGGATAAAATGGACATCAAGTTCTATGTGATTTGTACGAGCATGATACACTGGGTTTGAGGCCAATGCACTTGCTCCCATGTTGTCACACCAAATGACAGGGACTGACTGTAATTTGAACTTCATTTCTTGAAGAAGCTCTTGTATCCAAGTGAGTTCAACAGCTAGATGAGCCAAGGCCCTGTATTCCGACTCCATACTTGATCGAGCAACCAAAGACTGTTTCTTAGAGGACCATGACACAAGTGTATCACCCAAGAAAACACAATAGCCACCTACTGATCTCCTGTCATCCGGATAGCATGCCCAATCGGCATCAGAGAAGCCAGTAAGATTCAGATTATTACTCGGAATGATGTGAAGGCCATGATGCATTGTACCCTTTAGGTATCTTAATATTCTCTTCGTTGAACTCCAATGGACTGTTGTGGGACATTTTAGAAACTGACTGAGCTTGTTTACTGCGAACGAGATGTCTGGCCTGGTATGATTCAAATATTGCAGTGCTCCTATAACACTTCGATACATTGCGAGATTTTCTTATTCCATCATGAGCTGATAATGTCTTTCCCGTTGTCATTGGAGTCGGACATGGTTTTAAGTTGTCCATATTCATTTTCTGTAATAGCTCTTCAACATATCGACCCTGTGATAAATACAAACCAGATTCATCCTTGTATACTTCTATTCCCAAGAAATAATGTAGTGATCCGAGATCTTTTAATGCAAACTCTTTGTTCAGCTTATTAATAAACTCTGCGATCTCATTAGCTTTGTTCCCTGTCACTATAATGTCATCAACGTAAATCAAGACTATAATAACATACTGAGGCGTTTTGAGCATGAAAAGAGAAGTGTCAGCTCTTGAATTTTCAAATTTCCAATCTACTAGTGTTTTCTTCAGCCTCTCATACCAAGATCTCGGTGCTTGTCGAAGCTCGTAAATCGATTTCTTGAGTTTGCAAACATAATCTGTTTGGAAGTATCTTCAAATCCCTGTGGTTGCACCATATACACATCTTCATCCAACAACCCATTCAAGAAGGCGTTGTTTATATCCAATTGTCGTATGTCCCATCCATGACTTACTGCAATAGTGAGCACTACTCTGACCATGGAGGCCTTTATTACTGGGCTAAAGGTTTCTCCAAAGTCCACACCTGGTCTTTGATGAAATCCTTTCACAACCAACCTCGCTTTATACCGTTGAAACGATCCATCTGAATTGTGTTTCACCTTAAAAACCCATTTGCTTCCCACTATATTGTATGAAGATGAGGTAGGTACTAGAGTCCAAGTATTATTTCCTTTTAGTGCGTCAAATTCAACTTTCATGGCCATCTTCCAACCTTCATGCTTCAAGGCTTCTGTAACTGAGTTAGGTTCTTGTATTAATAAATTTGTTGACTGTGTGTTGCTAACAAATAGTTTCGGTTTGAAAATTCCCATTTTAGATCTAGTCACCATGGGATGAGATTTTGGAGGCTCATTTTCCTCATTCTGAATCTCTGGCTCATTTTCTACATTCTGAGTCTCTGTCTCAGTATTGGTCTCTAATATTAGAGTTTCATCCATTCCTGCTTCCTTAGTATCATTAGATTGGTACATGAAGTTACCAGCAATGTCTTCATCATCAAACATCATCTCTGGAATTGCCATCATTGGTGAGCCTGTGGTTGAGTCACTTTCTTGATCAACTATATCAGCACTTGTTTTTGAACTAGAACTAGATGATTTGTTACTGACTATATTTGGTGAGCTAGTCTGCTGTTCTTCAACTTGCATATGCATAGGTAGTGTAAACCAGGCACTTGGCATAGTAATTGTTACTTCTTTCTCTGGCTGATAATTAGTGAGAAATCCTTGTTTAAAAGGAAATTCTTCTTCGTTGAATACCACACTTCTGGATATATATATATACGACCATGAGCACTAAGGCACTTGTATCTTTTATGAACTTCACTGTATCCCAAATTTACACATTTATGTTCTTGGTACTGTCTTAGACATGGGAAGCATGCTGCTCCAAAAATCTTGATGCATTTATAGTCTGGTTGCTTTGAGTTGAGTATTTCATAAGATGATTGTTCCTGTAACACTTGAGTTGGTAGTCGATTTATCAAGAACACTGCTGCCTGAAAAGCATCAGTCTAAAACTTTAATGGCATATGAGCCTATGCCAATAAATTCAGTCCCATCTCTACAATGTGCCAGTGTTTCCGCTTGGCTCTTCCATTCTGTTCAGATGTGTGTGGACATGGATGTTGAAATTCTATCCCATTTTCATGAGCAATATTAGTGAACTTTTGATACTCACCTCCCCAGTCCGATCTTAGTGTTTTAATCTTCTTGTCAAATCGATTTTCAACCAGAGCTTTAAACTAAACAAATGCTTGTAGTGCATCTGACTTGGATTTTAATGGAAATAACCAAGTGTATCTGCTATAGTCATCTATAACATGTATGTAATATCTAAAATTAGTGTGAGAAGTCAAAGGTGCAAGCCCCCATAAGTCAGTGTGGATCAAATCTAATAGACCAGTAGCTCTACTCTTGGAATTTTGAAAAGGCAGAGAATGGGACTTGCCATACTGACAGGCATCACAAAACAAGGGTTTTTCATTCATATCAATCTTTTCATTACATATCTTCATTACACGACTCAACACATGTTGAGAGGGATGACCTAGCTTTCTATGCCATATATCTAATTTTGAACTTCTTGAACTCCCTTTATTTACTTTCTCTTTAGTCGCCAAACCAGTGAAAGAGGAACTTCCAGACTTAGCTTGAGGCACCCGTGTCGTATCCAACTGATAAAGCCCATCCTTAAGCACTCCTTGAAGTACCACCATCCCGGTTGCTAGATCCTTCACACAACAAGAGCCAGAAAAGAACTCCACTGAGACATTATTATCAGCTGTTAATTTAGATACACTAATCAAATTCTTAGTGATTTGGGGCACATGTAGCAAATCATTTAGTAAGAGAGTAGAATTATCAATAGTTTTTAAAACACTAGATCCAACATGTGAAATAGGTAACTGACGTCCATCTCCAATTGTGACTTTATCCTTACCACCATAATCATTTTTACTTGCTACCCTGTCACCCTTTGAGGTTAAATGGTTACTGGCACCACTATCCACATACCAACTGTC
The DNA here is from genome assembly GCF_963169125.1 of Humulus lupulus. Taxonomy (NCBI): domain Eukaryota; kingdom Viridiplantae; phylum Streptophyta; class Magnoliopsida; order Rosales; family Cannabaceae; genus Humulus; species Humulus lupulus. The sequence continues at coordinate 35,532,153 of NC_084799.1, forward strand.
ATCATTTAACGTCTCTGGAGTTGCCACCATTGCTGTCATTTGTTTCTCTTGAATTTGCTCAGAATTGTTGTTTGGCTCTTAACCCATGTATCTTTCGTTGTATCTATTGTAGCACACGGCTGCTGAATGACCGTACCTGCCACAGACTTGACAGGTAGGTTTTGAACCAAAACTCCGTCCTCCTCGACCTCTAAAACGAGTTCCTCCACCTCTTGGTTGTCCTGAATATGTCGAGGTTCCTCTTCCAGCTGTGGGAGTCATGTAAGGTCTACGACCACCAAAATGGTTAGTTGGTTTCTGGGCAAAATTTGCAGATGGAATATTTAGAGAGGGTTGTTTGCTTGTAGATCCAGCACTGGTCAGTTTACTTAGGCGACTATCAAACCTTAACAGAGAGCTATGTAATTCCTACCATGTAATACTAGATTTGGCCTCAACTTGTAAAACAATGGGTAAGTAATCAGTACTATCCAACTCATCACGGTTTGTAGCTTAGTTCTCAATTCATCTGAGTGAGCCTTCGAATACGCACCATATAGTTGCTTAAGAGCACTCCAAAGAGCTTTAGAACTTTGACAACCCATCAACTCCAAGGCAATGGCCTCCATCATGGAGTCGTATAGCCAGCCCATCAAAAGCTATTCATGCACTAGCCAGATCTCATAGTTAGGATTCAAAATCAGATCTGAATTATTAGAGTCAGAGGTACCTGAATTGATAAACTGTGAAGGACACTGTTTCTGTCCATTGATGTACCCTTCCAATCGGTGTCCGCGAATAATAGTTGACACCATCGTCTTCCATAAGGGAAAATTGTTCCTGTCCAGCTTTAGTGAAAATGGCTGGGACAGAGTGTTGCTGAATGGAGCAGCAATCAGAATCGGATTCTTAGCAACAGTCTTCATCAACGCTGTCGCCTGAGTATGAGCTGCTGACAAAATCGGAGACACTTGCGTTGGCATCGTTCCTGAACTTTCCGTCGCTTGAGGAGTTAGTGTTTGGTCTCCCATGGCGTGTGCCTTCAACCTGACTTTGATACCAAGAAATAAAATATGGAATATGATATATGGAATGCCTTTTTACCAGCTCAATAGAGTCTGGTACTCCTCTGAGTATTTATATGAATTGTCTCTTACAAAGAAAATGTGCGGTCCAGTGCATAACCAACACGTAGTACAAAGTTTGTTACAAAAGGAATATATACAAACGAATATGGCACTAAAATATATATATATATCGAACATTCTAGACATTCCTCTAACTAATCCAAAACAGGGAAGGACTAACACTTTGATTAATGTTAATCAGGATTTGAGCTGGTTCTTAACAATGTCATTATAATTAAATCACTCAACTCGCTTTTTTATTTATATAGGGAATAAAAAATAAAATAAAGAAAATAACTAGTTATGTTTTTTTTTTCAATTTTTTTATAATTATGCAAACTATCTAAATAATTATTTTACATTTCTATATATAAGAGGAATGTAAATTGGAAGATAACTATTTAAAAAAATCATCATAATTTTTTAATCTATAATTTATTTATTATCCAAGTAATAAGAGAAAAAAATATCATATGATTTCCTGAGTTAAAAAAATAGTCAATATTATTAGTTTTATTTATTTGATCTGATGGTTTTAAAAGATAGGATCTTAATCATTATATATATAATTATAAACATATAACAAAAAGAAAAATGGGTTGAGGCATCAATAACTCAAAGTATATATACAGAGATAACAAAATATAAATAAGTTCAGTCGTTATTTATATAGATATATATATATATATATAAAAGATAAGTGATAAGCGTACAAAATATATGCTTATTCTTGACTTTTCCAGTTTGATTTGGTTGTTTTTCTCAAGTGAAATTACGTATTTGATATGTTTTATGAACTTGTGCAGTTTGTCGCTATAATTCTGATTAGTACGCGAATTTGGATTTTTTAAATTAAAAATCTGCGTAATTAGTCGAAATATCGCCACTTGAGGAATATGAATTTTTCGCAGAGACAAAAACGACAACAGATATTTTGCGTTTTTATCAAGAATATGGTGCATGCGATATATCGCAGCATGGGAGGCAATATATTGACACGAAGGCATTTTTGGAATTTTCATGGAATTTTTTAGGGCTTTTTCGTGGAAATACAAAAAGTATTTGATATAGAAAAGTAGAGGTGTGTTATGGACGGCGTAGAGAAAGAACAAAGTAAGAATTCACTAGTTTTATTTCATCTTTTTATGCTTTTCAATTTTAGATTATGCAATTACGTTTAACATTATGAACTAAATTCCTATTTAGAGTATTTTAATTTAGTCGCTGAATATTCTTTTCATCTTTAATGTAGTTTCTATGATTTCTTGAATTTATGATTATCTATTGTTCTTATGTTTAATGCTTGCAATTGACTAGCCATCTTTTGCATGATTTTTGGTTTTAATTCAATATCTGAAAAGTGAGAATTGGAATAGCTATAGGCAATAGACATAGATTTCAATTTAGAATGAAAGTATCAAATTGTTTTGTGTAGCAATTAGGTTTCTGTTCTTAATGTGGTTTATGTATAGAATTTATCAGACATGTAGAAAATTCGCAGGTAAACTGAATATTTTATATCTTGAAATAAAATAGAATAGTCCATAGTAAACCTGCTATAATCATAGCTAGAAGAATCATATTAATTGTATTGTTGTTTGAAGAGAATTGAAGGTTGATGAAGTTAAAATGCTCTAATATCTTCTCTATTAAATTTCACTGATTTAATTTTGCCATTCTAGTTTATTGTTAGTTGTTAATTTTCACTCTATTTTTGTTAGTCAAATAGAAATTAAAGTTCACTTTTGGTAATTAGTAGATCAATTCTCCGTGGGAACGATACTTTACTTCTATTATTATTACTTGTTTGACTGTGTACACTTGTGTAGTAGAATTTCGCAACAAGTTTTTGGCGCCGTTGCCGGGGAATTGAAATTCTATTAATATCAAAATTGTTAATTTTTATTCTAATATGGTTGTTTTTATTATTATTATTATTATTTTGTACTAATTGAGTTTGTCGCACTTTGCTATTTTAGGTGAATCTTTTGTATGTGACGAGAAGGGTCTGTCGATCTTTTGCCTGTGAACCCTGAAATTGAAAGATCTTGCAGAAAGAACAGAAGGAACAAGAGGTTGGAAGCATCAATGGATACCAACTAAAGAGACGGGGCCAATAACAATGATGGTGAAAATCCCATCGCTCAGGATCAAAATGTGCGAGCATTAATAGAGATTATGTACTCCCTGCTGTCAGAGGGGTGCACTTGTGCATTAGACCGCCGACTGCCACTGCTAATAACTTTGAGATTAAGTCAGCGATGATACAAATGGTCTAGACTTCTGTCCAGTTTGGGGGTCTCCCCACTGAGGATCCTAACTTGCATATAGTGAACTTCCTTGAGCTATGTGCAACATTCAAGTTTAATAGGGTGAGCGATGATGCAATAAGGTTGAGATTGTTCCCTTTATCACTCAAGGACAAAGCAAGAAGTTGGCTTATTTCCCTGCAGGCCAACTTAATTAATACATGGGAGGAGGGAGCTCAGAAGTTTATCTCCAAGTTATTCCCTCCTGCGAAAGCTGCCAAGTTTAGGGGGAAATCAATAACTTCTATTCGAATGAGAGGGAGTCTTTGTATGATGCTTGAGAAAGATTCAAAGACATGCTCAAAAAATTCCCTCATCACGGTATTGAGAAGTGGATGTTAGTCCACAATTTTTATAATGGGTTGTGCGGTACTACTCACACTATCATAGATGCAACAACAGATGGTGTTTTCATGAGTAAAAGGGCTAATGAGGCCTATGAATTGTTAAAGGAGATGGCCATGAATAATTATCAGTGGCTTGCTGAACGAGACACCTCACAGAGAAAAGTAGCTGGGGTACATGAATTAGATGCTATTATTGTTTTAATTGCTCAGGTTGATTCATTGACAAAGCAGTTGCAACAAAACAAGATCTCAGCTCAGGCTCAGGCTATACAAATGCAATCAGTGTGTGAATTGTTTGGGGGGCCTCATTTGTATGAATAGTGTATGGTTGCCAGCATGTATGGAAATATGCCAGTTGATCAGGCTCAGGTATAGGCAGTTGGTAATTTTTAGAGGCCGTATAACAATTTGTTCTCCAATTCATTCAATCCAGGGTGGAAAAACCATCCTAATTTATCATGGAGAAACAATCAAGGGCGTTCAGTTCAGTATCAGACTCCCTTCCACAAACCATGCCTCAAGTACAACCAATAGCTCCTACACAGCAGACCAGGCCACCAAGTCCACAAGAAAAACAGAGTGAGTTAGAAGCTACTCTTGTGACTCTCACCAAGAATTAAGCGCAGTTTATAACAGAAACCTGGTCTTCAAACAGAAACTTGGAAACACGGGTGGGGCAGTTGGCCAATTTTCTTAATACCAGGCCTCAAGGGAATCTGCCCAGTTCAACAGTATTGAATCCAAAAGAACAATGCCAGGCAGTGACGTTGAGAAGTGGTAAGGCTTATGAAGGGCCTAAAGTAGAGGTAGAGGATTCAGAAGCAAAAAATCTAGAGTCTAGCTCTCAGAAGGTTACTGAAGACCTTCCCCTTAAAAGTACATCAGTAAACATCAACAGAGACCCTTACTTCAAGATTCCATATCCCCAGAGGTTGAGAAAGTCTAACTTGGACAAGCAGTTCTCAAAGTTTCTTGAGGTATTTAAGAAGTTGTGTATTAATATTCCATTCATGGAGGCATTAGAGCAGATGTCCTCTTATGTCAAATTTATGAAGGATATTATGTCAAAGAAAAGAAGAACGAAAGAGTATGAGACTGTAGCACTTACTGAAGAGTGTAGCACTATTTTACAGAGAAAGCTTCCCTCTAAATTGAAAGATCCTGGCAGTTTTACTATTCCTTGCACTATTGGCAATTTTGAGTGCAAGCATGCCCTATGTGATTTGGGGGCAAGCATTAATTTGATGCCATTGTCTGTATTTCGCAGACTTGGTTTGGGGGAGGCTAGTCCTACTACAGTCACATTGCAGCTAGTAGACTGCTCAGTTAAACATCCCAATTGTAACGCCCTACTGCCTTAGAGTCGTTACTAAGTGAGTTTAAAACGTGCAATTAACTCGCTAATCGAGGTTTTAAGACAAAAGTGTAATTAAACCATAATCAGAGATATAAACCTTGAAAATAAACCATTTACTGAAAATTATAAAGCGTTTGACATTTGGGATCCCAAAAATATTGTTTAGAAGTATTTACAATTCAAAAATATAACCAGAGTCGGCTAAACGACAAAATCTAAGTTTAGTACAATCATCTCCCAAAAATATCCCTGGCTGTGGCAGCCAGGCAGACCAGACATGCACGCGCCGCTCATCACGCTCACCATACTCAAGGTTGGTCGACTTTTTCTCTTGCCTTTACCTGCACCATAAAGCACCCGTGAGCCGAAGCCCAGCAAGAAAACCCTCACAAGCAAATAATATATACATATCAAGTACTTAACATATAAACAAGCCATCAACAGGCTATACACATACGACCATGCCGTCCCAGGCGCTTTACCAGGCCCTGGGTTCGCGGTCCACACCGTGAGGATAACCCAGGTATCCTTTGGGGCCTCGCCCTGGCAACTTGCACTCCGCGTGCTAAATGCTGCTCCCGGCCCCTTGCCGTTCTCGGCCTTCGCCGTTCCCAACCATCGACGTTCATTCATTTATATGTACACATAATATAACTAAACAAATACTTAAACACATATAAATTCAATCAAAGGGCCACGCCCTACAACACAGTCATATAGGGTCGAGCCATGCAACTCAATCATATAGGGCCGAGCCCTGCAACTCAAGCTATATGGGAACAGTAGTTTTCTTACCTGTATCCCAAGATTTCCAAGTACCGATGTCCCGAGCACAGTCCCATAGTCCGAGCCTCGTCGAAGCCCTAGTCACAACGCAATAACAACATCCACCCATCAAGTTCTAATCCATTAAATAGCTTTGAGTCATAATTCTAGTCTCTGGAACCTTGAATTCTATCAATCCGGGTGATAAAATCCCTCCCGAGCCTAAAACCCCTTTAAAGCCCAAAAATGCTCTAAGCGTTGCGGCCCTAAGAACTCATGACGCGATCCCTAGCTCAACCCGAGGCTCTGCCTCCTTTCAGCCTACATGTGCTGCGGCCCTTCATGAAGGGCGCTGCGGCGCGCCTCAATTCCAGACGCCCCTTTGTTCTAAGGGGCCGCGGCTCAGCAAGAACAGTGTCACGGCCCGACCCCTCGAGCCCAGAAAAAATCACCATTTTTACCTCAAAAACCAATCTAATTAACCCCAGAATCAAGCCAACAATCCAAACTAATCATCACATAGGTTATACTATAGATTCAGCAACAAAACCCAACAAGAACTCAAGCCAAAAACCTTATCAAACTCAAAGTCAATTCTTCATCCAACACACATGCATACTCTAAGAAAAACCAGCAGTTACTCAATACAATTCACTGAAATTAAAGCTTACCTTAAGCTGAAGTGAATCCCTAAATCAATTCTCTAAGCTCCAAGCCTCTAGCTCCCAAAATCCCAGCTGAATTTCCTTAGTCTTTGAGTAATTCTCCAAGGTTTTCCCCAAGCTTCCAAAGGAGAGAAGACAAGAGAGAGATAGAGAAGGAGACATGGTCTGTTTAGAGCATTCTGTGGGTTTCCCATATTTGTTTTATTTAACTTAAGTCTATAAGGTTACCTCAAGGCTCGGGGTACCAAAAACGTCCCCGAGGGCAAAATGGTAAATTTCCCCCATATTCCTTTCTAAACATTCTAACCTCAAATATATCTCCAAATATTTATTTCCATAACCCGATAACCCCATAAATAATCTAATACCTGAAACTCCCCTCGACTCGCCCTGAGTCGGATTTCGTGACTTTCTAGCTAACCGCTCCCTATGACTGTCTCGGATCGCGCAACACAGATATATCACAATTATTCGCAATTATCACATTTATGCCCTCAACGGGCTAAAATTACAATCATGCCCCTAATAACCAGACGGGGCCCACATGCATATTTAATTTACCTAAACATGCATCTCTAATCACATATTCACACAAATTCACGTATTATAACAATAAATCACTTATTGCCCTCCAGGCACGCTAATCAAGGCCCTAAGCCTTATTAGCAAATTTGGGTCATTACAACTATCCCCTCCTTATAGAAATTTCGTCCTCGAAATTACCTGAACAACTCAGGATACCGTTCCCGCCTCTCAGATTCAAGTTCCCATGTCGCCTCCTCGACCTTGTTGTTCCTCCACAGTACTTTTACCAAGGCGATGTTCTTGCTCCGCAAGACTTTATCTTTCTGGTCAAGAATCTAAACTGGCTTCTCCTCATAAGACAAATCTTGATCCAACTCCAAATTCTCATAACTCAGAACATGCGTCGAATCAGACACATACTTCTGAAGCATGGACACATGAAACACATCATGAACCCCTGATAAGGCTGGTGGCATCGCCAATCTGTAAGCTACTTCTCCAACCCATTCCAAAATCTCAAATGGGCCCACAAATCTATGGCTCAGCTTGCCCCGAACACCAAACTATTTCACTCCCCTCAAAGGTGAAACCCTAAGGAACACATGGTCACCAGCCTGAAATTCCACGCTCCTACTTTTCAGGTCCGAGTAACTCTTCTGGCGACTCTGGGAGGCAAGCATTCGCGCTCTAATCTTTTCAATAGCCTCATTGGTCCTCTGAACCATCTTAGGACCCAAGTAACTCCTCTCACCCGTCTCATCCCAATGGATAGGTGACCTGCACTTCCTCCCATATAGCATCTCATACGGAGATACTCCGATAGTCGCTTGATAACTGTGTTGTACGAGAACTCAATCAAAGGAAGATAACTACTCCAAGATCCCCCCAAAATCTAGCACACAGGCTCATAGCATGTCCTCCAATATCTGAATTTTCCTGTCAGACTGTCCATCTATCTGAGGATGATAAGCGGTACTAAACCATGACTGCGTGCCCATAGCCTTCTATAGAATTTCCCAAAACTTGAAGGTGAAGGTGGGGTCTCTGTCATATACTATCGACCTTGGAGCCCCATGAAGTCGAACCATTTCCTTCACATATAACTCAGCATACTGCTCCACAGTATAAGTCGTCCTGACTGGTAAAAAGTGGGCGGACTTGGTGTACCTATCCATAATCACCCACACGGAATCTTGCTGTCCCACGGTCTTCGGCAAACCAACCACGAAGTCCATGGAGATATCTTCCCACTTCCACTCCAGAATCCCTAGAGGCTGTAGCATCCCTGCTGGCCTTTGATGTTCAGCCTTGACCTGTTGACAAGTTAAGCACTTGGCCACACAATCCACCACATCCCTCTTCATGTCCGACCACCAATACAAAGCTCTCAAATCCTGGTACATCTTCGTCGTACCTAGATGTAAGGAATACAGAGTGGTATGCAGTTCATCTAAGATCTCTCACCGGATATCTGAATCAATCGGAACACAGATTCGACCCTTATACTTCAGTATCCCCATCTCCGAGATAGAAAAGTCCTTAGCCACTCTGACTAAGATGTTCTCCCTATAACCCCTCAACTGGGAATCATTCCCATGTGCCTCCTTGATCCTCTCAAGGAGCGTAGACTGAAGAGTGATGTTGGCTAACCGACCAACCACCAACTCTATACCCGCTCTTGTCATCTCCTCGGCTAGCTTATCAGATATGTGTCTCGAACTGAACAACTGTCCTGGGCCTTTCCGACTCAATGCATCAGCCACTGCATTAGCCTTCCTAGGATGGTATAGGATGTCACAATCATAATCCTTGACCAACTCCAACCACCGCCTCTGGCGCATATTCCGATCCTTCTGTGTAAAGAAGTACTTGAAACCCTTATGGTCGGTGTATATCTCGCACTTCTCACCATACAGATAATGTCTCCAAATCTTAAGTGCGAATACCACCGCTACCAAATCCAGATCATGCGTGGGATATCTTTGCTCATACTCCTTTAACTGTCTCGATGCATAGGCTATCACCTTACCAGCTTGCATCAGTACACACCCTAAACCCTGTCTAGAAGCATCACAATAAACCACAAACTTCTCATTATCTGTTGGCAAACTCAACACTGGCGCGGTGATCAGTCTCCGCTTCAATTCTTTGAAACTGTTCTCGCATCTGTCTGTCCAAACATACTTTGTCTTCTTCTTTGTCAATTCTGTCAATGGTGTAGCTATCCTGGAGAACCCCTCAACAAACCGCTGATAATACCCGGCCAATCCCAGAAAACTCCTCACTTCAGGAACGCTGCTTGGTCTAGGCCAGTCTCTCACTGCCTCAATCTTACTTGGGTCAACCAGAATCCCCTCCTTACTGACGATATGGCCTAGAAATGTAACTTGCGGTAACCAAAACTCGCACTTGCTAAACTTAGCATATAACCTATGCTCCCTTAACCACTGCAATACTAGATGTAGATGCTGCTCATGCTCTGTCTCTGACTGTGAGTAAACTAGAATGTCGTCGATGAACACAATCACAAACTTGTCCAAATAGTCCTTGAAAATCCTATTCATCATGTCCATAAAAGTTGCCGGGGCATTGGTTAATCCAAAGGACATAACTAGGAATTCATAGTGTCCATACCTTGTGCGAAAAGCGGTCTTTGGTATGTCCTCCTCTTTGATCCTTAACTGATGGTAACCTGACCGGAGATCAATCTTGGAAAACACTGTCCTCCCCTGTAACTGGTCGAATAAATTGTCAATCCTAGGCAATGGATACTTATTCTTAATGGTCAACTTGTTCAGCTCCCTGTAGGCAATACACATTCTAAGAGATCCATCTTTCTTCTTGACAAACAACATTGGAGTGCCCCATGGCGAGAAACTTGGTCTGATGAACCCCAAATCCAGTAACTCCTACAATTGAATCTTCAACTCCTTCAACTCTGCCGGAGCCATTCTATAAGGTGTCCTAGATACTAGCTCCGCTTCTGGTACCAACTCTATAACAAAATCAATCTCCCGCTGCGGCGGCAGCCCTGGCAGATCTGCTAGAAATAAATCTGGAAACTCACATACCAATCTGGTCTCCCCCAGTCCAACCGACACAACCCTAGAGGTATCCACAACATTCGCTAGGAATCCTATGCAACCTTCCTGCATCAGGTCTCTAGCCTTCAATGCTGAAATCATAGGTACCCGCAGTCCACTAGCTGTTCCCACAAATACAAAGGGTACCTCCCCTTCCGGTTCAAAGGTCACCATCCTGCGCTTGCAGTCAATCGTCGCCCCATACTTCGATAGCCAATCCATCCCTAGGATCACATCGAAGTCACCCATCGCAAGTTCAATCAGATCAGCAAACAATTCCCTACCATCTACCTCTATTGGTAAAGCTTTAATCCACCTCCTAGAGACTAACAGTTCCCCAGTCGGCAACAAAGTCTGAAAACCCCTTGCATATAGAACACTAGGTCTACACAGCTGATCTATCACTCTAGCAGACATAAACGAATGAGTAGCTCCTGAATCAAACAATGCAGTATAAGAAGAACCAGCACTAGAAATTTGACCTGTCACAGTTGAGGGACTAGCCTCCGCCTCAGTCTGAGCCAAAGTAAACACCCTAGCAAGAGCAAGACTGTCGCCCTGCTTCGGCTCCTCCTTCCTAGCTTGTGGGCAGTCCTTCTTCAGATGATTGGCACTCCCACAGACAAAGCAAGCCCTAATCCTGCACTCTCCCTGATGTCATCATCTGCACCGAGGACACATCGGAAAACTCCTCCAGTTGTCACTTCTGCCCTGACGGCCACTAGAACCACCCCGTGCCCTTCTATCTGAACTGGGAGGAACAAAGGAATCTGGGGCCTTCCTCTTCTGCTCGCTGGAGACACTACCCCAAATTGATCCAATAAAAGGAGGCACCGTCCTCCTAGCATCGCGCCTTACAACGCTCTCTCTCCAAATCTGTTCCTCGGCCCCCTCAGAGGTAAGGGCCTTGTCTACAACCTGAGCGTAGGTAGTAGTCTCTGGGTCCAAGGTGATCTTCACATCACGGGCGATCATAAGATTCAACCCCCGTACGAATTTGCCTCTTCTTGCCGCATCTGTTGGCACTAAATCTGGCGCAAACTTCGCCAATCGGTCAAATTTCAGGGCATACTCTATCACGGTCAACCGGTTCTGGGTTAGGTTAATAAACTCATCAACCTTCGCAGCTCGGACTGCAACACTATAATACTTCTCGTTGAAAATGTTCTTGAACTCTTCCCAGGTCATAGCTGTCACATTTCTCCTCTGAACCACTACATCCTACCAGATGTGGGCATCCTCTCTGAACATGTAGCTTTCACAAGATACCCTTTTATTCCCCTCAACCCTCATGAAATCCAGGATAGAGGAAACCATATTCATCCACTGCTCTACCTGTAGTGGGTCTGGTCCACCCTCAAAGGTGGGAGGATGCTGATTTCTGAATCTCTCATGTAAAGGTTCCCACTTGTTCTCCACAGCAAGTTGAACCGACACTGGCGCCATAACCTGCTGAATTGGCAACCCAGTGACCTGTGGAGGCACCTGTTGCCTCAACTGTCGAAGTTCTTCTTCTGTTCGTTGCAATCTTGCTTCCATTTCGGCAAACATCTGTTGCCAATTCTGTGGGGCAGGTGGAGGGTCCTGACCCTGGTTATCATCCTCGGCCCGACTTCCGCGGAGTCTAGATTATTGTCGAGGCATCTCAATAAATATGCCAGCAATCAATGACGCCGCTCATCAGGCATGATAACAACATCCAAAACCACCTCCCAATCACATCAGTCAACCATGAGCAACAAACCACATAACACACAGCGGACCATTCCCTGACATCATGCATACGTTAAATCATTCATCATGCTCTATATGGAATAAGCAGGCAAACAGGGCATTTAAGCACATAATCAGACATACATTTCAATTATTACCAACAAACCCTGAGTCAAGCTTGCCACTGATAGTGAGCGTACATGTTCGGTCATTCTCCAGAAACCATAAACCTTGGCTCGCTCTGATACCAAGTTGTAACGCCCTACTGCCTTAGAACCATTACTAAGTGAGTTTAAAACGTGCAATTAACTCGCTAATCGAGGTTTTAAGATAAAAGTTTAATTAAACCATAATCAGAGATATAAACCTTGAAAATAAACCATTTATTGAAAATTATAAAGCGTTTGACATTTGGGATCCCAAAAATATTGTTTAGAAGTATTTACAATTCAAAAATATAACTAGAGTCGGCTAAACGACAAAATCTAAGTTTAGTACAATCATCTCCCAAAAATATCCCTGGCTGTGGCAGCCAGGCAGACCAGACATGCATGCGCCGCTCATCACGCTCACCATACTCAAGGTTGGTCGAATTTTTCTCTTGCCTTTACCTGCACCATAAAGCACCCGTGAGCCGAAGCCCAGCAAGAAAACCCTCACAAGTAGATAATATATACATATCAAGTACTTAACATATAAACAAGCCATCAACAGGCTATACACATACGGCCATGCCATCCTAGGCGCTTTACCAGGCCCTGGGTTCGCGATCCACACCGTGAGGATAACCCAGGTATCCTTTGGGGCCTCGCCCTGGCAACTTGCACTCTGCGTGCTAAACGCTGCTCCCGACCCCTTGCCGTTCCCAGCCTTCGTCGTTCCCGGCCATCGCCGTTCATTCATTTATATGTACACATAATATAACTAAACAAATACTTAAACACATATAAATTCAATCAAAGGGCCACACCCTGCAACACAATCATATAGGGCCGAGCCCTGCAACTCAATCATATAGGGTCGAGCTCTGCAACTCAAGCTCTATGGGAACAGTAGTTTTCTTACCTGTGTCCTAAGCTTTCCAAGTACCGATGTCTCGAGCACAGTCCCCTAGTCCAAGCCTCGCCGAAGTCCTAGTCACAACGCAATAACAACATCCACCCATCAAGTTCTAATCCATTAAATAGCTTTGAGTTATAATTCTAGTCTCCGGAACCTTGAATTCTATCAATCCGGGTGATAAAATCTGTAACATCCCCAATTTGCTAATAAGGTTTAGGACCTTGATTAGCGTGCCTGGAGGGCAATAAATGAATTAACATGATAATATATGAATTTAAATGAATATGTGATTAGAATGCATGTTTAGGTGGAATAAATATGCAGGTGGGCCCCATTTGTTTGTTAGGGGTAAATTGGTAATTTTAGCCCGCTGAGGGCGTAAATGTAATAAATGTATTATATGATTAATACCACGTGTGAGTGGAGATAATATTGTGATGCACGTGCCGAGATGGTCCTAGGGAGCTAATTAGTTTAAAAGTCACAATGGGATTAAATACCCGGCTCGGGAGGAGCCTAGGGGTATTTTGGGAATTTTATACTTTGAGTTTGTGAGTTAATGGTTAATGGTAATTGAGTAACTTGAGTGACCATTGGTGACCATTAAGAGTAAAAGATTTTAGATGAGAAAGATGGTAGATTTGTAAGAAAGGTGGATGACAAGAATGCCTTTGAAGTTTAGTTAGGAAATGAGTTACTTGGAGGGGTAAAGTAGTCTTTTGGCAGGGTATAGAAACCTTCAGCTGAGGGAAAAGATGATTTACGTGTTAACACTTGGTCATATTTTTCTCTTGTTGAAATTGGAAGAGAGGCTAGAAGAAAAAGGAAAACTAAGGTGTTGACTGCGTTTTTGGCCAACGACGTGTAGACATCAAAATGACAAAAACCTTCAAGAGAAATAAACGACACAGACGATTTTTATAGTGGTTCACCCCCAATGTGTTGGTAATAGCCTAATCCCCTTAGAGTTATGATTATAGATCTACACTCAAGATCAGATGAACCTGAGTCAACTGAGTTTCTTCAGTGCAGAATACAAGAATACAAGAATTCTCTCAAGATACCATTACTCTCTCTCTAGAAAATCAGAATCTGAATCCTTTTATGATGCCATGAGCCTTGTATTTATAGGCTCAGGATCATACAGATGATGTCCCCATAATCGAGATATTTTTCTATTCTCACTATATTTAATTTACAATAATATTCAAAATATAACAATACACTATATTCATGGGATAAACTGAGAGATTCCCGCGCAAGCCAAGACCGATTCTTGCTGATGTTGTTTCTGGGATTTTTTTACGTAGCCTTACTCTGTCTAGTCAATCCATATCACATTCAGGCTGGTTGGCCAAACCTTCACTGGGCGGACATGCACCTGACTGGGCAGACATGCACTTGACTGGGCAGACATGCACTTGACTGGTCGGACATGGTCATGACTGGTCGGACAAGGTCATGTCTGGGCAGAAAAACATGTGACTGGTCGGACAAGGCCATGCCTAGTCGGTCGTGACACTTGACTGGCCAGTCAAAATTCTTCACTGGTCTACCGGGTCACTCCTAAGCCAGATCACCCAACCATTCCTTGCCATCTGTCATTTCTATTGCCACGTCATCATTTTCAAATTTTGGGGATAACATTTGCCCCCCAAGTTTATTATATGATGCTCTCACATAATAAACTTTTTTCTCCACAGCTAACGGCATAATTAAAAAAAAAAATCCAACTGTTCATCTTCCCGCCCATGCAACAGACCACGACTCCATAGACCACGATCACTGCAATTAACTGCTCATAGTCGTGGGGAGAAAAAATATCCAAGGAATTCCAAGGGTCCAAAAATAAGTGGTAATTCCTACTTTTTTCCTTTAAATAGACCTTTACATGCCCACACTCCCACAAACACAAGAGAGCAAAAAAATCAAAAAAAATTCTCATCTTCTCTTTTTCTTCTCTTTGGTCGAAACCCATAAGCTCTTCCTCTCTTGGCCGAAAGTTCAAGGATCTTCAAGGAGGAGCTCTTATTTCTTCAAGCTTTCTTCAAGCAAATCCAAGGGCTCTTCAAGATTGGGTAAGTCCTTCTCCTTCATCCTCACTTGTGTTGTTGTTTTTTTTCAAAATTTCAAGAAAAATGGGTGTGTTGGCCGAAACCCTCTTGGAAAATTTCCCCTTGAATATATGTATGAATCCTTGAAATGCAATGTATTTTGTGGTTGTTTTGATGTTGTTTAGGTTATGGGTAACTCAATTTTACCTTCAATTTCATAGAAATTTAAAGAAAAATGAGTTTTTCAACCTAAATCACATGTATGGTTTTATGGGCAATGGATGATATGAATATGGTCTCTAGAACATTTGAAACTTTACAAATTCCCCATTTTGATCTTGTGGTTATGTGTTTTGGATGAGAAATTGTGTTTATGATAGATGAAATTTAGGGTCTTTGTTTTTCGACATAGGTTTAGGGTTGAGGTTTGGGGTATGGCCGATTGGCCACTACTCTTTGTATTTTGAAAACTTTAGTCCGATCGGATGCCTAGCCTTGGGCTCGGACTAGAGCCTCACTACTCGGACTAGGGACTCACTGCTCGGACTAGGTCCCTCGGCACTCTTCGTACACGAACACTTCGGACACGCTGGGCTCCTCGAACACAGGTGCTGCTGGTTGGATGCTGGGCCATCCACTCGGACGCAGGCTTGGCTCCTCGGACACAGGCGAGCTGCTCGAATGCTGGGCCATCCACTTGGACGTAGGCTTGGCTCCTCGGACGGCTGCCTAGAGACCCTCGGCAAGCCCCTCGGACACAGGCGAGCTGCTCGGACGCTGGGCCATCCACTCAGACGCAGGCTTGGCTTCTCGGACAGCAGCTTAGGCGCGCACACGGAAGCTAGGCCACCCGCTCGGACACCCAGCATCCGCTAGGCAGGCACGGCACCCGATCGGCCATCCTAAGGCGTCTGCTCGGACACCACATGGGCCACTCGGACATCAGCCTTTTTTAACATTTTTTAAGCACTTTTAGGCACTAAAATTATTTTTTCCTCATGCATGCTAAAATTTTACTACTTAGATAAATTTTTTCTAAGTAGAAAAATAAACATTGCTCTGTTGAACTGATTGATTTATATTTGTATGGTTACTCACCTCCCCATTTTTATTTTTCGTAGATGAATCGCTTCGACTATAGGGGAGGTGACAACCACACAAACTTTGACACGTCCATCCCGCAGTCGAGCGACACTCCTCAAAGCAGCGACTCCTCGTCAAATTCTCCTAACAGTCGCACTCCTGAGGACTGCCTCCGCCATTTTAAGAAGATCCTCCCCCGTTCAGCTTTATATTTTCTTCACGAAGAGCAGTTCCTTCATCAATAAGCTGAATAGTCAACAATGAGGGTAAAGAAGTCCAACAGACTCCCGCAGGACTAGGATCCTCAAGTAGCCCGCAGAGCGGTACAGAAAGTGGTGGAACGCAGTGAGGTCCGAACTGCGGCTTCTTCGAGACCACCCCGCCAGACGCAAAAACCAAATAAGCCTCGGAGAAAAATTACCCAAAAATTCTCTACCGAGATCCAGCATTTGGCTGTCCAAAAGCCAAGAAAGGAAGGAGAAGAAACACTTTCTTGGTTTACCGCCAAACCCACAAAACTTAACCCTGGGATGTTTGACAAACACATCTAAGCCTTGGGCTTGAGAGAGGTTAATGTGATATGTCCGCGCCCTCACCAGAGAGCTAACAGGCCTGGCGGACCTTACTGTGCCTGGTCTAGGCATCATTTATATGCAGGAGCTACTATCCTACTACACCCCTTCTTCCGGTCAGTAGCGGATTATTTCAACGTCTCTCCCTTCTAAATCGCTCATAACGGGATTCAGGCGTTGTCCGCCCTGTTCATCCTTTACTTCTTGCAAGGCTGGGATCCGCCTACTCCTCACAAAATTAACTACCTATTCGACTTTAGAACCAACCCGAGCCACAAGAACACAAGTTTTTTCCACCTCTTTCATAGGCATAAAGGGGTTCAATACCTTTATGGCATTGCTCACAAGTCGAATCCTGGGAAATACTATACAGAGTATTTTCTCACTTCAGACATCAAAGCCAACAACCTAGATTTTATGCATGCGGGTCCATTTCAGCAACCCTTGCTTACAAAAGAAATGTTTGACCGAGCAGAGGAGTTGGCCAATATGTGCATCGAGGAGAAGGATGTGAAAGAGTTGGTTACTGTAGATAATATTTAGATGGTGAGCCTGAGGTAGTGAATCCCTTAAGCTAAAATTAAAGCTTACCTTAAGCTGAAGTGAATCCCTAAAACAATTCTCTAAGCTCCAAGCCTCTAGCTCCCAAAATCCCAACTGAATTTCCTTAGTCTTTGAGTAATTCTCCAAGGTTTTCCCCAAGCTTCCAAAGGAGAGAAGACAAGAGAGAGATAGAGAAGGAGACAGGGTCGGTTTAGAGCATTCTGTGGGTTTCCCATATTTGTTTTATTTAACTTAAGTTTATAAGGTTACCTCAAGTCTTGGGGTACCAAAAACGTCCCCGAGGGCAAAATGGTAAATTTCCCCCATATTCCTTTCTAAACATTCTAACCTCAAATATATCTCCAAATATTTATTTCCATAACCCGATAACCCCATAAAACGTCTAATACCCGAAACTCCCCTCATCTCGCCCCGAGTTGGATTTTCGACCCCGTTGTGACTTTCTAGCTAACCGCTCCCTATGACTGTCTCAAATTGCACAACACAGATGTATCACAATTATTCGCAATTATCACATTTATGCCCTCAACAGACTAAAATTACAATCATGCCCCTAATAACCAGACGGGGCCCGCATGCATATTTAATTTACCTAAACATGCATCTCTAATCACATATTCACACAAATTCACGTATTATAACAATAAATCACTTATTGCCCTCCAGGCACGCTAATCAAGGCCCTAAGCCTTATTATCAAATTTGGGTCATTACACCAGAGGTATTATAGAGGGTGTTCTTGTTAATGTGGACAAATTCATTTTTTTGGCAGATTTCATCGTCTTAGATATGGAGGAAGATGAAAATGTCTCAATCATTCTAGGAAGGTCATTTTTAGCTACTGGGCAGGCTCTGATTAATATTCAGAAATGTGAGTTGAAGTTCCGAGTTCAAGGTGAAGAAGTGGTATTCAACGTGTTTAAAGCTTTAAAGTTTGCCAATGCAAATGATAGTTGCTTCAGAGTTTACATGGTAGAGAGAACAGTGGCAGAGATTGACATTTTATAGGATCCCCTTCAGAAAATTTTGACTACAGAGGATGCAGAGGCTGAGGTAGACAGAGAGGTCCAAGAGTGTGTACAGTGGATGAATTCTAAAGGGCCAGTCTACAACCGAAAATATGAAGAATTGGATCAGGGACCTGAAAGACCATTACCATCAGTTGAGAAACCTCCGGAGTTGGAATTGAAATCATTGCCAACACATCTTCAATATCCTTTTTTGGGTGAAAATGAGACTTTACCAATCATTGTGTCTTCTTTTCTTTCTAATGAGGACCCCGTTAACTCCCCCATCAATCCTACGTGACCATTGCAAACCTATACCAAGTCAGTTGTGCATGCCAATGTGTCAATTAATTGTAAATTAAATGAAAAAAAATTAATAAAATTAAAACAAAAACTAAATAACTCATAACCCACAACCATTACAAACATGTCGAAGAGGAAGAAGCTTAGGTTTTGTGGGAAATTTTTGTGGAAGATTGTTGTCAAAAAAAAAAAAGACGCTAGGTATAGGACGGAAGAAGTGGCTAAGCTACGAAATCGACAAGGAACTAGGAATGGAGAAAATGTCATTTCTGGGAGGTGAAGAGGAGCCACCCCCTGATTATGGTAAGTGACATCTTTTGTTGGCATTGTATTGTTTTGGGTTTTGTATGATTTTTAGGGTTTTCGATTTTTAAAAAATGGTTGATGGTACATAGTGAACTGCAAAAATGGTGTGTTTTGTAGGGTCAAAGTGTGTGGGTTAGTGGGTTTGGTGTGGCTTTAAATATTCGATGGTGGTTGGTAGATGATGTATAGGGGTTTGAATATTGTGCTAAAAAACATCACTGTCTGTTTAGGGAATCTCGATCAGTTGGCATGGTCAGTGGTCAGTGGGGTACACTTGCACATGGTTCTATTTGTTTATCTGTTTGCCTATGATGGGATGAAATGCAAAAGGGATTTATCCACAGGAGGAGTTGTAGGGTGTTTGTGTCATGGGGGTTTCATTATTGGGTTTTTTATTTTCTTGGCAAACTTATTGACCTGTTTTTTCTTTGCACTGGTTTCAGGTGGCACGGGGCAATGGAGACTTGTTCACTATCAAGCTACATCATGATGGTAAATGGTTTACACCTTATGGAAACATGAGATACGAGGGGGGAAGTTGTAGATATATTGACTACTACACATGTAACGCCCTGGATAGCCAAGACCGCTACACTGTGTACTTATAAAGGTGCAAGACTTGCTAATCAAGTCATTAATTTAAAAATGTGTCACTAAACATGTATGAGCTAGGGTTAAAAAGGTTTTGGTCTCAAAAGTTTCATTTTATAAAATTAAGGTGTTATATACATGGGATCCCAAAAGTAACAAACTTTAAAAGTTGGATTACAGACTCCCAAAAATACAGACAACAGTCAGCCATTTTAAGGCAAAATGAACAATTTCTGGGTCTCACGTCCCTATCTAAACCTCAACCGTGGCGGCTGAGCAGCTGGCCATGTATATTCTGCTCACAGAGCTCTCCTAATCAAGGCTGATCAAGCTTGCCCTTGCCTTTACCTACACCACGTAGCACCCGTGAGCCAAGGCCCAGCAAGAAAACATGATATGCAACACAAACAATAATAACAGATAGTAAATTCACTAAGTAAGAACTTTCACCAAATAATCCACATTAATCATTCAGTATATATTCAGAATCATGGATGCAATCAATCACTTGTAACATTCATATCACATAATAATCAGGGCCGACAACTTAGGTCGCACCCTCTGTTTACCGCAGTGACTCCAGCCCGCTTAAACCGAGCTCAGTGCATATAAAGTTGTCCTCGGCTACCAGTGGCCAAGCCGCGCCCTGTGCGCTAGTGTAACCTTTGGCACCCTTAGGCCGTTGGTTCACTAATTAGCTTGCATGGCATAATACCATCCTTTCAAGCATACACAATAGGGAACCCTTAGTGCCAATACAGATATTCAACGAGGTGCAGTTTTCTTACCTTTAATCTTTGCGGTTACTAATTATGAGCAACGTTCCTCGAGCACAATCCGTTCCCGAGCCTAGCTTTTATCACCTAGTCACAACCAAGGTGAAGGATACCATCAACAAACTTAAATGAGCTTCTAGACAAATTTCTAATCTCCGGAACATTGAACTTCACCAAATATGGTAAAAGATTCAATCCCGAGCACCCTAGGTTAAATTTCCAAGCCTAGAATCTCAAAATCCCAAAATCCCTTAAGGGTCGCGGCATTAGCCATCCATGCCACGACATGGCCCCAACCAGAGGCCTCCCAAAACACAAAAATAGGTAAGGGTCGCGGCCCTACTTAAACCATGCCGCGGCCCGCCCTCCTTCCTCAGCACCCATCAGCTTCGAAGAGCCGCGACTCACCAAGAACTATGCCGCGGCCCGACCCCTTCAAGCCCAGAAAAACCTCCATTTTTTACTCCCAAACCTCATGAAAACTCTCCCAAAACAACCCCAATTCCACAACTTAATTATCCAAAAGCTTCCCACAAGATTCCAGCAACACAACCCAGCTGAAAACTAGACTAGAAACCCATCAAAACCCACTTCAATCACTGAAACTTTCTAACCCAAGAACTCAAAACCCAGCCATGCAAAACTCGAATTTAAGCCTCTAAATCATGAATTATAACTTACCTCTTTAGCTGAACTCCTTTTCTAAGCAGAATCCCTATTAATTCCCAAGTTTTCCAGCTCTAATTCAACCTTAACATCAATAACATAATCAGCTCATTACTCAGTCAAAAACTCAAAGGTTCTAACTTCAAAACACAGTTTAATTCTTACCTTAGCCTTGATTAAATGTTCCTTGGATAATCCTTGAGTTAAGCCTCTAAATCCCCACCTCAATTCTCATAAATTCCCAGCTTGATTCACTAAATTTTCAGTGGTTTCCTCCTTGTGTTTTTCCTTGAAAGAGAGAGAGAAGAGCTGAGAAAGATAAGTCGGTATAATATTTTTTCTAATGTTTTCCTTAAGTTTCTGTCTAATCTTATCCCATTAAGTCAATCCCAAGGCTCGGGGTGCCGGAAACATCCCCGATGGCAAAACGGCAAAATTCCCCAATATTCCCACCTAGACTTCCTAACCTCAAATATATCTCCATATATTTATTTTCATAACTCGATAGTCTAAATAACTACCTGAT
The DNA here is from genome assembly GCF_963169125.1 of Humulus lupulus. Classification (NCBI taxonomy): domain Eukaryota; kingdom Viridiplantae; phylum Streptophyta; class Magnoliopsida; order Rosales; family Cannabaceae; genus Humulus; species Humulus lupulus. The sequence continues at coordinate 35,553,533 of NC_084799.1, forward strand.
ACCTAAAATACCCCTGACTTATCCAAAGTCAACTATTAAGCCCCGTTGTGACTTTTCCCGCTATCTAGCTCCCTAGGATCGCCTCAGGTCGCAAGCTGCAGATTTACCCACATAATAATGTGGTTCTCACAAGTATAACATTTAATCACATTTATATTCATATAATCATACAAGCATGCTTATCATGTAATCATGCATTAAATCAATAAATTCACACATAAACCAATTATGCCCTCCCAGCACACTAATCAAGGCCCTTAAGCCATATTAGTGATTTTGGGTCGTTACAACACAGTTGACAACTTCAAAAGACATCATTTAGAAGATTTGGCTAAGAAGTTAGGTTACCAATTCCCCTTTGGTTTTCTGTTCAAGCTGTATGGAAAACACTTGAATATGGGGTTTATGGTTGTAGAGCAGAAGGAGATTACAATGGTGGTAGATGACATGACAAGCCATCGGTATAGAGTGGCTCAAATTTTTCTAGTCTTACTTGACCCTGTGTTTGTTGTGGAGTGGAAACAAGATGATACAACCACCACCTGAATTGAAGGGATGCACAATTGAGGAGTTGCCAATGGGTGTGGCTGCAGATGTCGTTGTCAATCCAGTAGGATAAAGGAATGAAGATGACCATATTTACAATTTGTTTCTCAAATGGGGTGAGTTGTATGCAGCAAGGGTGGATGACTCTATCCATTCTTCTGAGGTGTCAGTCAATGAAGATGATGATGAAGAAGTAGAGGAATTTTTTATGTACATCCCACCTGAGGACAGAGAAATCACAAATAGTGAGGAGGAAGAGGATGATGATGAGGAGTATGATGAGGAAGACAATGTAGTGGTGATTAGAGATGATGATGAAGCCCATACTGTAACACAACCAGAACCACATGAAGTGCCAACAGGTCCTGAACCTGTATCTCCTGAGGTATCGTCCACTGAGAAACAGAACCAACAGAAGTTGAAGAAACTCCTAGTGCTAGAAGGTGTAGAATGAGAAGGATTAAGAGGGCAGGCACAACACCACCTTAAACAAAACCAGGCAGTCAAGAAAATGAACCAGATGCACCACAAACACAAGCAGACATACAACCAGCCACACAACCATAACCATAAGTAGATGCACCACAACCACAAGTAGATGACTTTGAATTGCATAAGGAAGAGTATGAGGTTGGATCTGAAGGTGAGAGGCAAAATTATGTTCCTGAAGACCCTAATACTTGGTGGGGGAGTGTTATAGAGTTATGTGTGGATGAACCATGTGATGATGATGATGGTATTGAATCGGGGGATGATTTAGCAAGTGTAAATAATGATGAAGAGATTAGTACTCTAACAAAGTCAAAGATGGAATACAATCAGAAAACCAAGATAGCTGATTTCAAGTTTACTTTGGGCTTGGAATTTGGGACCGTGCAGCTACTTAGAAATGTAGTGAAGGAGTACTTCATACACAATGACAAAGAATAAAAGCTACAATAAATGACATACAAAAATTCAGAGCTAAGTGCAGGGCAAATGGTTGTCCTTGGGTGGTTTATGTGCATGTGAAGCAGGATGGTGTGACCTTTAGAGTGAACACTTTGGTTGACACACACAATTGTGGTATAGTCCTTAACAATAGGCACATCGATGCACAGTGGCTGGCAAACCATTTCATAGACCAGGGTACGATGTATCCAAACATGGAGTACCCAACCTTTAAAGAGATGACATGGAACACCAAGTACTCTATGATCACTAATTGGCAATTCTACTGAGAAAAGGCAACAACTAAAGAGACACTTGAGGGTTCTGTGGTGCAACAATTTGCAATATTGGAAGATTATTGCTACTAATCCTGACATCACAGCTATTATACAGACTTCACTGGGGGATGAACAAAGGATTTTTTAGAAAGTTTACATCTGTCTAAAGGCTTGCAAAGATGGATTCCTACAAGGCTACAAACCTCTGATAAGCTTAGATGGATGTTTTCTGAAAAGGTACTCCAAATGGGTACTTTTGGCTGCCATTGGGATCGATGGATCAAATTCCATTTTCCCAATAGCATATGCAGTTGTAGAGAAGGAAACTACTGAGAGTGGACTTGGTTTTTGGAGCTCTTAAATGAGGATTTGGCCCCAATAAATCCTTCTACATACACTGTTTACTGAGTTTTTTGGAAACTAGAATTATCAAAGATAAGAGAGCTTAGAAAGTAATAAATAAAGATTATCGCACAAGGAGTTTTACGTGGTTGGGGTGTTAAAGAGCCTTAGTCCACGAGTCAATTGTATTATAGCTTTTTAGGAGCTTAAGTAATGAACTCTCTGAATTTGAGCGAGTGTATGCTTCTCAGAGAAGAATTCGATCCCCTTCCCCAGTGCACCACTGTTCATATTTATAGGCAAGTGAGTGCACTGGGCTTGGGCCGGACTAATCCGGGCCCAATAAGGGTATAAACATTATTTTCTCTCTGATGGAGGCTTAATACAAAGGATTGTAATATATAAAATTCACTAACCAAGGCCCATTGGGCCAGCCCAAGCGTAACCACACTATAAGACTAACAACAGAATGTTGCTTCAGCCTGGGTGTCGTGGGCTTCGAGGGAGATTCGGGTGACAGGATCTGTCAGAGTTGTGGCAGTACAGTTCTAAACTGACGGTGTACATTCCTGATGTAACCACTTCTACAAGTTAACTATGGGGACATAGCTCCACACTTCTTGGGGTGATGTTAGCATTGGGGACACTTTATCACGCCCAACCTGGCCACCGGTTCCAGATCCATTTACCAACATCCTTCTTCGTTTACCAAGGTCCCGATTTGTTTACCAAGAACCGGGTTCATCCACAGCCGTCCTGGTCTAATCTTGGACTTGCGAACCACGACCTCTTCATTGCATCCCGGGAGGCACTGAAGGACGCGGTGCGGGAGTATGCAACATGCCAACGCGATGGTCCTGGCTTACATTCTGGGATGTCCTTAGGGCTTTACCGAGACCTGGGCCGCCAGAGTTCATTTTGTCTTCGTCTACTGGGACTGATCTGTGCTTTAAGTCCCTGTAGGGCGGCCCACAGACTCAGAATGTGGATCCGTACACTTGGGGAGAAACGGGGATAAGAATTACCCCTCAAGCCTTCATATGTGCTTGCGTGGTGGAGGCTTGTTGCCTTCCCGGATCAGTTTTATACACGGTTCATTTCCAAGGCGACAGGTCTGCTGCCGTGGGGAATTTCTTGCCAAAAGTTTGTGTAGTGAGCGCCTGTATTAGCATCCCTGATCGAATCCTAGAAGCCTGGTCCGTTTACTAGGATCCGGGTTTGTTTACCAGAGCCCCAGTTCATTCACTTCAAGCTCGTTTAGATGCCTCCTATTCTTTTAGCTTCATCATGATGTTCATACATGTCCTCTTGTAATTGGCACGTCGATGGCACTTGAATTTGACGGGTCAGAAAACATTCTATTGGTTACCGTGTTGGTAGTCATACGTCAGCACGAATTTCGAAACGTCCCATCCGCACGAACGGCCTTTTTAATACCTCGCATTAAGGAGAATTGTTGGATGGGATCACGCTTGAGATGCTCTTTCCGTGGGTCGTTGGATCGGGGCGGCGCAGATCGCACCATTGGGTAATCATGACCCAGTACTCGAGTAGGATAATTAATGTTCCTGCACGATCCAGGATTGTCCGATGGGTGGGATCGCACTGAACCGTTAGATAAAAAACAACCTTTCAGTTCTTATAAATACCCTTAGATTTTCATTTAAAAGATTTACACTTTCAGAACGAAATCGTACATGGGACCTTTTATGTCCGAGCTCGTCGATGACATTCACCGTCAGCTACTTCGCATTCGCCGTTGTTTATTCCCAACGTGTCTGATCCCCACACCCTTGCCTGAAAGGATGACCTCGACTTGCCCACTAGACGAACTTTTGTGCCGCCTTCACTTGTTCAAGACTGTGATTTTGTCGTCACTGTCATCGGAAATATGCCATTCTTCACGACTAGCCCTTTCCAGTAAGCTTTCCTAACTTTTTGCTTTAGTTTCCTTGCGTTTATCATATTGTTATGTTGCTTTTATAACTATAAGGTTACTAGAGCCTGCGTCCGTTTAGGGTGGCTGTGGGTGCATTAGAGTAGGAGAGAAAAAAAGTTGTCTGGGCTGTCCCGGATCCCCTCAGGTTCGAGCTGTTCTTGGACAAGCAGTAATAGGCTGGCTTAGGAAAAATTTATAGCAAGAACCCTTCCTATTTGTTCCCGATCAGGGTTTTGCAGATCCTTGGTGATCCCAAATCTGATCCGGAGGGGACTCTTCCAAGCAGTTCGTAGGAGAGCCCCCGTACCTTAACCAACCTTTTTGGGTTTTGGTTCTGACTGCTTGGTTGTTTGCTTTGTTTCCTTTTACTCTCAAATTATCAGCTATGAATTACGACATCACCCTCCATCCAGAGGAACATGTTCAAGCAGCCCCTATCACGCTGTTAGGACATAAGGCTCCCAGTGGCAACATATGGGAGATGGACAGGGTGAAGAACCTATTATGGAACTATCAGATGTTGTACGCCCTGAAGAAACATTTGGGCATGGAATCGACTCCCGGACTATTCTATAACTGCCTAGCTAGAAAAGAAGAAAAACCCCACACTGCCATGGGCGAATTTGGGGCCTGAAGTGTAATGCCCCACGTCACTATGGTTGCTTCCTGGAATGACGAGTGACCCTACAAACCAACACGATTCTTTCCATCGTGCTTTGTCCTCACTCGCATGCTTCCTGGGAAAACTTCCCAGGAGGTCACCCATCATAAGATTGTTCCAGGTCAAGCACGCTTAACTTTGGAGTTCTCAAGTGATGGGTTACCAAAAAGAAGATGCATCTTGTTGACATATGTAGTACCCATCAATCCATTTAAGCCTTCTTCAACTGTGTAGTCCCATACCTACATAGTCTTAGAATCATCACACTTGACCTTCCCCAAGTGGTGTGGGATTACACAGCTTTACCTGGTCTTTCCCCTTACGAATCACGGGATTCTGACTATCACAATCACCCCTCCTTACGGGCCCGACGTCCCCGTTGGTCACACTTCCAGCTGGGTCAAGGCTCTGATACCATTTATAATGCCCCACGTCACTATGGTTGCTTCCTGGAATGACGACTGACCCTACAAACCAACACGATTCTTTCCAGCGTGCTTTGTCCTCACTCGCACGCTTCCTGGGAAAACTTCCTAGGAGGTCACCCATCATAAGATTGCTCCAGGTCAAGCACACTTAACTTTGGAGTTCTCAAGTGATGGGTTACCGAAAAGAAGATGCATCTTGTTGACATAGGTAGTACCCATCAATCCATTTAAGCCTTCTTCAACTGTATAGTCCCATACCTACACAGTCTTAGAATCATCACACTTGACCTTCCCCAGGCGGTGTGGGATTGCACAGCTTTACCTGGTCTTTCCCCTTACAGATCATGGGATTCTGACTGTCACATGGAGCATGGGCCATATCAGCACGAGAGCCACTCTCCTGCTTCACGAATACTTCGCGCAATTCCTCAAGTTTGTGGGGATTGCGTCGTTCCAGCTCTTGCCCCAGGCTTACCGACTGCTTGCGGGATGGCGCATTTTCTGTGTGGCGAAGGAAATCCCGGAGCCTACCCCCGCTGAGGTGTTGTACTTTTATAAGCTGGAGCCGCAGCTTAATGTCAAGGACAAGACCCTGGACGGCTTCTACAGATTGAAGCCTCGTGGCAATTACACTGCCCCCACCAGTTCATGGAAGCATCTCCTGGATGTTAGAGACTATTGGTTCATGACATCCGGGTTTCTCTTGGATAAGAACCCCACACTGATGTTGGACTTCCAGCGAGTGGGTAAGTAGCTTCCCATTTCCTAGTTTAATTCTATTTTTCATTTTTTTATTACCCACTTTCAACTTACCGCCCTGGATGATGGGACCCTATGCCCAAACTCCCCTCACCCAGTCGATCCTTGACTGGAGGAAGTTCTACTCCACGCTAAGCGTGGAGGACCTGGACATATGGGGCTATGTTAACACCAAAAACCTTCGAGTGGTCGAGATGCTGGCGGCCAACCAGGCGATTGTGGCCCCTAGCCTCCAGGGGATACAATGTGAGAAAGATCCAACCTTGAGGGAGGAACTGGCCCTCGAACATATCAAGGCCGTGGAAGACGCGGCCCTGGCAGACGCGACAAAAAGTAAGAGGGAACATCAACAAAAGGAGAGAGCCGCCTCCGAGGAGCTGGAAGCCCTTTTTGACGAGGCTCAACCGAACACGAGGGCTCCCAAGGCTAGTGTATCAGGGCGAGGTAATTCACCTTTGCTTTTGACTTATGCTCCCCGTTTTGGGGACTTAGTTAGGGATTGACTAGTTTATCGAGGCCCCCTGTTCAGGGTCGATAGAGAAATAAGACCTTCATCCCTCATCACTGTAGACCCGGAGACTCTCATGTACTCGTCTGGGTTCCTTCAATATAGAAACTTCTTGGACTTGGATTACATGAGAGACTGAATTCATTCCTTCGCTTTAGGAGAATGGAATCGAGTCCGAGTTCTAGATAAGGGTTCATCTCGGAGGACTTTTAGCTTAGTTTTTACTTTCATTTATCTTGACTCGTATATTTTGCTATCTTTATTTCTGTTTATCCATTTCAGAAGAATCTGATATGTCTAACCCAGTGGAAAAGATGAAGTAAGCCCTTGAGGCCCGGGTTGCCAAGGCCAGAGCATCGGCTAAGAAAGCTGCCAAAGGCGTGCCCAAGCAGAAGGTGTTGGATGCGATTCTTGGGGGTTCGGTGCCAGAGTCGAACCCAGTCGGGGAGGCCCCAATTGCATTCCCCACTATGATAGTCCACGCCAAAACTATCCCACCTCTCCCCGTCCGTCCTCCGGTAATCGATCTGGAGCAAGAACCTTTAGCGAGTCAGGTATCTGAGAAGAGAGCCGCGGACTCGGTTGTGGGTGAGTCCGCGAAGGGGGCGAAGAGGGCCAAGATGAAAGACTCTTCCTTGGGCGGGGATTCTTCTAGAGAAAGTCAATTTGCCACCCGGGAACTTCCGAAAGCACTTGTGCTTCCCATCAATCCGGCCCTACCTGAAGAGGGGGAGATGATCTTGCGGGAGGAGCGATCCAAGATGGTGTCTCGGACATGGGAAAACGGTCGGGGAAAGAGGGAGGAAGTTTACCGGGCCTTGACGATTCGTTGCAAGGTCAAGTTCTCCGATCGTCCGGCAGCCTTTAGTGTTTCCCATTGCTGAGACTGGGTTTCATTCATAATTGGGGCAGGACACAACTCCATTTTTCGCGAACTTGTTGGAGCAGGTTGGGGTACTATGTCCAACCTCCAGCTGAAACAGTATGCCACGACGACCAACCAGGACGCTCTATTCATCTCCCAAGCTATCCATCACCAGGCCACCGCTGTAAGTTATCCGTTTACATCTCCTTTTTCTTTTCGTATTTTTAATTCCACATATTCTTTCTAACTTTGGTTTATTCCAGGACGCTTTATTGGCCCATCAGAATGCCGACTTGGTGGCCGAGATGGTGATGAAACTGGAGACGGGCCAGCTGGAGCTAGAGGCGACCGTGAACCAGCGAGAAGCCGCTAAAGAAGCCTTAGCCAAGGAGGTGGCTCAGGCCAAAGTGGACCGCGAAGAGGCTGTTTGGATCCGGTTCCAACTTGAAGAGACTTTGTCCCAGAGAGAAGTCGAGCATAGAAATCTGGTGGCTAGTTTGGAGGTGAAGCTTCTCTATGTTAAGGCTCTCCTGGAGGCAGTCGAAGCCCAATCTAGCCAGGATCGGGAGAGGATCACTGGTCTTGAGTCTCGGATCCAGGCATTGGATGATCTGCTTCTGCTGGAGGTGAAGATGCATGGGGAGAACCATCAAGGGAAAGAGCAAGCAGACGCTTTGTTGGAGGCCACCTTCGACGAGGCCATCTACATGGCCTGGCTCCAGGACAAGAACATGAATCTCCTACTTTACCCCGATCCCGCCACGAAAAGAGCCAAGTTTGAGGCCAAGGAGAAAGCTGACGCGGAACCCTTGGACGAGGAAGAGACAGACGGGGCCAACCCGGAGGCATCAGGACATGGGAAGGCCTAAGCCCGGTTCTTTTGCTTTGTATTGTTCTTGCTCCTTTTTTATTTCTTTTTGTAACACTTTTATGGACGCGGGTGTACCCAAGACAATTTATATATATATCTAATTTTCCTTCGGCAAAAGCTTTCCCGTTGTATGAAAGAGTCAAGTATCCAGTCCTGTTTCCAATGGCAGGGACCATTGTAGGACTAGATTTCAATTAATTTTTCCTTCTTACTTGCTTTAATCATGCTGCTCAGGCTCCAATGGCCTGGGTCACTAGGGATTTAGCAATTGCTACCAAGTTTGTTTGTCCTGATTTTGGTGTTCAGGTTCCAATGACCTAGGCCATCAGGGACTAGTTGACCATTCAAGTCTGGGATGGGACTTGGCTTTGTGTTTTGTGTCCCATTTGGGTATGAACCTTCCAGACCATTTTGTGTCCATGATGGGATTGAGTTTTGTGCCTTGCGTCCCATCTAGTTCGTACCCCCCGGACCGCATCGGTCTGGGTTGGGACTAGGCGTTGGGCTTGCGTCCTTTTGGGTTTGTACCCCCAGACCTTGTTGGTCTAGGTTGGGACTAGGCATTAGCCTTGCATCCTTTTGTTAGGAGGTGTTTGAACTTCCCAGACCCTATTGGTCCGGGTTGGGATTAGGCATTAGCCTTGCGTCCTTTCGGGTTTATACCCTCTAGACCTTGTCGGTCTGGGTTTGGACTAGGCGTTAGCCTTGCGTCCTTTTGGGTTTGTACCCCCCAGACCTTGTCGGTTCGGGTTGGGACTAGGCGTTAGCCTTGCGTCCTTTCATTAGGAGTTGGGTTTCCATTGCCATCCGTTTGTACGATCTGAACTAAGGGAATTTGGCTTCCTGTTTTGTTTTTGTTCCTGGACTTGTTCGTATGAGTGGATATACCCCCCCCCCCCGCCCCAAGTGAGCGAAGACTAGTCTTGGGTCACTTGTTTATGAAGATAGACGAGTACTTTCATTGTTTCACAATAGTTCTTTATGATGTTTTGTACACATCATTTTTATTATTCAAGAGACCGCTCTGGGGCGTACATTGTTTACAAGGAAAATTAAAAGCTGAAACATGCTCTCCTGACTACTGATAGTACTTACGGAGATGTTCCGTGTTCCAGGCCCTTGGGACTTCAGTTCTGTCGAGTCTCCTTAAGCGGTACGTTCCCGGACATACTTCATCTTGGATTTCGTATAGTCCTTCCCAGTTTGGGCCCAAAACCCCCACTTCCAGATCTTGGGTTACAGGGAAGACTCTCCTTAGGACTAGATCACCGGTTTCAAACCTTCGGCTCTTAACTTTCGAGTTAAAATGTCGAGCGATCTTGCCTTGATACTTCTTCAACTAAACCTGGGATTCTTCCTAGATCTCTTCAATAAGGTCTAAGGATTTCTGGAGCAAGGCGTGGTTCTGAACGAGATCATATGTGTCCCTCCTGTGGGATGGGACAGCTGTTTCCAGCAAGATGATGGCTACACATCCGTATACCATGGAGTAAGGAGTGTGTCCGGTAGACGTTCGTTCGATGGTCCAGTACACCCATAGTACACGGGGCAACTCCTCTGGCCACTTGCTTTTGCAGGCTTGAAGCTTTTTCTTTAGTGTTCCCTTCAAGATCTTGTTGACGGCCTCTGTTTTCTTGTTTGCTTGAGGTCTAGCGACCACAGAGAAGCTTTTGATGATGCCATGTCTTTCACAGAAGTCAGTGAAGTGGATGCTGTCAAATTGCTTCCCGTTGCCGGACACGATCTTGTAGGAGAGCTCGTACCGGCACGCGATGTTGTTGATGACGAAGTCCAGGGAATTTTTCGAGGTGATGGTGTTCATGCATTCCGCTTCAACCCACTTGGTGTAGTAGTCGACGGCCACGATAACATACTTCACACCACATTTTCCGTTCGGGTGCGATCCTACTAGGTCTATGCCCCATATCGCGAAGGGCCAGGGACTCGTCATTAAAGTTGTTTTAGTTGGAGGGGCTCGCGGGATCTTCGCGTACCTTTGGCATTGTTCGCACTTGCGGACGTAATCAACACAGTCTTTCTTCATGGTTGGCCAGAAATATCCTTGTCACAGGATTTTCTTAGACAAGCTGAGTCTGGCTGTATGATCTCCACAGAAACCTTCGTGCACCTTGTGCATGATTGCACTCATTTCGGTCCCGGATATGCATCGGAGGTATGGCATGGATAGCCCTCTGCGGTAGAGTTTTTCTTCCATCATGACGTATCTGGGGACCTGGTACAGAAGCTTCCTGGCTGCTGCCCTGTCCGTGGGCAGCTCCCCGGTTGTTAGGTATTAGATAATGGGTCCCATCCAAGACGTAGAGTGATCTGTAGCGTTGATTATGGGTGTTTGAATACTTGGTGCGGGGAGATGGTTGATTGGGACCAGCCCAAAGAGTTCCGTCTCCGCATCCGTGGCCAGTTTTGCCAGCGTGTCTGCAAAAACGTTTTGTTCCCTGGGGATTTGGCGGATGGAGTGCTTCTTGAAAGATTGAAGTATCTCTCGCGTTCATGTCACATAAGCTGCCATCTTTTCCCCTTTTGTTTGGTATTCTCCCGAGATTTGTCTAACAACCAATTTAGAGTCGCTATAGATCTCCAGGCTTGCGGCCCCTACTTCCCGGGCTAGGCGCAATCCAGCCAACATGGCATCGTGCTCGGCCTCGTTGTTCGAAGCCTTGAACTGGAATCGCAGGGCGCTTTGTAACTAGTGTCCCTGTGGTGACACTAGGATGATTCTGGAACCTACTCCATTTTCATTTGGAGCTCCGTCTACGAAAACCTTCCACAAGGGTACCGTGGGATCGGCGTGATCAGCCTCTTCAGTGATCCTGAAGCATTCCACGATGAAGTCGACCAGGGCCTGCCCCTTGATTGATATTCTAGGGACATACGCAATGTCGAACTGACTCAGTTCCATGGCCCACTTCAAGAGCCTTCCCGATGGTTCTGGTTTTTGCAACACTTGTTGTAAGGGGCGGTTGGTCAGTACTCTTATGACATGGGCCTAAAAATAAGGTCTAAGCTTCCGGGACGCGATTAGTAGGCAAAATGTCAACTTTTTGATTAGTGGGTATTGTGATTCTGCACCTAATAACCTTTTACTTATGTAATAGACAGGGAGCTAGGCCTTCCCGTCTTCCTTTACTAGTGCAACACTGATGGTGTGTTCGGTCACGACCAAATAAAGGTACAATGGTTCTCCCTCCACCGATTTTGCTAGTATTGGTGATCGGGCCAGATGTTCTTTTAGTCTTTGGAAAGCCTCCTTGCATTCAGCCGACCATTCGAACCTTTGGCTTCCTCGAAGAACGTTGAAGAATGGGATGCACTTGTCCCTCAAGGCGGCTATCCACCCTGTCAGGCTCTGAACATCTTTGTGCTTCCGTGGCGATGGCATGTCAATCAGTGCTTTGATTTTGTCCAGGTTGGCCTCTATTCCCCGGTAGCTTACTATGAACCCCAGGAACTTCCCGGATGCCACGCCAAAGGTGCATTTTTGGGATTCAACTTCATCCCATACCTTCGAAAGATCGCGAAGGCTTCGGCCAGGTCATCAGCGTGTCCTCCGGAGGTCTTGGACTTGACCAACATGTTGTCGAATAGACCTCCATATTCCTTCCTAGCTGGGCTAGGAACATTCTGTTGATGAGTCGTTGATATGTGGCTCCGACGTTTTTAAGTCCGAAAGGCATGACGATGTAGCAGTACACCCCCTTGTTGGTTTGGAAGCTGGTATGTTCCTAGTCAGCTACATGCATAGAGATCTAGTTGTAGCCTGAGTAGGCATCCATGAAGCTCAAGATTTCTTAGCCGAATGTTGCGTCCACCGTCTGGTCGATCCGGGGTAGCGGAAAACAATCTTTAGGGCAAGCTTTGTTAAGATCCGTGAAGTCGATGCACGTTCTCCAAGTCCCATTCAGCTTAGGCACTAGCACCGCATTGGCTAGCCACACGAGATATAAAGCTTCTCGGATGAAGTTGATCGAGTATAACTTTTCAACTTCTAGTTTGAGAGGTCTTCCCTTTCCGCCCCCACGGGTCTCCGTTTCTGCCAAACTGGGGTCGCATTCTTGTCAATATTCAAGGCGTGGCAGATGATATTGCGATCGATCCCGGTCGTATCCGAATGAGACCAGGCCAGGACATCCTGGTTCTCCTCCACCCAGGTGATGATGGAGGCACGGATCTCTGCATTCAGGTTCTTCTCGACTTGGATTACCTTGATCGGGTGGTGTTGCTGATGCACACCTCTTCAATTTCTTCCATGGGCTCCAGTGCGCGATCCTCCCCTATCCGCGGGTCCAGCTCGTCTTCTTCCCGCTCCATCCATTTTTCTGGGGGAGGAGGCGGGACTGGATCGACGTTTTCCTCCTCAAGAGGTTCTTCGCGGACCATATAAATGGGTCAACGTTGGCCTTTCCTGGATGATACAAAATCTCACAATCATAATCTTTCACTAACTCCAACCAATGCCTTTGTCTCATATTCAGATCTTTCTGAGTGAAGAAGTATTTCAGGCTCTTGTGGTCTATATATATCTCACACTTCTCTCCATAAAGATAATACCTCCATATCTTTAAAGCAAAGACCACAACTGCCAACTCTAAATCATGAGTAGGATATCTCTTTTCATACTCCTTCAACTGACATGAAGCATAGGCAATTACTCTCTCTGACTACATCAGAACACAGCTCAAACCCTGATGAGAAGCATCGCAATAAATCACAAACTTCTCCTGATCTGTCGGAAGACTCAGAATCAGATCTGTAATCAATCTCTGCTTCAGTTCCTAGAAGCTACTCTCACATTTATCTGACCACACAAATTTTTTACTCTTGCGTGTCAGCTCAGTCAACGAAGTATCAATCTTTGATAATCCTTCCATGAAACACCTATAATAATCTGCCAATCCAAGGAAACTTCTAACCTCAGAAGCATTCCTTGGCCTTGGCCAATCTCTGACTGCCTCAATCTTTGCTGGATCTACCTTAATCCCCTCCTTACTGATAATGTGCCCAAGAAAAGATACATGAGATAACCAGAACTCACATTTCTTGAACTTTGCAAACAATCTGTGTCCCCTCTGTCTCTTTATAACCAACCTCAGATGTTGCTCATGCTCTGACTCAGACTGAGAATATACCAGGATATCATCGATGAAGACAATCACAAACTAGTCCAGATAATCCTTGAACACTCTGTTCATCAGAACCATAAAAGCAGCAAGGGCATTAGTCAATCCAAAATACATGACTAAGAACTCATAATGCCCATACCGAGTATGAAAAGCAGTCTTTGGTATGTCTCCCTCCTTGACCCTCAACTGATGATAATCAGAACAAAGGTCGATCTTTGAGAATACCGTCTTACCTTGCAATTGATCAAACAGATCATCTATCCTAGGTAAAGGATACTTGTTCTTGATTGTTAGCTTATTCAGTTCTCTGTAATCAATGCACATCTTCAGAGAACCATCCTTCTTTTTCACAAACAGAACCGGCGCACCCCAAGGTGAGAAACTAGGTCTGATAAAACCCAAATCCAACAGTTCTTGCAACTGTACCTTTAATTCTTTCAACTCAGCTGGGGCCATTCTGTAAGGTGCTCTAGACGCTGACTCTGTCCTTGGTGCCAATTCTATCACAAACTCTATTTCTCTGTGCGGTGGCAACCCGGGAAAATCTTCTGGAAACAGATCCAGGAATTCACAAACTAACCTGGTATCTTCTGGTCTCACTGGCACGACCTGAGTGGTGTCAACCACACATGCTAAAAACCCAATGCAACCTTCTTGCAGTAGATCCCTAGCCCTCAAAACAGAAATCAATGGTATGTAAGGTCTATGCACAGTACCAACAAACACAAAAGGATCCTCACCTTCAGGCTCAAAGGTGACCATCTTCCTTCTGCAATCAATGGTTGCCCCATGCTTCACTAACCAATCCATACCCAATATCATGTCGAAGTCAGTCATAACCAACTCTATCAAATCCACTAACAACTCTCTGCCCTCCACTGTCACTGGCAAGGATCTGACCCATCTCCTGGATACCACTATTTCCTCAGTGGGTAATAAAGTTCCAAATCCCACAGCATAAAAATCACAGGGTCTACATAGTCTATCAATAATACTACTAGCAACAAAAGAATGTGTAGCACCAGAATCAATCAAAACATTATAAGGGGCTCCAGCACTAAGAAGCTGACTTGTAACTACTGAGGGAGAAGCCTCAGCTTCTGCTTGTGTTAATGTGAACACTCGAGCTGGGGCCGAGCTGTCTGCTTTCTTGGGTTCTTCTCTTCTTGCCTTAGGGTAGTCTTTCTTAAGATGACCCACTGCTCCACACAAGTAACAGGCCTTTGCCCTACACTCTCCCAAATGACGCCTCTTACATCTAGGACATTCAGGATAAGACTTCTAGGCTTCATTACCACCTGGACGACCCATTGAAATACCACAGGGCTGCCTATCAAGACTTGGAACTGGGAAGGTGTCAGGAACCTTCCTCTTCTGCTCACTAGGGCCTCCACCCCTACTTGAACCCACAAAAGGAGAAGTTGTTCTCCTAAATTCCTTTCTGGCTGCATTATCTCGCCAGATCTTGTTCTCTGCACTCTCAGTTGTGAGTGCCTTCTCAACCACTTGTGCATAGGTAGTAACCCCAGCCACAGTGGTAATATGAACATCACGGGCTAATCTGGGCTGTAGCCCCTGGAGAAATCTCTCCCTCCTGGTCTCATCAGTGGGCACCAACTCCATGGAAAACTTTGCCAAACGATCAAACTTCAGGGCATACTTAGTCACTGACAAACCTCCCTGAAGCAATCTGATAAATTCCTCAGCCTTTGCCGCCCTGATAGCATCATTGTAATATTTCTCATTAAACAGAGTCTGAAACTCTTCCCAACTCAGGGCATTAATGTTTCTGGTCTGGGTAATAACCTCCCACCAAATTTGGGCATCCTCTCGAAACATATAAGTGGCACAAGCCACCCTCTCATTACCAGTCATCCTCATGAAGTCCAGGATGGTGGTAATCATACTCATCCACTGCTCTGCCTTGGCAGGATCTGCACTACCTTCAAAAACTGGAGGTTGTTGCTTCCTAAACCTTTCATAGAGAGGCTCCCATTTATTTCCAACCTCAGGCAGCTGCTCAGCTGCTAGCACCGACACAGGAGGTGCCTTTGATACACTGGCCACTGTAGGTGCTTGTTGTTGTCTCAGGAGGCGGAGTTCTTCTCCCTGTCTCAACACTGTAGCCTGCAGATCGCTAATTAACTGCTGCCAGTTTGCAGGAGCTGGCTGTGGAATCTGTCCTTGGTCATTCTCTTGACCCTGACTATTATTATTTTGGCCTTAACCACTTTGGTCAGCTGAAGTATCTGTCTGCCCTGGATTCATTCTCATAAACTTATACCTTGCTAAAACAATAGTCAATATGGCCAGTCGGGTAGTACTAACTAAACCCCTTGCAGCCTTACGGTCCAAGAACAAGTAGATAATTATCATATTCCACAGTCATACAAATATACAAATGGATACATGATTATATCATTTAGCATTTAACATGTATCAGATAATAATTCACAATCAACAATACTAATAAGCATGTTCCAGCAATTTCAGTACTATTTAGCACACGGTTGCTGAAGATGCAGTATTCAGGGCACAGTCTTAACATGGTGTCTCATGTGTACAGGTAAAGCATATATACTATATTTAAGCACTTATCATTTAGCATATATATATTTAAGCATATATACCATGAGTCGAGCTTGTCTTCAGTGGTGAGTGTACATGCCTAGCCAGTCTACAGGAACCCTAACCATGGCACGCTCTGACACCAAGTTATAACGCCCTAGTTACCCCCAAGACCGTTACGGTGAACGTTGAACCGTGAATTTAACTCGCTACCCGAGTTCTTTGGTTAAAAACGTGCTTCTAGGTGTTATTAATAGGTTAAGGTGGAAAACCAATCAAAAGGAAAGGTTATATTTTATTTAAAACATAAAACTGTTCATGGGCCCATCAAAAACATTTACAAGTTATTTGCAACTCAAAATGGTCATTACAGTTTAAATTTACAACCCGCCGACCTAAGCGGCAAAAATAGGGTAGACCCCCTAGTTCCTCTAAGAACTCCTTGACCGTGGTGGTCAAGCGGCCGCATATGTACACAGCACCCCCTAAGCTCTCCACTCAAGGCTAGGTGAGCTTTTCTTTCCCTTTACCTGCACCACATAGCACCCATGAGCCAAAGCCCAGCAAGAAAACACAATATTGCATGAGTATAATATCAACAATGATCATAATAATCATTCAGGACTTTCAATCCAAAATAGAGGAGTGACAATTGGAAAAGTCACTAAATTGGGTTCCGTTCCCATTAGCCATGTGACGATAGGGTCACCTGGGCTTTACAAATAAGTGATCCTTTCACTAGCTTATCAAGATAGGTGTTCGATGAATTAGTCACCAATATAACCTACCGCATGACCATAGGGTCACAAACATGGGATTCAGCTCCCTAGCCACGTGACAATCAGTTACCTAGGCCTTTGGCCCAGGCTCTGAGTAACTAGTCCTAGACTAGTTAAGTGCTTATAATTTTCATCGACCCTAGGGTTGGTCCAGCATCAATGCTCCTAGAGTCATTCAACGTTGATATCGATCAGATCTAATCTTTTATCGGCCCTGCGTTCATGATGCTTTATGCCGTTTCTGACTCTCAAGTCAGTAATACGCGACCAGTGCCGACCCTGACTAGTCAGTGCCATACACAAATAAGCAAGATTTCCTAAGCATTTAATATTCAATCAATGTCCACATTTAATAACTAACATGCCTCAATAACAATCATGCATGTCATATACACAGGGTGCAGTTTTCTTACCTCTGATTCGAGCGAGAATGAATAAAAGAACGACCCTTGAGAACGATCAACCCTTAAGTCCTTTAGCGGTCACCTAGTCATAACCAAATATGGGATTCCATCAATAAAATAAATAACAAAGGGTTCCCAAACCAAGACCTAGCCTCTGAGACATCGAATCCCACTAATCCGGGTAGTAGGAACGATCTCGAGGCCTAAAATTGAGTTCCCATGATCAAAACACCCAATTGGCCTCAAAACCCTTCATGAGCGGCGACCCCAAAACCTTGAGCCACAGCCCCCAGCCACACCAGGAGCAAGCGCCGCGGCGCCCAATACCTAGTGCCGCGGCCCCCAGCACACACAAACTTTGCCTCCTTCTTCTTTGAGCTTGGGTCGGGGCGCCCAAGAACAGGGTCGCAGCCCCCACCCGAGAACCAGCCATAACTCCATTTTTCTCCACTTTAAACCTTCCAAAAACATACCTAAACATCTCCAAATCCAAAAATAAAAGTTCCCAAACATCCCAATGATCCAAAATCATCAAATCTCGAGGCTCAAATGAATCAAAAACTCATCGATACACAAAATCCAATTCAGAGCTTAGAAACACTAAAAACTCAAAACTTATAACTTAGATTACCTTTGATTGGGTTGTTTCTCGTTAAATCCTTCGATCAAGAAGCTTCTAATCTTTCCTAGGATCCCTATGCCTTGATCATCACTTGATTCCGACTCCTAGAACTCAAGATTTCTTCGAAATTACCACGAACAGTAAAAAGAACTAACGGGGAGAGAGAGAAGGGTGTTTTAACGTACGATTCCTTCTGACAGATTACTTCAGGCTTAAGTAACCTCAAATAAAACCTAATGCTCAGGGTCCCAAAAGCACCCCCGAGAACAAAATAGTCAAAACTTCCAAAATTTCCTCCTGATCTCAATAACTCCCAATTTATCATCAATTAAACATTCTCATTACCCAATATCCCAATAATTGACCCCGTTATGACAAAACTGCTAATTTGCAATATAAGACCGTCTCATGACGAATAGCTCGAATATATCCCCATAATAATGGGATCTCATCCATAACTCACAATATGCACCAAAATACACAAATATGCCCTCAACGGGCCAAATTACCAAAATGCCCATGTGGACCCACAGGCATGCATTTAACATCATATTATAACATAATTCACATAAATATGCATATAATCATTTAATGGCATAATTAAACAATTATGGCCCTCCCCGCCTACTAATCCAGCCATTAAACCGCATTAGGGATTTCAGGGCATTACATCGATGATCTTTATTCACAGAGGCGCTTGGGCGGAAAATCTGTTCCCGTCCCATCTGCCTAGGGGCAGCCCTGAGCTTGGTACCCTGCGGGCGCATCCCTTGCGGATTGATTAGGCGATCCCGTCCTGGGATGGGACACACCTTCTCTCTCCTAGGGAGCGGCCAAGGGTTAGCCCCTGTTTTCTAAACGGGAGGAGTTTTTCTCTGGGGGTTCACTTTTCCCTCGGGGTTGGCCGCTTTGGCCTTCCATTTCTCTTGAGCCGGGTTAGGTAGGCCCTGTTCGGGATCTTGTCCCGGAGGAGGAATCGGCCTCGCATTTTCAGGCACGTTATTCCTAGCCTGTGAGGCCGACAGTTGTGTTCCTGGAGGCGGAACAACTAGAGGACTGGCTGCCAACCCTTGGACAGCAATGAAAGCTTGTAGGGCCAGGAGGGATTCTTGCATCTGTTAAGTGACTTATTTTTGTTCGGCAATCCTGGCCTCTTGGTCCAGGACTTGTTGTCTTAGTTTTGTCACCTCTGGGTCCTCCTGGTCAGGGTCTACTTCTTCTGGGATTGCTGGATCCTCAGCTTCGAGATCATGGTATTCCTTCTCATTTCCCTCTTCCTCGGAGTAATCTTCCTCATAATCCGCCCCACCTTCATAGTTCTGTGACTCGTCAGGCTGGGGCATCTGATAAGGTGCATCCTTAGGTTGGTTCTGAGGAAAGGGTTGACTGGGTAATGGCTCTCCATTGCCTTGTTCTTGGTTAGTAGGGTCGAAAGTGGTGTGTCTTGTGTTTACCATTGTTGTAGATGTTCAAGATAAACTCAAGCTTTCTTCAATCTCTCAATGAAAGCACCAAAATGTTTACCGAGTTTTTCAGAAACTAGAATTATCAAAGATAAGAGAACTTAGAAAGTAATAAATAAAGATTATCGCACAAGGAATTTTACGTGGTTGGGGCATTAAAGAGCCTTAGTCCACGAGTCAACTGTATTATAGCTTTTTAGGAGCTTAAGTAATGAACTCTCTGAATTTGTGCAGAGTGTATGCTTCTCAGAGAAGAATTCAATCTCCTTCCCCGGTGCACCACTGTTCATATTTATAGGCAAGTGAGTGCACTGGGCTTGGGCCGGACTAATCCGAGCCCAATAAGGGTATAAACATTATTTACTCTCTAATGGAGGCTTAATACAAAGGATTGTAATATATAAAATGCACTAACCAAGGCCCATTGGGCCAGCCCAAGCGTAACCACACTATAAGACTAACTACAGAATGCTGCTTCAGCCTGGGTATGGTGGGCTTCGAGGGAGATTCGGGGGACAGGATCTGTCAGAGTAGTGGCAGTACAGTTATGAACCGATGACGTACATTCTTGATGTAACCTCTTTTGCAGGTTAACTATGGGGACATAGCTCCACACTTCTTGGGGTGATGTCAGTATCGAGGACACTTTATCATGCCCAACCTGGCCACCGAGTCCAGATCTGTTTACCAACATCCCTCTTCGTTTACCAGGACCTGGGTTCATCCATAGTCGTCCCGGTCTAATCTTGGACTTAGGAACCACGACCTCTTCATTGCATCCCGGGAGGCACCGAAGGACACGGTCCGAGAGTATACAACACGCCAACGCGATGGTCCTGGCTTACATTCTAGGATGCCCTTTGGGCTTTACCGAGACTTGGGCCGCCAGAGTTCATTTCATCTTCGTCTACTGGGCCTGATATGGGCTTTAAGTCCCTGTAGGGCGGCCCACAGACTCAGAATGTGGATCCGTACACTTGGGGAGAAACGGGGATAACACTCACCATGATCAACGATAGACAAAAGGGTCTACAGAGTGATGTTTAGTGAATTTTTGAAGGACCTGATAGTTGTTTTTATGTGAGGCAGATGCATGGTAATTTCAAGAAGGACTTCCCTGGTCCTCTCTTGAAACAACTTCTTTAGGCAGTTGCAAGAGCCACAACACAACCTGAATTTGAGCAAAGAATGAAAGAGATAAAAGATGTAAATGAGAAGGCTTACAATTGACTGCTAAGAATCCTGCTGAATGGTCTAAGTCACACTTCAAAGAAGGGGTGAAGTGTGATATGTTGCTTAACAATGTATGTGAAAGTTTCAACCATGTTATCATGGACGCAAGGGACAGACTAATTAATACACTCTTAGAGAAAATCAGGTATTGGCTTATGTACCAATTTTACAAAATAATAAATAGTGTGGATAAGTGGAGGCACCCCGTGCATAGTAATATTGTGAAGATAATTGAGAAACATAAGGATATTGCTCGTTATTGCTCAGTGACACGTGCAAATGCTTGACGTTTTCAAGTTGACATGAGCAATGGAGGTGGTTTCTGTAACGCCTTTCTTCCTTAGAGTCATTACTAAGTGAGTTTTAAACGTGCATTCAACTCGCGAATCGAGGTTTTTAGGTCAAAAGTGTAATTAAATCATAAACAGCGAAACAAACTTTGAAAATAATTCCATTTACTATAAATCGTTGAGTAGTTGACACTTGGGATCCCAAGAAACTGTTTAGAAATATTTACAACATATAATTTACAAATTTAAGTTTTAGTACAACCATTTCCCAAAACCACTGGCCGTGGCAGCCAGGCAGGCCAAACATGTACACGTCGCTTCACGCTCTCCGTACTCATGGTTGGTTGACTTTCCCCTTGCCCTTACCAGCACCACAGAGCACCCGTGAGCCGAAGCCCAGCAAGAAAACCCTCACAAGCAATTAACAAATGCATAACAAACACATAGCGTATAATCAGGCCACCAATAGGCTACACACATACGGCCATGCCGTCCCAGGCGCTTTACCAGACCCTAGGTTCGCGGTCCACACCGTGAGGATATCCCAGGTATCCTATAGGGTCTCACCCTGGCAACTCACACTCCATGTGCTCAACGCTGCTCCCGGCCCCTTGCCGTACTCGGCCTAGCACTCAACGTGCCCAACGGAGTTTCCGGCCCCTGCCGACCTCGGCCTGTGCCGAACATTCATCTAATCGCATTCATAGCATAAAAAACATATACTGAATACTAACAAATTCAATCAAAGGGCTACGCCCTGCAATTCAGACATATTGGGCTCAGCCCTGCATACAAGCTCTATGGGAACAGTGGTTTTCTTACCTGTATCCCGAGCTTTCCGATGCACCAAGGCCGCGAGCACGGTCCTCTAACCCGAGCCTCTCCGGAGACCTAGTCACAACACATATAAAACATCCTGTAATACTAACCAATCCAAAACCATTTCCTGGGACCAATCCCACACTCTCAGAATCCCCAAATTCCTAAAACAATTCATCGGAAACATCCCCCGAACCCCCGGAGAAAAAGCTCAAAATTGCAAAATTCCATGTTCTGAAAATAGCCTAGCGCCGCGGCGCCCAGCAAGTCAGAAAGCCTTCCCCTATCCTGAAACAGCCTCGCGCCGCGGCGCCCAAGAACATGGCCGCGGCGCTCCTTCGCGAACCCAGGAATCTGGGTTTTCCTCTGCATTTTTCTCGAGCCAAAACACTCCTAATTCAACCCAAGCACATACCTAAACCCCAAAATCAGTTTAAAACCCCAAATAAACCATTTGACAACCTATAAACATCATAAACCAGCTCAATCATAAGAAATCACACCCAAAATCCACCCTTTGGTTTCAAATTTCAGAAACTCAAACCAAGACTTGAAAAACTTAACCCTTGCTTCAATATACTCAAACCACACCAGAAACAAAAATTCAAAGGTGACAAAAACTCTTACCTCGATCAATAGCTCAGCTTGAGTTTCCCCCAATCCCAGCTTTAGACCAACTCCTCTTGATTATCAAGCTGAATTCTCATAAAAAACCAGCCATAGCTATCCTTAAATTTCCATTCTTACTTTCTAAAATCAAGCTTAAAACTCAGTAAAATAGAAGCAATTCTTACCTCAGAACAAATCTTGATTCTTGTTTGGCTTCAATTACTTCAAACCACCTTAATTCCTCTCCTAAATCTCAGAATTGCCAACTCCCTTCCTTTCTTCCTTTTCTTCTCTTTTCCTCTAGGTTTCTCCCAATTCCAGCATAAACAAAGCATATGACTAAGTATAATACGTATTCCCCTTTTTCTTTCAGCTAAAGTAATCTAAATCCCTGCCAAATTACTATCCTATCCTCCCATAGTTATCCTCTCCTAACTAAACCTCAAGGGCACTCTTGTCCTTTCACTTATATTACAATTCTACCATTTTTCCATCTAAACTTGTTACTCTCAGCGGTTACTAATGGTTATGCAGGTTACCCAATCACCAATAACCATTAACCACAAATTCACAACTCAACTCATGAAATTCCCCAAAGTACCCCTAGGCTCCTCCCGAGCCGGGTATCAAATCTCGTTGTGACTTTTGAGTTATCTAGCTCTCTAGGACCGTCTCAGCACATGCATCACATTAATAACAACACACTCACGTGGTACAAATCACGTAATACCATTAACACATTTACGCCCCCAGCGGGCTAAGATTACCAATTTACCCCTAACATACAAACGGGGTCCACATGCATATTTATACCACCTAAACATGCATTCTAATCACATATTCATTAAAATTCACATATATAAACATGTTAACTCATTTATTGCCCTCTAGGCACGCTAATCATGGTCCTCAACCTTATTAGCAGATTGGGGTGTTACAGTTTCACAGTTGATTTGGACAAGTGTACACGCACATGTAGGCGATTTGAATTGACAGGGATTCCATGTGGACATAGATTTACGACCATTTGGTTTCGCAATCATGAAGTCTAGGGATATATTCAGCAGTGGTACCATAAAGTAGCATTTCAAGCTGCTTATGCTGGTACAATGGAACTAATGCCGAGCTCGGACAAATGGCCAAGAACAGGTCAAAATCCAATCTTTCCCCCTGGTGAACACAACCTACCACGCAGACCAATGAAGAAAAGAAAAAGAGATGTTGATGAGCCAGCCCCTCCAATTACAACCAAGATGAAGAGAACATGTCTTGTTGTCCATTGTGGCAATTACAAACAGCCCGGATGTAACATCCTACTAATCCAGGACCGTTACACTGTGTGTTTAAAATAGTGCTTGACTCGCTAAACGAGTCATTTGGACTTAAAATGTGTAATTAAACTAACTCAATGATTAAGTATTCAAAATTTTGGTCAAACAGTAACCATTTCATTAAAAAGGTTTAAGTTTGTACACGAGATCCCAAAAAGAGTTTATAACTGATACAGATCCAATATAAATACAAAAGGTCGGCCTAGGCGACAAAATCAGGGTTCAACCCTAGTTCTAGCAAGTAATCTCGCCCGTGGTGGTCGAGCACACCGCATATGTACACTCTGCCCCTGAAGCTCTCCAACTCATGGCTGGTCCAGTTTTTCCTTCCCCTTACCTGCACCACCACGTAGCACCTGTGAGCCAAGGCTCAGCAAGAAAACATAGGTAAACTCATAAACAGTTATTCAACAGATTTCAGATCATAAATAGCATGCTTAGTAGTTATAACTATACTCAGGCATGCATTCAATTCAATTAAGCGGCCATAGAGCCCACAGGTGCCCATTGCACTATCCTCTTGGGAAACGGCTATAGGGTCAGTCAAGCGTGAACCATGCTCTATATTCCAAGCGGCTATAGAGCCAAGC
This sequence comes from Humulus lupulus, assembly GCF_963169125.1. Lineage (NCBI taxonomy): Eukaryota > Viridiplantae > Streptophyta > Magnoliopsida > Rosales > Cannabaceae > Humulus > Humulus lupulus. Next base: position 35,577,509 of record NC_084799.1, read on the forward strand.
AAGTGTATAGCACGCTTTCGGGTTGGCCCAGCCATAACGACCTGCATTTCGCACACTTTTTTCGGCCATGGCTTATAAGTCGAGTTAATCGATCAGATATAACAAATAAGCATTCATCATTCAATACAAATTTACACAGCGCACTCAATCATGTTTAATCAAACATATCAGACATGGTTTTAACCATGTTCAATAACTGGGGCTCGAGCCCTAATCTCAGACCAAGTATAGTTTTCTTACCTCAAGTCCTGGGCGATTTAGTTTAGCAACCCTGAGTACGATCCTTTCCCCTCGAGCCCAACGGTACACCCTAGTCACAACCATAACAAGGAATAACCATCAAGGAATGAACCAATAAAGGTTTCCGGACTAAGTCCTAGCCTTTGGGACCTTGAATTCTACTAAACCAGATAGCATAACCATTCCCGAGCCCTTAGTTTGGGTTCCCGTAACCCAAAACCTCTTTTTTGACCTTTTCCCAATTTGAGTCGCGGCACCCCCCCCCCCCCCCCCCATTAAGGGTTGCAATGCCTGACTAGACAGAGAGCCCGCCCAAATTTCCTCTTCATTTGCGCCGCAACGCCAAGACGGTTCGAGGCACCCACAACCTCGAAGGTGTTCATGCAGGCCATGACGCTCTTGCCAAGCACTGCGACGCTACACTGAAACCCAGAAATTCCAGTGATTTTCATAAATCAGAAATCTTCCAAAACCATCCCAAAACATAGTTTTAACCCAATTTGACAACATAATTAATCTCAACAACACATAAACATAGTAAACAACCTTTAAAACTCAACCAAAACCCAAAATTCAAACTCTCTCCCAAGAACACTTAAAAAGAAAACAAAAGCTCAAAACTAGAGTTACCTCTTGTAAAACTCAAATTCCCAGTTGTTCCCCTAGCTTGACAGCTTCTAGACTCGCCCAAAACAACTTCAATCCCCTCCAAGCTTTGCCTCCAAGCTTGAATTTCAAGAGTTTTCTCCAAACCACAATGAACACACACACACTATGGAGAGAAAGAGAGAAACAAGAGAGAAGGAATGTTTTCTGTTTTCTGAGTTTTTTCAACTCAGTCCTTAGATTAATACTTAATGGTCTCAAAAGACCAAAATGCCCCGAGCCACTTAGTCCTTCCCTTTAAGCTCCCAAGGGCAACAATGGCATTTGACACTCCAATCCCACTAGACCTCAAATTCCCAATTAATTATGCCGATTCCGGAATACCACTATTTTCCCCTAAATACGACTCATACTCCAATGAGTCCCGGTAACTCACCAATTTACCAAAATACCCCTTGGCTCACCCCGAGCCAGGTATTAATCCTCGTTGTGACTTTACCGCTACTATGCTAAAAAGGACCGACTCCTGCCGAATATCACAAATATATCCACATAATAATGTGGTCTCAAACATATAACAAATATAATTGCAATTGTACTCTCAAAGGGTCAAAATTATGCAAATACCCCTTTTCAACCAAAGCAGACCTTTAAGCATATTAAATACACATAAACATACATAAACAATCATATCATAATATAGCTCATATAATCCACATGATCACATAAATATTCAACGGTTAACACATAATTATCCCACGTGCCCTCCTGGCACGTTAATCAATGCACTAAGCCTTATTAGGTACTTCAGGATGTTACACCGGACATTGCGGAAGAACATGCAAAAATTCAGCAGCCCCAAAGGTATTACCTTGTACATTTAGTTCAAATACTTATGGTTAATAGTGTTGTGTTATGCAAGTGACATAACCAATTTCTTTGTTCAGGTTGAGAAGAAAAAGGGGGCCAGGCCACCAAGCTGAAAAACATTGAAGAGAAGGAAAAGAAAAGAAAAACAGAAGGCAAGGGAGAGTACAACAGCACCATCTAGGACAGACAGGCCAAATGCATCTGGTGTAGGCAGCTGAAATGCACCAGATGTTGCAGGGCCAATATGAACACTTCATAATCCACTTTTTTTTACTTCAGTGGCCTGTATTTATTTTGATGTACATGTGTATCCATTTTTTGGAACATTTACACAGGCAAAGGGTATTTTTTTTTACTATTGGCCTTGTAAACCCTGGTTGTTATATCTCAGACATCTTAGGCCACTTTTTTGGATGTTTTACGAACAATTGACTACTATAATGTACTTATGTTGTTTCAATGTTAATGATGAATCAGTTTACAATTGAACACATTATTTTCATTCAAAATAATGTCATAATTTATTTCATTCATATAACCAATTCTAGTACAAAATACATAACAACAAACCAGTTAATTACAACATAAACCCCACTTAATAATTCAACCACAACAAAATGAGAAATACAACACAAATGACAAGTGGATATAAAAAACATTGAATGATTTTGTTTTCAGAATTGTCGAAAGTATGGTTTCTCTCCATGATCTCTGACTTAACAGGCATGACCGATTGTTATATAAGAATGTGACATATCGCTATTAGTGAAATCTAATATCAAGTCCCACATATTTTAATTTAATAATTATTATAGAGTATCGCTAACTAATTATAGAGTGTCAACTCTTGTGGTGTTGGACACCTTAAGGTATCACGTTAACATTACTGCAAATCAAAATCAGCAAACGATAACAATCCTGATACTGTTAAAAGTAACTCCAACTCCTCTCAGGTCCCACCAAGAACAAACATCCTTCCGTAGAAACTCCTCATGATTCGGTTAATTAAGAATGAGCACCACAAATAGTTTTTGAATCTGTAGCCTCTTCACACATCAACATGGCTATGGCTATATGCATATTGCTCTAAATCCAAAACAGTTCCCATACAACCAATGGAAAACATCCAAGTAAATTTTTATCTTGCGAAATACAGCCAAAAATTCCTTTAAGCATCAACTTCTCTTCTTCTACTTGATTTAGAGCAATATGCATATAGCCATAGCCATGTATTTGTGGCTTACCTATATTTGTGTTGCTAATGTCGTAATACATTCTGTTCTGGATGTCTGAGTTACACTAACTTCTAGTGCCATCTTTATTCAAACTCAAAAGAGATAAATGATACTGAAATAATCACATAAAGTGCAAATTATTACACAATGGAACCAATCTTTATAATATTTGAAATCTTGTTCAAGCATTAAACCTACAATGTCATCTATAATACATCTCAGGTCATTAACTTTCACACAAACAGCTCTTACGAAAACACCAAAAGTACAACGCTAGCATGTCAAGTTAAGAAAAATCTCATTACAAACTAGTGGAACTTGCATAGTTCCAACCAATCCGACCCTCTAAACTGTATAAGTATCACTTTACTGATACAATGGAGTAATAAGCATATATGTACTCAGAAGCCACACATCACAACATATATACATCAAGAGTGTTGTTTCCACATGTGGTATAGCTCACAGCAGCTCGAATGCAGATTGCAGGGTTAAGCACCAGCAATTTAACAGCAAGAGTATCCTAATTTCCATCTCAAACTCAGGTTTTCAATGCTCAAAAAGCAGACTAGCTCAAACACAAAATCGCATTCAAGCCATCAACATTATCATGCTCATTCAATTCAAACCCACATTGGAAAGAAACTAATTCAGTGTTTTTTGAATCTAATCTGAAATTGATATAAGAAAAACAATGCAACCCAGTTTTTCCAGCATCAATCATCTTCCTCTTTGCAAAATCATCAATAGAACAAAAAGAAATAAAATGTAATAAACAAAAAAAGGTAGCACAAAGTCTTGAACAAACATTAAATATAGCTTCTTGTTCAAAACAAAAACAAAAACTGCTCAAATTTCTTAGTAAATATTTCATAGAATCCAAGTGCGGTGGTGAGTTCTCTAATTCGTTCTTGGGGTGGCCCATTCCACTCGGAGGATAAGATTATCATAACCATATCCATTGAGTTTATTAATGGCTCTCTGAGCATCTTCACGATTAACAAAGTTAACAAACCCAAATCCTCTGCTCATTCCAGTCTTCTGATCCACAGCAACGTAAACACGGCTCACATTACCAAAAGGTCGGAAGAGCTCAAGCAAGTCAGGCTCCCGAGTATCCTCCGAAAGGTTTGTGACCCGAACAGAGTTCTCATCGTTCCTCCGTCTCATGTCGGTGCCACCTCTCTCTGCCACCGCTCCTCCTCTCATACCAGGAGGAACATAGGCTCCCTTCCCTGTACTAGGAGCAGCTCCAGGAGCTGCAGCATCGGATGCGCCAGCCTTATCAACAAACACTTCAGACGGGGCCGCGAGATCCTTGTAAGGGCATCTCGAAGTCCAATGGTCGCCTTTCTTACCACATGTTCTACAGACCATGAGAACAGCACCACCTTTTGCACTCAACGGATCTCCTGAATTCTTCGCTTCTTCCGCCTTGCTACCTATAGTGTTCCAATGTTCAAAATCAAAAAATTATATATGTAAATCCATATATGTATTGAATCGAGATAGAATCTGTTAAAGCATAGTAAAATAATAAAGTACCGGGAGCCCTAGGTCGCTCGAGGATGATCTCCTCCGTGGAGACCATGGTGAGTCTGCTACCGACATCCTCGTGCACCGCATCGCCGAACTTGGGCCAAGAGCGGCGCTCGACGGCCCGCTTGCTGAGTCGAGCGTTGGCTACCTTCCGAGTTCTTGTGATGGTGGTGATCTTGACCTTGTTACCATCATCATTGAATTTATATTCAACGACCTTTTTGATTCCGTTCTCATCGGGCCCAATGACCTGACGAGGCGGCAAGAGAAAGTCGAGGTCCTCGCCGTCGTCTTCTTCAAGCTCTCCCCACCGGACCTTGGTAGGTTGCGCAAGGTCTGTTCTCCCCATCGCCCTGGTTAAGGAGTGTGGTGCTCTTCGTGTGTGTGCGTACAGATGAGATTTTCGAAGATTAGGGTTTTGTTTTGGGGTGATGGTGCTAGGGGTGTTGATTTCTTTTTGGGCCGTAGGATCGATCTAACCGTCCTAAAAAAAAAAAGTTCTTTAAAAAAACATTTATTTAAAATTAAATGTGAATTAATAAATAGTTTGTTATTCCATTTTTCTTATGTTTGTTTTTTAATATTTTAGTAAGGTAAGGTGTTCTTGGGTATTGTTTTGGTTTTTATTTAATTTTGACTTATACATAAATTATAGTATAAAATAAAGGCTATCTAGGAATTTTGTCCTGGAATTATTATCCTCCAACTATTCACATTGTTGTAAGTAAGACTTTTGTTAAGTTTTATCATGTGTCTGATAGATTATTTACGTGGCTATTTGGTAAATGAGCCATATTAAGTTGTGTATAATTTAAAATAAAAATAATAATTTAAAATTAAAAAATATTTTTTGAATTATTTTAAATTATATACATAATGCTGACGTGACAATAATAAGTTAGTGACCAAATAGTTTGTCAACAATCTTTTAGCCACATAAGATAAAACTTAACAGAAGTCTCACTTTATAACAGCTCAAAAAAATTAGAAGGACAATAACATCTAGGTCATAGTTTGGGAAACAAAATTCCTAAATAGCCTAAAATAAAATATACTTTTCAAAAAAATATATATTATAAAATATCTTGAAGAATTTATTTTAATTTAACCAAAATATTATTTAATTAGGTAAATATATAGAATTTTTTTTTTTTTGGTAATTAACTACGAAACTCGTATTTGGATACTTTAAATACTTATTTAAAAAAAATTGACCAACAATATTTATCGTTCTTAGTTTCTTACTGATTTGGTGTGGTCGTTACATGGTCGCATCTAATTAGTAAAATAATTATAATTTATTAAATATTATAAAAATTATTTAAATTACATTTAAAAATACAAATGGTCTAAAACTTAATTTAAAAACTTAAAATATAATTTTAATAAGAAAACAAAACTAAAAATAATAATCATTAATAATAACCTTAAATGTTATATTATTTATAATATAATGTTTAGATTGAATAATGTGACAAAGTGTGTCACATAAGATAAAACTTAACAGAAGTCTCACTTTATAACAGCTCAAAAAAATTAGAAGGACAATAACATCTAGGTCATAGTTTGGGAAACAAAATTCCTAAATAGCCTAAAATAAAATATACTTTTCAAAAAAATATATATTATAAAATATCTTGAAGAATTTATTTTAATTTAACCAAAATATTATTTAATTAGGTAAATATATAGAATTTTTTTTTTTTTGGTAATTAACTACGAAACTCGTATTTGGATACTTTAAATACTTATTTAAAAAAAATTGACCAACAATATTTATCGTTCTTAGTTTCTTACTGATTTGGTGTGGTCGTTACATGGTCGCATCTAATTAGTAAAATAATTATAATTTATTAAATATTATAAAAATTATTTAAATTACATTTAAAAATACAAATGGTCTAAAACTTAATTTAAAAACTTAAAATATAATTTTAATAAGAAAACAAAACTAAAAATAATAATCATTAATAATAACCTTAAATGTTATATTATTTATAATATAATGTTTAGATTGAATAATGTGACAAAGTGTGTCACATATTGTAGCATAATATTTATGAGAGTTACATTTTTTGGATAGTGTGAATATCCAAATGTGTAATATATTTGTGGTTACACAACCAGTTACAAATTTGTAACTCTCAAATATTACCCAATAATGTGTAGATTATATGTTGCAGATTTGAGTTTGAATTTCACAAAGTCATAAGTGATATGGTTGTTGGAGATGTGATTTTAACTTCCATAATGTGTATGGAAGTTACAAAATCAAGTGGGAATGAGTTTGGAACGTTTTATAAAAGTTTGGAAAATTGGCTGGCTGAAATGCACTGTGGTCGCGGCCTAGGGGACAGAAGCCAGCGGCCGCGGCCTGGAGTGTTGACAACTTTTTTTCCAACTTCGATTTTATCCAATTTTGAACGTTTCCAATAACCTAGTAACTCTCAAATCTCCATTTTAATTCCATAAACATCAAATTAAACATTAGTAACAACCATAGAGGTTGGTGGAATTTGAAATTCAAAGGGTGTCCACTAGAGCACTTGGCTAGAAATGTTAGAGAATATATTATATTCAATGAGAATAGAGAAAATATAGATACAACTATATGCAAAATGTTACAATAGACAAGATGATAGATAAACAACTGTTACAATTTTATTGCAAAAATACAAGTTATTTAGCGAGTTTTTTGGAAACTACAAATATATTAAGAATAAGAGCTACAAGAAAGGAAATATATTAAGGAGACTAGGATTTTATGTGGTTGGGGCGTTAATAAGCCTTAGTCCACGAGTCAATAGTATTAAGCTTTGAATTTCAACAATTGAGAGTTTTAGTAATGAGTTTAGCAGCGTGTTTGCATGCATGAAACCTTGGATCCCTTCTACAGTGAACTAGTGACCCTATTTATAGGTAGCCATGTACTTTGGACCGGGCTAATCCGAGCCTAATAGGGATGTAATTACAATTAACCCTCTAATGGAGCTTGATACAAGTATAAAATGTTGTTTCAATATGTTAATTTAAAGCCTGTTGGGCTGGCCCACGTCTAGTTGGACGCTCCAGTTGTCCTTTGTTCATTGACAGTGACTGTTAACCAATCTCTGGTATGTGGCTCCGACATTCTTCAGCCCAAAGGGCATGACAATGTAACAGCACACACCATTGTCCGTCTGGAAGCTAGTGTATTCCTGGTCTGCTACATGCATGGAAATTTGATTGTAACCGGAGTAGGCGTCCATGAAGCTTAGCAACTCATATCCAGAAGTGGCGTCCACCATTTGGTCAATCCGGGGTAGTGGGAAACAATCTTTCAGACATGCTTTGTTGAGGCCAGTGAAATCAATGCAGGTCCTCCATGTTTCATTTGGCTTTGGCACCAACATAGGGTTTTCCAACCACGCTGGATATAATGCTGCCTGGATGAAATTGATCGAGGAAAACTTTTCAATTTATTGTTTTAGAGCTTCTGACTGTACTGGATCTAAATGCCTTCGCTTTTGTCGGACAGGGGTTGCATTCTTATCGATGTTCAGGGCATGACATATGATATTGCGATCAATCTCGGCCATGTCTGTGTGGGACCAGGCCAAAACGTCTTGGTTATCTTTTACCCGAGCGACTATGGCAGCTCTAATGTTGGGATTCAAATTCCTCCTTACCCAGATTACACTGGTTGGATTAGCGTCACTGATGCACACCTCCTCTATTTCCTCCATCGGTTCCAGTGTTATGCCCGCCTCTATTCTGGGGTCTAATTCATCATCCTCCCAGACCACCACCTGGGCTGGCTGTGGCTGTGGCACGAGAGTAGCATCCCCTATTTCAAAGGGCTCTTCACCAACTATGAAGATTGGTCTGGCAGACACATGGTAGCACTTTTGGGCACTTTTTTTATTTTCCCGTATTGTCTCACTCCGTCGTTGTCACACGGGAATTCCAAACATAAGTGGCGGATGGATCTGACGACTCCGAAATCAACCAAAGCAGGGCGCCCAAAAATCACATTGTACGCCGTGGGACAGTCTACTACCACAAATGTGCAGTACTTGAAAGTGCTTTGAGTGTCACCTCCTAATGTAACCAGGAGTTGTATCTTGCCCATTGGGAGCAACGAATCCCCATTGAAACCGTAGATATGAGTTGGGTACGATGTTAGATCCGCCTCCGTCAGGTCGATTTTTGTAAAGGCCGGCTTGAATAGGACATTAATAGAACTTCCATTGTCCACCAACACTCTGGATACTTTTTTGTTGGAAATCTGTGCATCGATGACCAAGGGATCGTGATGCGGGAAATGAACATTCCAGGCATCTTCCTCTATGAAGGTTATTGGTAGATTCATCAACTTTGGGTGCTAGGCTGGGGTTTGGACCAGAGCACACTTCTCTCCATCGTGATCAAGTTCACTGAGGTACCTCTTTTGATCGTTCCTGGACAGTCCTCCTAGATGTGGGCCTCCAGATATGGTGGCTACGTGGCCATCTACTTAAGGTGGTGTAGTTCCTGGTGGATACGACGCTCCAGGTCCAGGAGCTAGCAGGCCTCTAGGGAGTCGTACTATTGGGGTCCCCTGGGGGCTTGTACTCCATGTCCTAGCGCATATCCTCCCTGAGGAGGTCTGATCTATCCTTGCACTCCCGGGATAAAAGATTGTCCTGGAGCCAAAGGCTGTCCTGAAATTCCTACCGGCATTCTCACCAATTGGTGAAGGTGCCCTAAATTAATAAGGTTCTCAATATCATCCTTCAACTGACGACATTCTTCGGTTGTGTGGCCTATGTCCTTGTGATAGGCGCATCTCTTGTTGCGAGGTAGATGTTTTCTCAAGTGTCTACCAAGTTGGTGTATTCTATATACTGGGGCTCGTACCCCCTATTTCCCTTCTTTGCGGACTCGGTCCGACTTTGATTCTTACTGGGACACTTCCCACTTGAGTGAGTTATGCTCGCCTCTGCCGCTTCTGTCTGAGACTGTTGAATTGCTCCGGGAGCGGCAATGTATCTGATTGGTGCCACTCTGTATCCAGAGAAAGAGGCCGAAGATACCGGGGCATATCTTGACGAAGTAGACGCATAGACAGTCGAGGCCATAAGCTGCGGACCAGGAGGTCCTGAGGCTCCCGACATCACCGGTGGTGCCGGATAAGAGTTGGGCGGGTACTGCCTTCCATATCCTAAAATAGTTTGTATTGGCGCCGAGGGTGCCAGAGACCATCCAAAAGCCTGAATTCGGGCTTCTTCCCAGTTGATGAAACCTGAGCCCTACTTATAAACTCTTCCAAAGTGTCCACTTTCTTTCACTGCATGTCATCCCAGAGAGGGGATCCTGCTCTGATCCTGGAGTGAAGGGCTACGAAGCGCTACCCATCATCCACCTTTGTTTTCGAGGCTTCCTCCGTGAAGCACTGGATATAAGCCCTGAGAGTCTTAGTGGGATGTTGCTTGATATTGGCCAGTGCGCTGACCTCTATGTCGACTTTCCTAGTGACCACAAATTGTTTACGAAAGGCCAACTGTAATCCGGACCAAGTTTGGATTGATCCCGTCTTGAGCCTTTTCCACCATTCTTCAGCGGATCCGGCCAAGGTGATGGAAAAACACAGGCACTTGTTGTTGTCGCAGACATGGGCCACGGTTATCAGGCAATTGTAGCGGGATAGATGATCTCTTGGATCCGTATTCCCCATGTAAGAGGGAATATCTAACATTTTAAACTCTTTGGGTAATACCACATCAAAAATATGTTTTGGCTCAGGGCTCCTTTTTTTCATCTTCTGAATCGAACCCCCCACCGTCTTGTTTTCAGACAAGGCGGTCTGTTACCTTCTTAAGATCGGCCAACTTCTCCATGAATTGTCTAGTCATTCCATCATCGACGGGAGCTCTCTCTCTCTCTCTTCTCTTGTCGTTTATATCATTTCTTAGGTCTCCTCCTCGAGGGTGAACCTTTTCTCTATGGCCCTTCTCCTTTCTAGCGTTGAGGCCATCACGTAAGTCCACGCGGGAGGTGTCATCTCCTGAACTTACAACTTCTGGCTCCCTGTCCTTACGTCCTTCGTGACCTTTGTTCACGGATGCACTAGGGCAGACCTTCTCCCCTGGTCATCTCACCTCAGAGTGCTCCGAGGCTTGTTACCCTGCAGGCGTCTCATTTGCGGATTTCTCGGGTGATTCCATCCTGGAACAAGATTCACCCAATCTTTTCTAGGGAAACATTTGGGGTCCACCCTGGTCTTCGGAGCAGGAGGAGTCGTAGGATACTTTTTCTCCAGGTTTGTTTTCTTTATAGGGTTGGCCGCTTTGGCTTTCCTTTTACTTGAGCAGGGTTTGAAGGGCCGGCTCCGGGATGGTTTTGAGCATCGTTCCCCGAAGGTGGTACACCTGGATGGGTTCCCACAGGAGGGAGCGATGCGGGATCAACGGTGAAGCCCTGAGTGGCAATGAATGCTTGAAGAGCCAAAAGCGTCTCTTGCATTTGACAGGTGGTTTCTTGTTGTTCCGCCATCAAACTTTCCTCTAGCTCTCAATGAAAGCACCAAAATGTTTACCGAGTTTTTCATAAACTGCAAATATATTAAGAATAAGAGCTAACAAGAAAGGAAATATATTAAGGAGACTAGGATTTTTACGTGGTTGGGGCATTAATAAGCCTTAGTCCACGAGTTAGTAGTATTAAGCTTTGAATTTCAACAATGGAGAGTTTTAGTAATGAGTTCAGCAGTGTGTTTGCATGCATGAAAACTTGGATCCCTTCTATAGTGAACTAAGGGCCCTATTTTATAGGTGGTCATGTACTTTGGGTCGGACTAATCCAGGGCCAATAGGGATGTAATTACAATTAACCCTCTAATGGAGCTTGATACAAGTATAAAATGTTGTTTCAATATGTTAAATTTAAAGCCTACTGGGTCGGTCCATGTCTAGTTGGACGTCTAGTTGTCTTTTGTTCATTGACAGTGACTGGTGTGCATGAGTCGTAATGGGACAAGATGTGCCAGAGTAGTGGGAGTGCTAATCCCTAAGAATATCGTGCTTTTTTGTATGCACCCCTTTTGCAGGTTGGTTGAGGAGACCAACCGGCGAACTTCTTGGGGATGGCATCAATAGGTTAACGTGTCTGTCTTGCACTTTCTGGACGAAGAGTTCGGGTTCATTTCCAAGGATAGGCATTCATTCATGGTGATGAATCTAGGATATACCTTGATGCATCAAACTAGGATGCACGGGTGGAGCTGGATATACTATTCGGGCCTCAAATTGTGGGATATGTTCGGTGAGCTGGGCTAAACATCGTAATGACATTTATCTGGGACAATACGGGTCATTCGCAGACGTGGTATTGGTTCGGGCCTTCCTTTCAGGTTCAGCTTCTCGCCCTTTGGGTAATTATTATTTATTTGACTCAAGTTGGGCCTGGGCCAACTCTGAGGATTAACGAAGCCCATTCAATGGTGCCACGTGTCCTTGGTGGAAAATACAGACAACACAAGTAAATAGAAATATAGGATGATAGATATAATTATAATACAACTCAAAGCATAACAATACAAATAAATATATAAGATAGAAGCAAAAAATAAAAGAGGTAGAAGAACAAAATAATAAGAAGAACAATAGATAAAATCTCACACTCACACAACCAAAGTGTAGAGTAGTGGGGATTACCAACTTGAACAAGGTTCAAGACCTTTGTCCAAAAGCTTATTTCCCCCTATTCTCTAAGCACTAAAGAATCTCTCAAGGAAACAACTCTTTTGAATTATCAAGCCTCTATGGTGTATTTTCCAGCCAAGTCCTTTGTGGATAGAAAATGGCGTGTCTTACAAGTGAGCATTAGACTCCTATTTATAGAGTTTTGAGATACCCTTTGAATTTCAAATTCTACCAACCCCATGGTTGTTACTAATGTTTAATTGGATGTTTATGGAATTAAAATGGAGATTTGGGAGTTACTTAGGATGTTAGAACCGTTCAAATTGGAAAAAAACAGAAAAATGGTTTTGGCTGTCAGCCTCACTGGCCGCAGCTAGATGTATCAATGGCCACGTCCATTGACCTCTGTCCCCCAGGCTATGGCCACAGGCAATTTTCAACATCCAAATTTTCAGTTTTTCCTAAACGTCCCAAACCCTTTCCCACATGCTTTTGTAACCTCTATACACCTAAAGATAGTTAAAAACATGTCTCCAACAACCATAATTCATAATAGCTTCGTGAAATCCAAACTCAAATGTGTACACGTACAATCTACACATTATTGGGTAATATTTGGGAGTTACAAATTTGTAACTGATTTTGTAACTCCAAAATGTCACATTTGGGCACACACATGTGTCCAATTTTGTGACTCTCAATAATATGTTACAAGGTGTGACAAATCACATTTGTGTGACAAATTACATTTTGTCATATTATTTAATCTAACATTCTATTATTTAAAAAAATATAACATCCCCCCACTTAGATTAAATAATCACCTTTTGTAACATTTTTTTAATCAATCAAACATTATATTAAAATATACTATTCCCCCACTTGATTAAATAATCACTCTTTATAGAAACCTTTGCATTGGTTCATAAAATAAAATGCCTTTCGACTTGAATTTTACCTTATTGTAATTATCACAAAGTTTTTTGAAATTTTGGTTGCTGAAGCATTGAACTATTATTCCTTGATAACACACACACACCTTTGCTATGTGCACTTGAGACCCCAATGTCTCGCTTTTGCATCGTTAATGGCCATGTGCGCATTCCATTCATAGACTTTTCTTGAGAATGACTCCCAATTCTCATGAGGGGCAGCACCACCCCTAGGTCTATATAGGTAGAACTCTTATATTATTTTGTTACCCTAAAATACTTGTATTTTCAAGACCGAGTTCTATTAAAAAAAACCTTTCGGTTTTAACCCTCATTTTGGTAACACACTAGTACTCATATCTCAGATGAGACAAAATTTGAGTACTACTATTCACTTGATTGACTTATTATTACCTATTGAACCTAATACTAGTTTGGTTACTAGTATTAAGATAGGTTACCATCAACCGTGAATCTCTTTAGGGAGTCTAAGTCCCACCCTTTGAGATGCAGAAATGATTCCATTTGAGTCATTTCTTTTCTCATGTATGCACACTTAAACACTCTCATTATTTTATTCAAACTTTGTTGCTAGCTATAGTTTGATTAAAATAGTTGCACCATTAAAATAATGATTTTGACCATAGTCAATACCCCTACTACTTTATATTTCAATATCCAAGATAAACTTTTTTTGAATATTAATTCTAGAAACCTCTTTGTTTCTAAAATCCTCATTTATGTTTTAAATCAATTCAATCTTATTGACCGTGTGAAATGGACTTTGTGAAAGATGCTTTGGTACGTGGAATTTTTTTGTCTGTCATTTTAGTACTAACCCATGCAAAAAATTTTTTGGGCAGATTTAGAATATGAGATGTTCACAGTTATAGTGTATCATGGTGGAAGATGGTACACTCATTTTGAAGAGAAAAAATATGCAGGGGGTGAGGTTGAATATTTTGATTACTGTGATTGAGAGTATTTCAGCAGGTATGACTTGGAGATTTTTGCAATGGATCTTGGGTATGAGCTGCCAATTGGTTTTCGGTGGAGGCCAATAAATTAATTTTTTTTTCTATTTGGTTAACAATATTTTTGGGTGTAAAAATAAAGAACAAGAACATAAACTATTGTAAATTTCAATAATAAAGCAAGAAAATACACAAGAAATAAATTCAAGATTAAACAATTAGGGGTTTTAATCTCATCAACTATCCCTCCTATCAATTACTAATGTATGTTTTCTTTTCTTATTCTTATTAAGCTAGCAATTTGTCAAAAGCAGTTTATAATCAGGTTACAAATTACAAACCTCGACCTAGATGAAAATTTTCTATATTTCTATGATAAATTCATCAACTAGGAAGCATTAACATTCATAAGTTTAATAATATGCCACATAAACAATCACGATACTCTCGTTCTGTGATTAAGCTTATGTCTAACCTATCAAAGCATAGTTAAATCTCACTTTTCAGATTTTGATTAAAAAATATGTAGATTATGATACTAGATGGCCAATCAAATATCAAACAATAAGTATAGATAGGCAAGAGACTCAAAAATTGAAAAAGAAAATCAACTTTGCATTAAAACATAATAGGAGTTCAAGTGACTCAATTAAAATCCCTAATAACAAATTTAGCTCATAATCATCATTCTAAATATGAATATCAATGGAAAATAGCATAGAATTCTAAAGTAAAAGAAAAATAATTATTGAAAATAATTGGCCGTGCTCCACAGTGTATTCCTTGCTCTCCAAAATCGTTCTCCAAAAAGTCCACTTCTCTCCTCTCGAAATTAGGTTTAAAACCTAATTTTTTTTCTTCAGAAGCAATGCGGGGCGCGACCCGTGTCAATTTAGGCTTCGCGTGGATGTTAAGCGCGCTGCGACCCGTGCATTACTTCTGGGCATAAAGGACTTGGCCGCGGTGCCACCAAGCCATGCCGCGACCCTTAATAACTTCTTCAATTTAAACACTTTTTGTCCTGAGAATTCATCAAGGCCATAAAATATCTTGAGGATTCATCTTTTCACGGAAACAACATCAAAACATTAATTATTTCATCATTTTTCTGCCAATTTTCTTCATTTGCTCTTTTCCTTTATTTATTGACTAAAACCTGAAAAACGACAAAGACAAGTGTAATACTGCACTAAATAATAAAAGAACTTAAATAAAAACTATCTAAAATACAACCTAAACA
Source organism: Humulus lupulus (assembly GCF_963169125.1). Lineage (NCBI taxonomy): Eukaryota > Viridiplantae > Streptophyta > Magnoliopsida > Rosales > Cannabaceae > Humulus > Humulus lupulus. The sequence goes on from NC_084799.1 coordinate 35,592,806, forward strand.
CCACACAAAACGAGACTCAACAAACTCCCCCAAACTTAACCTTTACTCACCCTCGAGTAAAGATTAATACTAAACTCACAAAACTAGAAAACTCAAAACACAGATGACAAAAACTTATGAATCAAGTCAACAACACTGAATTAGCCTCATTTTCAGAAAATTTCACACAAAAGTCCAAAATCCTGATTTGTAGAAACAATCCAGAATTTCAGTTAAACCACACCGATAACCTGATTCAATCCAAAAATGCATATTCAACCATAACCACAAAAATTACTCAACAATTGAATCTTATTTATGCATGTCAAAACTTACCATCAAACCTTTGATCCATATGCCTGCATTGTTCATCACTCTCCACTAATGTAGACTAAATATGCTTACGAATCATTAGGACTTTAGGCTTAGGCAATGGGTAGATATGTCATTTAAACTCCAAATTACCATAAGCATATGAACTTACAAACCAACAATTCACCCAAAAAATTTCCAAAGAAAACCCCATATGAACCCAAGTAAAGGTTGATAAACACTTATTTCACTTTATCATTTTTTTTTTTTTTCAATTCTCAACCTTTTACTCTTCACTAGAATACACAAAATTACAAAACTAATCACATCCCACTACAATTAATTCCCCATTATTTATCCATATGCTCATAGTAATTTGGTAAAGGAATGAAGACTAACAAAATGTCTATTTGGCTCACAATTGGTGTCAAACAACAAAGAGGATAATTTTAGGCTCAACAATGGTGACAATGGAAAATTACTATTGGGTTGGCTTGAAGGGCTCAAACATTCCAAGAAATTTCCTAAATCACTTTCCTAAGCATATCTCATCTGAGATTTCGTCAAATGATAAACACGCAAAATCTAGATTCATTCATTCATCAAATCACAAGTCAATTTTTAACAATGCATACATTCAATTTCAAATTGCAAAGAATTTTTCAATCATGGCTAAACATTCATTTTTTTTTTTGGTGGATCGAAACAAGCTACCAATGCAGTCTAACCAAGCACACGAATTCAATTGATCAAAATTTTTGAAAATTTGTACGACATTTTCTTCCATATCATAGGCTAGCATTGACAACTTGATTCACACAAACAAGACACTGTAACAATCCTAAACACAACAACATAGTAAATAACAGACTACCAAATACAATACACAACTAAAACACAAAACAAAAGTAAATATTCTCACAAAACAAAAGTAAATCTCCTCCCCCAAACTTAAGGGACACATTGTCCACAATGTGTCATAAAAAGAAAAGCAAAGAAAAGAAAAGTTACCAAATAGGATTCCTACCACATCAGTATGGCGGTGGTGGAGGCGAAGGTATTCTAGTTGGCCTCACTCATCGACCACCGTTGGACTAAAGCATTGAGCGCATCCACATGCTGTGCTTCATACTCACTGTGTTACTCCATATATTGATTGAAATGTTGGTTTTGAGCATGATGTGACTGGATCATATACTAATTCTATTGAATGTTGTAATCCAACTGAGTATGGTAATCAATGGGCCCACCAATAGCCAAAGAGGGCCTACTCCTACTTGGCCCCGCATCACCAGCTCCACCTGCACCAACGGGATCAGTCTCCTCATCGTCTCCACCCCACAGACGTTTGGGGTCTTGGCCAGGTTGTGTTTGCTCAAGAGAGGCCAGAGGAAAACCATGAACCATAGATAGAGTGATCTGTTTCATGGGCTTCCATATGATGTCTCCTTCAATCACGGGCACTTCATAAGTCTCACACAACTGAGTTATGACGTGCCATGCGCCAAGCCACTAGTGGTGTTGAATTTACTGATGTTTCAGATGCTATACCTAAGTACATGTCCCACATCCACTGTTTTTTCCGTCATGATAGTGTAAACCAACATACATCTCTCTCGATCAATAGAAGATAAATGAGTGCTTGGCAACAGACGAGCACTCACAAAATAAGCCCAAGCACGGGCAATGCGATTCAACTGCCATCGGAACAAATGCTTTAGCTCACCACCATGATAATTAAATCGAGCCCCCGGCATGCTCAATGTCTCTGCCACCTCTACATAATCGACCTCGCTAAAATGAACCAACTGCCAATGTTCATCCTCAGTTGCTGGAATAGTAGGTAGATGGAGCAAAGTATTAAAAGAGTTAATGTCAGATGACACTTCCTTTCCTTGAACAAAAAATTTTAGCCCATCATCTTGACTTGGGAAATTGGCATAAAACTCATATAGTTGAGAGTAGTTGGCACTATCCACTTGCATTGGCTTACAAAACAGGCCCCAATTTCTTCTAGTAATTTTTGCTCTTATTGACTCATATGGGGGACTATTTGGGTATGGTTCCACTTGATACTCCATCCCCTTTTCTAGAACAACTGATTTCCCATTATTCTTTTAAACAACTCCGCAACCTCCTTAGTTTTGAATTTGTCTGTGTTAAAACTAGTGGGTGGTGGCAGCGGTGGTTGTGTTTGTGGGGCTTGGGATGAGGAGGCTTTCTTTGAATGAGCACCTCTTGGAGGATTTCTTTTAGGACCCATCACACAAGTTCACAACTGATTACAATCACCAAACTTCCTAGAAAAAATTGGACAGAACCTCCCCTTGTTTTTCTCACTTCCCCAAAATCAAAATATCACGAAAATAATCCACAAATGCATCAACAATTCACTTTCATTCACAAGCCCACCAAATTGCTCCACAATAATTTCCACTCACAATTTATCCACAAACTACCAACTTAGCATTGACAATTCAAAGAAAATTGATAAATTGTACTTACTTGAGAACTCGTATCCTTCCTTTGAAAACAACAATTTCAAACTTCCATGATGTTGGATAGGAATTTTCGAATATAGGTTTTTATGGAGGAGAAAATTGATGTTTTAGGTCAAATGAAGGAAATTGGAGATGAGAAATGGTTTAGGGATGGTGATTTAATGAAAAAAATATGGGTTATTGAGGATGACAATGGTGGATTCGGAGGTATGGGGAAGAGGAAAAACAAATATGTGAAGTGAAGTGGAGAAAAAAAATAGGGTTTTTTTTTCTCTTTAAAGCAGCTTTCACGACCCAGCGCCGCAACCTGCCTACTCCAGTGTCACAACCTGTCTCCTTTTTTTGAAAATTTTGGCTTTAAGGGTCGCGACCCTCCTTAGTCATTGTCGCACCGTAGCCCGCCTACTCCAGTGGCAGTATCACCTCATCTCTGTAAGGGGTCTTGCCGCGACACCATAAGGTCGTGCCACGACCCTTAATAAAAAAAAAATTACTTGCATTTTTTTTTTCATTTTTTTTAGTTTTCACGCTTTCCACGATTCCAAATTTATAAAAATAATCCAAATATTCATAATTTACAAGTGCAAAAATTAAACATAAAAATTGTTCCAACTATACCAAAAAGTAAAGAAAGCAAATAAGAAATATGGGATGCCTCCCACAGGTGATGTCGTTAACGTCATTTAGCCAGACGCTGAACTCCTCTTCAGATGGGCTTCAAAAGGATCACTGACTTGGTTTGGTCGACAGGACCACCCAAATATTGTTTCAACCTTTGACCGTTCACTTTGAATGGCGTGCCATTTTTGCATTGCACTTCCACCGATTCATAAAGGAAAACTTTCACGACAGTATAAAGGCCATACCACCTTGATTTCAACGTGCCAGGAAATAGTCTCAACCTTGAGTTAAACAAAAGTACCTGTTGCCTGGGTTGAAACTCTTTTTTGATCAAGTTTTTATCATGCCATGCCTTGCTGTGCTTCTTGTATATCTTAGCATTCTCATAGGCTTCCTTACAAAATTCATCAAGTTCATTTAGTTGAAGTAGTCTATTTTGTCCAGCAGCCTTCTCGTCAAGATTCAACTTTTTCATAGCCCAATAAGCCCTGTGCTCCAGCTCAACAGGCAAATGACATGCCTTCCCAAAGACTAACATATAGGGTGACATCACAATCGGAGTTTTGAATGCCATCCTATAGGCCCAAAGTGCATCATCTAGTTTCTTGGACCAATTCTTCCTGGAGCTATCCACCGTCTTTTCAAGAATACTTTTCACCTCCTTGTTTGAAATTTCAGCTTGACCATTCGACTGAGGATGATATGGTAAAGCAATGCAATGATATACTCCATGCCGAGCAAGTAAAGCATCAAGTTTCTTATTTCAGAAATGACTCAATTCATCGCTAATAAGAGCTCGGGGAGTTCCAAACCTTGTGAAAATGTTCTTGTGCAGAAAGCTCATTACTGTTTTGCCATCATTTTCTTTTGTTGCAGCTGCCTCGACCCACTTTGACACATAGTCCACTGCTAATAAAATGAACTTATTGTGGAAAGATGATGGGAAAGGGTCCATGAAATCAACGCCCCAAACATCAAAAAGCTCAACCTCGAGAATCACATTAAGTGTCATCTCATTCCTCCTTGATATATTCCCAGTTCGTTGGCAACGATCACAAGCTTTCACAAAAGAATTAGCATCTTTAAACAAACTTAGTCAATAGAACCCACTTTGCAATACTTTCGATGCTATCCTTGATGCCCCAAAATGGCCGCCATATTGTAGAGTATGACAATGGGTGAGAATTGAGTGCATTTCGTCCTCAGGAACACAACGACGAATGACTTGATCAACACAATGCTTATAAAGAATAGTGTTGACCCTCAAATTAGTCAACGACACGGAGTCAAGTAAAACGATAGAAAATGAGATGAAATCAAGACAACAAGATAAGTGACACGAAAGATTTATAGTGGTTTGACCCTAATAAGATGGTAATGACCTACGTCCACTTAGTGTTCTTATTGATTTATCAGTGAACTAGGGTTCACGAGTTTCACCAACTTTTAGATGAATACAATTATGGTGGATAAAAACACTCTATTTCTCTCTAAGAATTCTGAAGTTCCAAAAAGTAAAAATCCAAAAAAAAGTCCCTTCTCTTGAGCCCTTTGATTCTTATTTATAGGCTCAAGGAGTTCTACATGGGCCAATGGGCCTTAATTATATTTAATACATGTGTGTCTAAATAATAATGGCAATTACAACTATTGTGTAATTGTAAGATTGCATATTTGAAAGAAATAAATGAATATACTCGACAAGGCTGGTCGCCCATAATTATGATGTCTGATGAGCCGATTCTCTACTGGTCGATGGTCGAACAGACCATACTTACTTAAACTACCACATGTATCCCATGCGTAGGCCAATCCTGCCACATCATCAGGTAGTTCGTTTTTGGGTAAACATTTGCCCCCTAAGTTTATTTTATTGTGACCAGCATAAAGTAAACTTAACCGACCAACCATTCGTATGACCTGTCACATCTGTCAGTGCCTTTTCGAAAAAGTAGCTAATTATGGCTGGTTCAGTTTCCCAAAAGCATTTTGACGGCTAACACGTTTCCCCACGCTTCGAAAACTCACCCCCCATCATTACCTTTTTATCCGTGCCTCGATCAATATAAATAACTCATTCTTTTCACTTTTCACTTTTTACCACTCTTCCTTTTTCTCAAGACTCTGAAGAACAAACCAAGAACAACTCAGAAAAACTTGACGATCCGAGGGTGTGTCTGCCCAGCCGCTTTTATCAACGCTCGCAACCCCACTTCAATCTTTCATTCAAGTAAGTTTCCTGATCTTCTTTGTTTTTGAAATGCCATGCAACGTTCATTTCACTAGTTTTCTAATATTCGGTGCTTTGAGTTTTTGAATGTTCTTGAGAAAAAAATATTTTGGGGTAATCGGGCTCGTAGGTAGTAGTATGATAGGATAGGAGTTTAAATTCGAAAAAACACTAAATGAGGCTTAGGAATTGGCTTGGGAAGTAGGAATACTTATTTAGGGCGCAAAATCGAAGTAAAAATTCGATTTTTATGCTTTTGGAAAAATCTAGGTTTTTCCCACCTATTTTCAGAGTCGAAAAGTTTCCCTGAAAAAACTTTTTACTTCTGTTTTTTAATCCATTTTTTCAAATTGTTCGCATGTTTTTAGTGTTTACGTTAGAATGATGCTGGTCGTATAAAAGCTTATTTTTATACATGAGCAACATTATCCCAACGTTTCCACTTCTTCTATCTGTTGGTCGTAGATTCTCATCTCCCCTTTTCTGTTCCCAGGTTTTCATGCACGATCCTTGGGGAGGTGAGAGGCTGATTGACAACAACTTGCTCGCACTACTGTTCGAGGATCAAGAACAATCGTCATTGCCATTTTCAGAAATTCCTTTTTCTCAACACAACTCAACAAACAGACCTCCGACCAGTTCAACGAATATGGGTCGCGTAAAATCTATTGCTCAAAGAAAGAAGAAAACAGCCAACCCTTCTTCTAACCAACCTTCCCCTCGCACTGAGAACCCTTCTCCAAATCCACAGCCTGTAAATACTGTACCACCCAAAATCCAAACTAAAGCCCGACCCCGCGACGACCTTAGGCTAGAGGTCGAATGGTATGTAGCTCCTCCTAGCATTCTTTCGGCTAGGATGGTAAACAACTATCTCAAGAAGTACGGTCTTCCTGGGATAACCCTATTCAAACCTTCACCCGACCAACAGGCAAATGTGCCTGGGGGCGCCTTCAGCACCTGGTCGAGGTATCATATCGAGGCAGGGGCAATCTTGCCTCTGCACGAATTCTTTCAAGGGGTGACCAATTATTTTGAGGTCGCCCCCTTCCAAATCACCCCAAACGCATATAGAGTATTATCTGCGCTCTATATCCTTTATAACCATAAGAAGTGGCCAGTATCAATGCCACATGAGATCAACTACCTGTTTGATCGCAAGTTTAACCCCAACCACAACAACACGGGGTTCTTTCACTTCTATCACACGGAGTCTGCTCGGACCTTCCTGAGCGACATCACCCGCAAGTCCAATGTAGGGAAGTATTTCCAGGAATACTTTCTTACAACATACCTGGTCGCTGACAACCTAGCCTTCACTCGAGGAGGTAAACCTTTTGCTCACTAGTCGCTTGTTTTCTTCTAGCTACTCTATGCCATCTTTAGAATTTTTTGGTGCTGTTTAGGTCCATGGTACTGACCAGTCCCTACTCCGGAGATGGAGATAAGGGCAGCTGCCCTGGCTAGCATGACAGACATCGAAAAAAGCATCAAAGAGCTAGTCACGGAGAGCAACTTAAGGCTGGTCGGCCTTCTGACGCCTCACCAGGATGTGAGGGAGTCCACAGCAAGGAGTGCAACTGGAGGAGACCTCTCGAGCAGCATTAGGATGTGTCACAGGCCCCAAGAAGGCGGGCTACAGGAGTGACCATCAGGGAACCCTCTGATATTCCATGAGCTGCTACTATTCCGACTTAACAGGGGAAGGGCAAGCAGAAACTTCCAGAACACCCTGAGCCCATACTCGAGTCGTCTGATGAGAACGGTACTGACTTCTCACTCTTTGACAGTTTTCCCATTCCCTTTCATTTATTTGACGGGGATGACAACTTTAAATATGCGACTATTTTAAATTCAGACTTCTTCAAGGCAGAGAGTGAGTGTAGCAGTATTACCATAAATAATGTATCAACCAGTAATAGTAGCTCAGGTATAATACTTAGAATTTTTCTTAATCTTATTTCCTTGCTTTAGTAAGTATCTCAATTTATATTGCCTGATCGTTTGTTTATATCATATAGTCATGCCTTCCGACGACGCATTTGATCTATATAGCCAACCCAAAACCACTGCTCCTGCAAGCAGGAAGAAGGAAAGCAGACGACACCCTGGGGAAGGTAGCAGCAACCCTTCCAAGAAAAGGGCGAGGACTGAGGACCTTCATGCACCTGCACCATCCAAGGAAACTACTCCTCCTCCAGCTCCCATTGACCAAACTCCTCTACCAGCTCCCGTCGACTCGACTCCTCCACCAGCTCCTGTCGACCAGAATCCTCCTGATCAGTCAGGAAATACTCAAGGAGAGGCTACCATAAACATAGCCTTCAATTAAGCCAACGACAAGCTGAAGAAACTATCAAGGCATCGACACAGCCGAGAGGCTATCACCAACACCGAATCCATGAAGGTCGACCAGATTTTCAGCCGCAGGCTAAACGAAGTACTCAGTGTAAGTTACCATTTTTCGTTGTGCTTTAATTGTTTACTTTGTCCTTTTATTTCTACTAACAACTTTATCTCTTCTCTGATCGCAAGGAGTTCTAACCTTGAGTATTGGCTGGCGTCGCTCGGAGGAGATGGCTGCTGAATACGCTAAAGAGACTAAAGCTGTTGAGGAGAGACTTGGTGAGCAGATCAAAGTGACCGAGGCCAAACACGCTGAGCAGCTCAAGGCGGCCGAGGAGAAAAATGCCGAACAACTAAGAGTTTCTGAGGAGAAGATTGCCAAACTGGTCGGGGAGCTGAAGCAATATAAGGAGGCCCTGGCCAAAGTCACTGAGTCCAAAGAGAGGTACAAGGAGTCTTCAGTGTTGAACTACAAAGAGGCCTCCAAACTCCAAGATAAGCTGGTGATCAGCAGGAAAGAGACTGCTGAGCCAGAGGAGTGAGTTAAATTGCTCAAAGAGTTAACGCCAGTGACTTGGAGAGGTTAAGGGGAGCAACCTTCAACTACTTTTATATGTGATGGAAAAACAACTGTGAGGCAAAATTTGACTATTTACCAGAGCGTATGAAGCAGGCTGAGCTGGCAAAATGCATTGCTCACCTTGAAGAGGAGACATCTCAGGGATCCCCCGAGATTTCTTTGGCCACATGTATTGAAGGCATTGATGAGGGTGTTGATACTACAGTCAAGCATCAGCCTTAGCAAGATCCTCTAGCTGCTCCTACTGCTTCATAACTTTATTTTATTTTAATTTGTAACTAGGACACATGAACCACAGTTCGTGATGTCAAGACAATTTTTTGCTGCGTAAGCAGCTTTCCTTTTAATTAACAATTACATCAGAGCAGCAATTGCTCGCGGTGTAAAACATTTCTATTTTGATATTATAATATTTGCAATTTATTATAACATATGTTCTCATGACCGAACTTAGCATAACACTTTGCTTTGATTTAACAAAATTTAAACAAAATTTTGAAAAATACTCTAAGTATCGGAGTATGCTTTCCCTTATTTTTCTTGTGTGTTTACATATGCCTGTTGATATGCTTTGCTTGCTTAGTACCTTATATGCCCCCAAGTGATTGAGGAGCTTAAGGTCCTCGGTCACTTGCCAAGACCAAGACCTGTTTGAACATTACTGCTCGTAGAAATACTTATAAAAAATTATTATATAGCAAAACAACAGACGTAATGAGAAAATACTTGTAATAAATATAATAATTGGCAAGAATAATTGGCTGCACACAGTTCCTTTTATTTCTCATAGTAAATGGACAATCATGTCTATACGAGTGATCAAAAAATTGATCTTACACTTATAAGCTACTAGTCATATGATTGACTAACCCTTGTTCATAAACTTGTAAAAAGTGAAATTAATACAAGCTAATTCTTTAAAAAGAACTGCTTATTGATAATACTTGCGCAAGTGTTCTCCATTCCAATAGCGAGGAATGAGATCTCCATTTAAGCAGGCAAGTTTATAGGTGCCTAGTTGGAGGACTTCTTCAAATTGATACGAACCTTCCCAGTTAGGTCCAAGCACTCCAACAGCTTAATCCCAGGTGTTTAGAAAAACTCTTCTAAGCACTAAATCTCCCACGTTAAATTTTCTTTCACGTACTTTAGAGTTGAAATACCGAGCGAACTTTTTCTGGTAAGTTGCTACTCAGAGTTAAGCCTGCTCGCGCCTTTCATCGACCAAATCCAATGATTCCATTAATAACTGACTATTAACACTCTGATCGTATGTCAACCTTCTATGCGATGGTGGATCTAATTCAACAGGCAACATAGCTTCATATCCATAGGCCAAGGAAAATGGAGTATGGCCTATTGCTGTTCAATGGGACATTCTATACGACCAAATGACTTCAGGTAATTGTTCTAACCATGCCCCCTTTGCTTCTTCAAGCCTTTTCTTCAGGGTATCCTTCAGTGTCTTGTTGATAGCTTCAACCTGTCCATTTTGCCTACAGATGAGCTACTGAAGAAAAACTCTTGATAATCCTATGCCTTTCGCAAAAATCTGTGAACAGATCGCTGTCAAATTGTGTGCCATTATCTGAGACAATCTTCTTGGGCAACCCTTAGTGACACATGATATTTTTTACCACAAAATCTAGCACCTTCTTGGTCGTTATTGTTGCAAGCGGTTCAGCTTTGGCCCACTTTGTGAAGTATTCAACAACAACCACATCATATTTGACGTTGCCTTTTCCCGTGGGTAAATACCCAATCAAATCTATTCCCCACATTGTGAATGGCCACGACCTTTGCATCTGTTTTAGCTCATTAGGGGTTGCTCGCTGTATCTTGGAGAACCTTTGACACTTGTCACACTTCCGAACAAAATCCACAGAGTCTTCATTCATCATTGGCCAGAAGTATCCTTGCCTTTTTGATAAAATATGCCCCCCAACATGATCTTCGCAGAAACCTTCATGGACTTCTCTCATTAATTCTTTGACCTTTTCCTTTGAAACACACCTTAGAAGTGGCATTGAGTACCCTCTCCTGTACAAAAATTCATCAACCAGAATGAATCGAGCCGACTGTCTTTGGAGGGTTCTTGCTTTATTTCTGTCCGTCGGCAGCACTCCATGTTCTAAGTATTCAATGAAGGGCGTCATCCATGTGTTTGTTACTTGAATTACCAGGGAAGGCTCTTCTGCTTGAATTCTCGGTGCGAACAAATGTTCGACAGGTACTATATTCAAGGTGTCAGCATCCTTCGCGCTTGCTAACTTGGCCAAAGCATTGAAATATGAGTTCTGGTCACGAGGTACTTGCTGGAGAGTATACTTTTCGAACTGTGCCAATAAGTCCTTTGCCTTGTTCAAATAATCAACCATTTTCAGACCCCGGGCTTGATATTCTCCAATAATTTGATTAACCACTAATTGGGAGTCACTCTAGATTTCAAGTGACTTTATATCCATTTCCTTGGCTAATCTTAATCCTGCGAGCAGAGCTTCGTATTCGGCTTCATTATTGGACGATGTGAAGTCAAATATAATTGCACAGTGGAATCAATGTCCTTCGGGCGTGACTAAGATTAAACCTGCTCCAGCATTGTGCTCGTTGGAAGAGCCATCTACGAACAATTTCCATGAAGGAGTTTGGCTTTGGAGTTCACGCTCTTCTATCGGCTCGATATCTTGGAGCCCAGTAAACTCTGCGACAAAATCTGCTAGAGCTTGTCCCTTCATAGTTGCTCGTGGTGAGTAAGAAATATCGAACTGTACAAGTTCAACTGCCCATTTTAACAATCAACCGGCGGCTTCTGGTTTCTGCAGGACTTGCCGTAGTGGCTGGTCGGAGAGTACTACGATGGGGTGAGCTTGGAAGTATGGTCACAGCTTTCTGGAGGCTAAAATCAAGCAATAGGCTAATTTCTCAATGGGTGGATATCGCAGTTCTGCTCCTATTAGCCTCTTGCTTATATAATACATAGATGTTTGAACATCTTCGTATTCTCTGATCAGGATAGCGCTAGTAGCATACTCGGTGACTGCCAAATAGATGAACAAAGTTTCTTTCTCAACCGGTTTGGACAAAATTGGTGGTTGCGACATATGAGACTTTAGAGCCTGGAAAGCCTACTCGCACTCTTTCGTCCACTTGAATTTCTTATTGCCCCTAAGCAGATTAAAAAATGGAAGGCATTTGTCCATTGATTTGGAAATGAATCTTCTCAAAGCGGCAATCCTCCCGATTAGACTTTGAACATCTTTAATTTTAGCTGGCGACTTCATTTTGATCAGGGTTTTGATCTTTTTGGGATTAGCTTCAATACCTTGCGAGTTCACTATGAATCCCAAAAATTTCCCCGATCTAACTCCAAAGGAACACTTAAGGGGATTCAACTTCATTTGATATTTGTTCAAGACGCTGAAGCACTCTTGCAGGTCCCCAATGTGTTCTTCTGCCTTCTTAGACTTAACCAGCATGTCATCAACATATACCTCCATATTAACATCGATCAACTCTTTGAACATGTGATTGACTAATCGCTGGTAAGTCGCACCAGCGTTTTTCAAACCGAAGGGCATTACTTTGTAACAGTAAAGCCCTGTATCAATTCGAAAGCTAGTGTGATCCTTATCAGGTGGGTGCATACTAATCTGATTGTACTCGGAGTATGCATCCATGAATGATAGGATCTCATGCCCTGAAGTGGCATCGACCAACTGGTCGATCCTTGGGAGTGGGAAACAATCCTTTGGGCAGGCTTTATTGAGGTCTGTGAAATCTATGCACATCATCCACTTGCCATTCGACTTGGGAACCAACACAGGATTAGAGACCCAAGATGGATAAAACAATACCCTGATGAATCTGTTCTCCTTTAGCTTATCGACTTCTTCTTTTAACGCTTTTGATCTATCTTTGTCGAGCAGCCTCCTTTTTTGTTGTACTGGTGGAAAACTTTTATCTATGTTTGCCTGGTCACAACCATGGACAGATCTGCCTCATCGAGTTGGACCTCCTCGAGGTCCTCTACTAGTCTTACGTCTTCTTCAAAACCCCCAAAGTGAGGATCTAAATCTCTATCCTCACTTTGGGCAACACTCTATTTGGTGACTTGCTCACCTAATTGGGCTTGTACTTCATTGGCCAATAGCAACCCTTTCTCGGCTCTATCTCTCGATCCACCCCTTTTCGCCTTGGTAATCGAGGAATTATAACATTCCCACGCTTCTCGTTTGTTTCCCAACACGCATCCTACCCCTGCGTCGGTTGGAAACTTCATGGCCAGGTGCCAGACTGAGGTCACAGCTCGTAGGTCGACTAGAATAGGTCTTCCAATCACAACATTATATGCAGAAGGACAATCAACTACTATAAAAGTAGTGAGTAACATCCTGTTCACAGGTGCAGTTCCTGCTGTGACTGGAAGCCTGATCGACCTCGTTGGTGTGAGCCTTTCGCCAGAAAAACCATAAATGGTTTGGTTGCATGGCTCCAAATCCTTCACTAACAACTTCATCCTCTCTAGCGAAGACTTGTACAAAATGTTTATTGAGCTTCCTGTATCCATTAACACCCGATTAACCATCATATTGGCCATTTGGACGTCCACGATCAGAGGATCTGAATGGGGAAACCGGACATGCTGGGCGTCAAGCTCAGAGAAAGTTATCAGTTCTACCTCTGTTTGAGCCTTTTTGGAAGTTCTCTCCTCTACGTTCAACATTTCAATGTCCTGGTCGTGACGTAATGTTTGGGCGAATCACTCCCTTGCCTTCCTACTGTCCCCTGCTAGGTGTGGGCCGCCACAGATGGTCAGCAATGTACCCGCCACTGGAGCTGGCTGTAAAGGGGGCGAGCGTTGGCGTACCGGTGCCTGCTCGTTGCCTCCTTGAGCCTCTCACTGGGAACCTCTAGTGGCTCTTACATATCTTCTCAGGCGTCCTTTCCTGATAAGAAACTCAATCTCATCTTTAAGTTGGTTGCACTTGTTGGAGTCATGACCATAGTCATTGTGAAAACGACAAAACTTGGTTGTATCTCTTTTGGAGATATCTTTCCTGATCGGCGCTGGTTGCTTGTAAGGGACAGTGGTGTTGGTTGCCTGGTACACTTTTGCTTTGCTTTCGACTAGGGGTGCTTATTCTCAGATGTTGACGGCTCATGGTTCGCCATTTTCCCTCAGTTTTTCCCGTTATTTTTGTCATTGCCATTGGGTTTCCCAGAACCATTGGCAGCTTTGGTGGGATCTTCCTTCAAACCCTAGTCGTTTGTGGGCACCTTACCTTCGTTGGCAATTGCCTCTTCAAGCTTGATGTATCGGTCTGCTCGGTCTAAGAATTCTTGGATGCTCTTCACCCCGTTCTTCGTTAGACTGTTCCAGAGGGACGAATGGCAACGTACTCTAGCAGTAAGTGCCATTATTTTCCCCTCATCACCAACTATCTTAGCCCCAGCAGTAGCTCGCATAAAACGCTAGACATACTCCTTCAAGGATTTGCCTTCCTTCTGGCGTATCTCGACCAGTTGGTTGGCTTTGGTTGGATGTACTCGACCAGCGTAAAACTGCCCATAAAACTCTTTCACGAACATTTCCCATGACACTATGCTAGCAGGAGGGAATTTGAAAAACCACTCCTGAGCAGTGTTGGATAAGGTGGCCGGAAAGATTCTGCATCGAGCGTCATCTGACACCTTCTGGATGTCCATTTGTATCTCGAATTTATTCACATGAGATACTGGGTCTCCAAATCCATTGAAGTTGGGTAAGACCGGCATCTTAAATTTGCTTGGGGTTTTGACCATTGCTATTCTTTGTATGAACGGAATGCCTCTTCTCCGATCATATTCAATGTGGGATGTTTGGCTCCCCACTAACTGTTGGATGGCCTGATTCAGTGCATCAAGCTGGGTCTGTACAGCGTCTGGTACTATTGGGACGACTGATGCTGGAGGGGCATACTCATCGTGCCTTTCCCACCTGTCATTGAGTACATCCCTCAAATCATCATCCCTACACCTTGATCAAAGACGTTAGGCTGCCTAGGCTGGCCCCCAGCATTCTGGCTCGTCGGCTGATTCTCTCTTGGTGGGGGATTACGTTCCCCACCCCTATCTCCTTGCCTTGACTAGCATTTCCTCTGCCAGAATCTGCCTCATTATAGTCATGGCCATCCCTAAAACGTGACTGACTATGGTGTGACCTACTGATCACGCTATTTCCCCCTCTCCTTGCTGGCACGTCTCGTCCCTCAAGTGGAGGCCTGCGTTGGTCGGTGGGTCCCCGAGCATTATTATGTTGTGGGGGGGCCTCTGATCGCAGAGCCTGACTTGACCTGTCTCCTGCCAGCAGAAGGACGTTGTCCCCTGCTCATTGGATTCGACTCCTCAACAATTTGACGTCTAGGGCTCCGAGGAGGCTGCCCGACCCTATTCTGTCTTTGCTGCTGGGGATTATCTTGACCAGCGTGAGAAGGAGGTTGCTGCTCAGGATGTTGAATTAGAATATCCTATTGAGCAGTAGGAGGTTGCTCCGGCCTCTGAGGGCTTGCTGGTGGAGGCTGAGCGTGGTAATGTTGTGGACAATTTGAATGTGGATCTTGTTGTGGCAGTACACTGTGTGGCTGATCCGGTTGAGAAGTTGGCGTGGGCTGTCCTCAAGCCAACTGAATGGCTGCCTCTAAGGCAGCAGTGGCGTCCCTCTGTCGGTGATCCATGTCGGCCTGCCTCTCATTTACTTCTTGGCATTTCCTATCAATTTCTCTCTGCTGCAACGCCATCGTTTCAGCCACATTTTCCTGATTAGCCCTCAGATTGGCTAACTCTTCCTGCAACACAATCAGTGTCGTCCTCAAGGTCTCAGAATCCATTTCCTCCTCTTTGAACTCCACTTGTGGCTCATCCTCAACCACATTTTGTGGAGGAGGCTGAGATGGTGCAGCACCAGAGGTTTGTCAAGTCTTTTTAGCCGTTTTTGCCATTTGATCTTTTTGAAAGTCTTGAGTTCAGCTCTCAATAAAAGCACCAAAATGTTGACCCTCAAATTAGTCAATGACACGGAGTCAAGTAAAACGATAGAAAATGAGATGAAATTAAGACAACAAGATAAACGACACGAAAGATTTATAGTGGTTCGACCCCAATAAGATGGTAATGCCCTACGTCCACTTAGTGTTCTTATTGATGTAGATTTCCAAGAACTGTGATCAGTGAACTAGGGTTCACGAGTTTCACCAGCTTTTAGATGAATACAATTATGGTGGATAAAAACACTCTATTTCTCTCTGAGAATTCTGAAGTTCCAAAAAGTAAAAATAAAAAAAAAAGTCCCTTCTCTTAAGTCCTTTGATTCTTATTTATAGGCTCAAAGAGTTCTACATGGGCCTTAATTATATTTAATACTGGCGTATCTAAATAATAATGGCAATTACAACTAATGCGTAATTGTAAGATTGCATATTTGAAAGAAATAAATGAATAAACGCGACCAGGTTGGTCACCCATAATTATGATGTTTGATGAGCCAATTCTCTACTGGTCGATGGTCGAACAGACCATACTTACTTAAAATTCAACGTGTATCCCATATGTAGGCCAATCCTACCACGTTATCAGGTAGTCTGTTTCTGGGTAAACAATTAGGTTCCTCCCAATAGTAGTGCTTCACCTCATAATAGAATTTCTTCAATTGTTGCCTTGACATCTCAGGAGGCACAACCTTTGCTACCAAGAAATTAACATAGTCATCGTACCAAGGCACTATAGAACTATCACTTACCCCAAATAATTGTTCGTCAGGGAAGTGATCATTTATTTTCACTTCCTTGTCATTTTGGCTCTCTTCCACCTCAAGTCTTGACAAATGGTCTACTACCAAATTTTCTGTGCCCTTTTTATCTCAGATCTCCATGTCAAACTCTTTCAATAATAAGACCCATCTAATGAGGCGGGGCTTGGCATCTTTCTTGGTCATCAAATACTTAATGGCAGAATGGTCAGTGTACACTATTACTTTGTTACCAATAAGGTACGATCTAAATTTATCAAAAGCATAAACAATAGCTAGAAGTTCTTTCTCTGTTGTGGCATAATTCAATTGTGCTTCATTCAACATCCTACTAGCATAATAAATAGATTGAAATACCTATTAGAAAAAATATATTTGCCTCAATGGAAATGTTAAGAAAATTACAACTCTATGCAAAAATTACAATAGACAAGGATTGATTAAATAAAGTGTTACAACTCTATAACTGAAAATATGAATAAACAAAAGAAGAAATAGAAGAGGAGAATAGAGAAATACAACTCTATGCAAAATGATACAAATAAAGTGAAGTGTTTGAAACAAAAGAAATAAAGATTACAACTCTAAACAAAGATACAAGTAAATATAATAAGAATGATGAAAAGAAAAATAGTAGAAGAAAAAATAAGAACAAGAACAAAACAATAAGAAACTCTCACTCACACAACTAAAGTGAAGAGTGTTGGGGATAACCAACTTGAGTAAGGTTTGAAACCTTTGTCCAAAAGCTTATTTCCCCCTAACTCAAGCACTAAGGGATCTCTCACAGATTTTGGAAATGCTTTCTGGAATAATCAAGCCTCTAGGTGTTTCTAGCCAAGTGCTCTAGTGGATAGAAAAATTGTGTCTTTCAAGTGAGCAATAGGCTCCTATTTATAGAGTTTAGAGACACCCTTTGAATTTCAAATTCCACCAACCCCCATGGCTGTTACCAATGATTAATTGGATGTTAATGGAATTAAAAGTGAGATTTGGGAGTTATTTGGGTTTTTGGAGTCGTTAAAAAAGAATTGGAAAAACTAAAAAATCTTGTCAGATTTTCACCTGTGGTCGCAGCCAAGGACATCAGTGGCCGTGTCCACTGACCATTTTCAGCACATATTTTTGTGTTGTTTTTCCAAATGGTTCCAACACCCTCCCAATTGATTTTGTAACCCCCAAAACACATTATTGGGGTTAAAATCATATCTCTAACAGCCATTTCACATATGGCTTTAAGAAAATCATCTCAATATTGTGTAACAACAAATTTACACAATAAAGGGTAATATTTGGAAGTTACAAATTTGTAGCTGAATTTGTAACACCAAATATGTTACATATTTGGATATTTCTCATATATCTATATATTGTAACTCTCTATTATATGTTACAATATGTGACACTCTTTGTCACATTTATTTAATCTAAAACATTATATTATAAAATAATATAATATTACATTATATTATAAAATAATATAATATTACATTATATAATAAAATAATATAATATAACAATACCTTATCAATACGTTGGCCCAAAACTGCTCCTACTGCGTAATCACTTGCATCACACATCAGTTCAAATGGAAGATCCCAGTTTGGAGCAACAACTATTGGTGCTGAGATTAACTTTTCCTTAAGTACCTTAAAAGCCTTTATGCACTCTTATTTGAAATCAAAGGCAACACCATTCATCAACAAAGTAGAAAGAGGCTTCGAAATCTTCAAAAAGTCCTTAATAAATCGTCTGTAAAACCCAACATGTCCTAGAAAACTTCAAACTCCCTTAACTGACATGGGCGGTGTTAAATTTTCAATGGTAGAGATTTTTGCTTGGTCCACCTCAATGCCTCTACTAGAGATCTTATGACTAAGAACAATCCCTTCTTTCACCATAAAATGACATTTCTCCCAGTTTAGAACTAGTTTTAATTATTCACACTGCTGCAACACTGCTTCCAAATGTTTCAAACACTCATCAAATGATGACCCAAACACTGAAAAGTCATCCATGAAAATCTCAATAGTCCTATCAACCATGTCAGAGAAAATGGCCATTATACACCGTTTGAAAGTAGCAGGAGCATTACATAGCTCGAATGGCATTCTTCGGAAGGAAAATGTACCATAAGGACAAGTAAAGGTGGTCTTCTCTTGGTCTTCTAGTGCAATGGTGATCTGATGGTACCCAGAATACCCATCCAAAAAGCAGTAGTAACTCTAGCCCGCTAGTCTATCAAGCATTTGATCCAGGAAAGGCAAAGGAAAATGGTCCTTCCTTGTTGCCTTATTCAACTTGCGACAATCAATGCAAATCCTCCATCCCATCACTTTTCTTGATGAAATCAATTCATTCTTTTCATTTGTTACCACAGTCATTCCTCCTTTCTTTGGCACTACCTGCACCAGGCTCACCCATGCACTGTTAGAAATAGAGTACACCACCCCGGCATCTAACCACTTTAGAATTTCTTTTCTCACCACCTCTTTCATTATGGGATTCAATCTCCTCTAAGCTTCAATTGAAGATCATCTCTCATCTTCCAACCGAATCTTATGCATCACTATAGAAGGAATGATTCCTCTAATATCTGCCAATGTCCACCCAATAGCCAGCTTATGAGCTCTCTAGACTCTCAATCATTTTTCTACCTCTACATCAGATAGAAAAGCAGAAACAACCACTGGTAAAGTCTCACGCTCACCCAAATAAATGTAGCGGAGATGATCTGGCAAGGTCTTCAATTCTAACACTGGTGGTTTCTCTATAGACGACAAGGGTCTGCCAGGAACTTAACCCAACTCTTCACATTTCTTTCTATAAAATGGCCCATAAGAGTTCACCCATCTAATATTTCTATCACCTCTACATCATCACTGTCTTCATCTTTACTCTGTGTCAGTGCCACCTCTAGAGCATCAGTACTCATCTTCTTCTCAGAAACAACCCCTTAATCACATCTATAGAAAAACAACTGTCACTTGATCTAGGATAAACACATTGAAGACCACCTCTTCACCTTGAACTCTGAGTTTCAACTTTCCCTTCTGAACATCAATGAGTGCCTTCCCAATGGCTAAGAATGGCCTTCCCATAATTATTGTCGCATCGGTATCCTCCTCCATGTCAAGTACTATAAAGTCAGTAGGGAAAATAAATTTATCCACTTTCACCTAAACATCTTCAATAATACCCCATGGATGCTTCATTGAACGGTCTGCCAACTGTAAGGAAACTATTGTGGGCCTAGCTTCACCCAACCCAAGTGTTCGAAAAACATATAAGGGCATCAGATTTATGCTTGCCCCCAAGTCAAACAAAGCATGCTTGCAGTCTAAATTCCCAATAGTTCAAGGAATGTAATGCTCCCCGGATCTCTCAACTTTTGGGGAAACTTCCTTTGTAGAATAACACTGCATTAATGACCCAAATTTCCTAATAAGACTTAAGGTCTTGATTAGGGGGCCAAGATGACAAATCTTGGAATTATGTGATATTTATGTGTATCCTTATGTGAATATGTGAATGACATCATAATATGACTTGATATGCATGTTTAGGTGTATTAAATATGTATGTGGGCCCATTTATGTTTAATTGGGCAATTTTCATATTTTGGCCATTTTGGGCATATTTGGCATATATGTGGTATATGTGTGGTGCTTCAGTATTATTTGGTTATCCTAGGAGGCAAACTAGTGGGAAAGTCACAATGGGATTTATACTTGCTCGGAGTGAGTCATGGGGTATTTAGCACATTACCGGGATATTGGGTAATGGGAATAAGTATTTGATGATAAATTAGGAGTTAGTGAGATCAGGGGGAAATTCTGGGAGTTTTGACTATTTTACCCCAAGGGCGTTTTCAGGACCCTGAGCATTAGGATTTTCTTGAGGTTACTTAAGCTTGAAGTAACCTGTTAAGAAATAAAACGAATGTTCAAAACGCTCTCTCTCCCTCAAAGTTCCATTTTCGACACTCGATCACATTTTCGAAGGAAACTAGAGTTTTAGGACTCTGATTCAAGCGAGGATCGAGGCATAGAAATTCTAGGGAAGATTAGAAGCTTATTAGCTGGAGGATTTAGTTGGGAAACAACTCAATCGGAGGTAATCCAAGTTTTAAGTTCTAAGTTTTTAAAGTTTTTAAGCTTGAATTGGATTTTGTGTTTTGATGAGTTTTTGAATGAATTGAAGCTTGAGTTTTGTTGGTTTTGGATCATGGGGATGTTTAGGAACTTTGATTTTGGGATTTTGATATATTTGGGTAGGTTTTTGTAAGGTTTTTAAATGGAGAAAATGAGGTTTTTGGATGGGTTCATGGTTGGGCCGCGACCTTGTTCTTGGGCGCCGCGGCCCAGGCTTGAAGAAGGAGGAGGCTAGCTGTTGAGCAGGTAGGGCCATGACATAGGATAGGTGCACCACAGCACTTGGCACAATCAGAGAAGAGGCTTGCTTATGTCTGGAGGCGGGCCGCGACATAGGGTTTGGGGGCCGCGGCGCTTAAGGGAAATTTTGTCCAAATTTGGTTTTTAGTCGTGGGACCTTAACTCTTAAGGCCTGGGATCGATCCTACTACCCTGTTGAGTGAGATTCGACGCCCCGGAGGCTTGGGTTGGGTCTGGAAGTATTTATTTACTCATTTTGATGAGGTTTTATATTATGGTTGTGACTAGGTTATCGCTAGGGGCTTGGAAACAGGATCGTGCTTGTGGCTCGTTTATTGGTAACCTGTGCTTGGACCAAAGGTAAGAAAACTGCACCCAGTATGTGATGCATGTGATTAAGGCATGAGATACATGTAATTAGGGCATGACATGAATATTGAATATGAGATTGATCAGAGCTTGAGTCTCTGTAAATGTGCATGATCATAATTATGCTAGTGATTGTTAAGCAAGCATGTTGAATGCCCTACATTTGGATATTTGACATATGATATATGTTTGGTTGCATTGCTTACTTGTGTATGGCACTGACCCATGAGTCAGAAATCGGCTCGAGTCGTATGGTATTGGCTTAAGAGTCAAGAATGACATTGATGTGTTCAACACAAGCTGATATGATTAGATCTAATCGACATAAGCATTGAATGAATCATCATGAACATTAATGCTTGACCGACCTCAAGTTTGATGAAAATTAAAAGTGCTTGTCTAGTCTAAAGGCTAGTTACTTAGAGCTAGGGCCAAAAGGCTCAGGTGACTGCAACATCACATGGCTATGGGTACTGAGCCCAAGCTCATGGCTCACTCATCAGTCACTTATCTGATTAGGGTGCGGAGGCCAAAGTGTGACTCTTTAGTCACCTATCTGATTAGGGTGCGGAGCCCAAAGTGACTCACTTATCTGATTAGGGCTACAAGCCCCAGCATGATTACCAGAATCTTAAAGTGTTAATCCCTCATCTGATTAGGGCTACAAGTCCCAGTATGATTACCAAAATCATAAAGTGTTATTCACTCATCTGATGAGGGTGCAGAGCCCAAGTGCGTGACTTAATTGTCACTTATTTGAGTCACTTAATTTAGATGGACACATTAGCCATCTATTCTCATAATGACTTGATAGTCATGAATACAAAGGGCAGGGCCCAAAAGTCATCCATACAAAGGTCAGGGCCCACAGTCACTATTTGGATTTATTTGCATGCATGAATAGGGCTATTATTGCTAGGCATGCCTATTATGATTTGGTAACATGTTATTACCTGTTCAGCATATTGAGTTTTCTTGCTGAGCTTCGGCTCATGGGTTCTATGTGGTGCAAGTAAAGACAAAAGAAAGGTGGACCATCATTGAGTTGGAGAGCTTAGGTGATGATGTGTACATATGCGGTTGCTCGACTACCACGACCGAGGGTCTAAAGAGGAACTAGAATTAAACCCTATTTTGTCGCTTAGGTCGGCTGGTTGTAAATATTTTTTTGTAATTAACCTTTAAATTATATTTTGGGATCCCAATGTATACAGTAAATGTTTTAGTGAAATGTTGTATCTTAACCAAAAATTTTAACCCTAAACCGTTAATCATACCTAGTTACACGATTATGGCCAAATGACTCAATTAGCGAGTTTAACACTGTTTAAAATGCACATCGTAACGGTCCCTAGGTAGTAGGGCGTTACAACTTGGTATCAGAGTGAGCCAAGGTTAAGGGTTCCTGAAGACAAGCTGGAATGTACACTCGTCACTAAAGATAGCTTCACTCATGGTATTGTAACTATTTATGTGGTTATGTGCTTAACTGCTTAAATAGAATGTAAATGCTTTACCTACATATTGTATTAGGGAGCATGGGATTCTGATAGAGCCTGGCTCTTGACTATTGAAATAATTATATGATTACCTGCGCCGTGATTATATGAATGTATTATTTGCATGCTGGAGTTGGAAGCATGGTGTGTATGTTGGCAGAACAGGGGTTATGAATTGATGAACAAATGCTATGGGCATGTTTTTAGCACTGCAGTGGTTTGTGATTGTAGTGTGGTATGATTGTTCCCATGGGGAAGGCTTTTGAATATGCTCATCATGTTTAATGGGTCAAGTTATTGACTGCAGATTCAATCAGTAGGTATGTATCTAAGGCAAATAATGAGACCTGGTGATGATTATACTTGTTAGGAAAACTTTATACAAGATCTTTATTTATTTTCATGTATATCTAATATTAAACAAATTAATACGAGATAGCCTAAAACATGTTTATAAAATTGAATTCAAAGATAAACAATGAATAGAATACTTACAGTATACGCAACGGAATTAAAGAGTCATTCCTTCAGTTTCTCTAATTCTTGTATCCTCTCTGTCGCAGAGTATTATCAAGAAACTGAACCGATCTTCTATTTTCTTCACAATCTTCCAATGTATCTTTAGAATCACCTAGAATAGTGTGGGCAATTCTCAACACATGAGATAGATATAGAGAGAAGAAGAGAAAATAACAAAGAGGCTTATAAAAGGACTTGTGTTTAGAGAGAATCTAAAACTATCATAAAACCAGTGATTAAACTTGTTTTTTGACTTCTCTCTAAGCACTCCTTTTATAGACTCAATTAGGCCATTTAATTTAATTAAAAAATCAATAAAATAATAGCCATTTTAAAGCCATAGGTCGAAATTATCATGAGCTTTAGGCCCGTGAAATTTCCCATTTGATTATAAGCCCATTGGACTTAAAATCAAGGTCTGTATTATTTTCTATTGATTTAATTAATTAAATCCTTTATCAAATTAATTATTTATAATTTGAACCTTGATTTAAACTTATTTATTAATTTAGATACTAATTTATCTTAATTAATAAATCTGCCATAATTTCTCTTTTCTTCTCAAAATTACACAACTCTGTGAAACTATCCAAAATTGACCTGGTCAACTTTGATAATTCTAATTGATAATTAAATCAATTAATTGAGACTATCTAGATGATTTTATCCAAGGTACAATGGGGACCATGGGCCTATGAAATCAAGCTCCAATATGTTATCATAAATCTAACAAATAAATTTACTAACTTATTAATTCCTCGTGACTCCACTATATACTCGGAATTGCACTCTTGAATTCATAGAACGCTCTATAACAAATATAGATATGCTATTAATTATCCATTGTTACAACCATAATTGTCACTCAATCCTCTATAGACGGTCTACAATGAGATAGGACTAAAATACTGTAACGCCCTGGATAGCAAGACCGTTACACTATGTGTTTATAAAGTGCTAGACTTGCTAATTAAGTCATTTAATTAAAAACGTGTTACTGAAACTATAGAGGAACTAGGGTTAAAATGTTTTGGTCTCAAAAGTCGCATTTTCATTAAGAAACATCATCTGTTTACACGGGATCCCAAAAATATTAAGTTTAAAGACTGTTTACAAAAGGCACAAGGTTTATATACAATATCAAGCCATATTAAGGCAAAACAGACAGTTAGGCAATCCCTGTCCTGATCCACTCCTCGACCATGGCGATCGAACAGCTGGCTATGTACATTCAACCCCGCAGCTCTCCATCTTAGGATTTGTCCAACTTGCCCTTGCCTTTACCTGTACCACGTAGCACTCGTGAGCCAAGGCCCAGCAAGAAAACACAACAACAGAGCATAAGCAATCAACAGACAAATCAATATCTCATATTGCATCACATAATCTCAACCATTCAATATAATCAAGTATTCCACATACTAAACATATCAACTCATATCATTTACAGTTCACAAATGATAACTAGGGCTAGCGCCCTCAGGCCACTCCCTCCGTTATCCTACTGACTCCGGCCCGCTTAAACCGAGCTCAGTGAATATTAAGCTATCCTCGGCTACCAGTGGCCAAGCCGCGCCCTGTGCGCAAATATAGTGTACGGTGCCGTTAAGCTGCTTTTACATGTCCCATGGCATAATACCATCATTGACACGATACAAATATCGGGAACACTTAGTCCCATCACAAACATATAACCGGGTGCAGTTTTCTTACCTTTCAATTCACTAGCTTTGATCCCTCGACTCCTTGAGCACGTCTCCCTCGAGCCCTAGCGCTCACCTAAACACAATCATAGGCCAAAGTCATCTTCAATCCTCAAGTCCAAAACCTAGCCTCGAGGCTAATCCCGAGCCCCCGGGAAGTCTTAGTTCCACCAAACAAGGTGGTGGAACCAAACCCCAAACCCTTGGTCAAGAACCCTTGCAAATAACCCTAAAATCATCTTCAGAAGGCAGGGTAGCACTACAGCGCTCATGGGAGGGCACTACAGCACTACAAACAGAAGTAAAATCCCCTCAACAAGCTTGGCCTAGTGCTATAGCGCCCAAAGGCTAGCGCTGTAGCGCTAGTCACAGGCAGGCTAACACTAGTTTTTCCCTCCTGCTATTTCCTCGAACCAACCTCAACCAAAACTCCTCCAAATCTTTCCCAAACTCAAAAACAACCTTATGACCATACTCCACTCATCCCAAGCAACCCAAATACCTAGAACTCAAGCACATGCATCCCCAAACTCAAAATTCACCATAGCCACTTCTAAACATTTAAACTCAGCAGAAGCCAGTTGAACATCAAAGTTAGAGCTTAGAATTTATACCTTTGATGGAACTTCGACCCCAAGTTGTCTCTAGACCTCCTTGACTTGCTTCTCCTCAACCCTTGGCTCTAACTTCCCCAGAATTCCCCATCAACACAACTTAGATATCTTTGCTAAATACCAAAACCAGAACTGAAGGAACTTACAGAATTTTACCTCAAGTGTTGATGATCTCTTGCTAACCTCTACCAATTCCTCAAACCTAGCTTAGGATCCTTGATGCCCAGTCTATCCCAACTCTCCTCTGAGCTTTGCTCCAAGAAAATCCCATAAAAGTGGTGAGAGAACCATAAACTGACCCAAGAGAGTGCAACTCTGTTTTTCCCTTCCTTTTCTCTCTTTCAGACTTCTATAACTTTCTACAAATCCCACTAACATAAAGCCTCAGCATATCTATCCTTTACATGCTAAATGACCTTAATGCCCTCCCCTTTATTTCTAATCCTTTAGTCCACTTAAGGGCATTCTAGTCATTTTACCCAATTCCCGCTAACTCCTCGAGTGTCTCTAATATTTCCCGCTTAACTCCCGATACCTAATTAATCACCAATAATATTCCTCAATGTCAAGATAGACTCCAGTATATTCACTAAATTCCCATTTATACCCCTGAGCTCACCCCAAGCCGGGTATAAATCCCCGCCATGACTTTTTCGCTACTTTGCTCACTAGGATCGTCTCGAGTCACAGATCACAGATATATCCACATAATAATGTGGTCTCGGCAATTATCACATATATCAATACAATTATGCCCATAATGTCCAAAATTACGATTATGCCCTTCTAACCTAATCAGGGCCTACATGCATACTAATACACATAGTCATGCATCTCAAATATTCAAATAGTCATATAACATGCTTTAAATCATAATCATGCATCTTAATCATTAAAGTCACACATAATTCCCATTATGCCCTCCAGGCACACTAATCAAGGCCCTTAAGCCTTATTAGCAAATTTGGGTCGTTACAAATACCGTTTTACCCCTCATTGTATTGT
Organism: Humulus lupulus; assembly: GCF_963169125.1. Lineage (NCBI taxonomy): Eukaryota > Viridiplantae > Streptophyta > Magnoliopsida > Rosales > Cannabaceae > Humulus > Humulus lupulus. The sequence continues at coordinate 35,619,261 of NC_084799.1, forward strand.
ATCCTTAAAACACTTAGTTCCTTGTAAATGATATTTCAGTAAACTAATTTAATTATTGAAATGAGATCTCTATCATTTAACACCTTGAACCAAACTAAAAGGAAACCATCATTTCACTTCTTCATCAGAAGCTATAGATGTTCATATCTATGATTAACACTCCCACTCAATTATACTACCGAGTTCCCAAGATGTAATGGGCTAGTCCGTAGGGTAAGCTGGTAATGAACAAGTCAAAGAACTCAAATAATACAATCAGTTAGAATACTAACCACTCAGAATTGAGATTGAATTGACCTATGGTTAACTATATGATATGACTAGAATATATAATAACGGATGTTTACTTATCTTATCAATTGTCAATATCAGTCCTGTCCGATGTAACAAATACATCCGATCTTATCTACTTTGCTAATGTTCTAGAAAGAACATAACACTGTAATGTGTAAGTAGATCATATCGTAGATTGGCAAGTCAGTGTAAATCCGGTGCACTGACTAATGTTAGGACTAACTTATTTTGAACATATAATAAAATTTATATTCCACTGTGATTACGTCACTATAAATAAGATTAGCTATATGCTCGGGATTTAATAAAAGTTTATATTAAACAAATAATCATGAAAATAAAACATGTGAGCAAAGTGATTGACCAAGTAAAAAAAAATGATTTCTATTCTTTTATTGATAATAAAATGAGATTACAAAGAATTTGAGTTTTAATTAGGGCATAAAACCCCAACAAACTCCCACTTACACTAATTGAAACTAATGCCTTAATTCTACTAATCCCATTTCCTTGATATGCTTATCAAATGTAGCTTTTGGTAGTGTCTTTGTAAATGGATCCGCAAGATTGTCTTCAGTTGCAATCTTCATAACCTTCACATCTCCCTTGGCCACATATTCTCAAATAATGTGATACTTCCTTTCTATATGCTTACTCCTCTTGTGACTTCGAGGTTCTTTCGAGTTGGTTATCGCTTTTGTATTGTCACAAAACAACACAAATGGTTTATCCATTTCTGGAATAACACCAAGATCTGAATAGAACTTCTTTAGCCAGACTATTTCCTTAGCTGCTTCTGATGCGGCTATGTACTCAGCCTCCATGGTGGAATTTGAGATTGCAGACTGCTTTAGGCTTCTCCATATGACAACTCCACCCCCAAGAGTAAAAACCATTCCAGAAGTAGACTTCTTGTCATCGACATCAGTCTAAAAATCAGAATCGGTGTAGCCTACAGGGTTCAGAACACCACCCGTGTAGACTAACATATAATCCCTAGTCCGTCTCAAATACTTCAGGATATACTTAACAGCTATCCAATGTTCCGGTCCTGGGTTTGACTGATACCTACTCACTACTCCCACTGCATAGCAGATATTTGGTCTAGTACACAACATGGCATACATCAGACTTCCAACCGCAGATGCGTAAGGAACTTTTCTCATTGCATCTTCCTCTTCAGGAGTCTGGGGAGACTGCTTCTTTGAAAGATGAATTCCATGGCGGGACGGTAGACGCCCTTTCTTGGAATTTGTCATTGAGAAACGTTCAAGCACTTTATCTATGTAAGCTGCGTGAGATAGAGCTAAGAGTATGTTCTTTCTATCCCTGATGATCTGGATACCTAGAACATAACTCGCTTCGCCCAAATCCTTCATCTGGAATTGAGTGCTCAGCCAATTCTTCACATCTGATAATTTCTTAACATTGTTTCCAACGAGTAAGATATCATCTACATAAAGAACCAGGAATACCACTATTTGATTTTCCTTCAGTTGGTAAACACAGGGCTCATCAATATTTTGTTCAAAGCCATAGATTTTGATTATTTCATCAAACCTAAGATTCCACGAACGAGAAGCTTGCTTAAGTCCATAGATGGACCTATTCAACTTGAAAACTTTTCCTTCTTGTCTAGATACTTTAAATCCTTCTGCCTGATCCATATAAATGACTTCGTCAAGCTTTCCATTAAGAAAAGCTGTCTTGACGTCCATTTGCCAAATCTCATAGTCGAGAGAGGCTGCTATGGATAGGAGGATGCGAATGGATTTGAGCATGGCTACCGGACTAAAAGTTTCCTCATAGTCCACGCCTTCTCTTTGGGTATAACCCTTTGCCACTAATCGAGCTTTATAAGTCTCGATATTTCCATCAATACCTCATTTCTTCTTGTAGATCCACTTGCACCCAATGGCCCTAAAGTCACTAGGTGCTTCCACAAGATCCCAGATAGAATTTGAGTACATGGACTCCATTTCCTGTTTCATGGCTTCGAGCCATAGTTCCTTTTCAGGGCTAGCCATTTCCTGTTTGAAAGACAATGAATCATCATCACTAGTGTCACCAACAACCATATTGGTTTCACCACCCAAACCATAGCGAACTGGGTTCCTAGAAACCCTCCCACTACGACGAGGTTTCGTGACTGTTTGCTTAGGAACAGTGGTACTTTCTTCATTTAAATCAACTTGCGTCGGTTGGACATGAAGAGTGGGAATTTCATCATTAACTTGCGTTAATGATGATGGAACATTTGTTGGAGTCAATTATTTAACCATCTCCTCTAAATCTACTTTGCTGCGAGGTTTAAAGTTTTGGACATAGTCATTTTCTAGAAAAGTAGCATTTGTAGAAGTAAACACTTTCTTTTCTGAATGACTATAGAAAAGTCCACCCCGAGTACCTTTAGGATAGCCAACAAACATGCAAACTTTAGTTTGCAGTTCTAGCTTTCCCTCCTTTTTCCTCAGAACGTGAGCGGGACACCCCCATATTCTATAATGGCGTAAACAAGGTTCACGACCATTCCAGCGTTCTAAAGGTGTTTTGGGGATTGTTTTAGATGGCACGACATTGAGAATGTCATTCGCGGTTTCAATTGCATGTCCCTAGAACGAAGTTGGTAGAGTTGAGTAACTAAGCATGCATCTAACCATTTCCAATAAAGTTATGTTCTGGCGTTCCGCTACACCATTTTGTTGCGGAGTACTTGGGGAAGTAAGTTGTGATAAAATCCTAAGTTCAGTTAAATGATCTTGGAACTACATATCCAAATATTCTCCACCCCTATCAGATCACAAGATCTTTAACATTTTACCTAATTGGTTCTTAGCCATTACTAGGAATTCCTGAAACTTTGAAATTGTTTCTGATTTCCTATGCATTAGGTAAAGACATAAGTATCTATAGTAATCTTCAATGAAAGTGACGAAATACTCAAAACCACCCCTAGCTTGTACATTCAAAGGTCCACAAACATTTGAATGCACAAGACCAAGTGGTTCTTTGGCCCTATCACCCTTTGCAGAGAATGGACGCTTGGTCAGTTTGCCTTCTAGACAAGATTCACAGACAGGTAATTCACCTAAGGTGAGTTCCCTCAAAGTTCTGTCCTTTGTAAGTCTTTGAATCCTATCATAGCCAATGTGACCTAGTCTCAAGTGCCATAAATACGTCATATTATCGTTATCAGTCTTTTGACGTTTATTGGTCCTAGGTTTAGCCACTTTGAATAAATCATTGTTAAGAGCGAGGGGTTCGTTAGGTCGCTGAATATAAAGCCCATTTTCCAATCATGCAATACACAATTGTGATCTATTGAAGGAAATAGATATATTAAAACTTGTGAAAGTCATAACAAATCGTTCTAATTGCAACATGGAAACTGGAATTAAATTTCTACTAAAATCCGGAATAAAAAATACATCATTTAAAATTAAGTATTTATTTCTGAACTTCATACGAGCTCTTCATGTAGCTTGGACCGCAACGAACGCTCTGTTCCCAATTCTAAGCTTTAAGCCGCCTTCATTCACTTCCTCCCACGATTCAAGATGCTTTGTTTTTCGCTGCTAGAAACTTAGGGCAATCTCGTTTCCAATGCCCCTTCTCTTTGCAGTGAAAGCACTTATCTTTACCTTTCTTGTTTTTCTTGTTCTTCCCCTTAGGCGTCTGTGCACTTGGTTGTGCACTCGTCTTTGTAGCCTTTGCAGGCTTGGGGTTGTTTATTTGACCACCTTTCCTCTTGTTTCCAACTTTCGAAGACGAAGTTGGTGAGCTTCAACCTTAGCTAGATCAGCAGCAACATCAGTAGTCTTATTTTCAACTCCTTTACTAGGTCCACCCATGATAGGTTCAATAGTCTGAAGATCGTTCATGAGCTGCGTCAGACCATAGTTGAGTTGAGCACGAATGTGCAGACACGGTGCCATCCGAGAATCTATGGTGCCATCATGTTGCCCCTCAAAATTTTCAGCAAATGTTTACAGATGTGCAATTAAGATTGCAGAGGCAAAAGGATGAGATTAGGTGTTTGAAACAGCAGCTGAATCTGTCAGGGAACACCTCTTCCTTTGCTATGCCAGGAGTGACACCGGTATTGACTCAGCCTAGGGTAAAGAATAGATGGGAATTTCTCTGTGGAAGATTCCAGGAGTTTTACCCTCCAGTCTTTGAGGGAGGCCTAGATCCATTCAGAGCTGAGCAATGGATGGGCATGATCAGTTCCATCCTCGGCAGCATGGGGATGGTAGGTCATGATAGGGTGATCTGTGCTACATATGTATTACGAGATGATGCCCGGACGTGGTGGGAAGTAGTATCATAGACACAAGACACAACTGTGATGGATTGGAAAAAATTTAGGCAGCTGTTCAATGAAAGATATTACTGTGATGCAGCCAAGACTGCTAAGATGAATGAGTTTCTGAACCTCGTTCAGGGAAATGCAACAGTAACAAAGTATGTTAATAGATTCGATGGGTTGGCCAAGTTTGCTTTTGATATGGTACCCACAGATGTAGCTCGAAGGGAAAGGTTTATCTAGGGATTGAATCCCAGTATAGCTCAGGGCATCAGAGTCGACCCAATGCATGAAATCTCTACCTACGCTCAGGTGGTAGGAAAGGCTCTTATTGTTAAGAGCACAGGAAATCAGACTGAAAAGGAGAGTGCTGGAGAGCACGGAGCTCAAGCAGTGATATCTCCATTTATTGGATCGAGCAAGGACAAGGATTTGAAAGTTTACCCATAATGCACTCACTGTAAGAGGCGTCATCTGGGAGAATTCCGAGCCAAGGCATGTTTCTTATGTGGAATGGTTGGGCATTTCAAGAAGGATTGCCCAAGGCGAAGGAAGGATAAGCAAGAGGGGGTGGACAGCTCGACTCCAGCTCGAGTGTTCATTCGGATGCAGTCAGAGACTGAGACTGAGACTGGTTCCTCAGTGGTGGCAGGTCAGCTTTCCAGTTTTGATTTTTGTATTGTGCTGACTGTTTTGGTGCCATGTTGTTTCTTTGCTTGTTGCTCTTAGAGAAGCATAGACTTATTATACAGATCACATGGTTATGTTGTGATGGGAATATGATACTTTATTGGTAATTTTAACGAATGAGTTAGACTATTGTGGAGAGAAGGACTCATCAGTTGTTTTGATAAAGTTTGTTATGACTGACTTCAGTATGATCCTAGATATGGATTGATTAGCCAAGTGTGAGGCAATGATAGCTTGTAAGGAAAGGATAGTAACTTTTGAGTTTGAGAATGGGAAACCCTTGTGGTAGTTGGCACTATGCTGATGACATCTGTATTTAGAGCTAGAGATCTATTGCAGGAGGGTGCATAGAACTCCTAGCTAGTGTGGCGGATACCGCTTAGGTTGTGCCAGTGGAATCAGGACAGAATGGATTAGTCTGTAAGTTTTTTTTTGGATATGTTTCCAAGGGATTCTCAGGATTACATTTACACAAAGAGATAAATGGTGATTGGATTGGTGTCGTGTAATGACCCACCTACTCTAGACTCTTGGACCATTAACGAACTATACATACAAATCCTTAATAAAACTTACTTTTGCGAAAATACCATAACTTTATTAGAAACTTGTAGAAATAAGAGTTACTTTCATAAAATATCAAGTAGGATATGGGATCCCATTGTCTTAAAAACAAAACATAATTTAAAATAAAAGGAGTTACATAGCAAGTGCGGAAAAATACATGTAAAACTATAAAACAAGACTACATCCTCGAAAATCGAACTCTCGACTCCTTGACTCCATTCACCACCGATACACATTCCCCAAGCATCCACGAATCTTACCACCACTATAGCTATTTTCCTGCACATATAAACAAAAGGAATGAGCCTAATGCCCAGCAAGGAAAATCTAACACATAGTTCATATACATAAATTTCATAAGAAAAACATAACATAACATAACATAACGTTACACTTATATCAAACACATACTATAATGGCCATTATTACTTGGGGTCCCATAGACTAAACAAGTCATATGCCCATTAGATTAGTGGGGTCCTACTAGCTAAGCAGGTCATATGCCCATAATCTATTTGGGGCTTGTTAGTCAAATGGGTCATATGCCCAAGCCTACAAACATACATATCATAACACATATCATAACATAAGAAACATAAGATAACATATAAGACATATAACATATGCATTTCTATCCTATTTTCCTTACCAAAGTTACCGGGATAAGAGGACAGCGTTGGAACTTTGGAACACTCCTAATAACCATTATGAAATGGTGAGTCTATAGAAGAAAAAGAGAAATGAAAGGAATGGAAAAACTAAACCTTTGAGAAACATACTTACCAAAACCTTTTTGCTCAAGAGCTTAGATTTCCTAACCAAAATAAAGATTTAGATTAGAGGCTGAGTAGAAGATTATGAGAACTTAAAAGAACAAGTACAGAAATGAACTAGAGTTTTGGGTTACCTTGAAGACTTGTAAGACCAATCTACACCTCAAACCGAAATACTATAAAATCTTACTTCCCCAAGTGTTTGATAAGCTTATGGTGATCAAGCTTATGATTCCCCAACCTAGGTGTTTACACTCTCACACTCACCTAGCACTTGCAGCCTCTGAACTTAGAGCAAAAGATGAATAATGGCTGGGTACTAGGTCCTATTTATAGAGTTTAGGAATGAAAGGATCTTAATTTTACTTGAATAAAAATAATAGCTTTTTAGGTGAAAATAATTTGAATTTTTGTTCAGCAGAGGCTGAAGACTCGTTCAAAAAGGTGCTGGACTTATCAAGAGGTTGAATGGCTGAAAGGGAAAACAATTCAAAAACTTTCAAAATAAGCTGAAGGAGGCGATATATCGCCTCCTGTAGGCAATATATCGCCTGGGCCAGTATGCCCGAGGTAGTCGTGCGTCGTCTCATATTTTCCGTATCTACGTGCTGCGATATATCGCCCCTATAGCTGCGATATATCGGCATACGCTGATTATTTAAACACGAAATTACACATTTTTAGCTAAGTTTGAATGGAGTAAACAGCCTTGACTAAGCCCTCAACGTATTCAAAGCTGCTGACTGACCTTAGAGCATTCAAACTTTACCCTTATTAAATTTAATCCTCAAAATACTTAATCCTTAATCACTCATTCATAACATGTGCTTAAATCCTATTGGTTCTTATCTAAACCTTATAATATAATAAATATTATCCTTAATATCAGTCATATTAATCAAACCTTAGGTTAAATTAATATTCTTAAACTATAGGTTAAACTTAGAAAATCTACAAGTACTACTATGAGTGTCCAAATAAATATCGGTCTGAACCAAAAATCCACAGTTACAAAGATAATGCTATAAATACTATAATACTACTATCTAACTAGCTAAGTAAAGTTCTTGGACTCTACATGTCGGGGACGGAATCAGATCTAGGGCACTGTATTGAATGGCTTCAGCAAAGCTGTAAGAACTAAAGGCTCAGTTGTTGAGTAAGATGGTATTCTCCAAGGTGGATCTTTGATCTGGTTAGTACCAGCTTAAGATCAGGAAAAATGATATGCAAAGGACTGCTTTTATATTAGATAAGGGCACTAAGAGTGCTGAGTTGTTTTGATGGATTAGATGAATAGAGTATTCAAGAATTATCTAAATTGGATTTGTGATCATCTTGATCAATGGTATTGTGGTATATTCTCGGTTGGAGAATTGCCAAGGTCAAGGAACGCCTTTCACGACAGGAGTTTCCTTGGACGGGCAGGATATTACATGTACTTTGTGGAAGAGTTCTGAGTCTTCTTACAGATCAGAACTAGTTAGCAGGTTGTTATGACACCTCAGTGACATGGAAAAGTGATTGCCTATGCATCATGATAGTTAAAGGATATGACGAGAACTAGAGTAGAGTTACTGGTGGGCCAGGTGACCAACATTATGTTTGAGTTACTCTGTTAGGGAGGATCAAGGGAAAAACAGTTAAGTGACCCACATATGTGAAGAATTGAGAGGAAATTCTTAACTGGATTAGCTAAGGACTATGTAGTGTCAGGTACGAATTTATTGAGGTAAATGGATCAGACTTGGGATTCGATGGACACTGGGATTAAATGAGGGATTCTGGATGAATCTCATACTACTCTCTTATTCTCTTCATCTAGGCATCATGAAAGATATTAAGATATGAAAGCTTTATAGTGGTGGCCTGGGATGGGGAGGGACATAATGGAATACATGACAAAGTTCTTAACCTATTAGTAGGTCAAGACAGAGTATCAGAAACCAGTAAGGCTATTGTAGCCTTTGAGTATTACATAGTGGAAATAAGGAAACATCGCGATAGGTTGCGCAGTGGGGCTGCCCAGGATAGTGGGTTAGCATGAATTGGTTTGGGTCATTATGGACTAGTATTTAAAGTGAGTTCACTTCTATCAGTAAGGACAAGTAACACAACTGATTAGTATTCAGATCTTTGTGTGAGAGAGGTAGTACACCTTCATGGAATTTGAAGTCTATCTTATTAGATGAGGACCCTGTTTTTACTTCCAAGTTTTGGGGAAGGTTGCAGAAGGCGATGAGTATACAGTTGGAATTTAGTATAGTTTATTATCCTTGGACTGATGGTAAATCAGAGAGAGAGTTATCCAGTTATTGGAGAGGCACTTTATGAGATGCTGCATGGTAGGAATGTTTATCACCCATTCTTTGGGATGGGATGGGTGAGATGGGGATCATTGAGATTATTGAAAAGTTAGAGCTTGGATGCTTGCTTCTCAGAGTAAATGGAAAAGTTATGATAATCTGAAATGCAAGAACATGGAATTCCAAGTGGAAGACTATGAAATGGGTGAGGAAGTAAGGGCAAGTTGAGCCCTAGATTTGTGGGACCGTGTGAAATCCTGGAAAGGATCAGTCAGGTTACCTTTGGATTGACATCAGTTTTGGCACTATCGGCTGTATACAATGTATTTTATATTTCCATGTTGAGGACATGGATTAGAAGAGACTCATGTGTTGAGTTATGAGAATCTGGAGATTGAGGCTAAGTTATCCTGTGAGGAATAGCCAGTTCAGATTTTGACAGAAAGAACAAGGTTCTGAGGAACAAAGTTGTACCTTGGGTTAAGGTATTATACAGACATAGTGAGGTCAAGGGAGCGATCTGGGAACTGGAATCAGATATGTGGGATTGATATTCTGGGCTATTCACTTAAAATTTCGATGACGAAATTTCTGTAAGGAGGGGATAATTGTAATGACCCAAATTTCCTTGTAACGCCCTAATCTTCAGGGACCGTTACGAGTGCATTTTAAACAGTGATAAGCTCGCTAACCGAGCCATTTGTCCATAATTGTGTAACTAAGTATGATTAACGGTTTAGGGTTAAAAAATTTGGTCAAAGATACAACGTTTCACTAAAACGTTTACTGTATACATTGGGATCCCAAAAATATAATTTAAAGGTTAATTCAACAAAAAATTTACAACCAGCCGACCTAAGCGGCAAAATAGGGTTTAACCCTAGTTTCCATTTAAACCCTCAGTCGTGGCAGTCGAGCAGCCACATATGTACACATCGTCACCTAAGCTCTCCAACTCAAGGATGGTCCAGCTTTCTTTTGCCTTTACCTGCACCACATAGCACCCATGAGCCGAAGCTCAGCAAGAAAACTCAATATGCTCATGAACAAGTAATAACATGTTACTAAGTCATAATAGGCATGCCTAGCAATAATAACCCTACTCATGCATGCAAGCAGGTACAAATAAATGTTTGTGGAATCCTGCGCTCTGAGTAGATGACTAATAAATCTCTCGCTCGGAGGTAGATGACTAATAAGTCTCTCTGAGGTAGTCGACTAATAAGTCTCTCTGAATAGCTGACTAATAAGTCACTCTAAATAGATGACTGATAAGTCTCTCTGTATAGATAACTAATAAGTCTATCCTTATGTAGATGATTGATAAGTCTATCTCTGTTAGATAACTGATAAGTCTATCTCAGTTAGATGACTGATAAGTCTATCTCAGTTAGATGACTGATAAGCCTATCTCTTAGGTAGATGACTGATAAGTCTCTCTGTATAGATGACTAATAAGTCTCTCTGTATAGATAACTAATAAGTCTATCCTTATGTAGATGACTGATAAGTCTATCTCGGTTAGATGATTGATAAGTCTCTCTGTATAGATAATTAATAAGTCTATCTCTGAGGTCCCATACCCTCCTAGCCATGTGACATATTGGTCACCTGATGTAACACCCCAACTCCTGGGACCGTTACAGTGTGCCTAGTAAATAGTGCTAAACTCGCTAATCGAGTCATTTGGCCAAAATCGTGATCTAAGTATGATTAGCGGTTAAGGGATTAAACATTTTGGTTAAGATATAACGTTTCACTAGAACGTTTAACAAATACATTGGGATCCCGAAAATACAATTCAGAGTTTATTACAGAAAATATTTACAACAGGCCGTTCTAAGCGGCAAAACAGGGTTCAACCCTAGTTCCACTTTAAACCTCGACCGTGGCGGTCGAGCAGCCGCATATGTACACGTCATCACCTAAGCTCTCCAACTCAAGGGTGGTTCAGCTTCCTCTTGCCTTTACCTGCACCACATAGCACCCGTGAGCCGAAGCCCAGCAAGAAAACATAACACTTTTCATAAACATTATCAAATGATTATCATTATAACCACACTGAATGTAAAGCTTTCAAACCAATGGGTGCACATCACATGATTCTAGCGGGAGAGTGGCTGTTACATAAGCCACTAGCCTCCAAGCTCTCTTTCCTAGCGGGAGAGTGGCTGCTAGGTAAGCCACTAGCCTCCAAGCTCTGTTTTCTAGCAAGAGAGTGGCTGATAGGTAAGCCACTAGCCTTCAAGCTCTATTTTCTAGCAAGAGAGTGGCTGATAGGTAAGCCACTAGCCTTCAAGCTCTGTTTTCTAGCAAGAGAGTGGCTGATAGGTAAGCCACTAGCCTTCAAGCTCTGTTTTGTTCATCGACCCTCAGGGTCGGTCAGGCATTAATGCTCCTTGAGTCATTCAATGCTAGTAATCGATTAGATCTAATCTCTGTTGGCTTGCGTGATTCACGCTAAGGCCGTTCTGACAAGTAAGTCAGCGCTTCCTGACCTGTGTCCAGTAACACTGCCGAGCCTGACAAATAAGTCACAGCCTCATAGCTGATACTAACACTTTTGTCGATTCTGTATTCAGTCCATACACAAGTAAGCAATGCTATCAATATGTATCATATGCCAGTTATCCAAGAATAAGGCATTCAACATGCTTACTAAACAGTTTCTAGCACAGTCATGATCATGCACAAACTCAGAGACTCAAGCTCTGACCAATCTCATATTCATCGTTCATGGCATGCCCTATCACATGTTTATCATGCATTACATGCATCACACTTAATTATCCAGCATGCCTCAACAACAGTCATATGTAAATGGGCAAGATTTTCCAAGCATTCATTATGCTAACAATGTTTACATTTAAACGTCCAACATGCATCAATCATAGCCATGCATGTCATACTCAATAGCCAATCAACATGCATCATAATAGCCATGCATGTCATGCTCAATAATCAACCAACATGCATCCATAATAGTCATGCATGTCACATATACACAGGGTGCAGTTTTCTTACCTCAGATTCGAGCTAGTACCAATATAAGAACGATCATTGAGAACGATCAACCTTTAAGTCCTTAGCGGTCACCTAATCATAACCATATATGGAACACCATTAATAACATGATAATCAAAGGTTCCACACCAATATCTAGCCCCCAAGAGATCAATCCAAACTAATCCAAGTAGTAGGGACACTCCCGAGGCCCATAACTAAGTTCCCGGGGTCAAAACGAGCAAACGGGGCGAAAACAGGGCAAGGGCTGCGGCCCTAGCACCTTGGGCCGCGGCCCCCAGGGTTCTCTGAGGCAAGGGCCACGGCGCCCTCCATCAAGGCCCGCGGCGCCCAGCAAGGCTCACTTCCAGACACCTGCTTCTTCGAACTAGGGCCGCGGCGCACAAGAACAGGGTCGCGGCCCCCAACCCTGGGCCATTCCCAAACGCGGTTTAAACACTCCAAATCTTTCAAAAACATACCCAAACATTCCCCAATCATCAAATCAAAGTTTCTAAGCTTCCCAATACTCCAAAACCCTCAAAACCCAAGGTTCAAACCAACCAAAAACTCAACAATTCACAAAGTCCAATTCTAAGCTTTAAAACTTTAAAGACTTAAAACTTAAAACTTAGATTACCTTCGATTGGGTTGTTTCTCGTCAAATCCTTTGGTTAAGAAGCTTTTAATCTTCCCTAGGATCGCTCCGCCTCGACCCTCGCTTGATTCCGACTCCTAGAACTCAAGATTTCCTCAAAAAGGCTCAAACGGTAAAACGGACTGTTTTGAGAGAGAACGAGAAGTTTCTAACGTATGTTCTTATCTGTCAAGCTACTTCAAGCTTAAGTAACCTTAAATAAAACCTGGTGCTCGGGGTCCCGAAAACACCCCTGGGGACACTATAGTCAAAAGTTCCAGAATTTCACCTTGATCTCAAATATTCCCAATTTATCACCAAATGGACATTTCTATTACCCCAAAATTGACCCCGTTATGATAAAGCCGCTAACTCATAATCTAAGATCGTCTCATGCCGCATAGCTCGAATATATCTCCATAATAATGAAATCTCATTCACAAATTACAATATGCACCCAATAGGCCAAATTACCAAAAATGCCCTTATCATTTTAAATACTCCCATACGCATGCATTTATCATCATATAATAATATAATTCACATTAACATGCATATATTCATTTTATAATGTATTAAATCAATTATGGCCCTCCCGGCCTCCTAATCAAGGTCCTAAACCTTATTAGGAAATTTGGGGCATTACACCTAAGCTTATAGCCCTGACTCTATGTAACTAGCCTTTAGACTAGACAAGCACTTTAGTTTTCATCAAACTTAAGTTCGGTCAAGCATTTCATGCTTATGATGATAATGCTTATGTCAATTAGATCTAATATTTTTGGCTTGCATTAAACACGTTAATACCGTTCTTAACTCATAAGCCAATACCATACGACTAGTGCTCAATACTATTATCGAACTTGACTAATAAGTCACAGCTTCACAATTAATACTGACACCATTGCCAATTCTGACTAATAAGTCAGTACCATTCATAGATAAGCAAATTGCCAAGAATTTGATATGCATTCCAGATATACAAATAGAGCATTCAACATGCTACATCAAAAACCATGCATGTCATGTACTAGGTGCAGTTTTCTTACCTCTAGTTCGAGCGAGAAAAAATAAATGAACGACCCTTGAGAACGATCGATCCTTTGATCCCTCAGCGGTCACCTATTCATAATTAAATATGGAATCCAATTAATGAAATCAACAATAAAAGGTTCATGGTCTAGACCTCACTCCCGGGACCTCGAATCGTACTCAAACGGTTAGTAGATTTGATCCCGAGCCTTAGGAATTGAAACCCCGAGCCAAAAACCCTCAAAAGTGCCCAAAATAAGGCCTTGGAAAAACAGGGTAGCGCTGCCCCCCTAGCGCCTAGGCGCTACAAATAGGGATCACTTGCCCTGGACAGCGCTGTAGCACCCTCCCTTGGGCGCTGTAGCGCTAGAACCAGGGTGATTCAGCCCTGGTTTTTCTCCTTCGACTTCTCCATTTTCCAACCTTCGAAACCTAATTCCAAACTTCAACCAAAATCACAAATGAAACCAAATACCCATTCTACAAGTCCTAGGCATCAAAACCCAACCAAACTTTGCTAAAAACTTCCATCAATTCTCAATTATCAACTTCAAAATTCCAGCTGAAACTCAACTGAAAAAAGAGCAAGAAACTAGAGATTTCATGGCTAAAACCTTACCTCAAACTCAAGATGGAACCCTCTTCAGTAGTAGAGCACAACCCTAGACCCTCAAGGCTTGGTTCCCTAGCTTGAATCTTCAATTGGGGCTTCAAAAATTCAAAGGAAAAAGGAGAAGGAAAATGATCAGGAGAAGAAGAAGTAACGTGCTTTATTTTTCTTAAGCTTTCTATAGCCTTCTATGGTTGATATAATCCCTTGGTCAAATGACCATATTGCCCCTAAGTTAAGTAAAGTCCTTTAAAGTCTAGCAAGGGAAAATTTGTCCTTTCCCGTCTATCTCATTAGTTATAATTAACGTCCTCCAATTCCCATTTTTCCCAATATTCTCAAATTCTAATAATTCATATCCCACTACCCTTTAATTCCCGGTAATGTACTAATCATCAAATTACCCCAAGACTCACCCTGAGCCCCGAAATTAACCCCGTTATGACCAAACCGCTAACTTGCATTCAAAAATTGTCTCATGCTGAATAGCTCGAATAAATCCACATTATAATGTGGCCTTATTCATAATTTACCAACATGCATGAAAATATACAAATATACCCTCAACGGGCCAAATTACCAAAATGCCCTTATAATGAAAAGTGGATCCATATGCATGCATTTATCATCATATAATAATATAATTCACATAAACATTCATATAATTATTTAGTTGCATAATAAATCAATTATGGCCCTCCCGGCCTCCTAATCAATGTCCTAAATCTTATTAGGCAATTTGGGTCATTACATTCCTAATAAGACTTAAGGCCTCGATTAGGGGGCCAGGATGGCAAATCTTAGAATTATGTGATATTTATGTGCATCATTATGTGAATAACATCATAATATGACTTGATATGCATGTTTAGGTGTATTAAATATGCATGTGGGCCCATTTCTGTTTAATTGGGAAATTTTCATATTTTGGAAAATTTGGGCATATTTGGCATATATGTGGTATATGTGTGGTGCTTCATTATTATTTGGTTATGCTAAGGTTACACAACACGAGATGAGGGAAACTAGTGGGAAAGTCACAATGAGATTTATACTTGACTCGAAGAGAGTCAAGGGGTATTTAGCACATTACCGGGATATTGGGTAATGGGAATAAATATTTGATGATAAATTGGGAGTTAGTGAGATCAGGGGGAAATTCTCGGAGTTTTGACTATTTTACCCCAGGGGCGTTTTTTTGGTTTTGGATCATGGGGATGTTTAGGAACTTTGATTTTGGGATTTCAATATGTTTGGGTAGGTTTTTGGAAGGTTTTTAAATGGAGAAAATAAGGTTTTTGGCTGGGTTCATGGTTGGGCCGCGGCCTTGTTCTTGGGCGCCGCGGCCCAGGCTTGAAGAAGGAGGAGGCTGGCTGTTGAGCAGGTAGGGTCGCGGCATAGGATAGGTGCACCGCGGTGCTTGGCACAATCAGAGAAGAGGTTGGCTTCTGTCTGGAGGCGGGTCGCAGCCATAGGTTTTGGGGGATCGCGACACTTAAGGGAAATTTTTCCCATATTTGGTTTTTAGTCGTGGGAACTTAACTCTTAGGGCCTAAGATCGATCCTACGACCCAATTGAGTGAGATTCGACGTCCCGGAGGCTTGGGTTGGGTCTGGAAGTATTTATTTACTCATTTTGATGAGGTTTTATATTATGGTTGTGACTAGGTTATCGCTAGGGGCTTGGAAACAGGATCATGCTTGTGGCTCGTTTATTGGTAACCTGTGCTTGGACCAAAGGTAAGAAAACTACACCCAGTATGTGATGCATGAGATACATGTGATTAGGGCATGACATGAATATTGAATATGAGATTCATCAGAGCTTGAGTCTCTGTAAATGTGCATGATCATAATTATGCTAGTGATTGTTAAGTAAGCATGTTGAATGCCCTACATTTGGATATTTGACATATGATATATGCCTGGTTGCATTGCTTACTTATGTATGGCACTGACCCATGAGTTAAAAATTGGCACGAGTCGTATGATATTGGCTTAAGAGTCAAGAACGGCATTAATGTGTTCAACACAAGCCAAAATTATTAGATCTAATTGACATAAGCATTGAATGAATCATCATGAACATTAATGCTTGACCGACCTCAAGTTCAATGAAAATTAAAAGTGCTTGTCTAGTCTAAAGGCTAGTTACTTAGAGCCAGGGACAAAAGGCTCATGGACTGCAACGTCATATGGATATGGGTGTTGAGCCCAAGTTCGTGACTCACTCATCAGTCACTTACCTGATTAGGGTGCGGAGCCCAAAGTTTGATTCTCTAATCACCTATCTGATTAGGGTGCGGAGCCCAAAGTGACTCACTCATCTGATTAGGGCTACAAGCCCCAGGATGATTACCAAAATCTTAAAGTGTTAATCACTCATTTGATTAGGGCTACATACCCCAGTATGATTACCAAAATCATAAAGTGTTATTAACTCATCTGATTAGGGTGCAGAGCCCAAGTGCGTGACTTAATTGTCACTTATTTGAGTCATTTAATTTAGATGGACACATTATTATGACTTGATAGTCATGAATACAAAAGGCATGGCCCATAAGTCATCCATACAAAGGGCAGGGCCCACAATCATTATTTGGATTTATTTGCATGCATGAATAGGGCTATTATTGCTAGGCATGCCTATTATGATTTGGTAACATGTTATTACCTGTTCATGAGCATATTGAGTTTTCTTGCTGAGCTTCGGCTCACGGGTGCTATGTGGTGCAGGGAAAGTCAAAAGAAAGCTGGTCCATCCTTGATTTGGAGAGCTTAGGTGACGATGTGTACATATGCGGCTGCTTGACCGCCACGGCCGATGGTTTAAAGAGGAACTAGGATTAAATCCTATTTTGCCGCTTAAGTCAGCTGGTTGTAAATATTTTGTTGTAATTAACCTTTAAATTATATTTTGGGATCCCAATGTATACAATAAATATTTTAGTGAAACATTGTATCTTAACAAAAAAAATTAACCCTAAACCGTTAATCATGCCTAGTTACACGATTATGGCCAAATGACTCAATTAGCGAGTTTAGCACTGTTTAAAATGCACACTGTAACGGTCCCTGGGTAGTAGGGTGTTACAACTACATTCTTCAGTCAATGCCACAGTCTCGTAGTCTTCCGTCTTCCTCTTTTTAGACCAAATTCCTTTCATGAACTTAATATATCTGGGTATTTGCTCTAAGGCCTCAGCAAAGGGAATGTTGATGTGTAACTTCTCGAACACCTCTAAGAACTTGGAAAACTATTTATCAAGAGAAGTTTTCCTAAAACGTTGAGGGTATGGGATCTTAACTGGGGGGTCAACAATAATGACTAGTGTTGCTTTCTCTGTAGTACAACGGTCTTCAGTAACCTTCTTTGTCTCGGAACCAGATGTCTCACCAAGCTTTTCATTCTTATCTACAGATGACTGATGCACGGATTGTTCAATTTGCTTACCACTTCTCAGAGTGATTGCCTGACATTGTTCCTTGGGATTCACCACTGTATTGATAGGCGAATTCCCCTGCGGTCTGTTATTCAACATGCTAGCCAATTGACCCACTTGTGTCTCAAGGTTTCGAATGGAGGACTTGGTCTCAGTCATGAATTGAGTCTGAGTATTAGTGAGAGTCAACAAAGACCTTCTCAATCAAAAAATAAAAGGGATTTGAATGACTCAATAGTTTAGGGATACAATGAATATATGCTTGACAAAACTATTGCAATAGAAATAGATGCAAAACTTCATAGGCTTCTTTTATTACAAAAGTACTTGAAAGAAATGCGCTTACCTTTCATTTAATGAGAGCCTGCTGCTTGCAATTCATTGGGATTTTCTGGTTGATCCTGTGGCCTGGGCTGCTATGAAGATGAAGCTTGATTCATAGGCTGTTGTGGCATATTCTGCTGGTATTGGCCTTGAAACTGTGACTTTTGGCCTTGATTGTTTCTCCATGAGAAATTTGGGTGATTTCTCCACCTAGGATTGTAAGTGTTGGAGAATGGGTTGTTGAAAGGCCTCTGAAAATTTCCCACTGCTTGAACTTGAGCTTGGTCCATAGGAATATTATTATTAGGGTCACCTGAAGGACATTGATCGAACGAGTGTGGACCCCCACAAATTCCACAACCTACTGGCATTTGAATGGCATTAGCAGACACAATATTATGTTGTAACCGTTTTGTTAAGGAAGCAACCTGAGCAGTCAAGGCAGTGATTGCATCTAATTCATAAACCCCAGCTACCTTTCTATTACTAGTCATACTTTCATCTGACCATTGATGATTGTTTGTAGCCATATCTTCCAACAACTCATATGCCTCATTGGCACTTTTACTCATAAATGCCCCTCCAGCTGCGACATCAATTATAGTGCGAGTAGTACCGCACAATCCATTGTAAAAGTTGTGGACCAACATCCACTTTTCAATGCCATGATGGGGACATTTTCTCAGCAACTCCTTGAACCTTTCCCAAAAGTCATACAAAGATTCACCAACCAGGTGATAGAAATTATTGATCTCCACTCTCAATTTAGCAGCTTTTGATGGAGGAAAGAACTTGGCAAGGAATTTTTGAGCCAAATCCTCCCAAGTATTTATAGAATTGGATTGAAGGGAGTTCAACCAACTCTTAGCTTTTTCCTGCAGTGAAAATGGGAATAGCCTCAACCTAATTGCATCGTCGCTCACCCCATTATACTTGAAAGTGGCACACAGCTCCAGGAAATTAGCTATGTGCATGTGTGGATTTTCATAGGGTAAACCACCAAACTGTACTATACCCTGAACCATTTGGAGGATTGCCGGCTTAATCTCAAATTATTAGCGATAATAGCTGGTGGTCTGATACATGTCTACACCCTTGTGACAGTAGGGAGTACATAATCCCTCAAACTACGAACGACGGGATTCTGAGGTTGTGCTTGGGCTGACGTGACTAGGTGCACTCTTTCATTACCATTATTCCCCACATCATCATTATTTATGTTCTCAGCCATGGCAATAGCAGAGTTCTCAACCCTCTTGTTTCTACGATTCTGCCTGCAAGTCTTCTCAATCTCAGGATTAATAGGAACAATATTATTTGCTCCCCTTCTTATACGTAGATAATAAAATAACCTGAAATAAAAGTAAACAAATTCAAGCAAACCAAGTTAACTAAATCAGAAATAAAATTAACTATTTTAATATTGATAATTTTTCAGTCCCCAGCAATGGCGCCAAAAACTTGTTGCGAAATTTAATAGCTATGCAAGTGCACACAGTCGTAATTTTTGTAATAAATCTTGATAAGACTAAGTATCGTCCCACAAGGATTGAATTACCAACTACCAATCAATTATTTTTTTTCTATTTGGTTAACAATATTTTTGGGTGTAAAAGTAAAGAATAAGAACATAGACTATTGTAAATTTCAATAATAAAGCAAGAAAAAACACAAGAAATAAATTCAAGATTAAACAATTAGGGGTTTTAATCTCATCAACTATCTCTCCTATCAATTACTAATGCAGGTTTTCTTTTCTCCTTCTTATTAAGCTAGCAATTTGTCAAAAGCAGTTTATAATCAGGTTACGAATTACAAACCTCGACCTAGATGAAATTTTTTTATATTTCTATGATAAATTCATCAACTAGGAAGCATTAACATTCACAAGTTTAATATGCCACATAAACAATCACGATACTCTCGTTCTGTGATTAAGCTTGTGTCTAACCTATCAAAGCATAGTTAAATCTCACTTTCAGATTTTGATTCATGTTTATTAAAACACAATAGGAGTTCAAGTGACTCAATTAAAATCCCTAATAACAAATTTAGATCATAATCATCATTCTAAACATGAATATCAATGGAAAATAACATAGCATTCTAAAGTAAAAGATAAAGAACTGTTGAATATAATTGGTCGTGCTCCACAGTGTATTCCTTGCTCTCTAAAAAGTCCACTTCTCTCCTCTTGAAATTAGGTTTAAAACCTAATTTTTTTCTTCAGAAGCAATGCGGGCCGCAACCCAACATTTCAAGCGCTGTGGCCCGTGTCAATTTAGGCTTCGCGTGGACGTTAATCATGCCACGGCCCAACATTTCAAGCGCTGCAGCCCTTGCCTTACTTCTGGGCATGAGAATCCTTCAGTGTCGTGGCCCCTCCTTCCAGCGCCGCGGCCTGTGCAGAACTTTGAAACATGCATTTTGTAAAGGACCTGGCCGCAGTGCCACCAAGCCATGCCGCGACCCTTAATAACTTCTTCAATTTAAACACTTTTTGTCCTGAGAATTCACCGAGGCCATAAAATATCTTGAGGACTCATCTTTTCACGAAAACAACATCAAAACGTTGATTATTTCATCATTTTTCTGCTAATTTTCTTCATTTGCTCTTTTCCTTTATTTATTGACTAAAACCTAAAAAATGACAAAGACAAGCGTAATACTACACTAAATAATAAAAGAACTTAAATAAAAACTATCTAAAATACAACCTAAACACCACACAAAACGAGACTCAACAACCATAGAGATGATCTAGATAATACAACAAATCCAAAGAAGTGGTGGTTGTAATGACCCAACTACTCTAGACTTTTGGACCATTAATGAAAACTATACATAAACACTAATCCTTAATAAAACTTTACAAGTGAAAAGACCATAACTTTATTAAGAAACTTGTAAAAATAAAAGTTAAACTTACATAAAATTCAAGTTAGGATATGGGATCCCATTGTTTTAAAATCAAAACATGACATAATTAAAAAGAGATTTACATAATAAAATGCGGAAAAATACATGTAAAAACCATAAGAAACAAACTACATCCTCGAATCGAAACGCTCGGCTCTTGAATCCATTCCGCCTCAATATACATTCTCCAAGCATCCAAGAACCTTTCTCGCCACTAAGACTATTTTCCTGCACATATAAACAAAAAGGAGTGAGCCTAATGCCCAGCAAGGAAAAATCTAACACATAGTCCATATACATAAATTTCATAAAAAAAAACATAAAACATAACATAACACTTATATCACATACATACTATAATGGCCATTATTACTTGGGGTCCCATAGACTAAACAAGTCATATGCCCATTAGATTAGTGGGGTCTTGCTAGCTAAGCAAGTCATATGCCCATAATCTATTTGGGGCTTGTTAGTCATATAGGTCATATGCCCAAGCCTACAAACATACTTAACATAACATATTTCATAACATAAAAATCATAAGATAACATATAAAACATATAACATATAAATTCTATCCTATTTTCCTTACCAAAATACCGGGATATGAGGACAGAGTTGGGACTTTGGAACACTCCTAAAAACCATTTATAACAGGGTGAGTAAATTGAAGAAAAAGGATGAAAAGAATGGAAGGACTATACCATTGAGAATATACTTACCAAAAACTTATGTGCAAGTTCTTAGATTTCCTAACCAAAATAAAGAATAAGGTTAGAAGGCTGAGTAGAAGACTATGAGAACTTAAATAAAACAATATCAATTGAACTAGAGTGTGGAAATACCTTGAAGGCTTATAAGACCAATCTAAACCTTGAACCGAAATGCTATAAAACCTTACTCCCCAAGTGTTTGATAAGCTTATGATGATCAAGCTTATGATTCCCAGCCCAAGTGTTTACACTCTCACACTCACCTAGCAACTTGCAGCCTCTGAGCTTAGAGTAATAGATGAATAATGGCTGGGTACTAGGTCCTATTTATAGATTTTAGGAATGAAAAGATCTTCATTTAACTTGAATAAAAATAATGACTTTTTTAGTGAAAAACATTTGAATTATCGTTCAGCAGAGGCTGAAGACTCGTTCAAAAAGATGCTGGACTTATCAAGAGGTTGAAGGTTTGAATGGAAAACGATTTCAAAAACTTTCAAATTATGCTGAGAGGGGCGATATATCGCCCCCTGTAGGCGATATATCGCCTGGGCCAGTATGCCCGAGGCAATCGTGCATCGTTTCGGGTTTTTCGTATCTTCGTACTGCGATATATCGCCCCCTATAGCTGCGATATATCGGCATACGCTGATTATTTAAACACGAAATTACACATTTTTAGCTTAATTTGAATTGAGTAAACAGCCTTGACTAAGCCCTCTAACATTTTCAAAGCTGCTGACTGACCTTAGAGCATTGAATTTTTACCCTTAATAAATTTAATCCTCAAAATACTTAATCATTAATAACCCATACATAACATGTGTTATTATCTAATTGGTTCTTATCTAAACCTTATAATATAATAAATATTACCCTCAATATCAGTCATATTAATCAAACCTTAGGTTAAAATTAATATTCTTAAACTATAGGTTAAACTTAGAAAATCTACAAGTACTACTACGAGTGTCCAAATAAATCCCGGTCTGAGCCAAAAATCCACAGTCATAAAGATAATACTATTATTACTATTATACAACTATCTAACTTAGCTAAGTAAAGTTCTTGGACTCTACAGTGGTCTTGAGTTACACAATTATGTAATGATAGAGATGATGTTCATTCTGAAGGTGTAGTGTCTGAAGATGGCCTTAACAACTTATGTAGTGATGATGGGGAGGAAATAATTAAAAGGAACATGAAGGAATTCAATCCATGGGAAAACCCAGATGCGTTCCAATTCAAACTTGGTATGGAGTTTCCTTCAATGGAACATCTAAGGAATGCATTAAAGGAGTTCTATATAAGGACTGACAGAGAATACAAGTTTGTTTTTAATGACAAGTCTAGGCTAAGGGCCAAATGCAAAGGTAAAGGTTGCAACTGGGTTATTTATGCCAAACTACAGAAAGTGGACAACAAGACAGTGAGAGTTAACACTTTCGGTTATAAGCACAATTGTGGGATAGGATTTGAAAATAAACTGGTTACAAGCCATTGGTTATCCAAGCATTTCCTAATAGTTACGATGATGTAATCTATTTTAACACCATTTACAAAAATTTATGCAACTGTTCTCAACTAATGCAGGCCAAGGTTCCAAAGAAGAGAGGTAGACCACCAATGACTAACCCAACACTTGAGACAATTATAAGAAATGAGAGAAGGAAGAAACAGAAAGCAAAAGAAGAAGCCTCTGCGAGTCAGCAACAACAGGTATGATGTTTAGATAAATGATGTTTCTTTTGTGATGTTTAGTCGCCTTTTGTAAATGTCATTCTCGCATCAATGTGAACTTGCTTTTATGGTTCTGTTATTTTGTGTAATGTTAGGACACCCTAGAGGATGGTGTATGTAGCTTATTTGGATAACTTATTAGAATGTTTATGCAGATTTTGTGATGTTTATAATGTTTATGCAACTTGTTAGATGTTTATGAAACTTTTGTGATGTTTAGAATGTTTATGCAGCTTGTTAGATTTGTGCTAAAAGTATTAATTAAAAAATTAATCAAATACAAATGTAGGCAGTTCAGTATGCAATTCTTCATTCATATAACAAAATTTGACCTACAGTTACAAAATACAACTTATTTTCCTAATAAACATATCTGTCATGCCTCATATACTGTCCACTACAACCACCCACCAATTTACATCTCAATTATTTAACCAAACAGACATTACAAGCATAACCACAACTACAAGAAAAATTATTTTCATATTTTCACTAATCCAGCAAAGTCTACATTGTCAGCAACTTGATCCCTCAAAAAGCAGGTTCCACATGTCATTGGTCCTTGAATTATGCGTTCATGTTCCATAATCTCTACTAGTTCTCTTATAGTGCCAATCTGATATTCCAGCTACCTGATTTTTCTAAGCAGCCGCGGTATGCCTTGCTTTGATCTTTCACAAATTTTAGGTTCAATCCAAGCAAAAAAATTGCACCCACCCTCTGACTGAAAGTTCAACAAACAAATAAATCAACAAAAATAAATTAACAAAAAAGGGAGACATTTAACTTACTCTCAGCTTGAAGCAACTTATGAACCTTCTCCCAAGATTAGTGTTCGTCCATGAAGTTCTCTCGACCCTCAGTACCCCACAATCACAATTGTTGGGAGCCCTTGATTTCGAAAAATACTTCGTTGTCATTGAGTTACCGCGCAATGTCCCTCTATGCTAATTGCTACGAAGGCTTCTTGAAATGAAGAAGAATATTCATCTGCCATTGCAAGACCTACAATGGTTCGTCGAAGGGCACGTAGGTTACAGTTTCATCTTCAACCTTCGACTCCATCTGTCTTCTTCGTGGGAGGCCAGTCCTTTATTGGGGATTTAAGGTTTTTAATGGGTAATTGGGTAGACTAGGTATTCTTTTAATTTTATTGTTATTATTAATTATTTTTCAAATTTTAGTTCAGTTTTTAAAATGTTATTTGTAATTATATTTGTGTTTAAGCAAATAAATAAAGTAAAGTAATTTGGGCCCTCCACGTGTCCGCCATGTCCACATAACGGACCTGGTAGTGACGGAACCAACCAAAGCATAACGTTAGGTAGTTTAGCCGTCGAAAAAAAAAGAATGGGTATATAAGTGTATGAGATAAAAAATATTAGGTATTTATGTCGCAAATACCCCATTATTTTATGCAAATCGTAATAGAGAGCGCAATTTGATAGTATCAATAGTCCAGGGGAAAATTGTAACTTGTCGTATATTTTACGGGACACAATCTGTCAAAAGTTCAAGAGGCAAAAATGATATTTATTCTTCTATTTATCTACATTTTCTACATTAACTTGTATTTTTTGTTAACCTTATTTAATCAATAATCTTGTCTTTGTATTATTTTTGCTTAAAGTTGTAAGAGTCTTACCATTTTTCATTGAGTCAATATATTTATCTCTAACATTAAAAACTAAATTTTAACAATAATATGGGTAGACGGTAAATCTACGATAATCAAGATGAAGTGAGTGTGACTGAATGTTTAGCTATGATAACAGTGTAGTATTCTCCTCTACTTAGTTCAAGAAATAATCTTTATAAGCAACTGAGGAGGGTCGTTTCTCTCACTTATGTCCCTTGGAAAAGTGGTTTCTCCTCCATTTTCGAATAAATGTGCAAGTTGACAGTAACATGTCAAACTTTGATTTAGACTATGTCCCCTTTTCATTATATTCTTTCAACTTCCCTTGTATCTTAATCCCAAAAGCTTCAAATTCAATTTAAGGGTCATACACAAAAATAAAGGTATCTCAAAATGTTACAATAATGTTTGAGTGTATTAAAATTAAATTTGATTCGTTAACAATATTATATTTATGAGTAAAGTGATATTACTTTTAACAACAACAAAAAAGATAAAATTATTTACTAGGCTCCTTCCAATCTCTCCTCCACAAAAATGTCCTAGTGATCCACTTTACCATCAACACATGCCAAACTTTATTTCACTCTTGTTGTTCCCTCTTTATTATATTCGTTCAACTTCCCATACACTCAAAAACCTTAAATTCAACTTAGAATTCATACACAATACTAAAAATATTTTTTTCCAAATGTTACAATAGTATTTGAGGGGTATTAAAATTAAATGTGTTATATTCAATGTTAAATTAATTTGTGGTAAAATGATATTACTTTTATCAGTTTGGGGATAAAATAACTCTGATGACTTGAAAATTCGACAACTACAAATTGTGAGGGAAATGTTTATAGATTGAGGATGATGAGTGTAGAACAAAGGAAAAGACACCAATGCTAAAGTAGTTCGTTCCCAAAATATTGACTTACACCTACTAAGTTTTTGCATGCAAAAAACTATCATCCTTTCCTTCTCACAACTCCTTTATCTATAAGATAGCCGGAGCATTTCAATTATCCTAAAATCAAGTATTTTGATATTTGATTTGTTACCATAAATATTCAAAATGAGTACCTGTATCAATTATAATTTAAATATGGGTAGATATTCATATTGACGAAGACCTTATTGTTATTCTCTCGAGTTTTTCCTTTTGGAGTTGTTCACATCATCTACTCGGAAATTTATACGAGCTCAGTCACCAAGTCCCACAAGTGTCCAAACCCTATTCATCAAAGGTCATTGCTAGCAATATTGTTGCTTCCTTTCTCGAGCATTCCCTTTCTGCACGTTGGACATCTATCTTTGTCCAACCTGTTAGGGAATACGTCATTTATTGTTCTTGATCATTACGTGCCAATTTTGGGCACAACAAACTCAAAGTCAATTATTATAGGAGAAATTTTAACCTTTTGCAAAATCAAAATGTAGTAGTCTAAAATAGGGTCCCTTGGAAAAATAGTCTATTTTTTTAAGTCATTTTGCACTTTGGCCTAGTTTTGATAATTTTTTGCAAAATGGCTTCCAACACTCCAGACAGCTGGTTGAAAATTTTCAGATAGCTGTTCAAAAAATTTAGACAGCTAATCGAAATTTTTAGACAACTGGTCGAAATTTCAGACAGATACTATTTTGCAAAAAATTATCAAAACTAGGCCAGAATGCAAAATTACTTAAAAAAAAAAGATCATTTTCTCCAATTACTCTATAAAATATCCTTACAAAATTCTAGATGAACAAGTTTACAATTTTTAATGCTATAAATAAGAATTTTAAAATATTTAAGATTAAATTAGAAATTTAACATATGGTATTTAAAGTAAATAAAATTAATTATTAATTTCATGACTTTGAGTGTTTAAAGTTAAAGTTTCAAAATATACTATTAATAATTAAGAATTGTTATAAAACTATTAAGAATACTGAAATGTAAAGTATAAATAAAAGAAATTGACAGAGAAATAGAGAGATGAAAAGAGAGAGTTAAACTCTTGTGTGTTATTTCGATAGGGGAAGAACTCCTATTTATACAGATACATAAGCCCTAAGGAAATTGGGTAACTACTCTGAATACAATCAAGAATTAATGCTGATATAATACTTTGGGTAACCTAGTGATTCTTCATTATTATGGAGATCCATATATATAATATTTATAACACCCCCCTTGGATGTCTATGAAAACTGCCTCATTAAAAACCTTGCCAGAAAAACCCAGTAGGACAAAAACTCGGCTAAGGGAAAAAGAGTGCAGTGTATATTTACTCTCCCTCATTTCAACGATCTTGAAGATCATTTAATCGATGCATTCCATTCTTATGTACCATCTTCTTGAACGTTGATGTTTGTAATGACTTTGTAAATAAGTCTGCAAGAATGCCACTTGATTGAATTTGATGAACACCAAATCACCACTCTTTTGAAGATCATGTGTGAAGAATAACTGCTGTGAAATGTATTTAGATTTATCTCCTTTAAGGTATTATCCTTTTAGTTGAGCAGTACATGCATCATTATGTTTATAGATAATTGTTGGTATTTCTTTATCGGGTGATAATCCACATGTTTCTCAAATATGTTGTTTCGTTGATCTCAATCACACGTTTTTCCCTTACCTCGTGAATTGTAAGTATTTCAACATGATTTAAAGTTGCCTCGTTAAAAACCTTGTCAGGAAAACCCAGTGGGACAAAACCTGAACTAAGGGAAAAAGAGTGCAACAAGTATATATCTCCTCATCATGCATATATCCATGGTAACTTTCGTGATCAAATATCTCATGATTTTCATCATAATATAAATCACCATAAATTTTCTATGATCACAAATTTACTATTACTCGTCTAGAGCATATGTGTAGAATGGAATATGAATATTTATCCAACATATTAAATCAATCATATATATAACCTTGTTCATTATCATATCATATCAATAATGTTATAATATGGATTATATTCATGGATATTCATTATCTATGACTATGTTCAATCCAAATTTTGAAATTTAAATATGATCACATGAATCAATATCTTTGATAATATCAATTTTCATTTGCAATAAAGATGGTACTTCAGGACCATATATTCGTTGCATTCTCGTTACATGTTCTTTAATTTCTATATCATATGATCATATACAATATGATTCTTTATGCATACAAAGTTCTTTAGGACTTCTCTACTCATAATTTAATCTATAAACAAAGAATATATTTAATAATTCCCAATCTACAAGATGAAATAAGAAATCATTCTTCAATAGTTTATAAAATAATCAGAATTTTAGAAGCAATTACAACGTATTATTTACGAATTCACATTGCATAGACAATCATACTTGTAATTTCAAATAATAATTCACTACATGTCTTTAATCCAGACAAACATCTTTATTGTATAATGCGTGCGACTTTGAATTTATATCTCTTAAGACATGTTAAATTCTTCTGGAATTTTTCCGATAAGGCATATTTTAAATTCTCATATTACTAGGAGCTCCAAATAAATAATTTGTGTTGCAACGTTTATATGACACATATCAATTCTCATAAAACATATATACTCCAGGCTATAATCAAATATTGATTATATTTTCTCATAACAATATGTATATGTATTTATTTAATCATTCTCTTGTCTATGAAAATTTTGTACAATAATTCATTTGTGTACAAATATACAAAATTCTCATTCTAATTACCTTTTCTTGTACAAATATTTATTTGTACCCATACAGGTTTTACTTCACTTTATGTGAGTAAATTTATACTACCTGGATTGCGTCATATAATTTTGGCCAAAACTATATATACGTCGATAATTTTCGACCCGTTTAATATCATGATCCTTGTTATCTCATATTAGTTTATTGCATATACAAAAATTTTGTATTGTCGACAATAATTCATAATATGATAATTTCCTCCCATATTGACATAACTTGAAGAGATCTCATTATTTTCAATATACTTGTCAAACATGTATATTATTTATAGGTACTTATATAACCACTTTAATGGCTTTAATTATTATCAATTTTGTTATGTCTATAACTTCTTTAGGGAGTCTCTTCTGGAGCACCATTTTTATTTAATGCTCAAATTATCAAGACTTTATAACATTAAGGTATATTTATGAGTGCCTTTTACATGCAACATCTTCAGGACGAACCAAATGAACATTTGTTTTCATAATTTTTACTTTGTTCACTTACGCTTCAAGCGTTATTAGACTCATTCTGACTCAATTTAAATAATATTGATTTGCAGTTGATATACATATATATATGATTTTATCATTTTGAACTTCTAGTTCTTACTTTGTGCAAGGATCATTTTTCAAAATATTTATCGATCCAACTGCATTTCTCTCCCCCTGATCGAGAGAATATTTTAAAAAAATAATTTAACCTATAAGGATTTCAAACTCATATATTTTATTGGGTCATTGAACTTCTAGTTCAATAAATCACGATCATGAACTTATTTCATTTTCAAGAATGAGTCGTATACATATGTATTGTTGAAAATATACAAGCTTATAATTCTTGTAAGTTCATGATCATACGATCTTATCACATCGATAAAAAATGATGCAATAAAAATTCAATAATGATTCAAGAATGCAAAGATAATATAATTAAACACTCATTATGAAAATAATATAATTTTTTTTTATACATCTTAGACAAAATAAATAACTATATATCAAAATAATTTACATAGGCAAAATAATTTTCAGAAGATATAAAAATTTCAACTTATAAATAATTAAGAAAATTTTGAGAAATGAATGCACTAACATTCTAATGAGCGACACTTTTATAAATGATATATATGTAGTAAAAAAAATTAACAATAAAATTGCACGAGTTAAAATATTTATAAACAAAACATCTGAAAACTAGTTGAAATATATATATATATTTCTTTTAAAAATGCAAGATATTCAAATTTATTTTCACTTCCCATGTACAAAATATATATACATATTTTCTTGAGCACCATATAAGAATTAAAAAGAATCTTCTAGTTCTTCGTCTAAATTTAGGGGAATTTATACATTTTATTACATATAATTGATCATTCAATTAATGAACTTCAGGTTCACTATAATTTGTATTGCACTAAAATTTTCAACATATACATAACTGCTATAAAAGTTTCATTTTTATTTATATACTAGATAATTAAATAATTTTAATATCCTTCAAAACATATAATATCATTGATTCTTCAAGAATCAGATTTCTCCATTTGATGTTTGTAATATATTATGTTCAACAACATTATATTTAACAATTTTCTCTATCAAATGGTGTGCTTGCTTAAAAGCACAATTATTTTTCAAATATAAAAAACTTTATCATTTATTCAAGTTAATATACAATGATAATAATCATGTTTGTTGTAGCCAAATAGGTATAATCATAATATGAATATATCACTTATTTTTCTTTCTCATTTCTTTCCAACAAGTGGTCGAATTTATTAATGAAATAAATTATTCCTTATTCTAATGACTTTATATATTATGTAATTAAATGTACGACCAATACATATTATAAGTCATTTTTGGCCACATTCACAATTATATAGAAATTGTACAAATGGTGTAATGCCCCCAAAATCCCTAATAAGGTTTAGGACCTTGATTAGGAGGTCGGGAGGGTCATAATTGATTTATTATGCCATTAAATAATTACATGCATGTTTATGTGAATTATATTATAATATGATGATAAATGCATGCATATGATTCCATTTTTAATCATAAGGGCATTCTGGTAATTTGGCCCATTGGGGGCGTAATTGTGTATTTTCATGCATGTTGATGAATTACAAATAATATCACATTATATGTGGATTTGTTCGAGTCTTTCGGCATGAGATGATCTTTGAATGCAAGTTTTCGGTCTGGTCATAACGGGGTTAATTTCGGGGCTTGGGGTGAGTCTCGGGGTGATTTGAGGATTAGAATATTGCTGGAAATTAAAGGGTAATGGGATATGATTTATTGGCATTTGAGAATAGCGGGAATTGGAGGGTGTTAATTATGATTAACGAGATAGGCAGGAAAGGACAATTTTGCCCTTGGTGGTTGTTAAGGCTTTTATTTAGGCATGAGGGCATTTAGGTAATTACACCCTAAGCTTATAAATAGCCACTAGAAGGCTATGGAAGTGAACCAAAACAGAGCACCTCCTCTTCCTTCTCACGTACACCATTTCCTCTCCATTTCTTCTTGGATTTTGATGCTTCTTTTGAGGAACCAAGCCAAGGAACCAAGCTTTGATAAGCTAGGGTTGTGTTCCACCATTGAAGAGGGTGCTAAGCTGAGATTGAGGTGAGTTTTTGGCCATTAAAACCTTAGTTCTTGCTCTGTTTTCTCTTTGAATTTCAGTTGGGTTTTTGGTTTGAAAGCTGAGTTTCAATGGGAGTTTTTGGCAAAAGATACTTGGGTTATGATGCCTAGGACTTGTGTATATGGTATTTGGGTTCATTTGTTGAAAGAAGTTTGGAAGCTTGGTGCTAGCGTTACAGCGCCCAAAAGGTAGCACTACAGCGTTAGCCAGGGCAAATTTCCCTTGGTTGTAGCGCTGGGGCGCTAGGGGGGCAGCGCTGTAGCGCTACCCCTGTTTTCTCTAATGCATGTTTTGGGTGTTTTTAAGGGTTTTTGACTCGAGGTTTCAAGTCCTAAGGCTCGGGATCAAATCTACTCACCATTTGTGTACAATTCGGGGTCCCGGGAGTGAGGTTTAGGTCAAGACCCTATTATTATTGATTTTATTAATTGGAGATCGTATTTGGTTATGACTAGGTGATTGCTAAGGGATTAAAGGATCGATCATTCTAAAGGGTCGTTCATTTGTTATTTCTCACTCGAACCAGAGGTAAGAAAAATGTACCCCGTATGTGATGCATGTGATGCACGAGAAACATGTGGTTAGGGCATGCCATGAATGTTGAATATGAGATTGATCAGAGCTTGAGTCTCTGTGTTTGTGCATGATCCTAATTATGCTAGCAATTTTTAAGTAAGCATGTTGAATGCCCTACATTCGGATATTTGACATATGATATATGCCTGGTAGCATTGATTACTTGTGCGTGGCACTGACTTACAAGTCAGAATCGGCAATGGTGTTAGAATTGATTGTGTAGTTGTGACTTACTAGTCAAGTTCAACAGTAGTACTGAGCACTGGTCGTGTGTTACTGACCTATGAGTCAGGAGTGGCATAAGCGTCAGGAACGTAGAGCCGATAAAAGATTAGATCTAATCGACATCTGCATTGAATGACTCATCATGAGCATTAATGTCAGAGCGACCTCAAGTTCGATGAAAACTAAAAATGCTTGTCTAGTCTAAAGGCTAGTTACTTAGAGTCAGAGTCGGAAAGACTAAGGTGACCTACACGTCACATGGATAGGAGGGTATGGGACCTCTGAGATTGACTTACTAGTCATCTGACCGAGATTGACTTACTAGTCATCTAATCGAGATAGACTTACTAGTCATCTACCTCAGAGTGAGAGACTTACTAGTCATCTACTCAGAGCGCAGGACTCCACAACATTTATTTGAACTTACTTGCATGCGTGATTAAGGCTATTATTGCTAGGCATGCACATTATAATTTGATGACATGTTATTACTATTCATGAGCATATTGAGTTTTCTTGCTGGGCTTCGACTCACGGGTGCTATGTGGTGCAGGTAAATGCAAAAGAAAGTTGGACCATCCTTGAGTTGGAGAGCTTAGGTGACAATGCATACATATGCGGCTGCTCGACCACTACGGTCGAGGGTTTAAAGAGGAACTAGGGATAAACCCTATTTTGCCGCTTAGATCGGCTGGTTGTAAATATTTTGTTGTAATAAACCTTTAAATTATATTTTTGGGATCCCAATGTATACAGCAGACGTTCTAATGAAACGTTGTATCTTAACCAAAAAATTTAACCATAAATCGCTAATCATACTTAGTTACACGATTATGGCCAAATGACTCGATTAGCGAGTTTAACACTGTTTAAAATGCACACCGTAACAGTCCCTGAAGTTTAGGGCATTACAAATGGTACATAAAATATGTTTAACTTTAGCTAGCAATTGTGTTCAGGTTTCATCAAGAACATTTTCAAATAATCTTTGACTTTATAGCACTTTGAGGAATGTAATTATAAATTACACTTTGATCAATGACAAAGTTCACTATAATACTAATAATTTAGACATTCACTTCTAGGAATGTGCAGTGAATAATTGACATAAGTAATGAATCGTTCACTTTAAGGAATAACATTGAAAATATCATACTTGCTTATCGCAAGAAATATTGCATATATAATAGCATAACTAATAATACCAATACTCTTTAAAATGAAATTTACTTTCTATCATTCTCTCCATGGAATAACATTTAAATGTACAACAAAATTGATAATGTTAACTTCTTTATTGTACAATAAACACACATCCAAGTCAATATCAAACGTAGTTACACCTGAATTAGTTTATTCTCTTCATATTTGTTTTTCAATCTTGTTCATCATTATTTCATATTTTAATGTTTTGATGCAATTTTCTTAAAACTTTTGGGACTTAAAAAAAACCAATCACCAACCGCATCAATCATAATAAATTCCAATGTTCTTTAATTGTGTTCATATAATTTTGTATAATTAACAAATATGTGAAATATCCACTTCAAGGAATTTAGCTAAAATATCACAACTCTTTATCAATTATATTTATTTTTTCAATATTGTTAAATAACACATATACCTTAATAAATAATTATAATGATGAATATTATTTTCAATTTGCATAATCTTCAGGATATATATGCAAGATCTTATTAAGGATCTATAATAAAAAAAAATTTCTTCTCAATATGCCATGGGAGTTTACAATTTTTAATGGAAACATAATTATAAAATAAATACTATAGTGAAATCAATATCAAACATGTGATATAATATTAACACATATATAAATATAACCATATTTATGATAATAAGTTATTAAATCATCTCATACATTCACAATGTTAAAATAGCAACTCATATATATACAAGTCTTATCAAAATATATAATATGATAATGATATAAACATACCTTCGCAATAAAATATTTTTACCTCAATGAAATATAATGACTAGAGTTTTGATGATGATTTTTGATATCAACATATGATGGCGGCTAAAGATTGAATCATCAAGTTCAGATTCAAGGAATGATTATGGCTAGAGAGCCGTGATAATATTTTGAACCTGCAAACAATGGTAGTTAGAGAAACGTGCTGATAACGTGTTATAAAACTATTAAGAATACTGAAATGTAAAATATAAAGAAAATAAATTGACAGAGAAATAGAGAGATGAAAAGATAGAGTTAAACTCTTGTGTGTTATTTCAATAGGGGAATGACCCCTATTTATTCAGATACATAAGAAAATCGCGTAACTACTCTGAATACAATTAATAATTAATGTTGATATAATACTTTGGGTATCCTAATGATTCTTATTATTATGGACATCCATATATATAATATTTATAACAAGAATTTGTTTATAAAATAAATATGAGACATAAGAACTTAATTGTCAATACTTTTAAAGCTAACAAAATTTAAATACTATATTACCAAACAACGATTATTTAATCCTTAAAAAAACAAATATTTAAGCTAAAATTCTTACTTAATTAGTATTGAATGATATTTCAACTCCCTCCCTCGAGATTTCTTAAACATAATATCAATAAAATAGAAAGGAATCGGAATCATGATTTATACGTGAACATAATATTGTGAAACAGAGATTGAATGAATTTCTTACTAATTGTTATTGAATAAACTTGATCATTACAAACCTATTTATAAGCTAATCTATGTTAAGCACCAAGACTGGTTTAACCGAATTGGTTAAAACCAATTTACTAAAAGACAAAAAAACGGTAATAAACTAAAAACAGAAAAGCAGAAAGAAAGGAAAAATACAATACAATCAGTTGTAACTAATGTAACTAAAATGCAATAAATATATTTTCCTAATACCCCCTTCTCAAGATGGAGCGTAGATGTTGAAAACGGACATCTTGGATATGTGTGATGATAACACAGGGAATGAAAGTGGTTTAGTGAAGGCATCTGCCAATTGAAGAGAGCTGGAAATCGGAATAAGGCGTATAGTGGAATCCTTGACTTTGTCTCTGATAAAATGACAGTCTAATTCAATGTGCTTCGTCCGTTCGTGAAAGGTAGGATTATTTGCAATGTGTATTGCCGACTGGTTATCACAATAAATAAAGGAAGGATTGGAGTGAGGAAAGTGAAAGTCTCGAAGAAGATATCTCAGCCAAGTAATTTCACTAGTAGTGGCAGCTAAAGCACGGTATTCTGCTTCTGCGGAACTTTTGGATACAGTAGGTTGTTTCTTTGTTCTCCAGGAGATAAGGGAATCGCCTAGAAATACACAGAAACCGGTTGTGGATCGTCTTGTTGTTGGGCAAGAAGCCCAGTCCGAGTCAGAGAATCCACGAAGATGCATGGTTGAGGAAGAAGAATAGAGAAGTCCCTGGCCGGGACTACCTTTCAAATATCTGAGGAGATGGTGAATGGCCTGAAGATGAGTGGTGCGAGGACATGACATAAACTGGCTGAGACAGTTGACAGCGAAGGTAATGTCAGGTCGAGACAAGGTGAGGTAGAGAAGACGACCAATTAATTGACGATAGTGAGAAGGATTAGCTAAGATTTCGCCTTGTTCATTGTCAAGTTTCAACCTTGAATCCATTGGAGTCTTGCTTGGTTTACTTCCCATGTATCCCGTGTCTTCAAGGAGTTGAAGTACATACTTACGTTGTGACAAAAACAGAGTCTCCTTTGTTCTGGCTATCTCAAATCCAAGAAAGTATTTGAGGTCTCCAAGGGTCTTGAGCTTGAATCTTTTGTGCAGGGCATCTTGTAATTTGTGTAGAACTGAGATGTTGGGCCCTGTGATGATAATGTCGTCCACGTACACGAGTAGAGCTATGAAGGTGTCATTGATACCTCTTGTGAACAGCGTATAGTCAGCTTGGGACTGCTAGAAACCTTCTTGTATGAGAGCATCTGTGAGTGTTTTGTACCATTGCCTCGACAACTGTTTGAGTCCATATATGGACTTGTGCAACTTGCATACCAAAGTATTACCTGTATTAGAAGAATTAGGCACAGTTAGACCTTTAGGCAAGTTCATATAGACCTCTTCATTGAGGTCCCCATTTAAAAACGCATTGTTAATGTCTAATTGTAATATATGCCAATGATGAATTGTAGATATAGCTAGCAGTAATTTGAAAGTAACCATCTTTGCAACAGGAGAAAAGGTATCAAAAAAGTCAAGCCCTTCTTGTTGCGTGTAACCTTGCGCAACAAGACGGGCTTTATACCGTTCTATACTCCCATCACTATTATACTTCACTTTATACACCCAACGACACCCTATTGCTCTTTTGTTACTGGGCAGTTCTGTGAGAGTCCAGGTATTGTTGGTAGTAAGTGCATTTAATTCCTGCTGCATAGCTTTGATCCAGTGATCATGCTGTATGGCCTCATGATAACTGTTTGGCTCCTTTTGAGAAGATACTGCAAAAACAAAATTTTTGTAAGAATCTGATAAAAGGTCATATGATATAAATTTAGACATTGGATGTGGAGTAGATGAGTTGTCTTGAATAGCTGAATAGCATTCAAAGTCTCTAAGATAAGCTGGAGTCTTAGTAGTTCTGTTGGATCTCCTAGGAGCAACAGGAAGTTGTTCCTGTGATGAGTCATCTGAAGGTGTAGGAGAAGGTTGAATATCAACATCAGGATCTGCTGATAACTCGGATTCTTGTTCCTGAGAAGAAGGATCAGTAGGGCCATGCATATTTGGATAATCACATAATTCATTTAATGAAATGGGGTTAGGCAGAACCAATTGAGAGAAAGGATCCATACATGAGTTATCAGAATTTAGTTTATGAAAAGGAAAAATATTTTCATGAAACACAACATTACGAGAAATGAAAACTTGTTTTTCATTGATATCATACAGTTTATATCCTTTAACTCTTTGTGGATACCCAATGAAAACACAAGTTCTAGCTCTAGGTGAAAATTTATTCCTATGGGCAGATAAAGTTGATGCAAAAACTAAGCAGCCAAAAGATCTTAAATGGTCATACTCAGGTTTCTTACTGAAAAGTAATTCAAAAGGGGTTTTATTTTTCAGTAAGGGTGTTGCAATTCTATTGATAATATAAGCTGCAGTCAAAACACAATCTGACCAAAATTTAATTGGTATTTTGGCCTGAAAATATAAAGCTCGTGCCACATTTAATAAATGCTGGTGTTTTCTTTCTGCAACAGCATTTTGTTCAGGTGTTTCAATACATGTGAACTCATGCAATATGCCATGCTTAAGAAAAAGATCTTTAAAGGTCAATTCAGGAGCATTATCCGATCTAAAAGTTTTAAAAACACAGTTAAAATGTGTCTGGACATATGAAAGAAAATTGGGAATAATAGTCAATGCATCAGATTTATATTGCATCAGATTTATATTGCACAAATATATCCAAGTGAACCTTGAATAATCATCAACCAAAGTCAGAAAGTACCTATGATTAGTATGTGAAGTAACATGATATGGACCCCAAACATCACAATGAATCAAATCGAAAATTTTATTTGCAAACCTGTTATTGCTACTAAAAGAGAGTTTCTTTTGTTTAGCTTTTGGACAAACATAACATGGTTCACATTTATTCAAAACAGAAGAGTTACAATGTAGTTCATCCTTAAGCAAATCTAATCGTTTATTGGAAAGATGACCAAGGCGTGAGTGCCAGGTCTCAACAGAAACAGATAAAGTTGGTGAGGATGTTGGTGTAGCATCAAGAACGTATAAATTGTTGATGACACTACCCTTTCCAATCATCATCTTGCTGACATTGTCCTGTATGACAAAGGACTCAGATGTAAAATGCATATTAACAAAGGCATTTTTAGTAAGAGAACTTACTGAAATTATATTATAGTTGAAGGTAGGCACATACAGAACATCATGAAGCATGATTTTACCATTAAGAAGTACAGATCCACTTTGAGACACATATACACTTTCATTATTAGGCAAAATAAGTTTAGTAGTAGCAGTCTTGCATACATATTGAAACATATTTATATTTGCACAAATATGACGTGTTGCTCCTGAATCTATGATCCATGTGTTATTCAAAGGAAGAATTTTAGAGTTATGAGATAGGATGATACCTGAGTTACCTATCGAGGTTGATGGTTCCAAATTATTCATACCAGATTGTTGAGTAGCAAGCAGATTCAGCAATTGCTGATATTGAGTGGTTGTCAATTGTGGCAGAAGAGTGTGACTTTCTGTAGAAACTGTGTTAGGAACATCACCAGTATTTATCTGATTTGCATTGGCTTCATTGGACTTTTGCTGCTTGTTATACCCTGGAGGGTATCCATGAATCTTGTAGCATCGTTCTATGGTGTGTCCAAGAACATTACAGTGAGTGCAGAATAGCCTATTCCTTTTTTGAGAATGACCTTTCGGAATCTGATTATCACTTCTTGAATTTGTGTTCTTTTCACCTCTAAAAGCAAAAGCCATAGCACTGTTATTGTTAGGATCTGAGTTTGTAGATGTACCTCCTTTTTGAAGTTCTTCTTGTGTCACCAAGTGGAAGACTCGGTTTACTTCTGGCAGTGGGTCCATGAGTAGTATACTACCTCGAACTTGAGAGTAAACATCAGAGAGTCCCATGAGAAAGGACATAATATACTCCATGTTGTAGTGTTCTTGGAGTTTCTTGACTCCTCCACAGGTGCATCCGAGGCATGTACAGTTGGGCCTGTAATTGGTCAACTCCTCCCATATGGTTTTGAGTCTAGTGAAGTACATACTAACAGTTTGGTTTTCCTGCTTTAGATTCATTAGATCTTTCCTCAAATTGAAAATATGAGGACCATTACGTTGATGAAATCGAGTTTTCAGATCTAACCAAATGGCCGAAGCCGATTCATCATACAATATACTGGAAGAGATTTCTTTAGAAACAGAGTTTAAGATCCAAGAAATTACCATATTATTGTTCCTAATCCAAGCAGTGTAAAGACTTTGATCAGAAATAGATGGTTTAGGAATCGAACCGTCCAAGAATCCAATCTTGTTCTTCACTGAGATAGCCAATTGCATTGCTCTGCTCCAAGACACATAGTTGTCTTGTCCGGTTAAGAGCTGTGAAACTAACATATTCCCAGGGTTATCTCCGTGATGCAAGAAGTAGGGATTAGCTGGATCTTCAAGAGGATTCTTGATTGCAGCAGCGGAAAGACTTGGATTACTCTGAATCGAAGGAGTTTGAGGATCGCCTGGAGGAGTCGAACTCTGATCGGACGGAGAGTAAACTTGAGGATTTGTCGCCATTTCTGAAAAACAAGGACGCAGATACAGTCGAACAGATTAATGGAGTGAGATACATCGGAATGATGAAGGAGAAGTCGAGAGAGTGAGTGTGCACGGCGACGCCGGAGCTGGAACGCAGGTGGCCGGAGAATCGGATCGAACAGGGAAAGCTTAACCTTCCCGCTCTGGTACCATATTGTGAAACAGAGATTGAATGAATTTCTTACTAATTGTTATTGAATAAACTTGATCATTACAAACCTATTTATAAGCTAATCTATGTTAAGCACCAAGACTGGTTTAACCGAATTGGTTAAAACCAATTTACTAAAAGACAAAAAAACAGTAATAAACTAAAAACAGAAAAGCAGAAAGAAAGGAAAAATACAATACAATCAGTTGTAACTAATGTAACTAAAATGCAATAAATATATTTTCCTAATACATAATTATTTTACATTGTTTGCATAATTAGAATTCTTTATATTGACTTAAGTACACTTTTTATTAAAGAAAATAAAAGAGTGATACTTTGATGAGGTAAATTTTTAAATAACAGAATGATTATTATTATTATTATTATTATTATAAAAAGAGAGAAAATAGAAAAGCTTATACACATAATGGCATTCCTTAAATAGTTAAAATTGTCCTTATTTATGTAAACCTCATCCCATAAGTATTTTCTTTGTTTGAATCTTGAATTTTATAAAAAAAATATTTGTACGAGAAAATGATACGAATTTTTTTTTTTTTAAATATTTACCATTTTTGAATAAATTTCATAAAATTATATTATTTAAGTTTTTTTTTTTTTTTTAAAAAAACTCATTTTTTATATTTGAATCCTTGAGAGAAAATGAAATCCTTTCACATACATTTTCTTTCCCTAGATCCAATCAAAGGTTAAGAAGAAATTTTAGCATAAATGCCCCTGAAGTTTCCATTGTTTGGCAATTGTGTGATTTTTTTTTGGCAATAAGTGCTTGAGTTTTAAAAATAATAGCAATTATGTCATTTTAATTAAATTTTAACAAAATTCTAAACGTCTGTTATGGATAATTCTAACATTTTTCTAAATATTATACACCACCAAATATTTATACATATCATATAGAATAATCAAGAATTTTATTGAAAAAAAAAACAATACGGACCTAATAAAACTCAAGGATTTGATTGTCAAATTTGTTTTTTTCTATAGATTTGAATTGCCAATCAAGGTAAAACTCAAGAGGCGTTTATGCTAAAATCCCGGCTAATAAACATGCTATTAGAAAAAGCATTTGCACTATAGATTATGGTGATAAATGATAACGAAATTTCGAAAGAAAATGTAAAAGCAATCAGAATCACACATCCTCAGGTATGTAGTCTCATGAAGATACAATTTCTTGGTCAGCAAAAGGCTGCATTCATGGTTGCACATCTGGCACCACCGGTACTTGCCGGAGTACCAATTACCAGCACTAGGTAGTCTGTGGTTCTCTGCTTAGCTAAATTTTAAGCTATCATGCCATGGAAGCTGCAGAGAAAAATAGGATTGGAAGCCTGCAGCATCCATGTTGTGATTTTCAAATGAAAGAAGCACCTATAAGTAGGGAATTTCATTGCAATGATTAAAGTAAGAAGATTTTAGAGAGAGAAACATCTTGCAAAAGAGGGGTGTTCAATGTTCATTGACTACGGTTGCAGTCATTTACAAATCAAATGTATATACAGCAAGTACCATAAAATATTTGAGGAAGTAGTACTAATTAAGAAGCGTGTGAAATTAGAGGCTTTCTTTCTTGCCAGCCACTTCCCTAAAAATAGTTGGCATTTTTAAACTTGAGAAGTCACAGAGCTCCTATCATGTAACACAACAATTTGAACAAAAAACTCATCTCAACATGCATGATGATGATGATAATATCCAACTTTTTAATGCCATTCTTCTTCCGCCTTCAACTTTTTAATCCTGAGTAAGAGATCATAAGTTTAATACTGGTAAAATCTTATGCAGAATGCTTATACTAAATCAACTAGAGAACAAAAAGGTTTTATACAAACTCTTACAACCTAATGTCATACAGAACAATTCTAAGTCAATTAATGTGGCTATAAATTAAGAATAATGACTCCTTTGTCAAATTAAGATTTTTCTTCTTTTTCTAGTAGAATGCTGTCTTGAAATTTATTCCTATTTCCATAAATCATGACCTTTTTTTTCTTCTTCAAAATCACAGGCTTAATAGGTCCTTTTCTGATACCAATTTTGTCATAATTGACAGTACTTCCATGACCTCTGACCAAGAGAAAAATTCAATATGGAGCAACTTAGTAAATAGCCACAAACTAAGACAACTATGCATATTTCTTTTTTTTTTTTTGTTTTTGCTATGAAATAATAAGATGCGACTTAAAGGAACTCAAAACAGAATGAACTATATTTTAAACATAATGGAAAAAAGGGGTGAATAGTAAACTCTGACACAGAAGTGGCATGTAACTTACACTTGCAATCATAAGAGGAAAAAAGTCTTCACATCATTGTCGAACCGAACCTAGATTTTTTTTCAGCTGGCTTGAGAATTTGGAAAGAGCACATTAAGCTTTCATCAACGCTCATCATTGCACCAGCATTATCGAACTCACCACAGTAGTTGGGAGCAGAAAATATTGTAACAAGCTGTCTGTCAGCAAAGAATTCATACCCATCCTCAACAACCTGGAAAAAGAAGAAGCATCTTATAAACCTACACTGAGTAGAGAAGGATGGGGGTGAGAGGCAACAAAAGAGAGACAGCAACTAACCTGATGGGCACGACAAACAAGATCCATCTCATGCTTAGTTAAAAATTCTGCAACCTTATCTACACCAAAAGTGTATGAGACTCCACGGTCATTCATTCCCCAGCCTTTGACATCTCTACCAGGATCTGACCAAAGTAAATCACAAAGCAAACCAGAATCTGGAACATCAGTTGGACGAGGTAAATTCCTAATCTGATCCAAATGTGTTAGATCAGGAGAAAGGCCACCGTGCATGCATAATATTTTATCATCTATGAGAGCGGCCACTGGAAGGCAGTTAAAACTATCAGTAAAGGTCTTCCAAAGCCTGACATTGAACCGGCGTTTACATTCATCATAAAATCCATAAATCCGATTAATGGAAGCACATTCATGATTTCCTCTTAGAAGAAAGAAGTTCTCAGGGTACTTAATTTTATATGCAAGCAAAAGGCAAATAGTTTCCAAACTCTGTTTGCCACGGTCAACATAGTCTCCTAAGAATAGATAATTGGCATTGGGAGGAAAACCCCCATACTCAAAAAGCCTCAAAAGATCAGAATACTGCCCATGAATGTCACCTGGCAGAAAAGAGCAAGAAATGTGTAGGTCAGCAAACTCATAAGAATTTTAATGATAAAATGCATGGTAAAGGACACAACCAAGTCAGCAAATACATAAAAACTGATAACATGAAAAAAAGGTTCTGGAAAATCACTTGGTTCCATTCTCTACAAAACTAAGATGGAGATAGCATAAAATTGTAGAGAAACACCCTCTCCAAATAAAGAAGTCAAGTAGACAGTTGCAATTCGAGTGATAGATCTAAAGCAATTTAGCATAAGATCATTGCATTTCAAACCAACTTGAAATTAGATCAGCTTATAAATTGACATATTGATAGGGGGAAAGGCAACATCACCTTGTGACTTGGGGAAAAATTGATGTCTATAGAACAAGCCCGTTACAAACAAGTGACTAGCTTTTCAAGTTTTGGCCATTTTAGGTATTACAGGCCATACAGACTATGGTAAAACAGTAGTTTTGAAGAATATGCAATAAAAGACCAACAATACCTACCTTAGAATTCTTGAGTACGGCCCTACACAATAAATTGTAATCACCAATTTGTAACAATGTATTGAGAGAGTGCAGGTGCATATGAGGACAGACATCTCTTTGACAAATTAGAATATAATGGATGATTAAGCGAATATGCATAGTGCACACAACACCATAACACATCAGAAACATCAATAGGTTGAGTTTTTTAATAACTTGACTAAGTTTCTCCGTATAAAAATCAAAGAAAAAACATGTAACATTAGCATTTATCACACATAACATGTACAGCAAATGACAGCAATCCTGATACCCCTAAAATAACTATATCAACTCCTCCCAGGTCCCACTCCCACCAAGAGCACACATCTTTCCATAAAAATTCCTCGAGAAATACATAACTCTGTAAAGTATGCATGAGCACCT
The DNA here is from genome assembly GCF_963169125.1 of Humulus lupulus. NCBI lineage: Eukaryota > Viridiplantae > Streptophyta > Magnoliopsida > Rosales > Cannabaceae > Humulus > Humulus lupulus. The sequence goes on from NC_084799.1 coordinate 35,662,982, forward strand.
CATATAGTTCCTGAATCTGTAGCCTCTGCATATATCAATATGGCTATATACAAATTGCTCTAATCTATAACAATTCCCAGACAGCCAATGGAAACCATCAAATAGATTTTATTATGTGAAATAGAGTCATCAATTCTTAAGCAATAATTATTTGACTTCTTCTCCTTGAAAGACAACAAAGGGCAAATATATGTGTTGCTTACATTCATGCGTGTTTTTGCAAATATCATACAATCTGATCTGGACATCTGGGTTACACTTACTTCAACTAATGCCATCTTTATTTAAACTCAATTTAAATAAGCAATACTGAAATAAAGTGCAAACTGTCAATAGAATGATAATAAACACACCAATCCTTGCCAATATCATATATAGGCATCCAATCTATATTAATATTTGAACTCTTGTTCAACCATTAAACCTACACTTTCATCCATAAAACATCTCAAGTCAACAACTTCCACACAAACATCTCCTACGAAAACCCGAAAAATACAAAACTAGATAGATATGTCAAACTCAAAACAGCTTATCACAAACTCGTAGGGCATGCATAGTTCTAACCAATCTGACCCTCTAGAAAGACTGTATAGTATTACTTTAATGTAATGATACAATGGAGTAAAAAGCATATACTCACACGCCACATATCACAACATACAGACATCAAGAGTGCTGGTTCCACACGTTGCATAGCTCACAACAGCTTGAATGCAGATTGCAGGGTTATGCACCGGCAATATAGCATCCAGAATATCCTGATTTTCATCCCCAAACTCAGGTTTCAATCCTCAAAAAGCAGATAAAGAAGAAAGGAAGACCCATGTCCTTAAGAATCCAAAACCGCATAGAAACATATTCAAGAACCCACATTATCATGCAGAATATCTCATTCAATTCAAACCCACATCCCCAAAAAATGCAATATTAAAAAACAAAAAACAAAAGAAGCAAACAAACACAACCCACCTAACAAAAAAAACACAACAGGAAGCAAGAATAATGAAAATTAATTTTGAAAAAGAAAACGAAAACAGAAAAGCTCTCAAATTTAATTAAAACCACTACCGCAGATCTTGATGGGGGCTTCTAGCTCAAGAAGATTGGGTTGTCGAAGGAAGATTTCCTTGGAAGCCGTACACAGTTGGCGGATCTCGCTCTCCATGAGCTGAACCTGCTTGACCGGCCTGGCATGCCGAGACTCCAATAACCTGTTGATAATGTCATCTAGTATGGCGGGGTCCATTGTACCCGGCCCTGGTTGCGCCATTCAGATTATTTTGCAGCTATAGATCTCTAAATTCTTCCCAACAAAGTTTGAAAAATTTCTACAAACACAACCCAAAAGAGAAAACTTTAATCCAAAAAAAAAAAACATATATATAAAAAGAGAGAGAAGCCCAAAATTTTGAAAATCGTAAAGAACCCAACTTTGGTGTGAGTTGGGTGCTGTTCTATTTCCTCCTGTTTGGGTTGATTTCGGCTCAGTGTTTCTCCATTAGCTTTCGCTTCTCCGTCTTCTTTTTCTCTTTAATGAAAATTTTTAATTTTCATAATTTGGGTTTGTTTGTTTATTTATTATTTTTATTTTTGTGGGTGGGTGAGTGGCTGCTTTGGGTAAAGAGAGGTAGGGATGAATGTGGCTGATTATTTATTTAAATTTCGAAAAAAAAAGAGAAAACATAATATAATAAATTAACTATAATATTTACTAGTTGGAATGGAAGTATTTATTAATTTTGTTAAGTAAAAAAAAAGAAAAAAATATTTATTTATTTAATATTGGTAGAACTTAGGAGAAGTCTAATGGGAACGAGAATTTGGACTGCATTTTCTATGCGACTCTGCTAAACCATCATTGGCCATATCGGTCCATTTCTTTTTTTAATTTCTCATATTTATATACAATTACCAACTATGAAATTCATTCATTCAGTCCTTCTCAAATTTTTTTTAAAAAAAAAAGTGCTCTAAGTCTATATGTCTAAGAATCCAATGACTGGCTTACAAGAGAGTATGAGATTCATCAAATGGTCTTGTCTGGACTCTGGATCACAACCCACCCATCACTTTTTTCACACTTGCTCATTTATTGGAATTTCTAAATATGCAAGTTGTGTATATCTTTCTAACTTTTTTTAAAGTATGCTAATTAAATACATTATAATAAGGGTATTATAAGTTTTCCCATGACTCAACTGTCAAACAACTGAAAAAAGTCAGACCCAAAATGTATAAGCAAAGATACAAATTTGAGTCTTAGTGTTATCCTCCAGTAGGTACAGACAAATTCCTTGGAGTATTATCTAGTTCTCTTGGCTTATAAGCAAAAAACACAGCAAGGACGATGGGATCAATCTAAGGAAAGAGACATGTATAATAACACTAAACTAGCCTATGTACAATGTATAATATACTCTGATCAGATTGTGTATAATGCTATATATAAACTCACCATCTGATTTTAAAGTATAGAATTAGAAGGCATATTGTTAAGTTTGTGAAATGAAACCCATTTGCTACTATATATAGTGAAGAGAGATAGTTGAAATCTGTGTGGTTTTAAAACTAGCCAAGTCATTAGATGACAATGACATTAATACTTTGACTTCGTCACTCCGACAAACATGAGAATGTTTGTGGCTATGTTCTTCTAGCTTCTTTTTATCCAATATAAAACTTTGATGCAATATTATGAATGGTATCTCAATCTATAATAACAATAATTAAAAATAAAATATATGATAAATAAAGGGATATTCAAATTTATTTGATTAGATTGGTATCTCACCCTATATTTGAGATAAACCCATCTCGTTTACATTTCTAAATCTACCAATTTATAAATAATAAAATACTAATACAAAAAGTGATGTGTTGTTTTCATTAGGAAAAACTACTATGTTGGAGGATGGTGCTTGCTTGCTAATAAGATAGCAAACACACTTTTGAAAGTGTTGCTTCTTGAGTATGGCCATTGCCTTGAATGCAACTTTAGTAGTATGACCAAAACAGGGGAAAAGTTTTTATGTGATAACCACAGTTTTATTATTTCATATAATATAATTTTTGTGTTTAACTTTTACATGTTGGAAGAAAAATAAAGAGGCTGGCAGTAAAATAAAACAATATTATATTGAAATGAATAGTAATTTAATTCAAATGTCAATTAAGATAGAAATCAAAGTAATTAGTTAAGCACTTTTTAAATTTACAATAAATATAAATGACCTATTTATTAAAGAAATGGTCATTTGACAAAATGATCATATTTTAAAGTTATTTTACATTCTTGTCTAGTTTTGATAATTTTTTGTAAAATTGCCTCCGACACTCCACACAGTTGGTCAAAAAATTTCAGACAACTAGTCAAAAAATTTAGCCAACTAGTTGAAATTTTTAGGCAATTGGTCGAAATTTTAGACATAAGTCATTTTGCAAAAAATTATCAAAACTAAGCCAGAGTACAAACTGACTTAAAAAAAACTATTTTAAGAATATTTCTCCACCTCTATACTTTATCATTCATTGGTTTCCTTATCTAATATATATATATATATATATATATATATAAATATATATATAGGGGGTTTCTTTGGTAGGGTTGACAAAAAGAGCCCTACCGTAGGGCTCTTTTGTATTTCTCAACTTTTGAACAGTTTTCGGTGCGATTTTTTTTCATGACCATGTATATTGTAGTTATTTAGAGCATCCTGCAAATTTTCAGAAAATTCCGAATAATTCACAGTGTCGAAAACAGATTATTGCACGCATGACTAATTTTTGTATGCGCGTGGAAAATAGCATGTTTGAACTTAGTTTTCGGCACTGTAAATTATTCAGAATTTTCTGAAAATTTGCAGGATGCTCTAAATAACTACAATATACATGGTCATAAAAAAAATCGCGCCGAAAACTATTCAAAGGTTGAGAAACACAAAAGAGCCCTACAGTAGGGCTCTTTTTGAGAGCCCTACCAAAGAATTACCCTATATATATATATATATATACACTCAATCACTATACTTTATTTTTAAGAAATAATAAGGTTAAGGGTCCCTCGGCAAAATGACCTATTTTTTAGTCATTTTACACTCTAGCCTAGTTTTAATAATTCTTTGCAAAATGGTCTCTCATAATTTAGATAGCTAGTCAAAAATTTAGACAGATGGTCGAAAAATTCAGACAGTCGGCAAAATTTTAGATAGTTGGTCGAAAAATTTAGACAACTGGTCGAATTTTAGGACAAATGTCATTTTGCAAAAAAATATCAAAAGTAGGCCAGAGTGCAAAATCACTTAAAAAAAGATGACATTCTCACTAATTTCTCTAAGGTTAATTGTTTATGTTGTTGCAAGATTTTTTTTTTTACATACTGAAATGAATCACAAAGAAATGAAACTGAAGCCAAAGTATTACTTTCAGCCAACAAGCTAATTGTCTAATCAAATGGTATGCAAAGCTAAGACAAGTTACCCCTGAAAATTAAGACAAACCAATTTGAGACCACACAATTGTGTCGTCTGACCAAAAACACATTGTTTGAGCCAAAAAAAAGAGAAACTCCTACAAAATAAATAAGGGATATTGGCGGTGATAATACCTAAATTTTTTCAAAAGTTACACTCTAATACCAATTTTTTTTTTTGCAGTAATAATACATAAATCTATGATTTTAGTGCAACCATTAGTACTCACCATTAACTGCTCGTCAAATATTCACGTGACACATTTTTATTAGTCTAATAGGCGGTAATAATACCCAAATCTTTTCAAAAGTTACACTTAAATACCCAATTTTTTGCAGTAATACCTAAATCTACAATTTTTGTGCAACCGTTAATACTCATCGTTAAGTATCCACGTGGCACATATGGATTTTGGTATGATTTTAGACTAAATTATGTAAATTCTTTAAATATTATAAAAATTATTTTAAATTTAAAAAAAATTAAAATTATTAAAAACTAATTAATAATATGAATTTTGGGATGATTTTGAGTTTCAATTTTAATTTGGATTGTTTCGAATTTGCAAATTTTAGTTTTATTAATTCAAAATAATTTTTATAGTATTTAAAGAATTTAGGGATATTAATGGTGATAATACTCAAATCATTTATAAAGTTACACTTTAATATCTAAATTTACGAGTATAAAAATGTGTCACATGGATACTTAATGAGCAGTTAACGAAGACTACTAACGGTTGCACCAAAATTGTAAATTTATGTATTATTACCGCAAAAAAAAAATTGGGTATTAAAGTGTAACTTTTAAAAAATTTGGGTATTATTGCCATTAATATCCAAATAAATAAATAAAAAGTGGATTAATACACTAAACAATGAAAATGATATGAAGAAATTTTTTATATTGTAAAAAACACCATCCCAAATTAAACTTTTATGAAAATTAAAACTTATCGGTGAAATCCATGAGGCTAAAAGTGTTACCATTAGCCAAATAAGCTGCTTTAGCCGGAAAAGAGAACCCACTACAAAATAATTAAATAAATAAAAGTTGATTAGGATGCTAAATAATGATATGAAGAAATTTTTTGATATTGGAAAAAACATCAAACCAACTATAATTTTTAGAGTAATCGGATTAAATAGACCCAATCATAGTTCATTTTGCACTATAGCATACATTCCATACTTTTTAGCAAAATGACTTATTTTATTAATGAATTTTTTGTATTACTCATTTTACTTTTAAAATAAAATAATAATAAATTAAAACAAAAATCATAAAACTATAATCTTCTTCCTCACTCCTCTCACCCATCCACCCACACCCATCCACAACCACCCACCCTCATATTGTTGCCGCCACCGCCACCACCACCACCAGCGACCACTGCCCATTACCGACCACTACCCATCATCAGCCTCCACCATCTCTCCACAAATCCATACGCCACCCATTTAAAATGTTAGTTTATAAAGTTTTTTTTTATTAAAAATGAGATTTGATATTGTTTTTGAAGATTAAAATTGCAAAATGATTGTGTTTAGTATATTGAAAGTATAAGTAAGGAATTAGGTTTATTTCTAGAGTTTTATGTAGGTTAAATCTTGAAAATCTGAAAGAAAGAAAAATTATGGTTTCAGCCATTTTCGAGATAGAGAAACCTAGAATTTTTTGACAGCTTGTCTAATATTTTGACAAGGACTCTGATATTTTAGACCAGCTGTCTAAATTTTAGACCACTAGTCGTATATTTTTGACCATCTATGTAAATTTTAGACCACATGTTGAATTTAGATAGGTAGTCTAATTTTTAGATATGTCGTCATATATTTTCAACTATCTGTTGAATTTTCAGACGGGGTGTCGAATTATCAGATAGGTTGTCTAATTTTCAGACAGGTTGTCGAATTTCCAGATTTTCAACTTGATTTTCATTTTTTTTTATATAACTTTTTAATCTAACTAATACCAATAATTTATATTTCTTTGTTGTATTATTTTTTTTCTTCAAATGTTATTGAAAAATATTGTAATATTATGTGACGGATTGTGGAAAAAGAATGAAGACTCGTGGAAATAGATTTCAAATGGCTCACGATCAAAATCAAGTTTGGTATAAACTAACCTAACTTTTGAGAAAAGTGGTCGAATTCTGAGATATGGTGTCGAAATATACACATTGGTTGTTTATAAATTTATTTTTAAAATGTTAATTAGGATACAATAATGAGATATGCACCTTTATATAGCATTATTTGAGATTTTTTTTAGACATTTTCACACTTTAAGACAGGTAGTCAAAATTTCAGACAAGTTGTCGAAATATAAAGATAGGTAGTCGAAACATTCAAACAAGTAGTTGAAATACCAAATGAAGATCAATTTAACAATATAAAGTTGATCTAATAGTGTAAAAGATACAATTAAATCAATTTAATTGGTCATCTTATTATTAAGGTTGATTATGACACTCAATCATCTTAGTAGTTTGACTAGGATATCTACCACTCAATCCTTAATCATCAAGTGATGGTTGATTAACAAAGTTTTATTTGAAAAATATTAATTTGAATCCAATAATGATGATATGCACCTTTATTTAGCATTATTGGAGCTTTTTTTTTTTGGACGGTTTCACACTATTAGACCGACATTCGAAATTATTAGACAGACAGTTGATCGAAATTTCAGACAACCTATCAAAATTTTGAGACAAGTAGTCTAAATATCAGACAACATATCGAAATTATTAGATAGACAGTCGAAATTTTTGACCGCCTATTGAAATATTGAGACAAGTAGTCTAAATTTTAGACTGTATGTGGAAAATGATACAGAACCTTTGAAAATTAATGATAACCCGTCGAAATTAGCACATAAGTTGTCCAAATTAACCATTACTTGAAATTCTAGTCATATTAGTTTCAAACCTAAAAAATAACTAATAAATATCCAATACAATTGATACTTCAAAAAAAGACCATAAAAAACATAGTCTATTTTGCACTATAGTCTAAGTTAATTTTTTTTTTTTTTTACTTTTATATTTATAAAATCTGTTAACTAAAGAGTAATTGGTGGAAATAAACCCCAATCATAGTCTATTTTCCACTATAGCCTACATTCAATATTTTTTAGCAAAAATGAAAAAGTCAAAATAAGTTACTAATGAAATGATCTAATTGTAGTTACTGATGTATCAACTGATCTATTTTTTTCGACAACATATCTATAATTTTGAAAATGTACAAAAAAAGCTCCAGTGACACTATATAATGGTACATATTCTAATTATTGGATCCTAATTAACATTTTCAAAATTTAAACAAAACTTGGTTAATCTTTATCAGCTACTATGATAATCAAGTAAAATTGATCTTAGTTTATCTATCTTGTAAAATCCTTATTGGCATATTTGACAATATTGACAAAATTAATTAAAGAAGAATTTTCGAAATGGGTAATTTCCTGTTTTGTTTGTGATATGTTTTCTATAATCAGATTATTATATATATGTTAATAAAATAAATATATAATTTCCTATAAAAGAATATCTTTTCTTGAAATGGAAATTATTGGTATTTATTTTTATTTTTTGATCTGATTTATTTGTCCAGAAATCGTGTACAGCTTGCAGAGATAATGTATATATTGTTTCCTTATTTATTTAGGGAAACTGGGTTTAAAAACTGTCCAGATTCAGTGAATCTGTTTGAACGGATTGCCAGTCTGTTTGAACAGATTCTGACTTTCCTGTTTTGGAAGATTTTTCATTTATTGGCTGATTGGTTTCTTATTTATTTTCCACGACCTAAAGGGATTCTAAAAAGAATATAATCATCATTCGGTCGTTGGTTTTTGATAATCTCTCTTGGTGTATTATTTTTCAAATATTTTTCAAGTTTTAGAGAGACTTTTTATTATGTGAAGAACTTGAGTCCAACAAGTTCTTAGTGGTTTATTACCGTGTACTTCTGTATTGTTTTCTTTGTGTTAATTGTGTAGGTTGAACACACTTGGACATTGTTCATCAAGCTTCGAGAGAATTCTTGTTCGTGAGTCACTTTTCGGGAGAAAAAGTGCAAGTGTTATGATTTGAAGGGAGTTCAAGATCTTAGCACTTCAGAAATTTGATTAGGAGTTTAGATTACAACAATTGCGACAAATTCAAGAGGGAGTCTTTATTTGTATAAGTCAATTTGGTTTTGTAATCATTTAGATATTCTTCTAATAAATTTCATTCTCTGGGCGTGGCCCCGTGGACTAGTAGCAATCTGCAAAGATTGCTGATACCACATATAATTTCGTGTGTTCTTTACCTTATGTTCGTTTTTATCTTCTGGTGATAAACTGTTTAAACATATCTGGTTTTTGTTCAAACAGTCTCTGTGTCCATTTAAACATTTCTGTAACAGTTCAGCAATTACTTATTTAATTTGAATAATTAAGTTAGTAATCATAAAAAACGAAATTTCATATCTCAACCTTAATAAGGTACGAATAAGATAATAAATTGATCTAATTGTAGCTATTTATAGTTTTAGATCTTAATTAACAACTTTAAATTTCGACTGCCAATCTATTAATGTAATAACCTGTCTATTAATTTTGACAAACCGTCTGAAATTTCAAATGTTTGTCTATTAATTTCGACAGGCTGTCTATTTTTTTACTACGTATCTAAAATTTTGAAAATGTACAAAGCTTCAATAACATTCTATAATCGTGCATATCATAATAATAGGATTCGACCATCTGTCTAATAATTTCGACAACTTGTTTTTATAGTTTCACCACCTTCCTGGAATTTCTACAACTTGTATCAATTCTTTCACGATGTACGAAATCATATCTGGAACACACAATTGTCATAATATTACAAATTAAACCACATCCAAAATAAATGCGTTCAACTAATTCATCAAAAGTTATGTCAAAATATTACAAATTTTCCATCAAACTGTTATAGATTTATGTTGATGTTTTTTTATAGTATTTTGTTGAAGTATCAGTTGTATTAGATATTTATTAGTCATTTTTTATGTTTGAAACTAATATGCTAGAATTTCAAGGGATGAATAATTTGGACAGCTTTTGTGCAAATTTCGACGGGTTATCATTAATTTTGAGAGGTTTTGTATCATTTTTGGCATGCAGTCTAAAACTTAGATTACTTGTCTCAATATTTCAACAGGCTATCCAAAATTTTGACTGCCTGTCTAATAATTTCGACTACATGTCTAATAATTTCGACTGTCAGTCTAAATGTGTGAAAATGTCCACAAAAAAAGCTCCAATAATTCTAAATAAAGGTGCATATCGTCATTATTGGATTCTAAATAATGTTGTTCAAATAAAACTTTGTTAACTAACCATCACTTGATGATTAAGGATTGAGTGGTGGATATCCTAGTCAAACTACTAAGATGATTGAGTGTCATAATCAACCTTAATAATAAGATGACCAATTAAATTGATTTAATTGTATCCTTTACAATATTAGATTAGCTTTATATATTGTTAAATTGATCTTCGTTTGGTATTTCGACTACCTGTCTTTATATTTCGACAACTTGTCTGAAATATTGACAACTTGTCTTAAAGCATGAAAATGTCTAAAAAAAAGCTCAAATAATGCTATATAAAGGTTCATATCTCATCATTGTATACTAATTAACATTTTAAAAATAAATTTATCAATAACCAATGTGTATATCTCGACACCATATCTGAGAATTCGACCACTTGTCTCAAAAGTTAGGTTAGTTTGTACTAAACTTGATCTTGATCGTGAGCCATTTGAAATCTGTTTCCATGAGTCTTCATTCTTTTTCCACAATCCGTCACATAATATTACAATATTTTTTAATGACATCTGAAGAAAAAAAATAATACAACAAACAAATATAAACTATTTGTGTTAGTTAGATTAAAAAGTTATATTAAAAAAATGAAAATCAAGTTCAAAATCTGGAAATACGACAACTTGTCTGAAATTTAGACAACCTATCTGATAATTTGACACCCCGTCTGAAAATTCGACAGGCTGTTGAAAATATACAATGACCTGTCTAAATTCGACATATGGTCTAAAATTTAGACAGGTTGTCGAAAATATACGACTAGTGGTCTGAAATTTAGACAGTTGGTCTAAAATATCAGACCCCTTGTCAAAAAATTAGACAAGCTGTAAAAAAATTATGGGTTTCTCTATCTTAAAAAATGGTTGAAACCACCATTATTTTTTTTCTTCAAATTTTCAAGCTTTAACCTCCATAAAACTCAAAAATAAACATAATTCCTTACTTATACTTTCAATATACTGAAACAATCATTTTGTATTTTTAATCTACAAAAACAATATAAAATCTCACTTTTAATAAAAAAGACAACTAACATTTTAAATCGGTGGCGGCCTGATTTGTGGAGAGATGGTGGCAGCCAATGATGGGCAGTGGTCGGCGGTGGTGGCAGTCGGTAATGGGCAGTGGTTGCCAGTGGTGGTGGTGGCGGGGGGATGAGGGTGGGTGGTTGTGGATGGGGTGAGAGGAGTGAGGGAGAAGATGATAATAATAAGATTTTTGTTTTAATTTATTATTATTTTATTTTAAGGGTAAAATGAGTAATACAAAAAATTCATTAATAAAAGAGGTCATTTAGCTAAAAACTATTGAAAGTAGGCCAAAGTGCAAATTGCACTATAAAAATATGTCATTTTGCCGAGGACCCGTAATTTTTATGACAAAACTAAAATTATTTGTGAAAACTTTGAGGCTGAATGTGTCACCATTAGATCAAAATTATTTATTATCTCCAATGATTGGAGTTGCATCTTTAAAGGCACAAGATTAGTGTACGAACTAGTACTTGGAACTAAATTGGTACTTAACCTCAATATTATTGCAAAGTACTAGATTAAAAGTGGTAACATCTATCGTTCACTAAGTGTTGAGATCTAAAATATAACTTTAAGTAAGTTCAAATCCAAGATTCCAAGCTTAGCCTCTTTATTCTTTGGGAAATAAGGAGGAAGGTACCATGGTGGTGCCAACCATGAGTGCTCTAAAAAGGGGATTGGCACTATTATTTTAAAGAAAGAATATCAATTTAAAGAATTTAAAGAGAAAGTCTAGAATTTGAGCTTCCACTTAGAATTTATTGAGAAAGGAGAAACTTTTATATAGTAAAACTTAAAGCATCCTTCATAGTTGAATCTGGTTAGGCACCTAGGAAGATTTTGGGTAATTCGACCAGATTTGACCTTTTCATATTTAATGTGACAAGACTACAGTCTTTTCTAACACACAAAGGCGGTGTCGGGAAACTCTATCGCTGAATTCTCAAATTATATTTAGGCAACTTTGTTAGAAGTCACATCGGCCTTCAAATTTAAAAAAGATAAAAACTACTTCGAGCTTAGATATCGATGTTGGGTTAATCACAGGTCAGCTTTCGAATGTAATGTCAAAATTTAAAGTTAGAGATTGAAGTGTAAAAGGATGAATATGTTGGTGATTGTTTCCACAAAATCCTAATTTTTAACATCAAATTTGAATTGAAAGTGAAAATAACTAATGATGCAAACTTTTTATAAAATTGGAAATTTGAAAGCGAAAAAATTAAGATTGGGGACCTATGTGCAAAAGATGGGTTAGGTTGGGAATTTTCGTTGCAAATAAGCCAAAAACAAAAGCATGAAAAACAAGTAAAATGACGTCCCAAACATTTAAGAAAAGATTAAAAAAATGCAACAAAAGTCCATAATTTTATGCAAAAGTTGTACTTAAACCCCCCCTTTTGTATGACGAAACTTCATATTGTTAATATTTAGTTGCATTTGTTAGTCTCGTCATTAAGTATCACTTCGGAGTGACGTATCAACACTTTTGAGTCAAATATTGTAAAATTAATTAATTATTTTGAAACCCATTTATAAAATAAAATTTATTTAAAAAAATCTTTAAAATAAAAATATATATAATAAAAACTAATTTAATTTTGTAATTAAATTCAGGTTAAAGAAATAAATTAAATAAAATTTTAAGATCTATATTATCTAAACAAAAATTTATAAATGAAATCAAAACATTAAAAAGCTAGGTTTAAGAAAAAATAATTAAAAAAATTGATGATCCAAAGGTAAATGAAATCGTCGAAGTCTGTCTTTATCGTTCTTGGCATTGGGTTTGTGATGAGTCCTCAATGAGGAAATCTTCACTACTTGTTAAGTTTGTGAGGTTCACTGACATGATCACTAAGTTCCCAAATGGTGTCGATAAATTATTGTTCACTATGTCACCATTGATGAAAACTAGTACCAATATTTTTATTTGGGTATTTATTTTTTGATTTTTTTTATTGGGGATTCGATTTCGGTATTGGTTGCTATGATTGAAGCTGTGTAGAATCTAATTTATTTTTATATTCATGATTTTGTCTAGGATTATTCCACTTTGCTTAAGTACCTACTTACACCCATCTCATTTAATAAGTACTAAATAATACCCAATATTTGACAAATCAGTATAAAAACATATCCTTGAACATAATTTTTTATTAAATTTATTTTTGTACTCATTTATTAAATATAGGATAGTATTTTGGTATTTATTAAATGAGAGACGTGTAAGTTGGTACTGAAGCGAACACAAGAATTGTAAAGTGGTATGATCCCGTTTTGTTTAATTTTTCTTTTAAAATTACTTAATTCATCATATTATCCAAAAAAAAAATTGATACATACAATTGGTATCCATTACATGGTTTATGGATATTTTGTATCTTTTATATGGTTTAAAAAAAGGGTCTTACTTTGGTAAAAAAAAAAAAAAAAAACTCAAGGGTCTCACCTCTTTCTCTATTGTGGCGACATCTCTCTTTCGTTCTCCCCTCTATTTAGTTTTTCCATATCACTATTCTCAGTGCTGATTTTCACCATTTTCAATCTCCATAGTCACCATTCTCATTACCTATTCTTACCATCCTCGCTTCCCATTCCCGGCACCTATTATCACTTTTTCTCACTTTAGTTTTTATAGTGTTTCCCTTTGTATTTTCTCCCCATTTATCTTTGGGAATTTTACATTTATATACCTAGAATTCAAAATATTGACAAAAATACCTTCAACCAAATTATTTACACAAATATCGGTGCCACGTTAGCACCGTATACTGAAATCCAAAGTAATAACTACCAGAATTGGAAAAAAATGGGAAAATCTCGCTTCCTAAATTTTTTCATTTTTATGGGTTTTAAAAAAGCTACCTTTTGTTGGCTTATGATGCTAATAGGATACCAATTAGTTACCTTTTCATAAAAAAATTTATGGACTAAAAATCTTCACTTTAAGATAACATTATCTCATATACATTTTGGTTACCTATTTTGATTAGTCACATTTAAAATCATGATTTCATTTTAGGTTATATTGTGTTGTCTTGCTGTTTAATATACTTTTACGTTATTTTTTTTTGTAGCAACATTTGTGTTGCCTTCGAACATATTTAAGAAACTAATGAGTTACAATAAAGTATAATAATTTAGTAGCTTATTAGCAAAATTAGTATAGTTAATTTTGCTAGTAATGTAACTGATTCTATGATGTTTAAGATACAATTTGGTTTCCTTATGAGTTTTTATTTTTATTTTTTATAAACTTATCAAAATTGCTCTATAAAATAGCATTGTTTAGAATACCATCTAATAACTTTTAATTATGAAATAACAAAATACTTTATAGTAACTCATGAAGTTGGTTGGTATATTGAATTTTGTTTAAGTTTAAAATTTAGTTACTATTTTTGTTAACAAACTACAAAAGAAACTAAAAGGTGGCTTTTGATTTCAGTCACCTTGCAAAAAAATATATGCTTCCCACATATCAAAATGACTACCTTGAAGAGTAGGTCATGATGGTACCACTTTTAAGCCCAACAGACCAGCGGCGTGGTCGAAAAATATTTTTGAAGTCCTTGAGAAGAGAGAAAAGAAAGAGAGTGGAAAAAAAAAACGTAAAAGACAAAAAAAGAAGCAAAAGTTTGAAAATCTAGTATGTAACATTTGGTATTTCCGTAATTAAATATACTCTAGTATTTTTGTAAATAAAATGGAATATTCATCTCCTGATGTAATTTTTCCTTTATCTTTTTGGCTTGAAGGGTAAACCCATTCTATTCTCTAGCTCTCCTCGTTGATTTCTATTGCATTGCTATAGTTATGTACAAGATGGTTACAATTTCACAACATTCAATTTTAGAATATTTGTTTACCTTGTTATTGTATTGACGATCGCGTAACTTGATGAATCTACAATTTATTGGGAGAGAGTGAGATTACACCACCACAATATTAAGAATCTACACACAAATGTTATTGACAGAGACCAGCAAATGATTGAGTTAGAGGATACAAACCCTAGTTTGTAGATCAAACTTCTTGGATTTTCTTGAAAGCTTCAAATCCTTGCTAGAACACCACCTTGAACTTCTTCTTCAATAAAACACAGCCAAGGCTTATACATGGGGAGTATTGCTGTCCAAATTTTCTATTTCCTATCCCTTAATGGATGCTTGGGGTCTTTCTAAGAGGAAATGAGAATTGGGATTGAATAAACCTTTAAATTCACAAAGACAAGCACATACTTTCTTTATGAATTTCTTAGAGAAAACTTGAGATCTTGAAAGCTAGAGAGAGAGAGAGAGAGACAGAGAGAGAGCGGTTAGAGAGATATTTGAGAGAGTGATCAAACCTATCAAAATTCTATGAGCACTACAAAAAAGTGGCCTAATTCATCCAACCAATCTCGGTGGGTCTGTATGTGTCTGCCAAGATAGCCTCCAATCTTGGTGGTCACCCACGAGATCGCCGAGATAGCTAAAGAAAAAGGAAAAAAAAAGTTAACGTTGGACCCAATATCGATGGGCCTATTAGACCTGCCAAGATAGGGCCCATCGAGATTGGCCTCATGAAAATAAAACCTAGCAGCCCCAAACCCTAGATACCATTTCCTTTTGGGCAATTTTCACTTATATACAACAAAAGTAAAAAAAAATTACTGTAATAACATCAAATAAACTAATTACAAAAATATATACAATCTATACCATTTTAATATATAAAATTATGAAAATGCAATCCCTTAACTTTAGTCACTTTCCATAAATGTTTTAGTTTCAAAAGTTGTAACTTCCCATAAATAAAATACATACAAAAAACCGTAATAATTGATATAAATAAAGATATCTATCAATTAATATATAATATGAGTGATAATAATAGGGGAATAAATATACACAAATAATATCAAATAATTAAAATCTGATTTACACAAATAAAATAGAAGATACATAGTCATAAAATATTAGTAGGTGCCATTTTCAAAATTTTTGAATATATATCTTCAACAAATCTGCATTTGTTCACAATTTGATGAGCAACATTAAGAAAAAATTTTGGTTGAAAGAAAAATAAAAATGTTTATATTTTGATATAGGAATTAGGGGCATTGATCTAAAGTACACTACTTAGAAAAATGATGCACTATCCACTTTTGAAGCTGCCATTTTGAGACACCATTGTTTCCGGCAAGGTAAGCTTTTCGAATGATTTAATCTCAATTTTGTTTTAAAGTATTAATATATATATATATATGTTTGATTTAACATTGTGATGTGCATAACATATGTTTAAGTAGTTTTATATTATAATCGACTAAGTTTAAAAATGAAAAGTTTGAATAATAATGAGTAAAATCAGCATATTTAGATATAATTATCAATTTTATTAGTTCAAAAAAATAAACTGATACGTTTATTTTGTAAGGTGTTCAAATGAACAACTAATTATGTCATGTTGTATTGTTAGGAATAATTAGATGAACTTAAATAACGATATAAACAAAACAAAAAAGAAAATAAACTATGATGTAGAAGGAAATAAACAATATTATTGTAAATCTAAACATAAATTTATAAAACATAAAAAGACTCTTTGAACAAATAATTAACAAAAACATTTACATTTATAAAACTATAACCTAATAGTGTAATGTTTTTTTTTTAATTATTTTTTTAGATATGTTTTTTTTAAAAACAGAATATGTGAAATTAAAACATATCTGTGTAAATTAAAACATTTTGTTTATTTTCAATGTCATGAGGAAAAAAATGAAAATGGTCAATAATTCAAGGGTTATTAAATAACATATAGGTAACTGTTTTTATTTTTTAAATATACATAAACATGTCAACAATTTATATAAATCTTATAAAAAAAATAAACAATACTTTTGTAAATCTTAAAACAAAATTATTTTATATAGAAGGAAACTTTGAACAAATTTTTTTAAAAATATACACATCTATAAACTGCTATTGTTATGTATTACATTTTATATATTTATTTAGCAATTTTTGTATTAAAAGAAATATGTAAAATTATAACACATCTGTGAAAGTTAAATACATTTGTTTATTTTCGATATCGTATGAAAAAAAATGAAATGAGTAAAGTAATACAAGGTTTATTATCTAACATATGTCTTACTGTTTATTATATGAAAACAGGATACACAAATATGACAACTGTGTACATTTACTACAATGGTATTTGGGAAAATCAGTATACTTATAAATATTTTGAGGTAACTCGCCTCTTACTTCCTAGTGACTGTACTTTTCTTCAATTGAGTACAATGATCACTAAAACAAATGAAGGTACAAAGTAAAAACATAGCTGTAGAAATGAAGTTCCAACCAAATCCATCATTACCACTGATGGTAAAAGATGACGATGACACGGTAAAGTTTTTCATGGAACTACATAAGAAGCATTTTGATGAAACAGTATACCATTTCCTGGTAAGTTTCAACAATACCCAAGAACAAATCACACAAAGCGTGGGGGAATGTTCAAGACAAGACAATCAGGTAAAAAAATTTTTTTTAAAAAAATCCTAAAAATAAACATTAGCATTTTGATGAAACAGTATACCCTTTGCTGGTAAGTTTCAACAATACCCAAGAACAAATCACACAAAGCGTGGGGGAATGTTCAAGACAAGATAATCAGGCAAAAAAAAAATTAAACAAAAAAAAATCCTAAAAATAAACATTACAACACTTTGCAATATAAATTGTAATTATTATAAAAAATTTAACAAAAATGTTTTCATTTTGATAAATCAGGTTAGTATGGGGGGAAATCTGCAACATGAACCGCACTGGAATGGGGTAGCACATAATCTAGCCATTTCAAGACTTTCTAAAAATTCCCTTATGCGCATTAGTCAAGGTCTCGTTAATAAGATTTATTACATCATAATGAGATGTGTAGACTAACCTCCCACCCGGTCTATTCTTGGGTCTGAAAAAAAGTTCACCATCCTGTAAAAAAATATACAATTGATCATATAAGAAAAAAAACATTTCAGCAACCAAAGAAATAAAAATAAATATATTATTAAAGAAAACAGGTTGCTATGAACAACAATTTAAAACCATAAAAATAAAAATAAATTAAAAATTAAAAAATAGACAAAATTTTTTAACATATGAAACAATAAAAAATTGAAAAAAAAATGAAAAAAATAAAATAATAAACAAAATTATAAAATTTTGGAAAGCAAATGAAATAATATACAATTGCAAGAAAATAATAAATAAAAACCGTCTGTTATTGTAGACGCTCAGTATTCCGCGCCCATAAAAGAACCAAGCACCGCGAGACGGCCCCGAGTGCCTAAGCTCACAGCCCAGCAGGATCGGCCTCACGTGGCCTCGCGTCCGAGCGAGGCCCCACCTCCTCCTGGTGCACGCCCCGCCTCGCGTCAGAGCGAGGCCCCTGCTGCGCGCCCCGCCTCGCGTCCGAGCGAGGCCCCTGATGTGCGCGTGCCCCGCCTCACGTCCAAGCGAGGCCCTTGGTTCGCTCCGCCTCGCGTCCGAGCGAGCCCCCACCTCGCGTCCGAGCGAGGCCCCTGCTGCGCGCCCCACCTCGCGTCCGAGCGAGGCCCCTGATGTGCGCGCGCCCCGCCTCGCGTCCAAGCGAGGCCCCCTGATGTGCGCGCTCCCCGCCTCGCATCCGAGCGAGGCCCCCTGATGTGCGCGCTCCCCGCCTCGCATCCGAGCGAGGCCCTTGGTGCGCTCCGCCTCGCGTCCGAGCGAGGCCCCTGATGTGCGTGCGCCCCGCCTCGCGTCCGAGCGAGGCCCCCTGATGTGCGCGCTCCCCGCCTCGCATCCGAGCGAGGCCCTTGGTGCGCTCCGCCTCGCGTCCGAGCGAGGCCCCTGATGCGCACGTGGCCTCGCTGAAGCTCCCTTGGCGTCGCGCCTCGGCACCGTAGCCTCGCACCTCAGCAGATGTTCAGCCTCACGCCCCTAGTGAACCACGCTTTCGCATGGCCACGTGAGAGGAAGAAGGCTTCGTGAGCAGCTAGGGAGCCGCGTCGTCAGTATACCTTCCAAGGGGGCCTCGCGAAGGAGTAGGAGACACGCCACCTGGTAGCCACACGAGCGGAACCATGCACCAAGTGAGCCGCACCACCAAGGGGGTCACAAGGAGGGCGTTTCGCCACGCCTCCTTAGACATCCATCAAGGCCACATGCCTATCGCCTAGGCTTGTGGGTGACGTCGGGGTGCTTCAGGCATCTCGTGCCAAGGGCCCGAGATCTCCACCTCACGCCAGGGCCATAACACACACCAAGGGTCCCATCCCTTACACCTGGAGACCCCTATGCTTAGGAGATCCAGTACGAGTCGAATGGGACATACTTGTACGACCTAGTACTAAGTACGGATACCAGTGCCAGTGAGACTGCTGGGGTAAGAATCATGGTCCGTACGTCTACGACCATGGGACAGAGCCGACACCACTACCTCCTGCGCCACTACGCCTGCCACCACTCATCAGACAGGGGTACAGACAAGTAGTGGAGGCATTCTCCTGACACCTGCTCCTGTGCTGGATGTACGACCACAACCTCTGGAGCCACCCCCCTGACATAGTACTTATGTACCTTATGGTCTTCTGGACCACTATGTACCTAAGGCCATTAGAGCCTACTATAAAATGAACTCTAAGACCACCTGAAAGGGGGTGGGAAATTTTACTGTAGCAGAGGTTTGAGTGTGAATGAAAGACTGAATTCTCCATCATTGTTCTATCCCAGTTCTTGAGTTATTGTTCAAGTTTTTACAGTTTTCCGATTAGTGATCTCAATTTGATAATTTTTCCAACTTAACTTCGTTGACGAGTTCTCACCGTCAACAGTTATAACAACACAAAAACAATACCTAGATTATGACCAAAAAATGTATCAATATCATCAAAGCATTTTTCTTTTTAAACACAATCACTTTCTATTATAAACAAATTCTTAAATAAAGAAAACAAAGAAAAACAATAATTGCTTGTTGAAGAACTAAAAAAAATATACATAATGAAAAATCTGAAGAAAATTTTATGATGTTTAATTTAGAAAAAAAAAAGCTATAGAAAAAACAAACCTCTATCAGATTCGGGGATTGGGTCGGAATCTGAAACCGAGTCTTGAACAAGCTCCGTCTCATCAACAATTTTCAACTTCTTGTTAGTTCTAGGTTTAATAGAGAGGTGCGATCTACTTTTCATCTTCTTATCAGGTGCATGCATCTTCACACTCGAGGGGGGGGGGGGGGGGGGGGGACTCTTTCATCGTCGGACTCATCGGTTTCAAAGTCATCATCGAATGGTTCATCCTTCTTCGGCGACTCAGTGGAGAGAGTGTCTCCGGTGCTCCGCATTGGGACCATCGGAATGGAGGAAGAAAAATAAAAATGGGTTTGGGTGCAAGGGTTCACGGTTGGGAATGGAAAGAGGATGAAGATTGGGGTTTTGATTTTGAAATGGGAAAAGGAGCTTCTTTTGGGGAAAGGAAAATGTAAGAAGCTTTATGAAATGTGTTCAGAATTTTTTTTGAAAAAAAAACAAAAAGACAATAAAATTTAAAAAGGTAAGTAATAACATCAATAAGCTAAAATCACGCAAATGAATAAATAAGACAAATAACAGTATTAAAAATAGAATATACAATCATAGTAATTAAAATATAAATTCGGTTAGGATATGTATATAAAAATGAAAATATGTTGATAGGTATTAATATAGTAATTAAAAAAAAATCGTAATGAAAAGTGTAAAAATCCCTTTCCATTTCTTCTCCACGGCCTCATTCTCATACTAGCCCCCAAAATCACCATTTCCTTTTCTAAGTTCAAGTTTTTTGCCACCATTTCATCAAACATCAATGATTGGCTTTGGGTATTTACTATTGATAAGTTATTTTAATGTTTTTGGCCTAATTTCTTACTTTTTTAACTTTGAAAAAAGTAAGTAAAAATTAACAAATTTTAGTTGTTTTTTTGTATGTTATAGGTTCAAAATAGTTTGGGCAATCTTCATACAACACTAGAGGAGTTTGAAAAATTACTTTGAAGCTTTATTTTGGTAAAATTTCAATTTTATTTATTTTTTATTTTTTTGGCTGAAAATTACAAAATAAATACATGTGATTTTTAGAAAAAACAATAAGATACATATTCTATTGGTTGTAAACTATTTGGATCTGCTGCAAATACTGGATATAATCAATGAAATATAGCAAGAAAAATGAAAAAAAAAATTGCAAAATTATTTTTTCCCCTACATTACTCTATCTCGGCGGGACTAGCCCGTCGAGATTGATGCCAATCTCGAACGGCTAGAACCACCGAGATAGGCCCCCATTTTCAATCTCGACATTGAAATTCTTGGCAGGCTTGACCAGTCGAGAAAGGCCATTTTTTAGTAGTGGAGAGCCCTTTTATAGAGTAGGCATAGTATTAGGTCTAACCAATGGGATTAGAGCCTCAAAACACATCATTTGGAGCTTAAAACACGTGTTTGTACAGATACAATAGACGACGCATCGTCTACTGGTAGGCAATGCATCGCCTAAACCCTAAGGTTTAAGGCGATGCAGCGCCACCAGGGTGGCAACGCAACGCCACCTTGATAGGTCAAAACTTCTGAAATTGACCTTAAACACCTCCAAATGCTTCCAAACTTTTTGGGCATCCTTAGATACCTCATTGTATCACTTTTGACCTAAAAACACAATTTTTAAGTACCTACAATAGAAACTCAAATTTCACATCTTCACTATATGAAATTATTAAGTGTTTGACACCTAGCTTGTGTAACAACACTTAGTCTTTGTATTTTAACCAATCACAACACATTTGGAGGCAATTTTTTTACAGATTGATTGCAATTCATTGAGATAATAAATATGATTAATGAATTTAGCTATCGTATAAAGCAGTTAATGTTAGGATTGGTTAAAATACAACACAAGCGAGGTGTAAAGCCCTAAATGGTTTCACATAGTGAATATGTGAAATTTGACTTTTTATTGTAGGCATTTAAAAATTGTGTTTTTGGATCCAAAGTGATACATTGAGGTATCTAAGGATTGTTAGAGATATTTGTATTGTTTCGATGGAAAATAAGAAATACTATTACAACTCTATGCAAAAAAAAAAAAAAATTACAATAGACAAGGTAATTAATTAAATAAGATTATAACTTAATACTTAAAATAGAAATAGATGTAGAAAAGAAATAGATGAAGAGAATGATAAGAATTACAACTCTAAAACAAAAGATACAAATAAATATGTAAAGATAAAATAGAAGAATAGAATATAAAAGCAATGGTAGAAGAAATAACAAGAACAAAAAAGTAAAACACTCTCACTCACACAACCAAAGTGAAGAGCATTGGGGATCACCAACTTGAACAAGGTTTACAACCTTTGCCCAGAAGCTTATTTCCCCTATCTCAAGCACTAAGGGATTCTCTCAATATTGGAAATAGCTCTCTAGAATAATCAAGCATTTTTGGTGTATTTCTAGCCAAGTGCTCTAGTGGATAGAAATAGAATTGTCTTACAAGTGAGCATTAGGCTCCTATTTATAGAGTTTTGAGATACCCTTTGAATTTCAAATTTCACCAACCCACATTGTTGTTACCAATGTTTAATTGGATGTTTATGGAATTAAAATGGAGATTTGGGAGTTACTTGGGATGTTAGAACCGTTCAAATTGGAAAAAACTGAAAAAACAATTTGGTTGTCAGCCTCACTGGCCGCAGCCAGGACTATCAATGGCCGCAGCCACTGGCTTCTGTCCCTCAGGCCGCGGCCACAGGCCATTTTCAGCACAAAATGTCATTTTTTCAAAACGTCCCAAATCCTTTCCCACATGATTTTGTGTAGAGTCCCAGAATTTTACTTAGCTAGTTAGATAGTAGTAGTAGTAGTAATAGCTAGTAGTAGTTATAGTATGTTTAGTACTGTGGATTTTGGTTCAAGCCGGGACTTAGTTGAACACTTGTAGCAACACTTACCGATTTTATAAGTTTAACCTATAGTTTAAGAATATTAATTATAACATAAGGTTTGATTAATATAATTGATTATAAATGTGTTATTTATTATACTATAAGGTTTAGATAGAATTAATAAGATCATGACTCTTGTTGTGTGCAGGTTTATTTAAGGATTTAACTATAGTTTAAATAAAAGAAAGTTATAGAAAACTATAGAACCTTCCAAGACCATTAAGAGCATGACGTTTGTCACAATCTTGTCTATTTGAGGAATTAAGTATTTTTAAGTGGATAATTCAAAAATAGAAGTTTCTAGAAGCTCTAGACCCTTCTAGAACTTGCTGGAATCTCGTATTACTCAGTCAAATATGATTAATAAATTCAATTATGCTGAAATGTGCAATTACGTGTTTAATATTTTCATGTATGCCGATATATCGCAGCCTAGGAGCCGATGTATCGCCACACGGGGAATACGAAAAACACGTGAACTTCGTACAAACGAAACGACGAGCACTCGGGTAATAAGCCCAGGCGATATATCGCCTATAATGGGCGATATATCGGCCCTAGGGCTATATGTTCAAACATTTTTGAAACCAAGCTCAATTCATTCCTTAACCTCTTGATTAGCCTCTGAACGTTTTGACCGAGTCTTAATCCTCTGTTGAACGAATATTCAAATATTTTTCAATTAATACTTATTATTTTTATTCAAGTTAAAAGGAGGTAGTTCACTCCTTGAACTGTATAAATAGGACCTAGTACCCAGCCCTTCCTCTCATTCTTCAAGCTGTGTTCAGAGCCTTCAAGCTGCTAGGGTTACTATAGAGTGATAAACACTTGGGTTGGGATATAAGCTTTATCATTTTAAGCTTTATAAACACTTGGGAAGAAAGATAAATAGTGTGTTTTTCTATATCGAGGTATAGTTCGGTTCTAGTACATCCAAAGGTATTCCTAATCTTAAGTTTATTTCTGTATGTTTCTTTAGTTTCCTTTAGTTTTCTTTACTCAAATCCTAACTCGTTGTTTTCCATTCTTGGTTAGGTATTTAAGTTCTTTGAACTTAAGATTTCTTTCGGTAAGTTTCTTCTTGGTGGTTTAGTTCAATTCTTTATCATCTCTTTCTTTAGAAATACTCACTATTCTTGTTGATTTTAGGAGTGTTCCAAATCCTGTCCTTGTTCTCATATCCCGGTTTTGGTAAGGAAAATAGGATAGACTTTTATATGTTTATATGATATGTTATGCTTATGTTATAATATCTTATGTTATGTTATCTTATGTTTACATTATGTATAGTATATAGTCCTTGGGCATATGACTTGTCTAGCTAGCAAGCCCCAATAATTTATGGGCATATGACTTGCTTGGCTAGCAAGCCCCACAAATCTATGGGCATATGACTTGCTTAGTTAACAAGCCCCAAGTAGTATAATGGCCATTGTAGTATATGACATATGTTTATAGTATATGTTTATGATCTAGTTTATGTATACGTTTTATGTTATTATTAGATTTTCCTTGCTGGGCATTAGGCTCATTCCTTTATTTTTTATGTATTCAGGAAAATAGATATGGCGGCAGAAGGATTCGTGGTAGCTTGACTTGTGTATTGAGGGAGAATGGATTCAATGGACTGCGTGAACGATTCGAGGACGATGTTATTTTAGTCATTTTATTATGTTTTCTTTATGTATTTTCTGCATTTAGCTTTGTAAACAATTTCATTTAGGTTTAAAGTTACGTTTTATTTTTAAACAATGGGATCCCATACCCCGAATTTATGTATTTCAACATTTACTTTAGAGTTTTTAATAAAGTTTGTGAATGTTTCTTATGTATGTTTTCTCAAAAATAGTGTCTATGTATAGTAGCTTTAATGGTCCAAAGTCTTAGAATTAGTTGGGTCATTACATTTTGTAACCTCCAAACACCTAATGGGAGTTAAAAACATGTCTCCAACAATCATATTTCATAATGACTTTGTGAAATTCAATCTCAAATGTGTAACATACAATATACACATTATTGGGTAATATTTGGGAGTTACAAATTTGTAACTCCAAAATATGTCACATTATTTAATCTAACATTATATTATATGAAATAATATAACATTCCCCCACTAGATTAAATAATCACTTTTTGTAACACATATTTAATCAACCAAACATTATATTAAAATATAATATTCCCCCACTTGATTAAATAATCACTCTCTATAGAAACCTTTGCATTGGTGTGTAAAGTAAAATGTCTTTCGACTTAAATTTTACCTTAGTGTAATTATCACAAAGATTGTTGAAATTTTGGTTGCCGAAGCATTGAACTACTATCCCTTGATAACAAACTGGTGATAACACACACACCTGCTATGTTCACTTGAGACCTCATTGTGAATTTCCTATATCGTAATTTGTCATATATTGTGGTAATAGGAATTCATGAGCATGTAAATTGGTGATTTAAGTTGACATGTTTTATTGATTTAAGTTGAATCATTATAAATAATCAAAACATGTATATATGTAAATCATTATATGTATATGTGTGATTTATATATATCTATATGAATGGAAAAGCATAATAGTATGAAAAATCATATGTGTTGGCAATTGAGATATAATCATGCTAATATTTGTTAAATTAAAAGTATATTTATATGGGGATATACATGTGAATTATTATGGTGTGCTATATAATATGATAATTAAGGTGATAGAAATAGGTTTTATCCTACTATTGTTGGAATGTGATGAGTTACTATTTAATTGGTGAATAAAGAGAATTATTTGAGAATTTAAATTTTCTCATTTAAGTGTGTCTTGCTATTGCAAGAATGGATCAAAGTGGATCCAAAATTATGGGATAGCATATTGACCTATAGGCTTGGAGTCAAAAGTGTGGTAAAAAAATTGAGAATTATTTAGTGACAATAATTCTTAAATATTTAATGTCTCAATGAGGAGACATTACAAAATTGGAGAAGCACTTTTGAATCTTAAAACAAAAAATAGTGAATGAATTGATGAGAATTTTGTTCATTTTGATTATAGATAGTGATATGTTTAAATTAATCTCAATGAGAAGATAATTTTAAACTAAAGCAAGAGAAAGTGTTAATTAAATCAACGAGGGTTAATTTTCTTTGATTAAGTGTTTAAAATTGACATCTTCAAATTTGATTTTGATGAGAAAATCAATGGATGCCAAAGTGGTGTTTTCAAAAGAATCTCAAAGAGACTTTTAGAAAATGCACAAAAGTTGTTTAAGTAATTTTGAGATTATTTAGACAACTAAAAGTAAACATTAGTGAGTATTTGTTTGAGAAATTTTCAAATTGTATTTGTGTTTACTTATTTCATCTTGTGAAATGTGAAAAGAAAGCAAACCAAGTGAATGTTACTTTCAAATGGACATGTCTTGCTTTTTTGCAAGTAAATGAGTCAAAATAAACTAACATTGAGGTGTTGTTTACTTTAGCTTATTGTGAAATTATCATGTGATTTAAGGACTTGTCATGAATTTTGGGAATTATAAGTCTAGTATTATCTTGGAGGATAATGTAAAAGACTTAATAGAAATGAAGATATTTCTATTTTAAAAATGACATTTTATCATTTATGAGAAATGTGGGGGTGATGCTCCAAAATTAGTCTATTTATTTTGAGAAATGATTGATTAATTTGGTCATCTTATTAAAGTGTATATATACAAGTTATATGATTTGGAATTCCACATTCTAAATCATTTTAAGATTTATGTATATAATATGAATGATCTAGACATGCTTGATGTCTAAGGTTAGTTTGTGAGATTGGTTCAATAAAGAATCAATATATAACATAAAAGGAGTAATAGAAAAAAAAAAAGTTTCTAGAATCAATATTCAAGAAAGTGTGTTTATCTTGAGTATTGAAGTGTAAAAAAAAACAATGGGAGTTAAATGTGTAAATATTTTATTCAAACTATAGCTAGCACAAAGTTTGAATAAAATAATGAGAGAGTAATGACTCATTAAGTATGCATACATGAGAAAAGAAAATGATTCAAAATGGAATCAAAATTTTGAGAAGTTAAGTGAAAACTTGACAAATGACTGAATCTTTTACAAAAGATTTAGTACATCTGAAGTGATGGGATTAAAACTTCCTAAAGAGATTCACGGTTGATGGTAACATATCTTAATACTAGTTACTTAAACTAGTGTTAGGTTAAATAGGTAATAACAAGTCAACTAAGTGAATGTGTATAGTACTTAAAATTGTCCCGCCTAAGATATAAGTACTAAGTGTTACTAATTGGAGGGTTAAAACCGAAAGGTATTTTAATGGAACTTAGTCTTGAGATGACAAGTATCTTAAGAGTAACAAGATACTATAAATGTTCCACCTATATGGACTTAGGGGTGGTGCCGCCTCTCATGAGAATTGAGAGTTCATTCTCAAGAAAAGTCCACGAATGGATGTGTGCACATGGCCATTAACGGTGCAAAAGTGAGCCATGAGGTTCTCAAGTGAACATAGCAAAAGTGTGTGCATTATCACCGGTTTGTTATCAAAGAATAGTGATTCAATGATTCTGCAACCAAAATTTCAACAAACTTTGTGATAATTACACTAAGGTAAAATTCAAGTTGAAAGACATTTTACTTTATGCACTAATGCATTGGTTTCTATAGAAAGTTGAATTATTTAATCAAGTGGGGGAATATTATATTATTCTATAATATAATGTTTGATTAATTAAATAAATGTTACTAACTATTTGTCACTAGAGAAGTGTCATTTAATCTAGTGGGGGAATATTATATTATTTTACATATAATATAATATTTTGATTAAATGAATTATGTGACAAATAATAAAGTGTGACATATATTATTTTGTCAAATGTAACATATATTGTGGAGTTACAATTTGAGAAATGATGATCATAATAAGTTTTGTAACATATAGAGTAAGTTACAATTCTAAAGAAATTATGATCATAAGTTTTGGAGTACTCTCACAAAAATTCACCAATTGATGTGTAAAGGAGTTACACATCTTGAATTTGATTTTCATTAGCTATAATACTTTATAGTTGTTGTGTGCATGTTTTCTAACCCCCAAAAGGGTTTGATGGCATTAGAAAATCAAATGGTGGATGAGAACTCTATAAATAGAAACCATCTTGCTCACTTAGATGTAATGTGTGAATGTGAAAAGCACACTATATAGTTTAGAACACTTGTGATGACATGCTCATCTTTAGAACACTATGATGAGTATGAGAGAAGGCTTGATAAATCCTTAGAAGCATTTCTAGAGAGTATTCCCAAAGTGTTCTTATGAGGGTGGAAATAACTTTTAGGACAAAGGTTTTGAACCTTGTTTAAGCCTTGTGTTGCTCTTGAGATTTGCATCTTTAACCTTCTACTCTTATGATCATTAGCATAAGTTATGTAATCTCTTCTCATCTTTTTCTTTTACTTATGTAATATTATTAATTAATATTATATATATTTTGTGTTTATTTTGATTGTAATCATCCTCATTGTTAATATTCTCTAACAAGGATGTCCAAAAAGTTTGGGAGCATTTGAAGGTATTTAAGGTTACTTTTGAGAAGTTGGACCTGCCCATGTGGTATTGCATCACCTCCATGGAATGTAGGCGATGCATCGCCTAAAACTTTGGGGTTTAGGAAAATCACAGCAGGCAATGTATCGCCTGCTAGTAGGTGATGGACCGCCTATAGTCAGGCGATGCATTATCTAACGTGTCTGTACAGACACGAGTTTTAAGCTCTAAATGATGTGTTCAAAAACTTTAATCCTATTGGTTGTACTTAACAACAACGCATACACTATAAAAGAGTTTTTTTTAGAGTTTTAATAGACTTGATCGCTCTTTTTTTTTTTGGACTTGAATGGAGGAGAGGATTTAGAGAGGACATTGTTGTTGGGTTTTATGCCCTTAATAAAACCATATTTCTCATGTAACACGTTTTTATTATCAATAAAAGAAGTAGAAATTACTTTGTTTATTCAATCGCATTGTTCGCCTATTTTATTACATGTTTATTTAATGTATACAAACATTCATAAAATCCCAATCATATGGATAGTTACAATTATAGTGACTAGGTCACAATGGATTATAGTTGTTAATATATGTTCAAAGGAACGAGTCTTAAGATTAAATCAGTGCAAAGGACTTTCACTGATTTGGTAATCTATGATATGATCTACTTACACATTTGAGGTGTAATGTCTTGTTTAAGGCATTGACCAAGTAGATAAGATCGGATGTATTTGGTTACATCAGACTAGGACCGATATTGATTATTGATAGATAAATAAGTATCGTTGTTATCGAATCTAATCAATGTCACAACATTGACATAGGTCAAGTCGATCTTAATTCTGAGTGATAATATTATGCTAATTATATTATTTAAATCTTTTGACTTGTTCGTTACCAATTTACCCTACGGTCTAGCCCATACTTACATCTTGGAGATTTCGTAGTGTAATTGAGTGGGAGTATTAATCATAGATATGAAATCTATAACTTTTGTATGAGAAGTGAAAAGATGATTTCCTTAATTTCTTTGTTCAAAAGGTTAAATGATTGTGATCTCATTTATGTGATTAAGTTCACGGAAATTTCATTTATAAGGAGCTTAGTGAGAGTTAAGGATAAAATACTGATGAGGGGTAAACCATTAATTTTCACCCGGCTCGTTAGTAATTCATTGATAGATGATTGGCTGACTGCAATGGTTATAACAATAGATAACGTATTTATGGTATGGAAAATACATTTTGTGAATTCAAGAGTTCAATTCTGAGTCTATACTGGAGTGCCGATGAGTTAATAAGTTGTATGATAATTTATTACTATAAATAAACTCACATGAACTTATTGTAGCTTAGGTTCATGGATCCATGATCCCCATGCCAACTCTAGTAAAATAGATCTAATAGTTTCAAATAATTTATTTAATTATCAATTAGTAATATCGAGTTGACTGGGTCAACATAAATAAATAATGATGAATTATTTATTGATATTAGTTGAGAATTAGAAATAACAGAAAGTTTGAGAATTTAATTAGAAATACTCAAAAGAGAGTTTTATAGATAATTGGACAATTTTATTGATACTAATATGTTAGTATTAATATTAGTAAAATGAATTAAATAAAGGTTCAAAATATAAATAATTATTTTGAACAAGTATTTAGTTAATTATTATTTGAAATAAATAAATAAGGTTTTGATTTTGGGTAATTTTGGAAACAAAATTGAAAAATCAAAATGGAAAAATTACCATTAGGTGGCCGAACATGTATAATGCTTGCTGAGCAAGTAATTGATCCAATTATACAGTTATTTATTTAATTAAATAAAAAAGGGTAACTACTCTATTCTGGTTTCCCTAGCATTTGCTTATAAATATAACCTTAAATGAAGTGATTTTTGAAGAGTTTTTGAGGTAAGAAAACTCTGCCAAAATACTCACCCTAGGCTACCCCAACCTCTCTCTTTCTTTCTGTCTTCTCATATATTGAGACTTAGCACACCCTTTATTAGATCTATATTAGAGAAATGTTTGGAAGACTATGGTGCTTGTTCTAGTGGTTTGGATTCCTTGCAATACCTAGCATTCTACAAGGACAAAAGGTTAGGAATTCAAAGGAAGGAGTCATTGTTTTGCTACATATTTGTAAGTTTCTATATCTTTATGTTTATGTTAATTTATGAATCTGATGTTTAAATGTATACCATGCGATTCCATGTTTCCTATTATGTTTTTAAAAAAATGATGGGGAGCATGCATCTAGATTTAAATTCATAGATCATACAATTGTGAATATAGTCCTTGGAAAGCAACCTTCCCCGAAGACATACTTCTCTGGTGGTGGTGAATGGTCAATAAAAGACAAGGCTTTCCTTCCAGGGAGCTCCAGACGAGCTCCAAGAGGCTTAATTAGCTTCTGCATGGGAATTAATTACTTCTAACGCATGCCAGATGTCACTTGGTGAAATGCAGACAAAATTTTCCCCCAAGTCTTCACTCGTCCTTGGGCAGTGAAGACTTAGAGTGAGAAGAGTAATTCTGCAGGACGTACTCGAGTTGAGATGGTTGGGATTCCTAGAGGCCTGACACCTTTAAAAAGGTGATGCCAAGCATTGAATCCCTATTGTTGAGCCCATTAATCAGTGCCATTTAATGAGGGGTCTTTTCCACGCCCAAGACGTCTATTTCATACCTGAGGTGTCCTTTCACGTTGTGCTTGAGGCGTCATTTTCCCATTTTTTGGCCATGATCCATGCCTTAGTAATCGAGATCGTTGGATCATGCTCGAGTACTTACTCCCTAGGTGATCAATGATTGGGGGTTAATTGCTTCCTTTCCACGCCCACGAGTATATATTCAAAATTTTGTCTCTCATTCTTCACTTTTGCATTCAAGACATTTTCCATTCCAAAGATTTGAAAAACCCTTCTCTCTGCCAAGAACACGTTCATCAAACAAGAAGCTCTCCGTCAGTGATCCTGGAAAGTTGGAGAGAATTGTGCTATTTATGGGTTAATCGCACGAAGTATTTCTGCGTCCGAACCAGGTTTAACACATACATGAGCTTCATATCAAGTAAGAATCTTTCATCTTTTTTGTTTAAGTTCGTGTTCTTACTATTTTCTGGGTGTGCATTTAGGATCTTAGGATTGTAGAATTAGAGGTTATTTTGACCTCTTTTAGCATTACCTTAGGTCTATGCTAGTGTCAAAACTGGCCAAAATGGACCGTTTATGCTTTTGGGCATTTTTTTGCATTCTGGGCATTCGACCTTTTTCTGGAAATTTTCCAAATTCCAGTGATGTTCTTGAGTCTCCGGAAACCAAACTAGGGTTCTGGTGACACTCATTTTCCTTAGATTTTTTTCACTTCCTCCACTCCCCGAGCAGTTATCTTTGAGGTTCTTGTGTTTTGGCTATTTTTTTTCGGTCAAGGTGCTAACTGCTTGGTTTTTGTTTCAGATGTCTGAAGAGCTTCGTGAGCTTCTCCAACAAGGATTCTACGCCTTCGACAACGAACTGCTCGCCATGTTCCAAGAATGTGCTAGGCAACCAGAAGAGAGATGGGTACCGGCCCAGGGACAAGCCCAGGCGGTCGTGGTGAGGGAGGTGGCTCTGGTAGCGGAGAGACCTGTGTAGAGGGGCGCCAGTGTGGTGGATACCACTAGGGTCATGCCAGTAGGACCATGGGAGACTAGGTTGGTGTGTGAGTACTTGGATGTATTCCTTGAGCACTTATCGGGACTACTGCTGTACAGGGAGATCGAGTTCGTCATTGAGTTAACATCAGGTATGGAACCAGTGTCGAGGGCACCATACAGAATGGCTTCGACATAGTTGAAGGAGTTGAAGATACAGTTACATGAGCTACTAGACTTGGGATTTATCAGACCTAGCTTCTCGCCATGGGTTGCTCCAATTTATTATTATTTTTTTGTACAGAAGAAGGATGAGACTCTGAGGATGTGCATAGACTACAGGGAATTGAACAAGTTGACTATCAAGAACAAGTACCCACTACCGAGGATAGACGACCTATTCGATCAGTTACAGGGTAAGACAGTATTCTTGAAGATTGATCTTCGATCTGGTTAACATTAGCTGAGGATCAAGGATGAGGATATTCTGAAGATGACCTTTGCACGAGGTACATACATTATGAGTTCTTGGTCATGTCATTTGGATTGACCAATGCCCCAGCAACATTTATGGATCTGACGAACATGGTGTTCAAGGATTACTTAGACCAGTTTGTGATTGTCTTCATCGGCGACATCCTGGTTTACTCTTGTTCAGAGACAGAGCATGTGCAGCATCTCAGATTGGTATTGTAGAGCATGAGCAGCATCTCAAATAATTAATTAATTCTTAATTAATTAATTACACATAATTAAACAATAATTATGTTTGATACATAGAAAAATATTTTACTTATCACATAAGTCCTTTTTTTTTTTGCCCATTTTTTGTATTTGCCTTTGACAGTGATTGTTTGAGCCATTTCGGGGACCATGGACCTATAACATTAAGCTCCAATAAATTGAAACTAAATAATTAAACTCTTTAATTATAATAGTTAATTTATTAATTATGATATTACTCCACTATAAATTCAGAATTGCACTCTTTATGTTATAGATATACTTTTACAGAAATCTTTTTCTTAAGTCGTCCATTGATATAACCATCTTACAATAGTTTAACCCTCTAATTAATTAGTTCATAAATTAGAATGGGAGAATTACCATTTAACCTTTCTAATTTACTTCTTATTCCTTAAGTACCATTAATTCACTAGTGAATAATTAATCTATAATCTAATTATAGATTTGAGCTCAAAATCATTCAGTTCCAAAATTAACCCTTAAGGGAACTAATATACGATCCGTTAGGAAAGATTAGATTCCGTATTGTTGATACATGTTCCCAGCCATCCATGATATTAAATCTCCAAAACAAAAGTCATTAGCCTCATTCTTTGAAGAGACCTTAATGAATGAATCAAAAGATTTAATAAACATGAACAAGAGTTCATGAACACTCAGGATTTAGGTTGATCTATAAATGATCATCAGTTATGATATGAATTACAAGTCTTTATTATTAAATGGATTTTGGATAAAGACTCTAATTCATATCGGTCCATGTCTTATATAATCATATTATATAAAGCACCTTTACTGAGATGTCTTTCCACATTAATAATCCGAATCTAGATTATTTGTATCATTATGATACTCAGTAAACCATACTTACAACTCCAATTAAAGAATTCCATAACTTTAATTTATTGTTGTTGACTATTTTTATTCATTCATGTGATCTTAATTCTCTCGTACTAATACAAGATCACATCCTCAATAATGAATATGGAATTTTGCTGATATTTACATAATTATTCAAACAATAATTTAACAATCTAAATATGACAATAATAATAAACCATTGTATTTATTTATTCACAGAAAAACAAATGTCCTTACATGCTTTTAGGACACACTCCTAACAATATTGTCAGTGGAGACGGGATTAAGGTGGATCTGGCCAAGGTAAAAGTAGTTAGGGATTGGCCGAGGCCAAGGAACACCTTAGAGGTTAGGAGTTTCTTGGGATTAGCCGGATATTACAAACGGTTCATGGAAGGGTTTTCGAAGATTGCCACTGTAATGGCCCGAAATTCCTAATACGGTTTAGTGGCTGGATTAGTAGGACGGGAGGGCCATACTTGTTTAATTATGCCATTAAATGAATATATGCATGTTTATGTGAATTATATTATAATATGATGATATATACATGCATGTGGGTCCACAATTGTTTATTAAATTGTTTTGGCAATTTGGGCCGTTTAGAGCATAATTGTGTATTTGGGTGCATTTTGTGATTCATGAATGAGATCCCATCATTATGGAGATATATTCGAGCTATTTGGCATGAGACGGTCATATATAATGGATTAGCGGTTTTGTCATAACGGGGTCAATTATTGGGTAATAAGAATGTTTAATTGATGATAAATTGGGAGTATTTGAGATCAGGAGGAAATTCTGGAAGTTTTGACTATAATATCCTCGGGGGTGTTTTCGGGACCCCGAGCATTAGGTTTTATTTGAGGTTACTTAAGCTTGAAGTAGCTTGTCAGATAGAATCGTACGTTAGAAAACATTTCCTCTCTCCTTCGTTAGCTCATTTTACCGTTCGAAGCCTTTTTGAAGAAATCTTGAGTTCTAGGAGTCGGAATCAAGCGAGGATCGAGGCATAGCAATCCTAGGAAAGATTAGAAGCATCTTAACCGAAGGATTTGATGGAAAACAATTCAATCGAAGGTAATCTAAGTTTAAGTTTTGAGTTTATAGAGTTTCTAAGCTTTGAATTGGATTTTGTGAATCGTTGGGTTCTTAGTTCATTTGAACCTTGGGTTTTGATGGTTTTGGACCATTGGGAAGCTTGGAAACTTTGATTTGATGATTTGGTAATGTTTAGGCATGTTTTTGGAGGATTTGGGAAGTTGAAAATTGAGTTTGGGCGTATTCTGGGTTGGGCGCCGCGACCCTGTTCTTGGGGTGCCGCGACCCTAGCTCGAAGAAGCAGGTGGGGGGTTTTGTGCTTGCTGGGCGCCGCGGCCCTTGATGTACGGTGCCGCAGCCCTTGCTTCAGTGATGGCTGGGGGCCGCGGCCCAAGGTGCCAGGGCCGCAGCCCTTGAGCAAGGTTGAGCCCGTTTGAGTGTTTTGGCCCCAGGAACATGGTTTTAGGCCTCGGGATCACTCCTACTACTTAGATTAGTTTGGATTGATGTCTCGGAGGCTAGATATTGGTTTGGGAACCTATGTTGTTCATTTTATTGATGGTGTCCCTTATTTGGTTATGGTTAGGTAACCGCTAAAGGACTCAAAGTCATATCATTTCTCAAGGGTCATTCTTTTATTCATTCTAGCTCGAATCAAAGGTAAGAAAATTGCACCCCATATGTGACATGCATGGTTATTCTTGATGCATGTTGGATGTTTAAATGTAACATTGATAGCATATTGAATGCTTGGCAATCTTGCTCATTTGCATATGGTTATTATTGAGGCATGCTGGATGATTAAGTGTGATGCATGTGATGCACGAGAAACATGTGATTAGGGCATGCCATGAGTATTGACTGTGAGATTGATCAGAGCTTGAGTCTCTGTATTTGTGCATGATCATAATTATGCTAGCAACTGTTAAGTAAGCATGTTGAATGCCCTACGTTTGAATATTCGACATATGACATATGTTTGGTAGCATTGCTTACTTGTGCATGGTACTGACTCATTAGTCAGAATTGGCAAAAGTGTCTGTATCAACTGTGAAGCTGTGACTCATTAGTCAGGTTCGGTAGTGGTACAGGGCACTGGTCACACGATGTTAACTCATAAGTCAAGACAGCCTTAGCATGTTCAACGCATGCCAATAAAGATTAGATCTAATCGATATCTTCATTGAATGACTCAAAGAGCATTAATGCCGGACCGACCTCAAGTTCGATGAATACTATAAGCGCTTGTGTGACTTACCTAGCAATCACTCATCTGTTAAGTTAGAGACTTACCTATCAGTCTCTTGTCTGTTTAAGGCTAGTGGCTTACCTAGCAGCCACTCTTCTGTTTAAAGTTGGAGACTTACCTATCAGTCTCTTGTTTGTTTAAGGCTAGTGGCTTACCTAGCAGCCACTCTTCTGTTTAAAGTTAGAGACTTACCTATCAGTCTCTTGTCTGTTTAAGGCTAGTGGCTTACCTAGCAGCCACTCTTCTATTTAAATTAGTGACTTGCTTGTCAGTCACCCAGTATGGTTTTCTAGAACCTCAAAGTGATATTTACTCATCTACTTAAGAGTTATAATCTCTGTGTGATTATAATGATAATCATTTGATAATGTTTATATGCAATGTTGAGTTTTCTTGCTGGGCTTCGGCTCACGGTTGCTATGTGGTGCAGGTAAAGGCAAAAGAAAGCTAGACCATCCTTGAGTTGGAGAGCTTAGGTGACGATGTGCACATATGTTGTTGCTCGACCGCCACGGCCGAGGTTTGAAGGAAAGGAACCAGGGTTGAACCCTGTTTTGCTGCTTAGATCGGCTGGTTGTAAATATTTTCTTGTAATAGACCTTTAAATTATATTTTTGGGATCCCAATGTATACAGTAAACGTTCTAGTGAAACGTTACATCTTAACCGATTTTTTTAACCCCTAAATCGCTAATTATACTTAGTTACACGTTTATGGCCAAATGACTCGATTAGCAAGTTTAGCATTGTTTGTAATGTGCACCGTAACGTTCCCTGGAGTTGGGGCGTTACAATTTTGGTATCAGAGCCTGTCAAGGTTTATGGGTTCCTGAAGACAAGCTGGGCATGTACACTCGTCACTAAAGATAGCTTCACTCAGGGAATGGCAACTATTTCTGTAGTCATGTGCTTAACTGCTTAAATAGAATGTAAATGCTTTACCTGCACATTGTACTAGGGAGCATGAGATTTTGATAGAGCCAGGTTAAACTCTTGACTATATGATTATATGCTCCGTGATTATGTATATGATTGTGATCATATGACTACCTGCTCCATGAATATATAATTGTAATATTTGCATGCTGGAGTTGGAGGCATGGTATGAATGATGGAAGAGCAGGGAACATGATTAATGTATGAATGCCGTGGGCATGTTTTAGCACTGCAAGTGGTCTGTGATTGTGGTGTGGTAAGATTTATCCCGTGGGGGAAAGCTCTTAATATGCTCATCATGATTAATGGGTCAAGTTATTGTCTGCAGATTCAAACAACAGGTTTATAGCCAAGGCAGACAATGAGGCCTGGTGGTGGTTATACAGAGGCTGGAAATTACAGCCAGGGTATCAGTTCTTCATCTGCTCCTATGAATTTTTAGCAGATAGTCACAGATTTGCAATCAAGAATGCAAAGGCATGAGGAAGAGATTATGTGTCTAAAGCAACAACGGAGTCTGTTGGGGAGCACTTCTTCCTTGGTTATGCCAGGAGTGGCATCAGCTTTGGCTCAACCTAGGGTTGAGAGCAGATGGGAATTTCTCTATGGAAGATTCCAGGAGTATTATCCTCCAGTTTTCGAGGGAGGCCTTGATCCATTCAGAGCTGAGCAATGGATGGCCATGATCAGTTCCATTCTTGATAGTATGGGGCTGGTAGGTCACGATAGGGTGGCTTGTGCGACACATGTATTGCGGGATGATGTCCGGACGTGGTGGGAAGTAGTATCCCAGAAACGAGACATAGCTGTGATGGACTGGAAAGAGTTTAGGCAGCTGTTTAATGAAAAGTATTATTGTGATGTAGCTAAGACAGCTAAGATGAATGAGTTTCTGAATCTTGTTCAGGGTAAGGCAACAATAACCGAGTATGTTAATAAATTTGATGGGTTGGCCAAGTTTGCTTTTGATCTGGTACCCACAGATGT
Source organism: Humulus lupulus (assembly GCF_963169125.1). NCBI lineage: Eukaryota > Viridiplantae > Streptophyta > Magnoliopsida > Rosales > Cannabaceae > Humulus > Humulus lupulus. The sequence goes on from NC_084799.1 coordinate 35,700,896, forward strand.
AGCTCAGAAGGAAAGGTTTATCCAAGGATTGAATCCTAGAATAGCTCAGGGCATTAGAGTTGCCCCAGTGCATGAAGTCTCTACCTTTGTTCAGGTGGTAGAGAAGGCTCTTGTTGTTGAGAGCATAAGTGATGAAAAGAAGAGTGTTAAGGAACATGGAGCTCAGATGGTAGTATCTCCACTTATTGGAGCAAGCAAGAAGAAAAGCTGGAAGGCTTATCTGACATGCACTCGGTGCAAGAGGCGTCATCTGGGAGAATGCCGAGGAAAGGCATGTTTCGCATGTGGTATGGTTGGGCATATTGTGAAGAGGTGCCCTGTGTTAAGGGATGAGCAAAAGGGGATGGACAGCTCGACTCCAGCTCGAGTGTTTATTCCGAGGCAGTCAGAGTCTGAGACGGAGACTAGTTCCTCAGGGGTGGCAGGTTAGTTATGTTGTTTCGTTGGTTTTGTTGCCATGCTGTTCCTTTGATTGTTGTATATATGGAAGCATAAGGATGACATGTAGATCACATGGTCATGTTGTGATGGGAAGATGATACTGTATTGGTGACTTAAGAAATAAGTGGGGTTGTGAAAGAAAAAAAAGGACTCCTCAACGGTTTGGATAAAGCTGGTTATGACTGGCTTTGGTTTGATCTGAGATATGGATAAGTTAAGTGAGTGTTGGGAAATTTTGAATGGCAAGGAAAGAATAGTATTTCTTGGGCTTGAGAGTGGAAAGCCTTGTGGCAGTTGGCACTGTGCATAGATTTGGTATGCTGATGATATCGGTATTGAGAGCTAAAGTTTTGTTGCAGGGAGATGCATAGATTTCTTAGCTAGTGTGGTGGATACCACTTAGGTTGTGCCAGTGAGATCAGGACAGACTGGACTAGTCTGTGAGTTTCTGGATGTGTTTCCAGGAGATTTGCGAGGATTTCTTTTATATGAAAGAGATAGAATGGTGATTGGATTGGTACCAGTAATGGATTCAGGTTTTAGGGCACTGTATTGAATGGCTCAGTAGGGTTGTAAGAACTTGAGGTTTAGATATTGAGTAAGATGGAACTCTCTAAGGTGGATCTTGGATCTGGTTAGAACTAGTTAGAGATCAGGGAGAAAGTTATTTAAAAGATTGTGTTTGTATTAGATAAGAGCACTGAGGGTGCTGAGTATGTCTTGAGAATTGGTTTAATGCCAAGTGTTTGTGAATTAGATGAATAGAGCATCCAAAGGATTATTTGAATGAGATTTGTGATTGACTTGGACAATGATTTGTGGTATTTTCTCAGCGGAAATTTGCTAAGGTTAGGGAACGCCTTAGGGGCAAGAGTGTCCTTGGTTGGTAAGGATATTACAGGTGCCTTGGGAAATAGTTCTGAGTCTTCTTGCAGATCATAACCGGTTAGTGGGTTGTTATGACATCTCAGTGATAGAGAAAAGTAATTGCCTAAGCAACATGTTGGTTAAAGTATCTGACCAGAACTAGAGTAGAGTTTCTGGTGGGCCAGGTGGCCAGTTTATTATTTTAGATTATCATCTCAGAGAAGATCAAAAGGAAAGACAACTAAGTGAACCACAGATAAGAAAGATTGAATGGAAATCTTAGCTGGATTAGCTAAGAGTTTTGCAATATCAGGTATGCGTTTATTGTGGTGTAAGGATCGGACTTGGGATCCGATGAACATTGAGATTAAATTGGGAGATTCTGGATGAATCTCATGTTACTCTTTTAATTTCTTCGTTCAGGCATCATGGGTATGTGACAGGATATGGAAGCTTCATAGTGATGGCCTGAGATGGAGAGGGATGTAATGGAATGTGTGGTAAAGTTCTTAGCTTGTTAGCAGGCCAGATCAGAGTGTTGGAAATCAGCGAGGCCATGGTAACCTTTGAGTGTTTTATAACGGAAATAAGATAGCATCGCGATGGTTTTACGGTGGGATTGCCTAGGTTAGTGGGCCAGTATGAGTTGGCAGTGAGTCAATGTGGGCCAGCAGTCCAAATGAGTTTGTTTTTGTCAGTAAGGATAAGTGACGCAGCTGATCAGTATTCAGATCTCTTCGAGAGAGGAAAAGAGAATTATCTAGTGTTGAAAAGGTACCTTATGAAATAAGGTATGGTAGAGTGTGATCGTCATCCATTCATTGGAATGAGATGGGTGGGATGTTATATCTGGATCATGAGATGGTTCAAGGGACCATTGAGACTATTAGAGGTTGGAGCTTCGATGCTCACTTCTCAGAATAAATGGAAAAGTTTTGCTGAATTGAAAAGCAGGAACATAGAGTTCCAGGTGGAAGGTTATATCTTCTCCAAAGGTATCACCATAGAAAGGGGTGATGAGTTAAGGGCAAGTTGAGCTCTAGAAAAGTATAATAGTTTGAGTCCTGGATAGGACTAGTCAGGTTGACTGGGTTCGATCTTGTTTTGGCACTGTCAGTTGTGAACAGTGTATTTTGTATTTACATGCTGAGGACATGGGTTGAAAGAAACTCATGAGTTGAGTTATGAGAGTATGGAGATTGAGGCTAAGTTATCCTGAAAGGAATAGCCAGTCCAGTTATGAGACAAAAAGAATAAGGTTCTGAGAAACAAAGTGATACCTTAAGTTAAGATAATGTTACAGAGACAGTGAGGTCGAGGGAACGACCTGGGAAAACTGGAATCAGTTGTGCGGAATTAATATTCCGGCAGTTTAGATAAATTTCGAGGATGAAATTTCTGTGAGGAGGGGATAGTTATAATGCCCCGAAATTCCTAATACAGTTTAGTGGCTGGATTAGTAGGCCGGGAGGGCCATACTTGTTTAATTATGCTATTAAATGAATATATGCATGTTTATGTGAATTATATTATAATATGATGATATATACATGCATGTGGGTCCACAATTGTTTATTAAACTGTTTTGGAAATTTTGGTCGTTTAGAGCATAATTGTGTATTTGGGTGCATTTGTGATTCATGAATGAGATCCCATCATTATGGAGATATATTCGAGCTATTTGGCATGAGATGGTCATATATAATGGATTAGCAGTTTTGTCATAACGGGGTCAATTATTGGGTAATAAGAATGTTTATTTGATGATAAATTGGGAGTATTTGAGATCAGGAGGAAATTCTGGAAGTTTTGGCTACAATATCCTCGGGGGTGTTTTCGGGACCCCGAGCACTAGGTTTTATTTGAGGTTACTTAAGCTTGAAGTAGCTTGTCAGATAGAATCGTACGTTAGAACACATTTCCTCTCTCCTTCGTTAGTTCATTTTACCGTTCGAAGCCTTTTTGAAGAAATCTTGAGTTCTAGGAGTCGGAATCAAGCGAGGATTGAGGCGTAGCGATCCTAGGAAAGATTAGAAGCGTCTTAACCGAAGGATTTGATAGAAACAACTCAATCGAAGGTAATCTAAGTTTAAGTTTTGAGTTTTTAGAGTTTCTAAGCTTTGAATTGGATTTTGTGAATCGTTGGGTTCTTAGTTCATTTGAACCTTGGGTTTTGATGGTTTTGGACCATTGGGAAGCTTGGAAACTTTGATTTGATGATTTGGTAATGTTTAGGCATGTTTTTGGAGGATTTGGGAAGTTGAAAATTGAGTTTGGGCGTATTCTGGGTTGGGCGCCGCGGCCCTAGCTTCAGTGATGAATGGGGGCCGCGGCCCAAGGTGCCAGGGCCGCAGCCCTTGAGCAGGGTTGAGCCCGTTTGAGTGTTTTGGCCCCAAGAACATGGTTTTAGGCCTCGGGATCACTCCTACTACTTAGATTAGTTTGGATTGATGTCTCGGAGGCTAGATATTGGTTTGGGAACCTATGTTGTTCATTTTATTGATGGTGTCCCTTATTTGGTTATGGTTAGGTAACCGCTAAAGGACTCAAAGTCATATCATTCTCAAGGGTCATTCTTTTATTCATTCTAGCTCGAATCAAAGGTAAGAAAATTGCACCCCATATGTGACATGCATGGTTATTCTTGATGCATGTTGGATGTTTAAATGTAACATTGATAGCATATTGAATGCTTGGCAATCTTGCTCATTTGCATATGGTTATTATTGAGGCATGCTGGATGATTAAGTGTGATGCATGTGATGCACGAGAAACATGTGATTAGGGCATGCCATGAGTATTGACTGTGAGATTGATCAGAGCTTAAGTCTCTGTATTTGTGCATGATCATAATTATGCTAGCAACTGTTAAGTAAGCATGTTGAATGCCCTACGTTTGAATATTTGACATATGACATATGTTTGGTAGCATTGCTTACTTGTGCATGGTACCGACTCATTAGTCAGAATTGGCGAAGGTGTCTATATCAACTGTGAAGCTGTGACTCATTGGTCAGGTTCGGCAGTGGTACAGGGCACTGGTGACACGGTGCTGACTCATAAGTCAGGACGGCCTTAGCGTGTTCAACGCAAGCCAATAAAGATTAGATCTAATCGATATCTGCATTGAATGACTCAAAGAGCATTAATGCCGGACCGACCTCAAGTTCGATGAATACTATAAGCGCTTGTGTGACTTACCTAGCAGTCACTCATCTGTTAAGTTAGAGACTTACCTATCAGTCTCTTGTCTGTTTAAGGCTAGTGGCTTACATAGCAGCCACTCTTCTGTTTAAAGTTAGAGACTTACCTATTAGTCTCTTGTCTGTTTAAGGCTAGTGGCTTACCTAGCAGCCACTCTTCTGTTTAAAGTTAGAGACTTACCTATCAGTCTCTTGTCTGTTTAAGGCTAGTGGCTTACATAGCAGCCACTCTTCTGTTTAAATTAGTGACTTGCTTGTCAGTCACCCAGTATGGTTTTCTAGAACCTCAAAGTGATATTCACTCATCTGCTTAAGAGCTATAAGCTCTGTGTGATTATAATGATAATCATTTGATAATGTTTATATGCAATGTTGAGTTTTCTTGTTGGGCTTCGACTCACGGGTGCTATGTGGTGCAGGTAAAGGCAAAAGAAAACTGGACTATCCTTGAGTTGGAGAGCTTAGGTGATGATGTGTACATATGCATCTGCTCGACCGCCACGGCCAAGGTTTGAAGGAAAGGAACCAGGGCTGAACCCTGTTTTGCCGCTTAGACCAGCTGGTTGTAAATATTTTCTTGTAATAGACCTTTAAATTATATTTTTGGGATCCCAATGTATACAGTAAACGTTCTAGTGAAACGTTATATCTTATTCGAAATTTTTAATCCCGAAACCGCTAATCATACTTAGTTACATGTTTATGGCCAAATGACTCGATTAGCGAGTTTAGCACTGTTTGTAATGTGCACCATAACGGTCCCTGGAGTTGGGGCATTACAGCCACACCATTGACTGAGTTGATGCAGAAGAATATGAGATTCTTATGGTCAGATAAATGTGAGGGTAGTTTCCATGAACTGAAGCGACGATTGATTACTGTTTCGATGCTGAGTCTTCCTTCAGATGGGGACAAGTTTGTGGTGTATTGCGACAAGTCAAGACTGGGGTTAGGATGTGTGTTGATGCAAAATGGGAAGGTTATTGCCTACGCATCGTGGCAACTAAAGGAATATGAGCAGTGATACCCTACCCATGATTTGGAGCTAGCATCTGTGGTATTCGCACTGAAAATGTGGCGACATTACTTGTATGGAAAGAAATGCGAGATATACATCTATCACAAGAGTTTGAAGTATTTATTCCCTCAGAATGACTTAAATATGAGATAGAGACCTTGGTTAGAGTTGGTAAATGATTATGACTGTGACATCCTTTATCACCCGGGGAAAGGCAATGTGGTGGAAGACGCTTTGAGCCAGAGAGGCCCAGGACAATTGTTTAGTTCGAAGCAGATATCGAAGAAATTTGCAGAAGAGATGACCAGAGTGAGGATATAATTGGTAGTGGGCCAGTTGGCCAATATTAATTTGCAGTCTACCCTCTTGGAAAGGTTAAAAGAGGGTCATATGGGTGATATACGGTTGCAGAAGATTAGATGAGATGTCCTAGTTGGAGTAGCTAAGGATTATTCCATGTCAGAGATGGGTTTGCTGAGGTATAAGGATCAGATCTGTGTTCCGATGGATATGGGTATCAGACGAGAGATTCTCGATGAATCTCATACTACACCATACTCTCTCGATCCAGGCACCACGAAGATGTAGTAGGATCTTCGGTCATTGTATTGGTGGCATAACAAAGTGTTTAACCTATCAGCAGGTAAAAGCTGAACACCAACGACCAGCGGGGTTGTTACAGCCTTTAGGTATTCTCGAGTGGAAGTGGGAAGATATTACCATGGATTTTGTAGGATGTTTTCCCAGGACGATGGGGCAACATGACTCAGTATGTGTGATAGTAGACAGATATACCAAGTCAGCTCACTTTCTACCAGTGAGGACAACATATACTGTTGACCAGTGTGCGGAGCTATATGTGAGGGAGATCGTACGTCTCCATGGGGTCCCAAAGTCTATTATATCAGACCGGGATCCCATATTTACTTCCAAGTTTTGGGGTGGTTTGCAGAAGGCTATGGGGACTCAGTTGAAGTTCAGTACAACCTTTCATCCTCAGATAGACGAGCAGTCTGAGAGGACAATTCAGATATTGGAGGACCTGCTAAGAGCATGTGTGCTAGACTTCGAGGGGTCTTGAAGTAAGTACCTCCTGTTGATTGAGTTCTCATACAACAATAGTTATCAATCAATGATTGGAGTAGCTCCATACGAGATGATGTATGGAAGAAAGTGTAGGTCACCCATTCATTGGGATAAGATGGGGGAAAGGAAGTATTTGGGACCGGAGATGATTCAGAAGACTAATGAAGCTATTGAGAAGATATGTGCTTGAATGATCGCTTTGCAAAGTAGACAGAAAAGTTACGCTGACCCTAAGCATAGGGACGTGGAGTTCTAGGTAGAGGACCACATATTTTTGCGAGTTTCGTTGTTGCGAGGAGTAAGCAGATTTGGGAAGAAGGGCAAGCTGAGCCCTAGATTCGTAGGACCATTCGAGATCTTGGAGAGGATCGGGCAGGTAGCCTATAGATTGGCTCTGTCCCTGTCGTTATCAAGAGTTCATGATGTGTTCCACATCTCAATGCTCCGAAAGTAAGTGTCAGATACGACCCATGTATTGAGATATAAGGATCTGGAACTACAGACAGACTTGTCGTATAAGGAGCGAGTAGTTCAGTTCCTAGACAAAAAGGACAAGGTTTTTAGGAACAAGACGATTCCTCTAGTCAAAGTCTTATGGAGGAATAGCAAGGTCGAGGAAGTGACCTGGGAGCTAGAATCGGCTATGCGGGATCAATATCTCAAGTTATTAAGAAAAATTTCGAGGACGAAATTTTCAGTAGGAGGGGATAGTTAACGTCCCAAAAATGCTAATAAGGCTTAGTGCCTTCATTAGTGTGCCAGTAGGACATAATTGGATATGTGTGTGAAATTAATAGTTTAAATGTGTGGCTACGTGGCATACCTGATTTATATGATAATATGAATATATATGTAAAGTGCCCTTATATATTTCTTTGTAAAACGTCTCAATACTCATAAATAATAGAAGAAATACTACTTAACATATGAAATCCAATGGGGCCTTGATAAAACATGCAAGCTGGGCCCAATATTTTAAAATAAAAATAAGTATACTTATGCATCGTTTAAACTTATGCAACGTTTAAAAATAAATAAAGTTTAAGTCTCACTGATAGGTTTTAAAAAAATTAAAGTCCCTAAAATCATTTATTGAAACTCGACGCTTATGTTGATCGTTTATTCGTTCATAGGATACCCACACGTGATACACACCCAGACGTCGGAACTTCCCACATAAAAGCGTGTGCCAAAGAGAAACCTTATTTATTACCTGAAAGGGGAAAGTAAGGAGGTGAGCTAAAAGCCCAGTAAGGAAGTACAAACAAATACAGCAACACACAAAGAAAACAAAATAAAAACATATTCATATCATAAAGCTCATAATATATTGTAATCGTATGTCATAACCATACTTCATATCCATACATCATAATTAAACATCATCATCATACATCATAATCAAACGTCATCATCATATTCTTTGTGATCATGGTGCCACTATTGTCCATGTCACATCTTGAGGTAACCAGTAAAAGCATAAAATTGGAAAGACCTCCTCTGTGAGGTAAACAGGAGGCCCTGGTCCTTGAATAACCTCGGCGCGTTCGCCCTATGAATTACGTCATATCCTTAGTAACTCAGGTTACGTCATATCCTTAGTAACCCTTATGTTGTGTCACGTTCAATACGCTAACAACCATTTTCTTTTTCATACAACATACAAACACATGAGACCCATTTCAAAATAACACAAAGGAGAACACATGTTGCACTCACATTCATCATAGCATTTCAAGATAGAATTCCATACTTCATATCTCATGGTCCTTCATAATACACAACATATCATTATTCTCATAACATATCAATCTTACCATTTCATAGTATAAACATAGGAATTCTATCTAACTTCCTTATCTCAAGTTCGAGCAAAGCAAAATGAGAAAAACTTCACAACGAGCCTATAATTATAGTCAAACATCGCCTCTTAGAATCACATGTCAATACTCTTGCCCAACACATACACCCCATGTGTGCATGGGCCATGCACACATGGTGCCAATTCCCCAATCATTCCAAACATACACATCTTCACATAAAATCACAAAAGAATAATGCCAATTCTACCTATTATCCCTTCATGGGTACAAAGTAAAAACTATATGTTTGAATAATAAACATATATTTGAACGTAAAAATGTATTTGCATGCGACACGCATACATGGGAGTGTTGTTAAAAAGTGACATTCTAAAACGATAATTCCTACATGATTATTTCTTACTTTTTCAAATAAAATTCAGCAACATGATTTCTTTACCATTATTTTTAATCATAAAAATAATTCATTTAACCTTTCTAAATTTCTCATAAAACAATACTCTCATTTATTATTTCAAATTGCTTAGAAACAACAAAACTTATAATCATTTAGAAATACTTATAAAATTTTATGTTTCCTTTAGAAAATAACATTTTTCTAAATTAATAAAAATGACGAGATTAAGTGTGAGAAATTATAATTTAAAGTGTGGGAAAATATATTTTCTCTTATATTATTTAAGACTTAAATTATGTAAGTGTAAAATCCATTAATTTTAAACAAAATACTTATTTTAACTTAATTAACATAAACTTTCAGCAACCTTTATTTATTTTTTAAATCATAAGTGAAATTAAGCCCAAATATTTTCTCATTTAAATAAAAAAAAAACAGCACTTAAATAATAATGTGAACATTCATGGTTACATATTAAAAATATAATTTTTACATATACATAACTTAGGGTAATAATTTATGCAATGTACTCACATTATTTATTTCATTTAAAAGATATATCTTATTTTTAAATAAAAAATTCCAGCAACTATTAGATCACTCAAAATCGTAAACTTGGATTAAAACCAGATTTTCTTCATAAAATATATAAAAAAAAAACTGTATGTATTAATTGAGTAAAAACACCATTTTATTTACATAAAATCAAAATATCATTAGAGACATCACTTGTGCATTTAAATCATTGTTTCACCAATTTACTCACCAATTATACACAAAATCAGCAAGCATAATTCATCATGAAATTCGTCTTTAATTCATGATTTTCAAAAAAACTCAAACCATAACCTTCATGTATCACTAATTTATCATTTATAAGAGATTCAAGACAAGCTCTTCATTTAACCAATTAATCTAGCATGTTCCTAATGTGTACAAGTGACAAGAAAAATAATAATAAAAAACAACAACACCAACATGCAACAATACCCTATAGGCCGAAGCCTTCATAGCCCCAATCGACAAATCCAATATTCATACCCTAGCATGTATCCATTACCATCCTTGCATTCTTATTACATAAACCATTTGATTCAAACCAACCATGAAACATAACCTTAAGATTTTATATTTCATGTATAACCAAAAATCTCAATTCATGCTTGCCTATATACACCACACGCCTAGGCCAAACCCTTCATGCATCAAACAAAACAACCTCTCAACCCAAAATCCATAATACCAATCAACCAACAAATCAAAAGAGAACAAAACAATATACCATCATTCATAAATAATATCCTCAAAACAACAAGAACCAAAAGATAAGAACAAAAACCATAAGACAAAAATGGGTTCCCATTACCTCTCTTGCTAAAACTCAAGGACCAAAACAATGGCCACCACCTTTGATCAAACTCCCCTAGGGATTTCAAAAATTATAACAAAGAGAAGAAGAGAGTTCTTAGCATCAAGAAAATAAAAAGACAACTTAGAGGATTCAAACCACAAACCCAAGAACACTTACCTAAGACCTTCGAAATCCTCCTCTTCTCTTCTCAATCTTTCTCTCTCTAATTCTCGTGCTCTCTCTCTCTTCCCTCATGCACGCCTGCCACAAAATGAGTTCCCAATACTCATTGCTCACCTACTTATTTCCCTAAAAGTCCTTCAATCAAAACTAATGAAAGGGAAACTAATCAAGTCTTTTCCTAAATCAAGGTAATTTCAACATTGACCCTAATCAAGTGAATTAAATAAAAACAAATAAGAAAAGAAAAGAAAAAAAACTCCAATTCCCTTTCCTTTTCTTGTGGCTGCCGTCCATACCCTCTTCTCTCTCTCTTTCCTTTTCTCTCTTTTTTTTTCCACAATTATTTACTCACTAAAATAAGCCAACCAATCAAATATACAATAATTAGTGATTCTTTCCTTACCCAGTTTAGCTAAATCATCCAATCAAATTGATTTAGGATCAAACCAATTAGGAAAAGAAACATTCCTTTCCCACTAAGCCTTACACGCCTATCTCCCATTTTCTCCTTCTTTTATTTTATTTTTAATTCTATTAATTAAAAAATAAATCAAATAAAAAGGAAATAACGTGTAGGAAATTTATTGCATGCACACCATGCAACCATGCACATGCACACACCCAATTGCTAAGGTGCATCACTACCTACCATGCACCTTGGTGCATTCAATCAAAACTCATTTTACTCACAAATTAAATTAATAAATAAATAAAACAATTAACAATTAAATTCACACAATTTCTACCAAACAATTCAAAAAATAAATAAAAATAATTTCTAACATTTAACAATTAAAAATAAAACAAAGCACAAAATTAATAAATAAACAAAAATTGGTGCACTACAATATACCCTCCTTAAAAGGAATTTCGTCTTGAAATTCTTTCTTACAAAATAACTCAGGGTATCTTTCTCTCATGTCTTCCTACAACTCCCATGTTGTTTCTCGTTCCGTACTATTCTTCGACAGGACCTTAACTAATGGAATCATTTGGATCTCAGTTCCTTGATTCCTTTTCCGATAACACGCTCGGGCTTCAGTGTAACTCAGGTCCTGCTTCAGCTATAACGACTCATAACTCAGAACATGAGAGGGATTTTACATGTACTTACGCAACATTGAGATATGGAAGACGTTATGCGTTTCGGCTAATGCTGGGGGCAGTGCTAAATGGTACGCAACCTGCCGTACCCTATCCAAAATCTCAAATGGACCTATATATCTCAGGCTCAACTTCCATTTCTTCCCAAAATGCATAACACCTTTCATTGATGAGACACTCAAGAACACAAACTCACCCACTAAAAACTCGATGTCCCTTCTCTTAAGGTTTGCGTAACTCTTTTTCCTATTTTGAGCGGTAAGCATCCTTTGGCGAATTTTCTCGATCGCCTCGCTGGCTTCCCTAACTGCCTCGGGGCCTAATATCTGCTTCTCCCCAACCTCATCCTAGTGCAAAGGAGATCTACACTTGCGTTCATAAAGCATCTCATAGGGAGACATCCCAATAATGGATTGATAACTATTATTATAGGAGAACTCCATCAGGGGTAGGTATCGACTCTAAGATTCTGAAAAGTCCAAAGCACAACATCTCAACATGTCATATATAATATGTATAGTCCTCTTAGACTACCCATCGGTATGGGGATGGAATGCAATACTAAACTTTAACCTTGTTCCCATAGCTTTCTGTAATCCCTTCCAAAATTTTGATGTGAACACTGACCCTCGATAAGAAATAATCAACTTCGGAACCCCATGAAGTCTCACTATTTCGCTCACATACAATTATGCATATTGGTCCGCCGAGTAGGTGGTCTTAACTGGTAGAAAATGGGGCGAACTTAGTGAGCCTATCCACTATTACCCAAGCAGAATCATGTTGCTTTGTGGTTCTAGGTAGTCCTACCACAAAATCCATTGCAATATCTTCCCATTTCCATTATGGAACGTAAAGCGGTTGAAGTAACCCTGCTGGTCATTGGTGTTCTGCCTTGACTAACATCTGACAACAAACTCAACAATGCCCTTCTTCATTCCAGGCCACCAATACAGTGCCTTAAGGTCTTGGTACATCTATGTCGACCCTAGATGTAAGGAATAGGGTGTTGTATGCGCCTCTTTCACAATACTTTCCTTAATCTCATCATTATTAGGCACACAAATCCTATCCTTATATTGCAGCAATCCATCATTGGACATAGTAAAGTCACTGCTACCACTTTCCTGTACCAAAGCCTCTTGATTCATTAGGGATTCATCCACTTTCTGTCATTCTCTAATTTGTTCCATTAGAGAGGATTGTAACGTGAGGTTCGCTAGGCCTCCCGTCATGAACTAAATACTAGCATTTATAATCTCCTTCTGCATAGGCACCTCTATTGTGCTCAGAGCTGAGACTCTCCCATGTCCTCGCCTACTTAATGCATCTGCAACCATATTGGCCTTGCCTGGGTGGTATAGGATTTCATAATCGTAGTCTTTCACTAGTTCTAACCACTTCCACATTCTCATATTCAGTTATTTCTGAGTGAAGAAGTATTTCAGACTTTTGTGGTTGGTGTAAATTTCACACTTATCCCTGTAAAGGTGATGTCTCCATATCTTTCGTGTGAACACTACTGCTGCTAACTCAAGATCATGAGTGAGATACTATTGCTCATAGTCCTTGAGTTGTCTGGAAGCATAAGCTACCACCTTCCCATCATGCATTAACACACACCCTAAGTCATTCTTTGATGTGTCACAATACACCACAAATTTCCCGCCCTCTATGGGAACACAAAGGATAGGTGCAGAGTTCAACTCATCCTTCATAGTCTGAAAGCTTTCTTCACATTTATCGTTCCATGTGAACTTCTGATGTTTGCAGGTCAAGTTGGTAAAGCGTGTGGAAATCTTTTAAAAAGCCTCGACAAACTTCCATTAATAACCCGCTAACCCTAAGAAGCTTCGAACCTTTAAGGCATTCTTTGGCTGGGGCTAGTCTCTAATGGCCTCGATCTTTGACGGATTCACTGCTATTCCATTCTTAGACACTATATGCCTTAGGAAAGTTACTTTTTCCAACCAAAACTCACACTTAGAGAACTTAGCATATAACTGATGTTCGTAGTCTTTTTAAAGTCAACCTCAAGTGCTCCTCATGCTCTTCCTTGGTCTTTGAGTAGATTAGGATATCGTCTACAAACACTACTACAAACTTATCTAAATAGTCCTTAAATCCCCTGTTCATCATGGCTATGAATGCTTCTGGGGCATTAGTGAGTCCAAAAGACATCACTAGGAACTCATAGTGCCCGTAGCAAGTTCTGAAAGCCGTCTTTGGAATGTCTCCCTCTACTTTCAACTGATGGTACCTGGATCACATATCAATCTTTGAGAATACTGCTGTCCCTTGCAGTTGATCAAAAAGGCCATCTATCCTAGGAAAAATGATATTTGTTCTTAATGGTGACCTTATTAATTTCTCGGTAATCGAAGCACTTTCTGATCCTTCCATCCTTCTTTTTCACAAATAGGATTGGTGCCCCCCATGGAAAACGACTAGGTCTTATGAATCCCTTATCCAAAAATTCTTGTAGCTGCGTCTTGAGTTCCTTCAACTCTGCAGGTGCCAATCGATCGGGTGCTTTAGATATTAGTGTTGTTTCTGGTGCAAGTTCGATCACGAATTCGATTTCTCTGTCTGGGGGTAAACCTGGTAATAACACTTCCGGAAACTCACAAACGATATGAACATTCATTGGTTTCAACTATATCTCCTTTGATTTATCCACCACACTTGCCAGAAATGTTGAACACCCATACTGCATCATATTTCGTGCTTCCAGTGCCAATATTATAGGTGCATGAAAACCCGCTACTTCTCCATTAAAAGAAAAGAGTTCTCCTTCTTCTAGTTTGAACTCAACGGTATTTTTCTGACAGTCAATTGTTGCTCTGTGTTTGGATAACCAATCCATCCCAAGTATGGCATCCTAGTCTAGTATGTCTAATTCTATAAGATCTGCCGGGCACTCCCTGCCCTCTATTGCAATAGGTACTGACTGTAACCACCTAGTTGACAACATCATGTCTCCTGATGGTAACAATGTACTAAAACTATGCTCAAACAGTTTACAAGGCATACCCAATTTATCAATCATATTCATAGCAATATAAGAGTAAGTCGCTCCAGAATCAATAAGAACTCTACACATCATACCAGAAATAGGGAGCTGACCTGTGACCACGATGTTACTGTTGGCTGTTTCTTTTTGAGTTATTGCAAAAACTCGTGCTGGCACTAGGTTGTTGTTACTATTCTGTCCCGCTTTCCATTGTGGCCAATATTTTCTCAGATGTCCTGCCTGAACGCACTTGTAACATTTGTTGGTGCTGGTCTGACATTCTCCTAAATGTCTACGTGAGCACTTGGGACAATTGGGGAACTTGGTCTTGCAATTCTGGCGGTTTCCACGATTATAATTGTTGTGTTTACCATTGGGAGCTACGACCTTGGGCCTTTTGTCAGTGCCACTGTTTTGACTCTATTGGGCCTCATCTTGTTATTCCCTTGAAAGGCTTTACTCTTGTTAGTCTCTCTCCTTGCAGTACTGTCCTTCCATATACAGTTCTTCATGTACATAATGCCTAAATTTTTGTCTAGAATCTCAGTATAGAGCACTCAGCATAGCTAACTAGCTCTATACTGGTCATTTTGACATTCCTGGCAATCATAGGCTTCAGTCCCCTTATCAATCTTTGAACTCTCATGACCATTGTTTGGACTATCTAAAATGAAAACCTTGCTAGTCTGTCAAACTTCTGGACATACTCTGTGAGTGGAAGACTACCTTGTATCAGTGTCACAAACTCATTTACTCTAGTTCCTAGTATTGTAGCGTTGTAGTACTTTTTGCTAAAAGCTTGTACAAAGTCAGCCCAGGTCACGGTGTCTAAAGTTTGTGTCTACTTAACCATGCCCCATCAAATTCTAGCATCCAACTTTAGGATTGCTAATTATCTTGTTGTCCCTGGACATCCTTAGCTTCTACTAGTAGCCTTTGTCTTAATTTTTCATGTCGCAACTCATTACTTATCCTCATTGTTGCATCAGTTCGTAGCTTGTCATTGTCCTCTATATATTACTACATTATCATGGATTTACTTGCCTTTCCGCATCCTTAGTCTCCATTTACTCCATCGAGGTTTTGATGATGTTTGCTACCAAATGTTGTGGCGTGTCCACTTTGTATGCTCCTCTGCTACTACGTATATCTATCTAGTTAACAACATCGCCTCACAAGATAATGTCGTGGAGTAAACTCCCTAACCTACGTCTTTTTTAACAACTGTGTCGTAAAGCTTATGTGTCCTTTGGTCTTTATAGTGTCCAGTTATATTGTAGCATCCCAAACTTGCTAATAAGGCTTAGGGCCTTGATTAGCGTGCCAGGAGGGCAATAATTGATTTAATTATGTTAATATGTGAATTTGATGATTATGTGATTAGAAATGCATGTTTAGGTGAATTAATTATGCATGTGGGCCCCACTTGGCTATTAGGGGCATATTTGTAATTTTAGCCCGTTGAGGGCATAAATGTGATGTATGTGTTAATTGTGATTGAAACCATGAGTGAGTGGTGATATATTTGTGATGCACGATCCGAGACGGTCTAGGGAGCAGTTTATCTAGAAAGTCACAACAGGGTCGAATACCCGGCTTGGGAGGAGCCTAGGGGTATTTTTGGAGCGTAAAGTGTGTTTGGGATTTATCGAGTATTGAGTAGTGGTTTAGTAATGATTTGGACATGTTGGGATTAAACGGGGATTTATGGGAACACTTGAGGAATTAACGGGACATGGAAAATGACAGAATTGCCCTTGGTGGCACTTAAGGATGTAGATAGGCTTAAGGGGGCATTTTGGACCTTTGGCAAGGGATATACACAGTTTAGAAGGTTGAGGTTCTGGAGGGACTTAGAAGTAAAAAGAAACAGAAGGAAAACCAAGCAAGAAACCTTAACCTTGCTCTCTCACTCGACTCACTCCCTCCCTCTTGAAAGCTTAGAGATTTTGAAGGAAATCTAGGAATCCTAGGCAAAGGAAGTGAGGAATTGGTAGCTTGTTGTGCTGGAAGTGGTTCAGGGTCAAACTAAGTTCAGAGGCAAGCTCTTAAACTTGATCATCATGCTGAATCTTGCTGAGCTTTGTTAGAACTTAAGCTTGTATGGTAATGGTTTCCAAGGTTGGTTTTGGGTGTTTTGTGGGTGTAAGAATTTGTTATGAGTTTGTTAGGATGTTTAGGCTATATGGATAAGAATTCTGGGCTTAATTATCAGGTTGGCTAAAGTTTGGGGTGTGAATTATGGGTTTAGGGTCGAGGGAAAACTTGAGAAATTGGCTGGTTTCTAGAACCCGCATCGCGGCCCTGTTCATTAGGCGCCGCGGCCCGTATGTGCGTGAAGGCCTGGGGAGGCCTTTGTCCTTCAGGCGCGCCACGACCCTGGGGGTGCTGGTCGTGGCCTGTGTCATCCACAGGGAGGGCCTAGCTCTCTGACCAGGTAGCGGATCGTAGCTCTAAAGGGCATGTCGCGACTCTAATTGAAAAATAAGGGAGGATAGGCTCAGAAACTCAAATGTTAAGGCTCGGGATGGATTTTACTACCCGAATTGGTAGAATCCAAGGTCTTGGAGGCTAGATTTACATTCCAAAGTTATTTATTGGTTTAGAATTTGATGGATGGTTATTTAAAATGTGTTGTGACTAGGATTTCATCAAGGCTCGGGATAGAGGGCTGTGCTCGTGATCGCGGTGTTCAAATAGCTCGGGACACAGGTAAGGAAATTGCTGTACCCGTAGAGCAGGGCATGGCCCATTGTATGTATTGCAGAGCACGACCCTAATACTTGTGCTTAAAGTGTGCTTAAATTTATCTGTGATTCTTATGCCATGTGACCTATGTTTGTGATTGAACGGCGAGGGCTGGGAACGACGAAGGCCGGGATCGATGTTGAGCATGCTGAGTGCAGATCGTTAAGGCAAGACCCTCCTAGGATGCTGGAGTCATCCTTTAGGTGAAGACCACAAACCCAGGGCCTGATAAAGCGCCTGGGACGACGTTGGCCATTATATGTTTAGCCTGTTGGCTGTCTTGCTGTATATTGTTGACTTCTGTGCATATGTTATATGTTATATGTGAGTTTTCTTGTTGGGCTTCGGCTCACGGGTGCTCTATGGTGTAGGTAAGGGTAAAGGGAAGGTCGACCAACCATGAGTACAGAGAGCGTGGAGCGACGGGTACATGTTCGACCTGCCTGGCTGCCACGACCAGGGTTATTTTGGGATGATGTAATGTATTTGGTTGATTTATCGCTTAGGTCAACCTTAAATGTATTTTGAGATGTAAAGTATTTTGTGAACAGTCTTTTGGATCCCAAATGTAGAACTCTTACATTTTCAATGGATGACCACATTTTTATATTAAATGCCTTTAAACGGCTTTTATTATAGTTTAGCTACACTTTTAACCTAAAACCTCGATTAGCGAGATAATGCCACGTTTTTAACTCACTTAGTAATGACTCTAAGGAAGTAGGGCATTACAACTTAGTATCTGAGTGAGCCAAGGTTATGGTTCCTGGAGATCAACCAAACATGTACGCTCACTGCCAGTGACAAGCTTGACTCAGGGTTGGTTGGTAATTATTGAATTATATGATTAATTGTTTGTTAAAGTGCCCTGTTTGCCTGAATATTTTAATAGAGCATGATGAATGAGTTGACAAATGCATGATGCTAGGGCTTGGCCCCTTGATTATTGTATGCTATTTGTGATATGTGGATCTGTTGGATATGATTGGTTGATAAATTTGGGAGGTGATTTTGGATGTTGTTATCATGCCTAATAAGCGGCGTCATTGATTGCAGGCATATTGTGGTAATGCCTCGACAATCAATCAAACTCCGCGGCAATAGGGCCGAGGATGACAACTAGGGTCGTGACCCTCCGCCTGCCCCACTGAATTGGAAACAATTATTTGCCAAGATGGAAGCTAGACTTCACCGAACGGAAGAAGAGCTTCGATAGTTAAGGCAACAGGCCCCTCCTCAGGGTGTTGGGTTACAGGTTCCACGGGTTGTGGCACCAGTGCCAGCCCAGCCTACTGTGGAGAATAGATGGGAACCCTTGTATGAGAGGTTCAAGAAGCAGCATCCTCCCACCTTCAAGGGTGGTCCCGACCCACTGCGGGCAGAGCAGTGGATGAATATGATTTCTTCCATCCTGGATTTCATGAGGGTGGAAGGAAATGAGAGGGTAGCCTGCGTCAGCTACATGTTGAGAGAAGATGCCCGCATCTAGTGGGATGTTGTGTCTCAGAGAAGGAATATTGCAGTTATGACCTAGGAAGAGTTCATAATTTTTTTTAATGAGAAGTATTACAGTGTTGCAATCTGAGTTGCAAAGGTTGATGAGTTTACCAACCTGACTCAGAATCGAATGACGGTTACTGAGTATGCATTGAAGTTTGACTGGCTGGCAAAGTTTGCGCTAGATTTGGTGCCGATTGACACGACAAGAAGAGATCAGTTTGTACGGGGACTAAATGTCATGATCGCTCGTGACGTCAAGATAACCTTGGATTCGGGGACGACCACTTATGCACAGGTGGTGGACAAGGGCCTTACAGATGAAGGGGCCGAGGATCAGATATGGAGAGAGGGTGCTGCTAGGCGCGATGCTCAGAGGACGGTGTCTCCTTTTACTAGATCTAGTCGAGGTAGTGGCCCCAGTGAGCAAAATAGAAAGGCCCCATACTCTTTTGTTCCTCCTGGCTTAGATAGGAGGGCACGAGGTGCTTTCAGTGGCCGTCAGGGCGGGGGAGACAACTTGAGGAATTTCCTAGTGTGTCCTCGGTGCAGACGACATCATCAAGGAGAACAAGGATCAGGGCCTATTTTACTTGTGGGAGTATCAGTCATTTGAGGAAGGATTACACACAAGCCAGGAAAGAAGAGCCGAAGCGACAGTCTCGCTCTTGCCAGAGTATTTTCCTTGACCCAGACTGAGGCTGAGGATAGCCCCTCGATTGTGACAGGTCAGATTTCTAGTGCTGGTTCTTCTTTTACTGCATTGATTGATTTAAGGGCTACTCATTCATTTGTTTATGCTAGAGTGATAGATTAGTTGTGTAGACCTAGTGATTTGTATGCTAGGGGATTTCAGCCTTTGTTGCCGACTGGGGAATTGGTAGTCTCTAGGAGATGGGTTAGAGCATTGCCAGAAGAGATAGACAGTGGGGAGTTGTCTGTGGATCTGATTGAGCTAGCAATGGATGAATTTGATATGATCCTAGGGATGGATTGGTTATCGAAGTATGGGGCAACGATTGACTGCAAGCGCAAGATGGTGACCTTTGAACCAGAAGGGGAGGTACCCTTTGTATTCGTGGGGCCAATGAGTGGACCGCGAGTACCTATGATTTCGGCACTGAAGGCTAGAGACCTGGCGCAGGAGGGTTTCATAAGATTCATAGCAAACATTGTGGATACCTCTAAAGTTGTGTCAGTTTGACCGGGTGAGACCAGACTGGTATGTGAGTTTCCTGATTTGTTTCCTGCAGAATTTCCAGGGTTGCCGCCCCACCGGGAGATTGAGTTCGTCATAGAGTTGGCACCAGGGGCAGAGCTAGTATCTAGGACACCTTATAGAATGGCTCCAGCAGAATTGAAGGAACTGAAGATTCAGTTGCAAGAGTTACTAGATTTGGGATTCATCAGTCCAATTTTTTCGCCATGGGGTGCTCCAGTGTTGTTTGTCAAAAAGAAGGATGGATCCTTAAGGATGTGTATTGACTATAGAGAGTTGAGCAAGTTGACCATTAAGAACAAGTACC
Source organism: Humulus lupulus (assembly GCF_963169125.1). NCBI lineage: Eukaryota > Viridiplantae > Streptophyta > Magnoliopsida > Rosales > Cannabaceae > Humulus > Humulus lupulus. The sequence goes on from NC_084799.1 coordinate 35,721,153, forward strand.
CACTACCTAGGATCGATGACTTGTTTGATCAGCTACAGGGAAAGACAGTGTTCTCTAAGATTGACCTTCGGTCAGGCTATCACCAGTTAAGCATTAAAGAGGAGGACATACCAAAGATCGCTTTCCGCACGAGGTATGGAAAATATGAATTCCTGGTTATGTCCTTTGGATTAACCAATGTCCCAGCAGCCTTTATGGATTTGATGAACATGGTCTTCAAGGACTATTTAGAAAATCTTTTGATCGTGTTTATTGATGACATACTGGTGTACTCTCAGTCAGAGATAGAGCACGAGTAACATCTACGCCTGGTATTACATCGGTTGAGGGAGCATAGGTTATATGCTAAGTTCAGGAAATGTGAGTTTTGGCTACTGCAAGTAACATTTCTGGGCCATATTGTTAGTAAGGAGGGGATTCTGGTTGACCCAAGCAAGATTGAGGCGGTGAGGAATTGGCCCAGGCCGAGCAGTGTACCAGAGGTTAGGAGCTTTTTGGGATTGGCAGGGTACTATCGGCGGTTCGTCGAGGGATTCTCAAAAATAGCCACACCATTGACTGAATTGACATGTAAGAAGACTAAGTATGTATGGACAGGCAGGTGTGAGAACAGTTTCAAGGAATTGAAGCGGCGACTGCTCACCGCTCCAGTATTGAGTCTGCCATCGGACAATGAGAAGTTTGTAGTTTATTGTGATGCTTTCAGACAGGGTTTGGGGTTTGTAATGATGCAAGCCAGAAAGGTAATAGCCTATGCATCAAGACAGTTGAAGGAATACGAGCAGAGGTATCCCACACATGATCTAGAATTGGCGGCGGTGGTATTTGCACTTAAGGTTTGGAGACATTATTTATATGGAAAGAAGTGTGAAATATACACCGACCATAAGAGTTTGAAGTACTTCTTTACTCAGAAGGATCTGAATATGCGCCAGAGACGTTGGCTAGAATTGGTAAAGGATTATGATTATGATATTCTATACCATCTTGGGAAGGCCAATGTGGTGGCCGACGCACTGAGTTGGAAGGGCCCAAGACATTTGTTCAATTCGAGGCAGATATCAGATAAGTTAGTTGAAGAGATGACTAGAGCAGGTATAGAGTTGGTGGTTGGTCAGTTAGCCAACATCACTCTTCAATCTACACTCCTTGAGAGGATCAAAGAGGCACAGGGGAAGGATCCCCAATTGAAAGAACATAAAGAGAGTGTCTTAGCCGGAGCAGCTAAAGACTTCTCTATTTCGGAGATGGGAGTACTGAAGTACAAGGGTCGAATTTGTGTTCCAATGGATTTCAGTATCCAGCGAGAGATGTTAGATGAGTCTCACACCACTCCCCGTTCTTTACATCTGGGTACAACAAAGATGTACCAAGATTTGAGAACTCTGTATTGGTGGCCGGGAATGAAGAGGGATGTGGTGAATTATGTGGCCAAGTGTTTGACTTGTCAGCAAGTTTAAGCTGAACATCAGAGGCCAGTAGAGTTGTTGCAACCACTAGGAATTTTGAAGTGGAAATGGGAGGATATCATTATGGACTTCGTGGTTGGATTACCGAAGACTGCGGGACAACATGATTTAGTGTGGGTGATTGTGGACAGGTACGACAAGTCCGCCCACTTTTTGCCTGTTAGAACAATTTATACTGTGGAGCAGTATGCTGAATTGTATGTGAAGGAAATTGTGTGACTACATGGGGCTCCGAGGTCGATAGTATCCAATAGGGACCCCACCTTCATCTCTAAGTTTTGGGAGAGCCTGCAGAAGGCTATGGGTACATAGTTGCTGTAATGCCCCAAAATTCCTAATAAGGTTTAGGACCTTGATTAGAAGGCTGGGAGGGCCATAATTGATTTATTATGTTAATAAATGATTATATGCATGTTTATGTGAATTATATTATAATATGATGATAAATGCATGCATATGTGTCCATTTTTAATTATAAGGGCATTTTGGTAATTTGGCCCGTTGAGGGCGTAATTGTGTATTTTCATGCATATTGGAGAATTATGAATAATACCACATTATATGTGGATTTGTTCAAGTCATTCGACATGAGACGATCTCAGAATGCAAGTTATTGGTCTGGTCATAACGGGGTTGGTTTCGGGGCTCGGGGTGAGTCTCATGGTAATTTGGTGATTAGAACATTGCTGGGAATTAAAGGGTAATGGGATTTGATTTATTAGCATTTGAGAATAATGGGAATTGGATGGTGTTAATTATGATTAACGAGATAGGTGGGAAATGATGATTTTTCCCTTGGTGGCTATTAAGGGTTTTAATTAGGCATGAGGGCATTTAGGTCTTTTCACCCTAAGGTTATATTTAGCCATTAGAAGGTTGTGGAAGTTATCAAAACAGAGCATCTTCTTCTCCTCAACCGATCACCATTTCTCTTCCATCTTTCCATTGAATTTTGAAGCTCTTTTTGAGGAATAAAGCTAAGGAACTAAGCCTTGAGGGTTTTGGGTTATGCTCTACCATTGAAGAGGGTTCTAAGCTGAGATTGAGGTGAGTTTCTGGCCATTAAAACCTTAGTTCTTGCTCTGTTTTATCATTGAGTTTCAGTTGGGTTTTTGGTTTGAAAGTTGAGTTTCAATGGGAGTTTTTGGCAAAGGTTACTTGGGTTATGATGCCTAGGACATGTGTAGATGATATTTGGGTTCAATTAGGGATTTAAATGGTGTTTGGGAGCTTTTTTTTCAGGTTGGAAACAGAGGATTCGAAGGAGGGAAGAACAATGGAAAATCTGCCTGGTCCTAGCGCTACAGCGCCCAAAGGGTGGCGCTACAGCGCTAGCCAAGGCAAATTTCCCCTGGTTGTAGCTCTAGGGTGCTAGGGGGGCAGCACTGTAGCGCTATCCTATTTTTCCTGATGCCTGTTTTAGGAACTTTTGAGGGTTTTTGGCTCAGGGTTTCAATTCCTAAGGCTCGGGATCGAATCTACTCACCATTTGGGTACAATTCGGGGTCTCGGGAGTGAGGTTTAGGTTAAGACCCTTTTATTGTTGATTTTCATTAATGGAAGTTATAATTGGTTATGACTAGGTGACAACTAAGGGATCAAAGGATTGATCGTTCTCAAGGGTCGTTCAATTATTATTTCTCGCTTGAACCAGAGGTAAGAAAACTACAACCAGTATGCGATGCATGTGATGCACGAGAAACATGTGATTAGGGCATGCCATGAATGTTGAATAGGAGATTGATCAGAGCTTGCATCTTTGTGTTTGTGCATGATCCTAATTATGCTAGCAATCGTTAAGTAAGCATGCTGAATGCCCTACATTTGGATATTTGACATATGATATATACCTGGTTGCATTGCTTACTTGTGCGTGGCACTGACTCACTAGCCAGAATTGGCAATGGTGTCTGTATTAACTGTGAAGCTGTGACTCACTAGTCAAGTTTGGCAGTAGTACTGAGGACTGGTCATATGGTATTGACTAATAAGTCAAGAACGGTCTTAGCGTGTTTAACGTAAGCTGACAAAGATTAGATCTAATCGACATCTGCATTGAATGACCCATCATGAGCAATAATGCCGGACAGACCTCAAGTTCGATGAAAACTAAAAGCGCTTGTCTAGCCTATGGCGAGTCACTTAGAGCCAGGGACAGAAGGCCCAGGTGACTACTTTGTCACATGAATATGGATGCTGAGCCCATAATGACTTACTCATCAGTCAATCATTTGATTAGAGCCAGGGCCAGAAGGCCCAGGTGACCGCGTCGTCACATGGCTGTGGCTGCTGAGTCCCGTAGTGACTTGCTCGTCAGTCACTCATTATGGTTAACAAAACCTCAAAGTTTTAAATCACTCATCTGATTAGGATTGACTTAATAGTCATCCATTCAGGAGGGCATGATTCCTCATCATGAATCCCCTGTCATTATCTGAACTTATTTGCATGCTTGAATAGGGCTCCTATTGCTAGGCATGCTTGATATGATTTTGTAACATGTTATTATTGTTCATGAGCATATTGAGTTTTCTTGCTGGGCTTTGGCTCAAGCGTGTTATGTGGTGCAGGTAAAGGCAAAAGAATGCTGGACCATCCTTGAGTTCAAGAGCTAAGGTGACAATGCGTACATATGCGGCTGCTAGACCGCCACAACCGAAGGTTGAAAAAGAAACTAGGGTTTAACCCTATTTTGCCGCTTAGATCGGTTGGTTGTAAACATTTTCTTGTAATTAACCTTTAAATTACATTTTTGGGACCCCAATGTATACAGTAAACGTTTTAGTGAAACGTTATATCTTAACCAAAAATTTTAACCCTAAACCGCTAATCATACTTAGTTACACGATTATGGCCAAATGACTCGATTAGCAAGTTTAGCACTGTTCAAAATGCACACTGTAATGGTCCCTAGAGTTTAGAGCATTACAGTTGCAGTTTAGTACCGCTTATCATCCTCAGACAGATGGACAGTCTGAGAGGACGATTTAGATACTGGAGGATATCTTACGAGCCTGTGTGCTGGATTTTGGGGGATCTTGGAGTAAGTATCTCCCTTTGATTGAGTTTTCTTACAATAACAACTATCAGGCGACTATCGGAGTGGCTCTGTATGAGATGTTATATGGGAGGAAGTGTAGATCACCCATTCATTGGGATGAGACAGGTGAGAGAATATATCTAGGTCCTGAGGTTATTCAGAGGACCAATGAGGCGATTGAGAAGATTAGAGCTAGAATGCTCACCTCTTAGAGTCGACAGAAGAGTTACTTAGACTTGAGACGCAGAAGCCTAGAGTTTCAAGTCAGTGACCATGTGTTTCATAGAGTTTCTCCCTTGAGAGGGGTGAAACGGTTTGGTGTACGGGGCAAGCTGAGCCCTAGGTTTGTTGGCCCATTTGAGATTCTGAAATGGGTTGGAGAGGTAGCTTACAGATTGGCGATGCCTCCAGCTTTATCCAGGGTTCACAATGTATTTCATGTATCCATGCTTCAGAAGTATGTATCAGATTCTACCCACGTACTGAGTTATGAGAACTTGAAACTGGATCAGGATTTATCGTATGAAAAGAAGCTAGTTTGGATTCTCAACCGAAAGGATAAAGTCTTGCAGAGCAAGACCATCACCTTAGTGAAAGAGCTGTGGAGGAACAACAATGTGGAAGAGGCAACTTGGGAACTTAAGACAGATATGCGGGATCAGTATCCCAAGTTATTCAGGTAATTTCAAGGACGAAATTTATGTAAGGAGGGGATAGTTGTAGCGTCCCAAACTTGCTAATAAGGTTTAGGGCCTTGATTAACGTGCCAGGAGGGCAATAATGGATTTAATTATGTTAATATGTGAATTTGATGATTATGTGATTAGAAATGCATGTTTAGGTGAATTAATTATGCATGTGGGCCCAACTTGGCTATTAGGGGCATATTTGTAATTTTAGCTCGTTGAGGGCATAAATGTGATGTATGTATTAATTGTAAATGGAAACCATGAGTGAGTGGTGATATATTTATGATGTACGATCTGAGACAGTCCTAGGGAGTAGTTTATCTAGAAAGTCACAACGGGGTCGAATACCCAGCTCGGGAGAAGCCTAGGGGTATTTTTGGAACGTAAAGTGTGTTCGGGATTTATCGAGTATCGGGTAGTGGTTTAGTAATGATTTGGACATGTTGGGATTAAACAAGGATTTATGGGAACACTCGAGGAATTAGCGGGACATTGTAAACGATGTAATTGCCCTTGGTGGCACCTAAGGATGTAGATAGGCTTAAGGGGGCATTTTGGACCTTTGGTGTAGTGTCTCGGAATTTTACTTAGCTAGATAGTAGTAGTAGCTTATACTATGTTAGTTTTGTGGATATTGGTTCAAGCCAGGATTTAGTTGGAAACTCATGGAAACAATTATGGATTTTATAAGTTTAACCTATAGTTTAGAAATATTAATTATAACATAAGGTTTGATTAATATAGCTGGTCCTAGAAATATTATTTATTATAACCTAAGGTTTAGATAGAATTAATAAGAACGTGACACTTGTCACAAGCATGTTTATTAAGGATTTAAGCATTTTGGATGAATAATTTAATAAAGGATAAATCTAGAAGCTCTAGAACCTTCCAGCAACTATTAGGATCACGTTTTACTCAGTCAAAGTTGTTTAAAAAAATTCAAAATATGCTGAAAGAGTGCAAAAACGTGTTTGATATATCAACGTATGCCGATATCTCGCAGCTATAGGGGTCGATATATCGCCTACGAGAGATACGGAAAACACGTCGAATTCGCATGAACGAAAGCACGGAAGCTCGGGGCATAAGTAGGGGCGATATATCGCCTAGGGTAGGCGATATATCAGCTCCTGGAGCCATTTTTTAAATTTAAATTAGAAATAGCCCCCAACCACTTGGACTTGCTCTCGAACGTTTTGATCAAGTTCTGGGCTTTTGTTGAAATGAAAATTCAAATATTTTCAATTATTATTCATTTTAAAAGGGGTTAGTTTCACTCCTTCAACTCTATAAATAGGACTTAGTACTTAGCCATTTCATTCATCATTCAAGCATTCTTCAGAGCATCCAAGCTGCTAAGATTACTCTAGAGAGAAAACACTTGGGTTTTGGGTTAAAAGCTTTTCCAATCTAAGCTTTTCTAAACACTTGGGAAGTAACATAGAGTGACTTTTCGGTATCGAGGTGTAGATCGGAGTTCTAGATCATCCAAGGTATTCTTATCCTCAGGTTTAATCCATCATAGTTCTTTTATTTTTCTTCCATTTCTTTCAAATCCTAACTTATTGTTGTGGCTTTTGGTTAGGTGTTTAAGTTCCTTGAAACTTAAGGTTTTTTGGTAAGTTCTATCTTGATAGTTTAGTTTTCTTTTTCATCTCCTTTTCTTTAGAAACTCATGGTTTTTACTGTTGGTTTTAGGAGTGTTCCAATCCCGTTCTTGTCTCCAATATCCCGGTTTTTGGTAAGGAAAATAGGTTAGATATATGTGCTATGATATGTTTATGTGATATGATATGTTATATATGTATGAATATGTTTTGTAGTCACTTGGGGATGATAGTTGGTTAGATAGAAAACCCAAGATTTTTATCATTATCGTGGATTAGAGTTATGATTTACCCTACCTCGATTAGTAGACAGAGGACCTAGATGGGTTATCATATACTATTTTGTGATCTAACCTACCTCGATTAGTAGACTGAGGACCTAGATGGTTTTATCACATACCACGGTAATGAGTTAATGGCCATTAATATTGTAGTCCTATATGATATACATTTTTACGTCATGTGTTTTATAGTATATGTTTTATGATATAGTTTTATGATTTATGACATATGTTGTTTTTAGTAGATTTTCCTTGCTAGGCATTAGGCTCATTCCTTTTATTTTAGATGGTGCAGGAAAATGAACTTGGAAGGCGGGACAGATTCGTGGCAGCTTGGCATGTGTATTAAGGATGGATTGATTGAATGGAGTGCTGGAAGATCGAGGATGACGTTGTTTTCAAGTCTTTTAAATTATGTTTTATGTATTTCCGCACAATTGATTAAAGTTTATGTTTTATGTACTAAACAATGGGTACCCATATCTTATTTTGTATTTCGTACCGTATTTTGAATTTTTAATAAAGTCCTAATATTTTATGTATGTATCTATTCCAAAATAGTAGTTATGTTTAGTAGTTTTTAATGGTCCGAGGTCTAGAATTAGTCGAGGCATTACAATTGGTATCAGAGCTACAATTCATATGCATGAAGTTTTCCTTGATACACACGCACAAGCTCCGGATCTTACCGCCAATGTAAGTGTTTATGTTATGATTATTATGTTTACATTAATAGCTAATGTTTTAGTCATTATGTTTCAGTTAAAAATGGATGGAGCCTTGACCTATCATGATATCCGAGCCATTAAGGCATTGAAAAGGATTAGAGAGCGAAGGAGTACAATAGGAGTGTTAGAAAGAATCACTCAAAGATTGATCCTATTTCACAAGGGGATAGTTCACCTTCAAACTACTAAGCAAATTATGATGAGAGTTATGGAACAATATGTCCTAGTAATTAGGCTTTTTAAAGATTTTCCTTCTGTAATTTCAACATTAGAAGAATTGTGGGAGACTGTAGATGATGAACATCATTTACCGGTAGCCATGAGATATTATTTTCTTATACTAAGGTTCTCCTCTAAGTTTGAATTTCAATTCACAAATGAAAAAAAGCATAATATCTTGATGAATATTCCCCGAGGTAGTTTTGAGGCTCAAGATAATGATGATTATGACGAAATATATGATGATATGCTAGATGAAGGGTCAGATGTAGAAGATCCTGATTTTTAGATTTATCCTAGTTATTTTTAGTTTAGTTTACTTATTTCTTTATTTATTTATTTTTGCTTTTATGATTGTACTTAGTGAAAACCTTTTTCCAAATGAATAAATTGTTATTTTTGAATGACATATATGAGTTTCATTTTTTTTTTTTTACAATCATAATAAATAATAAATTCAATAACTAATGACTAAGTTCAGTGAAGGTGGATACAAATCAATGGACCGGGTTCTGTATTGAGAGTTTAGGGGGCCATTGTAGTGGGAACGATTTTACTGATCCCAGCCCTCCCTCAATATGGTAACCTTTGGAACAACGACGAGTTTCGAGCCTGAGAATTAAGTCATATAGGATGGTTAGAAACAAACTTAGAAAATAATAAAGATGGCTAAATTTTCTAAGTATAGAAACACATCCTAGTTATAAAGAAGGCTTACATAATTTTTCATAAGAAATCATAACTAATAGGTTCAAGTTATGTTTGCTTAGACTAAGTTTTGCCTTAGAACCTATTAGGGTCAGTTCTAACATGTTTTTCTCGACTTTTAGAACTTTGCTGAAGATGTCGCTCAAAAGATCTGCACGCACGAACGACAATGCCTCTAGCACCGCCAACGAGACTAACAAAGCCCCTCTAAGGGGAACACATGCTACCATTGTTGCTGCCAACAGAAATGCACCGCCTCCGGTTGACAACACCGTTGAGATTGCCAGGCTACGTCATCAAGTGGAAGAATTGCTGCAGCAACAATGACAACAGACTCAGCCACAGCCTCAGACTCAGACTCAGCCCCAGCCTCAGCCGCAACCGCAACCTCAGCCAGCGGCTCAAGCACCCCAGCAAGTAGGTCCATATGGGGGTTGGTCGATGCCGAACTACGTGCCCTACCCAACTTAGTACATAGAGCCAGTCTACGAGCATTTTTGTAAGCAGCACGCTCCAAACTTTGAAGGGAAAATCGACCCCTTTGTTGTGGAAGAATGGCTCAGGAATGTAGAGCCAATACTTGCGCACATGAACCTCAGCAACACGGACCGCATATCCTGCATTTCGTTTCTTCTCAAGAAGGATGCCAGAATTTGGTAGGATTTAGTACAACAAACTCATGACGTCGCCATCATGACATGGACTAGATTTGTGAAACTGTTACACAAAAAGTATTACAACTCAGTAGTCATCGCTACGAGGGTGGAAGAATTCTCCAGTCTGAAGCAGGGTAACTTAATGGTAGTTGAGTATGCTCGGCAGTTCAATCGACTAGCCAAGTTCGCGCCAGAGTTGGTCCCAACTGATTTCTTGAGGGTTACCAAGTTCACCAGGGGACTCAGACCCAAGATTGAGTTGGGAGTCAAGCTTGCAAACCCTAGAACCAATTCTTACGTCGATTCTCTAGAAACGACTATAGAGGTGGAAAGGTTTCATGCAAATGTTAGTAAGGAGGAGGCCAGCAAGTCTAAAGCAGAATCAGACGCAAAATGGTCGAAACCACAACAATAATGGCCAAAAAAGAAAGCATCCTAATAGTAAGAAATCCGATGGTGAAAAAAGAGCATGAACTAGCAATGGAAATAATAGATCAGGTTATGTAGAATACCCGTAGTGCTCCAAGTGCCAGAAAAGACATCCTGGGGAGTGTCGTGCAAACACCAAAGGTTGTTACAACTGTGGCCAAGAAGGTCATCGTAAGAAGGAATGTCCACAACTCAAACAAGACGTAAAGAGGGACAAAAAGATGGTTCCAGCCAGAGTATTTGCCTTGACCCAGGGAGAAGCCGAAGATAGTAACAAAGTGGTCACAGGTCAGATTCCTATCCTCGATAATATATGTTTAGTATTATTTGATTCGGGAGCAACACACTCGTATATTTCGTTAGGAATGATAGAGAAATTACACAAGCCTTGTGAAAGATTTTGAACTAGGTTTGTGACAGAATTGCCTTCGGGCAAAGTAGGCCTATCATCATGAATAGTACGAGGAGTACCGATCAAAATTGAGTGCACAAAACTAGAAGGAGACCTGATAGAATTATAGATCAAAGGCTTCGGCATAATACTGGGCATGGATTGGCTAGTAAGGCATGGCGCAACCATCGATTGTAGACGTAAGCAAGTGACGTTCGAAACTCTTGACAGTCAGAGACTAAGTTTTATGGGACAGGTTTCAGGACTACAGACGCCACTTATCTCATCTCTCAAAGCTCAAAGAATGATAGAGAAAGGATGTCACACATTCTTAGCAAGCATCATGGATATGGCAAAGGAAAAACCTTTAGAGGTTGGAGACGTCCGCATTATAAAAGAATTTCCAGAGATATTTCCTGATGACTTACCAGGGTTACCGCCTACTTAGGAAATTGACTTCACAATTGAACTAGTATCGGGAACCGAGCCTATCTCAAAGGCACCATACCGGATGGCACCAACTGAACTCAAGGATTTGAAGACGCAATTGCAAGAACTCTTAGACTTGGGTTTCATCAGACCAAGCCGTTCACCATGGGGAGCACCTATTCTATTTGTGAGGAAGAAGGATGGAAGCATGCGGATGTGTATAGATTACCGTGAGCTGAACAAGGTGAAAATTAAGAACAAATACCCGATACCCTGGATCGAAAACTTTTTTGATCAACTCCGAGGAATGACCTTGTTTTCTAAGATTGATCTACGGTCTGGTTATCACCAGCTCAAGGTACGGGAAGAAGATATTCCAAAGACAGCTTTTAGAACTCGATATGGACATTATGGGTTTCTAGTTATGTCTTTTGGTCTTACCAACGCTCCAGTCGCATTTATGGATTTGATGAATCGGGTCTTCAAGGATTACTTGGAAAAATTCGTCGTAGTGTTCATTGACGATATTTTGGCGTACTCCAAGGACGAAGTCGAGCACAAGGAACATTTAAGATTGACAATGATGCGACTGAAGAAGTATCAACTTTACGCCAAGTTCAAGAAGTGTGAATTTTGGCTATCGCAAGTAGCGTTCCTCGACCATATAGTATCCAAAGACGCAGTTGCTGTAGACCCAACTAAGGTAGAGGCTGTGAAGGATTGGCCTAGACCTAAGAATGCATCAGAAGTTAGAAGTTTTCTCGGGCTAGCAGGCTATTATCGAAGATTTGTAGAAGGCTTTTCTAAGATAGCCACTCTGCTTACCAACCTGACCTGGAAACAACAAAAGTTCAACTGGATAGATAGATGTGAAGAGAGCTTCCAGTTGCTCAAGGATAAGCTATGCTCAGCATTAGTACTTTGTGTACCGACACCCGACGATAAGTTTGTAGTATATTGTGTTGTGTTGAAGCAAGGTTTGGGTTGTGTGCTGATGCAAAATGACAAAGTGATAGCCTACGCCTCAAGGCAGCTGAAGGAATACGAGAAACGCTATCCAACACACGATATGGAGTTGGCAGCAATGGTCTTCTCATTGAAAATCTGGTGCCACTATCTTTATGGAGAACGGTGTGAGATTTATACGGACCACAAGAGCTTAAAGTATTTCTTTACACAGAAGGAACTCAACATGAGGCAGCACAGGTGGTTAGAACTAGTAAAGGATTATGACTGCAAAATCCTATACCACCCACGAAAGGCGAACGTAGTTGCAGATGCACTAAGTCGGAAGAGTTATGGAAATCTAGCAGCATTATCCGGAATAGAAAAGTCGCTGCAGCATGAGCTGATTAATGCCAGAATAGAAGTAGTCATTGGTCAACTGGCTAACTTGTCCATCCAGTCAAATCTATTAGAAGATATACGGATCGGGCAAGGGCATGATGACACATTAGTAACACATATGGTTGCAGTCAAAGAAGGCAAGGCCACAAATTTCTCTATATCAGGACAGAGGTTCTTGAGATATAAGGGTCGGGTATGCGTGCCGAATGACCATGGAATTAAGATGAAGATTTTAGAAGAGGCACACACTACCCCATACTCAGTTCACCCAGGGTCGACCGAGATGACTCACGACCTCAAGGCACTATATTGGTGGTCGGGAATGAAGAAAGACGTAGCAGAATATGTGTCCAAATGTCTTATACGCCAGCAAGTAAAAGCGGAACATCAGCGACTCGCAGGCTTATTGCAACCGCTTAGTATTCCAGAGTGGAAGTGAGAAGACATAGCCATGGACTTCGCAACAGGATTACCACGAACAAATAAGCAGCACGACTTGACTTGGGTAGTGGTAGATAGACTAACCAAGTCAGCTCACTTCCTTCCTATCAAGACTACGTACACTGCAGACCAGTACGCAGACATTTATGTTTGAGAAATTGTACGACTGCATGGAATCCCTAAGACATAGTATTAGATAGAGGATCGGTGTATACATCGAGATTTTGGGTAAGCTTGCAGTGAACCATGGGTACCAAGTTAAGCCTTAGTACATCATTTCATCCTCAGACCGATGGTCAGTCCGAGCGTACCATACAAATTTTAGAGGATATGCTACGCGCTTGTGTACTAGACTTCGGAGGATCATGGAGTAAGTATTTTCCACTTATAGAGTTCTCCTACAACAATAGCTACCAGGAAACAATCGGTATGGCACCCTATGAGTTATTTTATGGAAGGAAGTGTCGATCGCCGTTACATTGTGATGAGGTAGGAGAAAGACAAATTCTTGGACCCAAAGCTATTAGAGAGGCTCAGGATGCAGTGGCACTGATTAGAAAGTGTATGCTCGCTGCTCAGAGCCGACAAAAAAGTTATGCGGATGCCAAGCGGCGAGATGTGGAATTCAAAGTTGGAGATCAAGTCTTCTTAAAGATATCTCCTATGAAAGGAGTGAAGCGGTTTGGGAAGAAAGGCAAACTTAGTCCCCGCTTTATAGGTCCTTTTGAGATATTGGACAAGGTGGGAACAGTTGCATATAGATTAGCCCTACCGCCAGCTTTAGCAGATAGTCACAATGTGTTTCACATCTCGATGATGTGTAGATATGTGTCAGACCCGTCTCACATCCTTAAGTACGATACGATAACACTCCAGAAAGACTTGAGTTATGAGGAACGACCGGTTAACATCCTAGAGAAGGGGATGAAGGAGTTACGGTCTAAGAGTATTCCAATAGTCAAGGTCCTATTGAGTAATAATTCAGAACGAGAGGCATCGTGGGAGTTGGAGGAAGACATCCTAGCCCGGTATCCAGAATTGTTTGGTAAGTGTAAATATTGAGTAATATCCTAAGAAACATTTGAAATGGCATCCATTCTCGAAGGCTTTCCAAGGTCCAATGTGCCCACGCCAAGGTGATAAGCTAAAGTGTCGAGATACATAGACACATGCATCCGAGCATAAGTCTTCAAGGATTGTCATGTGAGGGACTCGCCATGCAAGGCTACCCTATGTCTCGCTATGCGAGGCTTCTTTGTGTCGCGTTGTGTGAGTCCCCCCGGCACACCCAAGCACCCAGACATGGGTACCCCGAGGCATTACCCTCGTTATGCGAGGGTCAAGGCAAGTCCCCCACGCACACCCAAGTACCCAGACGTGGGTACCTTGAGGCATCACCCTCGCTATGCGAGGGTCAAGGTAAGCCCCCCGCGTGCCCAAGTGCCTGGACATGGGTACCCCGAGGCATCACCCTCGCTACGCGAGGGTCAAGGTGAGCCTCCCGCGTACCGTGTCTACGCGAGGCACCGCACCCAACCGCCGTGTGATCAGCCTGGGCTAACCTCGCTATGCGAGGGGCCAGCCCCGCCGCTTCTCACGGGTCCCGCGCCCATGGGCGCATGCGTCCACACCGTTGGCCACCCTCACTAGGTGAGGGCATAGCCCCACTACTTCTCATGTTTGGAACCTCCTCAATATGCATACGAGGAACACTTGGAAACACCAGATGGGTATGTCAAATGAACATTAGGCGCCAAACGTGAAGTGATGAGCACGACTGGGTGCAAGGCACGTGTATTGGCACGAGATGTACGGTTGTGAAGAGGATGGAGGCGTGGCTCTGCCATCTGCATCTGAGGAGTAGTGGTGGTATGAACCCGTACGGAGAGTGGAGGCACTGCCTGAGCACCCCCGACAATGTTCCAGAGTCCACAGTATGATGTCCTGCACCACTACTTGGGCATTGTCAGGGTAGACACCACTATGTCCTGAGCCACTACCCTTGTAACGACCCAAATTTTCTAATAAGGCTTAAGGGCCTTGATTAGTGTGCTTGGAGGGCATAATGGGAATTATGTGTGATTTTAATGATTAAGATGCATGATTATGATTTAAAGCATGTTATATGACTATTTGAATATCTGAGATGCATGACTATGTGTATTAGTATGCATATAGGCCCTGATTAGGTTAGAAGGGCATAATCGTAATTTTGGCCATTATGGGCATAACTGTATTGATATATGTGATAATTGTCGAGACCACATTATTATTTGGATATGTCTGTGATCTGCGACTCGAGACTATCCTAGTGAGCAGAGTAGCGAAAAAGTCATGGCGGGGATTTATACCCTGCTCGGGGTGAGCTTAGGGGTATAAATGGGAATTTAGTGAGTGTACTAGAGTCCATCTTGACATTGAGGAATATTATTGGTGATTAATTAGGTATCGGGAATTAAGCGGGAAATATTAGAGACACTCGAAGAGTTAGCGGGAATTGGGTAAAATGACTAGAATGCCCTTAAGTGGATTAAAGGGTTAGGAATAAAGGGGAGGGCATTAGGGTCATTTGGCTTTCTAAGGATGGAATTACTGAGACTTTATGTTAGTGGGAAGTGTAGAGAAGTGTAGAAGTCTGAAAGAGAGAAAAGAAGAAAAAGGAAGGAAAAAGAAAGGGAGAAAAACAGAGAGAGTTTTCTAAGGTCGGTTTAAGCTTCCTTCATCAATTTCTTGAGGATTTCTGGAGTAGATCTCAGAGGAGAGTTGGGATAGATTGAACATCAAGGATCCTAAGCTAGGGTTGAGGAATTGGCAGAGGTTTAGCAAGAGGTCACTAACACTTGAGGTAAGACTTTAGAGTTCTTCAGTTTCTGTTTCTGGTTTTTGAGCTATGGTGTTTAAGTTGAATTGGATGGAAACTTTAGGGAATTCAGGCCTAAGGCTGAGGAGGAGCAAGCCAAGGAAGTCTAGAGGTAACGTGTGGTCGAAATCCCATCAAAGGTATAAATTCTAAGCTCTAACTTTGATGTTCAACTGGTTTCTGCTGAGTTTCATTGTCTAGAAGTGGCTATGGTGAATTTTGAGTTTGGGGATGCATGTGCTTGATTTCTAGGTATTTGGGGTGCTTGGGATGAGTGGAGTATGGTCATAAGGTTGTTTTTGAGTTTGGGAAAGATTTGGAGGAGTTTTGGTTGAGGTTGGTTCGAGGAAATCGCAGGAGGGAAAAACTGGTGTTAGCCTGCCTGTGACTAGTGCTACATCGCTAACCTTTGGGCGCTGTAGCGCTAGGCCAAGCTTGCTGAGGGGATTTTGCTTCTATTTGTAGCACTGTAGCGCCCTCCCATGAGCGCTGTAGCGCTACCCTGCCTTCTGAAGAGGATTTTAGGGTTATTTGCAAGGGTTTTTGACCAAGGGTTTAGGGTTTGGTTCCACCACCTTGTTTGGTGGAACTAGGACTTCCCAGGGGCTCGGGATTAGCCCCGAGGCTAGGTTTTGGACTTGAGGATTGAAGATGACTTTGGCCTATGATTGTGTTTAGGTGAACGCTAGGGCTCGAGGGGGATCGTGCTCAAGGAGTCGAGGGATCGAAGCTAGTGAATTGAAAGGTAAGAAAACTACACCCGGTTATATGTTTGTGATGGGACTAAGTGCTCCCGATATTTGTATCGTGTCAATGATGGTATTATGCCATGGGACATGTAAAAGCGGCTTAAGGGCGACGTACACTATATTTGCGCACAGGGCGCGGCTTGGCCACTGGTAGCCGAGGGCAGCTTAATATTCATTGAGCTTGGTTTAAGCGGGTCGGAGTCAGTGGGATAACGGAGGGAGCGGCCTGAGGGCGCTAGCCCTAGTTATCGTTTGTGAACTGTAAATGATATGAGTTGATATGTTTAGTATGTGGAATACTTGATTATACTGAATGGTTATATGGTTGAGATTATGTGATGCAATATGAGATATTGATTTGTCTATTGATTGCTTGTGGTCTGTTGTTGTGTTTTCTTGCTGGGCCTTAGCTCACGGGTGCTACGTGGTGCAGGTAAAGGCAAGGGCAAGCTGGACCAATCCTGAGTTGGAGGGCTGTGGGGTTGAATGTACATAGCTAGCTGTTCGATCGCCTTGGTCGAGGAGTGGACAGGAGAGGGATTACCTAACTGTCTGTTTTGCCTTAATATGGCTTGTTATTGTATCCAAATCTTATGACTTCTGTAAACGGTCCTTAAACTTAATATTTTTGGGATCCCGTGTAAACAAATAATGTTACTTAATGAAAATGCGACTTTTGAGACCAAAACATTTTAACCCTAGTTCCTCTATAGTTTCGATAACACGCTTTTAATTAAATGACTTGATTAGCAAGTCTAGCACTTTATAAACACACAGTGTAGTGGTCCTGGCTATCCAGGGCGTTACAACTTGGTATCAGAGCGTCCTAGGTTTATGGGTCCTGAAGACTGGCTGGATATGTACATTCGCTGCGAGAGACAAGCTCAACTCAGGGTTTGGTAATTGTGTATACATGATTATGTGTTTAAATTATTTGAGTGAGATATGATTGTTGATATCTGTTTGATGAATAGGGAGCATGAGATACTGATAGGGCTTGGCCCTTGACTATTGCATGATGCTATTGAGGCGTGCTTATTAGCACTGCTGTGCATGTGAATGAATATCTGGATAAACTGTTATACTTTGATTGTTTGTGAATGATTGGAGTTTCAGCGATGGATCATGAAAGGAATATTACCCTGTCGTCATAACCTAATTGCCGAGTCGTTGATTACAGATTGACTTGAATAGTTATGCGTTCAAGAAAATCCACACGACTAGCCGGCAGGTCTGGGGCTAGAGATGATGATCGGGGCCCGACTCCTCCGCCAGTCCTTGAGTACTTGCAGCAGTTAATGGCCGACATGCAGGCCCAGCTTCAGAGCCAAGATGAACAGATTCGAATTCTGCAGCAGGCTCCATCTGGGAGTGTTGCCCCTGTTGTGCCACCGGCAATGGTATCTGTGGTACAGCTAGTTGATGTTGGGAATAAGTGGGAACCGTTTTATGAGCGGTTCAAGAAGCAACAACCCCCGATCTTTGAGGGTGGACCAGATCCACTGAAGGCTGAGCAGTGGATGACTATGATCACTACCACACTTGATTTATGAGAGTGGAAGGACATGATAGGGTGGTCTGTGCCACTTATATGCTGAGGGAGGATGCCCGAATCTGGTGGGAGGTGGCATCACAGACTATGGATGTTTTTGCGTTGACTTGGGAAGGGTTTAAGGACTTGTTTAACCAGAAGTATTATAATGTTGCCGTCAGGGAAGCGAAGGTGAATGAGTTTGTGGGGCTGGTTCAGGGCAGTATGACAGTTACAGAATATGCCTTGAAGTTCGACAGACTTGCAAAGTTCGCACCAGATCTTGTGCCTACCGATGCGGCTAGGCAAGACAGATTTGTCAGAGGGTTGAATGCTATGATAGCCCGGGATGTAAGAATTACCACAATTCCTGGAGGGACAACTTATGCCGAGGCTGTGGAGAAAGATCTTACCACTGAGGAAGCAGAGAATAAGATATGGAGGGAGAGTGTTGTGAGAAGGGAGGGCAGCAGGGCGGTACCTCCATATTCTACTTCTGGTAGGGGCGGAGACCCCAGTGATTTGAAGAGAAAGACTCCTGATGCTCCGATCGCTCCTGGTCCTGATAGGAGAGGTCGGGGTACTTAGGGTGGCCATCAGGGAGGCGGTGATTCATGGAGGACTTATCCAGAGTGCACGAGGTGCAAGAGACGCCATCCGAGCGAGTGTCGGGCTAAGGCCTGCTATGTGTGTGGGGTGGTGGGACACCTCAGGAAGGATTGCCCGACAATGAAGAAGGGAGAGACAGGGAAGGTGGACAGCTTGACTCCAGCTCGAGTGTTCACCCTGACGCAAGCGGAGGCCAAGGCTAGTCCCTCGGTAGTGACAGGTCAGCTTTCTAGTGCTGGCATTCCTTTTACTGTGTTGATTGATTCTTGTTCTACGCATTCGTTTGTATCTGATAAGGTGATTGATAGACTATGTAGACCTAGTGAATATAGTACTTAGGGGTTTGGGACTATATTGCCTACAGGAGAACTGGTAGTATCTAGGAGGTGGATTAGAGCACTGCCAGTGATAGTTGATGGTAGAGAGTTATCAGTAGACTTGATTGAGTTGAGTATGGAGGACTTTGATATGATTTTAGGTATGGATTGGCTGGTTAGATATGGAGCTACCATTGACTGTAGGAAGAAGATGGTAACCTTTGAGCCAGAGGGAGAGGATCCCTTTGTTTTTGTGGGAGCGGTACATGGACCCCGCGTACCCAGGATAATTGCATTGAGAGCCAGAGATTTGCTACAGGGTGGATGTATGGGCTTTCTGGCCAGTGTGGTGGATACCACCAGAGTTTCACCAGTAGGACTGGAGGAGACCACATTGGTTTGCGAGTTCTTGGATGTGTTTTCTGAGGATTTGCCTGGGTTGCCGCCACGTAGAGAGATTCAGTTTGTTATTGAATTGGCACCAGGGACAGAGCCAGTGTCGAGGGCACCATATAGAATGGCACCAGCATAACTGAAAGAATTAAAGATACAGCTGCAGGAGCTTCTGGATTTGGGGTTCATCAGACCTAGCTACTCGCCATGGGGTGCTCCAGTTTTGTTTGTTAAGAAGAAGGACGGGACTTTGAGGATGTGTATTGACTATCGAGAGTTGAACAAGTTAACTATCAAGAATAAATACCCTCTACCAAGGATTGATGACTTGTTCGATCAGCTGCAGGATAAGACGGTGTTCTCAAAGATTGATCTTCGATCTGGTTATCACCAGCTGAGGATCAAGGATGAGGACATACCTAAGAGGGCCTTCCGAACACGGTATGGGCACTATGAGTTCTTGGTCATGTCTTTTGGTTTGACCAATGCCCCAGCAGCCTTTATAAATCTAATGAATAGGGTGTTCAAGGATTTCCTGGATCAGTTCGTTATTGTCTTCATCGATGACATCTTGGTGTATTCTAGTTCAGAGGCGGAGCACGAGCTTCATCTTCGACAGGTTCTTCAGAGGTTGAGGGAGCATCAATTGTATGCTAAGTTTAAGAAGTGTGAGTTTTGGTTACCTGAAGTGACATTCCTTGGACATATTGTAGGTGCAGATGGGATTAAGGTGGATCCATCTAAGATAGAGGCAGTTAGAGATTGGCCGAGGCCAAGGAATGCCTCGGAGGTGCGGAGTTTTCTTGGTTTGGCAGGTTACTACAGACGGTTTGTAGAGGAGTTTTTGAAGATAGTAGCACCAATGACAGAATTGACAAGGAAGAATTTGAAGTTTATCTGGTCAGACAAGTGTGAAGACAGTTTCCAGGAGTTGAAGCGACGACTTATTACAGCGCCAGTGTTGAGTCTTCCTTCAGGGGAAGGGAAGTTTGTTGTCTACTGTGATGCATCGAGGTTGGGCTTAGGTTGTGTGTTGATGCAGAATGAGAAGGTTATAGCTTATGCATCACGACAGCTGAAGGAGTATGAACAGCGGTATCCTACCCATGATTTGGAGCTGGCAGCAGTGGTTTTTGCACTGAATATTTGGTAGCATTATTTGTATGGGGAGAAGTGCGAGGTATATACTGACCATAAGAGCCTGAAGTATTTCTTTACATAGAAGGACTTGAACATGAGACAGAGGTGTTGGCTAAAGTTGGTAAAGGATTATGATTGTGATATTCTTTACCATCCGGAAAAAGCCAATGTGGTGGCATATGCATTGAGCCGGAGAGGTCCAGGTCAGTTGTATAGCTTTGTTCATATCTCAAGGAAGTTAGCTGATGAGATGGTTAGAGCAGGGATAGAGTTAGTGGTAGGCCGGTTGGCTAATATTACTCTGCAGTCGACCCTGCTAGAACAGATCAGAGAAGGGCAGTTGGCAGATGCTCAGTTACAGAGGGTTAGAGAGGATGTCTTAGCGGGAGTAGCTAAGGACTATTCTGTTTCTGAGGTTGGTTTACTTCGGTATCAAGGGCGGATTTGTGTTCCAGTTGATGTGGGGATCAAACGAGAGATACTAGATGAGTCTCATACGACGTCGTACTCACTTCATCCGGGTACCACGAAGATGTATCAGGATCTGCGAACTTTGTATTGGTGGCCTAGGATGAAGAAGGATGTGGTAGAGTACGTTGCCAGATGCTTAATCTATCAGTAGGTGAAAGCTGAGCATCAGCGACCAGCAGGGTTGCTTCAGCCTTTGGGTATTCCTGAATGGAAATGGGAGGACATTACCATGGATTTTGTGGGAGGATTACCCAAGACAGTAGGACTTCATGAATCGGTGTGGGTGATAGTGGATAGATACACCAAGTCAGCCCATTTCCTTCTAGTGAAGTCGACATATACTGTGGATCAGTATGCTGAGTTGTATGTGAGGGAGATCGTACGTCTCCATGGGGTTCCTAAGTCTATAGTGTCAGACCGGGATCCTATTTTCACTTCCAAGTTTTGGGGTGGTTTGCAGAAAGCTTTGGGGACTCAGTTGAAGTTCAGTACAGCCTTTCATCCTCTGACTGATGGACAGTCTGAGAGGACAATCCAGGTATTGGAGGATATGCTCAGAGCATGTGTAATTGATTTTGAGGGTTCATGGAGTAAGTATCTTCCGTTGATTGAATTTTTGTATAACAATATTTATCAGTCAATGATTGGAGTGGCTCCCTACGAGATGTTATATGGGAGGAAATGTAGATCACCCATTCATTGGGATGAGATGGGTGAGAGGAGATATTTGGGGCCAGATATGGTTCAGAAGACAAGTGGGGCCATAGAGAAGATCCGGGCTAGGATGCTCGCATCTCAAAGTAAACAGAAAAGCTACACTGATCCTAAGCGTAGGGATGTGGAGTTCCAAGTTGGGGACCACGTCTTTCTTCGAGTTTCACCATTACGAGAGGTGAGGAGGTTTAGGAAGAAGGGCAAGCTAAGCCCTAGATTCATTGGACCATTCGAGATCCTGGAAAGGGTTAGACAGGTGGCTTAAAGGTTGGCCTTGCCACCATCGTTGTCTGGAGTTCATGACGTGTTCCATGTCTCCATGCTTCGGAAGTATGTCTCAGATGTGATTCATGTGTTAAGGTATGCAGACTTGGAGTTAAAGGAAGATTTGGCTTATGAGGAGCAACCAGTCCAAATCTTGGATCGAAAAGATAAAGTATTGCGGAATAAGATGATTCCTCTAGTTAAAGTGCTGTGGGGGAATAATAAGGTCGAGGAGGCGACCTGGGGGCTTGAGACAGCGATGCAGGATCAGTATCTCAAGTTGTTCAGGTAAATTTCGAGGATGGAATTCTCATTAGGAGGGGATAGTTGTAACGACCCAAATTTGCTAATAAGGCTTAAGGGCCTTGATTAGTGTCACTGGAGGGAATAATGGGAATTATGTGTGATTTTAATGATTAAGATGCATGATTATGATTTAAAGCATGTTATATGACTATTTGAATATCTGAGATGTATGACTATGTGTATTAGTATGCATATAGGCCCTGATTAGGTTAGAAGGGCATAATCGTAATTTTGGCCATTATGGGCATAACTGTATTGATATATGTGATAATTGTCGAGACCACATTATTATGTGGATATGTCTGTGATCTGCGACTCGAGACTATCCTAGTGAGCAAAGTAGCGAAAAAGTCATGGCGGGGATTTATACCCGGTTCGGGGTGAGCTTAAGGGTATAAATGGGAATTTAGTGAGTGTACTAGAGTCTATCTTGACATTGAGGAATATTTTTGGTGATTAATTAGGTATCAGGAATTAAGCGGGAAATATTAGAGACACTCGAGGAGTTAGCGGGAATTGGGTAAAATGACTAGAATGCCCTTAAGTGGATTAAAGGGTTAGGAATAAAGGGGAGGGCATTAGGGTCATTTGGCTTTCTAAGGATGGAATTACTGAGACTTTATGTTAGTGGGAAGTGTAGAGAAGTGTAGAAGTCTGAAAGAGAGAAAAGAAGAAAAAGGAAGGAAAAAGAAAGGGAGAAAAACAGAGAGAGTTTTCTAAGGTCGGTTTAAGCTTCCTTCATCAATTTCTTGAGGATTTCTGGAGTAGAGCTCAGAGGAGAGCTGGGATAGATTGAACATCAAGGATCCTAAGCTAGGGTTGAGGAATTGGCAGAGGTTTAGCAAGAGGTCACTAACACTTGAGGTAAGACTTTAGAGTTCTTCAGTTTCTGTTTCTGGTTTTTGAGCTATGGTGTTTAAGTTGAATTGGATGGAAACTTTAGGGAATTCAGGCCTAAGGCTGAGGAGGAGCAAGCCAAGGAAGTCTAGAGGTAACGTGTGGTCGAAATCCCATCAAAGGTATAAATTCTAAGCTCTAACTTTGATGTTCAACTGGTTTCTGCTGAGTTTCATTGTCTAGAAGTGGCTATGGTGAATTTTGAGTTTGGGGATGCATGTGCTTGAGTTCTAGGTATTTGGGGTGCTTGGGATGAGTGGAGTATGGTCATAAGGTTTTTTTTTTTTTGAGTTTGGGAAAGATTTGGAGGAGTTTTGGTTGAGGTTGGTTCGAGGAAATCGCAGGAGGGAAAAACTGGTGTTAGCCTGCCTGTGACTAGCGCTACAGCGCTAGGCCAAGCTTGCTGAGGGGATTTTGCTTCTGTTTGTAGTGCTGTAGCGCCCTCCCATGAGCGCTGTAGAGCTACCCTGCCTTCTGAAGAGGATTTTAGGGTTATTTGGAAGGGTTTTTGACCAAGAGTTTGGGGTTTGGTTCCACCATCTTGTTTGGTGGAACTAGGACTTCCCGGGGGCTCGAGATTAGCCCCGAGGCTAGGTTTTGGACTTGAGGATTGAATATGACTTTGGCCTATGATTGTGTTTAGGTGAACGCTAGGGCTCGAGGGGGATCGTGCTCAAGGAGTCGAGGGATCAAAGCTAGTGAATTGAAAGGTAAGGAAACTGCACCTGGTTATATGTTTGTGATGGGACTAAGTGCTCCCGATATTTGTATCGTGTCAATGATGGTATTATGCCATGGGACATGTAAAAGCGGCCTAAGGGCGCTGTACACTATATTTGCGCACAGGGGCGCCGGCTTGGCCACTGGTAGCCGAGGACAGCTTAATATTCACTGAGCTCGGTTTAAGCGGGCCGGAGTCAGTGGGATAACGGAGGGAGCGGCCTGAGGGCGCTAGCCCTAGTTATCGTTTGTGAACTGTAAATGATATGCGTTGATATGTTTAGTATGTGGAATACTTGATTATACTGAATGGTTATATGGTTGAGATTATGTGATGCAATATGAGATATTGATTTGTCTGTTGATTGCTTATGCTCTGTTGTTGTGTTTTCTTGTTGGGCCTTGGCTCACGGGTGCTACGTGGTGCAGGTAAAGGCAAGGGCAAGCTGGACCAATCCTGAGTTGGAGGGCTGTGGGGTTGAATGTACATAGCTAGCTGTTCGATCGCCTTGGTCGAGGAGTGGACAGGAGAGGGATTACCTAACTGTCTGTTTTGCCTTAATATGGCTTGTTATTGTATCCAAATCTTATGACTTCTGTAAACGGTCCTTAAACTTAATATTTTTGGGATCCCGTGTAAACAGATAATGTTACTTAATGAAAATGCGACTTTTGAGACCAAAACATTTTAACCCTAGTTCCTCTATAGTTTCGATAACACGCTTTTAATTAAATGACTTGATTAGCAAGTCTAGCACTTTATAAACACACAGTGTAGTGGTCCTGGCTATCCAGGGCGTTACAACCCTGACCCTGTACCTGCATACGTACACGTCCCCTGGGACCCACTTGTATCAGGGGGCCAATAGAGCCCACCTATAAATAGATTTCGACCCCACAGGTTAAGGGGTTTGAAAACTGATTGTATGAGAGACACTTAAGAAATACATGATCCTTGTTTCATTGTTGCTCTGGTACTTTCTGTTGATTCAAGTTCTTTCCATCTGATTCTAAGCTTTCCGTAGTATAGAAATCTGAGTTTTCTAACCTTTAATCGTTGACGAGTTCTCACCAGTAAGTAAATTTCGGGGACGAAATTCTTTTAAGTATGGGAGAATTGTAGTGTCTCGAAATTTTACTTAGCTAGATAGTAGTAGTAGTATTTAGTATTATCTTATAGTATGTTAGTTTCGTGGATATTGGTTCAAGCCGGGATTTAGTTGGAAACTCATAGAAACAGTTATGGATTTTATAAGTTTAACTTATAGTTTAGAAATATTAATTATAACATAAGGTTTGATTAATATAGCTGGTGTAATGCCCCAAATTTCCTAATAAGGTTTAGGACCTTGATTAGGAGGCCGGGAGGGCCATAATTGATTCGTTATGATATTTCATGATTATATGCATGTTTACGTGAATTATATTATTATATGTTGGTGAATGCATGCATATGGGAGTATTTATTATTATAAGGGTATTTTGGTAATTTGGCCGCTGTGGGCGTAATTGTGTATTCTGGGTGCATGATTGTGATTAATTAATATAGCCACATTATAAGGTGGATTGGTTCGAGCTATTCGACATGAGACGATCATGAGATGTAAGTGTTTGGTCTAGTCATAACGAGTTTAAGTCCGGGGCTCGGGGTGAGTCTCGGGGTGGATTTAATGGTTAGAGCATTACCGGGAATTAAAGGGTAATGGGATATGATTTATTGGTATTTGGGAATATTGAGAATAGCGGGAATTGGAGAGCGTTAATTATAATTAACGAGATAGGCGGGAAAGGACGGTTTTAACCTCGGAAGCCTTTAGAGGGATTTATTTGGCTTAAGGGCGTTATGGTCTTTTGACCTTAAGGATTTATATAAGATTTTGGGGTTTGGAAGGCTGTAGAAACAGAACAGAAACAGAGAGCCCCATCCTCATCTTTTCCTTCTCTCCCGTACAAGTTTTCCTTCATTCTTTTCTTTGAGTTTTGAGAGCCCATATTGAAGAGCAAGCTAGGGAAATCAAAGCTTGGGAATTATAGACCTAGCTCAGCCATTGGGAAGGATTCAAAATCGTGTTTGAGGTCAGTTCCAGTCATGTATTTTATGGTGTACTCTATTTTTGAGTTAAGTTTTAGTTGATGATTTAATGATGGAAAGTTTGGATTAATAGAAGTTTGGGTGATGTTTTCTTTGGGTTTTTACGAGGGAGAGTGGTAGAGGATGTTTGGTGGTTGAATTGGGTGTTAGGTTGAGGTTTGGGAAAGATTTGAAGGGCTTGGTTCCAAGGGAAAACGCAGGGGAAAAATTGAGTTCGTGTGCTGTTTTTTGCTGGTCTGGGCTGAGCGTCGCGGCGCGGCTGTGGTGCGCCGTAGCCCTTGGCGTCTGGCAGGGAGGCCCTGTCTGTCTGGAGGGCGCGCTGCGGCGCAGCAGGGGAGGGCCGCGGCCCTTAAGGTCATTTTGTCCAGAATCATGTTTTTAGATTGGGGATTCAAACCTTAGGCCTCGGGGTTGAACCTAGTACCCGGTTGGGTAGTGCTTGATGTCTCGGAGGCTAGGTTTTGGTTTGGGAATCCTCAGTTATCATTTTTATTGATGAATCCTATATTTTGGTTATGACCAGGTGACCGTCAAGGAATTTAAAAGTTGATCGTTCTCAGGGGTCGTTCATATAATAATTCTCACTCGAACCAGAGGTAAGAAAACTTCACCCTGTGTATATGTGACATGCATGGCTATTCTCGATGCATGTGGATTGATTATTAAGTATGGCATGCATGGCTATTCTTGATGCATGTTGGTTGATTGTTAAACGTGACATGCATGGCGGTTATTGGTGCATGTTGGATTGCTGAATATTATACATATGATGCACGAGAAACATGTGATTAGGACATGCTTTGCGTACTGGATATAACATCGTTCAGAGCTTGAGCCTCTGTGTTGTGCATGGTTCTAAATGTGTTAGTATCTGTTAAGTAAGCATGCTGAATACCTTGTTTATGAATAATGGACATGTGATATATGTTTGGCGGCATGGCTTACCTGTGTATGGCGCTGACTTATTAGTCAGAATCGGCAATGGTGTCAAATCCGTCTGTGAAGCTGTGACTTATTTGTTAAGTTCACAACGGGCTGAGCACTGGTCGTGTTTCACTGACCCAAGGGTCAGAAGTGGTAGTGCGTTGTGAACGCCGGGCCAAGTGAAGTTTAGATCTAATCGAGGTTGGCATTGAATGACTCGTATAGGGTATTAATGCTGGACCGACCGGAAGGACAATGAGAACTATAAGCGCTTACCTGGTCTAAGACCAGATGATTTCAACTAAGGTATATGACCTCGGTGACTGTTTGTCACATGGCTGGGGGACGCTGTCCTTAGTTACGACTCTAGAGTCGGGAGGATGGTTATGTTGGTGACTATCACCATGCACATATCCTGATCAAACTTATGAAGGAACCACTAATCAATTGAGCCCTAGTGACCCTATCGTCACATGGCTAGAGGGAGCTGTACCCATTTCTGTGACTTTTGGCTATTGTCACCTACCTGTTTTGGACCGTTGGTCCTGAATGGCTGTTATGATTACTGTTGATATTATATCATGTTATATTGTGTTTTCTTGCTGGGCTTCGGCTCACGGGTGCTATGTGGTGCAGGTAAAGGCAAAAGAAAGCTGGACCATCCTCGAGTTGGAGAGCTTAGGTGATGAGGTGTACATATGCAGCTGCTCATCCGCCACGGTCGAGGTTTAAAGTGGAACTAGGGTTGAACCCTGTTTTGCCACTTAGAACGGCCTGTTGTAAATATTTTCTGTAATAGACTCTGAAACTATATTTTCAGGATCCCAATGTATATATTAAACGTTCAAGTGAAACGTTACATCTTAACCAAAATGTTTAATCCCTAAACCACTAATCATACTTAGTGACACATTTTTGGCCAAATGACTCGATTAGCGAGTTTAGCACTGTTTACAAGGCACAGCGTAACGGTCCCTGGGGTTGGGGCATTACAGCTGGTCATAGAAATATTATTTATTATAACCTAAGGTTTAGATAGAATTAATAAAAACGTGACACTTGTCACAAGCATGTTTATTAAGGATTTAAGAATTTTGGATGAATAATTTAATAAAGGATAAATCTAGAAGCTCTAGAACCTTCCAGCAGTTGTTAGGATCATGTTTTACTCAGTCAAAGTTGTTTAAACAAACTCAAAATATGCTGAAGAGTGCAAAAACATGTTTGATATATCAATGTATGTCGATATATCGCAGCTATAGGGGTTGATATATCGCCTACGGGAGATACGGAAAACACGTCGACTTTGCATGAACGAAAGCATGAAAGCTCGGGGCATAGGTAGAGGCGATATATCACCTAGGGTAGGCGATATATCAGCTCCTGGAGCCATTTTAGAAACTTTGTGGATTTAAATTAGAAATAGCCCCCAACCACTTGGACTTGCTCTCGAACGTTTTGATCAAGTTCCAGGCATCTGTTGAAACGAAAATTCAAATCTTTTCAATTATTATTCATTTTAAAAGGGGTTAGTTTCACTCCTTCAACTCTATAAATAAGACCTAGTACTTAGCCATTTCATTCATCATTCAAGCATTCTTCAGAGCATCCAAGCTGCTAAGATTACTCTAGAGAGAAAACACTTGGGTTTTGGGTTAAAAGCTTTTCCAATCTAAGCTTTTCTAAACACTTGGGAAGTAACATAGAGTGGCTTTTCGGTATCAAGGTGTAGATTGGAGTTCTAGAGCATCCAAGGTATTCTTATCTTCATGTTTAATCCATCATAGTTCTTTTATTTTTCTTCATTTTCTTTCATATCCTAACTTATTGTTATGGCTTTTGGTTAGGTGTTTAAGTTCCTTGAAACTTAAGGTTTTTCAGTAAGTTCTATCTTAATGGTTTAGTTCTCTTTTTCATCTCCTTTTCTTTAGAAACTCATGGTTTTCACTGTTGGTTTTAGGTGTTCCAATCCCGTTCTTGTCTCCAATATCCCAGTTTTTGGTAAGGAAAATAGGTTAGATGTACGTGTTATGATATGTTTATGTGATATGATATGTTATGTTGATATGTTATATATGTATGAATATGTTTTGTAGTCACTTGGGGCTTAAAGTTGCTTAGATAGCAAACCCCAAGATTTTTATCATTATCGTGGATTAGAGATATGATTTACCCTACCTCGATTAGTAGACAGAGGACCTAGATGGGTTACCATATACTATTTTGTGATCTAGCCTACCTCGATTAGTAGACTGAGGACCTAGATAGTTTTATCACATACACGGGTAATGAGTTAATGGCCATTAATATTGCAGTCCTATATGATATATGTTTTTACGTCATATGTTTTATAGTATATGTTTTATGATATAGTTTTATGATTTATGACATATGTTGATTTTAGTGGATTTTCCTTACTGGGCATTAGGCTCATTCCTTTTATTTTAGATGGTGCAGGAAAATGAACTTGGAAGGCGGGACAGATTCGTGGCAGCTTGGCATGTGAATTAGGGATGGATTGATTGAATGTATTGCAGGAAGATCGAGGATGATGTTGTTTTCAAGTCTTTTAATTTATGTTTTATTTATTTTCGCACAATTGATTAAAGTTTATGTTTTATATACTAAACAATGGGTACCCATATCTTATTTTGTATTTCGTACCGTATTTGGGATTTTTAATAAAGTTATAATATTTTATGTATGTATGTATTCCAAAATTGTAGTTATGTTTAGTAGTTTTTAATGGCCCGAGGTCTAGAATTAGTCGGGGCATTAAATTTGGCAAGGGATATACACAGTTTAGAAGGCTGAGGTGCTGGAGGGACTAAGAAGGAAAAAGTAACAGAAGGAAAACCAAGCAAGAAACCCCAACCTTGCTCTCTCACTCGGCTCACTCCCACCCTCTTGAAAGCTTAGAGATTTTGAAGGAAATATGAGAGTCCTAGGCAAAGGAAGTGAGGAATTGGTAGGTTGTTGTGCTGGAAGTAGTTTAGGGTCAAATTAAGTTCTGAGGTAAGCTCTTAAACTTGATCATCATTTTGAATTATGCTGAACTTTGTTAGAACTTAAGCTTGCATGGAAATGGTTTCCAAGGTTGTTTTTGGGTGTTTTGTGGGTGTAAGAATTTGTTATGAGTTATTTAGGATGTTTAGGCTATATGGATAAGAATTCTAGGCTTAATTATGGGGTTGGATGAAGTTTGGGGTGTGAATTATGGGTTTAGGCTTGTTGACGCAGTTCTTCGGCAACAGATAATTAAGAGAAGAAGAGAAAGAAATTAGTACTAAGAGTAGAACCATCGCAGATATGAAATCTTTTGGAAAGAACTAGGTGACTCAAGACACGTTTTTAAGTGGTTCGAAGGTTAAAATCCCTCTACTCCACTAGTCAATATTATTGATCTCCTCTGGGTATTTGGTTTACAAAGTATATAGTTCTTCAAAGACTATTTTTTCCAACCCCTATCAACTCCCAGGGTCTCCCTATTTATAGGAGAGGGCACCTAGAAGTTGGTAGGGAGGTCATCCCGTGACCTTACCATTTGTCATATCAAATCTATGACATTCATGATTAATTCCTAAACCTGACACACAAGTGTGGTCTAATCAGTATGGAAGGAGATAATGGGCCGCACGGCCCAACCCGTCCGTGGGTGTCTGAATACGCACGTTCCTGCTGCGTGTCCGAGAAGTCAGGGGGATATCGGACACGTGATGGCAGGAATATGCACATTTATCTTGCGTGTTGACTTCCCATAGGGTCGGAGCTTCCTGAGAAGCTCGTGACCGGAGCAGTTCATAACCCGAGCTACTCCCGTCCGTGGCCTTCGGATATCATTCTCAGCTCCTGGGCAACAAATGCGAGCTGGAAATAGGACCCCCTCGAGCTGACAAGGGTCCGTCCTGGAAATAGAGCCTCCGGCCTGCAGGAGCCTCGGACTAAATCAGGTTTAGTTCGAGGCTCGCCCTGCTAAACAGCCCGTGGGAAAACCAGGGCGTACATCTGCCCCCCAAGCTCCTGCTCGCGGTCTATGACGTCATATACAGGAGACCACAGTAGGGGCTTCTAGACTTCCCCCACAACCCTTCGCATTCCATTCTTTTCGCAGGCGTCTGATACGTGGAACGCCGTGGGTGGCGACGGTACACTCTACGAGAACCGCATTAAATGGCCTAGCCTGCTGTCCAGCCGTCGTTTCACATTTCGAGTGGAGGGTCTCCCAAGAGCCTTTTACACGTGATCCTTCTCTTGTATAAAAGGGGGTGGTCATCCCACGCACGGGCCACCTTATTATTAAAAAAATTCCCAAATTTCCTTCTTCTTTCTCTGACCTTCCAAAGAACGAAACCCTCATCTCTGCTGTTCTCATCTTCTCCGTTCACGAAGCTTAAGCGTACGAGTTTCTTCAAAGCCTTGGAGGTCACTGTACCAACGAAGCTCCTACCAGGGCAGCAACCTCGCTCACCATCCAACCATATACTGTAAGTTCTTCTGACCCTGTTCACTTTGAAAGCATGCCACTGTAGCTTAGGTAAAAAATATTACTGTAGCCACATGCAGGGGTTTTCTGAGCTGCGTGAACACAGAGGGTGACAACCCTTCTTAGGTTAGGGCACGCCTGCCATGGGACACCGTCTTAGAGTATGGGTTCATGGTGTTTCTTCAGGGACAATTTCTGGGTAGGACCTTTAGGAATTTTGGGTGCAAAACCGGGTAGCTTAGGGAATACGCCTCAAAAGCGGTTTTGCACGTTTTGCCTGTTGAAACTTTCCCCCCAAGGCAAATTTTTACTCTGAGCCCCCTGACACACGAATTCCGAGTAATCTGGGATCTGTTGAGGGCCTAGGCGCGTGTTCATTGAACCGCGTGGTTCTACTCTCCATGGGCTGGGCTTACCCCAGCTCGTGTAATTACCATTTGTTTCATCCTTCTGCTTGGGTCGCCTTTTCTAAAGTGTTTTCTTTTGTTCGATAGGCAACCAGATGGCCCCGAAGAAGAACCTGTCCCAGAAGAACGTGGGAAGCTCGGCCTCCCAACAAGATAAAGGAAAGGCGGTGATGCCCAGCTCGCCGATTCCCCACTTTGGCCCAGCCGTGGAGAAACAGGCCGAGGTGGCCCCTGACGCATTTTTCGAGGCAGAGAGAATCGTCTCGAAGATAACCGAGCAGGCCAAGATCACCAAACTCTTCATCACCCACAACATTCCCTTGGGGAAAGCCTCAGTGATTGCCCGACCTGCTGCGGAGGGTGAGCGGAGCTGCACGCCGCTCGACGAGTCGTTCGCAGCCTAGAGCGGCGAACATTTCAAGGCAGGGGCCTTCCTCCCCCTGGACCAGTATTTTGCTGACTTCCTGAATTATGTGGGGTTGGCCCCATTTCAGCTCCCCCCCCCCCCCCAACTCGTACCGTCTGTTGGCGGGGTTGAGGTATTTGTTTCAAAAGCATGAGTGGGAGGTCCCCACTCCTGCTGACATTCTATACTTCTTTTGCCTCAAAGCCAGCCCGGACCAGCGGGGGCGAGGCGACGGGTTCTATTACTTAACCCGCTTCCCTAATACAGCAGCGATCATCGAGCTGCCGAGCCATCCGAACGACTTCAAGGACCAGTTTTTTATGTCAACTGGGTTCCGCAACTGCGATCATCACTACTTCAACCGTCCTCGTAAGTGATCCTTGATCTAGCCCACCTTCTAAAGGTTATCTTATTTTAGCTCTTCCCTTATTCCACTTCTGACTTCAACCATCCTTGCAGCCATCTACGCGAGGACCGAAAAGTCTGTGACCCTCGTGGGTCAATACGACACACTGGCAAACTTGCCCCCCAGTGAGAAAGACTACCGCGTGCTCGTGACGGACGAGACGATGGTATTCTGCAAGCTGATTTTCCCAAATCAGACTTTGAATTTGAAGAGGCCTCGGGGGCCTCCCCCAGCCCGCGACAACAGACCGATCATCCCGGAGGGGATTGCTGACGACGAAGGCGAGGAGGAGGGTGACGAAGTTCCTCTCGTGATGAACAGGAAGAGGACCTTAGAGGTCGCCCAGGGTATGGGCGAGGAGAGGGTCCGATCTGGAGCAGCCGCGGGTCCCTCCGGCCAAGGTAATCCTTACTTATTTAAGAATGTAGATAGGGCCACTGCAGACCCCCGGCTGGTTAGGTTCAATCCTAGGCAGCTCGTCCATCGTCACCCGAGGAATCCGGACCTGGACACGCTCTTGCTCCATTGTGTTGACCAGCTCGTACTAGACAACCAAGAGAGTCGGCCTAGGGGTACCGTAGTAGTAGATAACACCCTAGCTTTTAGGTCGATCCTTTTTGAGGAGTATGGGACCAACTTACGCACGTGGCCGGCGCTCCAGAGGGGCATCTATGCCCCGGGGACTAGGCAGTATGTAGAAGAGTCCAGCCCCGAGTCGGAACCGGACCTAGAACCTGCACCAGTTCGTGAGACAATCGTCTTAGACTCTTCTAGCTCGGGGGGTAGGGCTCCCTTAGTATTCGCTTACTCATTGCCTTTAAATCTTTTCTCTATTTCTGCATGATTGCTACCTTGTAATAACCATGTTTTTTGTTCTTAGCAGAAGAGATGTCTCAGCCCGGAGGTAGTCTGCGGGGCGTGGTCTTCGGTGGGAACCCCCCACCAGGGCCGAGGTTAAAAAGGCTCCGCGAGTCCAAGAGCTCGGCTGGGACCTCCACCAAATCCCCGGCTAACGAGAAGGAGAAAGCCCCACCATCCCAGGTCGCGGGGGCGATCCTTCCTGTTGCTAGGACAGGGCCCATGCTACCGCCACCCCAACGATCTCCATTAGCCACCCAGGGCGGGGTAATAGAGATCGGGAATCTGGCCGCGGCAGCCCCGGATGTGCGTATCCCGGTCGATCCCCGGTCTCTGGAGAAGATGCCCGAAGCATTCCGGGGTACGGTGTATGAGTCGGCTAGCTATGCCGTCAGCCATTTCTACAATCTCAAGGAGAGGGAGCTCCGGGCCATCGAAACAATGAGCCCGGTCCGAGTTATGGAGTCTTCGATGGACATGACCCTAACGGTAAATTGCCCCATCTTTTAGAGCTTTAACATTCACACGCCGCCCCCTCTTTTTTTTTTCTTTCTTCCAGTTAGTTAATTTATCCTTCCTTTCTTGTAGGGCATTGCTGCCGCATACAGAGGCATTGCTAGGACCAAGGTCCAGCTCGAGGGTTTGGAAGCTGAGCGCCAGACCGCCCTCCAGGAGGCTCAGGAGGCGAGAGACGCGCTGGCGGCCTCTAAAGCCGAGATAGAGAAGGTCCGCTCCGAGAACCGAGAGCTTAAAAACTCCCTGGCGGCATCGCGGACAGATCTCGAGGTGGCCAAGACCGAGGCCCAGGCCGCTTTGGAAGCCGAGCGGGCCGTCTCGGAGCAGTCCATGCAGGACCTGTTCTATCACTGCTGGGCCCATAATCCAGATGCGGACTTTTCTTTCATGCCGCCGGACCTCTGGGCATTCTTGCTACCGAAGCTCCAAGCCCGCCTAAATAAAGAGGTACCTCCCTTTGAGACTGGAGAGGCCTCTGCCGCGGCGGAGCAGGACGAGACCGCGACCTCCAAAGGGCCAACTGATGGGGCTTAGGAGACTTCTCTTTTAAGTATTTTGAACTCTTACTTTCTATTGTAAACATTTTTTTTTTATGAGGTGTTTCCACCTCGAGACAATTTTCTCAGCAATTTTACCATATATATTTTTATGCATTTGGCTACAATTCATCCCTTTGTTTTTATGAACTTAGTTCGGGTTAACCGTTATTTATATCCCGGGCTTTTAAAGAAGAGCCACGATCTATAAATTTTTAGTTAAACTTCTAAGTTTTATGACCTGGTTAAGACCAGGAACTTATTTTGAAAACTTAGTTCGCGTCAACTTTTATCCATATCCCGGGCTCTTTAAAGAAGAACCGCGGTCAATAAATTTTAGTTAACTTCCAAGTTTTATGACCTGGTTGAGACCAGGAACTTATTTTGAAAACTTAGTTCGCGTCAACTTTTATCCATATCCCGGGCTCTTTAAAGAAGAACCCCGGTCAATAAATTTTAGTTAACTTCCAAGTTTTATGACCTGGTTAAGACCAGGATAAGGCTTAGTTTGTGATAACTCTTATCCATGGATAAAAATTAACACCTAAGTCGTTAAGGAGACCTGGTTATATCCAGGTACCATATGCCCCCCAAGTAACTGGGAAAGGGTCTTTCGTGGTTACTTTAAAATCACACTTGCAAATAAAGAGAAACATTTGATTTTTATTTATACATGGAAGGCGACCTTCTAGGCCTTACAAGTGGATCATTGATAGTATTTCTTTAGGTGGATAGCATACCAAGTCCGTGGGACCGCCCCTCCACCAAGTCGAGCTAACTTATAAGTTCCCTCTTTGATGACTTCGATGACCTGGTATGGTCCTTCCCAGCTTGGTCCCAAAACCCCATCTTTGGGATCTCTCCCGGCCAGGAAGACTCTCCTTAAGACCAAATCACCGACGCTAAAGGCACGTCTTTTGACCTTAGTGTTGAAGTAACGAGTGATCTTCTATTGATAATGGGCGAGCTGGAGTTGTGAATCTTCTCGCCTTTCATCTACCACGTCTAGGGAATGGCATAGGAGTTCGTGGTTCCTGTCTTAGTCGTAGGACTGGACCCTATGTGACAGAACTTTAACCTCCACGGGGAGGACTGCTTCACTCCCAAAGGTTAGGGAGAAAGGAGTGTGACCCGTGGGAGTCCGATGTGAGGTCATATATGCCCACAGGACTTGGGGGAGCTGTTCTGGCCAGACCCCCTTTGCCTCATCTAGCCTCTTCTTGAGGCTCGCCTTCAGAGTTTTATTGACAGCCTCGACCTGGCCGTTCACCTGGGGATAGGCCACAGATGAGAAGCTCTTCACAATCCCGTGCCTTTCGCAAAATTCGGTGAACAGATCGCTGTCAAATTGAGTGCCATTGTCGGAGACGATCTTTTTAGGTAGGCCAAATCGAGATATGATGCTTTTAACCACGAAGTCTAGCACCTTTTTCGATGTTATTTTCGCCAACGGCTCTGCTTCGGCCCACTTGGTGAAGTAGTCAATGGCTACTACGGCGTAACGGACCCCGCCCTTTCCGGTAGGCAGGGCGCCTACCAGATCTATCCCCCAAACGGCAAATGGCCAGGGAGACAAAATCATTTTTAGCTCGACCGGAGGAGCTCGGGCAACCGCAGCGAATCGCTGACACTTGTCGCACCTTTTTACGTATGAGATCGAGTCTTTGGACAGATTCGGCTAGTAATAACCTTGCCGAAGAACCTTCAAGGCCAGGCTTTGCCCCCCAGTGTGGTCTCCGCAAAATCCTTCATGAACTTCTTGCAGGATGGCCTTCGCTTCACTTGGAAGAACACATCGGAGGAGAGGTAGGGAATACCCACGTCGGTACAGCACCCCTTCGACTAGCGTGTATCTCGAAGCTTGATAAAGGACTTGCCGGGCGTCGTTGCGCCCTTCGGGTAACTTGCCCTCGATGAGATACTCAAGAATGGGAGTCATCCAGGTCGGCCTGATGTCAATCATTTCAATTTTCGCCCGATCCTCGTCTATGCTAGGATTCTCCAAGAACTCAACTGGCACCAACCCTAGAGTTTCCGTCTCGCCCGAGGTGGCGAGCTTGGCGAGAGCATCTGCGTTGGCGTTCTGCTCCCGAGGTATCTGTTCGATTGATCCTCGAACAAACGCAGACAGTTCGGACTTTACTTTTGCCAAATAGGCGGCCATCTTGGGCCCCCGCGCCTGATATTCGCCTAGAACTTGGTTCACCACGAGCTGGGAATCGCTGAAGCATTGGACAGAGCTCGCCTTTAGCTCACTAGCTATCCTAAGTCCAGCCAACAAGGCCTCGTACTCTGCCTCGTTGTTAGACACCTTGAACCCGAACCTTAGCGCCGAGTGGAATCTATGACCCTCTGGGGATATCAGAATGATTCCGGCCCCGGAGTCGTTCTCGTTAGATGAGCCATCAATGAAGATCTTCCACGATGAGTGTGAGGGGGCGACCTGAGATGAGTCTTCTGATGGAATCTCCTGAAATCCTGCGCATTCAGCCACGAAGTCGGCCAAGGCCTGACTTTTTATGGTAGTTCGGGGAGTATAGAAAATCTCGAACTGACTGAGTTCGACCGCCCACTTTAGCAAGCGTCCCGATGCTTCAGGCTTTTGCAAAACCTGCCTTAAAGGCTGATCGGTCATGATGTGCACAGAGTGGGACTGGAAGTATGGCCTGAGTTTTCGCGAGGACGTGATTAGGCAGAACGCCAGTTTTTCCATCATTGGGTACCTTGATTCAGCTCCGAGGAGTCTCTTGCTGATGTAATATACCGGTTTCTGAGCCTGGTCCTCTTCTCGCACAAGAACGGCACTGGCTGCGTCCTCTGTGACGGCCATGTAGAGGAAAAGAGGTTCTCCTACCCTGGGCTTTGATAGCACAGGCGGTTCAGCCAGATGCACCTTCAGATCGAGGAATGCGCTTTCGCACTCTATTGTCCATTCGAACTTCTTATTTCCCCGGAGCAGGTTGTAAAAGGGCAAACACTTATCGGTCGATTTGGAAATGAACCGGTTCAGTGCTGCCACTCTTCCTGTGAGGCCTTGGACATCTTTCCGCGACCTGGGGGAAGGAAGCTCGAGCAGTGACCTGATCTTGTCGGGGTTTGCCTCGATTCCTCGGGTATTGACTATGAAACCCAATAATTTCCCCGATGCGACACCGAAAGTGCACTTTTGAGGATTGAGCCTCATGCCGTATTCTCGCAGTATGTCAAAGCATTCTTCCAGGTCGGCGACGTGGTTGCTGGCAGTCTTTGACTTGACGAGCATATCATCGACGTACACTTCCATGCTTTTCCCGATCTGGTCCGCGAACATTCTGTTAACTAGCCTTTGGTAGGTAGCTCCGGCATTCTTCAGACCGAACGGCATGACCTTATAGCAATAGACATTAGTCAGGGTCATGAAGCTGGTATGTTCCTGGTCTGCTGGATTCATCGCGATCTGATTGTAGCCCGAGTACGCGTCCATGAAGGACATGAGCTCGTGCCCTGCCGTGGCATCCACCAATTGATCGATCCTCGGCAATGGAAAGCAATCCTTAGGGCAGGCTTTATTCAGGTCGGAGAAGTCAATACAGGTCCGCCACTTCCCGTTGGGCTTTGGAACTAACACAGGATTGGCAACCCAAACGGGAAATTTGGCTTCGCGGATAAAGCCACACTTTTTGAGCCGGGCCACTTCTTCTTCAAGGGCTGCGGCTCGGGTCGTCCCTAAATGTCTCTGCTTTTGAGACTTGGCAGGGATGCTTTTATCTAGGTGGAACGTGTGCATGATGACGCTCGGGCTGATTCCTATCA
Source organism: Humulus lupulus (assembly GCF_963169125.1). Lineage (NCBI taxonomy): Eukaryota > Viridiplantae > Streptophyta > Magnoliopsida > Rosales > Cannabaceae > Humulus > Humulus lupulus. The sequence continues at coordinate 35,758,981 of NC_084799.1, forward strand.
TGTCCTCATGCGACCACGCGAATACGTCAAGGTTCTCTTGCAGAAACGCAGTCAGCTCCGCCTTTCTTTTATCGCAGAGGTTCTTTCCGAGCTTAACCGTCCGTGACGGGTTTTGTTTGTCGATGCTCACCTTCTCGAGCTCCTCAATAGCTTGTAGCTCGGACCTGTCCTCGCCTACACGGGGATCAATATCCTCACTTAGGGTGGTCTTTTCATCTTTGGAAATCTGAGGTTTTTCAATCTCAGGAGCTGCCTTTGGTCCCTGAGATTCCCCTTCGTCCTGAATGGCCATCGTCACCTGCCCGGGTTTAGATTTTCCCTTCATGGAAATGCTGTAGCATTCCCTGGCAGCGAGCTGATCGCCCTTGATAGTACAGACCCCTGTTGAAGTGGGGAACTTCATGGTGAGGTGCCGGATGGAAGTGATAGCCTCGAAGGCTATGAGTGTAGGTCGGCCCAAAATGGCATTGTAGGCAGCGGAGCAGTCAATGACCACGAATTCGAGTAGTTTGGACACTGTCCGGGACTCCTCTCCTAGGGTGATCACCAGCTCGATTGTCCCTATCGCTGCTGATCCTTCTCCTGAAAAACCATACAGCATCATCGAAGTTGCCTTAAGCTCGGCAACAGTCAGACCCATTTTTTCTAAGGTGGATCGGAACAGGAGGTTCACCGAGCTCCCATTGTCCACCAATACTCTCCTTACTTTCCGGTTGGCGAGCTGGACTATTATGACCAAGGGATCGTTATGAGGGAATTGGACATGGCCTGCGTCTTCCTCCGTGAAAGTTATCGGTTGTTTCTCTAATCTTTTCTGTTTTGATTGACGCACATCCGGGGCGAACTCCGCTCCGTTGTGGGCCTTTAATTCATTCACATACCTCTTCTGGGCGCCTCTACTCGTGCCGGCCATGTGCGGTCCTCCAGAGATGGTGGATATCTCTCCCTCGACCACGGGGGGGGACGTCCTGTTCTACCCGAGGTCCGGGCTGACTGGCTGGGACCTCCGTAGCGGGTCGACTTGTCGGGACCCTGTTCCGCGAGTATTGCGCCAATGGACCTGCTCGGATGAGAGTCTCGATTTCATCTTTGAGGTGCCTGCAGTCGTCGGTGTTGTGCCCGACGTCGTTATGAAAACGACAGAATTTGGAAGCGTCTCTCTTTCCCTTAGGGTGTTTCAATGGCTCCGGCCTCCTCCAGGGGACTCGAGTAGCATTGGCCAGGAAAATATTTTCCCTGGTCTGGGTGAGTTCAGTATATGTTGTGAACACGGGCTTGAATTTATCCACAGACTTATTCTTCTTTTGACCGTGTTGGCTGTTTTCACCATTTCCTTTTCTTTTGCCACCACCGGGCTGGTTATTCTGCGCGACGTCGGGAGTCGCCACTACGATCTCTGTTCTCATCCCAGCGGGCTTCTCGGGGACCTGGCTGGTCCCTGCGGCTGAAGCTTCCGCTTCTTCCAAGTTTATCCATTCTTGGGCTCTGTTAAGGAATTCACTAACCGAACTAACCCCCCTCCTTTGAATATCCTTCCACAGGTCTCCGCCGACTAGGATTCCGGTCCTCATGGCCATGAGTTTGGAGCTATCGTCAGCGTCTCTGGCTCGAGCAGCGACATTTGCAAATCTGCTCAAGTAGGCTTTCAGCGTCTCACCAGGTTGCTGTCTCACGTTAGCTAGGGAGTCGGCCTGGACTCGGGCGGCCTGAGAGGCGCGGAATGCCCTCTTGAAGTCAGCCGAAAAGGTCTTCCAGGAGCTGATTGACTGCCTTTTAGTTTGCTTGAACTAGTGCCTGGTAGGTCCAGTTAGGGTGGAAGGAAAGATCAAGCAACGAAGCTCCGGTACGATGTTATGGGCCATCATTAGGGTGTTGAACATCCCTAAGTGGTGAGACGGGTCTCCATCCCCGTTTAACTTTGACAAGTGGGGCATACGAAAGCCAGAAGGGTATGCCGTCACTGCTATATTGGGGGCGAAGAGTTCCATCTCATCCCCTGAATCATATTCGTCTTTTTCTTTTTCCGATAGGAGCTTCTTCATCAGTTCCTCCATCTGAGTTAGGCGCTCTAGGGTTTTGTCCTGAGATCCTGGGTTATTCCGGGGCTGTTCAACAACTCCGGACCCGTTGTACATATTAGGCGGGTTGTTGCCCCTCCTATCTTGAGATAAGTCATTTGGGGCATTTCCATCGTTACGTACTTCGGATCGGACCCCCACTGAGCGGGCCTGGCTACCATCCCCAACTCGACCCTCTCTGTGAGAATTGAGTCGATCTCGAAGGTCGCCTCCCTAGGTAGTATGGTGACTTTGTGCTGAACTTAGTCGCTGGCGCAGGTCTCCTCCCGAGAGATCACTTCGTGCACTGCCGGTCCAGTGACTCCTGCTGGACAGACTCGGAGTGCGTCTTTGGCGGCCATGACCTGATTCTTCCTCCGGCACCCTGCCGCGCCAGGAGGGTCCAGCTGACGACGGGCCCCTCCTGCTATTCCCGTAGGTCGGGATGTCTCGGACGGGCTGAGGAGACGGATATCTGATGGGAGAAGGAGGATGCCTGACCGGAGAGGCGATCCTAGTGCCGTCCGGACGGACTAAATTTGGTGGGGGCCTCTCGGCCCTGCCAGCTTGCTAGTCCCGCGCTGGGCGAGCTGGACGAGGAACTGGATGTCCTTCGGGGACGGGTTGACGTCTCTGGCTCTCCTCGGCCCTTCTCCGGGAATTTCCTTGATCTCTTCTGGGCGTCCTCGAGGAAGGCTGAGAACTAGGGGTTGACGTCCTAACCGAACGGCTGTACTGCTGCTGTCTGGTCCGAGGCATTTCCCTGAGGTTTGCCTCCTGATGGTGTGATGAAGGGGTGGAGTTGGCTGCAGGAAGTCTACCCGAACGGCTATGCCTGGATCGATTACTCCGGCGAGACTTAGGAGCCTCGCCTTGCCTCTCTCCAACGTTACCGTTGGTTGTGAGAGGGGGTAGTCGGCTCAGAATATCCTGGATTTGCTTACCAGCTGCTGCTAACTGGCTCCTCAGCTGAGCATTCTCCATCTCCACCGCAGTGTAATAACATGGATTCGGATTAGGCGGCCGGGGCGCTGAACTACCAGTGTCGTCTTGGCCCGCCGGCTGCTTCCCTGGCCTCTGCTGGACTTCAGGATCTTGCTCATCAGGGAGGGCAACCTGGTGGGCCTCCTGCCCATCATGCTGCTCTGTCTCGTTGCCATGCCTGGATCGAGTGGTCACCATAGTTGGATGTTTGTGGTAGTACTAATCGAACTTGCTCTCAATGAAAGCACCAAACTGTTGACGCGGTTCTTCGGCAACAGATAATTAAGAGAAGAAGAGAAAGAGATTAGTACTAAAAGTAGAACCGTCGCAGTTATGAAATCTTTTGGAAAGAACTAGGTGACTCAAGACACGTTTTTAAGTGGTTCGAAGGTTAAAATCCCTCTACTCCACTAGTCAATATTATTGATCTCCTCTGGGTATTTGGTTTACAAAGTATATAGTTCTTCAAAGACTATTTTTTCCAACCCCTATCAACTCCCAGGGTCTCCCTATTTATAGGAGAGGGCACCTGGAAGTTGGTAGGGAGGTCATCCCGTGACCTTACCATTTGTCATATCAAATCTATGACATTCATGATTAATTCCTAAACTTGACACACAAGTGTGGTCTAATCAGTATGGAAGGAGATAATGGGCCGCACGGCCCAACCCGTCCATGGGTGTCTGAATACGCATGTTCCTGCTGCATGTCCGAGAAGTCAGGGGGATATCGGACACGTGATGGCAGGAATATGCACGTTTATCTTGCGTGTTGACTTCCCATAGGGTCGGAGCTTCCTGAGAAGCTCGTGACCGGAGCAGTTCATAACCCGAGCTGCTCCCGTCCGTGGCCTTCGGATATCATTCTCAGCTCCTGGGCAACAAATGCGAGCTGGAAACAGGACCCCCTCGAGCTGACAAGGGTCCGTCCTGGAAATAAAGCCTCCGGCCTGCGGGAGCCTCGGACTAAATCAGGTTTAGTCCGAGGCTCGCCCTGCTAAACAGCCCGTGAGAAAACCAGGGCGTACAAGGCTCAAAGGAAAATTTGAGAAATTGGCTGGTATCTGGAACCCGCATCGTGACCCGTATGTGCATGAAGGCCTTGGGAGGCCTTTGTCCTGCAGGCGTCCCACGACCCTGGGGTGCTGGTCGCGGCCCGTGTCCTCTACAGGGAGGGCCTAGCTCTCTGACCAGGTAGCGGACCGCGGCTCTAAAGGGCATGTCACAGCTGTAATCGAAAAATAAGGGAGGATAGGCTCAGAAGCTCAAATGTTAAGGCCCGGGATGGATTTTACTACCCGGATTGGTAGAATCCAAGGTCCCAGAGGCTAGATTTACATTCCAAAGTTATTTATTGGTTTAGAATTTGATAAATGGTTATTTAAAATGTGTCGTGACTAGGATTTCGTCAAGGCTCGGGATAGAGGGTTGTGCTTGTGATCGCGGTGCTCAAATAGCTCGGGACACAGGTAAGGAAATTTTTGTACCCGTAGAACAGAGCACGACCCTAATACTTGTACTTCAATTTATCTGTGATTATTATGCCATGTGACCCATGTTTGTAATTGAATGGTGAGGGCTGGGAACAGTGAAGTCCGGGATCGTTGTTGAGCATGCTGTGTAGCGTCCCAAATTTGCTAATAAGGCTTAGAGCCTTGATTAGTGTACCTGGAGGGCAATAAGTGGTTTATTATGTTAATATGTGAACTTGTTAAGTATGTGATTAGAAATGCATGTTTAGGTGAATTAAATATGCATGTGGGCCCCGTTTGGTTATTAGGGGCATATTTGTAATTTTTAGCTCGCTGAGAGCATAAATGTGATTATTGTTATATGTTTGTGATATATCTGTGTTGCACGATCCGAGACAGTCCTAGGGAGTAGTTTAGCTAGAAAGTCACAACAGGGTCGAATACCTAACTCTGGGCGAGTTGAGGGGTATTTCAGGCATTAGATGTTTTATTGGGTTATCGGGTTATGAAAATAAATATTTGGAGATATATTTGAAGTTAGAACGTTTAGGAGGGAATATCGGGGAAATTTACCATTTTTCCCTCGGGGATGTTTTTGGTACCCCAAGCCTTTGAGGTAACCTTAGAGACTTAAGTTAATAAAAACAAACTAAGGAAGTATTCAGAAACTAAGGGAAACCGACCCAAACATCCTCTCTTCTCTCTCTTTTTCTCTAAACCATACCAAGGGGGAAACTTTGAAGATCCAGCTAGGATTTAGAGCTCTAAACTTGGGGATTAGCTTAGTTTCAATTTGTGGATTCAAGCAGAGGCTCAGGTAAGCTTTAAACTGTGATTTTAGCTATTTAATTTTGTGGTTATTGGCTGGGTTTCTAGTTTTCTTGAGGCTTTGAAGTGGGAGATTGGAATTGGGATATGATGAGGTTTAAATCTAGCTTCTTGTTAGGTTTTGCTGCTGAAGCTATAGTAGAGCTTCTGTGGTTATTGAATTGGATTGTTAGGTTGATTTTGGGGTAAATTGGCTGGGTTTTCGTGGTAAAAATGGAGGATTTTTCTGGGTTCAAAAGGTCGGGTCATGACATTGTTCTTGCTGAGCCGCGACCCTCTAGAACATTTAGGTGGCCAGGAAGAAGGGCGGGTCGCGACACACCTTAGCTTGGGTTGCGGCGCGAATAGCCTGATTTGGGGTTTGGGGTTTCTGGTTGAGGCGGTCTGCGTCATGGGATCTTGGAGTCGCGTCGCTTAGTGTGTTTTTGGACTCCAAGGAGGTTTTAGGCTCGTGAATCCAAAAGTTAAGGCTCGGGATGGATTTTATCACCCGGATTGATAGAATTGAAGGTCCTGGAGACTAGAATTATGACCCAAAGTTATTTAGTGGAATAGAACTTGATGGATGGATGTTTTTGATGCGTTGTGACTAGGTTTTCAGCGAGGCTCGGACTAGGGGACTGTGCTCGGGACATCGGTTCTTGGAAAGCTCGGGACATAGGTAAGAAAACTGTTGTACCCGTAGAGTAGGGTGAGGCCCTAAAAGTTTGTGTTGCAGGGCACGACCCTATATGATTGTGCTGCAGGGCGTAGCCCCATTGATTATGTTTATACGTGTTTAAGTATTTGTTTAATTATGCTATGTGTGCATATATGTGAGTGAACGACAAGAGCCGAGAATGGCGAGGGCTGAGAACGGCGAAGGCCTGGAACGGCGAAGGCCAAGAACAGCAAGGTTGAGTACGGCAAGGGGTCGGGAGCAGCATTAAGCACACGGAGTGTGAGTTGCTAGGGTGAGACCCTATAGGATACCTGGAATATCCTCACGGTGTAGATCGCGAACCCAGGGCCTGGTAAAGCGTCTGGGATGACATGGCCGTATGTGTTTAGCCTGTTGGCAGTTTTGTTATGTGCTGAATGATGGTTATGCATATGTTATTTGCTTGTGTGGAGTTTTCTTGCTGGGCTTCGGCTCATGGGTGCTCTATGGTGTAGGTAAGGGCAAAGGGAAAGTCGACCAACCATGAGTACGGAGAGCATGAAGCAACATGTACATGTTTGGCCTGCCTGACTGCCACGACCAGGGGTATTTTTGGGAGATGTTTGTATTAAACCTAATTTTGTCGTTTAGTCAACTTTAATTATATTTTTGAGTTGTAAATATTTCTAAACAGTATTTTGGGATCCCAAATGTTTAACTCTTTATAATTTTCAATGGAAGATTATATTTTCAAATTGTGTGACTTTTGTTACGGTTTAGCTACACATTAAACCTAAAACCTCGATTAGCGAGTTGATTGCACGTTTTAAACTCACTTTGTAATGCCCTGGATAGCCAAGACCGCTACACTGTGTACTTGTAAAGGTGCAGGACTTGCTAATCAAGTCATTTAATTAAAAATGTGTCACTGAAACCATTAATGTGCTAGGGTTAAAGGATTTTGGTCTCAAAAGATACATTTCATATAACTAAACATTTTTACACATGGGATCCCAAAAAGGAACAGCGTTCAAAAGTCAGTTTACAAAATTTCTAGAGTTCAAACAACCATTAGCCACTCTAAGGGCAAAACAGACGTTTATGGTTCTCCTGTTCCTGTCTCCCTCTCAATCGTGGCGGTTGAGCAGCTGATTATGTACATTCTGCTCTCAAAGATCTCCGAATTAGGGTTGATCAAGCTTGCCTTTGCCTTTACCTGCACCACAAAGCACCCGTGAGCCAAGGTCCAGCAAGAAAACATAACATTATATAACAAACTATGATAACAAATGAATAACCCTTTAAGCATGATTATACACTTAGCATACCATATTAATCATATAGCACGTAGATATAACAAATGATTCAACCAATCAACACTCAGGTATTCAGCATGACAAATCCACCAATCAATAATAACAATCAAATCACATGATAATAAGGGTCGAAACCTTAGGTCGCACCCTTTGTTTACCCCACTGACTCCGGCCTGCTTAAACAGAGCTCAGTGGATAATAAGCTGTCCTCAACTACTAGTGGCCGAGCCACGCCCTGTGCGCTAGTGTAAACTTTGGCACTCTTAGGCCATTTGTTTACTATTTACATGGCATAATACCATCCTTCACAAAGAATACAAAACAGGGAACCCTTAGTCCCATTTCAAATCCACAACCGGGTGCAGTTTTCTTACCTTTAGTTTCCAAATATACTGGTTACGCAAGATGCCTCTTGAGCACGATCCGTTTCCTGAGCCCCTGGCTTAAACCTAGTCATAACCAAGATAAGGGATACCATTAATAATTGTAAAAGGTTTCTAAATAAGGTTCTAGTCTCTGGAACATCGAATTCCACCAAACACGGTAGTAGATTCGATCCCGAGCACCCTAAGTTAAATTCCCATGCTTAAAATCCCAAATTCCCTTAAGGGCCGCGGCTCAAGCCTCCCATGCCACGGCATAGCCCCCAAACAGAGCCCATCTAGGCTTAGAACCAAACATGGGCCGCGGCCCTACAAGCCTCATGCCACGGCCTGCCCTCCTTCCTCAGCACACTTTAGCTTCAGAGGGCCGCAACTCACCAAGAACTATGTCGCGGCCCGACCCCTTCGAACCTAGAAAAACCTCCATTTTTAACTCTCAAACCTCACTCAAAACCATTCAAAACCACCCCAATAATATACCACAATTATCACAAACATCCCTGCATGATTTCAGAGGCACAAGCCAGCAGAAACCTAATCTAAAAACTCATCAATACACCTTTTCAATCTCTGAAACTCACACACTCAAGAACACTAAAACTAGTCATAAAAGCTCAGAATTCAAACACTAAATCAATAATTGGAGCTAACCTTCTCTGTTGAACCAACTCTCTAAGGGATTCCTGAGCTAACTTCCAAGTTTCAGCTTCAATTCAACCCTTCAATATCAAAATCCATAAACACCTCAAAACCAGCCATAAACATAGAATTAATCACCATGCACAAAGCTTATGACTTACCTTAATCTTGGTTGAACCCCTTAGCTGAACACTAGATTAATCCTCCAAAACTCCAGCTCAATCCACTGAATTCCCAGCTGAATTCCTTAGATTCTAGTGGTTTTCCTTGAGAAAGAAGAAGAGAGAGAGGGGAGGGTCGATTCCTTTGTTTCCACTGAGTTTTGAGTTTTTACTTAGTCTATCCTTAGGTAATTAAGTTAATCCCAAGGCTCAGGGTGCCGGAAACGTCCCCGAGGGAAAATGATAAAATTCCTCAGTATTCCCACCTAAGCTTCCTAACCTCAAATATATCTCCAATTATTTATTTCCATAACCCAATAACCTAAATAACCATTCAATACCTAAAATACCCCTTGACTTGCCCCAAGTCAAGTATTAAGCCTTGTTGTGACTTTCCCGCTAACTAGCTCCCTAGGATCGCCTCAAGTCGCATGCTGCAGATTTACCCACATAATAATGTGGTTCTCACAAATATAACATATAATCACATTAACATTCTTATAACCATACAAGCATGCCTATTATATAATCACGCATTAAACTTAACAAATTCACACATAAACCAATTATGCCCTCCCGTCACACTAATCAAGGCCCTTAAGCCTTATTAGTGATTTTGGGTCGTTACAACTATCCCCTCCTACTGAGAATTTCGTCCTTGAAATTTACCTGAATAGCTCGGGATACTGATCCCGCATCACTGTCTCAAGCTCCCAGGTCGCTTCCTTTACCTTGCTATTTCTCCACAATACTTTAACTAACGGAATCGTCTTATTCCGTAGAACTTTATCCTTCCGGTCCAAAATCTGAACCAGTCGCTCCTCATAGGACAAATCTGTCTGCAACTCTAAGTCCTCATACTTCAATACATGCGTCGAATCTGAGACATACTTTCGCAACATGGAGACATGGAATACATCGTGAACTCCAAACAACGACAGTGGCAAGGCCAACTTGTAAGCCACCTGTCCAATCCTTTCTAAAATCTCAAAAGGTCCAACAAACCGAGGGCTCAGCTTGCCCTTTACTCCAAATCTCCTCACCCCTCGCAGTGGTGAAACTCGCAGAAACACGTGGTCCCCAACCTAAAACTCTACGTCTCTACGCTTAGGATCAGCGTAGCTTTTACTCTATGAAGCAAGCATCCTAGCTCGGATCTTCTCAATAGCTTCACTTGTCTTCTGAACCATGTCTGGCCCCAAATACTTTCTCTCACACATCTCATCCCAATGAATGGGCGACCTACACTTCCTTCCATACCATTCCAATCGTGGACTGATAACTATTGTTATACGAAAATTCAATCAAAGGGAGATACTTACTCCAAGATCCCTCGAAGTCGATCACACACGCCCTAAGCATATCTTCCAACACCTGAATCGTCCTCTTAGACTGCCCATCAGTCTGCGGATGAAAGGCTGTGCTAAACTTCAACTGAGTCCCCATGGCTTTCTGCAAAGCTCCCCAAAACTTAGAGGTAAAGATAGGGTCTCGATCAGATACAATGGACTTAGGAACCCCATGGAGACGAACTATCTCCCTCACATACAACTCTGCATATTGTTCCACTGTGTACGTTGACTTCACTGGCAGAAAATGAGCCGACTTGGTGTATCTGTCCACTATCACCCACACCGAGTCATGAATTCTTATTTTCCAGGGTAGACCTCCCACAAAATCCATGGTAATGTCCTCCCACTTCCACTCTGGGATACCCAAAGGCATAAGTAATCCCACTGGTCGCTGATGCTCAGTCTTCACGTGCTGACATGTCAAACATCTGGCCACATACTCCACCACATCCTTCTTCATCCTGGGCCACCAATATAATGTTCGTAGATCCTGATACATCTTCGTGGTTCAGGAAGTAGCATCCTCCCACCTTCGAGGGTGGACCAGACCCACTGCGGGCAGAGCAGTGGATGAATATGATTTCCTCCATCTTTGATTTTATGAGGGTGGTAAGGAATGAGAGGGTAGCTTGTGTCAGCTACATGTTCAGAGAGGATGCCCGTATCTGGTGGGATGTAGTGGTTCAGAGAAGGAATGTTGCAGTTATGACTTGCGAAGAGTTCAGAAACATATTCAATGAGAAATATTACAGTGTTGCAGTCTGAGCTGCGAAGGTTGACGAGTTCATCAACCTGACTCAGAACCAGTTGACAGTCACTGAGTATGCTTTGAGATTTGATCAGTTGGAAAAGTTTGCGCCGGATTTGGTGTTGACTGATGCGGCAAGAAGGGATAGATTTGTACTGGGGTTGAATGTTATGATCGCCCATGATGTGAAGATTACTTTAGATCCAGAGACTACTACTTATACCCAGGTAGTGGACAGGCCCTTACAGCTGAGGGGGCCGAGGATCAGATATGGAGAGAGATCGTTGTTAGGTGCGATACCAGGAGGACAGTGCCTCCTTTTACTGGATCTAGCCGGGGTAGTGGCCCCAGTGAGCAAAAGAGAAAGGCCCCAGATTCTTTTGTTCCTCCTAGCTCAGATAGGAGGGCACGAGGTGCTTTTGGCGGCCATCAGAGCAGAGGTGACAACTGGAGGAGTTTTCTAGTGTGTCCTCGGTGCAGACAATGACATCAGGGAGTGTGCAAGATTAGGGCCTACTTTATCAATGTGGGAGTGTCAATCATCTAAAGAAGGACTGCCCACAAGCCAGGAAAGAGGAGCCAAAGCATGGCGGCAGTCTCGCTCCTGCTAGAGTGTTCACCTTGACTCAGACCGAGGTGGAGGCTAGCCCCTCGATCGTGATAGGTCAGATTTCTAGTGATGGTTCTTCTTATACTGCATTGATTGATTTTGGAGCTACCCATTCATTTGTGTCTGCTAGAGTGATAGATCAGCTATGTAGACCTAGTGTATTGTATGCTAGGGGTTTTCAGACTTTTTTGCCGACTGGGGAACTGGTAATCTCTAGGAGATGGATTAGAGTATTTCTAGTAGAGATAGACGGCATGGAGTTGTCTGTTGATATGATTGAGCTAGTGATGGATGACTTCTATATGATCCTAGGAATGGACTGGCTATCGAAGTATGGGACGACGATTGACTGCAAGCACAGGATGGTGACTTTTGAACCAGAAGGGGAGGTACCCTTTGTATTTGTGGGGACAGTTAATGGACCACGAATACCTATGATTTCAGCACTGAAGGCTAGAGACCTGATGCAGGAAGGTTGCATAGGATTCCTAGCGAACATTGTGGATACCTCTAGGGTTGTGTCGGTTGGACCAAGTGAAACCAGATTAGTATGTGAGTTTCCAGATTTATTTCCAGCAGACCTGCCAGGGTTGCCACCATAGCGGGAGATTAAGTTTGTTATAAAGTTGCCGTCAGGGGCGGAGCCAGTATCTAGGAAACCTTACAGAATGGCTCCGGCAGAGTTGAAGTTGTTGAAGATTCAGTTGCAGGAGTTATTGGATTTGGGATTCATCAGACCAAGTTTCTCACCATGGGGTGCTCCAATGTTATTTGTCAAGAAGAATGATGGATCTCTTAGGATGTGTATTGACTACAGGGAGCTGAACAAGTTGACCATTAAGAATAAGTACCCACTGCCAAGGATCGACGACTTATTTGACCAGCTACAGGGAAAGACAGTGTTTTTCAAGATTGATCTCCGGTCAGGTTACCATCAGTTAAGGATCAAAGAAGAGGACATACGAAAGACTACTTTCCGCACGAGGTATGGACACTATGAATTCCTGGTTATGTCCTTTGGATTAACCAATGCCCCAGTAGCTTTTATGGACATGATGAATAGGGTTTTCAAGGACTACTTGGACAAGTTTGTGATTGTGTTTATCGACGACATTCTTGTGTACTCTCACTCAGAGACAGAGCATGAGCATCATCTACGTTTGGTATTGCAGCAGTTGAGAGGGCATAGGTTATATGCTAAGTTCAACAAGTGCGAGTTTTGGCTACCGCAAGTCACGTTTCTGGGCCATATTGTTAGTAAGGAGGGGATTCTAGTTGACCCAAGTAAGATTGAGGCAGTGAGAGATTGGCCTAGACTGAGCAGCGTTCCTGATGTTAGGAGTTTTTTGGGATTAGTAGGGTATTATCGGAAATTTGTTGAGAGGTTCTCCAGGATAGCTACACCGTTGACTGAATGGACGAGAAAGAAGACTAAGTATGCTTGGACAGACAGGTGTGAGAATAGTTTCAAGGAATTGAAGCGGCGATTGATTACCGCTCCAGTGTTGAGTCTGCCGGCAGACAATGAGAAGTTTGTGGTTTACTGTGATGCTTCCAGACATGGTTTAGGGTGTGTGCAGATGCAAGCTGGAAAAGTGATAGCCTATGCATCGAGACAGTTAAAGGAGTATGAGCAAAGATATCCCACGCATGATCTGGAGTTGGCAGCGGTGGTATTTGCACTTAAGGTTTGGAGATATTATCTGTATGGTGAGAAGTGCAAGATATACACCGATCATAAGAGTTTGAAGTACTTCTTTACTCAGAAGGTTCTGAATATGCGCCAGAGATGGTGGCTGGAATTGGTAAAGGATTATGATTGTGATATCCTATACCATCATGGGAAGGCTAATGTAGTGGTTGACGCATTGAGTTGGAAGGGCCCAGGACAGTTGTTCAGTTCGAGACAGAAATTTGATACATTAGCTGAGGAGATGACTAGAGCAGGTATAGAGTTGGTGGTTGGTCATTTATCCAACATCACTCTTCAGTCTACACTCCTTGAGAGGATCAAGGAGGCGCAGGGGAAAGATTCCCAGTTGAGAGGGCACAGAGAGAGTGTCCTAGTCGGAGCGGCTAAGGACTTTTTTATCTCGGAGATGGGATTACTGAAGTACAAGGGTTGGATCTGTGTTCCGATGGATTCTGGAATCTGACGAGAGATCTTGGATGAATCGTATACCACTCCCTATTCCTTACATGATGTACCAAGATTTGAGAGCCTTGTATTTGTGATCAGGAATGAAGAGGGACGTGGTAGATTATGTGGCCAAGTGCTTAACTTGTCAGCAGGTAAAGGCTGAACATCAGAGGCCAGCAAGGTTATTGCAGCCTCTAGATTCCAGAGTGGAAGTGGGAAGATATCACCATGGACTTCATGGTTGGTTTGCCGAAGACCGTGGGACAGCATGATTCAGTGTGGGTGATTGTGGATAGGTATACCAAGTCTGTCCACTTTTTACCTGTCAAGACGACTTATACTGTGGAGCAGTATGCTGAGTTATATGTGAAGGAAATTGTTTGACTTCATGGGGCTTCGAGGTCGATAGTACCCGACAGGGACCCCACCTTCACCTCTAAGTTTTTGGAGAGTCTGTAGAAGGCTATGGGCACACAGTTGCAGTTTAGTACCGCTTATCATCCTCAGACAAATGGATAGTCTGAGAGGATGATTCAGATACTGGAAGATAAGTTACGAGCCTGTGTGCTGGATTTTGGGGGATCTTGGAGTAAGTATCTCCCTTTGATTGAGTTTTCGTACAATAACAGTTATCAAGCGACTATTAGAGTGGCTTCGTACAAGATGCTATACGGGAGGAAGTGCAGATCACCTATCCATTAGGATGAGACGGGTGAGAGAAGATACTTGGGTCCTGAGATGGTTCAGAGGACCAATGAGGCGATTGAAAAGATTAGAGCTCGAATGCTTTCATCCCAGAGTCGCCAGAAGAGTTACTCGAACTTGAAACGCAGGAGCGCAAAGTTTCAGGTTGGTGACCATGTGATTCTTAGGGTTTCACCTTTGAGAGGAGTGAAACGGTTTGGTGTTCGGGGCAAGCTGAGCCCTAGGTTTGTTGGCTCCTTTGAGATTCTGGAACGGGTAGGAGAGGTAGCTTACAGACTAGCGATGCCTCCAGCCTTATCAGGGGTTCATGATATTTTTCACGTGTCCATGCTTCGAAAGTATGTATCAGATTCGACGCATGTATTGAGTTATGATAACTTGGAGCTAGATCATGATTTATCATATAAGGAGAAGCTGGTTCAGATTCTCGACTGAAAGGATAAAGTCTTGCGGAGCAAGATCATCGCCTTGGTGAAAGTGTTGTGGAAGAACAACAAGATTGAGGAGGCGACGTGGGAACTTGAATCAGATATGCGGGAGCGGTATCCCAAGTAGTTCAGGTAGTTTCGAGGATGAAATTTCTGTAAGGAGGGGATAGTTGTAGCGTCCCAAATTCGCCAATAAGGCATAGAGCCTTGATTAGTGATAACTCTACTAAATAGAGTTATTTTACCACTTTTTATGTGCTAATTGTTGCTGAATTCTTGAGTTTTTAAGTAATTTATTAAGTTTTTAAGTAATTTTAAATTTATTAGGTTTATTTTAATTTTATAGATTTTTGTGTGTTTTTACAGTTATTTTGTTGTAAAATGTTGTAGTTAATTATTTGAATTATTGTTGTTTAGTTTGAGAAAAAAATGTTGTATTATTGAACTTAAATGTTAAATATAAATTAAGTTATAATTAATATTTTCAAAGAATTAAATTAATTTATTTATAGTTGAAAATATTTTATTATGATTTATTTTGTAGGGAATTTATTTCATTTTTTGGGCTTTGAAAAGTAAAGAAAAGAAAGGGAAAAAATGGCAAAATTGAAAAAATGCTCACCTGCCGTACACCACCAGCCCAATCGTCGGGCCCTCTGCCTCTGTCCAACAGCTCCTGGTCCCGTCTCCACCAGCCAGCCCACCAGAAGCCCCTGCCAGGCCCATGCCTTCATCCCCCACCTGCCAAGCCCGTCTCCCTGCTTCAGTCCCTTTCCCAACATCACCCAGGCCCAATTTCTCCTCTTTCCCAGCAAGCACCCTTCAATGCCATCAAAAGCCACCTTCCAGCCGAAGCTGCTTCCTCCTGGGCACCTGATGCACGCCCCAGCCAGGTCCAACTGAGGCCCACACGGGCCGCCTGCTCCCTCCTGTGCACCTCCTGGCCCAATTCGCCACCACGCCAGGCCAAACCTGCCCAGCCGCCTGCCACACCCACCAAGCCACCAACACTCTCCTCTTGAGCCCACCTTGTCCCCTTGTCCCTATACCCAAAAATGCCATATTTTTACCCCCACTTTCTTACAAATTTTACCCCCAAATCATCATTACACCCTAAAATTTACCCATATTTTCCATATTATTATTAATTTAATTAATTTAATCAATTTAATTAATTTAAATTTATTATTTTAATACTCTCATTTTGGCTATAAATAGGGAATTTTCAAGACCATTTGGGGGTGCTTAATATTGGGGGAGAATACACTACACACTTACCACATTTCAAAACCTCTCTATTCTCTTCATCTTCTTCTTCTTTTTGGTTATTTTCTATGTATTTTTAGAGGAACAATTTGGGGGGTTCATCCTCCAAATTTTCCTAAGTTATGTTTGTAATTTTTTTGTTTGTATTTTCTATTCAAGTTATGAGTTTCGAATCTTCATAGGATTATTAAGATCATGATGAAGCAACTTGTAACTAGGTAATATTTATGTTGTATGTTGATTTCTCTTATAATGCAACAAAGTTGATGGATTTTTCTTCTTCATATATGTCTTTCATCTTTAATATCTCATATTTTGGATTGTTAGATAATATGCACTTTGTTCTTCATTTTGCAAAAACATAATATTCTTTGTGTAAGATGTGTCATTAAATTGTACACATCCATGCTTAGAACAAAAATATTATGTTTTGCCTTATAAATAATGTTATTTGATTTTTTGTTGTTTCATTAGGTTGATTCACATTAAATACTTTGAAATTATACTTTTTGAAAAGTGAAGAAAAATCCTATCTTTTTAGAAGTAATTTGTGCTTAAAATTATAAATCTATTTGGAAAATGATAGTTTGATTTATTTTAACTATCACTAAAACTTGGGAATCAATATACTAATAAATATGATTAAACTTACATTTTTTGGATTCTAGTATCTTAATAATCTTTCATTTTACCACTTATTTTAAAATCATTATTGAGTTATTTTCATTCTCTTAAATAGCTTTATTTTAAATCTTTTATTTTATATTCATGACATTAAATCTCATCAATATTTGGAGCTAGGTGAGAATTTATTAATTTTGGTTTAAATAGTTTTCTTTTTTATTTTAGACAACTCCTTTGGGTTCGATCTCGTGCTTACACAAATACTATATTTCATATATGATTCGTGCGCTTGCGATATTAAATTTTTAAAACATACTCGCTTTGGGTGCATCAATTAGCGTGCATGGAGGGTAATAAGTGGTTTATTGTGTTAATATGTGAATTTGTTGAGTGTGTGATTAGAAATGCATGTTTAGGTGAATTAAATATGCATGTGGGCCCCGTTTGGTTAATAGGGGCATATTTGTAATTTTTAGCTCGCTGAGAGCATCAATGTGATTATTGTGATATATTTGTGATATATCTGTGTTGCACGATCCGAGACAGTCCTAGGGAACGATTTAGTTAGAAAGTCACAACGGGGTCGAATACCTGACTCTGGGCGAGTCGAGGGGTATTTCGGGCATTAGATGTTTTATTGGGTTATCGGGTTATGAAAATAAATATTTGGAGATATATTTGAAGTTAGAACGTTTAGGAGGAAATATTGGGGAAATTTACCATTTTGCCCTCGGGGACGTTTTTGGTACCCCAAGCCTTTGAGGTAACCTTAGAGACTTAAGTTAAGAAAAACAAACTAAGGAAGTATTCAGAAACTAAGGGAAACCAACCCAAACATCCTTTCTTCTCTCTCTTTTTCTCTAAACCATACCAAGGGGGAAACTTTGAAGATCCAGGTAGGAATTGGAGCTCTAAACTTGGGGATTAGCTTAGTTTCAATTTATGGATTCAAGCAGAGGCTAAGGTAAGCTCTAAACTGTTATTTTAGCTATTTAATTATGTGGTTATTGGCTGGGTTTCTAGTTTTCTTGAGGCTTTGAAGTGGGAGATTGGAATTGGGATATGATGAGGTTTAAGCTAGCTTCTTGTTAGGTTTTGCTGCTAAAGCTATAGTGGAGCTTCTGTGGTGATTGAATTGGATTGTTAGGTTAAGTTTGGGGTAAATTGGCTCGGTTTTTGTGGTGAAAATGGAGGATTTTTCTGGGTTTGAAGGGTCGGGCCACAGCATTATTCTTGCTGAGCTGTGGCCCTCTAGAACATTTAGGTGGCCAGGAAGAAGGGCGGGCCGCGACCCACATAGCCTGATTTGGGGATTGGGGTTTCTGGTTGAGGCGGGCCGCGACATGGGATCTTGGGGTCGCGGCGCTTAGTGTGTTTTTAGACTCCAAGGAGGTTTTAGGCTTGGGAATCTAAAAGTTAAGGCTTGGGATGGATTTTATCACCCGGATTGATAGAATTCAAGGTCCCGGAGACTAGAATTATGACCCAAAGTTATTTAGTGGAATAGAACTTGATGGATGGATGTTGTTGATGCGTTGTTACTAGGTTTTTAGCGAGGCTCAGACTAAGGGACTGTGCTCGGGACATCGGTGCTTAGAAAGCTCGGGACACAGGTAAGAAAACTGTTGTACCCGTAGAGTAGGGTGAGGCCCTATAAGTTTGTGTTGTAGAGCACGACCCTATGATTGTGTTGTAGGGCGTAGCCCCATTGATTATGTTTATACGTGTTTAAGTATTTGTTTAATTATGTTATGTGTGCATGTATGTGAGTGAAGGAAAGAGCCAAGAACGGCGAGGGCCGGGAACGGCGAAGGCCGGGTATGCCAAGGGGCCAGGAGTAGCGTTAAGCATGCGGAGTGTGAGTTGCTAGGGTGAGATCCTATAGGATACCTGGGATATCCTTATGGTGTAGACCGCGAACCCAGGGCCTCGTAAAGCACCTCGGACGGCATGGTCGTATGTGTATAGCCTGTTGGTGGATTTATTATGTGCTGAATGATGGTTATGCATATGTTATTTGCTTGTGTGGAGTTTTCTTGCTTGGCTTCGGTTCACGGGTGCTCTATGGTGTAGGTAAGGGCAAGGGGAAAGTCGACCAACCATAAGTACGGAGAGCGTGAAGCGACGTGTACATGTTTGGCCTGCCTGGCTGCCACGACCAGGGGTATTTTTGGGAGATGTTTGTATTAAACCTAATTTTGTCGTTTAGTCGACTTTAATTATATTTGAGTTGTAAATATTTCTAAACAGTATTTTGGGATCCCAAATTTTTAATGCTTTATAATTTTCAATGGATGATTATATTTTCAAATTGTGTGACTTTTTTTACGGTTTAGCAACACTTTAAACCTAAAACCTCGATTAGCGAGTTGATTGCACGTTTTAAACTCACTTAGTAACGGATATAAGGAAGTAGTGCGTTACACGCTGAGTGCAGACCGTTAGGGCGAGACCCTCCTAGGTTGCCGGAGTCATCCTTTCGGTGAAGACCACAAACCCAGGGCCTGGTAAAGCGCCTGGGACGACGTTGGCCGTTATATGTTTAGTCTGTTGGTTGTCTTGCTGTATATTGTTGACTTATGTGCATATGTTATATGTTATATGTGAGTTTTCTTGTTGGGCTTCGGCTCACGCGTGCTCTATGGTGCAAGTAAGGGTAAAGGGAGATTGACAAACCGTGTGTACGGAGAGTGTGGAGCGACGAGTACATGTTCGGCCTGCCTGGCCGCCATGGCCATGGTTATTTTGGGATGATGTAATGTATTTGGTTGATTTATCGCTTAGGTCATCCTTAAATGTATTTTGAGATGTAAAGTATTTTCTGAACAGTCTTTTGGGATCCCAAATGTATAACTGTTACGTTTTCAATGGATGACCACATTTTTATATTAAATGCCTTTAAACGGCTTTTATTATAGTCTAGCTACACTTTTAATCTAAAACCTCGATTAGCGAGCTAATGACACGTTTTTAACTCACTTAGTAACGGCTCTAAGGAAGTAGGGCGTTACATATATTATCATTGTCGTATTCCACTCTTCACTTTACTTGAAACTTGATAGTGCCATACTTGTGATTTCTTATGATGCATCTCATCCATTAAATATGTTCATTCACAACAAACATCTTTCGGGGAGATGATATCCACTCATCTCCATCGTTTACCTCATATATATGAACTCTTGAGATCCCAATGATCTCTTCGAGAAGTTTCTTTCTAGAAGTCTTAATTACTAGAGGCATACTTTCTACACTGTAGTCACATAACTAATAATTTAAAACATCGAAAACAAGTACTTACGACAGGTGAGGTGAGATTTTTCCGTCTTTAGCATGTATGGGGAAGGTCCTTGGAAACATGAACAACCATCTCTGATACCATTTGCAAAGCGCTCTAATCTATTTCTTTGTAAAACGTCTCAATACTCATAAATAATAGAAGAAATACCACTTAACATATGAAATCCAGTAGGGCCTTGATAAAACATGCAACCTAGGCCCAATAGTTTAAAATAAAAATAAGTGTACTTATGCAACATTTACAAATAAATAAAGTTTAAGTCCCACTGATAGGTTTAAAAAAAATTAAAGTCCCTAAAATCATTTCTTGAAACTCGGCGCTTATGTTGATAGTTTATTCGTTCATAGGATACCCCCATGCGATACACACCCAAACATCAGAACTTCCAACATCACAACGCGTGCCAAAGAGAAACCCTATTTATTACCTGAATGAGGAAAGTAAGGGGGTGAGTTAAAAGCCCAGTAAGGAAGTACAAACAAATACAACAACACACAAAGAAAACACAATAAAAACATATTCATATCGTAAAGCTCATAACATATTATAATCGTCAGTCATAACCATACTTCATATCACTACTACAAAAAAGGCTTTTCTCTGCGGTTTTTTTACTTAATACACTGCGGTTTTCGAGAGTACTAAAAAACGCAGTGTATTCGACCACAGAGAAAAGTGGTATGCCAACCGCGGAGAAAGAATATCTTTCTCTGCGGTTGTAATAAGTCAACCGCAGAGAAAGATGTACTTTTCTCCGCGGTTTTTTTAAAACAACCGCTGAGAAAGAAAGACTTTTCTCCGCGGTTTTATTGAAAAAACCGCAGAGAAAAGTATTGTAATTTTTCAAAACTTTGACGAAGCATAACTTTGTGCTCAGTTGTCCGTTTTTGGTGTTTTTTTTTTAACTTTGGTCTTTTTTCGAGATCTATCTAGCTGCATACAAAGAAAACCTGAAGAAAAAAACAATTTCAGGTTTTGTCACCGAAAAATCTGAAGAAAAAAAATTCAGCAACCAAATTAATGATTTATGAAAAACCTCTCAAAATTTTGATTTCTATTTGTCTATTTCACACAAAATAAACTCTAAAAATAATGATGAAAAAAAAACAAAAAACTATACAAACAAATATATATAGATCATTACCTATATTGAAGCTGAAGAACACAATGTATGCCCAAAAATATAGTGAAAATGAACAATTTTTCGACAAAATCCTAACCATTTTTACTACCAAAAACCTGAAAATAGACAAATATCAAGCATCTACTTCAGTTTTTAACTGAAATTTAGCTAAAAATGATGAAAAAAAAAATAGTAAGATTAAGGTTGAAAGACATACCGCCGCTGTTGAAGAAGTTTTTCGCGAAATGAAGTAGGTTTACAAACCTTGTGGGGAAGAATGAGTTTATATATAGGTCTGGAACCTTTTCTCCGTGGTTTTCTTAAGAAAACCGCAGAGAAATAAAGACTTTTCTCTGCGGTTTTATTTCTCTGCGGTTTTCTTAAAAAACCGCGGAGAATCTGCGTTTTTTTTAAGAAAACCGCAGAGAAAAAGTTTTCACTTCCCACTTTTCCTACTTTACATTGCGTTTTTTAAAAAAACCGCAGTAACAAAGTTCCTAAGTGTCCTTCAATCATTTTCCCTGCGCTTTTTATTTTAGATTGAAAAAAAAGTGCAGAGAAACCCTATATTTGTAGTAGTGTATCCATACATCATAATTATACATCATAATTAAACGTCATCATCATACATCATAATCAAACGTCATCATCATATTCTTTGTGATCATGGCACCACTATTGTCCATGTCACATCTTAAGGTAACCAATAAAAACATAAAACTGGAAAGACCTCCTCTGTGAGGTAACAAAAGGCTTTGGTCCTTGAATAACCTCGCGCGTCCGCCCTATGAGTTACGTCATATCCTTAGTAACTCGGGTTACGTCATATCCTTAGTAACCCCTTTGTTGTGTCGCATTCAACACGCTAACAACCATTTATTTTTTCATACAACATACAAACACATGAAACCCATATCAAAACAACACAAAGGAGAGCACATGTTGCACTCACATTCATCATAGCATTTCAAGATAGAATTCCATACTTCATATCTCATAGTCCTTGATAATACACAACATATCATTATTCTCATAACAGATCAATCTTACTGTTGACCGTGTTTTTGGCCAACGACGTGAGAACGTCAAAAATGATAAAGCCTTCAAGAGAAAATAAACGACAGAGACGATTTTTAAAAGAAAGTAAATAACACACGCAATTTTTATAGTGGTTCAGCCCCAATATGTTGGTAATAGCCTAATCCACTTAGAGTTGTGATTATAGATCTGCACTCAAGATCAGATGAAGCTGAGTCAACTGAGTTTCTTCAGTGCAGATTACAAAAATACAAAAGAGTTCTCTCAAATGCAAATACTTTCTCTCTCTAGAAAACTCATATCAAAAGTTCAAAAAAGAAGAGCCCCCTTTTATGATGCCATAAGCCTTCTATTTATAGGCTTAGGATCGTACAGATGATATCCCCCCACAATCGGGATATTTTATTATATTTATTACATTTAAATTACAAAAATATTCAAAATGTAACAAAAAACCAAATTTGTGAGAAGAATGAGAGATTCCCGCGTATGCCAAGACCGATTCTTGTTGAAGCCGTTTCTGGGAATCTTGACGTAGTCTGTTCTACCTGGTTGATGAATATCACCTTCTGGTCGGCCATACCTCTACTGGGCAGTCATGCACTTGACTGGGCAGTCATGCAATTAGTTGGTAGGACATGCACTTGGCTGGTAGGACATGCACTTGGCTGGTCAGACATGTGCATGACCGATCGGCCAAGTTCATTCCTGGGCAGCAAAGTCATTCCTGGGCAGCAAGGTCATTCCTAGGCTGCAATGCCATTCCTGGGCAGCAAAGTCATTCCTGGGCATCAATGTCATTCCTGGGCAGCAAAATTACTCCTTGGCAGACAAGTCACTCCTAGGCAGACAAGTCATTCCTGGTCGGTCATGACACTTCCCAAGCCAGTCAAAATTCTTCAATGGCCTACTCGGCTATTCCTAAGCCAGATCACTTTATCACAACTCTGAGGAGCCAATATATTTATTGACTTATTAATGTGTCTTTTACGGACCATGTACTGCCACTTGTCACCTCTATTGCCACGTCATCGATCTCCATTTTTTGGGGATAACACTTACCATTTCATAGTATAAACATAGAAATTCTATCTAACTTCCTTACCCCAGGTTCGAGCAAAGCAAAATGAGAAAAACTTCGCAACGAGCCTATACTCATAATCAAACATCGCCTCTTAGAATCACATGTCAACACTCTTGCCCAACACATACACCCCATGTGTGCATGGGCCATGCACACATGGTGCCAATTGCCCAATCATTGCAAACATACACATCTTCACATAAAATCACAAAACAATAATGACAATTCTACCTATTATCCCTTCATGGGTACAAAGTAAAAAGTATATGTTTGAATAATAGACATATATTTTAATGTAAAAATATATTTGCATGCAACATGCATACGTGGGAAGTGTTATTAAAAAGTGACGTTCTAAAACGATAATTTATACATGCTTATTTCTTACTTTTTCAAATAAAATTCAGCAACATGATTTCTTTACCATTATTTTTAATCATAAAAATAATTCATTTAACCTTTTTAAATTTCTCATAAAATAATACTCCCATTTATTATTTTAAATTGTTTAGAAACAAAAAAAACTTGTAATCATTTAGAAATACTTATAAAATTTCATGTTTCCTTTAGAAAATAACATTTTTCTAAATTAATAAAAATTACGAGATTAAGTGTGAGAAATTATAATTTAAAGCGTGGGAAAATATATTTTCTCTTATATTATTTAAGACTTAAATTATGTAAGTGTAAAACTCATTAAATTTAAACAAAATACTTATTTTAACTTAATTAACATAAACTTTTAGCAACATTTATTTTGTTTAAGAATCATAAGTGAAATTAAGCCCAAGCATTTTCCCATTTAATTAAAAAAAAAACAGCACTTAAATAATAATGTGAACATTCATGGTTACATATTAAAAATATCCTTTTTACATATACATAACTTAGGGTAATAATTTATGCAATGTACTCACATTATTTATTTATTTTAAAAGACATTTCTTATTTTTAAATAAAAAATTCCAACAACTATTAGATCACTCAAAAATCATAAACTTGGAGTCTTTGATCACTCAAAAATCATAAACTTGGAGTAAAACTACATTTTCTTCATAAGATATATAAACAACTGTATGTATTAATTGAGTAAAAATACCATTTTAAATGTGAAATAAAACACTCTTTTATTTACATAAAATCAAAATATCATTAGAGACATCACTTGTGCATTTAAATCATTGTTTCACCAATTTACTCACCAAATATACACAAAATCAGCAAGCATAATTCATGATGAAATTCATCTTTAATTCATGCTTTTCAAAAAATCTCAAATTATAACCTTCATGTATCACTAATTTATCATTTATAAAAGATTCAAGACAAACTCTTCATTTAACCAATTAACCTAGCATGTTCCTAATGTGTACAAGTGACAAGAAAAATAATAAAAAAAAAGAACACCAACATGCAACAATACCCTATAGGTCGAAACCTTCATAGCCCGAATCGACAATTCCAATATCCATACCCTAGCATGTATCCATTACCATCCTTGCATTCTTATTACATAAACCATTTGATTCAAAACAACCATGAAACATAACCATAAGATTTTATATTTCATGTATAACCAAAAATCTCAATTCATGCTTGCCTATATACACCACACACTAGGCCAAACCCTTCATGCATCAAACAAAACAACCCCTCAACCCAAAATCCATAATACCAATCAACCAACAAATCAAAAGAGAACAAAATAATATACCATCATTCATAAACAATATCCTTAAAACAACAAGAACCAAAAGATAAAAATAATAACCATAAGACAAAAATGGGTTCCCATTACCTCTCTTGCTAGAACTCAAGGACCAAAACAATGGCCACCACCTTTGATCAAACTCCCCTAGGGATTTCAAAAATCATAACAAAGAGAAGAAGAGAGTTCTTAGCATCAAGAAAATAAAAAGATAACTCAATGGATTCAAACCACAAACCCAAGAACACTTACCTAAGACCTTCGAAATCCTCCTCTTCTCTTCTCTTTCTTTCTATAGTTCTCGTGCTCTCTCTCTCGTAACACCATGCTAATTAGGGTATGTTACCAAGTGTGTTTAAAATTAGTGCTGGACTCGCTAAACGAGTCATTTGGACTAAACATGTGATTAAGTCACTACGGGTTTAGGTATTTAAAATTTGGTCAAGTCATAAACATTTTCATTAAACCAAAACTTTGTTCTATACACGGGATCCCCAAAATACAAGTTTAAAAGTCGATTACAACACCAAGGTTACAAAATAAGCCAACCTAGGCGGCAAAACTGGGTTCAACCCTAGCTTCCTTGAGTTTCTCGGCCGTGGCCGTCGAGCGGACTGCATATGTACATGTCACTACTATCGCTCTCCAACCCATGGCTGGCCAAGCTTCTCTTTACCTTTATCTGCACCACAAAGCACCCGTGAGCCAAAAGGCTCAGCAAGAAAACATATTCAACAATTCACGGAGTAATACATCAGACTTAGCAGTAATAACTGAAACTAGCATAAACATTATACAGATCAGCAACCATAGAGTTGCACAAGTGTGTGTTGCACTCCCTTTCAATTTGTTTGGCATTCTGAGCAACAAGAAGGTGGTTGCTTCTCAGGCTCTTGAAACAGCATATCATGTTGAGCAGCAAGGGGTTGCTCCGGCCTCTGAGGGTTTGTCGATTGAGGAGGAGTGTGGTGATGTTGTGGATGATCTGAATGAGGACCTTGCTGTGGTGGCACATTGGGTGGTTGATCTGGTTGGGAGGCTAGTTCAGGCTGTCCCCAGGCCAACTGAATGGCTGCCTCCAGAGCTTCAGTAACGTCCCTCTGTCGGCGATCCATGTCGGCTTGCCGCTCATTCAACTCTTGGCGTTGCCTGTCAATCTCTCTCTGCTACAACCCCATCGTTTCAGCCACATTTTCTTTATTAGCCTTTAGATTGGCTAAATCCTCCTACAACACAATCAGTGTCATCCTCAAGGTCTCAGAATCCATTTCCTCCTCCTCCAAATCCACTTGTGGCTCATCTTCAGCCACATTTTGCAGAGGAGGCTGGGTTGGTGCGGCACCAGAGGTTTGTCCAATCTTTCTAGTTGTTTTTGCCATTTGATCTTCTTGGAGGTCTTAATTTTTGCTCTCAATGAAAGCACCAAAATGTTGACCCTCAATTTGGTCAATGACACGAAGTCAAGTAAAATGATTGAAGTGAGATGAAATCAAGACAAAAAATAAACGACACCAAAGATTTATAGTGGTTCGGCTCCAGCAAATGGTAATAACCTATGTCCACTTAGTGTTCTTATTAATGTAGAATCCTAAGAACTGTGATCAATGAACTAGGGTTCACGAGTTTCACAAGCCTCGGGATGAATACAAGTATGGCGGATAAAAACACTATATTTCTCTCTTAGAATTTCGAAGTTTCAAAAGTCGAAAAGAAAAGTCCCCTCTCTTGAGCCCCTTGATTCTTATTTATAGGCTCAAGGAGTTTAACATGGGCCGATGAGCCTTAATTATATTTAATACAAACGTTTCTAAATAATAATGGAAATCACAATTATTAGATAAATGCAAAATTACATATCTGAAGGAAATATATGAAATGCTGCGACCAGACTGGTCGCCCATAAAATATAATGTCTGCTGAGTGAATTCTCTTCTGGTCGATGGTCGAACAGATCATACTCACTTAAACGGTCACGTGTATCCCACGTGTATGTTAATTCTGCCACGTCATCAAGTAGTCTTTTTTTGGGTAAACAATAGGGACTTGAGCCAAAATTGTATTTTGCCACTTAGGCTAGCTTCAGTTGTATTTACTTTTAAGGGTTGTAATTGCCTTATAAACACTATTTTTGGGATCCCATGTACCAACTCTTATTTTTAAAGAAAGTCAACAATTTTATGATCAAAATCTTTTAACCCTAACCCGTTAGTTGACTTTAGTGACACGTTTATGTCCAAACGACTTGATTAGCAAGTCTTGCACTAATTAAAATACACATTGTAATGGTCTTGGTTATCTCAGGTGTTACAACTTGGTTGTCGTTGGTCTTCTTAAAGATGGACAACACATAGGCAACGTCGACCTGACTTAGTACCAAAACTCCAGGCATCCCGGGAAATGGCTTCATGCCACATCAATTACATTGATGGTGTAGCAGCCACATTATTTTGATATAATATAGCCAATAATCACATGATTTCATTGCATTACATTACATATCATACAATATGTATAATTTGAGCATATGCATATTCTTATAAGTGTTTCCATGTATAAGTATAAAAGTTGTGTATATGATGTCTATGTGTATGTTCAATATTATTAATCTTGTTGGCATTTGAGTTGTATTTTATGGGTGTTTGATGTGCTCAAGATATAAGAAAGTATGAAAAATATGGACAACGCATGAAATCAAGTGAGAAAAGTGAGATATAGAAGGCAAAAAATGTTAAGCGGTGAAAAATAGTACAATGTTGATTACTAGTATTTCAGTGTAAAATTGAGTATTAGTGGATTTACCAAAAATAATTTAGGTATAATTAAGGCCTCATTGATGAAGTAAAAAGGGTTTTAGAACCATTAGATCAAGTCTTGATGGGAGGTATACATAATTAGTTGTGTTGACACAAAGTCGAAACGAGCTTAGCATAAGTGCGCTACGCTCAATCGGGTAAGCATAACTATTGGGTATGAACTCATATGGACCTAAGGTTTGGTGTGAGTGTTCACACATAAGGATAATAGGCCTAGAAGATGATTAAGTCGAAATTATTGAAGTGATAATGTTTTTATAAGTCAAAAAGTGAAATGATAAGGTGAAAGGTGTCAAATTTTGATACAATAAGGCCAAATCATTGAAAATAAAGGATTATCATCAACCTTATCACTTTCCACGACCAAGACTCTGAAAAATAGAGAGAAAAGAAAACCAAAAATATTTCTTGGCTGTCTTGAAGAGATTCTAAGGAGATCCAAGTTAAATCAAAGCCAAAGAAGTGGATTAAGCTTAGTTTTGGCCTTTTTATGGTAAGTTCTTGTACTTGGAAGTTAAACCACGTTTTTGAATTTTTCTTTGAGCTTATATATGGTGTTTTATATATTTTTTAAGATATTTCTTGGTGGTTTCCAAGTGGTTTGAGGTTTAGAAAAGCTAGAAGAGATTGTTTTCGCTGAAAAGTTGCTCAATAAGTGAAATTTTGTGTTTTATGAGGTTTTTGTGGTTCTTGGAGTAAACCTGATTTTTGGTTATTTGATTGAGTTTATAAGAGGGTAGATATGTTTATAAATGTTTTAATAGACATGGAGACTCATTTATTTTGGGTGATGATCTTGGAAATTAGAATTTTATCAAAATCGGTATATAATAACTTTGTGATGAATTATGTTGGTATTGGGGATATGTGGTTATGGAAGGTTAGTTGATGTTGATTACTGATTTATTTTGATATTTGAGGATAGGTAAAACTAAGGGGAAGCTCTGTCAAAATTTCTCCAAGTGTCTAAGATAAATCTAACGCTCGCTAAGTGGTTTAAGGCATTTTAGGCATGATTTGGATATGAAAATTGATATGATGTTCGATAGATATTTTTAAAAGATAGCTCAATGTCTTCCTACCATCATTATGGTGTGAAATTTGATTTCTATAAATTGGATGATAGTAACCTAATTAAGTGTTAAAATTTATCATGGTCATGATTATGATATTATGAGGATTTTGAGATTTTTCTAAAGGATTAAAACAATGAGCTAAGTTTTTATATATGTCATTAGAGATCATAAGAAAAATCAAATGTTTGAAGTGATGTGAAATTCATGCCATTGTCAGGATAAGCTCATCAACACCTAAGACACCACTTGTTACACGATGAAATATATTTTGGACACAAGGTAAGTAAAGTACTCAACTGCAACACAAGAAGTACATGTTATGTGAAAGTATGAATTATATGAATATTTTGAGTAAGTGGTATTAACATACATTGACACTTCATCATAAATTTGTATGCCTGGCATAATAGTGATATGGTGAATTATTGTATGATATAAGATCATGCATGATATTATGATGATTAATTATGTGATGCCTTAGCAAGTTTTATGCAACATAAAAGTAAGTTGTAATAAGAAGTTTAAGTTCAGTGCCACTGTTTTGAAAAGGCAAATGAGAGTGTAAGTAAGTGTAAACAGAGGCCTATAGTTAGGCTCATAGTGGCAGCCCAATATTTTGGGCTGGGTTTTAGTGAACCAATTATATTGTTTGCCATGTTCCTATTTTTATTTCTCCTCCATATGAGTTATTGTTATATGTATTGACACAGCAGTGTGTGGCCACCTTAACTATTGAGCCCGATGGGGCAATGATGGAATAAAGTTCTTAATGTGCCCTACTGTGGTGATGGCTAGTGGAGGAGAACCCATGAGATTTTATATTATATGTGTAACAAGCCCTACAGGCATTGACCTAATCAAACAATGTGCACAATATTAAGGGGCCCAAAACTTAAAAAGAAGTTGTGTATGCCCATTGACATTGGGCAATCATTAGCACTGCATGCATTACTTTGCTTAATGAGCTTTAGGCTCACAGTTGTCTTGTGTTGCAGGTAGAGAAAAAACAATATTTGGGGCCAATTGACCTTTGGCAAGCTGATACAACCTTGTCATGAACAATATTTGGGCTTACCGTCTTTTCAGGTAGAGACAAAGTGCTCATTTTTGGGGGAATAAAGAATCATAATTGGAAGCTACTAAACTCTTGGAAAGACAAGTTTTTTTTCTATTGGTGGCAAAGAGGTCCTCTTAAAAGCTATTGTCCAGTCTATTCCACCTATGCCATGAGTTGTTTTCATCTACAGTTCACACTTTGCAGCCAAATTGAACGTTTAATGGCCAGATTTCGGTGGGGCTCAACAACCAGTGGTAATTCTATTCATTGTAAAACATGGAACTATCTTTACAAGGCAAAGTCATAAGGCAGTTTAGGCTGTCAAAGCTTCATTCCTTCAATCAAGTGTTACTAGCAAAACAAGCTTGGTGCTTAATTGAGTTTCCTCAATCGTTGTGGAGTCGGATCCTCCACCGCTGTTATTTTCTAGGAAGTTCTTTCTTGAATGCTCGACTGGTAATTTTTCCTCTATGACATGGCTAAGCATTCTCTGGGGATGTAAATTGCTGCAAAAAGGATTGAGATGGTGTGTTGGTACTAGTGATCTCATTAAATGCGGGATAGACCCTTGGATTCCTGGTCATACGCATTTCAAACCTCAATCTCGACAATGGAATATGACTACTTTTAACAATCTTTATTGCCCGGTAGATGTTGAGTGTATCTTCTCCATTCCTCTGAGCATCTTCCCATCAGATGATACTATTATGTGGCATCATTCCTCCACCAGTCTCTATATAGTGAAAACAGGATATTAATTTGCCTCCCAACTAGCTTCTAGTAATGATACAAGCTCCTCTGCTTCCACGACCAAATGGTGGAACACTTTTGGGTCACTCAATTTGCCTTCTAAGCTCCGAATATTCGCTTGGCGATCCATTCATGATGCCTTGCCTATTGCAGCCACACTCTATCGAAGACACATTTCCAATGGTTCCTCTTGTTCATTGTGCTCTTCTTCATTTAAAACAGTCATCCATGCCTTATTAATTCCTCTACAAACTAGCAAAGCATGTGTAACGACCCAAAATTACTAATAAGGCTTAAGGGCCTTGATTAGTGTGTCGGGAGAGCATAATTGGTATTTATGTGAATAAATGCATGATTATGTGATATGCATGATCCTGTGATTATATGGATATGTGAAATGCATGTTTATGAGAATTAATATGCATGTGGGCCCTGTTTAGTTTATAAGGGCATATTTGTAATTTTGGCCCGTTGAGGGCATAAATGTAATTATGTGTGAGAAATTGTTGAGACCACATTTGTAACGCCCTGGATAGCCAAGACCGTTACACTGTATGTTTATAAAGGTGCTAGACTTGCTAATCAAGTCATTTAGTTAGAAACGTGTTACTGAGACTATAGTTGAACTAGGGATAAAAGTTTTCGGTCACAAAAGTTACATTTCATATATTCAAACATACTTTTACATGGGATCCCAAAATTAATAACATTTAAAAAGACAGTTTACAAAATTACAGGTTAAAAGTACAGCTACTAGCCACTCTAAGGGCAAAACAGAAATTTAGGCTTTTCCCGTCCTGTACCACTCCTCGACCGTGGCGGCCGATCAGCTGACTATGTACATTCAACCTCAAAGCTCTCCCACTCAGGACTGGCCCAATTTTCCCTAGCCTTTACCTGCACCACGTAGCACCCGTGAGCCAAGGCCCAACAAGAAAACATAATAACAGAGCATAATCATCAATTAAACAATCAGATAACTCAAACAGTATAGTCATATACTTAACAACCCAAAATATCCATATAATTAGGCATTCAGCATACCAAGCAACTCAATTAACATTAATAACCAATTCATATATAATAGACAGGGTCGACACCCTTAGGTCGCAACCCCAAATCATCCCACTAACTCCGGCCCGCTTAAACCGAGCTCAGTGAATATTAAGCTGTCCTCAGCTACCAGCGGCTGAGCCGCGCCCTGTGCGCAAATATTGATTCCGGCACTCTTAGGCCGTTTATTACATGTCCCATGGCATAATACCATCTATGACATCATACAGATATAGGGAGCTCTTAGTCCCAACATAATCACATAACCGGGTGCAGTTTTCTTACCTTTGATTCTGTTAGCTTTGATCAATGAAATCGACCCTCAAGCACGATTCCTTCCGAGCCCTAGCGTACACCTAGTCACAACCATAGATTAGAATCATCACCAAACTTCAATCCCAAAACCTAACCTCGGGACCAATCCCGAGCCCTCGGGAAGCCCTAATTCCACCAACGGGGTGGTGGAATCAAACCCATAGCCCCTGGCAAAAACCCTAAGAAATAACCCAAAAACCCTCTTCTGGAAACAGGGTAGCGCTACAGCGCCATAAAGAGGGCGCTATAGCGCTACAAGCAGAGCCAACAGGCACCGAGAACACAAGGCCTAGCGCTTTAGCGCCCAAAGGCTAGCGCTACAGCGCTAGTCACAGCACAGCCAAACCCTATTTTTCTCTTCTTTCTTTTCTCCTTCTTTTCTTTTCCTTTTTGTTTCTTTTGTTTTCCTTCAGCTTCTCAGATATTCTACACATTCCACTAAGGCTATAAAGCAGTATAACACTTATCTCTGATTTTAAACACCAAAAGACCAAACTGCCCTCCCAATTAAAAATAAGCTTTTAAACATCTTAAGGGCATTTTAGTCATTCCTCCCAATTCCCGCTAATTCATCGGGTATTCCTAACAATTACCGCTTAAATCCTAACACCTAACTAATCACCAATTATATTCCTCAATGTCAAATAGTCTCCAATATTTTCTCTAAATTCCCAGAAACACCCCAGACTCACCCCGAGCCGGGTATAAATCCCCGCCGTGACTTTTCCGGTAAACCACTCACTAGGATCGCCTCGAGTCACAAGTTACAAATATATCCACATAATAATATGGTCTCAACAATTTATCACAAATATTTACATTTATGCCCTCAATGGGCCAAAATTTTGAATATACCCTTATAGCCTAAACAAGGCCTACATGCACACTAATACTCGTAGTCATGCATCGCATATATCCAAATAATTATATAAGAATGCTTATCACATAATCATGCATTTAATCATTTAAATCACATATAATCCAGTTATGCCCTCATGACACACTAATCAAGGCCCTTAAGCCTTATTAGTAAGTTTGGGGCGTTACAACATTATTATGTGGATATATTTGCAGTATATGGCTCGAGACAGTCCTAGTGAGCGATTTGGCAAAATAGTCATGGCGGGGATTTATACCCAGCTCGGAGGAGCCTGGGGGTATCTTTTGGGAATTTAGGAGATATATTGGAGATTATTGGATATTGGGTAGATAATTGGTGAATAATTGGATGACGAGATTTAATTGGTAAATATTAGGAACACTTGTGGAGTTAGTGGGAATTGGAAAAAAAATGACTTTTATACCCTTAGATGGATCAAGAATTAAGTGTTATGTGGGAGAGCAAAATAGTCATTCGGGTTAAGTGTTATATTCTGAATTGTTAAGAATAAATCAGGAGGATGGAGAATAAGTCGAGGAAAGAAAGAAAAGAAAAACTCCTTCTCAGCTATCTCTCTATCATGTGTTTCTCTCTCTCCCTCACTTCTTCTTATGTTGAGATTTGAAGCTAAGGGTTGAAGAGGCTTGGGCTAGGTTTTGGGCTGGTAATCTTTGAATGAATTGGAAAGAAGTTAAGTAGGGACTTGGAGCTGGAAAACAGAGGAGAATTCAAGAGGAGTAAGCTGAATTGGTGCAAGGATCCAGCTGGGAAACTGAGCTCCAAATTGAGGTAAGAGATTTAGTTTTAATCTCTGAGTTTTGATGAGTTTGTTAGATAAATTCTATGTTCTTGAGCATAATTAGTTTAGATTTATTGAGTGTTTGATTATGGTGGAATTGAGACAGTGATGTTAGTGTTATAGCTTTGATTTTGAGTTTGATTGAGTAATTAAAAGCCTTAGAATTCTAGTTGGTTTGGTTGAGACTGATGAGTTTTGTAGGTAGAAAATTCTGGGCTAAAGCTTAGTAGTTTGTGACTGGGAAGAAGAAGAGAAAACCCAGAATTTTCTGGGTCGAAGGGGGCGTGCTGCGACCTAGGCAGGGGGCGCCGTGGCGCGTGTGGCCTTCTGGTCTGGGATGCTCTCTGACTTGGGGGCGGGCCGCGACTTACCAAGGAGTTTTGATCTTAGAGGAGTTCTTAGTGTTGTTAGGGCTCGGGGGTTCGAACTTAGGGGCTCGGGACAATTTCTACTACCCGGTTTAGTAGAAATTGAGGTCCCGAAGGTTAGTGCTGTTCCCTAAGTATTATATTTATATTTGGAAGTTGATAGATATCAATGACTCTTGTGACTAGGTTTGTCGCCAAGGCTCAAGGCTAGGGATCGTGCTTGGAACTAGTTCACCTTCTCCGCTTGGAATCAAAGGTAAGAAAACTGCACCCGGTTATGTGGTTATGTTGGGACTAAGAGTTCCCTATACTTGTATGTAATGTCATATGATGGTATTATGCCATGGGGACATGAGATAAACGACCTAAGAGTGCCAGAATTAATATTGGCGCACAAGGACGCGGCTCGGCCACTAGTATCTGAGGGTAATTATATAATCACTGAGCTCGGCCTAAGCGAGCCAGAGTCAGTGGGATAAACAGAGGGTGTGGCCTTAGGGCGTCGACCCTGAATATTGAATGATATGTTTATTGTTATTAATATGATGATCATGGCATGTTTACTACCTGGATAATTGATTATTAGTTTGCAGATTGATATCACTAATTGTGTTAACAATGTGGTCTGCTGAGTATCTAATTGATGATTTGTGAATTATCTGATTATTGATTATGCTCTATAATATGGTTTTCTTGCTGGGCCTTGGCTCACGGGTGCTACGTGGTGCAGGTAAAGGCAAGGGTAAGATGGGTCAACCATGAGTTGGAGAGCTCTGGGGGCGTGGTGTACATTGTCAGCTGCTCGGCCGCCACGGTCGATGATTTGTACAGGGACGAAAACCTAAAATGTGTATTTTGCCATTAGAGTGGCCTCAATTGTTTATAACTTTTGGAAATTTTGTAATGATGTTCTTTAAACCCTGTTTTTGGGATCCCATGTACTAAACATTTATTTTAATGAAAATTATTCGTTTATGACTTTAGGATCACATTTTCATTTAAACGACTTGATTAGCAAGTCCTGCACTATTTTAAACTCACAGTGTAACGATCTTGGTTATCCAGGGCGTTACAACATGTTTGGCACTTATCTAGTTTCAAAATTGATGCACAGGCTACCCGCTCATCCTCTTGCCGGGATTATATATTTCATGCTTCTGAGCACATGTCAAAACATGCTTTTGAAGACTTTTTGAGTATATTATGGTGTATATGGACAAAGAGGAATGTTGAACTTCATGGCAGAACACCCATGCCAGCGAACATATTACTCGACTTTGCTTCTTCTTACTTGGTGGATTTTAGGAAGGCCCATGCTATTCCTACTCCTCAACGTCAGCAGCTAGGTTTTCCAGCTCCGCAGGGCTTTGCCTCACCATCCTCTAGAACCATTCCACGTTGTTTGGCTCCTCCATCAGACCGATTGAAATTAAATACAGATGCATCTACTGATTCATCCAAGCAACTTGTTGGAATTGGTGTTGTATTACGGAATTCATCAGGTGAAATGGTGGTTGCTTTATCAAAGCCTATCACTAGCTGTTATAAATGAGAGGAAATGGAAGCACTAGCAATAGCTTTGAGTTTGCAATGACTTTTGGACTTGCAATTCCAAGTGCATTTTATTGAAACCGATTCTCTTCTGGTTGTTCAAGGATTGCAATCTTTACACCTTCATCAAACATCTTTTCATTCTATTTTAACTGATATTAAACATCATGTATCCAATTTCCTACTAGGGATAGATCTCTCATGTTATCTACTAATAGTGAGGTTTATTGGCTAAGTATGCTATGATGGATGTTGATTGTATTTGATTGGAGGATATGTGTAATTTGTTTCAAGTTAATATGATAGTTTTATGTCTTAAAAAAAAAGTATAATGTTTTATTTTGAAAATATGGGAGAATGTCATTCATTATTGACGCAATGGTCAATTAGATTTGACGCTTTGACATAGGAATATGAGGAAGAAGTGTCTCTATCAGATTCCACTAATATAGTGTTGTCAAATCTTAATTCGTCAAAATAATTACATAATATGTATTACCATATATATACATATAATTTCCGACTAAGATTTGATTGTCGAAAACCAATCATCCTCTTTATTACCCACCACCCACCATTGGAAGAGGTCTCCACCTTTATGCAATAGCGGCCGTCTAAATCCACCCATTTGATCGAAGGACCAGCCCCGACCACCGAATCCCAGCCCAGTCTCAGCAACGGTTTCTGGGTGGAAGTGGGTTTTCGATTTCATTATCTGATGATGTGTTTACCTTGAAGTGGTGTAAGGATAAAGGTCCAAACGTGATGTTTGGAAGAAAAGAAAATATCTGCTGTTGTGTGATGCTTGTAGAATTATGAAAAAGGTTTAATAATGACAAAAGTTGTGACCCTACAACAGAGATACCCACTATTTTATTATTACTAAATATATTCATATATATATACATGTTTTTTTTCTTTGGGTTCTACATCAACCTAAATGTTCTCGACCTTCATCATTGCTATTCTCTGATTCCTTAGGTACGTCTTATTTTCTTTCCCCATTTGACTTTCTTTCTCCGGAATCAATTTTCGATCGTTCAAAATTTTCTGGACTGGGTTTTCTCTAATTTATGATGGGATTTATTGTATGATGGGAAAAACTAATTGAGTTTGAGTGATTTTTGGGCTTGGGTTTGTTCTGTCATATGTTTGGTTTTGAAGTTTTGTAGAGTGTATTGTGCTTGAATTTGCTCCAAAATTACCAATTTAAATTCTTGGGGTGTTTATATATATTTTATTCTCACTCTGGTTGAATTTGAATTGGTTGATATTATTAGATAATCTCATAATCATGTGCTTTGGTTTTAGAGGTCAACCTTCCATAACTTGAATTTAAGGAACTTTTTACATCGTTAGAATAAAATGTATAGTTGGAAGCGGATGAAAGTTTGGAGATGATTGCTAGATAGGTAGGATAAGTTTAGATTGAGATTTAGTAAAGTCAACTACTCAGGTGGGTTTGTTATGTTATGTAGTTTAAAATCAATGACTATTGCTTATTTGGTGTCAAACTCAGGAGGGTTGTGTTTGTTTTGTTATGGGGTTTAATATCAATGACTAGTGCCTTAATATTTGGTGCCAACTCTGCTTTCTTTGTTTCAGTTGAACTGAAAATATGGAAGCCGAGGAGGAAGTTTCTATTTTATGTGCAGATGATCCCCAACAGGAAATTCAGATGGCCATAGTCTCTGAAAAGATTAATCTTCTTCCTAACCCAGCTCAGTTCTCTTGCACCTGTGTTTGTGCCTTCTCCAAACAAGAGCATAAGAGTTTGGATTCAGAAGAAAGAACAAAGTCAGCCACTAAACTTGGTGGACTCATATTGTTCTATCTATTATTTATGATGGTAGAGATTGTTGGAGGTTTGAAAGCCAATAGCCTTGCAGTAATTACAGATGCAGGCCACTTGCTCACTGATATAGCTGGATTCTCCATTTCCCTTTTCTCAGTTTGGGCTTCAGGTTGGAAACCAACGCCACACCAGTCATTTGGTTATCATCGTCTCGAAATTCTTGGTGCTCTTCTCTCTGTGCAGCTCATATGGTTGATCTCAGGCTTCTTAATATATGAAGCCGTTAGCAGGATTCTTCACAAAATTGAAAGTGTCAATGGAATTCTCATGTTCGCGGTAGCAGCATTTGGATTCGTAGTTAATTTTATTATGGTCATTTGGCTTGGTCACCACAATCATAGTCATCACGCATGTCCTCACTCTCACCATGATCATGATCATGAGCACTCTCATGAAATGGAGGAAGTTTGTGCTAGTACAGCAGAGAAGACCAGAACAATGAACATCAATATTCAAGGTGCTTACTTGCATGTCATGGTGGATATGATTCAGTCTGTTGGGGTGATGATTGCTGGTGCTATAATTTGGGCTAAACCAGATTGGTTAGTGGTAGACTTGATCTGCACCTTCATTTTCTCTATTATTTCTCTAAGCACTACCATATCCATGCTCAGAAATATATATGGCATATTGATGGAAACAACACCAAGCGAAATCAACATCGCTAGACTAGAATACGATCTCAAGAACATCAAAGGAGTTCAAGATGTTCATGACTTGCATGTTTGGGCGCTGACAGTTGGGAAGATGGTGCTTTCTTGCCATGTTATAGCCGATCCTGCGGTCAACTCTAGTCTATTGATATACACGATAAGGGATCACTGTGAAAAAGCATACAGAATACACCATGTAACGATACAAATCGAGTAGTAAATTGCAGACAAATTTTTGTATGATATTTTTCAATATCATTCTTGAATTTTTCTGTAAAGAAAAATCATTTTTGGGACATGTGAGTTTGATTTATCCTATTTAGTCAAGTTTTGAACTCTTCTAGGTCTTCTAGGCATATTTAGCTGTACCAAATATAGATACAAATTGTCCAAAATTTGAAACAAGTCAAGATTAATCAAGCATTAAATAACCAATTTTGACTATATTCCTTACCTTTGTCCTAGGCCAGTTGTTCTTCTCCTTAGCCTCAAGAGAAAAAATAAAAATAAAAATTCTACGACAGTATCACTGTCAAGACTTTCAAACTAAAATTCTCAAAGTTACTAAATGTTTGAAAGTTTGAAGTCACCGTGAATAAATTTCAGAAATTTTCATTTCATTCACTATCTCTTCAAACTTTAGCCCCTAGCTCTAAAAGTTAAACACCAAAACCGTCTAACACTTGTATTTAAGTGATTAAAGATGTTTAAAGGCTTGGAAAGTTGAATAAAACTCAAATATAGCATGGATGTCCGTAAATTTTTCAAGAATTAACTACTAATTAATGGTAAGTTCAACAGCTATAATATAAATTTGAGACAAATTCAAGAATAAATTTATAAAATTTTGTTACAAATATAACTGTGTAGCGTCAATTGCTATTGTTTTATTTTTAAATTTAAAAATTTAATTAAATATAAATAATAATAATAAAAAAGAACTATTTTGTTAATGTTGATAAATTTAAAGAGCAGCCATGGACATTTTACAGAATTGGTATCTTTGTTAGGCATAGAAAGCTAAGATTTGAGTTGTTTTTAGTGAGAAACATTAGAATTTTGCTTACCCAAAAATTAAAAATTGGTCAAAATAGTTTTCAAATTTGGTTTATAGCTATTTAAGATGGTGTTTTATTCCCTGTTTAGCATTCTGTTGAGAACAAATCGGTCTCATCTTATATCACAGACTCACAGGTAGAAGTTAGAACCGGCCCCACGCTCTAAATCAGAGAAGGGTTCACCTCCAAATTCCATTCCAACAGTCGAGTTTAATAAATAAAAAATGGTACTAGTTCAAACTTTTACACTTTTCGGTGGTCGACTCAATTTTAACTTATACGTATACCAGATCAATCTTCATGTCAGAATACTCGAGCTTGAACTGTTCAAAAGTCAATATAAATTATATATATATATATATTAAAATAATTCATTTAGCTCAGCTGCCATGATTCACGACAACTACTACTACTTCCACCTTTCCAGAAGCTTTGAAAAAACTTTGGTTTGTTGTGTAAATAAATAATACTTGACAGAACCAGCCCAATGTACGAGGCTACAGTCGAGCTTAAGAGTTCACATATCGAAATTTGACCTTGAATTGGTTCATCTGTTTATAACTATTCAGTGATTGAGAAAAAAAACCATTCATAGTAAGCAACTTGTATTTTCGGTTTTCTAAAAAAAAATGATTTCATTCAGTACCAGTTGCATGTGGAAAATTGAAGGAATTGGTCTTAAAAGTAAGAAGCTTTTATTACAAGTTAGGGTTTGACTCAATAAACAAAACCCACCAGAGTAAAGCACTAGACATAGAGGGCTCTTCTGCTCCATTCTTTCTTTCAAGTTGAGATATGCCATATTCCAACAACATTACAGTACCAGTCAGAGTGTCACTTTCTAAAGCGACAGAAAGCAATGGTGCATAAGGAAGAGCCAACCATCAAAATAGAACTATAGATCAACTGTTTGTTTTAATTTTCACAAGCTTCCCTGTCACAACTCAATGAAGTAAAAATTGTATTCTACAGGACTCTCTCTCAACCAAAAAAAAAAGAAGAAGAAGAAGAAAATTATCTTCCACCTAGCAAATCTTTTCTTTCCCAAAAATATCCACTCAAGTGGAGCAGCAACTTTTCTTTGCATTCCCAGAAGCTTCGTTAACATTTATAGAGGTTCCTTGACCAGGAAGTGCAGTATTTGTGGCTGCTTCTTGAGCTGCCAAGGCTTTTTTGCTTATGATGTGGTAAATTTCTGTCAAAATGGTCTGGAATGCCTTCTCAATATTAGTTGCTTCCAGTGCCGATGTCTCAAGAAATGAAAGGCCTTCCTTCTCAGCCAAGGACTGACCATCATCTTCTGAAACAGCTCTAAGATGGTTTAAGTCTGACTTATTTCCGGCCATCATGATGACAATGTTAGAATCTGCGTGGTCCCTCAACTCACGCAGCCACCTCTGGACATTGTCAAAAGTTTGTCTCTTAGTTATGTCATACACAAGCAGTGCACCAACTGCACCTCTGTAGTAAGCACTGGT
This sequence comes from Humulus lupulus, assembly GCF_963169125.1. Classification (NCBI taxonomy): domain Eukaryota; kingdom Viridiplantae; phylum Streptophyta; class Magnoliopsida; order Rosales; family Cannabaceae; genus Humulus; species Humulus lupulus. Next base: position 35,799,293 of record NC_084799.1, read on the forward strand.
GATAGCGCGGTACCTCTCCTGACCTGCTGTATCCCAGATTTGTGCCTTAACCGTCTTTCCTTCTACCTGAAAATATTTCCAGGTAATGCTTGTAATTATCGTATTGCAAACTAATGATACACAAATCAACCATAGCAATTGACAGTATGCAAACACCAACTAATACCATAAATATTTAGTATACCAAAATGCCAAAATACTTGTTAGTTATGAAAAATATTAAATACTAAAATTCAAGAAACACATCAAGTCTTTCCTAAATTATTTTGTCTAGAAGCAACTTGCAAACCGAACAGTATTTTCAAATCATTATATTGAAGATAAATAAATACTTTAAAACTATTGTTTTCAAAATGAAAACCAATCAGCATTCTTTTATCATGACAATCTCAGACAGTTTTTCATTGTAGTTTGTACTCAATTATCTCCGTGAAAAAAAAAAAGATGAAAGTAAAGACATGTTTTCCATACACTGCACTGCACATGGGTTTTTTTCTGAAACATTTTAAATAAAAAAATGTGTAAGAGATACGCAATCCTAAATAGTATCAACAATGACATCTCTCTTTCTCGAAATAATTCCATTTCTGCCTCGAGCATTAATAATTGGCTTTGGCCAAAACATTTATAACACTCGTATTAATTTAGCACGCTATTTTATAGTCCACCAACTCCCTTGAAGTAAATTTACGCAACTGCAACCATCAACAAGACCCAGATTATGGCTGATGCTTAGTCGATTTTATTAATGAAATTCAGTTTTTCTTCAGAAAAAACGAGACCCAGTTCAATTATAAAAGGCAAAGTCAAGAAATCAATTATAACCCCAAAACCTTACTTTACTCGATGAAAACTCAAAGGACGCACCATTGAGAAGCTTTATCAACATAACTTAATTAAAAAATTAATATAAAATCTATCTCATTAGAGAGAAACTTGCAATATTAACCAAGTCCAAAAAGCTTAAATTAATCAAAATATGAATATTCTCCAAAAAATCTAAGCATGCCACTAATGAAAAAAGTTAACTAAATCAGTATCAACAAAACAGAGCAAAAAATAAACAAAAAAACATAAACACACAATCGACACTAACACGAAATAAGAATCGTCCAAACAGATCGGTAAAGTAACTTGCCTGGAGAGTTCTGGTAGCGAACTCAACGCCGATGGTGGATTTCGATTCCAAGCAAAACTCGTTTCTGGTATACCTCGAAAGAATGTTGGATTTTCCAACGCCTGAGTCTCCGATAAGCACGATCTTGAACAAGTAATCGTATTCATGGTCTACTCTATGAGCCATAATCCCTTTCTCCTCCGATCTCTGGAACCTACACACACCCAAACCCGAAATTCAGATCCCACTTCGCAATACACACACGCGAATTTTAATCCACATACAGATTCAGATAGATCTAGAGAATCCGAAGAACGCTTACCTCTAGTGGCGCGGAAAGATCGAGGAGAGAATGAGATATCGGAAGACGGGGATGGCGATGAGTCTCCCTGAGAGACTCGGGCTATGGAGGTTTCGTTTGAAAATTGGTAGAGTAACTGTACGAATTGGAGGACAGTTCAACTCTTCAACGCGGAGAAGAAGAAGATTATATAGTGAAAGCGGTAACGTAATAATAACATTTGGCCAATGAGAGCAGAGAAACGGAAAGACCGATGAGAGAAAATCAAAGGTCCTTTGAAACGGCCTTCTCTTCTATTAATAATATAGACGTTAAACGACATGTCGTTTTTAATGAGACCGTTAAACGACAATGGTTTTCGTCAAAGGTCAAACTTATGAGGTGGCACTGACACAGGTGACATTCTGGCAGCCTGTGCCAGAGGATGTTTAGTGTCTTCCACGCCTTTATTATTATTGTTATAATTATTTTTCTTAAAATGGAATTTTAATTTTATATGTTAGAAAAGTAGAAGGTGGCAGCGATGTGGTTTTTATTTTTTATTTTTTTTTATATATAATAATAAATTTTATAAAAATCGGTTGTTGTTAATTTGTTGTTATTTTAGGTGAAGCATATGTCTTATGTGGTAACTGGTGTATAAATGAATATTTTATTTGTAAAGTTTAAATTAAAAGAAAATGTCCACTCAATATCTTTTTGCATTATTCGGTCATGATAAGAGTTATCAAATTAATCATATTGAGGAAGATAATTGTATTGTTTTGCACTCACAACATAAAAAAAAGCATGTGCGTTGATAGCGATGATTTTAGATCCTTGATAGCGATGATTTTAGATCCAACCTTCTTTTTCACCTCACGCACACAAACACATGTAATCATTATATTTTATTTTCACAAAAACGAAAACAAAATTGAGTATGCTTTTATATTTTTTGTTTAAAAAAATCCTTTTGCACAATCTGAAGATTTTGGAAGTAAAATCAAATGATAAATTTGGTCTTTGTTTGACATTGTTTTTTTATTTTTTATTTTCAAAATTATATTTTTAGAAATGAGAATATAAAATAGTTTTTATAATTTTAAAAAAATAACAGGTGTTTGGTTAATATTTTTTAAAAATAATTTTTAAGTTTTATTTTTTTTTTAAATCTTAAATAAAAAATTAATAAATATATTTATAAAAAAAATTGTTTAAAAATTTGTAATAAATAATGAGATAAAGTAAGAAAGAAAAAATAATGAAAAATAATGAGAGAAATTTTTGAGGAATAAAAAATGAGAAGAGAGAAATTGATGCAAGAAAAAAAATGAGAGAGAAAATAGCAAGATAGAAAAAATTAGGAGAGAGAAAATAAAGAGATAAAAAATAATGAGAGAGAAAGTGACGCTAGACAAAGTGATGAGAGAAAATGTAAGGAGATATAAATTATTGAAAGAGAAAGTGATGCGAGATAACAATACTAGAAAAATGTTATGTGAGAAAAAAATTGACAAAAAAAATTGAGAACAACTAAAAACAATTTTTTGATGTTCTCAAAATTTTATGTATTTTGTAACTTTGTTTTTAAAAATTATTTTCTAAAAACTATCAAACACCCCTACTTGTTTTCAGAAAATAACTTTCAAATTTTAAAAACAAAAACAGTTTTTAACTAAGGAACCAACATCCTCAAATATTTTTTAAGAGTTTACCGTCAATTATTTTACAATATAATTGCTTTTGTTTTACTACAAGTCTTTTATTTAATAAATGGGTTATGTTTCAAGATAATTAGACTAGAGCTATAAATGTGGGCCAGCCCGACCCATATTTCAGTGCCTCCGAATAATTCAGGTTGGGTTGGGCCCGTATTTCAATTTGTGTCGGGCCAAGCCGGCCCATATTTGAAAGAGTAAGCCCAGCACGGCTCATAGGCCCAGCCCATATTGTGTCGTGCTCGTGCCGACCCACTTTTCTTATTTTGACCTATTTTATCATTGCCAAAAAATGTGAGGATGGAGAATTGAATCTTCCACCTCCTCTTTAACAATCAATGGACTCACGACAAATCCAAATACATTTCATTGTTTAAATTATTGTTTTAGATATTTTTATATACTTTTTAACAATACTTTACCCAAAATTATATCAAAGATAATTATTAGAATTTGAATACCTACCAATAAATGCTAAAAAATTTAACTCACAAATCTTAAAATAAATTAATATAATTATAAAAATATAAACATCCAGAAAAATAATAGACTTTTATTATCATTTTAATTTATAGATAATTGACAAATAATTTTTTTTATCATTATTAATGTCAAAATATCGGGCTTTTTATCGTGTCGTGCTTTCGGGCTAGTTTGTTCGTACTTTCGTGCCATGCCCTCAAGCTTATCGTGTCGTGTCGTGCCAATTTTCAATTCATGTCATGCCTGTCCCAAGCCCATAGTTTTTCGTGTCGTGTCGTGCTCGTGCCTCTCGGGCTCGTGTCGGTTTCGTGCCGTGCTAAAAAGTCCGGCCCATATTTACAGCTCTAAATTGGACATTTTGTTCTATTATACTCACCCGACTCGGTTTGACATTATTGGTCATGAGGCTGTTGACCCTCGAATTGGTCAACAACACGGAGTTAAGTAAAACGGTAGAAAATGAGATGAAATCAAGACAAACAGATAAACAACACAAAAGATTTATAGTGGTTCGGCCCCAATAAAATGGTAATGACCTACGTCCATTTAGTGTTCTTATTGATGTAAAATCCCAATAGTTGTGATCAATGAACTAGGGTTCACGAGTTTCACAAGCTTTCAGATGAATACAATTATGGTGGATAAAAACACTCTATTTCTCTCTGAGAATTTTTAAGTTCCAAAAAGTCCATTCTCTTGAGCCATTTGATTCTTATTTATAGGCTCAAGGAGTTCTACATGAGCCAATTAGCCTTAATTATATTTAATACATGTGAATCTAAATAATAATGGAAATTACAACTAATGTGTAAGTGTAAGATTACATATCTGAATGAAATAAATAAAATGTAGTGACCAGATTGGTCGCTCATAAAATATACTGCTTGATGAATGAACTATCTTTTGGTCGATGGTCAAACAAATCATACTTACTTAAACTGCCACGTGCATCCCACGTGTAGGCCAATCCTACCACGTCATCAGGTAGTCCGTTTTTGGGTAAACATTTGCCCCCCAAGTTTATTTTACTACGACCACCATAAAGTAAACTTAACCCACCGACCCTTCGTCTGGCTTGTCACATCTGTCAACACATTTTCGAAAAAAGTAACTAATCATGTCGTTGCAGTTTCCCAAAAATGTTTTTACGGCTAACACGTTTCCCCATGGTTCAAAAACTCACCCCCCATCATTACATTTTTATCCGTGCCTCGATCAATATAAATAACCCATTCTTTTCACTTTTTACCATTCTTCTTTTCCTCAAGACTCAGAAGAACAAATCAAGAAAAGCTCATAAAAAACTTGGCGATCCAAGGTGTGGCTGCCCAGCCACTTGTATCAACGCTCGCGACCCCACTTCATTCTTTCATTCAAGTAAGTTTCCTGATCTTCTTTGTTTCTTATATGCCATGCAACATTCATTTCTTTAGTTTTCTGATATTTGGTGCTTTGAGTTTTTGAATGTTCTTGAGAAAAAATTATTTTTGGGTAATCGGGCTCGTATGTAGTAGCATGATAGGATAGGAGTTTAAATTCGAAAAAACACTAAATGAGGCTTAGGAATTGGCTTGGGAAGTAGGAATCCTGATTTAGGGCGCAAAATCGAAGTAACATTCGATTTTTATGCATTCAGAAAAATCTGGTTTTTCCTGCCTTTTCGGAGTCGAAAAGTTTCCCTGAAAAAAAATTTCACTTCTGCTTTTTAATCCGTTTTTCCAAACTATTCGCATGTTTTTAGTGTTTACGTTAGAATGCTGCTAGTCATATAAAAGCTTATCTTTTATACACGAGCAACGTTATCCCAACATTTCCACTTCTTCTATTTGTTGGCCGTAGATTCTCATCTCCCCCTTTTCTGTTCCCAGGTTTTCATGCACGGTCCTTGGGGAGGTGAGAGACTGATTGATGATGACTTGCTCGTGCTACTGTTCGAGGATCAAGAACAGTCATCACTGCCATTTTCATAAATTCCTTTTTCTCAACACAACTCAACAAACAGACCTCCGACCAGTTCAACGAATATGGGTTGTGTAAAATCTATTGCTCAAAGAAAGAAGAAGACAACCAACCTTTTTTCTAATCAACCTGCCCCTCACACCGTGGAGCCTTCTACAAATCCACAGCCTGTAAATACTATACCACCAGAAATCCAAACTAAAGCCCGACCTCACGACGGCCTTAGGCTAGAGGTCAAATGGTATGTAGCTCCTCCTAGCATTATTTCGGCTAGGATGGTAAACAACTATCTCAAGAAGTACGGTCTTCCTGGGATAACCCTCATCAAACCTTCACCCGACCAGCGGGCAAACATGCCTAGGGGCGCCTTCAGCGCCTGGTCGAGGTATCATATCGAGGCAGGGGCAATCTTGCCTCTGCACGAATTCTTTCAAGGGGTGGCCAATTATTTTAAGGTCGCTCCCTTCCAAATCACCCCCAACAGATATGGAGTATTATTTACGCTCTATATCCTTTATAACCATAAGAAGTGGCCAGTACCAACGCCACATGAGATTGACTACCTGTTCGATCTCGAGTCTAACCTCAACCACAATAACATGTGGCTCTTTCAATTCTACAACCAGGAGTCTGCTCACACCTTTCTGAGCGACATAACCCACAAGTCCAATGTAGGGAAGTATTTCCACGAATACTTTCTTACAACAGACTTGGTCGCTGACAACCTGGCCTTCACCCAAGGAGATAAATATTTTTCTCACTGGTTGCTTGTTTTCTTCTAGCTTCTCTATACCATCTTTAGAATTTTTGGTGTTGTTTAGGTCCATGGTACCGACCAGTCCCTACTCCAGAGATGGAGATAAGGGCAGCTGCCTTGGCCATCATGGTGGACATCGAAAAAAGCGTCAAAAAGCTGGTCACGAAGAGCAACTTAAGGCTGGTCGGCCTTCTGGCGCCTCACCAGGATGTGAGGGAGTCCACAGCAGGGAGTGCAACTGGAGGAGACCTCCCCGAGCAACATCAGGATGTGTCACAACCCCCAAGAAGGTGGGCTACAGGAGTGACCATCAAGGAACCCTCCAATAATCCACGAGCTACTGCTATTCCGACATAACAGGGGAAAGGCAAGCAGAAACTTCCAGCACACCTCGAGCCCATACTCAAGTCGTCTGATGAGAACGGTACTGACTTCTCACTCTTAGACAGTTTTCCCATTCCCTGTCATATATTTGAAGGGGACGACAACTTTAAATATGCGACTAGTTCAAATTCAGACTTCTTCAAGGTAGAGAGTGAGTGTAGCAGTAGTACCATAAATAATGTATCGACCAGTAATAGTAGCTCGGGTATACTACTTAGAATTTTTTCTTACTCTTATTTCCTTGCTTTAGTAAATATCTTAATTTATATTGCCTGATCGTTTGTTTATATCATGCAGTCATGCCTTCCAACGACACATTTGATCTATACAACCAACCCAAAACCACTGCTCCTGCGAGCAGGAAGAAGGAAAGCAAACGACACCCTGGGGAAGGTAGCAGCAACCCTCCAAGAAAAGGGCGAGGACTGAGGACCCTCTTGCACCTGCACCTTCCAAGGAAACTACTCTTCCTCCAGCTTCCATCGACCAAACTCCTCCACCAGCTCCCGTCGACCAGAATCCTCCTGATCAGTCAGGAAATACTCAAGGAGAGGCTATCATGAACATAGCCTTCAATTCAGCCAACGATAAGCTGAAGAAGCTATCAAGGCATCGGCGCAGCTGAGAGCCCATCAACAACACTAGCTCCATGAAGGTCAACTAGATTTTCAGCCGCGAGCTGAACAAAGTACTCAGTGTAAGTTACCATTTTTGGTTGTGCTTTAATTGTTTACTTTGTCCTTTTATTTCTACTAACAAATTTATCTTTTCTCTGATCGCAGGGAGTTCTAACCTTGAGTACTGGCTGGCGTCGGTCAGAGGCAATGGTTGTCGAATACGCTAAAGAGACTAAAGCTATTGAGGAGAGGCTTGGGGAACAGCTCAAAATGGGTGAGGCCAAACACGCCGAGCAGCTCAAGGTGGTCGAGGAGAAAAATGCCGAATAGCTAAGAGCTGTTGAAGAGAAGATTGCCAAGCTGGGCGAGGAGCTGAAGCAACATAAGGAGACCCTGGTCAAAGTCACAAAGTCTAAAGAGAGGTACAAGGAGTCTTCAGTGTTGAACTACAAAGAGGCCTCCAAACTCCAAGACAAACTGGTTATTAGCAGGAAAGAAACTGCTGAGTTGGAGGAGCGAGTTAAATTGCTCGAAGAAACCAACGTCAGTGACTTGGAGAGGTTCAGGGGAGCAACATTTAACTGCTTTTATATGTACAGGAAAAACAACCGTGAGGTGAACTTTGATTAATTACCAGAGTGTATGAAGCAGGCTTAGCTGGCAAAATGCATTGCTCACCTTGAAGAGGAGACAGCTCAGGGATCCCCTGAGATTTCTTTGGCCAAGGGTATTGAAGGCGTTGACGAGGGTGCTGATACCACAGTCGACTAGCAGCTTCAGCAAGATCCTCCAGCTGCTCCATAACTTTATTTATTTAATTTGTAACTAGGACACACGAACCACGGTTCGTGATGTCAAGACAGTTTTTTGCTGCGTGGGCAGCTTTCCTTTTAATTAACAATTACATCCGAGTAGAAACTGCTCGCGGTGTAACACATTTTACTTTTGATATTATAATATTTGCACTTTGTCATAACATATGTTCGCATGATTGAACTTAGCATAGTACTTTGTTTTGAATTAACAAAATTTAAACAACATTTTAAAAAATAATCTAAATACCGTAATATGCTTTCCCTTATTTTGCTCGTGTGTTTACATATGCCTGTTGATATGCTTTGCTTGCTTAGTACCTTATATGCCCCCTAAGTGATTGAGGAGCTTAAGGTTCTCGGTCATTTGCCAAGACCAAGACCTATTCGAACATTACTGCTCGTAAAAATACTTATAAAAAGTGATTATATAGCAAAACAACACACGTAATTAGCAAATACTTGTAATAAATACAATAATTGGCAAGAATAACTGGTTGTGCACAGTTCCTTTTATTTATCGTAATAAATGGACAATTGTGTCTGTACGAGTGATCAAAAAATTGATCTTACACTTATAAGCGACTAGTCATATGATTAACTAACCCTTGTTCATAAACTTGTAAAAAGTGAAATTAATACAAGCCAATTCTTTAAAAAGAATTGTTTTATTGGTAATACTTGCGCAGGTGTTCTCCATTCCAATAGCGAGAAATGAGATCTCCATTTAAGCGAGCAATTTTATAGGTGCCTGGTTGGAGGACTTCTTCAATTTGATACGGACCTTCCTAGTTAGGTCCAAGCACTCCAGCAGCTTGATCGCGGGTGTTTAAAAAAACTCTTCTAAGTACCACATCTCCCACATTAAATTTTCTTTCACGTACTTTAGAGTTGAAATACCGAACGACCTTTTGTTGGTAAGCTACTACTCGGAGTTGAGTTTGCTCGCGCCTTTCATCGACCAAATCCAAAGATTTCATTAATAACTGACTATTAGCACTCTGATCGTATGCCTTCTATGCGATGGTGGATCTAATTCAACAGGCAACATGGCTTCATATCCATAGGCCAAGGAAAATGGAGTACGGCATATTGTTGTTCGATGGGAAGTTCTATACGACCAAAGGACTTCAGGTAATTGTTCTGGCCATGCCCCCTTCGCTTCTTCAAGCCTTTTATTCAGGGTATCCTTCAGTGTCTTGTTGACATCTTCAACCTGTCCGTTTGCTTGCAGATGAGCTACTGAAGAAAAACTCTTGATAATCCCGTGCCTTTCGCAAAAATCTGTGAACAGATCGCTGTCAAATTGTGTGCCATCATCTGAGACAATCTTCTTGGGCAACCCATAGCGACACACGATATTTTTTACCACAAAATCTAGCACCTTCTTGGTCGTTATTGTTGTAAGCGGTTCAGCTTCGGCCCACTTTGTGAAGTAGTCAACAGCAACCACAACATACTTGACGTTCCCTTTTCCCGTGGGTAAAGACCCGATCAAATCTATTCCCCACATTGCGAATGACCATGGGCTTTGCATCTGTTTTAGCTCATTAGGGGCTGGTCGCGGTATCTTGGAGAACCTTTGACACTTGTCACACTTCCGAAAAAATCCACAGAGTCTTCATTCATCGTTGCCCAGAAGTATCCTTGTCTTAGGATCTTTTATGATAAGCTCTGCCCCCCAGCATGATCTCCGCAGAAACCTTCATGGACTTTTCGCATTAATTCCCTGGCCTTTTCCTTTGAAACACACCTTAGAAGTGGCATTGAGTACCCTCTCCTGTACAAAACTCCATCGACCAGAATGAATCGAGTCGACTATCTTTGGAGGGTTCTTGCTTTGTTTCTGTCTGTCGGCAGCACTCCATGTTCTAAGTATTCAATGAAGGGCATCATCCATGTGTCTGTTGCTTGGATTACCAGGGAAGACTCTTCTGCTTGAATGCTTGGTGCGGACAAATGTTCAACAGGTACAATATTCAATGTGTCAACATCCTTCGTGCTTGCTAACTTGGCCAAAGCATCAGTGTTGGAGTTCTGGTTGCGAGGTACTTGCTGGAGAGTATATTTTTTGAATTGTGCCAATAAGTCATTTGCTTTGTTCAAATAAGCAACCATCTTCAGACCCCGGGATTGATATTCTCCAATAATTTGATTAACCACTAACTGGGAGTCACTGTATATTTCGAGTGACTTTATATCCATGTCCTTGGCTAATCTTAATCCTGCGAGCAAAGCTTCGTATTCGGCTTCGTTATTGGACGTTGTGAAGTCGAATCTAATTGCACAGTGGAATCGATGTCCTTCGGGCGTGATTAAGATTAAACCTGCTCTAGCATTGTGCTCGTTGGAAGAGCCATCTACGAACAATTTCCAGGAAAGAGTTTGGCTTTGGAGTTCAGGCTCTTCTATCAGCTCGATATCCTGGAGCCCAGTAAACTCTGTGACAAAATCTACTAGAGCCTGTCCCTTCACAGCTGCTCGTGGCGAGTAAGAAATATTGAACTATCCAGGTTCAACTGCCAATTTTAACAATCGACTGACGACTTCTGGTTTCTGCAAGACTTGCCGTAGTGGCTGGTCGGAGAGTACTACGATGGGGTGAGCTTGGAAGTTTGGTCATAGCTTTCTGGAGGCTAAAATCAAGCAATAGGCTAATTTCTCAATGGGTGGATATCGAATTTCTGCTCCTATTAGCCTCTTGGTTATATAATACACAACTTTTTGAACATGTTTCGCCTTTCTGATCAGGACAGCGCTAGCAGCATACTCGGTGACTGCCAAATAGATGAACAAAGTTTCTTTCTTGACCGGTTTGGAAAAAATCGGTGGTTATGACATATGAGACTTTAGAGCCTTGAAAGCCTGCTCGCACTTTTCTGTCCACTCGAATCTCTTATTGCCCCTAAGCATATTAAAAAATGGACCACATTTTTCCGTTGATTTGGAAATGAATCTACTCAAAGTGGCAATCCTCCCAGTTAGACTTTGAACATCTTTAATTTTAGTTGGCGACTTCATTTCGATCAGGGCCTTGATCTTTTTGGGATTAGCTTCGATAGCTCACGAGCTCACTATGAATCCCAAAAATTTCCCCGATCTAACTCTGAAGGAACACTTAAGGGGATTCAGTTTCATCAGATATTTGTTCAAGATGTTGAAGCACTCTTGCAGGTCCCCAATGTGTTATTCTGCCTTCTTCAACTTAACCAGCATGTCATCAACATATATCTCCATGTTAACACCGACATCTCTTTGAACATGTGATTGACTAGTCGCTGGTAAGTCTCACCAGCATTTTTCAAACTGAATCGCATTACTTTGTAACAGTAAAGCCCTGTATCAGTCAAAAGCTAGTGCGATCCTCATTAGGTGGGTGCATACTGATTTGATTGTATCCAGAGTATGCATCCATGAATGATAGGATCTCATGCTCTGAAGTGGCATCGACCAGCTGGTTGATCCTTGGGAGTGGAAAGCAATCCTTCGGGCAAGCTTGATTGAGGTATGTGAAATCCACAGACGTCCTCCACTTGCCATTCAGCTTGGGAACCGGCACAGGATTAGAGACCCAAGATGGATAAAACGCTACCCTAATGAATCTGTTCTCCTTTAGTTTCTCGACCTCTTCTTTTAACACTTTTGATCTATCTTTGTCGAGCAACCTCCTTTTTTGTTGTACTGGTGTAAAACTTTTATCTATGTTTAAGACATGGCTGATAACTGCTGGGCCAATCCCAACCATATCCTTATGTGACCAGGCAAACACCTCCTGGTTCTTCTTTAAAAATTCCACCAGTTTTTGCTTTGTTGTTGTCTCTAAGTTTTTACCGACTTTCACGACCCTGGTTGGATCTGCCTCATCAAGTTGGACCTCCTCGAGGTCCTCGACTGGTCCTACGTCTTCTTCAAAATCCCCAAAGTGAGGATTTAAATCTCTATCCTTACTTTGGGCAACACCCTATTTGGTGACCTTCTCACCTGATTGGGCTTGTACTTCATTGGCCAATAGCAACCCTTTCTCGGCTCTTTCTCTCGATCCACCTCTTTTTGCCTTGGTAATCGAGGAATTATAGCATTCTCGCACTTCTCGTTGTTTTCCCAACATGCATCTTACCCCTGCGTCGGTTGGAAACTTCAAGGCCAGGTGCCAGACCGAGGTCACGACTCGTAGGTCGACTAGAATTGGTCTTCCAATCATAGCATTACATGCAGAAGGACAATCAACTACTATAAAAGTAGTGAGTAATGTCATGTTCGCAGGTGTAGTTCCTACTGTGATTGGAAGCCTGATCGACCCCATTGGCGCAAGCCCCTCGCCAGAGAAAACCATAAATGGTTTGGTTGCATGGCTCCAAATCCTTCAATGAAAACTTCATCCTCTCCAGCGAAGACTTGTACAGAATGTTTACTTAGCTTCCTGTATCACTAACACCTGCTTAACCATCATATTGGCGATTTGGACGTCCACGACCAGAGGATCTGAATGGGGAAACCGGACATGCTTGGCGTCAAGCTCAGAGAAAGTTATCAGTTCTTCCTCTGTTCGAGCTTTTTTGGGAGTTCTCTCCTCTACGTTCAGCATTTCAATGTCCTAGTCATGACGTAAGGTTCGGGCGTATCGCTCCCTTGCCTTCCCACTATCCCTTGCTAGGTGTGGGCCGCCACAGATGGTTAGCAATGTACCCTCCACTGGAGCTGGCTGTAAAGGGGGCAAGCGTTGGCGTACCGGTGCCTGCTCGTTGCCTCCTTGAGCCTCTCGCTGGGAACCTCCAGTGGCTTGTACATATCTTCTCAGGTGTCCTTGCCTGATAAGGAACTCAATCTCATCTTTAAGCTGGTTTGACTCGTTGGTGGCATGACCATAGTCGTTGTGAAAATGACAAAATTTGGTTGTATCTCTTTTGGATATATCTTTCCTGATCGGCGCTGGTCGCTTGTAAGGGACAGTGATGTTGGTAGCCTGGTACACTCCTGCTCTGCTTTCGACTAGGGTCGTGTAATTAGTAAACCTCGGCTCGTATCTATTACTTTTAGGGCGCTTATTCTCAGATGTTGACGACTTGTGGTCGCTCTTTTCCCTCAGTTTTTCCCGTTATTTTTGTTGTTGCCATTGGGTTTCTAATACCCATTGGCGGCTTTGGTGGGATCTTCCTTTGAACCCTGGTCATCTACGGGCACCTTACCTTCATTGGCAATTGCCTCTTTGAGCTTGATGTACCAGTCTGCTCGATCTAAGAATTCTTGGGTGCTCTTCACCCCATTTTTCCTTAAACTGTTCCAGAGGGATGAATGACGTTGTAATCCAGCAGTAAGTGCCATCATTTTCCCCTCATCACCGTCTTATCCCCAGCAGTGGCTCGCATAAAACACTGGACATACTCCTTCAAAGATTTTCCCTCCTTCTGGCGTATCTCGACCAGTGTAAAACTGCCCATAAAACTCTTTCACGAACATTTCCCATGACACTATGCTAGCATGAGGGAATTTGAAAAACCACTCCATAGCAGTGTCGAATAAGGTGGCCGGAAAGATTCTGCATCGAGCGTCATCTGACACCTTCTGGATGTCCATTTGTCTCTCAAATTTATTCACATGAGATACTGGGTCTCCAAATCCATTGAATTTGGGTAAGACCGACATCTTAAATTTTCTTGGGGTTTTGGCCATTGCTATTCTTTGTATGAATGGAGTGCCTCTTCTCCGATCATATTCAATGTGGGATGTTCGGCTCCCCACTAACTGTTGGACGACCTGATTCAGCGCATCAAGCTGAGCCTATACAACGTCTGGTACTCTTGGGGAAACCGGGGCTGGAGGGGCACACTCATCGTGCCTTTCCCGCCTGTCATTGAGTATGTCCCTCAAATCATCATCCCTACATCTTTGCTCGCTAGCGCCCAGTCGATCAAAGACGTTAGGCTGCCTAGGCTGCCCCCCAGCATTCTGACTCGTTGGCCGATTTTCTCTTGGTGGGGGATTCCGTTCTCCACCCCTCTCTCCTTGCCTTTGACCAGCATTTCCTCTGCCGAAACCAGCTTCATTGTAGTCATGGCCATCCCTAAAACGTGACCGACTATGGTGCAACCTGCTGATCGCGCTATTTCCCCCTCCCCTCGTTGGCACATCTCGTTCGTCAGGTAGAGGCCTGCGTTGGTCGGTGGGTCCCCAGGCATTATTATGTCGTGGGGGAACCCTAACCGTAGAACCTGACTCGACCTATCTCCTGCCAGCAGAAGGAAGTTGTCCCCTGCTCGGTGGATTTGGCTCCTCAGCAGTTTGGCATGTAGGGCTTCGGGGAGGCTGCCCGGCCCTATTCTGCCTTTGCTGTTGGGTATTATCTTGACCAGCGTGAGAGGGGGGTTGCTGCTCAGGATGTTGAAACGGAATATCCTGTTGAGCAGCAGGAGGCTGCTCCGGCCTCTGAGGGCTTGCTGGTGGAGGCAGAGTGTGGTGATGTTGTGGACAATTTAAATGTGGATCTTGTTGTGGCAGTACACTGGGTGGCTGATCCGGTTGAGAAGCTGGTGCGGGCAGTCCTTAAGCCAACTAAATGGCTGCCTCCAGGGCAGCGGTGGCGTCCCTCTGTCAGTGATCCATGTCAGCCTACCTCTCATTCAGTTCTTGGCGTTGCCTATCAATTTCTCTCTGCTGCAACGCCATTGTTTTAGCCACATTTTCCTGATTAGCCCTCAGATTGGCTAACTCTTCCTGCAACACAATTAGTGTCGTCCTCAAGGTCTCAAAATCCATTTCCTCCTCTTCGAAATCTATTTGTGGCTCATCCTCAACCACATTTTGCGAAGGAGACTGAGATGGTGCAGCACCAGAGGTTTGTCCAATCTTTCTAGCCGTTTTCGCCATTTGATCTTTTTAGAAGCCTTGAGTTCAACTCTCAATGAAAGCACCAATATGTTGACCCTCGAATTGGTCAACGACACGGATTTAAGTAAAACAATAGAAAATGAGATGAAATCAAGACGAAAAGATAACACAACACAAAAGATTTATAGTGGTTTGGCCCCAATAAAATAGTAATGACCTACATCCACTTAGTGTTCATATTGATGTAAAATCCCAAGAGTTGTGATCAATGAACTAGGGTTCACGAGTTTCACAAGCTTTCAGATGAATACAATTATGGTGGATAAAAACACTCTATTTCTCTTTGAGAATTCTAAAGTTCCAAAAAGTAAAAAATCCAAAAAGTCCCTTCTCTTGAGCCTTTTGATTCTTATTTATAGGCTCAAGGAGTTCTACATGGGTCAATGGGTGTTAATTATATTTAATACATGCGTATCTAAATAATAATGGAAATTACAACTAATATGTAAGTGTAAAATTACATATCTAAAGGAAATAAATGAAATATAGCGACCAGAATGGTCACTCATAAAATATACTGCTTGCTAAATGAACTTTCTTCTAGTCGATGGTCGAACAGATCATACTTACTTAAACTGCCACGTGCATCCCACGTGTAGGCCAATCCTACTACGTCATCAGGTAGTCCATTTTTGGGTAAACAGAGGCCTTGGACACTAAACCAGTTGCCCAAGGGGAATTTTTTTTCTTTTCAAATTAATACAACAAAGATAATATATATATATATGAAAAATATACAATAAGGTATGCATTTTTATCTTAGCCAGTAAATCAATTATAATTCCAGTTTCTTTTTTATTATTTTGTTTATGATAGTATTCATTGTAATTATAGCACACATTTTGTAAGTTTTCAAAAAATTCTGGATAATTTACAGTACTGAAATAAAAGTTCAAATAATTTATTACATGCATACCTACTTTTTTCATATATATTTATATGATTGAAAAATATATTTTTTGAACCCTGATTTCAACCTTATAAATTATTTAGAATATCTCAAAAAATTGTAGAAAATTTGTTATGAGTACAATAAATACCAATCATAACAAAACACGAGTTATGATTAATTTAAGTGACTAAAACAAGTAACTCTCAAAAAATATATCTATTGAGAAATTTATATATATTTATTGACATCCATCTCCATCATCTAGGGAAAATATAGAAAATGAAAATAAAAAGGAAACTTTTTAAGAGGTGGTACTAGGCAATAAAACAACCAAATTGATGAGAAGTTAATTTGTTTTTTATTTATAAAAAAAATGATATTTTGGTGATCTTTCTCTTTCTCCCTCATGACGTAGTTATATTTTGTACAAATCACACCGAGTGTCTAGTTTTAAAGATGTCATTTAATATTTAGCCACTTTTAAAAAAAATTAATTTTATATCCAATATTTATTTAAATCTATCAATTATACCATTCAATCATACCTAAGTTATATATGTATAAGCAATGGTACTATGGGAAATGTCATTATAATAATGGGTAAAATTTAACTAAATTTATTTAATGGCTAATTTTAGTTAATTAATCCTAAAACTGGGTATTTATCAAGTAATCCCTTATATTTTTGTGTAAATTACATCCTTTATGGCTATTTGTTTCAAATATTTACAAAAATATGGGACTCTTTAAAGATTCTTATTTTATGGCTTTCTTTTCTTTTCTTAAAATCTTGTGTTTATAGGTTTTGTTTTCTCATATTTTTTTGTATAAATTTGTGTTTATGCTATATTTATGTTCTTGATTAATTTTTTTAAATTGGGATGTTAGTTTTGTAAATTATTTTTTATTTTTTATCTTTATTTGTTTATTTATTTATCTTTTATATAATTTTTTTAGAATTACTTTTTTTTTACAGTATGTATAATTATTTTTATATTATATAATTTTTTGGAAAGTTCTTTGGTAGGGCCTTCAAAAAGAGCCCTACCGTAGGGCTCTTTTTGTGTTCTCAACCTTTGAACAGTTTGCGCGATTTTTTTATGACCGTGTATATTGTAGTTATTTAGAGCATCCTGAAAATTTTCAGAAAATTCTGAATAATTTATAGTGCCGAAAACTAAGTTCAAACATGCTATTTTCCACGCGCATAAAAAAATTAGTCACGCGTGCAATAATCTGTTTTCGGCACTGTAAATTATTCGGAATTTTCTGAAAATTTGCAGGATGCTCTAAATAACTACAATATACATGGTCATAAAAAAAAATCGCGCCGAAAACTATTTGCGGATTGAGAACACAAAAAAGCTCTACGGTAGGGCTCTTTTTTAAGGCCCTACCATAGAATCATCCTAATTTTTTATTGTATATTTTAATTTTATTTTTGGCCCAACTATATTTACATTTAGTTTCTTTTTTTACTGCACATATTCTTTTCATCAATGTTTTTAAATCATTTTTTTCACTTTTTTTCTTCTTTTTTTAATGTATGCAATTTTTTTTAATTTTTAGAAATTTTTTTTTTACTTTGCATATACCTTTTTTTTTCTAGGTCTGGGTTAGGTATTTTTTTTATCTTTTTCTTTTCTCCTTTTATTATTTTTTACTTCATCTTTTCTTTATTTTATTTTTATGGGTGGGAGTAAAAACAATGAGTTGGAGAGGTTGTCAATGAGTTAGTTAGAGCTTCTAGTAGTGTAGATATAGTCTAAGCTCTTGATAATGATGTGAAGATAAAGTTGTATGGCCTTTAGAAGATTGCTACTCAAGGGCCTTGATTGGATCCCCAACTAATGGTGTTGAAATTTTTTGCAAGAGTAAAATAGTTAAATATAATCAACATTTATCTCATGAAGCATGAACGTACACGTTTTAAAAAACATACATATTGATCAAAAGATTATACATAGGTCTCTCGAAGGTAAATCGATTTATGCATTATATAATGAACTCTTTTGAATGTTGAGCCATATTTTGTGTTTTATTAGCATGTGTACAATGTTCTTCGGGTTGAGAGATTTGTTAATGAGTTCTTAGCAAATATCATGCATGAGTTTGTGTGATGTTGTCTAGCTATGTAGCTAGGATATATAAGACTAAACTAGAAAACATAATCGCGCTCATTATTTTGTACTTCATCTTTTCTTTATTTTATTTTTATGGGTGGGAGTAAAAACAAATGAGTTGAAGACATTGTTCGGTGTATCAGCGAGTTAGTTGGAGCTTGTAGTAGTGTAGATATAGTCTAAGCTCTTGATAATGATGTGAAGATAAAGTTGTACAGGCTTTAGAAGATTGCTACTTAAGGGTCTTGCTTGGATCCCCAACTAATGGTGTTGAAATTTTTTGCAAGAGTAAAATATTTAAATATATTCAACATTAATCTCATGAAGCATGAACGTACACGTTTAAAAAAACATACATATTGATCAAAAGATTATACATAGATCTCTCAAATGTAAATTGATTTATGCATTATATAATGAACTCTTTTGAATGTTGAGAAATATTTTGTGTTTTATTAGCATATGTGCAATATTCTTCCGGTTGAGAGATCTGTTGATGAGTTCTTAGCAAATATCATGCATGAGTTTGTGTGATGTTGTCTAGCTATGTAGCTAGGATATATAATACTAAACTAGAAAACATAATCGCGCTTCGCGCAATTTTTGTAATGATTAAAAAATTTATATTTTTAAATTTTATTGGGAAGATTGTGTGGTAAATAGTCTTTTTTACCCTACCCATACAACATGTTCTGTATATGAACACGTGAACGTGTCTTGACCCCAATTTTTTTTATGATTGTGTTTGTTGCATAACAAATAATTAAAATATCAAAAACAAAGTTCAAGCAGCTTGTTGTACGCGTAATTTTATTTATATATTTATTATTATACACTTTGCATGGTATTTTTTTTTATAAAAAGTCTAAATTATGTATAAATAAATTTATGTTTTGTGCAAGGGTTATTTTGGCCGATTACCCTTCATTTTTAAAAATTAATTTTTACACCTCGTGTTTGTAAAAAGGATAAAAATATAAATAGATAGATCGATTATTTGAGCACTCTATTTTGACTGATTACTTGTTTTGAACTTTTATTTTTTAAAATTAACCTTTGGACCATGTATGTATTCAAAAGGTTCAAAATTCTTTATAAAATGTAAATTATATATAATATGTTTTGTGTAAGGGTTCACACCATTTTGAATCTTCTTTTTTAGTCGATTACCCGATTATACCCTTTATTTAAAAAAATAACTTTTAGATCTCGTGTTTTGTCAAAACGTTAAGAATAAGAATATATATAGATAGATTATTTGAACTACGTGTATTTTGGTCGATTACTTATTTGGACCATTTATTTTTTAAAATGGTAAAATAAATTATTAAAAATTTATCGAACAAATAGTTCATATTGAATTTTTAGAAAAAATATTTGACTAAAATAGAGTAAATCAGAATATATTTTCTTTTATATAATTATTTTGTAGTTTAATTTTTAAATCATTTAAATATATATATTTATATATGCATGCACGTTTCATTTTAATTATAATATTATCTAAAAAAATATATCATTTAAAAAGACATTCAAATATCTCTATTTAAATTAGTTAATTAATTTATTATTATATATAGATAGATGTTTAGAAACTAAGATAAAAGAAAATAGAGTCAATAGTAATTAATTTATTATTATATATAGATAGATATTTAGAAACTAAAATAAAATAAAAGAGAGTTAATTATTATTATTTTTTAAAATAGAATAAAAATATATTGTTTTTAGAAAAAGTTGAATAAAAAAATGAGAAAACTAAGAAAATAGATAGAGTGAGTTAGAGCAATTTTAGAGTGCCTTTATATAAATAAATAGATTTATAATTGTTGACGCAGTTTTTTGCCAACAATGGATTAAGAAATCCGATAACAGAGATATTAGTGCTCTTTTTCTAAATTGTATTTAATCAAATGAACAATTTCTCACCCTCAAAGTTTTACGTGGTTCAGTTGTTAAAATTCACCTAGTCCACGATGCAATATTATTAATCTCTTACAATTTATGTAGAGTTTCTATATCTTTAAAAAACAAATAAAAGCAGTCCATTATCCCTGATATTTATAGTGGGTATTCCTGGACAGGTTTGGGTAATTTCGTGCATAAATATGGAAAATAATCAATCAGGATAATTTTCCATTTACAGAGGGATATGATTGCCTATGGAATTTACACCCATTATCTCAGACAATAAATGTATAATACAGCTTGGACATTAATGAGCATATAAGGAACCTCCGAGTCTTTTGGGATCCTTCGTTGTGCGTCATTATCAGGTTTCCACGAGCTGAACATCTTCCTCGAACTGGATGTTGAAGAGTAGACGAACTTTGATACAGACCAGGTTGAAAGTATCCATAAAGCGACCTAGCCATCTCAAACCTCGAGCTAGGTTATTGTCCTCAGAGGCGATCTAGAGAGCATCTAGTTGCCATACTACCAAGTCTAACTCGAGCTGCTCACATCAGAGTTAGCTAGATGTTCTACATGTACGAATTCTCCATGTGTTTGCCTGCCAGTTATACCCCCGTGCTGAATGATTAAGTTCATGCTTATTTTGAGGTACAACATTTGCTCCCAAGCTCCTACTTCACTACAAGAAAATGGGGTATTTACCTACCAATTGTAAGTGTAGGTAAAACTAGTCTAATGGTGGGTAATATGGTTTACCTACCAATATTGAATTGGTAGAGATTGGTAGGTAAAGGTTAGTGGGGAAAGAGTCTTTACCTACACTTATTAATACTGGTAGGTAAAAGAATCAGTGGACCCCACTAAGTTATAAATCAATTGATGAGTCAGCAGATGACGTGTTTGATGAGGTGGCATCCTACATGTCTGCTGACATGGTGTCCATAGTTTATGTGTCTGATGATGTGGCATCCTACGTGGCATACATCAAAACCGCCACTTGGCATCTTGTGGTTGTTCCACGTGTCAGACAATAATTTGTCCACGTGCTACGAGAAATTTGAATTATTGTGTTACTTATCCATTTTTTATCGGTTATGTGGCACTAAATGATTGGTCCACGTGACATGTTGTTGTATACTTATTTTTACCTACACTTATTTATTTGTGAGTAAATATAATATTTCTATGTAGGTAATTTTAATTATATATAAATTTTATTTAATATAAATTGAAAAATATTTAACATTATTAATCAAATAAATTATTTAACTTTAATAAAAAAAATAAGCAAACATATATTATACAATATTCATTGCTTATTAAGAAGCACATTTCATAAAAAAAAATATCTATACATTATTTTTAGGTAATTGAAAACTCAATAATGTCATTTTTCTTGACATTCTTCCTATTCTTCACTTTGGGATCATTGCATGAGAGCCTCCTTTTCTCTGACTGAACTTATTGTGAATGTCGATGATGACTTTGGGAGGTGGACACCGACAATGGCCGGAGGTGGGGTTCGAATTTGCGCCAGTGAGAAGGACTTTATAATTAATTTTAGCAAAATAAATATCCTCAATTTAATCATCATAAGGATTTCAGAAAATATGACTTATTATTATGGGCATTTACGACACTTGAGATACCAACATATATTACAAGTAATGAAATGCAATTAACACCAGCCAAACGGCTAAAGTCGATAATTGGAAACTATCTGTGTTCCTCTCGATATTCATTTAAATAAATATATACATCTAATTTCATTCAGTATCAAATATGACAAGTTTTTTTTTTAAAAAAGAAACCAAATATTTTAATCTTTTACTTTTTTTTTCTTTTTCTTCTTTTTTATACAATGGGAATTTGATCCCCTCCCCTTCCCATACAAATATTCTAGGCAACATCATAACTAAATTAACAGGATGACAAAAACTATGGCAAGTATTTTTAAAAGAGACTATATACATGAATACTTGTCAAATCACGTAGCAGCATGCCTATTAGGTATACATAGAACATGGTCACATGAACTAAAGAATTCAAAGACAATACATGATTTATTAAAATTATACATACCAAAGCCTCAATTTTTGTGCTTGTTTGAAAATTGTCAAGTTGAACTCTGTTTAGAATACTTGATGCCCTGAAGCCCTTTATTGTAGTTTTACTAGTCTGATTCCAATTATCTGCAATTGTTGTCAAATCAACAGTAAGCAGTGTCGAACAAGAAGGGCATGAGACTTGTCCCAAGGAAGCAGCATAATCAATCAAACAAGCTTTGCAAAAAGCATGTTCACAAGAGGTAACCTGAAAAGAGAGGAAAATCCAAGCAAAACTCAGTAAAACTAAAAAGCAAACATTTAAAAGAAAAATATACACTACTCCAGGACTTATGAAAGAAATCAACAAATAAACATTTAATTTATTTTCAGAAAATAATTTGTTACAACCATTCCTTGGAAAAATTAGACTGGATATTCTTCTCATCCATTTCGAATAATGTATCATCACAAACAATAATAACATCCAAAACAAATAAACCCCTCTACCATAAAATTGGGTTTTGGAGAAACATAAAGCAGGCTACCACAATTATAATCAGGAGGCAATATAGCATAATAGTACGATCCTCTGTTAAGTACAAGAGGAAAGAGAACTTTTCCGGTCCAAAAAATGGACCTAATTGAAATCTGGCTTTTCGGGGTATGTGCATCTGACCTCTAAATGATAACATTTGCTGCATAACAGCCAGCTTTCACACAATCTTCAATTGGCTTCTTCTTCACCAGCTGTGACAAAAATCCCCCAACAAACGCATCCCATGCTCCATTGGTGTCAACAAGCTTCTCCTTGGGTAACAAAATAACAGGGAACAATTTGACCTTCCCATCCTCAGCAACTACAACAGGATCTGCACCTTGAGTGATAACAGTAATCCTCTTGTGTGTACCTGATTCCTTGGGCAATTGGGAAATCTTGACAGCAATCTCTTCAACATTTTCAGTCTCCCAGCCACGAACCCTTGCAAAGGTTCTTGCTTCAGTCTCATTTCCAAAAACGTAATCCATGTATGGAAAATAATTCTATGACATATATTGATTTACTGGTCTTTTTTTTATTTGGAATGCCAAATAATTGCACCATTCATGCATGTTGTTCTAATTCTATGACTAATAAAAGGACAAATAGTAAAAGTGCATAAACTTATCTTATATAAATATATATATGTATGTGTGTATGTATATATAATTTGACATATTGAAATTTAAGAGCCAATGTAATGCTCCTCGTAATTGTTCTAAAGCAATAGGTGTATAGTTTACATGAAGTAGCCAAAGAGACCAACTCTCTCAATCACATATTGCAAGCACAGAAATTATTACTCAGGAAGATTAATCAACATTGATTGAGATGCATTTACAGCAATGTGAAGCTAGACATAATCAAGATTCTTTTATTAAAAGTTCATTTTTTCATCAATGTAGAATGTTCCTACTCTACAGGTTGGTGAGAAAATGAAAGAAAGTAATGGGAATTATGCTGATGATGATGGTTCTGCTAAAATTCAAGTAAGCAATCTCTTCCACATATGCATATATGCACTTTTACAACTTTTCTGATAATAGAATATCTCACTTGCAAAATATTCAGGAATCCAACCCAGTGGAGCAATAAGATGGAAATTTACAAAGCTTGATTGATTTTACAAAGAAAATAGAAATATTCAGCAATTGAGTCTAAGCAATTCTAAACATAAAGCCAAAAGCAATGTTACAAAACAACTGAGATCCTTCAAGATGGTAGTAAACTTAGAGAAAAGTTGCATTGCTAAATATAATTGAGTTTAAGCAATTCTAAACAAATCCATCAGAAAACTTAAGCATCTAAAATCAACCAAAACGTATTATTGAAAGAAAAAATGATATTGCAATAACAATTATAGAAAAGACATTGTATATCCAAAATAGAACATGCTTCCAGTAGTGTCTTCGTCCATGTATCACAACCAAACTATCAAGCAATTATTCAAATTACATACCATTTATTCACACAGTAATTTTATCAAACATTACATATGCCAACTACAATAATAATATCATATTACCACAGATTGAACCCTAAACATGATTTCCAAAGAAACATCAAAAGCATATTCAATTTCATAATTTCATATTCAATTACATATGCCACCATTGTGTATCTAACCACCTAAATATGAACAAGAAATGAACAATGTTTCAGAGACAATTTCATACATTTTTTCATTGCTCGATGAAACTAGTTTCAAACCAGTGCCCAGGTAAAGAGGTTAGAATAAGGTCATTTTTTGTCAACCAAATTTCCAGTTGTTAAAAAATGAAGTATGCTAAACAATCACAAGGAACTTCCAGAGCCCATAAAAGTAACCTGAACCAAGACCACATAACAGCCGAGTGCTACTAGAGACTGGAACTAAAATTTAAACAATTTCATAATTTCCAAACCCAAATCTCAAAATTTCATTTAGTTTCTTCCACATGTAGTAGTGACCCTTCACTACAAAACCCCCAAAAGAACTTAACTTTATAAAGTGATCAAAGTTTTGAGCTAGCTAACCCTTTCAATGTTGGATTCAGTGGATCAAAAAAATCGAAGAAGATCAAGCATAAAATACAGATTGAACAAGCTCATAAAATACAGAGACTCATAATATATATAAACAATATATATACCTACCAGATGTGAATGGCCTCGGCGTTGGGTTTGGGTTCAAGAATAGAGTTGAGTTGAACGTCGGTTTGGGTTCAAGCTAGGAGATCATCTCGGCTCGGCTTTAGGGAAGAAGAGGCATCTGGGCACGACTTTAGGGAGGGAAGAGGCATCTGGGCTCGGCTCCGCTTTAGGAGATCAGCTCGTGGTTTGCATCTGGTTCGCCTGGTTTCAGTTGGATTGCAGAGGAGAGGAGAGGCGTATGGAGAGAGATTGCAGAGGAGGCTCGCCTGGTTTCAGTTGGATTGCAGAGGAGAGGAGAGGCGACTTCCGAGCTCCTCCTGCGGCGATCTCCAGCGCGTCAGGTGGCGGGGTCACAGGGAGAGAGGTTTCAACAAACTCTGAAGTCGTTCGTGTTGTTCGCCGAGCGTGAGGGAGAGGGAGTTGAGAGAGTGAGTGTTGCGGCTGAGAAGTGAGAAAGATAGAGAAATAGGGTTTAGGGGAAAAGAAAAAAACGTGGGTAGGTAGAATTTTTAGTTTTTATTTTAATTTTAAATACAAATTTATTATAAATATATTTTATTTATATTTTTTCCAACTATGTACACATGTGGCATGCCACATGTTATACAATGTGTACACAACATATTATTTACTCCACATAAGCTTCCAAATAAGCATTTATAATAATAAAATAATATAATGAAAATAAAATATGGGGGAAAAATTGAGCGGGAATGGTTAAAAAATTTCCCTCCATAATATACGTAGGTAAATATCATTACCTACTGACATTATTGGTACGTAAAGCTATGTTCCAAAATATAATATAATGGACTAGCATTTACCTACTAATATTATCTACCAATAAATATTGGTAGGCAAAACATTACTTTCCCTACCAATATATATTGGTAAGTAAAATATTGGTAGGTAAAGATCATATTTCTTGTAGTGCTTGTGCATGACGTCACTTCTGACACACACAATGGGGGCTTTTAGGCTTGTGTTATATGAAATCGTGCCCACCAATTACTTGAGTGTTAAACACGTGACCGTCTATAATAGGTGCCTGTTCGAATTTCAAGCACTGTGACAACTGTCCTAACAAATTTTTGTCGCTGTAAGGGTCATTTAATCTTGGCCTTTGGATCCCAAACTGATTTGATCGAGTGGCCCAAATTGGTTCCCGACCTGAACTTCACCGCCATTGCATTCAAAAAGTTTCCTTTTAAAAAAAAATCCCTTTTTTTCTTAGAGCATTTTCAAAGAAAACCTTCGTTATTCTCCCATTCCTCAAAAGCTCTCAGGCTACTTCCATTGAAACTATCACCACCCGCTTCGATCAAACATCTACATTGTAAGTATTTCTATGCCTGGTTTAAATTTCTCACTCGTATTTTTCAATAAGTTCTTTTATTTCAAAGTTTTTCTAGTATAGTGTTGTGGATGCTCAAAATTCGACACCGGTAAAGAACCCACACCTAATGCCTAAGGTCTCCGGAAGGTCCAAGGCAACCATGTTTGAAGTCCATTTGAACCCTCAAATTATTGCTCAAAATGACCCTGCCCAAATTGACCAAAATGACCCAAGCGTCCGGCGCACGCCGCCCGCGCGTCGCGCCTCGCGCCCGTGCGCCTCGCGCCTGCGCGCCTCTCACCCGCGCGCCCCGCGCGCACCTCGATACACCACCAGGAGGCAAGCATCTAGCAGTCCCCAAAATAAGCCTCACACAACAGTCATGCCGTGGTCCTCGTGATGGCTTCCTCTCACATATCAGCCTCGTCCTTAAGGGTGTCCACGTGGTGACCATGGAGCAAGGAGATTTTGAATACGGTTGGTACGGTGTCCACGCCAGACTGGTAGCAGCAGTACAAGGATGGTACATGGTCAGGACTTCCTCAGCACGCTTATGAGGTCAGTACCTGACAAGTCGTGGAGGCATAATATGGTACCAAGACAAGAGCACTTTTGCAGGCCCTGACACGTACTAGAGCAGACCACCACTCTCCCAACACCACTACCACCTATAGTGATATCCTGACAGTGTACTCATGTACTATTTTGTCCTGAGGGACCACTATGTACAAAGGAGCCATTATGTCTCCAATATAAATAGATGATCACTCCTCCAGAGGGGGGATTGGAAAATTGATTGTATGCAGAGGCTATTAAGCAATATACATTTTTCACTCCATTGTTCATCTGTGTTCATCCTTCCATGAGTTCATTCTAAGTTTTTATTTAAACATCGTTGCATTTACCTTTGAGTTTTCCGACTTAATTTCGTTGACGAAGTTTCACCGTCAACAAGTGTCTTACTTTGGCCATGTCCGAGTTTAATAGGGGTCTGATTAGGTCAAAAGAACGATATTAGGTTCGACTAAGAATAATGTTCGTGAAAAATGAGCAATTTTCTGGGTTTTGAAAGGGTATGGTTTTTGATGAATCGTCTGTTGGGAAACTTATACAGGATTTTGTTTATTTTAATGTAAATATTATATTAAACAAATTAATATAAGAAAATCTAGAACATGTTTCTAAAATTGAATTCATACAGAGATGATGATAAGAACACTTACATTATTGTGCAACGGAATGAATGAGTTATTCCTTCAGTTTCTCTAACCCTTGTATCCTTTCTATTGCAGAGTATTACCAAGAAACTGAACCGTTCTTCAATTTTCTTCACAGCCTTCCAAAGTATCCTTAGAATCACCTAGAATTGGGTGGGCAATTCTCAACACATGAGATAGATACAGAGAGAAGAAGAGAAAATAATATTGAGGCTTAGAAAAGGACTTGTGTTTGTAGAGAGAATCTAAAACCTACTAGATCTTTTGATCTTCTTAGAAACAAGTGTCTGTCATCTGTTTTCAACTCTCACTAAGCATTCCTTTTATAGACTTAATTAGGCCATTTAATTTAATTAAAAAATCAATAAAATAATAGATAATTAACAACCCTAGGTCAAAATTCTCATGGAATTTAGGCCCGTAAAATTTTCCATTTAATTATAAGCTAGTTGGACTTAAAATCAAGGTCTGTATTATTTTCTATTGATTAATTAATTAAATAATTATTCAAATCATTTATCAAATTAATTATTTATAATTTGAACATTGATTTAAACTTATTTATTAATTTAGATATTAATTTATCTTAATTAATAAATCTGCCAAAATTTCTCTTTTCTTCTCTAAATTACATAACTTTGTGAAACTATCCAAAATTGACATGGTCAACTTTGATAGTTCTAATTGATAATTAAATCAATTAATTGAGACTATCTAGATGATTTTATCCAAGGTACAAGGGAGACCATAGGCCTATGAAATCAAGCTCCAATAAGTTATCATAAATCTAACAAATAAATTTGCTAACTTATTAATTCCTCGTGACTCCACTAAAGACTCAGAATTACACTCTTGAATTCATAGAACACTCTATAAGCAATATAGATACGTTATTAATTATCCATTGTTACAACCATAATTGTCACTCAATCCTCTATAGACGGTCTACAATGAGATGGGACTAAAATACTGTTTTACCCCTCATTGTATTTTATCCTTAAAACACTTAGTTCCTTATAAATGATACTTCAGTAAACTAATATTAATTACTGAAATGAGATCTCTACATTTAGAACCTTGAACCAAACTAAAAGGAAACCATCGTTTCACTTATTCATGAGAAGCTATAGATGTTCATATCTATGATTAACACTCCCACTCAATTATACTATCGCGTTCCCAAGATGTAAGTATGGGCTTGTCCGTAGGGTAAGCTGGTAACGAACAAGTCAAAGAACTCAAATAATACAATCAGTCAGAATATTAACCATTCATAATTGAGATTGAATTGACCTATGGTCAACTATATGATATGACTAGAATAGATAATAATAGTATGTTTACTTATCCTATCAAGTGTCAATATTGGTCCGGTCCGATGTAACAAATACATCCGATCTTATCTACTTTGCTAATGTTCTAGAAAGAACATAACACTGTAATGTGTAAGTAGATCATATCATAGATTGGCAAGTCAGTGTAAATCCCGTGCACTGACTAATCTTAGGACTAACTTATTTTGAACATATAATCATATTTATATTCCACAGTGATTAGGTCACTATAAATACCATTAGATATGCTCACATTTAATAGAATTTTATATTAAACAAATAATCATGAAAATGAAACATGTGAGCAAAGTGATTGACCAAGTCAAAAAAGAATTTCTATTTTTTATTGATAATAAATGAGATTACAAAGAAATCGGGTTTTAATTAGGGCATAAAACCCCAACAAACTCCCACTTGCACTAATTGGAACTAATGCCTTAATTCTACTAATCTCATTTCCTTGATATGCTTATCAAATGTAGCTTCTGGCAGTGTCTTCATAAATGGATCTACAAGATTATCTTCAGATGCAATCTTCACAACCTTCACATCTCCCCTGGCCACATATTCTCGAATTATGTGATACTTCTTTTCTATATGCTTACTCCCTTGTGACTTCGAGGTTCTTTCGAGTTGGCTATTGCTCCTGTGTTGTAACAAAACAACACAAGAGGTTTATCCATTTCTGGAATAACACCAAGATCTGAATAAAACTTCTTTAGCCAGACTGTTTCCTTAGCTGCTTCTGACGCAGCTATGTATTCAGCCTCCATGATGGAATTTGAGATCGCAGATTTCTTTATGCTTCCCCATATCACAGTTCCACCCCCAAGAGTAAACATCATTCCATAAGTAGACTTCCTGTCATCGACATCAGTCTGAAAATCCGAATCGGTGTAGCCTACAGGGTTCAAAACACCACCCTTGTAGACTAACATATAATCCTTAGTTTGCCTTAAATACTTAAGAATATGCTTAACTGCTATCCAATGTTCCGGTCTTGGGTTTGATTGATACCTGCTCACTACTCCCATTGCATAGCATATATCTGGTCTAGTACACAACATAGCATACATCAGACTTCCAACTGCATATGCGTAAGGAACTTTTCTCATTGCATCTTCCTCTTCAAGAGTCTGGGGAGACTGCTTCTTTGAAAGATGAATTCCATGGCAGGACGGTAGACGTCCTTTCTTGGAATTTGTCATTGAGAAACGCTCAAGGACTTTATCAATGTAAGCTACTTAAGATAGAGCTAAGAGTCTGTTCTTTCTATCCCTGATAATCTAAATACCTAGAATGTAACGACCCAAAATTTGCTAATAGAGTTTAGAACCTAGATTAGCGTGCCGGGAGGGCATAATTGGGTTATATATGTGTTAATTGATTAAATGTGTGACTATTGGCATGCATAATTAAAATAATTATGTGAGAATATTATATGCATTTTTATTAGTATTAAATATGCATGTTAGCCCTTTATTGTTCATAAGGGCATATTTGTAATTTTGGCTCGTTGAGGGCATAAATGTGATTATATGTGATAAATGGTTAAGACCACATTATTATGTGGATATATTTGCAGTATATGGCTCGAGACGGTCCTAGTGAGTTAGCAAAATAGTCATAATGGGGTTTAATACCCGACTCGGGTGGAGCCTAGGGGTATTTTGGGAATTTAGAGAATATGTTGGGATTTATCGAGTAATGAATAAGTATTTGGTAATTAATTGGACACGATAGGATTAATTGGTAAATTCTAGGAACAGTCGAGGAATTAGCATGAATTGGGGAAAATACTATTTTACCCTTAGAAACCATTAGAATGTTGAATAAGTTTAAGGGGCAAAAGGGTCTTTTTGGGTTATAATTATACACAGAAAAACTAAGGAAGTGTACCAGGATACACTAGAAACCTCTCAAACTCTCCCTTTCCGTCTCGCTCACGTTCACTCTCTCTCTCTCTCTCTCTCTCTCTCTCTCTCTCTCTCTCTCTCTCTCTCTCTCTCTCCTTCTCTTTGTATCTTAAAGCTAAGGAAGAAAAACTGAAGGGAAAGTCAAGACTAAGCTAGGTTTTGGGCTAGTTCAAGCTGGGAAAAACAAAGTGAAGGGTTGACAAAGGTTCCTGAGGAATTTTAGACTAGCAATTCAGGTAAAATTTAATCTTTGATTACTTAATTTTTTTGAAATGATATTGAGGCTTAGAGCTTCCATGAAACTGATTGTAGGGTCTAATTTCTGGGTATTAGAGGGGAGTAAGAAATTGTTTATGGATTGAACATGATGCTTAGGTTATAGGGATAAGCTTTCTGGGCTTGAGTCTGAGTTTGGTATGGATTAGGAGTGTGGCTAGAAGTATTTTTGAGGTTATGGCTGGGTAGGTTGCTGAGAAAACCTAGGAAATTCTAGGTACGCGGGGGCGGGTCGCGACCCAGCTCATGGGCATCGTGGCCCGCGTGCCCAGAATGCCCTAGTAGGGCTCTCTGTCTTTAGGGCGCACCACGGCCCTAGGGGGGCAAGTCGTGACCCGCCTCCCCCCAAAAGCAATGGGCCACACCTCTGACTTGGGGCACGCAGCGACCCTCAGGGCCAGGTTGCAGCCCGCTTAGGGAACTTTGGCCCAGGTTAGATTTTAGACTTGGGAAGGCTTGGGAGGTTCGAACCTAAGCACTCGGGACAATTACTACCCGGTTTAGTAGAATTCGAGGTCCCAGAGGCTAGTTATTGTTTCCTAAACACTTATTTTGGTTTTGAATTGATGGTTACCCATTGGCACTGTGACTAGGTTTATCACTAAGGCTTAGGACTGAGGATCATGCTCGGGACCATTCTTTATTCTTCGCTCGGGATTCAAGGTAAGAAAACTGCACCCATGTGGTTGTGTTTGGGACTAAGGTTCCCTATATCTGGATATATGTGTTGTGTTACTATGTTGTTATTATGCGAAATGTGAAAGTACGGCCTAAGAGAGCCGAGGTCGACGATTAGCATGGACGCGGCTCGACCAATGTGAGCTAGGGTCAGCTAAATAAACAGTGGACTTGGCCTAAGCAAGCCAGGGTCAGCTTAATAAACAGAGGGCTCGGCCTAAGGGGGTCGACCCTGAGCATTTGTATTATTGATTAAAATATATGCTTGAAAATACATGTTTACCATTATTAGCTTGATACTTATATTATGTTCAATTTCTGAATGACTTGTATTAAGTTGATTAAATACTACTGTTGTTATATGTATTTGTTGTTTATGGTTTTCTTGTTAGGCCTTGGCTCGTGGGTGCTACGTGGTATAGGTAAAGGAAAAGGGAAACTGAACCAACAATGATTTGGAAAGCTCTGGGGCGGAGTGTACATAGTTAGTTGCTCGTCCGCCACGGTCGAGGGAAAGTACAAGGACAGAGCCCTAAAACTTGTATTTTGCCATTAGAGTGGCTTTTTGTTGTATTAACTTTTTGGGATTGTAAATTACCACTTATACCCTGCTTTTGGGATCCCATGTATCAAACATCTGTTTTAATGAAAATTAACCGTTTATGGCCAAAATCTTTTAATCCTAACCTGATAGTTGACTTTAGGATCACAATATTGTTCAAACGACTTAATTAACAAGTCTTGCACTATTTTAAAATAGACAGTGTAACAGTCTTGGTTATCCAGGGCGTTACAATTTGGTATCAGAGCGGTCTAGGTTTAAGGGTTCCTGAAGACTGGCTGGGCATGTACACTCGTTGCTAAAGACAAGCCCGACTCAAGGTTTGATATCTATAGATATGTGATTGTATGTTTAAGTGGTTAAATGAAATATAAATGTTTTAATCTGCATGAATTAATAGGGAGCATGAGATACTGATAGGGTCTGGCTGTTGATTATTGTGTGATTATGATGAGGTATGCTTATTAGCATTGCTACTGCGTGAATGAATGTTTAAATGCTTGTTTGCATCTTGATTGCATATTGTTGGTTGAGTTTCAATGATGGGCTATGGAAAGAATGTTAGCCTGTCATCATTGCCTGACTGCCGAGTCGTTGATTGTAGATGAACTTGGATAGTTATGCGTCCAATGTGATCAATACGACTAGCTGGAACAAGGGTCGAGGCTAGAGATGATGAGCAGGGCCAGAACCTTCCGTCAGTCCCTGAGAACTGGCAACAGATACTTGCTGATATGCAAGCCCAGTTACAAAGTCAAGAAGAGCATATTCGTCTCTTGAGACAGTAGGCTCCGTTAGGGAGTGCTGCACCTATTATGTCACCTGCTATGGCACCATTTTGACAGCCACCTGAGGTTGGGAACAAGTGGGAGCCACTTTACGAGCAGTTCAGGAGACAACATCATCCAACCTTTGAGGGAGGACCAGATCCACTGAAGGCTGAAAGTGGATGAGTATGATCACCCCCATCCTAGATTTCATGAGGGTGGAAGGTAATGATAGGGTGGCCTATGCCACCTATATGATTAGAGAGGATACTCATATTTGGTGGGAGGTGGCATCACAGACTCGGGATATTTCTACTTTGAGCTGGGATGGGTTGAGAGACCTGTTTGGCCAGAAATATTATAATGTTGTCGTCAGGGTAGCAAAGGCGAATGAGTTTGTTGGGTCAGTGTAGGGCACCATGACAGTTACCGAGTATGCCCTAAAGTTTGACAGGCTTGCAAAGTTCGCGCCAGATTTACTGCCCACTAATGCAGCTAGATAGGACAGGTTTATTCGAGGGCTTAATGTTATGATAGCCCGAGATGTGAGGATTACATCAATACCTGGGGGAACGACCTATGCCCAGGCTGTTGAGAAGGCTCTTACCACTTAGGAGGCAGAGAATAAGATATGGAGGGAGAACGATGCGAGACGGGATGTTCACAGGGCAGTGCCTTCATACACAGGGTTGGTAAGGACGGAGGCCCCAATGATCTGAAGAGGAAGACCCCTGACATTTCGACCACTGCTGGTCCTGATAGGAGGGGTCAGGGTGCTCAGGGTGGCCGCCAAGGAAGTGGTGAGACATGGAGAAGATATCTAGGGTGCACGAGATGCTGAAAGTGCCATCTGGCCGAATGTCGGGCAAAAGCTTGTTATCTGTGCGGGGTGGTGGGACACCTCAAGAAAGATTGCTCAACAGCGAAGAAAGAGGAACCAGGGAAGGTGGACAGCTTGACCCCAGCTCGAGTGTTCACCTTGACGCAAGCAGAGGCTGAGGCTAGTCCCTCGATAGTGACAGTTTAGCTTTATAACGCTAGCTTTTCTTATATTGTATTGATTGACTCTATTGCTACACATTCATTTGTTTCTAGTAAGGTAATTGATAGATTGTGTAGACCTAGTTAGTATTATACTGTGGGGTTTGGTACTATACTGCCTACAGGGGAACTGGTAGTATCTAGGAGATGGATTAGAGCACTGCCAGTGTTGGTATATAGTAGGCAACTGTCAGTAGATTTGATTGAGTTGAGTATGGATGATGTTGATATGATTCTAGAGATGGATTGGCTGGTTAGGAATGGGGCTACTATAGATTGCAGGAAGAAGGTGGTGACCTTTTGAGCCTGAGGGTGAGGATCCCTTTGTTTTTGTGGGTGATGTGCATGGACCCTGCATACCCGTGATATCAGCATTGAGGGCTAGGGACCTATTATAGGGAGGTTGTATAGGTACTCTAGCTAGTGTGGTGGATACCACTAGGGTTAAGATAGCAGGGCCGGGAAAGACCAGATTGGTATGTGAGTTCTTGGATGTCTTTCCTGAAGATTTACCAGGACTGCCATCGCACAGGGAGATTTAGTTCATTATCAAGTTAACACCAGGTACAGAGCCAGTGTCGAGGGCACCATATAGGATGGCTATGGTGGAACTGAAAGAGTTGAAGATACAGCTGCAAGGAAAGAGGGTATTCTTGAAGATTGATCTTTGATCTGGTTATCACGAGCTGAGGATCAAGGATGAGGATATTCCAAAGACGGCCTTCCGAACAAGGTATTGGCATTATGAGTTCTTGGTCATGTCGTTTGGTCTGACCAATGCTCCAGCAGCATTCATGGATCTGATGAACAGGGTGTTCAAGGACTTCTTAGATCAATTCATGATTGTCTTCATCGACGACATTTTGGTTTACTCCAGTTCAGAGGCAGAGCATGAACAACATCTTCGACAGGTATTGAAGAGATTGAGAGAGCATCGATTGTATGCCAAGTTTAAGAAGTGCGAGTTCTGGCTACCAGAAGTGACATTCCTTGGGCACATTGTTGGTGGAGATGGGATTAAGGTGGATCCAACTAAGGTAAAGGCAGTGAGAGATTGGCCGAGGCCAAGGAACGCCTCAGAGGTTAGGAGTTTCCTTAGATTAGCGGGATATTACAGACGGTTTGTGGAAGGGTTTTCGAAGATTGCTATACTAATGACAAAATTGACACGGAAGAATCTGAAGTTCGTCTGGTCAGACAAGTATGAGAATAGCTTCCAGGAACTAAAGCGACGGCTGATTACTGCTCCTGTGTTGAGTCTTCCTTTAGATGGAGGGATGTTTGTGGTATATTATGACGCATCGAGATTGGGATTGGGATGCGTGTTGATGCAAAATGAGAAGGTTATTGCTTATACATCACGGCAGCTGAAGGAGTATGAGCAGCGGTACCCTACCCCTGATCTAGAGTTGACAGTAGTGGTATTCGCACTAAAAGTTTGGCGACACTACTTGTATGGAGAAAAGTGTGAGATATACACCGATCATAAGAGTTTAAAGTATTTCTTCACCCATAAGGACTTGAACATGAGACATAGACGTTGGCTAGAGTTGGTGAAGGACTATGATTGTAATATCTCTTACCACCCAGGGAAAGCCAACATAGTGGAAGATGCATTGAGCCGGAGGGGCCTAGGTCAGTTATTTAGTTCTAAATAGATATCAAAGGAGATGGCTAGGGCAAGGATAGAGCTGGTAGTGGGTTGGTTGGCCAATATTACCTTACAGTCGACCCTTCTAGAGAGGATAAGAGAGGGTCAGTTGGATGATTCCCTATTGCAGGAAGTTAGAGGGAATGTCCTAGCTAGAGTGGCGAAGGGTTATTCTATTTCAGAGACAGGTTTACTATGGTATAAAGGTCGTATTTGTGTTTCGATAGATGTGGGTATTAGACGAGAGATACTTGATGAATCTCATACTACACCATACTCACTCCATCCAGGCACCACGAAGATGTATCAAGATCTACAGACTTTATATTGGTGGCCTGGGATGAAAAAGGACGTAGTGGAGTACATGGCCAAGTGCTCAATCTGTCAGGAGGTGAAGGCTAAGCATCAGCGACCAGCGGGGTTGCTACAGCCTTTGGGTATTCTTGAGTGGAAGTGGGAAGACATTACTATGGATTTTGTGGGAGGTTTACCCAAAACAGTGGGGTTGCATGACTCGATGTGGGTGATAGTAGATAGATACACGAAGTCAGCTCACGTTCTACCAGTGAGGACAACCTATACTGTAGATCAGTATGCGGAGTTGTACGTGAGGGAGATTGTAAATTTCCATGGGGTTCCCAAATCTATAGTATCAGACCGGGATCCCATATTTACCTCCAAGTTTTGGGGTGGTTTGCAGAAGGCCATGGGGACTCAATTGAAGTTCAGTACGACCTTTCATCCTCAGACGAATGGATAATCTGAGAGGACAATTCAAGTGTTAGAAGACATGCTTAGGGCATGTGTATTGGACTTTGAGGGATCTTGGAGAAAGTACCTCCCATTGATTGAGTTTTCATACAACAACAATCATCAATCAACGATTGGAGTAGCTCCATATAAGATTGTAGGGAAGAAGATGTAAATCGCCCATTCATTGGGATGAAATGGGTGACAGGAAGTATTTGGGACCGGAGCTGGTTCAGAAGACTAATGAAGCTATTGAGAAGATCCGAGCTTGAATGCTCGCTTCGCAGAGTAGAAAGAAAAGCTACGCTTATCCTAAGCGTAGGGACGTGGAGTTCCAAGTTGGGACCATGTGTTTCTGCGAGTGTCACCACTGCGAGGGGTGAGGAGGTTTGGGAAAAAGGGCAAGTTGAGCCCTAGATTCATAGGACCTTTTCAGATCCTGGAGAGGATCGGGCAGGTGGCATATAGATTGGCTCTGCCACCATTGTTATCAGGGTTTCATGACGTATTCCACATCTCTATGCTTCGAAAGTACGTCTTAGATATGACTCATGTGTTGAGGTATGAGGATTTGGAATTACAGACAGATTTTTCATATGAGGAGCGACCAGTTCAGGTCCTAGACAGGAAAGATAAAGTTCTACGGAACAAGACGATTCCTCTAGTCAAAGTATTATGGAGGAATAGCAAGGTCGAGGAAGCGACCAGAGAGCATGAGTCAGCTATGCGGGATCAGTATCCTGAGTTATTTAGGTAAATTTCGAGGACGAAATTCTCAGTAGGAGGGGATAGTTGTAACGACCCAAAATTTGCTAATAGGGTTTAGAACCTGGATTAGCATACCGGGAGGGCATAATTGGGTTATATATGTGTTAATTGATTAAATGTGTGACTATTGGCATGCATGATTAATATGATTATGTGAGTATATTATATGCATGTTTATTAGTATTAAATATGCATGTGAGCCCTTTATTGTTCATAAGGGCATATTTGTAATTTTGACCCGTTGAGGGCATAAATGTGATTATATGTGATAAATGGTTGAGACCACATTATTATATGGATATATTTACAGTATTTGGCTCGAGACGGTCCTAGTGAGCGGATTAGCAAAATAGTCACAAAGGGATTTAATACCCGGCTCGGGTGGATCCTATGGGTATTTTGGGAATGAATATGTTAGGATTTATCGAGTAATGAATAAGTATTTGGTAATTAATTGGACACGATGGGATTAATTGGTAAATTCTAGGAACACTCGAGGAATTAGTGAGAATTGGGGGAAATACTATTTTACCCTTAGAAACCATTAGAAGGCTAAATAAGTTTAAGGGGAAAAAGGGTCTTTTTGGGTTATGATTATACAAAGAAAAACTAATTAAGTGTAACGCCCTGGATAACCAAGACCGTTACACTGCCTGTTTAAAATAATGCAAGACTTCCTAATCAAGTCATTTAAACGAAATGTGAATTCAATGTCATCAACGGATTCAGAATAAAATATTTTGGTCACAAACAGGCTATTTTCATTAAAAAAAATGACAGTTTAATACATGGAAACTCAAAACAGGGTTTAGACGACTTAGTTACAGCAAATTCCAAGAGTTACAAATAATTCAAGCCACTCTAATGGAAAAATATACATTTTAGGTTTCCGTCCTTGTACAATTCCTCGACTGTGGCGGCCGAGCAGCTGACAATGTACACCTCGCCCCCAGAGCTCTTTAACTCATGGTTGATTCAGCCTACCCTTGCCTTTAGCTGCACCACGTAGCACCCGTGAACCGAGGCCCAGCAAGAAAGCATGATATCATAGCAAGATCAATATCATTAATCAAACACTCCACAATGCACAACCAGGAATTCAGCAATTCAAAGCATTTACCCAATCAGTGATAACACTCAACAGATAAACAGTATATCATCTAGACGGTCAACCAATCATATCCATAACACAATATTCACGTTCATAATCAACAGTATATCACTTCCATCAAATAACATTCAGGGTCGGCGCCCTTAGGTTGCACCCTCTATTTAACACACTGTCTTCTGCTCACTTGGGCCGCCCCCAGTGTAATACTCACTGACTCCGGCCAGCTTAACCGAGCTCAGTGATAAATAAGCTGCCTCAGCTACCAATGGCCAAGCCGCGCCCTGTGCGCAAATGTTGATTCCGATACCCTTAGGTCGGTTATCGTATGTCCCATGGCATAATACCACCTCATGACATGATATACAAATATAGGGAGCTCTTAGTCCCATCATGTTCACATGGTTAATCACATTCATATAAAAAAAAAAGCACACAAACATAGGGAACACTTAGTCCCAACCTAACCACATAATCAGGTGCAGCTTTCTTACCTTTCGATTCGCTAGCTTTGATCACTTGACTCCTTGAGCACGATCCCTCTCGAGCCCTAGCGCTCACCTAAACACAATCATAGGTCAAAGTCATCACCAAACCTCAAGTCAAAAACCTAGCCTCGGGACCAATCCCGAGCCCCCGAGAAGTCTAGTTCCACTAAACAAGGTGGTGGAACCAAACCCCAAACCCTTGGTCAAAAACCCTTGCAAATAACCCTAAAATCCCTTTCTGGAAACAGGGCAGCGCTACAGCGCTCTTAGGAGGGTGCTACAGTGCTACAAGTAGAACCAAATTCCCCTAGAAAGCTTGGCCTAGCGCTACAGCGCCCAAAGGCTAGCGCTGTAGCGCTAGTCACAGACAGGCAATACCCCAGTTTTTCCTCCTGCGATTTCCTCGAGCCAAACTCAACCAAAACCTCTCCAAACCTTCACCAAACTCAAAAAAAAACCTTATTAACACACTCCACTCATGCCAAGCACCCCAAATACCCAGAACTCAACCACATGCATCCCTAATCTCAAAATTCACCATAGCCACTTCTAGATATCAAAACTCAACAAAAACCAGTCAAAACATCAAAGTTAAAAGCTTAGAATTTCTTACCTTTAGTGGGAATTCGGTTTCAAGACAACCTCTACACCTCCTTAGCTTGCTCTCCCTCATCCTTTGGCTTGAATTCCCTAAAGTCCCCATCAGATTCAACTTAAACACCATAGTTCAAAAACCAAAACCAGAAACTGAAGAACTCTAAAGTCTTACCTCAGGTGATGGTGTGTTCTTGCTAAACCCCTGCCAGTTCTTCAAACCTAGCTTAGGATCCTTGATGCTCAGCCTAACCCAGCTCTCATCTGAGCTTTGCTCCAAGAAAACCAAAGAAAGGTGGTGAGAGAACCACAAACCGACCCTAGAGAAAACTCTCTGTTTTCCTCTCCTTTCTCTTTTCTTTCTTTTCCTTCTTCATACTTCTGTAGTATTCTACCACTTCCACTAGCATAAAGCCTCAGTAATACCCATCTTTAAAAAGCCAAATGACCTTAATGCCCTCCCTTTTATTTCTAACCCTTTAATCCAGTTAAGGGCATTTTAGTAATTTCACCCCAATTCCCGCTAACTCCTCGAGTGTCTCTAATATTTACTGCTTACTAATACCTAATTAACCACCAATAATATTCCTCAATGTCAAAATAGACCCCAATATACTCACTAAATTCCCATTTATACCCCTAGGCTCACCCCGAGCCGGGTATAAATCCCCGCCATGACTTTTTCACTAATCTGCCCACTAGGATCGTCTCGAGTCACAAATCACAGATATATCCACATAATAATGTGGTCTCAACATTAGCCTACCAATATACACACAAGTACACAATTACGCTCTCAATGAGCCAAATTACCAAAATACCCTCACAACAGAGTATATAGCCCCATGCATGCCTTTATCATCATATAATAATATGACCCACATAATCATGCATATAATCATATAATAGCACAGTAAATCAATTATGGCCCTCCCGGCCTCCTAATCAAGGTCCTAAACCTTATTAGGAAATTTGGGTCGTTACAACTATCCCTCCTTATGGAAATTTTGTCCTCAAAATTTTATCTGAACTGCCCGGAATATAAATTCCGCACAACTGATTCCAGTTACCCCGGTCATTCCTCGACCCTACCATTTCTGGAGCGTTACCTTACCCCAAGGTATAATCCTGTTCCTCAAAACCTTATTCTTTCTATCTCATAACTGAGCTGATCACTCCACATGGAATAACTCCATCTTAACTGCAGATTCCTATCGGTCAACACACGAGTTTCTCCAATCCATGTCCTCAACATGGAGTACAAAATACACCGCGTACAGCTAACAGTGCCCAAAACTGTGATCAACTTAGAAACAACCTCACTGATCCTTTCCCAGATCTAAACAGCCTTAATACTCTAGGGTTCAACTAGCTCATCACCCATTTATCTCTGGTGATATCCTAAGGAAGATACCATCCTCCACTTGGAACTCCATACTCCTGTTTCCCAATTCAGTAAAGCTTTTCCATTTACTTTGAAAAGTGAGTTTCCATGCTCTAATCTTTTAATATTCTCAATGATCCCCTGAACTACCTCAGGATCCAAATACAACATCCTACTTATCACATTCCAACGAATGGATGATATACAATCCTTATTATACCCCATCTTATCAAGTGTTCTTCCAACAACTGGATAACTCCCTTTCTCTCTGATTTACCATCAGTCTGAAAATAATAAAATTCATCAGATTCCGATTATCTATTCATCGTCTTCCTTAATCCTCCCAAGACCTGCGAGTAAAATAAAGTCCTCATTCAATGAAATTAACCCCGAATCCCATGGAGGCTTACCATCCATCTTGTTTAGAGTTTTGAATACTGGTCAGCTGTATAAATTATCCTTACTGGTGAAAGCAAGTTCTCCCCAGATGCTGGTCCACAATGACCCAACCATCTTGGCAACCTCTCTGCGATACCTATCACGATATTTCCTTATTCCCATTATATTCCTCTCCACCTAGGCCTCCAATACCAAACCTTTAAATTATGGTACCTTTTCCCCGATGTCTGGATGAAAAGACCAAAAGAGTAGTACGAAATTCATCCAGAGTTTTCATGTAATTTCGGTGCCCATCAGAGTCCAGATTTGATCCTTATATCACGATAAACTTTTACATAACATTGTAAAATCCTTAGCTAACTCAATTAAGACTTGCCTTTAATTCCTTTCATCAGGGATTTCCTTAACTGTCTTTCTTGATCCTTCATAAGATAATAATTCCAGATATCAACTGGCTATTAAGCCTACTAGAAACCCCACTCTAGTTCCAGTCGGATCCTTTAACCAACATCATGCATAGACCATCACTTCCTCCTGTATTAAGGTGTCATAGCAACTCAGAAATTGATTCTAATCTGTAGAAAGACGCAGAACTCAGCCAAATACATGTACCACCATGCTTGCCCAAGGAAACTCTTACCTCCAAGGCGTTCCTTAACCTTGACAAAGTTCCAACCAGAATACATCACTATGTCGTCGATCAAGACAATCACAAGTCCTATTCGGATAATCTTTGAATACTCTTTTCACCTATTTCACAAAAACAGTTTGGCATTGACCAAACCCTCAACACATGACCCAGCATCCTCAGTGCCTTTATCTAATATAATAGCAATCTCCTGCCTATCCTCTTCTCTGATCTCCAGCTGGTAATAACCAGATCAAAGATCCCTAACTGTCCCCGATCTCTAGTTGGTAATAACTAGATCAAAGACCCTTACCTATTCCTGATCTCTAGCTGGTAATAACCAGATCGAAGATCCTTCCTGAAGAATATCATCCTATTCAACAATTGAGACTTTAATTCTCACAGCTTTGTTAAAACCATTCAATACAGTGTCTTAGATCTGATTCTACCACTAACACCAATCTTATCACCATTCCATCTCTTTACGCAGATGAACTTCTTGACAAATTTCTTGAATACTTATCTGGAATCCCACAAACTAATCCAGTCTGTCTTGTCCCACTGATACAACTCAAGTAGTGTTCATCATACTAGCTAAGGTTCTAATCTTTCCCCTGCAGTAGATCTCCCACTCCAGGTACAAATGCTAACCACTGCAAGGATTTTCCCCTTTTTAAACTCAGGAGTTGCTTCTCCTTTTGTAGAGTCCAAAGAGCTTTACTTAGTTAGTTAGATAGTAGTATAATAGTAATAGTAGTATTATTGTTATGACTGTGGATTTTTGGTTCAGACTGGAATTTATTTGGACACTCATAGTAACACTTGTAGATTTTCTAAGTTTAACCTATAGTTTAAGAATATTAATTTTAACCTAAGGTTTGATTAATATGACTGATATTGAGGGTAATATTTATTATATTATAAGGTTTAGATAAGACCCAATAAGATAATAGCACATGTCATGTGTATGTTTAATAATGATTAAGTATTTTGAGGAATAAATTTATTAAGGTTAAAATTTGAATATCCTAGCGTCAGTCAGCAGCTTTGAAAACGTTAGTGGGCTTAGCCAAGGCTGTTTACTCAATTCAAATTAAGCTAAAATTGTGTAATTTTGTGTCTAATTATTCAGCGTATGCCGATATATCGCAGTACGGGGATACAAAAAACACGAAACGTCGCACGATTTCCTCGGGCATATTGGCCCAGGCGATATATCGCCTACAGGGGGCGATATATCGCCTCCTTCAGGGAATTTTGAAACATTTTGAAAATGTTCTCCATTCAAATCTTCAACCTCTTGATAAGTCCAACATATTTCTGAATGAGTCTTCAGCCTCTGCTGAACGATAATTCAAATGTTTTTCACTTAAAAAGCCATTATTTTTTATTCAAGTTAAATGAAGATCTTTTCATTCCTAAACTCTATAAATAGGACCTAGTACCCAGTCATTTATTCATTCATCAAACTAAGTTCAGAGGCTGCTAGTTGCTAGGTTATTGTGAGAGTGTAAACACTTGGGTTGGGAATTATAAAGCTTGATCACTATAAGCTTACCAAACACTTGGGAAGTAAGGTTTTATAGCATTTCGGTTCAAGGTTTAGATTGACTATAGAAGCATTCAAGGTATTCCACACTCTAGTTCAATTGGTATTATTTTCTTTAAGTTCTCATAGTCTTCTACTCAACATTCTAACCTTATTCTTTATTCTTGGTTAGGAAATCTAAGAACTTGCACATAAGTTTTTGGTAAGTATATTCTCAATGGTATAATTCTTCCATTATTTTCATCTCATTCTCTTTAGTGTACTCACCCTTCCATTTATGGTTCTTAGGAGTGTTCCAAAGTCCCAACTCTGTCCTCATATCCCGGTAATTTTGGTAAGGAAAATAGGATAGGATTTATGTGTTATATGATTTATATGTTATCTTATGATTATGTGTTATGAAATATGCTATAATATGTATAATTGTAGACTTGGGCATATGACCCGTACAACTAACAAGCCCCAAATAGATTATGGGCATATGACTTGCTTAGCTAGCAAGCCCCACTAATCTAATGGGCATATGACTTGTGTAGTTTATGGGACCCCAAGTAATAATGGCCATTATAGTATGTATGTGACATAAGTGTTATGATATGTTTTATGTTACATTATGAATTTTATGTATATGGTTATATGTTAGACTTTGCTTGCTGGGCATTAGGCTCACTCCTTTTTGTTTATATGTGCAGGAAAATAGCTTTAGTGGCGGAAAGGTTCTTGGAAGCTTGGGGAATGTGTATTGAGGCGGAATTCATTCAAAGAGCCGAAAGTTTCGATTCGAGGATGAAGTCTTTACTTATGGTTTTATGTGTATTTTTCCGCACTTATTTATGGAATCTCTTTTAATTACAATTATGTTATGTTTTCCTTTTAAAACAATGGGATCCCATATCCTACTTTAAATTTTATGTAAGTTTAACATTTACTTTTTTTCAAGTTTTTAATGAAGTTATGATCTGTTCACTTGTAAGTTCTATTAAGGATTAGGGTCTATGTATAGTTTTCATTAATGGTCCAAAGTCTAGAGTAGTTGGGTCATTACACCTTTCTTACAACCCATCAATGTTCCCCATATTTGATCAACTCTTCATATTCAAAATCCCCACGTTATATCTGTCTTCGAGGATACTTCAGGTAGTAGCTGCTATGTTCATCGGTCTTAGTGTGCTTCTGATCAAATCTCTTCGTACCTGATCTCTACCCTTCCTGTAGCTTAACCTTGAATACCTTTGAAGAATGAAGTTAATACCTTCTAAAACCTTACCTCTGACCCTGCTGCTTCAGTCGTGATATCACCAGTATAGTAGTCGTTCACGTTCTACCTCCAGCTGGGGAGTAGTACAACCCGTCGCCAATGAATCTGAATGCAACCCATCCATGTCATTTTCCTATTCTCTGCTTGTCAGACTTGCCCATGTCGTTGTAGTATCAAGCAATTAGGAATCCTTACTATTAATACATCACCCCTCTCGGTACAAGTAATAATTCCTGAGATGTCTCTTTCCTTGATCCTTATCTAGTAATAACCAGATCGATAATCAACTCCTGAAGACATCGTCCCGTCTTGTAACAAGGCATTTAAACTCTTCATTCCTAGTAGGCAATATCCATGAGTCCCATGATACAATATTCTGCCCAATTCACCTATAAATTGCATACTTTTCAGGTGATCCAATAATTCCTTAAGCCAAACTAATATCATTCCTCATTGTGTCCCTGATACCAAATCCTTCCAT
The DNA here is from genome assembly GCF_963169125.1 of Humulus lupulus. Classification (NCBI taxonomy): domain Eukaryota; kingdom Viridiplantae; phylum Streptophyta; class Magnoliopsida; order Rosales; family Cannabaceae; genus Humulus; species Humulus lupulus. Next base: position 35,844,141 of record NC_084799.1, read on the forward strand.
ACTCAAGCTTTGAACTGAACCCAAAAGTTGCATTCTCATCTACATCCTTACTGACTAATTTAATTCCCATTCAGTATAATCATTATACTTTAAGAGATGCTCATGACTGTCCAGGGTTGTCCCTTATGTAACACATTAAATTTCCTCAACAAATACTCATCTGAATCCTTCCTATTAAACACACAACACCAAGTCCTTTCAGCTCTTTTTCTAACCAAAGCAAAAGCTATCCAATCCACTGGTCACTTCCGAGGAGCTAACCTTGGGCTCTAAATGAGTAAAATATCCCAGTCTTCCTTGTCTCGATGGCCAACCAGTAAATTGAACCCCTTTCCTGTCCAAACCAGGAGCCATAAAACCACCAAAGGTTCTCATTCTTTCGATCACTGGGTAGCTACACTTACTAAATTGCCACGAACGAAAACATCATCATCTGTATTCCTTTCATCTTAAATAATGAGGCCCTCTCCCTACTGGCCACGCACAGTTAGCCATCTCAGAGTTTAACTCATAAATGACTTATCACTTCCAGCTACATCCATTTGTACCATAACCCAAAATGGATCGACCAACCCACCAAACTCGACAATATATATACCACCACTATCTTACCACTTTCAACATTCTTTTACCACAAATGCCTAATACGGCTACTCTGTCCCAATTTATCCTTCTCATATCACTAAGAACGGGATTAACCACACCCATTCACTAATCGATTCTTAAACAAATCCAAACCTTCCTCGAAACTAGAGGATAATACTTCCAAGACCTTCCATACAATAATTCTTGTCTGTTCCTCCTCAATAACCTACCTTTTTCATCCATCCAATCCCTTCTATCAGACCTCACAGCCTGACTCATATATCAGCAAACATTTGCTGCAAATCTCAGGGGCAGGTGGAGGATTCCAACCCCCAACCGTCATCTTTTATCCTTACCAAAACCAAAACTGAGTCCAATTGACCATTCTCAACACATACACCCTGAATTCGTCTGTCTTCACTGGCTAAACTTCTCAGCCCTGACGTTTATACCCAAAACCATCTCAAGGGCAGATCCAAATAATCATAACAATCAAACACACATAAAGCATATCAAACACCCATATTATGCACAACTTATCAAATTCCTTTATCACTAGATGCGTTCATACCTATTATGCCTTCCATGCCAATAAACAGGTATAGCATATAAATTCAACTTAAACATATAATAACCCGCAATCCATATATCATCATTATCCATGTATTCATCCACATGCAAGAGCAATGCTAATCAGCATGCCTTAATATCATCACACAGCAGTCAAGGGCCAGGCCCTATCAGTATCTCATGCTCCCTATTAATCATACCAATTAATACACTCATATTTTATTCAAACACTTAAGCATACAATTTCATATATTCCACTACAAACCCTTGAGTCGAGCTTATCTTTAGCGGCGAGTGTACATGTCCAGCTAATCTTCAGGAACCCATAAACCCAGACGGCTCTGATACCAAGTTGTAACGCCCTGGATAACCAAGACCGTTACACTGTGTGTTTAAAATAGTGCAAGACTTGCTAATCAAGTCATTTAAACGAAATGTGAATTCAATGTCATCAACGGATTTGGAATAAAATATTTTGGTCACAAACAGGCTATTTTCATTAAAAAAAAATGACAGTTTAATACATGGAAACTCAAAACAGGGTTTAGACGACTTAGTTACAGCAAATTCCAAGAGTTACAAATAATTCAAGCCACCCTAATGGCAAAATATACATTTTAGGTTTCCGTCCTTGTACAATTCCTCGACCGTCGCGGTCTAGCAGCTGACAATGTACACCTCGCCCCTAGAGCTCTTTAACTCATGGTTGATTCAGCCTACCCTTGCCTTTACCTGGACCACGTAGCACCCGTGAGCCGAGGCCCAGCAAGAAAGCATGATATCATAGCAAGATCAATATCATTAATCAAACACTCCACAATGCACAACCAAGAATTCAGCAATTCAAAGCATTTACCCAATCAGTGATAACACTCAGCAGATAAACAGTTTATCATCTAGACGGTCAACCAATCATATCCATAACACAATATTCACGTTCATAATCAACAGTCTATCACATCCATCAAATAACATTCAGGGTCGGTGCCCTTAGGTTGCACCCTCTATTTAACACACTGTCTTTGGCTCACTTGGGCTGCCCCCAATGTAATACTCACTGACTCCGGCCAGCTTAACCGAGCTCAGTGATAAATAAGTTGCCTCAGCTACCAGTGGCTGAGCCACGCCCTGTGCGCAAATGTTGATTCCGACACCCTTAGGCCGGTTATCGCATGTCCCATGGCATAATACCACCTCATGACATGATATACAAATATAGGGAGCTCTTAGTCCCATCATGTTCACATGGTTAATCACATTCATATAACAAAGCACACAACATAGGGAACACTTAGTCCCAACCTAACCACATAATCAGGTGCATCTTTCTTACCTTTCGATTCGCTAGCTTTGATCACTTGACTCCTTGAGCACGATCCCTCTCGAGCCCTAGCGCTCACCTAAACACAATCATAGGTCAAAGTCATCACCAAACCTCAAGTCCAATACCTAGCCTCAGGACCAATCCCGAGCCCCCGAGAAGTCCTAGTTCCACTAAACAAGGTGGTGGAACCAAACCCCAAACCCTTGGTCAAAAACCCTTGCAAATAACCCTAAAATCCCTTTCTGGAAATAGGGCAGCGCTACAGCACTCTTAGGAAGGCGCTACAGCGCTACAAGCAGAACCAAATTCCCCCATAAAGCTTGGCCTAGCGCTACAGTACCCAAAGGCTAGCGCTGTAGCGCTAGTCACAGACAGGCAATACCCCAGTTTTTCCTCCTGCGATTTCCTCGAGCCAAACTCAACCAAAACCTCTCCAAACCTTCACCAAACTCAAAAACAACCTTATTAACACACTCCACTCATGCCCAGCACCCCAAATACCCAGAACTCAACCACATGCATCCCTAATCTCAAAATTCACCATAGCCACTTCTAGATATCAAAACTCAGCAAAAACCAGTCAAAACATCAAAGTTAACAGCTTAGAATTTCTTACCTTTAGTGGGAATTCAGTTTCAAGACAACCTCTACACCTCCTTAGCTTGCTCTCCCTCAACCTTTGGCTTGAATTCCCTAAAGTCCCCATCAGATTCAACTTAAACACCATAGTTCAAAAACCAAAAACTAGAAACTGAAGAACTCTAAAGTCTTACCTCAGGTGATGGTGTGTTCTTGCTAAACCCCTGCCAGTTCTTCAAACCTAGCTTAGGATCCTTGATGCTCAGCCTAACCCAGCTCTCCTCTGAGCTTTGCTCCAAGAAAACCTAAGAAAGGTGGTGAGAGAACCACAAACCGACCCTAGAGAAAACTCTCTGTTTTCCTCTCCTTTCTCTTTTCTTTCTTTTCCTTCTTTAGACTTCTGTAGTATTCTACCACTTCCACTAACATAAAGCCTCAGTAATACCCATCTTTAAAAATCCAAATGACCTTAATGCCCTCCCTTTTATTTCTAACCCTTTAATCCAGTTAAGGGAATTTTAGTAATTTCACCCCAATTCCCGCTAACTCCTCGAATGTCTCTAATATTTACTACTTACTAATACCTAATTAACCACCAATAATATTCCTCGATGTCAAAATAGACCCCAATATACTCACTAAATTCCCATTTATACCCCCAGGCTCACCCCGAGCCAGGTATAAAACCCCGCCATGAATTTTTCGCTAATCTGCCCACTAGGATCATCTCGAGTCACAGATCACAGATATATCCACATAATAATGTGGTCTCAACATTAGCCTACCAATATACACACAAGTACACAATTACGCTCTCAATGAGCCAAATTACCCTCATAGCAGAGTATATAGCCACATGCATGCCTTTATCATCATATAATAATATGACCCACATAATCATGCATATAATCATATAATAGCACAGTAAATCAATTATGGCCCTCCCGGCCTCCTAATCAAGGTCCTAAACCTTATTATGAAATTTGGGTCGTTACATTAAGTGTACCAGGATACACTAGAAACCTCTCAAACTCTCCCTTTCCCTCTCACTCACACTCATTCTCTCCCTCTCTCCTTCTCTTTGTTTCTTAAAGCTAAGGAGGAAAAACTAAAGGGAAAGTCAAGACTAAGCTAGGTTTTGGGCTGGTTCAAGCTGAGAAAAATAAAGTGAAGGGCTAACAAAGGTTCCTGGGGAATTTTTGACTAGCAATTCAGGTAAAATTTAATCTCTGAATACTGAATTTTTTTGAAATGATATTGAGGCTTAGAGCTTCCATGAAACTGATTGTAGGGTCTAATTTCTGGGTATTGGAGGGGAGTAAGAAATTGTTTATGGATTAAACATGATGCTTAGGTTATAGGGATAAGCTTTCTGGGCTTGAGTTTGAGTTTGGTATGGATTTGGAGTGTGGCTAGAAGGATTTTTGAGGTCATGGCTGGGTAGGATGTTGAGAAAACCTAGGAAATTCTGGGTATGCGGGGGATCGCCGCGACCTAGCTCATGGGTGTCGCGGCCCACGTGCCCAGAATGCCCTGGGAGGGCTCTCTGTCTTTAGGGCGCGTTGCAGCCCTAGGGGGGAAATTCGCGGCCTGCCTCCCCCCAAAAGCACAGGGCCACGCCTCTGACTAGGGCACGCAGTGACCCTCAGGGCAAGGTCACGGCCTACCTAGGGAACTTTGGCCTAGGTTAGTTTTTAGGATTAGGAAGGCTCGGGGAGTTCGAACCTATGCGCTCGAGACGATTTCTACTACCCAGTTTAGTATAATTCAAGGTCTTGGAGGCTAGTTATTGTTTCCTAAACATTTATTTGGGTTTTGAATTGATGGTTACCCATTGGCACTGTGACTAGGTTTATCGCTAAGGCTCAGGACTGAGGATCGTGCTCAGGACCGTTCTTTATTCTTTGCTCGAGATTCGAGGTAAGAAAACTGCACCCATGTGGTTGTGTTTGGGACTAAGGTTCCTTGTATCTGGATATATGTATTGTGTAACTGTATTGTTATTATGCGAAATGTTAAGTATGACCTTAGGAGCCGGAGCTGACGATTAGCACATTGGACGCGGCTCGACCAATGTGAGCCGGGTGTTGGGAATTGTCCCCTGAAAGCATATGTTGTAGACATTGTTTTAAGAAATAAATAAATAAATTTAATTTGCTATGCATATATTTTATGGACTATATTATTCTATGATAATATTATGTAAATATCAAAAAAATTCCTAAGTTCATTTATGTGATCTCAAACATGTATTGGTACGAGAGGATTGTGTCTAAGATAAATGAACTTGAATAGTTCGCAGTAAAATAAAGTTGTGGAATCTTTAGATTAATTACTGCAAGTACGGTCCACTTGTATTTATGAATACATGTGATCTAGATCCGGATCACTAGTGTAGTAGGACACTTTAGTGGATGTGCTTTATATATTAGAGAATATATAGAACAAGACAAGATATGTTCATTAATACTTAGTTAATATTGTTTCGAAGTATTAGTTAAATATATCAACTAATGATCATATACAAATAGATCTTAATCCTGAAGTTACTATGAACTCCTATTTATGTTATATGAGTTCTTTGATTCACTCATTAGGGTCTGTCAGAATGATCCTAGAAGTTGCTAGAAACTTTTGTTTTAGGAACTCATTAATGTAAATGGCTAGGGACATAGTATACAGATATAGAATCTATACCTTCTCGTAAAAGATTGAAAATGGTTCTCTTAAGGGTTTACTTTTGGGACTAAAAAGGTTATTGAGCTCAAATTCATAATTTAGTTATGAATTAACCTTCACTAGTAAAGTCAATGGTACTTAAGGAAACAAGATATAATTAAAAGGATAAAACAGTAATTTTATTCCCGATTAATTATGAACCATTATTAGAGGGTTAATTTGTATGTAATGATTGTATCAACGGACGCTTTATTTTATAAAGTACCCAGTAAATGAAATGTCTATAATTGCAAGAGTGCAGTCTCATATTTATAGTGAAATAATCATTAGATTAATAAATTAAGATTATTTAATTAAAGAGTTTAATTAATAATATCAAATTTATTGGAGATTGGAATTATAGGTCCATAGGTCCCCACAACGGCTCTATTAACACTATTCAAGGCAAGAGTTGATATAAAGGGAAAAATGGTTGAAAGACATATTTAAGAAGAAATTTGTTCTTCGGGCCAAATATGCAATTATGTGATAATAGTGATTAATTAATTAATTATAAATTAGTTATAATTAACAAAATTAATTATTATTTAATTATTTTGTAGTTTTTGAAATTATGTTAAATAATTAAATTATTTTTTGAAATTATATTAAATAATTAATTAATTATAATTTTCAAAATTATAATAAATTAAATAATTAATTTCGAATTTTATATTGGTTTTAATTAATTAGTAGAATTAATTAAATATCTTTATTTGAGTGGGAGATAATAATCTGATAAGTTCGAATTGGATTTGAATTTAAAAGATTGATATTTATTCAAATAATTAATTATATTTAATAATTAGTTAAAAAGATATTTAATTCAAATTTGAATTAGTTATCAGGTTATTAGATTTTTATCTAACAAAGTAGTTTGAATAAATAAATTAAATAAAAATAGAAAAATCAAATATCCCTAAAATTTAGGGTGGTACACGACCACACATAGTCCACCCTAAAATATAGGATGGACTGTGTGTGGCGTGTACTGTACAATTTTCAGGGATAGATTTTTCAATTTTATTTATTTAATTAATTAATTAATGGAAAATTCAAAAATTAGTTTTTGGATATTTTCATTAATAAGATAATTAATTAATTAATTAATAGATAAATTGTAAGTTGGTTACAAATTTATTTTTTAAATTTTGAATATTTTCTTTTTTAAGTAAGACTTATCAGAAAATAAATAGACACTCAAGAATTCGCTCTGTGAAAATAACGATATTTTTCTATCTCTTCCTGAAAAAGATACATAACCAATTTCAGGCATTCTTCTCGTGATCTCATGTGTTGAGTACATCAAGTAGAATCAGAAATTAACCATCCTTTATTCTCTAAGTGCCCACACACTTCTTGAGGTGTAGAGAACGTTGTGGAAGATCTTGGTGTGAGTACCTGGGAGCAACTTGGATAGGAAGTTCGTTCAAATTACGAAAACATCGCAAGGACACTTGATAGGCATCAAGAGGCATGTGTTTCTATTTACTTGCTTATGATTAATGTATGTATATTAATGGATCTACATATTTGAAGTTAGTTTAAATATGTTACAAATTTTTTTTTTTGTACACTGGGCTAACCCACCACCATTCCGCTGCGTATTAGGAAACTCGTTCCTAACAATTGATACCAGAGGAGTCATTAATATATGCATACATTAATTACTGTGTGGGCATAATATGCATTCGTATGTTATTGTAATATATGTGAATGGATGATTGTATGTATGTTTAAAGTTTGTTCTTAAGGGTCGTTAATTATATGGTGTTTTGGGTTTAGGAATTGTTCTTAAATTTCTAGATGAAAAATACAAGCCATTATGGGGCATAGGAATTTTTTTTAATTTAATTTTTTGCATTAAATTATTTGAAAAAAATTTGTAAGGCCCGAGCCCCGGGTTCCATGCCCCGAAGCCTGAGCCTCGCCAAACCGCGCCCCCCTGTGCACCTCGCCTAGCCGTGCGCCCCACGCCTATCGCGCGCACCTAGCGCGCCTATGAGCCTACTGCTGCCGCATGCACAGCGCGCCCCAGCGCACCTCGCCCAGCCGCGCGCCCCTGCGCCTGTCGCACGCACACCGTGCGCCCCAGCCGCACCCTCCAGCAGCCACACACCACCCATCAGGCTCATGTCAAGCCTTAGTGTGCCGCCGGCCCTAGGATTTTTAATCCTAGGGTTCGCACATTGTTATCCATTTAAATTATGGGCCTAATTAATTTTAGCACATAATTAAAAATTGTTTTATTTTGAATTAATTCTATGAGCCCAAATTCAAAACTGCGCCTAATAACTTATTGGGCATTAAAGTCAAAGATAATTATTCTTAAAATTTGTTTAAGATAATTAAATGTTATTTTAATTCAAAATTAAATGGATAAATGACTTAAAGGATCAAGACTACTTGTGAAGGCCCAAAGTTGAAGATAGAGATCTCTTTAGGTTTTATTTAGTCTCTTACATTTTTGTGTATATTTTTGCAAGTGTTGTAATTTTTCTATAAATACCCAAGACACCTGCCCGCATTTATTTAAATGTTTGAATGTGATTAAATTATTTAATATTTTATCATGCATTTTTGACATGCCATACATATAACCCACACAATATTTAAAATTATGCATACATCTCATATGAATAGAAACATGCATTAGGATTGTCCTTTGTGATTATATGCTTTATGTGATGGACCATATAATAATAAATCTAGTTTTAACTAGTTTAAGAGCGGAAATAGATTTTAAAAGTTGTTTAATTTATAGTATTTAATAAAATTATTTTATTAAATAATAAATGATATTCCTAGTAATTATAGCAGATTAAAATTGACTTAATTAGGGCATAGTTCTATAATTTTAATTTTTCTTAATTGGATTAGTAATTATTAGAATATCACTTGGTAAAAATAGATCACTTTATTTTTACAAACCAATTAAAAAGCATAGGATGCTTTGAGAAAACACATATTTTAAAATAGTGAGTGGGAGAGGGAGTTATGACAATAAGTCCCATGGTCTCCATTATTAGTTGGCACCGAGGTAGCATGGAGAGGGTCTCGCGGCACCATTGCTTGTATCCCCCTAAGGAAGGCTTCCGACTGTGTTATTCTCAAGGCAAACTTCTTTTTCAAGAATATGATTTAATGATGTATTTCAAGTTTGACTGACCCTAAGGCACACTCTTGAGTTAATTCATTGATCTAAAATAATGGGTTACACTCACAAGGTACATTAGGATTTCGAGCGGACTGATGGACCCAAAACGGGTATGTTTTACAAATTTATATCGCAAGCGCACGAATGGTTCATATAGAATAGTGATCGTGTAAGCAAGGATGTCGAACCCAAAGGAGTTGTCTAAAATCGAAAAGAAAACTATTTTAAACCAAAATTAATAAATTCTAACCTAGCTCCAAAGATTAATGAGAATTTGTAACAATAAAAATAAAATAAAGGATAATAATAAAGAAATTAAAGACAATATATAAACATAAATTAATAGAAATCAAGATGGTAAAAGAAAGATTATTAAGATAATAGAATCCACAAAATATAAGTTCAATAATATTTAAAAGTACATTGATTCCCAAGTTTTAGTAATAGTAGAAATTAATCAAACCATCACTTATTCAAATTAGATATTCTATTTAAGCACAAGTTTTTATAAAAATAGAGGATCTATCTTCACTTTTAAAAATTATAATTTCAAAGCATTTAGTGTAAATCAATCTAATGAAATAACAAATAAATCAATGAACATTATTTATAAGGCAAAACATAATATTTTTGTTCTAAGCATTGGATGTGTACAATTTAATGACACATCTTACACAAAGAATATAATGTTTTTGCACTAATGAAGAACAAAGTGTAAATATGTTCTAACAATCTAAAATACAAGATATTCAAGATGAAAGAAAATATTTGAAGAAGAAAATTCATAAACTTTATTGCACAAAATGGGAAATCAACATACAAAATAAACACTATCTAGTTACATATTGTTTCATCATCACCTTAATAATCCTAAAAAGATTAGAAACTCATAATTAAAATAGAAAATACAAACAAAAAAATTACAAACATAAATAGGAAAATTTGGAGGAGAAAACCCCAAATTTTTCCTCTAAAACTCATAGGAAAAATGACAAAAAAGAAGAAAAAGATGAAGAGAATTGAGATGTCTTGAAAGTGTAGAACTTGTGGAATGGTAACCTCCTCCAAAATGAGCACTAAACTCCCTTATTTATAGCCAAAAAATGAGTATTAAAATAATAAATTTAAATTAATTAAATTGATTAAATTAATAAAATATGGCAAATATGGGTAAATTTCAGGTATAATAATGATTTTGGGGTAAAATGTGTAAGAAAGTGGGGTAAAAAGTTGACATTTTTGGGTATAGGGATAATGGGACAATGTTTCTTTTGTTGGGCTCAACAAAAAAATAAAAAGAAAATGGTTTGTGGGTTGTGGCAGGCGGCTTGCTTGTGGTGCGTTGGTGCATTGGCTGAAGGAAAGGGCGTTGGGTTGAGCTATTGGAGGCAGGGGCACCAGGCGTGGGTGCTGGCTGAGGAAGGGTGCTGGTGGGTCCAGTTGGCTGGGGAAGTGCTGAACGTGGTGGAGCAGTGGTCCTGGTTGAGCTGCTTTGGCTGGATTGAGCATGGGCCTGGGCTTCGGATGGCAGGCCCAACGGCTGGGAAGGGAGGCAGTAGGGAGACGGGTCGTGTGCCTGGGGAGGCTGGGCTGCTGGGCATTGAAGGAAGCTTCAATTTCCTCATTTTTCTCCTTTCTTTCTTCAAAAATGCCACTTCTTTCTTTTGATTTCCTTACTTCTCAAAGCCCAAAAAAAAAACAATATACTCCCTACAAAATAAATATAAAATAAATCATAATAAAATATTTCCAACTATAACATAAATCAAGTTAATTCTTTGAAAATATTAATTGTAACTTAATTTATATTTAACATTTAAGCTCAATAATACAATATTTTTTTACCTTAAATTAAACAACAAGAATTCCAATAATTAACTACAACATAATACAATAAAATATCTATAAAAACATATACAAATCTAGAAAAATACAATAAGACTAATAAATTCAAAATTACTTAAAAACTTAATAAATCAATTAAAAACTCAAGACTAAGCAACAATTAGCATAAAAAATGTGGTAAAATAACTCTATTTTGTAGAGTTATCACGGACTAGTGTATTCTTGACCAAACAAGCAGTTGTTTATAAGTCAAAAGAGAAATATTGATTTGAGTTTTCACTAATAAATTTGAGAACTTGTCTCAAAATTAATTTGGAATTAGTCTGACCTACCCTAAGGATGGTCCATTAATGTTCAAATTAATTAATCACGGAATTAGTAATTATTTTTTTATTGTTGCATTCATGTATCATGTTTACTATTCCAAAAATTACTAATATTTATTATATACATATATTCATTTTTGTTTATTTATTTATTTTCAACAATCATGTCTAGCTCAAATCTTGTATCTTCTTTACTTGCAAATGCAAAGTTAACCGGTGAAAACTACATGAAATGGAAATCAAACTTGAACATTGTATTAATATGTGATTTTTACAAATTTGTCTTGACTGAGGAATGTCCTGAAGTCCCTCCCGCTACTGCTATCAAAACTGCAAGGGAAAAGTTTGATAATTGGATCTTATCAAACAACAAAGCAAAGTGTTATTTGCTTGCGAGTAGGGGTGAATATTTGACCCAAAAAACCGGCAAACCCGACCCGACCAACCAGAATTTTTGCAAAACTCGTCAAATTGGAGTGAAATCCAATCCGAACTCGACATGGTTCGGGTCGGATTCGGATTTTGAAATTAAGGGCTCACGGGTTCGGGTGTAACCCGAACCTGAACATAATTAAAAAAAAAATTAATTTTCGAAAAAATTAATGCTTTTTTCAAAACAAATTACCAAGACCTAATTCGTAAAAAATCAACATTACCAAACAAACAACAAAGTTTAAAAAAAACAAGTGAAAAGTAAAAAAAAAAAATTCAAAAAGTGTCAAAAAATGGTATTTTTGAATTTTTTTTTACCAAGGCCCATTTTCGGCCAAAGCCCATTTTTGGACCAATCCCACCCGAGACCCGACCAAACCCGAAACCTGAAATCACCCCAAAACCCAAAAATTTCGTACCATTCGGTACAACTTTCCTCCACCCGAAACTCACAAAACCCGAACCCGATGCACCCGAAACCCGCAAAACCCGAACCCGAAAACCCAAAAACCCGACCCGTGTGGACCCCTACTTGCGAGTATGAGCGATGTGCTAAGAAAGAAGTTTGAGAATACTGAAAATGCTTATGAGATCTGGGATACCCTTCAAGATATGTTTGGGCAGCAGTCAGATTAGTGTAGGCATGAGGCCACCAGATCCTACATGACCAAGAAAATGAAGAAATGAGTTTCTGTCAGAGTACATGTATTAGACATGATCAATATAATGCACGATGTCATTATCCATGGGGCAATCATTGATGAAAGGACTCAAGTAAGCATTATACTTGAATCACTTTCTCCAGCTTTCAAAGGTTTCACAACCAACTATGTCATGAACAAATTATCATATAACATGACACAGTTGTTGAATGAATTGCAAACTTATGAATCTCTTCACAAAGGTTATGAGAAAGAAGGAGCAGCAAATGTTGCTGATTCTAACCCATCCTCTTCAAAGGCTAAAACCAAAAAGAGGAAAAATGGAAATGGAAAGGACAAGAAGAAAGAAAAAGACAAGAATTCAAAGAAGCCTAAAAAGTCATCCAAAGGCAAAGAGAACAAGAACACCAAAAGCTCCAAAAAGAAGACCCCTAAAGGAACTTGTTTTCATTGTGGGGTAGATGATCACTGGAAGAGAAACTATCCAAAGTATCTCACTGACCTGAAAGAGAAAAAGAAAGGTAAATTTGATTTACTTGTGTTGCAAGCTTGTTTAGTGGAAGACAATTTCTCATCCCGGATACTAGATTCAGGAGCCACTAACCATGTTTGTTTTTCTCTACAGATTCTTAGTTCGAAGAGGAAGCTTGCTGATGGAGAGGTGACTATGAGGGTAGGCAGTGGTTAGATTGTCTCTGCAGCAGCAGTTGGAACAGCCCATCAGGAATTTAAGAAGAATAAATTTCTTGTTTTAGAGAACGTTTATTATATTCTTGGATTTTCTAGAAACTTAATTTTTGTTTCTATGTTGCATGAACAAGGTTTTAAAATTTCTTTTAATAATAATTCGATTGTTATTTCAAGATATGGTTTTAAGATATGTTCTGCAAAATCTATTGATGGGCTTTATAAACTGCAAGCTAAAGAGAAATCTTCTTATAATTCTGAATTATTTAAAATAGCTAATCCTAGATCTATTAAACGACAAAAGACAGGTTCTGATAGTGAAACAAATCTGTGGCACTTGAGATTGGGCCATATTGGTGTAGACAGAATTAATAGGCTTGTAAAGGATGGTCCTTTAAGAGAACTATCTATTGGATCTCTCCATGTCTGTGAATCCTGTCTAGAAGGAAAAATGACCAAGAGACCTTTCTCTGCTAAAGGTTCAAGAGCTACAGAACCACTTTAGCTAGTACATACGGATGTTTGCAGTCCACTTAATGTACAAGCAAAAGGTGGTTATGAATACTTCATCACTTTCATTGACGATTATTCAAGATATGGTTACCTATACTTAATGCAAAGAAAAACTGAAACTTTTGGAAAGTTCAAAGAATTTCAAGCAGAGGCTGAAAAGCAATTAGGTAAATCACTAAAAGTTCTTCGATCTGATCGAGGAGGAGAGTTCTTGGATTCTGAATTCGAGGACCATCTTCGTGAGCATGGCATTCAATCCCAACTCACAGCACCTAGAACGCCATAGCAAAATGGTGTTTCAGAAAGACGGAACATAACGTTATTAGATATAGTTAGATCAATGATGAGTTCTCATCATTACCACTGTCATTCTGGGGCTATGCGATTCAATGTGCTCTATACATATTGAATGCTGTTCCATCTAAGTCTATCCAGAAGACACCCATGGAATTATGGAATGCTTGTAAACCTAGTTTACACCACTTTCGAATTTGGGGGTGTCCTGTACATGTGCTTAAAGGAAAGACCGAGAAGTTGGAATCACGCTCTGAAGTGTGCATGTTTGTGGGATATTCCAAAGAGACTAGAGGTGGAATTTTCTGTAGTCCAAAAGAAAATAAAACATTTGTATCGACAAATACAACTTTTCTTGAACATGACTATGTCAATAACCACAAACCTCGCAGGAAGGTTGTACTGGAGGAAATGGTCTCAAATGAAGTTGCAAAGTCACCAACAACAACCAATGAAAAACGACAAGAGGAAACTGCTAGTTCTAGTCAGAATAGTAGAGAACCTCGTCGTAGTGGGAGGGTTAGTAAGCAACCCACACGCTATGAACACGAAGTTCAAATGCTTGTGTTTGACAAAAACAAAGACGAACCATTGACATTTAAAGATGCAATGAATGATTCTGACAAGGAAAAATGGCAAGAAGCCATGAACCAAGAAATGGAATCAATGTATTCCAATTCTGTCTGGGTTCTTGAAGATCCACCTGAGAATATCAAACCCATTGGTTGCAAGTGGATATTCAAGAAGAAAAGACGAGCAGATGGGAAAGTAGAGACTTTCAAGGCAAGGCTTGTAGCCAAAGGTTACACACAGAAAGAAGGGGTCAATTATGAAGAAACATTTTCTCCTATAGCCATGCTAAAGTCCATTCGTATACTCTTGTCCATTGTTCCGTGCATGGATTATGAGATTTAGCAAAGGGATGTCAAAACAGCCTTTTTGGGAACTCATTAATGTAAATGGCTGGGGACATAGTATACAGATATGGAATATATACCTTCTCGTAAGAGATTGAATAATGGTTTTCTTAAGGGTTGAATTTTGGGACTAAAAAGGTTATTGAGCTCAAATTCATAATTTAGTTATGAATTAACCTTCACTAGTAAAGTCAATGGTACTTAAGGAAACACGATATAATTAAAAGGGTAAAACGGTAATTTTATTCTCAATTAATTATGAACCATTATTAGAGGGTTAATATGTATGTAATGATTATATCAATGGATGCTTTATTTTATAAAGTACTCATTAAATGAAATGTCTATAATTACAAGAGTGCAGTCTCATATTTATAGTGGAATAATCACGAGATTAATAAATTAAGATTATTTAATTAATAATCTCAAATTTATTGGAGCTTGGAATTATAGGTCCATATGTCCCCACAACGGCAATATCTACACTATTCAAGACAAGAGTTGATATAAAAGGAAAAATGGTTGAAAGACATATTTAAGAAAAAATTTGTTCTTTGGGCCAAATATGCAATTATGTGATAATAGTCATTAATTAATCAATTACATATTAGTTGTAATTAACAAAATTAATTAATATTTAATTATTTTATAATTTTTGAAATTATGTTAAATAATTAAATTAATTTTCAAAATTATATTAAATAATTAATTAATTATAATTTTCGAAATTATAATAAATTAAATAATTAATTTCGAATTTTATATTAGTTTTAATTAATTAGTAGAATTAATTAAATATTTTTATTTGAGTAGGAGATAATAATCTGATAAGTTCAAATTGGATTTGAATTTAAAGGTTGATATTTATTAAAATAATTAATTATATTGTATAATTAGTTAAAAAGATATTTAATTCAATTTTGAATTAGTTATCAAGTTGTTAGATTTTTATCTGACAAAGTAGTTTGAATAAATAAACTAAATCAAAATAGAAAAATTCAAATATCGCTAAAATATAAGGTGGTACACGACCACACACAATCCATGGCATGTACTGCACAATTTTCAGGGATAGATTTTTCAATTTTATTTATTTAATTAATTAATTACTTAAAAATTCAAAAATTAGTTTTTGGATATTTTCATTAATAAGATAATTAATTAATTAAAAGATAAATTGTAAGTTAGTTACAGATTTATTTTTAAAATTTTGAATATTTTCTTTTTAAGTAAGACTTATCAGAAAATAAATAGACACTCAAGAATTTGCTATGTGAAAAGAACGATACTTTTCTATCTCTCCCTGAAAAAGATACAGAACCAATTTCAGGCCTTATTCCCTTGATCTCATGTGTTGAGTACATCAAGTAGAATCAGAAATTAACCATCCTTTATTCTCTAAGTGTCCACGCACTTCTTGAGGTGTAGAGAACATTGTGGAAGATCTTGGTGTGAGTACCTGGGAGCAGCTTGGATAGGAAGTTCGTTCAAATTACGAAAAGATAGCAATGACACTTGATAGGCATCAAGATGTATGTTTTATATTTACTTGCTTATGATTAATGTATGTATATTAATGGATCGTCATATTTAAAGTTAGTTTAAATATGTTGCAAAATTTTTGTTGTACACTGGGCCAACCCACCACCATTCTGTTGCGTATTAGGAAACTCGTTCCTAACAATTGGTATCAGAGCGGTCATTAATCTCTGTATACATTAATTATTGTGTGGGCATAATATTCATTCTTATGTTATTGTAATATATGTGCCCCGAAGCCCGAGCCTCGCCCAGCCATGTACCCCTTCGCACCTCGCCCAGCAGCGCGCCCCTGCGCACCTCGCCCAGCAGCGCGCCCTTGCGCAACTCGCCTAGAAGCGCGCCCCTGCGCACCTCGCCCAGCCGCGCGCCCCACGCCTGTCACGCGCACCTACCCTGCTGCCACGCGCACAGCGCGCCCTAGCCCACCTCGCCCAACCGCGCACCCCTGCGCATGCGCCTGTCGCACACACACCATGCGCCCCAACCACACCCTCCAGCAGCCACGCACCACCCAGTAGGCTCATGCCGAGCCTTAGTGTGCCGCCGACCCTAGAATTTTTTATCCTAGGGTTTGCACATCGTTGTCCATTTAAATTATGGCGCTAATTAATTTTAGCACATAATTTAAAATTGTTTTATTTTGAATGAATTGTATGAGCCCAAATTCAAAACTGGGCGTAATAACTTATTGGGCATTAAAGCCCAAGTTAATTATTTTTAAAATTTGCTTAAGATAATTAAAAGTTATTTTAATTCAAAGGTTGGAAACTCTGAAGGTGCTCGACCAAAACACTGTTCCTAAGCCCTGAAATTGCCTAAGGCAAAGGTTGGAAACTCTGAAGGTGCTCGGCCCAAAACTGTTCCTAAACTTGGAAATTGCATAAGGAGAAGTAGGAGGTACTCGGCCCATGATTGGGTTCCAAGGAGATGCTCGACCCAAACCTGGGCCTATCCCTGGAAATCCCAGGCACTAGGTTTGGAGTCCTAGAAATCTCCAGGACTATTGAGTGGTCGGCCTAGGGTCTTACATCCCTAGAAATCGTCCAGTCTGGGGTTTATAACCCTGGATATCGCCCAGACTAAGGAATTTTACAAAGAAATCTTGATTCAAGTAGGTCAATTATTTTTTATCAGGATACAACAAAGCAAGAAGATTCAGACAAAAATTCCTAAAAAATGCAAAGTGTTTCTTATGAATCTAAGCACATTTAAATTAAATGATGTGAGGATTAGAAGAAAGTATTTATGAAAGATCTGAGTTTGAGAAGAAACTGGAGAAATCAGGCTTGGATTTTACTCGGAAGTGGCGCATATAGCAAAATGAGAAGAGATGATCTACTTATAACCTCTCAGGTAGACAAGATATTTTTAGGAATTCAAACTTCCTTGAAAAATATCTGATATGGTTAAAATTTAAATTCCTTGAAAAATATCTATATTTTTAGGAATTTAAAATTCCTTGAAAAATATTTATATTTTTAGGAAATCAAATTCCTTGAAAAATATTTTTTATTTTTAGGAATTAATATCTTGAAAAATATATTATATTTTTAGGACTATAAAACTCCTTGAAAAATATGTTATATTTTTAGGATCTCAAATTTCCTTGAAAAACCTAATTATTTTTAGGAATTACTAATTGTCCCTGAAAAATTCGTACCGAGCAAAGTATCGATAGTAAAAAAAAAGTACTATGTAATGTCTCGAGGGACTTGACTATCTAAGTACTGCTACGATATGTTTCTCGGGTCTGGATCAAGTTTACCGTAATGTTGAGTACATTACAATAAACTTGGAGGGCAAATGTTAACCCTAAAAAATACGAGGATGATATGACAAATGAAAGTGTGACACGTGACATCACAAATCAGGAAAAAACGATAAAGTATTGAGAAAAGACCGACGGGCAAAAAAGATAGGTCCAGGACCTAGGGAAGTCGACCAAGCCTAAAACCCCTAGGGGTGGTCGGCTTGACCCCTACCCAGGTGGTTGGCCTAAGCAGGCCCAAGGGCCTAGGAGTAGTCGCCCTGACCCCCTACCCCGGGGGTGGTCGACACCAGCATGCACAAGGACCCCTAGGGGTGGTCGGCCTGACCCCAACCCCTAGGGTGGTCGGCCCCAGTATGCCCAAGGGCCCCTAGGGGAGGTCGGCTTAACCTTAACCCCTAGGGTGGTTGACCTAAGCAGGCCCAAGAGCCACCTGAGTTGTCGGCCCACCCTATTTTTCATAGGGTGGTCGGCCTAAACCCCCAAGTACACTTCACTAAGAAATAATCACTCTCGTTCAAACTAAGATCAATAGGCCTAACACCCCGAAGATCAACAGGCCTAGCACTCAGAGGATCAACAGGTCCAGCACCCAGAAGGTCACAGGTCCAACACCCAAGCTTTGGTCATTGAGCCTAGCACCTAAGTCTCATATACCAATAGAGACTTAACATTTTCTCAGAAGTTTCAATCGTGCACTATCTATCATGATCTAAAGAAACAACGAGAAGACCCACGATCTCATGATCGTGGGAAGTGGACACGTCTCTCAATTACATGATAATCATGTACCAAACCATGATCCCAGTACTACTGGTCATGTAAAAGCCCTTGGGTACTATAAATAAAGGATCCAGGGCTTCATTTACGGGGACTTTTGGACTCTTTGCTGGATCACTTTTTCTGGAATTTTGGAGATCTAAAGAACATTTGAGGAGAAATTCTGGGCAAGTGAGAACGAGTGAATAGTTTGGTTCAATAGTGTAATTGTCGAGTGATTCAATACTAAAAGCTAAGTGCATTAGGTTATTACTGTTCATCAGAACAGAGCTGAACCACTATAAAATTTCTGTGTGTTTATTTAAGATAATCGTACTATGTCATTTATTTTATTTATTTTGTTCAAAAGGTGTCGTATACTGCACATACGGCCGTTGACCAATTTCACAGGTCAACACCAACAAACATGCAAACTTCAGTTTGCGGTTCTAGCTTTCCCTCCTTTTTCCTCAGGATGTGGGTGGGACACCCCCAGATTTTATAATGGCGTAAACTAGGTTCACGACCATTCCAGCGTTCTAAATGTGTTTTGGGGATTGATTTGGACGGCACGACATTGAGAATGTCATTCACTGTTTCAATTGCATGTCCCCAGAATGAAGTTGGTAGAGTTAAGTAACTAAGCATGCATCTAACCATTTCCAATAAAGTTCTGTTTTGGCGTTCCGCTACACCATTTCCAATTGGTTCTGAGCCATAGCTAAGAATTCCTGAAACTTTGAAAATGTTTCTGATTTCCTATGCATTAGGTAAAGACATGAGTATCTAGAGTAATTGTCAATGAAAGTGACAAAATACTCAAAACCACCCCTGGCTTGTACATTCAAAGGTCCACAAAAATTAGAATGAACAAGTCCAAGTGGTTCCTTGGCCCTATCACCCTTTGCAGATAATGGACGCTTGGTCAGTTTGCCTTCTAGACAAGATTCACATACAGGTGATTCACCTAAGGTGAGTTCCCTCAAAGGCCCGTCCTTTGTAAGTCTTTGAATTCTATCATAGCCAATGTGACCTAGTCTCAAATGCCATAAATACGTCATGTTATTATTTTTGGTCTTTTAATGTTTATTAGTCCTAGGTTTAGCTACTTTGAATAAATCATTGTTAAGAGTGAGGAGTTCGTTTGGTTGCAGAATATAAAGCCCGTTTTCCAAACATGCAATACACAAGTGTGATTCATTGAAAGAAATAGATATATTAGAACTTGTGAAAGTGATAATAAATTTTTCTAATTGCAACATAAAAACTGAAATTAAATTTCTACTAAAATCCAGAATAAAAAATACATCATTTAAAATTAAAATTTTATTTTCAAACTTCAGACGAGCTCTTCCTCTAGCTTGGACCGCAACGAATGCTCTGTTCCCAACTCTAAGCTTTAAGCCGCCTTCGTCCACTTCCTCTCATGATTCAAGAAGTTGTAAAGAGTTACAAACATGGTAAGTAGATCCATAATCAACAATATAAACAGATTTATCATTCTTTAAAATACATGTTTATAAGATATATGAACTATAATCATAACCTTTGTTTTTCACTGCTAGAAACTTGGGGCAATCTCGTTTCCAATGCCCTTTCTCTTTGCAGTGAAAGCATTTATCTTTAACTTTCTTGTTCTTTTTCTTCCCCTTAGGCGTCTGTGCACTAGGTTGTGCACTCGTCTTTGCAGCCTTTGTAGGCTTGGGGTTATCTTTTTGTCCACCTTTCCTCTTGTTTCCAACTTTCAAAGACAAAGCTTGGTTAGCTTCAGCCTTAGATGGATCAGTAGCAACAACAGTAGTCTTCATGTTTCCTCCCTTACTAGGTCCAACCATGATAGACTCGAAAGTTTGAAGATCGTTCATGAGCAATGTCAGACCATAGTTGAGTTGATCACAAACATGTGGAGATGGTGCCATCCAAGCATTGGCATATTTCTTGGTGGCCTCAAAACGAGTCTGCGTTGACTTGGCCCCAAACATGTCTTGGAGCTGATCCATGATTTCGTAGGCCGTCTCGACAGTCTCCATCTTTGTCTTGAGAGTGTCGACCATACTAGTCAACATGTAGTATCGCGCCTTGTTGTTAGCTGCCTGCCTCATATTTATCTCTTATAGATTTGGGAGCTCCTTCAGCTGGAACTTCTGGGGATTCCTAAGTCATGACGAACTTGGCGTTGTCACCAATCAACACTATGTTGATATTCTGCTCCCACTTAAGGAAGTTTTCTCCATCAAAAATTGAGAAAGGATGGGAGTAGACACAACCATACTTAAAACTACCAATTATCAATAAAATAGAAATCAATCACTTTTGCTCAATAAAACTTCTATTCACACAAAATTTCAAGAAATAGCACAACATATACCAAAAATATGTAAGATATGAGAAAAAAATAAAAAACTATCATATCTCTATTTCCTTAGGTTTTTAACTAATCTATGATATCCTTGTCCCGGTTGGCGAGAGTAAAAAATACCAATAGTTAAATAAAGTTGTAAACTTATTTAATAATGGACACCATTATTAACAATCTACTATTCGATCAAAATAAGAAAATAAAAGCTCTTATTTTATGAGCTAGACCCACGGTTTCGATAATCAATAGATTTAGTCTAGTAGTCACCGTAGGGTGAGTCTAGTAGAATTTGACCTATAATTATCTATCTTTCGAAATCAAACCTTGTCAAAATAACTAATGAACACCTTCCGTAGGGGGGCGAATCAAAGCGTCTCGAGGCCCCATTAAGTTATTGATCTTGTTAAACCAACGATGGAGATCGAATATAATTCTTAAAAATATACTCATTATAAATAAAAAAAAGTATTTTTTTATTTATTTTAGAAAATTAATGACTAAGGTTCTCTAAAAAATTGAAAAATTAAAATTTTAAAACCAAAATCCTATAATTTTCTATTAATTCTAAAGTGTCACATTGAAACAAATTCAATTAAATTATAATTAATTTGCTGCTAATCAATATTTAAGTTTAATATAATGAACCTATACAATTAAGTCCAATTCAGGAAAACGAGCCTTAACAATTGGGCTTGCATGGAGGAGGGCTGGGTCCAGTATGTCGTTCCCACTACTAAGGCCCCCTAACTTCGAAACAATGTCCAAAAGACAGGAATTTAAACATTCGTTTTAGTAATTGTTATTAATTAATTAGACCCACTATAGTAATGCAAAGCAAATGTGCTTTCACAAGTGGAACCATCCACAAGAGAGGAATTTAAACTTTAGATTTTCTAATGGCCCCAAATAAAACCTATCATTTTATGAATATTTTATTTGGCAAAATCCATATATTATGCAAACACAGGGCCACTATATGCATCTAAACCCAATTGCAAAAATATCACATATAGTGCAAATAGACATGTTATAATTGGATGTGCCTAATCATGTTACTATATGAGCAAGTCAATGAATTTATGCAAAAATACCACAATTTATTTCATTTGCAAAAATATCACAATTAATTTTCTAGAATTTATCAAAAAATTCGAATTAATTAAATTTTTACAAAAGTAAGTCAATTTAAATAAAATTTATCAACAATTAACAAAAGTTAATTTAAATTTCATTTATCAATAATAAACTTGATTTAGATTAATTTGAAAAATATTAATTTAATTTAAATATGATTTATCAACAATTAACCAAAGTTAATTCAAATCCCATTAAAAAAATATTTTATTAATTGGTTTACAAACGGTGATTTTTTTCAAAGTTTAACCAATTTTAAATTTTAAAATTAATATCTTAGCTATTTTTCAAAAAATATATTGTGTTGTTACAACTATAAGCAAATATTTTAACCATTTAAAAAAAATAAAAGTTTAATAGTTATAACAAGCCTAAAATATCTTAAAACAATTAAATAAATTCAAATATCCATAAAAATATATAACTAACAAATTTCAAATTTCAAATAATTTAAATATTAAAAACTATAGAAGAAACCTATAATAATATTTTCAAATAAAGATTTAATGAAAAGAACAAGTATTTAAAAGAAAATATCTTTAATATCTGATATCTTAATTCTTATATTTTTATATATTAAAAGATTTAAAATTAAGTTGTTAGCCTATTTTTAATTTTTAATTTGAATTTGAATATTTGTAAAAAATATCTAATACTTAAATCTCAAACAACAAAAATATTTTTAAATGATAAAATAAATATGATATTTTTGGCTTTGTTATAAATATTCAATTTCATATTTTAATTTATTTAATTTAAAAATATATATTAAAAAAATTTCTGGATGAACAGTACCTGTATCACCGTGGTTGTTGGCTAGGCGTGTGCGTGCGTGTAGGGGTGCTGCACCAAGGGACGCGTGCACAGAAGGGGAGCCAGGCCGAGGGTGTGCGCACGCGCAGGGGGGATGCGCGCACGTGCGACTGGCAACCAGGCAAAATTTTCTGAAAAAAAAATTATGCAATTTTTTCAAACAAAAAAGTTTTCTAATTAATTTTTACCATGTTTTACACAAATAAATCATTTATAAAAATTAATGGCATAGAAAACACAACAAAATAACCTAAAATTGCTAATAATCACATTAATTCAATATGCTTCATAAAAACATGAAATCCATCCAATTACTCAACACATCAAATAATTCAATTTTTAACATGTTCCTGCATGAAAATAAAGATTACCAAAGTTTCTGAGGCTAGTTGTTGGGAAACTTATACATGTTCTTGTTTATTTTCATGTAAGTCTTATATTAAACAAATTAATATAAGAAAACCTAGAACATGTTTCTAAAATTGAATTTATACAGAGATAATGATAAGAACACTTACATTATTGTGCAGCGGAATGAATGAGTCATTCCTTCAATTTCTCTAACCCTTGTATCCTTTCTATTGCAGAGTATTACCAAGAAACTAAATCGTTCTTCAATTTTCTCCACAACCTTCCAAAGTATCATTAGAATCACCTAGACTAGGCTGGACAATTCTCAACACATGAGCTAGATACAGAGAGAAGAAGAGAAAATAATATTGAGGCTTACAAAATGACTTATGTTTGTAGAGAGAATCTAAAACCTACTAGATCTTCTGATCTTTTAAAAAACAAGTGTCTGTCATTTGTTTTCAACTCTCACTAAGCATTCCTTTTATAGATGATGGACCCAAAACGAGTATGTTTTAAAAATTTATACTCACAAGCGCACGAATCATATATGAAATATAGTGTTCGTGTAAGCACGAGATCGAACCCAAATGAGTTGTCTAAAATAAAAAAGAAAACTATTTTAAACCAAAATCAATAAATTATAACCTATCTTCAAAGATTGATGAGTTTTAATGTTATGAACATAAAATAAAAAATTGAAAATAAAGCTATTTAAGAGAATAAAAATAAACCAATAATGATTTGAAAATAAGTGTTAAAAGAAAAGATTATTAAGATACTAGAATCCACAAAATGTAAGTTTAATAATACTTATTAGTGTATTGATTCCCAAGTTTTAGTGATAGTTAAAATAAGTTAAACTATCATTTTCCAAATAGATTTATAATTTTAAGCACAAATTACTTCTAAAAAAATATGATTTTTCTTCACTTTTCAAAAAGTATAATTTCAAAGTATTTAATGTGAATCAACCTAATGAAACAAAAAAAAATCAAATAACAGTATTTATAAGGCAAAATGTAATATTTTTGTTCTAAGCATTGGATGTGTACAATTTAATGACACATCTTACACAAAGAATATTATGTTTTGCAAAATGAAGAACAAAGTGTATATTATCTAACAATCCAAAATATGAGATATTAAAGATGAAAGACATACATGAAGAAGAAAAATCAATATACTTTGTTGCATTACAAGGGAAATCAACATACAACATAAATATTATCTAGTTACAAGTTGCTTCATCGTGATCTTAATAATCATATGAAAAAGATTAGAAACACATAACTAGAATAGAAATTACAAAATAAATAAAATACATACTTGAAAATGCTCTTGAAAAACCCCAAAATGGAAGAGAGAATGGTAGAGAGAAAATGGGAGAAAAGAATATGGTAACCAAAAATTAAGCACCCTAAAATGGTCTTGAAATTCCATATTTATAGCCAAAATGAGAGCATTAAAATAATCAACTTAAATTAATTAAATTTATTAAGTTAATTAAATAAAATAAATATGGCATGTAAATGTAAATTATAGGGTGTAATGATGATGTTGTGGTAAAATATGTGAGAAAATTGGGTAAAAAATGTGGTATTTTAGACAAAGGGGAAAAAGGTACATTGTTGGGCTCAAAATGGGGAAAATGCAGTTTGTTGGCTGTTGGTTGGGTGGCTGTTTTGGCTGGGCCCGTTGGCTGAAAGCTGCAGGTGGGCCTTTGGGCCTGGTTGTGTTGGCTGGAGGTTTGGAGGGATCTGGGGCATTGGAATGCAGCTGGCCCGATGGAGTGCCAGGAAGGCTGGCGAGTTGGGCTTCGGGCCTGGGCAGAGGCGGTCCTAAGGTGAGGCAGCAGGGGCTTCGGTGCTCTGGCGTGGGCCTTTAGGTGCTGGTGCTGACAGGCTGAGGCATTGGGCCTGCTTCGAGTTGGTTGGAGAAGCTGCTGGGAGGTTGGGAGAAGTTGGTAGCTGGTAAGTGATGGGTCGGTGGTGAGGGAGTCCATCTGCAGGAGGCGTGGGCCAGGCGGCTGAGCTTGGTTCTTTCAAAAAAATCATTTTTTTCTCTTTTTTTCTTGAAAATGTCACTTTCTTTTCTTCATTGTTCTTGCTTTAATTCTTTTCTTTTCTCTTCTTGTCAAAGTACCAAAATGCACATTATTTCCTACAAAATAAACATAAACTAAATTAAAATTAAATATTTTCACTAATAAAATATACCATATAATTTCCATGAAAATATTAATTAAAATTTAATTTACATAACAATTAATTTCAATAAAATCATATTTTTAGCATTCAAACTAACAACACTAATTTTAAATAATTAAATTACAACATAAAACACTAAAATATATCTATAAAAACATATAAAAATCTAGAAAATTACAATAAGACTAATAAATACAAAATTACTTAAAAACTTAATAAATTAATTAAAAACTCAAGAACTAAGCAACAATTAGCATATAAAATATGGTAAAATAACTTTATTTTGTAGAGTTATCAATAGACTCAATTAGGACATTTAATTTAATAAAAAAATAAATAAAATAATAGATAATTAACAGCCTTAGGTTGAAATTCTCATGGGCTTTAGGCCCGTGAAATTTCCCATTTAATTATAAGCCCGTTGGACTTAAAATCAATGCCTGTATTATTTTCTATTGATTAATTAATTAAATAATTATTCAAATCCTTTATCAAATTAATTATTTATAATTTGAACCTTGATTTAAACTTATTTATTAATTTAGATACCAATTAATCTTAATTAATAAATTTGCATTAATTTCTCTCTTCTTCTCTAAATTACATAACTCTCTGAAATTATCCAAAATTGACCTGGTCAACTTTAGTAATTCTAATTGATAATTAAATCAATTAATTGAGACTATCTAGATGATTTTATCCAAGATACATTGGGGACCATGGGCCTATGAAATCAAGCTTCAATAAGTTATCATAAATCTAACAAATAAATTTACTAACTTATTAATTCATCGTGACTCCACTAAATACTCGGAATTGCACTCTTGAATTCATTGAACGCTCTATAAGCAATATAGATACGTTATTAATTATCCATTGTTACAACCATAATTGTCACTCAGTCCTCTATAGACGGTCTACAATGAGATGAGACTAAAATACCGTTTTACCCCTCATTGTATTTTATCCTTAAAACACTTAGTTCCTTGTAAATGATATTTCAGTAAACTAATATTAATTACTGAAATGAGATCTCTATCATTTAGCACATTGAACCAAACTAAAAGGAAACCATCGTTTCACTTCTTCACCAGAAGCTATAGATGTTCACATCTATGATTAAGACTCCCACTCAATTATATTATCGAGTTCCCAAGATGTAAGTATGAGCTAGTCCGTAGGGTAAGTTGGTAACGAACAAGTCAAAGAACTTAAATAATAAAATTAGTTAGAATACTAACCACTCATAATTGAGATTGGATTGACCTAGGGTCAACTATATGATATGAATGGAATAGATAATAACAGTCTGTTTACTTATCCTATCAACTGTTAATATCGGTCCAGTCTGATGTAACAAATACATCCAGTCTTATCTACTTTGCTAATGTTTTGGAAAGAACATAACACTGCGATGTGTAAGTAGATCATATCGTAGATTGGCAAGTTAATGTAAATCTTGTGCACTGACTAATCTTAGGACTAACTTATTTTGAACATATAATCATATTTATATTACACTGTGATTACATCACTATAAATGCGATTAACTATATGGTCAGAATTTATTAGAAGTTTATATTAAACAAATAATCATGAAAATAAAACATGTGAGCAAAGTGATTGACCAAGTCAAAAAATGATTTCTATTCTTTTATTGATAATAAATGAGATTACAAAGAAATTTAGTTTTAATTAGGGTATAAAACCCCAACATTATCCTGTTTATGCATAGAAGTTGAGGGGTTTTTAGGCTAGTTCTGGGTGGCTTAAGGGTTACGATCCCCCAAGCGATTTTTCATTAAACTGCATTAAAAAAGGTATTGGGTCTGACACGTGAATCCTGAAATATCAAGGGATTTCCCAAGTTTATTACATGTGGCCACGAAACGCGCGTGAACACACGCATTGATGCTAGGATATATCTTAGCTCGTGTTAATTAAACTGAACTCGAATCCCCAGGCCATTGTATCTTGGCCGCTGTAGCTAGATTTTGTTTAAGTCGCCACAAAACAGGTCGCTTTGTCGTCAGGCGAGCTAAATCATGACTAGAGCTGTAAATGTGGGTCGGCCCGGCCCGGCCCACATTTTCATGCCTTCGAATAATTCGGGCCGAGCCGGGCCGGGCCCGTATTTCAATTCGTGCCGGGCCGGGCCGGCCCATATTTGAAAGAGTAAGCCCAGCACGACCCATAGGCCTGACCCATGTTGTGTCGTGCTTGGCCGACCCACTTTCCTTATTTGGGTCCACTTTTAGACCCATTTTATTATTGCAAAAAAATGTGAGGATGGGGAAATGAACTCTCCACCTCCTCTTTAACAATCAGTGGAGTCACCACCAATCCAAATACATTTCTTTGTTTAAATTATAGTTTTAGATATTTTTATATACTTTTTAACAATACTTTACCCAAAATTATATCAAAGATAATTATTAGAATTTGAATACCTACTAATAAATGCTAAAAAATTTAACTCACAAATCTTAAAATAAATTAATATAATTATAAAAATATAAACATTGAAAAAAAGAATAGACTTTTATTATCATTTTAATTTATAGATAATTGAAAAATAAAAATTTATTATCATTATTAATGTCAAAATATTGGGCTTTTTATCGTGTCGTGCTTTCGTGTCGTGCCTTTGGGCTTGTCATGCCGTGTCGTACCATGCCGTGCCAATTTTCAATTCGTGTCATGCCTAGCCCAAGCCCATATTTTTTCGTGTTGTGTCGTCCTTGTGCCTCCCAGGCTCGTGCCGGTTTCGTGCCGTGCTAGAAAGCCTGACCCATATTTACAACTCTAATCATGACCCATCAGAAGAAATCACTCGCGAACTCCTCTACTTAAAGCAAGAATAAGGGCAAGCAAGTCTCGCCCGAAACCCCCGTTCCCATCAAAAGAAATTCAAATGTTATAAATTATCATTATTATAACAAGATATAATACATGTCTAGATATTTAATAATTATATGTTATAATATATTATTATTATTATATAACATATAATATATAATTCTAATTTTTATAAAATTTTGTTAATATAAATTCAAATATTATAATAATATTTAATAATTATATTAATATAAATTCACATGTTATAAAATATTATTATTACAATAATATATAATATATAATACATAATAAATACATGTTATATATACGTGTCGTGGGTGTATAAATCGTATGTCTTTGTAACTAAATAAGAAATTAGAATAATATTTATTTTCATTGATGTGTGATTTGAATGATATCATTAATATTTTGTACCTTAAATATGGTAGTTTGTGATTTAAAAGACTATCGTATTTGTTTTTAAACAAACCATAAATAATATTTTGGTTTAATTTTTTTTTAATATGTTTATGTCATAATATTGTTTATTTATTTAAAAATTTTATGACAATCATAAAAATTTAATAAAAATAATTAATAATTTTTTTAAAAATAAAACTAATTATAAGAAAATGTGCATTGCACCTTATATATATACTAGGTAAAAGCAATGTGCAATGCACGTTTGCTTATTTTATAAAGTTATAAATATACTTATTTAATTATGGATTTATTTTTATTATATTTTTTTTAATTATCATATAAATTTCAAATAAATAAACAATATCATAAAAATAAATAAAATATGTTTAATAAATAAAAATACATAAATAAACATGTATGACATAAATGTGTTAACAAAATTAGGGCAATACATTCTCTATAATTTTAATAAAAACTATTTCATTTTAAATACATATATATAATAGAATGAATTACAGATCTATAATATATATAAATATTTATATCAATAATTTATACACATTTGACATGTAAACACAACATTGACATAAATATATATTTACATGGTTACATGACATATATATAAATTACAATAATATTTAAAAAAAAATTAATAATAGAATAAAATAAAAATAGAGAAAGTCATAGTGTAGAGTAGTATACATGCATTAACTATTTTTAGTTTCTAATGTATCTCACAATGTCTTTGGGTGAAACTGATTAAGAAAAATAGCTCCAATCACTTGACAAAAAATAAACTATCACACAAATTTATAAGATAAAAAAAATTATATGTATGACTTTATTATTTTTAAATAAATATGATTTAATTATTTAAATTATCGTAAAATATCTTATTTTAATTAATTAATTTTTGTTTAAATTTATGTTTGTATCCAGTTCTAAATCTTATAATATTATATTTGTACATAGAAAACTCTAGAAGTATTAGCTTAGGTAAGTCTTTTCGAGAAGATAAAATCTAGAGCTCATAGGAACTAACTATATGCATATATTGTGAAATTCCACCATATTACATTGTCTATACTATTTTGACAAATTTCTTATCTTGCTACAACATTTAAGAGTTAACTTTGAGAAAGGGAAGAATGAAAAGAATTACGATACTTGGTAATATCATAAACAATATCTTAAATTTAATATAATATTAATATTATATGTGCATTTTAAATTTAAGTTTGTTGTTAATAGTAAATTATATTATATTATATATTTAATATGATATTATTTTAATACCTCAAGGTGAAGTTTAATTAAATTTTATTTAAGTTATAAAACATATGATATTATTATTTTTAAATAATTATCATTGTAAAATATCTAAAAAAATATATTATTTTAATTTATTTCATTGTATTTAAGTTTAAGTTATGTTTACTGTTAAATTTAAAAATATTTGGTTTTATCATTTTTAAATAATTATTATGGTAAAATATCTAACAAATATCTTATTTTAATTTGTTTAATTAGTTTTTTTTTTTTTTAAAAGTTTGTTGCTAGTTGATAGTAGATTATATTATATTATATGTTTAATATGATATTATTCTAATATCTAAAGTTTAAGTTTAAGTTTAATTAAATTTTATTTAAGGTATAAAATGTATACTTTTATTATTTTTAAATAATTATCATTGTAAAATATCTAAAAAAAATATCTTATTTTAATTTATTTAATTTTATTTAAGTTTAAGTTATATTTAGAATTTACAGTTAAATTTTAAAATATTTGATTTTATTATTTTTTAAATAATTAATATCTAAAATAATATCTTATTTTAATTTATTTAATTATTTATTATATTTTATTTAAATTTAAATCAGGTTTACAATCTATTATTAAATTTAAAAATATTCAGTTAAATATAATAATATTTCCTTAAAGTCAATAGAAAAAAATAAAAATAAAATAAAAATAAAAAATCTCCGTTATCTATCCACTTTTTATATAATATATGTATATATATATTTATAGGGTAGTTCTTAAGCTAGAGCACCACTTTTGCTCCTACACATAAGAGCATTTTTTGATACGTTGATTTTTAATCAAATGGCTGACATTTGTTTGTTTATAGTACACTTGAGTGCATTTGATTTTTGTCCTTTGTAACAATCCACTCGCATCAATTAAATGGTTTTATTTTTTAAATTATATGATATATCAAATGTGATGTGTTTATTTAAGGGGTTTTTTTTTAGTAAACGGTTGTCACTCTGAGATTTCCACCACCATTTTTGCCGGCATACTCCCACTGATCATTTTAGTTCCATTTATTATTATATATATACCTTGAAAAGGGTTTCACAGGTATGATTCACAAATAAAAAGTGAGGATAATTAAGGGGTTATTGAGTTATATGACCCGATTTTAACAATATAACCTTGTTATATTTCAGTAATATTTATTTCTTTTTTTAATTTTTTTTTTACCATTTTAATGAGTCAATTACTAAAATAACCTTTTAACAGATATCCCTATATATATAATCCATATACGTTCTCTTCTCTCCTTTCGCATGCCCATTTTCCCACTTTCCCATTTTTTTTTCTTCTATTCCTTCACTACAATATTCCACTTTCCCATTCTCTTTTTCTTCTATTCCTTCACTACAATATTAATAATACAATATTAACATCACAGTATAATTATCAAAGAATTAACAAGCAAAACAACAAAATTATATTCACTCCCATTGCCATACCAAGGTACATTTCTCACTTTTTTGTTTTTGTTCTTTTTTATCATGTTTTCTTTCAGCTTTTATATATATATATACATATAAATGAGTTGATTTCTTGAATTAAAATGACAATGACTACCCATTTTTTTTGTATTAAACTTTTGTGTAATTTATTACACTTTGCTATAATGTTTATTTTGTTTATTAATTTTTTTATTTTACAATCTTAATAATAATGCAAATCATATATTTGTGAAAATGTCTCAATGAACTAACTTTATTAAATTAGATTGAGATTTTCAACTAATATACAATATGTGTTGTTGCTTATGATTTGATATTTAAAATGAATACTTACATTGCATTGCTTATTTGTACTACTTCATTATTATTTTTTTTGTTAAAAAAAACATATTGGATATGTGATGTAGAGTGTACATTTTAGCTTAGTTTGATAATTGATATATTAACAACCTTGTTTTTATTGAAGATTTCAATCACGGTACATAATCACTTTAAGTCAATTTTCTTAGACCCATATATTTAAATAGATCTTATTATGATGTTCGAATAATGATATTTTTATATAAATTTGCTTTCTATTAGCATTTTTAGGTGGATCAATTGTCCAATCACCCAAGCCCAACTCTTATACACTTTATTTCCTAGATTCCATGGCACGAACGAAAGTGCCAAGCATTAGAGATCCACAACAACCAATTCAACGACGGTTGATTATTCACGAATCTAGTCCGGAGTCGTCGTGCTCAAAATCGTTGGATGCTAGTGTGTCACCAACACCTCCTGCAGATACAACAACGACTCAATTAGATAATGAGGTAAATGAAGTTAAATACATTTTTTCTATTCTTGTACTTTTTTTTAGAATAGATAATATATTTAATTGAAATCAATTGGCTATAAATTTAGAGCACTAAATGCATGATTTGAAAAATATTGGTTTAAAATGTAGAACTCAACTAGAACGAGTATAGCTCAAGTGGTTATGGTCGAGATTTTTAAAAACGCAATGAACTTTCAGTTTAGGGCTCGATTAGCATGAGTTGAGATTTCCAAAGTCTAATTGATAGCATAGACCTCGACTGGTGAGTAGAGTTCGACCATACATAGTTGAGATTTCCAAAGTCTAATTAAAATTGTAGCATAGAACCCGACAAGTGTGAGTAGAGCTCGACCAAAGTGGAGATTTCCAAAGTCTAATTGAAGTTGTAGTATAGAGCTTGACTGGTGTGAGTAGAGCTCGACCATACATAGTCGAGATTTCCAGGCTTTAGTAGAGCTCTACCAAACATGGTCGAGATTTCCAAAATCTAAATGAAATTTTAGTGTAAAGCTCAACTAGAGTGAGTAGAGCTCGACTAACGTGTTTTTTACTCTATTGATTAGAAAATTATATTTTTCTTATATTTAATTAATAGGTATATATTGAAGAAGAGTCAGTGACATGTTCTGAAGAACAATTAGAATCACATGTTGATGAACAATCAGAGTCCTCCTCTATGCCACGACAGAAAACACTTCAAGTAAGTTTTGTTTTGTAAAATATTTAAGTTTTTATGTTATTTAATATTGAGAAATATGATATTTAATTTATTGCAGATTGAAAAGATTCCTCGATTGAAGCCTATATTAGAGGAGAATGAACACTTTGAGTGCAAGATAAGTGTAAAAAGTCAAATAGATAAGGTCACAAAACTTATCAATGATGTACTAAAGAATGACCCGACCAACTTACAATTGTTCAAGGAATCTCCGTTTGGCCACTTTCTTGATCTTTTTAAGAACTATGAACATTCAAGTCAAGTGATGTGGTTATTACTCATTCGGGAAGCAGACTGTCATAGAGATTCAGAGATGTGGTTTGTTGTTAATGGGGTACCCATCCGATTCTCATTGATGGAGTATGCATTAATATCTGGGCTAAAATGCTCAGAATATCCAGAAGGTTGGGAAACTCAAGCTGAGTCAAATGCATTTAAAGATAGACATTTTCGTGGGAAAGAAATAGTTACCATTGACGACGTGAAGGCCAAATTTACACAAATGTCCAACCAAAACCAAAATAATAGAGTTCGAAGGAATGTAAATGTAAGTAACAAGGAAATATTAAAGATGGCATCTCTCTTGTTTGTCTCTGCGGCCTTAATGCATAGGAACAAAAGTTCTTCTAACATCGACTCATTATTATTGGGATTGGTTGATAATTTGGACATGTTCAACCAATACCCTTGGGGGACTCATTCTTATGAGTATGCATTAAAGCAACTTCGGAAGGGACTGAAAGGAAAAGCAAAATCAGTGCATGAGAAAGCAAAGACAATGTCGTCATTCACCTATTCAGGCTTTGTTCTTCCATTAGCGGTAAGAAAATTGCCCTAAGTAAAGTTGAAGAACATCCATTATTTTAATTGATCCTTACAATTTTTCTTATTTGCATGTGTAGACATTAGTGTATGAATGTGTGCCGGCAGTGGCAAGAAAGTATGTAGAGCTTCGAGATGATATTGACGAATCAATGCCGAGAATTTGTCGATGGAGGACTACTTGGAAGCATAAGCGACCTCCCTCTTATAGTGATGTACTAGAAGCTCTAGGTGATTCCAAGGTTAGCATCTAATTTATTTTTTGTTATTTAATCTTCCTTTTAATATACATATACATATATATTTATATTAATGTTTTTTGTATTCAGGATATAAAAAGTATCCTTTCACCTACTGAACAAGAGAAGAGAATGCCACACATGCAAGGATTCATCCGTATCCCTGAACCAAAGTCAAATCGCATGATTGATATATTGACTGCTGTGTTAGAGTTTGGAGGTACAATTAATTGGGCCAATGATACTGATGGGCATGCGACTTGTGACAATGTTGGTGTTACAATTGAAGGCCAAGCTACTGAAGTTGGTAACATAAATCATGTCCAATCTATGAATGAAGCCACGAGAGATGACACTGATAGGCATGAGACTTGTGACAATGTTGGTGTTACAAATGAAGGCCACGCCACTGGTCAAGCTACAGAAGTTGGAGCAGAAGAGAGTCAAGGTGACAAAGTTGACTGGTTTGCTCTCAAGGCTTACATAGATCAACAATGTGCATTGATAAGATCAGAAATTGCATTGTTGCCTTCAAAGATAATTTCCTTACTTCAACAACAGAATATCGTATCATGCCCCAATGTGATGATGGTCATGGTGGCAACTGTACTAGTGATGATTACATGAGAACATACCATGAACAGTTTCCTCATGTTGAAGAGCAGCTTCCTCAGGTTGATGACCAACCTCCTCTTGATAAAGAGCAACCTCCCCAACTTGAAGAGCACCTTCCCCAAGTTGAAGAAAACCCTCCAAAGAGGCCACTAAAGCGTTCACACTACATGAAATCACCATACACTGACCCTTTTCGTCGGACTAGATTGCGACGAGAAGATCATATCCAGTTTGATCCTTCAAGGGAGATTAATCCTGAAAAACAAAAGATGTTTGATGAACATTTAAGAAGTCAAAAAAGTATTGATTGTGGGCTTGGTTTACGAACTACAGACTATTTCCAGCGGATTATTAAAGACCATGAATGGCTATTTAGTGAGGTATGACATATGTTTTTATGATCCCTTATATCTAAGATTTAATTTTGTTTCCACGTGTATAATGTTATTATTATTTTTTACAGCACATTGATGATGCTTTGTTTGGCATTAGAAAGCGACAACATGAGTATCAAGATGTGATTCCACAAGATGCAATCATTTTGGATGAAAAATTTACTCAATTGGTGACCATCAACTTCAACTCTAACCCTAACATTATTGATGATGAAATAAGTCAATATATTTCAGGGAATCATCCGCATTTTTGGGGCAAGAAATGGAAAGGCTCAAAAAAGTTGTATATGCCTTTAAACATAAGGGACCATCATTGGGTTGCAGTTAAAGTAGACTTACAAGCATTAGAGTTGATTGTTTATGACTGCAGTATTGGAGCGACCTCATCAAAAGAAATGGATGCTTTGATGTTGCCACTCCAAACAATGATTCCGACTATGCTTCGTGTATCTTCACAATTTGAGGACATAGCACAATGTCTTCACAAACCATGGACATATACACGCTTACTTAGTGTTCCACAAAATTCAAGGTAAGTGTATTTATCTAAGTCTATATATACATGCTTACTTAGTCTATATTTATTGCAATCTTAAGTCTATTATTGATTTTAAACTTTTCTTATAACAGGGGAGATTGTGCAGTGTACACAATTAAGTTCATTGAGTTTGACATGGCTGGTTGTACTTTTGATCGTCTTTCAGATGACATGATACCATTCTATAGAATGAAGATGGCAGTAGATATTTTTTGTCAAGATTGGGATATTTAGTAATTTGTATATTTTAAAATGTTTGGATAGTTTCAAGAATGACAATGTTTTAAAAACTTTATACGTAGTTGAAGATCATCATAAATTTATCTAGATTTGTCAACCATATACTAATGTCAGTTGAGCTCTAAATTTGAAGCTTATTTAGTATTGGACATCTCAACTAGATATAGTCGAGCTCTACTCATGTCAGTCGAGCTCTATGGTAAACAAAATTATAATTTTGATAAATCTCGACCATATATAGTCGAGTTCTACTCATGTCAGTTGAGTCATATTGTAAATATTTGTAATAAAACTCGACAAGGTATAATTGAGCTCTACTCATGTCAGTTGAGTCATTTTGTAAAGGTTCTACAAAACTTGACCATGTACAGTCGAGCTCTACTCATATCAGTCGAGTCGATTTGTATAGGTTCTAAAAATCTCAACCATGTACAGTCGAGCTCTACTCATATCAGTCGAGTCATTTTGTAAAGGTTCTAAAAATCTCAACCATGTACAGTCGAGCTCTACTCATATCAGTCGAGCCGTTTTAGGTTCTAAAAATCTCAACCATGTACAGTCGAGCTCTACTCATATCAGTCGAGCCGTTTTGTATAGGTTCTAAAAATCTCAACCATGTACAGTCGAGCTCTACTCATATCAGTCGAGTCATTTTGTAAAGGTTCTAAAAATCCCAACCATGTACAGTCGAGCTCTACTCATATCAGTCGAGCCGTTTTGTATAGGTTCTAAAAATCTCAACCACATACAGTCGAGCTCTACTCAATACAGTCGAGCTCTATACAAATGTTAATGCCACTTTTTTTACTAATAAATAAAATTATCAATATACTTAAAAAATTTCTTGTATAAAAATATTTGTATTTTCATAATTTTCATAGAATAAATGTCACATTTATCAATATTCGATTATTCTTATTAAACATATTGACACGCCTCCTATTTATTATAGATAAAGTACCGTATCTAATAAATGCAATGATGTTAATGTCATTTTTTTTACTAATAAATCAAATTATCAATATACTTATAAAATTTCTTGTATAAAAATATTTGTATTTTCATAATTTTCCTAGACTAAATGTCACATTTATTAATATTCAATTATTCTTGTTAAACATATTGACACGTCTCCTATTTATTATAGATAAAATACATCATCTAATAAATGCAATAGTGTTAATGACATTTTTTTTACTAATAAATAAAATTATCAATATACTTAAAAATTTCTTATATAAAATATTTGTATTTTCATAATTTTTCTAGACTAAATGTCACATTTATCAATTTCTTGTATAAAAATATTTGTATTTTCATAATTTTCCTAGACTAAATGTCACATTTATCAATTTCTTGTATAAAAATATTTGTATTTTCATAATTTTCCTAGACTAAATGTCACATTTATTAATATTCAATTATTCTTGTTAAACATATTGACACGTCTCCTATTTATTATAGATAAAGTACTGCATCTAATAAATGCAATAGTGTTAATGCCATTTTTTTTACTAATAAATAAAATTATCAATATACTTAAAAAATTTCTTATATAAAATATTTGTATTTTCATAATTTTCCTAGACTAAATGTCACATTTATTAATATTCAATTATTCTTGTTAAACATATTGACACGTCTCCTATTTATTATAGATAAAATACATCATCTAATAAATGCAATAGTGTTAATGACATTTTTTTTACTAATAAATAAAATTATCAATATACTTAAAAATTTCTTATATAAAATATTTGTATTTTCATAATTTTTCTAGACTAAATGTCACATTTATCAATTTCTTGTATAAAAATATTTGTATTTTCATAATTTTCCTAGACTAAATGTCACATTTATCAATTTCTTGTATAAAAATATTTGTATTTTCATAATTTTCCTAGACTAAATGTCACATTTATTAATATTCAATTATTCTTGTTAAACATATTGACACGTCTCCTATTTATTATAGATAAAGTACCGCATCTAATAAATGCAATAGTGTTAATGCCATTTTTTTTACTAATAAATAAAATTATCAATATACTTAAAAAAATTTCTTATATAAAATATTTGTATTTTCATAATTTTCCTAGACTAAATGTCACATTTATTAATATTCAATTATTCTTGTTAAACATATTGACACGTCTCATATTTATTATAGATAAAGTACATCATCTAATAAATGCAATAATGTTAATGCCATTTTTTTTACTAATAAATAAAATTATCAATATACTTATAAAATTTATTGTATAAAAATATTTGTATTTTCATAATTTTCCTAGACTAAATGTCACATTTATTAATATTCAATTATTCTTATCAAACATATTGACACAGTCGAGCTCTACTCACGACAGTTGAGCTTTATGGTGAAATTATTATTAGTTTTTCTAAATCTCGACTGTTGACAGTTGAGCTCTACTCATGTCAGTCGAGCTCTATGCTGGAATATTTATCTATCTTTACAAAGCTCGACCATCCATGGTCGAGCTCTACTCAGTTGAGCTCTATGCTGGAATATTTATCTATCTTTACAAAGGTTGACCATCCATGGTCGAGCTCTACTCACGTCAGTTGAGCTCTATGTTGGAATATTTATCTATCTTTACAAAGTTCGACCATTGATGGTCGAGCTCTACTCATGTCAGGCGTTCTATACTGGAATATTTATCAATCTTTGCAAAGCTCGACCATCCATGGTCGAGCTCTACTCATGGAAGTCGAGGTTCATCTCAAGTAAACACAAGAAAATTTAAATTAATTCAAATTCAATGATATAAATTAACCATAGTAATTTAAAACAAGCATATGCATCAACAATTACAATTTAGAAGTTGTGGCTCGTAAGGGGCATGTTTTTTTGGAGTGACCAGGCTGCCCGCATAAACCACACCTTTTTATCCATTTTTTTCCCTCACCAACTGATGGGAATCTTTTCAATTTTGCTCTACCACGCTTGATTGGGACATTTGGAGGCAATACCTTCGGCAATACTTCAACTTCATTGATATCCCAATCTTCTTGTTGAGGGATTGGATAAATGGTATCAACATAAGCCAACGCCCAAGTTTCCAACTTATAATAATTAGAGCACAAATCATACACTTCTATTCCAGCTTGCTCATATGATGCTAATGCATGCACACATGGAAGTTGATCAAGGTCAAAGACACGACATGAGCATTGTCTTTGACCTAAATCAATTATGGCATCATTTTCTTTACCTGTAACCTCATACTCAAATCGGTTAAGTTGTTTCACATTCATTTCCGATGCTTTCTTGAATCTTTTTCGAATAATATTCTCTGCCTTTGGAGTTAAAGGTGTACACTTTGTATTGATAGATGCCACAATATTGCGGCGATTGTTGAACCACTCAGAGACTTTTGCCTGCATAGCCTCCAACAACGCAATGATAGGGTACTCTCTAGGTTCCCTCAGTGCTGCATTAATAGATTCTGCACCATTCGTAGTCATAATATTGTACCGACAGCCTGTAAAGTGAGATCTCGCCCATTTATTAAGTGTGAGATTTGATTCTTCAAGATACTTCACTGCTACGGGATATCTATTCTTCAATTCATCATAGAGTTTGTTGAAATCGGAAACTTTATAGGCATTGGCAGTTTCTTCGAATAATTTTATGACACCTTTAACTCTGACATGTGCTTTAATATTCTGAGACAGATGCCACCTACAATGCCCATGTTGTGACTTCCTATAAATCTTTGACACCCCATTGATGATGCTTTGATTTCTATCTGAAATAAAGACTAAATCACTATCATCTGGTATAAGTTCTTGTAACTTTGTAAGGAACCATGACCATGAAGCATCATTCTCTGAATCAACCACAGCCCAAGCAATAGGATATTGATGAAAATTACCATCTTGTGCTGTTGCAATGAGCATTACACCTTTGTACTTGGTCTTCAACCAAGTCCCATCCACCGCAATAACCTTTCTCATGCAACGAAATCCTTTGATGCATGCTCCATATGCTAGGAAAACATATTTGAATTTAGAATCTTCATCCACCTCCAAATGCGTGATCGTACCTGGATTCATCTTTCGAACCATGTATAAGTAAGCTGGAAGATTTTGAAAACTTAATTCAAGTGAACCTCTAAGAAGGTTGTTTGCAAGTTTTTTCCCCTTCCAAGCTTTCCAATATGTTATTGGCATGTGATTGTTCTGCATAATCGTCATTATTGCTTTTGGCTTCGGTGTCTCTTTTTGACCATCGAAACTTGACCTCACGACATTAGCAACTACTGCAGCACTTGCTTGACGATGCTTTCTTTTTCGGCTAATAAGGGAACAAGTGTGAGTGTTACAATAAGTTCGTATTGAGAAACGCTCTGAGTTGGTAACTTTTGCTGCACGCACTGCCCAATTGCATGACTTGTCAATGCATTTTGTCACATATAATGACTTGGTAGATTTATTAATTTCCATCTCAAAGCAAGCCTTTATTGCAATATCGTTCAACTTAGTTTTTACCTCATCTTTGTTCTTGAATTCTTGACCAATTGCCAAATCTGACCCATCTGGGAAACTAAATGTGTCTTCACTAGGGACTTGATTTTGTTCATCATGGTGGTCCAACGAATCATAGTAGTTTAGTGGGTCAATGTGATTTGGAGTTGGAGATGATGATGTTGTCCTTTTGTTAAGAAGGTCCACAGGTTCACAACCTAGATTAACACCACTTTCGCCTGGTGCAGAAGCAACATCACAAATATTATTTTCAAAGTAGAATTCACGGTCAAAGTAATCATCTACTAAACTTTGTTCATTTTCTTTCATGTTGCGTTCAACTTCCATGTCACATATATCTTCTTTCTTAATGAGCTCCACACGTAGTGCAACTCTACGATTGTTCTCTCCACAATCCAAAAGATAAGCTGCAAGACATTCATCCCCTCGTAAAATGAGTGGTGGCATATTTTCTCCCGCAATGATAGGTAAGTAACTTATTTTCAATTCGATATCATTTTGATTCACCCCAATCTTCTTATACAATTTCTCCAATAACACCTCAAAAGTAATATTGGAGTCATCAACAATGATAGATATAACTTCCTTATTCTTTGGTGACCATTTATACAACCCTTGCTCTTCCTTCCATTCCCCATCATATTGAGCATAGATTACCACTCGAGTCATTCCTGTAATGAGAATAGATTATTAACATTAGAAAATATATTTAATGTTAAAATTATAATTAATAAGTTTAAAATTAAAAATATGAATCTCAACCAAGTCTAGTTAGGCTCTACTAGTATCTCAACCCACTATAGTTGAGCAAAAATTGAGCTCTACTAATATCTCAATCAGTTATAGTTGAGCTCTACTAGTATCTCAACCAACTATAGTTGAGCAACAGTTGAGCTCTACTACTAGAA
Organism: Humulus lupulus; assembly: GCF_963169125.1. Taxonomy (NCBI): domain Eukaryota; kingdom Viridiplantae; phylum Streptophyta; class Magnoliopsida; order Rosales; family Cannabaceae; genus Humulus; species Humulus lupulus. The sequence goes on from NC_084799.1 coordinate 35,885,517, forward strand.
TTAGCATATAAATTGAATTTAATATTTTTTTTTACAAAGAATGTAATCTCTCTTTTTGACAAAAATGTTGATGAAACAATTTTATAGATTACAAATATAAATATCAACCAAGATCAGTTGAGCTCTACTAGTATCTCAACTAGCTACAGTAAAACAATAGTTGAGCTCTACCATTATCTCGAACATCTCTACCAAGTTGAGCTCGATTGTACCAAGGCAAGAACTAAGCAATATCATCTTTTTCACGGGTTTCACTTTGCAAAATCACTATTTTTAACTCAAAACCCACAAAATGGTAATGATATGAGTAGCATTATACTTTAATTGTTATTTTTACTACATATTTATGAAGAAACAAACTTGTAAGCAAACAAAATGAAAATATTTAGTTCTAACATTCAAATCAAGAAAGATTCGAAATTTAAAATACTAATCTTGATCAAATCCAGTTAACCTCAACTACTATCTAAACCAGCAATAATTGAGCAACAGTTGAGCTCTACTAGTATCTCAACCATGTTTGGTCGAGCTCTACTGTAACTAGCTTCTCGACTGAACACAGTTGAGCTCAACTGTACACAGTCGAGATCTGCGTTTCATCTTCTTCACGAGTTTCATTTCGAAAAACGCCATTTTCAACTCAAAAACCACAAAATGGTTATTATATGGCTAACAAGGTACTTTTATTGTTATTTTTACCACATATATATGAAAAAATAAACATCTAAGCAAACAAAATACAACTTTCTTTGTTTTTACATTCAAATCAAAAATTAAAAAATTAGGGTTTCTCATATACTTACCTTAATGTAATCACTTGATAGACAACAATGTCACTGCAATCAGTATGTAAGTGTGTCACAAAATAATCTTTCTATACATTTGGAGAGATTTGATAAGATTTGAAGAGATTATGAAGAAAAAATGGTGGATGGAGGAATGATGGGTGGCTGAATATGTTTTTGTTTTTTAATTTTTTTTTTCAAATCTGATTTTTTATTATTTTAATTAAAAAAATATAAAATAAAAGGACATTATTGGAATATAAAAGTTTCATTAAAGGAGGAGGTTAGTGTAGCTAAATTTTGAAAAATGAAGGTTACTTAGCTAAGATAAAAACTTTTTAAGGTTATTTAGCTCAAAACCTTGATAATTAAGCTATATAACCTTAAAAAGTTTTTCTATTAGCTTTGTAACCTCTATTTTTCAAATTTTAGCTGCACTAACCTCCTCTTTTAATGAAACTTTGGTATTCCAATAATGCCCCTTTTATTTTTATTGTTATTTTTAATTAAAAGAAGAACAAAAATAAGATGTTCCAAAAAAAATATGAAAAAAAAAATAGGGTTGATCCTTTTCTTCTCCATCCACCATTTCTTCTTCAAACTCTATAGAAGAATTATGTTGTGACACACTTACTTATCTATTTCAGTGACATTGTTAGAAAAAAAGCAATTACATTAAGGTAAAGTAAGTGAAAAACCCTAACTTTTTAATTTTTGATTTGAATGTGAAAATAAAGAAAGTTGTATTTTATTGGCTTAGATGTTTGTTTTTTCATGTAAATGTGATAAAAAATATATATATATAAGTATATTGTGAGCCATATTATAACCATTTTTTGGTTTTTGAGTTGAAAATGACGATTTTCGAAGTGAAACTCATGAAGAAGATGATACGCAGATCTCGACTGTGTACAGTTGAGCTCGACTGTGCACAGTTGAGAGCACTCACGAAGAATATGATACGTAGATCTCGACCGTGCACAGTTGAGCTCGACTGTGCACAGTTGAGCTCGACTGTGCACAGTTGAGAGCTCAACTGTGCACAGTCGAGCTCAACAGTACACAGTTGAGATCTGTGTATTATCTTCTTTGTGAGTTTCACTTCGAAAAATTGACATTTTCAACTCAAAAACCAGAAAATGGTTATAGACTATGCACAGTTGAGCCTAATTGGGTTCAGTTGAGATGATAGTTACAGTAGAGCTCGACCAAACATGGGTGAGATACTAGTTCGACTATGTACAGTTGAGCTCAACCAAACAAGGGTGCATGGTTGAGCTCAATTATTGCTCAATTATTTATGGTTAAAATAGTAGTTGAGCTCAATTGGACTTAGTCGACATTAGTATTTTAAATTTTGAATCTTTCTACATTTGAATGTTAGAACTAAATATTTGCATCATAAGTGTACAATTGTTGAAGGATCTATTCCACCTTAACAACAATCTTGACGACAGTTTTAGCATCATAAGAGAGAAGATATTGTGATAGGGAAGTTGAACGTGGAATAAAAGAAAATGAACAAAGTTTAATAGATGATTTCTTTGACCGTGAATTCTACATTAAAAATAATATTTGTGATGCTGCTTCTGCACCAGGCGAAAGTTGTGTTAATATAGGTTATGAACATATGGACCTTCTTAACAAAAGGACAACATCATCATCTCCAACTCCAGATGACATTGACCCACTCAACTACTATGATCCATCAGACCATCACGACTAACAAAATCAAGTCACTAGTGAAGACCCGTTTAGTTTCCCAGATGGATCAGATTTGGCAATTGGTCAAGAATTCAAGAACAAGGACGAGGTAAAAACTAAGTTGAATGATATTGTAATAAAGGCTTGCTTTGAGATGGAAATTAATAAATCTACCAAGTCATTATATGTGACAAAATGTATTGAGAAGTCATGCAATTGGTCAGTGTGTGCAGCAAAAGTTACTAGTTGGAAAAGAGACACTGAAGCCAAAAGATTGATAAATATTCCATTATAGAACTCGTCTGACATGAGTAAAGCTCGACCATGGATGGTTGAGCTTTGAAAAGATTGATAAATATTTCAGCATAGAGCTCTACTGATGTGAGTAGAGGTCAACTGCCAACGGTCGAGATTTGGAAGACAAATGATAATTTCATCATAGAGGTCAACTGACATGAGTAGAGCTTGACCATGGATGGTTGAGCTTTGCAAAGATTGATAAATATTTTAGCATAAAGCTCAACTGATGTGAGTAGAGCTCAACTGTTAACGATCGAGATTTGGAAAACTAATGATAATTTCATCTTAGAGCTCAACTGACATGAGTATAGCTCAACTATGGGTGATCGAGCTTGTGACAATGTGTTTGATAAGAATAATTAAATCTTAATAAATACGATAATTTTGTCTAGGAAAATTATGAAAATACAAATATTTTTGTACAATTAATTTATTAATTATATTCACAATTTTATTTATTAGTAAAATATTTGAATGAACATTGTTGTATTCATTAAATGTGATTATTTATGTATAGTAGATAGGAGATGTGACAATGTGCTTGATAAGAATAATTGAGTCTTAATAAATGTGACAATTTTGTCTAGGAAAATTATGAAAATACAAATATTTTTGTACAATTAATATATTAAGTATATTGATAATTTTATTTATTAGTCAAATATTAGCATGAATATTATTGTATTCATTAAATGCGATAATTTATGTATAGTAGATAGGAGACGTGACAATGTATTTGATAAGAATAATTGAATCTTAATAAATGTGACAATTTTGTTTAGGAAAATTATGAAAATACAAATATTTTTGTACAATTAATATATTAAGTATATTGACAATTTTATTTATTAGTAAAATATTGGCATGAACATTATTGTATTCATTAAATGTGATAATTTATGTATAGTAGATAGGAGATGTGACAATGTGTTTGATAAGAATAACTGAATCTTAACAAATGTGACAATTTAGTCTAGGAAAATTATGAAAATACAAATATTTTTTGTACAATTAATTTATTAATTATATTGACAATTTTATTTATTAGTAAAATATTGGCATAAACATTATTGTATTAATTAAATGCGATAATTTATGTATAGTAGATAGGAGACGTGACAATATGTTTGATAAAAATAATTGAATCTTAATAAATGTGACAATTTTGTCTAGGAAAATTATGAAAATACAAATATTTTTGTAAAATTAATATATTAAGTATATTGACAATTTTATTTATTAGTAAAATATTGGCATGAACATTATTGTATTCATTAAATGTGATAATTTATGTATAGTAAAAAGTAGATAGGAGACGTGACAATGTATTTGATAAGAATAACTGAATCTTAACAAATGTGACAATTTAGTCTAGAAAAATTATGAAAGTACAAATATTTTTTGTACAATTAATTTATTAATTATATTGACAATTTTATTTATTAGTAAAATATTGGCATGAACATTATTGTATTAATTAAATGGGATAATTTATATATAGTAGATAGAAGACGTGACAATGTGTTTGATAAGAATAATTGAATCTTAATCAATGTGACTATACATGGTTGAGTTTTGAGAGCCTTTATTATATGGCTTGATTGACATGAGTAGAGCTCGACTATACATGGTTGAGTTTGGTAGAACCTTTACAGTATAGCTCAACTAATAAGAGTAGAACTCGACTATACATGGTTGAGTTTTGAGAGCCTTTACTATATGGCTCGACTGACATGAGTAGAGCTCGACTATACATGGTTGAGTTTGGTAGAACCTTTACAATATGACTCAACTGATATGAGTAGAGCTTGGCTATACATTTACATTCCTTTGACCTTTTTTTATTTTGGTTTGGGTTGGACATTTGTGTAAATTTGGCCTTCACATCGTCAATGCTAACTATTGTTTTCCCACGAAAGTGTCTGTCTCTAAATGTGTTTGACTTAACTTGACTTTTCCAACCTTTTGGATATTCTGAGCATTTTAGCCCAGATATTAATGCATTCTCCATCAACGAGAATCAGATCGGTACCTCATTAACAACAAACCACATCTCTGATTCTCTATCATAGTCGGCTTCTTAAATGAGTAATAACCACATCACTTGATTTGAATGTTCATAGTTCTTAAGTTCAAGAAAGTGGCCGAGTGGAGATTCCTTGAACAATTTTAAGTTGGTCGGGTCATTCTTTAGTACATCATTGATAAGTTTTGTGACATCATCCACTTTACTTTTTACACCTATCTTGCACTCAAAGTGTTCATTCTCCTCTAATATAGGCTTCAATCGAGGAATCTTTTCGATCTGCAATAAATTAAATATCATATTTCTCAATAATAAATAACATAAAAATTAAATATATTACAAAATAAAACTTACTGGAAGTGTATTCTGTCGTGGCACAGAGGAAGAATTTGATTGTTCATCAACATGTGATTCTGATTGTTTCTTAGAACATGTCACTGACTCTTCTTCATTATGTACCTAGTAATTAAATACAAGGGAAAGATAAAATTTTAATCAATAGAATAAAACACATGTTAGACGAGCTCTACCTACTCTAGTTGAGAAAACCTATGAAAATTTCATTAAAATTTTGGAATCTCAACCATGTTTGGTAGAGCTCTACTTAAGCCTTGAAATCTCGACTATGTATGGTCGAGCTCTACTCACACCAATCGAGCTCTACTCATACCAGTTGAGCTCTTTTCTACAACGAATTAGACTTTGGAAATCTCTACTATGTATGGTTGAGCTCTACTCACATCAGTAGAGCTTTACTCACACTAGTTGAGCTCTATGGTACAATTTCAATTATGTTTTGGAACTCTCGACTATTTATGGTATTTATTGACTCACACTAGTTGAGCTCCATTCTACAATTTCAATTAGACTTTGAAAATATCCACTTTGTATGGTTGAGCTCCACTTTCATCGGTCGAGCTCTACTCTCATTGGTTGAGCTCTACTCACATCAGTCGAGCTCTATGCTATAATTTTAATTAGACTTTGGAAATCTCAACAATATATGGTTGAGCTCTACTCACCGATCGAGCTCTATGCTATCAATTAGACTTTGGAAATCTCAACTATATATGGTCGAGCTCTATTCTATCAATTAGACTTTGCAAATCTCGACTCAAGCTAGTCGAGCTCTAAATTGAAAGTTCATAGCATTTTTTAAAATTTCAACCATAACCCTTGAGCTCTACTTGTTTTGGTTGAGTTCTACATTTTAGACCAATATTTTTCAAATCATGCCTTTAGTGCTCTAAATTTATAGCCAATTGATTTCAATTAAATATATTATCTAATAAAAAAGTACAAGAATAGAAAAAATGTATTTAACTTCATTTACCTCATTATTAGATTGAGTCATTGTTGTGTTTGCTGGAGGTGTTGGTGGCACACTAGAATCCGATGATTTCGAGCACGACTCCGGACTAGATTCGTGAATAATCAACCGTCGTTGAATCGGTTGTTGTGAATCTCTAATGCTTGGTACTTTTGTCCGTGCCATGGAATCCAAGAAATAGAGTGTATAAGGGTTGAGCTTGGCTAATTGGACAGTCGATCCACCTAAAAACGCTAATAGAAAGCAAATTTACATAAAAATATCATTACCCAAACACTATTATAAGATCTATTTGAATATATGAGTCTAAGGAAATTGACTTGAAGTGATTATGCACCATGACTGTAATCTTCAATAAAAACAAGATTGTTAACATATCAATTATAAAACTAAGCTAATATGTACACCATTCATCACATATCCAATATATTTTTTTAACAAAAAAATATAATGAAGTAGTACAAACAATGTAAATATTCATTTCAAATATCAAACCATAAACAGCATCACATATTGTATATGAGTTGAAAATCTCAATCTAATTTAATAAAGTTAGTTCATTGAGGCATTTTCACAAACATATGATTTGCATTTTTTAATATCATCAAGAATATATAAAGAAAAAAACAAATTTACCCACTAATAACAAAACTCTAGCTAGAACAAAAATCAAAGTAGTTGTCTATCAAGTTTTTTTAATCCACTCATAGAAACAAGTTGCAATTTGTTCTTATTTAAGATTTAAAATTACATACCTTTGTTTGAAGAAAAAAAATTGAAGAAGATAAATAGTGTGATCAAATGGCTAAACAAGCTTAGACTCTTAAAAAATACTAAGCTAGCTCAAATGGAGAACACTTTTAGCTGAGATAGAGAGAATGAGATGACCAGAGAATCTGCTAAGTTGTATGAAAGCAAGTGTCTCTGTTGTGTGAGATGCTCTCTGTATTGTAATGTTAAGTTTAATATTAATATTAAGTTTTAGAGTAGGGATATATTAGTAATTTTATTACTAAAATTGTAAAAAAAAAATTAATAAAAAAAATATACATATTTGAATCATAAGAGGGTTATATAGTTAAACTGTTCGGTGAAGAAGGTTATATAACTCAATACCCCTAAAAAGTGATTATGATTATGATTGGCTGAAAGATTAGGGGTTCAACTAGTTATAATGTGATGTTAAGCAGGGAAGACTTTTTGTTTATATTATTTTATTCGGAGGACCTTATTGATTTTTATGCTTTATATTAAATTAAATCCTAACACTTTACATTAGGTTTTATTGAGTTTTCTCCTCATCACCATTTGGGGCTACTGTTCGAATCCAACTCAGAAGAAAATTTATGTTCAGTCGCAGAATCTTCAACCTGTGCTGGATCATTGTGCTTTTACTGTCAACCCTCCATGTTGGGCTTTGAATGCATGTAAAGTGAAGCTGGTGTGTAATTTATATGTTTATATATTAGTGGATTTTCGATTTATTGATGATAGGATTCTAATTTTTTCTTTGTATTTGTCGACCTGAAATTGGTGATTGAAGTGTTTTTAAAAAAAGCTTCAATTCTTGGAACCCCACTCAAATGGAAAATTGTAATTAATTTTTTGTGGGTTTTATTTTTGATTAATAATTTGCCATGATCTATTTATACATTACTATACGTTTCAAGGATTATATATTTGAATTTCCACATAAGTTGTTTGATACAATGTTTCACTGAGTTGACCAAGTATATTCTCTGTTTGATGAAAAATTTAAGAAGATTTGTTTGTTTTGTTTTGTTTTGTTTGGTCTCATTATAATTTGGGTAATTTGATGGAGCTGGTATATTGTTGATTTCAGTTGTCCACTATACGTTTGGTGCTTTTTAGTGTTTGCCTTTGAGTATTGTGATGATGATTGTGGCTATATTTTCTTAGTATGCAGACTGATTTTGTCTTTTTTTTTTCCTTTTCTTTTAGATATCAAGTGTGGTGAGAATGTTGGTGTTTAGTTGTTTTTATTTTGTGGCAATCATTACATACTGTTAAGATTGCAGTAGCTTTGTGTTGGAACACAGTTACCCATTAGTTTTTTACCCATTATCGTCATCTAGTTCTAGTCACCCATTAATTTTTTAAAACTAGTAGAAGTTGATGGTTAAATTGAGTGAGGGCATCAATTTTGCCTTCACATGTGAGGGCAATTTTTTGTCCATTGAATTTTAATCCAATAGTTGAGATGTGTTTAGTTATAATAGTATTAGGTGGATTTGATTTTTCTCTCATTTATTTTATTAAATGTGTTTCATTAAATGTGTTTCTTTCTTAACTAATCATTCCTTATAAAAACCAGTCCTCTTAGATGTTATTTCTTCCTTCTTCTCACCTTCTAATAGTTTTGGAAAATACTCTCAGATAACTGAACTTTCGAATAGTTTTTTCTAACACCATCAACTTGGCATCAAGGTCCTAAGTCTAACGAAGGTATGTATCTATTCTGCACAATAAGCTTGTTATGTCTTATATGTTATATTATAGTCTTAACCAAATTTTCTTCAGCAATTCATGCGATTTTAATCTAAAAGTTCTGATTTGCCTATGAAACTTTTATTTTCTTAATTGTTTTTGGTTTCTTATTACACGAATACAACAAAGACAATAGTTTGTGTGTTATACTGTAGTACATTACTCGAAATTCATAATTTTTCTTTGTAATCATATAAAAATGGTAATGCATATAAATCTGTTTCTGATAATATAATTATGGTTTGAGTATATATATTGTATTTTTATTATTTATAATATTGTTCTGTAGTAATTTTTAGGAGGTTTATGTAGTTTGATAATATCTTAATTAGTGCCCACCATGTGTTTGAAATAATGTTCAAATGAATATATTATTTTAATATTGTAGTTTTTCTATGTATATGATTTGTGTGTTGTAATAAGATTTGGGTTTCAAAACATTGACGTATTGGTCATTGATAAAAGATTTATTTTTTTTATGATGTGAATAACATAGAGCTTAAAGGGTTTAATACTTTGAACGATGGTAAACAAATTAAATATGCGATCTATATAAATAAGGGAAATAAGGATGTTAGAGATTTGGGTTTCAAAACAGCCCTGACTTCTTGCAAATTGTGCACTTTCATTTCATAGGACCCTTTGAACCGCGAACCTTTGCTGTAACCTTAGTTTTTGATATATGTGGGTCTAAGACTGTTCTCTCTTGCCTTTCAAACTTATCTTCCTCCATGGCATTGCTGTTAATGACAGTGCCATGTTTCTGCAAGCATATATTCATGTTCTGTAACATTTTCATTGTTTCATTATAAGCTTCATCAGTTCTTGCAGCTAAGTACGCAACCTCGATCATCTTTGTCATGATTCTACCAAGCCGAGACCATACTACAGTTGATTTGTTCTCACAAGCACGATAATTACTCGGGTCCACCTTCTCATATTCATATTCGTTTATTGTCCACTGTGTAAGTAGAAGCGACTTTGGCATTTTCATCACCTTCCTATGCTTCATAGTTGCAAAAATATGCCGACATGTTATCCCAAAAGAAAGAAAGTATTGACATTCGCACACAAAGAATTCTGAGTTGGAACTTACTAACACTGACCGCCTCACCTTTGCGTCTGGCCATTTGTATAAGTGCAATATAACTCCATTCTCTGTAACAGAACTGCCTTCCACCAAATATCTTCCCTCCCTTTGCATCTCCTTTCTAACTTTGTAGAGCATGTTCCGCGTGTACAATATCAAGACTTCCTCTTCAATTTGTGGCATATTGGTCTTACCCAATTGGGGACTTGTATATAAAGAGTCATAATCATCTTTCACCAATCTATGTCGCATCCAAGACATTGACAAGTCAACTGCTCTTATAAACTCATATAGCTTTAAGCTATGATTCCATTTTTTCTTTAATATAGCATTCATCCCCTCATTGCGCTGCATAGTGGACATCCCATAGAAAAAATTTCCCCTAAGAAAAGTTTCACCCCAATTTCTTCGTCTTTCATACAAGTCATTGGCATAGCAGGTATTCTGCAAGCCATATTCCTTCACCAGAGCTAGCCATCTTCCTCTTCAAGGTATTTGAACACCAACTGTCTTAATTTCTTTGCGAAGCCAGGGTCAGTCACCTATATAATGGCTTTATTATGCATGTGACAATAACATAGTCTGTGAATTGTATTCGGCATCGTCTCCTCCATCATTGTCTTCAATGCTGGATCTGAATCTGTAACGACAGTCTTAGGATGAACCCCTCCCATGCATCCAAGAAATTGTTGTGCTGCCCATATATAGCTCGGTGCCGATTCATTGTCAAGCAAAGTGAAACCAAATATACATGTCTTATAATGGTTATTAACACCCACCCATACTAATAAAGGCTTCCCATATGCATTTGTCTTGTAAGTTGAATCTAGAGCAACGGCATGGCCGAAGTACTCATAGTCAGATCGTGCTCGAGCATCAGCCCAAAAAATGTGTTGAAGTTTATTCCCCTTATGAACTGAATATCGACCAAAAAAACTGTTCGTCGTCATCAGCTTTGTGCTCCAAGTAACCAATTGCCCGCCTTGCATATGAATTTCTTAGCTGCACTTGATCAATATTTGAAATCATGTTGTACAAGTCCCTAACTGTGAAACGCATTTTCTCGTATCCACCTGCTTGAATATCCATATATGACATTATATGGCAAGTTCTTACACCTGCTTCCCTTAACGATGTAGCAATTGCAGCATATCCTGGTGTGACCACTCTATTCGAACGAAGAAATTGCTTGTGGGCATCAGCAGCAAGTGGATGCGAATGCGTTGTGATAAATTCTCTACATATCCATGTATTATCATACTTTCTCCAATTTACTCTAAAAGCAACCTTGCAATCAACTCGAGTTAATGGCTTTGGCTTTCTTGTAATATCGTGCCTTTTCACATGGCATTCCATTCTTTTCCCTTGTCGTGAGCATAGCCACTCTCTTTCTTGTATATTCCCAAGTCGACCTCTTCTCATGTGTCCTTTACAAATGCTAAATCCTACAACCATGGCATACTCAGTAATAAACTCCTCTGCTAATTCCAGGGATTCGAAACTATGGCCGACCATGTCATCTCTTGTTAAGCCAACAAGATCTTCCTCAATTCCATACTTCTCAAATATAGTTGGCTGATCACAGAAGGTATTACTCTCGGCTAAGTCCTCCAAAAACTGGTCATCTTCGTTTTCCTGTGTGGTTGTAACCGTATCCTCCATGTTCATCTCCCTGAAGAAAAAAAAACAGTATTTTAACTCCTACTCGATAAACACTAGATGTGGAGCATCATGAAAATGATAATAAATTCTTGTAAAGTGAAGATAATAAGAGAATAATGACGTGTTATTAACAGTTGTTTATATCTTATACTACATTCTGATTACATAGGAACATGTGAGCATTGAAGAAGTCAAAGAATATTTATTATGCTTGTTGTTCTATTATATTATCTAGCATTGCTTAAGGCTTTAACTTTTAATTAATTTTTAGGGAATTTTAAAAAAAAATATGGTTTTTATGCCATCAATGTGCAAAAATATGAGAATTTTGTTTTTAAAATTTGTATGAGAAATTTTATTAAAGAAAAAATTAAAATTTGAGAAACATAATTAGTAGCTTACTAAAATATGGAAGCTAAATTTTAACAAAAATACATGATTAATGGTGAAAAATACATATTTATTGATTTTAATGGTCAAAATAAATTAAGTTTAATTAATATTTTCATAGAATTAATATCATTTATTTTATAAATGAAAATATTTGATTGTGATTTAACTTATTGTTATTTTGTAGGAATTAAAGTTGCATTTTGACATAAAGAAAAAGAAAGAAGAAATAAAAAGTTCAATATGAAGAAAAAAAAAACAATTGAAAAAGTGGAAATTATGTGAGGTAAGACTTTTGTAACTTTCATTTCATGAATATGGACATTTTAAGGTCTTTCTTAATCTATGGCTTTTTCCTAACTTAACCTAATTATGTGGGAAAATATTTCCATATTTTTAAGTTTTTCAAAATAAAGCCATATTTTATTTATGGTTTATACATTTTTGGACTATGTGTTTTGTTCCTAACTTAAGCTAATTATGTGGGAAAATATTTCCATATTTTAAAGTTTTTCAAATAAAGCCATATTTTATTTAGGGTTTATACATTTTTTGACCATGTGTTTTGTCCAATTATCTGTTTGGACTCTGAGTTTTAACAAATGACTTTTTGGACCTTCTGTTTTGTAAAATTGTCAAAACACATACTCCAAACAGGTAATGAGACAAAGCACAGAGTCCAAAAAGGTATAAACCATTTTACTTATTAGTTTGGTGTTTAGAGATTTGTGTAATTATTTTTGGTATTTTTGTCATTACATCCCATTTATTTAAAGGATTTTTTAAAAATATTTATTATTTTTTTGAGATATATCATTTTTTTTTCTTTTCTTTTTTACATAAAGAAATTATTTGTTATTACTTTGTCTACTCAATATGTGTAAATATACATATATAACATGGGTAAAATTTAAATTTGGAATAATTTTTTATTTTGATTTGAATGTATAAAAAATGTCAAAAAATATATTATAACATGCAAATAAAAATTATTGACGTAGAAATAATAGTGCATCGCAACTAGGAATATTGTTAAGGGGCACTCTTTGTCAAAAATGGTATGTTCATGCTTAATTTTTTTTTTTTGGTATCTGATATAAATTTTAAGTATTTTGTTGTTGATTCACATATAGATTGCAGAGTACCAAACTACTTTTTGTTGTTCTCTTTGTTATGCTTGAAGTTATTTTATGTTATTTTAATGGTATCTGTTATACCCAGATTTCGAGCCATAGTAAGTATGACCTCGAAAGCTGAGTTCGCAACAAATGGTCTCGTGAGGATTAGAGTGATCTAGGATTGTAAGTCGAGCCTGCAAAGTATGATGTATGATCTCGAGTGCGGTGATCTCGAAATGACCTCGATCTCGAAAGGTAGCTCCGAGAACACCTTCATCTTCAGGAACTTCTGAGCATGGTTCTTGATCTCGATATCCCATCTCGAAAGAAACGTTAGCTCGGGAGATGTCAGTGGCTCGCACAATGACATGAGACCAGAAATGCTGGAGCCTTGAAGATATGCTATAACCACCTTGAGTATCTACAAGTGTAATCACTATGAGATGTAGTCTTCATTAATTGATGTAAATCCCCAAGAATTGTGGGATATTATTTAATACAGTTATACGCCCCCTGATCTTTGGGGGACGTTTCCTTTAATATCTGATTATTGGCATTTAAAGCCATTTATTTGTATTCACAAAAGAGTAACTACCCAAAATATGTGGGATAGTATTCTGCATCCTTCTCTATAAATAGAGAAGGCATGCACCATTGTAAATGACCGAAATTCTGATCCTTGAGAGAAAACTCTGGAGAATTCTTGCTAAAGAATTGTTCAGAGATAATCTTGAGGTTAATAACAGTGACTCGTGGACTAGGCAGATTTAACTGCTGAACCACGTAAAAAATCGTGTGTTTGATTCGTTTGTTTCTTTTGGCCATTGTCTTTAATTGTTTACGTGCTCTCTTCTTTTATCTGCTGACGAAAAATGGCGTCAACAGTTTGGTGCTTTCATTGAGAACCTTAAGCATTCATCCCTGAGAGATTCATGGCTGCAAACAATCAGAACACTCCTGAAGAAAATTACCCAAGGCGTCCTGGAAAACAGCCAATGGAGAACCCGGACGCTGATGAGAGGAGTGGGTCCACCGATTCCCGGGGGCCACCTCCACAACCAAGGGATGAGGACATGTATTATAACCCTGAACGTTATGTCCCTATTGTAGAATTGGAGAATCGGCAGCTGAAACAGTTGTTGGCAGAAGCCAACAAACGTAACGAGGAGTTGACTAGGATAGCCGCAGAGGCGCAGGTGGCTCAGCCCCCGCCTCCGCGCGAAGACCAAGTCCCTCCTCCAAGGGACGTGCACGTTCCTCCCCGGAGGCCCCGTGGACGTCCACGAAAAAATGCTGCCACAAGGAGGCCGGTACAACCTCCAACACCAGCAGAGCCATCCGCCCCTTCTAGGCCTCAAAGGAGTACCCTGGCTCGGGTCCCGCCTAATACACCTGTGGAAGCACCTGCAGGAACTGAGAATAACCGAGCTCCTACCGAGGCTCGGACTCAGGTTCCTGGTAGTGCACCGAACGCAACTGGCCCATCTCGGGCAAATTCTGGGCCCTCTAGGCCGAAGCAAGGAAGACAACCATCGTCACCTATACGGTTCCCACCGTCTCCCATAAGATATCCTTCACCTCCCCGTAGAAACGCTCAACCTGTTCAAAATCAGGGTCAAGGGCGTACGGGGGATAGGCAAGGACACATGGAGACTTTCCAGGAGCGGAGAGGCGCACAATCTGAGAGAAGTCAGACGTCCCGGTCTCACACTGCGGAGACAAGGCGACATAGAAAGGATTCACCACGAAATGACCGATCAATAAGTTTCACCAGTGACGAGTCCGGAGAAATCAGGTCCGTCAGTAAACGCGACCGAGGTCGTAAAAATACTGGAAGCCGCAAAACCCATCCCGACCTGCGGAATCATCTGAATCAGAGCAGGGGGAAGGGAGATCAAACGAATCCGGACCTAAGGAATCACCTAAATGGGCGTAGAGATCCCTCACGGAGACGCGAGCCTGGGATCGCGATTAATGACCGGCAATTCCAGACACCGCCTAAGGACCCAGTCCAAGAAAGGATTGATCAGCTCGAAAAAGCCTTTAGGCTTTTGAAGAATGAACGAGGGAACGGTCGATATGAGGACTCTGATGAGGAGCTCGAGCCGTTTGCTCCCAATATTTCTAACACTCAGTTCCCTCAAGGGTTCCGGATTCCTCACGTCCCAACGTTTGAAGGAAAAACCGACCCATGCAGCCACCTGAGTACATTCAACACTATCATGAGAGCTAGTAACGTGGGTTACGAGCTCAGATGCATGTTGTTTCCGACATCATTGGCCGGACCTGCCAAGAGTTGGTTCGAGAAGTACAAGAGACATTCTATAACTTCGTGGGATCAATTGTTTAGAGACTTCAAGAAGCAGTTCCGAGCTATGATGGGAGTCAGACTCGAAGCATCCACTTTAACTAACGTCCGACAACAACCGGGCGAAACACTGAAGAGCTACCTGACAAGATTTAATCTAGAGGTCGCCCGAGCTCGTGACGTGGATGACAGTGGGCACTTGATGGCCATCCGAGCTGGTGTTTTACCCGGGAGTGCCCTTTGGGATGACATGCAAGGGAAACCGGTGAGGTTGATAACCGAGTTTAACAGACGGGCGCAGAGATTTGTCAATGTAGAGGAGGCGAGGTCAACGCTCAAGGCGACCTCGCAGACCGAAACTACAACGATAAACATTAACTCCGCCTCAACCTCGGCTGACCCAGCAGCTCCACAGCCTACCTCGGAGAATCCCTCCAAGAGGAAAAAGAGCGAGGAAAATAACCCCGAGGCTGATGGAGGAAAGAAGAAAAAAGGAGAAAGGTATTTCTCCGTATATAAAGTGCACACCGAGCTCAACGAGTCTCGGGAAAACATATACCTGGCTAATGAAAACCAGGTCCCCTTCAGGCGTCCGGACCCTATGAGGAATCAAAAGTCCAAGAGGGATTCCAGCAAGTATTGTCGATTTCATAGGGACACCGGACACACAACTGATGAGTGCCGACAGCTGAAGGACGAGATCGAAGGGTTGATCTCGAGAGGTTATTTCCGGCAGTATGTCAAAAACCAGAATACTGGACAGGCTACTGCCAGCCAGAGAGTAGCCGCGCTTCCGGCAGCACAGAATAATAACTCCCGATCTCGGGATGAAGACAGGCCTCCGCCGATAGATGGAGAGGACGTAATAACCATCTCGGGAGGTCCTCATCTCGCAGGAGGGGGAAGAAATGCTCAAAAGCGATATGTGAATGAGCTGAAGACAGGGGACGGGTCTCCTTATGAACCCGAACCAAGGGCACCAAAAAGCCAAAGGGTTGAAACTCAGCCTATAAACTTCACCGAGGAGGATGCCTCCCATGTCCAGTTCCCTCATCATGATCCACTTGTCATCACCCTACAGCTTGCCAAAAAAAGAGTGCGCCGAGTTCTCATAGACATGGGAGCTCAGTTAACATTTTTTATAAAGCAACACTAGAAAAAATGGGACTCTCCTTTCGCGACCTGAAGGCTTGTGCAACCACGTTGTACGGCTTTTCTGGAGAAGGAACCGCCTGTATGGGGTCCATCGAACTCCCTGTGACCTTGGGAGACTATCCAGTCTCGGTGACCAAGATGATGGAGTTCGTGGTAGTAGAGTTACCATCTGCCTACAATGTATTGCTCGGGAGACCCGCCCTGGTCGGGCTGGGGGCAGTTTCATCTGTAAGGCATCTAGCCCTTAAGTTCCCAACTCCAAGCGGAGTCGGAACATTGAAATGAGATCAATTGGCAGGAAGGGAGTGCTACAACATTTCCTTAAGGGGAAAGAAACAAACGAGCGCGCAAGCACTCATTGTCATACAGAATAAAGATGGGACAGTTTTAGAAATTGATGAGGAGATCGATCCGAGGATTGAGGAGAAGGTTGACCTCCAACCTTTGGAAGAGCTCGAAGAGGTTCAGCTCGAGGAAGCTGATCCCTCAAAGAAAGTGAAGGTCGGGAAACACCTCCAAGACGAATCAAAATAGCAATTAATGTGCTTTCTGAAGAAAAACCAGGATGTCTTCGCGTGGTCACACTCTGACATGGTGGGAATAAGCCCTAATGTAGCGAGCCACGCATTGAATATAGACAAAAGCTTTCCCCCGAAGCAGCAAAAGCGAAGGCAGCTGGATGAAGACAGAAAGAAAGCACTAAAGGAGGAGGTGGACAGGCTGAAAGCAAATAATTTCATAAGGGACGTTTTTTACCCGGATTGGGTGGCCAATCCAGTGTTAGTCCCGAAACCCAATGGGACGTGGAGAACGTGCATTGACTACTCAGACCTCAACAAGGCCTGCCCGAAAGACTGTTTTCCCCTGCCGAGAATTGGCCAGCTCGTAGACGCCACGGCGGGGCATGGTCTGATGTCGTTCATGGATGCTTATTCTGGATATAACCAGATTCCCATGCATGCCCCCGACCAAGAGCGTACGAGCTTCATCACAGATAAAGGGCTCTACTGCTACAATGTCATGCCATTCGGACTCAAGAATGCCGGAGCCACGTACCAGCGGCTCGTAAACATGATGTTCTCAGAGCAAATAGGGAACAACATGGAAGCTTATGTTGATGACATGCTTGTAAAGTCTCAACTTAACAAAAACCATGTTGATGACCTCGAAGAGTGCTTTGGCGTGCTCAGAAAGTACAACATGAAGTTGAATCCTCAGAAGTGCACTTTTGGGGTGTCTTCAGGGAAATTTCTGGGTTTCATTGTCAACTCTCGTGGAATCGAGGCTAATCCCGATAAAATAAAGGCCCTGATCGATATGCCTTCACCTCGGAAGCATAAAGATGTTCAAAGCTTGACTGGCAGGATGGCAGCTCTGGGCAGGTTCATTTCGAAGTCAACGGACCGCGGTCTCCCATTCTTCAACTTATTGAAAGGAAGTAAGAAGTTCGAATGGACAGATGAGTGCGAACTAGCCTTTCAGGAGCTCAAAAGGCACTTAGCCGAACCACCCATCCTATCGAAGCCTGAGACGGGAGAAGTATTGTTCCTATACCTCTCAACAACTGAACACGCGATAAGCGCGGTGCTAGTTCGAGAAGAAGAGAGAATACAGAAACCCGTCTACTACATCAGTAAAAGATTACTGGGGGCAGAGTCAAGATATCCACTGATGGAGAAGCTCGCCCTCAGCCTAATCCACTCATCTCGCAAGCTCCGCCCTTACTTTCAAGCGCATCCTATCCATGAACTAATAGATCAACCACTAAGGCAAGTCTTGTCCAAACCAAAGGCGTCTGGTCGACTCCTTAAATGGGCTGTTGAGCTCGGACAGTTCGAGATCACCTACCATCCGAGAACAACCACTAAGGCACAAGCGTTGGCGGATTTTATAGTGGAGTGCACCGGTACAGCCGACGACGAGGTAACAACCACGGCCCACGAGCTGTGGAAACTTTACGTTGACGGGTCGTCAAATGAAAATGGAGCAGGGGCAAGAGTTATTCTGATCACTCCTGCAGGGAGCAAATTTCACTCTGCTTTAAGGTTCGGCTTTAAAGCATCTAATAATGAAGCTGAGTATGAGGCTTTACTTGCGGGACTGCGAATAGCAAAGGAGCTCAAGGCCAAAGCTATACATTGTTACAGCGACTCCCAGCTCGTGGTAAATCAAATCTTGGGAGAATACCAGGCTCGTGGCACAAAAATGGCAGCTTATCTGGAGAAGGAAAAATCCGCATTGGAATTTTTCGAGTTTTATGCGATCGAACAGGTTCCCCGAGAACAAAACTCAAATGCAGATGCCTTAGCTCGGCTCGCCACTTCCGCCGAAAATGAGGAGCTGAATGTTGTACCCGTAGAACACCTGTCAGCACCCAGCATTACTGAGCCAGACAAGGAAGATGTGTGTATGATTGAGACAGAACCGACCTGGATGAGCCCGATCGTTGAGTACCTCGAAAATGGAATTCTTCCAAAAGATCGAAATCAGGCTCGGAAACTAATGTATCAACTTCCTCGTTACACCATCCTGGATGGAAGGCTATACAGAAGAGGGTATTCCATGCCATTGCTCAGATGTGTGACTCCCCCCGAAGCAAAGAAGATTATTGAAGAAATTCATGAAGGGTTCTGCGGAGATCATACCGGGGGGCATAGCCTATCCAAGAAGATTATACGCCAAGGATATTTTTGGCCAACCATTAAAATGGACTCTTTCGAGTACGTGAAAAAGTGCGACAAATGCCAGAGATTCGCCACGATACCCCGAGCTCCACCTTCCGAACTGACCATGTTGACATCCCCATGGCCTTTTGCAGTGTGGGGGATCGACCTCATAGGCTCGCTCCCAACTGGCAAAGGAGGAGTAAAGTATGCTGTGGTCGCGGTTGATTACTTCACAAAATGGACGGAGGCTGAACCATTGGCGACCATAACTTCGAAGAAGATCCTAGATTTCGTGATAAAGAACATCGTGTGCCGATATGGAGTGCCAAGAAAGATTGTGTCTGACAACGGAACCCAGTTTGATTGCGACTTATTTACCAACTTTTGTAACAAGAACGGTATAATAAAGAGCTTTTCGTCAGTGGCTCACCCTCAGGCGAATGGTCAGGTCGAAGCCGTTAATAAAACTCTCAAAAGTTCTTTGAAGAAAAAGTTGGAAGAAGCAAAGGGACGATGGCCTGAGGAGTTACCTCAAGTCCTTTGGGGATATAGAACTACAACTCGGACATCAACTGGACATACCCCATTTTCTCTAGCATACGGATGCGAGGCAATGTTGCCCATTGAGGTCGAAATTCCAACGATTCGAACGCAGATTTACAATCAGGATTCAAACCACGCTCAGCTCGAAGAAACCCTAGACTTGATCGAAGAAAAAAGGGAAGAGGCTCAGCTAAGAAATGCTGCTTACCAGCAACGAACCACAAGATATTTCAATAAAAGGGTTCGAGATCGAAAGTTCGGAGTGGGAGATCTGATATTGAGACGCGTATTCTTAGCAACCCGAGATCAATCAGCTGGAGTACTCGGGCCGAACTGGGAAGGACCGTACCAGATAGAATCAGTCATCCGACCTGGCGTATACAAACTGGCAAGATTAGATGGGAGCCTGATACCACGAGCATGGAATGGCGAACACCTTAGACCTTATTATCAATAGTATAGGAAAAATGTTGCCTGTAACCATGATTTTCTATCTATGTTTCTTTATTTTTGAATGACATGTCTACTTTGTTCCGCATGTAATTTATTTTTGCAATCTCTCTTAAGTTAATAACCTATGGTCACACTCATAGGATATTGAAGGGGCATCATTGGCATACATACCACCAGCTTAAAAAATAAAAAGTAATAAATAAAACATGAAGTATTTGGATATAACCAAGTACGCGATCTTAGATAGTTCGGACATAACCGAGTTATCAAAAACGTACAAAGTATTTGGACATAACCAAGTACGCGATCTTAGATAGTTCGGACATAACCGAGTTATCAAAAACGTACAAAGTATTTGGACATAACCAAGTACGCGATCTTAGATAGTTCGGACATAACCGAGTTATCAAAAATATAAAGTATTTGGACATAACCAAGTACGCGATCTTAGATAGTTCGGACGTAACCGAATTATCAAAAATATAAAGTATTTGGACATAACCAAATACGCGATCTTAGATAGTTCGGACATAACCGAACCATAAAAAACATAAAGTATTTGGACATGACCAAATACGCGAGCTTAGATAGTTCGGACATAACCGAACCATCAAAAAACCTAAATATTTGGAGTTAACCAGATGTGCAAACAACAGATTTGGAACAAACCAGCCAAATTATCGATCAATGATAAATGGGAGCCTAAACCTATTGCGAAATATGTCGAAATCGAGGCTGGAATATCTTAGAAAAATAGTTTCGAACTCATAACCTCGGAGCCAAGATACTGAGGATGAGGAAAAGTGACAAAGAGATATAACCAAATCATTCATATTACATGCCATATAAGTACTTTTCAGTTCATGGTTAAAGTAATGTCCGACCTTGATAAATAACGAGGTTGGAAGCGGATAATTCGAATAAACTATGCATGAATGCATCGAATTTCGAGCCTAAATCTAAACTATGTTTGTATGAATTAAATAAACATGACTCATCAATGCAAGAAAAATGCAAAATATTTCGAGCCAAGAAATGTAAAGCATATAATAGAAAAAGTTAAAGAAATTGTGTCAGCCCCGTGGGCACAAATTTAAGAATGAGGGGACGCAGCCCCGATAACTGATCTCTTCGAGATCAGATTTAAGGAAGAAGAGTATCCTTGGCCTTCTCAGCATCAATATCACCAGACCCTCCAGGACGAATAGCATGACTATCCTGCTGGGCCGCCTCTCGAGCAGCTGTACTTGCCAAAAGACGGGCATTCCACCGCTCAACATATGTGGCTTCGAGAGGACCCAGGAAGCTGGTGTCAAGATCGGCATTGTCGGCCCAAAGTTTGTACATGGCCTGGTCGACCGCTTTCTCCCTCTGCTCCTTAGACTCATTCAGGAGGCGGGTCTTCTCGCTCTCCATGAAATCGAAGGTGGCAGACTTCTCCTCTTCGAGCTTGGCTTTGGCCTTCTCGAGCTCAGCGTTCGACTTTTCAAGCTCCTCGAGACGGGTCTTCAATTAATCAATCTCAGACTTCGAGTCTTTGAGCTCGTCAACCATCTTCAGCTCGGGATCCTTCGACTTTTGAGCCAGAGATAAGCTCGTTTGCACCTCGTTGGTCAGCTTGTAGTTGAGTTGCGCTGAAACAACAAGGGCCTGAAACACAAAGAATGAATCAGAATTATAATCAGAGACATAAATACTCTAAGACATAAATACTCTAAACAGAATTGAGAAGGCTACCGCGGCGGAGAGTTCGATACTCTTCTCATAAAGAGTGTTGCAGTCCGAGGCCTTGCGCACGAGGTCCCAGTGGTCGGCACCAAAACCAGAAAAGCTCTGACCCACCCGAGAAAGGACGTCCAAGCTGAGAAGCGCCCCTTCTGCCCCAGCGGCGCCATCAAGTACATATTCCTCAGTATGAGTTCGGGCCGTTGGCAGCTGAACCGTTGAGGTAGAAGGTTTCTTCGGAGGCCGAGCAACTATTAACTGGGTCTTGGTGGGAAGCTGCGAGATGGATGCAGTAGAGCCTGACCCATCGACCTGGGCAGTCGGCTCCTTGGAAGTGTCCGCAGTGATCTGGGCCGTGGGAGTCGTCTCGTGACGTTTAGATACCTTGGACTGTCGGTCGGGCCTCTTTGGTATCCTCGGGCGTTTGCTCTTCTGGGCGCCAGCTCCCCCATCACTAAAGAGCACGGCGTCGAGGTCGGGATTCATGGCACCTGCATAATGACAATGAGTTAAACAATGATAATAACTTTGGGAAAAGATGTAAACCAGTTAAAGAAAAAACCTAACTGGGACTCTTCCCCGAGCTCGAGCTTGGGGACCATGAAATTCCCCCGTCTTCAGAAGAGGCGGGGGGAGTGCCTTCCCTATAAGTTGGTGACAACCTCGAGAGGTCCCTATAGTCATTGGTCCCATACTGCACCGCTATCCCATTCCACACCTCATCCGTGGTGTACATGGTATCATATTTCCCGAGCCCACTATCAAACCTATGGACGCAGTCATCTACCCAACTCCATATGTAGAAGTGGTATCTATCCTGTGGGCACGAGACTAGTCTATTGGGCCTGTGTTTTAACAGAGTGGGGGACCACATTCGCGAAGTAGGAAGGGTTTTACCTCCCCCGGAGTCCGAACTCGAAGCTTCGTCATTGGCCTCATTTCCCGACCGCGGACTTCTCGAGCGAGTTGGGAGAGATGCTTTCCTTTCTCTCCTCGGAGGAAGGATGCCTGTGGGCAGTGGCACTTCCTCCCAGCGTTCATATTTTTTACTGGACCAGTCAGAGGTTGACTGGCCCTGTCCCAACAACCCACAAGCTCGCAGCTTGTCCTCATGTAGCAGAAATGAGAGAGATCTCCTGCCGTAAGGGAGTCGGAGCAGGCTCTCTCTGTGCTCCTTCATTGTCTCGTCAGGGGTGGGACGCTGAAAGTTAGCTGAAAGGCGAGATACACTTCAACCAAACATGGATTCAAGGGCTAAAAATTCGAGCTCAAAAATAGAAAGTAACGAGAATACTTACGAATCCGCCTAAACGAACGATGTCGAGACGGGAACAGACCGTCTGTCCAGAAAAAAGCCTTCTTGAAGTCAGGGGGGTGGTTCGGAAGATCTTCAAAGATCTTCGTCTCTTTGGGGTAGCTCGAAAGATAGTAGAAACCATCTCCTCCCCGAGCTCAGGAGGGATTACTCTTCAAACAAAAGAGATATAAAATCTCTTGGGGTGAAGGTCCTATCCACCCCAGCTCGTGGAATAAGGACCTCAGGGCAGACAGCACTCTGTATGAGTTGGTGTTGAGTTGGAATGGAGCCAACCCAACGAAATCGATGAAGTCTCTGAAAAAGGACTTCAGGGGCAGCAAAGCTCTTGCCCTTATATGTTCCTGGCTCCAGGCCGCGTATTTCACACTGGAATCGCGGCCCCCAGGAGCGAAACAGCTTCGTTCATGCCTTGTCGGAGCTCAACACTTCAGTGTGTCCAACGAGCTAAGGCCATGGATGGCCAAGATATCAGTTATTTGGTCGGAGGTGGTAACCGAGCTCTGGTAGAATTCGGCTTCAAACATCTCCCTCCTAGGCTGCGAAGACGAAGGCTCCGCCATTAAGGAAAACTGGAGTTCCCCCGGGTGGTATGCTACCGTGACTTTTAACGCAGGGTCGAGGGGAACTGGCCTAAGCCCTGGGTTAAGCTCCGGATAGATGGCTTCCCGAAGAACCCTTCTCTTCTTTTCGATGACCTCGTCTATCTGGCGACGATAGTGGGCTCGAATGTCTTCTTGCTCACGTGCGATCTCGTATTCTTTAATCCGACGCTGGTTCCGGGCTCGGAGATTTGGGCTCGTAAGGAATTGCTCGTAATGACCCCCACCGTCTTTCCGGATTCTGTGACATCTAACGAGAAAGAAAAAATGGTGAGGGCCATGCATGCAAGAATCACGAGCTCAACAGGATGAGCTCGGCGATTTAAGGACAAGAAACTAAGAATTAAGACCCTTACTAAAGAGTCAGAGCGTGTGTTCCACAGGAAAGGAAAAGGAGCGTGGATGATTTTTTTTTTTTTGAAAGTCCCGAAATTCAAGGGAAAGGAGAGTGGCGATTAGCCAAGAAAAGCGTTTTTGGGTTTCGTGTATTTGTCAAAACCCATGTTTTTATCTGAAAGCTTAATGTACAAGAAACGCTGCCTAAGAATTTCAAAACCCAGAAAATAGGAACCACATTCAAACGTCGAAACTGGGTATAAACCAGAGACAAACATCCAGAGTGAAAATCCAGAAAGCCTAAAAACCTCCTATCGCATCATGCTAAGAACGTAAACTAACATACACAGCAAACACAGTATAAAAAGAACAACAAAAATGGCGTACTTACACAGTGATGGTGATTGCAGCGAAATCGTCGAGTGGAGAAGAGGTTGCAAAAAAGAACTCACTGACTCGTACAAACCAGGATTCCTTTGTTTCTTCGGCCTAGAAAACATGCACTGAGTGTAAACTGTGATAAGAAGTTTAGGGAGTGTTTTTCTTTTTTCTGGCTTGTGATGAATAAATGTGAAGAAGACGAAGAGGGAGTCTTGTATATATAGGTGGGAAAACTAAATTAATCAGGAGCGTTGATTAAATTCCTCAACAGATCGAATGGATGGGAATCGGTGACATGATAGCGCCGAAAAGTTGTCAGACGAACGATCGTGGGCGTGTTCCCAAGGTACTCAAGTACCTAAAGTGAGCAATACCCATCTGGCACGTGTCCATCTTCAAGAGTGTGACGGTATGGTTCCCGAAAAGAGTAGTTCAAAAGTTTCCTTCTCTTAGGATTCGAACAAATACTTTTGAGGGGGCAAAATGTTATACCCAGATTTCGAGCCATAGTAAGTATGACCTCGAAAGCTGAGTTCGCAACAAATGGTCTCGTGAGGATTAGAGTGATCTAGGATTGTAAGTCGAGCCTGCAAAGTATGATGTATGATCTCGAGTGCGGTGATCTCGAAATGACCTCGATCTCGAAAGGTAGCTCCGAGAACACCTTCATCTTCAGGAACTTCTGAGCATGGTTCTTGATCTCGATATCCCATCTCGAAAGAAACGTTAGCTCGGGAGATGTCAGTGGCTCGCACAATGACATGAGACCAGAAATGTTGGAGCCTTGAAGATATGCTATAACCACCTTGAGTATCTACAAGTGTAATCACTATGAGATGTAGTCTTCATTAATTGATGTAAATCCCCAAGAATTGTGGGATATTATTTAATACAGTTATACGCCCCCTGATCTTTGGGGGACGTTTCCTTTAATATCTGATTATTGGCATTTAAAGCCATTTATTTGTATTCACAAAAGAGTAACTACCCAAAATATGTGGGATAGTATTCTGCATCCTTCTCTATAAATAGAGAAGGCATGCACCATTGTAAAGGACCGAAATTCTGATCCTTGAGAGAAAACTCTGGAGAATTCTTGCTAAAGAATTGTTCAGAGATAATCTTGAGGTTAATAACAGTGACTCGTGGACTAGGCAGATTTAACTGCTGAACCACGTAAAAAACCGTGTGTTTGATTCGTTTGTTTCTTTTGGCCATTGTCTTTAATTGTTTACGTGCTCTCTTCTTTTATCTGCTGACGAAAAACGGCGTCAACAGTATCAAAAAAGTATCATGTTACTTTTAGTTTTTGTTTTTGTTAATTTTATAGATTGCAAGATCAAGATTTGCGTGATAGTGTCAGAAGGCTGGTTATGGTCCATGGTGTCTCTTTGCTTGACACCTGGCAACTGTTCTCCTACTTCGGAGAAGGGTTCTTGCATGCTCAGTGTAACGCCTCAAAATCCCTAATGTGGTTTAATGGCTGGATTAGTAGGCCGGGAGGGTCATAATTGTTTTTATTATGCCATTAAATGATTATATGCATGTCTATGTGAATTATATTATAATATAATGTTAAATGTGTGTATGTGGGTCCAAATTTGATTGTAAGGGTATTTTGGTAATTTGGCCCGTTGAGGGCATCTTTGTATATTTTGGTGCATGCTTATGATTAATTATTGAGGCCACATTATAATGTGGATTTGTTCGAGCTATTTGGCATGAGACGATCTTTGAATATAAACTAACGGTTTGGTCATAACAGGCTTAAGCTCGGGGCTCGGGGTGAGTCTCGGGGTGTTTTGGTGATTAGAGCGTTACCGAGAATTAAAGGGTAACGGGTTGTGAATTATTGGTATTTGAGGATATCGGGAATTGGAGAGCGTTAATTATGATTAACGAGATAGGTGGAAAATGACGGTTTTTCCAATGGGTGACCTAGGGGCATTTTAGTCTTTTTACCTCTAGGATTGGTATATGGGCTGAAGGTTGTAGAAAATAGAACCAAAACAGAGTTTGATTACCTCCCTCATGATCTTCATCTTCCTCTTCTCCTTCCTTTGAATTTGGAAACAAATTTGGGGATTTAAGCTTGGAGATTGAAGATTGAGGTCTTAGACTAGTGTTCAGCTATTGAAGAGGATTCAACCTAAGCTTGAGGTAAGGTTTTAGTTCCATTTTATAATACCTTGCCTTGTTTTTGTGCTACTTTTAAGGTTTGGAATTTGATCATTAAAATGGGGAATTTGATGAGGTTTTGATTGGTGTAAGGCTTAGGTTTTGGTGCTTGTATGGTGGATAAGTTGTGGAAGCAATTTGTGGGATTGCTTGGTGATATTGGGAGAGTTTTTATAAGGTTTTGAAATATGTTCGAAGGGGAAAAACAGAAGTTTTTGGCTGAGTTTTGGGTGGGGCTGCGGCTCTGTCTAGAGCGCCGCGACCCAAGCTTGTTGAAGAAGAAGAAGAAGGTGGTGCTGAAGGGGCCTAAGGGCCGCGGTGCTTGAGGCAGGTGCTTAAGGTGGGTTGCCTCTGTTTTTGGCTAAGGGTCGCGGTGCTTGAGGAAGGGCTGCGGTGGTTGAGGGCCATTTTGGGCAAAAGTGTGTTTTTGACTTAGGAATTCAAACCTTAGGCCTCAGGATCGATCCTACTACCCGGTTTAGTGGGATTCGATGTCCCGGAGGCTAGGTCTTGGTCCGGGAACATTTTATTATTTATTTTATTGATGGAATCCCATAATTGGTTATGACCAGGTAACCACTAAGGAACTAAAAGACAGATTGTTCTTAAGGGTCGTTCTTATATTACTTCTCGCTCGAACCAGAGGTAAGAAAACTGCACCCCATATGTGACATGCATGGTTATTCATGAGTCATGTTTAATGTTTAAATGTGGACATGGGTTGAATATTGAATGCTTAGCAAATCTTGCTCACTTGTGTATGACACTGACTGAATAGTCAGAATTGGCAATAGTGTCAGTATCAACTGTGAAGCTGTGACTCATTAGTCAAGTTCGGCAGTGGTACTGAGCACTGGTCACATGGGATTGACTCATAAGTCAAGAACTGCTTTAGCGTGTTAACGTAAGCCAATAAAGATTAGATCTAATTGACATCTGCATTGAATGACTCGAATGAGCATTAATGCCAGACCGACCTCAAATTCGATGAATACTATAAGTGTTTGTCTAGCCAAAGGCTAGTCATTTAGAGCCAAGGCCAACAAGCCCCGGTGACTGTTTAGTCACATGGCTATGGGTGTCGAGCCCCGTAGTGACTTACCCATCAGTCACTCATCTGTTTAAGTTAGTGACTTACCCATCAGTCACTCATCTGTTTAAGCTAGTGACTTGTTCGTCAGTCACTCATTATGATTTACCAGAACCTCAAGTGTTAAATCACTCACCTGATTAGAGCTATAAGCTCCTTCATGGTTAATGTAACCACAAAGTGACACTCACTCATCTATTCAGGGCTATAAGCTCTGTATGATTATCATGATCATCATTTGATATTATATACTTGCATTATTGTGTTTTCTTGCTGGGCTTTGGCTCATGGGTGCTATGTGGTGCAGGTAAAGGGAAAAAAAAGCTCACCCAGCCTTGAGTGGAGAGCTTAGGTGGTGATGTGTACATATGCGGCTGCTTGACCACCACGGCCAAGGAG
Source organism: Humulus lupulus (assembly GCF_963169125.1). Taxonomy (NCBI): domain Eukaryota; kingdom Viridiplantae; phylum Streptophyta; class Magnoliopsida; order Rosales; family Cannabaceae; genus Humulus; species Humulus lupulus. The sequence continues at coordinate 35,913,581 of NC_084799.1, forward strand.
TTCTCGGGGGAACTAGAGGATTTACCCTATTTTTGCCGCTTAGATCGGCGGGTTGTAAATTTCAAACTGTAATGACCATTTTGCATTGTAAATAACTTGTAAACGTTTTTATGGGCCCATGAACAATTTTATGTTTTAAATAAAACATATTATTTCCTTTTGATTTGTTTTCCACATTAACCTATTAATAACACCTAGAAGCACGTTTTTAACCAAATAACTCAATTAGCGAGTTAAATTCACGGTTCAACGTTCACCGTAATGGTCTTGGGGTAACCAGAACGTTACACTCGGAGCGCAGGTGTCATTCTTATAATTTTATATATATGTGAAAATCCAATAAAACCGAATCCACATAATGGTATATATATTTTTAAAATATATTTATTTATTTATTTAGGATCATGCTTATAATTTACATTGTATTTATATGGTGTTATATAATTTTGAACAAATTACTCTTTCTATTTATAATAATATGAATGATTTGAACAAATTAAGCTAAGTAAATGCTCAAAAATATTGGATGGATCCAATCTAATCAAATACATAAGTAATGGGACACATCCAATGGATAAAACTGATCCAATCTGATTTTGCATACAAGTATAAATTTTCTAAAAATGAGGGGGACTTTTTTACCATTTTACAAAATAGAAGGTCCTTTATTTAATTTTCAACAACTTAGGGTCTATTGTTGAATGAAGAACACTCTCCCTAAACCTTGGGATATAAATAAAATTTATATATTTAACAAACCAAAGTACTTGTGCTTGTAAGCATAAATTTAAAAACTAATACAACAAAATATTTGTATGCATTATCTTATATAAAAACATAAAATATGCACAAGCTAACAAAATTCTAACATTGTTCCATCAATAGGTAAATGAGTGTTCCACTCTCACTTTCATTAAGAACATATTAGCTTCCACCTCCCTATTAATACTTAAAAAAAATCATATGTCACATCATCATCCAACAACTTTGTTTATTGTAATGTCTCGAACCTTATTCACTTGAGACCCCAAAATTAGTGGTCCAATATATAATCTTTGAATCGCTTGAGGCACCTAAAGCTCAAAAAATACAAAAAAATAAAAATAAAAAATTAATATTAAACAAAATCTTATGATATACATAACAATACCAAATAAATATGTCAAAAAAAAAAACAATAAGCTAAAGTATTTACTTGTTCACTGAAGACACCGTCAACATGCTCTCGAAGAAGTGTTTTCATTACCTCCAAGCTGCTATCATAGTTTCCAACATATCTTCGGTTGTGGTCTGGTGCTTCGGCAACATTGAAGCCAAAAAAATTCCAAGAGGACCCAAAAATGTTAATTATTTTATCCTTGAATACATTATCCATAGAAAGCAACTATACTTGGAATAATATATGAAATTTGGAGTTAGGAAAAAATATAATTAAATAAACAATTGAAAATAGATATTTAAGCCACGCAAACAAAACAATAGTACCATGTGACTCATGATAGCTGTTCCTAACTGAAAAGAGCACTTTTTAAAATCGTCGTAAACATCCACCTTCTTATATTTCATAATTAATACTGATAAAAACCAGTGTATCTTTGCCATCACAGGAACATACACCTATAACAACTCATCAATGACATCAAAATAATAATAAGTAACTACAAAATATTATTGCAGTATAGCATGAAAAATAATACCTTCTCACATCTTCGCAATGCTCCACACCACTCCATCCACTTCGTAGGTTCACTTAATGTAAATATACTTGCAGGATCAGGCCTCTACCAGATACATAAACAAATTCCAACACCTCAATAACAATAATAGCCAATTATATAATAAATGAAATATAGATTAGACATAATTTAATAACTTACAGACAAATTAGTAAGAATCCACCAAAATTTATTCTGATTACCACGTTCAAATCTTTCAACTGTTGTCAATATCTCAACCAAACAATTCACAACCTGACGCAAACATTAACAAAAGATTGATATACTATTCTCAAATCAAAATAAAAAATAATATCTAATAACTTCTAAGGAGAAAAACTTACTCTTGGAGAAACTAATTTGTTCTTCCCTAATGTTTGAAAGTCAACCCTTCTTCCAACAACCTTCTCCCCCAAGAAAAGAACCTCACTACATGAAACAAAACTATAAATAAAACAAGAATACATCAAAAATAATTATAAAATAACATATTATTAAAATTTATTTACTCTGGTGGTAAGTTTGGGTTCATCACATATTCCATGGGAGCAGCCTCATGTTCATTTAGACTACAGAAATCATTCAAAGAACTACGGTTTAAGATAGGTTTCGGCACCACATTTTCAATGCTACGAACCTGCAAAATTAACTTCTATTACTCAAAATACACAAAAAAAATTAATCACACACTTATTGGGTGACAAAATAAATTACTAACCTCCTCAACAAGTCTACCACATTCATCTTTTCCAAGGTCAAACAATTCCATATCAAAGGGACATCCCCCAAGTTCAGAATACAACATCCTCTTATTATCAAAGTGCAATAATACTACTTCATCAGGATGAACACCGTTATTTCTAATACTATTTTCTAACCCCCTTATCACCGTAAAAGTTGCATCCAACTTTGCTGAATTCTCATTCAAACCAGCATTAACATTGGTTCGCTCATTCACAACACCAGACTCTACTTCAAAATTCAACTTGTCTACTTTTACAACACTCTCTTTCTCAAACACAAAATCCCAATCGACATCAGTATCAATACCTACATGACTAGAGTTTGTATCACTAGCCATTTTAGATTCAATTATATTTTCCACACTTTTCTCTTTCTTTGTTTCCACAGAATCCAAAAAATTCCTTGCAATTGTAACAGCGGGCCACTCCTTCACATTCAAATTACATAATTTTGATTCACATTCTTCATAAATTAAATGTTCCTCTTTATCACATTCAATTACAGGGCTGTCATCCATGCAAACTCCCTTGCCATTCATATCATTCACTCCACCATATTTATTTCTAAAACTTACACTCTTGTCAGAATTCTTCAACAAGCGGAAACCTTCCTCAATCGTAACATCAAAAAACTTTTTATCCTCCACACGCCTATCCTCCTTATCACATAATTGAGCTGCCTCGTCTCGCATAGCCGCAACATTGTCCTTAAATTCATGAAACTCTTCTAAAAGGCAAATGAATGCCTTAACAACTTCCCCTAAACATTTTTTATCCATATAAGTCCACAAATTGATATATGGATACCTGTACAAGGGTCCAAACCACAAAACAAGACATAAAATATTAATATAATCTTCCCAAAAATATAATTAACAAAACAAAATTGATGTTGTGATATTTAGAATCAAGATAGCCCAAAAATGATACCTTTGATCTATCTTAATATCAAAAGTCAATGGATCAATTGTTAACAAAAGAGTTAGTCTTGCCTCATTATGTGGTTAATTTCTTGATAACCAGATAGCCTCACCATGTATAAAAACAAAATAATCCGTGCCTTAAGAAACAGCAGCAATAAACATAATGTTATAAGAATATTGACAACATTAAAGAAATTAAGATATGATTTATACCTTCTACAATGCTCTTACATTATATAAAGGTCCTGTGGTGAAGATCGTGGTATTTATAAGTGTCACTTTTGATATTACTTTGTAGCTTGAATGTTTAGTAAAGGCAAAAATCCAATGGTGACATTTTCTTTCGATCTTTTTCTTTTGTATTTCCTTTTCTTGTCTAACTTCTCTATTAGTTTTAAAACTTTATTAATTTTATATAAGATTTCAATGTAATCTCTAACATCCTTATTTCCCTTATTTATATAGATCACATATTTAATTTGTTTACCATCGGTCAAAGTATTAAACCCTTTAAGCTCTATGTTCTTCACATCATAAAAAAATAAATCTTTTATCAATGACCAAAACGTCAATGTTTTGAAACCCAAATCTTATTACAACACACAAATCATATACATTGTAAAACTACAATATTAAAATAATATATTCATTTGAACATTATTTCAAACACATGGTGGACACTAATTAAAATATTATCAAACTACATAAACCTCCTAAAAATCACTACAGAACAATATTATAAATAATAAAAATACAATATATATATACTCAAACCACATTATCAGAAACAAATTTATATGCATTACCATTTTTATATGATTACAAAGAAAAATTATGAATTTCGAGTAATGTACTACAGTATAACACACAAACTATTGTCTTTGTTGTATTCGTGTAATAAGAAACCAAAAACAATTAAGAAAATAAAAGTTTCATAGGCAAATCAGAACTTTTAGATTAAAATCGCATGAATTGCTGAAGAAAATTAGGTTAAGACTATAATATAACATATAAGACATAACAAGCTTATTGCGCAGAATAGATACATACCTTCGTTAGACTTAGGACCTTGATGCCAAGTTGATGGTGTTAGAAAAAACTATTCGAAAGTTCAGTTATCTGAGAGTATTTTCCAAAACTATTAGAAGGTGAGAAGAAGAAGGAAGAAATAACATCTAAGAGGAATGGTTTTTATGAGGAATGATTAGTTAAGAAAGAAACACGTTTACTGAAACACATTTAATAAAATAAATGAGAGAAAAAGCAAATCCACCTAATACTATTATAACTAAACACATCTCAACTATTGGATTAAAATTCAATGGGCAAAAAATTGCCCTCACATGTGAAGGCAAAATTGATGCCCTCACTCAATTTAACCATCAACTTCTACTAGTTTTAAAAAACTAATGGGTGACTAAAACTAGATGACGATAATGGGTAAAAAACTAATGGGTAACCGTGTTCCAACACAAAGCTACTGCAATCTTAACAGTATGTAATGATTGCCACAAAATAAAAACAACTAAACACCAACATTCTCACCACACTTGATATCTAAAAGAAAAGGAAAAAAAAAGACAAAATCAGTCCACATACTAAGAAAATATAGCCACAATCATCATCACAATACTCAAAGGCAAACACTAAAATGCACCAAACGTGTAGTGGACAACTGAAATCAACAATATACCTGCTCCATTAAATTACCCAACAAAAAATTATAATGACACCAAACAAAACAAAACCAAACAAACCAATCTTTCTTAATTTTTTTATCAAACAGAGAATATACTTGGTCAACTCAGTGAAACATTGTATCAAACAACTTATGTGGAAATTCAAATATATAATCCTTGAAACGTATAGTAATGTATAAATAGATCATGGAAAATTATTAATAAAAACCAAAACCCACAAAAAATTAATTACAATTTATAATTTGAGTGGGGTTCCAAGAATTGAAGCTTTTTTTTTAAAACACTTCAATCACCAACTTCAAGTTGACAAATATAAAGAAAAAATTAGAATCATATCATCAATAAATCGAAAACCCACTAATATATAAACATATAAATTACACACCAGCTTCACTTTACCTGCATTCAAAGCCCAACATGGAGGGTTGACAACAAAAGCACAATGATCTAGCACAGGTTGAAGATTCTGCGATTGAACATAATTTTTTTTCTAAGTTGGATTCAAACAGTAGCCCCAAATGATGATGAGGAGAAAACTCGATAAAACCTAATGTAAATTGTTAGGATTTAATTTAATATAAAGCATAAAAATCAATAAGGACCTCTGCATTCAAAGCCCAACATGATCCAACATTGCACTCAATACTTGCGAATTTTTTGCCTCAAGAAATTCGAGATTTTGACCAACTATAGAGAGCGTGAACATTGCCCTTGTTGAGATACGATAATTAAACCGAATAACCCAGTGAAGGGTTGGAATAGTTGAGTCCTGGTAAGCCAAAGTGAGATACGACCTGCACACATTTGATAGATTACACTGAAAGGAAAACAGAGATTTTCAAATATGAGAAGGTCTCCCTTAGACTAGAGAAAGAAGAAAATACCACAACTTCTAAAAAAAATGCACCTGCTCTCACCTAAAAAAATATCTTATATTTATATAGGGAAATTTGCGGCATAAATACATATTTTGTTCATTTTGTTGCTAATAAGTACCCAATTTTTAAAAATTGCGGCATAAATATCCATTTTGTTCATTTTGTTGCTAATAAGTACCCAATTTTTAAAAATTACGGCATAAATACCTATTTTGTTGCTAATAAGTACCTAATTTTTAAAAATTGCTGCATTAATACTCAAAATTCTACTTTTTAGACTCTGCCGTTGGTACCCACTTAACAGAGTTACTATTAACGACACGTGTACTGTCCTGATAATTCTTCTTTTTTTCAGCTAATTAATTAAGAAAATACATAAAACTAATTAAAATAAAAATTAGTACTCTAAAGTCTTACAGACAGATGACATCTGATAGTAAGTACTCTAAAGTTTCCTCTTGAACTTTTTATCGGGCTAAAAATAAAGCTAGACACATTATTGATGGTACTTATTGTATTTTCTTAATTAATTAGGTGAAAAAAAAGAAGAATTATCAAGACGTACACGTGTCCTTAATAGTAACTCTGTTAAGTGGGTACCAACGACAGAGTCTAAAAAGTGGAATTTTGAGTATTAATGCAGCAATTTTTAAAAATTGGGTACTTATTAGCAACAAAATGAACGAAATTGGTATTTATGCCGCAATTTTTAAAAATTGGGTACTTATTAGCAACAAAATGAACAAAATGGGTATTTATGCCGCAATTTTTAAAAATTGGGTACTTATTAGCAACAAAATGAACAAAATGGGTATTTATGCTGCAAATTTCCCATTTATATATATACTTCTGAAACTAATTCTATGAAATACCACAACTACAACTTAATTTATACAAAATGCCGTTAATAAATCAAACAGTATATATATATATGGTAAAAAATTAACCCATCATACAATGATATATGATATATGACAAACAAAAGAAAAACTGAATCAGAACAATTCACATTTTGAAATTAATATCAATATGAAGAAAACAATTAGTCAGAAATGCTTATCTGATTACCATGATATATATTTTTTCTCTATTCTTCTTGCCTAGACATTATAACGAACACCAAAAGAGCCTCCATAGCCCTCTCAAAAAAGGCATAAATTCGAATCAACCATGTCTACATCATTACCAACACTAGAGTATTACACGTACAATGGAAGGGGAGATCGTTGGTGCTAATAATCAGAAGGTGATGATCTTTGACGACGCCAACATCAAGGACGAAGAAAAGAGTTTGGTCACACTGACATGGAAGAAGAAGTTGCGACTCAATTAATGGGAGAACCGTAGGATGTTGTAAAAAATTGGAAATGACAGAGAAGAAGAAATAGCTGGTTTGGAAGAAAAGTTGTGCTTGGTTTCAACCATTAAAAGTTGTGCTTGGTTTCAACCATGAGTGGAAGACTTATGGTGGAAATGGTACAAGGAGCAAGCACAAAATGAGAGATTGAGAGAGATGAGAAACGGGATTATGGTGGTGGAAATGGAGGAGAGTAAGGTTGATCGTGGCGGTGGGTGCAGTTATCAGACGGTGGGAACCAAAAAGATATTAAACAAACTGTTTGAAAAACCACAAAACAGCATTCCCAATGAAGAATACCTATTATTCATAATTTAAAAAAAAAAAAAACAACGGGATACGTGATTGTAGAGTGTAGATTACAATTGTTGCTGCGCGTATGAAATGTCCCCTATACAGTGAAACTATATAGTTATATTAAGTTATAAACTACTATATTTGGTCAGTGAGAAAAGACGGTTGAAGTGAAAGTGAAGTAAATTGTTGGAGCGTGAACACGCGCGAGTAAGAAGTAAATATAGCTATAAATAGCAAAAAAAAAAAAAAAGTAAAATAAAAAATAAATAAGGGAAAAATTAAGGCAGATTTATTCTTGTTCTTGACAGAGGAAGAGGACGTTCTGGATTTTGGTTCGACGATGAGAAAGGAAGACACAGTGAAGCTGATCAGCGCCGAGGGTTTCGAATTCATCATCCACAAAGAAGCCGCCATGGTTTCTCAGACCATTCGAAATATGCTCACCTCTCCTGGTAATATTGCCTTTACTTTTTTATTTTGGTAATTAATTATTTTCCAGAATTATCTGAGCAGAAGACGAATTTGGGGGTTAGGGTTTGGTTTCAGTCTGACTTGGCTTTGATTTGCTAGGAAGTTTTGCCGAAACGCAACATGGGGAGGTAACATTCCCTGAGATCAGCACCACTATTCTTGAGAAGATCTGCAAGTATTTCTATTGGAATCTTCAATTTGCCAGGTTTTTATTTTATATCATCATCGATTGTTTTTCTTAATTATTGCTAATTTTGATAACATTATTTCTGAAGATATATACTTTTATTTGGTTCTTTAGTATGAATCATCAAGGTCGAGCAGAGTTTGTATAATGGGGCTCATATACTTATTTTCTATAATCGCCTATATAGGTTATTGTTTATGTTAAATTTCATATGCATTTCTGTGTTAAAATTCTGATTTTTTATACTGGGTACTTTTACCTTATAGAACTTTGCTTGGAGCTCAACAACCTCATTCTTAAGTATGTGTGTGTTGTTTGAAATATGTCTCTTGCAAATGTTGCAAAGGTTTTATGCTGAGATATGAAGTATGATAGTGATTAGTTGTTTAGGAATGGTTAGACAAAGAAGATATATTCAAATTGTTGTGCCTCCACAATTGGCTAAGTAGAACATAGGAGATACGATATTCATTGAAAATTGCGGACTGGAAAACACTTATTTTTTAATCCTCGATACAGACAGGAAAGCATTTCAGTGCTTGGTTTCTTATGTTCCAAAGGCTATTGCTGATAGGAACCGACTTTTATGTGGTTTTTTCTTTGTTTACAATCCTGTAATTCTTAACATCAAGTTACTTATACATCAATTTCTAGGGAGGCCACTTCCCTGGTCTTATAGAAACTTTAGGATAATAAACTAAAGCCATCATCAAATATTAGTAAAATAACAGTTGAGGGCTTTATTTGCTTATTTCGTTATCTGATCTTCTTTCCTCCAATCTGTCAGTGGGAAAGAGACCGAGTTCCACATTGAACCTGAATTGACTCTAGAGTTGATGATGGCAGCTAATTATCTCCACACTTAGTATATTATCTCTTTCTTGCTTCTTGGAACACCGTCCTTTCTGTCATTGTAAGTCAACTTCAATAATCCTTGCATATTTGTAGTGTGTGTCAACTAATTCTTAGCTCGCTTTTATTATGATTTTTAACCGTAATTTATCTACCACTACCAGGTTTATTCGAGGACAAGAATGTGGCTGGAGTTCGTAGGAATTGTATATTGTTAATAAGTACTGGAATTTACTCCTAGATTGCAATTTTAGTATAGCGTACAAGGATACATTTGATTGGTACTCTTGGAACAGTGTATGACTGCAGACTGACGTGGTTATGTTCTTTGCAATTATTAAGACCATGTATAATTGTTGCTTAATCAAATATATTGCACGAATGTTTTGTTTTGGATGCAGAACTTTACTAATGTAATTGTGCATATGATTAAGTTACAAGATATTTGGACTACCAAACTGTAACTCTTGGTATATTTTTATTTTTTATTTTTGAAGGGAAATGAATTTTCGTTCATTAGATAAAATGGACTATAGTGTTAGGCAATACTCAAGGGAAATTTCAGTTTTTATGATTGATAAAGGCTACTATTTAAAAAAACATGCTAGATATATTAAAAATTTCAAAATAATGATACTTTTTGGCACTTTACTTAAAATACATTTACTATTTTCTCCCTCACTTCTCATTTCTCTCTTATCTCTTCCCCCTCTCTCTCTTAGTTTATTCTCTCTCACCTCACAGCACCACCAACACCACCACCACACTAAATATTGTATTTCAAACAGATTTAGGCATAATTTTTGAGTTTTTTTTGCGATTTTTTTCAAATCTGAAACTCTGAAATCTGCAGAAAATCGACATTGTTGGATGGTGGTTCGATGGTGCTCGATTGGACTTTCAAAATCATGATTTTTCATAGAAAAATGACTTTGCTCGATGGTGCTCGATGCAATTTTTGTAAGAGACATAATTTTTCACTCGGTATTCGTTTGGGGTGTTTTTTTTTATTTTAGGTATTTTTTCAAGTTCTACATGTTTGACATGATCATATGCACATTTGAGAAGTTTAAAACTTGAAAACATACCAAAAGATGTCTTAAACATGAGGTATGTTTGTGTTTTTGTATTTTTTTCAAGTGTTACACTTCACAAATGTACATATTAGCATGACAAACATGTAAATCTTGAAAAAAAATACCCAAAATAAAAAAAAATCACCCAAACGGACACCCGAGTGAAAAATTATGTCTCTTGCAAGAATTGCATCGAACACCATCAAACCACCATCGAGCAAAATCGTTTTTTTTTTATGAAAAATCATGATTTTGAAGGCCCCATCGAGCTGGCATCGAGCATCATCGAGCAAGGTCGATTTTCTGCAGATTTCAGAGTTTCAGATCTGAAAAAAATCACAAAAAAACCCAAAAATCATGCATAGATTTGTTCGAAATGCAGTATTTAGTGTCTTAAGTGAAAGAAACACCATTATATATGAGAAACAATTAATTACCCATAAATTTCTACTCAAAAAATCATCAAAATGTATGTTTTTTTTGGTATATTGTGTTTATCTCTACAAGATGGCTGAAGTTATGGAGGTTTTTCTAGTGTTGGTGGTGACGTCATTGCCGTGGGTGGTGGTGTTGTAAGGTGAGAGATAATGAACGGAGAGAGAGAAGAGGGAAGAGAGAAGATGGGAAAATGATAAGGGTATTTTGGGCAGAGTGACATTATTTTGAAATCTTTATTATACCTAGTATATTTTTTAATTAGTACCTCTATGATGCATAGAATGTGAAATTTCCTATACTCAAAGAGTAGCCATAGATCTTATATAGGAGATGACCCAAATAATAGGTTACCAATCTATTTACAATGAAAGTCTACTTTAGATACACAAAAAAGTGGATCGTCTTTAAAGATTTTTACTTAATTTAATTAAGTGAGAGTACTCTATTACCGAATCGGTGAGACCACTAATAGGTCTACGACCTTGAACGATGTGAAATGAGTTAAATTATAACCAAAATTGAGAAGAGTCCTCACAGGACAAAGGTGATAGTTTATCAGACTAAAACAAACAAACAAAACATAAAAAATGTCGGGACCTCCACGCACGGACCAAGCCACTCAATTGAACAAGAGTGAGAGGAAGTCTACAACCATCATACCACTGTAGAAGCCACTCAATTAACCCCTTTTTGATAGTTTTTTTTTAGTAAATAGACTCTTTACTTATTAAAAATGACTGGAGTCATTTAAGTATAAAACATTATGTTTCGAGTATTTCTCTGAGGCTAATGCCATGTCAGCCATCCTTGACACATGGCCAGAAATTATCCATGTGACGAGAGGTTGTCGGAGGCTGATGCCACGTTGGCTATCCCAAATAAGTAATCGACAACCACTCGAGTATTTATACCTCGAGAAGGGAGGACGAAAGGGGAAACCACTTCCTGAGAGCTCGTTAGTGATGACTTTTTGGGAAGGCTCCTTCTGAAGATATATTCGGGAGCGAGTACATGTGCTGACTCCTCGGAAGGCTTGAGGAACATTCTTAAGAGACAAACTAGCGGATTTTTTGAAAGGCAGTGGACCATAAGGAATACACCCATTCCTACCGCGCGCCCACTTACCTCTAACATTTCGGCAGACCATCGCCCTGTACACGAAACGTTGAACGATGGCTTAGCCCTCTCATTGGTCCCCTTCACTTTTCTGTTAGGATATGAGGATCATACCTTTTTCAGAAAGGAATATTCTAGAGGCCATCACCGCCCAACCAACCTCACCTCTTGTTGACAAGTGTTGGGTGTCTTATGTGTAACCCCCCACTTAATTGGCATATTAATGTATGCATTTCTTACTTAATTACCCAATCTTAATCCCTTCAGGCGGCCTATGAATAGGGCATGGAGTGGTCATTTGTAAAGGATTTGAAACCCTAATTTTGGACTCCCATTTTTTACCTTGGAGCAAGATTATTCTTTGCCTATGTTGTAAACGCTAAGAAAGGCTTGTGATTCTAGCAAGCCTTACATAATACAAGTGACTTGTGGACTAGGCCTCATTAACGACCAAACCATGTTAAAATCCTTACGATTTCTTCATTACTTTCTGCAGTCTCTCTTCTTATTTTGTAGTTGACGGAAATTTGGGTTAACATTTTGGTGTTTTCATTGAGAACTATGGAAAGCTAAGGAAACCTTGACCATGGAGAAAACTAGGAACCGATCTCGAGTACAAACTAATCCTCCCTTGTGTGAAGAGAGGCGCAAAGATCTCTAACCTGTCAGAGATTCCCTAGTCGCAGAGGGAATTTAATATCCGAAGGCGAGGAGTACTACCCAGATGACGGGTATGATGGATATGAGCTAGAAGACGGCTTTGATGCCGATGAGGATTACCTCCCCGAGGATGACATCTCTAGCACAACTCGCTCCAACAGTCCGAAAACACATAGGTAATCGCCCTCTGAAACCAAGTAGCAGCCCAACAAGCTGAGTTGGAGGCTCAAAGGACCAACATGGCTACTGTAAAATATTTTTTTGGCTAAACTTTAATTTAGACAAAATATTTTAATTGTTTAAAGAAAAATCAGTATCAAATCTCCTTATTGATATTCGGTTTCATTGCAATATTTTCAGCTGATTTTGTAATGTGAAAAGATCTCTAAGTGTGAATATATTTGTTGCCTTATTTATCTCAAATAATCAATTTTTGGTAAAAATATATTGTGCAAATATCATGAGATTATTTTAAGGGATTATATGGGATTATGTCTATTCTGGAAATAATGAAGGTGTCGAAAATGAACATGGTCAAAAGAAATGACCATGTTCGTTCTGCCAGATAAAACTGATTACGTTGCTGACTCATCAGTTTCCTTTTCTGTCGACACAAAATGCATCTGGCTGGCTGATTTCCTAAATCAAAGGAATTCGCAAATTGATTTCAAAGATACCAGAAAATCATGGCCTTGGACGATTTCCCTGCCTATAAATACCTTGCCAAGGCCTTTGGATTTTTCACCTCTTCCATTTTCAATATTTGTAAACATTATTTTGAAGAGTGTCTTTATTTGTAGAGATTAAGTTTGTTCTCCTTAATCTTTGTGAGAGTGCTGAGTGTACTTGTGGATATCTATCTAGTCCATTGTAAACAGATAGTGTCTATTGTGAACGTGTTCATAAGGATCTTCGGGAGAGGATTCTATCTAAGTCTTACTTCGGGAGGAAGTGTGCACTCGCTATTCTTTGAAGGGAGTTCAAGAGAATCAGCGTTTCATCAAACCAGATTCGTAGAGAATAGTACAACAAGATTGCGGCAATAGTTTAAGAGGGAGTCTTACATTGTTTAAGTCAATGCTTTTGTACATTTTGTTTCTTTACTAATTGGTTTATTCTCTGGGCATGGCCCCAAGAAGTAGGATATCCGAAAGGGTTTCTGAACCTTGTAAAAATTCGCTGTGTTCTTTAATTTTTGCACTGTCTAATTTTTGTATTCAGTTCTGTCGTGACAAGTTTGGATTCTGGCTCGACAGAACCGTTTTCTGTGTAAACATCTAATTACCATTCCGCATTTTAATTAATTCATTGTTTAATTAATCTGGTAATTACTAAAAACGGAATTTCAGCTACTTTAATGGAGGTGATTGTAACGCCCTGGTTACCCCAGAACAGTTACGGTGAACGGTGAACCGGAAATTTGACTCGCTACCCGAGTCCTTTGGTTAAAAACGTGATCTAGGTACCATTAACAGGTTAAGGTGAAAAACCGATAAAAAGGAAATGGTACATTTCATTAAGTAAATAAACTGCTCATGAGCCTATTAAAATGTTTACAAGTAGTTCAAGTTACAAAAGAGTTACTACAGTTCCAAATATACAAACTCCGCCGGCCTAAGCGGCAAAAATAGGGTAAACCCCTAGTCCCTCTGAGAACTCCTTGACCGTGGCGGTCAAGCGGCCCTGTATGTACATTACATCGCCCAAGCTCTCCACTCAAGGCTGGCCAAGCTTTTCCTTTCCTTTACCTACACCACATAGCACCCATGAGCCGAGGCCCAGCAAGAAAACACAATATAGCATGATATAATATCAACAATAATCATAGTTATTCTTTCAGGACTATCAGTCCAACAAGTAGGTGACAATAGCCAAAAGTCACAGTAATGAGCATCGCTCCCTCTAGCCATGTGACGATAGGGTCACCAGGGCTTAACTGATAGGTGATTCTTTCATAAGCTTGTTCAGGACAGGTGCATGGTGATTGGTCACCAACATAACCTTCCTCACGACTCTAGAGTCGAAACTATGGACAACGTCCCTTAGCCTTGTGACAAACAGTCACCGGGGTCATATACCTTGGCTATAGTCATCTGGTCGTAGACAAGGCAAGCGCTTGTAAGTTTCTCGACCCTAGGGTCGGTCAAGCATTAATGCTATAGAGCCATTCAATGCATGATTCTCGACTTTAGAGTCGGTCCCTGACTAGTCAGTGTCTCAAGCAGGTAATCAGCGTTCACTAGCACTTAATATGCAATCCATGTCCACATATATCAACCAGCATGCCTCAAATATCAAATCATACATGCCATATACCTGTACAGGGTGCAACTATATTCATACATTGTTTTCTTACCTCTGGTTCGAGTGAGAATAAATATATGAACGACCCCTGAGAACGATCAACCTTTAAATTCCTCGACGGTCACCTGGTCATAACCAAAATATAGGATTCATCAATAAAAATGATAACTGAGGGTTCCCAAACCAAATCCCAGCCCCTGAGTCATCAAATACTACCCAACCGGGTACTAGGTCCAACCTCGAGGCCTATGGTTTGAATCCCCAAGCTAAAAACCTCATTTTAGCAAAATGGGCTCTAAGGGCCGCGGCCCCCTCTGCTGCGCCGCGGCGCACCCCCCTGACAGAGAAGCTCCCCATCTGCCAGGCGCCAAGGGCCGCGGCGCTCCCCTGCTGCGCCGCGGCGCTCGGCCCAGAATGGCTAAGTCGGCCACACGAACCAGTTTTCTCCCTGTGCGTTTTTCCTCTCAAACCAGTCCCTCAAACCATCTTAAAACCTTCTCCAAATATGTAATTGAACCCCCAAACCTTACCTATAACACCTCCTCACCAAAACCCAATCATCTAACACCAAAAACTCCCTTTAATCCTCACTCCCCACATCAAAATCCATGAGTTAAAAACCAGAACGAAAACAGAGTACTAACTGAAATTAATGGCCAAAACTCACCTTGAGACTAGCTTAAACCTCCCACACAGGCTAACACAAGTGCTCCAACCCAGCCTTGAGTTCCTCTAGCTTGAATTATCACCAAGAACACAAAACTCTCAAAGAGGCAATGAAGAAGATGAAGCTATGGGAAGGTACGGGAAGAGAAGAATCTAACCCCTGTTTTTCTCTGTTTTAATTCCACAGCCTTCAGCCACTAAACCTTATATATATCCTCCTTAAAAAGACCAAAATGCCCCTCATGTCATCTTAAGTCTCCAAAGCCACCCCAAGGGCAAAATTGGTACATTCCGCTAAACCCGTTAATTATAATTAACGCTTCCCAATTCCCGCTAATCTCAATATCCTCAAACACCAATATTTCATAACCCGTTACCCTAAAATCCCCGGTAACGCGATAGCCTTTAATATCACCCCGAGGCCCGAGCTCAAACTTGTTATGACCAAACCGATAATCACGTTTAACGATCGTCTCATGTAGGAATACTCGAACCAATCCACATTATAATGTGGTCTCACAATATATCATTAACATACACACAAATATTCAAGTATACCCTCAACGGGCCAAATTACCATAATACCCCTGTAAACAAATGTGGACTCACATGCATGCATTTAACATTATATTATAATATAATTCTCATAAACATGCATAAACACATTTAAATGGCATAATTAAACAGTTATGGCCCTCCCGGCCTACTAAACCAGCCATTAACCATAATAGGGAATCCGGGGCATTACAACTATCCCCTCCTTATAGAAATTTCGTCCTCGAAATTTACCTGAACAGCTCGGGAAACTGACTCCGCATATCAGACTCCAGCTCCCAAGTCGCCTCCTCGACCTTGCTGTTCCTCCACAACACCTTAACCAAAGGTATCGTCTTATTCCTGAGGACTTTATCCTTCTGATCAAGTATCTGAACAGGCTGCTCTTCAAAGGAGAGATCTGGCTCAAGCTCCAGATCCTCATAACTCAAAACATGACTCTCATCAGATACATACCTCCGAAGAGCGGAAACATGAAATACATTATGCACGGCTGACAATGCCAGAGGCAAGGCTAGCCTGTAAGCCACTTGACCAATCCTTTCCAGGATCTCAAATGGGCCTACAAACCTGGGACTCAGCTTGCCTTTCTTCCCAAACCTTCTCACCCCTTTCCATGGCGAGACTCTAAGGAAGACATAGTCTCCTACCTGGAACTCCACGTTCCTGCGTTTGGGATCTGCACAGCTCTTCTGTCTACTCTGAGAAGTAAGCATCCGAGCTCTAATCTTATCAATAGCCTCACTGGTCCTCTGAACCGCCTCAGGACCTAAGTATCTCCTTTCACCTGTCTCATCCCAATGAATGGGAGATCTACACTTCCTACCATACAACATCTCATAAGGTGCAACACCAATGGTAGACTGGTAACTGTTATTATAGGAGAACTCTATCAAAGGCAGATACTTACTCCACGAACCACCAAAGTCCAGCACACATGCCCTCAGCATGTCTTCTAATATCTGGATCGTCCTCTCAGATTGCCCATCTGTCTGAGGATGATAAGCTGTACTGAACTTCAGTCGTGTACCCATGGCTGTCTGTAAACTCTTACAAAATTTGGAAGTGAATGTAGGGTCCCGATCTGACACGATCGACCTAGGAGCAACATGGAGACGCACGATCTCTCTCACATAGAGATCTGCATACTGGTCAACAGTATAAGTAGTCCTCACTGGTAGAAAGTGAGCTGACTTGGTGTAGCGATCCACTATCACCCAAATGGAATCGTGCTGACCAACTGTCCTGGGCAAGCCCACCACAAAGTCCATTGTGATGTCTTCCCACTTCCACTCTGGGATATCCAGAGGCTGCAGTAACCCTGCCGGCCTCTGATGCTCAGCCTTGACCTACTGACATGTCAAGCACTTAGCTACATACTCTACTACATCCATCTTCATCCCTGGCCACCAGTACAACGATCTTACATCCTGGTACATCTTCGTGGTGCCCGGATGCAAAGAGTAAGGTGTAGTATGAGATTCATCCAGAATCTCCCGCCTCAACGCAGTGTCTAACGGAACACATATCCGTCCCTTGTATCTCAATAACCCCAAATCAGACACTGTATAGTCCCTGGATGCTCCAGCCAAGACATCCTCTCTAATCTTGATCAGCTGTGAATCACCCAACTGACCCTCTTTAATCCTCTCTAACAGCGTAGACTGTAGCGTAACATTGGCCAACTGGCCCACCAGCAACTCTATACCAACTCTGGTCATATCATCAGCTAACTCTCTGGCTATCAGTCTAATACCATGAATCTGTCCCGGACCCTTCCTGCTTAAAGCATCAGCTACCACGTTGGCTTTCCCTGGGTGATACAAAATTTCACAATCATAATCTTTCACTAATTCCAGCCAACGCCTTTGCCTCATGTTTAAGTCCTTCTGAGTGAAGAAGTACTTCAGGCTCTTGTGGTCTGTATAAATCTCACACTTCTCTCCATAGAGATAGTGCCTCCATATCTTTAAAGCGAAAACCACCGCTACCAACTCTAAGTCATGGGTAGGATACCTTTTCTCATACTCCTTCAGCTGACGAGAAGCATAAGCTATAACTCTCTCTGATTGCATCAAAACACAGCCCAAGCCCTGATGAGAAGCATCACAGTATATCACAAACTTCTCCTGGTCTGTAGGAAGACTCAGAACTGGAGCTGTAATCAACCTCTGTTTCAACTCTTGGAAGCTGTTCTCACACTTGTCTGACCACACAAACTTCTGACCTTTGCGTGTCAGCTCAGTCAACGAAGTAGTAATCTTTGAGAACCCCTCCACAAAACGTCTGTAATACCTTGCCAATCCAAGGAAACTTCTAACCTCAGAAGCATTCTTTGGCCTTGGCCAATCTCTGACCGCTTCAATCTTTGATGGATCCACTTTAATCCCCTCCTTACTGACAATGTGCCCAAGGAAGGCACCTGAGACAACCAGAATTCACATTTCTTGAACTTTGCAAACAATCTGTGTTTCCTCAACCTCTGTAGAACCAACCTCAGATGATGCTCATGCTCTGACTCAGTCTGAGAATACACCAGAATATCATCGATAAAGACGATCACAAACTGGTCTAAATAATCCTTGAACACCCTGTTCATCATATCCATGAAAGCGGCAGGGGCATTAGTCAATCCAAATGACATAACTAGAAACTCATAATGCCCATACCTATTGCGAAAAGCGGTCTTCGGTATGTCTCCCTCCTTGACCCTCAATTGATGATAACCAGAACGAAGGTCGATCTTAGAGAATACCGTCTTACCCTGCAATTGATCAAACAGATCATCTATCCCTGCCAAAGGATACCGGTTCTTAATTGTCAGCTTATTCAGTTCTCTGTAATCTTTGCACATCCTCAGAGAACCATCTTTCTTCTTCACAAACAGAACTGGCGCTCCCCAAGGTGAAAAGCTAGGTCTGATAAAACCCAAATCCAACAGCTCTTGCAGCTGTACCTTTAGCTCTTTCAACTCAGCCGGGGCCATTCTGTATGGTGATCTAGACACTGGCTCCGTCCCTGGGGCCAGCTCTATAACGAACTCAATCTCTCTGTGTGGTGGCAACCCTGGTAAATCCTCTGGAAACACATCCAGAAATTCACACACAAGTCTAGTATCCTCTGGTCTCACTGGCACAACCTTGGTGGTATCAACCACACTGGCTAAGAATCCAATGCAACCCCCTTGCAATAAATCCCTAGCCCTCAATACTGAAATCATAGGAATACGGGGTCCATGCACAGTACCAACAAATACAAAAGGATCCTCACCCTCAGGCTCAAAGGTGACCATCTTCCTTCTGCAATCAATGGTTGCCCCATACTTGGCTAACCAGTCCATGCCCAGTATCATATCGAAGTCGGTCATAACCAACTCTATAAGATCCACTGACAACTCTCTGCCCTCCACTATCACTGGCAAAGACCTGACCCACCTCCTGGATACAACCAGCTCCCCAGTGGGTAACAAAGTACCAAACCCCACAGCATAGAAATCACAAGGTCTGCACAATCTATCAATAACGCTACTAGCAACAAAGGAATGCGTAGCACCTGAGTCAATCAATACATTATAAACAGTTCCTACACTAAGAAGCTGACCTGTAACAACTGAGGGGGAAGCCTCAGCTTCTGCCTGAGTCAATGCAAACACTCGCGCTGGGGCCGAGCTGTCTGCCTTCCTGGGTTCTTCCTTTCTTGCCTTAGGGCAATCCTTTTTCAGATGACCCACTGCTCCACAAGAGAAGCAGGCCCTTGCTTTACACTCTCCCAAGTGATGCCTCTTGCATCTAGGACACTCGGGATAGGACTTCCAGGCTTCACTGCCCCCAGAACGACCTATTGTAACACCACGAGGTCTCCTGTCAGGACCTGGAACTGGGAAGGTGTCAGGAACCTTCCTCTTCTGATCACTGGGGCCAACACCCCTACCAGAACCCATAAATGGAGGACCTGGCCTCCTGAAATCTCTTCTGGCTGCATTCTCACGCCAGATCTTTATCTCTGCAGTTTCAGCTGTAAGTGCCTTCTCCACCACCTGTGCATAAGTAGTCACTCTTGCCACAGTGGTGATGCGCACATCTCGGGCTAACCTGGGCTGTAGCCCCTGTAAGAAACGCTCTCTCCTGGTCCCATCAGTGGGCACCAACTCCTTGGCAAACTTTGCCAAACGGTCAAACCTTAAGGCATACTCGGTCACTGATAAGTTTCCCTGAAGTAGCCTCATAAATTCATCAGCCTTCGCCGCTCTAATGGCGTCATTATAATACTTTTCATTGAACAAGGTCTGAAATTCCTCCCAGCTCAGGAGATTAACATCCTTGGTCTGACCAACCACTTCCCACCAAATCCAGGCATCTTCCCGAAACATATAGGCAGCACAGGCCACCCTCTCATTACCAACTACCCTCATAAAGTCAAGCATAGTGGTAAGCATGCTCATCCGTTGTTCAGCTTTGGTGGGATCAGCACTGCCTTCAAACACAGGAGGTTGCTGTTTCCTGAACCGCTCATAAAGAGGTTCCAATCTGTTTTCAACCCCAGGCAGTGGCCCAATAACTGGCACCGACACAGAAGGTGCCTCTGCAACACTGGCTACCACTGGCACTTGTTGCTGTCTTAGGAGACGAAGCTCCTCCCCTTGTTTCAACACTATAGCCTGCAAATCATTAAACAACTGTTGCCAGTTTGCAGGTGCTGGCTGTGGAACCTGAGATTGGTCATTCTCTAGACCCTGACTGTTGTCATTACTCTGACCCTGACCACTCTGGCCAGCTGCAGTGTCTGTCTGTTCTGGGTTCATTCTGTCACTGATACCTTACTGAAACAATAATCAATACGGCCAGTCAGGTAGTAATAACTAAACCTCTTGCCGCCTTACGGTCCAAGAACAAACAGATAATAGTCACATTCCACAGTCATTCAATATTCACAATCAGATACATGTTCATGGCATTCAGCACTCAGCATGTATCACATAATAACTCATAAACAACCATACTAATAAGTAGGCGCCAGCAATCTCAGCACTAATCAGTACACATTTGCTGAAGATATGATATTTCAGGGCATAGGCTCAGCATAATATCTCATGCACGCAGGTAATACATATATATCACGTTTAAACAATTATTCATGTAATCATGTAAATAGTTACCAAACCGTGAGTCGAGCTTGTCTTCGACGATGTGTGTACATACCCAGCCAGTCTACAGGAACCCTAACTTTGGCATTGCTCTGATACCAAGTTGTAACGCCCTGGTTACCCCATAACAATTACGGTGAACGGTGAACCGGAAATTTGACTCGCTACCCGAGTCCTTTGGTTAAAAACGTGATCTAGGTACCATTAACAGGTTAAGGTGAAAAACCGATAAAAAGGAAAGGGTACATTTCATTAAGTAAATAAACTGCTCATGAGCCTTTTACAATGTTTACAAGTAGTTCAAGTTACAAAAGAGTTGCTACAGTTCCAAATATACAAACTCCGCCGGCCTAAGCGGCAAAAATAGGGTAAACCCCTAGTCCCTCTGAGAACTCCTTGACCGTGGCGGTCAAGCGGCCCTGTATGTACATTACATCGCCCAAGCTCTCCACTCAAGGCTGGCCAAGCTTTTCCTTTCCTTTACCTGCACCACATAGCACCCATGAGCCGAGGCCCAGCAAGAAAACACAATATAGCATGATATAATATCAACAATAATCATAGTTATTCTTTCAGGACTATCAGTCCAACAAGTAGGTGACAATAGCCAAAAGTCACAGTAATGAGCATCGCTCCCTCTAGCCATGTGACGATAGGGTCACCAGGGCTTAACTGATAGGTGATTCTTTCATAAGCTTGTTCAGGACAGGTGCATGGTGATTGGTCACCAACATAACCTTCCTCACGACTCTAGAGTCGAAACTATGGACAACGTCCCTTAGCCTTGTGACAAACAGTCACCGGGGTCATATACCTTGGCTATAGTCATCTGGTCGTAGACCAGGCAAGAGCTTGTAAGTTTCTCGACCCTAGGGTCGGTCAGGCATTAATGCTATAGAGCCATTCAATGCATGATTCTCGACTTTAGAGTCGGTCCCTGACTAGTCAGTGTCTCAAGCAGGTAATCAGCGTTCACTAGCACTTAATATGCAATCCATGTCCACATATATCAACCAGCATGCCTCAAATATCAAATCATACATGCCATATACCTGTACAGGGTGCAACTATATTCATACACTGTTTTCTTACCTCTGGTTCGAGTGAGAATAAATATATGAACGACCCCTGAGAACGATCAACCTTTAAATTCCTCGACGGTCACCTGGTCATAACCAAAATATAGGATTCATCAATAAAAATGATAACTGAGGGTTCCCAAACCAAATCCCAGCCCCCGAGTCATCAAATACTACCCAACTGGGTACTAGGTCCAACCCCGAGGCCTATGGTTTGAATCCCCAAGCTAAAAACCTCATTTTTGCAAAATGGGCTCTAAGGGCCGCGGCCCCCTCTGCTGCGCCGCGGCGCGCCCCCCTGACAGAGAAGCTCCCCATCTGCCAGGCGCCAAGGGCCGCGGCGCTCCCCTGCTGCGCCGCGGCGCTCAGCCCAGAATGGCTAAGTCGGCCACACGAACCAGTTTTCTCCCTGTGCGTTTTTCCTCTCAAACCAGTCCCTCAAACCATCTTAAAACCTTCTCCAAACATGTAATTGAACCCCCAAACCTTACCTATAACACCTCCTCACCAAAACCCAATCATCTAACACCAAAAACTCCCTTTAATCCTCACTCCCCACATCAAAATCCATGAGTTAAAAACCAGAACGAAAACAGAGTACTAACTGAAATTAATGGCCAAAACTCACCTTGAGACTAGCTTAAACCTCCCACACAGGCTAACACAAGTGCTCCAACCCAGCCTTGAGTTCCTCTAGCTTGAATTATCACCAAGAACACAAAACTCTCAAAGAGGCAATGAAGAAGATGAAGCTATGGGAAGGTACGGGAAGAGAAGAATCTAACCCCTGTTTTTCTCTGTTTTAATTCCACAGCCTTCAGCCACTAAACCTTTTATATATCCTCCTTAAAAAGACCAAAATGCCCCTCATGTCATCTTAAGTCTCCAAAGCCACCCCAAGGGCAAAATTGGTACATTCCGTTAAACCCGTTAATTATAATTAACGCTTCCCAATTCCCGCTAATCTCAATATCCTCAAACACCAATATTTCATAACCCGTTACCCTAAAATCCCCGGTAACGCGATAGCCTTTAATATCACCCCGAGGCCCGAGCTCAAACTTGTTATGACCAAACCGATAATCACGTTTAACGATCGTCTCATGTCGGAATACTCGAACCAATCCACATTATAATGTGGTCTCACAATATATCATTAACATACACACAAATATTCAAGTATATCCTCAACGGGCCAAATTACCATAATACCCCTGTAAACAAATGTGGACTCACATACATGCATTTAACATTATATTATAATATAATTCTCATAAACATGCATAAACACATTTAAATGGCATAATTAAACAGTTATGGCCCTCCCGGCCTACTAAACCAGTCATTAACCATAATAGGGAATCCGGGGCATTACAGTGATGAACGCCATGAGGACCGCATTTAGAGATGTCAATTTAACCCGCGGGGTAGGGTCCCCGTGGGGATCCACCCCTAATGGAGCGAGGGTGGGAGACATCACCCCCGTCCCGAACCCGCCTCGTTTACATTGTAATTTTATTATAATTTATTTTTTTAATAAAAATATATAATATAATAATTTATATAAAAATATATATTTCATAATGGTATTATTTATTGTTTTTTTAATTATTTTATTGTAAAAAAGTATTAATTAATTTAATTTATTTGATTAATTTTAGAAAAATTATTAAATATGTTTATTAAATGGGTACCTGATGGGCCCCGACTCCGTCTTGCCCCGTTTATATCCCTAACTGTACTCATGGCCTAGGGCTTCCCCATCGACCCACAGGGAGCACCCCAAGGACAGCAGGTACCCTCGGTAGCTCCTTCGGTTCTGAGTACCCGAGGAAGTGGAGCCCTAGGGGCTGACTGGTTCCTCGGGAACCTGCGCAAATCCCCAAGAATCTAGTGCCCCTTCAAAGACCTCGATTGGGGGCATGAAGAACTGTTAGCATGCGACAGGGAGCTCAGGCACCTTTTGTGCATGACCTTCAGTTGCCTCAGGGAAATCCAAGACTAGGTGCCCGCAGAAACGGCCGAGCTCCATCGTCTTATCCAAACATCTGCATTTCCGTCAATAACGACTACGTGCATGACGAAGACCTTGGCGACGAGGAGAAATACGCTCCCAAATACCCTGACCTCCGAGAAGACTTAAATTCCTGACGAGGAGGGGCTTAACCACGAAATGCCCCTGGAAACGAGTACGAGCAAATCGATCTGCGTGACGACTTGAACGCTTGAAAATACATAGCTGTACCTGATGTCGGTCACCGTTTCACGCCCAAGTAGCCTGACCTTCAAAATGGTTTGAATGATCGGAGACATGCGATAGACCCAAAGTCCCCAAGTAGCCTGACCACTTGGCCAATGATCTAGTACTTGCGAAGCTCGCGCGAATGAGACAACAGATGGATCATTTCTTAAAACACCAAGGGCGGGACTCAAATTTTGACGAGGAGAAGGGAGAGCCTGCGCTTGTCACTTGATTGAGGATGGTCAGCCAGTGTACATAATATTTTTAAAGAGAAGTATAAAAAAAATCAACATGGGCATAAGACCGCCTATGGTTGTTGAGTATTTCGAAAAGGATGTTTAGTATCCAAATAATACATGGTTTTTTTTGATAAATTTTAAATTTAATTAATACTAATTTACAATAATTTTTTAGATAATTTATTTTAACAATATTATTAAAAAATATTATAATATCATGGATTATAGAAAAAGGATGAAGGTTCATGGAATTGGATTAAAAATAACTCACTGTAAAGAATGATTTTGGTTTATACTGATATAACTTATTGATGAATTAGTTGAAAATGTCTATGATTTCATAGAAATCAATTGTAGACTCTTTGATATAAAATTGAGTGACAAGTTATCTGAGAGTAAAGTGTGGTGGCCTGTTGTCATTCTTATATTCATATTCCAACACCATATATTAGTTGATCTTCAGAAATGATGTATCAATGAAGTTTTCCATTTACAAAAATATATATATTTTTTATAGTAGTAAATTCAAAATATACATTAAATTCTATATATATATATACATTTAACTAAAATAATGGTTATAGATAGAAGGAAGTTTATAGTTTTTTTTTAATGTTTATTGCCATACTAATGTAATCTTTTTAATCATTAATATTTTTTAATATGGCATACCATAAATAGATTGTTTCCAATACCAAATTATATATGATTATCAGCCTTAATTATAGAATTGGTTCTTATATACAAGATAATATAGCATTAATTATTAAATTATATTATAAAAGTTTCTAAAATTATTAATTAGTTATAAAGTTTTCTTACATGAGGCTTATAAGGAAGATTATTAGATTGGGTCTAACCCTTTAGCCGACAATTACAAACAGTTGCTTAAAATACCGACAATAATTTTACAAAATAAAATTTGAAAACGGCACAAAATTACATTAATTAACTTCTAAAAATAAGAAATAATAACACCATGAGAAAACCACAAGAATTATTATTATTATTATACATTTCTTTTCCAAAATGAAAAAAAATAACAGATCATCGATCAATCAACTAAAAATACAACAAAATGAGAATGAAGAATGGCAAAGAAAGAAAAATTAGAAGATAATAAAAAGGGAAGCCGATGTGTAATATATAATACTGAGACAGTAATTTTGTTTCAGGGTTAGTGATCATCCTATTTGCCTCATTAATTACAGGTATATATATATATATATGCATAATTAATAAAGTTACCATGTATATTTCAACATTTACATGAATGGCAAATTCCAACTCCTTTTCACAGGACTCCACTAAATCTTATCCTTTATGAAATTATGTAAATGCTTATATATATACACACACACACACAGATAAAGGTAAGGGATTTTCTAATAGTTTTGTCAGGTACATAAAATCTGTCACATATTGTTGTATCCCTTAATAGTTGATATCAACAAAGGAAAGTAATGTAGAATGTACCTGATATAATAACCTAGAAGTTGTTATGTTATATATATGATGACTATATGGTGTCATTATATAAATACATATAGAATATTTCAGTATTGGTATAACATACTACTCTTATTATTTCTCAAACATGGGGAATAAGTATGGAGCTTGTCTGTACTTTTACCATTTCTTCACCATTTTTATTCTCACTCTAAGCTTTTCGTGCAAAGCCAGTGACGAAGATAGAAAGGCTAGTATATTTCTCTGTTCGCAATATTTTTTTTTAATCTTTTAGTACTGTTAAAAAGTTGGCCTACAAATGCATATAATAAATATAATGTTACGTACCATTTGCTATAGAACTCTTTTAAAACATACATTAAGTTTTGAACTGTTAATGACTGTTCCGGTATATATTGTGTACATGGGGGCACTTCAAGATAACTCGTACTCACCAACGTCTCTTCATTATAGTATACTACAAAGTGTTCTTGAGGGAAGGTACGTACATAAACATATATATAAAATCATGTTACTCGGTTCTTCTTGTATATTTATATATATTGAGTTAGTTTGTTGTTTTGGATCCAAATGTTGCAGTTCTGTTTCGAGTTCTTTAGTGCGAAGTTACAATAGAAGTTTCAGTGGATTTGCAGCAAAACTTACTGAGAAAGAAAGAGGTAAGTATTCTAGAACCTTAGAAAAAGAAGTAATATAGACACTGCTACTTTATATAACAATAAAGTAATAAATGATTTGCAGATATGATATGGATGGAATTGTCTCTGTCTTTCCAAATATATTAGACTATGGTGTCTCACATGGAATATGTGTAAGAATATTGAACTATTAATAAGAACATGTATAACTCCACTAATCACCAATTGGTTTTTAGATGGAGCCTCATGATTCTTGTCATGGTATCAAGAGCCAATTCCCTAGCGGGCATTCGATCCACACCGATCCAAAAGAGTGAGCCAAGCCGCACGAGATCCGCATAGTGCGAAAAGACACTTGAGATCCAAAAAAAATAAGCGAGCTGACAAAATGGGCCACTTGTGATCAGGTGATTCAAGATTGGTGAGCGAAAAATCGCCACCATCTTGAGGGGGGATATTAGACTATGGTGTCTCACATGGAATATGTGTAAGAATATTGAACTATTAATAAGAACATGTATAACTCCACTAATCACCAATTGGTTTTTAGATGGAGCCTCATGATTCTTGTCAAAATAAAATATATAAAACTCAAACAACAAGATCTTGGGATTTCATGGGCCTTAGTGAGACAACAAAGAGAAATCCCGCTGTGGAGAGTGACACTATAATTGGTGTCATTGACACTGGAATTTGGCCTGAATCAGAGAGCTTCAGTGATGAAGGCTTTGGTCCTCCTCCTAAGAAATGGAAGGGTGCTTGCAAGGGAGGAAAGAATTTCACCTGCAATAAGTAGATATTTTCCTTTGTTTTATAAATTTCGATTTGGTATATCAAGATATATACAGATAGAGATGAGTAGAGCAAATTATATTTTAACAAATAGATTAATATTTCTACATGCTTTTTATGTGGTACAGTCTAATATCTCCTAAGATTGTAGCTATTTCGATTAGTTAATTTCTCATTATTTCTAGATCTCAAGCGACTTTGTACACTATGAGAATTATAAATATGTGATGCTATGCTAAAATTTATAGGATTTTGTTTCAAAACCAATTGATAAAGACTGAAGTAAACTGTTTTCTAATATATATTTCACATCTTTTAGTCTTATTTATGACTTGTGTTTTATGTCATAATGCTTTTTCAGTATTATTCTCAAAGCTTCTGTAATGACTGATCCTTTTGCAGAAAAATAATCAGAGCTCGGTACTACCAATCGACGACAGAAACAATAAATATGGCATCTTCAAGGGACGATGCGGGTCATGGAAGCCATACAGCCTCAACAGCCGCTGGAAACATTGTAAAGGATGCAAGCTTTTATGACATGGCAAAAGGCACCGCAAGAGGAGGAGTTCCTTCCGCCAGGATCGCTTCTTATAAAGTCTGCGACGCTCAAGGGTGATCTGTGGCAAGTGTAGCACCATGGTTGTTGACAGTGGCTGCAAGTAGCACAGATAGACGAATCATAGACAAGATTGTGCTTGGCAAAGGCAATAAAACCACCATAATTGTATCTAGTCTCTATGTACTAGAACAGTTCATTATAACACTATTATATTACATGAAAATGGTTATGATTTTCTCTATCTTGTCTTTTCTTACAGGGGAATTCTGTAAATTCTTTTACATTGAATGGGACAGCATTTCCTCTAGTGGATGGAATGAATGCTTCAGATATTAAGAGGTGCCCAGATTTGGAGCCAGGGTAGTTTCTACAAACCATTTATTTGAAATCTTAAAACTTCTATTAGAGAATATTAATATGAGAAACAATACATTTTTTTTGTCAGGACTTGCGATAGATTTTGCCTAGACAGTGGCTTAGTGAAGGGAAAGATTGTGCTGTGTGACTTCCCAAGTGGAAATGCGGAAGCCTTTGGAGGAGGTGCACTCGGTTCAATTTCCTTCGGCCCAGTGGATGATACTTCTTTTGTTGTCCCACTCCCTGCATCAAATGTGAATATGAAAAAATACAAGACTATTGTTTCGTACATAAAGTCAACGAAGTATGTATGAATCTTGATCAAGTTTTCTCACTAGACAAACAACAATATTGATGATTTAGTTCACAACTTTTTTTATATTTCTTAACTTTGCAGAGATCCTCGAGCAACAATATTAAGAAGTGAAGCTTTGAAAGATTCTAAAGCTCCTTTGGTTGCGTCATTTTCTTCAAGCGGGCCTAATTTTATTGTACCTGATATTATGAAGGTTACTACTTTCTAATTGGTAACCTTTATAACTGATAAAAAAAATTATTCTAGGTAGCATTTTTCTTATATTCTTATGGTTTAATACATTGCAGCTGGATATAAGTGCTCCTGGTGTAGATATATTGGCACATATTCATATGAAGCCCCACCCTCAAGAAGCACGGATGACAAGAGGCGTGTAAAGTACAACATAGATTCTGGAACGTCCATGTCTTGCCCCCACGTTGCTGGAGTAGCTGCCTATGTTAAAACATTTCACCCTGATTGGTCTCCTTCTGCCATTAAATCGTCTGTTATGACTACAGGTATTACCACTCAAAACCTCTATGTTAAACATCATAATTGTGCTTGGTTTTTTTAGTTTAATTTCATTATAATTCTTTCTTTGATTGTAGCTTGGTTGATGAACAGTACCAAAAATTCAAACAGAATATGACTATGGTTCTGGGCATGTCAACCCTACACAAGCTATAAATCCTGGGCTTGTGTACGAAACTTTAGGAGGAGACTACCTCAAATTTCTCTGCAGCATTACCGGCTATGACGAGAAGAAAGTTAGGCTTATATCAGGAGATAATAGCACTGTTTTCCTCGGGCCCAAAAAATCAGACAAGGGATCACCAAAGGATCTCAATTATCCTTCAATGACAGCTACAGTTCCAATAAACAAACCAATTCTCAAGTTTCTTTTCACAGAAGAGTTAAGAATGTTGGTATTTCAAACTCCACTTATAAGGCCCAGATTTTCTCAAGATCTCTAACTAATAATATTAAAGTAGTGCCTGAAGTTCTTTCTTTCAAGTCACTGAATGAAGAGCTTTCTTTTGATTTGATTGTTAACGGAGGTATTTTGTCAAAGAAGGTTTCTATGCTGTCTGCATCACTGGTGTGGTCTGATGTCAGAAGTCCAATTGTTTTGCATAATACTGAGTCAATATTCCAAAGTTTTGAAGCCAAATAGGACTAAAGTCACCACTTCACTTTAGCTTGTTATCGTACAATAACTGCCTTGTTTTATTTTTCCCATCAGCTTTGTCATATATTCAAATGTTCTTCTGTTATTGTATTCAACATAGTTATACATAGTAATGGAGTTAGTTAATGACCTTTTGCGTTACTCATATTTCTAAATTCCTAAAAAAATGTAGGTAGTTTTGTTCATGATGACTCAAAATGTATCAGTTTAGAATAACATGGAAAGACGAAAATGAGGAAGGTTAATCACATCTTCAAACAAGTTTTAAATCACAAGAAAATAATGTAGTAGCAATGCGAATATATATAGGAACAACAAAAATCTATACCAACCACCTGATAAATATCCAACAAAAAGAGAATATAAGACAGATGAAGAGATGAAAAAGTGGTTGTTCTTTTAGAATTAGGGATGTTAGTTTAGTGGCCGTTAATTCAGCTGCATTATTCTGTTACGTTAGTTACACTTAAGTTGGTTTTAATCATGTAAAGGTAATGACATATATGTATGTCATGACCTTCTCTTAAAAACTATGTAACTGTGACTAATCATTTTAGTAGTAAGAGATTGCTATTCATTTTTTGTATTGTGTCCGTGAGAGAGTGTGTGTTCTTGTGTGTGTGTGTGGTGCGTGTGTGATCAAACTAATCCCAACAAACTGGTATCAGAGCCAGGTTGGGTTCTTGAGCTTGGATCCGAAGCAAGTAGCATGTAGCAATGTGAAGAACAACTTGGGAAGATGGGCAACGCAAAGTTTGATTTGGAAAAGTTTACGGGGAAGAACGATTTCGGTTTGTGGAGGGTGAAGATGAGAGCTTTGTTAGTTCAGCAAAGGATTCAAGATGCTCTACTGGGTGAGAGTGAAATCAAAGACAAGACAACGAAGGAGAAGACAGAGCTCCTGGAGAAGGCACACAGTGCTATTTTCTTAGTCTTGGTGATAAAGTCTTGAGAGAAGTTTGAAAGGAAATGTAACGCCCTGGCTACCCCAGAACAGTTACGGTGAACGGTGGACCGGAAATTTGACTCGTTGCCTGAGTCCTTTGGTCAAAACGTGCTCTAAGTGTAATTAACGGGTTAAGGTATAAAAACAATAAAAAGGAAATGGAGATTTTACTACAAACTGCTCTGCAGAGCTAAACAAAACATTTACAAGTAGTTCTCAGTACAAAAAGGTCACTATAGTTGTAAAGTTACAATCCCGCCGACCTAAGCGGCAAAATAGGGTAAACCCCCTAGTTCCTTTGAGAACTCCTTGGCCGTGGTGGTCAAGCGGCCGCATATGTACACAACACCACATCAGCTCTCCACTCAAGGCTAGGTGAGCTTTTCTTTCCCTTTACCTGCACCACATAGCACCCATGAGCCAAAGCCCAGCAAGAAAACATAACACTTTTCATAAACATTATCAAGTGATTATCATTATAATCACACTGAGCAATAAGCTTTAAACAAATGAGTGAACATCTCATGAGGTCCTGATAAACCACACTGAGTGACTGACAGGCAAGTCACTAATTCAAATGGAAGAGTGGCTGTTAGGTAAGCCACTAGCCTTCAACAGGTTCTGGTAAACCATACTGAGTGACTGACAAGCAAGTCACTAATTCAAATGGAAGAGTGGCTGTTAGGAAAGCCACTAGCCTTCAACAGGTTCTGGTAAACCATACTGAGTGACTGACAAGCAAGTCACTAATTCAAATGGGAGAGTGGCTGCTAGGTAAGCCACTAGCCTCCAAGCGCTTATTTCATTCATCGACCCTCGAGGTCGGTCTGGCATTAATGCTTTTTGAGTCATTCAATGCTGATAGTCGATTAGATCTAACCTTTGTTGGCTTGCGCGATACTCGCTAAGGCCGTCCTGACTAATGAGTCAGCGCAATGTGACCAGTGCCCAGTACCACTGCCGAACCTGACTAATAAGTCACATCTTCACAGTTGATACTGGCACCTTTGCCAAACCTGACTAATGAGTCAGTACCATGCACAAGTGAGCAACATATGCTAAGCATTCTATATTCAATCCATGTCCATAATCTCACAATCAACATGCCTCATGAATATCCATGCATGTCACACTTGGGGTGCAGTTTTCTTACCTTTGATTCGAGCTAGAATGAACAAAAGAACGACCTTTGAGAACGGTTTAGCTTTTGGTCCTGTAGCGGTTACCTAATCACAACACATTTGGGATACCATTAATAATCAAGATAATCAAGGGTCTCAAACCATTATGTAACCTCCAAGAGATCAATCCAAACTAATCCAAGTAGCAAGGACACTCCCGAGGCCTAAAACTAGGTTTCCGGGGTCAAAACGAGCAAACGGGGCGAAAACAGGGCAAGGGCTGCGGCCCTAGCACCTTGGGCCGCGGCCCCCAGGGTTCTCAGAGGCTAGGGCCGCGGCGCCCAGCGAGCACAAGCTCCCCACCTGCTTCTTCAAAGAAGGGTCGCGGCGCCTCAAGAACAGGGCCGCGGCACTCCACCCTGGGTCATTCCCAACCGCGTTTCTAACACTCCAAAGCCTCCAAAATCATCCCTAAACATTCCCCAATCATCAAAACAAAGTTCCCAAGCTTCCCCATGCATCAAAACCCTCAAAACCCAAGGCTCGAACGAACCGAAAACTCAACAATTCACAAAATCAATTCAAAGCTTAGAAACTCGGAAAAACTCAAAACTTAAACTTCGATTACCTTCAATTGGGTTGTTTTCCGTCGAAACCTTCGGTTAAGAAGCTTCTAATCTTCCCTAGGATCGCTATGCCTCGATCCTCACTCGATTTCGACTCCTAGAACTCAAGATTTCGTCAAATATGCTCCGGGTGGCGAAAACGAACTAACGAAGGGAAACGAGAGGTTTTTAATCGTATGTTCTATTTGATAAGCTACTTCAACCTTAAGTAACCTCAAATAAAACCTAATGCTCGGGGTCCCGAAAACACCCCCGGGGACATCATAGTCAAAACCTCCAGAATTTCACCCTGATCTCAAATATTCCTAATTTATCATCAAATGAACATTTCTATTACCCCAAAATTGACCCCATTATGGTAAAACCGCTAATCCACTAAAAATAACCGTCTCATGACAAATAGCTCGAATATATCTCCATAATAATGGAATCTCATTCACAAATCAAGTTATGCACCCAAATACACAAATTACCCTCAACGGGCCAAATTATCATCACACCCCTGTAATAAGAGATATAGACTCACATGCATGCATTTCACATCATATCATAATATAATCAACATATACATGCATTTATCAATTAATAACATAATTAAGCAAGTATGGCCCTCCTTGCCTACTATTCATGCCGTTAAACTCATCGGAGAATTCGGGGCATTACAGGAAACCACGGTAGCTGGATTATGGAAGAAGCTTAAAACCCTGTATATGACAAAGTCATTGGCCAACTGTTTGTTCTTGAAACAAAATATGTATTCGTTCAAGATGCAACCAGGCAAGGGAATTGAAGATCATTTAGATGACTTCAACAAGATTGTTATTGATTTGGAGAACATAGATATCAAGGTTGCAAACGAAGATCAAGTCGTCATTGTTCTAAATTCTCTTCCTATGGACAGTTATGAACATTTTGTAGATACTATGATGTATGGGAAAGACTCTTTGACTTTGGAAGAGGTTCAAAGTGCTCTCATGTCCAAGGAACTAAAGAGAAATAAGAACATAAGGAGGAAAGTTCTGGAGAAGGTCTGCTGGTTCGAGGTAGAACTGATAAAAGAGAAGGCAAGAACCATGGAGGACATAATAGATGAAAGTCTAATTCAAGATACAAGAAAAGGAGCTTCATATGTCACAAAATGACACATCTCGAACGAGATTGTCCCGAGCCAAGAAATCTGGAGATTATAAACGAAATGGAAATGTGGACATGGTGTCTGAAGGCAGGAATAGTGATGGATATGAGAGTGCTGATGTTATGGTGGTTACTAATGGCTACTCAGGAATTGATTGGGTTATCGATTATGGTTGTTCCTTTCATGTTTGTCCAGACAAGAATCAATTTCTTGAATACAAGGAAATTGATGGAGGTACTGTAAAGCTGGGTGACAACAGATCATGTCCACTAATCGGTATTGGATCGGTGGAAATACAGTTTGTAGGAGGAGCTGTTAGAAAGCTACATCAAGTCAAACATGTTCTAAAAATTAAAATAAATTTAATCTCAGTGGCTATGCTGGACAAAGAAGGATACTCAGTCAAGGTTGAAGGTGGAGCTCTTAAAGTTTCAAAGGGATCAATGGTAATCATGAAAGGTTCAATGATTAATGGTGTTTATGTGTTATAAGGAAATACTTCCAAGAATGTCGTGTCAATGGCATCCAAGGGAATCGAAAACTCAATTACTTTGTGGCATAGGAGGCTGGAACATGTGAGTTTAAAAGGCTTGGAGATTCTGAACAAGAAAGGCCTATTGGGAGAAAATGCAATTCATGACTTAGAGTTCTGTGAGCAGTGTGTGCTTGGAAAATCAACAAGAGTGTAGTTTGGGGTTGGTTCTTTCATTTCCAAAGGGACATTAGACTACATTCACTCGGATCTTTGGGAAGCTTGCAGAACTACTTCTCGAGGTGGAGCAAGGTATTTTCTAACCTTAATTGATGACTACTCATGTTTTGTATGGGTGTATATCTTGAAACATAAGAGTGAAACTTTTACCAAGTTTAAAGAATGGAAAATTCTTGTTGAAACTCAAACTGGAAAGAAAATTAAACGACTAAGAACTGATAACGGATTGGATTTTTGAGCTGATGAATTCAATCTTTTTTGCATGCAAAATGGGATTGTGAGACACTGAACTGTTGCAAGAACACCACAACAAAATGGACTCACTGAAAGGATGAATAGAACCATCCTAGAACGAGTGAGATGTATGCTGATATATTCTGGTTCGCCAAAGAATTTTTGGGCAGAAGCTGTGGTTACTGCATGTTACCTGATAAACAGGTGTCCCTCATCAGCTGTGAATTTCAAAACTCCTATTGAAATGGGGACAGGCCATCATGCTAACTATGACAACTTGAAGACATTCGGGTGTGTGGCATATGCTCATGTTAGTCAAGATAAACTAGAGCCAAGAGCAATGAAATGTATTTTCATTGGATATCCGGATGGGGTAAAAGGCTATAGATTGTGGAGCATAGAACCTGAAAATCAAAACAGATACATCATCAGCAGGGATGTTGTATTTGATGAGGACAAGTTGTACAGAGATACTCTAAGTTGTCAACAAATGGTTGTCTCGAATGATCGAAATGATGAGGTTCAATTCGAGGTGGATGCTAGAAGACATGTTCAAAATGATCAGCCAGAAGAAGAACATGAAGCTGAAGGAAATGAAGGTATCTTGAATGAAGATGTGGAGCAACAAGAAGAATTTGATAATGAGGAAAATGTAAGCATTCAGAGGTATCAGCTGACTAGAGATCGTTAAAGAAGAGTGTCAAGAGCTCCAGAAAGGTATGTATTTGCAGATATAATTCATTATGCCTTAAACCTGGAACAGTATAATGATGAACCTAGAAGCTATAGTGAAGCAATGAAGGAGGAAATTAAGTCGTTAATTAAAAACAAGACCTGGGTTCTAGTTGAAAAAGTAGCAGGAAAGAGAGTAGTCAGTTGCAGGTGGATCTTTAAGTTTAAGGAAGCTATTCCTGGGGTAGGAAGTGCTCGATTCAAAGCTAGATTGGTTGCAAGGGGATTCACAGAGAGAGGAGTAGACTACACTGAAATCTTCTCACCTGTGGTCAGGCATACATCAATTCGGACATTATTGGCCTTGACAACAATGCATGATTTAGAACTTGAATAGATGGATGTTAAGACAACCTTTCTACATGGGGAATTAGATGAACAGATCCTAATGAGGCAACCTGAGGGGTTTGAAGTAAAGGGGATGGAGAATCATGTTTGCTTACTCAAGAGGTCCTTATATGGACTCAAGCAATCTCCACGGCAGTGGTATAAAAGATTTGATGAATTAGTTCTCAAATCTGGTTCCAAGAGAAGTGTTTATGGCAATTGTGTATATGTAAAGTCATCAAGCACAAAATCAGAGGTATATCTACTACTATACTTTGATGATATGTTAATAGCTAGCAAACAAACTAAGGAAATCTTGAAGGTAAAGAAGATGCTTAGTGATGAATTCAAAATGAAAGATCTTGGCTCTGCAAGAAAGATTCTCGGAATAGAGATTATCAGAGATAGGAAGACAAGGAAGCTTATTCTATCTCAAGGTGGATACATCTCAAAGGTACTCAACAAATATGGTTTTTCTAAAGCTAAACCGGTTAGTACACCCCTTGCTCAACACTTTAAGTTATTAAGTGTTCAAGCCTCCTGCACTCAAGAAGATATTGACTACATGAAGAAGGTACCTTATACAAATCTGGTGGGAGGTTTAATGTACATGACTTGATTTGTGTCAAGCTATTAGTGTGGTTAACATATTTATGAAGAACCCATGATTGGAGCATTGGAAAGCAGTTAAATGGTTGATGAGGTATTTGAAGGGCACATCTGATATGGGACTTGTGTATTGTCCTTGTTCCCAAGAACCAGAGGTCATTGGTTTTGTAGATTCGGATTATGCAAGTGATGTGGATACAAGACGATCTCCAACAGGTTGGATTTTCAAATTGAGTGATTGCACAATCAGTTGGAAAGCCAACCTGCAATCTATAGTGGCTTTATCTACCACTGAGGCAGAATACATAGCTTGTACCGCAGCTGTCAAGGAGGCTCTCTGGCTCAAAGGAATTGCAAGGGAACTTGGTATAAATCAGAAGCAAGTAGTGGTACACTGTGACAGCCAAAGTGATTTACACTTGAGCAAATATCAAGTGTATCATGAAAGAACCAAGCATATAGATGTGAGACTTCATTTCATTAGAGACATCATTACAGAAGGAAAAGTTAAACTTGAAAAGGTCTTGAGGGAAGAAAATGCATCAGACATGCTAACCAAGCCTTTATCAACAGCAAAGTTCAATCATTGTTTGAACTTACTTAAGATCATCAGAATCTAAGTTTTTTTTTTGATGATTTTACTATCTAGCATCTCTGTTTAGTGTTACCAGCAGAATTATCGACCAAGGTGGATATGTGTTAGTTTAGTGGCCGTTAATTCAACTGCAATATTCTGTTACGTTAGTTACACTTAAGTTGGTTTTAATCATGTAAAGGTAATAACATATGTATGTCATGACCTCCTCTTAAAAGGTATGTAACCGTGACTAATCATTTTAGTAATAAGAGATTGCTATTCATTTTCTGTATTGTGTCCATGAGAGAGTGTGTGTTCTTGTGCGTGTGTCTGGTGCGTGTATGATCAAACTAATCCCAACAAGGGATAATACAATAATAAGAAATGCAAAGCAAGCTATTTATACTAAAGGTATAACACGAAAAAAAAAACTAAACTAGCCTTATAAAATAATAATAATAATTACTCTTAACAATCTCTCAATCTCATTGTGTATTGAGAATTTGCCAACTACCTAGAAAGTAAAAGGCTGTGACTTGGTAGAATTAAGGTTAATACAATAGAAAAAGCAAGCACTATCCCTTATACTAAATTCATAACATGAAAAAGACGAAAAAAAACCTTACAAAAGAGAGACAAACCTAGTTTTATAAAATGATAATAATTACTTTAACACCACCAACACTAGTTCTGGTAAAAAATGATCTTTTATTACACTTAGATTCTATTTTTTCTTATAGCTTTTTTTTTTAATTAGTTTTCCAATCGGTCAAATCCTTGTTACTTTTTTTAATGTATTTTTTTTAACATTTTGGATTGCCAAATAAACTTGTATGTTCTCATTTAAAATTTAATTTCATTAGAGACAAATAGCTAAATAATGAAGTCGAATGAATATTATACATAGCAACTCAAGAATTAACAAATTAAAATACACCTTACTAAAGTTCAAACAGCTGCTCACTTTCATCATCTCATCAGCGACAAGCAAAATGCAACAACGATTCGATTTCTACAGCTCAGCTTGAGGGGGAGATGAATTTGTATAAAAATCTGGTGCAGAATATTGTGTATTTCATAATGATCAGATCTTTGTCTGTCCTTGTAACCATAATGATTTGAATATTCCTAGCTTTGTTCTATATAAAGAGCTCAATATATGTATTTTTATTCATTCATTAAGTCAGAAGATACACTATCATTTTCACAAATAATATCATTATACGGTGATCTTCTTTCCATTGATAATCTACTGTTTTTGATTTGTTTATAATTGTTTTTAAATAAAATAAGTTTTAAATTTTTATTTGACAAATCGTCAATCACTTTATTAATTACTATCAAAATATTATAATGGCATATTTGTGTAAGACAATAAATTTCTTGTGACATACGAAAAATTATATTAAGAATAAGTAAACCATACTTGTTAATATCTTTAGGATTTATATAGATTTTTTTTATTTATATTGTTTTATTTGTATTTATATCCTGCTATTTCAGATCATGAATCTATTTATTGCACAAAATTAATAACAACTTTGGTAATATTTATATATATAACTTTGAAACAGATGTAGAGTTCATATCTATTCTATATAACAAGTGTGTAGATAACATAAATTATTCGTTTTAATAGTTTTTATGTTTTTAATATTAATTTTAACGGAAAATTCTTATATTTAACAGAATATTTTTATATCTAACAGTAGTTTATAAATACTTAAACTTATATAAAATAAAATAAAAAATTAAAAAAAAGATATTTTTGAAATATTTTATAATGATAATTTTTTAAAAATAATAAATAATTAAACAAATTAAAATATGATATTTTTTTAGATATTTCACAATGATAATTATTTAAAAATAATAAATAATTAAACAAATTAAAATATGATATTTTTTTAGATATTTTACAATAATAATTATTTAAAAATAATAAAATTATGTTAAAAACTTAAATAAATTTAATTAAACTTAAACTTACTTATTAGAATAATATTATATTAAATATATAATATAATCTACTTTTAATTAGTAACAAATTGATTTTTTTTTAAAAAACTAGCAAGAAACTTAAATTTAAAATACATGTATAATATTTAATATTACATTAAACATTATAATATATAATTGTCACTCTCAAATTCAAAAACTAATACAAACATAAACTAAAACAAAAATAAATAAATTATTTAATTAAAATATGATATTTATTTAAAATTTATATGACATTAATATAAATTTAATTAATAAATTCTATAAATAAAACTAAGCAAATGTGCATATTTCACGTTGTTTGTATCTAGTATATATATATATATATGCTATATTTTACTATTTTTGTTGAGGCCTATACAGAAGTTTGAAACAATATTAATTGCCTTTATTTATATTTTTAAGCTTTTACATGGAAAGGAATGTGTGGAATTCGAACTTTCAGCTAATATTATGCCTATTTTGACCATTTTACAGGACACACCACTATCTTGTATTTTTTTTTTTTGTTGAACAACACTAAATCTTATTCTTTACTAATATATACATACATACATATAGAAATAATTTTTCAATACTTTTTCACATATTATCTGTCATACATTGTTGTATGCAAAATTGTATCCCTTAATAGTTAATACACAGAAGGAAAAGTAATTTACCTTATATGGTGTCCTAGCTATATATATATATTATAGTATATTATATTTCTTTGTAACATAGGAATTACTCTTCTCTTTCAATACTCAAGTTTCTAATTTGTTAGACATGGGGAATAAGTATGGAGTTTTTCTCTACTTATCCCATTTCTTCACCATTTTTATTCTCACTCTTAGCTTTCCGTGCAACGCCAGTAGTGGTGAAGAGAGAAAGGTAACTTTGTATATTTTCATTGTTTTTGCAAAACTTTCATGAGTGCTTATTTTATTCTTACTATGAAGACTTGTTTGATGAATTTTATTATAATTTTGTGTTGAATCAAATACGTACAATACTATATATGTTTGATAGAGGCTTTAATTTGTGTTGTTAAATTATACATATATATATGATATTAAAAAAAACTATATGGTATTGTATTAAGTTCAATATATTAATTTTTAATTGTTGTATTATCATTGTGTTAAAAATCGATTTTCTCATCCAATTTATTGGAGATATATATAGGAAAAACACAATGTCCTAAAATATGGATGAAATGGTATACAGGTCTACATTGTGTACATGGGGGCACTTCAAGATAAGTTCTACTCACCAACGGGTCATCATCAAAGTATACTACAAAGTGTTCTTGAGGGCAGGTATATATATATATAAATGTACATAAAATCATGTTTCTCTTCATTGAGTTAATTTGTTGTCTTGGATCCATATGTTGCAGTTCTGTTTCGAATTCATTAGTGCGAAGTTACAAGAGGAGTTTCAATGGATTTGCAGCAAAACTTAATGAAAGAGAGAGACTGAAGCTTGTCAGTAAGTATTTTAGTTCAAGAATCTTTTAAAAAGATATAATAACATGATTAAGTACTAACTATAATTATTGTCAGGTATGGATGGAATTGTCTCTGTCTTCCCAAATAAAATATACAAAACTCAAACAACAAGATCTTGGGATTTCATGGGCCTAAGTGAGACAATAAAGCGAAATCCCACTGTGGAGAGTGACACTATAATTGGCGTTATTGACACTGGAATTTGGCCTGAATCAGAGAGCTTTAGTGATGAAGGCTTTGGTCCTCCTCCTAAGAAATGGAAGGGTGCTTGCAATGGAGGAGAAAATTTCACCTGCAATAAGTATATATTTCCTTTGTTTAATAAATTTCTATTTTGTAGCAAGATAAG
Organism: Humulus lupulus; assembly: GCF_963169125.1. NCBI lineage: Eukaryota > Viridiplantae > Streptophyta > Magnoliopsida > Rosales > Cannabaceae > Humulus > Humulus lupulus. The sequence goes on from NC_084799.1 coordinate 35,954,390, forward strand.
GTTGGAGAGACTAGGGAAAAGAAAAAAAAAGCATATTTATTTGAGTCCTTTATTGAAAGCTCAATAGAGATAGGAAAATGACTTAGAGACAATAATTGGATTGGTACTAATGGTTTTGAGTATTCTCAATTTGCAGTAAGGTTATTGGAGCTCGGTACTACAATAATTCATTCTTTATACAAGATATAAATTCTTCAAGGGACGATGTGGGTCATGGAAGTCATACAGCATCAACAGCCGGTGGGAACATTGTAAGGGATGCAAGCTTTTATGGCATAGCAAAAGGCAGCGCAAGGGGAGGAGTTCCTTCAGCTAGGATTGCTGCATATAAAGTGTGCAACGCTAATGGGTGTGCTGGAGAAGCTATCATGGCTGCTTTTGATGACGCTATTGCTGATGGTGTTGACATTATTACCTTATCTCTTGGACTAGGCGCTCCTTTTGCCTTAGACCATGATGTCATAGCCATTTGCGCTTTCCATGCGATGGAGAAAGGGATATTGACTGCGCACTCAGCAGGAAACAGTGGCCCTACCCTTGGATCTGTGTCAAGTGTAGCACCATGGGTGATGACAGTAGCTGCAAGTTCCACTGATAGACAAATCTTAGACAAGCTGGTTCTTGGCAATGGGGCCACCATAATTGTATAACATAATGTTGTTTATCTCTAAGTTCTTTAACACTTGTTTTTACATGATTTGATTATGATTTTCTTGTCTTTCTTACAGGGGCATTCAGTAAACTCTTTTACATTGAACGGAACAACATTTCCTCTAGGATATGGAAAAGATGTAAAAAATGCTTCAGGTTTCTGCTCAGATATGCTGGCGGAGTATAGTTTCTGCAAACCATTGATTTATATAACAATCTCAAAAATTCCAATATGAGGAATCTAAATACCAAATACCAATATCTGAAACAATCATTGTTCTTTTGTTGCATTTTAGGATTTGTGACTTTGAGTGTCTAGACAGTGATTTAGTGAAGGGAAAGATCGTAGTCTGTGATTTTACAATTGGAAGTGCAAGTGGAAGCAGTGAAGCCTTGAGAGCTGGTGCACTTGGTACAATTTTACCTGTTACGATGAATGATGTTTCATTTGTTGTCCCACTCCCTGTATCACACTTGATCCAGGAAGACTATAATTCTGTCCTCTCCTACCTAAATTCTACAAAGTATGTATGGCTAAGCTTTACAAACTTTCTCACTAGCCAAAAACAACAATTGAAGGAGAAAAATATTCCTCAAGTAATGCAAAAACTTTTATTTTAACTTTGCAGAGATCCTCAAGCAACAATATTGAAAAGTGAAGATGTGAAAGATTCTAGAGCTCCTAGAGTTGCATCATTTTCTTCACGTGGGCCAAATTTGATTACACCGGATATTGTGAAGGTAATTATTTTTATGTATCCTTGTATAATAAGGCTTGTTCTTTCATAATATTTTCCAAGTGTTTATTTATTTATATCTTTGTTAACTCGCCACTTTTCTCAAATTATTATGCTCCAATACATTGCAGCCGGATATAAGTGCTCCTGGTGTAGATATATTGGCAGCATATTCATATGAAGTCTCACCTTCAGATAACACTAATGACAAGAGGCGTGTAAAGTACAACATCATATCTGGAACCTCCATGGCTTGCCCCCACGTTGCTGGAGCAGCTGCCTATGTCAAAACATTTCACCCTCACTGGTCTCCTTCTGCCATTAAATCTTCTCTTATGACTACAGGTATTACTAATCACAAACAATTGTAAGTTTACACTTACATGACATTAAATATGGTTAATTTTCTCGTTGGTTGTAGCTTGGTTAATGAACCACACCAAAACTTCCAATGGAGAATTTGACTATGGTTCTGGGCATATCAACCCTACACAAGCTATAAATCCTGGCCTTGTGTTTGAAACCAAACAAGAGGACTACATAACTTTTCTCTGCAACAGTGGCTATGATGAGAAGAAAGTTAGGCTTATATCAGGAGATAATAGCACTATTTGCCCCAAAGTCAAAGGATCAACATTGGATCTCAATTACCCTTCTATGAGTGCTAAAGTTGCACCAAACCAACCATTTAAGATTGAGTTTAACAGGAGAGTTAAGAATGTTGGTCATGCAAACTCCACTTATAAACCTCAAATCTTCTCACCATCACCATCTCTAATCGATATCAAAGTAGATCCTGAAGAGCTTTCTTTTAAGTCACTGAATGAGGAACAGGTGTTTGGTGTGCTTGTAAGTGGAAGTGGTTTATCAAGCAATTCTACAGTGTCGGCATCAGTGGTGTGGTCTGATGGCACTCATTATGTTAGGAGTCCAATTGTCTTGCATAACATAGTTGTGGGTTAAAATGTGACTCAGGTTTCTTGACTTCATTTTGTTATTATATTACATCTATTTAACAATAATTTCCTTTACATTTCTTTCTTTGTCATGAATAATGTATCAGATATAAAGATAATATTGTAATGTGGCAATAATGTATATTGTAAATTATGTTCATCTCTCTTTTGTTCTCATTTCCTATATAAAGTTCAAACTTCATAATAACATAACTTGAAAAAGGGTGTTATGCTTAATATTAGGCATTAATTAAAATATATTCTATGCATATTAAAATATTTCAAAATAATGTCACTTTTTGGCACTCTACCAAAAATACCCACATCTTTTCCCTCTTCCCTCTCTCTCTCTCTCACCTCACGGCACCACCAACACTACCACCACACTAAATACTGCATTTTGAACAGATCCAGGCATGGTTTTTTTAGTTTTTTTTGCGATTTTTTTTAGATCTAAAACTTTGAAATATGCAGAAAATTGACCTTGCTTAATGGTGGTTCGATGGTGCTTGATGCCAACACGATGGGTCTTCAAAATCAGGAATTTCATGAAAAAAAAAGACTTTTCTCGATGGTGGTTTGATGGTGCTCGATGAACTCGGAGTGATTCTTGCAAGAGACATAATGTTTCACTCGGGTGTTCGTTTGGGGTGATTTATTTTTTGATTTTGGGTATTTTTTCAAGATCTACACGTTTGATATGCTCATATTCACATTTGTGAAGTTTAAAACTTGAAAACATATCAAAACATGTCTTAAACATGAGGTATGTTTGGATTTTTGTATTTTTTTTTCAAGTGTTACACTTCACAAATGTGCATATGAACATGTCAAACGTGTATATCTTGAAAAAATACCAAAAATAAAAAAATCACCCTAAACGGACACCCGAGTGAAAAATTATGTCTCTTGCAAGAATCGCATTGAGTCCATCGAGTTGGTATCGCGCACCATCGAACCATCATCGAGAAAAAGTAATTTTTCTTTATGAATATCTTGATTTTGAAGGCCCCATCGAGCACCATCGAGCAAGGTCGATTTTCTGCAAATTTCAGAGTTTTAAATCTGAAAAAAAAAATCACAAAAAACAACTCAAAAATTATGCCCAGATCTATTTGAAATGCAATATTTAGTGTGGTGGTAGTGTTGGATGTGCCGTGTGGTAAGAGAGAGTGAACCGAAAGAGAAAGAGGGAACAGAGAAGTGAGAAGAGACAAGAGGGAATAGACGGAGATATTTTTAGTAGAATGCCAAAAAGTGGCATTATTTTGAAATACTTAATATGCCTAGCATATTTTTTAATTAGCACCCAATATGATGCATAGAAATTGAAATTTCCCCTTGAAAAATTAGTTGTAATTTTGGTCGACCACAATAAGAAAGAATGCGAACCGAAAGAAAATGGATTAATCACTTAAATTCTAAAATAAAAGAAAATAAAAAACAACAAAAACTTAAATAAATGATACAATATATAAGAAGCATAGTATAATGGAAATCCAAATTAGTACATTCATCACTCAAGATTTGTATTTCCTTTATAATCAATAACGAATAATGAGATGTTGACAAACTAACATGTACGTACATTTTGAATTATTATGCGTATTTATATTGTGTATAATTACTAAATAATGCCATCACTAATTAGTTTTTCAAATTGGTACTAAACTTAATACCCCTTTCATTTTTTCCCACCCAAATCCCCCCCCCCCCCCCCCAAACTCTCTCACTCTTTCACACTCTCTCTATCTCTCTGTTGCTCTCAATCCCTTCCTCCCCAAAACCCAAACCCAAACCAAAGGCAAACCTCAAAAAACAAAACCCATAATTGATCTCACCCTCTCTCTTTCTCTTCTCCGAAGTCGGCCACCTAAACTTGTTGAACTCGTCGAACCAACGTCGGCAACGAAGCTCTAAACCCACGATGTCGAACCCGTCAATTGAACCCATATTCTCATTAAGGTAAATTCTTGAACCCATATTCTCATTATTGTTGTTTTGATCCCTTTGAATCTGGTGGTGTGGAATGGGTATGGAAATTCTTAGGTCTGTCATTTTTTCTGGGTTTGAACCAGTAGCTCGATAGGTTCGATGAAGGTTCGATAGAAGCTCGATTGATCTATGGAAATATATGAAACTAGATCGATAGGCTTGATTATGGTTCAATAGTAGGCTCAATAGGGTAGTTTGAACAGTTCGATGGTGGATCGATAGGAGCTCGATGGATCTGTGGTATTAGATAAAAAAAGCTCGATAGGTTTGATAATGGTTCGATAGAGGCTCGATGGATCTGTGGAATTAGATTACAAGGGCTTGATAAGTTCGATAATGGTTCGATATTAGACTTGATTGTAGCTCGATGGTTATTTATGTAGACATATTTTGCTTAGCTCGATAGGCTCGACACTGGCTCAATAGTCTCTATAGATTTAGGTTGTTGATATTGCTCGATAGGCTCAATGACAAATTATTTCAGTGTTTTGATGAAATTTTTTTGAATTTTTTTTATTCTATTTAACGATATGTTTTCTTACCAATTTTGTTCATGTGTTGTTGTAGATGCCTAAGTTGCTTGTTCCGTTCAGTGATCACTTCCCTGGTCGATTGACCAAGCTTGCACACATCTTCCACAACAGTACAAGTCTTGAAAGTATGGTCCACCTGTGAGAGCTTTACTTTCTCAGCATCGTTGAAATCCTCCTTTATCAACCGGTTGCTGAGATTACGCTCTTCCAACTCTTCTGGTGACGGGAAGGTACTGAAATTCAACCCCGTCACCAGGGCAAACTCTCCCATGCCAAATCTACAAGACTTCGACCCCAAGAAGAAATGCACTTCATCTTCGTTGTTGCTGGCGATTTTCATCAACAACAGTTGATGCACCAAGACTCCGGAGAAATTAAACTCCGAAGCCAAAAAGAACTGCTGAAAGGGGATTCCTTAGCCCTTTCAAGCAGCTCGAGCTCCACAAACCTAGTCTTAATGTGATTTAAAGTGCTACTACCCCGATATGTCAATCGACCAGGGAAGTGATCACTGAACGGAACAAGCAACTTAGGCATCTGCAACAACACATGAACAAAATTGGTAAGAAAACATATCGTTAAACAGAATAAAAAAAATTCAAAAAAATGTCATCAAAACACTGAAATAATTTGTCATTGAGCCTATCGAGCAATATCAACAACCTAAATATATAGAGACTATCGAGCCAGTGTTGAGCCTATCAAGCTAAGCAAAATCTATCTACATAAATAACCATTGAGCTACAATCAAGTCTAATATCGAACCATTATCAAACCTATCGAGTCTTTTTTATCTAATACCATAGATCCATCGAGCTCCTATCAATCCACCATCGAACTGTTCAAACTACCCTATCGAGCCTACTATCGAACCATAATCAAGCCTATCGAGCTAGTTTCATATATTTCCATAGATCAATCGAACTTCTATCGAACCTTCATCAAACCTATTGAGCTACTAGTTCAAACCCAGAAAAAACGACAGACCTAAGAATTGCCATACCCATTCCACACCACCAGATTAAAAGGGATCAAAACAACAATAATGAGAATATGGGTTCAAGAATTTACCTTAATGAGAATATGGGTTCGATTGACGAGTTCGACACTGTGGGTTTAGAGCTTCATTGCCGACGTTGGTTCGACAAGTTCGATAGGTTTGGGTGGCCGACTTCGGAGAAGAGAAAGAGAGAGGGTGAGATCGATTCTGGGTTTTGTTTTTTGAGGTTTGCCTTCGGTTTCGGTTTGGGTTTCGGGGAGGAAGGGATTGAAAGCAACAGAGAGAGAGTGTGTGTGAAAGAGTGAGAGAGTTTGTTGGGGGGGGGGGGGGGAATTTTGGGTGGGAAAAAATGAGAGGGGTATTTTTGGTGCTTGGTGAAAGTTTAGCACCAATTTGAAAAACTAATTAGTGCTGGTATTATTTAGTAATTATACACAATATAAATACGCATAATAATTCAAAATGTACGTACATGCCAGTTTGTCAACGTCTCATATTCATAATTAATTATAAAGGAAATACAAACCTTGAGTGATGAACGTACGAATTTGGATTTCCATTATACTATGCTTCTTATATGTTGTATTGTTTATTTAAGTTTTTGTTGTTTGTTATTTTCTTTTATTTTAGAATTTACGTGATTAATCCATTTTCTGTCGATTCACATTCTTTCTTATTGTGGTTGACCAAAATTACAACTAATTTTTCAAGGGGAAATTTCAATTTCTATGCATCATATTGGGTGCTAATTAAAAAATATGCTAGGCATATTAAGTATTTCAAAATAATGCCACTTTTTGGCACTTTACTAAAAATATCTCTGTTTATTACCTCTTGTCTCTTCTCACTTCTCTGTTCCCTCTCTCTCTTACAGTTCACCCTCTCTCACCTCACGGCACATCCAACACTACCACCACACTAAATATTGCATTTCAAATAGATCTGGGCATAATTTTTGAGTTGTTTTTTGTGATTTTTTTTTTCCGATCTAAAACTATGAAATTTGCAGAAAATCGACCTTACTCGATGCCAGCTCGATGGGGCCTTCAAAATCAAGATTTTCATGAAAAATGACTTTTTCTTGATGATGGTTCGATGGTGGTTTGATAGTGCTCGATACCAACTTGATGGACTCAATGGGATTCTTGCAAAAAACATAATTTTTCACTCGGGTGTCCGTTTAGGGTGATTTTTTTTTATTTTGGGTATTTTTTCAAGATATACATGTTTGGCATGTTCATATGCACATTTGTGAAGTGTAACACTTGAAAAAAAAAATACAAAAATCCAAACATACCTCATGTTTAAGACATGTTTTGATATGTTTTCAAGTTTTAAACTTCACAAATGTGAATATGAGCATATCAAACGTGTAGATCTTGAAAAAATACCCAAAATCAAAAAATAAATCACCCCAAACGACACCTGAGTGAAAATTATAACTCTTGCAAGAATCACTCTGAGTCCATCGAGCACCATCAAACCACCATCGAGAAAAGTCTTTTTTTTCATGAAAATCTTGATTTTGAAGACCCCATCGAGCTGTCATCGAGCACCATCGAACCACCATCAAGCAAGGTCGATTTTCTGCATATTTCAAAGTTTTAGATCTAAAAAAATCGTAAAAAATAAAATAAAACTCAAAAACCATGCCCAGATCTGTTCGAAATGCAATATTTAGTGTGGTGGTGGTGTTGGTGGTGCCGTGAGGTGAGAGAGAGAGAGAGAGAGAGAGAGAGAGAGGGAAGAGGGAAAAGATGTGGGTATTTTTGGTAGAGTGCCAAAAAGTGACATTATTTTGAAATCTTTAATATTCATAGAATATATTTTAATTAATACCTAATATTAAGCATAACATGTGAAATTTCCCTTTTTCAATTTATGTTATTATGAAGTTTGAACTTTATATTGGAAATGAGAACAAAAGAGAGAAGAACATAATTTACAATATACATTATTGCCACATTACAATATTATCTTAATATCACATACATTATTCATGACAAAGAAAAGAAATGTAAAGGTAATTATTGTTAAATAGATGTAATATAATAACAAAATGAAGTCAAGAAACCTGAGTCACATTTTAACCCACAACTATGTTATGCCAGACAATTGGACTCCTAACATAATGAGTGCCATCAGACCACACCACTGATGCCAACACTGTAGAATTGCTTGATAAACCACTTCCACTTACAAGCACACCAAACACCTGTTCCTCATTCAGTGACTTAAAAGAAAGCTCTTCAGGAACTAGTTTGATATCGATTAGAGATGGTGATGGTGAGAAGATTTGAGGTTTATAAGTGGAGTTTGCATAACCAACATTCTTAACTCTTCTGTGAAACTCAATCTTAAATGGTTGGTTGTGCAACTTTAGCACTCATAAAAGGGTAATTGAGATCCAATGTTGATCCTTTGAATTTGGGGAAAATAGTGCTATTATCTCCTGATATAAGCCTAACTTTCTTCTCATCATAGCCACTGTTGCAGAGAAAAGTTATGTAGTCCTCTTGTTTGGTTTCAAACACAAGGCCAGGATTTATAGCTTGTGTAGGGTTGATATGCCCAGAACCATAGTCAAATTCTCCATTGGAAGTTTTGGTGTGGTTCATTAACCAAGCTACAACCAAAGAGAAAATTAGCTAACAAACAAACATAGACCAAGCTTGTACACATCTTCCACAACAGTACAAGTCCTGAAAGCATGGTCCACCTGTGAGAGCTTTACTTTCTCAGCATCATTGAAATACTCCTTTATCAACCAGTCGCTGAGATTACGCTCTTCCAACTCTTCTGGTGACGGGAAGGTACTGAAATTCAACCTCGTCACCAGGGCAAACTCTCCCATGTTGAATCTACAAGACTTCGACCCCAAGAAGAAATGCACCTCTTCTTCGTTGTTGCTAGCGATTTTCCTCAACAACAGTTGATATACCAAGACTCCGGAGAAATTAAACTCCGAAGCCAAAAAGAACTGCTTGAAAGGAGATTCCTTAGCCCTTTCAAGCAGCCCAAGCTCCACAAACCTAGTCTTAATATGATTTAAAGTGCTACTACCCTGATATGTCACTCGACCAGGAAAGTGATCACTGAACGGAACAAGTAACTTAGGCATCTGCAACAACACATGAAAAAAATTGGTAAGAAAACAGAATAAAAAAATAATTTCATCAAAAAACTTAAATAAGTTGTCATTGAGCTCTATCGAGCTATAATCGAGCTGCAACATACCCTATCGAGCAACTATCGAGAAACTATCAAGCCTATCGAGCAATATCAACAACCTAAATCTATAGAGACTGTAACGCCCTACTACCTTAGAGTCGTTACTAATTGAGTTTAAAATGTGCAATCAACTCGCTAAACGAGGTTTTTAGAACAAAAGTGTGATTAAACAAAAATCAAGGCTGTAATCTTTGAAAGTACTCCATTTCATTGAAAATTCCAAGAGTCTAATATTTGGGATCCCAAAATAAGGTTTATAAAACATTTATAGCTCAAAATAGGTTTACAGTTGACTAATTATCAAAACGTAGTTTATTACAACCATTTCTCAAAATGCCCCCAACCAAAGCAGTCGGGCAAGCCAAACATGCACGCGCCGCCCCACGCTCTCCGTACTCATGGCTGGTTGACTTTTTCCTTGCCCTTACCTGCAACACAGAGCACCCGTGAGCCAAAGCCCAGCAAGAAAACTCACACAGTACATAACATATGCATATTATATAATCATCGTATTAGACAATCCACAGATAAAACAGATAGACCATCAGACTAAACAAATACGGCCATGCCGTCCCAGAAGCGTTACCAAAGCCTGGGATCTCGGTTCTCACCGTAAGGATATCCCATGTATCCATTGGGGTCTCACCCTAACTATAAGCACTCCATGTGCTAAGTATTATTCCCGGCCCCACTGTCGTTCTCGGCCCCTCGCCGTTCTCGGCTCCTTGCCGTTCCCGACCCCTTGCCGTTCACTCTACTATAACCACATATAGCATACTTAAACAGCATTCAAGCATATAATAATTCAATCAAGGCTACACCCTAACAATAATACAATCTAGGGTCGTGCCCTGCAACAACACTATGGGCCCATGCCCTGCTCTACGGGTGCTACAGTTTTCTTACCTGTATCATGAGCTTCACAATGCACCAAAGTCACGAGCACGGTCCTCTATCCCGAGCCTCTCCGAAAACCTAGTCACAACACATATAAAACATCATTTAATACTAACCAATCCAAAACCACTTCCTGGGACCAATCCCGTACTCTCGGGACCTCCAATTTCCCAAAACAACGCAATGGAAACATCCCCCGAGCCCCCGAAACAAATGCCCAAAAATGCAAAATTACCATGTCCTGAAAATAGCCTAGAGCCGCGGCGCCAAAGAACAGGGCCGCGACGCCCCTTCGCGAACCCAGAATTCTGGGTTTTCCCTTGCATTTTCCTCGAGCCAAAACACTCCCAATTCAACCCAAACACATACCTAAACCCCAAAACCAATTTAAAACCACAAATGAACTATCTAACAACCTATAAACACCAACAGCAAGCTCAATCACACAACCACACCCAAATCCACACTTTGGTTTCAAATTTAAAAAACTTAAACCATAGCTTTTAAAACTTAAACCAGAGCTTGAAAAATGTAAACCAGGCTTCCAAATTCTTAAACCACATTAGATACAAAAATTCAAAGATGTCAAAAACTCTTACCTCAATCAATAACTCAGCTTGAGCTTCCTCCAATCCCAGCTTTAAACCAATTCCTCTTGATTATCAAGCTGAATTCTCATGCAAAACCAGCCATAACTATTTTTCAATTTTCATTCTTACTTTCTAAAATCAAGCTTAAAACTTAGTAAAATAGGGATAATTCTAACCTCAGAACAATCTTGATTTATGATCAACTAGATTGCCTTAAACCACCTTGATTCTCCTCCTAGGTCTCCTAACTTTAGCCCCCTTCTTCCTTTCCTCTTTTCTTCTAGTTTTCTTCCAATTTTCAGCATAAACAAGACATGCCTAAGTGTTAACATGTAAATCCTCTTTTCCCTCAGTTGAAGTTTATCTAAACCTTTGCCAAAAGACCATTTTACCCCTCCTTCAAATCCTTTCCTAACTAAACCTCAAGGGCATTTTTGTTATTTCACCTTTCCTACAATTCTACCACTTTCTCATCTGAACTTGTTACTCTTAATAATTGCCAATGGTTACTCAAGTTACTCAATTACCATTAACCATTAACTACTAATTCTCAAACTCAATTTACAAAATTCCCAAAATACCCCTAGGCCCCTCCCGAGCCGAGTATTTAATCCCGTTGTGACTTTTAAACTAATTAGCTCCCTAGGACCGTCCCGGCATGTACATCACATTAATATCACCACACACACGTGGTACTAATCATATAATAAAATGATCACATTTATGCCCTCAGCGGATTAAAATGACCATTTTACCCCTAACATACGAACAGGGCCCACTTGCATATTTATACCACCTAAACATGCATTCTAATCACATATTCATTTAAATTCATATATTAACATGCTAATTCACTTATTGCCCTCCAGGCATGCTAATCAAGGTCCTAAACCTTATTAGCAAATTTGGGGTGTTACAGAGACTATCGAGCCAGTGTCGAGCCTATCGAGCTAAGAAAAATCTGTCTACATAAATAAACATCGATCTACAATCAAGTCTAATATTGAACCATTATCAAACCTATCGAGCCCTGTTTAACGCCCAAACGTGACTTCCACTTAGCGGTAGTCGTAGTATAGATGGGCGGTCGATTCTACAAGGAGGTAAAGAAACAAGTTAATCAATAAATAAATGTTAGAGATAAATAATATGAAGAAAATAAAACAAGTGATATTTTTGTTGTTTTTTAAATTTAAATATTAGAAATAAAGATAGATTAAAATGTAATGTAACAATAGGTAACAAGTAGGAAGGATCAAGAATCACCAATATGCATACTTATTTATTTGGATATTTGATTCGCAAAAATTACACAAATGGATAGTTCACATCCCAACTATTCATTTGGAAGATTTAACATTGAAGCACAAATATATTTAACAAAAATGTATTCAAGTGATTATTATTCTTTACCATGAAAAGATGAGATAAATCTTATGAGAAATCTAAAAATGACATTATACCATTGGCAATAATGCAATAAAAGATTGGACATAAAACCTAACACAAATATTACTTTTACTATTTATAAAATACATAGAAAGAGCATGACTAATTCTATATAGATTTAGCAAAAGTAAATATATATGAATGAGATGGAGAAAATGATAAATATGTTATCTATATTATTTTCACTAATTTGATAATACATAGAAAGTGCTTGACAAAATCTATATACTATTAGTAATCATACATATAGATAACAAAATGAAGGAATAAAGATGAAGAAGTGGAGATGAAAGAAAATAAATCACTCAAATATATAAACTTTAGGCACATAGTGAATTAAAAATACCAAATAAAGTCATAGTGCATATAGGATCATCTTAACCTTCCTAAGAAGGTTAGCCTATTATGCTAGACATTCTCATGAAATTCTAGAGAGAAAATATGAGAAATGAGACTAAAATTTGGTAGAGTTTTGCTACCTAAAAATTACATACCAAATGTGAAGAAAGTGTCCCTATTTATAGATGGAGAGAAGGACTAAAAAGAAATTAAATAACAATTTGGGGTTTACAAAATAAAAATATTAATAATAAAATATGATTTTGAAAAATCAAATCTTATTATTAATATTAACCTAGCTATTTTGGTGTATGGTCAAAATGCCATTTTTCAAAAGCACCAAAAAAGATGAGCTTTAAAGCTCAAAATGGTAATTTGGCAAGGCCCAATACCCACAAAATATGGGTTGAAAGTGGCTGGTGGCAACTGGTCCATTGACCCATTTTCAGCCAATGGGAAGAAGACACGTGGATAGTAGGCTGGAAAAGGGTGAGCTTGGGTTGGGCTTTCGGAATGGGCTTCAGCTGCATTGGATGGAGTTGCAAAAGAAGGCAAGGCCTTCTTTGGGCCTCAGCTTTCTTGGGCCGCTGGGATGAATGGTCACGTTGTACATAATATGCATATATGCATATATGTGGGTCAATGCAGGTGGAAAGGAGCTGGGATGTGTGGCAGGCGAGGAGCGCGACAAGTGGCTGCTGGAGAGAAGGGAAAGCTTTGGGCCTGTGATGCTTTGGGCCGAATTTCTGGGCTTCAATTTTGCAAATATGTCAATTTCTCCTCCTTTCTTCAACTTTATTTCTTTATTTCTTCTTTCTTTTCTTTATGACAAAATGCATCTTTAATTCCTACAAAATAACAATAAATTAAATTGTAATCAAATATTTTCATTTATAAAATAAATCATATTAATTCCATGAAAATATTAATTAAAACTTAATATATTTTGACAATTAAAATCAACAAATATGCATTTTTGGGCACTAATCAAGCCCTTGTAATCTAATACCACAGATCCATCGAGCCTACTATCGAACCTATCGAGCCCTTTTTATCTATTACCATAGATCCATCGAGCTCTTATCGATCTACCATCGAACCATTCAACCTACCTTATCGAGCCTACTATCGAACCATAATCGAGCTTATCGAGCCCTTTTAATCTAATACCACAGATCCATCGAGCCTACTATCGAACCATTATCAAACCTATCGAGCACTTTTTATCTAATACCACATATCCATCGAGATTTTATCGATCCACCTTCAAACCATTCAAACTACCCTATCGAGCCTACTATCGAACCATAATCGATCCTATCGAGCTAGTTTCATATATTACCATAGATCAATCAAGCTTCTATCGAACCTATCGAGCCACTGGTTCAAACCCAGAAAAATTTCCCACAAAATCGATGAACCCATTCCACAAATCACAGATTCAACAACAATATAAAGCAAATATGGACTTGTGTTCAAGATTTTACCTTTGTTTTTTAAACTTTGAAGGATATATGCACCGTGGGTCTCGGGTTCGACAAAGAAATGCTAGTTCGTCGTGGGTCTCAGGATCAACGGATAAATGGGAGAAGGTGGGGGCTCGACGGAGAAGGTTGGGGCTCGACATTTCGACGGAGAAGGTGGGGGTTCAACGATTTTTTGGGATTTTCGTGAGAATGAGAGAGAGAAACCGAGAATGTATACAGAGAGAAGTGAGAGGTTGAATTTTTTGGGCGTAGAAAAATGAGAAGGGTATTTTGGGTATGAAGGGAAAGTTTAGCATCAATTTGAAAAAGTTAATAGTGTTAAGTTTTTTTTTTTTTTTTTTTTTTTGTAATTGTAGATATTAGTATGTATAAAAAGTGAAATTTCCCTAAGGATTTGAAGATATAATGGGAGGGGTAGGTATGGGAGGATGTTTAGCATTAAATTGAAAAGATTATTAGTGTTAGAATTTTTTGGTAATATTAGGCGTTATTAAGTATCAATAGTGAAATTTCCCTTTTGTTTTTTAATAGAAGAAATTGGGAAGTTTTGTGGTAGGGTAGTTCTTTTTATCCTACTGGTACGGCATACTCCCTATATAGGCACGTGGCGGGGTGATTCAATTTTAGTTTTTTTTCCATGACGGTGTTTATTGTAGTTATAGCTAACTTCCTGTAAATGAGAAATTATGAATAATTTAGCATGCTGAAAACAGAGTTCAAACAGATTATTGCATGCGTACTTATTTTTTTGTACGCGTGTAAAAACAGTTTTTTGAATTCTATTTTTTACTGTAAATTATCCAGAATTTCATGAAAACTTGCAGGTGGTTCGTTATAACTAAAATGAAGACGATCATAAAAAAAAATAGAGCCAAGACGCCCCTTATGTTCATATATGGAGTGTGCCATACTGATAGGGTAAAAAGAGCTACCCTACCATAGACTCGAGTCGAAGAAATAAGCTTCAAATATGTAATTATATATAGTATTTAAAAATAAGTGGATGGCAAAATATCTCCCTAAAATATGTACTTGCCTAATTTTGTTTTTTATGTGAAAAAAATACTTTTTGAACTATTATTATTCATGTCAAAATGATTATTCTCTTACGTTCGTTTTTAAGATAAAATAATACTGATTATTGTGCTACTTGGGCTAGCTCAAGTATTTAAGTATGGGAGAGGAGGGGTTTTAAACCCTAATGTATAAAAAAAATGAATGATTATTGTATATTTAACATTATTGTAGATTTTAATGCATCTACCGTACGTTAGCAATGACCAAATATATATACATATAACCTCTGAAAGATAGAGAGTTCATATATGCTGTACATAGATTATATTTTACATTTTATTTTTTTAATAAGAAAAAGATATTTTACCATTTTTGTTGAGGCCAATACAGAAGTTTGAAACAAAATAATTGCCTTCATTTATTTTTTAGCTTGTACATGGAAATGATTAATGTGTGAAATTGGAACTTTCAGATATTATGCCATTTTGCAGGACTCACCACTAACTCTTACTCTTTATTTCATTGCAAAAAAAGTAGAAGTTATAATGCATATAATATAAATACATATAGAAATAATTTTTCTAATATATACTTTGTCAGATATTATCTGTCATACATTGTGCAAAATTGTTTCCCTTAATAGTTAATACCAAGAAAGGAAAAATGGTGTCCTAGCTAGTTATATAAATAGATATATATGATAGTATATTTCACTGTAACAAACGAATTACTTGTCTCTTTCAATACTCAAGTTTCTAATTTGTTAGACATGGGGAATAAGTATGGAGTTTTTCTCTACTTTTCTCATTTCTTCACCATTTTTATTCTCACTCTTAGCTCTCCGTGCAAAGCCAGTAGTGGTGAAGAGAGAAAGGTAACTTTGTATATTTTCTCTCTGTTTCCAAAACTTTCGTGAGTGCTTATTTTTTCGTACTAACAGTAATAAGACATGTTTGATAAATTTTATCAGAATTTTGTGTTGTATTAATCAAATACAATACTATATGTTTGATAGAGACTTTATTTTGTGTTGTATTATACTACAATGTTGCTAATTTTTAAACAATATAGATTGTATGCTATATAACATTAAAAAAAAACCTAGATTGTATTATGTAGTTTAATTTGTATATTTTATTTGTTGTATTATACAATTTTAGTTTTATTTTTTATTTTTTATATTCTCAAATATATTTATCTTCCACTACAAGAAAATAGGATCTTAATCACTTATTCTTCCCTCACCTTATTTTTTTTTTTTCATCACTTACAAACTTGATATAATTTGTAATTATCAACTTTGTGTTATTTTTAAAATATTAATATGTTTTTTTTGACAAATTAGAACATTAACATTTAATATAATATCAATACACAATTTTAAACAACATAATACATACATAAAAATAATACAATATATACCAAACATTAACGCACCATTTACTGTTATACAACTACTCTTATTTTTAAATATGGATGAAATGCAAATGATATACAGGTCTACATTGTGTACATGGGGGCACTTCAAGATAAGTTATACTCACCAACGGCTCATTATCAAAGTATACTGCAAAGTGTTCTTGAGGGCAGGTATAAATATATATATATATATAAATGTACATAAAATCATGTTACTCTTCACTGAGTTAATTTGTTGTCTTGGATCCATACGTTACAGTTCTGTTTCGAATTCTTTAGTGCGAAGTTACAAGAGGAGTTTCAATGGATTTGCAGCAAAACTTACTGAAAGAGAAAGACTGAAGCTTGCCAGTAAGTATTTTAGCTGTTGAACCTTTTAAAACTATCGAAGTTACTTATAATATTGATTGAATGAAGTAGTATTTCATGAAAGAAAAAATAACATTATTAAGTACCAATTATAATTGTCAGGTATGGATGGCATTGTCTCTGTCTTCCCAAATAAAATATACAAAACTCAAACGACAAGATCTTGGGATTTCATGGGCCTTAGTGAGACAATAAAGCGAAATTCCACTGCGGAGAGTGACATTATAATTGGCGTTATTGACACTGGAATTTGGCCTGAATCAAAGAGCTTTAGTGATGAAGGTTTTGGTCCTCCTCCAAAGAAATGGAAGGGTGCTTGCAATGGAGGAAAAAATTTCACCTGCAATAAGTATATATTTTTCCTTTATTTTACAAATTTCAATTTTGTAGCAAGATAAAGTTGGAGACTAAGGAAAAGAGAAAACACAGTTATTTTAGTCCTTTATTGAAAACTTAATAGATAGGAAAATGACTTTGAGACATAGTTATTGGACTGGTACTAATGGTTTTTAGTGCTCTCAATTTGCAGCAAGGTCATTGGAGCTCGGTACTACAATAGTTCATTCTTTATACAAGATATAAATTCTTCAAGGGACGATGTTGGTCATGGAAGCCATACAGCATCAACAGCTGGTGGGAACATTGTAAGGGGTGCAAGTTTTTATGGCATAGCTAAAGGCAACGCAAGGGGAGGAGTTCCTTCAGCCAGGATTGCTGCATATAAAGTGTGCAACGCTTATGGGTGTGGCGGAGAAGCTATCATGGCAGCTTTTGATGATGCAATTGCTGATGGTGTTGACATTATTACCTTATCCCTTGGACAAGTCAGTCCTGCCGCCTTAGACCATGATGTCATATCCATTTGCACTTTCCATGCGATGGAGAAAGGGATATTGACTACGCACTCTGCTGGAAACACTGGCCCTACTCTTGGATCTGTGTCAAGTGTAGCACCATGGGTGATGACAGTAGCTGCAAGTACCACTGATAGACAAATCTTGGACAAGTTGGTGCTTGGCAATGGAGCCACCATAATTGTATAACATAATGTTGTTTATCTCTAAGTTCTAACACTTGTTTTTACATGATTTGGTTATGATTTTCTTGTCTTTCTTACAGGGGCATTCAGTAAATTCTTTTACATTGAATGGAACATCATTTCCTCTAGGATATGGAAAAAATGTAAAAAATGCATCAAGTTTCTGCTCAGATATGCTGACGGAGTATAGTTTCTGCAAACCATTGATTTATATAACAATCTCAAAATTTCTAATATGAGGTATTTAAATACCAATATCTGAAACAACCATTGTTCTTTTGTTGCATTTTAGGACGTGTGAATCTAGGTGTCTAGACAGTGATTTAGTGAAGGGAAAGATAGTGGTCTGTGATTCTGCAATAGGAGGCAGTGAAGCCTTCAGAGCTGGTGCACTTGGTACAGTTTCACCTCCTAGATGGAATGATGTTTCTTTTGTTGTCCCACTCCCTGCATCAAACTTGATCCAGCAAGACTATAATTCTGTCCTCTCCTACCTAACTTCGACCAAGTATGCATGACTAAGCTTTACAAACTTTCTCACTAGCCAAACAACAATTAAAGGAGAAAAATATTCCTTAACCGATGCAAGAACTTTTATTATAACTTTGCAGAGATCCTCAAGCAACAATATTGAAAAGTGAAGATGTGAAAGATTCTAGAGCTCCTAGAGTTGCATCATTTTCTTCACGCGGGCCAAATTTGATTACACCGGACATTGTGAAGGTTATCATTTTTATGATCCTTCTATAAAGCTTGCTCTTTCTTAAAACTTTGTAATTTAGCACTTTTCTTATATTATTATGCTTCAATACATTGCAGCCGGATATAAGTGCTCCTGGTGTAGATATATTGGCAGCATATTCATATGAAGTCTCACCGTCAGATAACATTCATGACAAGAGGCGTGTAAAGTACAACATCATGTTTGGAACCTCCATGTCTTGCCCCCACGTTGCTGGAGCAGCTGCCTATGTAAAAACATTTCACCCTGACTGGTCTCCATCGGCTATTTAATCTTCTCTTATGACTACAGGTATTACCACTCAAAACCTCTATGTTAAACATCACAACTGTGCATGCTTTTTAAGTTTGATTTCATTATTCTCTCTTTGGTTGTAGCTTGGTTGATGAACAATACCAAAACTTCCAATGGAGAATTTGACTATGGTTCTGGGCATATCAACCCTACACAAGCTATAAATCCTGGCCTTGTGTTTGAAACCAAACAAGAAGACTACATAACTTTTCTCTGCAATAGTGGCTATGATGAGAAGAAAGTTAGGCTTATATCAGGAGATAATAGCACTATTTGCCCCAAAGTCAAAGGATCAACTCTGGATCTCAATTACCCTTCAATGAGTGCTAAAGTTCCATCAAACCAACCATTCAAGATTGAGTTTCACAGAAGAGTTAAGAATGTTGGTTATGCAAACTCCACTTATAAACCTCATATCTTCTCACCATCACCATCTCTAAATATCAAACTATATCCTAAAGAGCTTTCTTTCAAGTCACTGTATGAGGAACAGGCCTTTGGTGTGCTTGTAAGTGGAAGTGGTTTGGCAAGCAATTCTTCAGTGTCTGCATCACTGGTGTGGTCTGATGGCACTCATTATGTTAGGAGTCCAATTGTCTTGCATAACATAGTGGTGGATTAAAATGTGACTATTTCTTCACTTCATTTTGTTATTTCACCAATTTAATGATTGCTTTCGCAACTTATCATTATTATATTTTTGAATAATATCATATATTAAGATGATAATGTAATGTGACAATAATGTTTATCTTAAGTTCTGTTTATCTCTCTTATTGTTCTCATTCCCTATATAAAGTTCATACTTCAGATTAACATAACTTGATAAATAAAATTGTAATTTTGGTCGAACACATGAATGAGAACATACATAATAACATAAATTCTAAAACAAACGACAAAAATCTTAAATAAATGATAGAAAATATAAGAAGCATAGTAAAATGGAAAATAAAATCACTTAAAATGGAAATCCAAATTAGTACATTCATTATTCATGGTTTATAATTCCTTTATATGCGACAAGAAATAATGAGACGTTGAGAAACTAAGATGTACATTTAAAATTTTATTTTTAATTATTATGTTTATATGGGCACACAGTGTGCCGTATCCACCACGGGGTAAATTATCTATTTTTTTTCAATAGAAAAGATAAGCTTCAAACATATAAATATTTAAAAATAAGTGTAATGGGAATATGTCCCTAAATTATAACACTTGTCTAATTTTGATCTTTATGTGAAAAAAAAAATACTTTTTGAACTAATATTATCTATGTGAAAATGATTATTTTCTTATGTTCATTTTTAAGACACAAGATATTCATTGTACTTTGTTCCCATAACATACTTCACCTAATTACAACTTCTAATTCCAAGATTGATTTACCATAAATATATGAGGCACCCCATTATAAAGCCTCAAGAAACGTTTTAAGCTTTAGGTCTAAAATCGTAAAGAAATATTGAGCCGGGCCCTAAGTGCACTTCACTAATGTACCATATGCAAATAATACAAAGCTTTTGGTCTGTCATATGACTCATTGCTGAATTATTTTGTGGATGTCCTCACTAAATACTTTTAGTACGTCGGTCAGGCCAAATATAGAGTTTTAAAACTTAATTACTGCCTAAATAGAGAGCTCCAAGGTGGAATGTACATAGCCAGCTGTTCGATCACCACGATCGAGGAGTGGACCAGGACAGGAACTACCTAACTGCTTGTTTTGCCGTAGTATGGCTGGTTATTGTATCTGAGTCTTACAACTTCTATAAACGATCTTAAAACTTGTATTTTTTGGGATCCCGTGTAATCAGATAATGTTTCTTAATGAAAAATGTGGATTTTGAGACCAAAACGCTTTTAACCCTAGTTCCTTTGTAGTTTATGCAACACGATTTTAATTAAATGACTTGACTAGCAAGTTTAGCACTTAATAAACACACAGTGTAACGGTCTTGGCTATCCAGGGCGTTACAAAACCTCTCTATAATCTATTTGCTGAACTTGGCATAATAAGACGTCATTCGTGTCCACACACTCACCAACAACAAGGTAGAGTGGAACGAAAACATCGTCATGTAGTGGATATCGGTCTTACACTTCTTGCACAAGCTGATATGCCCCTTAAATTCTGGTGGGAGGCATTTGTCTCAGCCACCTTTCTCATTAACAGATTTCTCATTAACAGACTCCCTACTCATACACTTAAACTACTCTCTCCTTATCATAAACTTTTCAATCAAATCCCAGATTATAATCTACTCAAAACATTTGGTTGTTCATGTTTTCCTCTCTTAAGGCCTTATCAACATCACAAAGTCTCTTTCAGATCTTCCAAATGCATATTCCTTGGCTATAGCATTCATCACAAAGGTTATAGGTGTATGCATCCTTCTGGCCATATATATATAGCTTGGAGTGTCACCTTCAATGAAACAGAGTTCCCTTACTCAACTCTATTCTTGGACAACTCAACCTCTTCCTCTACTTCCACTTGTATAATCAACACTGCCGATTATCAAATACCTCCTTCATTACCTCCTAATTCATTCACATCTGTCCCCACAGTATCGTCATCCCCAAGTCTAGGTTCCATGTCTTCTTCTTCCCATACTTCTTCCTCACAACTCAGTGCTCCCTCTTCCTCTCATATACCTGCTCCAAGTGAGTCTCCTGCATTCATTCCCATATCTGATATTCCAATAAGCCTACCTATTCCACCTACACCTCAAAACAATCATCCCATGGTCACACGATCAAAAGTTGGCATATTCAAACCTAAAGCATTTTTAACTACTGCTTTAACTGAATTAGGACCTGTTTCATTTAAAAGTGCTATTACTAACCCCTGTTGGAAGCAAGCAATGCAGCAAGAGTTTCAGACATTACAACAGAATAAAACTTGGACATTGGTTCCATTCACACAAGACCTGCCTCTTGTCAGCAATAGATGGATTTTCAGAGTTAAATACAATGTCGATGGAAGTGTAGATCGATATAAGGCACGTCTTGTTGCTCGGGGTTTCCAACAAACTGCTGGATTGGATTATTTTGAAACTTACAGTCCTATGATTAAGCCTTGCACTATCAGAATAATTTTTACTCTTGCTGTTATGTTTGGATGGGATGTTCAACAGATCGATATCAATAACGCTTTCTTAAATGGAGATTTACAAGAGACTGTATATATGCACCAGCCGCAGGGATTTGAGGATACTCGGTTTCCTAACCATGTTTGCAAACTAAATAAGGCAATCTATGGCCTTAAGCAAGCACCTCGAGCTTGGTTCGATAAACTCAAGAGTTCATTGTTGAGGTATGGCTTCACCAATTCCAAATCAGATACAAGTTTATTTTTCACTAAAAAGCAAGGCAAGTTAGAAGATCCTGCTAGAATTCACAAAGTCATCACTGATTTGCATTTGGAATTTGCCTTAAAGACTCTTGGTTCTGTAAATTACTTTCTTGGTTTTGAAGTGTTTCGAAACTCCACAGGGCTGTATTTAAATCAAAGAAAGTATATCCATGATCTTTTGCATAAGACTAATATGGCTGATGCTAAACCCCAATTAACACCTATGTGTCCTAGCACGAAACTCTCTTCACTTTCAGGAATATCGCTGGAGGATCCTAAGACTTACAGGAGCATCATTGGGGCATTGCAGTATCTAACCATGACAAGGCCAGACATAGCCTTTGCTGTCAACAGACTTAGTCAATTCCTGAAGGCTCCTACAACTCAACATTGGACAGCTTGTAAGAGGGTTCTTCGATACCTTGTTGGCACACCGAACCTTGGCCTTTGCTTCACTCCAGCTTCCCATCTCACTATTGAAGCATTTACAGATGCAGATTGGGCAGGGTGCATCGATGACCGTAAGTCCACTTCTGACTATTATGTTTTCTTTGGTGGCAATCTCGTTAGTTGGTCTTCCAAAAAGCAGAATGTAGTTGCTAGATCCAATACTGAATCCGAATACAGGTCATTGGCGTTAGCTACTGCAGAGATCATCTGGATTCAATCTCTCCTCACGGAACTTGATATACACCTTCTACAGTCTCCAATTCTGTGGTGTGATAATATGGGAGTTGGTTCTCTTGCCTCTAATCCAGTCTTTCATGCCCGAACAAAACACATCAAAATAGACATTCATTTTGTTCATGACCGTGTCCTGTCCAAACAACTTGATGTTCGCTACGTGGAGTCTTCTCATCAGATAGCTGATATTCTTACTAAACCGCTTCCTATATCTCAGTTTGTTGACCTTAGTAGCAAGTTGCCACTTCAGAACCCACCGTGCAACTTGAGGGGGATATTAGAGATCAAGCTTCTGTTACAGCTGTTACTTAACAGCTCATTTACTTTCTTTGAAGTTTAGTTAAATAACCAATTCGGTTCTTGTAATGACTCATTCAGTTACTCTGTTTTGTGTTATAATCTTGGTTGTAACTGTTTTGTAACAGCTTAGCTATCTCATCTTCATCAATATATATAGCAAAATAGTCTCAACATTAATGGTTGAGCTATTCATTTTTCTCTTCTTTCATATGTGTTTTTCATTCATTCAGTAAAGTCTTATAATTGCCGATGGTGTCGACATCATTACTATATCAATGGGATCTCCTATGCTAGAAAGACTTGAACTTGATCCGATCGCCATTGGCTCTTTCCATGCAATGGAGAAAGGGATACTAACCTTAAACTCAGCAGGAAACAGTGGCCCTTTTCTTGGAACTTTGACAAGTGTTGCACCTTGGTTGATGACAGTAGCAGCTAGTACCATAGATCATAAAATCATAGACAAGATTGTTCTTGGAAATGGAACAACTGTAATTGTATGTCTGATTCTCTTTTCCTGTTTAGATGATTGGTTGTGGCTTTCTTGTCAGGCCTTTTAATAGCTTTTACACTCTCAGGGGAATGCTGTCAATACTTTCAGACTAAATGGAACAAATTTTCCTCTAGTACATGGAAAAGATGCTTCAAGTAATTGCTCCAATTTGATGGCCGGGTAACTTTTCAAACTAATTCATTTTTCCTTATGAGAATATTAGCAATAACGGAAAGAAAGCTGTGCATTTGTAGGTTGTGCAACATTGGGTGCCTAGACAATGATTTAGTGAAGGCAAAGATTGTGTTGTGTGATTCGATTAGAGGAATTGGTGAGGCCTATAAAACTGGTGTGCTTGGTTGCATTATGAACAATGATGCTTTCAGTGATGCTTCTTCTGTTGTACCATTCCCTGCATCAACTTTGAAACATTCAGACTATACAACAATCTTGTCCTACCTAAATTCTACAAAGTATGTTTTATTGCGATACCTTTTAGTTTGATAATTAACCTTCTCACCAGCCAAACTGCATGAGTACTACCTTCTTTTTATCTTCAGATTTTGTGGTTCATTAAGTTCTCTTCCTTAATCATTCTTCTTTCCACAGAGAACCTCGTGCAACAATATTAAAAAGTGAAGTGATAAAGGATTCTAATGCTCCAACTGTTGCTTCCTTCTCTTCTCGAGGGTCAAATGTTATTATACCAGATATTCTAAAGGTTCATGTTGTTCTATCACCTTGTGAATTTTCTTTTAAGAGTAGCATTTAATTATTTCATTATGTTCAAATACTTTGCAGCCAGATATAAGTGCCCCAGGAGTAAATATATTGGCTGCATATTCACTTGAAAGTCCACCTTCAACATTTCTCGATGATAAAAGGCGTGTAAAGTACACAGTTGAATCTGGAACCTCCATGTCTTGTCCCCATGTTGCTGGAGCAGCTGCGTATGTTAAAACATTTCACCATGACTGGTCTTCTTCAGCCATTAAATCCTCTCTTATGACTACAGGTACTACTAGGACTACTCATCATATAGTGCTCTTTTCTATGATTACACGCATCTCAACTTAACCAAATCTCTCCCTCTTTCTGGTGGCTGCAGCTTCTGTCATGAACAATTCAAGAAATCTCAATGGAGAATTTGATTATGGTTCCCATGTCAACCCTATACAAGCGATAAACCCCGGACTAGTGTATGAAGCTTTAGAAGGAGACTACATAAAATTTATCTGCAACATTGGCTTTGATGAGAATAAAGTTAAGCTTATATCAGGAGATAACAATAGTTGCACCAATGGTACAGAAAAAGGATCACCAAAAGATCTCAATTACCCTTCAATGATTGCCAAAGTCCCAGTCAACAAGCCATTTAGCATTATGTTTCAGAGAAGAGTTAAGAATGTTGGTGAAGCAAACTCCACTTACAAGGCTAAAATCTTATCAAGATCTTTTAATGGTATTAAAGTAGTGCCTGCAATTATTTCTTTCAAGTCACTGAATGAGGAGAAGTCTTTTAGTGTAATTGTTAAAGGAAGTGGTTTGTCAAATAATTCTATGGTGTCTGCTTCTTTGGTATGGTCTGATGATACTCATACTGTTAGAAGTCCCATTGTGTTGCACAGCATATAAAGGTTTAATTTAATTTTTTGTCATTCCAATTTATAATTACATCAATTTACCAATAATTTCTTCTTCATTACCTATGAATACTTCTAATGTTCAAGAAGACAAGTATATTAAGACCATCCATTTGATTAAAAAGTTTAATGTAAGTCCCCAAATTATTGTGGTTGTGCCCCTTTGTCTCCAAATTTCAACTTCAACAGTTCCCAAATAGTCCAGAAAAAATGTGATAACTTTAAACTCAGTGCTCAACTAATAAATCATGGAATATTTGTGCAATTCGATGGCCAATAAAGTTGTATTATAACAACAATTGAGAGCCTATTAGTGAAATTAACATTTATTTTCTAAATCTTAAAATTTTCCATGTTATTTTGAATACTATTTACAATATATATAATTCCTCCAAAATAAATTAAATATGTAAGCAATAACTTTTTCTGCAGAAATAAATGAGCCAACGTCACGATAAGAATTTTATTTTTGTTTACAATAAACAAATAAAATGGTTAATTTCTCTTTTAACATTATGAAATTTTTATACCATTTTGACAGTAATTGAGCAGGTGAAATAATAAAAAATAAAAAAAACTGACACCAAAAATGTACAACTTGGGGAAACGACGACAAGATATAAGAAGGAATGCAACGTGGAAAAGATTAATAATTATAAATGGAAACAACCTTGTAAAAAATAAAATAGAAATAAGGAAATCAAATTAGTCAAAGGACAATGAGTGATAATAATGAGGCACGTGAAATTCGGTACATTTTTCCAAAAGAAGTACTATATAAACCAAATGTCTTTTTTTCTTTTTTTTTTTTGCCATTTTTAAGCTTAGCCCATTAAATAAAATTTTGCCAGCTTACAAAACCAAAACATTAAAAATGTACTAAATGTACACAGTAGAGATGGACTCATGGACTTGCCATTCTTTTCCGAAATTAAAAATATATACAGATACATATATTCATTAGCCATCAATGCAAAGAAATATATGTATTCATGAAATCTTCTCACCTATAAAATATTAAAATATTTCCCACATTATTTCACCATTTGAATCTAAAGCAATGGGGAATTTTGGAGCTCTTCTGTTTCACCAATATTTGTTTCTTGTTTTCATTGTCACATTAAGTTTTTCATGCAATGCCAGTGATGATAATAGAAAGGCAAGTACCTTGCTTTTTTTTTTTTGGAGTAGAAAAGCACAGATATTCATGAGCTGTGTTATTTGATTTATGGATTTTTTTTCATATTTACGAGATTTTTAAGGTTATTTTATAAAAATATAGACATTTAGTTTTTCTAGTTTTTTACGACTCTTTTATTTGGAAGTTCATATTTATGAAATTTTCTTTTCTAAAAATTTTAAAATATATATAATTATGCCACATTTTTTATCGTAATTATGTTTTATTTGATTTTGAAGGTATTTTTTTTTCCTTCATTTTTTTATTATTGTTTTAATTTTTCTTTCTTTTTTTCTTTACTTTTTTTTTCTATCAATTTTTCCCTTTATATTTTTTTCTCTTTCCATTTTTTCATTGTTTTTTTATTTTTTTTATTTTTATTCATTTATCTATTTTTTTTCTTTCATTTGTATTGTATTGTTTTGTTTTTTTGTTCATTTTTTTTCAATTTTCTTTCCTTTTTTTTTTCATTTTTTCCTTATATCTTTTCTTCATTTTTATATCTATTTTTTTCTTTCTTTTTTTCTTCCTCCATTTTTTTCTTTTTTTCCTTCCTTTTTTTCATTTTTTCTACTAATTTTTTCCTTCATCTTTTTTTTTCTTTCTATTTTTCCATTATTTTTCTTCTTCTTCTTTTCATTTTTTTTTCATTCATCTATTTTTTTGTTCTTTTTTTTTCCTTCATCATTTCTTTTGTTTTATTTTTTTCGTACTTTTTTAGTTTTCTTTCATCTGTTTTCTTTCCTTCTTTTTTGTACTTAATTTTTTCTCCTTCTATTTTTTTTTCTTTTTTTCACACATATATTTTAACACTACATAATTATTTTACTATTTTATTATTGTATTTTTTTTATAGTTTTTTCCACTATATGTAAAAAAAATCAAATAAATTTTTTCAGCATTTTCTTTTTACTATAAGTCTTTTAGGAACATTCAAATTTGGAAAGAAAAATAATAAAAATATGAAAGCATGAATGTGTAACTGGTTACAATAATGGGAACATTCAAATCAAGAAAAAATATTATATGAAAATGTGAATGGGTATCCAGTTATCCTAACATCCATATCTAGAAAAAATAATACATATGAAAACTTGAATGAGTAAATAGTAATCTTGATAGGAACATCTAAATTCGAAAAGAAAAAAATATGAAAACGTGAATGGGTGACCAATTACCCTAATGGAAACATTCAAATCTGAAGAAAAAAAAATCTGATGAAAACGTGAATGAGTAACTACTTACCATAGTGGGAACTTCCAAATTTGGAAAAAAATAGATATAAAAACTTGAATAAGTAATCAGTAACCCTAATAGGAATATCCAAATTTGGAAAGAATAAAATAGATATAAAAATCATGAATGGGTAACCAGTTATCCTGATGTAAACATTTAAATTTGAAGAAGAAAAATTCTGATATGAAAATACGAATGGGTACCTGGTTACCCTGATGGAAACATCTAAATTTGAAAAAAAAAATCATATATGAAAACATGATTGTTATTAGTTACTTAACTCAAATAAGCAAAAAAGTAGTTATGATCTTTAAAAAAATGTAAAAAAAAAAAAAAAAGTCAGAACAAAAAAATTGATTCGATTTTTTTTTTATGTATGGTAAAAAAATTAAGTCCAATAATAAAAAATGATAATAAATAATATAATATTTTGAGTTGAATGGGAGATGACTTAATAATAAGTTTTCTCTAAAAAAGTTTGACAAAGAAAAAGAAGAAATAAGACGTCAACGAGAAAAGAAGTTGTTGAGATAAAAACTAAAAATAATAAAGTGAAAATACATTTGTGATTTTAAATTGTTACAATAAATTATGAAAAATAAACATCTATAAATATATAAAGGAGAGCTTCAAGGATATTATGTGGCACTCTAAAATCTCTTCAAATCACTCTTTCTATTTTCTCATTTAATCTAATTTTTTTATTCATTTTCTATTTTCTAAAATATCTTCACAATTGAAAATATCAATATATATACATATTAATTTGATTAAAAATTTATTATATATATATATATATAAAGGAGAGCTTCAAGGATATTATATGGCACTCTAAAATCTCTTCAAATCATTCTTTCTATTTTCTCATTTAATCTAATTTTTTTATTCATTTTCTATTTTTTAAAATATCTTAACAATTGAAAATATCAATATATATATACATATTAATTTGATTAAATATATAAAGGAGAGCTTCAAAGATAATATGTGGCACTCTAAAATCTCTTCAAATCACTCTTTCTATTTTCTTATTTAATCTAATTTTTTTATTCATTTTCTATTTTCTAAAATATCTTAACAATTGAAAATATCAATATATATACATATTAATTTGATTAAAAATTTATCTATATATATATATATATAAAGGAGAGCTTCAAGGATACTATTTTCTCATTTAATCTATTTTTTTTATTCATTTTCTATTTTCTAAAATATCTTAACAATTGAAAATATCAATATATATACATATTAATTTGATTAAAAATTCATTTAGTTAAATATCTTAACTACTTATTTATTGAAAAATACTAAAAAAAATTAATTAAAAATTACGTAATAATTTTCGATTATCTATATATCTATTTTTCTTATTATATTATAATTATGTTTTTTTATTCCAAAGTGAATAGTTTTACAAAATATTTATATCTATATCTATATATAAATGAGAATGTGACATCCTATATTTTTTACAATCTATTTTTACTACTTTGTGAGAATTTTATATTGTGTCCAAGAAAAAATATACATACATATATACGTACATCAACCCTTCAACAAATGTAACAGAATTAACCAAATTAATACACATACTTATAAATACATTGATTCTAATATAGTCATACGTAACAGTAGTTATCCAATAATAATAGCATGAAAGAGATATCAATGAGAATGGTCACATATGGTTTAACTAAACAGTTATCACAATTAGATTTTATTATATTATTATATCATTTTATAATTAACATTTTACAATCTAAAGTATCTAATTTTTTATTTTCTTTCATATTTTATTAATTTTTTCAGTTTTAACCCATAAAAGTATGTCGTTACAAAATAATATATTGCTTTTGCAGGCAGTTCTCTTCCTTAGAAAGAGAACTACATTGATACTGGTAAGAACATATAATACCTTAATATTAATGAGAATTAAAATTTATTATCGGGTGTTGAATCGCTTGATGCTGTCATTTTTATTTAAAATTCTAATTATTATTATTTTCACTAAAGAAAGTAAACTCTGAGTATATCGATTTACACTGTATGTATGAATTTTAAAGAACCCACGTACCAAATTTTCAATTTTTCTTTTCGCTATGTAATTCAGTAAATATTAAATCTATATCTTTATATCTATATTTATATCTATATATAAATGAGAGTTTCTAGAAGATTATGTGAGACTCTAAAATTTATTCAAAGCACTTTTTCTATTTTCTCATTTAATCTAATTTTTATTCATTTTCTATTTTCTAAAATATATTAACAATTAAAAATATTAATATATATATACATATTAATTTGATTAAAAAATTAATTTACTTAAATATCCTAACTACTTAATCATTGAAAAATACTAAAAAAAAATTAATTAAAAATTACATAATAGTTTTCAGTTCTCTATATATCTATTTTTCTGATTATATTATAATTATGTTTTTTATTTAAAAGTAAATAGTTTTACAAAATATTATAATTATTATCATCAATCATCAATATTTATAATTGTATTTTTCTCTTATTTGATATTTTACTAAGCTTGTGAAAATAAGATATTACTAATGGCATTCTTTGGATTTGTGATTTGTTTTTACTATAATAAATAAATATTTTATAGATTGTAATTTTAGTGGACATTCCCGCAACAACAAAAGATGCAAATGTTGATGTGAAACACGAAAAAATTCTTTTTAGAAATAAGGAACACATTATAAATGAAAAATAATATTACTAAAAATAAAATAATGCACAACAACAAAAATAATAAATGTTTATTTAAATTATTTATGTTTTTTTTAATTTAAATGTAATAGTTTTACAAAAAGATATATTAACAACATGTATAATTTAATTTAAATTTGATTTATTTCAACGATGTATATTTTGAATTTAAATTTGACTAGATATTTCATTACAACAACTATTTAATTAAATTATAAATATAAGTAAACAATATTTTTTTCTCATTTTTTATATTACTTTTTTAATTTATAGCTATTAATTTATTAAGGAATTTTTTTTTATCTATTTTGTCTGTTCTCTTTTTTCTCATTTTTATTTTAATAAAAATTATAATAGATAAAAATATCTACATATAATAATAATAATAATAAAATATATCTATTTATATTTTAACTTTTTGACAAAATACAGGATCCAAATGTTAACTTTTAACAATAAAAATATTCAAACGGGTAATCAACCAAATTATATGTGGTTAAAATAATCTATTTTTACATTCCTATTTTTTAATTTTTGACAAAACACAAGGTCCACAAGTTAATTTAAAAAAAATTAATGGTCAAAATTGGTAAACAACTAAAATACAAGGTTCAAAATGGTGTGAACCCTTATAGAAAACATAAATTATATATATTTATATAATTTACTTTTTATAAATAATTTTTAACCTTTTGAATAAATATATGATCCACATGTTAATTTATAAAAATAAACAATCAAAATGAGTAATCGGCCAAAATATAGTGTTCAAATAATAGATTTATCTATTTCTATTTTAATATTTTGACAAAACTTGAGGTCTACAAGTTAATTTGTAAAAATAAAAGTTCTAATGGGTGATCGACTAAAATACGAGGTTCAAAATAGTGTGAACCCTTACAGAAAACAAAAATTATATAAATATATAATTTAATTTTCATAAGAAGTTTGAACATTTTAAATAAATACATGGTCCAAAGGTTCATTTTAAAAAATATAGGATCAAAACGGGTAATGAGCAAAAATACAGTGTTTGTTATACCCAGATTTCGAGCCACGATGAGTGTGACCTCGAAAACTAAATGCATAATGAATGAACTCGTAAAGTCTGGAATATGTGCGAAATCTAAACATCGAGCCTGCGAAACAGAGACGACTTCGAAGATGGTAGCCTCGAAATCCTCACAAGCTCGAAAGGTAGATCCCGAGATGCATCTGTTCTCGAGGATGACCTCGGATCAGGGGGTCCGAGCCTGACGCGCGTACGAGCTCGAAGTCATGTGGCCTCGGGATATGTTATAGCTCGAAAGTCAGTAAGAAACCTGGGAGAATATGACCTTGGTGATATAGGATAATAACTTTGAATATCCTATATGAGTCATATATAAGAGACGCGATCTACATTTATTACTATAAATCCCCTACAATCAAGGGATATTATTTGATTAGTTATACGCCCCCTGGTCTTCAGGGGACGTTTCCTTTTATATTGGATTATAGGCATTTAAGGTCATTTAATTTATTTGGATAAAAAGAGTAACTACCCAAAATATGTGGGATAGTATTCTGAAATCTTCTCTATAAATAGAGAGGTCATGCACCATTGTAAAGGAGGGAATTTTTGTGATCTTGAGAAAAAAACTCTGAAGAATTCATCCTTGAAGAATTTTCAGAAATCATCTTGAGTTTAATAACAGAGACTCATGGACTAGGCAGATTTAACTGCTGAGCCACGTAAAAAATTGCGTTTTGTATTATCGTATTTTTATTGGCCATTACTGTTTATTGTTTACGTGCTCTTCTTTCACTGTTGACGAAAAACGGTGTCAACAGTGTTCAAATAATCAATCTATCAATTCCAATTTTTATTATTTTGACAAAACACGAGATCTAAAAGTTAATTTTTAAAAATAAAGACTTCAAACAGGTAATTGGCCAAAATAAATCTTATACAAAATATAAATTTTCTTATACGTAATTTAGACTTTTTATAAAAAGAACTACGCAAAGCATATAATAATAATAAATAAAAGTAAATGTACAACAAGTTTTTTTAACTTTGTTTTCAGTACTTTAAAATTTGTCATAATTTTTCAAAAATCTACAGGAGGTTCGCTATACAATAACAGTGAACACCATCATGAAATAAAAAATTATGGTCAAGATGTCTTCACGTGTCTATATAAAGAACATGTTGTACGGTTATGGTCAAAATGAATCACCACCCCACAGTCTCCCAAAAAATATTTTAAAATATATATGTTTTAATAATTATAAAAAACTGCGCGGAGCACGGTTATATTTTCTAGTATATATATAAAGGAGAGCTTCAAAGAGATGATGCGGCACTCTAAAATTACTCCAAACTATTTTTTCTATTTTTTCCTTTAATCTAATTTTTTTATTCATTTTTATTATTAATAACTATTTTTTCTATTTTCTCCTTTAATCTAATTTTTTTATTCATTTTTATTATTAATTATTTAAACTTTATTTTTTAAAATATTTAAATAAGATTTTTTTTTAATTAAATACCTAATAAACTAAACAAAAAATAAAATAAAACAAAAACTACATTAAACGTTTTTTTTAGATATTTTTTGAATTAAATACCTAATAAACTAACAAAAATAAAATAATAAAAAAACTACAAATATATTTTCTCCTTTAATCTAATTTTTTTATTCATTTTTATTATTAATAACTATTTTTTCTATTTTTTCCTTTAATCTAATTTTTTTTATTCATTTTTAATATTAATTATTTAAACTTAATTTTTTTAAATATTTAATTAAGATAGTTTTTTAATATATATATATATATATATAAAAGAGAGCTTCGAGGAGATAATGTGACACTCTAAAATTAATCCAAACTATTTTTTCTATTTTCTCCTTAAATCTAAATTTTTTTATTCATTTTTATTATTAATTTTTTAAACTTTATTTTTTTAAATATTTAAATAAGATATTTTTTTTAATATATATATATATATATATATGAGAGCTTCAAGGAGATGATGTGTCACTCTAAAATTACTCCAAACTATTTTTTCTATTTTCTCCTTTAATCTAATTTTTTTATTCATTTTTATTATTAATAACTATTTTTTCTATTTTCTCCTTTAATCTAATTTTTTTATTCATTTTTATTATTAATTATTTAAACTTTATTTTTTTAAATATTTAAATAAGATTTTTTTTAATTAAATACCTAATAAACTAAACAAAAAATAAAATAAAACAAAAACTACATTAAACGTTATTTTTAGATATTTTTTGAATTAAATACCTAATAAACTAACAAAAAATAAAATAATAAAAAAACTACAAATATATTTTCTCCTTTAATCTAATTTTTTTATTCATTTTTATTATTAATAACTATTTTTTCTATTTTTTCCTTTAATCTAATTTTTTTATTCATTTTTATTATTAATTATTTAAACTTTATTTTTTAAAATATTTAATTAAGATATTTTTTTAATATATATATAAAGGAGAGTTTCGAGGAGATGATGTGACACCCTAAAATTACTCCAAACTATTTGTTCTATTTGCTCCTTAAATCTAATTTTTTTATTCATTTTTATTATTAATTATTTAAACTTTATTTTTTTAAATATTTAAATAAGATATTGTTGACGCCGTTTTTCGTCAACAGATAAAAGAAGAGAGCACGTAAACAATTAAAGACAATGGCCAAAAGAAACAAACG
Source organism: Humulus lupulus (assembly GCF_963169125.1). Classification (NCBI taxonomy): domain Eukaryota; kingdom Viridiplantae; phylum Streptophyta; class Magnoliopsida; order Rosales; family Cannabaceae; genus Humulus; species Humulus lupulus. The sequence continues at coordinate 35,988,476 of NC_084799.1, forward strand.
AATCAAACACACGGTTTTTTACGTGGTTCAGCAGTTAAATCTGCCTAGTCCACGAGTCTCTGTTATTAACCTCAAGATTATCTCTGAACAATTCTTTAGCATGAATTCTCCAGAGTTTTCTCTCAATGATCAGAATTTCGGTCCTTTACAATGGTGCATGGCTTCTCTATTTATAGAGAAGGATGCAGAATACTATCCCACATATTTTGGGTAGTTACTCTTTTGTGAATAAAAATAATTGGCTTTAAATGCCAATAATCAGATATAAAAGGAAACGTCCCCCAAAGATCAGGGGGCGCATAACTGAATAAATAATATCCCACAATTCTTGGGGATTTACATCAATCAATGAGGGTTACATCTCATATTTATAATACTTGTAGATATTCAAGGTGGTTATAACGTATCTTCAAGGCTCCAGTATTTCAGGTTCCATGTCATTGTGCGAGCCACTGACATCTCCCGAGCTAACGTTGCTTTCGAGATGGGATATCGAGCTCAAGACCCATGCTCCGAAGTTCTTGAAGATGAAGGTGTTCTCGGAGCTACCTTTCGAGATCGAGATCATTTCGAGATCACCGCATTCGAGATCATATATCATACTTTGCAAGCTCGACTTACAATCCTAGATCACTCTAATCCTCACGAGACCATTTGTTGCGAACTCAGCTTTCGAGGTCATATTTACTATGGCTCGAAATCTGGGTATAACATCTTGCCCCCTCAAAAGTATTTGTTCGAATCCTAAGAGAAGGAAACTTTTGAACTACTCTTTCTGGGAACCATACCGTCACACTCTTGAAAATGGACACGTGCCAGATGGGTATTGCTCACTTTAGGTACTTGAGTACCTTGGGAACACGCCCACGATCGCTCGTCTGACAACTTTTCGGCGCCATCTTGTCACCGATCCCCATCCATTCGATCTGTTGAGGATTTTAATCAACGCTCCTGATTAATTTAGTTTTCCCACCTATATATACAAGACCCCCTCTTCATCTTCTTCACATTTGTTCATCACAAGCCAGAAAAAAGAAAAACACTCCCTAAAACTTCTTATCACAGTTTTCACTCAGTGCGTGTTTTCTCGGCCAAAGAAACAAAGGAATCCTGGTTTGTTCGAGTCAGTGAGTTCTTTCTTGCAACCTCTTCTCCACTCGACGATTTCGCTGCAATCACCATCACTGTGTAAGTATGCCATTTTGTTTTTAGCTTCTTTTTTTTTTTTTTTCATCCACGTCGTACTTGTTGCGTATGCTAGTTTGCGTTATTAGAATGATACGATAGGAGGTTTTGAATCGACAGGGCTTTATGTTTTCTGGATGTTCGCCTCTGGTTTTATACCCAGTTTTGTCCTTTGAACGAAGTTTCAACTTTCGGGGTTTTGAAAATTTTAGGCCATGTTTCTTGTACAATAAGTTTTCGGGTAAAAAACCCTCGTTCTTGACAATTGCACGAAACCCAAAAATGCCCTTTCCTGGCTAACCGCCACCTTTCTTTCCCTTGAATTTCGGGATTTTCAAAAAATCATCCACGCTCTTTTTCTTTCCTGTGGAACACGCGCTCTGACTCTTTAGTGAGGGTCTTAATAATTAGTTTCTTGTCCTTAGATCTCCGAGCTCATCCCATCGAGCTCGTGATTCTTGCATGCATGGCCCTCACCATTTTTTCTTTCTCGTTAGATGTCACAGAATCCGGAAAGACGGTGGGGGTCATTACGAGCAATCCCTTACGAGCCCAAATCTCCGAGCCCGGAATCGGTATTTGCCCGGAACCAACGTCGTATAAAAGAATACGAGCTTGCGCGCGAGCAGGAGGACATTCGAGCCCACTATCGTCGTTAGATAGACGAGGTCATTGAAAAGAAGAGAAGAGTTCTTCGGGAGGCCATCTATCCGGAGCCCAACCCAGAACCTAGGCCAATCCCCCTCGACCCTGCGTTAAAAGTCACGGTTGCATATCATCCGAGGGAACTCCAATTTTCTTTAATGGCGGAGCCTTCGTCTTCGCAGCCTAGGAGGGAGATGTTCGAAGCTGAGTTCTACCAGAGCTCGGTTACCACCACCGACCAAATAACTGACATCTTGGCCCTCCATGGCCTTAGTTCGTTAGACACCCTGAAGTGTCGAGCTCCGGCTAGTCACGAACGGAGCTGCTTCGCCCCTGGGGGCCGCGATGCCAGTGTGAAATACGCGACCTGGAGCCAGGAACATATAAGGGCGGGAGCTCTGCTGCCTTTGAAGTCCTTTTTCAGAGACTTCATTGATTTCGTTGGGTTGGCTCCATTCCAACTCAACACCAATTCGTACAGGGTGCTGTCTGCCCTGAGGTCCTTGTTCCACGAGCTGCAGTGGAAAGGACCCTCACCTCAAGAGATTTTATATCTCTTTTGTTTGAAAAGTAACCCCTCCCGAGCTCGGGGAGGGGATGGTTTTTACTATCTCTCGAGCTACCCTAAGGAGACAAAGATTTTTGAAGATCTTCCAAACCACCCTCCTGACTCCAAGAAGGCTTTTTTCTGGACAGACGGTCTGTCCCCGTCTCGACATCGTTCTTTCAGGCGGATTCGTAAGTACTCTTGTTACTATTTTTTTTTTTTGAGCTCGGAGTTTTAGCCCTTAAGACCATACTTAGCTGGAATGTGCTTCGCCTTTCAGCTAATTTTCAGCGTCCCTCCCCCTCCAATACAATGAGGAAACACAGAGAGGCCTTGCTCGGACTTCCTTATGGCAGGAGGTCTCTCTCATATCTTCTTCATGAGGACCAGCTCCGAGCCTGTGGGTTGTTGGGAGAAGGTCAGTCAACCTCTGACTGGTCTAATAAAAAATACGAACGTTGGGAGGAGGTGCCACAGCCCACAAACACCCTTCTTCCGAGGAGAGAAAAGAGGGAACCTCTCCCAGTTCGCTTGAGGAGTCCGCGATCTGGGAACGAAGCCAATGACGAAGCCTCGAGCTCGGACTCAGATGAAGGTAAAACCCTTCCTACTTCGAGAATGTGGTCCCCCACTTTGCTAAAACACAGGCCCAATAGACTAGTCTCGTGCCCACAGGATAGATACCACTTCTACATATGGAGTTGGGTAGATGATTGTGTCCATAGGTTTGATAGTGGGCTCGGGAAATACGACACTATGTACACCGCGGACGAGGTGTGGAATGGGATAGCTGTGCAGTATGGGACCAATGATTATAGGGACCTTTCGAGGTTATCACCAACTTATAGGGAAGGCACTCCCCGCGCCTCTTCTGAAGACGGGGGAATTTCATGGTCCCCAAGCTCAAGCTCGGGGGAAAGTTCCAGTTAGATTTTTTCTACCACCACTCTATACGTGATACTGAAGTAACTTGTACACCTCTTTTACTGACTCACTGTGTTGACTTGTGTAGGCGATATGGACTCCGACCTCGACGCCCTTATCGACAATGCGGGTGCCAAGAGGAGCAAATGCCCCAGGGCAGGGGGACTGAAAACCAGCCAGCCTGGGAAAGGCTCCAAGAGATCTAGGAAAACACCTCCTCCTCCCCCGCCGGCTTCGAGCTCTGCTGCTGCGTCGACTGGCCAGACTAACGCCCCCACGACGATGCCATCCTCGCAGGCCGTCGTCTCTGCGGTGGCACCGGCCTCGCAGGCTGGTATCCCTGCCGTGGTCGAATCCCAACCTCCTGTGGCGGGTCAAACGTCTTCTGCTCAGCTCGCCAAGAGACCTTCTGCTTTTCGAGCTCAGAAGCTAACCATTTCCACCCATATGGACTCGTATGTGGTGGATAACGCTGCCAGACCTCATGGATCTACGCTGATTTCGGATGTCATGTCTCGGATCGGCCAGAGCTACGGCAGTTTCGAGGCTCCTCAGTGGCAGTGCCTAACTGGCACCCGAGACCGCACTGTCCTGTACGAGAAGAGTATCGAGCACACTGCCGCGGTAAGTATCCTTCTATATTCCTTTTGCTAACATTCATACTGTCTCGAGGCTAATGGTGGTTTCTTCCTTTTTTCAGGCTCTTGCTTTCACTGCCCAGCTCAATTACGAGCTGAACAACGAGATCCATTCGAGCAGGACTCTCGCCCAAGAGGAGAGGGACCTCCACCTTAGAGCGAATGATGATCTGAAGGCGGCGAATACTAAGCTCGAGGCAGTGGTTAAGGAGCGTGAGGAAATGGCCAAGGAGCTCGGAAAGCTGAAAACTGAACTCGAGGAGCAAAAGAAAGATAACATCCAGCTTCGGGAGACCAATAAGAAGCTCGAGGAAGACAAGACCGCCACCTTCGACCTTATAGAGGATGTCAAAGCTCGCCTTACTGCCGAGTACAAAGAAAAGAAGGAAACGGCGGTCGACTCAGCCATGTACCGGATGTGGGCTTATAACGAAGTGCTGGACACCAGCTTTTTGGGTCCCCACGAGGCGCCGTTCCTTGAACGATGGAATGCTCAGCTCGAGAAGGAAGAGGCTGAACGGCTTGAGAAAGAGAAGGCTGAGCAGCTCGAGAAGGAAAAGGCTGCTCTGGGTACCGTTTTGGAGGAAGCTCAGGAGGATAGTCATGCTATTCGTCCTGAGGGGTCCGGTGCCACTAATGCTAAGAAGGCCAAGGAGACTCCTCTTCACTGAATCTGACCTCGGGGAGATCAGTTATCGGGGCTGCGTCCCCTTATGTAATTATTGTAATTTATGCCCATGGGGCTGATACAATTTCTTTAACTAATTCTTTTACATGCTTTACATTTCTTGGCTCGAAATATTTTGCACATTTTTATAATTGATGAACCGGTTATGTTTATTTATGCATACAAACATAGTTTGGATTTAGGCTCGAAATTCTATGCATTCATGCATAGTTTATTCGAATTATTCGTTTCCGACCTCGTTACTTATCAAGGTCGGATATTACTTTAACCATGAACTCGAAAGTACTTGTATGGTATGTAATATGAATGATTTGGTTATCTTTTTAGTCACTTTTCCTCATCCTTAGTATCTTAGCTCCGAGGTTATGAGTTCGAAACTATTTTTCTTTAAGATGTTCCAGCCTCGATCTCGACATATTTCGTGATGGGTTTAGGCTTCCATTTATCATCGATCAATAATTTGGCTGGTTTGTTCCAAACCTGTTAAGCTTGCACATCTGGTTAACTCCAAACGTTTTAGGTTTTTGGTAGTTCGGTTATGTCCGAACTATCTAAGCTCGCTCTGTTAAGTCCGAACTATTTAAGCTCGCTCCGTTAAGTCTGAACTATTTAAGCTCGCGTATTTGGTTATATCCAAATACTTTATGTTTTATTTATTATTTATTTTTTAAGCTGGTGGTATGTATACCAATGATGCCCCCTTAATATCCTATGAGTGTGACCATAGGTTATTAAATTAAGAGAGATTGCAAAAATAAAAATAAATTACATGCGAAACAAAGTAGACATGTTATTCAAAAACAAACTAACATAGATAGAAAATCATGGTTACAGGCAACACTTTTCCTATACTATTGATAATAAGGTCTAAGGTGTTCGCCATTCCATGCTCTTGGTATGAGGCTCCCATCTAATCTCGCAAGTTTGTATACGCCAGGGCGGATGACTGATTCTATCTGGTATGGTCCTTCCCAGTTTGGCCCGAGTACTCCTGCTGCTGGATCTCGGGTTGCTAAGAATACGCGTCTCAATACCAGATCTCCTACTCCGAACTTTCGATCTCGAACCCTTTTATTGAAATATCTTGTGGTTCGTTGCTGGTAAGCAGCATTTCTCAGCTGAGCCTCCTCCCTTTTTTCTTCGATCAAGTCTAGGGTTTCTTCGAGCTGAGTATGATTGGAACTTTGGTCGTAAATCTGAGTTCGAATCGTTGGAATTTCGACCTCAATGGGCAACATTGCCTCGCAGCCGTATGCTAGAGAAAATGGGGTATGTCCAGTTGATGTCCGAGCTGTAGTTCTATATCCCCAAAGGACTTGAGGTAATTCCTCAGGCCATCGTCCCTTTGCTTCTTCCAACTTTTTCTTCAAAGAACTTTTGAGAGTTTTATTAACGGCTTCGACCTGACCATTCGCCTGAGGGTGAGCCACTGACGAAAAGCTCTTTATTATACCGTTCTTGTTACAAAAGTTCGTAAATAAGTCGCAATCAAACTGGGTTCCGTTGTCAGACACAATCTTTCTTGGCACTCCATATCGGCATACGATGTTCTTTACCACAAAATCTAGGATCTTCTTTGAAGTTATGGTCGCCAATGGTTCAGCCTCCGTCCATTTTGTGAAGTAATCAACTGCGACCACAGCATACTTTACTCCTCCTTTGCCAGTTGGGAGTGAGCCTATGAGGTCGATGCCCCATACCGCAAAAGGCCATGGGGATGTCAACATGGTCAGTTCGGAAGGTGGAGCTCGGGGTATTGTGGTGAATCTCTGGCATTTGTCGCACTTTTTCACGTACTCGAAAGAGTCCGTTTTAATGGTTGGCCAGAAATATCCTTGGCGTATAATCTTCTTGGATAGGCTATGCCCCCCGGTATGGTCTCCGCAGAACCCTTCATGAATTTCTTCAATAATCTTCTTTGCCTCGGGAGGAGTTACACATCTGAGCAATGTCATGGAATACCCTCTTCTGTATAGCCTTCCGTCCAGGATGGTGTAACGAGGAAGTTGATACATTAGTTTCCGAGCCTGATTTCGATCTTTTGGAAGAATTCCATTTTCGAGATACTCAACTATCGGGCTCATCCAGGTTGGCTCTGTCTCGATCATACACACATCTTCCTTGTCAGGCTCAGTAATGCTGGGTGCTGACAGGTGTTCTACGGGTACAACATTCAGCTCCTCATTTTCAGCGGAGGTGGCGAGCCGAGCTAAGGCATCTGCATTTGAGTTTTGTTCTCGGGGAACCTGTTCGATTGCATAAAACTCAAAAAACTCTAATGCGGACTTTGCCTTCTCCAAATAAGCTGCCATTTTTGTGCCACGAGCCTGGTATTCTCCCAAGATTTGATTCACCACGAGCTGGGAGTCGCTGTAGCAATGTATAGCTTTGGCCTTGAGCTCTTTTGCTATTCGTAGTCCCGCAAGTAAAGCCTCGTACTCAGCTTCATTATTAGATGCTTTAAAGCCGAACCTTAACGCAGAGTGAAATTTGCTCCCTGCAGGAGTGATCAGAATAACTCCTGCCCCCGCTCCATTTTCATTTGACGACCTGTCGACGTAAAGTTTCCACAGCTCGTGGGCCGTGGTTGCTACCTCGTCGTCGGAGATACCGGTGCACTCCACTATGAAATCCACCAACGCTTGTGCCTTAATGGTCGTTCTCGGATGGTAGGTGATCTCGAACTGTCCGAGCTCAACAACCCACTTTAGGAGTCGACCAGACGCCTCTGGTTTAGACAAGACTTGCCTTAGTGGTTGATCTGTTAGTACATGGATAGGATGTGCCTGAAAGTAAGGGCGGAGCTTGCGAGATGAGTGGATCAGACTGAGGGCGAGCTTCTCCATCAGTGGATATCTTGACTCTGCCCCCAGTAATCTTTTACTGATATAGTAGACGGGTTTCTGTACTCTCTCTTCTTCTCGCACGAGCACCGCGCTTATCGCGTGTTCGGTAGTTGAGAGGTATAGGAACAATACTTCCCCCGTCTCAGGCTTTGATAGGATGGGCGGTTCGGCTAAGTGCTTTTTGAGCTCCTGAAAGGCTAGCTCGCACTCATCTGTCCATTCGAACTTCTTACTTCCTTTCAATAAGTTGAAGAATGGGAGACCGCGGTCCGTTGACTTCGAGATGAACCTGCTCAGAGCTGCCATCCTGCCAGTCAAGCTTTGAACATCTTTATGCTTCCGAGGCGAAGGCATATCGATCAAGGCCTTTATTTTTTCGGGATTAGCCTCGATCCCCCGAGAATTGACAATGAAACCCAGAAATTTTCCTGAAGACACCCCAAAAGTGCACTTCTGAGGATTCAACTTCATGTTGTACTTTCTGAGCATGCCAAAGCACTCTTCGAGGTCATCAACATGGTTCTTGTTAAGTTGAGACTTTACAAGCATGTCATCAACATAAACTTCCATGTTGTTCCCTATTTGCTCTAAGAACATCATGTTTACGAGCCGCTGGTACGTGGCTCCGGCATTCTTGAGTCCGAATGGCATGACATTGTAGCAGTAGAGCCCTTTATCTGTGATGAAGCTCGTATGCTCTTGGTCGGGGGCGTGCATGGGAATCTGGTTATATCCAGAATAGGCATCCATGAACGACATCAGACCATGCCCCGCCGTGGCGTCTACAAGCTGGTCAATTCTCGGCAGGGGAAAACAGTCTTTTGGGCAGGCCTTATTGAGGTCCGAGTAGTCAATGCACGTTCTCCACGTCCCATTGGGCTTCGGGACCAACACTGGATTGGCCACCCAGTCAGGGTAAAAAGCGTCCCTTATGAAATTATTTGCTTTCAGCCTGTCCACTTCCTCCTTTAGTGCTTTCTTTCTGTCTTCATCCAGCTGCCTTCGCTTTTGCTGCTTCGGGGGAAAGATTTTGTCTATATTCAATGCGTGACTCGCTACATTGGGGCTTATTCCCACCATGTTAGAGTGTGACCACGCGAAGACATCCTGGTTTTTCTTTAGAAAGCAAATTAATTGCTATTTGGTTCGTCTTGGAGGTGTTTCCCGACCTTCACCTTCTTTGAGGGATTGGCTTCCTCGAGCTGAACCTCTTCGAGCTCTTCCAAAGGTTGGAGGTCAACCTTTTTCTCAGTCCTCGGATCGATCTCCTCATCAATTTCTAAAACTGTCCCATCTTTATTTTGTATGACAACGAGTGCTTGAGCGCTCGTTTGTTTCTTTCCCCTCAAGGAAATGCTGTAGCACTCCCTTCCTGCCAATTGATCTCCTTTCAATGTTCTGACCCCGCTCGGAGTTGGAAACTTAAGGGCTAGATGTCTTACAGATGAAACTGCCCCCAGCCCGACCAGGGCGGGTCTCCCGAGCAATACATTGTAGGCAGATGGTAACTCTACTACCACGAACTCCATCATCTTGGTCACCGAGACTGGATAGTCTCCCAAGGTCACAGGGAGTTCGATGGACCCCATACAGGCGGTTCCTTCTCCAGAAAAGCCGTACAAAGTGGTTGCACAAGCCTTCAGGTCGCGAAGGGAGAGTCCCATTTTCTCTAGTGTTGCTTTATAAAGAATGTTAACTGAGCTCCCATTGTCTATGAGAACTCGGCGCACTCTTTTGTTGGCAAGCTGCAGGGTGATGACAAGTGGATCATGATGAGGGAACTGGACATGGGAGGCATCCTCCTCGGTGAATGTTATAGGCTGAGTTTCAACCCTTTGGATTTTTGGTGCCCTTGGTTCGGGTTCATAAGGAGACCCGTCCCCTGTCTTCAGCTCATTCACATATCGCTTTTGAGCAATTCTACCCCCTCCTGCGAGATGAGGACCTCCCGAGATGGTTATTACGTCCTCTCCATCTATCGGCCCTGTCTTCTTCCCGAGATCGGGAGTTATTATTCTGGGCCGCTGGAAGCGCGACTACTCTCTGGCTGGCAGTAGTTTGTCCAGTACTCTGGTTTTTGACATACTGCCGGAAATAACCTCTCGAGATCAACCCTTCGATCTCGTCCTTCAGCTGTCGGCACTCATCAGTTGTGTGTCCGGTGTCCCTATGAAACCGGCAATACTTACTGGAATCCCTCTTGGACTTTTGATTCCTCATAGGGTCCGGACGCCTGAAGGGGACCTGGTTTTCATTAGCCAGGTATATATTTTCCCGAGACTCGTTGAGCTCGGTGTGTACTTTATATATGGAGTAATACCTTTCTCCTTTCTTTTTCTTTCCCCCTTCAGCCTCGGGGTTATTTCCCTCGCTCTTTTTCCTCTTAGAGGGATTCTCCGAGGTAGGCTGTGAAGTTACTGGATCAGCCGAGGTTGAGGCGGAGTTAATGTTTATCGTTGTAGTTTCGGTTTGCGAGGTTGCTTTTAGCGTTGACCTCGCCTCCTCTACATTGACAAATCTCTGCGCCCGCTTGTTAAACTCGGTTATTGACCTCACCGGTTTCCCTTGCATGTCATCCCAAAGGGCACTTCCAGGAAACACACCAGCTCGGATAGCCATCAAGTGTCCACTGTCGTCCACATCTCGTGCCCGGGCGATCTCTAGATTAAATCTTGTCAGGTAGCTTTTCAGTGTTTCACCCGGCTGTTGCCGGACGTTAGTCAAAGTGGACGCCTCTGGTCTGACTCCCATCATAGCTCGGAACTGCTTTTTGAAGTCTCTAGACAATTGATCCCACGAAGTTATCGAGTGTCTCTTGTACTTCTCGAACCAACTCTTGGCAGGTCCGGCCAATGATGTCGGAAACAACATGCACCTGAGCTCGTAACCCACGTTGCTGGCTCTCATAATAGTGTTGAATGTACTTAGGTGGCTACATGGGTCGGTTTTTCCTTCAAACGCTAGGACGTGAGGAATCCGGAACCCTTGAGGAAACTGAGTGTTAGAAATATTGGGAGCAAACAGCTCGAGCTCCTCATCAGAGTCCTCGTATCGACCACTCCCTCGTTCATTCTTCAAAAGCCTAAAGGCTTTTTTGAGCTGATCAATCCTTTCTTGGACTGGGTCCTTAGGTGGTGCCTGGAATTGATAGTCATTAATCGCGATCCCAGGCTCGTGTCTCCGTGAGGGATCTCTACGCCCATTCAGATGATTCCTTAGGTCCGGATTTGTCTGATCTCCTTTCCCCCTGCTCTGATTCAGATGATTTCGCAGGTCAGGATGACTCTTGTGATTTCCAGTATTTTTACGACCCCGGTCGTGTTTACTGACGGACCTAGTTTCTCCGGACTCATCACTGGTGAAACTCATTGATCGGTCATTTCGTGGTGGATCCTTTCTACGTCGCCTTGTCTCCGCAGTGCGAGATCGGGACGTCTGACTTCTCTCAGATGGCGCGCCTCTCCGCTCCTGGAACGTCTCCCTGTTTCCTTGTCTTTCCCCTGTACGCCCTTGATCCTGATCTCGACCAGGTTGAGCGTTTCTGTGGGGAGGTGAAGGATATCTTATGGGAGACGGAGGGAACCGTATAGGTGACGGTGGTTGTCGTCCTTGCCTCGTCCTAGAGGGTCCAGAATTTGCCCGAGATGGGCCAGTTGCGTTCGGTGCACTACCAGGAACCTGAGTCCGAGCCTCGGCAGGAGCTCGGTTGTTCTCAGTTCCTGCAGGCACTTCCATAGGTGGATTAGGCGGGACCCGAGCTCGGGTACTCCTCTGAGGCCTAGAAGGAGCAGATGGCTCTGCTGGTGCTGGAGGTTGTGCCGGCCTCCTTGTGGCAGCATTTTTTCGTGGACGTCCACGGGGCCTCCGGGGAGGAACGTGCACGTCCCTTGGAGGAGGGACTTGGTCTTCGCGCGGAGGCGGGGGCTGAGCCACCTGCGCCTCTGCGGCTATCCTAGTCAACTCCTCATTACGTTTGTTGGCTTCTGCCAACAACTATTTCAGCTGCCGATTCTCCAATTCTACAATAGGGACATAACGTTTAGGGTTATAGTACATGTCCTCATCCCTTGGTTGTGGAGGTGGTCCCTGGGAATCAGAGGACCCACTCCTTTCATCAGCGTCCGGGTTCTCCATTGGCTGTTTTCCAGGACACCTTGGGTAATTTTCTTCAGGAGTGTTCTGATTGTTTGCAGCCATGAATCTCTCAGGGATGGATTCTTGAGGCTCTCAACGAAAGCACCAAACTGTTGACGCCGTTTTTCGTCAACAGATAAAAGAAGAGAGCACGTAAACAATTAAAGACAATGGCCAAAAGAAACAAATGAATCAAACACACGGTTTTTTACGTGGTTCAGCAGTAAAATCTGCCTAGTCCACGAGTCTCTTTTATTAACCTCAAGATTATCTCTGAACAATTCTTTAGCATGAATTCTCCAGAGTTTTCTCTCAAGGATCAGAATTTCGGTCCTTTACAATGGTGCATGGCTTCTCTATTTATAGAGAAGGATGCAGAATACTATCCCACATATTTTGGGTAGTTACTCTTTTGTGAATAAAAATAATTGGCTTTAAATGCCAATAATCAGATATAAAAGGAAACATCCCCCAAAGATCAGGGGGCGCATAACTGAATAAATAATATCCCACAATTCTTGGGGATTTACATCAATCAATGAGGGTTACATCTCATATATATAATACTTGTAGATATTCAAGGTGGTTATAACGTATCTTCAAGGCTCCAGCATTTCAGGTTCCATGTCATTGTGCGAGCCACTGACATCTCCCGAGCTAACGTTGCTTTCGAGATGGGATATCGAGCTCAAGACCCATGCTCCGAAGTTCCTGAAGATGAAGGTGTTCTCAGAGCTACCTTTCGAGATCGAGATCATTTCGAGATCACCGCATTCGAGATCATATATCATACTTTGCAGGCTCGACTTACAATCCTAGATCACTCTAATCCTCACGAGACCATTTGTTGCGAACTCAGCTTTCGAGGTCATATTTACTATGGCTCGAAATCTGGGTATAACAGATATATTTTTAATATATATATAAATGAGAGCTTCAAGGAGATGATGTGTCACTCTAAAATTACTCCAAACTATTTTTTCTATTTTCTCCTTTAATCTAATTTTTTTATTCATTTTTATTATTAATAACTATTTTTTCTATTTTCTCCTTTAATCTAATTTTTTTATTCATTTTTATTATTAATAACTATTTTTTCTATTTTCTCCTTTAATCTAATTTTTTTATTCATTTTTATTATTAATAACTATTTTTTCTATTTTCTCCTTTAATCTAATTTTTTTATTCATTTTTATTATTAATTATTTAAACTTTATTTTTTCAAATATTTAAATAAGATATTTTTTTAATTAAATACCTAATAAACTAAACAAAAAATAAGATAAAACAAAAACTACATTAAACGTTCTTTTTAGATATTTTTTGAATTAAATACCTAATAAACTAACAAAAAAATAATAAAAAAAAAACTACAAATATATTTTCTCCTTTAATCTAATTTTTTTATTCATTTTTATTATTAATAGCTATTTTTTCTATTTTTTCCTTTAATCTAATTTTTTATTCATTTTTATTATTAATTATTTAAACTTTATTTTTTAAAATATTTAATTAAGATATTTTTTTAATATATATATAAAGAAGAGTTTCGAGGAGATGATGTGACACTCTAAAATTACTCCAAACTATTTGTTCTATTTGCTCCTTAAATCTAATTTTTTTATTCATTTTTATTAGTAATTATTTAAACTTTATTTTTTTAAATATTTAAATAAGATATTTTTTTAATATATATATATTTATATAAATGAGAGCTTCAAGGAGATGATGTGTCACTCTAAAATTACTCCAAACTATTTTTTCTATTTTCTCCTTTAATCTAATTTTTTTATTCATTTTTATTATTAATTATTTAAACTTTATTTTTTTAAATATTTAAATAAGATATTTTTGTAACTAAATACCTAATAAACTAAACAAAAAATAAAATAAAACAAAAACTACATTAAACGTTTTTTTAGATATGTTTTGAATTAAATACCTAATAAACTAACAAAAAATAAAATAATAAAAAAACTACAAATATATTTTCTCCTTTAATCTAATTTTTTTATTCATTTTTATTATTAATAACTATTTTTTCCTTTTATCTAATTTTTTATTCATTTTTATAATTAATTATTTAAACTTTATTTTTTTAAATATTTAATTAAGATATTTTTTTAATATATATATAAAAGAGAGCTTTGAGGAGATGATGTGACACTCTAAAATTACTCAAAACTATTTTTTTCTATTATCTCCTTAAATCTAATTTTTTTATTCATTTTTATTATTAATTATTTAAACTTTATTTTTTAAATAAGATATTTTTTTAATATATATATATAAATGAGAGCTTCAAGGAGATAATGTGTCACTCTAAAATTACTCAAAACTATTTTTTCTATTTTTTCCTTTAATCTAATTTTTTTATTCATTTTTATTATTAATAACTATTTTTTCTATTTTCTCCTTTAATCTAATTTTTTTATTCATTTTTATTATTAATTATTTAAACTTTATTTTTAAAAATATTTAAATAAGTTATTTTTTAATTAAATACCTAATAAACTAAACTGTTGACGCCGTTTTTCGTCAACAGTGAAAGAAGAGCACGTAAACAATTATTAGTAATAACCAATTAAAATATGACAATATAAAGCACGATTTTTTACGTGGTTCAGCAGTTAAATCTGCCTAGTTCACGAGTCTCTGTTATTAAACTCAAGATTATCTCTGAAAATTCTTAAGCATGAATTCTTCAGAGTTTTCTCTCAAGGTCAGAATTTCGGTCCATTACAATGGTGCATGACCTCTCTATTTATAGAGAAGGATGCAGAATACTATCCCACATATTTTGGGTAGTTACTCTTTCTGGTGTAAATAAAATAAATGGCTTTAAATGCCTGCGATCCGATATAAAAGGAAACGTCCCCTGAAGACCAGGGGGCGTATAACTAATCGAATAATATCCCATGATTTTATGGGATTTACAATAATAAATGCAGAACACGCCCCTTATAAACAACACTTATAGATATTCAAAGTCATTATCATATCTCTCCAATGCCTTAATCTCCCAGATTTCTCATCAGCTTTCGAGCTAATGACATCTCCCGAGGTCACATGGCTTCGAGATCGTACGTACGTCAGACTCGGAGCCCCTGATCCGAGGTCATTCCTGAGGATAGATGCGTCTCGGGAGCTACCTTTCGAGATCGTGAACGTTTCGAGGCCACCACATTCGAGGTCGTCTCGAGTCTTGCAGGCTCGATATTTAATCCTGGAGCATACTTCGAACTTTACGGGTTCATTCGCTGCGAATCCAGCTTTCGATGTCACATTTAACATGGCTCGAAATCTGGGTATAACATCTTGCCCCCTCAAAAGTATTTGTTCGAATCCTAAGAGAAGGAAACTTTTGAACTACTTTCTTCGGGAACCGTACCGTTGTACTCCTGAAAATGAACACGCGTCAGTTGGGTATTGCTTACTTATGATACTTGAGTACCTTGGAAACATGCCCACGATCATTGGTCCGCCACCCTTTCGGTACCCTCTTATCAGTAATCCCCATCCGTTGGATCTTGCAGGGATTTCATTCAACGCCCCAGATTAATCCCCTTTTTCCATCTATATATATAAGACCCCATTCATCATCTTCTTTTTTATTTTCGTTCATCAGGAGCAAGAAAAGAAAAGGACGAAACTAGAGGTCATCCTAGAAAACTTCCATCTCGTGCATGCTCTCTCAGCCAAAAAAGCAAAGAACCTCCAGTTTGCTCGAGTCCGTGAGTTCATATTTGCAGCCTCTCCTTCAGTCAGCAATTTCTCTGCAATCGCCATTATTGTGTAAGTGTGCAATCTTTGTTTTCCCTTTTGTCAGTTTTTGTTTGTACTGTTCTTGCTGTGTCTTTGAATGTACTAGTTTATTTTCTTAGCATAATACGTTAGGGGATTTTTATCCGATAGGCTCTTATGTTTTTTTTTTAGATTTCCATACTGAATTTACATCACTGGTTCATACCCAGTTTTGATGTTTGAGCAAGATTCCTGTTTTCTGGGTTTTAAAATTTTAAGAGACATTTCTTGTACACCAAGATTTCGGGTAAAAAACCTTGGCTTTGACAAATGCACGAAACCCAAGGCTGCCTTTTCTGGTTATCCGCCACTTTTTTTCCCCTGATTTTTGGGATTTTCAAAAAACTATCCACTCTCCTCCCTTTCTTGTGGAATGCACGTCCTGACTCTTTAATAAGGGTCTTAATATATGGCTTGTTTTGTTCCTAAACTCTGAGCTCGTCCTATCGAACTCGTAATTCTTGTATGCATGGCCCTCACCATTTTTTCTTTCTCGCTAGATGTCCTGGAAAGACGGTGGGGGTCGTTGCTGGTAATCCCTTACGAGCCAAAAACCCCGAGCCCAGAATCGTTGTTCGCCCGGAATCAACGTCGGATACGAGAGTACGAGCTTGCGCGCGAGCAGGAGGATATTCGAGCTCATTATCGCCGCCAAATAGACGAGGTCATAGAGAAGAAGAGGAGAATTCTTCGGGAGGCTCTTTATCCAGAGTCCAACTCAGGGCCTAGGCCGATCCCCGTCGACCCCGCACTAAAGGTCACCATCGCGTATAATCCAGGAGAACTTCAATTTTCACTGATGGGGGAACCTTCTTCCTCGCAGCCGAGGAAAGAAATGTTCGAGGCCGAGCACTATTGGAGCTCGGTTACCTCGACTAGTCAGATAACTGACATCTTGGCCTTCCATGGCCTCAGCTTGTCAGGTTCTTTGAAGTGTCGAGCTCCAGCCGACCACGAACGAAGCTGTTTCGCCCCTGGGGGCCGCGACGCCAAGCTGAAATACGCGGCATGGAGCCAGGAACACATGAGGGTGGGGGCACTGTTGCCTTTGAAGTATTTTTTCAAGGACTTCACGAATTTCGTTGGGTTGGCTCCGTTCCAGCTCAACACCAATTCTTACAGGGTGTTGTCTACCCTGAGGTCGCTATACCACGAGCTGACGTGGGAAGGGCCTTCGCCTCAAGAGATTTTATATCTCTTTTGCTTGAAAAGCAACCCCTCCCGAGCTCGGGGAGGAGATGGCTTTTATTATCTTTCGAGCTATCCCAAAGAAAAGAAGGTCTTTGAAGATCTTCCCAATCATCCGCCTGATTTCAAAAAGGCCTTCTTCTGGACAGACGGTCTGTCCCCGTCTCGACACTACTCGTTCAGGCGGATTCGTAAGTATTCCCGTTATCTTTATCTCTGTGCTCGAGATTTTAGCTCTTAGATCCGTACTTAGTTGAAATGTGTCTTACTTTTCAGCATCCCACTCCTGACGAGGCGATGAAGGAGCATAGAGAGACCCTGCTCCAACTCCCCCATGGCAGGAGGTCTCTCTTATACCTTTTACACGAGGATAGGCTCCGAAGATGCGGACTTTTGGGGGAGGGCCAGTCCACCTCTGACTGGTCCAATAAAAAGTATGAACTTTGGGAGCATGTGCCTCTGCCCACAGGCGTCCTCCCTCCGAGGAGAGAGGCAAGGCCCCAACTTCCAGTCCGTAGGAGGAGTCCGCCATCGGGGAACGAGGCCAATGACGAAGCCTCGAGCCCAGATTCGGATGAAGGTAAAGCCCTCCATACCTCGAGAATGTGGTCCCCCACTTTACTAAAGCATAAGCCCAATAGGTTAGTTTCATGCCTGCACGATAGATACCACTTCTACATATGGAGTTGGGTAGACGACTGTGTTCATAGGTTTGATAGTGGGCTCGGGAAGTATGACACCATGTATACTTCGGACGAGGTGTGGAACGGGATAGCTGTCCAATACGGGACCAACGATTATAGGGACCTTTCGAGGTTATCACCCACCTATAGGGAAGGTACTCCCCCTGCTTCTTCTGAAGATGGGGGAATTTCATGGTCCCCGAGCTCTAGTTCGGGGAAGAGTTCCAGTTAGGTCTTTTCTTTACTTGGTTTTTTTTTTCTCTTTCCAAGCTTATTATCATTATGTCTAACTTAGATTGGAACTGCGCAGGTGCCATGGATCTCGATCTCGACGCTGTGCTTTTTAGCGATGAGGGAGCCGGAGCTCAGAAGAGTAAACGTCCGAGAATCCCGCGGAGGTCCGACCGACCACCCAAGATCCCCAGATGCCACGAGAAGACCCCAATGGCCCAGACTACTGCGAGCACAACCGAGGAACCGATTGTCCAGGTTGATGCGTCTGGCTCAATCGCGCCCATCTCACTTCCTCCGACCGATACTCAAATAACAGTCGGTCGGCCCCCGAAGAAACCTTCTGTCTCCAAGGTTCAGCTGCCGACGACCCGACCTCATATTGAGGAGTACGTGCTTGATGGCGCCGCTGGGACCCAAGGGGCTGTGCTCAGCTCGGATGTCCTCTCTCGAGTGGGTCAGAGCTTTTCAGGCTTCGGCGCCGACCATTGGGACCTTGTGCACAAGGCCTCGGACTGCAATACTCTTTATGATAAGAGTATCGAACTCACTGCCGTGTTAGCCTTCGCAACTCTCCTTTAAATGTTTGTGTCTCAGCTCGCGATCTAATTCGTTCTTTGTATTTCAGGCCCTTGTCGTTTCAGCACAGCTTAACTATAAGCTAACCAACGAGGTGCACACGAGCATGTCTTTGGCCCAAAATTCGAAGGATCTCCAGCTTAAGATGGCTGACGAACTCAAGGACTCGAAGTCCGAACTTGAAAAAATGAAGACCCGTATCGAGGAGCTGGAGAAGACGAATGCCGAGCTTGAACAGGCGAAGACTCGTCTTGAGAAGGCTAATGCTATGCTCGAAGAGGAGAAATCTGCTACCTTCGACATCATGGAGAGCGAGAAGGCCCGCCTCCTGGACGAGTTTAAAGAGCAGAAGGAGAAAGCGGTCGACCAAGCCATGTACAAAATTTGGGTTGATAATGCCGACCTCGACACAAGCTTCCTGGGTCCTCTCGAGGCCAAGTATGTTGAGCGGTGGAATGCCCGTCTTGAGGCAAGTGAAGCTGCTCGAGAGGCTGCTCAGAGGGATAGTCATGCTATTCGTCCTGGGGGGTCTGGTGCTACTGATGCTGAGAAGGCCAAGGAGACTCCTCCTTCTTAAATCTGATCTCGGGGAAATCACTTATTGGGACTGCGTCCCCTTATTTTTGTAACTATTTTAATTCATGCCCATGGGGCTGATACAATTTCTTTTAACATTGACTTTTATATGCTTTACATTTCTTGGCTCGAAATATTTTGCACATTTTATATGGATGAATCATTTATGTTTATTTATTCATACAAACATATTGTGGATTTAGGCTCGAAACTCGATGCATTCATGCATAGTTTGTTCAACTTATCCGCTCTCGACCTCGTTATTCATCAAAGTCGGATGTTACTTTAACCATGAACTCGAAAGTACTTATATGGTATGTAACGTGAATGGTTTGGTTATATCTTTTTTTTGCTTAGTTACTTTTCCTCGTCCTCGGTTTTTATTCCAAGGCTAAGAGTTTGAAACTATTTTTCTTTAAGATATTCCAACCTCGATCTCGACTTATCCCGAAGTAGGTTTAGGTTCCTACTTATCGTCGATTAGTTTTTTGGCTGGTTTGTTCCAAACCTGTTAAGTTTGCACATCTGGTTAATGTTGGGGTTTTATGCCCTAATTAAAACCCAAATTCTTTGTAATCTCATTTTATTATCAATAAAAGAATAGAAATCATTTTTTGACTTGGTCAATCACTTTGCTCACATGTTTTATTTTCATGATTATTTGTTTAATATAAACTTATATTAAATCCCGAGCATATAACTAATCTTATTTATAGTGACGTAATCACAGTGGAATATAAATATGATTATATGTTCAAAATAAGTTAGTCCTAAGATTAGTCAGTGCACCAGATTTACACTGACTTGCCAATCTACGATATAATCTACTTACACATTACAGTGTTATGTTCTTTCCAGAACATTGGCAAAGTAGATAAAATCGGATGTATATGTTACATCGGACAGGACCGATATTGACAGTTGATAAGATAAGTAAACATACCGTTATTATCTATTCTAGTCATATCATATAGTTGACCATAGGTCAATTCAATCTTAATTCTGAGTGGTTAGTATTCTAACTGATTGTATTATTTGAGTTCTTTGACTTGTTCGTTACCAGCTTACCCTACGGACTAGCCCATACTTACATCTTGGGAACTCGGTAGTATAATTGAGTGGGAGTGTTAATCATAGATACGAACATCTATAGCTTCTGATGAAGAAGTGAAATGATGGTTTCCTTTTAGTTTGGTTCAAGGTGTTAAATGATAGAGATCTCATTTCAGTAATTAAATTAGTTTACTGAAATATCATTTACAAGGAACTAAGTGTTTTAAGGATAAAATACAATGAGGGGTAAAACGGTATTTAAGTCCTATCTCATTGTAGACCGTCTATAGAGGATTAAGTGACAATTATGGTTGTAACAATGGATAATTAATAGCGTATCTATATTTGTTATAGAGCGTTCTATGAATTCAAGAGTGCAATTCCGAGTCTATAGTGGAGTCACGAGGAATTAATAAGTTAGTAAATTTATTTGTTAGATTTATGATAACTTATTGGAGCTTGATTTCATAGGCCCATGGTCCCCATTGTACCTTGGATAAAATCATCTAGATAGTCTCAATTAATTGATTTAATTATCAATTAGAATTATCAAAGTTGACCAGGTCAATTTTGGATAGTTTCACAGAGTTGTGTAATTTTGAGAAGAAAAGAGAAATTATGGCAGATTTATTAATTAAGATAAATTGGTATCTAAATTAATAAATAAGTTTAAATCAAGGTTCAAATTATAAATAATTAATTTGATAAATGATTTAAATAATTATTTAATTAATTAAATCAATAGAAAATAATACAGGCCTTGATTTTAAGTCCAATGGGCTTATAATCAAATGGGAAATTTCACGGGCCTATAGCCCATGATAATTTCGACCTAGGGCTTCAAAATGGCTGTTATTTTATTGATTTTTTAATTAAATTAAATGGCCTAATTGAGTCTATAAAAGGAGTGCTTAGAGATAAGATTTAAAAGAAGTTTGATAAGTCACAAGTCAGATTTTCTGATAGTTTTATATTCTCTCTAAACACAAGTCCTTTTCTAAGCCACTTTGTTATTTTCTCTTCTTCTCTCTATATCTATCTCATGTGTTGAGAATTTCCCACACTAGTCTAGGTGGTTCTAAGGATACATTGGAATATCGTGAAGAAAATAGAAGATTGGTTCAGTTTCTTGATAATACTCTGCGACAGAAAGGATACAAGAGTTAGAGAAACTGAAGGAAGGACTCTTAATTCCGCTGCGTATACTGTTAGTATTATATTATTTGTTTATCTTTGAATTCAATTTTAGAAACATGTTTTAGGCTATCTTGTATTAATTTGTTTAATATTAGATATACATGAAAATAAATAAAGATCCTGTATAAGCTTTTTCCAACAGTTAACTCCAAACGTTTTCTGTTTTTGATAATTCGGTTATGTCCGAACTATCTAAGCTCGCGTATCTGGTTATATCCAAATAATTCATGTTTTTGATAACTCGGTTATGTCCAAACTATCTAAGCTCGCGTATCTGGTTATATCCAAATACTTCATATTTTTGATAATTCGGTTACGTCCGAACTATCTAAGCTCGCGCATCTGGTTATATCCAAATACTTCATGTTTTTGATAATTCGGTTACGTCCGAACTATCTAAGCTCGCGCATCTGGTTATATCCAAATACTTTATATATTTTTTATTTTTTAAGTTGATGGTATATATACCAATGATGCCCCCTTAATATCCTATGAGTGTGACCATAGGTTATTAAATTAAGAGAGATTGCAAAAATAAAAAATAAAAAGAGATAATATACTGAATGAAATAAATCTTTATTTGATGGAAATCAAAAAGCAAACAAACTAATACAAATAGAAACTCATGGTTATAGGCAACACTTTTCCTATACTACTGATAGTAAGGTCTAAGGTGTTTGCCATTCCATGCTTGTGGTACCAGGCTCCCGTCCAATCTCGCAAGTTTGTACACACCGGGACGAATGATTGACTCTATTTGGTATGATCCTTCCCAATTCGGCCCGAGCACCCCAGCTGCTGGATCTCGCGTTGCCAAGAAAACGCGTCTTTACACCAGATCTCCCATTCCGATCTTTCGATCTCGAACCCTCTTGTTGAAATACCTGGTAGTTCGTTGCTGGTAAGCAGCGTTTCTCAGCTGAGCCTCTTCTCTCTTTTCTTCAATCAAGTCTAAGGTTTCCTCGAGCTGAGTGTGGTTTGAACTTTGATCGTAAATCTGAGTTCGGATCGTTGGGATTTCGACCTCGATGGGCAACATTGCCTCGCAGCCGCATGCTAGAGAGAACGGGGTATGCCCTGTTGATGTTCGAGCTGTGGTCCTATAACCCCAAAGGACTTGGGGCAATTCTTCGGGCCACCGTCCCTTTGCTTCCTCCAACTTTTTCTTCAGAGAACTTTTGAGGGTTTTGTTTACAACCTCGACCTGGCCATTCGCTTGAGGGCGGGCTACTGATAAAAACTCTTTATTATGCCGTTCTTTTCACAAAATTTGGTCAACAAGTCGCAATCGAATTGGGTTCCATTGTCGGATACGATCTTCCTTGGTACCGCATATCGGCACACGATGCTTTTTACCACAAAATCAAGGATCTTTTTTGAAGGTATAGTCGCCAATGGTTCATCCTTCGTCCACTTTGTGAAGTAATCCACGACGACCACAGCATATTTTACTCCGCCCTTGTCGGTCGGGAGAGAGCCTATAAGGTCGATGCCCTATACCGCGAAAGGCCATGGGGAAGTCAACATGGTCAGCTCGGATGGTGGAGCTCGGGGTATCGTGGCGAATCTCTGGCATTTGTCGCATTTCTTCACGTACTCGAAAGAATCTGTTTTGATGGTTGGCCAGAAATATCCTTGGCGTATGATCTTCTTGGATAGGCTATGCCCCCCGGTGTGATCTCCACAAAATCCTTCATGAATTTCTTCAATGATCTTCTTAGCTTCGGGAGGGGTTATGCACCTAAGTAACGGCATGGAATATCCCCTTCTGTATAGCTTTCCATCCAAAATGGTGTAACGGGGAAGTTGATACATCAACTTTCGAGCCTGGTTCCGATCTTTTGGGAGGACTCCATTTTCGAGATAATCAACTATTGGGGTCATCCAGGTCGGCTCTGTTTTGATCATACACACATCTTCCTCTTCTGGCTCGTTAATGCTAGGTGCTGATAGGTGTTCTATGGGTACAACATTCAGTTCTTCATTTTCGGTGGATGTGGTGAGTCGAGCTAAGGCATCTGCATTAGACTTCTGCTCGCGGGGAACCTGTTCGATTGTATAGAATTCGAAACACTCTAACGCGGATTTTGCCTTCTCCAAATAAGCTGCCATTCTTGTACCACGAGCCTGGTATTCTCCTAGGATTTGATTAACCACGAGCTGGGAGTCACTGTAGCATTGTATAGCTCTTGCTTTGAGCTCCTTTGCTATACGAATTCCCGTGAGTAAAGCCTCGTATTCGGCCTCATTATTCGACGCTTTGAAGCCAAATCTTAAGGCAGAATGAAATCTGCTCCCTGCGGGGGTAACCAAAATGACCCCTGTCCCCGCTCCATTTTCATTTGATGAGCCGTCGACGTAAAGTTTCCACAGCTTGTGGGCCGTGGTTATTACCTCGTCGTCGGCTATACCAGTACATTCCACTATGAAGTCCGCCAATGCCTGTGCCTTAATGGTCGTTCTCGGGTGGTAGGTGATCTCGAACTGTCCGAGCTCAACAGCCCATTTAAGAAGTTGATCTGAAGCTTCTGGTTTAGACAAGACTTGCCTAAGTGGTTGATCAGTCAGCACATGGATGGGATGCGCCTGAAAGTAGGGGCGAAGTTTACGAGATGAATGAATTAAACTGAGCGCGAGTTTCTCCATCAATGGGTATCTTGACTCTACCCCCAGTAATCTTTTACTGATGTAGTAGACGGGTCTTTGCACCTTCTCTTCTTCTCGAACGAGCACTGCGCTTATTGCGTGTTTGGTGGTTGAAAGGTATAGGTACAGTATTTCTCCTGTTTCAGGTTTTGACAGGATGGGTGGTTCCGCAAGGTGCTTTTTGAGCTCCTGAAAGGCCAGCTCGCATTCCTCCGTCCATTCAAACTTCTTACCTCCTCTCAATAAGTTGAAAAATGGAAGACCACGATCCGTAGATTTCGAGATGAATCTGCTTAGGGCTGCCATCCTGCCAGTCAAGCTTTGGACATCTTTTTGCCTCCGAGGTGAGGGCATGTCAATCAGGGCCTTGATCTTGTCGGGGTTAGCCTCGATTCCACGAGAGTTTACAATAAAGCCCAGAAATTTTCCTGAAGACACCCCAAAAGTGCACTTCTGAGGATTTAGCTTCATGTTATACTTCCTGAGCACATCGAAGCACTCTTCGAGGTCATCAACATGGTTCTTGTTGAGTTGAGACTTGACAAGCATGTCATCAACATAAACCTCCATGTTGTTCCCTATTTGTTCTGAAAACATCATGTTTACGAGCCGCTGGTATGTGGCTCCAGCATTCTTGAGCCGAAATGGCATGACATTATAGCAGTATAGCCCTTTATCCGTGATGAAGCTCGTATGTTCTTGGTCGGGGGCATGCATGGGAATCTGGTTATATCCAGAATAAGCATCCATGAACGACATCAGGCCATGCCCCGCCGTGGCATCCACGAGCTGGTCAATCCTTGGTAACGGAAAACAGTCTTTTGGGCAAGCTTTGTTGAGTTCTGAGTAATCAATACAGGTTCGCCACTTCCCATTGGGCTTTGGGACCAACACCGGATTGGCTACCCAGTCAGGGTAAAAGGCATCCCTAATGAATCGGTTTGCCTTTAACCTGTCAACCTCCTCCTTCAATGCTTTCTTTCTGTCTTCGTTCAGCTGCCTTCGCTTTTGTTGCTTCGGAGGAAAGCTTTTGTCTATGCTCAGTGCGTGGCTTGCTACATTCGGGCTTATCCCCACCATGTCTGAGTGTGACCACGCGAAGACATCCTGGTTTTTCTTCAAAAAGCAAATTAATTGCTATTTTGCCTCATCTTGGAGGTGTTTTCCGACCTTCACCTTCTTCGAGGGATCAGCTTCCTCGAGCTCCTCTAAAGGTTCGAGGTCAACTTTCTCCTCAATCCTTGGATCAATCTCTTCGTCAATCTCTAAGACCGTTCCGTCTTTGTTTTGTACGATGACGAGTGCTTGTGCGCTCGTCTGTTTCTTTCCTCTCAAGGAGATGCTGTAGCATTCCCTCCCTGCTAATTGGTCTCCTTTCAATGTCCCGACTCCGCTAGGGGTTGGGAATTTAAGGGCCAGATGCCTTACTGATGAAACTGCCCCCAGCCCAACCAGGGTGGGTCTCCCAAGCAGCACATTGTAGGCTGATGGTAAGTCTACTACTATGAACTCCATCATCTTGGTTGCCGAGACTGGGTAGTCTCCCAAGGTCACGGGGAGCTCGATGGATCCTATGCAGGCGGTTCCTTCTCCTGAAAAGCCATACAAAGTAGTTGCACACGCTTTCAGGTCGCGAAGGGAGAGTCCCATCTTCTCGAGGGCTACTTTGTAAAGAATGTTGACTGAGCTCCCATTATCTATGAGAACTCGGTGGACCCTTTTGTTGGCCAGCTGAAGAGTAATGACCAGCGGATCGTGGTGAGGAAACTGGACATGGGATGCGTCTTCCTCGGTGAAGGTTATTGGTTGTGTCTCAATCCTCTGGCTTTTTGGAGCCCTAGGTTCGGGCTCATAAGGAGACCCGTCCCCAGTCTTCAGCTCGTTAACATATCTCTTTTGGGCGTTCCTGCCCACTCCTGCGAGATGAGGCCCTCCCGAGATGGTTATTACATCCTCTCCATCTATCGGCGGGGGCCTGTCTTCTTCCCGAGCTCGGGAACTATTGTTCTGTGTCGTCGAAGGCGCGGCCACTCTCTGGCTCGCGGCTGCCTGACTAGTATTCTGGTTTTGGACATATTGCTGGAAGTAACCTCTCAAGATCAATCCTTCGATCTCGTCCTTCAGTTGTCGTCATTCATTGGTTGTGTGGCCGGTGTCTCTGTGAAATCGACAATACTTACTGGAGTCCCTCTTGGATTTTTGATTTCTCATCGGGTCCGGACGCCTAAAGGGGACCTGGTTTTCATTAGCCAGGTATATGTTCTCCCGAGACTCATTGAGCTCGGTGTATACTCTATACACGGAAAAATATCTCTCCCCTTTCTTTTTCTTTCCTCCCTCGGCTTCGGGGTTACTTCCTTCGTTCTTTTTCCTCTTGGAGGGATTTTCCGTGGCAGGCTTTGGAACTGCTGGGTCCGCCGAGGTTGAGGCAGAGTTGATGTTTATCGTTGTAGTTTCGGGCTAGGAAGTCGCATTGAGCGTCGACCTCGCTTCCTCTACATTGACAAACCTCTGCGCTCGTCTGTTAAACTCGGTTATGGACCTTACCGGTTTCCTTTGCATGTCGTTCCAAAGGGCACTTCCCGGCATTACGCCAGCTCGGACAGCCATTAGGTGCCCAATGTCATCCACGTCCCGAGCTCGGGCGACTTCCAGATTAAATCTTGTTAAGTAACTTTTTAGTGTTTTGCCCGGCTGTTGCCAGACGTTAGTTAAGGTGGATGCCTCTGGTCTGATCCCCATCATTGCTCTGAACTGCTTTTTAAAGTCTTTAGACAACTGCTCCCAAGAAGTTATTGAGTGTCTCTTATATTTTTCGAACCAACTTTTGGCAGGTCCTATCAATGATGCTGGAAATAATATGCACCTGAGCTCGTAACCCACGTTATTGGCTCTCATGATGGTGTTGAACGTGCTCAAGTGACTACACAGGTCGGTCTTTCCTTTAAACGTTGGGACGTGAGGGATCCGGAACCCTTGAGGAAATGGAGTATTGGAAATATGAGGAGCAAATGGTTCGAGCTCCTCGTCAGAGTCTTCATACCGATCATTCCTTTGCTCGTTTTTCAAAAGCTTAAAAGCATTTTCAAGCTGGTCAATTCTTTCTTGGACTGGGTCCGCAAGAGGCACTGTCTGGAATCGGCTGTCATCGATCACAACCCCAGGCTCGCGTCTCCGCAAGGGATCTCTACGCCTATTCAAGCGATTCCTCAAATCCGGATTCGTTTGGTCACCATTACCTCGACTCTGATTCAGGTGATCTCGCAGGTCGTGACGATTTTTGCGGCTTCCGGTATTCTTACGACCTCGGTCATGCTTACTGACCGACCTGGTTTCTCCAGACTCATCACTGGTAAAACTCATTGCTTGGTTATTTCGTGATGGATTCTTCCCACGTCGCCTCGTCTTTGCCGTGCGAGACCGAGATGTTTGAATTTTCTCAAATGGGGCGCCTCTCCGCTCCTGGAAAGCCTCCCCGTTTCCTTGTCTTCCCCCCGCACGCCCTTCACCCTGATCTCGAACGGGTTGAGCATTCCTGCGGGGGGCCGAAGGATATCTTATGGGTGATGGAGGGAACCGTATAGGCGACGGTGGCTGCCACCCTTGTCGCGACCTAGAGGGTCCAGAATTTGCCCGAGATGGGTCGATCGCGTTTGGTGCGCTCCCAGGTACCTGAGTCCGAGCCTTTGCAGGGGTTCAGTTATTCTCAGTTCCTGCAGGCACTTCCACAGGCAGGTTAGCCGGGGCCCGAGTACTCCTCTGGGGCCTAGGTGGAGCAGATGGCTCTGCTGGTGCCGGAGGTTGAGTCGGCCTCCTTGTGGCAGCGTCTTTTCGTGGACGCCCACGGGGTCTACGGGGAGGAACATGCACGTCCCTTGGAGGAGGGACTTGGTTTTCGCGCGGAGGCAGGGGTTGAGCCACCTGTGCCTCTGCGGCTATCCTTGTCAACTCCTCATTCCGTCTGTTGGCCTCTGCCAACTGCTGCTTCAATTGTCGGTTCTCAAGTTCCACAATAGGAACATACCGCTCAGGATTGTAATACATATCCTCATCCCTTGGTGGAGGAGGTGGTCCCCGGGAATCAGAAGACCCACTTCTCTCTTCAACATCCAGGTTCTCCATTGGCTGTTTTCCAGGACGTCTTGGGTAATTTTCTTCAGGTGTGTTCTGATTGTTAGTGGCCATGACTTTTTCAGGGACGAATGCTTAAGGCTCTCAATGAAAGCACCAAACTGTTGACGCCATTTTTCGTCAACAGTGAAAGAAGAGCACGCAAACAATTATTAGTAATGGCCAATTAAAATATGGCAATATAAAGCACGATTTTTTACGTGGTTCAGCAGTTAAATCTGCCTAGTCCACGAGTCTCTGTTATTAAACTCAAGATTATCTCTGAAAATTCTTAAGCATGAATTCTTCAGAGTTTTCTCTCAAGGTCAGAATTTCGGTCCATTACAATGGTGCATGACCTCTCTATTTATAGAGAAGGATGCAGAATACTATCCCACATATTTTGGGTAGTTACTCTTTCTAGTGTAAATAAAATAAATGGCTTTAAATGCCTGCGATTCGATATAAAAGGAAACGTCCCCTGAAGACCAGGGGGCGTATAACTAATAGAATAATATCCCATGATTTTATGGGATTTACAATAATAAATGCAGAACACGCCCCTTATAAACAACACTTATAGATATTCAAAGTCATTATCATATATCTCCAAGGCCTTAATCTCCCAGATTTCTCATAAGCTTTCGAGCTAATGACATCTCCCAAGGTCACATGGCTTCGAGATCGTACATACGTCAGACTCGGAGCCCCTGATCCGAGGTCATTCCTGAGGATAGATGCGTCTCGGGAGCTACCTTTCGAGATCGTGAACGTTTCGAGGCCACCACATTCGAGGTCGTCTCGAGTCTTGCAGGCTCGATATTTAATCCTGGAGCATACTTCAAACTTTACGGGTTCATTCGCTGCGAATCCAGCTTTCGAGGTCACATTTAACATGGCTCGAAATCTGGGTATAACATAAACAAAAAATAAAATAAAACAAAAACTACATTAAACGTTTTTTTCAGATATTTTTTGAATTAAATACCTAATAAACTAACAAAAAATAAAATAATAAAAAAACTACAAATATATACTACATAATATACTAATAAAATAAAATTTTTGAAACGGTATATAAAAGATCATATGGTGTGGTGATATATAGTTAGTTTGGAAAAAACATAGACACTCTGTTATGTTAATCTATATCTATATATTATGAGTAATCTATATATAATAATAAATAAATAAATAATCTATCTATTTTTATTTATAACCTGTTGACAAAATACGAGATCCAAATGTCAATTTTTAACAATAAATTATCTAAACGAGTAAACACAAGGTCCACGAGTTAATTTAAAAAAAATAAAGGGTCCAAACGGGTAATCGGCTAAAATACAAAGTTCAAAATGGTGTGAACCCTTAAGTAAAACATAAATTATATATATTTATATAATTTACTTTCTATAAAGAATTTTTAACACTTTGAATAAATACATAGTCCAAAGGTTAATTTTAAAAAATAAAGAGTTAAAACGAGTAATCGGCCAAAGTATTGTGTTCAGATAACCGATTTATCTATTCCTATTTTTAATATTTTGACAAAACTTGGGGTCCACAAGTTAATTTTTAAAAATAAAAGTCCTAAGGGGTAATCGGCTAAAATACAAGGTTCAAAATGATGTGAACCCTTACAAAAAAACATAAATTATATATAATTTAATTTTTATAAATAATTTTTAACCTTTTGAATAAATATATGGTCCAAATGTTAAATTATAAAAATAAAGGGTCAAAATGGTAATCGGCCAAAATACAATGTTCAAATAATCGATATATCAAATCCTATATTTAACCTTTTGACAAAACAAGAGTTCTAAAAGTTAATTTTTAAAACTAAAGGGTTCAAACGGGTAATCGTCCAAAATAAATCTTACACAAAACATAAATTTCCATATACATAATTTAGATTGTTTATAAAAAAAATTACGTAAAGCGTATAATAATGATAATAATAATAAAAAATAAGAGCACATGTACAACAAATTTTTTGAACTTTGTTTTCGGTATTTTAATTATTCAGAATTTTTCAAAAACCTGCAAGAGGTTTGATATACAATGGACACTATTATGAAAAAAAATTGTAGTCAATACGCCCTCACGTGTCCATATAAAAAACATGTTGTACGAGTAGGGTGAAAAAAAATCCATATCGTAGCAATCTCCTAAAAGTATTTTAAAATATGTATTTTTTGTAATAATTACAAAAGACTGCGCGAAGCGCAGTTATGTTTTCTAGTTAAATAATATAAAAACAATAAAATAGATTAAGTTCCCATTTTAAAATACTAAGCCAATATTGTATAATGAAACTAATATAAAAATTATCAAATAAAAAATACTTAAATGATGAAAATAATCTCATAATTTAAATAAACTTAATTAAAAGTAAAACGATGACATAAACTAATTTTTATACAAAAATATGAGAAACTAAATTCATAAAATTAATTTTTTTAAAAAAAGCCATAAAATAAGTTCTTTTGAAAGAAAAAAAGAAGGCCATATTTTTATAAGCTTGTTAAAAAACTCATAAAAGATGTAATTTCCTCATTGATTTAAGGCTCACTAAAAGGGAATAGTTATAGGGCACACACAACCCAAGTGTAGAAAACTACCATTTTACCACAAAACCTTCTTGAAACTGTCATTTTTCTTTTGGTTCAGTTCATATAACTGTCCACATCACGATAATACAGTCTATGTTATTATGTACATGGGGGCACTTCCTGACGATTTGCTCTCACCAGCATCTGATCTCGATGAAATACTTCAACGTGTTCTTGATGAGAGCAAATAGTGTAGTAAAACATATGCCTATAAATATATACAATATCAAAGTTACTATTTATCATGTTGTTATGATTTTTATACTTTTTTACTCACCAACTATATCCATGGAACAGTTCCGTTGAGAATTCATTAGTTCATAGTTACAAAAGGAGTTTCAATGGATTTGCAGCCAAACTTACAAATCAAGAAAGACTAAAGCTTGCCAGTAAGTGATCCACATATGACTCTTAAAGAATGTCATGAGAGAAAAACTCATTACACGTAATGTAAAATTGTGATTGTCAGGTTTGAAAGAGGTAGTATCCATTTTCCCTAGAAAACTTATCAAATTCAAACAACAAGACTTGGGACTTCTTGGGACTCCATAAGGCTGTGAATCGAAATCTGACAATTGATAGTGATATTATAGTTGGTGTTGTTGATGTTAGAGAGTGAGTCAAAGTCTTGTCTTAATATCAAGATTAGTTATGTTGTTACTCTTATAACCAATTCGGTTATTCTATTTCAACTCTAATGGGCACTCTTGTTAGAATTAATATGAAAGTAGGCATATGAACAATCCTATATACATGTAGGCAGAATTAATATATAGAATGAACATATACAAAAGAATCGAATATTGTATACCTCCAGCCATTGCTATTGATAACCTCGATCTAGCTTTAGATCTACAAAAGAAAAGAAACTGAAGTTAGAATGAGTACACGGGCTTCCAAGCTCTCACTAACTCTTTTAGATGGAGTTACTGAAAGTCAGAATGAGCAGCGAGCTTGGGGACTGGTACTCTATATTTATAGAGTGAGACCTACCATCAGAGTCGTGTGTTCATATAGTTATTTCTTTAACCTCTTTTATAAACGTTGATAGCAAAAAATACAGACAACAATTGAAATAGTTTTTTTTTTCAATATAATGATATACAAATATTGTTTGGAAATTGTGTTGAAAACTTTGTTTGGTTAGTTTTTTTTTCCAGATAGAATAAAATAGAGTAAGGGCCTGCTTGGCTCATTAACTTAAAGTAATTATTTTTTATTTTTAAAAACTAAAAATTGTTCCATGAAACAGTTTTTATAAACAAAGTTACAAAAACGCAAAAAAAAAATTTGAGAACAATAAAAAGTTATTTTATGTAGTTTTTCTTTCTCTCCTACCATTTTTTCTATTATCATTTTGTCTCTCGTCACTTTCTCATTACTTACTATCTCTCTCTTCTCATTTTCTCTCTCGTCACTTTCTCTCTTCTTATTTCTTCTCTCTCATCACTTTCTCTCTTCTTATTTCTTCTCTCTCATCATTTTCTCTCTAATCACTTTCTTCCCCTCAATTTCTCTTTCTTCACTTTCTTTTTCCTCAATTTTTCTCTCCTTACATCACTATTTATTATTTTTATAAACACAACTTTGAAAAAAAAATGACAAACAAGCTCTAATACTTTTTTAATGTTTACTAAAGAATTGGGTTGTGTTTCTTAAATTGGTGGGGAGCACAATGTTTAGATTTTGGGCAAACAATTTCATTTAGTTTAATGATTTCACAAATCGAGGTACAATGATGCCAAATGTTAATTGAGCCTTACAATTTTGTTTAAAATATTCAAACTTTTAGCCCAAATTGTTTAAAGGAATGAAACAAAAAAAAAATTATCATTTTATATTTTATGGGACCAGTGTCACTTTATTCATTAAGATTTGTAGCTGAACCAATCGACCAACTTTTTTTTTTAGACCTTTGTGTAGATATTCATTTGACAGTCTCTTAACAAATATATTATTTTCAATAAATAGATGAGTAAAAGAAATAAATAGTTAAATACATTTTTATTTGTCACTAATATCATTGAAAATAATTTTTTTAACAAAAAGTATAGCTTAAGAAAAAAAATGCTTTTAAAAATTTAGACAATACAATCCCCTTTAATATGTATATATATATATATATACTAACAATAGTGGATCTGAGAACTTGATCCCAAGGTCTCATCAATGAAGCAAGTGTGTGTCTTTGCAAATTTCCATTGTGACCTAAAAATTAAATAATATTGATAACAAGTTACAAAAATATGCATTAACAGAGAAAACAAGAATAATTATTCTAACGGAAGGAATTTTACTTCAGCTAGTACAAAGTAAATGAGTAAACATGATATTGATCTTTTTTTTTGCTGAATATGATATTCAATTTTTTTTTTCAAAGTAAATGAATATATGCCAAATATATTTGTTTATATCATTTAATGCATTAAAATTACGTACTATTCAATATTCATGTTTAGTTGTTTGCATTTTCTCTGTTAGGATTTTGTCAGCTTACACGGTAAAAGGAATATCATTTTCAACTTCAACAATATTTTTTTTATCATATTGAATTCATAACATAATCCTTTAAAAAAACTTCATAACAAAACAATGTATTTATAATAACAATTTTAAAAATTACTAATGCGTTAAATGATGATAATTAATCAACTATAATTAAAGTTTGAACAAAAAACAAAGTTACACTAAAAATCATACATTATAGATTACTCTTCCAACTTTCATGTTCATGCCAGCTGTCTATTATTATTTAAGCTTTTTTTATTTGTGTACTGCAATAATACCATATATTATTATTACAATTTAAGTTACAATATATACCTTAATTTGCAAAATATATATGTAATAATTATAAATTAAATAAATACTTTCCTTTTTAGTTTTTTTCCCATTATATTAGATCTTACCATATATGTTATTTATTATTTTAAAATCTTTTTAAATTAAAAACATGTTAATTAGTCAAATTTCAAGAACTAAATGAAATAATATACCATTGATATCCCATTGGTTTCAGCATTTCAAAAATAATGAATGAAATTCATATCTCCACTAGAAGAACACCATAGAAAGCAGTCGGATTCTTCAATAATTATCTATGAGTGTAAATAACTATTGAAAAATACAATATATATATATATATATATGTATTTGTATTGCTCCGACTGAAATCTAAAAACTTGCATTTTACTTGCGAACTGCTAAAATATACAAAAAAGTTTATTATGTAAAGTAGTTTTATTTTAAATAAACTTTATTTTATTTTTAATTATATTGATAACACAACAAACAAACATATATCTATAACATTTAATAAGTTTACATTCTTTATATAAAAAATAACATAAAAAATATTATGTGCATCTCACATAAGCTTTTTGGTTTATTATGATATATAAAATAATCAAATACATGTTTGTTTAATATCTTTCATCAACTTATTGTATGTTGGTGTCATAGAATTATTATTTTTTTTGTTAAATTACTTAATAAAAAGCATAAACATAATATTTAAAATATTTATTTTTGATATAAAATAACCAAACACCTTTTAGTTTATGTTTATTCATTTTATTTTTTAATATTATTATATTTTTTCCACATAAACATAAACAATTTAGTATATTTTTAAGGAAAATAAACATCTAAGTATACTTAGTATAACAAAAATGACATAAACATAAACAATTTAGTATATTTTGTTTTCAAATAAACATAAAAGTTTAGTATATTTTGAAAGAAAAGTCTAAGCTTTTGGGTATGGCCATTTGAGAGAGAAGCCGATATTTTTGAGTAAAAATGGTTCCTTTGCTTTTGGTATGTGGAATTGAAAATGCACATTTTTTCTTTAGCAAAAAATAAAATAAAATAAAACAAAACAGGCGTTGTTTTATTTTTATTTTTTTGAAAGCATAACCGAAAAGAAAAATTAATGGATTTTTAGTGTGAACGGTAAAAATACACATTAATTACACAATCTATTAAAACATCAAAATCTATTCAATTACTAAAAAAATCCCCCATTTCCCCAAATTAGAATATTATTTAATTTAATATAATATTAAACATAATAAATATTAAAAAGGAATAATTTTAATTAAAATCGAAAAAGTGGTATGATATGTATAAATTAGTGTAATTGGTATAAATGGTAATATTATAGTAACTCTTATTATTAATGTAATCTATAGTGTAATTTTCCCTTAAAAGTTTTCATCATATTCCAGAATGATTACGAACTCATTCTTTCCTTCAAATACAAGTTTTTTGACTGATTGTTTTATTAAATTTGGTGAATACCTACCAAAAATAAAATTAAATACTTACTGAAATATGTCGAAACAATTCCAAGCTTGGAGAAAGGCAACAATGGAAATGGATGACACTGTTTCACTCAGCAAGACTCAGAAGTTTCATAACAGAGGAACCATACATTCACCTTCTCTATCCTCCACCTCTGCAGACTCGACCGGTCGACGTCCACAAAAATGGTGCACTTCGTTACTTTCTTTAACTATTTTTAAGTAATGGGTCAGCCGTGTTCGTGGATTAATGTATAATCTCTTTTGCAAAACATGAGATTTTTGAATTGTGGGATTTTCTGGGTTTTGTGTTGCAGTGAGATTTGTGACCAAGGTTTTTAAAATGTTTAGAAACTGAATGGTGGATTCGATCCCATTGTGAGGTTTTTGAGCAATAGGTTTTGTGTAGAGAGTTATGATTAATGCTTGTTTGTTCCTATTGTTATGGAGTTGAGAAGGAGAAGCCAGACGTTATAATATATTCAGACTTTTCGCTTGTTTAGTTCTAAAATAGTCGGAACGTTTGTTATTAAATTTCAACAGTTTTAAAAACATTCATCCTTGTATCAAAAAAAAAAACATTCATCTTATATTCCGAAGGGTATATTAGTAAACTAGTTAGTCAAAATTGGTGTACATGTGAAATAGGGAAATGAGTTGTCACAATTTGAAAATTCGAAAGATTAATGTGATAACATCCAAAATTAATGAATGGAATATATATATATATATAAATATATTTGTATAAAAAGAGTGAAACTGCATGAATGTTATTTATAGGAAAGTATATCTAATAACAAATATATATTAATAACAAAAACAATGATAACAATAGCAGTAATAATAGTAAAGCAGCCAAGAATTTGTTTGGTAACCTCATATATATAGTTGTCATACAATGTACACTATTGTCATGAAATGAAACACTGTTGGATTACATACATAGCGTAGGAATTTTTGTTTTATGGTATTGAATTTATCTATAAATTAGTATACACCATTCTGGTAGTAAAGAGCTCTTTTGGTTTTACTATTAGTTTCTCAAGCATGGGGAAGTATGGAACTTTTCAGTTTTACCATTTCTTGTCCATTTTCATTCTCACCATTAGCTTTTCCTGCAAAGCCAATGAAGATAGAGAGGCAAGTAGTTCCTTTCTCAAAAACACTTTCTTTTTCATATTTATTCAATAGATGTTAAAAAAGCAAAATTTCATTATTCTTTTATTATTATTATTATTGATTACTCATTGAAAACTACCATTTTACTGTGAATATGGCCATATGGTACAGGTTTATATAGTATACATGGGAGCAATTAAAGATAAGTTTTACTCACCAACGACTCATCACCTTAGTATTCTACAAAGTGTTGTTGAGGGAAGGTAGTCTTGAATATCTAACATCTAATCTAGATCTAGATAAATACATGCTACTCTTTCTGATTTCACATCAGTTTCTTACAAATTTTATTCATGTTACAGTTCGGTTGCGAATTCATTAATTCGAAGTTACAAAAGGAGCTTCAATGGATTTGCAGCAAAACTGACTGAGAAAGAAAGACTTAAGCTCGCCAGTAAGTCATCTAGAACTCGTAGCTGTTCCAATTGAACTAAGTGAACTCGTAGCTGTTCCAATTGAACTAAGTAAAATAAGGATTTGTGATAAAAAAAAAAAAATTGCAACATGTATTTGAAAATGGTTGTTGGCAGGTTCAAAGGAGGTAGTCTCAATTTTTTCAAGTAAAATTTATCAAACTCAAACAACAAGATCTTGGGACTTCTTGGGACTCCGCGAGACAGTGAGTCGAAATCCGACCATTGAGAGTGATACTATAATTGGTGTTATTGACACTGGAATTTGGCCAGAGTCAGAGAGCTTTAGTGATGAAGGTTTTGGTCCTCCTCCAAAGAAATGGAAGGGGGGCTGTGCAGGCGGCCAAAATTTCACTTGCAACAAGTACTTTTTCTATTTTTTTTAATTGAAAGTAAATAAATACGTATCACTTTTCTTTTGATACCCTTTTACAATGTTTCTGTATATAATCTTGATTTTTCAGCAAGATCATTGGAGCTCGGTACTATCAATCAATTACGTCAGATGTGTCAGCAAGAGATACTGAAGGTCATGGAAGCCATACAGCCTCAACAGCAGCCGGGAACAATGTAAAAGACTCAAGTTTTTATGGACTTGCCAAAGGCACTGCAAGAGGAGGGGTTCCCTCTTCAAGAATTTCTGTCTATAAAGTCTGCAACCCCTTAAAGTGCTATTCAGCAGCTATTTTGGCTGCATTTGATGATGCAATTGCTGATGGGGTTGACATCATTACAATATCAATAAATCCTTATTCCCTAGAAACATTCGAAGATGATTCGATTGCTATTGGCGCTTTCCATGCGATGGAGAAAGGGATATTAACCTTAAATTGTGCAGGAAATAGTGGCCCTTCTCTTGGAACTATGCTAAGTTCAGCACCATGGCTTATGACAGTAGCTGCAAGTAGCATAGATCGAAGAATAATTGACAAGGTTATTGTTGGCAATGGAACATCCAACATATTTGTATGTCCTCCTTATCTTTTGCTTCTTAGAATAGTGTTATTACTATCTCTAAGTTTTGACACTTCTTTTACATGATTGGTTATGGCTTTTATGCTCATTGATTTTTACACAAACAGGGGAATTCTATAAATTCTTTCAATCTGAACAACACAATGCTTCCTCTAGTACATGGAAAAAATGCTTCAAGTCAGTGTTCTGTTTCAATGGCTGGGTACTTTCTCCAATCCTTTCATTCTATCTTCAAAAGTTTCAAAGAAAAATATCAATATGATGAAGAAAAGACATGTTTTCTCTTGACTACATTTTTTTAGGAGTTGTGATGAAGGTTGCCTAGACAGTGGTTTAGTCAAGGGAAAGGTTGTGTTGTGTGATTCACTTTTCGGGATCAAAGAGGCCTATAAAGCTGGTGCAACTGGTTGTATTGCGAACAACGATAGAGCCAGTGGTGTCTCTTTTGTTGTCCCATTCCCTGCATCAGCTTTGAGCCAAGCTGACTATGCATTGGTCTTGTCATACTTAAATTCCACCAAGTATGTATCATTGTATACACCCTTAAATTTGATTAATGTGTTTGTTACCTCAAATAATGCAAGTCTTTCTCTCCTTTTTTTCAGAGATCCTCAAGCAACCATTCTAAGAAGTGAAGCCATAAAAGATTCTTTAGCTCCTGTCGTTGCTTCCTTCTCTTCTCGTGGGCCAAATTTAATCACACCAGATATTCTGAAGGTTCATATTGTTCAATATCCTAGTCCTATTTGCTTTACTTTCATTAGTCTTTTAGAGAAGTATTTTTCTTGGATTACCATGCATAAATGTGTTGCAGCCAGATATAATTGCCCCTGGTCTAAATATATTGGCTGCATATTCTCCTATTAATTCACCCTCAATTAGCCCTGCTGACAAAAGGCATGTGAATTACAATTTCCTATCTGGAACGTCCATGGCTTGCCCCCACGTAGCTGGAGCAGCTGCCTATGTTAAAACATTTCACCCTGATTGGTCTCCTTCAGTCATTAAATCTTCTCTCATGACTACAGGTATTACTCAAGAACTATTTTGCAAAGGTTTACACGACAAAATTTTTTCATTCTCTTCTCCTATGTGTAGGCACACTACCAAACCATGTGACTCTGGGTTATAAATGTGTTTTTAACTGAATTTCTTCTTTATTTGCTTGTAGCTTTGTTGATGAACAATACTGGAAATTCTAATGGAGAATTTGCTTATGGTTCTGGCCATGTCAACCCAATACAAGCTTTAAATCCTGGACTTGTGTATGATTCTTCAGTGGGAGACTACATAAAATTTCTATGCAGCATTGGCTATGATGAAGAAAAAGTTAGGCTTATATCTGGAGATAATAGCAGTTGTCTTCAAGACTCAGGCAAAGCATCACCAAAAGATCTCAATTACCCTTCAATGATTTCTGAAGTTCCCACTGGCAAGCCATTTAGTATTAAGTTTCATAGAAGAGTAAAAAATGTTGGTCAAGCTAACTCCACCTATAAGGCCAAAATTGTTTCAAGATCTCTGATTAGTATCAAAGTTGTGCCTGAAGCTCTTTCTTTCAAGTCACTGAATGAGGAGAAATCTTTTAATGTGATTGTTAATGGTGGTAGTTTATCAAATAATTCTATGGTATCTGCATCACTAGTGTGGTCTGATGGCTCCCATAATGTCAGGAGTCCAATTGTCCTACACAACTTAAAGGGGCCTGGAGTATGAAGACTTCAAATTTAAATACAGTCATTACAATTCAATATTCCTCCATGTTATATTATTTGTATCTCCATTTTTTATTGCACCGATGCTATAATTTTTAATATAAATTGGCTAATTGATTCTTTTAATCAGCACATGACAATTCTACATAATGAAATTTTTTGCAATATAATATTGAGATGATAAGTTTCTAAAGAAGTTTTACTTTTTGTTTTATATTTACATGATAACAATGAGAACATTCTTTCTTTATAACTTATAAAAAGAAAAAGAAATTAAAACCTATATCAATATGAAAAAATATATTTAATAGGAAAGCATTCATATTTTTTAGAAAAAGAAATATTAGGTAGTTTATATTATTTTATGTTATCCTTCAGAAATTTAAATTCAAATTATGAGTTATATTTTTTTCTCTATAATTTGAGAGTCAATTCTATTTAGTACCAAGCAAATATTGAATTTAGATAATAATTTTAAACAATAAAAAACATTAAATCATGTCTTTGTGAAATTTGTAATTGTTGACGTAGTTTCAACACCAAGACTCACAAATGCAACAAATCTGGAAAATTTTAATATAAACCAGAACTTTGTTGGACGTAGATTCAACATCAAAACTCACAGATGCAACAAATCTGGAAAAACGTAAATACAAACCAGAACTTAATTCAAACAGTTAGAGTGCAAAGCGAAATGGAAAACAAATAATGGAAAGAACACACTGAAATTATCCTGGTTCAACAACAATTTGTTGTCTACATCCAGCAGAGCTAGTCCACCATAAAGATCAGATTACAAGCCTAATCATAGAGATCTCAACTCTTCTTTGAGCAACTATTTCTTGAGTACAAAACCCAGCTAAGGCTTCTCTTGATCCATACACCTTAACTCTCACACAATACTCCAAGAACTCTCAAACACTCAGAAGAACTCTCTCCTCACGTATACAAATCTCTCTCTCTCTCACTCAGCTTTTCTAAAAAATGAATACTTCTTTACAAAATGAAAATAAAGGACTAGCTTATATATCCACTTGACACCTACATAACTAAATATTGTTACAACTAAATAATAGTTGTTAGGTTGGTTATAAACAAATGAAAATTTGTGAGAATTACTCCACAAATCCACCTTAATTCTTGCAACTTGAATCTGAATATTGATGAGTGGACATCCTAGCTCAGTACCCTCTTCATTTTTCTCCAAGTTGGATCAAGTTTAAGCAATGCCTAAACTTGTCCAAAGTCAATACTTTAGTTCCCAAGTCAGCAGGGTTCTCTTCAGTAGGAACCTTTTCCAATTTGATCACTTGTTGATGAATCTTTTCTCTAATCCAAAACATTCGGATATCAATGTGTTTGGGCTTCTCATGATATGAAGGATTTTTGCACAAATGTATTGAAGATTGGCTGTCTGAAAATACAGTAGCTCTTCCCTTCAAAATATTCAATTCTTGTAACAATCCCTGTAGCCAAATTGCTTCCTTGAAGGCATCGGTAGTTGCCATAAATTATGACTCTATAATGGAGAGTGCAACAGGTTGTAGCTTTAATATATCTCAGCAACCACTTGACTGCTTCCCAATGTTGAATCCCTGGATTTGACATGTATCTACTTAACACACTCATAGCATGAGCTATGTCAAGTCTTGTGATAATCATGACAAACATCATACTTCCTACAGCAATAACATAAGGTATCTTTGCCATCTTTTCCCTTTCTTCTTCTGTCTTTGGTGATTGATCAGCTGTCAAATTGAAGTGTCCTGCAAGTGGTAACTTTACTGGTTTGGTGTCCTACATATTGAACTTCTGTAGCACCTTTCTAAAGTATCCCTTTTGTGACAACACCATCTTCCTCTTCAGTCTATCTCTATGTATCTCAATGCCAAGAATCTTCTTTGCCATTCCGAGATCTTTCATCTCAAACTCACCGTGTAATTTTTTCTTTAGCCAACTCACTTTCTCCTTTTCCTTGCTAATCAAGAGCATATCATCTACATATATTAGTAGATAGATAGCTTCAGCTTTCTCTAAGTCCTTATAATACAAGCATGCATCAAAGTTGAATTTTGTGAGCCCAAGTGGGGTGATAAACATATCGAATCTCTTATTCCATTGCCGAGGAGATTGCTTCAGCACATAAAGTGACTTCTTAAGTTGACACACTAGATCTTTCCCCGGTTTCTCCACCTTGAATCCCTCAGGTTGTTCCATAAAAATAGTTTCTTCAAGATTCCCATGTAAAAACACTGTCTTTACATCCATTTGCTCCACCTCAAAATCATGATTGATAGCTAATGAAAGTAAAATTATGATTGTTTTAAACTTAGCCACCGATGAGAATATGTCAGTATAGTCCACTCCTTCCTCTTGAGTGAACCCTTTTGCAACAACTCTTGCTTTGTACCTGGCTTATTCCTCACTTGAAATACCTTCTTTAATTTTGAAAATCCATTTGCATGAAACAACCTTCTTCTCTGCTGGCCTTTCCACCAAATCCCATGTTTTGTTCTTCCTAAGAGAGTCCATTTCCTCTTGCATGACTGCTTTCCATTTATTTGACTTTTTGCTCATTAATGCTTCTTTAACATTTGCTGGTTCTTGAGCATTTTCTATCATAATAGCTGTGTTCAATGCAAATGCAACCAAATCCATCTCATCTCCAAATCTGGTTACTGGCTTATCTCTCTCTTGGCTCTGTCTCTAACCAATTGGTAATCAACTAAAGGATGCATGTGATCTGATCTTGTAATGTTTTCAATCTCAGCACTTGAACTCGAACTCCTAGTCTCATTTGTCAAACCACTGGTTTCATCTTTCAAACCACTATATTCATCTTGTTCATTCTCCGATGCAACAATTCTGGGAAGTTGAACTTCAAATTCAATCATCTCACCATCACTGTCATTTATACCTGCATCATGAACATAATCTCCCTTCACTTTGTTCAAGTGTGGAAAGTTAGTCTCATCAAATACCGCATCCTTACTTATAATGATCTTAAAGTGATTGTCTTCTAGAGAGCACAACCTATATCCCTTAGTACCGTCTGGATATCCTAGGAACAAGCATTTGACAGATCTTGACTCCAATTTATAACCTCTTTTATGTGCATAAGCTACACATCCAAAGGATATAAGGTGTGACAAACTTGGTTTCTTATTAGTCCACAATTCCTCTGGTGTTTTCAAATCAATTTTCCTATTAGGACTTCTATTAACAAGATAGCATGCAGATGCTAAAGCCTCACCCCAAAATATTTTTGACAAACCAGCCCCTAAAAGTAAGCATCTAACCTTGTTTAAAAGAGTCTTATTCATTCTCTCAGCTACATCGTTTTGTTGAGGGGTATGTATAACTGTTCTATGTCTTTCTATACTCAATTCTTTGCACAACAAATTAAATTCATGGTTTATAAACTCTAGAACATTATTTGCTCTTAAAACTTTAACTCTTAGTCCAATTTGATTTTCAACAAGTAATTTCCATTCTCTAAACTTAGTTATGCATTCGGATTTTTCCCTTAACAAATACACCCAAACCTTACGGCTATAGTCATCTAAAATAGAGAGAAAATACCTCCTTCCACCATGAGTTGAGACACAACTTGCACCCCATAGATCTACATGGACACAATCAAGAATTTGTTTTGCTTTGTGCTTGCTGAGTTTGAACTTCAATCTACGCTGTTTTCCTCTTATGCAAGTCTCACAAAAATTTAGACTCCCTGGTTTATGTTTCTCCAATAAACCTTATTTGTACAGGTCTTCCAATCCATGCTCACTAATGTGGCCCATTCTCACATGCCACAATTTAGTAAGTTCATCAACTTGCTTTACAACAGCAGCTTCTCCTTTCAAGATAGTTTTTCCTGCCAAAAAATACAAACCATTTCTCTTAGTTGCTTTCATAATAATAAGGGAACCTTTACTTACTCTAAGAACTCCATGTTTGGATTTGCACTCAAGCCCTTCATCATCAAATGTTCCAAGTGAGATCAAATTTCTCCTCAAATCTGGAACATGTCTAACATTCTCAAGTATTCTTATTGTTCCATCAAAGTGCTCTATTGCTATTGAGCCAATTCTTTCAACCGAGCATGATTGATTGTTTCCCATCAAAACTCTGCCTTTATGAGCTTTATATTCAAAGAACCTGTAATGCCCTAAGCTTCAGGGAATGTTACGGTGTGCATTTTAAACAGTGCTAAACTCGCTAATCGAGTCATTTGGC
Source organism: Humulus lupulus (assembly GCF_963169125.1). Taxonomy (NCBI): domain Eukaryota; kingdom Viridiplantae; phylum Streptophyta; class Magnoliopsida; order Rosales; family Cannabaceae; genus Humulus; species Humulus lupulus. The sequence continues at coordinate 36,031,587 of NC_084799.1, forward strand.
CATAATCGTGTAACTAAGTATGATTAGCGGTTTAGGGTTAAAAAAAAATTGGTTAAGATATAACGTTTCATTAAAACGTTTACCATATACATTGAGACCCCAAATATATAATTTAAAGGTTAATTACAACAAAAGATTTACAACCAACAGACCTAAGCGGCAAAATAGTGTTTAACCCTAGTTTCTCTTTAAACCCTCGGCCGTGGTGGTCGAGCAGCCGCATATGTACACATCGTCACCTAAGCTCTCCAACTCAAGGATGGTCCAGTTTTCTTTTGCCTTTACCTGCACCACATAGCACCCGTGAGCCGAAGCTCAGCAAAAAAACTTAATATGCTCATGAATAGTAATAACATGTTACTAAGTCATAATAGGCATGCCTAGCAGTAATAACTCTACTCATTCATGCAAGCAGGTACAAATACATGTTTGTGAAGTCCTGCGCTCTGAGTAGATGACTAATAAGTCTCTCGCTTTGAGGTAGATGACTAATAAGTCGTTCCTTGATCAGTTGACTAATAAGTCACTTTCTAAATAGATGACTGATAAGTCAATCTCGGTCAGATGATTGATAAGTCTATCCCGATCAGATGACTGATAAGTCCATCTCGATCAGATGACTAATAATTCTATCTCGATTAGATGACTAATAAGTCTACCTCGGTCAGATGACTAATAAGTCTATCTTGGTCAGACGACTAATAAGTCTATCTCGATTAGATGACTAATAAGTCTATCTCGATTAGATGACTGATAAGTCCATCTCGGTCAGATGACTAATAAGTCTATCTCGGAGGTCTCATACCCTCCTAGCCATGTGACGTGTAGGTCACCTTAGCCTTTCTGGCTTTGACTCTAAATAACTAGCCTTTAGACTAGACAAGTGCTTTTAATTTTCATCAAACTTGAGGTCGGTCCGACATTAATGCTCATGACAAGTCATTCAATGCAGATGTCGATTAGATCTAATCTTTTCGGCTTGCGTTAAACACGCTAGAACCGTCCTTGACTCATAAGTCAATGCCATACGACCAGTACTTAGTACTACTGTTGATCTTGACTGATAAGTCACAGCTTCACAATCAATACTGACACCAATGCCGATCCCTGACTAATAAGTCAGTGCTTCCTCAATGAGGTAATACAAACAGACATATACCATATGTCAAATATTCAGATATAAGGCATTTAGCATGCTCATTCAGTAATCAAAAGCATAATTATAATCATGCACAATTACAGAGACTCAAGCTCTGATCAATCTCATAATCAACATTCATGCCATGCCCTAATTTCATGTATTTTATGCATTTTCAATGCAATCAATGTCCACATATAGAACACTCAACATGCCTCAATAATAACCATGCATGTCACATACTGGGTGCAATTTTCTTACCTCTGGTTCGAGCGTGAAATAATAAAAGAACGACCATTGAGAACGATCAGTTTTTTAGTCCATTAGCGATCACCTAGTCATAACCAAATATGAGATTCTATCATTAAAATGAATAATAAAAGGTTCTCGGACCAAGATCTAGCCTCCGAGACGTCGAATCATACTAAACCAGGTAGTAGAAACGATCTCGAGGCCTAAGTTTGAGTCCCTAAGCCAAAAGCTCAATTTTGGCCAAAAATGCTCTTAAGGGCCGCAATCCTACATCCACCATGCTGCGTCCTGCCTCCCAAATAAAGGCGCCAGCCTCAAGCTCCTGCACCCTATGCCGTAGCATTGCCTCCCAAGCGTCGCGGCATTGCCTGACCATCAGCCAAAAACCCTGTTTTCTCCCATCAAAACCTCGTTTTTCCCCTCTTTTAATCCTTCCAAAACTTACTCAAACATCTCCAAATCCAAACCAAGCATTCCCACAACACAATCAACATTCCCACAACAAAACCCAAGCTTTGAACCACCAAAAACCACACCAATTACTCAATTCTATAATCAAAAGTTCTAGCTCAAAACTAACTTCAAAACAGAGTAAAAACCAGAATTTTCATGGCTGAATCTTACCTCAAGCTCAAGATCACACCCTCTTCAATGGTGGAACATACCCCTAGACCATCAAGGCTCAACTCCCTAGCTTGGTTCCTCAATTGGAGTTCAAAAATTCAAAGAAAGAAAGAGAGAAGAAGATGAAGGGGAAGAGAAGAAATGATGCTCTATTTTTTTTTTTTTTGGTTCTAAGGTTTCTACAGCCTTCTCAAGTGACATATATCCTTTAGGTCAAAAGACCAAAATGCCCCTAGGTCATTTAAAGTCATCTTAAGGCCACCAAGGGTAAAATCGTCATTTCTCCTCTATCTCGTTAATCATAATTAACACCCTCCAATTCCCGTTATTCTCAATATCCTCCAATGCTAATAAATCATATCCCATTATCTTTTAACTCCTAGTAATGTTCTAATCACCAAATTGCCCCGAGACTCACCCCAAGCCCTGAAATCAACCTCGTTATGACCAAACTGCTAACTTGCACTCAAAAGATCGTCTCATGCCGAATGGCTCGAACAAATCCACATATAATGTGGTATTATTCATAATTCATCCACATGCATGAAAATGCACAATTACACCCTCAACGGGCCAAATTACCAAAATGCCCTTATAATTAAAAATTGACCCATATGCATGCATTTATCATCATATCATAATATAATTCACATAAACATGCACATAATCACTTAATAATATAATAAATCAATTATGGCCCTCCCAACCTCCTAATCAAGGTCCTAAACCTTATTAGGAAATTTGAGTCATTACAGAACCACTCTCTAATCGGACACATGTGGTAAGTACAACCGGAATCCATTATCCAATCATCTGAGTTCCCTTCATTTGAGATTGAATATAATTCCCCATCTGAGTCTTCATTCTCCTTAGCTACAGATGCTGAATCTTGGTTTGAATTCTCCTTCATTTAGTTCTTTAATTCCCAACAAAATCTCTTGATGTGTCCAACCTTTCCGCAGTTGAAACATTTCTTTGGTTCACGCCCCCTGGACTTTGATTTTACTGGAGACTTCCATCTTGGCCTACTGTGATCTCTTGGCTTGCTGAAATCTTTCCATCTTAGTTCTTTCTTGAAGGGTCCTCCTCTTGTTAAAAGCACCTCTTCTTTGTTCTTCTCTTTTTCTAGTTGCAACTCAAATTCTTTAGCTTTGTTATCACCAAGAACATCTTCAAGGGATATTGATTCAATCCCATACTTCATGGTTGACTTCACCTTTCTGTAAGATTCAGGTAAAGCCTGCAACAAAATCACAGCTTGAGATTCCTCATCAATTTTAAAATCAATATTAGACAAGCCAATTATTATTTGATTAAAAATGTCAATGTTAGCATCAAGGGATAGGGATGGATTCATTTGAATCCATATAACTGTTCAAGTAAATTGATTTGACACAGAAGGTGTTATATGCAGCTGCTCTAATTTCTCCCTGTTGACGCGGTTCTTCGGCAACAGATAATTAATAGAATAAAGAGTGGGATTAGTGCTAAATAATGAACCATAATAGATGAATGATCTCACAGTAAAATGATGACACGAATACTTTTTTAGGTGGTTCAAAGGTTAAAATCCTTCTAGTCCACCAGCCAGTATTATTGCTATCTTTCTGATATTCTTTACAGGGTATATCTTTACCACATAGAATCCAACCCCTTGCAACTCCCAGGGTCTCCATATTTATAGGGAGAGGGCACCTGGGGGTTGGCAAGGGAGGTCATCCCATGACCTTCTTACTCATCATGTCACTTCTGTGACATTCATGATTAATTCATAAAACCTGACAATGAAGTGTGGTCTAATCAATAGGTAAGGGGGATAATGGGCCGCATGGCCCAACCTAGTCGTGGGTGCCTGAACATGCATGTTTATGCTGCGTGTCCAAGAATTCAGGGATGGATCAAACACGTGATGTCTGATATATGCACGTTTACATTGCGTGGTTGACTTTATAAGGGATCAGAAGTGCCAACTCAAGCTCGTACCTCGAGCTTGATGTACTCTCAGGTCGTGGTGTCCATGCTCCTAACTCGACTCCTTAGTAATCTCATTAAGCCTTTGGTACCTCGAGCTAAGGACGTAGGACCTGGTAACAGCAGCTCTGGGTACGTGCTATCCACGTGGCTGATATAATTATGCCATTTCTCAGCCCGTTAATAGTCCGTGGATATTTAGGGCGTACATTTGCCCCCCAAGCCCCTGTTCGTGACATATGACATCACCTGGGGCCACAGTGGGGTCTTTTAGGCTTCTGTGTGGACTCTTCATATTCCGCCCATTACGCTGGTATCGAATACGTGGAGCATCGTGGTTGGTGACGGTACGTCTTCCGAGAACCGCATTAAATGGCCTAGCCTATACTCGGCCGTCGTTTCGTCTTTCAAGTAGCGATCCTCGCATCCTACATCAAGGCGATCCAACGACCCTCCTCCTTTGGCCTTTTACGTATATAAAAGGGGTGGCCACCTTTCGCATGGGCTACCCGTTCATTTGAAAATTTTCTCATTTTCTCATCTTCTTCTTTCTTCTCAGTCTCAAAACCCTCTCTTTCTTCTGGTCACTGTTCTCAACGTTCCATAAATTCAGGCATGAGAACTCCTTCGAGACTTCGGCACCAGCAATCCCAACAGGATTCCAACCCAGACGACTCTTTCCATCTTATTACAGCAAAACATCTCTGTAAGTCCTCCGTTTGTGCATGTTTAAATTTTTTTTTTCTTTCACTGTTGCTTAGGTAAATTGTTTATGCGGTCACATGCAGTATGTTGCTGGTTTTTTGCTGGTATTTTAGGAGTAGGTTTTTAGCCTAGGGGCACCGGCCGTAGGAAAAAACCATTTAGAAGCATGGCTCATTGGGTACACTTTCTGGGGAGTTTTTCTGGGTAAAACTTTTGTATGCCCGTTTGAAATAACCATTTCTTAGGGTGCAAAACTGGGTAGCTTAGGGGACACGCTTCATAGGCAGTTTTGCACTGTTTGCCTACTGAAACTTTCCTTCCAAGGCAAACCCTTACTCTGACCCTCCCGACACACGGATTCCGAGTAATCGGGGACCCGTTGGGAGCACAAGCGCATGTTCATAGAACCGCGTGGTCTTACTCTCCACGGGCTGAGATTACCTCAGCCCGTGTTAAGGAAACACTTCACGCTAGATTCTTTCTTATGCTTAGGTCGCCCTTTCTAAATTTTCTTCTTTTGTTCGTTAGGCGACCAGATGGGACCAAAGAAGAGCGCACCCAAGAAGAGTGCTGGCAGCTCATCTTGCCAGCACGCCAACAAGGGAAAGGAGGTGGGCACGGACTCCCCTATCCCCACCTTCGGTCCAGCTGTGGAGAAGGAGATCGAGGTGGGGCCCAACGCTTTCTTTGAGGCCGAGAGGATCGCCTCGAAGGTCACCACCCAGGGGAAAGTGAATAAAATCTTCCTTTCCCATAACATTGAGATTGGGAGGGGCGCCCTGGATGCCTGACCTCCCCTGGAAGGCGAGCGGAGCTGCGCGCCGCTCAACGAGGAGTACGCCGCTTGGAGTGACGAGCATCTCAAGGCTGGGGCCTTCCTTCCGCTGGACCAGTACTTCGCGGATTTTCTAAATTGCGTGAAGCTGGCTCCTTTCCAGCTCCCCCTAACTCATATCGTTTGTTAGCGGGGCTGAAATATTTATTCCTGAAGCAGGAATGGGAGGTCCCCACGCCGGCGAACATCCTCTACTTCTTCTGCCTCAAGGCCAGCCCGGAGCAGCGGGGGCAAGGCGACTGGTTCTACTAGCTGATCCGTTTTCCAAATTTAGCTGTGGTCATTGAGCTACCTAGCCACCCCAACGAATTTAAAGACCAGTTCTTTATGTCCAAGGGGTTTCACAACTGCGAACACCACTATTTCAACCGCCCTCGTAAGTACCTTCTATTCTCAGCTCGTAAGTTAATTTTTCGATTAGCCTCCTTTATTCGTTCCTGACTTAGAAACAATCATGCAGCCATTTTCACGAGGATGGCCAAGTCCGTGACCCTTGGGGTTCAATACGAGACCTTAGCGGGGCTGCCCCCAATGGAAAAGGATTATCACCAGCTCATGTCCGACGAGACGATGTTGGCGTGCCAGCTAATCTCTACGGGCCAGACTTTGGCCTTGAGGAGACCACGGGGTCTCCCTCCTGCTCGCGAGATGGCGCCCATCCCCGAGGAGGAGGTCGCAGGAGAAGATGAGGACGAGGAGGACGAGGTGCCCCTCGTGCGGTGGAGGCGGGCTTTGCCCAAGAAGCGAACGTGGAGAGGGCCCAGTCCGGGGCAGCAGCCGGCCCCTCCGGCCAAGGTAATCCTTATCTGTTTAGGGATTTAGATAGGGCCACTGCAGACTTAAGGCTTGCTAGGTTTAACCCCGACCAAATCGTCCACTGCCACCGAACAGACCCCGACCGCAACATTACTTTACTCCAGTGCGTTGACCAGCTCATGCTACGTAACGAAATGGGTCACCCTAGGGGAACGGTAGTAGTAGACAGCACCCTAGCCTTTAGGTCGGCCTTCTTTGAGGACTATGGGACCAATCTTAGGTCGTGGCCCTCCCTCCTGGAGGGTGTAGTAGCTCCGGGTCTTAGGCAGTACGTAGAAGAGTCCAGTCTCGAGGTAGATCCGGGCCCAGAGCCTCTCCCAGCCCGCGAAGTCGTTATCTTAGACTCCCCTGCTGAAGCTTCGGGGCCGGAGGTTGTGACCATAGATTCCTCCTCTAGCTCGGAGGGTAGGACCCCTTTCAATACATACTTGAGCTCTGTTTTCCCTTTTATTTTTGTTTTTTTGTACAAATATTTTTACATGTATATTAATGCTTTGTCTTTGTTTCAACAGAGATGTCTCAGGCCGGGGATGACAGCTTACGGGCCATGTTCCAGGGGGGAAATCCTCCCTCAGGGCCTTTGGTGAAGAGGCTTCGGTTGACGAAGCAGGCTGTTGGGACATCCTTTAAGTCCCCGGCTAAGGGGAAAAACCCAGGCCCTTCTGAAAAAGGTGCCTCCACCCCCTCCTGCCGCAAAGGAGATGGCTCCACCTCCACCGCGACCTCCTGTCCTTGCTCGGGAAAAGGAGGCGGCCTCCGGGATCTTGCCAACTACGCCCCCCGAGGTGCGCGTCCCGGTGAATCCACGGGCCTTGGAGAAAATCCTCGATGTCTTTCAGGGGACGGTCTACGAGACGGCGAGCTACACCATGGACCACTACTATAACGCCACCTCGAGGGACCTGCGGGAGATCGAGACGAGGAGTCCTGAGAATGTGATGGAGTCTTCATTGGGGATGACCCTCACGGTAAGTAAGCTCCACCATTCGTTTCTTTTCATTTGCTTTATTTCTAAGGCATCTGCCTTACACATTTTTTCTTTCTCGCAGGCGTCTTTGGCTCTTCACCGGAGCATATCCTGATCTAGGGCCAGGGTCGAGGAGATGAGGAGCAAGCATCAGACCGCCCTGGCCGCCCTTGCGACTGCCCAAAAACAGGAACAGGACGCCAAGGATGCCCTGGCAACCGCGCGGGCTGAGCTGGACGCGTCTCGACCTAAGCTGCTGGAGGCCGAGTCCACCAAGGTTGCCTTGGACGCTGCAAGGGTGGAAGTTGAAGAAGCTAAGGCCGCCCTTGCAGCAGAGAAGGCAACCTCCACCACCTCCATGGAGAACATGTTGTACCATTGCTGGGCCTTCAACCCAGATGGTGACTTTTCCTTCTTGGGGATGGAAGCGTGGGAGTCCTTCCTCGAGAAGTTCAAAGCTCGCCTCCAACAAGAGGCGCCCTCCGAGACCGGGGAAACTTCAGCCGCGACCGAGCAGGACGGCGAGGTGGTGACTTCAACAGAGCGACCCGGTGGGGCCTAGGAATTTTCTCCTTTTCTTTTTATCCTTTACATTTTTTTTTTGTAACTTTATATTATGAGGTTTTTTAACCTCGAGACAATTGGTTTTTTCAACTCTATTTTTAATTGATTTACATCCTTTTGCCTCTATCTCATTTCTCTTCCATGCATTTGGTAATACTCTTAGTCTCTGTTGGTGTTGTGATTGACATCTTATGCTTTTCTAAAAACATCTGTTAATCAACTTGAACCAACTTCTAAGAGTTAAGTCCTGGTTGCATCCAAGACGTTAATTTGAAAACTTAGTTCGTGTTAATCCTTTATTCATATCTCGTGTTTTTTAAGAAAAACACCGATCAATTAATTTGAATTAACTTCTAAGTTTTAGGACCTGGTTACATCTAGGACGTTAATTTGAAAACTTAGTTCACGTTAATCCTTTATTAATATCTCGTGCTTTTTAAGAAAAACATCGATCAATCAATTTGAATTAACTTCTAAGTTTTAGGACCTGGTTACATCCAGGACGTTAATTTGAAAACTTAGTTCGCGTTAATCCTTTATTAATATCTCGTGCTTTTTAAGAAAAACATCAATCAATCAATTTGAATTAACTTCTTAGTTTTTTAGGAAGACCTGGTTATGTCCAGGATACAACTTAGTTTGCGTTAATCCTTTATCGATGTCTCGTGCTTTTTAAGAAAAACATCGATCAATCGATTTGAATTAACTTCTAAGTTTTTTAGACGACCTGGTTATATCCAGGACATATGCCCCCAAGTAATTAGGAAAGGGTCTTTCGTGGTTACTTGACATTACATCCACAAATACACACAATGAAGAAAGATTTAATTCTCATTACTTAATAGACAAAAGATGGCCTTCCTGGTTAAGCCTTACAAAGGTATCATTGATAATATTTCTTCAAATGGATGGTGTTCCAAGTTCGTGGGACTGCTTCTCCACTAAGCTGAGCTAACTTGTAGGTTCCTTCTTTTATGACCTTCGATTATTTGGTATGGTCCTTCCCAGTTCGGTCCCAATACTCCGTCTTTGGGATCTTTACTGGCTAAGAAGATTCTTCTGAGGACCAGGTCGCCAATGCCAAAGGCACGTTTTCTGACCCTTGAGTTGAAATAACGAGTGATCTTTTGTTGATAGTGCGCGAGATGTAGCTGTGAATCTTCTCATCTTTCATCAATCAGGTCAAGGGACGCGCAGAGCAATTCGTGATTGCGGTCCTGGTCAAATGCCTAGACACTATGCGAGGCTACCTATACTTCGACAGGAAGGACTGCCTCACTCCCGAAAGCTAGGGAGAAAGGAGTATGACCTGTCGACGTTCGATGTGAGGTCCGATATGCCCATAGTACCTGGGGGAGCTGTTCTGGCCAGACTCCCTTGGCTTCGTCCAGTCTTTTCTTAAGGCTCGTCTTTAGCGTCTTATTGATGGCCTCGACCTGCCCATTTGCCTGGGGATAGGCCACGGAGGAGAAGCTTTTTACAATGTCGTGCCTCTCACAGAATTCGGTGAAGAGGATGCTGTCGAACTGCGTTCCATTGTCTGATACGATCTTCTTCGGCAGCCCGAATCGACAGATAATGCTTTTGACCACGAAGTCGAGGACTCTTTTTGAAGTGATTGTTGCCAAGGGTTCTGCTTCTGCCGACTTGGTGAAGTAGTCGATGGCCACCACTGTGTAACGGACTCCTCCCTTTCCAGTAGGGAGGGCGCCAACTAAGTCGATTCCCCAGACCGTGAATGGCCACGGGGACGAGATCATCTTCATCTCGACTGGGGGAGCTCAGGCAACGGTGGCAAATCGCTGGCACTTGTCACATTTTTTAACGTAAGAGATCGAGTCCTTTGACAGAGTGGGCCAGTAATATCCTTGCCTTAAGATCTTCATGGCCAAGCTTTGCCCCCCAGTGTGATCCTTGCAAAAACCTTCGTGCACTTCTTACAAAATGGTCTTTGCTTCGCCTGACAGAACACATCGTAGGAGGGGTAGAGAGTGCCCATGCCGGTATAATATCCCATCTACCACTGTATACCTTGGAGCCTGGTAAAGTACCCTCCTTGCGTCATTACGCTCTTCAGGTAACTTTCCTGCTGTGAGATATTCGAGGATGGGGGTCATCCTGGTTGGTCTAGCGTCGATCATCTCGACCTCCGTCTCGACTTCTTCTATGCTTGGTTTCTCCAAGAACTCTAACGGTACCAACCCCAAAGTCTCTGTCTCTCCGGAGGTAGCGAGCTTTGCGAGGGCGTCTGCGTTGGTGTTCTGCTCCCGAGGTATCTGTTCGATTGAGCCCCGTTCAAATGCAGACAACTCAACTTTTACCTTGGCCAGGTAAGCAGCCATCTTGGCTCCCCGTGCTTGGTACTCACCTATCGCCTGGTTTACCACGAGCTAGGAATCGCTGTAACACTGAACGGAGCTGACCTTCAGCTCCTGGGCCACCCTTAGCCCGGCCAGTAAAGCTTCGTATTCAGCTTCGTTGTTGGATGCCTTGAATCCGAATCTCAATGCCGAGTGGAATCTATGTCCTTCTGGGGATATCAAAATGATTCCAGCCTCAGAGCCATTGTCGTTTGATGAGCCATCTACGAAGACCTTCCATGAGGCCTGGACTAAGGAGGCCTGGGGTGAATCTTCTACAGGATCTTCTCGGAATCCTGTGCATTCTGCCACAAAATCAGCTAGGGCCTGGCTTTTTATTGCAGTTTGCGGAGTGTACAAAATCTCGAACTGGCTGAGCTCAATTGCCCACTTCAACAGACGTCCCGATGCTTCAGGTTTTTGCAAAACCTGCCTTAAAGGTTGATCGGTTATGACATGTATTGAGTGGGACTGGAAATATAGCCTGAGCTTTCGGGAGGCCGTAATGAGACAGAAAGCCATCTTCTCCATCAACGGATACTGGGACTCAGCTCCGAGGAGCCTTTTGCTGATGTAATAGACTGGTCTTCTTCTCGGACTAATACGGCACTAGCTGCATCTTTGGTGACGGCCAGGTAAAGGAAAAGAGGCTCTCCTGCCATTGGTTTGGAAAATACGGGTGGTTCGGCTAAATGTGCTTTCAGGTCGAGGAAGGCACGTTCGCACTGCTCGGTCCATTCGAACTTCTTATTCCCCCGGAGCAGGTTGTAGAATGGCAGACACTTGTCGATAGATTTAGAAATAAACCAATTAAGGGCCGCCACCCTTCCTGTCAGGCCTTGAACGTCTTTTCGCGACCGAGGTGAGGGCAGCTCGAGCAACGACCTGATCTTATCGGGGTTTGCCTCGATTCCTCTGGTATTGACAATGAAACCCAGGAACTTCCCTAAGGCGACTCTGAAAGTGCACTTCTGCGAGTTAAGCCTCATGTCGTATTCTCTCAGTATCTTAAAACATTCTTCCAAGTCGGAAACATGGTTATCGGCAGTTTTCGACTTGACCAGCATGTCGTCAACGTACACTTCCATGTTCTTCCCGATCTGGTTGGAAAACATCATGTTTATCAATCTCTGGTATGTAGCTCCGGCGTTCTTCAGCTCGAACGACATGACCTTGTAACAATAAACGTTAGTTGGGGTCATGAAGCTAGTGTGCTCCCAGTCTGCTAGATTCATAGCGATCTGATTATAGCCCGAGTACGCATCCATAAAGGACATGAGCTCGTGCCCCGCCGTGGCGTCTACCAATTGGTCGATCCTCGGCAAGGGGAAACAGTCTTTGGAGCAAGCTTTGTTCAGGTCGGAGAAGTCGATGCAGGTTCGCCATTTCCCGTTGGGCTTCGGGACCAACACAGGATTGGCGACCCAGACCAGGAACTTAACCTCACGGATAAAGCCGCACTTTTTGAGCCGGGCTACTTCCTCTTCTAGGGCTTCAGCTCGGGTTGTTCCTAGGCGCCTCTATTTCTGGGATTTCGCAGGCACGCTTTTATCCAAATGGAGGGTGTGCATAATGACACTCGGACTGATCCCCACCATGTCCTCATGAGACCATGCGAACACGTCCAGGTTCTCCTGCAGGAACTTAATCAGCTCCGCCTTCCTCTCGCCACATAGATTTTTCCCGAGCTTTGCCATCCGTGAGGGATTCTGTGGATCGATATTTACCTCCTCGAGCTCTTCGATAGCTTGGAGCTCGGATTTATCCTCGCCTATTCTGGGGTCAATATCATCACTTAAGATGATATTTTCCCCTTCAGCACTCTGAGGTGTTTCAATCTCAGGATTAGGCAAAGGTTCCTGAGATTCCTCATTTCCACCTTGGATGGTCATCGTTAACTGCCCGGGTTTTAATTTTCCCTTTATAGAAATGCTGTAGCATTCCCTGGCAGCAAGTTGATCGCCATGGACGGTGCATATCCCCGTGGAAGAGCGGAATTTTAGCGCGAGGTGGCGGATGGAGGTAACGGCTTCAAACGCTATTAGTGTAGGTCGACCCAAAATGGCATTGTACGCGGTGTGGCAATCGATGACCACAAACTCGAGGAGTTTCGAGACTGTCCGAGATCCCTCTCCCAAGGTGATCACCAGCTTGATCATTCCTATTGCCGCCGATCCTTCTCCGGAGAATCCGTAAAGCGTCATGGAGGTGGCTTTCAGCTCGGTGATAGAAAAACCCATCTTTTCTAGCGTGGATCGAAACAGTAGGTTTACCGAGCTCCCATTGTCGACCAGTACTCTCCTAACCCTCAGATTGGCGAGCTGCACGGCTACGACCAGAGGGTCGTTATGAGGGAACTGGACGTGGCTAGCATCTTCTTCAGTAAATATGATTGGTTGCCTCCCCAATCGTTGCTGCTTTGGTAGATGCTGTTCGGGGACGACTCCACTCCATTATGAGCCTTAAGTTTGTTCACATATCTCTTTTGGGCACCTCTGCTCGTGCTAGCCAGATGGGGACCTCCAGAGGTCGTGGAGATCTCTCCTCCTAGCATGGGGGGAGGGACGTCCTGATCTACCTGAGACCCGGGCTGACTGACCGGGACTTCCAGAGCTGGATGGCTTGCGGGAACTCTATTCCGCGCATATTGAGCCAAGGGTCCGGCTCTGATGAGAGTTTCAATCTCATCCTTCAGGTGTCTATAGTCATCGGTATTGTGGCCAATGTCGTTGTGGAATCGACAAAACTTGGAAGGGTCTCGCTTACCCTTCTGGTGCTTTAGCGGCTCCGGCTTCTTCCAGGGGAGGCGAGCAGAATTTGCTAGGAAGATGTTCTCCCTAGAGTGGGTGAGCTCGGTATAAGTCACATAGACCGACTTGAATTTTTCTACGGACTTGTTTTTCTTTGGGCCGTGCTGTTTGCCCTCGCCGCTCCCCTTTCTCTTGCCTCCACCAAACTAGTTATTCTGTGTAACGGTTTGGGTCGCTGTCACGACCTCCTTTCCCACTCCAGAGGGCTGTTCGGGGACCTGGCTGGTTCCTGCGGCTGAGGCTTGCGTCTCCTCCAGGTTGATCCATCCTTGGACCCTATTTAGGAATTCATTTACGGTGCTGACTCCCTTCCTTTGTATCTCCTTCCAGAGTCCCCCTTCGACGAGGATCCCCGTTCTCAAAGCCATGAGCTTGGAGCTGTCATCTGCGTCTCTGGCCCGAGCAGCGACGTTCGCGAATCTGCTCAGGTAAGCCTTCAGAGGCTCGTCGGGTTGCTACCTTACGTTTTCCAGGGTGTCAGCCTTGACGCGGGTGGCCTGGGAAGCTCGGAATGCTCTCTTGAAGTCAGTAGAGAAAGTTTTCCACGAGCTGATTGACTGCTTCTTACTCTGTTTGAACCATTGTCTGGGTGGCCCAGTCAAGGTGGATGGAAAGATTAGGCACCTCAGCTCGGGACCAATGTTGTGGGCCATCATCAAGGTATTGAACATACCCAGATGATCTGATGGATCCCCGTCTTCGTTGAATTTGGACAAGTGCAACATATGGAAACCAGGCGGATATGCCGTTGCTGCTATGCTGGGGGCGAAGAGCTCAAGTTCATCCCCTGAATCGTATTCATCTTTTTCTTTTTCTGATAGGAGCTTCCTCATTAGCTCCTCCATCTAAGCCAGACGCTCAGGGGTTTTGTCCTGATCTCCTTGGTTGTTCTGAGGCTGGTCAACAGCTCCGGATCCATTGTACACGTTTGGCGGGTTATTGTCCCTCCTATCTTGGGATAGGTTATATGGGACGTTCCCGCTGTCGCGTACTTCAGACAGGTCTTCCCTTTGGCGAGCACGGCTACCGTTTCCCACCGGGTCTCCCCTTTGAGAGTTTAGACGATCTCAAAGGTCGCCCCTCGGGGTGGCCTGAGGACTCTGTGCCGAGCTCAAAAGTTGGCGCAGGTCTCCGCCGGAGAGGTCACTTCGACGGCTCCCGGTCCAATAGCTCCCATTTGGGAAGCTTGGAGCCCGCCTCTAGGGATGAGGATCTGAGACTTGTCTGGGCGCTCGGCTACGATGGGAAGGTCCGACGGAAGGAGGATTTCTCCTACTGCTCCCATGAGCCGGAATGTCTCAGACTGGCTGGGGAGGAGACGGGCATCTTATCGGTGAAGGAGGATGCCTGACCGGAGATGCAATTCTGGTCCCGTTAGGGCAGATCAGGTTAGGTCGAGGCCGCTAGACTCTACCAACCTTCGGGTCCTGTGCTCGGCGGTCTGAGCGGGGCGCAGGACGGCTGGCCGGGGCGGGCTGTCGCAGTGAGCCCTCCCCAGATCTCCTTCGCGAGCTCCCTCGAGCCCTCCTGGGCACGCTCGAGGGCGAAAGTGAGCTGGGAGTTGAGGTCCGGATCGATCGGCTGTATTGTTGCTCGGCCCTAGGTAGTTCCTCAAAAGTGGTCTCCCGGTGGTGCGATGTGGGAGTAGAGTTTGATGTCGGGGGTCTGACCGACCGACTAGGCCTGGACCGATTACCCCGGTGGGACTTATGAGTCTCGCCTTGCCTCTTTCCGACATTAGTGTCGGTTGTAAGAGGGGGTAGTCGGGCCAAAACCTCCTGAATCTGCTGGTTAACTTTCGCCAACTGACTCCTCAGCTGTGCATTTTCCATTTCCACCGCCGTGTAAAAATATGGGTTTGGATTGGGTGGCCGGGGAGCCGAACTTCCAGTGTCATCTTGGCCTATTGGCTGCTTGCCCAGCCGCTGCTGAACCTCAGGGTTCTGATCATTGGAAATGGCGGCATGATGGGCCTCCTGCCCATCACGTTGGTCCACCTCGTTACCATGTCTTGAGCGAGTGATTACCATGGTTGGGTATTTGCGATAGCACCAATCTAATAGCTCTCAACGAAAGCACCAAACTGTTGACGCGGTTCTTCGACAACAGATAATTAATAGAATAAAGAGTGGGATTAGTGCTAAATAATGAATCGTAATAGATGAATGATCTCAAAGTAAAATGATGACACGAATAATTTTTTAGGTGGTTCAAAGGTTAAAATCCTTTGAGTCCACCAGCCAATATTATTGCTATCTTTCTGATTTTTACAGGGTATTTCTTTACCAAATAGAATCCAACCCCTTGCAACTCCCAGGGTCTCCATATTTATAGGGAGAGGGCACCTGGGGGTTGGCAAGGGAGGTCATCCCGTGACCTTCTTACCCATCATGTCACTTCTGTGACATTCATGATTAATTCCTAAAACCTGACAATGAAGTGTGGTCTAATCAATAAGTAAGGGAGATAATGGGCAGCACGGCCCAACCCAGTTGTGGGTGCCTGAACACGCACGTTTATGCTGCGTGTCCGAGAATTCAGGGATGGATCAGACACGTGATGTCTGATATATGCACGTTTACATTGCGTGGTTGACTTTATAAGGGATCAGAAGTGCCAACTCAAGCTCGTACCTCGAGGTTGATGTACTCTCAGGTCGTGGTGTCCATGCTCCTAACCCAACTCCTTAGTAATCTCATTAAGCCTTTGGTACCTCGAGCTAAGGAGGTAG
The DNA here is from genome assembly GCF_963169125.1 of Humulus lupulus. Taxonomy (NCBI): domain Eukaryota; kingdom Viridiplantae; phylum Streptophyta; class Magnoliopsida; order Rosales; family Cannabaceae; genus Humulus; species Humulus lupulus. The sequence goes on from NC_084799.1 coordinate 36,047,360, forward strand.
GACCTGGTAACAGCAGCTCCGGGTACATGCTATCTACGTGGCTGATATAATTATGCCATTTCTCAGTCCGTTAATAGTCCGTGGATATTTAGGGCGTACACTCCCAAACACCAAAGGCATTCTTCTCGGATTGCACTTTTCTGATGACATTGTTTGACAAATGAAGGATGATCATGTAATAGGCTAACTCGTGAAATTCTTCAAGTTCATCATCCTTATCTTTATACTTTTCCTTCAATTTCCCTTGATCACCAATAACCTTGGAAAGTTTCTGATGAACAAGCAGCCCCTTCAACTTTTCTCTCCACAAACTGAAATCACCACTGCCATCAAAATTCTCAAGTTCAAGCTTTGCTGTTGCCATGAGTTCTTGATCAATCTTGGTTGAGTCTTGACAAATTTTTCTTTAAGAATCGAAACCTGGCTTTGATTTGTTGACGTAGGTTCAACACCAAGACTCACAGATGTAATAAATATGGAAAACTCTAATATAAACCAGAACTTTGTTGGACGTAGATTCAACACCAAAACTCATAGATGAAACAAATCTAAAAAAACGTAAATGTAAACCAGAACTTAATTCAAACAGTTAAAGTGCAAAACAAAATGGAAAACAAATAATGGAAATAATACACCGAAATTATCCTATTTCAGCAACAATATGTTGCGTACATCTAGCAGAGCTAGTCCACTATAAAGATCAGATTACAAGCCTAATCACACAGATCTCAACTCTCTTTGAGCAACTATTTCTTGAGTACAAAACCCAGCCAAGGCTTCTCTTGATCCATACACCTTAACTCTCACACAATATTCCAAGAACGCTCAAACACTCAGAAGAACTCTCTCCTCACGTATACAAATCTCTCTCTCAATTTTTCTAAAAAATAAGTACTTCTTTACAAAATAAAATAAATGACTAACTTATATAGCCACTTGACACTTAGATAACTAAATATTGTTACAACTAAATAATAGTTGTTAGGTTTGTTATAAACAAAAGAAAAGTTGTGAGAATTACTCTACATTAATGAATATATATATATTTATAGGCAATTTCTTATGTGGAGACGGTAAAAACGTCTGCACCGGTGGAGACATTTTTTTGCACCATTTGATCAAATTAACGGCTGTGATCAATCCAAATAATTGTTCTAACTCTCTCTCATTCCCTCACAAGTCCGAATCCATTGACACACATTCAGAATTCTCTCTTCCGAAACAACCCATTCACACACATTGAGAACTATTCTCTCTCTCTCTTCCGAAACAGAGTTCTCTGTTTCTTCTCCATCTCGGTTTATCTTCTCTCCATCGTCTCTCTCTCCATCTTGGTCTGTGGTTGTTCCGAAGCTCTCATCGTCGGGTAAGTTATCATTTTCGTGCCATTAATTTAGCTTATGAACCTGCCCATCTCTGTATGATATCAGATAATATCATCTATATATGGGTATTAATATAGAGAAAGATAAGATGTATATATGGGTATTAATATATGCTATCTGAATATATATGGGTATTAATATAGAGAAAGATAAGATGTATATATGGGTATTAATATATGCTATCTGAATATATATGGGTATTAATGAGGAAGATAAGATTAATTTACACCATGTGTATAAAGTATTATAGAAATTGATTGTATGTGAGTTGTAACACGAAAATGATACACATACTGGGTGCACATACTGCACCAGCTCACCAGGAAACACAATCGAATACAGGGTGCCCAGATGGATTTTTCCATTCCTAACCGCAGCATTAAACTCAGAACCAGACCATAGATGGCTCAACCTAATGATTATCCTCCAATACCAGCTAGTATCCTGCTTTAAACATACTCCCATATTGAAACACCCTTTAGATAAACACCATAAACCCATTTAACCCATAACACATCCTGCATACATACATATATATATAAAACTTTTCAATATGGGTATTAATGAGAAAGATAAAATCATGTGTATACAGTGTTTAGAGCTGCACTTGGACCACTTTAGAGGTGTGCTTTTCGTCTGGGATTAACATGATATATATATGTTTTGTACATAAATAAACTCATACCCCCTTCATGATTAAAAGAATGATTATGAGAGTTTCTTCTTTCCAAAATGGTGTGAGTTGGCTTAGGCTAGCTATATATAACTTCAGTAGTATTGAAAGTTGCAATAGTATTTAGTTTTGTTAATTTTATTGAGATCAGTTTTTTTGTTAATATTTTTTGTTAATGTTGCTTATTCTGTACTATTAGCTAGAGGAAAAATATTTGTGTTTTTGTCATGTTTTTTTTTTCTAGAAGGAATGAAATTTGTAGTAAAATGATTATTGTATGGTTGTTAATATATTTCCCCATTTTATCTTACTGTTGATCTGGTGATTTAGGATGGAAGTTTTATTGCTGAATTCTATAATGGAATCAATACAGAGGCTGCGTAATGATTATGCTGGGTTGAAAGATGATTTGAGAGTAATTAAAGATGAATTACGTGCAATAACTGAACATGGGAAACATAGACATAGTGAGGCGAAAATCTTTGAGCGTAAAATGGTTGAAAAATTAATTGGGAGGAAGGAAGATGTTGCTTTTGTAAATCCTTTAGGTAAAGACAAAGCAAATGATTTTGATAGAGAGAAAGATGGTGTCGTTAAATGTAGTGGGGTTGAAAGCAAAATGGACGATTTAAGTAACGGTGAGTTGAATAAGTGTGTAGGAGATATTCAGGGGTTAGATGATAGCTCAACTAATATAGAATGCAAAAGGAAGACATGTGTTGGTAATGGAGAGGATAAATGTTTGGGGGGAAACTTCGAGAACTTTGATGATACTGTTTTCAGGATTTCATCCCATTTTGGAGAAACATTATTGCAGCGTGAAATGTCGATGAAAGTAAGTAATGATATCTTTTGGTAGGTTAAAAGTTGATTATTATTATTTTTTTGGTATTTTTGGTATTTTTTATTTTACTTGTTGAACCTAATTGGTTGTTAATTTTGAGATTGTAGAAGCCTAGAGTTTGTACGATTAACCAAAAATGTTCAAAGTTGTCGAATGTAAAAGTAGGAAGCCAGTCAGTGTCTAGTAGCATTTGTGGGCCTGTTGATCGGAGGAAAAAAACGGTAAATGTGTAATTGAGTACGTTTTATATTTATTTGTTATTGTACCTTGTTTTATAATTTACTAGTTTATTTAATCAGGTGAAGACTAAATCACAGACAACTCCACGTGGAGTTTATGTTTCTAATGTTACAACTGGGCAGAGCCAAAGCATAGGGCCCTTTAAAATTCGCACCCCCATAATGGACGATGATACAGGAAAATTAATAGAATACATATTTGATGATAGTTTGAATCATGAGTAAGTATATTTTTTTCCATTAGTTAACAATAAAAAATTTCTATCCGATACCCAATATTATTATAAATTTGTTTTATAATTGTGGCACAGTGAGACACTGGTAGACACGTGGTTTAATCATCTCACGCGTGGTTTGGTTCGAACATTGTGTCCTGGGGTTTTTATTAATGGAGAGGTATGGACTGATAATGTTGGACTGTGTACTTAGAAGTATTCACTTTATATATATTTCCCCATCTAAACTAATATTCATGGACGGTAAGGGTAGGTTTCCAATGTTTTTTTCTTGTTTTGACCACAGGTGTTGAATGTAGTATGTGAGATGAACACACGTAGGGAGCAGCAAGTTTCAACAGAGAGTCGTTCGTCATGGTATTTGAATACTAGAATGACGGTGAGTATTGTTCCTGTAGCAAAATTCAACTCAATATAAGAGATATGGAATTAATTGTGAATATTTTTGAGTGACAGTGTACTGGAATTAGTATTCAGAACTTGTTTCCTCAAAGTGGTCGATCTGATTCAGCTTGTAAACTATTTATTGGAGATTTGAATTTATGTGGGAAGGTATATTTATGTGTAGAATTTTTTTGTACTTTTGGGTTTATTTTATTAGTTGAAAATTTTATTATTTTGCAGATTAAGATTCCAGTTCACAACGAGGAGATGCAACACTGGGTTCTCTTTATAGTTCATGTAGGTAATGGGGTTGTCGAATTATGTGATTCGATGCTGCTAGGGCGCAAAGAATCATTATCACAATCTCTTGTTCCAGTGGTGGTGAGTTTTTAAATATTTTGGGGATGTTTTAACCTTTTTCATTGTTGGGAGTAAAACTGAGGTGGGTTATTAATTAACTAGAGAAGGTTTTCTATTTCTAAACTAAAGGTGTAGTATTTGACTATCATTACAGTTGATGTTATCTTGTTTTGTCCACACTGTAGTTGCAACAGCTTGATTTAGTTCTCCGAGATGAGTTATCACGGTGGAAGGGACCTGTGAAGTCATTCACATGTTTCAAGGCTTTCACTAATAATGAAGTTGTCCAACAATCAAATGGATATGACTGTGGTATTCATGTTATAAATTGGATGGCACAACGCAACCCTTCTGACTTCAAACCGAAGGGTGTAAGTTTTTATGTTGTACTGTATTAATTTTTAAAACTATTGAGTTTCTTAGTAGTTGAATAATGTTTATATTAAGTAATGGAAATTTGTTTTTTTTTATTTATTTCATAATTCACAATTTTTGTTAAAGTATAACTCGGATGATGAAAGGGCTCGTGTCGCTGTTGGTTTAGTGACATCAGTACACAACAAAGTTAGGGATCAAATAATCGCTTCAGCGAGGACAAAGACGAATTCCACTCCATGTGTAGGGAAAAAGGTTTGATGATTAGTAATTGTGAGTGAGGTGTTTCATGAAAAATATGTTTAATGGGGTGTGGGTCTATTGTCATGGGTGCTCCGCATATCCTTTTGAGCTAATTTATGTATTGTGATATACTTCTAATTTGATCTTGTTGCCCCTTTCTATATGTGAATGTCAGGGTGTTTATTGTGTGGGGGTGATGAATTCTTTGTATATAGGTGTGGTGTGATGTATTATTAAAATGAACAATGATGAATTAGCCCCTACTTGCATATATTGAAGACAAATAAAATATATTATAAAAACTACCATGGCATATTAAGCATTTTCTATTATAGAGCTTCATATATTTGTCCCACTTTAATTAAGAATAAACATTTATAAACACCACCCTGTCCTATTTCAAGTTTTTATACTGAAGACAAGAATCATGGTATAGCATAGCAGTGGCTGTTTGTACAGCAGTGGTGGTTGTTCTGAAAATTTTGGTATATGATGTCCCACTTTAATTACTAGTTGGAGTTGCCTTATAACACCTGCAACTATATGAAGGTAACGCTTCAAAATAATGTAGGTTTTTTATTATTTTGGTGGAAACTATAGTTGTTCTACATACCATTAAAGGTACAAAATAGGAGCAAAGCAATTTTATAGATTGTGCTGAGACATAGCATATGAAAATTATAATTATTGAGCCTTCCCATAAGTAACAGAGAATATTGTTTTCATTGTACAAGATATATATAACTCATTCTCAGATATAACATGTGTTGTGACCTGAAAAACCAACGCAGAAAGTACCATAACGATTTATTCATCTGAAACTTGTATCTTACATCATATAGAACATTCAAACAGAACAACCATGTATATAATAACAAGTATGGATGGAACCCATTAACAATGACCACAAACAAAGAGTGATGCCACTCCACAAGCCAGAGGCACGCGCAATTAATGAATGTGATGCAATGATATTCGAGCAAAGCTTTTATACACTAATGACCATTTTTGCGTAAATTTAAATTTATAAATTAATGGCATTACTCCCGATTCAGAGTAAGTGCAATTACAAGCATTCCCTCGTACATGATGACAATCCAAGACAAGATTCGAGAAATGAACTAGTCGTGTCATTAAACTTTGCCATTTTTTCATAACTTAATTGGCAACCAAATGAGATAGAAGAGTACTTAATAAAGCTCCAGACAAAATATCATAACGAAATCAGAAAGGACTTTTCCACCAATTGTTTCCCTCCTCAACTTGTGTTCCCACTTTATTCACTTTATCATTCTGTAGTTCACTGCCTAAATCGTCAACAACATCATTTTCTGTCTCATTCTCATGTTTTGTGTAGTCCATTGAGTTTTGCCCAGCCCATTCATCATTCAATCCCATTCCATAGCATTGGTCATCTTCTTCTGCATCTTCATATTCATCTGACTCTCCAATTCGGTGATCCTTCTTCCATTTTATCGGGAAAGTCAACTTGTTATGTCCACTTTTCTGGCAGATACTACACTTGCGGCGAGTACCTTTTTTCGAGCCAGGTACCTTTGTTGTACCCTTACTTTTTGTGAAGTATGGATCCAACACTGGGAATTGAAACTCCCTGTGTAGAGGCAGGTTATGGCTAATCTCCTTGTCTCCCATGTCCACAACTGCTTTAAGCTTACCGCATAATCTGTCAATCTCACTTTTTGCAATATGGTATGTTGACTGATTCCTCGATCCAAGATACGCAAGTTCACCCAACTGGCTACTAATTGCACCAAATCTTGCACTCTCCACCTCTCGTTTGTCTAAGGTAGCGTCCATATTGCCAATTGGAAAATTGTGAGTCTGTTTAGTCTCAACCATCCACTGAGATAGTATTAGTGCTCGAGGCATTGAAGTAATGCGTAGTCGTTTTATTGAAGAAAATATATGCCGGCATGGTATCCCATATGACAAAAAATATTGGCATTCACAAACAAAGAGATCACGCTCCGGTGTTACATATACATGCCTCTTCACTTGTTCAGCAACATACTTGTGAAGCTTCAAAATGATTGCATCCTCTTCCTCCAATAGGGTTTTCACCATGTACCTACCTTCTTTCTACATCTGGTGTCGTACCTTGTAAAACATGTTCTATGTGTAAAGATTTGCTAATTCATCTTCTATCTGTGGCAAATTTGTCTTCCCGAGCTGGGGACTAGTGTGAAGTGTAATGTACTCATCCTTTGCTTCACGTTGTCTAATTAAAGATAAGGTCATGTTGACCCCCCTGACGAACTCGTACAACTTCAACTTTTGATTCACTTTTTTCTTCAACACCGCATTAATACCTTCACTTCGTTGAGTAGTTGTCATTCCACAGAAGAAATTCCCTCTCAGAAATGTTTCAGCCCACTTCTCCTTGTCTGCATAAAGCTTTGCAGCATATTCAGTGCCTTGTATCCCAAAATCTTTCACTAACTCGCACCATTTATCTTCAAACTCGTCCTTTGTGTAGTACCGGAATACCAATTTGGTAAACCTACTTGCAAAAGATGGATCTTTCACTTTTAAAACAGCTTTGTTGTGTAAATGCCAATAACACAATCGGTGGGGTACATCAGGCATCAACTCCTGTAGCGTGTTAGCAATAGCTTCGTCTCCATCTGTCACTACTATTTTCGGTAGAACACCTCCCATGCATTCCAGGAAAGCCCTTGTCGCCCACTTGTAGCTGCTGGCAGACTCATTGTCAAGAATGGCAAAGCCCAAAATGCATGTGGTATAGTGGTTATTAATTCCTATCCATATCAGCAGCGGCTTCCCATAACTATTAGTCTTGTACGTCGAATCAAAAGCTACTGCATGGCCATATGTTTCATAGTCTGATCTACATCTCCCATCTGCCCAAAATAGATTAAGAAGACGATTATCCTCATTGTACGAAAACTGTCCAAAAAAACCAGGGTCTTCATCAGATTTATGCTCTAAATATCTGATTGCCCGCCCTGCATTGGAACCGATAAACTCAACTTTTGAAGCATGGGATATTCGATTGTAAAGATCCTTTGGTGTGAATGGAATCTTCTCATAACCACCCATTTTCTTTGCCATGTATGACATGATGTGGCAAGTTCTTATGCCTGACTCCTTCATTATTTGTGCAGTCGTCAAGGTTCCTTGTGTCATTATCCGATTGGACCGAAGGAATTGTTTATGGTTGTCTGCTACAATGTTGTGAGAATGAATTGGGATGAATTATTTGCATATCCAATGCGTACTACCCTTCACCAAGTTCACTCGAAAGCAAACCTTGCATCCCACTCGACTAATTGGCTTAGGCTCCCTAGTTCTATCAAGCCTTCCCACATGCATTTCAGATCGCCAGCCCTCGCGGGAGCATACCCACTGACGTTGACGTACATCACCTGTAGTATTTTTTTGCATGATACTTTTACGTAGGCTGAACCCAATGAATCTTGCATATTCATGAATGAATTCTTCAGCCATGTGCAGTGATTGAAAAACATGCCCAACCATGCCATCTCTACTCAACAACAATAGGTTTTCGTTTAAATCATACTTAGAAAATTGGTTGGTATCATTCATTTCGTCAGTTGCCATTTCCGTCTTTTCCTAACTTGATGTCCCACCTTCATCAACTGTATTCTCCATGGCATCTCCACCACCTTCATCAACCGTATTCCCCATGTCATCTCCCCCACCTTCTTCTTCCTCATATTCTTCACAAAAGCGTAAGCCAAACCAATCCAAATCATTCTCTTCGATAATGTCTGTTTCGGACCTTTGAAACATAAAATTCTCCAACAGTTAGAAATTAAATGGTATTTTTTAGCCAAATATTCATATGCAAATCTACATTAAAATCAAACTATCCCAGTCTTGACATTTGTCTTCATTAACAGTTAATTCCTTTGATATTTTCTATTCCCCATAATCATAATTTCAGTCTCATTTTGACTCGAAAAGTTGAAAACGAATTCATAAAATAACTCACATATTAATTGAGGTAGAAATATTTACTATATAATATGTGTTCGTTACATTCAGTTATAATATTGTTTCAGTAACAGTGTTTCAATCAAGTGACCCTATTACTATACTACTGTAGAAGTGTAAGGTCTGCCATAAAATAAAATAGAACCACGTTAGACCTTATGTGCTAAATCATTTTTATAGGCCTATTGTCGTACTGGGCCAAATAATGGACTGACACTTAATGCTACTCGGCCCAATATTACATTCAATATCGTTTTTCTTCTAATAATCTTGAGGACAGGGTCATCGTCTTATCCGTGACAAACTTAAGGCCTCCATGAGGATTTCAGACAGGGCCAATCCAAAACTTTACAATTCTTATGAATCTGATGCATTTTTACACGCACTCAACATTTCACCAGATATAAAATTAGTTACTGTCCAACCCACCCTAAATATATAGCCATCACGCATTTGACATTACTCATGAAACCCTAACTAACTTTAACAACTACTTCATGTATAATAACATAACATATAGTATTTTTCATTTACCGGTACTCCATTGTGCATCATCAACTGTGACCTATAATTGAAATGAACTCCTCCTGTAGGCGTAGGCGATCTTGCGATGCATACAAAATAGTCGCCGAATAAGCAACAAAGAAAACTCTCACTCCGCCTCCTCCAATCCAGTTTTAACCAACGACATTTTGTTATGTTATTCAATGGTTAAAAATCAATGGACCATTTTTAATAATATTTAGATTCTACTTTAAATATAATTATCCCATTGAGCCCATCAAAATATTTCATCAATCTTCCTCTCCAGCAATTAATTACCAGCAATTAATTGCTTTGTATCCTGACACAAATGAAAAACGCAGTCAATCCTGTCTCACCTTTCCACAAATTTGCTAGATATAATTATGATTTTTTAAAAGATATGACAAAACAACATTGATTTCGGTGCAGTTTATTGACCCACGTTTAATTTTCACATATAGATGGATAAGTTGTTTCATCATAACAGTTTTTTCTATTAATTTTCACAAAGAAATAAATAATAGTATATTTTTATTTTAAAATAAACTAGTATTTTTTATTGTTATAAATTTGTAGAACCCACCGAAAATAATAGCCACTTGGTTGTGAAATGCCCTGATTAAATTAATTTATATATTATTTGAATACTTTGTCAATCCCAAGCATCAATAATACGGTTTTAAATGTCACTTTCTTACAAAAACAAAATTATGTGTTCTATGTGAATGTATACTATGGAAAAAAGATTCTACTTGGCCAAACTATACCAATATCAATGTCGTACTATTAAATTCAACGAAGTGACCTCTGCTGCATGCCCTTTATTACTAGTTGATACATATTATAGGGATAAACATGATGTTCTTATTCAAGCAATCCATTCCGAAAAATGTGTCGAAATTGTAGGTGTAACATTTCTTATACCCAAATTGAAGAAATAATAATAAATTAAAATAAAGAGTCATTTTGATAAATTATTCATTATATAAAAATATGGTCACTCAATTCATCCCAACTCAACTTAAAGGTAAATATAACCTACACAACATATCTTGAATCATTTAAATATATATTTATTTAGGGTTTATACTTGTTTGGAACCTCTATTTTTCCTCATTACCTGGTTGGACGCTGTGTTTTGAAAAATTACTTTTTGGACCCTATATTTTGTAAAATGATTAAAATAGAACCGTAAACCCAATTTTGGTCAATGTTTTCTCAACTAAAATCACAAATAATTTAGTAAACTAACAATTCAGAATAAAAATAAAATAATTCTGCTTAAAAACAGTGTTGTTATATTTAGGGTTCTATTTTAACAATTTTACAAAACATAGGGTCGAAAAAGTAATTTATCAAAACGAAGGGTCCAGACAGCTAATGAGATAAAACACAGTGTCCAAGAAAGTATAAACTCATTTATTTATTTGTGCACATTTCATTTGAATTATATTAATATTTTTATAAAAAATTTATCTTGTTAGTAATGATACTTAAATATATCTCTATTAAATTAGTTAATTCTTCTTTCTACCATATACTTAAAGAATTGTGTCATTAGCTAACGAGGCCACAATTTGTGATTATAAACTTAAAGGAAAAAATAAAAAAAATTTATATTATTTGCGGCAAAATTTGTGATGGTATATTTAATGGCTACATTTTATTGTGTAGTTATTTTTTTTCCCTTATAGTGAGTAGGTTTTACAATTTTGAATAAATTAAAATAATTGTACATATATTTTTTATTTATCTTATCCACCTATTTTTATTATATATATTAGTAAGTGATTCCAATATATATTTTTACGGCGTTTTAAAAAAAAAATTCTTAGGAAAATATGCGAAAAATTGAATTATCAATTTTTATATCGATTAGTAAATTAAAGTGAAGGCAATTGTTCAGCGCGTTTTTGGCCAACGACGTGAGAACGTCAAAAACGATGAAACCTTCAAGAGAAATAAAACGACACACCCGGTTTTGAGCAGAAAGTCAATAGCACACACAATTTTTATAGTGGTTCAGCTCCAATATGTTGGTAATAGCCTAATCCACTTAGAGTTATGATTATTGATATGTACTAAAGATCAGATGAACTGAGCCAACTGAGTTTCTTCAGTACAGATTACAAGAATACAATAATTCTTTCACATACAAGCACTTTCTCTCTCTAGAAAACTCAGACCCAAAATTTCCCCGAAAGTCTAAAAAGAAGCCCCTTTTCTAATCCCATAAGCCATATATTTATAGGCTTAGGATCATACATCTGATATCCCCTAGAATCGGGATATTCCATTATATTTATAATATTTAAATTACAAAAATATTTAAAATGTAACAGAACACCCAATTTGTGGGAAGAATGAGATATTCCCGCGTATGCCAAGACCAATTATTCTTGAAGCCGTTTTTGGGAATCTTGAGTTAGTCCTCCTCTATCTGGTCGACCCATATCTCCTTCAAGCTGGTTGGTCAGTATCACCTTCCGGTCTACCATGGCACTCTACCATGGCACTCTGGCCTAGCATGCCATGTTTCTGGTCTAACATGGCACACTCGTCTAACATGTCATATCTCGTCTAACATGGCACACTCGTCTAACATGGCACACTGGTGTAACATGCCACATCTCGTCTAACATGGCACTCTGGTCTAACATGCCACATCTCGTCCAACATGGCACTCTGGTCTAACATGCCGCATCTCGTCTAACATGGGACACTGGTCTAACATGGCAGACTGCTCTACTCCTAAGCCAAGTCACTTTATCACAACTCTGAGGAGCCAATACATTTATTGACTTATTAATGTGTCTTTTACGGACCATGTACTGCCACTTGTCACCTCTATTGTCACGTGATCGAGGAGCAATTTTTTGGGATAACAGCAATGTTCACCAAATCTACTGCATAATTATATTCCTCATTTGTTGTTGTTAAATGAGCTAGTAGATTTGTGATTATTGTTAGACGATATGCCAATCATCATTAGAGCACTCACATTGGAAGAGCCAAGATAGCTAATATCTATAAAATATACATAAAAAGTCTTAAAACAACATCCATTGGATGCTGTCTTACTACTGTACTTTACAAATATTTTACATAAATCTACAGTGTTAAGCCATATTTAGGGAGAATTATTCATGTAGCAAAAGAATATTTTATTAATTTGTATAACATTATAATATATAATGATATTATTGATAATTAAAACATATATTTGAAATGAATAAAAAATTTGTGAAAATATAATATTTAAATGATATTGAGAAAAAAAAAATAGAAAATATGATGTATGGTAAAATGTAAAACTTAGAGGTAAAATAGAAAAATGTGTGTTTTGAGGAGGTTTTTTAAAGGGTGGAGTAGAGCACCGGATGGGAGTGCTCTTAGGGGTCGTTTGGTATGAGGAGTTTACAGTTTTCATATTAGTGGGACAGTTGAAGAGGGTAATCTGTCACTTTCTGTTTTTGGTTGTGCATAGGAATCAGTTAAGTTTTCATATTCTCATAAAATTAATATAATAATATATTTCATCAAATAATTTATAAACAATTTTGTTGACGCGGTTCTTCGCGAACAGGTAATTAAAAAAAGAAGATAAAGGGATTAGTGCTAATGTTGAACCGAAACAGATATATGATCTTAGAAATTAAAATGTGACTGAAGACACGTTTTTGAAGTGGTTCAAAAGTTAATGTAAATGTGGAAAGTTTTCCTTTGTGAATTTTATTTCACCAGTGAAGCTCTATGCTACGAGGCATCCTACATACTACTTAGTGCATGTACAAGGGGACGAGGATATCACGCGGCGTTGAAGGGGTTGGGCTAAGAGAGCCACCCTCACTGTGCGAGGGCCCTTGACCACCCGCCAAACCAAACGCCACCCTTGCTATGCGAGAGTCCCCGGATGGCCATCATCGTACGCCTTGACCCCTCAGGCATCGGACCTCACCTTGCCAGCATGCGGGAGAAGAAGACAAGCCTCGCTACGCGAGGCACCCTCGCTATGCGAGGGTGTGGCCTTGTCGCGGCGCCCATACCCTGAGCCATGCCTACACCCGAGGGAAGAAGGCCAGCCTCGCTACGCGAGGCACCCTCGCTATGCGAGGGTGTGGCCTTGTCGCGTCACCCGTACCCCCGAGCCACGCCTACACCCGAGGGAAGAGGGCCAGCCTCGCTACACGAGGCACCCTCGCTATGCGAGGGTGTGGCCTTGTCGCGGGGCCCATGCTGCGAGCCTCGTGTCCATGTGACCGGCATAAGCCGGCCCCGACCCCTGACGCCTTGACTTCTCAGAACACGCATAGGTTGAAGCCTCCTTGACATAGGCACGGGATCACTTGGAGGAACCTTGTTGATATGCCAAACGAACATGGAGCATTGAACGGGGATCGATGAGAACGGCCAAGTACGGAACACGTGCACTGACACGGGGGCGTACGGTTATGGAAAGAACAGAGGCATGACCCTATGATCTGCGTTTGAGGAGTAGTGGCGGTACGGACCCGTACGAAGAATAGTGGTACCACTTGGACACCCCCGACCATATGCCAAGAGTCGACAGTACTTTGTCCTGGGCCACGACTCTGACACCACCAGGGTAGACACCACTATGCCCTGAGCCACTACATTACCAGAGTACCTGTGTACGTCCCTGTGGTCTGGGACTTGTTTGTATCCTGGACCAATAGAGCCCCCCCTATAAATAGGCTCCAACCCCTCAGGCTAAGGGGTTGGAAAACTGAGTGTATGAAAAAGACTTAAGAAATATACGTTTCTGGTTTTCATGGTTGCCTGAGTTTTCTTCTGTTGATTAGAGTTCTTTCTATCTGATTCAAAGCTTCCTGTAGTATTGAGATTGAAGTTTTCTAACCATCAATCGTTGACGAGTTCTTACCGTCAACAGTTTGGCGCCGTCTGTGGGAACGTAAGCACCAAGCTACTGTTCTACCATTACTTCCGGCAAGGAGAAATGCCAAGACGTTCTAAGCGACTCAGGGAGCCTCAAGAGGTAGAGTTCCACCTTACCGGAGTCCAGCTGAAGGCCTCCATGAAGGATCCACCTCCACCCCGAGACGTAGAGCCCCCAAGGGACCCTGAGGTTCACGAGAATGACAGGGAGGCCTCGTCACCGGCCATCCCACCCGGTGAAAATCCTCCAAGGACAGCTACTGCACCACCCGGGAATGCCAACGAGTTCCCTCCTTCCAAACCACCACAAGTACCGAACTCCGGCCAGCAAGACCCGGGCCCCTCGACGCATAGACAAGATAAGCAACCCCGGGTCCATTCCGTGAGCTCGAGTTCCAAATCTCATTTCTATGAAGAGGAGATTCGTGAATTGCACCGTAAAAACCAAAGACTGGAGACTACCCTGGAGAACATGCAGGAGGTGCTGAATGGCCTGTTGCAAGGTAAGTCGAACAGGACCCTGCCCAAGAGGAAAGAGAAGGGTCGGGAAACCACTGTCCCAGTAGACGACGGGAGGACCAGACACTCCACCAGCAACACCCCCAGGAGAGAAAGGCCGAAGTCGGAGGATGAGCTAGTGATATCTAAGATGCAAAGAGACGCTCTAGAGATCTGGGGAGAAGTGAGAACTATTTTCGGAGGTCCAGGGTTTGGAGGGGACTCCCGCAGAGGACGAGATCGGTATGCTAGAGAAGCCAGGCGAAGTCCACCACCCTGTGTCATGAGTTTGGAACAACGACCCCCGAAAAGCTTCAAAGGAGAAAACAATTCAATCACCTTCACTGAGGAGGATGCGCGGGGGGTACACTTTCCCCACAATGATCCACTGGTGTTGACAGTTCAATTGGCAAATATGCATGTGCATCGATTCCTAGTGGACAATGGGAGCTCGGTGGACATCCTATATCGCCCTGCTTTGGAAAAGATGGGACTGGGCATTCGTCATCTGAAGCCCTGCCAGTCGTCCCTATACGGATTCACAGGGGACTCAGTACAACCCCTTGGAATGATCGAATTGACATTTACCATGGGGGAGCAACCCCGGCAGACCACAGTCATGTCTAACTTTGTTGTAGTAGATTGTGCATCAGCTTTCAACGCGGTATTGGGGAGACCCTCCCTAAGAGAATTGAAAGCCATAACTTCAATATATCACTTGGTTGTCAAGTTCCCGACTCCAGGAGGGGTCGCTAGTATGAAGGGAGAACAGAAAGAGGCAAGGGAATGCTACAACACCTCACTCCGTGGGCCTGTGATACCACGTGAGCCAATGGCCATGGTGGTACATGAGGCGCTACGTATGCCCACAGGGGGTCCGCAGGAACTGGACCCTCGGTTCGTGGATGAGTCAAGAGCAGAACCAGTAGAAGAAGTAGAGGAGGTTACGGTGACGGAGGAACCCCTAAGGAAATTGAAGATAGGGAGGGGCCTGCAAGGTGATGTGAAGGAGGAGCTGATGAAATTTTTGAAAGATAATCTAGACGTGTTCTCATGGAGTCATGAGGATATGGTGGGTATAGACCCCAGTGTGATGTGCCACCACCTGAACATCTCCCCAGAAGCAAGGCCCGTCAGGCAAAAGAGGCGGGCGCTAGACCGAACAAGATACGCAGCATTAAAGGAGGAGGTTGACAAGTTGAAGGCCAACGGGTTCATCCGCGAGTCTTTCTACCCCGTGTGGGTATCGAACCCAGTACTCGTGCCGAAGCCGAATGGGAAATGGAGAACTTGCGTCGATTTCACGAACTTGAATAAAGCTTGCCCTAAGGATAGCTTCCCACTTCCCAGGATAGATCAGCTAGTAGATGCGACGACAGGACATGAGTTACTAAGTTTCATGGATGCCTACTCAGGATACAACCAAATCCCAATGAATCTGGCAGATGAAGAGCACACGTCATTCATTACAGACAAAGGGCTCTACTGCTACAAGGTGATGCCCTTCGGGCTCAAAAACGCGGGAGCCACCTATCAGAGGTTGGTGAATAAAATGTTCGCCAACCAAATAGGAAGGAATATGGAGGTGTATGTGGATGACATGTTAGTGAAGACCAAAGAAGCAGCAGAGCTCAATAAAGACCTTGGTGAGATGTTTGACATGCTCAAGAAATACCGGATGAAGTTGAATCCAGTCAAGTGCACCTTCGGGGTATCCTCAGGAAAATTCTTGGGCTTCATGGTCAATTCCAGAGGCATCGAAGCCAATCCTGACAAGATAAAGGCACTAATAGAGATGAGCCCGCCAAAGAATAAGAAGGAGGTGCAGTGCCTAACGGGAAGGGTGGCGGCCCTTAATAGGTTTATCTCGAGGTCCACCGAAAAATGCCTCCCATTCTTTGACATCCTCAAAGGGAGCAAAAAGTTCGCTTGGGATGAAAGATGTGAGGAAGCATTTGTCAAGCTGAAAGAGCACCTGGGGAAGCCACCCCTGTTGGCAAAGCCAGAGAAGGGCGAGAAGCTGTACCTGTACTTAGCGATGTCTGAACATGCCATCAGCGCAGCCTTGGTTAAGGGAGAGAAGAAGCAGCAGCTACCCGTATACTACATCAGTAAGCGTTTGGTGGACGCGGAGAACCGGTATCCAGAGATTGAAAAATTGGCCTATGCACTAGTGGTGGCTTCGAGGAAGTTGAGGCCTTACTTCCATGCACATACAATTGAGGTCCTAACAGATAATCCTTTGAGGCAGGTCTTACATAAGCCTGAGACTTCGGGGAGACTAATGAAATGGTCGATCGAGCTAAGTCAATTTGATATTGTATACACTCCAAGGGTTTCCATCAATGGACAGGTGATGGCAGATTTTATAGTAGAACTCACCCATCAGCCGAATGAAGGAAGGAATGAAAAAGGAGAGCAACCTGTTATGGAGGAAGAGCTAGGAGGTTTGGAGGAGTGGAGTTTGCATGTTGACGGGGCGTCAAATGAAGGAGGATCAGGAGCGGGCATCATGATGACTGGGCCCGAGGGACACAAAATGTATTGCGCAATCCGATTTGGGTTTGAGGCCTCCAATAATGAGGCAGAGTACGAGGCGCTCCTAGCTGGCCTGCGCTTGGCCCAGGAACTAAGAGTGACGCGCCTTCATATCTTCAGTGACTCTCAATTGGTAGTATGCCAAGTCAAGGGGGAGTACCAGGCAAGGGGACCCAAGATGGCAGCCTACTTGGAAAAGGTGAAGGGCTATCTAGGAAGGTTGGTGGCATATAATATAGAGCAAATCCCCAGAGAAAAGAACACCCATGCCGATGCACTCGCAAAGCTGGCATCTACCAAGGATGGTGATATCCTGGAGTAAATACCCGTGGAATACTTACCCAAGCCCAGCATCGAAGGCGCGGATGTGCACATGATTGGTGTCCCAAGGGAATCATGGACCGAGCCAATCAAAAGGTACCTGGAAGAAGGAACCTTGCCTACAGATAAAAACGAGTCCCGGAGGTTGGTGTACAAGGCCGCAAGATACACCCTGGTAGATGGGGTCCTTTACAAAAGAGGATTCTCAATGCCACTCCTGCGGTGTGTGGAAGAGGAGGAGGCGTTGAAAGTGTTACATGAGATACATGAGGGAGAGTGCGGCAACCACGAGAGTGGACCCTCCACGGCTAGGAAGGCCAGGAGACAAGGATACTACTGGCCCTCCATGGAGAAAAATGCGCATGACTTTGCCACGAAATGCGACAAATGCCAGAGGCACGCCAACTACCCTCGGAAACCCCCAAGCGAACTGACTAGCATGACCAGCCCCTGGCCCTTCGCTATCTGGGGGATAGACTTAATCGGCGCACTTCCTACAGGCAGGGGTGGAGCGAAGTACGCAGTGGTGGCAGTGGACTATTTCACTAAGTGGGTAGAGTCAGAACCCCTTGTGAAGATAACCGCCAAGCACATCACCTCTTTCGTTTACAAGTTCATTGTTTGTAGATATGGGATACCCTACAAGATTATTTCCGACAATGGTACCCAGTTCGAGGGAGGAGCTTTCGATGAATATTGTAGGGAAAGGGGTATAAGGAGGAGTTTCTCCGCGGTTGTGCACCCCTAGGCCAATGGGCAAGTGGAGGCCATAAGCAGGGTCCTTAAGAAGAACCTGAAGACAAAGCTAGAAAAGATGAAGGGAGCCTGGGTGGATGAGCTACCAAATGTGTTGTGGGCTTATAGAACCACCCCACGCACGACTACTAGGGAGTCCCCATTCTCCTTGGCCTATGGGTCCGAAGCCGTGCTCCCAATCGAGATGCAAGTCGAGTCCCACAGGGTACAGGCATATGGAGATGAAGCCAACAGCGTAGCCCTGACCGAAAGCTTAGACATGCTCGAAGAGAAGAGAGAAAAAGCACAAATGAGGGTGGCGGTATACCAGCAGCGCGCCGCAAGGTACTACAATTCAAGGGTGCGAGAGAGAACTTTCAGATTTGGCGACCTGGTGCTAAGGAAGGTACTCCCTAATACGCGAGACCCAGGCGCAGGAGTGCTGGGGGCGAATTGGGAAGGGCCCTACCAGGTGGCTCAGTGCATACCCCCGAACACTTACAAGCTGGCGCGCATGGACGACACCGTCATACCCCGAGCATGGAACGCGGAGCACCTGAGGAAGTACTACCAGTAAGACTTCCACTCCCAACACAGGCAATAGCTGTGTTTAGTTTGTCGCAGGTTAGACTATCTCAGTAGACGAGAATCAAAGAGGTTACCTACATAACCCCCAAGTAGATGTAAGCCTTCTATATGCATACCGTTGTAATCTGACTGCTATAAATGAAAATGTTCACAACTTCACATGTGATTTTTTCTTTTTCATGCGAGCATCAACCGAACTGCCTGCTGAATTAAATCTCACCAAGCACTTGGGGGGTAGGATAGGAGGCATGAGCAAAAAAAAAAAAAAAAAATCTCTCTTATATTCAAAAGGAGTAGCTACCCTTATGAATATCAAGGGAACAGTCTAAAAGGATGACCTCTAACTAAAGGCCGACACCCCAAGAGGTGAGGCCGTAAGGAAGGAATCACCCAATAAGTCTAGATCGGCCATTAAGCCGGCTAGCCAAAAAGGGTCTTACAAGGGACCCTTGGAAAAAATAGTACTATGTATAAGGACGAGAAGGACGCTTCTCGCAAAAAAATAACAAGCGCGCGCAATGAATATAAAAGGACCCCAACAGCCCAACGGGTTAATGTGTCCTTACAAGTATAATCAAGGTGCACCGGAAAGATTATCGCCATCAGATCAAAAAAAAAAAAAAGGGCACCTCAAGAATGCTTTGGAGGAGGATAGAACCCTTGAACTCGCGAAAATAAGTTGGAGAGCATGCCACTTGGCTAGGCAAATCTTGGTGTGGACAAGTGGCTTCGAACCTTGGGATCCGCGATTGAGGATGATTAGTCCTTATGCAACCTTAGGAACTTTCATGGATCCCCCAAGTGTTAGGTGGCTGTCGTGTTCCTTTGGACACTAAACACAAAACCAAACCTCACCTCGTACTTCTTCGAGCGACGTTGAAAAATTTCCAAGGCTAAGTCCCCCAAGGGTGGCCGTACTTGTCGAGCAAGAGAAGTAGAGAGAGTCTACAAGCACACTTAAAAGTATACTTATAGACTCGGGGGGAAGTGTAAATGTGGAAAGTTTTCCTTTGTGAATTTTATTTCACCAGTGAAGCTCTATGCTACGAGGCATCCTACATACTACTTAGTGCATGTACAAGGGGACGAGGATATCACGCGGCGTTGAAGGGGTTGGGCTAAGAGAGCCACCCTCACTGTGCGAGGGCCCTTGACCACCCGCCAAACCAAACGCCACCCTCGCTATGCGAGAGTCCCAGGATGGCCATCATCATACACCTTGACCCCTCAGGCATCGGACCTCACCTCGCCGGCATGCGGGAGAAGAAGACAAGCCTCGCTACGCGAGGCACCCTCGCTATGCGAGGGTATGGCCTTGTCGCGGCGCCCATACCCCGAACCATGCCTACACCCGAGGGAAGAAGGCCAGCCTCGCTACGCGAGGCACCCTCGCTATGCGAGGGTGTGGCCTTGTCGCGTCACCCGTACCCCCGAGCCACGCCTACACCCGAGGGAAGAGGGCCAGCCTCGCTACACGAGGCACCCTCGCTATGCGAGGGTGTGGCCTTGTCACGGGGCCCATGCTGCGAGCCTCGTGTCCATGTGACCGGCATAAGCTGACCCCGACCCCTGGCGCCTTGACTTCTCAGAACACGCATAGGTTGAAGCCTCCTTGACATAGGCACGGGATCACTTGGAGGAACCTTGTTGATATGCCAAACGAACATGGAGCATTGAACGGGGATCGATGAGAACGGCCAAGTACGGAACACGTGCACTGACACGGGGGCGTACGGTTATGGAAAGAACAGAGGCACGACCCTATGATCTGCGTCTGAGGAGTAGTGGCGGTACGGACCCGTACGAAGAATAGTGGTACCACTTGGACACCCCCGACCATATGCCAAGAGCCGACAGTACTTTGTCCTGGGCCACGACTCTGACACCACCAGGGTAGACACCACTACGCCCTGAGCCACTACACTACCAGAGTACCTGTGTACGTCCCTGTGGTCTGGGACTTGTTTGTATCCTGGGCCAATAGAGCCCCCCTATAAATAGGCTCCAACCCCTCAGGCTAAGGGGTTGGAAAACTGAGTGTATGAAAAAGACTTAAGAAATATACGTTTCTGGTTTTCATGGTTGCCTGAGTTTTCTTCTGTTGATTAGAGTTCTTTCTATCTGATTCAAAGCTTCCTGTAGTATTGAGATTGAAGTTTTCTAACCATCAATCGTTGACGAGTTCTTACCGTCAACAGTTAAAATCCTTCTACTCCACTAGTAAGTATTATTGCTATATACTGGATATTTGATTACAGTGTATTTCTTACAAGAGATAATCCAACCCCTATTTACTCCCAGGGTCTGCATATTTATAGGAGAAGGCACCTGGGAGTTGGTAAGAAGGTCACGGGATGACCTTCTTACCTATCGTATCAACTCTGTGACATTCATGATTAATTCCTAAACCTGACACATAAGTGTGGTCAAATCAATAGGTAAGGAGATAATGGGCCGCACGGCCGAACCCAGTCGTGGGTGTCTGGATACGCAAGTTCCTACTGCGTGTCGGAGAAGTCAGGGGCATATGAGACACATGATGTCTGATATATGCATGTTTACCTTGCGTGTGTTGACTTTACAACGGGTCATAGCCTACAACTCTAGCTCGTACCACGAGCTGGATACTTAACTCGACCTTCGACCTTCAAAGTCCAGACTCAGTTCTTAGGCAATATTGGCGAACCCTTGGGTTACCTCGAGCTAAGGGGTATGATCTTATGACGGCAGCTCCGGTTTTGTAACAAAAATTGAAACTTGGACTACAATATGGTTTTGGTTTAACATTGAGTGTTGAGATTTGACTAGCTATGATTTAAAAAAAAATATAATATTTTTATAACGAATAATAATATTGTGATTATCATTAACTGTATATTGTAACTAATGGTGCGGTTGGTGGGGTTTTTCGCTAATTTTGTGGACCCCACCGCGTATGCAGTTTGAATAATTTTCCAAACCGCAACCCGCATCGCATTGACCTCAAACCGCATGCGTGTGTACTTTTTAGTTAATTGAAGTATTTGATGAGGAGGTCCAGTCCAACTAGGTTAATATAAGCTAAGTCTCATCGCTATTCTGTAGTCTGATAATCTGATCCTAGAGAGGAATGCTTAATTGGTCAGTATTGCACTAACAATTCACGTTTTCTCTATAGGTGAATCAGGTATATTTTTTGTATTCTTTAATTTTTTATAGTGTTCTAAATTGTATGCAAAATTATTAATAAGATGTTGTATGAATATCTAACATAACAATTCATAACAACTGTATGAATGTATGGTGGGAGAAAACAGATGAAAGGATAATGTTTTTATCACAATTCTAAAAAATAAATATTACAAAAATTACATAAATATTTTATAATAATTTTGAAATTAAATGTTGAATCCACTGTCTAAATTTCTTCCAACCAAACATAGTATAGTATGAGAATTACAAATAAAAGGCTATATCTCACTCGATTAACCTCATTTAGAATAAAAATCTTCACTAAACTCAATACTAATTCATTTAGAATAAATACTAATTTAAAAAATATAATTAATACTAATTCATTTAGAATAAAAATGTTAATTAAACTATTTTTTTTTATTTAAAATCAAGACCTAAACATCGTATTTTGTTCAACTTAATAACAAAATTTAAAAACATTAAAAAAATAATAAGTAAAATTACATGATACCGGGTCTTTTTTATATATATATATATATTAAAAAAAACTATGAAGTTATTAATCTCATATAAATAAAAAAAATAAGTCATAACTAGTGCATCAATTAAGTGGTATCATTATAAGAGCATAATATTTATTTTACTGTTTTATGATTCATTTAATTTATATATAATTAAATATTTGTGATATATTTTATGGAGATTTTCCGTAACCAAGCAAAAAAAGTCAGGTTTTTGATTATTAAAAAGAATAAGAAAATATGATGAATTTTTTTTTATTAATAGTGACAATATATACACCTAGTCCACTAGTAAATCAGTTGATGCGTGAAGTAGCTATGAGATTAATACTTTTACTAAAATATGTAACTGCAAGGTGACATCTTCACCTTTAATATGTAATTATTAAATTTTAGCTTTATATATTATAAAGGATAATAAAGGTCATCTTCATCTCTAACTATTGCCCTTACAGGTTCAACAGTAATTTTTTGACTACCGGAACAGAGAACCACACTTTTGAGAAGGTAGATGACAGAACAGAGAAGGTAAAAAGCTAAAATACAAACATAGTTAAGGAGGTGTACAAGCTTACTGAAAAGAAAATTAAAAATGATGGAAGAAATAACTCTTTAAAGATAAGTGGATTTGTGGAGACCCTGTTCATCGACTACGCATGTCGGATGCGAAGGTTGGACATAGAACCGAGTAGGAAACCCACAGCGAATGCTGAACTTACTTCATTTGCTGAGGTTTTTTCATTCCCATCAAGTGAAGTTGAGGTTTCTTCGGCAGTTGCCTTTGGTCCATTTGTTTGATACTGAATCTTATTCTTGGTTTCTTCATCATCATGGTTTACCTTGTGAGGTGTGACTGTGATACGACCAAAATATGACTCATATTCTTCTATCGCTTCTTCTATGGTGTTGTATCCTCTAAAACAGCTGCCACTAAATCCAAGCACCTCTTTGCTGCAATCAGCCCATGACTCAAAAATACCAGTTGATCTGCCCACAAATACGACATAAATTTTTTTTCGACCCATTGCTTGGAAATAAGATGATGAGATACAAATTAAAAGACGGTCAACTCAAAATAGAGTGTGTCTGAGGAGGAACGGATGGAGTTCTTTATTGGCATTATTTTTTTTATAGTTACTGTGACTTTTAGCCGACTAACACACGGTTATATATTGAGTAATCTTTAGATACCCTGTAAAAAGTCAAACTGGGTTTTTATTTGTTTACTCTCGAATTATTGTCTCTGCGAAAAAAGTGTCGATAAACAGTAACCTCCTGTACATACCATCATGATTTTTTAGCTAAAAACAGCCTTGAACAAATCACCTTATAATTAATTTTAGGGAAACATATATAAAATAAAAAACAATTGGATTTTTTGGATTTATTAAGTGTAGTATGGTAGAGTAAAGTCGAGTAGAGTAGAATAGGGGCAGGTGGAGTGAAAAAGGAGATTTTGACAGAGATGGTATATAATATTTGGTGAAATTGAAGTGACATTGCTGAAATTGGCAAGTCGTCATGCCTATTTGTATGTCCTATTTGTTAAGTTTGTCTTCAGTCTTCTCTTAATGTTAAGTGAGTTTTATACTCATTTATCTATGTGTTTTTAGGTTAAGTGTTAGGGGTTTAGTATTGTTTTGTTCTATTTTATTTTACGCTCGTTTTTATGTGTTTCAGGTGTCCAAGAGATTATGTGACTTAGGTGTGGAACAAATGAACAAAAGTTGGGGGAAATATGTGTTTCAGGCTACTTTCTGCGTGTGCAGTAAAAGGATTTTGGGGCCTAGACTGAGAGAAAAGGAGGCACTTTTGCAGACCTGGACTGACAGAAGAGAGTGACAGAAGATAGTGACTGACAGAAGAAGAGTGGGATCATAGAGAATAATTGGGATCAACATATTTTGGAGTAAGATTATATTTGCTTTATGATTAATTTTTTGTTTATATATTATGGTTGGGTAAAAACTT
The DNA here is from genome assembly GCF_963169125.1 of Humulus lupulus. NCBI lineage: Eukaryota > Viridiplantae > Streptophyta > Magnoliopsida > Rosales > Cannabaceae > Humulus > Humulus lupulus. The sequence goes on from NC_084799.1 coordinate 36,071,886, forward strand.
GGTATTAGAAGAATTTTGAAGTAGAAGTTAAAAAAACAATTTATTATTTTTTATGAAAGGAGAAGGTTACCCTAAAACATATTAAATTTTAAATTTTAATTCTTAAAGAAAAGTTTTTAATTGGTTTGAACCCATATAATGTTGGTATAGACAGAATTGATGAAGTAGACGGAAATCCAATAGTTTTTACAGAAACTTAATCTACTCTTGTTGTTTAGCTTCTTGAAACTAGAGTCTTGGTGTTGAGTCCAATAATAGTTCTTCTTTGAACCAATTAGTTTATTTTGATTTAGTTATCTTGATAAAATTATATACAACTTTTCTTAAAGAAAAATTATATTTTTCAAAGGAAAACTACTATGACTAAGGGGTTATAGTATAATTTTAAAACTTTTTAACACTTCATATTTTTTTTCTTAAATAATAAGAAAGATGTAAAGGCAAGAAAAATTGAGATGGTTAAACACCAAAATATATGCTCATATAAGTAGCACTCATACATACTTCTAGTTCCTATGTTTAATTTAAATTCAAGTTTGTACCATTTGACTTTTTTTATACAAGATGTGTAAGACAAAAATGTAAAGATAATCACGGGGCCAAATTCTGATAGAACAGGTCCACACACCACTTGGTCCTGAAATGCTGGATGTTCTCGTCGATAACAGTATCGAGTGGTAGCCTGGATACTAGATGCTCGATATGTTTGATGGCAAACATACCACAATCCCCACTGCATAGAATCGATTTTGTGTCAATAGAAGATAAAAATAACTTTAATTTTTAGATTTCAATATGCACTAATTAAATAGGGGAATACCTTGTCTTAGTCTGAGGACACTCCTCTGGAGGAATACGACAATATGAGAAAGGCCTTGCATTCTGCTCAGGTATCTTTTGGAGGTCCTCATGGTCGTCAAACAAGCCAGAACACCATAACAATGAAGGCATCAGTAAGCACCAAGGCTTGATCGCTTCCTCCAGGAGAGCGGGACTGACGACGCTATGGCTGGAATCATAAACATTGATGCACCACGTTGGAATGCAGACTTCAATGGCGATCCAATGCGCGGCTTTCTCGACGTGCAAGGAAAAATATACTTCACTCACATTTTGCCATGATATAAGGTATTGATTATCATCGCCCTTCAACATTCTCAACACATTGTCGTCCCATGTATACTTAGGGCCGTTCTCTGTGAAATGATTCCAACGACCTAGGCACACCTGGGGGAAGGTGGTGTTCATTATCGCAGCATCCTGCCGAAATGCATCACGGTAAAAATGGCGTCGGCGGCGTAGCATGTGCAAAGCGGCATCAATATGCTAAAAAAACATAAAAATTTGTTATTACCATCAAAATATTATAAGATTGAAGTGAAAACATGAATGTAATTTACATACCGAATCCCACAGCCAAGTCTGGAGTGTCTGCAACTGTAAGAACCATGCCACACCATGCGTCCCAGTATACATGTTGCGGTCTCTCTTATTGTCAATCTTCCCGACCATCCACCTATGGAAGGTCTTCTCCTGTCGTGGGTGACACTTCCTCAGTGGTTCAGGAACTAGTCCCTGTTTATCTACTCTGAGCTTCTTTGTTGGGTCGGTGAAGTCATCATTACGCTTGGGCCTGCGTTTCTTATTGACAACTTCAAGGCCAGCTGCCTCCTCGAGCTGCAGTACTCGGACACTGGGACTGTCAGCATCACTGTGAGCTACAGATGTCTGGACCTGTGGAGTGGAGGGTTGATCAGCGCGCTCGTAGTCTGAAGGCAACATATCAGACTCTGTATCTGATTTGACGTCGGTTGATCGACCTGAGACCAGTGAGAGCACCTGCGCCAACTGAGCCATGATCGTGGACTGATGAGCCATGATCGTGGTCTGATTCTGTAGTAAGGATGCCTGGCCCTCCTCAACCCTCTTCAGCCTCTCCAAAAGTTGCTCATAATCAGGCTGGGCAACCTGACTAGATGAAGCTGCACAGGCCTGTGAAGTGCGCTCATCAACCCTCTGGACATCCTCATAAAAAATGGAGGCTTCCCTTGCAACTTCTGCTAGCTTGGCTACCTCCTTCTCAGGTACCACTACTTCATCCACTGCAGTCCCAGCCTCCAACTCAGGGAATAACCCAGAATCAACTTCTGGGAGGCTATTGTAGTAGGCTACCTCATTCGGACGTGGCTTCAGCATGGAAAATACCACTAACTGCATAGTTGAATAATATGTGTCAGAAAAACTTTAATAAAGTAAATCGTTAATCAATTAATTTGTGATATTTAACAAGAGAAAATGGAACTTACTCGACGATTGGCGAATATAGGAGCCAACAGAGCTGTCGAAATAGTGATATCAGTCTTCGTAGCCCAGCTGAGCATCCTAGGAATCTGATTCCCACTATTCTCACCGAACTTACTCCCGAAAGAAGGCATGGCCTCAAAAGCCCAGTAAAGAACCGCGGGTGCATAGTAATTGAAAGTATACTTGGCCTCCTTCTGTTTTTTGCTTGACCCCTCTTTCGTTTTCTCCTCATAGTGTTTCAATTGCTTCTTCATGTCCTTTTGAAGGCCTTTGATAACCTTCTTAAATGACAACTTCCCCCAAGGATACTTGAAAAAGTAATCAATATCCTCAACCATCCTCAGGGAATCTCCCCATATCATTGTTGTCTTCTCTGGGGCATTTAGTACCCCCTCTATCAAATAGCACAAACCCAGCTTAAATGCATCTTCTGGGTTTGTGGAGGCCTTCAGTGCATCTTCCAACTGACCAAAACTAACCTTCGGATGACCATTAAAATATTCCTAGATAATCCGATCACTTGAAAGATGCTCTTTCAATTCATCCGAGGACGGTGATTTCCCAAAATTTAGCCCGGTAACTAGGGCAAACTCTGCAATACCAAATCTACAAAGAGTGTTGCCCAGGTAGAATTGACCCTCTTCAGGCTTCTTACTTTGTACCTTGCGCAACATTAGCTGATGGAGCAGAACCCCAGAAAAACTAAACTCTTTTGACTTAGAGAATTGCCCCAATGGGCATGCCTGTGCCCTTTCAATTAGACCGTGCCTCTTAAATTACTCTACAAGGGTATCCAAGTAGGCACTACCCCTGTAAGTGACACGGCCAGGAAAATGCTTCTCCAAAGGCACAATAAGTTCAGGCATCTGAAAAAAATTAACAAAAAACATGTTAAAAAAAACAAAATAAAACTCTAAAGAAACAAAATATACAATCTGGTAAGGCAGTTACTATCGAGGCAGAAACAATCGAGTTCTATCGAGTCTTATCGAGGCAAGGCAAAAAACCAAAGTTTAGTCATATCGAGTCCTATCTATGTGGGTCCTAAAAATCCCAAAGCCATGTAAGCTCAAGTCTTATGAAGTCCTTATCGAGTCCTATCGAGGTGTGTTCTCAAATTAAAAAAGTCTTGTATCATCGAGTCCTATTGATTCCAATCGAGGTATGTTCTAAAATTCCGAGAGTGTCATCGAGGCCCCTTATCGAGTCATATCGATGCCTATTGAGGTATTCCCTAAACTACCCAAAAAGACGGACCATCGAGGCCCATCGATCTCTATCGATGCCTATCGAGGTATTCCCTAAGCTACCCAAAAAGACGGACCATCGAGGCCCATCGATCTATATCGATGCCTATCGAGGTATTCCCTAAGCTACCCAAAAGCCTGTGCCATCGAGGCCCCATCGATCTCTATCGATGCCTATCGAGGTATTCCCTAAACTACCCAAAAAGACGGACCATTGAGGCCCATCGATCTCTATCGATGCCTATCGAGGTATTCCCTAAACTACCCGAAAAGACGAACCATCGAGGCCCATCGATCTCTATCGATGCCTATCGAGGTATTCCCTAAGCTACCCAGAAGCCTGTGCCATCGAGGCCCCATCGATCTCTATCGATGCCTATCGAGGTATTTCCTAAGCTACCCCAAAAGACGGACCATCGAGGCCCATCGATCTCTATCGATGCCTATCGATGTATTCCCTAAGCTACCCAGAAGCCTGTGCCATCGAGGCCCCATCGATCTCTATCGATGCCTATCGAGGTATTTCTTTAAGCTACCCAAAAGCCTGTGCCATCGAGGCCCCATCGATCTATATCGATGCCTATCGAGGTATTTTCTTAAGCTACCCAGAAGCCTGTGCCATCGAGGCCCCATCGATCTCTATCGATACCTATCGATGTATGCTATAAAAGTCCCAAAGTCTGTATCATCGAGTCCCCATCGATCTCTATCGATACCTATCAATTCCTATTGAGTTTCATGAAAAATATCGAAAAAAAACACACATTTCTCATTGCCAACCCCGATCTATCCTATCAATAAAAACCAACAAAAATAACCAGGCACATAGATATAAAACGAAATCCCTAACCTTCTCGACGTTTCCTGAAAATTTTGTTGGCTTTCTAGACGGTTGGCCTTCCCCTTCTCCGATCATCAAGTCCGACCTTTGGCTGCCCTGCTTGGTGTTGTTCGTGGAAGACGAAGAAGCTGGGTTTGAGAAAAGCATGCATTAAAAATCAATAAAACACGCCTTTATATATTTTTTTTTACAATTTATATTTTTGCATTAATTAACCGCTTAAAAATCAATAACCATTAATAGATAACAACGTGTAAATAATTAATCATTGTCTACAATAAATTTCATATTTTATTTCATATATGGTATACGTATTACTATTCTAAAATTCCCAAAACATTTTCGCATCGATTCATATCGATATCTATCGATGCCTATCGAGGTATTCCCTAAGCTACCCAAAAAGACGGACCATCGAGGCCCATCAATCTCTATCGATGCCTATTGAGGTATTCCCTAAGCTACCCAAAAAGACGGACCATCGAGGCCCATCGATCTATATTGATGCCTATCGAGGTATTCCCTAAGCTACCCAGAAGCATGTGCCATCGAGGGCCCATCGATCTCTATCGATGCCTATCGAGGTATTCCCTAAACTACCCAAAAAGACGGACCATCGAGGCCCATCGATCTCTATCGATGCCTATCGAGGTATTCCCTAAACTACCCAAAAAGACGGACCATCGAGGCCCATCGATCTCTATCGATGCCTATCGAGGTATTCCCTAAACTACCCCAAAAGACGGACCATCGAGGCCCATCGATCTCTATCGATGCCTATCGAGGTATTCCCTAAGCTACCCAGAAGCCTGTGCCATCGAGGCCCCATCGATCTCTATCGATGCCTATCGAGGTATTTCCTAAGCTACCCCAAAAAGACGGACCATCGAGGCCCATCGATCTCTATCGATGCCTATCGAGGTATTCCCTAAGCTACCCAGAAGCCTGTGCCATCGAGGCCCCATCGATCTCTATCGATGCCTATCGAGGTATTTCCTTAAGCTACCCAAAAGCCTGTGCCATCGAGGCCCCATCGATCTATATCGATGCCTATCGAGGTATTTCCTTAAGCTACCCAGAAGCCTGTGCCATCGAGGCCCCATCGATCTCTATCGATACCTATCGATGTATGCTATAAAAGTCCCAAAGTCTGTATCATCGAGTCCCCATCGATCTCTATCGATACCTATCAATTCCTATTGAGTTTCATGAAAAATATCGAAAAAAAACACACATTTCTCATTGCCAACCCCGATCTATCCTATCAATAAAAACCAACAAAAATAACCAGGCACATAGATATAAAACGAAATCCCTAACCTTCTCGACGTTTCCTGAAAATTTTGTTGGCTTTCTAGACGGTTGGCCTTCCCCTTCTCCGATCATCAAGTCCGACCTTTGGCTGCCCTGCTTGGTGTTGTTCGTGGAAGACGAAGAAGCTGGGTTTGAGAAAAGCATGCATTAAAAATCAATAAAACACGCCTTTATATATTTTTTTTTACAATTTATATTTTTGCATTAATTAACCGCTTAAAAATCAATAACCATTAATAGATAACAACGTGTAAATAATTAATCATTGTCTACAATAAATTTCATATTTTATTTCATATATGGTATACGTATTACTATTCTAAAATTCCCAAAACATTTTCGCATCGATTCATATCGATATCTATCGATGCCTATCGAGGTATTCCCTAAGCTACCCAAAATGACGGACCATCGAGGCCCATCGATCTCTATCGATGCCTATTGAGGTATTCCCTAAGCTACCCAAAAAGACGGACCATCGAGGCCCATCGATCTATATTGATGCCTATCGAGGTATTCCCTAAGCTACCCAGAAGCATGTGCCATCGAGGGCCCATCGATCTCTATCGATGCCTATCGAGGTATTCCCTAAACTACCCAAAAAGACGGACCATCGAGGCCCATCGATCTCTATCGATGCCTATCGAGGTATTCCCTAAACTACCCAAAAAGACGGACCATCGAGGCCCATCGATCTCTATCGATGCCTATCGAGGTATTCCCTAAACTACCCCAAAAGACGGACCATCGAGGCCCATCGATCTCTATCGATGCCTATCGAGGTATTCCCTAAGCTACCCAGAAGCCTGTGCCATCGAGGCCCCATCGATCTCTATCGATGCCTATCGAGGTATTTCCTAAGCTACCCCAAAAAGACGGACCATCGAGGCCCATCGATCTCTATCGATGCCTATCGAGGTATTCCCTAAGCTACCCAGAAGCCTGTGCCATCGAGGCCCCATCGATCTCTATCGATGCCTATCGAGGTATTTCCTTAAGCTACCCAAAAGCCTGTGCCATCGAGGCCCCATCGATCTATATCGATGCCTATCGAGGTATTTCCTTAAGCTACCCAGAAGCCTGTGCCATCGAGGCCCCATCGATCTCTATCGATGCCTATCGAGGTATGCTATAAAAGTCCCAAAGTCTGTATCATTGAGTCCCCATCGATCTCTATCGATACCTATCGATTCCTATTGAGTTTCATGAAAAATATCGAAAAAAACACACATTTCTCATTGCCAACCCCGATCTATCCTATCAATAAAAACCAACAAAAATAACCAGGCACATAGATATAAAACGAAATCCCTAACCTTCTTGACGTTTCCTGAAAATGTGGTTGGCTTTCTAGACGGTTGGCCTTCCCCTTCTCCGATCGTCAAGTCCGACCTTTGGCTGCCCTGCTTGGTGTTGTTCGTGGAAGACGAAGAAGCTGAGTTTGAGAAAAGCATGCATTAAAAATCAATAAAACACGCCTTTATATATATATTTTTTACAATTTATATTTTTGCATTAATTAACCGCTTAAAAATCAATAACCATTAATAGATAACAACGTGTAAATAATTAATCATTGTCTACAATAAATTTCATATTTTATTTCATATATGGTATACATATTAATACACTATTCTAAAATTACCAAAACATTTTCGCATCGATTCATATCGATATCTATCGATGCCTATCAAGGTATTCCCTAAGCTACCCAAAAAGACGGACCATCGAGGCCCATCGATCTCTATCAATACCTATCGAGGTATTCCCTAAGCTACCCAGAAGCCTGTGCCATCGAGTCCCCATCGATCTCTATCGATGCCTATCGAGGTATTCCCTAACTACCCAAAAAGACGGACCATCGAGGCCCATCGATCTCTATCGATGCCTATCGAGGTATTTCCTTAAGCTACCCAAAAGCCTGTGCCATCGAGGCCCCATCGATCTATATCGATGCCTATCAAGGTATTCCCTAAACTACCCAAAAAGACGGACCATCGAGGCCCATCAAGCTCTATCGATGCCTATCGAGGTATTCCCTAAGCTACCCCAAAAGCCTGTGCCATCGAGGCCCCATTGATCTATATCGATGCCTATCGAGGTATTCTCTCAAATTCCCACAGGCATGTGTCATCGAGTCCCCCATCGATTCTTATCGAGTGCCATCGATGTATGCTCTAAAATTCTCGAAGCCTGTGTCATCGAGTCCCCATCGATTCCTATCGATGTCTATCGATGTATGCTCTAAAATTCCCAAAGCCTGTGTCATCGAGTCCCCCATCGATTCCTATCGATTTCCATCGATGTATGCTTTAATAAATTCCCAAAGCCTGTGTCATCGAGTCCCTCATCGATTCCCATCGATTTACAATTTATATTATTGCATATAACCATTAATTAACCGCTTGATTTTGAAACCAACGTGTAAATAGTTAATCATCGTGTATTAAAAAATAGTGTCACTTATAATTTTGTACAATAAATTTCATATTTTGTTTGTACCAACACCATCATAAACTTTAAATATACATGCCCATTATATTATACTTAATTTTTACCATTTCATATATGGTATACTTATTAATACATTATTTAAATCAATTAAATAGGATAGTTTTATTATATAATAAAGGAAAAATATCATCATGTGGTTTTGGCCAATAAATGGAAATCAAAGATTTTCCTGCATGTGAAAGGGAAATGTGTTTGAGCAAAAATCTAAGGATAAATAAAGAGATATTGGTTGATTGAGATTGGTTCATCTAACGGTGAAAAAAAAAAGACTCTTGGAATGATGTCACTGCAAAAATAATAAATACCGTGTAGACACGGTTTGGACAGTCCCATCCGAACTGAAACCATCATTTTTTCATTTATTGCCTTGCGTGTGAATCTGTTAATATATATTTCATTTATTAATATTTGACCTTCTGTGTCTTTTAACGTTTACGCTTCAGATTGTAGCTCATACAAGAGAACAATGGCTTCCAAAAAAAAATGGTAGGAAATCTTCACATTCCAGAAGGGAGTTTGCTCAATCAAACAATTGGTCCGACTATTCTACAGGCAGCACTCCGTACTACTCTGACGAATTTGAAGTCAATGTAAACCACGACCAAGGTTTTCACCCAAACCCTCCACCCACTATGTCGTCGTCCATTGAAATCCAAGAGAGGTCAGCCAATATTGTTTTGCATGAACTCTCTTCTGACACCAGCGATGCGGAGGAACAACAAAGAATGGGAGGCAAGAAATGTGGGGACGGGGAGGAAGGTATTCATTTTCTACCCATTCTTAACTTTGTAATTTATAATTTTTGGTAATCAGCCCAACATAGTATGAGTTATATCTATTTTTAATTTAGTTTGTTTAACATAGTTTTTATTTCAAATCACATGATGAATATAATCTATTAATGTTGTTATATACTAAAAAATGTTGTCCTAATTCATTAACCCTCGGCGTTATGATGAATCTCTTTCAAGCCAATGGATATAAGAGCGATGGGTGCTTCTGTGCAGACTACACCGACTTCGGTGCTTCCCCATATTCATCTGAGGAGGCACAACCATCGTCGCCATCATTGATGGTGATAGATCCACAACTCTTCCAACGCTATACCATGAGCAAACTCGATGACATCGAAATTAGACAAATAGAGTGCAATAAGAAAGTAGATCGCCTGTCTTCTCAGATGGCTGCCTTCTTCAATGGTGCTGGTCCCAAACCTACTCCACCCACAACAGGTCCATCTACTGGAATCAACAATGGTAATGATAAATAGTTATGTATTATCGTTACGAGGTTTCTGCAGTTTTAAGGATTAAGTACTATATTTTCGTTTGAACTTGTTTGGGGTTACGGAACAGACTCAATATTTTGTATGGTTTGTGTTAGTAAACACGACTTTTGCCTGGAACTATTTCACAATCTGTTTTGGACATGCCCCTTGTAGTACTAATTATGCGTTGGAAGCAAAGACATGATTTTGCTATAGATAATGGCTTAAGTTTTTAATTTTAGTATTGTCGTTCCTATTTATTAAGGTTAATGTGCCTCTACATCATCAATTCTGAGTATGTTTGTTTTAGGGCTGTTTACACATGTGTATAAATAATAACAACTTTGTTTGAAATTTTATACCCACAACATATTAATTAATTATTATTATATATAACAGATTTTATTTAATTTAATAAATAATTAAGGGTGTGATTGGTATAGAATTCCAATCAGATTTTATGTTTTTAAAATTTAAAAGTTGTGGACGTACACAAAAATCTTGTTTGGTTTAACATTTTTTAAAATAATTTTTAAAAACAAACTCTAATTTATCAAAAGATTTAGGAAATGATATTTTCACGTTTTCTTACTTGTTTCTTATGTTCTCATTATATATTAATAGACTTTTTACATTTTTTTTAAGGTCTATGTTATGTACAATAATTTCTCTTTACTGACAAATTTTTTTTTCTTTCTACACTTCTGGTGTTAAATTATTTACTCTATTCTTTCTAATAAAAAGGGTATTTTCTTCAATTTTAAATTCTTATTCACCTTTATAACTATATTTGTTAAAATATTTAATTGTAAAATTATACAAAGGGATGCAATTGATTCTAATTTATAATATATATTTTTAAATAAAATTAAGGTAATGATAAAATATTTTATAAAATAAAGATTACAAAAAAAAATTACTATTAATAAATAAATATAAATTTATCATTTCAATTCTATACTAAAAGTTAAATATTATAAAATAAAAATAGCTAACAAAGTAAAATATTTATCTTACTCCACAAATTATAAATTGAGTTTTTTTAAAAAAACAAAATTTCTTCCTAATTTTCTTTAATTTTTCTTACAGTCTTGATTTTTTTTTCTTCTGTCCTTTTTACAAGTCAATTACTTTTTAAAATTTTTATCATATAAATTTAGTAAAATAATTAATTATAAAATCATATAACAATATAATTTAATTCTAATTATAAAATCATATAAAAAATATTTTCACTTCAATTATTATTATACCAAAAATAAAAAATATATGTTACATATTCAATTTTTAAATTTTCTACCAAAAAATTATTCATTTTTATAGAATTCAAAAATAGTCTTCAGACACTAAATCTAGAACATATTCAGACACTAAATCTAGAATCTTTTTTCAGAATCATACTTTTTCAAAATATAATTTTTAAATCACTAATTGATGCCCTAAAAAAATATAACTAATAAAGTTAATGCCCTAAAAAAAATATAACTTTAATTTATAAAAAATATCAAAGTTAATGACAGTGCAATATAAATTGTTATGAATTTAATTAATGTAATATCATAAAATTTTAATTTATCAATATAATTAAATTTTATCCTGTCACACCATTTCAAAATAAACCTCTCTTAAAAAAAAAATATTATGTATACTCAATCATGATAAACAATAGTATTTTATAAACAATAGTATTTTATCTTTTATCTGTACTTCTCATGCTTTCTCATGATTCACTAATATTCTCCATAAAACAATGTATGAGGGTAGTTATGTCAATTTACACATGGTTATCAGTGTAAATGGTTAGTTAAAAACCAGAGTTATAATTGAATGGTTTTGGCCTATTTTGGACCGTTACACCTATTTTAACAAATGCCACGTATACCTGTTAGGGTTGGGTAGGTTGTCAATTAATTTGTGGGATAAAATATACAGATTTCTCTTCATTCATGATTTTAACATCTTTTGACACTGTACTCAACTACTGTGAATATGATCTCAAAACTCCATTCCCAACCTTCACAAAGTCTATGTAGAATACTTGTACCATCGAAGAGATTCGACAGCGGTGCTGGGTGGGTACAAAAATATTCTGTGGACAGCGGTGGTTGCCGAATTAAAAATCGCAGCCGCCGACAACCTTTGAATCCAATCGTCGGCAAGCAGCAGAAATTCGAGATCCGTTAAAAGGTGTATGTTCTTTAAATAAATCACTTTCCATTTTAACTTCATCCATTTATTATTTACTTAATATCCATTCAAGTTAGAGACGAAAATTTATGTTTAAAAATGTAGGTGTAGGAAAATTAGGGACCTGAGAAACCGACCAAAACCATCTGCTCTGATATATATATATATTTATATATATATATAAAGCATATATCTTCACCAAACTAATGCAACAAAGTTTAGGAAAACATAGGCAGGGACATAAATGGCATCCTCAAGTAAAAGCCATATATAAAAAATGACAACTTTACTGCACTCCTGAGGTGGGGTTAGAAAATATGTTTAATTCGTCTTACATTGGGGAATACATATTTGGCCATGTATGAATCACAAATTTATTTGCACTCTTTGTTGTACTATTACCTTAATTTGTCTCATCGCGTTTTTTATTAAAATTTTAACTGTCACTTCAATCTAGCTTAAATTTGGTAATCGAATTTATCAAAACATGGAACATGAAAAGAGGAATGACCATGTCCGATGAGGTGAAGATGAAACTGGCCTCCAAGCGTGTATGTAAGTCGGACACCCCCATCTCTTCCTCCTCCAGCTCTGGCACCAAGGAATTCATGGTGGGGAAATCCGACCACAACTGAGACATCATTGTACACCAAGGACAGCATGGCATTCGTAGACCGAACAAATTAAGGACAAGGAATTCAGTGGACACTATCCGATTAAATTCAATGGACCACCTTTCATTTGAGGTACTCAATTTAAGTATATATAGCTCCAATTTCATATACTCAATTTAAGTATATATAGCTCCAATTTCATATAGGCATTTAGTTGTACAAACACTTATTCCAACGTATTATTAAAAGTCATTCCTAGTCCTTACACCTCTCGTTTGGTTTTACTTGTTTCTATTTTTATGCATACAACATAAAATTTGCTCATTTGTATTGGGAAGGTCGGTGTGGGTTATTTAAATTATCTTAAAATTGAAAATTTGTATTATTATGAGTACAAAATTAATTAATATACCATGTCAGGAGAAAGAGATTGATATTGACAGGGCAGGAGATTGTGAACTAATCATCGAATGGTATGCTAAGCTCCCAAATTCAGTAAAAGATAGAGTTAGAGTGACAGGATTACAACCTTTAGTGGACGGCATAAACCAATCAGAAATGGATGTTGCACTATTACAAGTACTTGGGGAGAAGTGGTGGGACACAACACATACGTTCATATTCGAGAAATTAGGAGAGATGACATTGACCCCCAAGGATTTTAGTTCAATTTCTGGAATACCAGTGCATGGTAACCCATTGAAAATGGATAGACGCATCCACAAAAATATAGAACAACTAACAAAGTTAGTAGGACAACCACTAGCAACCATTGGCAGAAGAAGGGTGAAATTGAGTTGGCTATACACAGCTTATCGCAATATGCAACTAAGAAATATTGAAGACCATGATATTTTAACTAGGGTCTTCATACTCGCACTACTTGGGTGCACTTTGTTTGCACGTTCTAATAAGATGGTGCACTTGTACTACTTACCGTGTTTGGCTAGTATAGGAGATATAGGATCTTTCAATTGGGGGGGAGCTGCATTGGCTTTTATGTACCAGCAAATGGATGACTTATGTAGACACAACACACACTGCATGGGAGGCCTTTGGAAAGCATGGAAGGTAATACAAAATCTCTGTATGAGGCATGTTTGTGTTGCCATTTTTCTAGTCATCATAGAATGTTGTATAAAACATTAATTTTTAATATATTATTGAAACTTAACAAACAATTTTCTTCTTATAACAGGTTTGGGCAAGGGAATACCTACCATGTGTGCGTGTTACACCACAATCGATATCATCAAAAGTCTTTCCACGAAGCCTTCTGTGGAGTAATTGCCCTCCACCAACAATGGGGATTGCGGCCCTGTTGAAGTACTATAGGGAAAAACTAACAAATCTAACATTGGACGAGGTAAAATCAAATGTACGCTATGCTAGCGTATAGACTGTAATTATGAAACCAAATTCACTAAATTTCTAATTTAACCAGGTTGACCTTTGTCCATGGGGAGATGAAGAAATTCAACCTTACTATGTTGCCCTAAATGAGGTAGCCAACTCCAGTCGAATCTTACTAGTTGGCCCGAACGGAGCAGAGTGGTATTTGGGGGAGCGAGTTTCAATGCAAAGTTGTGGAATTGTTCCCAACCGAATACCACAACTACCACCCAAGTCAATGCTTGTTCGAGAAAAACTGGTCATAATTACAAAGCCGTGGTGTTTGTCTGGTAAATCGGCATCAGAATTCTGGGAAGAACAAACAAAGGAGAACTGTGAAAAGTACAAAAGAGAAGTTTTGTGTACAATAACACACCACAAGGTATGTTATTCAATTTGATGGTGAAAGTTAACTTCAATATTATAAATCACTTGGTATGTGAACTGTGTATTTTTGTATTAAAAAAATTTAATCTCACTTTATCTCGCTATGCCACGAACTCCAAACATTATTTATTTTAACTATAGTACAAAAAGACACATCTATGTCTCAGCTGCATCCTTCATTCTAGCATTCCATAAACTTTTTCTGAATACTTAGAGCAATCTTATATATATTTTTCAAATTCAATATTAGGTAACACAGTCAACACCAAAAACACTTATACGAAAAATAAATGCGGTTCAAAGAGAGTTAATGCAGCAAATGATTACAACAACGACGGCCTTGAATAATTACAAGTCCATACTTGAAAATGTCCACGAGGAAATGGTACCTTAAATCAAATAACAATCCACAAGAATAGGAGTTATATTTAAATCAAAACTAATTGAAATTAATCAAATTGCAGGTTCAATGGACAGGTGAAGACAGCGAAAGTGATTTCAAAAGGGACAACTAAGGAGATTAAAAGGACTCCATCAACAATTCATATACTGGGCCCGTGGGGCAGCAGCAACAATAAAATTAAATTAATACTTGTTCTTCCTTCACTTTTAGAACATAATTACAATAATCAGGTTGTTGTTTATTAATGAACATTTATATGTCTACTTTAAAAACAACTATTGTTGCCCAAGTTCTATATTATTAATTAATAGGACCACTTGTGCTGAAGTTTTGTATAATAACCAATTTTTGAATCCAAGTAACATCCAAAATTAGTGACTGCTTCCTATAGTTGTTTAACAGTTTCATGGTTGAAATATCAGCCACGCGTGTGGCTCATTGGTTAAGTTCAAACATCTTTATTTTTCAACAATTTACAGCCTGAACAACACAAAGCTTTTCCCTAATTTTGTCAATTGAAATCACTATTATTTCTAAAAAAAATAGCTACTCCAAAGATTGTAGACTGGACAAAGAAATCCAAAATAAGGTATATTAACTATAAAATCATTGATAAATTGCAATATATTACAAAACTTAAATCAACACATTCATTGATTCCAATACACTTCAATATCTTCTTTTTATTCTTCCTTAGCGTAGCTTTCTAACTAATGCAATCCTTGCATGTCATAATTGTGTGCCTATTCACATTACTCACAAAATTACAAAACAAAGTTAACAAACGCAGGACGCTTTCTGTATTATAAAATCTCTTCTTTTGTTCAGTGAAGATGTCAAAATTAGTGCCCCTATAACCTTCCAATCAAACTCCCGCGGTACCTAATACAATTCAAACATTAATTATTAGTAATATTATATTTTCACACAATTTTTTTTTAAACATTCAGATACACTAACATATAATGGTCCTATTCGAATAGGTATTCCAGGAACATAGTCATCAACCACATCATCTGCTTCATCACCTAACACTCCCTTCACATATTCTTGTAGAAGCATTCTTGTGACATACACACTGCAATCATAATCAACGCATTTGTATCGATGGGAAATAGGTTCACTTATACTAAATTGTGTAAAAGAAAAATCGGATCCGTAAACTTTTTTGAATTGTTCACTGAATGCATTGTCCATGGAGCATAGCTGTTCACAAAAGACACAAAAAATATTCAAAATGAGTAAAAAAATGATAGTTCATAAATTTTGAAACATTTCTAAAAAATAAAATTATAATGTGAATAAAAAAACTACACAATATATACAAACCATCGACATAATTATGCCACCACATAATAAATACGAAGGAATGCTGAAGTTATCGAACACATTAACTTTCTTCTCAAACATATTGATTACGGCTAGAAACCAATGTCTTTTAGCAAGCACAGGCACGTAAACTTGCCAGATACTCATCAATAAGAATTACTAAAATCTCATAAAAATAAAATAGGAAACCATAAATTATATTCATAAAAGTAATCAATTTAACCTTTTCCAACTGATCAACCTCTCCACACCATTCAAACCATGTCTTTTTATTACTTATAGTACTATAACATAAACTGTCTGGCCGCTACAAAAAGAAAATTAAAAAAACCAAACAATATTGTCATCAACATGGCATACAAAAAAAACAACAAAATTCTTTTAACTAATACAAACCGATAAAGCTGTCGGGATCCACCAGAATCTCATCTTTTTCCCATTCTTTTCCACTTCAACCGCTGATAAAATATCAATCATACAGTTGAAAACCTTCAACATTAAAAAACTTGTCACATATTAGTTAATGTGAGTATAAGTCTTCATTGACCAACCTCAAAATTACAAATTTATTTAACATCCTCACTCTTGCGCTGCATAGTTCTTTATCTCCCAAACTCAAAAAATCAGACCTCCGCCCAACTACTTTGTCTCCCAAGAAAACTATCTCCCTTGTAAATGAAAAAATTAGTTCAAATAATTATATCATCTGTTTAAATATAACATGGCCAAATATTTAAATACAAAGCATTCAAAAGCTTACACCGGAGGTAATTTCGAGTCCATCACATAGTTCAACAACTTTTCCTCATAATCGTTCAACAACTCCAAATTTGACCACTTTGTTCGGCTTAAGAGGTCTCCACTAATGCAACAACGATCCAAAGTATACTAAATTCAAACACTACAAGTTAAGTAGATTCTAAGATTATTCCAACTACATGTATTTGTATTGGATTTAGTACACCAAAATAAAAAAAATATAATCAACAATACCTTCCCAACAATTTTATCAACTTCGCTATCTTCAATGTCATACATATCACAATCAAAACCACTACCTCCAAATTTCAAAACCAATTTCCTTTCATCCTCAAAGTGCCATTTTATTTTTTCTTCAGTCGTCGACAATGAAATCCTATCACAATGTTTGCTCTCACTAACAATATCTGTAAATTTTTCCAGTTCCATACATAAATCATTCCCTTCTACACAACTAGACCACACTTTCTCACTATGATTAGATACACCACTCTTCTTCTCCCTACCCACTTCAGGATCAAATAAAATCTTATCATTCAAACTATTACCATCAACACCATCAACCTCTAAATCATTCATTTCTACAGTAAAAGTACCAATATTGGAAGGCCCCTCTCCAATTTCTACACCCAACTCATCGCAACCAAGCACACTAGGCAACTTATCAACTTCGCTTATCTCATTTAAGTCAACCAAAAAAACCTCCTCCGACTCAAGTTGAACATTTTTAACCCCCCCCCCCCCCCCATCAACGGGATCAAGTTTTCGCAACTCCAATTCCACTTGTAATGTTTTGGATTTAGATAACTCAACCTTTCCCAAATTCATCGACGGTGTTCCTACACTAAATTTATCTTCCAAACGACCCACCTCCACCATATCTACATTTGCACCATCCAATTTACTCAATTTCTCACTCACAATGTTACATTCACTCATTACCAAAGATGCCTTCTCCAAAAAAACTTCAAAAGAATTGCCCTCTTCTCCTTCTCTAACCTCAGACAAACGAAGCTGGGAAACACCATGTCTAAGAGATGCAATTTCCTGCTTCAATTCCTTCACTTCACTCTCATGTGAATTCAATGCCAACAAGATGTCCCCTAACTTTTCCCTATCCATAGTTGCCTACAATAACAAAGAATTTCTTTCCATAATTATAATTATTATATAATAATTTAAATTGGTTATCGACATTTACACATCATCAATGGTGTCACATTAAAATAATAATTGCTTCACCAAAATATCAGCTTCGCCTAACATATTGGAGAAACCCCCAAAATTGGGTAATATATTAACAACAGTAAAAACACTAATTTTAAACGACTTTAATTTCCAATCAAAACGAATTGCAGTCTATTGTTAAACTTTAGTGACATATCATAACCCAGTAGTATTGGAATATGTTGTCCCTAGTTTTATATATAACAATATTATACATAGCTATAACCACCACAACCTTTTCCAATTCATGGGAATATATTTCAAATAAGTTTTCACAGACTACTTCAGAAAAAACCAACAAACCGAAGGGAAGTCATGAAATCATGTATATATATAAAATAATAGAAATGCTTTAATACTTAACAAATCCTTAGCAAAAGTTCAATCTACTCAACTACATAAACGGCACCTCTTCATCAACCTAATACCATAAATGACACCTTCCATGCATAAACATCATTCTTCTTTAATTTAGCATTTTTTTCAAACAAACCCCTCGCATTGAAACATAACAAGCAAACAGAATGCCAAACTAAAATCACTAAACACAGTAGGTCATGGCTAAGTTAAGTTGTAAATCAACTATTATTACTGGTCTTAATTGTACAAACCTGCTACAAATCTAACATCACTACGGACCACACAAAAATTACCCCAAAATAACAGAGTCCAACCTGCACACCCCAAAATAACAGAGTCGAATCAGCTTTGGTGCTTAGACAGAGAAACTTCACTCTCCAACTCCGCAGCCCCTAAATCCACAAATAAGAAACCACCAGTAGCCTTGCTTTGAAACCCAGTCTGAAATCAACCACAGCCTAACGCCCCACTGCCAAACACATATATCGTTAATTTACATTCGTATAATAGGTGGAAACTGTGAATTTCTTCACTATATTTTATCTTTATTTGTTGTTCAATTAACTATATATTTAGTCCCTCCATTACAAAGAGATATCAAAGCTTGGAGAGAATCAATGAATTAGTAATGGGTTCAATCCATAAACAGGCAAAGATAGTCTAGCTAACAATAATTTAAGCCAAAATCTTCATAACCCACCTTAAGTATCTGTGGGTAAGAAAATATCAAAGCTTGGAGAGATTCAATGAAAAATAATACAAATTGCAGACTACAGAGAAACTTTGTATATACCTGATCTTATGAGATGGGCAGGTTCGTGAAAGCTAAATTAATGGCAAGAAAATGATAATTGGACTTCAATAGGATAAGGCAAGGAAGTTTGAAAGCTATAGTGTTCCCTAGGCGATACGAGGTAATAGTTTCCAGGCCTTATATACAGTGATTCAATAAAAGCAATCACAAGCGGATGGATTACTTGGATTCCAGGTACAGCAGAGATCAATGGCCGAACTAGAGATCAATGGCCGAACTAGTTTGAAGTAAATAGATTCGTCTTACTAGCCTAACAAGAGCAGGAAAGTCGAAAAGAAACAGATTCGGAAGAGAGAGAGAGAGAATAGTTGTGAATGTGGATGGGTTCGATTGTGAGGGAAAGAGAGAGAGAATAGTTATGAGAGAGATAGACCAAATATTTGGAAAATCACAGCCCTTTATTTGATCAAAGGGTGCAAAATAAACGTCCCCACCGGTGGAAATGTTTTTACAGTCTCCACTTGAGCAATGCCCTATATTTATATATATAAACATTTTCGGACAGGTTAATATGTTGTTTTTGTTTAGTATCTAGTTTTCATTTTATCAATGTGGGTTTTCATTATCTTCTGGTTGGTTGGACTGAACTTGAATGTGGATTTTCATTATATTCTGGTTGGTTGGACTGAATTTGCGTTATTCTTGTGTGATTCATAATTACTCTATGACTTTTATGGATTTGTTTTTGTTTCATTTTCCTTAATAAATAAATAACTGAAAAATGGACAATAAATAAAATAAAAAACAATGTGAGTAAGTATATTTTTGAAATATTATTGTCTCAATAACCATATGACTTCGTTATAATTGGTTGTTGTAGGTTTGGTTCCGCAGTATCAACTTTCCTATGCATTTACACTGACAAGTGACACCAAAGGCATAACAGCCGGAAGCGCTGACACTCCCAAACGAAGCCTTTGAGCCACTCTATTGATCGACTTTTTTCTATCAGAGTTCTGATGGCGACTCGAGCATTT
Organism: Humulus lupulus; assembly: GCF_963169125.1. Classification (NCBI taxonomy): domain Eukaryota; kingdom Viridiplantae; phylum Streptophyta; class Magnoliopsida; order Rosales; family Cannabaceae; genus Humulus; species Humulus lupulus. The sequence goes on from NC_084799.1 coordinate 36,091,822, forward strand.
TCAAGATCAAAAATTTCAACCTTGGTTTCAGGATTATTCCGAGTAATTCACTGTACACCGATTAAGGAGACGCTGTTGCCTATAAAATCAAAAGTTTTAGCATTTGAAATCGATTCGCGGGAACCCATTTGCGGGTTTAGACTATACCATGACGGAAGGCCCAGGGGACCCCTTTGGAGAGGCAAGAAGCTTATTGGGAAAGAAGCGCTTTTTGTGATATTGGGGTTGAAGAGGTTCAAGGATGACGAAGAGAAGCTTGACAAGTTTATCAAAACCCATGTTCTGAGGCTTTTGAAGCTTGATTTGATTGCTGTTCTCACTGAACTTGAGCGCCAGGAGGAGGTTACTTTGGCTACCAAGGTTCTTATATTTACTTTTTCTTGCTTTCTTCTTCTGTTGCCAATATGTTTTCATATCTGCTCGCAACGTGTTTGACTAAATGTTACTTAGATATGTATGGACTTGGACACGTTTTGCTCATGCTTCTCACGCATTTTAAGCAGAGCAGTTTAACTCATTACGCTTGCAATCTGTTTGATTAAATGCTTAGAAGACATATGTGCACTTGTAAAAGAATTAATTCGATGTTGTTTGTTGTAATGGCGCTTCTTTGTGTGACCTCACTAGCAACTCAATGAATCTTTCAGGTATTTAATGTGGTTCGAAAGCAAGACTGGTACAAGGCTGATGTTTTTATGTACAAAGACTTGATTATTGCACTTGCAAGGAGTAAGAAAATGGATGAAGTTATGCAGCTATGGGAGAGCATGAAAAATGAAGATATATTTCCCGATTCTCAAACATATTCAGAAGTTATTAGAGGTTTTTTGAGCATTGGTTCTCCTGGAGATGCAATGAACATATACGAGGACATGAAGAAATCTCCAGACCCGCCAGAAGAGTTGCCTTTTAGGATTTTACTGAAGGGCCTCCTGCCACACCCTCTTTTGAGAAACAGAGTCAAGCAAGACTTTGAAGAGCTCTTTCCCGAAAAGCATATGTATGATCCGCCAGAAGAGATATTTGGCGCACACTGAGGTTTGCATTTCACCTTTATTATGTCGTTCCCTCTAAGCTCATTCTGGCTCACATATTTTGTCATGTATCTAATTGACTGTACGTATGTTATTCATATCATTTTTAGCATACATTCTCTCTTTTTTGTTATATTCATCTTTTTTCAGGTCTTTCTTGTAATTAGAAATCTAAAAGACAAAATCTGTATTGTTTTACTTGCAGAAGAAGAAAGATACGAAACCAAGAAGTTGGTGATCTTCTGCAATATGCAAGGAGCGTGCTGTTGGTGAAGACTGGAGTCAGCCCAGAACAATGTTTTCTCTCCTTAGCCTAAACGATATTAGGATATATTTTTTTCCCTTCACTTATCATTTTAGAGAGGTAGAGTCAGGTTTTAGAAGTTTCATATGGTTTTTGTTCTCCTCATATGGGGCATTATCGATTGTATATTGAAGCTTATGAACATAATAAAAAACATGATTTAATCAACTCAAACTTCTAAAATCTTTCTTCCTTTCTAAAACTATTGAAGTGAAAACCTGATGAGAATGAAATTTCGAGCTGCTTAAACAGAATCTGTTATATGTAAGGAATGCTTATACAAGAAAGATGGTGTCTACCATTTATCATGGCCATTTTAGTCTTTAACTTGAAGCTAAACAGTTCATGGAATCCTTTTAGATGTTGTGGCTAAAGGTTTTTCTTAGAAAGTCATGTTTGATTTGGTAGAACATAGGTAGAGAGAATTGTAATTTGAAATGGAATAATATTTAAAAATAAACTTTAAAGGACTCGTAATAGATTGGCAATTCAAGAATAACCATCTAATGGAATTATCATTCATTTGTTTAAAATGGAAAGTATAAAGGAATGGTTATTCACATTCCATTCTAAAATTTATTCCTTTAAAACCAAACATGCCCACATAAATGTTAAAAAGCACAACCCCATATAATATAATAGAAGAATAATGATATGTGCACCTAAAATATGTACTCAACAGTAACGTGTCACTACTTTTTAAAACAGTGAATCTTAATTTTAATAAATGTGATTGACACATCATTATGTGTAATGTTTGGGTGCATACATTATTACTCGTAATATAACAAAGAGCAATTTCCTAATGTTTTGAAGATGAAAAAGCAAATTCAATGGAATTAGCTTGTTTCTCGCTTAATCATGTGTCACATATTTGTAAACGAATCAGTATTTGGTTCTAATATAGAAACGATCGGTAGAGAGCCTATAAAGAGTATTGTAAGATAAAGGTAACAAACAAATATTTTATAATGATGTCAACAAATCATTGAGTGGGCGTGCCGGAGTGGTTATCGGGCATGACTAGAAATCATGTGGGCTTTGCCCGCGCAGGTTCGAATCCTGCCGCTCACGACGATTTTTATTTTTTGGCCATTTTTTAAACGAATAGATTGTCATTGACTCATTGTGAGAATTGATTCTTTAGATCATTTCTTTTATCCTTTATTTGGATAGATAGACCAAACTCTTATCACTTTGCTTTGCTCCAAGTTCAGATTTGATCGGTCCACTTCCACTTATGTCCAAAACAAACGACAAAATCACCAATAAATATATATTCAGCATTTTACTTGGAAAAATCTAAGCAATTCATCATACTCGAGTTCTGATATGAATGCAAGTAGTGGCTAGCTAGCTGCAACTTACCATGTCTTCACATTTTCCTACCAAATTGAAGTATATATATTGAATATATAATGATGATGGGACCCTAAGGTTAGAAATTTCTCAAAATGCATGATACAACAAATAATTGCATTGTTTGTCTCATATCTAAAAGTCAAATGTATACACCAAAGTGCTGCAAATAGAGTTAAAGGATCGAGCTCTCTCTCTCTCTCTCTATTCTTTATGGCTCACAAAGCTTTTAATTTCAGTGATCGTTTCAATTCAAACCAATAATTTTAACCGAATTGATTTTGCTCTAAAGCTTTCGCTACAATCCAAAGAAAAATCATATCAGCTAAAAGACATTGACACAGAAATTGTTCTCTTCTGTTTACAAGTTTTACTGATATTAAATTCTCATGTCTCTATGTTCTATACGCATACACCAACTTCTCATACTCATGAGCTATGAAGATATCTTAGATATGGTTTGGTAGCTTTATATGAGAGAGAGAGAGAGAGAGACGTAGTATATGGTCCTCTTTTGATTTTTAGAGGAAGACAGCCAATGAAGTTGGAGTCCACCACTATTTTGGAAGAAAAAAGATGCAACCTTATCTAATTTAGTACTGGTGGGATCAGAAGAAAGATTAATAATATTTGGTTTTTTGTGATTAATCAATCCATGCCTTTTTCAACTTGTTTATTAAAGAAAATCACTGACTAAGAATGAGGACATTTCGAGGAACAAAGACAAAGAATCAGAAATGAGCAATGAACATGGCACGGCATAGCAGAGAGGCAGAGAGAGGGGTCATAATAATATGCTATGAAAGAGTGGAAATTATCCATTTGGGTACACGTGGCGCTAGAGTGTTCGTCCCTTGGGACGACATGTGGAGCCCACGTGGCACTTATCCGTTTAATATGTCGTGGAAAACGATGATGATGGTTGGTTGGTTAATATGATATTATATTGTAAAAATGCAGATAATAGAATGTAAAGGACAGTGAGAAGGAAATTTCCCAGGCTTTTTGGTAATCAAAAAAAAAAAAAAAAAAAAAAGAAGAAGAAGAAGAAGAAAGAGAGAAGGAATAATAATAAAAGAAATTATTTCTATAATTTTTGGCAGATGGTGGCACATGGGCGGCACTCTCTCAGCAGTGCCGTCCTTCTATAAAAGAGATTTTCTTACTGTGAATTTTTGCATGAGTTTCTGATATTTTTTCACACACTGTTTCTTTCTCTGCCTTTTCTTTTCTTCATTGTTTGTTTATTTCAACTGGGTTTATTAAGCTCCGGAGTAGCTTTTTCAGGTTAAATAAATAACCTTTATCAGATTATTTCAACTGGGTTAACTTTTTCTGCAGATAGTTTTGCTTAGTGAGTTAACTGACAAAGGTCAATGGAGGGTAAGAAGCAAGCTAACTCGTCTTCATCTTTTACTGCCGAGCTTTTTGGTGGCAAAGAGTTTCCATCTCAGCACCTGTCCACTGGGATTTTCGCTTCCATTTTTCCTCCTCCATCGAAGGCATGTTCATTTACTGCTTTAGAAATTTTACATGCTTTTTTGCTTCTTATCATTTATGTTTATTGTAAAGAAATATATATATAAATTTATATATGAGCTATTAACGAAGGAAAAATCGTCCCTCTACTGAGGAGGAAATGGTTTTGGGTGGCTTGGTTTGGCCACACAAGTGTAAAAAAGGAAAAACTAGAGCAAAAATGTTCCATCTATGTAGTTTGTTAATGTCACTCAATTGGTTTATTTTTGGTCTGGTTTTAGGTGGTGGGGAGGAACTCCCAAAGTTCTGATCTTATAGGATCTTGGCAGAAACATGCCCCTGGAAACCAAACATGGCCCACCAACAAATATGGAAGCTCAGGTATAATTATCACTCAGATATGGTTTGCTTCTACATCTTTTCATTTCTTCATCTCTTAATCAATAAAAAAAGAATGGAATTCTTGATTTTAGAATCGACACTAAATCTTATTAAAAAATAAGTTATGTTATTGGGAGATACTTCCTTTCATATGCTCCTATTTTTTAAAAGCCAAATTCTTAGAAATTAGTAGAACTGTCATATATTCTAGGAAACGAAAAAGCTATATTCGATATCAATATTGTATGATGCGTTGTCAAAATAGAATATTTTGAAGTTTTTTTTTTTGTTGGTGAAAGTATACATACATCTAAAGAGTAACGCTGGAGACAAACACTAAATTTAATTAATTATATTTGTCTAATTAATTTTAGTAAGTTGGACCATCTCATTTATAATTCTTTAGTTTAAATTAATTACACCTTTTTATGTGTCTTTAGCATCAATCATGTCTAAAATCATTTTTCTCTATCAATCACCATATCATACTAGCTTATGCGAAAAGACTCGATATTTTCTCTCTTTTTTTTTTTTTCCAAACTGATACAAATGAAATGTCTAATTCTTTTCATTTCTCTCATCATATTCATTCCACTATGGAAGTTCTCATCTTCTCTAATGGATAATCTATACCTCAAACTTGTATTTCCCCCATACATAGCTAAGAATGGCGAAGTTGAACGATGTAGCATACCCTACAAGGACAGGAGTTCCGTTCTTCAAGAAGAAAGAGTGGAACCATGTCATCTAAGTTCTTCGATTTATTATGGAGGGCAAGATGTGTATTCCCATTCTCAAAGTTCCCAAATCTCTGAATCTTACCCTGTGGTGAGTCTTGATTATATACTGTGAGCATGATTAATTGATAAAAACGTGTAAATAAATAATTTGTTGTGATCGTGTATTCTTTTGAATGAATTAGTTCAAAAAAGATGGCCGGGAAGATGATCCAAATGGAAGCAATTCGAATGATGCTTCTCGAGGAAATTGGTGGCAAGGTCATAATAATAATAGTAGTAGTAGTAGTTAAACTCTTTGAGATTATGTTCTTAGACCATTTTGGTATCTGAACATTTTCACTTGGGTTTCTGCAGGTTCGCTTTATTATTAGGACCTTTGTCCTCCAACGCAGCATGAATTCTCCAACTATTTTTTGAGGTGTGCAAATATCCAAATCCATTGCTTATAACAGAATGAGATTTTGTTTTTTCTTTCTGCTGAGACATACTTTATTTACTTTACCTGTAATGTGAGAACAACTTTGAACTCTGCTTCCTCATTTCCCATGCATGTCAGTTTATCATGAATATTTTTTATAGCAAGAAACAAAAAAGAAAGAGCCACGGTAGTACTTTTTTCATTAAAGTTTCCCGGATTGCCAACCTCACTTCTGAATGAATTCAGCACTCATTTACTTACAGTTCACTAGCTTCTGAAAACCTTATTAGATTCTAAGACACTAATTTTCATAAAATGGACTTTTTCAAACTATGTCACCTATCTGATTCTTATGCTAATTGTTTTATTCATGCATCAACACTGATACATATATGGTATATCAGCAAATAATTGTTTGTCTTCTTACCCTCTCTCTTGCAGGGATGCACATGAAGCCAGGATGGAAAGCACAGGCAACAAACAATTTGCTATATAAATAAGTAGCTCAGCTTGGGGCATGGTTAACATAAATAAACAGCCGATACCTAAAGAGCTGACAGTGGATTTATTTAAGTCAGAAAATGCTAAACATTTTATGACAATGTAGTTGTTCTGTACGAGTTAAGACCAGGCTGAAAGATGAAAGATTCACTAAACTATTTTGCTGGCTTAAATTTCTTTTTTCATGCTATTTTAGAGCCTGTAATGTTCGTCTATGAATTGATGGTACAGGCCTTTTTTCCATTATATATCAACGTAGATGTTCGTAAGCGCTTAAATTGTCTTGTTGACAGTCCTAAATCCTATGAAAGATTCTTGAAGATATATGCAATTCGAGAGTAAACACGTCCCGTTTCAAATGCTCGTAAGATTTATTTTTATAAGAGGATTATCTTCAAGATCAACAAAATCACTAACAGAACTAGAGCAAGAGGCACAGATATGGATTACGTAAAAAGTGAATACAAATACAGTAGGCGCACTTTTATAACAGTTACAAAGAAGGCAATTAGCCAAATCTATACGTTTGGCAATAGCCAAATATGTTTCTACGTTCTAACTTGAACCCAAGAAAACTTTGTTGTGCCCCTCTGTCATATCCTACAGCTAATGCTTATAGGAATCCAAGTTAAAAATTCACTTTTGGAAAATCCTCCTGAACTGAAAAAGTTGAGCATAATCTGCTATTCTTTACTTTGATGAACCTCGGTAACGACAGTAATTGTCCTCGTTTCCTTCACCATCTGCTATGCAAAGGAAAAGCCTTTCGTAAGCAGCTGTCATCTTCGTGGCTGTGAATACCTGCAAACCCTTCTGCCTAGCTGCCTGACCCTTCTGCTTTAAAGCTTCTTTTCCATCATCAAGAACTTTAGACAGGATATTCTTTAACGAAGCTACAGTTGGTGAGAATGTATAACCCATTTCAGAGCCCACTATTACAGACCCTGTAATGCTGGCAACCCTGGTTGCCATTACTGGTTTACCAGACAGAATTGCTTCTAGTAAAGTATGATCCAATCCCTGCGCTCGAAGAGTTGGGTTCACAAATATGTCTATTGCGCTATAGAAAGCCGACAACTGAGCTTGATCTAAAGGCCCCAAAACAAGTACATTGGCTCCCAGATCTCTGTATCTAGAAGCCCAAGGACCATCTCCTGCAACCAGAACAAGAATTCTTTCTCTGAACTTATCATTTTCCGTTATTAACTGTTTCAAAGCCTCGAACATTATTGGATGTCCTTTATCCCTCACCAGCCTTCCGGCCATCCCCAAAACTATTCTCGATTCAGGGATACCAAGCTCTAATTTAAAATCCTCCCCCTTGGCAATATCTGGTTTGAAAATTTCCTCATCCACTCCATTAAGAATAATATGAACTCGATCTTCCCGGATCATGTAAATCCTCTTTAGGATATCTCCAGCATGGTCACTGGTGGCAACGTGATGAGCATAAGATGGAAAGAATTTCACCTCATTAACAACCCTTATAAGTTTCTCAGTCAATACACTTGCCTGTGGTTCCTCAGGATTCCGCAGAAGCTCTTGAATGATGTCCGAATGAATTGTTTCGTAGGCAATCCCGTGCCAAGAAACAGCAAGGTTGGTTAGACCACGAGATCGAGTATGAAAGAGGCCAACACTTTCAGTGTGCACCACATCGAAAGGCTTTCCAGTTGAGTTTTGAGTTAGGAATTGCTTCCAGACCGTAGCTTGGTCCAAATAACCTCCAGTTGTTGGTTCTGACAGGTGAAAATATAAATTGCTTATTGTGTAACTAGGGAAGGTAGAATTTAGATGGGACGTGGTGAAGACATGGAGCTCATGACCTCGTTTTGCAAGCTCAAGGTGAAGAGTCAACGCGTGACGTTCAAGCCCTCCTGCATGAGATTTATGAGGCCATTTCTTGACAAAGAGACCAATTTTTAAGAGTTTTCTAGACGGATATAAGGGGAAAGACAGATAATTCCACGCTGAAGGATATGTAAGAAGGTTAATTGGTTGGACTCGCTCCAGCTCCATTTTTTGATGTAAAATAAAACATGGACCAGAACAATCACACCAATAGACAAATGATATGAATGAGAATGAACAAAGCAAGAAGATAATGCAATAGAGCCGACGAAAACTAACCATAGAAACTTGCTCCTTTGCCATGGAAGTGTGGGCAAAGAAGCATAAAAAAGATATTCGAAAGACTAAAGTTAAATTTAGATCGAGAAATCTTGGGTACAAAAGCGAGCAATCTTAATCTATTCTCAGTATGAAAGAAGCGAATGACTTGGGAGAAAAACTTACAGGAGATTAGATGAGATGGTATGAATTGTTTTGACAGAGAACGGTGTCAAGTCTCACAATCCCTTTTTTCTTGATCTCAAGACTCTATACATTGATAATCTCAATGATTAATTGTTATAAAGAACCATGTGACTTGCTTGAGCAGCAAAGTTTATGCATTTTGACTTAGAAGCTCTAGTTGACCTACTTAAATCTAGCACGTTTAGTATATACTATATACCAAGGAAAGCCCATTTCCAGCCGCTGTTTCAGGCTCACAGCCATGTATGAGCCACTTCCGATGAAAAATAGTATTCTATACTAGAGAGGTTAAATGAACCATCACCCTACAGTGGACAATAAATAATGCAACTCTACCAGATTCTCCATCTAAACCACTAATTTAATATTATATCGAATTCTTTGTCAAAAGAAAAATATATATTATATCAAATTCCAAATCCCAATGACTAGTTTACTCAGTATAAAATTCTCTTTTGCATTAGTTCTGAACAGTGTCAGATAAGCTTTACTCCAAAGCAAGCCAACTGTTTCATGAATGGCACTACTCATCAATAAGCAACAACACAATTTCTGCCAGGTCTAAGTTGCAACTTGTTGCTTTCTCAGCCAAGAAGATCATAAATCAAATGAAGAGCAATTAATGAGCCCACAATTCCAATTATCACTTCCATTTTTTTTTATTCTAAACTTTCACATTGAGAATCATTAACTTAAAATCACTAGAACTTGAAAGCATGTATATACATATCTGTTGACGCCGTTTTTGGTCAACAGATAAAAGAAGAGAGCACGTAAACAATTAAAGACAATGGCTAAAACAAATAAACGAATCAGACACGCGGTTTTTACGTGGTTCAGCAGTTAAATCTGCCTAGTCCACGAGTCTCTGTTATTAATCTCAAGATTATCTCTGAACAATCCTTTAGCATGAATTCTCCAGAGTTTTCTCTCAAGAATCAGAAATTCGGTCCTTTACAATGGTGCATCACTTCTCTATTTATAGAGAAGGATGCAGAATACTATCCCACACATTTTGGGTAGTTACTCTTTTGTGAATAAAAATAAATGGCCTTAAATGCCAATAATCAGATATACAAGGAAACGTTCCCCAAAGATCAGGAAACGCATAACTGACTAAATAATATCCCACGATTTTTGGGGATTTACATCAATAAATGAGGATCATATCCCATATCTACAACACTTGTAGATATTCAAGGTAGCCATTGAGTATCTCCAAGGCTTCACGTCATTGTGCGAGCCACTGACACTTCCCGAGCTGACATTTCTTTCGAGATGGCATATCGAGCTCGAGATCCCTGCTCCGAAGTTGTTTCTGAAGATGAGGGGCTCACAGAGCTATCCTTCGAGATCGAGATCATTTCGAGGTCACCCTATTCGAGGTCTGTACCATACTTTGCAGGCTCCGATTTACAATCGTAGAGCATACCCTAACCCTCACGAGACCATTTAATGCGAACTCAGCTTTCGAGGTCATATTTGCTACGACTCGAAATCTGGGTATAACATTTTGCCCCCTCAAAAGTATTTGTTCGAATCCTAAGAGAAGGAAACTTTTGAACTACTCTTTTCGGGAACCATACCGCCACACTCTTAAAAACGGACACGTGCCAGATGGGTATTGCTCACTTTAGGTACTTGAGTACCTTGGGAACATGCCCACGATCGTTCGCCTGACAGCTTTTCGGCGCTATCTTATCATCGACTCCCCTCCATTCGATCTGTTGAGGATTTCAATCAACGTTCCTGATTAATTCAGTTTTCCCACCTATTTATGCAAGACTCCCTCTTCGTCTTCTTCACATTTTCTCATCACAGACCAGAAAAAAGAAACACTCCCTAAACCTCTTACCATAGTTTATGCTCATTGCATGTTTTCCAGGCCGAAGAAACAAAAGAATCCTGGTTTGTACGAGTCAGTGAGTTCTTTCCTGCAACCTCTTCTCCACTCGACGATTTCGCTGCACTCCCCATTACTGTGTAAGTACGCCATTTTTGTTGTTCCTTTTATACTGTGCTTGCTGTGTATGTTAGTTTACGTTATTAGCATGATGCGTTAGGAGGGTTTGAACCGATAGGTTTTTAGGCTTTCTGGATTTTCACTCTGGAAGTTCGTCTCTGGTTTATACTCAAATTCAACGTTTGAATGTGGTTTCAACTTTCTGGGTTTTGAAAATTTTAGGCTATGTTTCTTGTACACCAAGTTTTCGGGTAAAAACCCTTATTCTTGACAATTACACGAAACCCGAAAAAGCCCTTTCCTGGCTAACCGCCACCTTTCTTTCCCTTGAACTTCGGGATTTTCAAAAAATCATCCACGTTCTTTTTCTTCCCTGTGGGACACGCGCCCTGACCCCTTAGCGAGCGTCTAAATTCTTAGTTTCTTGCCCTTAAATCTCCGAGCTCATTCTTTCGAGCTCGCGATCCTTGCATGCATGGCCCTCACCATTATTTCTTTCTCGTTAGATGTCACAGAATCCGGAAAGACGGTGGGGGTCACTACGAGCAATTCCTTACGAGCCCAAATCTCCGAGCCCGGAATCGATCTTTGCCCGGAACCAGCGTCGGATTAAAGAATACGAGATCGCACGGGAACAAGAAGACATTCGAGCACACTATCGTCGCCAGATAGACGAGGTCATCGAAAAGAAGAGAAGGGTCCTTCGAGAAGCCATCTATCCGGAGCCGAACCCCGGGCCTAGGCCAGTTCCCCTCGACCCCGCGTTAAAAGTCACGGTAGCATACCATCCGGGGGAACTTCAGTTTTCCTTAATGGCGGAGCCTTCATCTTCGCAGCCTAGGAGGGAGATGTTTGAAGCCGAATTCTACCAGAGCTCGGTTACCACCTCCGACCAGATAACTGACATCCTGGCTATTCATGGCCTTAGCTCGCTAGACACACTGAAGTGTCGAGCTCCGACAAGGCATGAACGGAGCTGCTTCGCTCCTGGGGGTCGCGACTCCAGTGTGAAATACGCGGCCTGGAGCCAGGAACACCTAAAGGCAGGAGCTTTGCTGCCCCTGAAGTCCTTTTTCAGGGACTTTATCGATTTCGTTGGGTTGGCTCCATTCCAACTCAACACCAATTCATACAGGGTGCTGTCTGCCCTGAGGTCCTTGTTTCACGAGCAGGGGTGGACAGGTCCTTCACCCCAAGAGATTTTATATCTCTTTTGCTTGAAGAGTAATCCCTCCCGAGCTCGGGGAGGAGATGGTTTCTACTATCTTTCGAGCTACCCCAAAGAGACAAAAATCTTTGAAGATCTTCCAAACCATCCTCCTGACTTCAAGAAGGCTTTTTTCTGGACAGACGGTCTATTCCCGTCTCGACATCGTTCGTTTAGGCGAATTCGTAAGTATTCCCGTTACTTTCTACTTTTGAGCTCGAATTTTTAGCCCTTGAATCCATGTTTAGTTGAAGTGTATCTCGCCTTTCAGCTAACTTTCAGCGTCCCACCCCTGACGAGACAATGAAGGAGCACAGAGAGAGCCTGCTCCGACTCCCTTATGGCAGGAGGTCTCTCTCATTTCTGCTACATGAGGACAAGCTTCGAGCTTGTGGCTTGTTGGGACAAAGCCAGTCGACCTCTGACTGGTCCAGTAACAAATATGAACGCTGGGAGGAAGTGCCTCTGCCCACAGGCATCCTTCCTCCGAGGAGGGAAAGGAAAGCACCTCTCCCAATTCGCTCGAGAAGTCCGCGGTCAGGGAACGAGGCAAATGATGAAGCCTCGGGTTCGGACTCCGATGGAGGTAAAACCCTTCCTACTTCGCGAATGTGGTCTCCCACTTTATTAAAACACAGGCCCAATAGACTAGTCTCGTGCCCACAGGATAGATATCACTTCTACATATGGAGTTGGGTAGATGACTGTGTCCATAGGTTTGATAGTGGGCTCGGGAAATACGACACTATGTATACCACAGACGAGATGTGGAATGGGATAGCTGTGCAGTATGGGACCAATGACTATAGGGACCTTTCGAGGTTATCACCAACTTATAGGGAAGGCCCTCCCCCCGCCTCTTCTGAAGGCGGGGGAATTTCATGGTCCCCAAGCTCGAGCTCGGGGGAAAGTTCCAGTTAGGTTTTTTCTTTCACCACTCTATATAGTGTTGGAGTAACTTGTATTTCTTTTACTGACTCACTGTGATGACTTGTGCAGGCAACATGGACTCCGACCTCGACGCCCTCATCGACAATGCGGGTGCCAAGAGGAGCAAGCGCCCCAGGGCAAGGGGACTGACAACCAGTCAGCCTGGGAAAAGCTCCAAGAGATCTAGGAAAACGCCTCCTCCTCCCCCGCCGGCTTCGAGCTCTGTTGCTGCGTCGACTGGCCAGACTAACGTCCCCACGACGATACCACCCTCGCAGGCCGTCGTCTCTGTGGTGGCGCCGGCCTCGCAGACTGATATCGCTGCCGTGGTTGAATCCCAACCTCCTGTGGCGGGTCAAATGCCTTCTACCCAGCTCGTCAAAAGACCTTCTGCTTCCTGAGCTCAGAAGCTAACTATTTCCACCCATATGGACTCGTATGTGGTGGATAATGCTGCCGGTCCTCACGGGTCTACGCTGATCTCGGATGTAATGTCCCGGATTGGCCAGAGCTACGGCAATTTCGAGGCTCCTCAGTGGCAGTGTCTAACTGGCACTCGGGACCGCACTGTCCTGTACGAGAAGAGTATCGAGCACACTGCCGCGGTAAGTATCCTATATATTCCCTTTGCTTACATTCATGCTGTCTCGAGGCTAATGATGGTTTCTTCCTTTTTTCAGGCTCTTGCTTTCACTGCCCAGCTTAATTACGAGCTGAACAACGAGGTCCATTCGAGCAGGACCCTCGCCCAAGAGGAGAGGGACCTCCACCTTAAAGCGAATGATGACCTGAAGGCAGTGAATACTAAGCTCGAGGCAGTGGTTAAGGAGCGTGAGGAAATGGCCAAGGAGCTCAGAAAGCTGAAAAACGAACTCGAGGAGCAGAAGAAAGACAACATCCAGCTTCGGGAGACCAATAAGAAGCTCGAGGAAGACAAGGCCGTCACCCTCGACCTCATGGAGGATATCAAAACCCGCCTTACTGCCGAGTTCAAAGAAAAGAAGGAAACGGCGGTTGATTCAGCCATGTACCGGATGTGGGCCTATAACGAAGAACTGGATACCAGTTTTTTGGGTCCCCTCGAGGCGTCCTTCCTCGAACGATGGAATGCTCGGCTCGAGAAGGAAGAGGCTGAGCAGCTCGAGAAGGATAAAGCTGCTCCGAGTACCGTTTCGGAGGGAGCTCAGGAGGATAGTCATGCTATTCGTCCTGAGGGGTCCGGTGCCACTGATGCTGAGAAGGCCAAGGAGACTCCTCTTCTTTGAATCTGACCTCGGGGAGATCAGTTTTCGGGGCTGCGTCCCATTATTTCTGTAATTATTTCAACTTATGCCCACGGGGCTGATACAATTCCCTTTATTATTCTTTTATATGCTTACATTTCTTGGTTAGAAATATTTTGCATATTTTTATAATTGATGGATCGGTTATGTTTATTTATGCATACAAACATAGTTTGGATTTAGGCTCGAAATTCGATGCCTTCATGCATAGTTTATTCGAATTATCCGTTTCCAACCTCGTTATTTATCAAGGTCGGACATTACTGTAACCATGAACTGAAAAGTACTTATATGGCATGTAATATGAATGATTTGGTTAATCTTTTTAGTCACTTTTCCTCATCCTTAGTGTCTTAGCTCCGAGGTTATGAGTTCGGAACTATTTTAAGATGTTCCAGCCTCGATCTCGACATATTTTGTGACGGGTTTAGGCTCCCATTCATCATTGATCGATAATTTGGCTGGTTTGTTCCAAACCTGTTATGCTTGCACATCTGGTTAACTCCAAACGTTTTTGGTTTTTGGTAGCTTGGTAATGTCCGAACTATCTAAGCCCACGTACTTGGTCATTTCCAAATACTTAATGTTTTAATTCGGTTAAGTCCGAACTATCTAAGCTCGCTCGGTTAAGTCCGAACTATCTAAACTCGCGTATTTGGTTATATCCAAATACTTTTTTGTTTTTGATAACTCGGTTAAGTCCGAACTATCTAAGCTCGCGTATTTGGTTGTATCCAAATACTTTTTGTATTTTTTTTTTCTTTAAGCCGGAGGTATGTATACCAATGTTGCCCCCTTAATATCCTATGAGTGTGACCATAGGTTATTAAATTAAGAGAGATTGCAAAAATAAAAATAAATTACATGTGAAACAAAGTAGACCCTTTATTTGAAATTCAAAAACAAACTAAGTACAGAAAATCATGGTTACGGGCGACACTTCCTACACTATTGATAATATGGTCTAAGGTGTTCGCCATTCCATGCTCGTGGTATGAGGTTCCCATCTAATCTCGCAAGTTTGTATACGCCAGGGCGGATGACTGATTCTATCTGGTATGGTCCTTCCCAGTTTGGCTCGAGTACTCCTGCTGCTGGATCTCGGGTTGCTAAGAATACTCGTCTCAAAATCAGGTCTCCTACTCCGAACTTTCGACTTCGAACCCTTTTATTGAAATATCTTGTTGTTCGTTGCTGGTAAGCAGCATTTCTTAGCTGAGCCTCCTCCCTTTTTTCTTCGATCAAGTCTAGGGTTTCTTCGAGCTGAGTATGATTGGAACTTTGGTCGTAAATCTGAGTTCGAATCGTTGGAATTTCGACCTCAATGGGCAACATTGCCTCGCAGCCGTATGCTAGAGAAAATGGAGTATGTCCAGTTGATGTCCGAGCTGTAGTTCTATATCCCCAAAGGACTTGGGGTAATTCCTCAGGCCATCGTCCCTTTGCTTCTTCCAACTTTTTCTTCAAGGAACTCTTGAGAGTTTTATTAACGGCTTCGACCTGACCGTTCGCCTGAGGGTGAGCCACTGACGAAAAGCTCTTGATTATGCCGTTCTTGTTACAAAAGTTGGTAAATAAGTCGCAGTCAAACTGGGTTCCGTTGTCAGACACAATCTTTCTTGGCACTCCATATCGGCATACGATGCTCTTTACCACGAAATCTAGGATCTTCTTTGAAGTTATGGTCGCTAGTGGTTCAGCCTCTGTCCATTTTGTGAAGTAATCAACTGCGACCACAGCATACTTTACTCCTCCTTTGCCAGTTGGGAGTGAGCCTATGAGGTCGATGCCCCATACCGCAAAAGGCCATGGGGACGTCAACACGGTTAGTTCGGAAGGTGGAGCTCGGGGTATCGTGGCGAATCTCTGGCACTTGTCGCACTTTTTCACGAACTCGAAAGAATCCGTTTTAATGGTTGGCCAGAAATATCCTTGGCGTATAATCTTCTTGGATAGGCTGTGCCCCCCGGTATGATCTCCGCAGAATCCTTCATGAATTTCTTCAATAATCTTCTTTGCCTCGGGGGGAGTCACGCATCTGAGCAATGGCATGGAATACCCTCTTCTGTATAGTCTTCCATCCAGGATGGTGTAACGAGGAAGTTGATACATTAGTTTTCGAGCCTGACTTCGATCTTTTGGAAGAATTCCATTTTCGAGGTATTCAACGATCGGACTCATCCAGGTCGGTTCTGTCTCGATCATGCACACATCTTCCTTGTCTGACTCAGTAATGTTGGGTGCTGACAAATGTTCTATGGGTACAACATTCAGCTCCTCATTTTCTGTGGAAGTGGCGAGCCGAGCTAAGGCATCTGCATTTGAGTTTTGTTCTCGGGGAACTTGTTCGATTGCATAAAACTCAAAAAACTCCAATGCGTACTTTGCCTTCTCCAGATAAGCTGCCATTTTTGTGCCACGAGCCTGATACTCTCCCAAGATTTGATTAACTACGAGCTGAGAGTCGCTGTAGCAATGTATAGCTCTGGCCTTGAGTTCCTTTGCTATTCGTAGTCCCGCCAGTAAAGCCTCGTACTCAGCTTCATTATTAGATGCTTTAAAGCCGAACCTTAATGCAGAGTGAAATTTGCTCCCTGCAGGGGTGATCAGAATAACTCCTGCCCCCGCTCCATTATCATTTGACGACCCGTCGACGTAAAGTTTCCACAGCTCGTGGGCCGTGGTTGTTACCTCGTCGTCGGCTGTACCGGTGCACTCTACTATAAAATCTGCCAACGCTTGTGCCTTAATGGTTGTTCTCGGATGGTAGGTGATCTCGAATTGTCCGAGCTCAACAGCCCACTTAAGGAGTCGACCAGATGCCTCTGGTTTGGACAAGACTTGCCTTAATGGTTGATCTGTCAGTACATGGATAGGATGTGCCTGAAAGTAAGGGCGGAGCTTTCGAGATGAGTGGATCAGACTGAGGGCGAGTTTCTCCATCAGTGGATACCTTGACTCTGCCCCCAGTAATCTTTTACTGATGTAGTAGACGGGTTTCTGTATTCTCTCTTCCTCTCGGACGAGCACCGCGCTTATCGCGTGTTCAGTTGTTGAGAGATATAAGAACAGTACTTCTCCCGTCTCAGGTTTCGATAGGATAGGTGGTTCGGCTAAGTGCCTTTTTAGCTCTTGAAAGGCTAGCTCGCACTCGTCTGTCCATTCGAACTTTTTACTTCCTTTCAATAAGTTGAAGAACGGGAGACCGCGGTCCGTTGACTTCGAAATGAACCTGCCCAGAGCTGCCATCCTGCCAGTCAAGCTTTGAACATCTTTATGCTTCCGAGGTGAAGGCATATCGATCAGGGCCTTTATTTTATCGGGATTAGCCTCGATTCCACGAGAGTTGACAATGAAACCCAGAAATTTCCCTGAAGACACCCCAAAAGTGCACTTCTGAGGATTCAACTTCATGTTGTACTTTCTGAGCACGCCAAAGCACTCTTCGAGGTCATCAACATGGTTCTTGTTAAGTTGAGACTTTACGAGCATGTCGTCAACATAAAATTCCATGTTGTTCCCTATTTGCTCTGAGAACATCATGTTTACGAGCCGCTGGTACGTGGCTCCGGCATTCTTGAGTCCGAATGGCATGACATTGTAGCAGTAGAGCCCTTTATCCGTAATGAAGCTCGTATGCTCTTGGTCGGGGGCATGCATGGGAATCTGGTTATATCCAGAATAGGCATCCATGAACGACATCAGACCATGCCCCGCCGTGGCATCCACGAGCTGATCAATTCTCGGTAGGGGAAAACAGTCTTTCGGACAGGCCTTGTTGAGGTCTGAGTAGTCAATGCACGTCCTCCATGTCCCATTGGGTTTCGGGACCAACATTGGATCGGCCACCCAATCAGGGTAAAAAGCGTCCCTTATAAAATTATTTGCTTTCAGCCTGTCCACCTCCTCCTTTAGTGCTTTCTTTCTGTCTTCATCCAGCTGCCTTCGCTTTTGCTGCTTCGGAGGAAAGCTTTTGTCTATATTCAATGCGTGGCTCGCTACATTAGGGCTTATTCCCACCATGTCAGAGTGGGACCACGCGAAGACATCCTGGTTTTTCTTCAGAAAGCAAATTAATTGCTATTTTGATTCGTCTAGGAGGTGTTTCCCGACCTTCACCTTTTTCGAGGGATCAGATTCATCGAGCTGAACCTCTTCGAGCTCCTCCAAAGGTTGGAGGTCAATCTTCTCTTCAATCCTTGGATCGATCTCCTCATCAATTTCTAAAACTGTCCCATCTTTATACTGTATGACAACAAGTGCTTGCGCGCTTGTCTGTTTCTTTCCCCTTAAGGAAATGCTGTAGCACTCTCTTCCTGCCAATTGATCTCCTTTCAATGTTCCGACCCCGCTTGGAGTTGGGAACTTAAGGGCTAGATGTCTTACAGATGAGACTGCCCCCAGCCCGACCAGGGCGGGTCTTCCGAGCAATACATTGTAGGCAGATGGTAACTCTACTACCACGAACTCCATCATCTTGGTCACCGAGACTGGATAATCTCCCAAGGTCACAGGGAGTTCAATGGACCCCATACAGGCGGTTCCTTCTCCAGAAAAGCCGTACAAAGTGGTTGCACAAGCCCTCAGGTCGCGAAGGGAGAGTCCCATTTTTTCTAGGGTTGCTTTATAAAGAATGTTAACTGAGCTCCCATTGTCTATGAGAACTCGGCGCACTCTTTTGTTGGCAAGTTGTAGGGTGATGACGAGCGGATCATGATGAGGGAACTGGACGTGAGAGGCATCCTCCTCGGTGAAGGTTATAGGCTGAGTCTCAACCCTTTGGCTTTTTGGTGCCCTTGGTTCGGGTTCATATGGAGACCCGTCCCCAGTCTTCAGCTCATTCACATATCGTGTTTTAGCATTTCTGCCCCCTCCTGCGAGATGAGGACCTCCCGAGATGGTTATTACGTCCTCTCCATCTATCGGCAGTGGCCTATCCTCATCCCGAGATCGGGAGTTATTATTCTGTGTTGCCGGAAGCGCGGCTACTCTCTGGCTGGCAGTAGCCTGTCCAGTATTCTGGTTTTTGACATACTGCCGGAAATAACCTCTCGAGATCAATCCTTCGATCTCGTCTTTCAGCTGTCGGCACTCATCAGTTGTGTGGCCGGTGTCCCTATGAAATCGACAATACTTGCTGGAGTCCCTCTTGGACTTTTGATTCCTCATTGGATCCGGACGCCTGAAGGGGACCTGGTTTTCATTAGCCAGGTATATGTTTTCCCGAGACTCGTTGAGCTCGGTATGCACTTTATATACGGAGAAATATCTTTCTCCTTTTTTCTTCTTTCCTCCATCAGCCTCGGGATTATTTCCCTCGCTTTTTTTTCTCTTGGAAGGATTCTCCGAGGTAGGCTGTGTAACTAGGGGGTCAACCGAGGTTGAGGTGGAGTTAACGTTTATCGTGGTAGTTTCGGTCTGCGAGGTCGCTTTGAGTGTTGACCTCACTTCCTCTACATTGACGAATTTCTGCGCCCGTCTGTTAAACTCGGTTATCGACCTCACCGGTTTCCCTTGTATGTCATCCCAAAGTGCACTTCCGGGTAAAACACCAGCTCGGATGGCCATCAAGTGCCCGCTGTCATCCACGTCACGAGCTCGGGCGACCTCTAGATTAAATCTTGTCAGGTAGCTCTTTAGTGTTTCGCCTGGTTGTTGTCGGACGTTAGTCAAAGTAGATGCTTCGGGTCTGACTCCCACCATAGCCCGGAACTGCTTCTTGAAGTCTCTAGACAATTGATCCCACGAAGTTATAGAATGTCTCTTGTACTTCTCGAACCAACTCTTGGCAGGCCCGGCCAATGATGTTGGAAACAACATACATCTGAGCTCGTAACCCACGTTACTAGCTCTCATGATAGTGTTGAATGTACTCAGATGGCTGCATGGGTCGGTTTTTCCTTCAAACGCTGGGACGTGAGGAATCCGGAACCCTTGGGGGAACTGAGTGTTAGAAATATTGGGAGCAAACGGCTCGAGCTCCTCATCGGAGTCCTCATATCGACCGTTTCCTCGCTCATTCTTCAAAAGCCTAAAGGCTTTTTCGAGCTGATCGATCCTTTCTTGTACTGGGTCCTTAGGCGGTGTTGGGAATTGATAGTCATTAATCGCGATCCCAGGCTCGCGTCTCCGTGAGGGATCTCTACTCCCATTCAGATGATTCCTAAGATCCGGGTTTGTCTGATCTCCCTTTCCCCTGCTCTGATTCAGGTGATTGCGCAGGTCGGGATGGCTCTTGTGATTCCTAGTATTTTTACGACCCCGGTCGTGTTTACTGACAGACCTTGTTTCTCCGGACTCATCGCTAGTGAAACTCATCGATCGGTCATTTCGTGGTGGATCCTTTCTACGTTGCCTCGTCACTGCAGTGCGAGATCGGGACGTCTGACTTCTCTCGGATGGCGCGCCTTTCCGCCCCTGGAACGTCTCCTCGTCTCCTTGTCTCTCCCCTGTACGCCCTTCATCCTGATCTCGACCAGGTTGAGCGTTCCTGCGGGGAGGTGAAGGATATCTTATGGGAGACGGAGGAAACCGTATAGGTGACGGTGGTTGCCGTCCTTGTCTCGGCCTGGAAGGTCCAGAATTTGCCCGAGATGGGCCGGTTGCGTTTGGTGCGCTACCAGGAACCTGAGTCCGTGCCTCGACAGGAGCTTGGTTGTTCTCAGTTCCTGCTGGCACTTCCACAGGTGGATTAGGCGGGACCCGAGCTCGGGTACTCCTCTGAGGCCTAGAAGGAGCAGATGGCTCTGTTGGTGCTGGAGGCTGAGCTGGCCTCCTTGTGTTAGCATTTTTTCGTGGACGCCCACGGGGCCTCCGGGGAGGAACGTGCACGTCCCTTGGAGGAGGGGCTCGGTCTTCGCGCGGAGGTGGGGGCTGAGCCACCTGCGCCTCTGCGGCTATCCTAGTCAACTCCTCGTTACGTTTGTTGGCATCTGCCAGCAGTTGTTTCAGCTGCCGATTCTCCAATTCTACAATAGGGACATAACGCTCAGGGTTATAATACATGTCCTCATCCCTTGGTTGTGGAGGTGGTCCCCGGGAATCAGAGGATCCACTCCTTTCTTCAGCGTCCGGGTTCTCCATTGGTTGTTTTCCAGGACGCCTTGGGTAATTTTCTTCAGGAGTGTTCTGATTGTTTGTAGCCATGAATCTTTCTGGGATGGATGCTTGAGGCTCTCAATGAAAGCACCAAACTGTTGACGCCGTTTTTGGTCAACAGATAAAAGAAGAGAGCACGTAAACAATTAAAGACAATGGCTAAAACAAATAAACGAATCAGACACGCGGTTTTTACGTGGTTCAGCAGTTAAATCTGCCTAGTCCACGAGTCTCTGTTATTAATCTCAAGATTATCTCTGAACAATCCTTTAGCATGAATTCTCCAGAGTTTTCTCTCAAGAATCAGAAATTCGGTCCTTTACAATGGTGCATCACTTCTCTATTTATAGAGAAGGATGCAGAATACTATCCCACACATTTTGGGTAGTTACTCTTTTGTGAATAAAAATAAATGGCCTTAAATGCCAATAATCAGATATACAAGGAAACGTTCCCCAAAGATCAGGAAACGCATAACTGACTAAATAATATCCCACGATTTTTGGGGATTTACATCAATAAATGAGGATCATATCCCATATCTACAACACTTGTAGATATTCAAGGTAGCCATTGAGTATCTCCAAGGCTTCACGTCATTGGCGGAGGTCACCCTATTCGAGGTCTGTACCATACTTTGCAGGCTCCGATTTACAATCGTAGAGCATACCCTAACTCTCACGAGACCATTTAATGCGAACTCAGCTTTCGAGGTCATATTTGCTACGGCTCGAAATCTGGGTATAACAATATCAAAATAATTTACATTAAAAAATATATTGAAAGAAAGCTTCGAATTTTACAGAACTCACCACAACAATTATTTTGATATATTTTAGCGAGTGAAGGCATGAAGCACAAGAGCAACATAGACGATGAGTGCCAAAGGAACCAAAATAACCAGAGGAACAACCGCAGCAAACGTATAGACACTCCCACAAGCCAAAGTCCCAAATTTGATCTGAACCAAATCCACCAAAGCCAGCATCAAAAACCCACATCCGGAAACCGACCCAACAGCCGAAACCATCATCCCCAATCTCAAAGCCACCTGGTTCACGTGCCCTAGGTGGAAACCCTCAAGATCACCAGGCCCACTGCCTTCCCTAATCTTAATTGCCTGTTTCAGGGTCAAAGCGATGAGGCTCGAGAAGAGGAACGAGCTGAAGGAATACACGTGGTAGGTGATGAGGCCCTCCGTTACATCGGAACCAGCAGCACAAGCCGAATCGGCAGCGTCAATGAGGGTGGTTAGGGGATCGAACGTTGGGTACCAATTAAGACCGAGGAAGAGCGCGAGGGTGAAAAGGGAATTTACATTAACGAGACCGTCTAATGCCAATATATGAATGTTAGTCCTGCTTAGCGCCCGTCTTCGGAAACACGCGACGGAAAATTTCGCCGGCTCGACTTCGCCGGGGCCGGCGGATTTAGTAGGGAAAGCATTGTTATTAGAAAACTGATTCCCTCCCTTCATTATTTTGTTCTATGCAAAATCTGTGGTCGTACATTGAAGCTTTGAAGATTTGAATTAGAATAGAGTTTGGCGTGGGTTCTCTGCTCATCGTCTTCTTCCATTTCACGCAAGAAGGAGTGTTTCCAAGAAGAAAGCAACGTATGTATGGACTCCACTGTATATTGTACGAAACCGTTTTAACTCGTTCATACACTGACAAAAAAAGGAAAAAAAAAGAGTGTAACTGTAATAACTTTTAGTTTAGGGGTATAGATGCAATTTTCTCAAAAATCAAATAGGAAAAAAATTTAATGTAACGCCGTTGCCGGGGATCGAACCCGGGTCACCCGCGTGACAGGCGGGAATACTTACCACTATACTACAACGACTTTTTGGTTACACTAATAATATTTATTATTTTACTATTTTCCGTCTAAAATCTCTACATCGAAATTACATGCATAAATAATATAAGCGATATTCAACCAAATTTAACGTTTATTTTTTTGTTGAACTCCTTAGGAATACTAAAATTTGAATGATTTCCAAAATGTTTACCAAAGAAATTTCTCAATGATATTAAATTCTCCAAACTTTTTACATTCTTGTTCTATACCATAAATACAAAACACTGATTTTATAAACATAACTAACTTTTAGCAGACACCGCAGTAAAAATCAAAGCTCCAGAACCAGGACTAGAAATGCAGTAAGGACCAAACGATGATTTAATAAAACAAATCCTTAAATAAGGAGCTGGAAAACGCCAAAATATTTTGATATCAGATAAGCTCATAATTTCATGTGAAAACACATGTTTTAATTTAGGTAAGAATTGGAACCCTATCCTATAACCAAGTATTATGAAATGATCAGGCACCTAGGAACTTGACATAAATACTTGGAAAACTAGCTTTTCTGAACATGATTTTCTTGAAATAAAAGCAGGACAATTCAATAAGCAAAAGCACACCAAATGTAGAAGTAACTAGAAAATGTAAACATGCACTTAATGTAGGCACCCACTCTATGAGTGATGCAATCACCACTCTATCTATGATATTATAATTGTCATAATAATTGTGTTGAGATTCAATAAATTTAACTTTTATACATAAAGCAGAGTTAGTTAGTTAATGGCTATTTATATAAATTGCCACATATGTATTACATACGCTCTCACTCTAAGCCATAATTAATTTTACCTTAACACACTAATTTCAACAAAAAGAAAACTAAGAGACTCCCATACTAAACTCTATACCTATAGAATGTCACTCTCACAGTGCCATTAACAAACCAAACCTCTTCAAACATATAAAATATTGAATTTGGCATTATGCCATTATCGCAAGACCAAGACTTTTAAATGAAGAGCTGTGGTTTTCCTACTCACCTCTGCCCCTTTGTAGATGCTAATTTAATAACTTCTATCATCAAAAAGCTCATTTCTTCCTGCATTTATTTATAGTAAAACTATAGTTTATTAAACAGTACTGTGGGAGTAGTTTCTCCGAATTCCAACTAATTCTGTTAATGGGTTGTTTGGTTTACAACTGTCATAAAAACCTCATTAACTTAAGTGTTATTTCAGTCCTTGGTCTATAAAAGGACAACTTGAATCCACTTGTTACAGAAGAGAAAAATTCAGATAAAACAACAGAAAAGCCAGATTAGAAGAGAGAGCTCAAGTGTGGAAATCAAGATTGAGTATTGAGAAAGGTTGTGAGAGATGGATTTGGGGAACTGTATTGAGAAGCACAACTGTTGGGAAAGTGCTTGCTCAGGGATTGAGAGGAAAACACCCGTGTGATTGAGTGTTTAGAGAGTTTGATCCAAGATTGTTCCAAGAAGCTCCATTGAAGTCTTGTACTCATTTCGTTAATTGAATAAAGAAGAGATAGTGGTTCCTAAAACTGGATTAGGTTCAAGATCATATTGATCTTGTTCTGAACTAGTATATATACTTGTGTTGATTTATGCTTTCATATTTTTCATTTTCTAAGTGTTTGATAATTAGTCTTACTGATTTGTGTTCTTAGATTCATCTCTAGTTTACTGAGATTCATTTGAGGTTCTTGAACTAGGAAATTTATCCTCATTTCCAACAAAATCAGAGCCAGGTTTTTTATCAAAACGGGAGAAGAAAGTTCAAGATCCTAGAGCTTCTGCATTACAACTGATACATAACACAAGCTAAAAGACTATGTCAACCATGGCCAAGTTCGAGCTTGAGAAATTTAATGGTACAACCGATTTCTCATTGTGGAGAGAAAGTCGTAAAGGAATTTTGGTACACCAGAAAGTAGCCAAGATTCTTGGAGATCAGAAGTTACTGGCTGATAAGAAACCTGAAGAAATAGCTGAGAAGGAAGAAATGACCTATTATACCATAAACATGTACCTATCAAATGGAGTACGAAGGAAATTGACTTCAGAGACTACGGCAAAGGGATTATGGGATAAGATGGAAAAATTATATTTAAAGCCTTCTATTTAGTGTAAATCTTGGGCACTGACTAATCTTAGGACTAACTTATTTTGAACATATAATCATATTTATATTCCACTGTGATTACGTCACTATAAATAAGATTAGCTATATGCTCGGGATTTAATAGAAGTTTTTATTAAACAAATAATCATGAAAATAAAACATGTGAGCAAAGTGATTGACCAAGTCAAAAAATGATTTCTATTCTTTTATTGATAATAAAATGAGATTACAAAGAAATTGAGTTTTAATTAGGGCATAAAACCCCAATATGGGACATATAAGTGAGCAGGGGTTGAGAGAGCTTCACAAACAAGGAAGTATAGACAAGTTGAAGACCTGTGCATTACCTTTCTGTGAAGCATGTGTATTTGGAAAGCAGCATAAAAATTAAATTCACTGCAGCAAAGCACAATACCAAAGGAGTCTTGGAGTACATTCACTCGGATTTATGGGGGCCTAGCAAAATACCAACACACTCAGGTAAGCATTACTTTCTATCTATAGTAGATGATTATTCGAGATGTATTTGGGTATATTTACTTAGGACTAAAGATGAATGTCTAGAAAAATTTAAAGGATGGAAAAATCAGGTGGAAAATCAAACAAACTCTAGAATTAAGACTCTTAGAACCCAATAATGGCTTAGAATTTATAAACCATGAGTTTGACATGTTGTGCAATGATTATGGTATCACTTGACATAGGGCAGTAATTAGTACTCCTGAACAGAATGGAGTTGCTAAGAGGATGAATCGTACTCTATTGAATAAGGTTAGGTGTTTGCTGGTAAGTTCAGTGTTGTCTAAATCTTATTGGGGAGAAGCACTTGCTACTGCATGCTATTTGATAAATTGGAGTCCTAACAGATCTATAGATTCGAAAACTCCATATGAAATGTGGTATGGAAAAGCCCCAAGCTTGAAACATTTGGGAGTTTTTGGTTGTACAACATATGCACACCAGTCCAATGATAAACTAGGCACTAAATCTGTCAAGGGAATTTTTCTTGGTTACCCTATAGGAACTAAATGTTATAGACTTTGTGTTAATCAAAATGGTAAGCCTAAAATTATAATTTCAAGAAATGTTATCTTTAATGAGCATGATTTTCCTCACTTGAAAGCCGAGATTGGTAGTGTTTCAAATGATGCAGGTGGAACAAGTAAAATGAACATAGCTGAGTTTGAAGTTAAGCTGAGAAACTTTGAAGGAAATACTCAAGCTACTGCTGATATGAATGACCAAAGTGAATCTGAAACTGAGCTAGATGCAACAGAACAACAACCTGATCTATCTGGGTATCAACTGGCAAGAGATCGAGAGAGAAGAGTTATACAACCTCTAGCAAGATATGCTGAAGCTGACTTGGTGGCTTATGCACTTGCATCAGTGCAGCAAACTAACACACCAGAACCCAACAGTGTTGAAGAGGCTCTTTCAAGGAAGAACAAGGCTGAATGGAGTCAAGCAATGAAAGAAGAAATGGATTCATTGAGCAAAAACAGAACATGGGATTTAGTTGCAAAACCAAAAGGTCAGAAAGTGATTTCATGAAAATGGATTTTCAAGGTGAAGGAAGGTCTGACTAAAGATGAGCCTTTGAGGTTCAAAGCAAGGCTCGTCACAAAGGGGTTTACACAAGTGGAAGGAATCGATTACAATGAAGTGTTCTCACCTGTAGTAAAGTATAAGACTATAAGATTGATGCTATCTCTTGTAGCACAACAAAAATTAGAAGTATAACAGCTTGATGTCAAGACTGCCTTCTTAAATGGTTTTATAGAGGAGGACATTTATATGCATCAACCACCTGGTTTTTGAGTGGAATCAAGCAACAAAGATATGGTTTGCAAGCTTAGAAGGTCATTGTATGGACTTAAATAGTCACCATGACAATGGAATAAGAGATTCGACACCTATGTTCAAGACATTGGATTTGTTATATCAAAGTTTGATCATTGCCTATACTACAAAAATATTGAGCAATCTAAATCAGTTTCTCTCTTACTATCTGTAGATGATATGCTCATTATGGGGAAGGACAAGACAGTGATAAAAGGCATCAAAGACAAGCTGAAAGATGAATTTGAAAAGAAGGAGCTTGGTCAATGTAATGCCCTGAATTCTCTGATATGGTTTAATGGCGGGATTAGTAGGCCGGGAGGGCCATACTTGTTTAATTATGCCATTAAATGATATTATGCATGTATATGAAAATTATATTATAATATGATGTTAAATGCATGCATGTGGATCCACATCTGTTTACAAGGGTACTTTGGTAATTTGGCCCGTTGAGGGCATAATTGTTTATTTGTTAGCATGTCAATGATATATTGTGAGGCCACATTATAATGTGGATTGGTTCGAGTTATTCGGCATGAGACGATCTTTAAATATAAATTATCGGTTTGGTCATAACAGGCTTAAGCTTGGGGCTCGGAGTGAGTCTCGGGGTGATTTTAATGATTAGAGCGTTACCGGGAATTATAGGGTAACGAGATATGAATTATTGGTGTTTGAGGTTATCGAGATTAGCGGGAATTGGAGAGCATTAATTATAATTAACGGTATAGGTTGGAAAGGAAAATTTTGCCCTTGGGAAGGCTTTAGAAACCTTAAGTGACCTAGGGGCATTTAGGTCATTTGGTTTGGATGTATATGAAACTTTAGTGGCTGTAGAAAAATAGAACAAAAACAGAGCCCTTACTTCTCCTTCCCGTACATCATTTTCTCTCATCTCTCCTTTGGAGTTTTTGAGCCCAAATTGAGGAATCAAGCTAGGAAATCAAGGGGTTGAGTTCATAGAGTTGGTTCAGCCATTGAAGGGGATTTAATCTCAAGCTTAAGGTGAGTTTCAGCCATAAGTTTTCTGGTTTTACTCTATTTTCTTTTAGTTTTCAGCCTATGATTTTGTTGAGGATAGTTTGGATTAATGGAAGTTTTGATTGATGTTTAACTTGGGTTTTGATGAGGGTTTGATATAGATGATGTTTAGGGGTTGGATTGAGTGTTGGGATGAGGTTTGGAATTGGTTTGAAGGTTTGGTTTCAAGGAAAAACGCAGGGGAAGAAAGGTGGTGTTTGCTGGTTTGCGTAAAGGGCCGCGGCATGGCTATGGTGAGCCACGACCTATGTTGGCATTTTTGGGGCAGAAATGCCTCTGTAAGAGAGGTGAGCCGTGGCATGGCTGTGGTGAGCCGCGGCCCATAAGGGCATTTTTGGCCAGAAATGTGTTTTTAGCTTGGGGATTTAAGCCTTAGGCCTCGGGATCGATCCTACTACCCGGTTTAGTAGGATTCGATGTCTCGGAGGCTAGGTTTTGATTTGGGAACCCTTTGTTATCATTTTTATTGATGGAATCCCATAATTGGTTATGACCAAGTAACCGCTAAAGGACCAAAAGATTGATCGTTCTCAGGGGTCGTTCTTATATTAATTTTCACTCGAACCAGAGGTAAGAAAACTGCACCCTGTGTATATATGACATGCGTGATTATTATTAAGGCATGTTGATTGATAAATGTGGACATGGATTGCCTATTGAATGCTAGCGAATGTTAAATACTTGTATATGTACTGATTAGTCAAGGGCACTGACCTAAAGAGTCAGAAATGGCATAGCGTCATGAACGCCGAGCCAAATGAAGATTAGATCTAATCGATATCAGCAAAGAATAACTCATATGGGGTATTAATGTTGGACCGATCCTAAGGTCGATGAACTTATAAGCGCTTGTCTCATCTAAGACCAGTTATTCAGAGCCAGGGCATATGGCCCCGGTGACTGTTTGTCACATGGCTAGGGAACACTGTTCCAAGGTTATGACTCTATGGTCATGAGGAAGGTTATGTTGGTGACTATTCACCATACACCTATCCTGTCCAAATTTATGAAAGGTTCTCTTATCAGTTAAGCCCGAGTGACCCTAACGTCACATGGCTAGAGGGGGCTGTACCCACTTTTGTGACTGTTGCGACGGTCACCAATTTGTTTGGACTGATGGTCCTGAATGATTATTATGATCATTGTTGATATTATATCATGCTTTATTGCATTTTCTTGCTGGGCCTTGGCTCATGGGTGCCATGTGGTGCAGGTAAAAGGAAGGAAAAGCTCACCCAGCCTTGAGTGGAGAGCTTAGGTGGTGGTGTGTACATATGCGGCCGCTTGACCACCACGGCCAAGGCGTTCTCAGAGGAACTAGGGGGTTTACCCTATTTTTGCTGCTTAGGTCGGTGGGATTGTAAATTTAAAACTGTAATGACCATTTTGTACTGAGAACAACTTGTAAATGTTTTGACTAGCTCTGTAGAGCAGTTTGTAATGAAAGATATCCATTCCTCTTTGTTAGTTTTATACCTTAACCTGTTAATTACACTTAGAGCACGTTTTTGACTAAAGGTGTAACGACCCGAATTTGCTAATCAGGCTTAGGGCCTTGATTAGTGTGCCTGGAGGGCAATAAGTGGTTTAATATGCTTATGTGTGGATTTATGTGTATATATGATTATGATGCATGTTTAATTGAGTTAAATGCGCATGTGGGCCCCGTTTGGACATTAGGGGCATAAGTGTGACAAATGAGATAAATGTTGTATATATGTGATATGTTTGTATAGCACGATCCGAGACAGTCCTGGGGAGCGGTTAGTCAGAGAGTCACAACAGGGTTGAGATTCGGACTCGGAGCGAGTCGAGGGGTAATTTGGGTGTTAGATGAAATATGGGGTTATCGGGACATGAAAATAAATATTTGGAGATATATTTGAGGATAGAATGTCTAGGCGGGAATATTTGGGAAATTTACCATTTTGCCCTTGTGGACGTTTTGGTACCCCGAGCCTTGAGGTAACCCTTTAGACTTAAGTCAAATAAAACAAAAAGGGAGAATTGTTTAGAAACTTGAGGAAACCGACACATATTTCCCTTTGAACTGAAGTTAGTTCTTGTCTCTCTCTCTTTCACTCTCTAAGGCAAAACTCAAAGGGAACTCAAAGGAATTGGCTGGGAATTAAAGGGATTTCAGCTGGGATACTCTAGGAACTTGAAGCTTGGGGATTGAGGATCAAACTCAGGGACTAAGCTCTGCAAGGTAAGCTTTAATTACTAAGGTTTAGTTTTAAATTTCTGCTGGTTATAGGGGATTGCATGTTAGCCAAGCTTGATTTGTCTTTGGGTGTTCTAGCTGAGTTTTGGAGCATACTTTAATGGGGTCTTGGTGTTGTTTCTGGGCTAGAATAACTGTGCTGGATATCTGGGAATATTAGTCAAGTTTTAGGATGGATTGGCTTGGGGAAAGGTTTAGAAAAATGGTGTAAAATCTGGTTTCGGTGTAGAGCGCCGCGGCCCGCGTGCGCACGCGGCCATGGGAGGCTGAGAGGTTCATGCGCGCCGTGGCGCCTGGTGGGCGCGCCGCAGCCCGTGTGGGGGTCAGTGGGGTGCTAGCCTCTGTTTCGAGGGTAGCCGTTGCTCTTGTGTGTGGGGCCGCGACCCTTAGTGCCAATCTGAGTTTTTAAGGGTATTTAGGCTTGGGAACCTATGGGGTAAGGCTCGGGATGGATTTTATCACCCGGATTGATAGAATTCAAGGTCCCGGAGGTTGGGGTTATGGCTCGAGGTTATTTATTGGATTAGAATTTGATGGATGGACATTATTACTGTGTTGTGGCTAGGGTTTCGGCGAGGCTCACGTTAGAGGACTGTGCTCGGGGCATCGATGCTCAGAAAGCTCGGAACTCAGGTAAGAAAACCCCTGTTCCCATAGAGCTTATGTGCAGGGCTGAGCCCAATGTGTTTGTATGGAATTGATATGCAGGGCCGGGCCCAATATGTTAGATCTGCAGGGCGTAGCCCTTTATCTGTTTATATTGGAATTTTGTACTTGCTTGTTATATTATGTGTGTTATTCTAAGAGTGAACGGCAAGAGCTGGGAACAGTGTAGACTGAGAACGGCGAGGGGCCGAGAACGGCGTTAGGCACGTTGAGTGCAAGGCCGAGAACGGCAAAGGGCCGGGAGCAGCGTTGAGCACGTAAAGCGCGAGCTGCCAGGGCGGGTCCCTAAAAGGATACTTGGGATATCCTCACGGCGTGGTCCACGAACCCAGGGCTTGGTAAACACCTAGGACGGCTAAGCCGTATGTGTGTAGCCATTGGTGACCTGCTTATATGCTTGACTTATGTATTGCATATGTTATCTGTTTGTGGGTTTTCTTGCTGGGCTTCGGCTCACAGATGCTCTGTGGTGCAGGTAAGGGTAAGGAGAAGATCAACCAACCATGAGTATAGCTGGCGTGAGGCGGCATGTACATGTTTGGCCAGCCTAGCTGCCACAGCCAGAGGATTTTGGGAGGTGCTTGTAAATGAACTTGAATTTTGTCGTTTAGCCGACTTAGTACAACATTTATGTTGTAAATATTTTTAAACTGTATTTTGGGATCCCAGGTGTTAAACTTTTATGATTTACTATGAAAAATTATTATCTTTGATGTTTTTTCCTTTGTTTACGGCTTAATTACACTGTTGACCTAAAACCTCGATTAGCGAGTTAAAAGCACGTTTTTAAACTCACTTTGTAACGACTCTAAGGAAGTAGGGCGTTACAAAAGGACTCGGTAGTGGCTCAAATTTCCGGTCCACCGTTCACCGTAACTGTTCTGGGGTAACCAGGGCGTTACAGTCAAGTCCAAAGGATACTTGGGATAGAAGTGACAAGGAACAGAAAAGATGGGATTCTGAATCTTAAACAAGCAAGTTATATTCAGAGGGTACTTCAGAGATTCAACATGCAGGATTCAAAGAGTGTTTCGGTGCCTCTACGAGGACAATTTGTACTTTCAAAAGATCAAAGTCCAAAGACTATCAAAGAGACAAAGGAAATGGCAAAAGTCTCTTATGCTATGGCACTAGGGTGTTTAATGTACATCATGGTCAGTACTAGACCAGAAATAGCACATGCTCTAAGCATTCTTAGCAGGTTTATGTCCAACCCCGGATTAGAGCGTTGGAATGCTTTGAAGTGGCTACTTAGATATCTAAAGGGAACTACTGAGATGGGACTGAGATACAAGCAGATAGATCAAAAAGTTACACTTGAAGGTTTTGTAGATGCAGACTATGCAACAAGTAAGGATACAAGGAGGTCAACTACTTCATATGTATTCACAATAAATGGAGATTCTTATGTTGGAAGTCCCAACTACAGTCAGTGGTGGCACTATCAACAACTAAAGTTGAGTTCACGGCCACCACCGAAGCATTCAAAGAGGCAATATGGTTACAAAGAATGCTACAAGAGCTGAAGATGATGAAAGGTAAAGCTAAGATATACTCAGATAGTCAATCTTCAATTCACCTCTGTAAAAATCCAATATACCATGAAAAGAGCAGACACATTGACATTCATTTGTTTTGGATAAGAGAAAAGATAGAGGAAGATGTGATATCATTGGACAAGATTGGTACTGAGGATAATCCAGCTGATATAGGAACTAAGGTGCTACCTGTGAACAAGTTTAAGCATTGCTTAAACTTGCTCAACCTTGGTAACTAATGCTGGAACTCTAGGATCACTATCTCTACAAGTGGAAT
Organism: Humulus lupulus; assembly: GCF_963169125.1. Lineage (NCBI taxonomy): Eukaryota > Viridiplantae > Streptophyta > Magnoliopsida > Rosales > Cannabaceae > Humulus > Humulus lupulus. The sequence goes on from NC_084799.1 coordinate 36,124,379, forward strand.
TCTATTACTACACTTAGGTTGTGATTTGAAGAATCTAGGTGGAATTTGTGGGAGTAGTTTCTCCAAATCCCAACTAATTATGTTAATGGGTTGTTTTGTTCACAACTATCATAACAACCTCATTAACTTAAGTGTTATTTCAGTCCCTGGTCTATAAAAGGACGACTTGAATCCACTTGTTACAATAGAGAAAAATTCAGATGAAACAACAGAAAAGCCAGATTAGAAGAGAAAGCTCAAAGTGTGGAAATCAAGATTAAGTATTGAGAAAGGTTGTGAGAGCTGGGTTTGGGGAACTGTATTGAGAAGCACAACTATTGGGAAAGTGCTTGCTCAAGGATTGAGAGGAAAACACCTGTGTGATTGAGTGTTTAGAGAGTTTGATCCAAGATTGTTCCAAGAAGCTCCATTGAAGTCTTGTACTCATTTCGCTGATTGAATAAAGAAGAGATAGTGGTTCCTAAAATTGGATTAGGTTCAAGATTACATTGATCTTGTTCTGAACCAGTATATATACTTGTGTTGATTTATGCTTTCATATTTTTCATTTTCTAACTGTTTGATAATTAGTCTTACTTATTTGTGTTCTTAGATTCATCTCTAGTTTATTGAGATTCATATGAGGTTCTTGAACTGAGAAATTTATCCTCATTTCCAACAAGTACTTACACCTTATTAATAGGCATGACAAATTGGGTTGGTGAGGTGGGGAGGGGCACCGACCCAACGGGGCGTCTTTGCTTCGGCAAAAATGGGGCGGGGAGAGGCTGGCCCGCCCCACTATCAATTCAAGCAGGGCAGTCCTGCCCCGAATTTTTTTTTCTATACTAAAACTCAATATTAAAAAAAGATTATTTTGATATATATGCAACTATTATATATTTTTCTTAACATTATTATTTATAGGATGTCTTAGTGTTGGTTCTACAATAGTGATGTGTCTTTATATGTATTTATGGTACCCTTTTATATTAGTATTATTTTTTTTTCTTTAGTCAAGAAAAATGGATTACAAATATCCAGGTCTACTATGATTTTACAAATGAGATAATATATATTTCAAAACTTTTTCTTTTTTTATTGAAATAGGGTCATATAATGTATACTATATAAACTATTTATAATTTTATTTCTTACTTTTAATCTAATTTAATTAAAATTAAAATTTTCTTTTTTAAAAAAAGTTAAACGAGTCGGTGCAGATCCACCCCGATTCAGTCGGGGCTGGGCGGAAGTGGGGCGGGGCGAGGCATACCCACCCCATTTACATGCCTACTTATTAAGCACTTCCACTTTCTCATATATTACCATGAAAAACAAAATATGTATATTTTAATAGTCCCAATCATAAATTGATTACACTTCATTCATGTATGTATATTGATACTTTAGTAATTTGATTAATGAGTCATATCTGAGTTGATAACTGGAGGTTTGAGTTTTACTTTTTTTCTTATTATTATTCATTATATGTTATGAATACATTATAATATAGTACATGTGGATTATGAATGATTTTTTTTCTTCTATTATATAAGAACATTACTCAACTAGACCTTAGAACATTATGGAAAGTATTTGTTGACCCTCAATTTGGTCAACGACACAGAGTCACAAAAAATGATAGAAATTAAAGAAATAAATGCAAGAATATAAACAACACAAGGATTTTATAGTGGTTCGGCCCTAGAGATTGGTAATAACCTACGTTCACTAAATGTTTTTATTGATGTAAAACCCCAAAACCCGCGATCAGCGAACAATGGTGCATTGAGTTTCACAAGTCTCAAAGATAGATACAAGTACTGTGTATAAAATCATTATTTCTCTCTAAATACAAAATATTGCACGTGAAATGAATAAATCCTATGAGTCATATTTATAGGCTCATGGATGTACGTATGGGCCTATGAGCCATGTTCAACTGACGTTACAAGCATAACAAATAATAACATAAAAAATGATATTTACATATAAAATAATTAAATATTTATGAAATATCTAACTTATAACCGTTTCTGAGCATTTGTCTCGGTCCCACGAGTAGCTCTAGTCGAATGCTTATGTCACCTTCTCTTCATGTTGCTCAGCATATACCTTGCGTCTATTTGAGCAACTTAATCTTTTCTGATACTTTGGTCGTCGGTCGACCAACCTTCCTTAATAGTCAGTCACATGCTATTCATGTGCCTCTTTTACATGCCACGTCTTCATACAAATATTTTGGAAAACATTTTCCCCCCAAGTTTATTTTAATGCGAACAACATTTAATAAACTTACGACCAGCAAACCTGCTGACCCGTCACATTTGACTGTATTTACTTTCTCGAAAAGGTAAGTAATCATGTCCTTTTTGGTTTCCCAAAAATGATTTGACAGTTATTGTGGTTTCCCATGCCTCGAAACTCTACTCGCATCATTACTCATCAGACATATCCGAGCAGTATAAATACAAGCCCCTTCACTCCTTTTCACTTTTACCCAAACTTTCTCTTTCCTCAAGAACTCTCTCAAAACTGCCAAGATTTTTTCAGTGCAATCCAAAGCTTTTGGAGTAATTTCGAGAAATTTCTCCTTGATTTCTTCCACAATCTTTACTCCAAGTAAGTTTTTTTTAACAAAATCTTCAGATTTTGTAACAATTTACCTGCGTTTTTGTTGTGATTTGTCTGTTTCGTAACTGGTTTTGCACTGTTCTTGATGAGTTTTTTGGTAAATCGGGTTTAGGAAAAAACACATAGAAAAAATATGTTAAAATAGGTATTTTAGGTAATATATTGCATATAACAATGTTTAGGGAAAGTATTGGGGTTTATTTACACTAATTTCAGGTCAAAAATCGATGTGAAATTTTGATTTTGGGTATTTCGAAAAAACTGAGTTTTTCCCGTCCGTTTATGAAGATGAAATTTTTTTTCCGAAAAAACTTTTCAAATTCACTTTTTGATATGTTTTTCCAATCTGCTCGCAAGTTTTTTGTGTTTTTACGAGGATGCTACTATTCGGATAAAAGCATAACTTTTATCCATGAGCAACATTATCCTTTTCTTTATTTCCTTTTGTTCTTCTTTCTCTATTGGTCGTAGATTCTCACTTCCCCTTATTCTTCTCAGATATTCATGCATGATCCCTGAGAAGGTGAGAGGCCAATTGACAACGATCTCCTCGCCTTGTTGTTAGAATTTCTTTCCCGGGAGCACAACAATTTTTTTTACGTATATGACTAATAAGAGACAATCTATCTATAGGAACAACCTTCTCTGCCCATACCAGAGTCTTTGGTACCACACCCTATTCCCACGACCAATTTTCCTCAAAAAGCACCAAAGAAAAAACCAAATATGGGATGTGTCAAACATACTGCCCAGAGAAAAAGAAAACCCACCGATCCACCTACTAGCCAGCCAACAACAAACACTAAGGGTCCTTCGAGCGACCCACAACCCTTAAGGGTTGCACCACCAGATATCCAACCTAAGGCCCGCCTACATGAGGTCCCATGAGCATATGTACCTTGGTACACCGCCCCTCCAAGCATCATATCGACCAGGATGGTGGCAAAGTATCCTAAGAAGTATGGGCTTCTTGGGATTACTATATATAGGCCTACACCTGACCAGAGGGAAAACGTGCCTGGAGGTGTCTTTAGTGCTTGGTCGAGGTACTACATAGAAGCGGGGGAAATTTTTCCCTTGCACAACTATTTCCGAGGGGTAGCACATTATTTCAAGGTCGCCCCATTTCAAATAACCCCCAATGGATATAGAGTGCTGTTATCACTCTATATTTTGTACAACCATAAAAAAGTGGCATGTGCCCACCCCTCACGAGATTGATTTTTTGTTTAATCTCAAATCCAACCCCAACCAAAATAACACGGGGTTCTTCCAATTTTATCACCAGGAATCTGGTCACACATTCCCGAGTGATATATGTTGGGAATTATTCTCTAAAAGCAATTGTAGTAGACAATGGTTTTAATGAAATCAATAAATGAATTGAATTATTGCATATATGTAGCTTATGTACTATATTATTACTAATCATATTAAGTAATCATCAGAAAATTCTCAAGTTCATCTATGTGGTCTCAATCTCATATTGGTATGAGAGGATCGAGATTAAGATAATGAACTTAAATAGTTCGTAGTAAAATAAAGGTATGGAATCTTTAGATTAATTACTGCTCGTGCGGTCCACTAGTATTATGAATACATGTGACCTAGATCTGGTTTACTAGTGTAGTAGGATACTTTAGTGGAGGTACTTTACATGCTGAGAGTATGTAGAACTGGACCAAATGTGTTTTAATAATACTTGTTTAAATAACATTTTGTAGTATTATAAAACACATCAACTGTTGATCATATATAAGCTGATCTTAATCCTGAAGTTACTATGAACTCCTATATATGTTACTTGATCCTTTGATTCATGCGTTACAGTTTTTCAGAATGATCAGGCTAAGAACAATTGTTTTGGGGACTCAATGATGTATATGACTGGGGACATAGTTTAACAAATATGTAATCTATACATTCTCATAGATTGAATGATGATTCCCTTTTGGGTTGGCTTTTGGAACTGAAAAGGTTATTGACGTCAAATTCGTAATCAAATTATGAATTAACCTTCACTAGTAAAGTCAATGGTACACTTGGAATCAAGATATAATTAAAAGGGTAAAACAATAATTTTATTTCCATTTAATTATGAATCATCAATAGAGGATTAATTTGTATGTAATGATTATATCAATGGAGACTTTATGGTTACAATAAATTACTTAGTGAATATATGTCTTTAATTCTCAAGAGTTCAGTCTCATATTTATAGTGGAATAATCATGAGATTAATAAATATGATTAATGAATCAAAGAGTTTTGGTTAATAATCTTTTATTTGTTGGAGCTTGGAATTATTAGTCCATAAGTCCCCGGGGCGGCTCTATCAACACTAATCAAGGTAAGAGTTGATACAGGGTTAAACTGTGAATGAGCTATTTGAGATAATATTTATTTTTTGGGATAAAGGTGCAATTATGTGATAATTGAAGTTGCACAATTTGTTATTGCATTTGTGTAATTTCGAAATTGTGTAGAAATAAAATAAATTGATTTTAATCAATTATTTTATGTAAGTGTGAATAAATACATATGGATAGTCAAAATTAGTTTTGATTATTATATTCATTTAATTAATAATAAGATGATGATGGAAATTCAAATTTTGAATTTTGAATTTTGAATTTTGAAATTTAAGTTGTTATCTTTTTCTTTAATTATTGATTGATTAAAAATAAAAACACATGAAAAATCAAAATCTCATTTTACAGGGATAGGCCACACGCATAGGGCTTGGACTGCTCTATGGGTGTGGCACATTAGATGTATATGATATTGGTTTTTAAATTTTAATTTTTTAAATAATTATATAAATAAATATTTTAAAATGGGTTTTAAAATGGTATGTTAGATTTTTGTCTATCATCATTATTATTATAAAAGGTAATTGATTTTTCTTCATTATGATTATTATGGTAATAATGTCTATATTCTATTTGATAGAAAATAAAAACAACAAGTTTTTGACAAATTTGAAATAGAGAAGAAAAAGCTATCATCTTTTTCACAAAAAGAAAAACATATTCTCTCTAGCCTATAATCAAAAGTCTCATGTTTTGAGAATACTTTTGATTCACAAAAATTGATCCTTGTTCTCTTTGTGCCTACCCACATCTTGAGGTGTAGAGAAGGTATTGGAAGATCTAGGTGTGAGTACTCAATCAAGGGTAGGAAGATCGAAATACATATGAAAAGATTCAAGGATTCTTGACAGGCTACAAGAGGTAAATCGTTTTCGTATTATCTTAATGTTCATATTATATATTGATTAGCATATTGCATATTAAAGGATCCTCATATAAAGATTGTTTATATGAAAAAAATTTGTATACCATTACCGCAATTTTCGTTGTGCAGTAGGAACCGTTCCTAACAATATAACCTATAAATCCAATGTGGGGAAGTGCTGCCAAGAGTATTTCCTCACAACCGATTTGGTCGCAGATAACATCGCCTTCACTCAAGGAGGCAAATTCTTTAGTCTCTGTTCGATGTTCTCTTAGTCTCTTTTTTATTTTTTCTATGTCCATAGTCAGTTTGTATTGTATCTAGGTCCATGGTACCGACCAGAACCCACTCCAGAAATGGAGATAAGGGTTGCAGCATTGGCCAGCATGACACATATATAAAAAAATGTCAAGGAGCTGGTCAGGTTGGTCGGCCTTTTGGAGCCTCACCAAGAGGTGAGGGAATCGACAGTGGGGAGTGCCATTGGAGATGGCACTGAGGAACAAGAAAACACCAAACAACAATAAGATGTGTCACAACCCCTCAAACGTATGCTTTCCCTTATTTTGCTCGTGTGTTTACATATGTTTATAATATGCTTTGCTTGCTTAGTATCTTATATGCCCCCCAAGTGATCGAGGAGTTTAAGGTTCTTGATCACTTGCCATTGACCAACACCTATTCGAACATTACTGCTCGCATACTTATAAAACAATCAATGATAATATAACAAAACAACACACGTAATAAGCAAATACTTGTAATAAATACAATAATTTCCAAGAATAACTAGCTGCGCACAGTTCCATTTATTTATCATAAAAAATGGACAAAAATTCTTGTCTGTACGAGTGATAAAAAATTGATCATACACTCATAAGAAACCAGCCATCTAATTGGCCAGCCCTTGTTCAAAAACTTGTAAAAAGTAAAATTAATACAAGCCAAATCTTTAAAAAGAAATGTTTATTGATAATACTTGTGCAACTGTTCTCCGTTCAAATAGCGAGGAACAAGATCTTCATTTAAGTGAGCAATTTTGTATGTGTCTGGTTGACGAATTTCTTCAATTTGATATAGACCTCTCCAACTTGGTCTAAGTACTCCAGCAGCATGATCACGCATGTTGAGAAAATCCTTCTAAGTACCAAGTCTCCTACATCAAACTTTCTTTCGCATACTTTAGAGTTAAAATATCAAGCTAACTTTTGCTGGTAGGCTGTAACTCGTAGTTGGGCTTGTTCGCGCCTTTCATTAACCAAGTCCAAAGACTCCATTAATAATTGGTTATTCATATTATGGTCATATGTTAACCTTCTATGTAAGGGTGGATCTAACTTAACTGGTAACACGACCTCATACCCATATGCTAAAGAAAATGGCGTATGGCCTGTTGCTGTTCGGTGTGTTGTTCTATATGACCAGAGTATCTCGGGTAATTGTTCTGGCCATGCTCCTTTTGCCTCTTCAAGCCTTTTTTTTTTCCCGTGTGTCCTTTAGCATTTTGTTTATAGCTTCTACTTGTCCGTTCGCTTGTGTATGGGCGATTGATGAAAAGCTTTTCGTTATGCCATGTCGTTCGCAAAAATCGGTAAACAAGTCACTGTCAAATTGCGTGCCATTATCTGATAAGATATTTTTTGGCAATCCATATCAGCATACAATATTTTTGATAACAAAATCTAGTACCTTCTTGGTCGTGATTGTCGTGAGCGGTTCAGCTTCTGCCACTTTGTAAAGTAGTCTACAGCAACTACTGCGTATTTGGCATTTCCCTTTCCTGTAGGCAAAGATCTGATCAAGTCTATTCCTCAAACTATGAATGGTCATGGGCTTAGCATCTATTTAAGCTCATTTGGGGCTGCTCGAGTTATCTTGGAGAATCTGTGGCATTTATCACAATTCTTAAAAAACTCCATAGAATCTTCAATCATAGTAGGCCAGAAATACCCTTGTTGAAGAATCTTTTTTTGACAACCTTTGCCCCCCAGCATGATCTCCACAGAACCCTTCATGTACTTCTCGCATCATTTCCATAGCTTTTTCCTTGGAAATACATCTCAACAAGGCCATAGAATATCCTCGTCGATACAAGATTCCTTCGAGCAAGATAAAGTGAGTCGATTGACTTTGTAGTGTTCTCGCCTTATTTCTGTCTGCAGGTAACAATCCATGTTCGAGATATTGAATGATGGGAGTCATCCAATTGTCGGATACTTGTATTACTAGGGAGGATTCTTCTACTTCAATGCTGGGAGCTGACAAACATTTGACTGGTACTATACTCAAAGTGTCAACGTCTTTGGCATTTTCTAGTTTGGCTAAGGCATCGGCGTTGGAGTTCTGGTCGCGAGGTACTTGCTGTAAAGTATACTTTTCAAACTATGATAGCAAGTATTTTGCCTTGTTTAGATACGCGACCATCTTGAGACCCATGGCCTGATATTCTTCAATGATTTGATTAACAACTAGTTGAGAGTCGCTGTATATCTCTAGCGAATTTAAGTTCACATCTTTGGCTAGTCTCAAACCTGGGAGCAACGCTTCGTATTCGACTTCATTGTTGGAGGAATTGAAGTCGAATCTTATTGCTCAATGAAACTGATGCCCTTCGGGGGTTATTAGAATCAATCCTGCCCCAGGGTTATGCTCATTTGATGATCCATCCATGAATAGTCTCTAGGCGGGAGCTTTGTCTTGGGCTTCAGGATTGATAATCTGCTCGTTGGCTGGGAGTCTAGTGAATTTAGCTACAAAGTCTGCTAAGGCTTATCCTTTTATGACTACTCATGGTGCATAAGAAATTTCGAACTGCCCTAGCTCAATTGCCCATTTTAGTAGTCGATTAGCGACTTTTGGTTTTTGCAAGACTTGTCGTGGTGATTGGTCGGTAAAAACTACTATGGGGTGAGCTTGAAAGTAGGTTCGCAGTTTTCTTGATGCCAGTATCAACCAGTAAGCCAATTTCTCTATAGTCGGATAACGTAACTCTGCCCCCACTAGCCTTTTACTTAAATAGTATACTGCCTTCTAAATGTTGTCTTCTTCCTTGATCAAAACAGTGCTGGCAACATATTCTGTTATTGCTAGGTAGATGTACTAAGTTTCTTCTTCGACCGACTTGGACAAAATGGGTGGTCATGACATATGGTCCTTGAGTGCCTGAAAAGCATGTTCGCACTCTTCTGTCCATTCGAACTTTTTTTCTCCTCTGAGTAGATTAAAAAATAGGACTCATTTGTCCATAAACTTAGATATAAATCTGCTCAGAGCTGTAATTCTTTCTGTTAGGCTTTGTACATCTTTAATTTTGGCCGATGACTGCATCTCGATTAGAGCTCGAATTTTTTCGGGATTGGCTTCGATTCCTCGCGAGTTACTATGAATCCCAAAAAAAATCATGATCTGACTCCAAAGGAACACTTAAGGGGATTAAGCTTCATCTAATATTTATTCTAGATGTTGAAGTATTCCTATAGGTACTTGACGTGCTCACCAGCTTTTTTCGACTTAACCAACATGTCATCAACGTAAACCTCCATCTTATTGTTGATCAGGTCTTTGAACATGTGGTTTATTAGTCGTTGGTAAGTTGCACCAGCGTTTTTCAAATCAAAAGGAATTACTTTGTAACAATAAAGCCATGTATCTGTTCGAAAGTTTGTATGTTCCTCATCAGGTGGATGCATACTAATTTAATTATAGCTGGAGTATGCATCCATGACTGATAAGATTTTGTGCCCTGATGTAGCATCGATCAGCTGGTCGATCCTGGGAAGTGGGAAAAAATCTTTTGAGCAGGCTTTATTAAGGTCTGTGAAATCTGCGCAAGTCCTCCATTTGTCATTCAATTTAGGGAGATGTACAAGATTAAAGACCCAAGATGGATAAAACGCTACCCTGGTGAATCAATTTTCCTTTAGCTTCTCGACTTCCTCTTTTAAGGCTTTAGACCTGTCTTTGTCGATCAGCCTTCTCTTTTGTTGTACCGGTGGGTGTTTTTTGTCTATGTTCAGGACATGGCTAATAACTACCGGGTCAATTCCAACCATGTCTTTATGCAACCAAGTAAAGACCTCCTAGTTCTTCCTCAAAAATTCAACCAACTTTTCTTAGATTTTTGTCTCTAAGTTTTTACCAACTTTCACAACTCTGGTCGGATCTTTTTCTTCTAGTTAGACCTCCTTGAGGTCCTCCACAGGTCCAATACTTTCCTCAAAATCTCCAAAGGGAGGATCTAAGTTTCTATCCTCACTTTGGGCAACACTTTATTTGGTGACTTCTTCACCTGATTGGGCATGTGATTTGTTTACCACTAGCAACATTTTTCTGCTTCGCTCCCTAATCTGCATTTTCTTGCTTTTGTGATTGATGAGTTATAACACTCTCTGGTCTCTCGTTGGTTTCCCAACACGCACTCAACTCCTGCTGTTAGGAACAGTTCCTAGAGACAACTTTAATGGTAGTATTGTATACAGCAAATTTTTTTGTTATAGACAACTTTATATGAGGATCGTTTAATATGCAATATGTTAATTAATATAGTATGTATATGTAAAAATAATACGAAATGATTTACCTCTTGTAGCCTATCAAGAATCCTTGAATCTTTTCATATATATTTCGATCTTCCTATCCTCGCCAGAGTACTCACTCCTAGATCTTCCAAGACGTTCTCTACACCTCAAGATGTGGGTGGGCACATAGAGAACAAGAATCAATATTTTTGAATAAAAAATATTCTCAACACATGAGACTCTTGATTATAGGCTAGAGAGAAAGGTGTTTCTCTTGTGTGAAAAAGATTATAGTTTTTCTTCTATGTGTAAAAACTTGTTGTTGTGCTTCTATTTTCTATCATATAGAATATATAGATATTATTATCATAATAATAATAATAATAAAATTTATCATCAAGTCTTACTTTCCATTTTAAAACCCTTTTCAAAATGTTTTATTAATTAATTAAATAAAATAAAAAACTAGTAATCGATCACCATCAATAGTGCATGTGGCACTCTACCCGAAAAAATGGGATTTCATTTTTTCATGTATTTTTAATTTTATTAATTAATAATTAGAAATTCAAACAAGGTATCATCTTTTTAAGTAAAAGATAACAACTTAAATTTCAAAATTCAAAATTTGAATTTCCATTATCATCTTATTATTAATTAAATAAATATAATAATCAAAACTAATTTTGACTATCCATATTTATGTATTCACACTTAAATAAAATAATTGATTAAAGTCAATTTATTCTATTTCTACACAATTTCAAAAATTGCACAAATGTAATAATAAATTGTGCAACTTCAATTATCACATAATTGCACATTTATCCCGAAGAATAAATATTCTCTCAAATAGCCCATTCACAGTTTGACTCTTGTATCAACTCTCACCTTAATTAGTGTTATATAGCCGCCCCAAGAACCTATGGACCAATAATTCCAAGCTCCAATAAATAAAATATTATTAACCAAAACTCTTTGATTTGATAATTATATTTATTAATCTCATGATTATTCTACTATAAATATGAGACTGAACTCTTGAGAATTAAAGATATGTATTTACTAAGTACTTTATTGTAACCATAAAGTGTCCATTGATATAATCATTACATACAAATTAATCCTATATTGATGATTCATAATTAAGTGGGAATAGATTACCGTTTGACCCTTTTAATTATATTTTGAATCCTACTGTACCATCGACTTTACTAGTGAAGGTTAATTCATATTCTGATTATGAATTTGACGTCAATAACCTTTTCAGTTCCAAAAGCCAACCCAGTAGGGAATCATCATTCAATCTATAATAAGGTATAGATTCCATATCTGTTGAGCTATGTCCCCAGCCATATACATCATTGAGTCCCCAAAATAATAGTTATTAGCCTGATCATTCTGACAAACCGTAATGCATGAATCAAAGGATCAAATAACATATATAGGAGTTCATAGTAACTTCAAGATTAAGATTAGTTTGTATATGATCATCAGTTAATGTGTTTTATAATAATACGAAACAATATTTAAACAAGTATTATTAAATCACATGTGGTACAGTTCTACATACTCTCAGCATGCAAAGTACCTCCACTAAAGTGTCCTACTACACTAGTAACCGGGATCTAGGTCACATGTATTCATAATACTAGTGGACCTTACTAGCAGTAATTAATCTAAAGATTCCATAACTTTATTTTACTGCGAACTATTTAAGTTCATAATCTCAATTTCGATCCTCTCATACCAATATGAGATTGAGACCACATAGATGAACTTGGGAATTTTATGATATTTACTTAATATTATTAATAATAATATAGTACATAAGCTACATATATACAATAATTCAATTCATTCATGTATTTCATTAAAACTATTGTTAACTACAATTTCTTTAAGGGCATAATTCCCAACAATCTCCCACTTGTCCTAAAGAAAATGGAGCATTTCCCTCAACCCCATGCTTACATGACCCTGAAAAGATTTAATAGATAAAGTCTTTGTGAATGGATCTGCAAGATTATCTTTAGAGGCAAACTTAAAGACAGTAACATCTCCTTTGTTGACTATGTCTCAGATCAAGTGATATTTCCTCTCGATGTGCTTTCCTCTCTTGTGACTTCTGGGTTCCTTTGAATTAGCTATTTCCCCACTGTTATAACAGTACAGAACAAGTGGCTGATCCATGTCTGGGAAAACTTCCAGATCAATATAGAACTTCTTGAGCCACATAGCCTCTTTAGCTGCTTCACAAGCTGCTATGTATTCGGCTTCCATGGTGGAGTCTGCAATACTGGATTGTTTAATACTTCTTTAAACTACAACACCTCCTCCAAGTGTGAAAACTGATCCAGATGTTGACTTTCGACTATCTTTGTCTGATTGAAAATCAGAATTAGTATATCTAGTGGGGTTCAGGTCTCCACCTGAATACACAAGCATGTAATCTCTTGTATGTCTAAGATACTTGAAAATATTCTTTACTGTTGTCCAATGACTCAATCCAAGATTGGATTGATAACGGCTGACTATCCCTACTATATAATATATGTGAGGTCTGGTGCATAACATTGCATACATCAGACTACCTACTGCAGAGGCATAGGGATACTGTCTCATGTCCTCCTCTTTCTAAGGTGTTTATGGACATTGTTATTTAAATAATTTAACTCCTGACTGGGTAGACATAGTGCCTTTCTTGGAGTTTTGCATGCCAAATCGTTCTAGCACTTTATCAATATAAGTTGCTTGAGATAGTGCCAAAGTTTTATTCTTTCGATCTCTACAGATCTGAATTCCCAAGACATATTTGGCTTCTCCCAAATCTTTCATTTGGAATTGCTCAGCTAACCATTTCTTTACTTTTGATAATGTCTCTATGTCATTCCCAATGAGTAGAATATCATCAACGTAAAGAACAAGGAATACCACAATCTTATCTTTGATTTGTTTGTAAACATAAGGTTCATCAATGTTTTGTTCAAAACCAAACGTTTTGATTGTTTCATCAAATCTAAGATTCCAAGATCTCAAAGCTTGTTTAAGTCCATAAATAGACTTAAGAAGCTTGCAAACCTTTTCCTCCTGATCCTTAACTTTGAACCCTTTTGGTTGAGACATGTAAATGGTTTCCTCAAGATAGCCATTCAAAAAAGCTATTTGAATGTCCATTTTCCAAATCTCATAATCCATGCAAGCACTTATGGATAAGAGTATGCTGATAGGTTTGAGCATGGCCACAGGTGAAAAAGTTTCTTCATAATCAACTCCTTCTTTCCGTGTGTAGCCTTTTGTCACTAGCCTTGCTTTGAAAGTCTCTAGTTTCCCATCTGCTCCTCTCTTCTTCTTGAATATCCATTTGCAACCAATAGGTTTAACATTTTCAGGTGGATCTTCAAGAGTCCAGACAGAATTGGAATACATTGATTCCATTTCAAGGTCCATGACATTTAGCCATTTTTCGTTGTCAGCATCTTCCATTGCATCTCTATATGTCAATGGATCATCTTTGTTTGTGTCAAACACAAGAATTTGAACTTCATGTTCAGAGCATACTGGTTGTTTACCTACCCTCCCACTATGACGAAGCTTTCTATTGTTATGACTAGAACTAGCGATATCCTTTAGCCGTTTTTCATTTTCCATTGCTGGTGATTGGTCTTGTTTACTTGAGACCATTTCCTCGAGTACGATTTTACTTGAGGTTTATGGTTATTTATATATTCATGCTTCAGAAAAGTAGCATTTGTAGATACAAACATTTTTTTATCTTTAGGACTATAAAATATACCACCTTTTGTTTCTTTGGAATATCCTACAAACATGCACACTTCAGTGCGTGATTCCAACTTCCCAGTCTTTCCTTTAAGCATGTGTGCAAGACAACCCCATATACAGAATATGTCATAATCTCAAATGCCACATATATGTTTCACGTTCGAATTCTGCCTTTTGTCTTTTAATAGATCTGGGATTTGTAGTTTTAAATAATTCAGAATTATAAACATGCTCGACATTGGACTCTAACTTGTAAAGTCCACCTTCAGACTTTGCATAACAAATGTCAAAACCATATTGTGAAATAACAATCGAATTATTATTAAAAGAAATATTAAAACCTTGTTCATGCATTTTTGATAAGGAAATCAAATTTATCGAGCTTCCAGAATCTACCAACACTCGTATTACCATCATGTTGGCAATTTGAACGTCCACGACCAAGGGATCTGAGCGGGAGAATCATACATGTTGTGCGTCCAGCTTAGAGAAAGTTATACTGTCTTCCTCTTTTCGAGATTTTTTGGGAGTTCGCTCCTCAATGTTTAACATTTCTATGTCATGTTCATGACATAGGGTTCTGACATATCTCTCATGTGCCTTACCACTATCACCAGATATATGCAGTACCCCACAGATAGTCAGCAAAGTACCAGCGATCGGGGCTGGTTGAAGCGGAGGCGAGCGTTGGCATACATGTGCCTTCTCATTGCATCCATTAGCCCTTTGCTGGGAGTTTCCCCCTACTTGCACATATCTTCTCAGATGTCCCGGTCAGATAAGGAACTCGATATCGTCCTTCAGCTGGTTACACTCGTTGGTATTATGGCCATAGTCGTTGTGGAAATGACAAAACTTGGTTGTGTCCCGCTTGGATATGTCCTTTCTGATCGAGACTGGTCACCTGAAAAGGACTGAGGTGTGAGTGGCCTGATACACTTCTGCTCTGTTGTCGACCATGGTCGTTTAGTTAGTGAACCTCGACTCGTATCTATTCTACTTAGGGTGCTTTTTGTTAGATGTCATCTGCTCAACATTTGCCCTTTTCCTCCATTCTTATTATTGTTGTTGCCATTATTGCCGTTGGGTTTTCTATACCGACTGGCAGCCTTGGTCGACTCTTCCTTTTTTCCTTGGTTGGCCTTTAAACACTTTCCTTCATTGGTGATAGCCTCCTCCAACTTGATATATTTGTCTGCTCAGTCAAAAAATTCTTGAGTACTTTTGACTCCATTTGTCCTTAGGTTGCTCCAAAGAGGAGATTAGCGCTGTACTCCAGCTATGATGGCCATCATCTTTCCCTCGTATCTAACTATTTTGGCCTGAGCTGCTGCTTGCATAAACCTCTGTTTGTATTCCTTGAGAGACTCTCCTTCCTTTTGTCTGATATCGACCAACTGATTGGCCTCTGTCGGATGTATCTGACCAGCATAAAATTGTCTATAGAATTCCTTTATGAACATGTCCCATGAAATTATGTTGGCTGGTTGAAAGTTTAAGTACCATTCCTAGGCCGAATCAGATAAAGTAGTAGGAACGATTCTAGATCGAGAATCTCCTGACACCTTCTGGATGTCCATTTGTATCTTAAACTTATTCATGTGAGACACCGGGTCTTCTCTTCCTAAAAAATTTGGGCAGTACTGACATTTTGAATTTGCTTGGGATTTTTGCCATAGCAATTTTGTTGATGAACGGGGTGCCCTTTCTCCAGTCATAATCAACATGGGACATTTTATTCCCGACCAGCTATTGTACAACCTGATTCAGGACATCTATTTGTAACGACTAAACTATTTCTAAGACTTTGGACCATTAAAACTACTAGACATAACTACTAATTTGGGAAACATATATTATAAATAACATAACTTTATTTAAAACCCAAAATATTGTAGCAATACAAGATAAGGTAAAACTATAAAATAAAATGTGATATGGTATGGGATCCCATTGTTTATAAAACATAAAGCATAAACTTTAATTGTTTAAATACTAATTGCGGAAATACATCAAAACATAATTTAAAACGTCATCCTCGATCGTCACGTAGTCCATTTAATCCATTCATCCTCAACACACAAGCCAAGCTGCCATGAATCTTTCCGCCCTCCATAACCATTTTCATGCATCAAACTAAAAATAAAGGAATGAGCCTAATGCCCAGCAAGGAAAATCTACTAACAACATACATCATAACTCATAAACATAAGACTATATTATGAACATATACTATAAAACATATATAATATAGGACTACAATATTAATGGCCATTAACTCATTAACATGGCATGTGATAAACCATCTAGGTCTTATGTCCACTAATCGAGGTAGGTTAGATCACATGGTAATATATGATAACCCATCTAGGTCCTTTGTCTACTAATCGAGGTAGGGTAAATCGTAACTATAAACCATGAAAATGATAAAAATTCTTGGGGCTTGCTATCTAAGCAAGTCATATGCCCAAGCGACTACAAAACATATTCTTGGGGCTTGCTATCTAAGTAAGTCATATGCCCAAGGACTACAAAAGATAATTATACATATACATATTATAGAATAAAACATATCATAACATAAACATATAAGCACATATAATCTATCCTATTTTCCTTACCAAAAATTGTGATATTTGAGAACAAGAACGAGATTGGAACACTCCTAAACACAAACAGCAAAACCATGAGTATTTCTAAAGAATGAAGATGAAAAGAGAACTAAACCATCCAAGTAGACACTTATCGAAAAGAACCTTAAGTTTTCAAGAAACTTAAATACCTAACCAAGAATCATAAACAAGAGTTAGGTTCTAAAAAGAAAATAAAAGAAAACTAAAGAACCATAAAGAATTGAACTTAGGGATAAGAATACCTTGAATGATCTTATGAATTGATCTAAACCTCGATACCAAAATCTCTCTATATTTCACTTCCCAAGTGTTTAGAAAAGCTTAGAATGATAAAGCTTTTAACCCAAAACCCAAGTGTATCTCTCTATAGTAACACTAGCAACTTGGAGGCTCTGAAGACTGCTTGAAGAATGAAGAAAATGGCTGAGTACTAGGTCCTATTTATAGATTTCAAGGAGTGAAACTAACCCTTTTTAATTTGAATAAATAAATGAAAAATATTTGAATTTTCGTTCAACAGATGCCCAATTCTCGGTCAAAATCGTTCAAAGGCAGATCTAAGTGGTTAAGGCTATTTTTAAAATTAAAATCACAAACTTTCAAAAAAATAAGAGTTGGAGCCGATATATCGCCCCTATAGGCGATATATCACCTCCCCCATATTCCCGAGCCTTGTTCGATTGTTCGTGCAAAGTCGACGTGCTTTCCGTATCTTCCGTAGGCGATATATCGGCCCCTAAAGCTGCGATATATCAGCATACGTTGATATATCAAACACGTATTTGCACTTTTTCAGCATATTTTGAATTGATAAAACAGCTTTGACTGAGTGTAAATGTGATCCTAACAGTTTCTGGAAGGTTCTAGAGCTTCTAGATCTTTCTTTTATTTAACTATTCACCAAAAATACTTAAATCCTTAATAAAGATGATTATGACAAGTGTCACATTATTAATAATTTTATCTAAACCTTAGGTTATAATAAATAATATTTCTAGAACAAACAATATTAATCAAACCTTATGTTATAATTAATATTGTTAAACTATAGGTTAAACTTATAAAATCCATAACTGTTGCTATGAGTTTCCAACTAAGTCCCGGCTTGAACCAAAATCCACGGAATCTAACATACTACAACTAATACTAACTACTACAACTACTACTACTACTATCTAGCTAGCTAAGTAAATATCCAGGGACACTACACTACACTAGTATTTCAGGGACAAGAGCGACTCCTGCTGGTGGGACATGCTCATCGTGCCTTTCCCTTCAGCCATTGAGTATGTCCCTTAGGTCCTCATCCCTTCATCTCTTCTCGCTTTCACCTATTCAGTCAAAGACGCTGGGTTGTCTGGGTTTCCCCCCAACATTCTGGCTTGCTGGTCGGTTGTCCATTGGAGGAAGGTTTTGCTGCCCGTTCCTTTCCTCCTGTTGTCGACAACCGTTTTCCCTATTATAACTGAAGTCCCCCTCATTGTAATTATGAATGTCTCTGTATTACGGCCTGTGCGTTCGCGACCTACTGTATGCATTGTCCCCCTCTCTTCTCCCTAGTCTGTCTCTGTAAATAGGAGGAGGCCTACACTGGTCATTGGGTCCCTGGACATTGCTCTATCATGGGGGATCTCAGACTGTAGAGCCTATGTAATGCCCCAAAATCCTTAATGAGGTTTAATGGTTGGATTAGAAGGCCGGGAGGGCCATAATTGATTTATTATGCCATTAAATGATTATGTGCATGTTTATGTGAATTATATTATAATATGATGTTAAATGCATGCATATGGGTCCACATTTCATTATAGGGGCATTTTGTTAATTTGGTCATAACAGGTTTAAGGTCGGAGCTCTGGGTGAGTCTCGGGGTAATTTGGTGATTAGAGCATTGTCGGGAATTAAAGGGTAACGTGATATGATTTATTGGTATTTGAGCATGATGGGAATCGGAGAGTGTTAATTATGATTAACGAGATAGGCAGGAAATGACGGTTTTGCCCTTGGGGGATGTTAAGAGATGAATTAAGCATGGGGGATATTTTGGTCATTTGACCTAGGCTATATATAAGTAGAAGGCTGCAGAACCGAAACAAAGCCTTATCCTACCTCCCTCAAGATCATCATTTCCCTTCTCCTTCCTTTGAATTTTTGAAGCAAGTTTGGGGATTCAAACTTGAAGATTGAATCTTGAGGTCTTAGGCTAGTGTTCAGCCATTGAAGAGGTTTCAATTCAAGCTTAAGGTAAGGTTTTAGTTCCATTTTATGGTTCCTTGCTCTATTTTTGGGTTGGTTTTGAGATTGGAGTTTTGATCATTGAAATGTGAATTTGATGAAGTTTTGCTTGGTTTAAGGCTTGGATTTTGATGGTTGTATGGTAGATAAGTTATGGTAATAGTTGGTGGCTTTGCTTTGTGATATTGGGAGTATTTTAATGAGGATTTAAAATGAGTTCGAAGGGGAAAAATAGGGGTTTTTGGCTGAGTTTCAGGTGGGGCCGCGACTTTGTTCTAGAGCGCCGTGACCCAAGTTCATTGAAGAGGAAAGGAGAAGTTGAAGGGTCGTTGGGCTGCGACATGGTGAAGGAGGGCTGTGACCCATGTTGGGGATTGAAGGGTGGCCACTTCTGGTTGAGGAGGCGGGCCGCGGCATGGTGGTGTAGGGCCGCGACATGGTGGTGTAGGGCCGCGGCTCATAGTGGCATTTTGGCCAGAATTGAGTTTTTGGCTTGGGGAATCAAACCTTAGGCCTCGGGATCGTTCCTACTACCCAGTTTAGTAGGATTTGATGTCCCAAAGGCTAGGTTTTGGTTTGGGAACCTTTTGTGATTCATTTTATTGATGGAATCCCATAATTGGTTATGACCAGGTGACTGTTAAGGAACTAAAAGGGTGATCATTCTCAAGGGTCATTCTTTTGCTATTTCTCGCTCGAACCAGAGGTAAGAAAACTGCACCCCATATGTGACATGCATGGTTATTCTTGAGACATGTTGATTGTTTAAATGTGGACATTGATTGCATATCACATGCTTAACAAATCTTGCTCACTTGTGCATGGCACTGACTAATTAGTCATAATTGGCAATGGTGTCAGTATTAACTGTGAAGTTGTGACTCACTAGTCAAGTTCGGCAGTGGTACTGAGCGCTGGTCACATGGTATTGACTACTAAGTCGAGAACGATCTTAGCGGGTTTAACGCAAGTCGACAAAGATTAGATATAATCGACATCTACATTGAATGACTTAAAATGAGAATTAATGCGACCTCAAGTTTGATGAAAACTAAAAGCGCTTGTCTAGCCTATGGCTAGTCACTTAGAGCCAGGGCTAGAAAGCCCAAGTGACTGTTTCGTCACATGGTTATGGGTGCTGAGCCTGTAGTGACTACCCATCAGTCATTCATCTGATTAGAGCCAGGGCCAGAAGGCCCAAGTGACTGCGTCGTCACGTTGCTGTGGGTACTGAGCCCCGTAGTGACTTGCTCGTCAGTCACTGATCATTGTTTAACATAACCTCAAGTGTTAAGTCACTCATCTGATTAGGGTTAAAAGCCCCATCATGGTTAATGGAACCTCAAAGTGATATTCATTCATCTGTTCAAGGCTATCAACTCTGTATGATTATAATGATCATCATTTGATAATATTTACATGCAGTAATGAGTTTTCTTGCTGGGCTTTGGCTCATGGGTGCTATGTGGTGTAGGTAAAGGGGAAGAAAAGCTCACCCAGCCTTGAGTGGAGAGCTTAGGTGGTGATGTACATATGCGGTCGCTTGACCACCATGGCCAAGGAGTTTTTCGGAGGAACTAGGGGGTTAACCTTATTTTTTCCACTTAGGTCAGCGGGTTGTAAATTTTACACTGTAATGACCATTTTGTATTGTAAATAACTTGTAAATGTTTTTATGGGCCCATGAAAAGTTTTATGTTTGAATAAAATATATCATTTCCTTTTGATTGGTTTTTCACCTTAGCCTGTTAATAACACCTAGACGCACGTTTATAACCAAAGAACTTGATTATCGAGGTAAGCACGGTTCAAAGCTCACAGTAACGGTCTTGGAGTAACTAGGGCGTTACAACTTGGTATCAGAGCATGCCAAGGTTTAGGGTTCCTGTAGACTGGCTGGGCATGTACACTCACCACTGAAGACAAGCTCGACTCATGGTTTGGTAACTATTTATGTGATTATATACTTAATTGCTTAAATGTAGTGTAAATGTTTTACCTGTTTACATGGGAGCTTGATAAGGTTGTGCCTTAACTACTGCATCATCAACAAGAATGTGCTAATTTGTACTAATATTACTAGAACATACTCATTAGTATTGTTCATTGTGAACTATTATTTGATACATGTTAAATGCTAGATGCTATAATCATGTATCCATCTGTATATTTGTATAATTGTGGAATAGGTGATTATCTGTTGATCTTGGACCGTGAGGCAGCAAGAGGTTTTGTTATTACTGCTTAACTGGTAGCATTGATTGTTTCAGCAAGGTTTAAGTTTATAAGAATGATTCCAAGACGGAAAGATTCATCAACTGGCCAGGGTGATCAAGGCCAGAATGATAATTAGGGTCAAGAGAATGACCAGAGTCAGATTCCACTACCAGCTCCAGAGAACTGGAAGCACTTGCTTAGTGATCTGCAGGCCACAATATTGAGGTAGGGAGAAGAACACCACCTCCTGAGACAATAGCAGGTTCCTGTAGTAGCCGGTGTACCTGAGGCACCTCCTGTATCGGTGTCAGCAGTTGAGCAGCTGCCAGAGGATGGTAACAAATGGGAGCCTCTCTATGGAAGGTTCTGAAAGAAGAAACCTCCAATATTTGAAGGTAGCGCAGATCTTGCTAAAGCTGAGCAGTTGATGAGCATGATTACCACCATTCTTGATTTCATGAGGGTGACTGGTAATGAGAGGGTGGCTATGCCACGTATATGTTTCGGGAGGATGCCCAAATTCGGTGGGAGTTTATATCCCAGACCAGAAACAACAATGCCTTGAGTTGGGAAGAGTTTCAAACTCTATTCAACGAGAAGTACTATAATGATGCCATTAGGGCACCAAAAGATGAGGAATTTATTAGGTTACTGCAAGGAAGTTGTCGTTGACTGAGTATGCCCTGAAGTTTGATCGATTAGAAAATTTTGCCATGGATCTGGTACCCACTAACGGGACCAGAAGGGAGAGGTTTCTCTAGGGGCTACAGCCTAGATTAGCCCGGGATGTTTGGATTACCACTGTGGCAGGGGTTACTAACTATGCACAGAAGGTTGAGAAGGCACTCACAGTTGAGAGTGCAGAGAACAAGATCTGGTGAAACAATGCAGCCAGAAAAGAGTTTAGGAGAACATGTTCTCCTTTTGTGGGTTCAAGTAGCAGCGGAGGCCTCAGTGATTAGAAGAGAAAGGTTCCTGACACCTTCTCAGCTCCAAGTCCTGATAGGCAACCCCATGGTATTTGAATGGGTCTTCAAGGTGGTAGTGAGGCCTGGAAGTCTCGTTCTGAATGCCCTAGATGCAAGAGGCGTCATTTAGGAGAGTGTAGGGAAAAGACCTGATTTTTGTGTGGAGCAGTGGGTCATTTCAAGAAAAGACTGCCCTAAGGCAAGAAAGGAAGAACCCAGAAAAGCAGACAGCTTGGCCTTAGCTCGAGTGTTCGCATTGACACGAGCAGAAGCTGAGGCTTCTCCCTCAGTAGTTACAGGTTAGATTCTTAGTGCTGGAACGCCTTATAATGTTTTGATTGATTCTGGTGCTGCACATTATTTTGTTGCTAGTAGAGTTATTGATAGACTGTGTAGACCCTGTGATTTTTATGTTGTGGGGTTTGGAACTTTATTATCCACTAAGGAGTTAGTGGTATCTAGGAGATGAGTCAGATCTTTGCCAGTGATAGTGGAGGGCAGAGAGTTGTCAATGAACTTGATAGAGTTAGTTATGACTGACTTCGACATGATTCTGGGTATGGATTGGTTAGTGAAGTATGGGGAAACTATTGATTGCAGAAGGAAGATGGTCACCTTTGAGCCTGAAGATGAGGATACTTTTGTGTTTGTTGGTATTGTGAATGGACCTCGCATACCTATGATTTCTATTTTGAGGGCAAAAGATCTATTGCAAGGAGGTTGCATTGGATTCCTAGCCAGTGTGGTTGACACCACTCAAGTCATGCCAGTGAGACCAGAAGAGAGCAGATTAGTGTGTGAATTCCTGGATGTGTTTCCAGAGAATTTTCTAGGGTTGCCACCACACAGAGAGATTGAGTTTGTGATAGAACTGGCACCAGGGATGGAGCCAATTTCTAGAGCACCTTATAGAATGGCCCCAGCTGAGTTAAAAGAATTGAAAGTACAGTTGCAAGTTTTGTTGGATTTGAGTTTTATCAGACCTAGTTTCTCACCTGGGGGAACGCCAGTTCTGTTTGTGAAAAAGAAGGAAGGTTCTCTGAGGATGTGCATTGATTATAGAGAAATGAATAAGTTAACAATCAAGAACAAGTATCCTCTGCCAAGGATAGATGATCTGTTTGATCAGTTGCAAGGTAAAAAGGTATTCTCAAAGATAGACCTTCATTCTGGTTATCATCAGTTGAGGGTCAAGGAGGGATACATACTGAAGACTGCTTGTCGCACTAGATATGGCATTATGAGTTCTTAGTCATGTCTTTTGGATTGACTAATGCCCCAGCTACTTTTATGGACTTGATGAACACGGTGTTCAAGGATTATCTGGACCAGTTTGCGATCGTCTTCATTGATGATATTCTGGTTTATTCTCAGTCAGAGTCAGAACATGAACAACATTTGAGATTGGTTCTATAGAGACTGAGGGAGCACAGACTGTTTGCAAAGTTCAAGAAATGTGAGTTCTGGTTATCTCAGATATCTTTCCTTGGACACATTGTCAGGAAGGAGGGGATTAAAGTGGATCCAGCCAAGATAGAGGTGGTCAAAGATTGGTCAAGGCCAAAGAATGCTTCTGAGGTTAGAAGTTTCCTTGGTTTGGCAGGTTATTACAGGCGTTTTGTGGAAGGGTTCTCTAATATTACTATTTCAATGACTGAGCTGACACGCAAGAATCAGAAGTTTGTGTGGTCAGACAAGTGTGAGAACAACTTCCAGGAACTGAAGCAGAGATTGATTACAGCTCCAGTCCTGAGTCTTCCAACAGATCAGGAGAAGTTTGTGATATACTGCGATGCTTCACATCAGGGTTTAGGCTGTGTTTTGATGCAGTCAGGCAAGGTAATTTCTTATGCCTTGTGTCAGCTGAAGGAGTATGAACAGAGATATCCTACTCATGATTTAGAGTTGCCGGCTGTGGTCTTTGCTTTAAAGGTATGGAGGCATTACCTTTATGGGGAGAAGTGCGAGATCTATACAGACCATAAGAGCCTTAAATACTTCTTGACATAGAAAGATTTGAATATGAGACAAAGACGTTGGATGGAGTTAGTAAAATATTATGACTGTGAGATTTTGTATCATCCAGGAAAGACCAACGTGGTAGCTGATGCTTTAAGCCAGAAGGGTCTGGGGCAGATTTATAGTGCGAGGGTGATAGCCAAAGAGTTAGCAGATGATATGACCAGAGCTGATATAGAGTTGCTAGTGGACCAGTTGGCCAATTTTACGCTATAGTCTACATTGTTGGAGAGAATCAAGGAAGGTTAGTTGAGTGTTCCATAGCTAATCAAGATTAGGGGGGATGTTTTAGTTGGAGCATCCAGAGATTATACAGTGTCTGATTTAGGCTTGTTAAGATACAAGGGTCGGATATGTGTTCCATTAGACACTGCATTAAGGTGAGAGATTCTGGATGAATCTCATACTACACCTTATTCTTTGCATCCAGGCACCACGAAGATGTATCAGGATGTGAGATCGTTGCATTGGTGGCCGGGGATGAAGAGGGATATAGTAAAATATGTGGCTAAGTGCTTGACATGTCAACAGGTGAAGGCTGAGCATCAGCGGCTGGCAGGCTTATTGCAGCCTCTGGATATCCCACAGTGGAAATGGGAGGACATCATGATGGATTTCGTGGTAGGGTTACCCAGGACTGTTGGTCAACATGATTCTATTTGGGTTATTATAGATCCCTATACCAAATCAGCTCACTTCTTGCCAATGAGGACTACATAATATTTTACTAACAGGTTTAAGTTCGGGGCTCGGGGTGAGTCTCGGGGTAATTTGGTGATTAGAGCGTTGCCGAGAATTAAAGGGTAACGGGATATGAATTATTGGTATTTGAGCATGATGGGAATCAGAGAGTGTTAATTATGATTAACGAGATAGGCAGGAATGGACGGTTTTGCCCTTGGGGGATGTTAAGAGATGAATTAAGCATGGGGGGCATTTCGATCATTTGACTTAGGCTATATATAATTTGAAGTCTGCAGAACCAAAACAGAGCCTTATTCTACCTCCCTCACGATCATCATTTCCCTTCTCCTTCCTTTGAATTTTTGAAGCAAGTTTGGGGATTCAAACTTGAAGATTGAAGCTTGAGGACTTAGGCTAGTGTTCAGCCATTGAAGAGGTTTCAATTCAAGCTTAAGGTAAGGTTTTAGTTCCATTTTATGGTTCCTTGCTCTGTTTTTGGGTTGGTTTTGAGATTGGAGTTTTGATCATTGAAATGTGAATTTGATGAAGTTTTTCTTGGTTTAAGGCTTGGGTTTTTATGGTTGTATGGTATATAAGTTATGGTAATTGTAACGACCCAAGTTCACTAATAAGGCTTAAGGGCCTTGATTAGCGTGCTTGGAGGGCATATGGGAATTATGTGTGATTTAATTATTAAGATGTATGATTATGAGTTAAAGCATGTTATATGACTATTTGAGTATTTGAGATGCATGACTATGTGTATTAATATGCATGTAGGCCCTGATTAGGTTAGAAGGGCATAATCGTAATTTGGGCCATTATGGGAATAATTGTATTGATATATGTGATAATTGTCGAGACCACATTATTATGTGGATATATCTGTGATGTGTGACTCGAGATGATCCTAGTGAACAAAGTAGCGCAAAAGTCATGGCGGGGATTTATACCCGGCTTGGGGTAAGCTTAGGGGTATAAATGGGAGTTTAACGAATATACTGGAGTCTATTCTGACATTGAGGAATATTATTGGTGACTAATTAGGTATCAGGAATTAAGCGGGAAATATTAGAGACACTCGAGGAATTAACGGGAATTGGGTAAAATGACTAAAATTCCCTTAAGTGGATTAAAGGGTTTAGACTTAATAGGGAGGGCATACTAGTCATTTGGCTTATAGAAGTTAAGTAATACCAAGGCTTTATGTTAGTGGGATTTGTAGAATATTATAGAAGTCTGAAAAAGAAGAAAAAAGGAAGGAAAAGAAAGAGATAAAACAGAGGGATTTTTCTGAGTCGGTTCAAGCTTTCTTCACCAATTTCTTGAGGATTTCTGGAGTAAAATCCAAAGGAGGGCTAGTCCAATTAAGCCACAAGGTTACTGAGCTAAGATTGAGGATTTGACAAGGGTTTAGCAAGATTAGGCCATCACTTGAGGTAAGGTTCTGTAATCTCTTTAGTTGCTGGTTTGGTTTCTGAATTATGGTGTATAAGCTGAGTTTGATAGGAAACTTTGGGGAAATTCAGGGCAAAGGTTAAGGAAAAGTAAGCCAAGGAGGTCTAGAGACAGCTTGTGGTCGAAATCCTATCAAAGGTATGAACTCTAAGCTCTAACTTTGATATTCAGCTGGTTTCTGTTGGGTTTTAGAGTTTAGGAGTGACTATGGTGAATTTTGTGTTTGTGGATGCATGTGTTTGAGTTCTAGGTATTTGGGGTGCTTGGGATGAGTGGAGTATGGTTATAAGGTTGTTTTTGAGTTTGGGAAAGAGTTGGAAGAGGTTTGGTTAAGGTTGGTTCGAGAAAATCGTAGAAGAGGAAAATTGGAGCTGGTCTGCCTGTGACTAGCGCTACAGCGCTAGCCTTTGGGCGCTGTAGCGCTAGGCCAGGATGCTGAAGGGAGTTTGGCTTCTGTTTGTAGCGCTGTAGCGCCCTCCCAAGAGCGCTGTAGCGCTACCCTGCTTCCTGAAGGGGGTTTTAGGGTTATTTGCAAGGGTTTTTGACCTAAGGTTTGGGGTTTGTTTCCACCACCTTATTTGGTGGAACTAGGACTTCCTGGGGGCTCGGGATTGACCCCGAGGCTAGGTTTTGGACTTAAGGTTTGATAATGACTTTGGCCATGATTGTGTTTAGGTGAGCGCTAGGGCTCGAGGGGGATCGTGCTCAAGGAGTCGAGGGATCAAAGCTAGAGAATTGAAAGGTAAGAAAACTGCACACGATTATACGTTTGTGATGAGACTAAGTGCTCTCGAGAATTGTATCGTGTCAATGATGGTATTACACCATGGGACATGTGAAAGCGGCCTAAGAGTGCCGTACATAGTATTTGCGCACAGGGCGCGGCTTGGCCACTGGTAGCCGAGAATATTCACTGAGCTCGGCGTAAGCGGGCCGGAGTCAGTGGGATAACGGAGGGAGCAGCCTGAGAGCGCTAGCCCTAGTTATCATTTGTGCAGTGATATGTGATGTGAATTGATATGCTTAGTATGTTGAATACTTGGTCATGTTGAATGATTACATGTTTGAGAACTTGAGATGCAACGTGGGTTATGGATTTGTCTGTTGATTGCTTATGCTCTGTTGTTATGTTTTCTTGCTGGGCCTTAGCTCATGGGTGCTTCGTGGTGCAGGTAAAGGCAAAGGAAAGTTGGACCAAGTCTGAGGTGGAGAGCTCCGAGGTGGAATGTATATAGCCAGCCGTTTGATCATCATGGTCGAGGAGTGGATCAGGACAGGGATTACCTAACCGCTTGTTTTGCCTTAGTATGGCTGGTTATTGTATCTGAATCTTATAACTTTTGTAAACGATCTATGAACTTGTATTTTTGGGATCCCGTGTAAAAAAATAATGTTTCTTAATGAAAATGTGGCTTTCAAGACCAAACCTTTTTAAACCCTAGTTCCTTTACAGTTTTAGTGACACGATTTTAATTGAATGACTTGATTAGCAAGTCTGGCACTTTATATACACACAGTGTAACGGTCTTGGCTATCCAGGGCGTTACAGTAATAGTTGGTGGATTTGCTTTGTGATATTGGGAGTGTTTTAGTAAGGATTTTAAATGAGTTCGAAGGGGAAAAATAGGGGTTTTCGGTTGAGTTTCAGGTGGGGTCGCGACTTTTTTCTAGAGCGCTGCGGCCCAAGCTCTTTGAAGAGGAAGGGAGAAGTTGAAGGGTCTTTGGGCCGCGACATGGTGAAGGAGGGCCGCAGCCTGTGTTGGGGATTTAAAGGTGGCCGCTTCTGGTTGAGGAGGCAGGCCGCGACATGGTGGTGTAGGGTCGTGGCCCTTAGTGGAATTTTGGCCAGAATTGAGATTTTGGCTTGGGGAATCAAACCTTAGGCCTCGGGATCGTTCCTACTACCCAGTTTAGTAGGATTCGATGTCCCAGAGGCTAGGTTTTGGTCTGGGAATCTTTTGTGATTCATTTTATTGATGGAATCCCATAATTGGTTGTGACCGGTGACTGTTAAGGAACTAAAATGGTGATCATTCTCAAGGGTCATTCTTTTACTATTTCTCGCTCGAACCAGAGGTAAGAAAACTTCACCTCATATGTGACATCCATGGTTATTCATGAGACATGTTGATTATTTAAATATGGACATTGATTGCATATCAAATGCTTAGCAAATCTTGCTCACTTGTGCATGGAATTGACTAATTAGTCATAATTGGCAATGGTGTCAGTATTAACTGTGAAGTTGTGACTCGCTAGTCAAGTTTGGCAGTGGTACTGAGCACTGGTTGATGGACCTAAAACGGGTATGTTTAAAAATTTATAAATCGCAAGCGCACGAATCGTTCATATAGAATAGTGATCGTGTAAGCAAGGATGTCGAACCCAAAGGAGTTGTCGAAAATCGAAAATAAAACTATTTTAAATCAAAATTAATAAATTCTAACCTAGTTCCAAAGATTGATGAGATTTTTGTATAATAAAAATAAAATAAAAGATAATAATAAAGAAATTAAAGACAAATATATAAACATAAATTAAAAGTAAAAATCAAGATGGTAAAATAAGATTATTAAGGATTAGAATCCACAAAATATAAGTTTAATAATATTTATAAGTACATTGATTCCCAAGTTTTAGTGATAGTTAAGATAGATCAAACTATAATTTTCTAAATAGATTTATAATTTTAAGCACAAATTTCTTCCAAAAAGATATGATTTTTCTTCACTTTTCAAAATTATAATTTCAAAGCATTTAGTGTAAATCAATCTAATGAAATAACAAATAAATCAATGAACATTATTTATAAGGCAAAACATAATATTTTTGTTCTAAGCATGGATGTGTACAATTTAATGACACATCTTACACAAAGAATATTATGTTTTAGCACTAATGAAGAACAAAGTGTAAATATGTGCTAACAATCCAAAATACATGATATTTAAGATGAAAGAAGATATTTGAAGAAGAAAATTCCATAAACTTTGTTGCACAAAATGGGAAATCAACATACAAAATAAATACTATCTAGTTACAAATTGTTTCATCATCACCTTAATAATCTTAAAAAGATTAGAAACACATAACTAGAATAGAAAATACAAACAAAAAAATTACAAACATAAATAAGAAAATTTGAAGGAGAGACCCCCAAAATTTTCCTCTAAAAATACATAGAAAATAACCAAAAAGAAGAAAAAGATGAAGAGAATTGAGAGGTTTTGAATGTGTACAAATTATGGTACAGTAACCTCCCTTCAAAATGGACACCCTAAATGGTCTTCAAAACTCCTTATTTATAGCAAAAAATGAGGTATTAAAATAATCAATTCAAATTAATTAAATTGATTAAATTAATTTAATTAATTATAATATGGTAAGTAGGGGTAAAATATAGGGTGTAATAATGATGTTTTGGGGTAAAATATGTAGAAAGTGAGGTAAAATGTGGTATTTTTGAACAAAGGGGACAATGGTGCTTCTGGACAATTTATGGGCTCAAGACAATTGGGAAAATAAGCTTGATGGCAGGTGGACTGTGGTGGGCCGAAGGCTGCAGGTGAATGGGGTCGGTTGGTGCTTTGCTGAGCGGCTGGCAGGGACTTGGGTGAGAGAAGCTTTATTGATGCTGGCAGCAGGCGTGGAGAGCAGGTGCAAAGCTGCTGGCAGGAAGGATTCGGTGGTAAGCTTGTTGGACGGGCCCAAGAGGCAGGCTGAGGTCTTGTGATGTGCCAAGCGGGCTGGGCTGCTGGGTGGGCCGGGTCTGGAGCTTGGGCAGGCGGCCCGTGTGGCTGGGCTGGTGGCAGCTATGCCATATTTCAGCAATTTCTTTCAAAATTACACATTTCTCTTCTTTGCTTTTATTAATTTTTCAAGCACCAACAATAGACCAATTTCCTACAAAATAAATATAAAATAAATCATAATACAATATTTTCAACCATAAAATAAATCAATTTAATTCATTGAAAATATTAATTATAACTTAATTTATATTTAACATTTAAGTTTAATAATACAACAATTTTTTACCACTAACTTAACAATAATAATTCAAATAATTAACTACAACATTTTACAACAAAATAACTATAAAAACACACAAAATAATATAAAATAAAAATAAGACTAATAAATTCAAAATTACTTAAAAACTTAATAAATCAATTAAAAACTCAAGAATTAAGCAACAATTAGCACATAAAAAGTGGTAAAATAACTCTATTTTGTAGAGTTATCACTGGTCACATGGTATTGACTAATAAGTCAAGAACGATCTTAGCGGGTTTAACGCAAGCCGACAAAGATTAGATCTAATCGACATCTACATTGAATGACTCAAAATGAGAATTAATGCGACCTCAAGTTCGATGAAAACTAAAAGCGCTTGTCTAGCCTATGGCTAGTCACCTAGAGCTAGGGCTAGAAAACCCAAGTGACTGCTTCGTCACATGGCTATGGGTGCTGAGCCTGTAGTGAGTACCCATCAGTCGCTCATCTATATAAGTTAGTGAGTACCCATCAGTCACTCATCTGATTAGAGCCAGGGCCAGAAGGCCCAAGTGACTGCGTCGTGACGTGGCTGTGGGTACTGAGCCCCTTAGTGACTTGCTCGTCAGTCACTCATCATGGTTTAACAGAATCTCAATTGTTAAGTCACTCATATGATTAGGGTTAAAAGCCCCATCATGGTTAATGGAACCTCAAAGTGATATTCACTCATCTATTCAGGGCTATCAGCTCTGAATGATTATAATGATCATCATTTGATAATATTTACATGCAGTAATGAGTTTTCTTGTTGGGCTTTGGCTCATGGGTGCTATGTGGTGCATGTAAAGGGAAAGAAAAGCTCACCTAGCCTTGAGTGGAGAGCTTAGGTGGTGATGTGTACATATGCGGCCGTTTGACCACCATGGCCAAGGAGTTTCTCGGAGGAACTAGGGGGTTAACCCTATTTTTGCCGCTTCGGTTGGCGGGTTGAAAATTTTATACTGTAATGACCATTTTGTATTGTAAATAACTTGTAAATGTTTTTATGGGCCCATGAACAATTTTATGTTTGAATAAAATATATCCTTTCCTTTTGATTGGTTTTTCACCTTAGCTTGTTAATAACACCTAGACGCACGTTTATAACCAAAGAAATCGATTAGCAAGTTAAGCATGGTTCGAAGCTCACAGTAATGGTCTTGGAGTAACCAGAGCGTTACAGCCTAAGTCTGTCTGCCTCCTACTTCCTGAGGGGCACTCTCCCCTGCCAGGAAGATTTTTTTCATCGGTTGCTTGATGTCTAGGGCTTCTGGGATGCTGCTCATCCCTATTCTGCCTGTGTTGTTGCGTATTACCTTGACCAACACGAGAGGGTTGACGCTGCTCGCTATTTCTAGCAGGGTTTTGAGGCTGCCTTTCCTGCTGAGCAACTGGATGCTATTCCAGCCACTGTGGACTCCTTGGGTCTTGTGGATTTGGAGGACATTGGTGGTGCTCTGATCGCGGGTTTTGATGAGGATAGGGATTTGCCGGTAGGTCTGGCTGAGAGTTTGGTGCAGGTGGCTGTCCTCGAGCCAACTGAATGGCCACCTCTAAAGTCATTGTTGCATCTATTTGTTCGCCTTTAGGGTGGCTAACTTGTCTTGCAACACTTCCAATGTTGTCCTCAGGGCTCCAACGTCCATCTCCTCCTCTTCTAATTCTACCTATGGCTCATCCTCTGATACGTTGTGTGGAGGAGGTGGATTTGATACATTCCCCGATGCCTGTCTAGCTTGACCAATCCTCCTTGTGTTCTTAGCCATTGTTTCCTTGATGTCCTTGAGTTCTGCTCTCAATGAAAGCACCACAATTTTGAACCTTGATTTGGTCAACGACACAGAGTCACAAAAAACGATAGAAAGTAAACAACCGATGCAAGAATGTAAATGACACAAGGATTTTATAATGATTCGGCCCCAGAGAGTGGTAATAAGCTACATCCACTTAATGATTTTATTGATGTAAAACCCCAAAACCTGCGATCAGTGAACAAATGGTGCATTGAATTTCACAAGTCTCAAAGATAGATACAGGTATTGTGTGTAAAATCACTATTTCTCTCTGAATACAAAATATTGCGCGTAAAATAAATAATCCTATGAGTCCTATTTATAGGCTCATGGATGTACATATGGGCCTATGTGCCATGTTCAACTGACGTTACAAGCATAACAAAATAATAACATAAAAAAATGATATTTACATATAAAATAGTTAAATATCTCTGGAATATCTAACTTATACCACTTCTGAGCATTTGTCTCGGTCCCACGAGTAGCTCCGGTCAAATGCTTATATCACCTTCTCTTCCTGCTGCTCAGCATATTCCTTACATCTATTCGAGCAGCTCAATCTCTTCTGATACTCTAGTCTTCAGTCGACCAACCCTTCATTAATAGTCAACCACGTGATGTTCATGTGCCTCTTTAACATTCCACGTCATCATGCAAATATTTTGGGAAACAATATTGATGGAGGAAATTTTACACCTCAACAATACTACTCCATCAAATACTTTATATATTTTTTATTCAACTATAGTAACCATGCTACATTTAGAAAGCACTATTTAATCATCAAAACATACATTATTAATTTCTCACTCATTCTTCTTTCCTCTATTTCTATCCCTCACTTGAGAAAAGTAAAGAACACTTGTACAGAGAACACAATGTAAAAGAACTTTTGTATTTCTATATTATTGAATTTCTTATCATCCCAATACAAACCAGATGAGACTATTTATACATTGGAGTTAACGGAAAAGAGTTTATAGCAAAACAAGAAAAAAGACCTCATAACAGAAAATGTTAACCAATTACAACACTAAGCTAAAATAGAATTAGGTAATTAAAACCTATCAAGTAATTAACCAATGCCACCTATATGGTCTGGTCGTTTATCCTCAATAGCCCCCTTCAAGGTGGATGAGTGGGAGACTAAGGCTAGCTTGTGACTCAAGAAATAAAACTTAGGCAAGGTGAGTGGCTTTATCAGTATATCTGCCAGTTGAACTTTTGTTGGAATATAGCAAACTTTTAACTTGTGATTGAAAACTAAATCTCTGACATAATGTACATCAACTTCAATATGTTTTGTCTTTGAATAATACACAGGATTGGAAGACAACAATTGAGATCCTTGGTTATCATACCAAATCACTAGTTTAGTTGCAAGCTGTATACCCAACTCAGCTAATAAGGACTAAATCCAAACTAATTATGATGTTGTGGTAGAGAGTGCTCTGTACTTTGACTCAATACTTGATCTTGAGACTACTCTTTGTTTTCTGGATCCCCAAGCAATCAGATTTGGACCCATTTTAACACAAAAGCCTGTTGTATAATTTCTGTCATCAATATTGCAAGCCCAATCCACATCTGAAAACCCTTCAAGAGTGAGTCTATCAACTGGTTTAAAGACGAGTGCAAGATCCAAAGTTCCTTTGAGCAGTAGTAGGGCACTGCATGAGCTGGCTAAGCTTATTAATAGCATAGGGCAAATCAGGTCTTATTAGATTGAGGTATTGAAGAGCACCAATAGTGCTCCTATATAGGGTGGGATCACTTAAAGCTTGACTATCTGCAAGATATAACTTGTAACCAGGACACATTGGAGTGGAACATGGCTTTGACTGATCCATATTTTTACTTTTAAGTATATCCATGGTATACTTTGACTGAGACAAATGCAACTCAGATTTATCCCAATGAGCCTCAAATCCTAAGAAGTAGCTGATTTGTCCAAGATTTTTTATAGCAAACTGCCCATGTAAATATGAGATTACTTGCTAAACATCAATATTATTTGCACCTGTAACAAGTATATCTTCTTCATAAACAAGTAGAAGAATAACACCTCCATTTTTAGTGCAAAAGAACAATGATGTATCTGAGACAGAATTCTTGAAACCCCACGAAATGAGAGCTGATTTCAGCTTATCATACTAGGCCCTTGGTGCTTGCTTTAAGCCATACAAAGCCTTATGTAACTTACAAACATGTGTTGGATATGTAGGATCTTCAAAACCTTTGGTTTGCATCATAAAGACTGTCTCATGCAACTCACCATTTAGAAACACATTATTGATATCTAGCTGTTGTATAGGGCAACCAAAAGTGATGGCAAGAGTAAAGATAATTTTGATTGTTGGAGCTTTAACAACAGGGCTAAATGTATCAAAATAATCGAGGCCTGGAGTTTGTTGAAAACCTTTGGCAACCAAGCATGCTTTGAACTTGTCTAATGTACCATCAGCCTTGATTTTTGTCTTGAAAACCCATTTACTATGAACAACATTCATCTCAGTGTGATATGGAACTAAAGACCATGTATTATTCTTCATAAGTGCCTCATATACCAACTGCATAGCTTGTTTCCAATTTGGGTCAGATAGGGCCTGTGTAACAGTAGTAGGCTCACAAAAAATATTATTAGAACTAGTTATTGCTGTTGTTAAAACCTTGGGCTTAGAAATACCAAATTTTGAACGAGTTTTCATTGGATGTATAGATTGAGTTTGTGGCTTAATAGAAGGCAAGACAACTTAAGGAGGAACATATTGGATGGATGGAGACTGAGACGTTGGAGAGGAAGTGGGACTTTGGTGAGGGAAAGATAAGAACTCGGAGACACTAGAACTGGAGGGAATAGAATTTGACTGGAAGATTGGGGTTGGGCAACTTGGGAGAGGTCATTAGAAATATTTTGAACAATAGAAGGAGAAGACGGAGTTTGTGGAAGTGGAGAGGTCATTAGTAACAAGGCAGGGAAAATATGGGATTGGGTAAGAGGTGATGACTGTTGTGGAATGGTTGAACCAAACAAAGTGTGATATGGAAAATGAGTCTCATCAAAAGTGACAGATCGTGCAATATAGAGCCTTCCTGATGAGCGTAAACACTTATAACCTTTATGAGATGAGTTATAGCCCAAGAAGATACATGTATATGTTTTAAACTCAAATTTGTGTCTATTGTAGGGTCTCAGATATGGAAAACAAGCACAGCGAAATTTTTTCAAAGTGGAGTAATCAGGGGGTTTGGAAAACAATGTCTCAAATGGAGATATATAACTACTGGTTTGGACTGGTAGCCTATTTATTAAGTAAGTGGAAGCAGAAAAAGCATCCCACCAAAATTTAAGTGGGAGTTGGGCTTCAGTGAGTAAAGTAAGTCCTATTTCAGTAATATGTCTCTGTTTTCTCTCAGCCCTCCCTTATTGTTGATGTGTATGCGAACAAGGATGTCTAAAAACAATACCAAGTTTGTCTAAAATAGGTCTAAGTGGTCTAAACTCAACCCCCCCCCCCCCCCCCCCCCCCCCCCCCCCTCCCCTTGATTGAAGACACTTAATTTGACAAGAAAATTGTCTTTCAATATAGGCATTAAATTTTAGAAAGATATCAGTGACTTCAGATTTTAATTTCATTGGAAAAATCCGTGTGTATTTGGTTTTATCATCAACAAAGTGAACATAATATCTATATCCCTCAAGAGATAGAATAGGGGAAGGACCCCATACATTTGAGTGAACAATGTCAAATGGGTGAAGAGAAACATTTTGGGAGGAAGGATAGGAAAACTGA
The DNA here is from genome assembly GCF_963169125.1 of Humulus lupulus. Taxonomy (NCBI): domain Eukaryota; kingdom Viridiplantae; phylum Streptophyta; class Magnoliopsida; order Rosales; family Cannabaceae; genus Humulus; species Humulus lupulus. Next base: position 36,160,374 of record NC_084799.1, read on the forward strand.
TGGATTTTTCCATATTGGCATGCATGCCAAAAATCATAATTGGAGATAGGAACTTGCAACAATTGAAGAACTTTATTCAAAACTTTTTTATTGCGGTGGCTAAGTCTTTGATGCCACACATTTATAATAGATGAATGCTTATTACATGGACTATTAGGTACAGACTTAGAGGACTCATTACAAGAGTGATGGGACAAAGATTGAGTAACATAAAATGTTGGTGTGCATGTAGCAGAGAAAACTGAGGGAGATTTAGTAGTGGGATTGAATGAGGGAGATGAAGATGCACTTTGATTGACTGATGGTGATTCTAACACATATAGACCATCCTTAAGAATGCCTTGAAGAAGAGGGATCCTCGAAACTATGTCCTTAACAAAACAAGAAGTTGGAGTGAATTCAACAATGACATTGTTATCATGAGTAAATTTTGAAATACTAATGAGATTTTTTGGTAATGGAAGGGACATGAAGAATGTTTTTAAGATGCAAGATTTTATCAGCAACAAGAATACTAGAGCCAACATTATGAATGGATAAGTGAGACCCATTACCTACAACAAGCTTTTCCTTCCCTTTGTAGTCAGTTTTGTGCACAAGATTGGAGCTGTCAGAGGTAATATGGTGAGAAGCACCACTGTCCATATAATTTTGCATCATCAGAGACAGTGTGGGGAGAAGCAATGTACGCCTGAGGTGTGTTATTGTTGGAAGACACCTGAGAAGGATTTCGCATTGAGGTTTCTGGACCCTGGTAGCTCACATCAAAGCGATGAAAACACTTAGTAATGGTGTAACAAGTTCTTCCACAAAGCTGACAAATGGGTTTGTTGTTGCCTCTGCCTCGGCCAAATAATTTTGACCACTGCCCCGTCCACAGGTGTTGGAAAAAGATCGATTGGTGTTGTGAAAGAGGAGTTTCTAGCAAGTTTCTGGGCTTGAGAAAATTGAGCAAATGGACCATGCAAATCAAGGCTTGTAGTGGCGGTAATGAGACCCAATCTCATTTCATGGTTCTGAAGTAGATACTAAAATTCTTGAAGGGACACCACATCTTTAGAAGTCAAGTTGACAACCATAGATTCATAATAAGTTCCAGGACCAGCAAGAATGTAAATAATTAATTCATCATCCGAAATTTTTTGCTCAGCAGCCATCAGCCCATTAGCATAGCTCTTCATTTTAAGAATGTACTCATCAATGGTCATGGACCCTTTCTTGGTGTTGTCAAGCATGGAGCGTAGATGAAGCATACGAGCTTTGTACTTGGTTTGGAAAAGACGCTCCAAGGTTGTACAAATTTCAACAGAGGTGGAACAATGGACAACATGGCCTATCAGGGACTCATAAATTGAACACACTAGCCAAGAAACCAGAAATTGATCAAATCTTACCCAGTTGAGATACTCGAAATTATATATAGTGGCAGTAGCATCTTGTGGATTTGGAATCCTGGGCTGGGGGCGAGCTTGAGTTTGATGGGTAATACCATCAAGATCATGGGCACAGATGGATGGGAGAACCTGAGAATGCTAGTATGAGAAATTTGTTCGATCAAGCTTCAGTGATGGTAAGGGCATAGATGATGGAACAGTCGATGGAAGTGAAGACTGAGAGGAGGAACCAGAATTAGCTTCGGTGGTGGTAGTTTTGAACGCCATTTAAGCCTTAGGCACTAATACCAACTTGAGAAAATAAAGAACACTTGTAGTTCTGTATTATTGAATTTCTTATCATCCCAATAAAAACTAGGTGAGACTATTTATACATTGGAGTTAACAGAAAATAGTTTACAATAAAATAAGAAAATAGACCTCATAACAGAAATCGTTAACTGATTGCAACATTCAGCTAAAAGGGAGTTAGTAATAGAATTAGGTAATTAACACCTAGCAAGTAATTAACCAATGCCACCTATATGGTCTGATCGTATATCCTCAATAATTATGAATGATTTTTTTTCTATTTTATAAGAACATTACTCAACTAGACCTTAGAACATTATGGAAAGTATTGATGGAGGAAATTTTACACCTCAACAATACTACTCCATCATATACTTTATATATTTTTTATTCAACTATAGTAACCATGATACATATAGAAATCACTATTTATCCATAAAACGTACATTATTAATTTCTCACTCATTCCTCTTTCCTCTATTTCTATCCCCCACTTTCTGTGTATCTTGGCGCCAAACACAGAAGTACAACAATCTTGTCGAACCTAGTACATTCATAGGGGCAATTGTCCTCTTGTTTTGTATTTTAATTTCATATTATATATATATATATATATGTATATTTGGTATTTTTCTTGTATAATTAAGTGTTAGAGGTTCTTTTTGTAATCACCCTTATGGAGTTCATACAATTCAATCTGCACTATTTTGCTCATAATGCATGAAATCCGCACTTAGTGCAGAATTCATATTTTGGATCCAATTCAATCCGCACAACTCAAATCAAATCGAATCTAATCTTCAATATTTCAAAATTGATCGATTATTTTATATTGGTTATTTTTCTAGTATTAAATTATTTACTAAAATACATATTAATTTTCACATCACCAAAATCAGTTAACATCTAAATATTGAAAATAAAATATGCATTTTATCTTTAAATATTCAATAACAAAATATGAAAGATCCAATTACACATAAGCATAATAGCTCCTTAAGTCCCCAACAACAAGTCAAAATAAAAAAATAAAAAAACAGCAAGTTCCAAATCTCCAAGAGCACAAATAACAAGCTCCAACAACACTAAAACAACAAGCTTGAGCAAATTCTAACAACAAATAGAAAAATAATGGCTATTCAAATGATGTTATTGACCATGATCAACTTAATACTCACCATCCATCTCCATCTACATACATACGTGGAAAAAACAAAATAACATTCTGTTACAAACATAACCCTAACCCCATTTAAGAATCAAAGAAATTTTAGAAAGAAAATAAAAATTATTACAAGCTAAATGAGTACCGTGTGAGGTCTTGCTACACAAATTTTTTAGTGTGTCTAGGGCCAACACAGACGAATACCGCGGGGAGGGCTGCACTGGTCCGCCAAAGAAGAAAGACTGCAAATGGAATGGGTACGAGGCGACTTGTGTTATGATTGTGAGACAAAGAGAATAAAAGAAACTTCGAAGATATGAAGAGGCCAGAGAGTGAGGAGAAGAAGTAGGTGTGGACTATGGATGGTCGGTGTAAGATAAGTGACAAGAGATTGAAGAGAAGAAGAAGGAGTTGGGCTAAGAAAAGAAAAATAGGTGACAACTTAAAGAGATAGAGATGATTAAGAAAATTTTACTCCTTAACAATGCTACTTTATCCAACACTTCTCTTTTATATGTATAAATATATTTTTAAATTTATCCATGAAAACCACACTACATGTAGATAACATTATTTATCCTTCAAAACATATTTTATTAATTTATCACTCATTCTTCCTTCCTCTGTCTTAGTCCCTCCATTTGTCTTTAGCTTGGTGCCAAACACTGAAGCATAACACTCTTATTAACCATTAACAACCTAAGTACATTCCTAGCGAGCAAATGACCTTTTTTTTTTCATATTATATATTTGCATATTTGGTATTTTTATTGCATATTTCAGCAACAGAGGTTGTGGAGACTCGTAGTGTGCCAACTAAGGTCATCAAGTAGTTTGGAAGGTATACACTAGTTTGTTTCTTGTACATTGTACTTGTGTATTTCTTGATCCTAACCTTTATCATTTTCTTTGTAGATCCCAACTAGTACATGGGAATTAATCCAATCTATGAGGAAATCGAGGAAGCAATCAAGGTGGCCCCAAGGCGCTAGTCCCCAAGGCACCAGCTCTTAAGACACTAAGTCATAAGCTGAACCAAAAGGCCAAGTACAAGAGGCCTCGAAAGGAAACACCCTTGGGCTCTCTCCCCAAGAAGTAGAAGTTAAATAGGGCTCCACCTCCTGCTCCCGAACCACTTGCATTCAAGTAGTCGAGCAAATCTTCGGACAAGTTCATGGTGAGTGACCATCCGACCATGTATGATTTTCATTTGCCTTAGCGGGCAATGGTCCAAATCAAGTTGGCCCGTGACTAACCTCGATGTTGTGTTAAAGGTTTTGGCAAGAGCATGAAGGTCAACGGTCTCCTCACCCTAGTATGTTGATTTCCTCAACTTCCTAATTTTTTCGAGTATTTTATCATTTTGTTACCTCTAACTAATTGTGCAAATGTAACATCCTTCTAATCCAGGACCATTACACTGTGTAATTTAAATAGTGCTTAACTCGCTAAACGAGTAATTTGGACTTAAACCATGTAATTAAAACTAACCACAGGCTTTGGTACTAAAAAGTTTGGTCAAAAGTCATCAATTTCATTAAAAGAGTTTGACTTTAATACATGGGATCCCAACATAGTTTAAAATGGTTACAAACCTAAAAAATGTATACAAAAGCCGACCTAGGCGGAAAAATTATGGTCCAACCCTAGTTCCAACTGATGACCTCGGCTGTGATAGAGGAGCAGGCCGCATATGTACACTCTGCCCCTAGAGCTCTCCAACTCATGATTGGTCCAGCTTTTCCTTTCCTTTACATGCACCATTTAGCACACGTGAGTCGAGGCTCAAGAAGAAAACATAATCATGCTTATAAGCAGTACATTATCGGATCACAGATTCATAATTAGCATGCCTAGTAGTAATAACCCTACCCATGCATGCGATCAATCCAAATAAGTGACTATAGAGTCACACTAGAGCCTATTGCCCAATTTCTCATATAACCAGCCTTAGAGATTGCCAAGTAGGTCTGATGCTTAACATTCTAGATGACCCTAGGGGCGTTCAAGCGTATATCTCACTTCTGGGTTGGCTTAACCGTATCGGCTAGCATTTAACACGCTACTAACGCCCTCGACTTCGAAGTTGAGCCTTTAAAACCTCGACTTATAAGCCGAGTCCCTTAACCTTCGACAGATAAGTCGAGTCTTTTAACCTTCGACTGATAATTCGAGTCTTTAACCTTCGAATGATAAGTCAAGTCTGTACCCTTTGAATGATAAGTCGAGTCTTTTAACCTTTGACTGATAAGTCGAGTCTTTGAGCTTCGACTGACAAGTCGATTCTTTAAGCTTCGACTAATAAGTCGAGTCTGTAGCCTTCGATTCATAAGTTGAATCTTTTAAAACAGATATGTCCTTGACTATTAAGCCAAGCTCTTCATCAGATAACATAGATGAATCCTCGGCTTATAAGTTGAGCTTCCCAATCAGATATACAAACAAGCAATTATTACATAACACTAGTAAGCATAACACATTTAACATGTTTAATAAAACATTCTCAACATAATAATAATCATGTACTATAGCCGGGCCAAGCCCTAAACGCAGACCGGATATAGTTTTCTTACCTCTGGTCAGAGCACGAGTTAGTTAACCACGAACCCCAAGAACGATCCCGTCCTAAGCCCTAGCGGTACCCTTGTCAAAACCATAATCAACGATATTCATCAATATCGAGCAAATAAAGACCTCCAAACCGATTCCTAGTCTTCGGGACCTCAAATTCTACTAAACCGGGCAGTAGAACCATTCCCGAGCCCTTAGGTTTGAGTTCTCGTCACTCAAAACCTACTTTGGCCAATATTCCCATTTTGAGTCGTGGCGCCCCCATAGGCACCGTGACTCTCTACAAGTTAGAGAGCCCAAGCTCTTCTTTCTCTGGACACGGGCTGCGGCGCAGCCCAACAGGCGCCACGGCGCGATGGCAGTTCAAGGAGCCACCCAGGCTCCTGGGTTCATGAGGGTAGCAGCGCCCCAAGAACAGGGCCGCAGCACGACCCCTGAGCTAATTCCTCCAAAACTCACCCCAAAACAGTACCAAACCCATAATTCAATCCCAAAACATCATGAGTACATCCCAGGCAACAAAACCCAACTTACAAATGGATCAAAAACTCACCAAAACCATAAAATTCAATCAAGCTTAAGAAAGTTTTAAAAAACAATAACTCAGAATTTTAGGAGCTCGAATTACCTCTGATAAATCTGTTTCAATCTAAATTCCCAGGCTATCAAGCTTCTAATCTTCCTAGAATTGTTATGACTTTAACCTTACTTGACTCCGAGCTCAAAAACTCGAGCTTCCTTCGAAAACGCTAACATGAAGAATGAACAAGAGAGAGAGAACGAGAGTTAGACTTGAGTATTTTTTTGAGTTAATGAAATCAGCCGAACCCTTATATACGAACGGTCCCAAATGACCAAAATATCCCCACTCAATCTGCTTCTCTCTCAACACCCTATAAGGGCAAAGATGTCATTATCACTCTCTAATCCCGCTCTATACCCAAATTTCCTCAAATAATTCTGCTAAATATGAAATATTGCTATTTCTCCCAAAATACGACTTGCGCTGCAATGAGTCTCGATGACTCTCCAAATCACCCAAAATACCCCTTGGCCCGCCCCAAGCCGAGTATTTCTCCCTGTTGTGACTAAACCACTACTTGCTCCCTAGAATCGTCTTGTGACGAATAACTCAAACATATCAACATAATAATGTGGTCTCAATCAATATACAAACATGTATATACAAATATGCCCTCATGAGCCAAATTACAAAAATGTCCTTCTAATAAGAAACTGGCCATATGCATGCTTAACACACCTAAACATGTCAACATAGTCATATTATAATATAACTCACATAATTCATATAATCATGCATAATCAGCTATATAATAATATAGCACATGCAATTCACATAATCGCATCAATATCCAATTAATTCACATAAATATTCCAATATTGCCCTACTGGGCCCTTAATCAAGGCACTAAGCCTTATTTAGGAATTTTGGGACGTTACAGCAAATAGGGGCTTCTATCTCAGATGTTGGAGCTTGCTCTGCTGAGAATAAAGTAAGGGTGTAAGATTGCGAGCGAGAGCTTGAACAACTACTCTCTGAGCATGATGCCGCCAAATTGGAGGCATCCCGCATAAGCTCCCAACTTCAGGCCAAGGAGGATAAGAGGTCCAAGATCGAGGAGGACGATATAACAAATTTAACAGAAATGACAAAATTACCTTTAAAAAATAATTCAAAACCAAAAAAATTATAATTAATCCTATATAATTGATATAAAATGAGAAAATCATATATTTTAGAAAAAAGTTGAAAATCTCATTTGTAAAAATAAAATTGAAAAATCAAGGGACTCATTCCATATAATTTTCACTATATGAGAAATTATAGTAATGACTTAAAACAATGGCATCAAGAAGCTAATGTCCTTATTTTAATTTTTTTTTTTGAGAAATGACAATTTTACATTGTTTATTACCTAAATTGTCATTTTCTATTATTTATTTATTTAGGAGTGTATGACTTTAATATAGTGGTATATGTATATTAGTTTTGTTTAATTAGTTTTTATTTTAAAGTTATATTGATTTTTTAATTTTTTTATGGGTTGTTGGTATATTATTTTCCAACTAGTATATGTGTTTTTTGTGGTGTACGCCCTGATTTTCCCACGGGCTGATTAGCGAGCTGAGTTGCGGCCTAATCATGATTACCTCGTGGATATTCCCAAAACTGGAGCTGTCGTCATAAGATCATACCTCCTTAGATCGAGGTAACCCAATGGTTCACCAAGATTGCCTAAGACTTGAGTCCGGACTCTGGAGGCCGAAGATCGAGTTAGGTATCCAACTCGTGGTACGAGATGGATTTGGAGGCTATGACTCTTTGTAAAGCCAACACACGCAAGGTAAACGTGCACATATCAGACATCACATGTATGATATGCCCCTGACTTCTCGGACACGCAGCAGGAACGTGCGTATTCAGACACCCACGACTGGGTTGGGCCGTGCGGCCCATTATCTCCTTACCTATTGATTTGACCACACTTATGTGTCAGGTTTAGGAATTAATCATGAATGTCACAGAGTTGATACGATAGGTAAGAAGGTCATGGGATGACCTTCTTACCAACTCCCAGGTGCCTTCTCCAATAAATATGGAGACCCTGGGAGTTGAGAGGGGTTAGATTATCTCTTGTAAGAAATATCCTGTAATCAAATATCCAGTATATAGCAATAATACTGACTAGTGGAGTAGAAGGATTTTAACCTTCGAACCACTTAAAAAACGTGTCTTGAGTCACCATTTCACTTTTCCAAGATCATATATCTGTTACGGTTCAACATTAGCACTAATCCCTTTCTCTTCTTTTCTTAATTACCTGTTGGCGAAGAACCGCGTCAACAGTTTGGTGCTTTCATTGAGATCAAGTTTGATTAGTGCTGTTGCAAACATCCAACTATGGTGACTACTCGATCCAGGCACGGTAATGAGACAGAGCAACATGATGGGCAAGAGGCTCATCATACTGCCACCCTTGGTGAACAAGTTCCTGAGACCCAGCAGCGGCCAGGAAAGCAGCTGGTGGGCCAAGATGACACCGGAAGTTCGGCCCCCCGGCCACCTAATCCAAACTCGCGTTATTACACGGCGGTGGAGATAGAGAACGCCCAGCTAAGGAGCCAGCTAGCAATAGCTAGCCAGCAGATCAAGGATGTGCTGGCCCGACTACCCCCTCTCACAACCGACGCTAACGTCGGAGAGAGGCAAGGCAAGGCTCCTAAGTCTCGCTGGGGTAACCGGTCCAGGCATAGCCGCTCGGACAGACTTGCGACATCCAACTCCACTCCTTCATCACACCATCGAGAGGCAAGCTTCGAAGAAGTACCTGGAGCCAGGCAACAGCAATACAGTCGTTCGGTCAGGACGTCGACACCTAGCTCCCAACCATCCTCGAGAGCGCCCAGGGGAGCTCGAGGTAATTTCCGAAGGAGATCCGGGGAGGGCTCGCAGCACAGCCCATCCCCAACAACCATCCTGTGCCTCGTCCAGATCGCCAGGCGTGGGACCAGCAGGTTGGCAGGGCCGAAAGGCCCCCACCAAATTTGATCCGTCCTGACGGAACTAGGATCGCCTCTCCAGTCAGGCATCCTCCATCTCCCATTTGATATCAGTCTCCTCCTAGGCCCGTCCGAGATATCCCAGCCTATGGGAGTAGTCGGAGAAACCCGCCATCAGCTGGACCTTCCCAGCGTAGCAGGGCGCCAAGGGAAAGCCCAAATCCTCACCACCAAAGGAAGACTCCAAGCCTATCTAGCAGGAGCCAATGGACCGGCAGTCGCCGGAGTGATCTCTCTGGGGGAGACCTGTGTCAGCGTTTGAGTTCGGCACAAAGTCATCAAACCACCCAGGGGGCGACCTGCGAGATTGCCTTAACTCTCATAGGGGGGAACCAGCAGGAGGAGATGGCCACGCTCGCTCAAGGGGGGCCCTGTCCGAAGTACGTAACGGGGGGAATGTCCCAAATAACCTATCTCAAGATAGGAGGGGCAATAACCCACCAAATGTGTACAATGGGCCCGGAGCTGTTGAACAGCCCCAGAATAACCACGGACATCAGGACCAAACCCTCGAGCGCCTGGTTCAGATGGAAGAGCTAATGAGGAAACTCTTGTTAGAAAAAGAAAAAGATGAATATGATTCAGGGGAAGAGATGGAACTCTTCGCCCCCAGCATAGCAGCAACGGCGTACCCATCTGGTTTCCGTATGCCGCACCTGTCAAAGTTCAATGGGGACGGAGACCCATCGGACCATCTAGGGATGTTCAACACCCTAATGATGGCCCACAACATTGGCCCCGAGCTGAGATGTTTAATCTTCCCTTCCACACTGACTAGACCTGCTAGGCAGTGGTTCAAGCAAAGTAAAAGATAATCAATCAACTCCTGGAAGAATTTCTCAGTAGATTTCAAAAGGGCATTCCGAGCCTCCCAGGCCGCCCGTGTTTAGGCCGAATCCCTGGCTAACGTGAGGCAGCAGCCCGATGAGACTCTGAAGACCTACCTGAGCAGATTTGCGAACGTCGCTGCTCGAGCTAGAGACGCAGATGATAGCTCCAAGCTCATGGCCATGAGAACTGGAATCCTCATCGGAGGAGATCTCTGGAAGGATATACAAAGGAAGGGAGTCAGCTCGGTTAGCGAATTCCTTAACAGGGCCCAAGAATGGATAAACTTGGAGGAAGCCGAAGCCTCAGCTGCGGGAACCAGCCAGGTCCCTGAACAGCCTGCTGGAATGGGGACGGGGGTCGTGGTAATGACCCAAAACGTCTCACAGAACAACCAGCCCGGTGGAGGCAAGAGAAAGGGGAATGGCGAAAACGGTCAGCACGGCCAAAAAAAGAATAAGTCCGTAGACAAATTCAAGTCCGTCTTCGCGACTTATACAGAGCTCACCTAGTCTAGGGAGAACATCTTCCTAGCCAACTCTACTCAAGTCCCCTGGAAGAGGCCGGAACCATTAAAGCACCATAAGGGGAAGAGAGACACCTCCAAGTTTTGCCGTTTTCATAACGATGTTGGCCACAATATCGACGATTGTAGGCATTTAAAAGATGAGTCGAGACTCTCATTCGAGCCGGCCCCTTGGCTCAATACACGCGGAACAAGGTTCCAACAAGTCGATCTGCTCTAGAAGTCCCGGCCAGTCAGCCCGGGCCTCGGGTAGATCAGGACGTTCCTCCTCCCGTGGTTGGAGGAGAGATATCCACCATCTCTGGAGGTTCGCACATGGCCGGCACGAGCAGGGGTGCCCAGAAGAGATACGTGAACGAACTAAAGGCTCATAACAGAGTAGAGTTCGTCCCGGAGCAGCACCAGTCAAAACAGCAGCGGTTGGAGAGACAACCGATCATTTTTACGGAGGAAGATGCTGGCCATGTCCAATTCCCTCACAATGACCCTTTGGTCGTGGCAGTTCAGCTCGCCAATCGGAGAGTGAGGAGGGTGCTGATCGACAACGAGAGCTCGGTGAACCTCCTGTTCCGATCCAAGTTAGAAAAGATGGGTTTAACCGTCGCTGAGTCGAAGGCGACCTCCATGATGCTGTATGGTTTTTCGGGAGAGGGATCAGCAGCAATAGGGACGATCGAGCTGGTGATCACCGTAGGAGAAGGATCTCGGACAGTCTCCAAGCTCCTCGAGTTCGTGGTCATCGACTGCTCCGCTGCATACAACACGATCTTGGGGCGACCTACGCTCATGGAGTTTGAGGCCGTCACTTCCATTCGCCACCTCGCGATGAAATTCCCGACTTCCACGGGAATATGCACTATTCATGGCGATCATCTCGCTGCCAGGGAATGTTACATCATTTCTATGAAGGGAAAATCTAAACCCGGGCAGCTAGTAATGGCCATTCAAGGTGGTGGAGAGGAATCTCAGGAACCCTTAGCTAATCCTGAGATTGAAAAACCTCAAAGCTTCGAAGGGGAAAATGTCGTCTTAAGTGAGGATATTGACCCCCGAATAGGCGAGGACAGATCCGAGCTCCAGGCGATTGAGGAGCTCGAGGAAGTGAACATTGATCTACAGAACCCATCACGGATGCTCAAGCTCAAGAAAAAATTCTGTAGCAAGAGGAAGGCGAAGCTGACTAAATTTCTGCGGGATAACCTGGACGTGTTTGCCTGGTCCCACGAGGACATGGTGCGAATCAGCCCGAGTGTCATCATGCATACACTTCATCTGGATAAAAGCATTCTCGCCAAGTCCCAGAAGCAAAGATACCTAGGAACAGCTCAGGCTGAAGCCTTGGAGGAAGAGGTGGCTCGGCTCAAGAAATGCGGCTTTATCCGTGAGGCCAAATTTCCAATATGGGTCGCCAACCCCGTGCTGGTCCCGAAGCCCAATGGAAAATGGCGGACCTGCATAGACTTCTCCGACCTGAATAAAGCCTGCCCCAAGGATTGTTTTCCACTTCCAAGGATTGACCAGCTGGTAGATGCCACGGTGGGGCACGAGCTCATGTCCTTTATGGACGCGTACTCAGGCTACAATCAGATCGCCATGAATCCGGCAGACCAGGAACACACCAGCTTCATGACCCCGACTAACGTCTATTGTTACAAGGTCATGCCATTCGGGCTGAAGAACGCCGGAGCTACCTACCAAAGGTTAGTAAACAGAATGTTCGCAAGCCAGATCGGGAAAAACATGGAAGTTTACGTTGATGACATGCTAGTCAAGTCAAAGACTGTCGATAACCATGTTTCCGACCTGGAAGAATGTTTTAGGATACTACGGGAGTATGGCATGAGACTTAATCCGCAGAAGTGCACTTTTGGAGTCGCGTCCGGGAAGTTCCTGGGCTTCATAGTCAATACCCGAGGAATTGAGGCAAACCCCGACAAGATCAGATCACTGCTCGAGCTTCCCTCGCCTAGGTTGCGAAAAGATGTCCAAGGCCTGACAAGAAGAGTGGCAGCCCTCAATCAGTTTATTTCCAAGTCCACCGATAAGTGTTTTCCATTCTACAACCTGCTCCGAGGAAACAAGAAGTTCGAATGGACAGAAGAGTGCGAAAGCGCATTCCTCGACCTGAAGGCACATCTGGCCGAGCCACCCGTATTATCCAAACCCAAAGCAGGAGAGCCTTTTTTTCTCTACCTGGCTGTCACCGGGGATGCAGCTAGTGCCGTGTTGGTACGAGAAGAAGACCGAGTTCAGAGACCAGTCCACTACATCAGCAAGAGACTTCTCGGGGCTGAATCTCGGTACCCGTTGATGGAGAAATTGGTGTTCTGCCTTATCACGGCCTCGCGAAAGCTCAGGCCGTACTTCCAATCCCACTCGATACACGTCATGACCGATCAACCTTTAAGGCAGGTTTTGCAAAAACCTGAAGCATCGGGACGTTTGTTAAAATGGGCAATCGAACTCAGTCAGTTCGAGATTTTGTACACTCCGCGAACTGCTATAAAAAGTTAGGCCCTGGCCGATTTTATGGCAGAATGCACGGGATTCCAGGAGGATCCCGCAGAAGACTCACACCAAGTCACCTCGCCCCAGGCATCGTGGAGGATCTTTGTAGATGGTTCGTCCAATGAGAACGACTCCAGAGTTGGAATCATTTTGATATCCCCCGAGGGACATAGATTCCACTCGGCGCTGAGATTCGAATTTAAAGCCTCCAACAACGAGGCCGAATACAAAGCTTTGCTGGCCGGGCTGAGGATAGCCCAAGAGTTGAAGGCGAGCTCCATCCAGTGCTTCAGTGACTCCCAGCTCGTGGTAAATCAGGTTCTGGGCGAATATCAGGCACGGGGACCCAAGATGGCCGCCTATCTGGCAAAGGTAAAAGCTGAGCTGTCCGCGTTTGAGCGAGGCTCGATCGAACAAATACCTCGGGAGCAGAACGCTAACGCAGACGCTCTTGCCAAGCTCACCACCTCTGAGGAAACGGAGACCTTGGGGTTAGTGCCAATAGAGTTCTTGGAGAAACAAAGCATAGTAGATGTCAGGACGGAGGTCGAGATGATCGATGCCAGGCCGACCTGGATGACCCCCATCCTTGAGTTTCTCGTCAAGGGAAAGCTGCCTAAAGGGCGTAATGATGCACGTCGAGTACTCTATCAAGCTCCCAGGTATACGATAGTAGATAGGGTGTTATACCGGCGTGGGCACTCCCTCCCTCTCCTACGATGTGTTCTTCCAGGTGAAGCAAAGGCCATCCTACAGAAGGTGCACGAGGGTTTTTGCGGAGACCACACTGAGGGGCAGAGTTTGGCCTTAAAGGTCCTGAGGCAGGGGTATTACTGGCCAACTCTGTCCAAAGACTCGATTTCATACATGAAGAAGTGCGACAAGTTCCAGCGATTCTCCGCAGTTGCCTGAGCTCCTCCAGTTGAGCTAAAGATGATCTCGTCCCCATGGCTGTTTGCCGTTTGGGGGATAAACTTGGTTGGCGCCCTCCCCACTGGAAAGGGCGGAGTCCGTTATGCCGTGGTAGCCATCGACTACTTTACGAAGTGGGCTGAGGCAGAACCTTTGGCGACGATAACGTCCAAAAAAGTGCTTGACTTCGTGGTTAAAAGCATTATCCGTCGATTCGGCCTACCCAAGAAGATCGTATCCGATAATGGTACTCAGTTCGACAGCGACCTGTTCACCGAGTTTTGTGAAAGGTACGGAATTGTGAAAAGTTTCTCCTCCGTGGCCTATCCTCAAGCGAATGGCCAGGTCGAAGCTATCAACAAGACTCTAAAGGCGAGCCTCAAGAAGAGATTAGATGAAGCGAAGGGGGTCTGGCCAGAACAGCTCCCCCAGGTCCTATGGGCATACCGGACCTCGCATCGGACTCCTACGGGTCGTACTCCTTTTTCCCTAACCTTTGGGAGTGAGGCAGTCCTCCCCGTGGAGGTTAAAGTGCTTTCGCATAGGGTCCAATCTTACGACCAGGACCGTAACCACGAGCTACTGTGAAATTCCCTTGACCTAGTTGATGAAAGGCGAGAAGATTCACAACTCCAGCTCGCCCATTATCAGCAGAAAATCACTCGCTACTTCAACACCAAAGTCAAAAAGCGCGCCTTTAGCGTTGGCGACTTGGTCCTAAGGAGAGTTTTCCTGGCCGGGAAAGATCCCAAAGATGGAGTCTTGGGACCAAACTGGGAAGGACCGTACCAGGTCATCGAAATCATTAAGGAGGGAACTTATAAGTTAGCTCGGCTTGATGGAGGGTCGGTCCCGCGGACTTGGAACACCATCCACTTAAAGAAATATTATCAATGATTCACTTGTAAGTCCTGGAAGGCCATTTTTTATGTATTAATGAGAATTGGCTTTTTGTACATGTTTGCAAGTGTAATCTAAAGTAACCACGAAAGACCCTTTCCCAGTTACTTGGGGGGCATATGGTACCTGGATATAACCAGGTCTCCTTAATGACTTAGAAGTTGATTCATATCGATTGACCGTTGTTTTTCTTAAAAACGCGAGATATTGATAAGGATTAATGCTAACTAAGTCCTATCCTGGTCATAACCGGGTCATAAAACTTAGAAGTTGATTTAAATCTATTGATCGTTGTTCTTCCTAAAGAGCTTGAGATATGGATAAAAGTTAACGCGAACTAAGTTTTCAAAATAAGTTCCTGGTCATAACCGGGTCATAAAACTTAGAAGTTGATTTAAATCTATTGATCGTTGTTCTTCCTAAAGAGCACGAGATATGGATAAAAGTTAACGCGAACTAAGTTTTCAAAATAAGTTCCTGATCATAACCGGGTCATAAAACTTAGAAGTTGATTTAAATCTATTGATCGTTGTTCTTCCTAAAGAGCTCGAGATATGGATAAAAGTTAACGTGAACTAAGTTTTCAAAATAAGTTCCTGGACATAACCGGGTCATAAAACTTAGAAGTTGATTTAAATCTATTGATAGTTGTTCTTCCTAGAGAGCTCGAGATATGGATAAAAATTAACGCGAACTAAGTTTTCAAATTAAGTTCCTGGTCATAACCAGGTCATAAAACTTAGAAGTTGATTTAAATCTATTGAACGTTGTTCTTTCTAAAGAGCTCAAGATATGGATAAAAGTTAACGCGAACTAAGTTTTCAAATTAAGTTCCTGGTCATAATCGGGTCATAAAACTTAGAAGTTGATTTAAATCTATTGATCGTTGTTCTTTCTAAAGAGCTCGAGATATGGATAAAAGTTAACGCGAACTAAGTTTTCAAATTAAGTTCCTGGTCATAACCGGGTCATAAAACTTAGAAGTTGATTTAAATCTATTGATCGTTGTTCTTTATAAAGAGCTCGAGATATGGATAAAAGTTAACGCGAACTAAGTTTTCAAATTAAGTTCCTGGTCATAACTAGGTCATAAAACTTAGAAGTTGATTTAAATCTATTGATCGTTGTTCTTCCTAGAGAGCTTGAGATATGGATAAAGATTAACGCGAACTAAGTTTTTCAAAAAATTGTAACCATAATGCTTAAGGGCAAGAAAGAGGATCAATTAAAAGCGTTGAAGGGCACAAGAGAAGAAACGCCCTAGGCTCCGCCAGGTGGCCCTTTGGAGGTCGCTGTCTCGCCTTGCTCAGCTGCGCCAGAGCCCTCCCCGGCCTCGGAGGGCGCTTCTTTATCAAGGCGAGCTTGGAACTTCACCAGCAAGCGCTCCCAGAGGCTCGCTGACAGGAAGGAGAAGTCAGCGTCTGAATTGTAGGCCCAACAATGGTAGAACAGGTCTTCCAGGGACTTTTCCGAAGTTGTCTGCTCGGCCTCTAGGGCGGCCTGAGCCTCAGCCTTCGCGGCATCTAGGTCTGTCCGCGAGGTGGCGAGGGAGGTCTCGAGCTCTTGGACCTTCGAGCGGGTTTTTTCCAACTCGACCTGCGAGGCCGCCAAGGCATCCTTAGCCGCCTGCAGGGTAGTCTGGTGCTCACTCCTCATGTCCTCGAGCTGAGTTTTGGTCCTGGCAATGCTCCGGTGAAGGGCAACGGCGCTCTGCGAAGGTGAAAAGACAATTACCTTAGAAAAAAGAGAGGAACAACAGGGCAAAGTGTAGTAATAAAAACCACAAAAAGGTTAGTTAGCTTACCGTCATGGCCATGCCCAGTGAAGACTCCAGCACGCCCACCAGGCTCATTGTCTCGATGGCCCGGAGCTCCTTCTCGGTGAACTTGTATATGTGGCTGACGGCATAGTTCGCCGACTCATACACCGTTCCCCGGAAGGCCTCGGGGATCTTCCATAGGTCCTGAGGATTGACTGGGATGCGTACCTCGGAGGGTACAATCACCGAAGTCCCAAGCTCCATTCCTGCGTCCCGGGCGGCGGCCGGAGCTCGCGGAGGGGATGGAGGCATGTTGCTTCCCCCTGCAGCAGGAGGAACCGCTCCCACGACCTGAGCAGCTGGGGCTTACTCCTTTTCCTTTGCAGGAGACTTGGCGGAGGTCCCGGCGGCATGCTTAGACGTCCAGAGCCTCTTCATTCTTGGCCCAGCGGCCCCTACTGGGGGGTTCCCCCCGAAGAACGCACCTCGCAGGCTCTCCTCGGGCTGAGACATCTCTTCTGTAAAAACAAGAACATGGTTAGTACAAGAGTTGGCAATCATATAGAAACAAAAACAAAGGGGTAATGAAAAAAAATTCAAGTATGTGTATACTAAAGGGAATCCTACCCCCCCGAGCTAGAAGAAGAATCTAAGTTGATTACTTCCTGAGCTGGCGCGAGTTCTGGGTCTGAGGTTGACTCAGGGCTAGATTCCTCTACATATTTCCTTAGCCCCGGAGCTACGGCTCCCCTCCGGAGTGATGGCCATGACCGAAGGTTGGTCCCATACTCCTCGAATAGAATCGACCTAAAGGCTAGGGTGTTATCTACTACTATGGTACCCCTAGGCCGGCTATCTTGGTAGTCCAGCACAAGCCGGTCGACACAGTGGAGCAAGGATGTGTTCAGGTTCGGATCACTTCGGTGACGATGGACGAGCTGCCTAGGGTTGAACCTAGCCAGCCGGGGGTCTGCTGTGGCCCTATCTAGACTCCTAAACATGTAAGGGTTACCTTGACCAGAAGGACCCGCGGCTGCTCCGGATTGGATCCTCTCCTTGCCCGTCCTCTAGGCGACCTCCAAAGCCCGCTTCCTGTTCCTCATGAGGGGAACTTCGTCATCCTCGTCCTCGTCCTCCTCATCTTCATCTCCCGCGACCTCCTCCACGATGATCGGTCTGGTGTCGCGAGCTGGGGGAAGCCCCCGGGGCCTCCTGAGGTTCAAAGTCTGATTTGGGAAAATCAGCTTGCAGGCTACCATCGTCTCGTCTGTTACGAGCACGCGGTAATCTTTCTCACTGGGGGGCAAGCCTGCCAGTGTCTTGTATTGGGCCCCGAGGGTCATAGATTTCTCTGTCCTCGCGAAGATGGCTGCAGGATTAGTCTAAGTCAGCAAGGGATACGGGATGAGCTAAAACGACACTTGACTTACGAGCTAAGGATGAAAAACACTTACGAGGACGATTGAAGTAGTGGAGCTCGCAGTTCCTGAACCCCATCGACATGAAGAATTGATCCTTGAAGTCGTTGGGGTGGCTAGGCAGCTCGATGACCACAACCGTATTGGGAAATTCGGTTAAGTAGTAAAACCCGTCGCCTCGCTCCCGCTGATCTGGGCTGGCCTTGAGGCAGAAGAAGTACAAAATGTCTGCTAGAGTGGGGACCTCCCACTCGTGCTTCAAAAATAAATATCTCAACCCCGCCAACAACCGATAAGAGTTGGGGGGGGGGGGGGGGAGCTGGAATGGGGCCAACTTCACATAATTTAGGAAGTCAGCAAAATATTGGTCCAGCGGGAGGAATGCCCCCGCCTTGAAATGATCGTCACTCCAGGCCGCGAATGCCTTGTCAAGCGGCGTGCAACTCCGCTCGCCTTCCGCGGGAGGTCGGGCAATCACTGACGTCCTCCCCAGCGCGATGTTGTGGGAGAGGAATATCTTATTGATCTTCGTCTGGTCAGTGATCTTTGAGACGATCTTCTCCGCCTCGAAGAACGCATCAGGAGCCACCTCGAGCTCCTGCTCCACTGCCGGCCCAAAGTTGGGGATCGGGGAGTCCAGCCCGTGGAGAGTGGGACCACGCGGTTCAATGAACACGCGCCTGTGCTCCCAACACATCCCCGATTACTCGAAATTCGTGTGTCAGGAGGGTCAGGATTGATTTTCCTTGGGGGGAAAGTTTCAGTAGGCAAAGATTGCAAAACCGCCTGTGAAGCGTGTCCCCTAAGCTACCCGGTTTTGCACCCAAAATTCCAAAACTCCTACCCAGAAATTTTCCCCAGAAAATGCATCCTATAAACCATACTCCTAAACGATTTCCTACAGCAAAGAATACCCTAACCTAAAAGGCTTTCACCCTTCATACCCACAAAAACCAGTAAACCCTTGCATGAGGCTACAGTAAATATTTACCTAAGCTACAGTGAAAAATATTTTCAAAACACGCATGGTCAGGAGACTTACAGTGTTTGGTTGGGAGGTGAATGAAGGTGTCTCCTAGGTTGTAGCTTCGTAGGAGTTGCTGTCTCCAAAGATTCGAAGGAATCCTCACGCCTGAGCTTCTTGAACACTGAGAATGGCGGTCGCAGAAAGGAGGGTTTCTTTTTCTTCTGAGATGAAGAGAGAAGAAGGAAAGAAGTTCTGAGAAATTTCAAATGAAAGGGTGGCCACCCCTTTTATATATAAAAAGGATCACGTGTAGAGGGCCATTGGATGGCCTTGATGTGGGATCCAAGGCCCTCCACTCGAAATACGAAACGACGGCTGGGCATAGGCTAGGCCATTAAATGCGGTTCTCGTAAGACGTACCGTCACCAACCACGATGTTCCACGTATCAGGCGCCTGCGTAAGATGTGGAATGTGAAGAGTTCATGGGGAAGCCTAAAAGCCCCTACTGTGGCCTTATACGACGTAGTATACCACGAGCAGGGGCTTGGGGGGCAGATGTACGCCCTGATTTTCCCACGGGCTGATTAGCGAGCTGAGCTGCGGCCTAATCATGATTACCTCGTGGATATCCCCAAAACCGGAGCTGCCGTCATAAGATCATACCTCCTTAGATCGAGGTAACCCAAGGGTTCGCTAAGATTGCCTAAGACTTGAGTCCGGACTCTGGAGGCCGAAGGTCGAGTTAGGTATCCAGCTCGTGGTACGAGCTGGATTTGGAGGCTATGACTCTTTGTAAAGTCAACACACGCAAGGTAAACGTGCACATATCAGACATTACATGTCTGATATGCCCCTGACTTCTCAGACACGCAGCAGGAACGTGCGTATTCAAACACCCACGACTGGGTTGGGCCGTGCGGTCCATTATCTCCTTACCTATTGATTTGACCACACTTATGTGTGAGGTTTAAGAATTAATCATGAATGTCACAAAGTTGATACGATAGGTAAGAAGGTCACGGGATGACCTTCTTACCAACTCCCAGGTGCCTTCTCCTATAAATATGGAGACCCTAGGAGTTGAGAGGGGTTGGATTATCTCTTGTAAGAAATACCTTGTAATCAAATATCCAATATATAACAATAATACTGGCTAGTGGAGTAGAATGATTTTAACCTTCGAACCACTTAAAAAACGTGTCTTGAGTCACCATTTCACTTTTCCAAGATCATATATCTGTTACGGTTGAACATTAGCACTAATCCCTTTCTTTTCTTTTCTTAATTACCTGTTGGCGAAGAACCGCGTCAACATGTGGTATAATATATTATTTTTTGTTTAATGATAATTATTTTTTATTTTAATATTGTGGTATAACATAACGGTAGTATAAATTTTGTTAGCATAGTATATACATTTTTTAGTAATAATTTTGTAACTTTTGGTGGTATATTTTTTTTCAATTCAGTATATGTATTTTGTGGTATGATATATCATTCAACAACCTATAAAAAATGAAAAAAAAATCGAAATATGTTTAAAATAATAACAATTAAACAAAATTAATATCAATATACCATAATATTAAAATATTTAGAATAAAATAGTAATTTGCTAAATGACATATTTGGTAATATGTAATATTAAAAATGTGGTTAGGCTATTTTACTACAAAATTAAAAACATGGATATTTACTTACTTTCACACACCATTAAGGGTCATGTTGCATTAATCTCTTATAAATTTTATGCCAAATTTAGCACAAAAAAAGTTAATGTTATATTTGGCCCAATATTTATAATTGTGTTTTAATGTACAAGATGCAAATTAACACAAAAAAACCAATAATTCATTTAATATTTATTGAAAAATATACAAAAATTAAAAAAAAATTATTATTTTTTATTCATCCAAATTATGTACTCCAAAAAATTTATTATTAAAAAAAAATAATAATATATGGTTGATCATTAATTGTCAACTACTAAATTATAATAATTAATGATAAATAAGAAATGATCATTTATTGATGTGCCAAATTTGGCACATGCTATATTTTGTGCCAAATTTGACACCACTTTCTTTTAGTATGTGTCAAATTTGATACACTTTTTGAACACTATTAAAGTTTTTTTTTAAGCTATTCTAAATATAACATTGGATCATTTTGTTGACACTCCATGCTCTTAGTATTTTTGGCGATTACACAACTTCTTAAGTTTGACTTTGATCTCCAATATTACACGCCTGGTACAACCAATAGAAAAAGAGTATCCAACATCTTCACAAGAAAGAGAACTGGAACATACCACCGCCCAAAAAAGACTGACAAATACGCCACATTAATGGAGGAACTATATATATATATATACAACATAGGACTTCTGAATAATATAAATACACATGTGTATGTATAGTGATGAAAAAAGAATATAACTTAAGTTCACATAATTTAGTTTGGGGAAAATTGAAAGATGTCTATTTCTATCTTCCTTATTCTGAAGGAAACTAATTAATTGTCTTTCTTCTGTATGATTCAAAAAATTAATAACAATAAAGCTGGGCTATCATATATAAGGAGCAGTTATTTGTTGACCAATTTCATAATAAAAGCAAACAAAGTAGGCAAACAACAACCGCACAAAACGAAATCAACCTGTGCCAATACTAGTCCAACTAAAGGTAAACACCTTATATTTATGTTTATATATGATGTACATATACATGTATTTACGCTAATTGACAATGCCAAGAAATAAAAATACTCACACGGTCTCACCCACCCTTCCTACATAAAATAAAAAAATTCCACATAGAAGAGCTAAAATAGCTCACTAATCTAAAACCCAACTGGTTTGACCATCAATCTTTAAATAAAGAGAAACTTGGTTTGTTGTAGCTACGTTTAATTTAAGAGTAATTATCACACTTAATTTAAATGAAAAATTACCATTTCTGTTCAAGTTTTCATTCAAATTATGGTACTAAAGTGATATTTGGAATGTCAACTAGTTCTAATACCTTTTAAACAAATGGTTTACCTATAAAAAATTATTAAAAACCATCACTTGATAGATTCACAATTCATACCAAAAGTTGAAAAATAAAGTTTTATATTACTTTTTTCAAATTTAGCTTTCATTTACTTTACAAGGACAAAAAATTTATACAATTTTGAACCATGTATTTTGTAAAATAGTTCAGATAAACCATTGAATCCGATTTTGATCAATTTTTTTTTGAATTAAAATCACAAAAAGTTCATCAAACTAACAACTCAGAACAAAAACACAATCATTTTGTCTGACAATTGTATTGTTATATTCGATTTTTTATTCATCAAAATTGAGTTTAGAGGTTTATTTGAACTATTTTACAAAACACATAATCCATAAAGTAACTTATTAAAACACAAGATCCAAACAGGTAATTTGACAAAATGCATGGTCCAAAATAGTATAATCTCTTTAATATAACATTTTTATAATATCAAGGACAAATGACCCTCTAGCCCCTTACTTTTGTTGAGAGTTCTCATTTACCCCATAATTTTTACATTGTTGTCTACTTGTCCCATTTTATTAAAAAATGGATATCATCTACTTGCCAATGGATTCCTTCGGCAAAAAATTAATTGTTTTTAAAGAAAAATTATGTGTTACAAATGTACTAATCCAAATTTTTATTTTTGCCATTTTTTCTTAATTATAAATATTTTTATAAACTAATATATTATAATTTCTATATTCGTGAGTTTATACATTTATTAATTAAAATAATATATATTAGTTAAAAAAAATTATTCACACATGTTAACATAATAAATTTATATTAATTAAAAGAATTACTTTTAATTTAATTACCATTTTATTCAACACTATACACATCTTTTTCGTTTTAAAAAATTACTCACACATATGCTTACTCATACATATTAGTTAGAATAACTTATATTAATTTAGATGGTTTTTTCAGCTACAGTCCTTATTCTTTACATTTTATAACACTATGTCCTAAAAGTTGATTTTATATCAATTAGGTCTCCAATCATTTCAATTCGTATCAATTAGGTCCCTAAATGTTATTTTTATTTCTTTTTTCTTTCAAAATACATAAATAAAATATATGAATCAATCTTAAGAAAAAATTAGACCACTTAATTTATGACTACACCAAACATGACATTGAAAAAATATATATATATTTTCATGACATTTAAAAAATATTTAATAGTTTTATAAATTAAATTAATTTTTCATTAAAAAAAATTCTTACCTCTAAATTTTTAATATTTATAACTAAACTATCGTGAGATTATCAATATTTACTATATACGTATTTATTTTTTATTTTGTAATTTTTTCTATAATGCAACTTATAACTAATCATATATATATGTATGCACATAAATAACTTTATATACATTATTAAGTTTTTAAAAAAATGTATAAAATAAAAAGTATAAACATAACTAAAATTGATAATATCGAGATAATATAATTATTAATATTGATTATAAAACAATAATGCAGGTAATAATTTTTTTTAATATAACATTAATTTAATTTATAAAAATATTAAATATTCTTAAAAATGCCATGAAAATATATTTTTTTTCATGTGTTTGTTATTGGCATAATCCAAATATTTTAAGAATGATTTATCATTTATATTGTATTTTTTTTATGTATTTTAAAGAAAAAAGAAATAAAATAGTATTTAGGAACCAAAATGATACGATTTGAAAAGGTTGGAGACCTAACTGATACAAAATCAACTTTTAGGACCTAAAGTTTACAAAGTGTAGAGAATCGAAACAACAGGTGAAAAAAACCTGAATTTAGAAGAAAAATATAATATATGCTTATAATATATGTATTTATAAAATATATCCTTATATTATATTTATAGTTAAAAAAAAATGGGAAAGATAAAAAGTTTGATTGGTAGATTTTTAAGGATGATACAAGCAAAAAGTAGCATATATATATATACTAGATACAAGTAACCTGTAAAGTAAAGCACGTTTGCTTAGTTTTATTTATAAAATTTATTGATTATTAATATTAAATTTATATGACTGTTATATAAATTTAAAATAAATAAATATTATATATAAAATAATAAAATAAATATATTAAAAGAAAAATTAAACCAAAACATTGTTTATGATTTAAAAAAATATATATAATGATCTGTTATAATATTTAAATTTATATTAATATAAGTATTAAATATCTAGTTTTGTAGTAAATATTATATAATAATATTTTATAATATTGGAATTCATATTAATATAATTAGTACAAATTAGGATTATATATTATTATAATAATGATATTATATAACATTTGAATTTATATTGATATTAATATAATTATTAAATATGTAGTCTTATATTAAATATTATTATAATAAAGATATTTTATAATATTTGAATTCATATAATATAATTAATAAATATCTTTTTTTAATTAGTTTTAAAGTTATATTCCGTTAAATATTTAGAATATTTCGTTAAAGTTAAAAAAACTGTTAAAACCAAGAATTTCATTTATCTACACATTTTTATATAGAAGAAATATATTTATAATTAATTTCTATTTATTAGAAAAAACCAAAGTGGAAAACTTTTTATTTATTTTATTTTATTTTTTAAAAAAAACTGGCCCTAGAAATCTATGGGCAAGGAGATGATATCAATTTTTGAATAAAATGGGGGCAAGTGGGCAACAATGCAAAAGTTATGGGGTGAAGGAGAACTCTCAACAAAAGTGAGGGACTAAAGGGTTATTTGTCCTAATATCAACAATGAAGTTTCTTACATGTATTTATTGAACTTAGAGGTGTCCACCGTGCTAGAACTGATGGTTTGACACTTTCAAAACAAGGCCATAGAAGATTATGAGTCAAATCAATCAAGTCTAATTCATGAATTGAGGAAATCTTTGAGGCTTCAGTGGAATCTTAGACGAATGCTCAATCTCGACAAGCGAAGGAAAGAAACTCAGTTTTTCGGTTTGGGGCTATGGAGACTTGCCCTCAAAAATCTCCACAACAGCCATGATTGCTCTAGCTTGGAATTGTCGAGGATTAGGGAGGCCTTCGACAATTCAGGAACTTGTGAATCTCCTCGGGAGTTGGAATCCAGACATTATGGTGTTGTCGGAAACAAAAATGGCTATAGGTTAGTTCATCAAATTAGCCAATAAATTCAATTTCATTCATATAGCCTATGTTGAACCAACTGGAAGATCGGGAGGCCTTGCATTCTATTGGAAATTGGGGGTTGACTGCAACATTATCCTTAAAACAAAAATATGATTATTGGCACAATCTCCTCGGACCCCCGGGGGGAGTTTTGGGACCTCATGTGTGTTCACTACAAGAAAAAACGGTATTCATAACACTTAAAAACTGCTAACCGGGACGACCCACATACGAAGCAATAAAATACCAGAGTGTTAACTTTCTAAAAAAATTTATGGCGTGAGGGTTTTCTTCTAGCTTCTCCATGGCGAGGCGCAAGAAGGTTCACCAGAAGCCTGTTACAAATGATAAGGGGAAGATTACACCAGGGATTGAGAAAACGGAGGAAAGCTTGCTAGTAGAAGAGGATGAAGATCTTGCGACTGAGTTGGAAGAGGTTTTTAAGGATACTGTGGCCGAGTTCCTTGAGGTTGGTGGCTCGAGTTTGAAGGAGCGGATGAGGGATGATGATGCGATTCATGATGCTGGGTTAAAATGGAGCGAACAGGATGATGATGGCACCGATTTTTTTACTCAAGCTAAAGATAAGTGGTCTTCGTTTAAAAATTTGTTACCAAATCAAGGTGGTGCTCGATTGGAATTTGCTGAACCTTTGGTTCAAGATGGCCATCGAATTTCTCAAATAGATTTGGAGGAAATTACTGTTGAGGCTTCGTTTTGGAATTCAGCTGTCGTTTGTATGGTTTTAGGGGACAATCCCCCTTTTGCTGTCTTTGAAGGGTTTATAAAGAGAATGTGGGGAAAGTTGGGGATTGAGAAGATTGCAAGGTTAAATGCTGGTCATACTCTAGTTAAATTCAGAGATGAAGTCACTAGAGATTTGGTCTTAGAGAATGGGGTTTTGCATTTTGATAGGAAGTCAGTTATTGTGAGACCTTGGACTACTGAGTTAGATCATTTGAGGTTGGTCAAATCAGTCCCTGTTTGGGTTAGATTACCTGGGTTGGGTTTGCAATATTGGGGAACCAAATGTCTAAGTGCTTTGGTGAGTACTCTTGGGAGACCAATTCTAGTTGATAAAGTCACAAAGGATAGATCTATGATGCAATTTGCAAGGGTATTAGTAGAGATTGATATAGATGATGAGGTTCCAAAATATATTCAATTCATGAATGAAAGAGGCCAATTAATGGAACAGTTGGTTGAGTTTGAATGGCTTCCTACTCAATGCAAGAATTGCAAAGTTTTTGGCCATTCTATGTCTCTCTGCAATAGGAAAAAAGAGGAGGCGTGGAAACCAAAAGTACCGAAAACTGGGGAGATAAAACATGGTAGCTTGTCTGAGACACAACAGGGCAGTACTTATGTTATTTCAGAGCCTGATGCTGGTCTGGGTGTTAAACAGGTGGATGACAGTTTGGAGGGTTCTATTGATCACGAAAAGCCAGCAACTGATGCTGAGGGTGCTACACAGATATCCAAACCAGTTCAGGATAAGGAACACAGGAGCACTTCGGGTACCCATGCAGGTCAGGAGGGTGCTTGGGTAACCCCTAAGAGAGTGGGTGGGGTGAAGAAAGTGAGTCATAAAGTTCAGAATAAATTGAGGAACTCTTATGATGTGTTATAGAGAAAAGAATGGAGGGTCTGAAATAGGATGAGAAGTCAGCAAACAAAATAAATGGGGGAATTCCACATTCTTAGTTGGAATGTTCGAGGTTTGAATAAGAGGGATAAGCAACGATCCCTTAGTG
Source organism: Humulus lupulus (assembly GCF_963169125.1). NCBI lineage: Eukaryota > Viridiplantae > Streptophyta > Magnoliopsida > Rosales > Cannabaceae > Humulus > Humulus lupulus. Next base: position 36,187,162 of record NC_084799.1, read on the forward strand.
CTTTTTGTAGAGTGAATAAGGTTGGTTTAGGTGCTTTTCTTGAGACCAAAATAAAGGGTGAAAAAGTGGAGGATATGATGAGAAGTTATTTTAATGGTTGGAGCTTTTATAAAGGGGATATTAATGATGGTAGAATTCTGTTGGTGTGGAAAAGTAATATGCTGGTTGTGGATATAATTCAAGAGAGTGACCAATTTATGCATACTCTTATTAAAGAGGTCAGATCTAATAGGAAATATTGTATTACTTTTGTTTATGGCAGAAATACTATCCAAGAAAGATACCAATTATGGAGGGATTTATCGAATCTTCAGTTCCCTGCTACTGCCTGGTTACTGACAGGTGATTTCAACTCAGTGTTTAATGTTGATGATAGGCTTGGGGGTCGGCCAGTGATGGCAGCTGAATTGGTTGATGCTCAAGGTTGGAAAGCTTTAGGTTTGGCGGATGAGCTTAGATCTATTGGCTCACACTATACTTGGACTAATAACCAAGATGGTAGAGCTAGGATTTACTCTAAAATAGACCATATTTTTAAGAATGAAGAGTGGATTGATCTATTCCCTGAGTCAATTGCTGTAATAAAGTGGGACATTTTTTCGGATCACTGTTATTGTCTCATTAAGGCTGTTCAGGAGGTGGTTTCGGGGTTTAGGCCTTTTAAGTTTTTTAACATGTGGATTGATCATGCTAATTTCAAGAGGATTGTGTTGGAGAGTTGGTACAAACCAGTTCAGGTTGTTGGTCTTGATAGAGTGATGGTGCAACTTAAAAGGTTAGCTAGAGTGCTGAGACTGTTTAATAAACAACAAGTGGGAGATGTTGAACGGAAGTTTCAGATTGCTAAGGAGAGATATAATCGGGCTCAAATTCAATGTTAGCAAAATCCTCTTGTTGCTGGTTTTCAAATAGAAGAGCAAATAGCTTGTACTGACTTGACCCAGCAGTATAAAATATATGACAACTACCTTAGACAAAGAAGTAAAGTGAACTGGCTCAGATTTGGTGATGATAACACAGCCTTTTTTCATGCCTGTTTGAAGCAACGGAAGGAAATTAATCGTATTACCTCTTTTGTTTCTGAAACAGGGCAGTTAGTTGAGGATTTTGATGAGGTGGTGGATCATTTTCTAGTGCATTTTCGGAATGCTTTGGGTAGCAACAGTAAGACAGTGGGTACTATCCAAAAAGACTGTTTTATTCATGGTAACATTCTTTCTCTTGAGCACCAGCTGGAGTTAATCAAACCTTTTTCTAAAAAGGATGTTAAAAATGCTATGTTTAGCATTGGGTCTATTAAGAGTCCGGGTCTGGATGGGTATGGTTCGGGGTTCTTTAAAGCTATGTGGAATGAAATTGGTGATGACATTTCAGATGCTATTTTAGGCTTCTTTCAGCATGATTCACTTCCTAAAGGCCTAAATAATGCTTTGTTGACTTTGATTCCTAAAGTTCTGAATCCCACTAAGGCAGTGGAATATCGTCCTATAGCTTGCTGTAATGCATTATATAAATGCATTTCGAAGATGATTTGTGGTAGATTGAATGTGGTCCTTCCAGCTTTAATAAACTAAAACCAAGGAGCTTTTGTGAAAAATAGACTTTTAGCTCATAATATCCTTATTTTTCAGGATATTCTTAAAGGTTATAGGAGGAAACATATATCTCCTCGATGCGTGATGAAATTCGATCTAAGCAAAGCTTATGATTCAATTGATTGGAATTGTTTGGAGGACATTCTAACTGCCTTTTGTTTTCTAGGCCCTTTTATTAAGTGGATTATGACTTGTTTAAAAGACTCTTCTTATTCTATTCTGCTAAATGGAAGAGTTCAGGGGTGTTTTACAGGAAGGAAGGGGTTAAGACAAGGGGACCCGATCTCCCCTTTGTTGTTTGTGCTTATTATGGAATATTTTACTAGAAGCCTCATCCAAGCTACTCAGGATAAAGCTTTTAAGTTTCATCCTAGATGCAAAAAGCTGAGATTGGCCAGTTTATGCTTTGCAGATGATCTAGTTCTGTTTTGCAAGGGGAACAACATGTAATGACCCACTAATCTAGACTATTTGGACCATTAACGAATCTATACATAAAACTTACATTTTTGCGGAAATACCATAATTTTATTGAAACTTGTGGAAACAAAGGTTACTTTCATAAAATAAGTAGGATATGGGTACCCATCGTCTTTAAAACAAAAACAACTTAAAGTAAAAAGGGTTACATAGAAAATGCGGAAAATACATTTGAAACCATAAAAAACATAAAGAAGACTACATCCTCGAATCGAATAACGCTCGGCCCCTTGACTCCATTCACCATCGATACACATCCTCTAAGCGTCACGAATCTTTCCGCCTCTAAAGCTTATTTCCTGCACATAAACAGAAAGGAATGAGCCTAATGCCCAGCAAGGAAAAATCTAACACATAGTCATAAACATAAACATAATTTCATAATAACGTAAAGACATATCATAACACATAATACACTTATTATAATGGCCATTATTACTTGGGGTCCCATAGACTAAACAAGCATATGCCCATGGGATTAGTGGGGTCCTACTAGCTAAGTAGGTCATATGCCCATAACCCATTTGGGGTCTTGTTAGTCATATGGGTCATATGCCCAAGCCTACAAACATACACATATACATATTCATAACATATGAAAACATAACACATAGGATAACATAAAACATAAGATAACATAAGCATATAACATATTGATTCTAGCCTATTTTCCTTACCAAAGTTACCGAGATATAATGGATTGAGTTGGGACTTTTTGGAATACTCCTAAAACCATAAGAAAGAGTGAGTCTAAAGAAAGGAGATGAAATGAAAGAGATGGAAAGACTAAACCATACAAACATACTTACCGACTTATATGCTTAAGAACTTGGATTCCCTAACCAAAATAAGAATAAGGTTAGGGGACTGAGTAGAAGGTTTTGAGAAAGGAAATAACATAAAATACAGAAAGGAACTAGAGTTTTGGGTTTACCTCAAAGATTGCAAGATCAATCTAACTTCCACCGAAATACTATAGAACTCACTTCCCAAAGTGTTTGATAAGCTTATGATGTTTAAGCTTATAGTTTTTCCCAAACCAAGTGTTTACACTCTCACACTCACTTAACACTAGCAGCTTTTGAACTTAGAGCAAATGGTGAATAATGGCTGGGTACTAGGTCCTATTTATAGAGTTTGGGAATGAAAATATCTTGATTTTACTTGAATAAAAATAATGGCTTTTTAGGTGAAAATCATTTGAATAATCGTTCAGCAGAGGCTGAAGACTCGTTCAAAAGATGCTGGACTTATGGAGGATTTTGAATGGCTGAAAGGAAAAGAATTCAAAAACAATTGAACACATGCTGAAGGAGGCGATATATCGCCCCCTGTAGGCGATATATCGCTTGGGCCAGTATGCCCGAGGCGACCGTGCATCGTTTCGTGTTTTCCGTATCTACGTGCTGCGACATATCGCCCCCTATAGCTGCGATATATCGGCACACGCTGAATATTTAAACACGAAATTACACATTTTTAGCTAAGTTTGAATGGAGTAAACAGCCTTGACTAAGCCTTCAACGTATTCAAAGCTGCTGACTGACCCTATAACATTCAAACTTTACCCTTATTTAATTTAATCCTCAAAAATACTTAATCCTTAATTACCATTCATAACATGTGCTTAAAATCCTATTGGTTGATGTCTAAACCTTATAATATAATAAATATAATCCTTAATATCAGTCACATTAATCAAACCTTAGGTTATACTTAATATTCTTAAACTATAGATTAAACTTAGAAAATCTATAAGTACTACTATGAGTGTCCAAATAATTCCCGGTCTGAACCAAAAATCCATAGTAACAAAGATAACACTAAACATACTATCATACTATTATCTATCTTAGCTAAGTAAAGTTCTTGGACTCTACACAACACTTCAGTTCAGGTTATTCAAGATTGTTTTAAAGCTTTTAGTGCTGTTTCTGGTTTAACAGCTAATTTGGAGAAGTGAAAAATTTATTTTGGGGGGCTTTCTGTGACTGAAACCAGCGAGATATTGAAGGAGATTCAGATTGCTGAAGGGGATTTTCCTCTCAAATATCTTGGGGTGCCTCTAAGACCTACAAAGTGGCAAGCTGGGGACTGTGATGGTATTTTAAAGAAGATAAGGCTGAAGCTTTTTCACTGGTCTAACAAGCATTTGTCCTTTGCTGGAAAAACTCAGCTGATCCACTCAGTGCTTTTGGGGATAAGAGCCTTTTGGATGAGTATCTTCATGCTCCCTAAGAAAATCATTGCTGAGATTGACCATCTTTGCAGGAAATTTTTGTGGGGCTCTACTGGGAGGAATGATAACAGGAGTAAGTTACATCTCAAAAATTGGGACCAAGTCTGCCTTCTTAAGCAGATGAGGGGTGTTGGGTTTAAGGATAGTGTTAAATGGAATATGGTTTTGCTTGCCAAATACATATGGGCTGTTTCTACTAAACAGGATGTTCTTTGGGTCAAATGGATAGATGCCATTTACCTTAAAGGACAGTCAATTTGGGATCATAAGCTTCAAGTGGATGTAAGTTGGTACTGGCGTAAACTCATTAAGTTGTCTACTGTCATCAATGCAGAAATTCTGGCTGAGGCTACTGTGAAGAACAAGTTACATACCAGCAAATTATATGATCTGTTGGTTCACAAGGACAGAGTTCCTTTTTATCATGTTGTCTGGTGCAATTTATCTATGCCCACGCATAGGTTTATACTTTAGCAAGCTACTTTGGGGCACTTACTAACTAGAGACAACTTAATAAAGTGTCATTTACAGATTTCTTCAGAGTTGTTTCCTGTGTGTGAGTTGCAGCAAGAAAGTCATGATCATCTCTTTTTTCAGTGCCCTTTCTCGCAAATGGTTAGGCAAAGGGTGGCTTCTTGGCTGAACTGGGATATTTGGCCCATCCATTACCAAGGATGGCTTAATTGGATGAAGGGGAAGCCGAAAGGTCTCCAGCAAAAGCTGCTTGCTACTGGTCTAGCTGCTGTGGTTTACTTGGTCTGGTGGAATAGGAATCACTGCCTATATAATCAATGTTCTTTCTCTGTGAACTCAGTTTTTACTGTGTTGCAAAATAGTTTATGTGCTAGAGTTAAAAACTTGCCTAGTTCTAAACTTTCTAGTAAGGATGTAAGGTTTCTTGAGAGTGTTAATTTGTTGTAATACTCGGTTGGTGGGGCTCTTTTGAGCTGGTTTTGTATTGTTGTTTCTGTGGTTCAATATAAATTCCTTTCATCAAAAAAAAAAAAAAAACTGCTAACCGGGACTATTGACAACACTTCTGAAAATGCTAACATAGCCCCTGTTATTAAAAGTCTAGTCTTTTCTATAACAGTTTTTGAATGTTATGTTCCATGTTATCTTAAATTATTCAATAACACATTTTTAGGTGCTATAATATTCAAATAATAACATTTAGATAGAGTTTTTGGTTATAAATTTGAAGTTTAATCTTGTACATTTTTCATAACACTTTTCAACTGTTACATTTGATTATTTTGATAACATTTTTAGTATGTTATATTATATAAACCATAACGATTTTTTACGCTTATAATATGTTTTTAAATCATAACATATAGTAATAAAATTTTAAAATTTATTTTAATAAGTATACTTATATGGTTTTTTTTAATTAAAAAATTTTCATTATTGTATTTTGATAAAAAAAAATTCAAAATTAATCATAAAATGTAATTCTCAATAGATTGATAAACCATAAATATTACATTAAACAATAACTAATTCAAACCATGAATGTGTCTACTTCATGAGATCTTAGTTCTAACTTAAGTTTGAAAGCATAACATAATAAAGTTTTATAATCTTGAACAATTTTTACTTCAAAATTGAAAAATAGAAACATTACAAGATACACAAAAGTAAACCATGCATAGTGAAACTTGCTCCATCCTTCAATTCATCATCTTTTGTGCACTTGCTCCATATCTCTCTTCAACAACCTTATCCATTTCCAAATTTAGTCTAAAGCTCTTCCTCTTTTCATTGAGTTTAACTAATTTTCCTGTAGGTATGTGTTTTGGCCTCTTTCCTTTTGTAGATGGAGGTGACATATCTTGTACTTGGCAAACTTTTTGACTAGTTTCTGATCAACCGTTTCTATAATTAGTACGAATTTTGATGAGTTACAAAAATCATATATAACAACATATTATCAATTATCACAAAAAAAAAAACTTATAATAAAAGTCAGAAAGAAAGAAATAAACAGTCATTCTTGGCATCAAAGAAATAAAAATTCAAAGTGTCATACTAATAGTAAAAGAACAAATAAGCATCTCTTGGTCCATTTTTTCCACTTTTATCCTCATATTATTTTATATTTACTTTTTCCACTCCATAAAAATGTAGTATTTTTACATTACATACGACTGTTTTAGTAGCCACTGCCAGCAAAAAATAAATAAATAAAAGACATATGTTGACTAAGAGAATATTCTTAGTGCCAACACTTAGTTTACTTAGTGACTAAGAGAATATATATATGTGAGGTAGCTTTACATATCCTATTTACTTCTTTGTAGCATTTTTGGTTCCTATAAGTGTATATCTGACAAGTATAGAATGCCAAATTGCTATACTCCTCTTGAAGAGTTTCTTTATACTTTTGGAGGACCCTGGAATTTCTTGGTTTCTTTAGTGTAATGGTTTGATTTGAACCCATAAGTAGATCACTAGTATTACATCACAATAGCTGTCATAGAAAACTCTTGCTTGGAGAACCTAGAAGCAACATGATTCTTCACTGTACAATATTTGCATACTCAGGTGAGGGTTAAGGTAGAAATAGAAGAAAGACTTGGATTTTGGGACGATTGTGAAATTGAGGAAGTACTTTTAAAGGACAACTTTAAATTCTAAGATTTTAGCTGTTTACTTTCTACATGAATGGAACTCACTATGTCTATTGGAAAGGATCATTCTGCTCTGTCTCAGAGCTGGTGTTTTGCACAAAACCAGCAATGAGACAGTCTATCATTTATTTATTCATTGCCTTTTTCTGAAAGATTGTGGATAAATGTAAAACTATTTATAGTTGGAGGCTTTTTGGATTACTTTACAGTACTATGTAAATTTGTTAAGTTTCAATTTTTAGGAGTGGGTAACGAAAATAGAAAGTAGCTATGGGATTCTGCTGTGATGGCTATTTGTTGGTCATTGTGCTTAGAAAGGGACAAGATAAATTTTTTAATATTGAAAAAGAGATTGATATTATTTGGGCTAAAGTAGGCATCTCAGTGATTTGTTTAAAAATAATTCAGGAATTGTATTTTTGGTTTTTCAAGAGATTGAGCATCTTTTGTTATTTGGATTTCAGTGGACTTTTCATCTCCTTTATATTTTGTCTTTGACAATAGTAGGGTCTAGTTCTTATTAAACAAAATAAAATAATGTATAAATAATATGTTTTCTAAAGTCTATGGTTTAGCTCATTTCATTTTGTCAAACTTTCTGATTATGTTCATTGTGTTTCTCTCACACATAGATTATGATGAGAAGGCTGAAGATGTTGTTGATTATGAAGACTTTGATGAGCAATATGAGTTTTCAGCATCATTCTCCAAACTTTTAGAACCCCAAGTTTACAAGTTTTTAATTCAAAATCACACAAAATTGTGGCTATATTCTGAATGTGTCATATTATACCAAATTAGAACCAAAATTTTAATCTATTCCATAATACAAAATCACAATCATTAGCAGTGAAAATAAATTCAGAGGTGAAAGGGAGAAAATTAGAGAGAAAAAACACTGGGCTACAACATACAATATACATGAGTTTTCACCATCATTCTCCAAACTTTTAGAAACCCAAGTTTACAAGTTTTTAATTCAAAACCACACAAAATTGTCGCTATATTTTGAATATGTGTCATATTATACCAAAGTATAACTAAAATTTTAAACTATTCCACTATATAAAATCACAATCATTAGCAGTGAAAATAAAACTAAGCAACTTCTATTAAGGAAACATGGGTATTGGATTATAAAATATTCTATTGTTACAAAATTATATTCATTGTAAATAAATAATTAGAAAACAGTAAAGGAAAATGGAAAGTACCTAGGGTATGTTTATGATTTTTTACTTTAGGATAAGAAGCAAGTTATATTCAAGCAAAAAACATTGAAGCTATAACATAAGACATTCTTAAAAGAAAAGGCTTTAACACATTACAGAAAGATACTCATAAAATTATGGGGGCCTTCATATAATATTAGAAAAGTAAAACCCAATATCAATTAATCATTGTGAACATGTCCATTATATTTAAGTTTAAAAAGAAATGAACATGCAAAAGAAAAAGTCCCAAGGACTCATCAAACCTCTTAGTAATGACAAGATCATTAATACATGAAAATTCTAGTCATGAACATGATGAACATTAAAACTTCCTCAACTAAGCAAGAAATATTCAAAACAGGGAAAAACTGTAAGATAACTTCCTCAATATAGTGTTTCTAATGTGTTGTTATGCACATGGTGACTAATTTCTGCTCAAACCAGTAAAGATAAACTGTAGAAAAAGCTTATTTAAGGGCTTTTGCTTATTCTAATGATAAAAGAATTATTTCTGCAAAAAAATGTCAAAAAGAATCGAATTCCAAGAATAAACTACATTTATCAAGTGGCTTGGTTCCATTTACAAGAAAATGATTTCTATTAAGGTTATTTGACAATGCTTAACTTGTACAAAACTAGAAGAGACTACACACACTATAACATCAAATTAGGCTCTATGTCTAACAATAGAGGCTCTTAAAATATCTATCAATAAAATACATTGATTTACCATTTTCACAAGTCCATAATATTCATATAAATATAAACGCATAAATTATACATAAATAAAACTATCAAATAGAAATATAAGTAAAAAAAACATAATAAAATATAAAAACCAAATAACTAACTAGAGACACAACAACGATTGTTGATAGCCACAACGCAAATATTATTCCAATATATATATTTCAATTCACAATTAGGCAATAAAATATTAAATAGTATCTCCATCCAATAGAGTTCGACCACTAGGAGGCAATACAACAAGAAAAATAAGCCCATAAAGGGAGATGAAAGAATTTAAAATACAGAAGAGAAAAAAACACAGATACCTCTATGGAGATTTAAAGAGTGTCTCTATGCAATACAATTCCTCATAGTTTCCATTAATAGTGGGAAAAAAAACAAAGCAATGTAGGATTCAATCACATTGTAATAAGAGTGATCAAAGAAGTACCTTACAAAAGGATTTAACTATTCCATTAAACATGTATAGCATCAACAAGAAAAGCCACAAGTAAATCAATCAAATTCAAGGTCTCCAAAGACTCAACTACTTGATCATTTGGAAACAAAATAAATACCTTATCACAATTCATAGTGGAAAGCATTAAAAAATTAATGGCGCAGAAACTAAATCATGGGTCTCAACAAAGTTTACACACTTGGGTAATTGAACTAGGCCCCCTTTCTTTCTTTTTGATAAAACAAAAATAATTCTCACTTGATTTATTCTATTATTATTTTGTTATATGTTTTGGTAAATGCCTAATATTGGGGTTTTCTTTCTTCAGGTGTTAGATTTGGTCTTGGTATCAAAATATTTAATTATGAATTAAATCCATAAATGATACTCAGTTGAAAAGACTTGTTGCTACTCTTTGCATAAAGTCACTCACCAATTTTGTTATAGTGCCAACACAAAATGATATGTTGGTTTCTTTAAGAAGCTTAAGGACCCTAAAAAAGGAAGCAACTCAGGCAAAGCTGCTTGCAATACAACTGAAAAGGACCTCAAAGTCTATACAAAAAGATTATTACACCATTTAAAAGTGTGTTTTTAACAATCTAATTAATGTACCAATCATCAAACAAACCAAGCAAACACAATTCAATTATAAAATAGTAATACTAGATAAGTCTATATAAAATCAAACACCATTTCCCCTAGACTAAAAACTAACCATCTGCCAATATCAATTCAACTAATTCAAAAAACATGCATGTTTTCTTCCTTATCTCACCGCAACACACAAGTTTCTGAGTTCCTACTTCACTAAGACACACAAGTTCTCAACCTTCTGTTATCACCGCATCACACAACAATAATCTCAGAACCTACTTCACTATGGATGAATATTTAAGATATTCAAACTCATCTAACATTAGCATAATATTAAAACAAAGGTAAAAGGCATACCACTTGCAAAATGCAGACAAAAATAAGAGTCTCCCGTGAAAGATTGCTTGCACACAAAGTATCTTGCCTCTTCTCTTGGAGGCAGCCATCCAGAAAAGTTTTAACTATATTACAAATAAAATAAAAATACAGAGATAGAGCAATATATTAGCAATATAACAGCACCAAACACTAATTCAAAAGAAAAAACCAGCGTAGAAAACTTTCATTGAATTTCGACCAATATGATATGTTGAAATGTATGTCTGTAAAACAGGCATCCAAGTATTTATGTATGCACCTAAAGAAAGAATACCTAGTGGATAATAAATAAGGAATAATTCAAAAGATTCACTGCCTTGATAGCTATTGGTTGAACTAAAAGCCAACAGGCAACGACACTGTAAAGGTAATATGGTTATAGGCATAAGATTAGACTCCTGAAGTAAATGCAATTCAACACACACAACAAAGTAATAATTAATCACCTCATCAATATCGAGGGTTCCTTCGGAAACAATAGTAACACTAGTGACAGCAGCATTGTGTACGTGATTGTGATGATGATGATGATGATTGCTGCATTCTGTATTATCCATCCCAATTGATGTAAAGAAATTAGTTGATAACCAAAAAAGCAATTAACAGAAATCAACAATATGAATTGTCAAAGATAAAACTAACTAAATAGGCACTTAAAAGACAAACATGTACTATAATAGTAATAGTAATAGTAATAATAATAATAATAATAATAATAATCAACTGACAACTAGATCCTTCTAAAAACAGAATCACATGCATGAGTGAAAGTCCAGTTGCTGATCATGCACTTTGTCAAGATGAGAAGCCTGGGGAATTTTGGATCTTGTCCTATTCCATGTTAGCATTAGTTTGCCTCTACAAAGTGCTTAGGTTAAGAGTCAGTATAGCATTTCTTTTTAATAATTGAAAATTAAAATATTTAGATTAACACTAATCTATTCATAACACAAAATAAGAGACAAAGAAATTCCACCTAACCAAATACTTGTGTCTACTACACTACAAAAAACATGTCAACCATAGAGGTACACTAGATAAAGAAAGAACTCTTTACAACATAAAATCCATATCGTCAACAAAGCCAAGTAAACCTAGTTTGCTATATATAGATTCTATTCACTTCAAATAAATTATTTCTCATTTTGGAAGTATAAGCAGAGGAAGACACATATAAGCAATCGATAGTACTTAATTTCTCATGCATGTTATGGCAATCGATAGTAATTGACACAAAACCAGAGCCGTGATTATAATGCATTGATTAAATAAAAAGGGGTCATGACTGCAATTCATTAACATACATCATAAATAATTCATTCCAGAATCTGTGATATGAGCTCCAAAAAGATCCAGGTGTGTCAATTCAGTAAGATCTGAATTCACAATTGACTGACATTATTATTAACATCAGAGGCCCTGCTTACATGAGCACAGGGAATAAACTCAATATTTGAAATTAAAGGATAATAATGAAGAAAAGAGTAAATTAGGAGAATCAAAGTTTGGCCTAATTTTAATAAGTACAGAGAAACACTAGTTAGAAATTGAGCGTAGAGACACTAAACTTGCATTAAAATACTTACTCATAAGATTTTCAAGTCCTTCGTCAGTAATTTGGCATGCATCCAAGTTAAGTGATTTAAGTGATGTTAATTTAGACAACTTTTTCAAACCACCATTAGTTACTAATGTGAATGACAGATTCATATTCTCCAGATTAGTCAAACCAGTAGAGTAAGCAAGAAATATAAAAATCAGCAGATGCCAATGTATACTACTATCTATATTGAAACATGTCTAGTGTTTCTTAAGCCAATGTATACTAATATCTATATTGTCACTATCCAACAAAAATTAATGATCATTGTTCATACAAGTAAATACATATCAAAACCAGAATCAATATTAAGAAGCACATCATCTAGGTCATGCATTGAGAATCACCTTGAATATTTCCTGACCAAATACATTTGTGCAATTAATACAATACAACTTCCAAATGTATAATAAATTTACAATAATAAACTTAGGCAATAAAATATAAAACTACAAAAATACTATCAAAAGTACAAGAGCTACAAGAGAAGGATGTATTATCACAATAGCTTCAAATATATACAATCTCACATAAAACCTTAAGCACATAAAAAAACCAAATTGGACATAACTTAAATCAAGATCAAATAATAGAGCTCCATAATATATACAAGAATGTAAAAAATTGCTTATACCTATAAGCAAAGGGGAAACAACATTTGCCAAGTCCATCTTCACACCGTTTAGAGCCCCAAGCATATGTATCCTAGCAATTATTCTCATTAGTCCTACAAAAGTAAAGTAGTAAAAGCTCTGTTAATTTTAAATGAATCAATGGCAAACAAATAAAAAGGTACACAAATATTACTATAAAGAACACACTGAGTTGTGGCACAGAACAATAAATGGAAAAAATTATTTAAATGAAATCAATCTATTTACAAATGGAGAACTATTATACCATAACTACTTAATGAGAGGAGTTAAAATCTTTTTTATCTTATTTTCATTGACTAGCCCTATATCCCTAGATCCTCTCAAACATCAAATCAATGAAAAATTATAGATGCAAAATCCTACAACTCCCAATCTCAAAATCAAAAACCTCGTAACAATAGTAAAATAAATAAAAGAATAAAAATTTCCAATAATAACCCTAAGATCAACATTTCTCAACTTTAATATTTCAACATTCAAACCATGGATATAGAACCCATATAATCAACAATATAAGCAGTCAAATTCGCTAAAAAGGCATGACCTTAAGATAATCAATATAAAACAGACCAGAACTTTCACCAATTTCACAGAAATGATTCTAGCCCTAAGATATTTCATCTTCTACAAGATAAAAATATAAACAAGAAAAATGAAGAAAAAAATGGAAATAACACAATTTATGCAAATCTAGCATTGAATCCAGAAATACTAGTCATAGATCTTAAGTTTTAGAAATAAGTACCTGCAACTACATTAATGTTAAGTCAGTTGTCTCCACCATCTCTATAATTTACAGAATATAACAAGTAGTATTAAGCTCAGAAAGCAGACATATACAAAGCAGACATAAAAATAATAAGCTCAGAAAACTCTACGTACCTTCATAGTTAACCCCTTTGGAAGAAAGCACACCATTTGTGTAATCCAACAAGCATGAAAAGGCAATGAAGAAGAAAGCAACAACATACTTTCTATAGAGAGTTTCCATTGGATACACGAAAGTTGAGAGAAACCAGAGATGCCCAAATGGCAAAACCAGCCTCTTTGTAATGTAAAACTATTGTATTTAAAGAAGAAGTTATGTAACAGGAAACAAAAATTCTAAAAATTACACACGATATAGATAACAGGAAACCATTAAACCAGTAGCTTGTATGCCATTACACAAGTTCAAATTATAAGAATAAATAAAAGTGAGATCAAGAAAAAGCTCAATATGGAATATAATAATATTTTCTAGTTATAAATTAAAACAGATAAGCTGGTAAAACTATATAAAAAACAAGTTCAAATGGTAAATTGAACAACACGAGTTATGCTCAAAGCTTTCTCTTTTCCAATCCCTAACTGCAGTCACCATCAAGATTAGAATACATTATTAATGTAATAGAAGTTGAAACCAACCAGAACTAACCTTTGAACAAACATCATCAGATGCCCCAGACTGCTTGAAAAGCTTTCCAAAATAAAATGGTATCAAGTCACTAATGCACACTCCCCTAATAACTATACAGTGTCAGATTGAAAGCCAAGGAAGAAAGAGCTTACGCCACAGCTCAACAACATTTTCCAATTTCTAAAAACAAAATCTGAAATAGAATTGAATAGAGAGCAGTTAGGGCAAGAGATTGAAATAAAATAGAAAGATTCAGATTTTACCCAAAATTGCAGAAAAAAAAGATGAGAGACTTGGATTTCTAAGAGAAAAATCTAAAATGACAGAGAGTAATCTATATTTATAATTCTACTTTGGTTAGGAGTGCCCAGCAAGAGTAATAGTTGCACACTTAATTTCTACATTGTACCTAAAGAGATGAAATGATAAAAGAAAAATTATGTATATGAAAATGATTTCACAGCACAATAAGATTAAAACAAGAGGAATTATGTATATGTATAAGACAATATACAGACATGGGTTTCACAAGTCTATTAAAAGTAGGGATAAGTATATTGTTGGTTCAATAACAAACATAGAAAGCTAGATCAAGGTTATATGTACAGAGAAGATTCACTTCATCATGGTGAGCTCTATTAATAAATCAAGTTCAAACAAACACTCAATTGAAATTTGTAATGTGTCTTGACAAAAATTGGTTGGCTCGGACAATATTCAATATTCAAATTTTTTACTTACATAAACTATATTCAATTGTATAAAATTCCCGGTCATGACGACATATATATTTATTTTATTCATCATTTATAATTTGTATGTTCATCCCAAATCATAAATCTACCATGTTCATTACCAATCCTACAGTGGACTATGGTATTTTTAGCCCTTTTCTTTGTTTTTTCTGTTCTGCATCACAAAGAAATATATGGCTCATGGCATAGAAGTTTACCTGCTCAGTAATCTAAAAGAAAGAAATGCTACTATATATATGTATATGTGTTGTATGCACAAAGGTTTTGTTATTTCTCTAGCTTTGAATATAATATAAAAAAAATGAAATCAGATTATAAATCACCCTAGAAGTTCACCCTATATTTATATATTGATTATATGAAATTTGTATAAAAAAAACTCACCTCACAAAGATGTTCTTGCTTCCAGCAGGGAAGAATCATTATGTGAGGCAGAGATAGACGAGACAACCAGAAAAATGACCTCCGTTGTGTCCTCCGGAAGCTCTCACCGACGTCGTGTGCTCCAGAGACTCGCGTGAGGCAGAGAATGACGAGACGAAACCAGAAATTAGTGAGTGAGTGGTTGTGTAGACGAGAGTGAGTGGAGGAGAATAACGTGGTTGTGTAGATGAAAAAAAAAAGAGAAAGAAAGAGAAGCTGAGAAGCAAAGAGAAGCAAGAAAGAGAAGCTGGTGACACATTGAAAATGGCATCTAGTTCAGTTTAGTGCCCTGATCATTTCTGAGACAAGTAGAGGATGGAACATACACATTATGTCATAAGATAGACCACGTGTAAGCACCTAAATATGTTGTGACATGTTTAGGTCTATTATACTGATTCGACGGTTTGCCATATAATCTTTCACAGCTTTTTGCAAACAATAATATCATATCACAACAAACCCAGATCCCCATTTCTTATGCACCTCCACTAATTGTTGACAATGCTAATAGATATGAATAATCCCAATTGAGGAACCCACTTCAAAGTTGCATCTAACATTTTGTTTCTTGTTAAAGAAAATGCCAATATTTGGATATGCATAGACAAAGGAAGCTACAAAACATATATAACCCCAAAAGGAAAAAACTTTGTTTAATCAGAAACTAAATCTCGCTACCTTGACCCTTACTTAATTCTATAGACGTTAAGAAAAAATGGGAATTCACTCAATTTTCATTTCCAACTTTAGCTGGAAAACAAACAGATTGTTTCATCATATAACATCACATTAAGAATGGTAAATGCATACTCAAAATCAGAAAACTCAGGGGAAAGAAAAATATAAACCTAAGATTTTAGTGCAAGGCAACTCATTTAACTAGCCATGAATCAAATATGGCAACTATGAAACAAACCTTTGGCATTCGCAACACCAACCAAACACTTAATTCAAACAATCAATGTCCAATTCTTATGCAATTATCCTCTAACAGTGCTGTGAAAAGAATATCAAATCTGTATATAATGCAATACATACATAAATTGAGCTCGTTCTCACTCCTAACCTCACCAAAATTTACCCTAGCCTAGGTAAATAGTCATTCTCACAATTTTACTAGAAAATTGTGAGATAACCATTTTTCCTAACTTAGAGGGAGAAACTAAAAAATAGTGTGGGAGGTGTGAGAGAAATGAGAATCTTGATAGTTGGTATTAGGCCTTGGGTTGCTGAAAGAGAAGGGAAAGGCCCAAGGTGGAGTTGGACTGGGAGTTGTGGGCCGCGGGTCTCGAACTGGGCAGGCACGAGTCGTCTAGGTGGGGTGCTAGGCTGGTGGGACGACGCGTGCCTGTTTCTTTTCTCTTGGACTTCAATATTGCCATTTTTAAATTGTTTTTCAGATTTAACTCTTTATTTCTTCTTTATTTTTCTTTATGCTAAAAAATACTATTTAGTTCCTACAAAATAACAACAAATTAAACCATAATCAAATATTTTCATTGTAAAAATATATCATATAAAATTTATGAAAATATTAATTAAAACTAATTTATTTTAACATTTAATACCAACAAATGTGCATTTTTTACCACTAATCACAACCCCTAACTAGCTTATTGCTAGTAGGGGTGCACACGGGTTGGGTTTTTGGGTTTCGGGTGCATCGAGTTCGGGTTTTGTGGGTTTCGGGTGGAGGAAAGTGCTACCGAATTCGGTCCGAAATTTTTGAGTTTTGAGGTGATTTCGGGTTTCGGGTGAGATTGGTCCAAAAATGGGCTTTGTGCCGAAAATGGGCCTTGGTAAAAAAAAAATCAAAAATACCATTTTTTGACAATTTTTTAATTTATTTTTGTTTTTCACATGTTTTTTTAACTTTGTTGTTAGTTTGGTAATGTTGATTTTTTTTTTAAAAATTGGGGCTTAGTAATTTTTTTAATTATGTTCGGGTTCGAGTTACACCCGAACCCATGTGTCCTTAATTTCAAAACCCGAACTCGACCCGAACCATGTCGGGTTCGGACCATATTTCACCCGAAGTCGACGAATTTTGCAAAAAATCAGGTTTTCGGGTTGCGAGTCGGGCAGGTTTGCGGGTTTTTCAAGTCAAATGTTCACCCTTAATTTCTACTCCCTAACAATTCAAGCGGATAAAAGTTATTACCAAGATAAAATAGTGAGTCAAATTATGCAAAATCTCTTGTTCTTTTTTTCCTTTTTTTTTCTTTTTTCTTTTGTATTTTTATTCTTATTCTTTCTCTTTCTTTTTGCTAGTGCCAAAAATACATTTTATTCCTACAAAATAACAATAAATCAAATATTTTCATCCATAAAATAATTCATATTAATTAAATGAAAATAATAATTAAAAATTAATTTATTTTGACATTTAAAATAAATAAGTGTGCACTTTTCATCTTTAATCAAATGACTAAGCAGGTGGGTAGTAGGCTGGTGATTAAAAAAGCTTGACTTGACAGGGCTATTTCTTGTGTGGACTGGAGGGTCAAATTCCCTTAAGCAACGATCACTAATGTCCCCTCCACAAACCCTAATCACAATCCGATTATTCTAAACACTATGGGAGTTGCAGTTAGAAGAGGACACCAGTTTAAATACTTCAATATGTAGAGCAGGGAAAAGCGTAGTGTGTGGGTGGTCAAGAATGCTTGGAAACAAGATGTGAGCCCCAATCCTATGACAAATTTTCACAAGAAAATAGTTCACACCCTAAGAGATCTATCCACTTGGAATAGATGCCAATTTAAAAATATAAGTCAACAGGTTCAAGATGCGAAGATTAGAGTCAACGAGGCTGAAGTGAACGAACAAGAAAATCCCAGGTAGGTTGAGACTGAAAAAGAAAAGTTGAAAGAGGCTCTTCTCAAAGAAGAGATGTTTTGGATTCTAGAGTGGATTCTAGAATGTAGGCGATTTTGAGAATGGTCAAAAGGAATCTCACCTTGTCTTGCCACCTAGTGAAATTGGATCCATCAAACCTATCCAACCTCACTAGGTCTTGATTCATTATCTTGATGGTCTCACCTTCCATTGAAACAAACAAGGGTATAAGCTTTTGAATGTTAGGAAAATATGTATTTGCCTCAATAGAAATGGTAAGAAAATACAACTCTATGCAATATATTACAAATAAATAATGATTGATTAAAAAGAGTTACAACTCTATGACTGAAAATACAAATAAATAAAAGAAGAAGTAGAAGAAGAGAGATAGAGAAATACAACTCCATGTAAAATAATGCAAATAAAATGAATTGTGTGAAACAAAAAAGAAAAGAAGATTAAAACTCAAAACAAGAAATACAAATAAACAAAAGAGAAGAATAAGAAGATGAAGTGAAATAGAATAGAAAGAAAGAACAAGAAAACAAAATAGAAACAACTCTCACTCACACTACCAAAGTGAAGAGTGTTGGGGATCACCAACTTGAACAAGGTTTGAAACCTTTGTCCAAAAGCTTATTCCCCCCTAACTCAAGCACTAAGGGATCTCTCACAGATTATAGGAAATGATTTTTGGAATAATCAAGCCTCAAGGTGTTTCTAGCCAAGTGCTCTAATGGATAGAAATGTTGTGTCTTTCAAGTGAGCTATAGGCTCCTATTTATAGAGTTTAGAGACACCCTTTGAACTTCAAAGGGTTGCTTTACATCCTTTTGAGAATTCTCCTCTTAAGAATCAACTTTGGATGTAGAAGCTTGAGAATTCTTCTCATATAACAAATTCTCCTTTAGAGATGTTGAAGCTTGAGAATTGTTGTCACATAACATATTCTCAAAAAATTCAACTTCTCTAGATTCAATCACAATATTAGACTCTAAGTCTAATAGCCTATAAGCTTTACTATTGTTGGCATAACCAACAAAAACACACTTTATGCCTCTTGAACCTAACTTTGTTCTATTAGGTTCATTTTTCTTGCAATATCCAAGACACCCCTACACTTTGAAATACCCTATGTTGGATTTTCTTCCTTTCCATAACTCATATGGGGATATCTCATTTTTCTTCATCGGTATTCGATTAAGAATCACTACAAGAAAATGGGGTCTTTACCTACCAATTGTAAGTGTAGGTAAAACTAGCCTAATGGTGGGTAATGTGGTTTACCTACCAATATTGAATTGGTAGAGATTGGTACGTAAAGGTTAGTGGGGAAAGAGTATTTACCTACACTTATTAATACTGGTAGGTAAAAGAATCAGTGGACCCCACTAAGTTATAAATCAATTGATGAGTCAGCAGATGACGTGTTTGACGACGTGGCATCCTACGTGTCTGCTGACATGGTTTCCATAGTTTTATGTGTTTGATGACGTGGCATCCTACATGTCTGCTAACATGGTTTCCATAGTTTAATGTGTCTGATGACGTGGCATCCTACGTGGCATACATCAATATCACCACTTGGCATCTTGTGGTTGCTCCACGTGTCAAACAATAATTTGTCCACGTGTCGTTTGATTATTAGTACATATGTCATCATTTGATACAGACCACATGGCATCATTTTATTAGTATACGTGGCACAATATTATTGGACCATGTGGGGTCATTTTATTAGTCCACATAACATGATTTTATTAGTTTATTACAAAATTTATATTTTGGTCAAATGTAATGGTTATGTATAGGTAAAAGATAATAATAGTTATTATAAATGTTTTATATTAGAAATAAACTAAAAAGAAACTATACAATAATAAAATGTTTAATGCTAAAATTCTTTATAATGTTCAATACTAAAATAAGTCATAAAGTTATCATTTTAAGGTTACCCCTACAAAAATAAAAAAACTTCATAAAGTTCATTCCTTAGTAAATTACTGTAAATAAACTAAGAATCATCTTGTGACTCACAAACCGAACTCAAATAAATTATTTAACATTAATAATAAAATAAACAAACATATATTATAAAATATTCATTGCTTATTAAAGATGAGTGTTAAACTAATTACATTTTATAAAAAATATCAACAAGTCTATTACAAGTCTATTCTTGACTTTGAGATTATTACTAAAGAGCATCATTTTTCTCAAACTTGTGAATATCGATGATGGCTTTGTGAGGTGGACACCGACGATGGTTGGAGGTGGGGTTCGGGTTGGCAACAATGGGAAAATATAATTAATCTCAACATAATAATTATCCCCAATTTAATCATCATCAGGATTTCAGAAAATATGACTTATTATTATGGGCATTTATGACACTTGATATACTAGCATATATTAAAAAATAAATATAGGAGCACATCAAGTCTCATAATCACCAACATAAAATAAAATCATTTATCAACATCACAGGCAAAAAAAAAAAAAAAATCAAAGTAGCATAATAATCCAAATCAAAAAAAGAAAATATAAGTCAACATTCAAAACTACATTTAATAGGCAATATGCATCGAAAACTATAATTCATGTGATAAAACAAAGAAGTTCATATGCAGTATATATGAACATGTAAACAATGATGAAGATAATACAAACTAGATTCAAAGTTTAACATAAAAAAACTTAAAATAAAAAGTAGATGTCTCTTCTCCTTTTTAAAAAGAATAACAGATTCATATATATAATCAATGAACATAATACATAAATCAAATACCAAACACAAAATTTTCACACTTTAAAAAAATCAGATTCAAAACATATTTATATATAGAATAAAAATCAGATTCAAACACACAAAACTCGTAAACTCAAAAACTAGTTATCTCTCCAAAAACAAAGTTCACCCTACAAACCAGAAAGCAGAGCATGCTAAAAATAGAGAAACACTTGAGATTAATGCAAAACTTTAGAAATAGAAAAACTAAGAAATATGAAAAAGCAAATATCTAAATATGAAAAACAAATATCAGAACATAAAAAAAATTAGTAAATCTTAGTACAGGAACAAAGAATCAGATTCACTAATGCAGTAAGCTTATTAAATTAATCTACATCCTAAATCTGAATATCAATATCAATAACAAAGTACAAAAAAATCTCCAAATCTGAATATAGCAACATAGTATCAATTTATTGATGATAGCATATACCTTGTTGTTTTTTCTGTCTCTGCGACAGAACCAAAAGCTACTCCAAAACAGGGAATAACAAAGACCAAACACTATATGTGATGTTCCCAAATCATCATCAGTATTTCAAAACTAATTATGACCAAATATGGGCATTTATGACATACATAGAATGCCAATATAACTAAAAATACGGCATATCAAATGTGTAAATGTGGAATTTTTTCCTTGTGAATTCTATTCACGAGTGAAGCTCTATACTACGAGACATCCTGAAAGGGCATCACACGATGGTGAGGGAGTTGGGGTAAGAGAGTCACCCTCACTAGGCGAGGGACTTCGGCCACTTGCCAATCCAAACTTCACCCTCGCTATGCGAGGGTCCCTAGCTGGTCATCCGCGTGCGCCCCATTCCAGCAGGCATCAAGCCTCGTCTACACTCAGGAGAAGAAGGTCAGCCTCGCTCCACGAGGCACCCTCGTTATGCGAGGGTGAGGCTTCGTGGTGGCATCCATGCCCCTAGCCTCGCGACGCTGCACCCGGGGGAAGGAAAGTCAGCCTCGCTATGCGAGGGACCGTCGCTATGCGAGGGTGCTGCCTTGTTACGATGCCCGTGTCCTGAGCCATGCCTACGCCTGGGGGAAAAGGACCAGCCTCGCTACGCGAGGTACCCTCGCTATGCGAGGGTGTGGCCTTGCCACGGCGTCCATACTGCGAGTCTCGTGTCCATGTGACCCGCATAAGCCGGCCCTGACCCTTGACACCTTGACTTCTCAGGACATGCATAGGTTGAAGCCTCCTTGGCATAGGCACGAGATCACTTGGGGGAATCTTGTTGACATGTCCAACGAACATGGAGCATTGAACGGGAATTGATGAGGACAACCGAGTACGGAACACGTACGCTGACACGGGGTGTACGATTATGGAAAGAACAGAGGCACGACCCTATGATCTGCGTCTGAGGAGTAGTGGCGGTACGGACCTATACGAAGCGTAGTGGTACCACTTGGACACCCCCGACCATACGCCAGAGCCGACAGTACTTTGTCCTGGGCCACGACTCTGACACCATCAGGGTAGACACCACTACGCCCTGGGCCACTACACTATCAGAATACCTGTGTACGTCCCTGTGGTCTGGGACCTGTTTGTATCCTGGGCCAATAGAGCCCCTCCCCCCTATAAATAGGCTCCAACCCCTCAGGCTAAGGGGTTGGAAAACTGAATGTAAAAATGAGACTTATGAAATATATGCTTCTGGTTCTCATGCTTTCCTGAGTTTTCTCCTGTTGTTTAGAGTGCTTTCTATCTAATTCATAGCTTCTTATAGTATAGAGATTGAAGTTTTCTAACCATCAATCGTTGACGAGTTCTTACCGTCAACAGTTTGGCGCCGTCTGTGGGAACGTAAGCACCAAGCTACTGTTCTACCATTACTTCCGGCAAGAAGAAATGCCAAGACGTTCGAAGTGACTCAGGGAGCCACGAGAGGTGGAGGTCCACCTAAACGGAGTCCAGCTGAAGGCCTCCATGAAGGATCCACCTCCACCCCGAGACGTGGAGCCCCCAAGGGACCCTGAGGTTCACGAGAATGACAGGGAGGCCTCGTCACTGGCCATCTCGCCCAATGATAATTCTCCAAGGATAACTACCGCACCACCCGGGAATGCCAACGAGTTCCCTCCTCCCAAACCACCACAGGTACCGAACTCCGGCCGGCAGGATCCGGGCCCCTCGACGTGTAGACATGTTAAACAACCTCGGGTCCATTCCGTGAGCTCGAGTTCTAAATCTCGTTTCTATGAAGAGGAGATTCGTGAGCTGCACCATAAAAACCAAAGACTGGAGACCACCTTGGAGAACATGCAGGAGGTACTGAATGGCCTGTTGCAAGGTAAGTCGAACGTGACCCTGCCTAAGAGGAAAGAGAAGGGTCAGGAAACCACTGTCCCGGTAGAGGACGGGAGGACCAGACACTCCGCCAGTAACACCCCCAGGGAGAAACCGCATGAGCATCCCGGACCATCGAGGCCACCTCAGGGGCCAAGGCAAGGGAACAATGTTGGCTCTCACAACGACATCGAGGTCACCTCAAAGAGGACGCCCTTAGATCTACGAGGAGAGCTCAACAAAGGAGGGGCAGACAAGAGAACTACACCTCCTACTGTCCCCCGAGACGACAAAGGAAAGGAAGATGTCAACCCCTCCATGTTGAGAGACTCCCTGAAGGAGAGGAGGCAAGGCCTCGATACAGAGACGAGGAGCCTGCGGAACAAGATTGTCATCGCACCCGGAGGACAAACCATCGAGGATGAGTTCGATCATGAATCGCCATTCACTAAAGAGGTCCAAGTCATCCGACTCCCAGCCAACTTCAAGGAGCCGCATCTGACCCCTTATGAGGGGAGCACAGACCCCAAGTACCATCTGGACGCATTCAATGATTTGATGAAGTTAAGAGGGATCAGCAGCGGGGCTAGATGCCACTGTTTCGTGGTCACCTTGAAAGGACTTGCGTATAAATGGTTCAGAAGACTTCGCCCAGGATCCATCAGGTCTTGGAAGCAGTTTTCGGACGAATTTCTCCAGCAGCATCATGCCGTGCGTGACTATACAATGCCAGGAACTAGCCTAGCCAATGTAAAACAGGGCGAAAATGAGAGCCTAAAAAACTATATCCATAGGTTCATTATGGAAGCGGCCAAAGTGGGGAGCCTGACCCGCAGAGAGTTAAAAGTGGCCATCACCGCCGGGGTGCTTCCGGGAAGCAAGTTGTGGGATAATATGCTCAAGAGGGAAGTCACAGATCTAGATGACTTCTACGAGAGAGCGCAGAAGTATATTCGTGTAGAGGATGGTCACGCGAACTTAAAGGCGGGAATGGGCGAGTCCCCTGCACAGCCCCCAACCAATGAAGGGTCAAATGGCGCGGAACACCTGAGGAAATACTACCCGTAAGACTTCCACTCCCAACACAGGCAGTAGCTGTGTTTAGTTTGTCGCAGGATAGGCTATCTCAGTAGACGAGAATCAAAGAGGTTACCTACATAACCCCCAAGTAAATGTAAGCCCTCTATATGCATGTCGTTGTAATCTGATTACTATAAATGAAAATGTTCACAACTTCACATGTGATTTTTTTCTTTTTCATGCGAGCATCAACCAAACTGCCTGCTGAATTAAATCTCACCAAGCACTTGGGGGGTAGGACAGGAGGCATGAGCAAAAAAAAAAAAAAAAAAAAAAAAATCTCTCTTATATTCAAAAGGATTAGCTACCCTTATGAATATCAAAGGAACGGTCTAAAAGGATGACCTCTAACTAAAGGCCGACACCCCAAGAGGTGAGGCCGTAAGGAGGGAATCGCCCAATAAGTCTAGATCGGCCATTAAGCCGGCTAGCCAAAAAGGGTCTTACAAGTGACCCTTGGAAAAAATAGTACTATGTATAAGGACGAGAAGGACGCTTCTCGCAAAAAAATAACAAGCGCGCGCAATGAATATAAAAGGACCCCAACAGCCCAACGGGTTAATGTGTCCTTACAAGTATAATCAAGGTGCACCGAAAAGATTATCGCCATCAGATCAAAGAAAAATATGTGATCCACGAACAACGGCAATAAGAGGGACCTACTAGAGCACCGTAAGTTTAAAAAAAAGAAAAAGAAGAAGATGAAAAAAAAAAAAAAAAGGGAAAGAGCACCTCAAGAGCTTTGGAGGAGGATAGAACCCTTGAACTCGTGAAAATAAGTTGGAGAGCATGCCACTGGGCTACGCAGATCTTGGTGTGGACAAGTGGCTTCGAAACTTGGGTTCTGCGATTGAGGATGATTAGTCCTTACGCAACCTTAGGAACTTGCGTGGAGCCCCCAAGTATTAGGTGGCTAGTGTGTTTCTTCAAACACTAAGAAGAAACACAACTCCATGCCACACTTCGGGCTTCTTCGAGCGACGTTGGAAAAATTTCCAAGGCTAAGTCCCCCAAGGCTGGCCGTGCGTGTCAAGCAAGAAAAATAGAGAGAGTCTACAAACACACTTAAAAGTGTACTTATAGACTCCGGGGGAAGTGTAAATGTGGAATTTTTTCCTTGTGAATTCTATTCACGAGTGAAGCTCTATACTACGAGACATCCTGAAAGAGCATCACACGA
Organism: Humulus lupulus; assembly: GCF_963169125.1. Taxonomy (NCBI): domain Eukaryota; kingdom Viridiplantae; phylum Streptophyta; class Magnoliopsida; order Rosales; family Cannabaceae; genus Humulus; species Humulus lupulus. The sequence goes on from NC_084799.1 coordinate 36,212,520, forward strand.
TGGTGAGGGAGTTGGGGTAAGAGAGTCACCCTCACTAGGCGAGGGACTTCGGCCACTTGCCAATCCAAACTTCACCCTCGCTATGCGAGGGTCCCTAGCTGGTCATCCGCGTGCGCCCCATTCCAGCAGGCATCAAGCCTCGTCTACACTCAGGAGAAGAAGGTCAGCCTCGCTACACGAGGCACCCTCGTTATGCGAGGGTGAGGCTTCGTGGTGGCATCCATGCCCCTAGCCTCGCGACGCTGCACCCGGGGGAAGGAAAGTCAGCCTCGCTATGCGAGGGACCCTCGCTATGCGAGGGTGCTGCCTTGTTACGATGCCCGTGTCCTGAGCCATGCCTACGCCTGGGGGAAAAGGACCAGCCTCGCTACGCGAGGTACCCTCGCTATGCGAGGGTGTGGCCTTGCCACGGCGTCCATACTGCGAGTCTCGTGTCCATGTGACCCGCATAAGCCGGCCCTGACCCTTGACACCTTGACTTCTCAGGACATGCATAGGTTGAAGCCTCCTTGGCATAGGCACGAGATCACTTGGGGGAATCTTGTTGACATGTCCAACGAACATGGAGCATTGAACGGGAATTGATGAGGACAACCGAGTACGGAACACGTACGCTGACACGGGGTGTACGATTATGGAAAGAACAGAGGCACGACCCTATGATCTGCGTCTGAGGAGTAGTGGCGGTACGGACCTGTACGAAGCGTAGTGGTACCACTTGGACACCCCCGACCATACGCCAGAGCCGACAGTACTTTGTCCTGGGCCACGACTCTGACACCATCAGGGTAGACACCACTACGCCCTGGGCCACTACACTATCAGAATACCTGTGTACATCCCTGTGGTCTGGGACCTGTTTGTATCCTGGGCCAATAGAGCCCCTCCCCCCTATAAATAGGCTCCAACCCCTCAGGCTAAGGGGTTGGAAAACTGAATGTAAAAATGAGACTTATGAAATATATGCTTCTGGTTCTCATGCTTTCCTGAGTTTTCTCCTGTTGTTTAGAGTGCTTTCTATCTAATTCATAGCTTCTTATAGTATAGAGATTGAAGTTTTCTAACCATCAATCGTTGACGAGTTCTTACCGTCAACAAAATGTCATAATCATTAACACATTAGCTAGTCATACTTATTATAGCTCTTCATTGACAAGAAAAAAGTGCACGTCAATACAATGTCTCAATAATATATGAACGAGAGCCACCAAAGCGCGGTAGTGGAACTTTCAAGTACGAAGCTATAAGTAGAACAGCCTGCAATAGTTCAGGGATAATACAACATGTCATGGCAAGTTGGAACAACAGTTGCCAGAACTAATAAACCAACAAACCAGGGGACCCTAATGCAATGGCATTTATTAACAAGGAGACTATGATCAAACTTTGTTTATATGCAAGGAATTGATAATTGATTAGTTTGGTTCAAATATGCGATTTCCCAATCAAATGGCTAGACATATAAACTAGTTAAAGAAAAAATAGATGATCCAACTAATCCTGAAGTGGGGGGAAAAATAGTTAATATCTTTATCAAAAGTGAGGAAGAACGCACATGGCCAACATATCCCAGAGCACTTGAAGTCTTCTGAGCCTCTTTCTTGTCTGAGAAAAGAGACATAGTTTTAAAAGGAATCATTGTCAACTGCTGACCCAAAATTGTCAAAGATCCAGGATTCACAGGCTTAGATCCAGAAAAAAGCCCTGTTAAAAAGATTTTAAAATATCAACAGAACACAATTTTAAGTAACAAAATCAAAGAAGGCACATTAAATTATGCTAGTGGCAATAGCTAAAACACAGTTCACAGATTATACATTGAGTACTTTGGTGATTAGTGCAGTAATTGGGTTATTTACAAAACAATTTCAATATAGGGTCATTTAGTAGATTAAAAATCCAAAAGTGGGTTATTCACTCTATCCCTGCCCTTAAAAATTATGCCAAACTTCATCTCAAAAAATTTCTCATAGCTTCGTACTACCTACTACTGATGAAATCTAAAGATGTTAAGTGAACAATTGTATTCCACAGGTATAACAGTAAAAACTTTCAAACAGAAGTCAAACTCGTATCAATTAAAACTGAACTAAAGGACATAAAACATCTAAAGTCATGCAGACCACTATAGTGCATTTGACTCAACATAATTCAAAAACAACTGATAGAGGATACAAGAAAAAGAAATGAAAAGAGAGAGAGAGAGAGAGAGAGAGAGAGAGAGAGAGGGGGGGGGGGGGGGGGGAGAGAGAAGACAAGTGAAGAAGAACACCTAAAATGCCTAAAACAAGAAGACATAATACATACATAATGTTCATAGAAAGGTTCACATAACATTAACATGTACACAAATACATACATAGTCGCATAACACAACTTCTCATGACAGAGGTCAGCAAATTTGACACACAAACATCTACTAACGTAGCATCCAACTATTCACAATAGTGCTACATAAAAGAGAGGACATCCAATCACAAGGAAATAAATTATGGAATTGGTTGAGAGTGGCAAAGTATATACCTAATTTGCTACTGTTAGGAAATGATTCAAGCTCCTAGTCCTGTGTAGCTCCTGTAGAGATTTTTACAGGATAGAGCAATGCAACTTGTGACACCATATACTGCTGTCTCATTCTTAGCTTCTTTTCCAATTTTTTAAGACGAATATACCCCTTTCCTCCAGCAAGAAACTCATTTGATTCCTGTAATCGCACAGTTAGAGCTTCTAGTCCACCAGCATATATAGTGGCCTACTAATTAATTACTCAAACCAGACAAAAGGCACATAAAGAAGAAAATTCAAATCTTTTCTAAAAAAATTGCATAGAAGACTTTTATCACTAAAATATAAAGTTAAAATACTAAGCCTGTTGAAAATCAAAATGACGGAAACAAGATAAAAATACCGTTACAAAAACTCACTCAAGGGTCTTATGAGCCTAGAAGGACAAGTGAAAGAAAATCAATGAAGAATAATGTAGAATGTAGAAACAGGGAAACCACATTGAGCCCGCATCTGAGACGAGGAAGACCACGAGCCCAGACCTTCGTTGCAAAAGTGGAAAAATCAACATGTTCTTGACCTCTTTCATAGCGTTTACCTGGTACAAAGACAGAATCCTTATTAATGCAATGGTTAATTATAACAAGAGTCAATCAGGGAAATATAACACAAATAAAGTTACAGAAGAAACATGTACACCTCCTCCAATGCTTTTTTTTAGAGCTCAAGAAAAGCAAACACAAATAAACTGCTGCATAAAGAAGGAGCTGAGCCAACCAAGCAGTGAGAATGCAAAGAATGCAACTAGTTCACCACAGAGTAACTTATTGGTAGATCAGCCTTTAAGTAACAATCTTCAAGTCCATTACACAGCTTACAAGGTAAAATGCCCAACAAAACATGATCTAGCATGAGTGTTGAAACACTGATAAACGATCATATTCGAGCTAACCAAGATGTAAACATTAAAATCCATTTCAAACTCAAAGACCGTTATCCCAACTACATGAGATTTTACTATTTTATAGATCAGTGCCATAAATTAACACACAAATAATGATGAATACAACTGCCCAATTCTTTCTTTCAGTATATTAATGAATCAACTAAAATATATTTTCTTTGTCAACATTCACTAGTGTCTTTTCTCTGTATGTCAATTACAGAACTAGTTCTAGTTCTAGACATTCAAATATTAGAAATAATAACAGTTATATGCAAAACCAAATATGCTGTAACTTCATAAGTTAGTTGTACTTAGAGATAAGGAGAGCATACATACCTATATTGACTGCAAACAAGGAACGAGTGGCACATGATTTATGGTTTTCACAATGATACATTTTTGCACCTCTTCCCCGTGCCCTTCGTCAAACAAGAGGCTCGGGGTAGTCGGAATCTCGCCGGAAAGTGCAAGGGGCGGACGACTTCGGACCGTTGGTTGACAGCCCTGGGTAGCGCGTACAGTGGTGAGCTCACGGGGGTCAACGTTTCGAGGGCTGACTGTTTGATTGGGCTGGCGTGTGTATGGCTCCGACGATGGGATGATGGCCGTTCGGGCCTGGCAGAAGCAACACAGTAGTGAGAGAGAGAGAGAAAGAGGGTTTCGGGGAAGATAGAGGGAAAAGAGGGAAAGAGATGTTTCAGATTTTTTTTATCCAAAAATTTTCTTATTTATTGAGAGATAAGTGTTAGGGTTTAGGTTTATAAGTATATATTTATATTTAATAATAAATTTATTTATGTTTTTATTATATTTTATGTATTGATAAAATGATGTGTAAATTATAAAATAAGTATGGTTAGACACTAGGATAATGTTGTAGACACATCAGCATTAATTTTAATAAAATTTTAAAAATTAAAATAAATAGTTTATATATTTTGTAATATTTACCTACGCATAGTTCGTACCATTAAATATTGGTAGGTAAAAGTCACCTTTACCTACAAATAAATATAAGTAGTTAAGGAATTGGTAGGCAAATGTCGTACACATCATATTATTTACTCCACATAAGCTTCCAAATAAACATTTATAATAATAAAATAATATAATGAAAATAAAAAATGGGGGGAAAATTGAGCGGGAATGGTTAAAAAATTTCCCTCCATAATATACGTAGGTAAAGATCATTACCTACTGATATTATTGGTAGGTAAAGCTATGTTCCGAAATATAATATAATGGACTAGCATTTACCTACTAATATTATCTACCAATAAATATTGGTAGGTAAAGATCAGATTTCTTGTAGTGAATGTGACAAGCGGTTAAAAGCGCTTCACCCCATAAGTTGAAGTTCAACTTAAAAAACACCAACATAGAATTTATCATCTCTAGATAAGTCCTATTTTTCCTTTCGGCAACACCATTGTGTTGTGGTGTATAATGTGCAGTGCACTCATAAATTATACCGTTTTCTTCCCAAAATGTATTGAATTCATTAGAGAAGTTCTCTCCTCCTCTATCACTTCTTAGCACCTTAATCTTTTTATTTAGTTGATTTTCAACTTCTAATTTATATAATTTAAAAGCATCAAAAGTTTCATTTTTATGCTTTAAAATAAACACATAGGTATATCTACTAAAATCATCTATAAAAGTAAGAAAATACCTTTTACCACCTTTAGTTAAAACACCATTTAATTCACAAAGATCACTATGGATTAAATCTAGTAAATTAGATGATCTTTCTACACTAGGAAATGGTTTCTTAATCATTTTTGCCTTAACACATGTTTCACATTTACCATAGTTTTTAATATTGCATGCAATCATACCATATTTTACTATTCTTTTCATGGTTGAAAAACTTATATGCGATAGTCTAAGATGCCACAAAAATAAAGAATCATACTCAACAATATAGGTGTAATTAGCATTTTTATTGATAACATTGAAAGTTACATCATTGGTGCACAATTTAACCATACCCTCCCAAGAGTACCCCTTTCCCAAAAATACATTTGATTTGGTAAGTAGAAGTTTGCTGGACTCAAAAACGGCTTTAATGCCGGGCTTGCCAAGTAAATCACCACTTACCAAGTTTCTTCTCATTTCGGGAACATAAAGTACATTCACTAATGTAACTTTCTTGCCGGAGGTGAAAAAGACTTCAATGGTACCTTTTCCAAGTACATTGGATTTGCCCTCATTGCCCATTTGAATCTCATGGTTGCCCTTTGACTCTTCAAAGGTATTGAACAATGATTTGTCATAGGTGACATGGACGGTGGCACATGTATCATACCACCATCCTTTTACCTTGCCTTGGACCGCATTCACCTCACTAAGGGTAGCAACTATGTTTTCCTCTTGAGTTGCGTTCACCTTAGGTCTTTGTTGGTCTTTTCTATGCCTACACTCTCTAGCATAGTGACCCCTTTTCCCACACACAAAGCAAGGACATTTCTCTCCCTTAAACTTGTTTAGGTTGGTTTTTGGACCCAAAGGTTTCTCGTTACCCTTTTCCCCTTTGTTTTTGGGATGTTTTGGTTGTGACACCGCATTTGCTTTGGAAGTCTCTCCATTAGACCCCTCCACATGTTTATCTCAACATATCGATTCCTCTTCGATTCGAATATGTTTTTGGATTTCCTCCAAAGAATAATCCTCATTTTTATGAAGGATTCTTTTCCTATAGCTCTTCCAAGTTGGGGGTAATTTAACCACTATAGCACCAACTTGAAAGGCCTCGGGAAGCTTAATCTTTAAAACTTTCAGTTTGTTAACAATTGTTTGCAATTCATGAATTTGAGGAAGAATAGGTTTGTCACCAAAAAATTTGAAATCGAAGTATTGAGATATCAAAAACTTTTTGGTACCTTCCTCTTCCGCCTTGAAATTTTTCTCAAGTGCCTCCCAAATCTCCTTGGCCAATTTGGTCTCGGTATAGAGGTCATAGAGCCTATCGGATAGGGTGTTGAGGATATGACCCCTACAAAGGAGATTGTCCTCCTCCCTCTTCCTTCTTTTCTCAACCTCCTCAAGAGTGTCCTTGTCGGATGGTGTTGGGAGAGGTTCTAGAGTGGATTCTAGAATGTAGCGATTTTGAGAATGGTCAAAAGGAATCTCACCTTGTGTTGCCACCTAGTGAAATTGGATCCATCAAACCTATCCAACCTCACTAGGTCTTGATTCATTATCTTGATGGTCTCACCTTCCATTGAAACAAACAAGGGTATAAGCTTTTGAATGTTAGGAAAATATGTATTTGCCTCAATAGAAATGGTAAGAAAATACAACTCTATGCAATATATTACAAATAAATAATGATTGATTAAAAAGAGTTACAACTCTATGACTGAAAATACTAATAAATAAAAGAAGTAGAAGAAGAGAAATAGAGAAATACAACTCCATGCAAAATAATACAAATAAAATGAATTGTTTGAAACAAAAAAGAAAGAAGATTAAAACTCAAAACAAGAAATACAAATAAACAAAAGAGAAGAATAAGAAGATGAAGAGAAATAGAATAGAAAGAAAGAACAAGAAAACAAAATAGAAACAACTCTCACTCACACTACCAAAGTGAAGAGTGTTGGGGATCACCAACTTGAACAAGGTTTGAAACCTTTGTCCAAAAGCATATTTCCCCCTAACTCAAGCACTATAGGAAATGCTTTCTGGAATAATCAAGCCTCAAGGTGTTTCTAGCCAAGTGCTCTAATGGATAGAAATGTTGTGTCTTTCAAGTGAGCTATAGGCTCCTATTTATAGAGTTTAGAGACACCCTTTAAATTTTAAATTCCATCAACCCCCATGGTTGTTACCAATGTTTAATTGGATTAATATGGAATTAAAATTGAGATTTGGGAGTTATTTGGGTTTTTGGAACCGTTCAACACATTTGGAAAAAACTAAAAAATTGGCCTTAAATGCACCTGTAGCTGCGGCCAGGGACATCGGTGGCCGCAGCCACTGCTCTCTGTCCCCCAGGCCACAGCCTAGTTTCAGCACTTGAAAATGTTCTATTTTTCCAAACGGTTCCATACCCTCCCAAATGATTTTGTAACTCCCAAAACACATTATTGGGGTTAAAATCATATCTCTAACAACCATTTCACATATGGCTTTATGAAATTCATCTCAATATTGTGTAACACCAAATTTACACAATAAAGGGTAATATTTGGAAGTTACAAATTTGTAACACCAAATATGTTACATTATTTGGATATATCTCATATATCTAAATATTGTAACTCTTAATTATATGTTACAATATGTGACACTCTTTGTCACATTTATTTAATCTAAAACATTATATTATAATATAATATTATATTATATTATAAAATAATATAACAGAAGACTTATCGCGTCTCCTAATGCAACAAGAAGCGGCAAAAAATCTGTCGGGATTCAAGAATAACTAGAATGGACCTACAATTACTCATCTAATGTTTGCTGATGATGTAATTATGTTTGGAAGGTGACAGCTAAAGAGGTGAGCTGTCTAATGGAGTGCCTCTGAACATACAAGAACTGGTCAGGTCAAAGAGTTAGCATTGGTAAATCAGAAATTTATTTCCCACAACGGGTGGGAGGGGATTAGGCTGTGTTGATTTGTAATACTCTTGGCATGAGAAGGATGAGGAGTGATGTTAAATATCTCAGATTACCTCTTATAGACGGAAAGAAGATGGCAATTGATTTCCAAAAAGTGGTTGATAGAGTGTTGCCGCAAATACAAGGCTAGAAAGCTAAGCTTCAGTCTAATTTCGGAAGGGCCACACTTATCCAATCAGTAGGTTCTGCAATTTCTTCCTATGTGGCTGCTGGGGACATGATTACCACAACAATTGCAACAAAAATGCATAGTGTGTTGGGAATTGTGTTCTTAAAGAATTGTAGTTGACAATGGTTTTAATGAAATAAATGAATGAATTGAATTATTGTATATATGTAGCTTATGTACTGTATTATTGTAAATAATATTATGTAAATATCAGAAAATTTCCAAGTTCATCTGGTCTCAATCTCATATTGGTATGAAAGGGTCGAGATTGAGATAATCAACTTAAATAGTTCGCAGTAAAATAATGTTATGAAATATTTAGATTAATTACTGCTAGTACAATCCACTAGTATTATGAATACATGTAACCTAGATCCAGGTTGCTAGTGTAGTAGGACACTTTAGTGGAGGTACTTTCCATACTGAGAGTACGTAGAGCTGGACTAGATGTGATTTAATAATACTTGTTTGAATAACATTTCGTAGTATTATAAAACACATCAACCGATGATCATATACAAATTGATATTAATCCTGAAGTTACTATGAACTCCTATATATGTCATTTGATCATTTGATTCATGTGTTACGGTTTGTCAGAATGATCAGGCTAAGAACTATTGGGGACTCAATGATGTATATGGCTGGGGACATAGTTTAACAGATATGGAATCTATACCTTCTTATAGATTGAATGATGGTACCTTATTGGGTTGGCTTTTGGAACTAAAAAAGGTTATTGACATCCAATTCATAATTAGATTATGAATTAACATTCACTAGTAAAGTCAATGGTACACTAGGAATCAAGATATAATTAAAATGGTAAAACGGTAATTTTATTCCCACTTAATTATGAATCATCAATAGAGGATTAATTTGTATGTAATGATTATATCAATGGACACTTTATAGTAACTATAAAGTACTCAGTAAATATATATCTTTAATTCTCAAGAGTGCAGTCTCATATTTATAGTGGAGTAATAATGAGATTAATAAATATGATTATTGAATCAAAGAGTTTTGGTTAATAATCTTTTATTTATTGGAACTTGAAATTATTGGTCCATAGGTCCCCGAGACGACTCTATCAATACTATTCAAGGTAAGAGTTGATACAAGGGTCAAACTATGAATGAACTATTTGATAGAATATTTATTCTTTGGGATAAATACGCAATTGTGTGATGATTGAAGTTGCACAATTTATTATTGCATTAGTGCAATTTTCGAAATTGTGTAGAAATAAAAGAATTTGATTTTAAGAAATTATTTTATTTAAGTGTGAAAGGATAAATATGGATAGTCAAAATTGGTTTTGATTATTATATTTATTTAATTAATAATAAGACAATAATGAAAATTCAAATTTTGAATTTTGAAATTTAAGTTGTTATCCTTTCCTTAAAAAGATGATACCTTATTTAAATTTCTAATTATTAATTAATTAAAATAAAAATGCATGAAAAATCAAATCCCATATTTCAGGGAAGTGCTACACGCATAGGGCTTCTTGGACTACCCTATGTGTGTACCACTACTAATGGTGATCCATTATTGATTTTTTATTTTATTTAATTAATTAATAAAAAAATTTGAAAATGGTTTTAAAATGGAATGTAAGACTTTGTCTTTAATCATTTATTTTATTATTATTAAACATGATCAATTTTATTATTATTATTATTATTATTATTATTATGATAATAATGTCTATATATTCTATATGATAGAAACTAGGAAAAAGAATTTTTTAAAAGAAAAGAAAAAATGATCATTTTTTCACACAAAAAGAAAAAACCTTTCTCTCTAGCCTATAATCAAGAGTCTCATGTGTTGAGAATACTTTTGATTCACAAATATTGATTCTTGTTCTCTATGTGCCCACCCACATCTTGAGGTGTAGAGAACGTCTTGGAGATCTAGGTGTGAGTACTATAGCAAGGATAAGAAGATCAAAATATATACAAAAGATTCTTGATAGGCTACAAGAGGTACATCATTTCGTATTATTTTTACATATACATATTATATTGGTTAACATATTTCATAGTAAAGGATCATCATATAAAGTTGTTTATATGAAAAAAAAAATTGTTGTATACAATACTACCTCATTACCGCAATTTTCGCTCCACACTAGGAACTGTTTCTAACATAGTGGTCTTAGTGATTTCTGGTGCAGTAATTCACATAGACAAAGAAAATGCATATGGCTTCTTGGAGGAGCTTGTGTAAACCAAAACTTACAATAGGTTTAGGCTTCAGGAGAACCCATGTCCTAAATCGGCCTTTTTTGGCTAAGAGGGCATGGGTTGTCATCAAAGGCCACCATGGTCTCTGGAGTGTTATGGTTGATGCTAAGTATGTTAAGGGTAGAAATGTTTTAGATCTACCAATTAAGTGGAAAGGCATCATGAGGTCAAGAGAAATTGTAGAGAAAGGGATGTGTAGGAAAATTAAAAATGGGAGGGTCACCTCTATCTGGTTTAACAACTGGGTTCCAAGGGACAACCCAAAATCAATTCCAAAGAGAAATGCATCTGATGGAGTGAGTTTGGTTGAAAATTTCCTAGTTAATTTCCAGTGGGATATTCCTAAGTTGCAACATTGGTTTGTACAAGAGGATGTGAAGCGAATTGTGAACATTGTTCTTCCTCAAAACCCCCAGCCTAACAAGTGGATTTGGAATTTTGCGAAGTCGAGCCTATTCTCTGTTAAATCAACGTGTAGGGTAGCGCAGGGGTTACATGACACCGCCTTACCCAATGATGGGTGTTGGAAGATGATTTGAGGTTCTAAGATTCATACTAGATTTTTAACATCCCAAATTACCTAATAAGGCTTAGGGCCTTGATTAGGGGGCCAAGATGGCGAATTATGGAAATTATTTGCATAAATGTGATTTAATTATGAAATATGTGTTTATGTGATATATGTGTATCATTATATGATTACATGAGTTATATTATAATATGACTAGATATGCATGTTTAGGTGTATTAAATATGCATGTGGGCTTGTTTCTTATTAAAATGGTTGTTATCCAAAAAATTAGCATTGATGACGTGGCAAGTGATCCCTGGACACGTGGCTGACACCTGGAAAAGTTCTGCTAGAGTATCGACCAGAAGACACATTGGAAGCAGTAAGCGACCCAGTCTTACCTGCGACCAGTCTGGTCGATAGTTCCGCATACAAAGCAACATTTATGAGAAGATCTTTGTAAATCCCGAATTTATCTCACACAATCTCCTGAGTATCTGATGATTCAGGAAAGAATATCTGTAACAATCTTTTGTAATCCCCCTTGAGCCTATAAATAGCAAAAGATAGCTCAAGGGAGGGACTTTTTGCTTTCAGATTATTTGAGACTATAGTAATTCTCCTAGTGATATTGTATTGTTCATCAGAGGTTAGTGAAACTCATTGAACCCTTGTTCTTTGATCACTCCTTTGATTCTATATCAATAACAGTCTAAGTGGACGTAGGTTATTAGCAGATCCTGGGGCCGAACCACTATAAAAATATCGTGTTGTTATTCAATTTTGTCATTGTGTTCTTCTCATCATATTCATTCATATCAAGCATATTCTGACTCCGTGTCAGTTGGCCAAATCTTGGGTCAACATTCTGGTGCTTTCATTGAGAGCTTGACATATCATTGCTGAGAAAACCGATGGCGAAAGCTACAAAGAAAACTGGACAGGCGGCCGCTGCTGCACCGTCAAACCCGCCACCTCCTCCTCCTCCTACAAGCGTGGCGGAGGATGAGCCACATCTGGGCTTTGAGGAGGAAGAGATGGATGATGCAACGCTGAAGAGTACCCTGGGTGCGTTGCAAGAAGAGCTGGCTAATCTGAGAGCCAGTCAGGAGACTGCTGCCGGAGTTGTGGCACGGCAGCAGCAGGAGATTGAACGTCAGCGGGCAGAACTAAGTGAAAGGCAGGCGGAGATGGACCGCCGCCAGAACGAAGCCATGGCAGCCCTCGAGGCGGCCTTGCAACTGGCAAGGAATCGGCCCGCACCTGCTTCGCAACCTGACCAACCTGGCAATGGACCACCCAGAGGGGTCCTAATCCAAGCCCACTGATCCAGCCTTCAAGTCCGCAAAGGCCCGAGCAGCCTCAAGCACCCCATGATAACACCCCACTGGACCCTGAGGCGCAGCCACCATCCCAGGCTGGTCGCGGCGATCCCCCGCAACAAAGGCAGAATAGGACCGAGCATCAGCCTCGTAGTCCTAGATGTCGTAGGGGCAATGAGCCAAACCTACCGAACAGAGGTCAGTATCCCCCTGGTAACAGGAGGGACTCAGAGTTAGGCTCTGTGGTCCGAGGTCCCCCACGGCACGATGATGCACGGGGACACCATGACCAGCGCAGGCCACCCTCTAACGCTCAGAATATTTCAGCCAGGAATGGAAATCGAGGGAACAGTCGATCCCACCATAGCCAGTCGAGGTTCAGAGATGGCCATGGATATAATGAGGCTGACTCAGGCAAAAGGGGACGCTGGCCGAAGGAATGAAGAAAGAGGTAAAGGCAAGAGCCAGGTACCTCAAGATGACCAACCCAATAGATGGGATGCCGGGGGGCAGCCCAGACAAAATAATGTCTTCAACCGGCTCGGGGGTAGCGAGCAGCGGAGAAGAGATGAGGATTTGCGTGAATTACTTAACGATCGCCGCGAGCAGCATGGCGAAAACGTCCCCCCGGCAACAGAGGCCACAGCGATTCCTGCCGCTGTACAAGCCCAGATAGACGCCCTCAACCAGGCAGTGCAACAGCTGGTCGGGGGAAGGACATCCTACATCGACCACGATAGGAGGAAAGGCACTCCTTTCGTACAGAGGATAGCTAATGCCAAAACTCCAAGCAAGTTCAAAATGCCTACACTCCCAAACTTTGACGGGTATGGAGACCCGGTGTCTCATGTCAAAAAGTTTGAAATTCAAATGGACATTCAGAAAGTGTCCGAAGATGCTCGGTGCAGGATCTTCCCTGCAACACTTTCTGAAGCTGCGTTGGAATGGTTTTTTAAGTTCCCTCCCGCGAGCATAGTTTCCTGGGAAATGTTCATAAGGGAGTTCTACGGACAATTCTATGCAGGTCGTGTGCATCCAACCGAAGCAAACCAGCTGGTTGAAATTCGCCAGCAGGATGGGGAGTCAGTAAAGGATTACGTCCAGCGCTTTATGCGAGCGGCGACTGGAGAAAAAACAGTGGGGGACGAAGGCAAGATGATGGCCATTACCGCAGAGATTAAACGTTGTTCTCCCCTCTGGAAAAGTCTCCGAAAAGAAGGAGTGAGAACTACCCAAGAATTTTTAGACCGAGCTGATCGCTACATCAAGCTCGAAGAAGCCATTGCTGATGATGGAAAGCCCTTAAACAAGGGTAAGAAGGCTGCCGAACCCGCCAATGGTTCTAAACCTAATGGCAACGACAAAGGCAACGGGAACAGCAACAGCAATGGCAAGAATGGTGGAAAACGGCCATATAACAAGCCTTCCACCTCCGACAACAAATGAGCCAAGGGTAATCATTATGAACCCCGGTTCACTAACTACACTGCCCTCGTTGAGTCTCGGGGGGAGGTTTATCAGGCCACAAGTTCTAGTGTGCCTTACAAAAAACCTGGCCCCATTCGGAAGGATATTTCGAAGAGAGACCCTACCAAGTTCTGTTGTTATCATAACGACTACGGACATGACACCAATGAATGCAACCAGTTGAAAGACGAAATCGAGTTCCTTATTAGACAAGGACACTTAATAAGATACGTACGGGCCTCGGGAAATTCCCAACGAGAAGCTCCGGGTGGCAACGAGCAAGCGTCCACGCGCCAACGCTCGCCACCCTTACAACCTGCCCCCGTGGCTGGAACACTCTTAACCATCTGTAGAGGCCCGCACCTCGCGGGAAATAGCGGAAAGGCCAGAGAACGATATGCTCAGACTCTGCGCCACGACTAGGACATCGAGATGATGACTGTGGAGGACCGTGCACCAAAGAAGGCTCGGTCAGAAGAGGGTGAAATAACCTTCACTGATGTCGATGCCCAACACGTCAGGTTCCCACATTCCGATCCGCTGGTCGTGGACATCCAGATGGCCAATATGATGGTGAAGAGGGTACTGGTCGATACAGGAAGTTCAGTGAATATCCTGTATAAATCTACACTGGAACGCATGAAATCGTCCGTTAAGGACTTGGAGCCCTGCAACCAAATGATATACGGCTTCTCTGGAGAAGGACTCGCTCCCACCGGATTGATCAAACTCCCAATAACGACGGGTACAGCGCCTGCGATAAGGACATTACTCGCCACCTTTGTAGTGGTCGATTGTCCCTCGGCATACAATGCCGTTATTGGAAGGCCCATAATGGTTGATCTGCGGGCCGTCATCTCTATGTGGCACTTAGCCATGAAGTTCCCAACAGACGCGGGGGTAGGACGTGTGTTGGGAAACCAGAGGGAAGCCAGGGAGTGTTACAATGCCTTGATCACAAAGGCGGAGAGTGGAACGTTGAAGAGCGCTACCTCAGATAGGTTGCAAATGGCAGTTGATACACAAGCCCAATTCGGTGATGAAGTCACCAAATAGGGTGTTGCCCAAAGTGAGGATGGAGATTTAGATCCTCGCTTTGGGGATTTTGAAGAAAATGTTGGACCCGTCGAGGACCTGGAGGAGGTCCAACTCGACGAAAAAGACCCAACCAAAGTCGTAAAGGTTGGGAGAAACTTAGAGCTTACCACGAAGAACGCACTGGTGGAATTTTTGCGAAAGAACCAGGAGGTTTTCGCCTGGTCCCATAAAGACATGGCTGGGATAGATCCTGCAGTAATCAGCCATGTCCTGAATATAGACAAGACCTTTCCACCTGTGCAACAAAAGAGAAGGCTGCTCGATAAAGATAGATCAAGAGCCTTAAAAGAAGAAGCCAAAAGACTAAAAGAGAATGGGTTCATCAGGGTGGCATTTTATCCGTCATGGGTCTCCAATCCAGTGCTGGTTCCCAAGCCTAACGGCAAATGGCGAACCTGCGTGGATTTTACAGACCTCAATAAAGCCTGCCCAAAAGACTGCTTCCCACTCCCGAGGATCGACCAGCTGGTCGATGCAACCGCAGGACACGAGATCCTCCCGTTCATGGATGCATATTCAGGCTACAACCAGATTAGCATGCATCCCCCTGACGAGGATAACACCAGCTTTCGGACCGATAAGGGCTTATATTGTTACAAAGTAATGCCCTTCGGACTGAAAAACGCAGGTGCGACTTACCAACGGCTAGTCAACCACATGTTCAAGGAGCAAATCGGTGTAAACATGGAGGTATATGTGGATGACATGCTGGTAAAGTCTAAGAAGGCAGAAGGGCATGTGAGGGATTTACAGGAGTGCTTTAGTGTGCTAAACAAGTACCAAATGAAGTTAAATCCTCTCAAATGTTCCTTCGGAGTTGGATCAGGGAAATTTTTGGGGTTCATTGTAAATTCAAGAGGAATCGAGGCCAACCCCGACAAGATAAAAGCCCTGATCGACATGAAGTCGCCAGAAAGAATCAAAGATGTACAGAGTTTAACCGGGAGAATCGCAACCCTAAGTAGATTTATTTCAAAGTCAACAGACAAATGCGTTCCTTTTTTCAATCTACTTAGGGGAAATAAGAAGTTTGAATGGACAGGAGACTGCGAGCAGGCATTCCAGGCCTTGAAAGCCCATATGGCACAGCCTCCCATCTTATCAAAGCCAATTGAAGGAGAAACTTTGTTTATTTATCTGGCGATTACTGAAGTTGCTGCCAGCGCGGTATTAGTGCGAGAGGAAGAAGGCGTACAAAAGGCAGTCTACTATGTCAGCAAGAGACTGATTGGGGCAGAATTAAGATATCCACCAATTGAGAGGTTAGCATATTGCTTGATCCTGGCCTCTAGGAAGTTACGCCCCTACTTTCAAGCCCATCCTATTACAATTCTAATTGACCAGCCCCATCGACAAGTCCTCCAAAAATCGGAAGCGGCTGGGCAATTGTTAAAATGGGCAGTCGAACTGGGAAAATTCGATATAACTTATTCACCGCAAGCAGCATTCAAGGGACAAGTCTTGGCCGACTTTATTGCAGAGTTCACCGAACTCCCAGACAGCAAGCAGTGCGAACAGCCTGAAGCGCCCGAGCCTCAGGAAAAAGCTCCTTCATGGAAGCTATTCACGAATGGTTCATCCAACGAATCCCACGCTGGAGCGGGAGTGATATTGATAACGCCGGAAGGGCATTGATTTCACAGCGCCATCATGTTTGACTTCACTGCATCAAATAATGAAGCAGAATACGAAGAACTCCTCGCTGGATTGAGAATGGCAAAGGATATGAGCATAAAGACGCTTGATATCTACAGTGATTCACAACTGGTGGTGAATCAGGTCCTAGGAGAATATCAAGCGCGAGACTTGAAGATGGTGGCCTACTTAAACAAAACAACAGACCTGCTAGCCCAGTTCACGAAGTACACCCTCCAGAAAATCCCACGAGATCAAAATTCAAACGCAGATGCCTTAGCCAAACTCGCGAGTGCGAAGGATGCTGACACTTTGAACATTGTGCCAGTATAAAGACTAAGTAAGCCGAGCATACAAGCAACGGAATCCAGTATGGAGATTCGAATGGAGGATACTTGGATGGCGCCTTTCTTGGAGTATCTGACAAATGGTACGTTGCCAACAGATAGGAACAAAGCCAGAACCCTACAAAGGCGAGCTGCTAAGTACATACTGGTCGACAGTGTTATGTACCGAAGAGGATATTCCTTGCCACTACTCAGATGCGTTACACCAGAAAAGGCTAAGGAACTCATGAAAGAGGTGCATGAAGGCTTCTGTGGGGATCACACTGGGGGGCAGAGTTTGGCAAAAAAGATTCTAAGGCAAGGCTACTTCTGGCCAACTATGAATGAGGATTCGATGGAGTTTTTACGAAGGTGCGATAAATGTCAAAGGTTCTCCAAGATTCCACGAGCGGCTCCAAATGAATTGAAGCAGATGCAAAGTCCGTGGCCTTTTGCAGTATGGGGGATAGATTTGAATGGATCCCTACCTATAGGGAAAGGTGGAGTAAAGTACGCAGTCGTGGCGGTCGATTACTTCACCAAATGGGTTGAAGCTGAACCGCTCGCTACCATCACGACCAAGAAAGTCCTTGACTTCGTTATCAAGAACATCGTCTGTCAATATGGTCTGCCCAGAAAGATAGTTTCAGACAACGGGACCCAATTTGACAGCGACTTATTCACCGATTTCTGCGAAAGACATGGAGTCATTAAAAGCCTTTCTTCAGTTGCCCACCCCCAGGCGAATGAGCAGGTCAAAGCCGTGAATAAAACTCTTAAAGACACCTTGAAGAAAAGGCTTGAAGAAGCCAAGGGAGCATGGCCAGAGCAATTTCCTGAAGTCCTCTGGTCGTATAGAACGTCTCACTAACTGTGATAGGACATACCCCATTTTCCTTAGCCTATGGATATGAGGCAATGTTGCCTGTCGAGTTAGATCCCCCCTCACATCGACGTCTAACATACGACCAGGACCAGAACAGCCAACTAATGATGAAATCTCTAGCTTCAATTGACGGAGTACGGGAGAAGGCCCAACTCCGAGTTGCTGCATACCAACAAAAAGTCGCCCGGTACTTTAACTCCAAAGTTAAAGAAAGAAAATTCAACGTCGGAGACTTGGTGCTACGAAGAATTTTCTTAAATACCCGCGACCCTACTGCTGGAGTGCTCGGACCTAATTGGGAAGGACCTTACCAAGTTGAAGAAGTCCTTCATCCGGGCACCTACAAACTTGCACGCTTAAACGAAGATCTCGTTCCACGCTATTGGAATGGAGAACACCTGCGCAAGTATTATCAGTAAATAGTACTTTTTAAAGGGCTGGCTTGTATTAATTTTTCTTTTTACAAGTTTAGCAAAGAGGGTTAGCCACGCTATATGGCTAATCGCTCGTATATGTAAGATTCTATTTCAGAATCACTCGTAAAGACATGTTTATTCCATTTTTAATACGAGATTATAAGGGACTGTGCGCAGCCAGTCATTCTTGCCAACCTTTGTGAATTTACATTTACAAGTATTTGTTCATTACGTGTGTTGTTTTGCTGTATTACAAGTATTATTTTTGCACACGAGCATAAATGTTCGAACAGGTCATGGTCAAGGCAAGTGACCAAGGACCTAAAGCTCCTCGATCACTTGGGGGGCATATAAGGCACATCGATTGCAAAGCGTACCATTAGGTATGTAAACACATGAACAAAATGAGTGAAAGCATGCTAGGGTACTTAGAGTATTTTTCAAAATTTATATTTTGTTAAATCATGCCAAAGTACTATGCTAAGTTCGGTCAAACGGACAAATGCTATAATAAATGAAAATATTATAGCATCGTGCAATCTTTTACACCGCAAGCATCACTGCTTGGATGTAATTGTTCAAGTAAAAGAAAAAAAGATTTACTGCCCGTGCAGCAAAGTTTAAAACGAAAATATTGTCTTTACATCATGAACCGTGGGTCGTGTAATCAAAAGGAAAGAAAAAATAAATGAAAAAGTTCAACAGGCATTTGGGGCCGGAGGGTCCTTGGCAGCATTCTGGGTGACAGCATCCTCAGCAGCACTTTCTTCTTTAGCACCAGCCAGGCTTGGGGAGGCAGGAATCCTTGCTCTAGCCTCCTCTTCAGCCAGTTGGGCAGCGCAACGAGCCAGCTCAGTAGCCCTGATCTCCTCTGAAAGATAACTGAAGTCGGCTCCCTGATTGTGTTTCCAGAAGTTGTAGAAACATCGGAGTGTCGTCTTCTTGTACCTTTCCAGATTTTTGGAGTTGTCAAGCTCCAACTGCTTTACTTTGCCCTCGAGAGTGGCGATGGCCTCGTCCTTGGGTTT
The DNA here is from genome assembly GCF_963169125.1 of Humulus lupulus. NCBI lineage: Eukaryota > Viridiplantae > Streptophyta > Magnoliopsida > Rosales > Cannabaceae > Humulus > Humulus lupulus. The sequence goes on from NC_084799.1 coordinate 36,231,719, forward strand.
AAGCACCTCTTCCAACCTTCTGATTTCGCGAAGGTGGGTGCGGCTGGCATCCTGATAATCCTTCCTCGACTTTATTGCGGCTTCCTTCACAACTTTAGCCTCCGACAACTTTGTCACAGCAGCGTCCCTCTGTTGGACCATCGCCTCCAACTCCTTGGCGTGCCTGGCCTCTACAGCCGAAAGCTCCTCGGCTGCCTTCACTTGGTACCCCTCAATGGCCTTTGCCCTAGCCTGCTCGATGGTGGCCTGGGTGCGGGTACGAGCAGTGGTGGCGGACAACAAAGCCTAAAGACAAAGGATAAGAGTTAGAATCGGTGGCAAAGACTAAAGGACTAGGGCCAAAAGGATTAAAGAAGTACTTACGCTGGCTATCTCGTTTAGGGTCCTGTTCAGGATCAGGTCGACCGTCATGTTTTCTGCCTCAACCATGGCATCTTTGACACGGTCATTTTTCTCGATGTACGCGATGCGGTCTTTTGCTACTCGTACGGCACGGCTTGATAGTTTGGCCCCAAGGGTCTCTTCCCGCCTATCTTGTTCCCTGCTGGGTGCATCCGGAGGATGAATAGGAGTTTGCCCAGTTGGCACGTCCCTGGGAGGGTCCTCTGTTCGACCTTTCTTGGCCGGTCTCTGGCTTGTTTCACCAGTCTGCCTCCGCAACGACTTCCTTCGGAGCTGAGGAACTTCTTCTTCCTCCTCAGCGTTGTATAGATCAAAGACGTTGGGAGTAGCCATATCTGCACACAAGAAAAAGCATGCATAAGAATAAAGATAAAGGCAGATGAAAATTCGTTATGCAACAGAAAAGAGGTCACAAAGTGAATACCCGAGCTACAACTACTGGTCGCTATACTATTGACTCTATTAGTCATGCATTCACTATCTGGCATGAAGAAGTCTGGCCCTAATTTTGGAGTATATGTAAAGTTGCCCTCCCCGTCAAACAAGTGACAGGGAATTGGCAAACTATTCAAAAGCAAAATAGTGTTACCGTTCTCATCAGAAGACTCCCCCAAGTCTACAACTGGCTCTTTGGCCTTTTGTTTCCCCTTGCCTTGGGGAGCAGAAGGCCTTTCTGCAGAAGGATTGCCCGTGGGCTCCCTGATAGTAACCCCCGTTGGCCTCCTCCGAGGAGGGGACGCAGGAGGTTGCTGCTCGGGAACCCCCTCGGCAGTGGAATCGTCTACCACGGACCCTCTTGTTTCATGGCGAGGATCCAGGAGGCCAGACTGCCTCAAGTTTTCATCAGTGACCAGGGTCTTGACACTTTTTGCTGCGTCGGTCATCCTGGCCAAAGTATTGGACCTCAACACCATGTCTAGTGTTGGGGTCGGACGTAACCATGGGCCTAAAAGACAGATTACAGTTTGAGAAAAATGAAAGAGAACAACTTGATTAAAAGTATCGACCAGTCGAAGACAAGCACTTACCTCCTAGAGCGAAGGCCAGGTTTTTGCTAGTTATGTCCTGTGTAAGGAAGTACTCCTTACTATACTGCCCCACATTCGATATATGTGTGGTGTCACTCAGGAACGTCCGATTGGTCTCCTAGTGGCAGAAGTGAAAGAAACCCGTTCCATATTGTTGCGGGTAGGATTTAAGGTCAAAAAGATAGTTGACCTCATGAGGGGTAGGTTCTGGCCATTTCTTGAGTTTGTACAGGATATAGAGTGCGACCAGCATTCTATATCCGTTTGGAGTAATTTGGAATAGGGCGACACTGAAATAATTGGTCACCCCCTCATAAAAAGGATGAAGAGGGAGGTAAGCTCCCGCCTCTAAGTGATACCGAGACCAGACACTGAATATGCCCCCAGGGAGGTTAGCCCTTTGGTCTGCAGCAGGAATTGTAATAGAAACCCCTGTAAGAGGGTATTTCCTAAAGTAGTTAGCAACCATCCGCATGGTTACTGAACTGGTCAGAGCAGTATACCACTCGACATCAGGCAGATTCTGATGCCGAGGGCGAGCCCTAGTTTGGATATTAGGGTCAGGGATAGGACTTTCTCGACCACTGGTCGAGGGAGCCCTAGCCTGCGGATCAAGCTGGGTAGGAAGGTTTGGACTGTTTTCAGACTCAGGTCTTTTCTTGCCTACTGATTTTGAACGGGCCATTTGAGGAGAAGAACGGGGTCTAGTAGAGGATCGTGAGAAGGGAATCTCGTGAACTCGGTCAGCCAGTTATTCTTCACCCTCGAGCAGCTGGGCGAGAAGGTCGTCGTCAATGGGCCACTCACCTCCCCACAAATCTGGCATCAATGTCTGCAAACAGAAGAATGGGGAGGTGAGGATTGAGAATTTTTAAAAGCTTTTTAGAATAAAGCTGGACGAGTATAAAAGGCCAAGTTTTTATACAACAACATTCTAACCAAAAGCTAAAGTGTTCCATACGAACATTTTGGAAGACGGATTAAAGGGTGAAAGTAAAAAGTTTTTCAAGAAAGCTTTTTCAACTCCCCTTAGGGCGGGAAAAACCTATTTTCCAACTAGCCTAAAGATCGAATTTTTACTTCCATGTTACGTCCTAAAAAGCATGATCCTGACTAATCAAACTAACTCGTAACCTATTTTGCCTACAAAACACTCTACTCACAAGCATCTCAAACCAGGAGCAGACAGACTCAAACAGTCAACATACAGAAGCATGCACCACGAAAACTTGAAACGTAAGAATTCGAAAACTTACCAAGAAAATGATCGTGGAGATGGAAAAAAGGCCTTCGGAGATCAAGAAACTCTCGGTCTGAGTCTTGGAAATATAGAAGAAACGGTCTCCTGGGACGAGTAAAGCTCTAGTTTTTAGGGTTTCTTGTGAAGATAATGGCGTGCGTAAAAAGAAAAGGAAAATTTCGAAGGTATTATATAAGTTTGTCTGTGGCATTGAAAAGGTGTAATCATCATTTTCCCTTTTTTCGAAGTATGGGGAAGCGGAATGGCCGTCGAAATATTTCTGGGGAACCGAAAAGACGTGATTAGACAGAAGTAGGTTACTTTTTCCAAGAACACACGAAGGGTTCTGACACGTAAGGCGAGGTTACCGAAGAGTCATTCGTTCAAAAGTTTATTTATTGCTCGTGATAAATAAACTTGGGGGGAAAATATTATCCAAAAAATTAGCATTGATGATGTGGCAAGTGACCCCTGGACACGTGGCTGACACCTGGAAAAGTTCTGCTAGAGTATCGACCAGAAGACACATTAGAAGCAGTAAGCGGCCCAGTCTTACCTGCGACCAGTCTGGTCGATAGTTCCGCATACAAAGCAACATTTATGAGAAGATCTTTGTAAATCCCGAATTTATCTCACACAATCTCCTGAGTATCCGATGATTCAGGAAAGAATATCTGTAACAATCTTTTGTAATCCCCCTTGAGCCTATAAATAGCAAAAGATAGCTCAAGGGAGGGACTTTTTGCATTCGGATTATTTGAGACTATAGTAATTCTCCTAGTGATATTGTATTGTTCATCAGAGGTTAGTGAAACTCATTGAACCCTTGTTCTTTGATCACTCCTTTGATTCTATATCAATAACAGTCTGAGTGGACGTAGGTTATTAGCAGATCCTGGGGCCGAACCACTATAAAAATATCGTGTTGTTATTCATTTTTGTCATTGTGTTCTTCTCATCATATTCATTCATATCAAGCATATTCTGACTCCGTGTCAGTTGGCCAAATCTTGGGTCAACAATGGCAATTTTCGTAAATTGGCCCATTATGGGTATATTTGGAATATATGTGCATATATGTGATATATGTGTGAGACCACATTATTATGTGGATATATTTGGGTTACTTGACATGAGGTGATCCTAGGGAGCAAGTTAGCGGGAAAGTCACAACGGGACCAATACCCAAATCGAGGTGAGTCAAGGGGTATTTTGGGTATTTAGTACATTACCAGGATATCAGGTAATGTGAATAATATTCGAGTATATATTCTGAGTTAGTGACATTAGGAGGGAATTCTAGAGATTTTGACCATTTTACCCTCGGGGACGTTTCTAGTACCCCGAGCCTCGGAATTAGCTTAAGGTTACTTGAACCCTAATTAAACCACACAAAACACTTTCAGTAGCTCTTTCTCTCTCTCTCTCTCTCTCTCTCTCTCTCTCTCTCTCTCATCTTTGTAGGTGAATTTTGAGGAACCTAAGGGAATTAAGGGTTGAAAACTTGGGAAATTGAAGGCTTAAGTTAAGGTTGGATTTGCTACAGCTAAAAGGATAGAAATCGCAGTTGAGGTAAGCTCTAGTCCTTGTTTTGATTAAGCTTTGTTCTGGATTTTCTAGTGTTCTTGAGCTTGTAGCTCAAGGTGGTGAATTAGATTTTTGTGGGGGGTTTTGGGTGAACTTTAAGGTTGGGTTTTGTTGACGAAATTATGTTGATTTTGTTATGGGGATTGAATTATGGTTGTAGAAATTGTTTGGGATGGTTTTAGTTTTGGAAAATCTGGGTTCGTAGGGTCGCATCGCGACCCTGTTCTTGGGCCGCCGCGACCCGCGTGAACCCATGGGCTTGGGGTGTTCTGTTTCGCGTAGGCGCGCCGCAACCCTAAGGGTTGAGTCGCGATGCATGTCCCTCTGTTTTTGTGCAGGAAGAGCCTCTAACTTGAGGCACATCACGCGTGCTTAGGTAAAAATGGCCAATTTAGGTTTTGAGTGACGGGAACTCAAATCTAAGGGCTTAGGATTAATCCTACTACCCGTTTTAGTAGAATTCAAAGTTCCAGGGGCTAGGACTCGGTCCAGAAGCCTTTATTCGCTTGTTATTGATAAGACTCTATATTATGGTTATGACTAGGTTATCGCTAGGGGCTCGGAACTGGGATCGTGCTCAAGGGTCATTCTTATTATACGTTGCACTCGGACTTGAGGTAAGAAAACTACACCCAATACGTGATATATGCGATTAAGGCTTGGCCCGGTTGTTAAGTACAATTTTGAATAGGGATTGGGCCCCTGAGAATGAACATGATTAAGATTATGATTGAGATCGTTGATTATGCATGCTTGAATGCTCTGTATCCGGATAATTGTTAGATGATGTACACTTGTTTGTATTATCTGCGTAATTAGGGCTTAACCCCGTTAAGGAAAATAGTTAATACTGTGTTTGTATTTAATTGGTTGAGATATATGATTAATATGTATGCATACTTGAATTGTCTAAGGTATGCTTATATGTGTCTGGTTTTCTATTTATCTGGTTGTCTGAATATCTAGTTAAGGCATTGTCTTATTAGTCAATGGCGACAATAGCGCGATGTGCGCTGGTCGAGAGGCTTAGGCCTAATTAGGGACGTACTATTACATTGGCTGACCCTATGGTCGTTTGGAAAAAAACAAAGCGCTTGTCTAGCTCTATGGCTAGTTACTCAGAGCGAAGGAAAAGGGTCCTGGGTGACTCTATGGTCACATAGCTAGGGCATAAGGCCCCAGGATGACTCTATGGTCATCTATTCAGAGCAGGGGGCCCTAGAATGATCCTATGATCATTTAATTGTAATTGTATGCATGCATGAGTAGGTTATTACTATTGGGGTATGCTAGATATGCATATGAAATCTATATTTACTGTTCATGCTCATGTTTAAGTTTACTTGCTGAGCATTGGCTCACAGGTGTTATGTGGTGCAGGTAAGGGGAAAGGAAAGCTGGACCAGCCATGAGTTGGAGAGCTTCGGTGGCGGCGTGTACATAAGTGGCTGCTCGACCACCATGGTCGGGGTTATCTTGGAGGAACTAGGGTTGTATCCCTTATTTTGACTCTTAGGTCGGCTGGTGTTCTTTAAGAACGATTCACATAGGCCATATTGTCTCTCCTTCCAGGAATTTTTGGTAGGAGCTTTTCTCATTTTGGATACAATATGGAAAGAAAGGAATGCTGCTTTATTTGGTAAGAAAACTTCTGAGTTCAGTGCTCTATGCACCTCAATCAATAGATGATACATAGAGCACATGCTTGCTCTGAAGGAAGGGCCAATGAATACAACTTTGCAAGGATGGTATCCTCCCCCATCAAGATGAATTATTATAAATTCTGATGTGGTTGTTAGGAACTCTGGATCTTTGGTGGCAGTAATTTCTCGAAATCATGAAGCCAAATTGGTAAGAGCCTTCACGTAATGGGTGCCCCAAAACGATCCTACAGTGGTGGAAGTGCTAGCGGTTAACACGGGAGTGGATTTGGCTGCCCAACACAGCTGGGATTCGGTTATCTTCCAAACAGATTGTTTGGAGGTTATCACTACTTAAATGACAATCTTGGCAGAGGCTGCAACTTTGCAGCTCATAACTGTTGGGAATAGTATCCTTAATGCAATTGTAGTTGAAAAATGTTTTAAATAAAATAAGTAATTGAATTTTATTATTATTATTATTATTAAAAACTATGTCCGATATTATATTGTTAATATTAAGTAAATATCATAAAATTCCAAAGTTTATCTATGTGGTCTTGTTATCCAAAAAACTGGCATTGATGACGTGGCAAGTGACCCCTAGACACGTGGCTGGCATCTGGAGGAACTCTGCTAGTGTACCAACCAGAAGGCACATTATAGACAGTAGGCGGCCCAGTCTTTCCTGCGACCAATCTGGTCGATGGTTCCGCAAACAGCATGACGTTCCAATAAAGATCTTTGTATATCCCAAAAATAACTCCCACAATCTCCTAGTATCTGATTATTTAGGAGAGAATATCTGTAACAAATTCATGTAATCCCTCTTGAGCCTATTGTACGCCCTTATTTTCCCACGGGCTGATTAGCAGGCCGAGCTTCGGGTTAATCATGGTTAGTCCGTAAGCATCCCCCAGGTTGGAGCTCCTGTCTTGAGGTCGCCCCCCCTTTAGCTCGAGGAATCCTCAAGGACTCGCCAAGACTCCCAAGACCGGAGCAAGGAATCGGAAGGCCGAAGGTCGGGTCGGATGCACAGCTCGTGGTACGAGCTAGATATGGAGGCTATGATCCCTTGTAAAGTCAACACATGCAAGATAAACGTGCATATATCCGACATCACGTGTCCGATATCTCCCTGACTTCTCGGACACGCTGCAGGAACGTGCGCATTCAGACACCCACAACTGGGTTGGGCCGTGCGTCCCATTATCTCCTTACCTATCGATTTGACCATACTTATGTGTCAGGTTTAGGAATTAATCATGAATGTCACAGAGTTGATATGACAAATAAGAAGGTCATGGGATGACCTCCTTACCAACTTCCAGGTGCCTTCTCCTATAAATATGGAGACCTTGGGAGTTGATAAGGGTTGGGAAAAATAGTCTCTAGAGAGATATACTTTGTAACCAAATACTTATAATATATCAATAATATTGACTAGTGGAGTAGAAGGATTTTAACCTTTGAACCACTTAAAAACGTGTCTTGAGTCACCTATTTCATCCTCTAAGATCTTATATCTGCTACGGTTCTACATTCAGCACTAATCCCTTCCTCTCTTTCTCTTAATTACCTGTTGCCGAAGAACCGCATCAGCAGTTTGGTGCTTTCATTGAGAGCAAGTTCGATTAGTGCTGCTGAAAACATCCAACTATGGTGATTACTCGATCCAGGCATGGCAACGAGACAGAACAACATGATGGGCAGGAGGCTCATCATACCGCCATCCCTGATGAACAAATTCCTGAAGTCCAACAGCGGCCAGGAAAGCAGCCGGCGGGCCAAGACGATACTGGTAGTTCGGCGCCCCAGCCACCTAATCCGAACCCGTGTTATTATACTGCAGTGGAGATGGAGAATGCTCAGCTGAGGAGCCAATTAGCAACAGCTAGTCGGCAAATCCAGGATATCCTGGCCCGACTACCCCCTCTCACAACCAACGTTAACGTTGGATAGAGGCAAGGTGAGGCTCCTAAGTCTCGCCGGGGTAATCGGTCCAGGCATAGCCGTTCGGATAAACTTCCAGCAGCTAACTCCACCCCTTCATCACATCGTCAAGAGGCAAGCTTCGAAGAAATGCCTAGACCCGGACAACAGCAATACAGTCGATCGGTCAGGACGTCGACTCCTAGCTCTCAACCATCCTCGAGAGTGCCCGGAAGAGCTCGAGGAAATTACCGAAGGAGATCCGGGGAGGGCCCGCGACGTCAGCCCGTCCCCGAAGACCGTCCTGCGCCTCGTCCAGATCGCCCGGCGCCGGACCAGCAAGTTGGCAGGGTCGAAAGGCCCCCACCAAATTTGATCCGTCCAGACGAAACTAGGATCGCCTCACCCGTCAGGCATCCTCCTTCTCCGATCAGACATCCGTCTCCTCCTCGGCCCTTCCGAGACATCCCAGCCTATGGGGGTAGTAGGAGAGACCTGCCATCAACTGGGCCTTCCCGGCGTAGCAGGGCGCCAGGGGAAAGCTCAGGTCCTGGCCACCAAAGACGGACTCCAAGCCTATCCAGCAGGAGTCATTGGACCGGCAGTCGCCGGAGTGATCTCTCTGGAGGAGATCTGCGTCAGCGATTAAGTTCTGCACAAAGTCACCAGACCACCCAGGGAGGCGACCTTCGGGATCACCTCAACTCTCATAGAGAGGATCGAGCTAGAGATGGTAGTCAGGCTCGCTCGAGGGGGGCCCGATCCGAAGTACGTAATGGAGGGAATATCCCAAACAACCTATCTCAAGATAGGAGGGGAAATAACCCACCTAATATGTACAATGGATCCGGAGCTGTTGAGCAGCCCCGGAATAACCAAGGATCTCAGGACCAAACCCTCGAGCGCCTAACTTAGATGGAGGAACTGATGAGGAAGCTCCTGTCAGAAAAAGAAAAAGACGAATATGATTCAGGAGACGAGATGGAACTCTTCGCCCCCAACATAGCAGCGACGGCATACCCATCTGGCTTCCGTATGCCTCACTTGTCGAAGTTCAACGGGGACGGAGATCCGTCGGACCATTTAGGGATGTTCAACACCCTAATGATGGCCCATAATATTTGCCCAGAGCTGAGATGCTTGATCTTCCCCTCCACACTGACCGGACCTGCCAGACAGTGGTTCAAGCAAAGTAAAAGACAGTCAATCAGCTCCTGGAAGACCTTCTCAGCTGACTTCAAAAGGGCATTCCGCGCCTCCCAGGCCGCCTGTGTTCAGGCTGACTCCCTGGCCAATGTGAGACAGCAGCCTGACGAGACCCCGAAGGCCTACCTGAGCAGATTCGCGAACTTCGCTGCCCGAGCTAGGGACGCGGATGATAGCTCCAAGCTCATGGCCATGAGAACCAGAATCCTTGTCGGAGGAGACCTATGGAAGGATATACAGAGGAAGGGATTCAGCTCGGTTAACGAATTCCTTAACAGAGCCCAAGAATGGATAAACTTGGAAGAAGCAGAAGCCTCAGCCGCAGGAACCAGCCAGGTTCCCGAACAGCCCGCTGGAGTAGGGACGGAGGTCGTGGCAGCGACCCCAGACGTCATACAAAACAACCAGCCGGGTGAAGGCAAAAGAAAGGGAAATGGCGAAAACAATCAGCAAGGCCAAAAGAAGAATAAGTCTGTAGACAAGTTTAAGCTCGTGTTCGCGACATATACCGAACTCACCCAGTCCAGGGAAAGTATATTCCTGGCCAACTCTACTCGGGTCCCCTGGAAGAGGCCGGAACCATTGAAACACCACAAGGGAAAGAGAGACACTTCCAAATTCTGCCGTTTTCATAACGACGTCGGCCACAATACCGACGATTGCAGGCATCTCAAAGATGAGATAGAGACTCTCATCCGAGCAGGTCCCTTAGCTCAATACTCACGGAACAGAGTCCCAGTGAGTCGGCCTGCTCCAGACACCCCAGCCAGTCAGCCCGGGACTCAGATAGATCAGGACGTCCCTCCTCCCATGGTAGGAGGAGAGATATCCACCATCTCTGGAGGTCCACACATGGCTGGCACGAGCAGAGGCGCCCAGAAGAGATACGTGAACGAACTAAAAGCTCACAATGGAGTGGAGTTCGTCCCAGAGCAGCGTCAGTCAAAACAGCAACGATTAGAGAAGCAACCGATCAATTTTACGGAGGAAGATGCAGGCCATGTCCAGCTCCCTCACAATGATCCCTTGGTTTTAGCAGTCCAGGTTGCTAACCAGAAAGTAAGAAGGGTGCTGATAGACAACGGGAGTTCGGTGAACCTTTTATTTTGATCCACCTTAGAGAAGATGGGTCTGACTGTCGCCGATCTAAAGGCAACCTCCATGATGTTGTATGGCTTTTCGGGAGAAGGATCGGCAGCGATAGGGACGATCGAGCTGGTGATCACCCTAGGAGAAGAGGCTCGAACAGTCTCTAAACTACTCGAGTTCGTGGTCATTGACTGCTCCGCGGCCTACAACGCCATTTTGGGCCGACCTACGCTCATAGCTTTCGAGGCTATCACTTCCATTCGACACCTCACCATGAAATTCCCCACTTCAACAGGAATCTGCACCATCAAGGGCGATCAGCTCGCTGCCAGGGAATGCTACAGCATTTCCATGAAGGGAAAAATCTAAACCCGGGCAGCTGGCTATGGCCATTCTGAGTGAAGAGGAATCCCAGGAACCCTTGGCGACTCTTGAGATTGAAAAACCTCAAAACACCAAAGGGGAAAGTGTCGCCCTTAGTGAGGACATTGACCCCCGAATAGGCGAAGACAAGTCTGAGCTCTAGGCTATTGAGGAGCTCGAGGAGGTGAACCTTGATCCACAAAATTAATCACGGATGGTCAAACTCGGGAAAAACCTTTGTAGCAAGAGGAAGACGGAGCTGATTACGTTTCTCCAGGCTAATTTAGATGTATTCGCATGGTCGCACGAGGACATGGTAGGGATCAGCCCAAGTGTCATCATGCACATGCTCCATCTGGACCAAAGCGTTCCTGCCAAGTCTCAGAAGCAAAGACGTCTAGGAACAACCCGAGCTGAAGCCCTTGAAGAAGAAGTGGCCCGACTCAAAAAATGTGGCTTCATCCGTGAAGCCAAATTTCCTATTTGGGTCGCCAACCCCGTGCTAGTTCCAAAGCCCAACGGGAAATGGCGGACCTGCATTGATTTCTCCGATCTGAATAAAGCCTGCCCCAAGGATTGTTTTCCACTACCAAGGATCGATCAGCTGGTGGATGCCACGGCGGGACACGAGCTCATGTCCTTTATGGACGCGTACTCAGGGTACAATCAGATCGCGATGAATCCGGCGGACCAGGAACACACCAGCTTCATGACCCCGACTAATGTCTATTGCTACAAGGTCATGCCGTTCGGTCTGAAGAACGCCGGAGCTACCTACCAAAGGCTAGTAAACAGAATGTTCGCGGACCAGATCGGAAAAAACATGGAAGTATATGTCGATGACATGCTCGTCAAGTCAAATACTGCCGACAACCATGTTTCCGACCTGGAAGAATGTTTTAAAATACTAAGAGAATATGGCATGAGGCTCAATCCCCAGAAATGTACTTTTGGTGTCGCATCCGGGAAATTCCTGGGGTTCATAGTTAATACCCGAGGAATCGAAGCAAACCCCGACAAGATCAGGTCACTGCTCGAGCTTCCTTTGCCTAGGTCGCGGAAAGATGTCCAGGGCTTGACAGGGAGAGTGGCCGCACTGAACCGGTTTATTTCCAAGTCAACTGATAAGTGTTTGCCCTTCTACAACCTGCTCTGAGGAAACAAGAAGTTTGAATGGACAGTAGAATTCGAAAGCGCATTCCTCGACCTGAAGGCTCATCTGGCTGAACCACCTGTTCTATCCAAGCCCAAGGCAGGCGAGCCTCTTTTTCTCTACCTAGCTGTCACTGAGGATGCAGCTAGCGCCATGCTAGTGCGAGGAGAGGACCAAGTTCAGAAGCCAGTCTATTACATCAGCAAAAGACTCCTCGGGGCAGAATCACGATACCCACTGATGGAAAAATTAGCGTTCTGCCTAATCACGGCCTCGCGAAAGCTCAGGCCATACTTACAATCTCACTCGATACACGTCATGACCGATCAACCTCTAAGGCAGGTTTTGCAAATGCCTGAAGCATCGAGACGTTTGCTAAATTGGGCAATCGAACTCAGTCAGTTTGAGATTTTCTATACTCCATGAACTGCCATAAAAATTCAGACCTTGGCCGACTTTGTGGCAGAATGCACGGGATTCCAGGAGAATCCAGCGGAGTACTCATCTCAGCTCACCTCGCCCCAATCGTTGTGGAAGATCTTTGTAGATGGTTCATCCAACGAAAAAATGGCTCCAGGGCCGGAATCATTCTGATATCCACCGAGGGACATAGGTTCCACTCGGTGCTAAGGTTCGGGCTCAAGGCCTCCAACAACGAGGCGGAATACGAAGCTTTGCTGGCCGGCCTAAGGATTGCCAGGGGGTTAAAGCCGAGCTTCGTCCAGTGCTTCAGTGACTCCCAGCTCATGGTTAACCAGGTCTTGGGCGAATATCAGGCACGAGGACCCAAGATGGCCGCCTATCTGGCGGAGGTAAAAGCTGAGCTGTCCGCATTCGAGCGAGGATCGATCGAACAGATACCTCGAGAGCAGAACGCCAATGCTGATGCTCTTGCCAAGCTCACCACCTCGGGAGAGACAGAGACCCTGGGGTTGGTGCCAATAGAAAACCAAGTATAGAAGGAGATCAGGTAGAGGTCGAGATGATTGACGCTAGGCCGACCTGGGTCACCTCCATTCTTGAATATCTCGCCAAGGGCAAGCTGCCTGAGGGACGTAACGACGCGCGGCGAGTCCTATATCAAGCTCTGAGATATACGATAGTCGATGGAGTGTTGTACCGACGTGGGCACTCTTTACCTCTCCTCCAGTGCGTTCTTCCAAGTGAAGCGAAGGCCGTCCTGCAGGAAATTCACGAAGGATTATGCGGAGACCACACTGGGGGGCAGAGCCTGGCCTTAAAATTTCTCAGGCAAGGGTATTACTGGCTAACTCTGTCCAAAGACTCGATTTCATATGTAAAGACCTGCGACAAGTGCCAGCGATTCGCTGCAGTTGCCCGAGCTCCTCCAGTTGAGCTGAAAATGATCTCGGCCCCTTGGCCGTTCGCCGTTTGGGGGATAGACTTAGTAGGCACCCTGCCTACCGGAAAGGGCGGGGTCCGTTACGCCGTGGTATCCATCGACTACTTCACTAAGTGGGCCGAGGCCGAGTCGTTGGCAACGATCACGTCTAAAAAGGTGCTTGACTTCGTGATTAAAAGCATCATCTGTCACTTCAGCCTGCCCAAGAAGATCGTCTCCGATAACGGCACTCAGTTCGACAGCGACCTGTTCACGGAATTCTGTGACAGGCATGGGATTGTGAAAAGCTTCTCTTCCGTGGCCTATCCTCAGGCGAACGGCCAGATCAACGCTGTCAACAAGACTCAAAAGGCGAGCCTCAAGAAAAGATTAGACGAAGCAAAGGGGGTATGGCCAGAACATCTCCCCCAGGTCCTATGGGCATACCGGACCTCGCATCGGACTCATACGGGTCATACTCCCTTTTCTTTAACTTTTGGGAGTGAGGCAGTCCTCCCCGTGGAGATAAAGGTTCTTTCGCATAGAGTCCAATCTTACGACCAAGATTGAAACCTCGAGCTCTTATGCCATTCCCTAGACCTAGTTGATGAAAGGCGGGAGGATTCGCAACTCCAGCTCGCCCACTATCAGCAGAAAATCACTCGCTACTTCAACACCAAGGTCAAAAAACGCGCCTTTAGCGTGGGCGACTTGGTCCTAAGGAGAGTTTTCCTCGCCGAAAAAGATCCCAAAGATGGAGTTTTGGGACCGAACTGGGAAGGACCATACCAGGTCATCGAAGTCATCAAGGAGGGAACTTATAAGCTAGCTCGACTTGATGGAGGGGCGGTCCCGCGAACTTGGAACGCCATCCACTTAAAGAGATATTACCAGTGATTTACTTGTAAGGCCTGGAAGGCCACTTCTTACGTCTTAATGAAAATCAACTTTTTATGCATATTTGCAAGTGTAATATAAAGTAACCATGAAAGACCCTTTCCCAGTTACTTGGGGGGCATATGGTACCTAGATATAACCAGGTCTCCTTAACGACTTAGATGTTGATTCTTATCGATTGACCGTGGTTTTCTTAAAAACGCGAGATATTGATAAGGGTTAACACTAACTAAGTCCTATCCTGGTTTTTACCGGGTCATAAAAACTTAGAGGTTGATTTAAATCTGTTGATCGTTGTTCTTCTTAAAGAGCTCGAGATATGGATAAAAAATTAACACGAACTAAGTTTTCTAAATGAGTTCCTGGTTTTAACCAGGTCATAAAAACTTAGAAGTTGATTTAAATCCGTTGATTGTTGTTCTTCTTTAAGAGCTCGAGATATGGATAAAAAATTAACACAAACTAAGTTTTCTAAATAAGTTCCTGGTTTTAACCGGATCATAAAAACTTAGAAGTTGATTTAAATATGTTGATCGCTGTTCTTCTTAAAGAGCTCAAGATATGGATAAAAAATTAACACGAACTAAGTTTTCTAAATAAGTTCCTGGTTTTAACCTGGTCATAAAAACTTAGAAGTTGATTTAAATCTGTTGATCGTTGTTCTTCTTAAAGAGCTCGAGATATGGATAAAAAATTAACACGAACTAAGTTTTCTAAATAAGTTCCTGGTTTTAACTAGGTCATAAAACTTAGAAGTTGATCATCTATTTATCGTTGTTCTTTCCAAAGAGCTCGAGACATAAATAGCGGTTAACACGAACTAAGTTTATCAAAAAGATATATGTATTGTAGCCAAAAGCATGAAAAAATATAAATTAAAGGTGTAAGGCAAATTGTCTCGAGGTGAAAACACCTCATGCAAAGGTTACATAAAATACTTCAAAATATTCAAAGACAAAAAAAAAAAAAAAAAAGAAGAGAAAAAGCGCCCTAAGCTCCGTCAGTCGGCCCTTTGGAGGTCGCCATTTCACCCTGCTCCGCCGCACCAGAGGCTTCCCCAGTCTCCGAAGGCGGCGCCTCTTTGTCGAAGCAAGCTTGGAACTTCACCAGCAAGCGCGCCCAAAGACTCAGTGGCATGAAAGAGAAGTCAGCCTCCAGATTGTGGGCCCAACGGTGATAGAACAAATCCTGCATGGACTACTCCGAGGTGGCCCGTTCGTCCTCCAGGGCGGCCTGGTTCTCAGTCTTCACTGCCTCGAGGTCTGCCTGCGAGGTCGCAAGGGAGGTCTCGAGCTCCTGGACCTTCAAGCGGGTCTTCTCCAAGTCAACCTGGGTCTTCTCTAACTTGACCTTCGAGGTCGCCAAGGAATCCTTAGTCGCCTTAACCTTCTGAAGGGTGGCCTGGTGCTCGGTCCTCATGTCGTCGAGCTGAGTTCTAGCCCTGATGATGCTCCGGTGAAGGGCGACGACACCCTACGAGGAATGAAAGATAAATTGGCTAAGAGGAAAAATAAGGCAGAGTATAATGGTAAAAGCTTTAAAAGAATAGGCTAGCTTACCGTTAGGGTCATGCTCATTGAAGAGTCCATAATGTCAACCGGGCTCATTGTCTCAATAGTCCGGAGTTCCTTCTCGGTGAACTTATAGATATGGCTAACGGCATAGTTAGCCGATTCATACACCGTTCCCCGGAAGGCCTCTGGGATCTTCTCCAGGTCCTGGGAATTGACCGGGATGCGTACATCGGAGGCCGTAACAGACAGAGTCCCAAGCTCCGATCCTCCGATCTGAGTAGCGGCCGAAGCTCGCTGAGGCGGTGGAGGCATTTGTCCTGCTCCGGCAGTAGGAAGGATCGCCCCCACGACTTGGGCTGACGGGGTTTTCTCCTTCTCCTTTGCCGGAGATTTGGTGGAGATCCCAGCAGTGCTCTTGGAACCCCGGAGCCTTTTCTGTCTTGGCCCGGCTGAGGGGTTCCCCCCGAAGACTACGCCCCGCAAGCTATCCTCGGGCTGAGACATCTCTTCTGTAAAACAAAAAACATGGTTATTACAAGTTAGCAATCATACAGAGATAAAGACATAAGGTTAAAGCTAAAAAAGTGTACAAATACTAAGGGAACCCTACCCCCCGAGCTGGAAGAGCCTAAGATGATTATTTCCCGAACTGGTGCAAGCTCTGGCTCCGGGTCCGATGCAGGGCTAGATTCTCCTACATACTGCCTAAGCCCCGGAGCATAGATAACCCTCTGGAGTGAGGCCCATGTGTGTAGGTTTGTCCCATACTCCTGGAAAAAGATCGACCTAAAGGCTAGGGTATTATCTACTACTACGGTACCCCTAGGCCGGCTCTCTTGGTGATCCAACACGAGCCGGTCGACACAATGGAGCAGAAGTGTGTTCAGGTCCGGATTGCTCCTATGACGGTGGACGAGCTGCCTAGGATTGAACCTAGCCAACTGGGGGTCCGCAGCGGCCCTATCTAGACTCCTAAACAAGTAAGGGTTACCTTGGCCAGAAGGACCCGCGGCTGCTCCGGATTGGATCCTCTCCTCGCCCGTACTCTGGGCGACCTCCAAAGTCCTCTTCCTGCTCCTCACGAGCGGAACTTCGTCGCCCTCGTCCTCCTCGTCTTCATCTTCCGCAACCTCGTCCACGTTGATAGGCCTGATTTCCCGAGCTGGAGGCGGCCCCCGGGGCTTCTTTAGGTTCAGTGTTTGGTTCGGAAAGATCAATTTGCAGGCCACCATCGTCTCGTCCGTCACGAGCACGCGATAATCCTTCTGACTGGGGGGCAAGCTCGCCAGTGTTTCATACTGTGCCCCGAGGGTCACAGATTTCTCTGTCCTCGCGAAGATGGTTGCGTAATGAGTTTAAGTCAGAAAGGGGTGCAGGAGGAGCTAAAGTGATAATTAAACACACGAGCTAGGGTCAGGAAGCACTTACGAGGACGATTGAAATAGTGGTGCTCGCAATTCCGGAACCCAGTTGACATAAAGAACTGGTCCTTGAAATCATTGGGGTGGCTGGGCAGCTCGATGACCGCCGCCGTGTTGGGAAAACGGGTTAGATAGTAAAACCCGTCGCCTCGCCCCCGCTGGTCCGGGCTAGCTTTAAGAAAAAAGAAATATAAAATATCCGCAAGAGTGGGGACCTCCCACTCATGCTTCTGGAATAGGTACCTCAACCCTGCCAGCAGGCGGTAGGAGTTGGGGGGGAGCTGAAATGGGGCCAACCCCACGAAGTTCAAGAAATCAGCAAAGTACTTATCCAGGGGAAGGAAGGCCCCTGCCTTAAAGTGTTCTCCGCTCAAGGCCGCGAACGATTCGTCGAGCGGCGCGCAGCTCCGCTCGCCATCCGAGGCAGGTCGGGCAATAATGGAGGCTTTACCCAGCGCGATGTTGTGAGTGAGGAAGAGTTTGTTAATCTTCGTCTGATTGGTTATCTTTGAGACGATTCTCTCTGCCTCAAAGAATGCGTCAGGGGCCACCTCGACCTCCTTCTCCACTGTCGGCCCGAAGCGGGGGATCGGGGAGCTAGGCATCGCTGCCTTCCCTTTCTCCTGGTGGGAGGCCGAGCTTCCAATGTTCTTCTGAGGGATATTCCTTTTTGGAGCCATCTGGTCGCCTAACGAACAAAAGAAAACACTTTAGAAAAGGCGACCCAAGCAGGAGGAAGAAGCAATTATTATTCGCACGAGCTGAGGTAAGCCCAGCTCGTGGAGAGTGGGACCACGCGGTTTAGTGAACACGCGCGTATACTCCCAACAGATCCCAGATTACTCGGAATTTGTGTGTCAGGAGGTTCAGAATAGAATTTTCCTTGGGAGGGAAAGTTTCAATAGGCAGAAAATTACAAAACCGCTTATGAGGCGTGTTCCCTAAGCTACCCGGTTTTGCACCCAAAATTCCCAAAACTCCTACCTAGAAATTTTCCCAGAAAAAGTATCCTGAAACCCATATTCTAAAGCGATTTCCTACGGCAAATAGACCCTAACCTAAAAAAGGGCTGTCACCCTCCATATCCACAAAACCCAGAAAACCCTTGCATGCGGCTACAGTGAAATTTTTTACCTAAGCTACAGTAGCATGTTATCAAAATACACGGGGTCAGGAAACTTACTGTGTATGACTGGGAGATAGACGAGAGTGTTGCGTTGGTAGGAGCTTCGTCGGTGTAGTAGCTTCCAAAGCTTCAGAGAAATCCGTGCGCCTAAGCTTCTTGAACGGTGAAAATGGCAGCAACAATTTCGAATGAGGAAAAGGGTTTCATTCTTCTGGAGTATGGAGAGGAAAGAGGAAAAGAGGTTTGAAAAATTTCGAATGAAAGGGTGGCCCGTGCGTAGGGTGGCCACCCCCTTTTTTATATGCATAAAGGATCACGTGTAGAAGGCCCTTGGATGGCCCTGATGAGGGATCCGAGGCCTTCCACTAGAAATACGAAACGACGGCTGGGCATAGGCTAGGCCATTAAATGCGGTTCTCGTAAGACGTACCGTCACCACCCACGATGTGCCACGTATCAGGCACCTGCGTAAAGAGTGGAATGCGAAGAGTTTGTGGGGAAGTCTGAAAGCCCCTGCTATGGTCTTATATACGACGTCAGATACCATGAGCAGGAGCTTCGGGGGCAGATGTACGCCCTGATTTTCCCACGGGCTGATTAGCAGGCCGAGCTTCGGGTTAATCATGGTTAGTCCGTAAGCATCCCCCAGGTCGGAGCTCCTGTCTTGAGGTCGCCCCCCCTTTAGCTCGAGGAATCCTCAAGGACTCACCAAGACTCCCAAGACTGGAGGAAGGAATCGGAAGGCCGAAGGTCGGGTCAGATGCACAGCTCGTGGTACGAGCTAGATATGGAGGCTATGATCCCTTGTAAAGTCAACACACGCAAGATAAACATGCATATATCCGACATCACGTGTCCGATATCTCCCTGACTTCTCGGACACGCTGCAGGAACGTGCTCATTCAGACACCCACGGCTGGGTTGGGCCGTGCGGCCCATTATCTCCTTACCTATCGATTTGACCATACTTATGTGTCAAGTTTAGGAATTAATCATGAATGTCACAGAGTTGATATGACAAATAAGAAGGTCACGGGATGACCTCCTTACCAACTTCCAGGTGCCTTCTCCTATAAATATGGAGACCTTGGGAGTTGATAAGGGTTGGGAAAAATAGTCTCTAGAGAGATATATTTTGTAACCAAATACTCAGAATATATCAATAATATTGACTAGTGGAGTAGAAGGATTTTAACCTTTGAACCACTTAAAAACGTGTCTTGAGTCACCTATTTCATCCTCTAAGATCTTATATCTGCTGCGGTTCTACATTCAGCACTAATCCCTTCCTCTCTTTCTCTTAATTACCTGTTGCCGAAGAACCGCGTCAACACCTATAAATATAGAAAGATAGCTCAAGGAAGGGATTTTTGGCTTTTGAATCATTTGAGACTAGAAGAATTCTACGAGAAATATTGTATTGTTCTTCAGAGGTTAGTGAAACTCATTGAACCCTAGTTCTTTGATCACTCCTTTGATTCTCACATCAATAACAATCTAAGTGGACATAGGTTATTACCAGATCTTGGGGCCGAACCACTATAAAATATCGTGTTCTTATCCTTTTCGCTATTACGTTTTTTTCAACGCATTCATTCACATCAAGCATATTCTGACTCCGTGTCAGTTGACCAAAATCAGGGTCAACATTCTGGTGCTTTCATTGAGAGCTTGATTTGTCACCGTTGAGAAAACCAATGGCGAAAACTGCAAGGAAAACTGGACAGGCGACTGCCGCTGCACCGTCAAACCCGCCTCCTCCTCCTCCTGCAAGCGTAGCTGAGGATGAGCCACATTTGGACTTTGAGGAGGAAGAAATGGATGACGCAACGCTGAAAAGTACTCTGGGGGCATTGCATGAAGAACTGGCCAATCTGAGGGCCAGTCAAGAAACTATTGCCGAAGTCATGGCAAGGCAGCAACAAGAGATTGAATGGCAGCGCGCAGAGCTAAGTGAGAGGCAGGCAGAGATGGATCGCTGCCAGAGCGAGGCCATGGCAGCGTTAGAGGCAGCCTTGCAATTGGCTAAGAATCAGGCCGCACCTGTCTCACAGCCTGATCAACCAGCGAATGGGCCTCCCCACAGGGGTCCCAATCCTAGCCCACATATCCAACCACAGAGCCCGCAAAGGCTCGAGCAACCCCAGGTGCCCCACGACGATGTCCCATTGAACCCTAAGGCACAACCTCCATCCCAAGCTGGTCGCGGCAATCCCCCGCATCAGAGGCAGAATAGGACCGGGCATCAGCCTCGTAGTCCTAGACGCCATAGGGGCGACGAGCTGAACCTACCGAACAGAGGTCAGAATCCTCCTGGTAAAAACAGGAACTCAGAGTTAGGCTCTGTGGTCCGGGGTCCCCCATGGCATGATAATGCACGGGGACACAACGACCAGCGCAGGCCACCCTCTAACGTTCAGGATGTTTCAGCCCGGGATGGAAATTGAGGGAACAGTCGATCCCATCATAGCCAATCAAGATTCAGAGATGGCCATGGGTATAATGAAGCTGACTCCGGCAGAGGAAATGCCGGTCGGAGGAATGAAGAAAGAGGTGGAAACAGGAATCAACCACCTCAGGATGACCAACCCGGCAGACGGGACGCTGGGGGACAATCCGGACAGAATAACGTCTTCAACTGGCTCGGGGGTAGCGATCAGCGGAGAAAAGACAAGGATTTGAGAGATGTACTCAAAGATCTCCATGAGCGGCATGGCAAGAATGTCCCCCCAGCGACAGAGGCCACAGCGATTCCTGTCGCTGTACAGGCCCAGATAGATGCCCTCAACCAGGCGGTGCAACACCTAGTCGGGGGAAGGACATCTTACATCGACCACGATATGAGGAAAGGTACTCCTTTCATCCAGAGGATAGCTATGGCAGAGACTCCTAGCAAGTTTAAAATGCCTACGCTACCAAATTTTGATGGGTACGGTGACCCGGTATCTCACGTTAATAAGTTTGAGATGGAGATGGACATTCAGAAAGTGTCCGAAGACGCACGGTGAAGGATCTTCCCTGCGACACTTTCTGAGGCCGCACAAGAGTGGTTTTTTAAGTTCCCTCCTGCAAGCATAGTTTCCTGGGAGATGTTCGTAAGGGATTTTTACGGACAGTTCTATGCAGGTCGTGTGCATCCGACCGAAGCAAACCAGCTGGTTGAAATTCTCCAGCAGGATGGAGAATCTCTAAAAGACTACATCCAGCGCTTTATGCGAGCAGCAGCTAGAGCAAAAACGGTGGGGGACGAAGGCAAAATGATGGCCATAACCGCAGGGGTTAGGCGTCGTACCCCCCTCTGGAAGAGCCTTCGCAAAGATGGGGTTAGAACTACCCAGGAATTCTTGGACCGGGCTGATCGTTACATCAAGCTCGAAGATGCCATTGCCGACGATGGAAAGCCCTCAGGCAAAGATAAGAAAGCAGCCGAGCCCGCCAAAGCCTCCAATGGGTCCAAACCTAACGGCAACGGCAAAGGCAACGGGAACGGTAACGACAATGGCAAGAATGGTGGAAAACGGCCACACAATGAGCCTTCCACCTTCGAAAATAAACGAGCCAAGGGTAACCGTTATGATCCTCGGTTCACTAACTACACTGCCCTTGTTGAGTCTCGGGGGGAGGTTTATCAGGCCACGAGTTCCAGTGTGCCTTATAAGAAACCTGCCCCCATTCAAAAGGATATTTCGAAAAGAGATACTACCAAGTTCTGTCGTTATCATAACGACTACGGACATGACACCAACGAATGCAACCAGTTGAAAGACGAAATCGAGTTCCTTATTAGACAAGGACACTTGAGAAGATACGTACGGGCCTCGGGAAATTCCCAACGAGAAGCTCCGGGTAGCAACGAGCAAGCGCCCACGCGCCAACGCTCGCCACCTTTGCAGCCTGCCCCCGTGACTGGCACACTCTTAACCATTTGTGGAGGCCCGCACCTCGCGGGAAATAACGGAAAGGCCAGGCAACGATACGCTCGGACTCTGCACCATGACCAGGACATCGAGATGATGACTGTGGAAAACCGCGCGCCAAAAAAGGCTCGATCAGAGGAGGGAGAAATAACCTTCTCTGATAGCGATGCCCAACACGTCCGGTTCCCACATTCCGATCCGCTGGTCGTGGACATCCAAATGGCCAACATGATGGTAAAGAGAGTGTTGGTCGATACAGGAAGTTCAGTGAATATCCTGTATAAATCTTCGCTGGAACGCATGAAATTGTCTGTTAAGGACCTGGAGCCCTACAACCAAACAATATACGGCTTCTCTGGTGAAGGACTTGCCCCTGCCGGATCAATCAAACTACCAGTGACAACAGGTACAGCGCCAGCTACCAGGATATTACTCGCTACTTTTGTAGTAGTCGATTGTCCTTCGGCGTACAATGCTGTCATTGGGAGGCCTATACTGGTTGATCCACGGGCCGTCACCTCTATGTGGCACTTAGCCATGAAGTTCTCAACGGACACAGAGGTAGGACGCGTGTTGGGGAACCAGGGGGAAGCCAGGGAGAGCTATAACGCCTCAATCACGAAGGCGAAAAAGGGAACATCGAAGAGCACTACCCCAGATAGGTTGCAAATGGCAGTAGATGCACAAGCCTAATCCGGTGATGAAGTCACCAAATAGGGTGTTGCCCAAAGTAAGGATAGAGATCTAGATCCTCGCTTTGGGGATTTTGAAGAGAATGTTGGACCCGTCGAGGACCTGGAAGAGGTCCAACTCGACGAAAAAGACCCGACCAGAGTTGTGAAGGTCGGAAAAAACCTAGAACCAACCACGAAGCACGCACTGGTGGAATTTTTGCAGAAGACCCATGAGGTTTTTGCCTGGTCGCACAAAGACATGGCTGGGATAGACCCTGCAGTTATCAACCATGTCCTGAATATAGACAAGACTTTTCCGCCCGTGCAACAAAGAAGAAGGCTACTCGATAAGGATCGGTCGAGAGCCTTAAAAGAAGAAGTTGAAAGATTAAAGGAAAATGGGTTCATCAGGGTGGCATTTTATCCGTCGTGGGTCTCCAATCCAATGCTGGTTCCCAAGCCTAACGACAAATGGCAAACCTGCGTGGATTTTACAGACCTCAATAAAGCCTGCCCAAAGGATTGCTTCCCACTCCCAAGAATCGACCAGCTGGTCGATGCTACTGCAGGACATGAGATCCTCTTGTTCATGGATGCATATTCGGGCTACAATCAGATTAGCATGCATTCCCCTAACGAGGATCACACCAGCTTTCGGACCGATACGGGCTTATACTGTTACAAAGTAATGCCCTTCGGACTGAAAAACGCAGGTGCGACTTACCAGCGGCTAGTCAACCACATGTTTAAGGAGCTGATCGGAGTAAACATGGAAGTATACGTGGATGACATGCTGGTAAAGTCTAAAAAGGCAGAAGGACATGTGAAGGATTTGCAAGAATGTTTTGATGTACTAAACATGTACCAGATGAAATTAAATCCTCTCAAATGTTCCTTCGGAGTTGGATCAGGGAAATTTTTGGGGTTCATTGTAAATTCAAGAGGAATCGAGGCCAACCCCGAAAATATAAAAGCCCTGATCGACATGAAGTCGCCAGAAAGAATCAAAGATGTACAGAGTTTAACCGGGAGAATCGCATCCCTAAGTAGATTTATTTCAAAGTCAACAAACAAATGCGTTCCTTTTTTCAATCTACTTAGGGGCAATAAGAAGTTTGAGTGGACAGGAGACTGCGAGCGAGCTTTCCAGGCCTTGCAAGCTCATATGGCACAGCCTCCCGTTTTATCAAAGCCAATCGAAGGAAAGTCTTTGTTTATTTACCTGGCGATTACTGAAGTTGCTGCTAGCGCGGTCCTAGTACGAAAGGAAGAAGACGTACAAAAAGCAGTCTACTATGTTAGCAAGAGGCTGATCGGGGCAGAACTGAGATATCCACCCATTGAAAGGTTAGCATATTGCTTAATCCTGGCCTCTAGGAAGCTGCGCCCTTACTTCCAAGCCCATCCTATCGCGGTTTTAACTGACCAGCCCCTTCGGCAAGTCCTCCAAAAACCAGAGACGGCTGGACGATTATTTAAATGGGCAGTCGAACTAGGGCAGTTCGAAATCACATATTCGCCGTGAACAACAGTAAAAGGACAAGTCTTGGCTGGCCTTATTGCAGAGTTCACCGCACTCCCAGAGAGCGAACAGTGCGAACAACCTAGTGCGCCTGAGCCTCAAGAGAAAGCTCCTTCGTGGAAGTTATTCACGGATAGGTCATCCAACAAATCCCACGCTGGAGCGGGAGTGATATTGATAATGCCAGAAGGGCATCGATTTCACTACGCTATTAGGTTCGACTTCACCGCGTCAAATAATGAAGCCGAATATGAAGCCCTCCTCGCTAGACTGAGAATGGCCAAAGACATGAGCATAAAGACGCTTGATATTTACAGCGATTCACAGCTGGTAGTGAACCAGGTTTTAGGGGAATATCAAGTGCGAGGCTTAAAGATGGTGGCCTACTTGAATAAAATAAAAGACCTGCTAGCCCAGTTCGCGAAGTACACCCTCCAACAAATACCGCGGGATCATAATTCAAACGCAGACGCCTTAGCCAAACTCGCGAGCGCGAAGGATGCAGACACTTTGAATATTGTGCCAGCAGAAAGATTGAATGAGCCAAGCATACAAGCGGTCGAGACCAGTATGGAGATTCGAATGGAGGATACATGTATGGCACCTTACTTGGAGTATCTAACGAACAGTGTGCTACCAACAGATAGAAACAAAGCTAGAACTCTACAAAGGCAGGCCGCCAGGTACATACTGGTCGATGGTGTTATGTACCAAGAGGGTATTCAATGCCACTGCTCAGATGCGTTACACCAGAAAAGGCTAAGGAACTCATGAAAGAGGTGCATGGAGGCTTCTGCAGGGATCATGCTGAGGGGCAGAGTTTGGCAAAGAAAATTCTAAGGCAAGGCTACTTCTGGCCAACTATGAACGAAGATTCAATGGAATTTGTACGAAGATGCGATAAATGTCAAAGGTTCTCCAAAATTCCACGAGCAGCTCCAAACGAGTTGAAACAAATGCAAAGTCTGTGGCCTTTTGCGGTATGGGGGATAGATTTGATTGGATCCCTACCAACGGGAAAAGGAGGAGTAAAGTACGCAGTCGTGGTAGTCGATTACTTCACTAAATGGGCCGAAGCTGAACCGCTCGCCACCATAATGACCAAGAAAGTTCTTGACTTTGTCATCAGGAACATTGTTTGCCGCTATGGTTTGCCCCGAAAGATAGTTTCAGACAGCGGAACCCAATTTGACAGCGACTTATTCACCGAATTCTGTGAAAGGCATGGAGTTATTAAAAGCTTTTCTTCAGTCGCGCATCCCCAAGCAAACGGGCAGGTCGAGGCCGTAAATAAAAATCTTAAGGATACCCTAAAGAAGAGGCTTGAAGATGCTAAAGGAGCATGGCCGGAACAGCTGCCTGAAGTCCTCTGGTCGTATAGAACATCTCACCGAATAGCGACAGGTCATACCCCATTTTCCTTGGCCTATGGATATGAGGCTATGTTACTGTTGCGAAATTTATAGCTATGCAAGTGCACACAGTCGCAATTCGTAATAAAATGGTATAAACCAAGTATCGTCCTCAAGGACTGATTTATCAATTACCAATCAATCAATCTTTTTAATTCTATTTGATTAAACAATTTTCAGAGATTTTAAACTAAGAAAAATACTAACGAAGAACAATGAAAATTTAAACAGAATAACAGAAAAAATGAAATTAGGACAATTATGATCCTCTATTTTCCACCCTCTTATTTCCTAATGCAAGAATTTATATCCCTTCTCCCTATTCAAGAATAAGTCGCAAAAACAATTCATAATCTAGTCAAGATTTATGAAATTCAATCTAAATGACAACTTCCTATATTTCTATGGTAAGTTGAATCATGTAGAAGGCATTAACCACGCAACTCAGAAAAATAGGCAAATAATCTAGATACTTTCGTTCTAAATTAAATTTGCATCCAAACAATCAAAGCATATCAAATTTCACTTTTTAGATTTCAATTTGATTCATAAAATAGCAATTAGAGGTGATCAATCAATAATCGCACAATTAACATAGATTATAAGGAATTGAAAGAGGTGAAGAAGAACATCAATTTTGCATTAAACCATAAAGAGGGTTTCCAAAAGATTCACATAAAAGCCCTAAAAAAAGAATTTAGCCTATGATATTCATTCTAGCCATATGATAGTTCAATTACAAACATGAAAATTCAAAGAAAAAGATGAAAACCCAGCAATCAATCCTCCAATATGGTGTTCTTACTCCCAGCCGTCGAACCCCCTTCAGCCCTCTTTCAGTCGCACATATGTTTCTCCAAAAATCCCTACCAAAATCCCCAGTGAATGGACCAAATTGCCCATCAAAAAATGATCATATCTGTGAAAATCGCGTCTCTAGCGCTGTAGCGCTACTTCTAGAGCGCTGTAGCGCTATTAACAGTGGTAAAATACCTCAAAATCTGGTGCACTAGTGCTATAGCGCTCTTATTATGGCGTTGTAGCGCTAAAGTCAGAATCGACAAAACTCGGTTCGAACAGCCTGCAGCGTTAGCTCATTGTATTGTGATCATAACTCCTTCGATATAACTCCGAATTGAATTATTCAAAAAGCTATGGAAAGCTAAGAGAAATATCTACAACTTCTATTTCTAGAAGTGTTTCCAGAAAGTGAATACATCATGGTAAACATGCGTCTTGAAGTTTTAGACTTGCGTTATAGAGCATAAATGACGTGTGTTGAGCATCTTCAATGTATTATTTTTCACACATAATGTCTTGAAACTCCACAATCAACACAAAATCCATCGTATTTATCATATTTAACATGTTTCTTCTCATTTCACTCCATATTATGTAATTGACCATTAAAACCTGAAACAAAAAGAAAACAAGCATAAATCTGCACTAAACAATCCTAAATAACTAAAAACACAACCTAAAACGATCTCTAAAACAAACCTAAAATGAACCAAACAGTTACCTGTCGAGTTAGATCCCCCCTCATATCGACGCATAACATACGACCAGGACCAGAACAGCCAACTGATGATGGAGTCCCTAGACTCAATCGACGAGATACGGGAGAAGGCCCAACTCCGAGTTGCTGCTTACCAGCAAAAGGTCGCCCGGTACTTTAACTCCAAAGTTAAAGAAAGAAAATTCAACGTCGGTGACTTGGTGCTACGACGAGTTTTCTTAAATACCCGCGACCCCGCTGCTGGAGTACTCGGACCTAATTAGGAAGGACCTTACCAGATTGAAGAAGTCCTTCATCCGGGCACCTACAAACTTGCACGCCTAAACGGAGACCTCGTTCCACGATATTGGAATGGAGAACACCTGCGCAAGTATTATCAGTGAACAGTCCTTTTTAAAGAACTGGCTTGTATTAAACTTTACTTTTTTACAAGTTTTGCAAAGAGGGTTAGCCACGTTGTATGGCCAATTGCTCATATATGTAAGATCCTATTTTAGGATCACTCATAAAGACATGTTTAGTCCATTTTTAATACGATATTATAAGGGACTGTGCGCAGCCAGTCGTTCTTGCCAACCTTTGTAAATTTATTTTTACAAGTATTTGTTCATTACGTGTGTTGTTTTGCTGTATTACAAGTATTACGTTTCCTACCGAGCAGAAATGTTCGAACAGGTCATGGTCAAGGCAAGTGACCAAGGACCTAAAGCTCCTCGATCACTTGGGGGGCATATAAGGCATTTCGATAGCAAAGCGTACCATGAGGTATGTAAACACACGAACAAAATGAGTGAAAGCATGCTAAGGTACTTAGA
Source organism: Humulus lupulus (assembly GCF_963169125.1). Lineage (NCBI taxonomy): Eukaryota > Viridiplantae > Streptophyta > Magnoliopsida > Rosales > Cannabaceae > Humulus > Humulus lupulus. The sequence continues at coordinate 36,259,518 of NC_084799.1, forward strand.
GTATTTTTCAAATTTTATATTTTGTTAAATCAAGCCAAAGTATTATGCTAAGTCCGGTCATACGGACAAATGATATAGTAAATGAAAATATTATAACATTATAAGGCAATCTTTTACACCGCAAGCATCACTGCTTGGATGTAATTGTTCGAATAAAAGAAAAAGTTTGCTGCCCATGCAGCAAATTCAAAAAAGATATTGTCTTTACATCACGACCCGTGGGTCGTGTAATTAGAGAAAGAAAAAATAATAATAAAAGTTCAAGAGGCATTAGGAGCAGGAGGGTCTTTATCAGCATTCTGATTGGTCGCATCCTCAACAACTCCTTCTTCCTCTACGCCAGCGATGCTTGGGGAAGCAGGGATCCTTGCTCTTGCCTCCTCTTCAGCCAATTGAGCAGTGCAGCAGGCCAGCTCAGCATTTCTAACATCTTCTTAAAGATAGCCGAAGTTGGCGCCCTGATTGTTTTTCCAGAAGTTGTAAAAACACTGGAGCGTCGCGTTCTTGTACCTTTCCAAATCTTTGTCATTTGAAAGCTTAAGCTGCTCTACTTGGCTCTCAAGAGTAGCGATGGCCTTGTCCTTGGACTGGAGCTCCTCACCTAGTCTCTTGCATTCTCGATATTGGACTCGGCTGGCTACCTGATACTCCTCCCTCTGCTTCATCAGTGCCGCCTTCGAGGCTTCGACCTCTGCCAACTTGGTCACCACAACATCCTTCTGCTGGGTGATCGCCTCCAACTCCTTCGCGTGCCTGGCCTCTGCAGCCTGAAGCTCCTCAGCAGCTTTCGCCTGGTGCCTCTCGATAGCCTTTGCCCGAGCCTGGTCGATGGTGGCTTTGGCGCGGGTACGAGCAGCAGTTGCAGTCAGCAAAGCCTGTGGGCAAAAGATAAAGTTAGCACCTGTTGCGAAGAATAAAAGACTAAGGCCAAAGAAGTAAGAAGCACTTACGCTGGCCATTTCATTGAGGGCCCTATTCAGGATTTGGTCGACCCCCATGTTCTCTGCCTCCTCCATGGCATCCTTGCAACGGTCGTACCTCACGATGTGTGCAAGGCGGTCCTTGGCTGCTCTTAAGACGTGGTTTGAAAGTTTGGCCCCGAGGGCTTCGTCCTGTTGGGTTTGTTCTTTGACAGATGCGGGTGGAGGATTCGTCGGGGCAGGCGGAGTCTCCTTCTCAGCAGGAGCCGAAGGTTGGGCAGAGGTTTGCCGAGTTGGCACATCCTTAGGAGGATCTTCTGTTCGACTCTTTTTGGCAGGAGGTCCTTGGCTCGATTTGCCGTTGTGTCTCCTAGATGACTTTCGCCGAACTAGAGGAACTTCAACTTCCTCCTCAGCTTGGTATAAGTCGAAGACATTGGGAGTGGTCATATCTGCATACAAGTGAACACATGCAAATGAGAAGATAAAGGCAGATAAAAACTCTCGATAAAACAGAAAAGAGGTCACAAAGTTTAATACCCGAGCTACAACTACTGGTCGCTACACTATTGACTCTATTAGTCACACACTCATTATCTGGCATGAAGAAGTCTGGCCCTAGGTTTGGAGTATACGTAAAATTTCCCTCCCCGTCAAACAAGTGACAGGGAATTGGCAAGCTATTTAAAAGCAAAATAACTTTACCGTTCTCATCAAAGTATTCCCCCAAGTCCACAACCGGCTCTTTTGCCTTTTATTTCCCCTTGCCTTGGGGAGCAGAAGGCCTATCTGCAGAAGGATTGCCCGTGGGCTCCTTGATTGTAACCCCTGTTGGCCTCCTTCGTGGATGGGACGCAGGGGGTTGCTGCTCGGGAACCCCCTCGGCAGTGGCATCAGCAACCACAGGTCCTCTTGTTTCTTGGCGAGGAGCCAGGAGGCCAGATAGCCTCAAATTTTCATCAGTGACCAGGGACTTGATGCTTTTTTCTGCGTCTGTCATCCTGGCCAGTGCATTGGACCTCAACACCATGTCTGGTGTTGGGGTCGGACGTAACCAAGGGCCTGAAAGACAAAGAGTACTTTAAGAAAGATGAAGGAAATTTTTCTGTTAAAAAGTATCGACCAGTCAAAGCAGCATTTACCTCCTCTTGCGAAGGCCAGATTGTTGCTGGTCAGGTTCGGCGTGAGGAAGTACTCCTTGCTGTACTGCCCCACATTGGATATGTGCATGGTCTCACTCAGGAACGTCCGATTTGTCTCCTGGTGACAAAGATGAAAGAAACCCGTCCCATGTTGTTTAGGGTTGGATTTGAGGTCGAAGAAATAATTGACCTCGTGGGGGGTAGGTTCTGGCCATTTTTTAAGTTTATACAGGATATAGAGTGTGGCCAACATTCTATATCCATTTGGAGTGATTTGGAAGGGGGCGACACCAAAATAGTCGGCCACCCCCTGATAAAAAGGATGTAGAGGGAGGGTAGCCCCCGCCTCTATGTGATACCGAGACCAGGCACTGTATACACCTCCGGGAAGGTTAGGTCTTTGGTCGGCAGCCGGAATTTTAAGATTGACCCCTGTAAGAGGATACTTCCTACGGTAGTTGGCAAGCATACGAGGAGTCACTAGCCTGGGCGGCGAGAGATACCACTCGACATCAGGCAGATTTTGATGGCGAGGGCGGGCTCTAGTTTGGATATTAGGGTCAGGAGCAGGATTTTCTCGACCACTGGTCGAGGGAACCCTAGCCTACGAATCAGGTTGGGCAGGAAGGTTTGGACTATCGTCGGATTCAGGTCTTTTCTTGCCTAAGGATTTAGAACGGGCCATTTGAGGAGGAGATAGGCGAAGTCTAGGAGAAGATCGTGAAAATGGGATCTCGTGAATTCGGTCAGTCGGTTGTTCTTCTCCTTCGAGCAGTTGGGCAAGAAGATCGCCGTCGATGGGCCGTTCACCTCCCCACAAATATGGCATTAAAGTCTGCAAATAGAAGAATGGGGAGGTGAGGATAGAGAATTTTTTAAGACCTTCTAGAATAACGCTGATCGAGTATAAAAGTTAAGCTTTAATACAGCAGCATTCTAGTAAAAGGCTAAAAAATTTCACACGAACAGTTTGAAAAAACGGATCAAAGGGTGAAAGCAAAAAGTTTTTCGTAAAAGCTTCTTCAACTCCCCTTAGGGCGGGAAAAACTTATTTTTCAGCTGGTCTAAAAATCGAATGTTTACTTCGGTTTTACGTCCTAAAAGTATGATCTCAACTATCAAACTAACTCGTAACTTTTTTCACCCACAAGACATTCTATTGACAAACATCTCAACCCAGAAGCAGATAAACTCAACAGTCAACATACAGGAGCATGCACTACAAAAATACGAAACATAAAGATTCGAAGACTTACCAGAAAGAAGGTCGTGGAGATTGGTAAGAGTTTTCGAAGATCAAGGAACTCTCGGGCTGAGTCTTGAAAATGCAGAAGAACGGTCTCTGGGAGAAGATGGAAGCTCTAGCTTTAGGGTTTCAGGAATGAGTAATGGCGTGCATAAAAAGAAAAAGAAAAAACTTCGGAGATGTTATATAAGATTGTTTGTGGCATTAAAAAAGGTGTAATCATCAGTTTCCCCTTTTTCAAAGTATGGGGAAGCGAGATGGCCGTCGAATTATTACTGGGGAACTGAAAGGTCATGATTAGACAAGAGTAGGTTTCTTTTTCCAAAAACACACGAAGGGTTCTGACACATATGGCGGGGTCACCGAAGGGTCATTTACTCAAAAGTTTATTTATTGCTAGTAATAAATAAACTTGGGGGGAAAATGTTATCCAAAAAACTGGCATTGATGACGTGGCAAGTGACCCCTGGACACGTGGCTGACATTTGGAGGAACTCTGCTAGTGTACCGACCAGAAGGCACATTATAGGCAGTAGGCAGCCCAGTCTTTCCTGCGACCAGTCTGGTCGATGGTTCCGCAAACAGCATGACGTTCCAATAAAGATCTTTGTATATCCCGAAAATAACTCCCACAATCTCCTAGTATCCGATTATTTAGGAGAGAATATCTATAACAAATTCATGTAATCCCCCTTGAGCCTATAAATAGAGAAAGATAGCTCAAGGAAGGGATTTTTGGCTTTTGAATCATTTGAGACTAGAAGAATTCTACGAGAAATATTGTATTATTCTTCAGAGGTTAGTGAAACTCGTTGAACCCTAGTTCTTTGATCACTCCTTTGATTCTCACATCAATAACAATCTAAGTGGACGTAGGTTATTACCAGATCCTGAGGCCGAACCACTATAAAATATCGTGTTCTTATCCTTTTCGCTATTACGTTCTTTTCAACGCATTCATTCACATCAAGCATATTCTGACTCCGTGTCAGTTGACCAAAATCAGGGTCAACAGGTCTTAATCTCATATTGGTATGAGAGGATTGAGATTAAGATAATAAACTTAAAACAGTTCGCAATAAAATAAAATTATGGAATCTTTAGATTAATTACTGCTAGTACGGTTCGCTAGTATTATGAATACAAGTGACCTAGATCCGAGTCGCTAGTGTGGACACTTTAGTGAATGTACTTTATATATAGTGATATATAGAACTAGACCAGATGTGATGTCATAGTATTAATCAAACACATTAAACGATGATCATATACACGATGATCTTAATCCTGAGGTTACTATGAAGTCTTATATATGTCATCTGATCCTTTGATTCATGCGTTAAGGTTTGTCAAAATGATCAGGCTAAGAATAATTGTTTTGAGGACTCAATGATATATATGGCTGGGGACATAGTTTAACATATATGAAATCTATACCTTCTTATAGATTGAATAATGGTTCCCTGTTGGGTTGACTTTTGGAACTGAAAATGTTATGAGCGCTCACATCGCAAACATGTTGTGATACAACCTTCATTAGTAAAGTCATGGTACTCTAGGAACAAGACATAGCTAAAATGGTAAAACGGTAATTTTATTCCCTTTTAATTATGAACCATTAATAGAGGAATAACGTTGTATGTAATGATTATATCAATGGACACTTTATTCTTTAATAAAGTACTTAGTAAATATATGTCTATAATTATCAAGAGTTCAATCTCATATTTATAGTGGAGTAATCATGAATTAATAAATATGATTATTTAATCAAAAGGCTTTGATTAATAATCTAATACTTATTGGAGCTTGATATTATAGGTCCATAGATCCCAAGGTGGCTCTATCAACACCATATCAAGGTAATAGTTGATACAAGGGTAAAACTGTAATTTGAGAATTTGAGAAGAATTTTATTATTCGGATCAAGTATACAATTATATGATTATTGAGGTTGAATAATTAATTTGAATTAATTATTAATTTTTGAAATTATATATATTAATTTAAATTTATAATTTTTGAAATTCATATATATAAATAAATAAATAAATTTTGAAATTAATTATTTTATTTGAGTGGGAGAAAATAAAATTGGTAAGTCAAAAATATATTTTTAATTTATTGAATTTTAAAAGATGATGATAATGATGATCATCAATTTGAATTTTGAATTTAAAATTAAATTTTGAAATATGGTTGTCATCTTTTCCTTAAAGAGATAAATACCTTATTTTGTTGAAGATTGATTTTAGTTAAATAAATAAACAAAAGAAAAAAGCAAAATCCCTGAAAAGGGAATAACAGTCCACGCATGACACAGTCCAAGGACTGTGCCATGCGTGTACCACAACACTGATACTGTATCAGTGTTGTTTTTATTTTAATTAATTAATTAATTAATAATTTGAAAATATTTTTTTCAAATTTGGTAAGTTAGATATTTACATAAATCAATTCCTATCATCATTATGATAATATAATTATATTACTATTATTATTAGGAATAATAAGGTGATAGAATTATCTCTGTATATATGATATAGAATAATAAGAAGAAATATGAAACATATACAATTTAGAATAGTTCTCAGAATTTTTGTCAGTCAATAAGTCCTTCTTCTTCTTCTTCTTCTTCTTCTTCTTTATTCTAACCATTCTCAGATTAAAATCCAAGTTCTCATGTGTTGAGAAATACTTGTGATTCCTAAATTGAAAACTCATGTCCTCTGTGTGCCCACACACATCTTGAGGTGTAGAGAACACTCCAGAAGATCGTGGTTTGAGTGCTCAAAACATTGGATAAGAAGATCGATAAATATACGAAAAGACTCAAGGACACTTGATAGGCTTCAAGAGGTAAATGCTTATGTTCTTGAATATTCATATGTTTATGTGTTTATATGTTATATATATATTGTATATTTATATATATATGTTGCATGATTAATAATATTGTATGTTAATGTTTCTGTCTGGATGTTTTCTTGATCATATAAACTGTGTGTTATCCAAAAAACAGGCATGGATGACATGGCAGACGTTTAATACACGTGGCTGACATCTGGCAGAAGTCTTGTTCGACCATCGACCAGAAAGATGTCTACGACACAACGCTCAATCTTTATATACGACCAGCTTGGTCGTATACTAGTTATATTTGGAGAAAATCGGATGCAGTTATGATCATATCCGAAATTATCTCCCATGATTTCCTGAGTATCCGATTATTTAGGAAAGAATATCTGTAACAAATTAATGTAATCTTCCTTGAGCCTATAAATAGAGAAAGATAGCTCAAGGAAGAGGCTTTTTGCTTTCTAATTATCTAAGATTAGAGTTTTACGAGTGTATTAGAGCTATCATATTTGATATATTGTTTTGTTCTTCAGAGGTTGGGGAAACTCATTGAACCCTAGTTCTTTGATCACTCCTTTGAAATGTTATATCAATAACAGCTCAAGTGGACGTAGGTTATTACCAGATTTTGGGGCCGAACCACTATAAATTTTTGTGTGCTTTATTTTTTTTGTCATCATTCTCATTTCAACATATCTGTCCACATCAAGCATTTTTGACTCTGTGTCAGTTGACCAAAATCAGGGTCAACATTCTGGTGCTTTCATTGAGAGCTTGATAGAAAACCGTTGATATAGTAATGGTGAAAACAACCAAGAAGACTGGACAGGCGGCTAACGCTGCACCATCTCAGCCGCCTCCTCCTCCTCCAAACGTGACTGAAGATGAGCCACATTTGGAATTTGATGAGGAAGAACTAGATTCCGAGACGCTGAAGCATACCCTGGGGGTATTGCAGGACGAACTGGCCAATCTGAGGGCCAGCCAGGAAAGTGCTGCTGAGATTATGGCACGGTAGCAACAAGAAATTGAGCGACAGCGCTTGGAACTAAGTGAAAGGCAGGCGGAGATGGACCGCCGTCAGAGGGAGGCCATGGCAGCCCTTGAAGCAGTCCTACAGCTGGCTAGGAGTCAGGTTGCACCTGCATTGCAGCCTGATCAACCTTTAAATGGGCCACCCCAAAGGGGCCCTAATCCTAGCCCACCGATCCAGCCCTCGAGACCCCAAAGGCTCGAGCAGCCACCAATGCCTCAGGACGATGTCCTGCTGAGGGACCCTAAGGCACAACCTCAATCCCAGGCTGGTCGCGGAAATCCCCCGCAACCAAGGCAGAATAAGGTCGGGCACTCGCCCCGCAGTCCTAGACGCCATAGGGGCGAAGAACCAAACCCTCCGAGCAGAGGACAGCTTCCTTCTGGCAACAGAAGGAACTCAGAGACAGGCTCTGCGGTTCGGGGCCCCCCACGACATGATAATGCACGGGGACCTACTGACCAACGCAGGCCACCCTCTAATGCTCGAGAGGTTCCAGCCCGGGAAGGCAATCGAGGGAACAGTCGATCCCATCATAGCCAATCAAGATTCAGAGATGGCCATGATTATAATGACGCTGACTCAGGCAAGGGAAATGTCGGTCGGAGAAACGAAGAAAGAGGTGGGGGCAGGAGCCTACCACCTAGGGATGACCAACCCAAAAGACGTGACGCTGGGGGGGCAACCCAGACAAAATAATGTCTTTAACCGGCTCAGAGCTAGTGAGCAATAGAGAAGAGATGAGGATTTAAGAGACGTACTCAACGATCGCCGGGAACGGCACGACGAGTACGTTCCCCCAGCACCAGAGGCCCCAGCGATTCCTAGCGCCGTGCAGGCCCAGATAGATGCCCTCAACCAGGCAGTGCAACAGCTGGTCAGGGGAAGAACATCTTATATCGATCACGATAGGAGAAAGGGCACTCCTTTTGTTTAGAGGATAGCTATGGCAGAAACTCCTAACAAGTTTAAGATGCCTACGCTTCCGAACTTTGACGGGTATGGTGACCCAGTATCTCATGTCAACAAGTTTGAGATACAACAGGACATTCAGAAAGTGTCCGAAGACGCTCGGTGCAGGATCTTCCCTGCAACACTTTCTGATGCTGCACAGGAGTGATTTTTCAAATTCCCTCCTACAAGTATAGTTTCCTGGGAGATGTTCGTGAATGAATTTTACGGACAATTCTATGTAGGTCGTGTGCACCCAACTGAGGCAAATCAGTTGGTCGAAATACGCCAGCAAGACGGGGAACCACTGAAAGATTACGTCCAGCATTTTATGCGAGCAGCTGCTGGAGCGAAAACAGTGGGAGACGAAGGCAAGATGATGGACATAACTGCAGGGGTTAAGCGCCGCACGCCTCTCTGGAACAGCCTCAGAAAGCATGGAGTCAGGACTACCCAGGAATTTTTAGATCGAGTTGATCATCAAGCTCGAAGATGCCATCGCCAGTGAAGGAAAGCCCCCAGGCAAGGATAAGGGGACTGCCGAGCCCGCCAAAGCCGCCAATGGGTCAAAACCCAACGGCAAAGGCAACGGGAACGACAATGGCAATGGCAAGTATGAGGGGAAACGACCACATAATGAGCCTTCCACCTCTGACAATAAACAAGCTAAGGGTAATCGTTATGAACCTCGGTTCACTAACTTCACTGCCCTTATTGAGTCTCGGGGATAGGTGTATCAGGCTACGAGTTCCAGTGTGCCTTATAAGAAACATGCCCCCATTCGAAAGGATATTTCGAGAAGAGACACTACCAAGTTATGTCGTTATCATAACGACTACGGACATGATACCAATGAATGCAACCAGCTGAAGGATGAAATTGAGTTCCTCATTAGACAAGGACACTTGAGAAGATATATATGGGCCTCGGGAAATTCCCAATGAGAAGCTCCAAGTGGCAGCGAGCATGCGCCCACACGCCAACGCTCGCCACCTTTGCAGCCTGACCCCGTAGCTAGCACTTTACTCACCATCTGTGGAGGCCCGCACCTCGCGGAAAGCAGTGGAAAGGCAAGGGAACGATATGCTCGGACCCTACGCCACGACCAGGACATCAAGATGATGACTGTGGAGGACAGGGCATCAAAGAAGGCTCGGTCAGAGGAGGGTGAGATAACCTTCTCTGATAGCGACGCCCAGCATGTCCGGTTCCCACATTCCGATCTGCTGGTCGTGGACGTTCAAATCGCCAACATGATGGTGAAAAGAGTACTAGTTGATACAGGACGTTCAGATTCCTGCATAACAAACGACGCTTTAGTGTTTCAACTTTTCCTTGTTCGTAGCTTTGTTGTTCTCTGAACATTTATTGTTTATTTAATTTGAGTGTTCTCTGCCCCCTGTTTAGAAAGTTTCCTTTCATATATCTCTTCTATATAATAAGTGTGTAAATAACGGAAATTTTTGGTTTTAACGGTTTTTTATTTTTTTAATGTTAACTTTAACAAAATATTCTTATATTTAACGGAATATTTTTATATTTAACGGTAGTTTGTAAACATTTAAACTTAAATAAATAATTACAAAAATTAAAATATGATATTTTTTAGATATTTTACAATGATAATTATTTAAAAATAATAAATAATTAAACAAATTAAAATATGATATTTTTTAGATACGTTACAATGATAATTATTTAAAAATAATAAATAATTAAATAAATTAAAATAACATATTTTTGTGATATTTTACAATAATAATTATTTAAAAATAATAAAATTATACGTTTTATAACTTAAATAAAATTTAATTAAATTTAGACTCACTTATTAAAATAAATTCATAATAAACATATAATATAAACTTACTTTTATATATTTAATAGCAACAAATTATTTAAAAAAAAAACTAGCAATAAACTTAAATTTAAAATCCGCATAAAATATTTAATATTACATTAAACATATAATATGTAATATTTTGTTGTGACTCCCAAATTTAAAAACTAGAACAAACATAAACTTAAATAAAAATAAATAAATTATTTAATTAAAATATGATATTTATTTTAAATTTATATAACATTAATATAAATTTAATAAAAATAATTAATAAATTCTATAAATAAAACTAAAAAAACATACATATTGAACATTATTTGTATCTAGTATATATATATATATATAAAGTCTAATTCACGAATTAAAAATTAGGATGTGTTTGTTTTATGGATAAAGAGAAGTAACCGGACAATTGTGTCCATTTCACAAAATACTTTCTTAAATTATGTTCTTTATGTATTTTAATTTTTTTTTAAAAAGAATGATATCTTATATTGGAATATTAACATAATTTATTTTTTTAAAAAAATATTTATCATTATTTTAACACTTTTGATTTGATAAAATTATAATTATATTTAAAATTAATTATTTTATAATATTTCATCGAACTAATATAATTAATCCAACCTAATCTAGTTTTGCATGCTAAATGAGCCCTCAAAGCCTAGTTCTTGTCCAAGCTATAGTCTAACCTCTACAAGGACAATGATCTTTCTATAAGGGCATGTGCATGCGACACTTTATAAGAATTTGATCATATGCTTTATACACTTAAATTATAAGATATATTTTCTCTAATTTTCAAAATATATCACTAAAATCATTTATTTTATTTTATTTTACATTACACTATATATCAACTTTTTTATTTTTTTCTATACATCATTTAAATTATATATATATTTGTTAATATATAATACATATTGACAAAATAGTGCTTAGCATTCTCTAAAAATTTCTCTAAAATGCATTGTCTACAGTAGCATGGTTAAAATACATTTTCTATTCTTCTCTACTCTATTTTAGAGAAATGAGAGTTATACATTGTCTAATCTAAGTGCTCTAAGGGTAACTAAGTGATCATTTGAGAGCACTCAAACTAGTTTCTTTACTCTTTCATTCTAAATACATCACCAAATCTTTTTTTTTTTCTTTATTACATCAATTTATCTATATTTTTCTTTACATCATTTAAATATTATATTTTTAAATACTATTTATTCACTTAAATAAAAAAATACTAAATATTATTAAAAACTCTTTAAATAAAGGAACTACAAAAGTAAAGACAATCAAATTTTTTTTTTTTTTTGGTTTTGAAGTAACTCTATTCCCTTTCATAGATGTAGAGAAGAAATAGTAAATTTTAAAGAGTCTTTAAAATGAAAGAACCAATTTACATCATTTGATGGAAAGTATTTTTAACTTCTTTCTTCAATTTTTTTAAAAAATTTCTAGCTCTAAAGAATTAGGAAAGTGCATGAGGGGCGACCATTTGAGCTACTTTATATATATATATGGAATACTTCTCGGTAGTTACTACCCATAAATGAGTAATAACAATTATGATGATGTGACAACATAATGACTTAGTATAGCAAGTCACCAAGAAGTAAATATTTTTTTCTACATTAATTTCGAATTTAGTTTGTTTTTTTTGCCATAATTAATGTTGTTTCCAACCAATGGGAGACACTAGCTATATTTAGAAATTGACATGCATTTGAAAAATAAAAAGTTTACAATATTATATTTTCATAATAAATACACGTTTTTCATCAGGTAACCCTTCCAAAAATTTGAAAAAATCAAAATTTATTTTTAGAAATATTAATTAACAACTAAAAATATAGACAATTGATATTAATCCAATGATTAATATTAAAGTAGCTATCCATAGGTAGTAACCATTAAGAATGTCTCATATATATATATATATATATATCTACTGTAACATGGTTATAATACATTTTCTATATCTATCAGTGGTTACTACCCATAAATGGGTACTAACAATTATATATATATATATCTTCTATATAAAAAGTGTGTAGATAATGAAATTCTTAGTTTTAACGATTTTTTATTTTTTTTTCCATTAACTTTAACGGAATATTCTTATATTTAACAGAATATTATTATATTTAGCAGAATATTCTTATATTTAACGGTAGATTGTAAACATGACGTAAACTTAAATAAAATTAAATGAATGAATAATTAAACAAATTAAAATATGATATTTTTTAGAAATAATTATTTAAAAATAATAAAACCATATATTTTATAAATTAAATAAAATTGAATTAAACTTAAACTTAATATTATATTGAACATATAATATATAATCTTTTGTTGTCACCGCTAAATTAAAAAATTAGAACAAACATAACCTTAAACAAAAAACAATTAAAATAGAATATTTTTAAGATATTTTATGATAATTTAAATAATTAAATCATGTTTATTGAAAAATAATAAAGGCATACATATCAATTTTTTTATCTTATAAATTTGTGTGATGGTTTATTTTTTATAAAGTGATTCAAGCTCTTTTTTTTCATCAAATTCAGGACATTATGAGATACATTAGAAACTAAAAATAGTTAATGCATGTATATTACTGTCTACACTATGACATTTTCTATCCTTATTTTATTTCTATTATTAATTTATTTTTAAATATTATTGTATTTTATATATATGTCATGTAGTCATGTAAATATATATATATATATATATCTATGTCAACGTTGTGTTTAGATGTCATATATGTAGAGATTATTGATATCTTTTCTATATAATAAGTGTGTAGATAACGGAAATTCTTGGTTTTAACGGTTTTTATTTTTTTAATATTAACTTTAATGGAATATTCTTATATTTAACCAAATATTCTTATATTTAATTGTGGTTTGTAAACATTTAAACTAATATAAAATAAAATAATTAATTAAAAAAATTAAAATAAGATATTTTTGAGATATTTTACAATGATAATTATTTAAAAATAATAAATAATTAAAAAAATTATAATATGATATTTTTGAGATATTTTACAATGATAATTATTTAAAAATAATAAATAATTAAACAAATTAAAATAAGATATTTTACAATGATAGTTATTTAAAAATAATAAAATCATACGTTTTATAACTTAAATAAAATTTAATTAAACTTAAACTCACTTATTAGGATTGTTATCCATGTTTACCCCCAGGAGACGTGGCATGACACACTGGGTCCATGAGCTATTTTAAAGAGATCCAAGGCCCAGGCTGAGCCCGATGGATAGGGAAGGGATAAGTCTGGATGGCCCAATTACCAGCAAGCCCAGCTTTGTCCACTGGGCGCCCCCACACGAGGGAACCGGAACCATGACTTGGGCCCGATTTGTCCTCCCGGACCCAGCCTAATGCGTCATCCGGGATGCGATTAAAGGTGATGGACTCAAGTCTAAGAATGGACTAGGACGATAGCGGATGAACCTGAGCTCGGGTAAACGAACCAAGGTCTTGGTAAATGGACAAGGATGTTGGTAAATGAGCCCGGACCAGGCGTCCGGGTTGGGCATGATAGACTGTCCCCGCCACTGACATCATCCCGAGAAACACGGAGTTTTGTCTCCTCAACTAACCTGTAGAATAGGTTACATTCGGAATGTATGCCATTATTTAGAAGTACTGCCACTACTCTGACGGATTCTGTCCCCATGATCTCCTTAGAAGCCCACGTGGACCAGACTGAAGCTGCGTACTGTTGTCAGTTGTATAGCGTGGTTATGATCAACTCGGCCCAATGGGCCCTAATTAGTGTATTTTATTTGATAGAATCATTTGTATTAAGCCTCCATTAGTGAGAAAATCATAATTATATCCGCATTGGGCCCGAATTAGTCTGGCTCAAGTCCAGTGTATCCAACTGCCTATAAATAGGACTAGTTGTGAACTGTAGAGATGATCTGAATTTTCTTTTGTAAGCACATACTCTGTTCAAACTTACAGAAAAACTCATTTGTTAAAGCTCTCTAAGCTCTAATACAATAGACTCGTGGACTAAGGCTCTCTAACGCCCCAACCACGTAAAAACCCTTGTGTTTTTCTCGTTAAATCATTTCTTTTTGCTCTCTTATCTTTGATAATTCTAGTTTCCGAAAAACTCGGTAAACAAGAATAATATCATATTAAACATAAAATATAATCTACTATCAATTAGCAACAAATTACTTTTTTAAAAAAACTAGCAAGAAACTTAAATTTAAAATCCACGTATAATATTTAAAATTACATTAAACATATAATATATAATCTTTTGTTGTCACTCTGAAATTTAAAAACTAGAACAAACATAAACTTAAACAAAAATAAATAAATTATTTAATTAAAATAAGATATTTATTTGAAATTTATATGACATTAATATAAATTTAATAAAAATAATTAATAAATTCTATAAATAAAACCAAGCAAACGTGCATATTGCACGTTGCTTGTATCTAGTAAATATTTATATATACTATAAAATTATAATTTATTTTATTATATATATATTTTAAAAAAAACAGTGAACCAATTTTTATTAAAATTAAAGACATTTTTTATTTTTTATAATTTTTTATAAGTACTTTGCTTCTACTTAGTATATATATGTATATCATATATAGTTTTATGAAGGCCATCTCAATTAAGTTAGTTTTATTAAAGTTAATTTTTATGTTATTTTATCGTCTTTGTTTTTTTTAATGTGGTGTTTTGTCAAATATATAGTTTTTTTATTTTTTTTAATTAAACAAAAAAACAGTCTTTCTATCTAAAGAGTCATTCTTTTGACAAGGCTAGGGTATTAGTGAGCAATGATGGAACCTTAAGTAGAACATGTGTCAATGCTAAGACTATCGAAGTGCAAGAGCCTTATTAGTGGGATAAGGCATAACATTCAAATCTAATATTGGGCCCATTATATGAGATCCTAACAAGCTTGACATGATTGGCAAGACTAGACAAGGTCACCCTGCATTAACATTTAATTTTCTTTATTTTAATTTGTAAATAACTAGATTTAGGTGCAATTTCATGTCTGTTTAATTTCGTGTAAGTGTTCTGGAAGAGCCACAAGGCTGAATCTTAGTATATTAGTTATTAATCGGCTTGAGAGTTAGACTTCGTCCTAGAGGTAGATTCAAACCCAAGGTCGAAGTGGTGCTTTTCTTTTCAATGACTTGTCCGCTAAGGAAAGTAATTTCTTAGGGGCTTGGAATCGATAAGAAGCCTGCCAAATAGTCTCTAGTGGAGAAGTTAGGATGGCAATATATAGAAGTAAATGTTATTGGGATTTGAGAGAGTGAGAACTAAGTGAATGTAGAGAGAAAGATGTAAAATTATAAGCTTCAGCTTAGAATAAATGAGGTGGTTGGGCTCAATTTTATAGAAAATGTATAGATTGCACTCAACCAAAGTTCGTTTAGGCATCTCAAAGTCGAGTTTGGACTCTTGATCTAGTCGAAGTTAGGATAGCTTGTTTATAGGCATATAATGATTATATCTCTTGAGGAGGAAAATTGGGGGTCCACATCTAATCGAAATGGAAACTTGTCACACATGTAGACCGTCATACTTAAAATTTTTATAGGACGCAGGTAGCATGAAACACCATTACTTGTAGGGGCAATTGGTCAGGGCAATGATGTCAACTCTAATAAGTCTAAAGTTGAGGATGCCAACTGTTATGATAATTTTAATGTGCAAGTATACACAATCATAAACAAGTAATAATAGAGTTAAATACCAATAATTAACTTCTTAATTCTATTTGGCTAATAAAACTTGGATTCAAGAATATCAAGAACAAAAACAATAAACAAATAACAAAAACAAATAAAAGCGAATTAATTCAATGAATGTAAAGCTAGGACATTTAATTTCATCATCTATCCACTTTATTACTTCCTTAGTATGATTTCCATTATTCTTTCTCTTATTGTGATAGCGGATTTACTAAAACAATTTATATTCTTACTAGGATATATAAATCTCTCAACCTATATGCGAATTTTCTACATCTTTGTGATAAATTCCAAACATAAGGCAAGTATTAAGAATAGAAATTATAAAAGCTACACAAACCATATAGGTACTCTCGTCATATATCGAAATCTATGTCTATTCAACTATAACATATTTAACTTTCACCTCTCAGATTTTGAATTAAATTCATAAATGATGCAAATAACGACGTTAAATTATTTACATTCATTAAACACAAATTAAATAGATCACAATGAAGAAAAATTAATCATAAAAATTGCATTAACTAATAACAAAGTATCAAGAGACTACATTAAAAACCCTAGAAATTAACTTACTTCATAATCATAGTGTTAACTTCCATTAAACTAAAATAAAACATAATTAAAAATGAAAGAAGAAAGAAAAACTCTAAAGCAATCCAATACTCTCCACTGAGCTTCCAGCCGTCCTCTCCAAGTCTGGACTTTGAAAAACTAGGTTAATCTAATGAAAATTGCAATTAAATACAAAACCCTACGTTTTCCCCAAGTGAAATGACCAATATGCCCTTAATTTTAATTTTGTAGAAATTCTCCTTTTCTAGCACAGTAGCGCAGTCGCGCTGTGACCTAGCGCAATTGCGCTACCTCATCGCAAAGCTAGTTTTCGCCTGAATTTCATCCTTTTGTCAATTTTCCACCCCTTTATGTTCCAAAACGTCCCGAGTCCTTAAAAACCTAAAAAAAAAAAAACAAGCGTAAAATAAAACAAAATAACCATAATTGACTAAAACACTACCTAAAAAGACACACTAAAATGAGTGTGAAACTCGTTTATCACCAACTTGAGGCAACAAGCAATTTATGGAGTCTTCAAGCCACTTAGGGCATTGTCTAAGACCACAAATGCACGAACTAATTCTATAAAAAACTTTACAGAGATGATCTGGCTAGATGGATCAAGGCCCAACCTAAGACCATGAGCACCCAAACGAGCTCACAATGGACCTGGGCCTATAAAGTTCACATAGGAACAAGGACAGAGCCAGGAGTGTCTTCAAAGGGGGCTAAGTATAGTTTTTGTTTTGTTGGGTGGGGGGCGCAAACATGCAATTTTTAAAGAAACTAAAAGTAATTGTAAATATACTATGTGATTTTATATTATTTAAAAAATTTGAGTACACTACTAGATCCGTCCCTACGTAGGACCCAACTCCTCAGGGTAAGACTTGTTAGAGATATATAAATTGCCACAATGGTAAATGTAAGACTCTTACAAATTTAAGCAAATAATACAAATGACAAGGTGATTGATTAAATAAGTTACAACTCTATTGCAAAAGATACATGTAAATATAGTAAAAGTAGAAGAAGATAGTAATATAAAATACAACTCTATGACAAAATGATACAAATAAACTAAAGGATGAAGAACAAGTGTAATAACCCAAATTTCCTAATAAGGGCTAGGACCTTGATTAGGAGGTCGGGAGGGCCATAATTGCCATTAAATGATTATATGCTTGCATATGTGAGTTATATCATAATATGACTATATATGCATGTGTTAGGTGTATTAAATATGCATGTGGGCCCATTTTTGTTCAATTGGAAAATTTTCATATTTTGGCCATTTTGGGCATATTTGACATATATGTGGTATATGTGTGGTGCTTCATTATTATTTGGTTATGCTAGAGTTACTCACCATGAGACGATCCTAAGAGGCAAACTAGTGGTAAAGTCACAATGGGATTTATACTTGACTCGAAGTGAGTCAAGGGGTATTTAGCACATTACCGGGATATTGGGTAATGGGAATAAATATTTGATGATAAATTGGGAATTAGTGAGATCAGGGAGAAATTCTAGGAATTTTGACTATTTTACCCCGGGGGCATTTTCGGGACCCCGAGCATCGAGATTTTCTTGAGGTTACTTAAGCTTGAAGTAACCTATTAATAAATAAAAAGAACGTTCAGAACATTCTCTCTCCCTCAAAGTTCCATTTTCGACACCCGATCACATTTTCGAAGGAAACTTGAGATTTAGGATTCATATTCAAGCGAGGATCGAGGCATAGCGATTCTAGGAAAGATTAGAATCTTATTAGCCGGAGGATTTAGCTAGGAAATACTCAATCTGAGGTAATTGAACTTTTAAGTTCTAAGTTTTTAAAGTTTTTAAGCTTGGGTTGGATTTTGTGATTTGATGAGTTTTTTATTTGATTGAAGCTTGGGTTTTGTTGGTTTTGGATCATGGGGATGTTTGGGAACTTTGATTTTGGGATTTGGATATGTTTGGGTAGGGTTTTGGAAGGTTTTTAAATGGAGAAAATGAGGTATTTTGCTGGGATCGTGGTTGGGCCGCGACCGTGTTCTTGGGCGCCGCGACCCAAGCTTGAAGAAGGAGAAGGCTGGTTGATTTGTAGGTAGGGTCGCAGCATTGTGTTGCAGCGCTATGTCGCAAGGTGCAGTCAGAGAAGAGGTTGGCTTCTTTCTGGAGGCGGGCCGCGGCATAGGGTTTGGAGGGCCACGACGCTTAAGGGAAATTTTTCCCGGATTTGGTTTTTAGTCGCGGGAACTTAACTCTTAGGGCCTGTGATCGATCCTACTACCCAGTTGAGTGGGATTCGACGTCCCGGAGGCTTGGGTTAGGTCTGGAAGTATTTATTTACTCATTTTCATGAGATTTTATATTATGATTGTGACTAGGTTATCGCTAGAGGCTTGGAAACAGGATCGTGCTTGTGGCTCGTTTATTGGTAACCTGTTCTTGGACCAAAGGTAAGAAAATTGCACCCAGTATGTGATGCATGAGATACATGTGATTAGGGCATGACATGAATATTGAATATGAGATTGATCAAATCTTGAGTCTCTATAAATGTGCATGATCATAATTATGCTAGTGATTGTTAAGTAAGCATGTTGAATGCCCTACATTTGGATCTTTGACATATGATATATGCCTGGTTTCATTGCTTACTTGTGAGTGGCACTGACCAATGAGTCAGAAATCGACACGAGTCGTATGGTATTGACTTAAGAGTCAAGAACGACATTGATGTGTTCAACACAAGCCGAAATGATTAGATCTAATCAACATAAGCATTGAATGAATCATCATGAGCATTAATGCTTGACCGACCTCAAGTTCGATGAAAACTAAAAGCGTTTGTCTAGTCTAAAGGCTAGTTACTTAGAGCCAGGGCCAAAAGGCTAAGGTGACTGCATCGTCACATGGCTATGGGTGCTTAGCCCAGGTTCGTGACTCAATCATTAGTCACTTATCTGATCAGGGTGCAGAGCCCAAAGTGTGACTCCTTAGTCACCTATCTGATTAGGGTGCGGAGCCCAAAGTCTGACTCATTCATCTGATTTGGGCTATAATCCCCAGTATGATTACCAAAATCATAAAGTGATATTCACTTATCTGATTAGGGTACAGAGCCCCAGTACGTGAATTAATTGTCACTTATTTGAGCCACTTATTTTAGATGGACACATTGACCGTTTATTTTCTTTATGACTTGATAGTCATCCATACAAAGGGCAGGGCCCATAAATCATCTATACAAAGGGTAGTGCCCATAAGTCATCCATACAAAGGGAAAGGCCCATAATCATTATTTGGATTTATTTGCATGCATGAATATGGCTATTATTGCTATGCATGCCTATTATGATTTAGTAACATGTTATTACCTATTCATGAGCATATTGAGTTTTCTTGCTGAGCTTCGGCTCACGGGTGCTATGTGGTGCAGGTAAAGGCAAGAGAAAGATGGACCATCCTTGAGTTAGAGAGCTTAGGTGATGATGTGTACATAACCGGTTGCTCGACCACCACAGCTGAGGGTTTAAAGGGGAACTAGGGTTAAACCCTAATTTGCCGCTTAGGTCGGCTGGTTGTAAATATTTTCTTGTAATTGACCTTTAAATTATATTTTTGGATCCTAATGTATACAATAAACGTTTTAGTGAAACGTTGTATCTTTAACCAAAAATTTTAACCCTAAATCATTAATCACATTTAGTTACACGATTATGACCAAATGACTTGGTTAGCGAGTTTAGCACTGTTTAAAATGCACAACATAATGACCCCTGGGTAGTAAGGCGTTACAACTTGGTATCAGAGTGAGCCAAGGTTAAGGGTTCCTGAAGACAAGCTGGGCATGTACACTCGTCATTAATGACAGCTTCACTCAGGGTATGGTAACTATTTATGTGGTTATTGTGCTTAACTGCTTAAATAGGAAGTAGATGCTTTACCTGCACAGTGTATTAGGGAGCATGAGATCCTGATAGAGCCTGGCTCTTGATTATATGATTACCTGGTCTGTGATTATATATATAAATGTATTATTTTCATGCTGGAGTTGGAGGCATGGTGTGAATGTTGGAAGAGCAGGGGTTATGTAACGCCCTGGATAGCCAAAACCGCTACACTATGTATTTGTAAAGGTGCAGGACTTGCTAACCAAGCCAATATGTTAAAAACGTGAATTCTAAAGTCATTAATGTGCTAGGGTTAAAAGGTTTTGGTCTCAAAAGATACTTTCCATATAGTTAAACATTTACACATGGGATCCCAAAAGAAATAGCGTTTAAAAGTCTATTTACGAAATTTCCAGTGTACAGACAACCACCAGCCTTTCTAAAGGCAAAACAGAAGTTTATGGTTTTCCTGTCCCCGTCTCCCCTCAACCGTGGTGGCTGAGTAGCTAGTCATGTACATTTCACTCTCAGAGCTCTCTAAATCAGGGTTGATCAAGCTTACCCTTGCCTTTACCTGCACCACGAAGCACCCGTGAGCCAAGGTCCAGCAAGAAAACATATCATTTCATATAACAAGCAATAATAACATTTGTATAACCCTTTAAGCATGTTCATACACTTAACATACCACGCTGATCACAAAGCATGAAGATTCCACCAAATAGTCAACTAGTCATCACCCAGCTATACAGCATAACAATCCACCAATCAATAATAACAAGCAAATCACATAATAATTAGGTTCGACACCTTAGGTCACACCCTCTATTTACCCCACTGACTCCGGCTCGCTTAAACCGAGCTTAGTGCACTGTAAGCTATCCTCAGCTACCAGTGGCCGAGCCACGCCCTATGCGCTAATGTAAACTTCGACACTCTTAGGCCGTTGGTTTATTGTTTACATGGCATAATACCACCCTTTACAAAGAATAGAAAATAGGGAACCCTTAGTCCCATTACAAATCCACAACCGGGTGCAGTTCTCTTACCTTTCATTTCCAAGTTTACTGATTACGGGAAATGCCTCTCGAGCATGATCCGTTTCTCGAGCCCTAGCTTAATACCTAGTCACAACCAAGATAGGGAGTACCATTAATATTCGCATTAATATTTCCGGATGGAGTTCTAGCTTTCGGGACATCGAATCCCACCAAACACGGTGGTGGAATCGATTCCAAGTACCCTAGGTTATGTTCCCGCTCTTAAAACCTCCAAGAGATCAAAAATACCCTTAAGGGTTGTGGCCCTTGAAACCCAGCCGCGGCCCGCCCCTGAAACAGAGGCTAAGCCTCTCTAACCACAAACACGCGTCGCGGCCCTGCCCTGTGGCGCCGCGGCGCTTCCCCACTGCAGAGCCTCCTTGGCTCTTCTTTGCTTCGCAAGGTCGCGACACTCTAGAACATGGCCGCGGCCCAACCCTTCGTGCCTAGAAAATCCACCATTCCTAACATCCTAACCTTGCTCAAAACCACCCTAAAGCACCCTAATTCCAAAACCCATTGATCACAAGACTTTTAACATGATTCCAGCAACATAATCCAACAGAAAACCTAGCTTAAAACTCATTAAAATCCCATTTTGATTTCTGAGACCCTGTAGTTGAAGAACTCTAAAACCAGTCATGCAAACTTAGATTTTAAACTCTAAATTACGAATTGAAGCTTACCTTCCTTGATGAACCACTTCCTTAACAAATTTCTGAGCTAAAACCCAAGCTTCTCAGCTTCAATTCAGTCCTTAAACATCAAAACCATAAACACTTTTACACTCAGCCAAAACTCAGAATTCTAATAATCAAGAGTGAAATTCAGACTTTACCTTAAATCTGGTTGAGTTTCCTTAGCTGAACACTGGTCCAAACCTTCAAGATTCCAGCCCAAACCACTGAATTCCCAGTTGAATTCCCTTAGGTTTCAGTAGTTTTCTTAAGAGAGAAAAGAGAAGGGAGAGAGGAACAAAAAGGGTCAGTTTTGGGTTTTTGTTCTATTGTCTTCTATTTACTTAATCTAACCTTAGTTAATTAAGTCAAATCCGAGGCTCGGGGTACTGGAAACGTCCGTGAGGGCAAAAAGGTAAAATTCCCCAATATTCCCGCCTAGACTTCCTAACCTCAAATATATCTCCATATATTTATTTCCATTACCCGATAACCCAAATAATCACCTAATACCCGAAATACCCCTTGACTTGCCCCAAGTCAAATATTAAGCCTCATTGTGACTTCCCGCTAACTAGCTCCCTAGGATCGCCGCAAGTCGCACGATGCAGAATTACCCACATAATAATGTGGTTCTCACAAATACAACATATAATACATTTACATTCATATAACCATGCAAGAATGTTTATCATATAATCACACGTTAATTTAATAAATTCACACATAAACCAATTATGCCCTCCTGGCACACTAACCAAGGCCCTTAAGTCATATTAGTGATTTTGGGTCGTTACAACTATCCCCTCCTACTGAGAATTTCGTCCTCAAAATTTACCTGAATAGCTCGAGATACTGATCCCGCATCACCATCTCTAGTTCCCAGGTCACTTCCTCGACCTTGCTATTTCTCCACAATACTTTTAACTAACAGAATCGTCTTGTTCCGTAGAACTTTATCCTTCCAGTCCAAAATATGAACCGGTTGCTCCTCATAGGACAAATCTGTCTATAACTCTAAATCCTCATACTTCAATACATGTGTTGGATATGAAACATACTTCCGCAACATGGAGACATGAAAAACATCATGAACTCCTGACAACGATGGTGGCAAGGCCATCCTATAAGCCACCTGTCCAATCCTTTCTAAAATCTCGAAAGGTCCAACAAACTGAGGGCTCAGCTTGCCCTTTACTCCGAATCTCCTCACCCCTCGCAGTGGTGGAACTCACAGAAACACCTAGTCCCCAACTTGGAACTCCACATCTCTACGCTTAGGATCAGCATAGCTTTTCTGTCTACTCTGCGAAGTGAGCATTCTAGCTCGAATCTTCTCAATAGCCTCATTTGTCTTCTGAACCATATCTGGCCTCAAATATTTTCTCTCACCCATCTCATCCCAATAAATGGGTGACCTACACTTTCTTCCGTATAACATCTCATAAGGAGCCACTCCAATCGTGGATTGATAACTATTGTTATACGAGAATTTGATCAACGGAAGATACTTGCTCCAAGATCCCTTGAAATCAATCACACACGCCCTATGCATGTCCTCCAATACTTGAATCGTCCTCTCAGACTGTCCATCAGTCTGAGGATGAAAGGCTATGCTAAACTTCAATTGAGTCCCCATGGCTCTCTGCAGAGCTACCCAGAACTTAGAGGTAAAGATAGGGTCTCGATCAGATACAATAGACTTTGGAACCCCTTGGAGACGAACTATCTCCCTCACATACAACTCTGCATACTGCTCCACTGTATAAGTCGACTTAACTGGTAGAAAATGAGCAGACTTGGTGTTTCTGTCCACTATCACCCACACCGAGTCACAAAGTCCCACTGTCCTGGGTAGACCTCCCACAAAATCCATTGTAATGTCTTCCTACTTCCATTCAAGAATACCCAAAGGCTGAAGCAACCCTATTGGTCGCTGGTGCTCAGCCTTCACCTGCTGACGAGTCAAACATCCGGCTACATACTCTACCACATCCTTCTTCATCCCAGGCCACCAATATAATGTCCGTAGATCCTGATACATTTTTTTGGTATCCGGTTGAAGCGAGTACGGCGTAGTGTGAAACTCTTCTAGTATCTCTCGTTTGATCCCCTCATCTGCCGGAACACAAATTCGCCCCAGATATCAAAGCATACCAGCCTCAGAAACAGAATAATCCTTAGCTATCCCTGCTAAGACGTTCTGCCTAACATCCTGAAGCTGCGCATCTACCAACTGCCCTTCCTTGATCCGCTCTAGCAGGGTCGACTGCAAGGTAATATTGGCCAATTAGCCTACCACCAGCTCTATCTCTGCCCTGTTCATCACATCAGCTAACTTTCTGGAGATCTGAACCGAATTAAATAACTGCCCTGAGCCCCTCCGACTCAATGCATCTGCCACAACATTGGCTTTCCCTGGGTGGTAAAGAGTATCACAATCATAATCCTTAACCAACTCTAGCCAACGTCTTTGCCTCATGTTCAGATCCTTCTGGGTGAAGAAATAATTCAAATTCTTATGGTTAGTGTATAGCTCGCACTTCTCCCTATACAGATAATGCCGCCAAACCTTCAATGCGAATACCACAGCCGCCAATTCCAAGTCATGGGTAGGATATCGCTGCTCATACTCCTTCAGCTGCCGCGATGCATAAGCTATAACTTTCTCATTCTGCATCAGCACACAGCCCAAACCCATCCTCGATGCATCACAGTATACTACAAAATTTCCTTCATCCGAAGGAAGACTCAGTACAGGTGTAGTAATAAGCCGCCACTTCAACTCTTGGAAACTGTCCTCACACTTCTCTGACCAAACGAACTTCTGGTTCTTTCTTGTCAACTCTGTCATTGGTGAAGTAATCTTCAAAAATCCTTCCACAAACCGTCTGTAGTAGCCTGCCAACCCAAGAAAACTCCGTACCTCTGAGGCATATCTTAGCCTCGGCCAATCTCTCACTACTTCCACCTTGGACGGATCCACCTTAATCCCCTCTGCGCCAACTATATGCCCAAGAAAAGTCACCTCTAGCAACCAAAACTCACACTTCTTAAACTTAGCATATAACCGGTGTTCCCTTAATCTCTGTAAAACTTGTCGAAGATGCCGCTCGTGCTCTGCCTCTGAACTAGAGTACACCAAGATGTCTTCGATGAAGACAATGACGAACTGATCCAAGAAGTCCTTGAACACCCTGTTCATTAGATCCATGAAAGCTATCGGGGCGTTGGTCAAACCAAAAGACATGACCAAGAACTCGTAGTGCCCATACCGCGTTCGGAAGGCCATTTTCGGTATGTCCTCGTCTTGGATCCTCAGCTGGTGATAACCAAATCAAAGATCAATCTTTGAGAACACCGTCTTTCCCTGCAACTGATCGAACAAGTTATCAATCCTTGGTAGAGGGTACTTATTCTTGATAGTCAACTTGTTCAATTCCCTGTAATCTATACACATCCTCAAAGTCCCATCCTTCTTAACAAACAAAACTGGAGCACCCCATGGAGAGTAGCTAGGTCTGATGAATCCCAAATCCAGAAGTTCTTGCAGCTGTATCTTCAAATCCTTTAACTCTGCTGGTGCCATCCTATATGGTGCTCTTGATACTGGCTCTGTCCCCGGTGCTAACTCAATGACAAACTGAATCTCCCTGCGTGGTAGGAACCTCGGTAGCTCCTCAGGAAATACATCTAAAAACTCACAAACCACCCTGGTCTCACTCGGCCCTACTGGCAACATGTTGGTAGTGTCAACAACACGAGACAGAAAGCCTATACATCCACCCTGTAGCAAGTCTCTGGCTCTCAATGCAGATATCATGGGTTCGCGGGGTCCACATACCGCACCCACAAAGACAAAAGGATCCTCGCCCTCAGGCTCAAAAATCACCATCTTCTTCCTACAGTCAATAGTAGCCCCATACCTGACCAACCAATCCATCCCTAAGATCATATCAAAATCCTCCATATCTTTCTCAATCAAGTCCACCAAAAGCTCCCTACTATCAACCATCACTGGAAATGCCCTAATCCACCTCCTAGAAACTACCAGTTCCCTAGTAGGCAATAAAGTCCCAAAACCCGCAGTTCGATACTCACTAGGTCTACACAGTCTATCAATCACTTTACTAGAAACAAAGGAATGTGTAGAACCAGAATCAATCAATACAGAAAAAGGAGAGCCAGCACTAGAAAGTTGACCTGTCACTACCGAGGGACTAGCCTCGACCTCTGCCTGCGTCAAGGTGAACACTCAAGCTGGAGTCAAGCTGTCCCCCCTTCCTGCTTCCCCTTTCTTCACTGTTGGGGCAATCCTTCTTGAGGTGCCCCACCGTGCCACATACATAGCAAGCCTTAGCCCGACATTCGCCCTGATCACGTCTTCTACACCTTGGGCACTCTGGATAACTCCTCAATGGTTCACCGCTACCCTGACGGCCACCCTGACCACCCCGACCCCTCTTATCAGGACCAGCAGCGATCGAAGTGTCAGGGGTCTTTCCCTTGAAATCACTGGGGCCTCCACCCTTACCTAACCCAGAATAAGGAGGCACCACCCTGCGACCCTCACGCCTCACCGCACTTTCCTTCCAAATTTTGTTCTCCGCTTCCTCAACGGTAAGAGCCTTCTCAATGGTCTGGGCATAAGTTGTTCCTCCAGGTACCGTTGTATTGTTCCTCCAGGTACCGTTGTAATCCCGAGCTATCATAGCATTAAACCCCCTAATGAACCTGTCTTGCCTGGCTGCATCTATAGGCACAAGGTCTGTGCGAACATTGCGAGTCTGTCAAACTTCAGGGCATATTCTGTAACCGTCATGTTGCCCTGAACCAATCCTACGAACTCATTAACCTTTGCTGCCTTGATGGCAACATTATAGTACTTCTGACTAAACAAATCTTTAAATCCTTCCCAACTCAATGTAGTGACATCCCTGGTCTGTGAGGCCACTTCCCACCAGATGCGGGCATCCTCTCTCAACATATACATGGCACAGGCCACTCTGTCATGTCTCTCTATCCTCATAAAATCTAGGATAGTAGTAATCATAGTCAGCCATTGCTCAGCCTTCAATGGATCAGGTCCTCTCTCATAGATTGGGGGCTGCTGCTTCCTGAACCACTAATATAACGGCTCCCACCTGTTCCCAACCTCCCCTGACTGCACAACTGGTACCACTGCAGGTGGTACAACAGGGGCAGCACTCCCTGATGGAGCTTGTTGTCGCAACAAGTGAATCTATTCATCTTGACTCTGCAATCTCCACTACAAGAAAAAATTCTTTTAATAACACCAAAAATGTGTTATTAAAACATACCAAACACTTTTTGATGTGTTAAGACCGACTATGTTATCGTAGGTCAGGGTACTTTACATAACACTTTATCATTGTTATACAGATGTGTTATTATACTGTCACCGATAACACACTTTCTGTGTTATTTTAATAAATAGATAAGTGTTTAATTATATTATTTATAGTTGATTATATAACACATTTCAATACTTATAAATTTGTGTTATACTACACTTTAGTATAACACATTATTTGTGTTATATAATGAAGTTTGCATAACAAAATTCTTTACATAAAAAGTGTTATTGTAATAGATATTATAACACAATTTTTGTATTATTTTATTTAGATAAGTTTAAATTCTACATATATATTCATTTATATAACACTAATTTATTCTATTATATTTTAATTTTTTTATATAATTAAAATTAGCTTTCTAATATATACTAGCCTCATCAAATGAACTTGATTTTCAAATAACAAAAAGTAAAAACATTCTACATTGTATTAACAATCCACAAATTAGTTTAAAACATTCAACATTGTCATCAACAACAAAATGTTCTTTAAGTATTCAAGTAGTCTTAAATATTCAACATATTGAAAAGTTACTACTTTCAGCACAAAATATTCTCCCCTGACAGTGCATATATGCCTAAGCTCCTAGTATTTGCCAAATTAAAAAATATCAGTTGCAGGGAGAGGGTCCAGTGGTCAGCAATGACTGTACAGTTGCAAAGAATGGGTAGTAATCCCAGACACATTAGAAATATTAGCCACGTCCTCGACAGATTCCATGTCTATCATGCCACCAAAACGTGAACTGAGACAATAAAACTCCACTGTCGAGAGAAGCAACACAAGTAAAAGCTTTATTGTTATGTTAACCTCTGTAGTTGATGGCCTGAAGTCACCAAGTACCCGAAGGCCAGAACCTGATGTTTTCAACAAATGTATGCAAACAGATAAGTTGAGGCTTTTACGTGTAGATCTCAAAAGAATCAGAAAGTAACATGTCCTAAATGACCCCAAACATAACACACTACACAGGAAAAGAACAATATTTACCACACTCGACTCTCCAATTGCCCACTCACATCAGTTTCTTGAGCATGAAATGAGCTGCCAATGCCCATTAAAGCAAAACACACCGCCTAGAGCATAAAGAAAAAAAAATATCAATAGAAAGAACAAGGTAAACCAAAAAATTTATAGAAAAATCAAACAAGCCTATCAAGAAAAGAAACTCTTGGCACATTTTTAAATAATCAAAACATAACAAATTGAAGATTCCCATTTGTGCCAATTCCAAAGTGCAAAAAATAGTTAACAGACCTTAAAGCCAATGTACAGTAAAACATATTTCAACAGAAAAATGCATGAATAGCCAAGCAGTAAAATAGTCACATGTCACTAGTTTTAACATCTGTCTAGGAGGGCACAAATAAAGTAAGAAAGACTGGAGTTTATAAGTAGAGGATGAAACTAGACATGCCTAAGCCTCTATAATCAGTCCTCCACATGCATACCATAATAGCTTAAACCAAACCACAAAAGGCAACATCAAACAAGAAGTTGTTTTCAAATAACTCCATGCATAAGAGCACTCTCCCATTTCCCTAGTGCAACATTAAAATAGGTAGACTGACATAAACAAACATTCACTACACATGCAAAATAGTTATAGTTCCTACAATTTTGAGAAGCCAACTAAGTAACTGCATTCAAACAAATAAAATACCATCAAAAACCAATGAAAAGTGATCATATTTAATAAGCCATTCAAGAACCAAAACAAAACTATGAAAGAAAAAAAAATAGCTTCTTTTAGCTTAATGTTTAAATTTAAAGCTACCCTTTTGCTCGAAAAAGTGAAAAATAAAATGACTAAACAATTTTTAATAGTTGAAATTTGTGTACCTAATGGTCACTGCTGCTTCAATTAGAGGAGAAATTTTGGAGGTGCTGGGTATCCTGGTTCATAATTCTGCATATATAATATTGTATAGTTGCTCCACCGATTGCCTATTATCATTTATAAATGTGATTGATCTGAATGGTTGCTGATACATAGAACTGACTGAAACACTATAATAAAATTAACTATTAAACAGTGCAGTAAAGGTTTCAACAGTCTAAATTATATGTTTAAGAATAAAAAAATTCAATTAATGTTCTTGAGTAGCCATCTTGGCTCTTGGATAAAAGCAAGCATGCATCTTATCATAAATGATTTGATGCAATATATCAATAAGACAATATTATCTCTCTTTTGATTTGTCAAACAAGAAGTAAATAGATAACTGTTTGTAACAGGCAAGCACATAGTTTTCTTTCTGCTTTCTTTCCTTGGTCATTTGACTCTACTAAAATCTCATACCAAAATGTGATGAGATAGCTTGATTTTGCATAGTGTTAATCCTGTTACTTTTTATTTCATTTCTATTTATGAATGCATTCTTTTACTAGTTTGATTTGGAGCAAATGTGAATTCAAATTTTTGTTAGCTGAAATTAACAAAGTAGTGCAGTATTATTTAGTTAATGCTTCAGTGAATTATGTAAAATATTCCATTACAATTTACTACCTAAATATAATTGCTTGGTATGCAGCTGAACGAACCAATAAATACTTTTATATGTGTGTGACTTATTTGGTTTGAGTGGTAATGAATGTTATTAGTAACCATGAGTGAATGGTATTCCTTCACCTTGATGAATTTTATATTGTGTATGTAGTCTGATTTATTGAAGTTTGCTGCTCTTTGTGCATTGAGCATGTATTTAGTAGAGGAAAAACTAGATGACATCTTTTTTATACTCTTATTTTTTGAACAACCACATCAGGATTGATCTTAGAAGTAAAAACAACAAATGATATGAATTGGGCTTACGGACAACAATAGTTTATCAAATTGTGGAGCATAAGTGTCCAGATATTATCATTAAGTTTTTTTTTTTTTTTTTTTTCTGTAAACATAAAATATATGTACAACTTTTGATGTAGTGTTAAGTTTGTATTATGTTTTAGAAATTGTATATAAACTGATTAATTTTGTAAAAATTAGTTTTGATATTTTAGTAATGTTCTTTTTTTTTTTGGTAGCTAAAAATCTTTTTTATTGTAGTGTAGTCATATATATATATGTATCATTCTTATTAAAGAGATTTCACTTGAACAGAGACCAAAAATCAAATTCCTCCTCCCCGGGAAGGGATTACGTTCAGAAGAATTCTAATGAAAGTCTTAAGAAAAGCACAAACAAGAGAGGGACTACACAGAGGTTAAACAAAGATTAAAAACATACACGTTAAATGGCTGCCCGCTCCTCAGGAGTTACTGTCACAGCTTGTGGCATGGCTAAAGCCATCAGGCTCAGAACGTTCCTGATTGTATAATAAAAATGAAAAATTAGCATGTGTCAAGTAGATAACAAAAACTGATAAGTAATAAAAAAAAATTGCATTCATCTCACCCTTCTCCTCCCTCGACAGGTTCATTTATCAGGCACAAAAAGTCAGCATGATGCTCTTGTATGAGATGCACAAGATGTGGATTTTGTTTCCCTATCTCTTGAAGCATAGGCTGCAAAACAATAAGTGTAGCATGAGTACTATTTAGTGTCCGTCTGCCACCAAAATGACCAAGCTATCAACAGGCATTTTGTTTCTTTATGAGAAGCCTAACCTGCTGAATTTGAGGGTTTGCTTGCACAATAGCTCGCAATGCTTGGAACTACAATGAAAGTTAGAGAAAAAAAATTCAACCATGACTACAGCAATAAAAAAGAGTAAAGCTCCATATGGATAAGAGAAAAAAAGAAAGGAAAAAAAAATCAAGTACCTGTTGACTGTTTCGAAGAAAATACAAATTGCCAGCACCAGCATTTGCACCCACATTTGGTAGGCCCTGATTCAAGAATAGTAATATATTTTATTAATTAGCTAATCATAAAATACAATTCAAACTTCAAAGGAGCATCTATCTAAGGGAAGAATTCAAAAGTTAAGAGGTAGAACAATAGCTACCTGTGAGAAGAGATCCAGTGGATTTGCATTAGGGACAACAGCAGCTGCAGCAGCAGGTTGTGATGCTTGCACTAGAGGAATGATTGCTGGGGAGTTTGCTACCGCCTGAGCAGGAATTGGGCAACTAGGGCTGGGCATTAATGTCATTGGGCCGACCAAACCGGCCAACCCAACCCACAAAATGGGCTGAAGAGGCCGAATTTGAGCAGCCTGAATCTAATTGGGCCATTTTAGCTACAACCTGCATTTGAATGGGTTGGCCGCGGCCCAAACAAATCACAACCCATTTGACCCAACCCGGGCGTGCCTAATGCAATATTAAAAAAAAATTATACATAAATAATATATATTTTGATTTACTGATATCTCTTTAACCTAACCCTAAATATGTGTCGCTTCCTACCTCTGTCTCTCTCTACCATCTCTCTTCTCTACACTCTTGATTGAGTCTTGACCACTACCAAGCAGAGGCAGCTCCATCTGCAAACAAAGCTCCAGGCAGTCAAGGCTCTAGGCGACAGAGGAGGAGAGGGCCAGGAACCAGGCATTCAAGGCTTCAGGCTGTGACTCCAAGCGATCGACGGAGATGGAGAGGGCACGAGTTCCACTATTTTCTGTGTTGGGGTCCAAGAAGTTCCCAACCTTTTCCTTTTTTTATATAAAAAAATGTTTATGCAGATTTTTTTGCTTACAAGATGGTCTTAAAGAGCATGAGTTGTGTGTTTTTTCCGTAATAATCACTTCAATACCATGTTTAATGTCCGTAGTTGTACTTTTCTTTTTGTATATGTGTTCTCATATATTGAAAACTGATTGTATATCTATTTATGAATTAGATGAGAAACACTTTCTTTGGTCCTTAGCTTTTGTGCTATATTGCCTCTAAATCTCTTAAGAAAAGTATTTATTGTTTTCATATTTTTTTCTAGTTCAAGGGGGAGCTTTATCTTTTGGCTACAGACCAAGGGTGCATTAATTGACCTAACTTGGTTCAGGAGAAGCTAAATGAGGTAATATGTTGTTTCCTTTTATGAATGGTTATCATTGATCAAGTTTTGTCTGTAGTAGTCACTTGTTCTAATCTTTAGACAAAATAAGATTGAAATGCAGTAATATAAAGTAAGATTATAAAATTTTGCTGGTTTGTTTTTAATTCTTGAAGGGTGCACTGTCTTCTCTTTCCTTAATATTTTTATCCGGACGAGTTAGTCATATTGTTGAATAGTGGACAGAATGTTGCTCTGTACTTATACTATAATAATTGGTTATGTTCATTGCATGATACATGTTATGTAAAATTTTCTTTTCTTTCTATGTTTTCCAAGATCACCAAGTCTTACTCTGTTTTGGCAATTTTGATTTGCAGATAGGCCAATTGTGTATGGTTTTGCTTTTGTAGACTATGCTTCTTTAAAATTTTGGGCGTGTTCCATCAAAGATGATGCATCCTTTTGTTTCTTTATTTTAGTTGTTATAAGCCATTTTTAATGTGATGAACAAATATTTTTGTATCTTATTTATACTCTATATGATCTGATATATACTCTATTAGTTGATATTTGTTGATAATTTTTGGATTGATAATTTTTGTATTTTATATCCTCTGAGTGGTAGCTTTAGTTGATAATTGTTTCTATTTTTTTCTTCCATAAATTTAATAGTGTTTGTTTCTTTAATTGTAGAGGTTGAACAAAGAGGCAAAGGAAAAGACCAAGACAACTGTTGATTGATAAATTCTAAGCTTTTTTTTTTATTTCACTTAAAAAAAATTTTATGTCCAATATTATGGATGATTGTAATATATTTAGTACTTGTGTTTAATATGTTTTTTATGACTTATGTTTGATAGGTTTGATTGAATGTATGTTTACAAGTTTTAACTTCTTAATTAGGTTGAAGGATGACAGAATATGATTTATAGATTTTCAAAATTAAATTTAACATGAATTTAAAAATTGGGTTCTACCCAAACCAACCCAATCTTTTTAGGTTGAGTTGGGTTGGGTTGCACAATAAATATATTTTGAATGGGTTATCCTTTCTCTTGGCCGATGTAGTTGGGTTGGCTCATTCAAACGCTCTAAATCCGGCTAACCCAACCCATGCCCACCCCTATGGGCAACTGGTGGAACATCTGCTTGTTCAGGAATTCCCTGATGCATAACATCTATGTCAACTTCACAGTGTCATCAACAAAGAATGTCTCTTACAACAAACCTTCGGAGAATATTAACCTTTCAAAAATATTATTTTTCATGTAATAAAAACCACATATAGAAGAAAAACAATACACGGTTTGAGCAAACTCATACAAAATAATAAATTTAAATTGATATAATAATGTAATTATAATAAAGCAGTTCCATAGATATTGGAGTACAGAGGAACCTGAACACTAGTATATATATATATGTATGTGTGTGTGTTGTATTCAATCATGGAAGAGTGTAGAGATTCAGGAAATAAGTAAAAGTTTGTAGAGTAACTTACAGTGGTATTGCTTGGAGTCAATCAATGATTTTTCAACTCTTCTCTTTTTAGTGACTCAACCTATGTTTTCCCGATCTAGCCTTCCACTCTGTTTCTTGTTTGATATTTATATATCTATATATATATATATGGCAACGCTCAAGAACAAATATAGGTTAAAAAAAATCAAAGAACAAACAAGAACATAGTAATCACAAGATCAAGAGCTCTTGGCCAACAATCTACCCAGAGTCTTAGGTAAAAAAAAAATCATCTCAAGTCCTAGCAATAGGAATTTATTCAATAAAAATCAACACTATAAAATTCAAAAATCATATGAGAACTTTTATCAAACAGATTGTGTGTGCTCTTCTATACTAAAAAGATGATCAATAACTAAATCAAACAATAATGCATAAATACATCTCAAACTATACAAGAACATCAATTAAATATAATTTTATCTTAGAGGAACCTTTCATCAAAAAAAATTCAAGACACACAAATAGTACTTATTTTCACAATGATCCTTTGTGTCAAATAAAGCTTCACCAATCAATATATGAACTAAAAGTGGCAAACATGAACATAATCCACAAATTCCAAGAGCTAATAACCTAAAACATATTCTCATTGCTAAGAACATCAAAATAAAAAGCTGAGAAAGAACAACAAAGAGGCATAATTGGGTGTAAAATGGATGTTTATGAAGCTGGTACATATTGAAGCATTTTAACAAGCATGTTATGTGCAAACCTAAGAAGTACAAAGGAAAGAAAATATTCAAAACATCCCTAAAATCAGTTTGGAGATGTAGATTCTCCCTCAAAACATCATTATCACAAAGAAAAACCATAAACCTAAATAAAAATCCCCAAATTATATAACTTAACAGACAAAATCAATTCTCAGTCATAAGAAATATATATTAAAAACATAATGTTGAATATTATACTTTAAAAGATAAAACAAGAAGGAATATCACTAATAAATAGAAATAACATGTGATAATAACAAAATAAACCCAAGTCACGTTTTCATAAATACAGAACATGATATAAAAATTAGTACAAATATAACAAAATTAAGGTGGGAATAAAACAAAAAATGAACTGAAGTACGTTACCAACCATATTTCAAAGTAACTGATGGGTTTCAAGGAACTGGATGGGTAACTGATGTTTACACCACAAGTTGCCATTCTTATGGTCTTTAGTAGAAATATCACCCAAAAATGTTTCTTTCAGTAAATTAATCAAAGAGTTTCAAGGCAAACGAATGAAACATACCCAAAACCAAAGCAAGTTATAGAAAAAATTATGGACTGTCCAATACGCAAAAATAGAACTTATATATATGTATGCATGAAATCTTATGAAATGGAAATAAATGAACAAAATCCTAATAAGCTAGCTTCCAATATAATTTTCAAGATGATTACAATAAACACCATGCCATGATGAGCTTTGATGACCCTGTGGCTGTAGACCTGTAGTGTACAGCTCTACTTACACTTGTTCCAAATCCAAGGAATATTATTGTTTTCAGGTCTTAATCTACAGTCTTTGCACTCCACTCCAACTATACATAATGAAAAATATAGGAGATCCAATCCAACAGATAAATCTGTCCTACATTCATTCTCTCTCTCTCTCTCTCTCTCTCTCTCTCTCTCTCTCTCTCTTCTATATATATATATATGAGTTTAGTCTATATATAAATATGGGAGAGGAAAGGATAGTACCAGTTGGTGTGAATAATACAAGGAATTAGATAATCCTTGTATAAACCTTAAATGATATGTTGGGGACGTGAGCAATGATTGACCAGTCCTCCCCTGTTTCCCTTTCGATTCATGGTGTTAGCATTTCACAATAGTAAATGCGTAGATAATAAAGAGAAGTGGGTAGTTATTTAGGCAAGCATCGATATATGAGTTTATCAAAAATTCATTCCTATTAAGATACAAATACATACAAAGAGAAGAAGGAATAGAAAGAATATCCTTAAGGCATAAAGAAAAACAGAAAGTAAATTAAAATGGAAACAGAGTGAGAAATAGAAAAACAAATAAATTCATTTCCATACATATACAATGTAGTTATAATTGATATAGAGGCACATAAAAGTTCAGAAGACAATGCTCTTGAAAGAAACGACACATTCAGGAGATTGTGGCATGTCTTTAATCATCAGTTACCCATCCAACTTTTTTTTACCCAGTAGTGATAGAAGGTTAGATAACTCTTTTCCATTAGGGGTATGGGGAAAGAAATAAAAGCAAGAAAATAATAACAATTTAATTGGGGATGAGATTCGTGTAATGTACCAAAATTTGATGAGGTTGCTCCTCGAATTTAGAGACCACTTATACTTTTTGCTATTTTTCTATGTTTCTGTTTCCTCTGATTTTCCTCGTTATGTCTTCTGACACAGAAAAGAAAAGAGATAAATAAATAAAAACAAGCACATTAGCTATTAAAAAATGCCTAACATTGATTTCACACCATAATTGAAAAAAGGGCCTGATCTAGATAATTTCATATTTTCACAAAATTAGCTGAAACTGTGAGCTAGAATAAAAGTTTGAAGACAAGAATATTAGAATTTGTGAGGCATCTTTGTAATACGAAGGTGCTTGTATATGCTTGAACCATAAAAAGACAAAATGAAAATCCTATCATGTCTAGAACAAATGTATCTATAAATATGGTAGCAATAGTGGGTATGAGCAAAAGAGAAAGAAGCCATGGCAAGTTGTAAGCTAAAATTTGGTTAAGAGAAAAAGAAAATTTTGTTTTCAAATTATTGGCCCTATTCAAATATTTAAAGAATTTGCACCTAAAAATATTTACAAGATTCTGAGAACAGCAGCAGCATACTATGCGTATAAACTCCACTTCGTAATAAACATTTATCTAAGAGAATTTAGTTAATCGAGTTTAAATTAGTAATAACAATGTATCTATGCATCATCCACATGTTGGATTCTCAATAGGGAGGTACTAATGAATGTGATAACACATACAAACACACAAGTTCATGACCCTACATAATATGATGTTTTAAACACATATGTTAGTTTTCAGTGCTCTAAATGAAATACATCAAGGTCTTAGCATGAATAACATCATAAAGATCAGCTAACAGTGCTAAAAGTTGTAGCCCATGTCTAAAAGTGAAGTACTAGGCAGTTCTGGTAGGAATAAAAAACAATAAGCATTATCTTTTCTTCATTTTTGGGTTCAAAATACATTACATGATATAAGAGCAACAACGACTCGTTTTCTCCTTTGTTACTCTTCAATAATCCTATTTGTACACTTGAAACCTCACAAGCCAACCTAAAGCAGTAATCAAGTGAGATTCACTGACCTATTTGCATGTCTCTTTCTCAATTTAGCAGCTATACAATTTAATACCTCCTCGCTATCCAAAATATTTTCAACATTACATTTTAATAGATTACAAGAATCCAAGAATGCAACAGATTCTCCCAAACCTGCAACCAGTGACTTCTCCTTAACCTTCTCTTTGACATATTCCATCATAATTAGCCCTGCACAAGTACTCAACAAGAACATACATGTGAGACAATTTCTAATATGTACAAGTACAGATAATCAAATGACAGCATGCGGATGAAGAAATAAGAACTTGAGTAAAATTCACGGCCTGGTCAAAGATAAACTGAAAGTCAAGCATTAGGACCCAAATAAGTTCACACACAACCTAAGGAACACAACCAGCGCACAAGTTCACATTATAGAAGACTTCTGTATATTGGAAAACCAGTAGGCAATTGTTAGGCCTTTGATACACCTAACATACTCAATACAGAAAAAGGCAGCAAGTGTAGAACAATAAATAGCCTTAAGTCTGATGTGATGACCTGGTTGTTGAGTGTTTAATTAGTTGTCCTAGTCAGCTAATGTTTTATTTGTAGAGTTTATTGTTGTAAGCCTGAGTGACCGAAGAGAATAGCTATACATAGGTGGTAGGCAGGTCTGGGGGGATCTATCTGATTATTTATATTATTTTATAAAGTGAATTCTCTGTGGAGAAATCCTAGGTCTCTAAGTCTTGGAACCCCTTGTAATCTGGTTTTGGTATCAATAAAGATTCATTCTAGTTATTCAACATACTAGTGTGCATCAGCAATAGAAAGACCCACGTACAAATTAATGGTGTATTCAAGAAACCAATACAATAGCACAAACCAAAGAAATAATCTTTAAGCAAAACCAACAAATTAAAGCCCACTTAAAGGATCTTGACACAACCATAATGTGAAAATATTAGGTTTATTTATAAAAGTTCTAGCAACAAAAACAAACATATTATAAAGCTAAAAAATATAAATAACCAGTATGCAAGAAAACATAAAATTATGTTAAATAATAAAACATAACCAGTCATGTAATGAAAATTTGTTGCATAATGATTAAAAATAAATCAAATATCACTTTAACATACATATTAAATCAAGTTAATGGAACTTTAGTACTTTAGAAAACACAATAAAAAATATGGTTCTTTTAACTAAACTTTAGAAGAAAAACTATTAAAACAACACTACATCTGAATGAAAAGAATAAAGACTTAAAATTTGTATATTACCAAAACAAGCTAAACCAGCAACAGAGGAAGCCAATCCAGCAGCAGTGGGGAAGTTGTTGTATGAAGCAATGTGTATATGCAATTTTCCCCAGTCCTCCTTAAAAATCTTGATAGCATTTTCCTTGTCCTCAACATCACCAGCAGAAAGGGAACCTGCCTCCAGAAAGGGAAATCTCCTACACTAAACAGCAAAAGTTCCACGAATCAGCACAAGACCAAAAGGGTAGTGCATGTATTGAATGGGCTTAAAAACAAGAAAAAAATCAGTTTTTACACAAAATTCATTGTTAAAAAGATCAAAATTCACCTTAACAAAGTTTAAATAACAAATATGGCTGGTTCTGATCATATTCTCTTAATTTTTGGAGTAAAACGATTAAAAAATGAGGATTGAATTTAACACCCACAAATTCAACTCCTCCATATTATATTAAACCCAAAACCATATAGTCTACTTCAAACCCAAAACCCCAAATCTTTTTTTTTCCCTTCAAATGCAAACCCCAAAACTGAAAAATAAGAACCATTCCTAACCAATAAACTAAATAAATTTCATATGACACAACCAGACCTAAGCCAAAAATTGGTAGAACTTTACCTACTGCAGAGATGAGACAGCAGCGATGACAGGCTATTCCTCAATATCACACTCTGAACAAAACTCAAGTGTACCGCCTGCTTCATGACTGGAGTGCCGAAGCTTGGAGTCTACAAAGACTGTGATAGAGAAGGGAAGAAAAGGGAGGGAAATTAAATGTTAAGAACAATTATTGAAGCAATTGGAATGCTCATGAAAAACAATAATGGAAAATCACCTACAGTAAAATTAGGTTAAGGGCATATAATAATCTGAGCAACAAATCATCTCATGTACCAAAAAAATCTAAACAAAAAAAATGACAAAATTACTTTCTAAATCCAAGAAAGACTCACCTGAACTACTCCATGAAAGACATCACCCCTGAGAGCTTTATTAGTTGCAGATATGAGACAACTATGATACTCGGCGGTTCCTCAATGTCGCACTCTGAACCAATCCCCAAGGGTGTCGCATGCTCCATGACTAGAGCGTCAGAGCTTGGAGTCTGCCAAGACTACGACGGAGAAGGAGAAGGAAAGGAAAGGAAACGGAAGACGGGAAATAAGAAGAGAAAAAAGAGTTAACCATGAAAACATATGATATAATATTATTAGATTGAAAGGATAGAGAATGGGAATGATGAGTAAAATAATGGGGGAAAAGAGACTAAAGGCACCATTATATTAATTCATTTGGCGCCAGAATTTCGTTCCCTCCGTGTTTTTTTTTTATTTAGCAAATCAGTAATAACACTTTTAAAAATGTGTAATATTATACTTTAATATAATACTCTAGCATAATACTTTTTTATTAGTATTATATTCATGTTTTATGGAAAGGGGTATTTGGTGTAGTGCACGCCTGCATATCTGCCATAAGTTGCTGCCAGTTCTCAGGGACTGACGGAGGAATCTGGCCTTGGTCATCACCCCCGGTCCCAGACCTAGTGCCGGCTAGTCGTGTAGATTTTCTTGGACGCATAGCTATCTAAGTCAATCTGCAATCAATGACTCGGCAATCAGACCATGATGAAAGGGTAAAATATTCTCCAAAATCCACTAAAGGAACATAACCAATCACAAACAGTCAAAATATAGGCATCTATCCACATGCGCCGGCTGCTAATAAGCATGCCCCAACATTACCACACAACAGCTAAGATAAAAGCGTTCACCCATACATAGTATGCAGTTAATCATCCAAATATTCATTTACATGCACAGCGATGCTAATAAGCATGCCTTAATATTTTCATACAGCATTCAAGGGCCAGGCCCTAGTAGTATCTCATGCTTCCTATTAACCCAATAAATAATAACATTCATAACTCATTCCAGGCATACAAGCATACAAGCATACAAGCACACATACACAGTACCAGACCCTAAATCGAGCTTGTCTCTTGCAGCGAATGTACATGTCTAGCCGGTCTTCAGGAACCCTTAAACCTAGGACGCTTTGATACCAAGTTGTAACGCCCTGGATGGCCAAGACTGCTACACTATGTATTTGTAAAGGTGCAGGACTTGCTAACCAAGTCAATCTGTTAAAAATGTGAATTCTAAAGTCATTAATGTGCTAGGGTTAAAAGGTTTTGGTCTCAAAAGATACTTTCCATATAGTTAAACATTTACACATGGGATCCCAAAAGAAATAGCGTTTAAAAGTCTGTTTACGAAATTTCCAGTGTACAGACAACCACCAACCTTTCTAAAGGCAAAACAAAAGTTTATGGTTTTCCTGTCCCCGTCTCCCCTCAACTATGGCGGCTAAGTAGCTGTTCATGTACATTCCGCTCTCAAAGCTCTCCAAATCAGGGTTGATCAAGCTTGCCCTTGCCTTTACCTGCACCACGAAGCACCCGTGAGCCAAGGCCCAGCAAGAAAACATATCATTTCATATAACAAGCAATAATAACATTTCTATAACCCTTTAAGCATGTTCATACACCTAACATACCACGATAATCACAAAGCATGAAGATTCAACCAAAGAGTCAACTAGTCATCACCCAGCTATACAACATAACAATCCACCAATTAATAATAACAAGCAAATCACATAATAATTAGGGTCGACACCTTAGGTTGCACCCTCTATTTACTCCACTAACTCCGACCCGCTTAAACCGAGCTCAGTGCACAATAAGCTATCCTCAGCTACCAGTGGCCGAGCTGCGCCCTATGCGCTAATGTAAACTTCGGCACTCTTAGGTCGTTGGTTTACTGTTTACATGGCATAATACCACCCTTTACAAAGAATACAAAATAGGGAACCCTTAGTCCCATTACAAATCCACAACCAGGTGTAGTTCTCTTACCTTTAATTTCCAAGTTTACTGATTACAGGCAACGCCTCTCAAACACGATCCGCTTCTCGAGCCCTAGCTTAATACCTAGTCACAACCAAGATAGGGAGTACCATTAATATTCGCGTTAATATTTCCAGATGGAGTTCTAGCTTCTGAGACATCGAATTCCACCAAACACGGTGGTGGAATCGATTTTGAGCACCCTAGGTTATATTCCCACTGTTAAAAGATCAAAAATACCCTTAAGGGTTGCGGCCCTTGAAACCCAGCCACGGCCCGCCCCTGAAACAGAGGCTAAGCCTCTCTGACCACAGACACGCGTCGCGGCCTTGCCCTGTGGTGCTGCGGCGCTTCCCCACTGCAGAGCCTCCTTGGCTCTTCTTTCCTTCGCAGGGCCGCGGCCCAACCCTTCGTGCCTAGAAAATCCACCATTCCTAACATCCTAACCTTACTCAAAACCACACCAAAGCACCCTAATTCCAAAACCCATTGATCACAAGACTTTTAACATGATTCTAGCAACATAATCCAACAGAATACCTAGCTTAAAACTCATTAAAATCCCATTTTGATTTCTGAGACCCTGTAGCTCAAGAACTCTAAAACCAGTCATGCAAACTCAGATTTTAAACTCTAAATTACGAATTGAAGCTTACCTTTTTTGATGAACCACTTCCTTAACAAATTTCTGAGCTAAAACCCAAGCTTCTCAGCTTCAATTCAGTCCTTAAACATCAAAACCATAAACACTTTTAACACTCAGCCAAAACTCAAAATTCTAATAATCAGGAGTAAAATTCAGCCTTTACCTTAAACCTAGTTAAGTTTCCTTAGCTGAACACTGGTCCAAACCTTCAAGATTGTAGCCCAAACCACTGAATTCCCAGTTGAATTCCCTTAGGTTTCAATAGTTTTCTTGAGAGAGAAAAGAGAAGGGAGAGAGGAACAAAAAGGGTCGGTTTTGGGTTTTTGTTCTACTGTCTTCTATTTACTTAATCTATCCTTAGTTAATTAAGTCAAACTCGAGGCTCGGGGTACCAGAAACGTCCCCGAGGGCAAAAAGGTAAAATTCCCCAATATTCCCGCCTAGACTTCTTAACCTCAAATATATCTCCATATATTTATTTCCATAACTCGGTAACCCAAATAATCACCTAATACTCGAAATACCCCTTGACTTGCCCCAAGTCAAATATTAAGCCTCGTTGTGACTTCCCGCTAACTAGCTCCCTAGGATCGCCTCGAGTCGGACACTACAGAATTACCCACATAATAATGTGGTTCTCACAAATACAACATATAATCACATTTACATTCATATAACCATACAAGCATGTTTATCATATAATCACATGTTAATTTAATAAATTCACACATAAACCAATTATGCCCTCCCGGCACACTAACCAAGGCCCTTAAGCCATATTAGTGATTTTGGGTTGTTACAGGTTATGATTGATGAAAAATGCTATGGGCATGTTTTTAGCACTGCAGTGGTTTGTGAATGTAGTGTGGTATGATTTTTCCCATGGGGAAGGCTTTTGAATATGCTCATCATGTTTAATGGGTCGAGTTATTGGCTGCAAATTCAATAAGCATGTATGTATCCAAGGCAGATAATGAGACATGGTGTTGGTTATACAGAGGTTGGGAATTATAGCCAAGGGTTGAGTTCTTCACCTGGCCCTCAGAATTTCCAGCAAGTGTTTATAGATGTGCAATTAAGATTTCAGAGGCAAGAGGAAGAGATCAGGTGTTTAAAATAGCAGCAGAATTTGTTAGGGAACACCTCTTCCCTTGCTATGCCAAGAGTGACACCAGTATTGGTTCAGCCTAGGATTGAGAACAGATGGGAATTTCTCTGTGGAAGATTCCAGGAATATTACCCTCCAGTCTTTGAGGGAGGCCTAGATCCATTCAAAACTAAGCAATGGATGGGCATGATCAGTTCCATTCTCGATAATATGGGGTGGTAGGTCACGATAGGGTGATTTGTGCTACATATGTATTGCGGGGTGATGCCCGAACGTGGTGGGAAGTAGTATCCCAGACATAAGACATAGCTGTGATGGATTGGAAAGAATTTAGGCAGCTGTTCAATGAAAGATATTACTGTGATGGAGTCAAGACTTCTAAAATGAATGAGTTTCTGAACCTGGTTCAAGGAAATGCAACAGTAGCCGAGTATGTTAATAGATTTGATGGGTTGACTAAGTTTTCTTTTGATATGATACCCACGGATGTAGCTCGGAAGGAAATGTTTATCCACCAGAATAGCTCAAGGCATTAGAGTTTCCCCAGTGCATGAAATTTCTACCTATGCTCAGGTAGTAGGGAAGGCTCTTGCTGTTGAGAACACAAGAAATGAGATTATAAAGGAGGGTGTTGGAGAGCGTAGTACTCAAGTAGTGACACCTCCGTTTATTGGTACGAGCAAGGACAAGGATTGGAAAGTCTACCCAGAATGCACTAGGTGTAAGAGGCGTCTTCTGGGAGAATGCCAAGCAAAGGCATGTTTCTGTTGTGGAATGGTTGGGAATTTCAAGAAGGATTGCCCAAGGCAAAAGAAGGATAAGAAAAAGGGGGTGAACAACTCGACTCTAGCTTGAGTGTTCGTTACGATGTAGTCAGAGACTGAGACTGAGACTGAGACTGAGGTTGGTTCCTCAAGGGTAGCAGGTTAGCTTTCTTGTTTTGATTTTTGTATTGTGCTGACTAGTTTGGTGCCATGTTGTTCCTTGCTTTGTTGTATATAGAGAGGCATAAATTTGATATGCATATTGCATGGTTATGTTGTGATCAGTTAGATTGTTGTGGAAATGACTCATCAGTTGTTTTGATAGGGTTGGTTATGACTGACTTCAGTATGATCCTGGATAAAGATTGGTTAGCCAAGTTTGGGGCAATGATGGTTTGCAAGGAAAGAATAGTGACTCTTGACCTTGAGAGTGGGAAGCCCTTGTGGTAGTTGGCA
This sequence comes from Humulus lupulus, assembly GCF_963169125.1. NCBI lineage: Eukaryota > Viridiplantae > Streptophyta > Magnoliopsida > Rosales > Cannabaceae > Humulus > Humulus lupulus. The sequence continues at coordinate 36,303,747 of NC_084799.1, forward strand.
TTGTGCATGGATTGTGTATGTTTATGACACCTGTATTTAGAGCTAGAGATCTATTGCAGGAGGATGCATAGAACTTTTAGCTAGTGTGGTAGATACCACTTAGGTTGTGCCAGTGGGAATGGGACAGACTGGATTATTCTATGAATTCCTGGATGTATCTCCAGAGGATTTGTCAGGGTTATCTTTACACAAAGAGTAGAATGGTGATTAGGTTGGGGCCAGAGACAGAATCAGGTCTAGGGTACTGTATTGAATGGCTTCAGCAGAGCTGTAAGAACTAAAGGCTCAGTTATTGAGTAAGATGGTATTCTCCAAGGTGGATCTTTGACCTGGTTAGGACCAGCTAAAGATCAGGGAGAAGGTTAAGAAGACTATTTTTATATTAGATAAGGGCATTGAGAGTGTTGAGTTGTTTTGATGGATTAGATGAACTGAGTACTCAAGGATTATCTGAATTGAATTGTGATCGTCTTGATCGATGATGTTGTGGTATATTCTCGGTTGGAAATTTTCCAAGGTCAAGGAATGCCTTAGAGGTCAGGAGTTTCCTTGGACAAACAGGATATAACATGTACTTTGTGGAAGAGTTCTGAGTCTTGTCAGAATCAGTTGTAGGTTGTTATAACACCTCATTGATAAGAAAGGGTGATTGTCCAAGAACCACGTTATTTGAAGAGTATGACCAGAACTAGAGCAAAGTTACTGGTGGGCCAGGTGGCCAACATTATGTTTAAGTTACTCTTGTAGAAAGGATTAAAGGAAAACAATTAAGTGAACCCATAGATGGGAAGAATTGATGGCAATGTCTTAGCTGGATTAGCTAAGGATTATACAGTGTCAGGTATGAGTTTATTGTGGTAAAAAGGGATCGAACTTGGGATCCAATGGACACTGAGATTAAATGGGAGATTCTGGATGAATCTCATACTACTCTCTTATTCTTTTCATCCAAGCATCATGAAAGATGTATTAGGATATGAAGGCTTTATAGTGGTGGCCTAGGATGGAGATGGATATAATGGAATACATGACAAAGTTCTTAACCTGTTAGCAGGTCAAGACAAAGTATCTGAAACCAGTAAGACTATTGTAGCCTTTGAGTTCTCCATAGTGGAAATAAGGAAACATCACGATAGGTTTCGCGGTGGGGCTGCCCAAGATAGTGGGCTAGCGTGATTTGGATTGAGTCATTATGGACCAGTATTTATAGTGAGCTTACTTCTATCAGTAAAGACAAGTAATATAGTTAATCAGTATTCAGACCTCTATGTGAGAGAGGTAGTATGCCTTCTTGAGAATTCAAGGTCTATCTTACTAAATGAAGACTCTGCTTTTATTTCCAAGTCTTTGGAAAGGTTACAGAAGGCGATGAGTATATAGTTGGAATTTAGTATAGTTGATTATCCTCAGACTGATGGTAAATTAGAGAAAGAGTTATCTAGTTATTGGAAGGGAATTTTATGAGATGTTGTTTGATAGAGAATGTATATCACCATTCATTGGAATGAGATGGGTGAGATGTTATATTTGGATCCTGAGGTAGTTCAGGGGACCATTGAGATTATGAAAAGGTTAGAGCTTGGATGCTCGCTTCTCAAAGTAAATGGAAAAGTTATGATAATCTGGAATGCAGGAAAATGGAGTTCCAAGTGGAAGACTGTATCTTCCTTAGGGTATCACCATGGAAAAGGGTGAAGAGATAAGGGCAAGTTGAGCCCTAGATCAATAGGACTGTTTGAAATCCTGGATAGGATTAGTCAGGTTGCCTTTGGGTTGACCTCAGTTTTGGCACTGTCGGTTGTATACAATGTATTTTATATTTTCATGTTGAGGAAACATGTGTTAGATGAGACTCGTGTGTTGAGTTATGAGAACCTGGAGATTGAGGCTAAGTGATCCTATGAGGAATAGCCAGTTCAGATTTTAACAGAAAGAACAAGGTTCTGAGGAACAAAGTTGTACCTTGGGTTAAGGTATGATACAGAAACAGTGAGGTCGAGGGAGCGACCTGGGAATTGGAATCAAATATGCAGAATTTATATTCCGGACTGTTTAGATAAAATTTTGAGGACGAAATTTCTGTAAGGAGGGAATAGTTGTAATGACCCAAATTTCCTAATAAGGCCTAGGACCTTGATTTGGAGGCCAGAAGGGCCATAATTGATTTATTATGCCATTAAATGATTATATGCATGATTATGTGAGTTATATCATAATATGACTAGATATGCATGTTTAGGTGTATTAAATATGCATGTGTGCCCATTTTTGTTCAATTGGGCAATTTTCATATTTTGGCCATTTTGAGAATATTTGACATATATGTGGTATATGTGTAGTGTTTTATTATTATTTGGTTATGCTAGGGTTACTCAGCACGAGACGAGCCTAGGAGGCAAACTAGTGGGAAAGTCACAATGGGATTTATACTTAACTCCGAGTGAGTCAAGGGGTATTTAGCACATTATTGAGATATTGGGTAATGGGAATAAATATTTGATGATAAATTGGGAGTTAGTGAGATCAGGGGGAAATTCTGGGAATTTTGACTATTTTACCCCGGGGGCGTTTTCAAGACCCCGAGCATCAGGATTTGCTTGAGGTTACTTAAGCTTGAAGTAACCTGTTAAGAAATAAAAAGAATGTTCTCTCTCCCTCAAAGTTCCATTTTCGACACCCGATCACATTTTTTAAGGAAACTTGAGTTTTATGACTCAGATTCAAGCGAGGATTGAGACATAACGATTCTATAAAAGATTATAATCTTATTAGTCGGATGATTTAGTTGGGAAACAACTCAATTGGAGGTAATTCAAGTTTTAAGTTCTAAGTTTTTAAAGTTTTAAAGCTTGGATTGGATTTTGTGATTTGATGAGTTTTTGATTTTATTGAAGCTTGGGTTTTGTTGGTTTTAGATCATGGGGATTTTTGGGAACTTTGATTTTGGGATTCAGATATGTTTGGGTAGGTTTTTGGAAGGTTTTAAATGGAGAAAATGAGGTTTTTGGCTGGGTTCGTGGTTGGGCCGCGACCTTGTTCTTGGGCGCTGCGGTACAGGCTTGAAGAAGGAGGAAGTTGCATGATTTGCAGGTAGGGCCGCGACATTGTGTTGGTGCGCCACGGCACAAGGTGCAGTTAGAGAAGAGGTTGGCTTCTGTCTAGAGGCGAGGTGCGGCATAGGGTTTGGAGGGCCGCGATGCTTAAGGGAAACTTTGCCCATATTTGGCTTTTAGTTGCGGGAACTTAACTCTTAGGGCCTGGGATCGATCCTACTACCCAGTTGAGTGGGATTCGACATTCCAGAGGCTTGGGTTGGGTCTGGAAGTATTTATTTACTCATTTTTATGAGGTTTTATATTATGGTTGTGACTAGGTTATCGCTAGGGGCTTGGAAACAGGAACGTGCTTGTGGCTCGTTTATTGGTAACCTGTGCTTGGACCAAAGGTAAGAAACTGTACCCAGTATGTGATGCATGTAATGCATGAGATACATGTGATTAGGGCATGACATGAATATTGAATATGAGATTGATCAAAGCTTGAGTCTCTGTAAATGTGCATGATCATAATAGTGCTAGTGATTGTTAAGTAAGCATGCTGAATGCCCTACATTTGGATATTTGACATATGATATATGCCTGGTTGCATTGCTTACTTGTGAGTGGCATTGACCAATGAGTCAGAAATCGGCACGAGTCGTATGGTATTGGCTTAAGAGTCAAGAACGGCATTGATGTGTTCAACACAAGCCGAAATGATTAGATCTAATCAACATAAGCATTGAATGAATCATCATGAGCATTAATGCTTGACCGGCCTCAAGTTCGATGAAAACTAAAATCACTTGTCTAGTCTAAAGGCTAGTTACTTAGAGCCAGGGCCAAAAGGCTCAGGTGACTACAACTTCACATGGCTATGGGTGTTGAGCCCAAGTTCGTGACTCACTCATTTGTCACTTATCTGATCAGGGTACATAGCCCAAAGTGTGACTCTTTAGTCACCTATCTGATTAGGGTGCGGAGCCCAAAGTGTGACTCACTCATCTGATTTAGGCTATAAGCCCCAGTATGATTACTAAAATCATAAAGTGATATTCGCTCATCTGATTAGGGTACGGAGCCCCAATGCGTGACTTAATTGTCACTTATTTGAGTCACTTATTTTGAGATGGACACATTGGCCATCTATTTTCTTTATGACTTGATAGTCATCCATACAAAGGGCAAGGCCCATAAGTCATCCATACAAAGGGCAGGGCCCATAATCATTATTTGGATTTATTTGCATGCATGAATAGGGCTATTATTGCTAGGCATGCGTATTATGATTTAGTAACATGTTATTACCTATTCATGAGCATATTGAGTTTTCTTGTTGAGCTTCAGCTCACGGGTGCTATGTGGTGTAGGTAAAGGCAAAAGAAAGCTGGACCATCCTTGAGTTGGAGAGCTTAGGTGACGATGTGTACATATGCGGCTGCTCGACCGCCACGACCGAGGGTTTAAAGAGTAACTAGGGTTAAACCCTATTTTGCCGCTTAGGTTGGCTGGTTGTAAATATTTTCTTGTAATTGACCTTTAAATTATATTTTGGGATCCCAATGTATACAGTAAATGTTTTAGTGAAACGTTGTATCTTTAACCAAAATTTTTAACCCTTAACTGTTAATCACATTTAGTTACACGATTATGGCCAAATGACTAGGTTAATGAGTTTAGCACTGTTTAAAATGTACAACGTAACGGTCCCTAGGTAGTAGGGCATTACAACAAGAGATATAGATGGGAGTACAACTCTATAGCATAAATATACAACTAAATATGTAAATAGACAAATAAGAAGATGAAGATAAAGACCAATAGAAGAACAAGAACAAAACAATCATTCTCACTCACACAACCAAAGTGAAGAGCATTGAGGATCACCAACTTGAACAAGGTTTATAACATTTGTCCAAAAGCTTATTTCCCCCTGTCTCAAGCATTAAGGGATTTTCTCAAATGGAAATATAACTCTTTGGAATAAACAAGCCTCTATGGTGAATACATAGCCAAGTGCTCTAGTGGACATAAATTTGTGTGTCTTGCAAGTGAGCAATAATCTCCTATTTATAGAGTTTTGAGACACCATTTGAATTTAAAATTCCACTAACCCACATGGTTGTTACCAAAGTTGAAATGGAAAAATGACTTTGGCTGTCAGCCTCACTGTCCGCGGCCAAAGCTATTTCTGGCCGCGACTGTGAGCCTCTGTTTCCCAGGCCGCGGCCAGGAACACTTGTGGCCACGGCCACAGTCCAGTTTCAACACTTTATTTTGTACAAATTTCCAAACGGTTCTATACTCTTCCCACATGACTTTGTCACCTCTAAACACATTATGGGGGTTAAAATCATGTCTCCACCAGCCATATCACTTATGACTTTGCACTACTACAAAAACACATTTTTAGGACACTCACATAAATGCGAGTCCTAAAAAAGTCTCCTAGACCTTTTAGGACTTGCGTTGCGAGTCCTTAAAGAATTAAAAATTATGTGTGTCCTAAAAGTTTGATTTTTTTTTTAAACAAATACCTCCTGGACTTTTAGGACTCGCGCGAGTCCTAAAAGAATATTTTTAGGACTCGCATTGCGAGTTGCGAGTCCTAAAAACATTCTTCGCGAGTCCTAAAAACTTATGTGTATCATAAAATTTTGAATTTTGAAAAATTTCGAATTCCCTCCAATTTTTGTTAACAAAAGTTTTATTATTATATATTAAAAAAAACCAAAAAAATCACACAGCCCACATTTTCACTCCCTCTCCTCGGTTCTTTCTCTCTCTCTCTCCCAAAGTTCCTTGTCTCTCTCCCTCTCTCTCGAAGTGCCACCGCTGAACGCCGCCGTCCCACCTCCGGCCACCACCACGCGCCGGTCCAATGGAAGCGCCGTCCCCCGAAACCCCCAACCCCCGGAGATGCCGACCTCACGCGCGACTTAAGGCTCTCAACGGAGCACTTGAAGTTCGGTCGTTCATGGGTTTCTCCCAAACTTTTCGAGCATATTCCAGCCACCTCAAGCCACCACGAGCTAAACCACCACCACCATCATACTCCTTGCTTCTTGGGCTTTAAAACCCAATAGTTTGTTTTCCGAACCACCACCTTTTAATGGTGGCGCCGCCACCGTCGCCGGAGCCCCGCCGCCGGATTCAAAACCCACAAATTAATTTTTTAAAAATAAAAATAAAAACTTTTTAGGAGTCACAATACGAGTCCTAAAAAACCTCAATTTTTTAAGGCTCTAAAATAAAGGACTCGCGCCCCGCGAGTCCTAAAAACTGCGAGTCCTAAAAAGTCATTTTTGTAGTAGTGTTGACAAATTCAAATCAAAATGTGTAATATCAAATATGCACATTATTAGGTAATATTTGGGAGTTACAAATTTGTAACTACTTTTGTAACCTCAAATATGTTACACATTTGGATATTACACTATCCAAAAAATGTAACTCACGTATACATTATGTTACAATATGTAACACACTTTGTCACATTATTTAATCTAAACATTATATTATAAATAATATAACAAAAACCCACTACCAACAATTATAAAAGCTTATTCTATCACTTAATTTGTGTAATCTTAAATTTTAAGAGTTGATTTGGTATGAGGTAATATTACTATATATTATATATATGAGAATATAAAAGTGCAAAACTTATCTTATTTAGTAGTAGTATAAATATAACAGAGTTGTATTTTTTTAATTCCTAGGAAAGTGATATCCTTAATGTTCACTCCATGCATCATACATAAATAGTTGGGTTTCACATTACTTTTTAGAGATTTTTTTTTTAAAATGATTTATTTTTTTTCTTATCATTTTTACAATCATAAAAAAAGATTAAAAAATGTGTTTTATTTATTTTTTAAATATGGTAATTGTAATTCATACCAAATATATAAGTATATATATAATAAACATACCTTAATTATTAATATATATTGAAAATATATCTTTTATATACCAAAAATTATAAAATACAAATAGAATTAAATTTTTTTTTTTACAAAAACCATAAAAAAAATTATTTGATAAAAAAAAATCATATTCCCTGTGAATTTTCTTTGCTTTTTATCTAAAATAAGCGAGTCATCTTTAAATAATATTATATTTATGTGAATGGGAGCTACATTTACACCCCATAAATTAATATACACCCTATCTTAGATATTTAAACATTTCTTTATTTATAATTATACACCTTATATATTTCATATATTAGTTTTAAAATTTAAATGATAAATTTAAATTTTTCTTAATAAAATAAATAAATCATAAATATTTAATACCATGTTATATATAAATTTAAGAAAATATAATTTTAAAAAATACAATAAACTTACTTTTGTATTATATGAATTTTTCAATAATAAATTTTATTTTTATTTTTGTGTTGTAACATTGAATATATTTTATAAGATTATAAATACTCAACTTAATAGGAAAAAAATTATAATTTTAGTTTAATTAGAATTTGGGTGTAATCACTAAGCCAAAAAAATTATAAATAAAATTAACGATTAAAGTGGTATATTTTAGTCAATTTTAGTTAAAGATATAATAAGATTTTTCTTTTAAGATTTAATGCATCACATAATTGGAAAAGTTACATAATAAAAAAATAAGATGTCCCCTTATATGAATGTATAAGTCTCACATATAATTATTAACAAATTATAATCTATATAGATAATCAAAAAGTTAATTGTATATTTAGAAATCATATAACTAGATTCGTATAAAAAATATTGTAACAAATTTAATTACTATTTATTCCATTACATTTACAGCAATATATTATAATTATCTGGCTGTTACTAATTTTATGTCACGAAAATCAATAGCCTACTATTGCGTTTGTGTGTATGTTATTTGCTATCTCAATTTGAGTTTTCGGCCAACCACCCAAACCCAACTATCCCAACTATCTGTGACACAAAAAACCAGACATAGCCAAGGGACCCACCCCTCTCTCTGTTCCTGTCCCTACGTTAACTTCTTAGGCCCCCTTCTTCCTCTCCTCACTCAAAACCTTAATAAAAGCTTTCTTCTAATCTCTAAACTCACTCTTATCGGAGCAGTAGTAGTGGTGTCGTGTGATGTGGTGATCATAATATCATATCATCAAAACCCCACCTGACTTTTCGGCTTAACTTTTTATTTTTTCTGGTGTCTGGTGAATTTAAACAAGTTTTGTTATTATGATGGCTGTTGACCTACACCGTGGTGGGGAGTTATTGCTCTCTTCTTCCTCTTCTGATCAGTTCCTCCTCTCTGACATTAATGACGACGGATTTAGTTTCTCAGAAATATTAGGCTTCCACCCTTCAAAGCCTTGGCAACATAGTTTTGATGATCAGTCTTCCAGTAACGGGTTTTCCTCGCCGGTGAGTTCTTCGCCCGATCAATCCGAGACTGACCAGAAAGACGATTATTGCATTGCCGAGTTGACTCGTGATCAGATGATTCACGACTTGTTTGATCCCGACGATGACAAACGGTGTCGTTTCCCTGGCTTAATTAGTAGTCCAGGAAAGCTGAACAAGGTGCGTGCGCATATTGACTTCAATTTTTTTTAGCTTATTACTCTGTTTTTTTTCTCTTTCGAAGTTATGAAATTTATTATTGTTTTAGACAAGGGATTTCAGGGGATGGGGTTCGAATATGACGCGCGTCGGGGCCTGGTCGCTGTTAGGGTCGAGCTATGGAAGCCCAGAAATGTCTTCTCAGGAGCCAACGCCCGTGGTCGAAAAACGGCAGTTCCCTTGGGATTACAGCAGTTTCGAGATAACATCAAAGCTGGAAGACTTGAATATAAGCAACGAAGGGTCGAAACACTTGACGAGTAATCAAAATCAGAGCTTACCTACTTCAAACCTAACAACTTCAGGATTTCGCCGTAACCAACCTCAAACTATTGATCAAATTCAAGCTATTCGTGTAAGAGAGTAACCCATGTATTCTTATTCATTGAAGATTCAATAATCATTTATATTTTTTATAATAGTTGTTTTTTTTTTTGGGTACTTGTATGTATAGTACCGAAAGCTGAAAGAAGAGCTGATTCCAAAGCAAAAAAGCTCAGGAAAGAGAGTAACACTAAATCAAGAGCAAAATCACCATCTTCCATTCGTGAAAAAGGACCGACCAACTCCAAATCGTCACCCTTGGGTTTCTCCGGTTAACCCGAAGCAGCTTCAGCAGAAGCAACCAATGGGTTCGGGTATGAGGGCGGTTTTCCTTGGCGGGTCGGGTTCAGCAAGTGGGTCAAGTGGGACCGGAGTATTCTTACCGGGTGTAATGGGCGAAACATCACAGTCTCGCAAAAAGAGAGGTCACTATTATTAATACTCCATATACTAAGTTCGAACAAAATTTACTTGTCCCATATTCCAAATTCGATGTGTCACCTATTCCTCACTTATAATATGTCACATCATTTCAATTTCTATTTTGTGTCATTTTAAAAATAGTTGGAACATGGTAGAGATATGAAATTTGATTAGATTAGATTTCGATCCCATAAGTAGTTCTATTCTTAAAATTATATTTTATTTGATTTTTTTTTTTAAAAATAGACGTTAAAGGGAGTATTTTTGTTACGGTTCCCAAGTCGTTGGGATTGGTTGGTCTGAAAGTGGAGTATCACCAATCCCATATTTGATATTCTGATAATTAGTACTACAGGTTCGTAATGTAGTCTTTTTTGGTGTCGGCTTGTGACCTTGGATCTAAAACGAATTATGATGGTATAGGTATTCCTAATTATAGAAATAACTACATTTTCCTACCTGTGCTCACTTGTGTGGAGTTTGGTCCTTTTGCAAACTGTTCAGTTAACCAAATATTCTTTTTCTTTTCTTTTCTTTTTTTTTTAAAAAATAATAAGAAAACCCCTTTTCGCTATACAGAAGAGGGTTGACATTTTATTTATTTTTTATTTTAGGGGCATGTGTAACAAATTCTACAGTGGCATGATTCGAAGAACTCTAACCATTTGTTTTTTCTTTTTGACTCAGGATGTTCACCAGTTTTAATACCAGCAAAAGTAATGCAGGCACTGAAAGTTCACTTTGACCGGATGGATAATAACATGTCTGGACAAAACACCACTGATTTCTTCCCTGTACAACAACACGGTACGTAATCACACACAAAAAATATTACAATAATAATAATAAAAAAAAGAATCTTATTCTGTGCAAATACTATTCTTCTACATTTTTTTATGAACAAGTTGGTCTTGGTTACATATTTTATTTTTCAGATATTATTATTAATAGCTCAAAGAGAAATGGGAATAAATATTCACAAAAGAAGGGACAGTCTAGGGCAGCGCCGGCCATGCACCAGCACCAGCACCAGCACCAGCACCAGAACGAGATGGGTCTTCCTCAAGATTGGACTTACTGAAGAAAGTGTTGAACTTGTTCCTCTTGGCTCTGCTAAGCACAGTCAGCTTATTATAGTGATAATTAATGGTGTTTTTTGTTCTTTATAGGTTGAAACAATAAAAAGGGTCCAGTACAGAATAAAGAGGAAGAAATATAAGGAATGACACTTGTGGATCGAATACAGGGAATCCAATAGATAAATATTAGGTGAAGTAGGAGAAATAAGTACCAAACTTGAAGAATGCATCTTTTTTTTTTCTCATTTTTTACTGCTTTTTTTTTTCTTCTTTTAAATGTGGGTACTGGTAGTTCATCTTTCTGGTGGAAGATAGTTGTGGAAGAAATAAAAGTGAATTAGTGAAATATATTGTTGTCAGAGATGGAAGGGACTAGACTATTTGGTCTAGTCTATTATTTTCGTTAATTAAGGATGCTTCTTACATCCCTACTAATAAATACTAATGAATATTCAGCTCTAGCTTTGGCCGTATAATTTTCTAGTTTTCTTTTTTCTTTTTGAAGTTGTTTATGATTGTATATTATATAGATTTTTGTTGTGACTTGTGATTAGGGTCACCTATATGTTAATAGTATTATTTTTCAAAGCAAATATTGTATAAATCCCTATTAAAAACTAATTAAAATATGACTAAAAAATTGTTTGTTTTCATATCAAATTATGGTTTTAATAAACAATATAATAAATAAAATATGACGAAAATTTTTATTTTTATTTTTCCCTTTTAATTTTAATCAATATATGTAAATCAAATCCTAAGTTAAAATTTAATAATTAAAATGAAAATTGTTGATAGAAATTTCATTTGATAATAATATTTAAAAGCCCAAAAGAAAAGAATATATGTAATTAAGTTTCCCACAAATGAATATAATATTAAAAAAAACCACCTTTTTTTTTTTTTGCTTTTTAAGTCTATTATAATGAATGAAACTAGATCATTTTAACTATACTCTTGACAAAATAATTGTAAATTAATATTATTCTCGACAGCACTCAATATTTATCATCATGAAAATTATTTTGCAATTGTTAAATATCAAAATATATTTTTGTGTGGGAGATACTTTAAAATATAATAGTTTGGCAAAACATCTTTTTTAATAGTCATTTCAATTTTACATTTCACTTAAATTTTGATTATTGAGTATTTTGTCGTTTTTATATATTAATTTTGAATAAAATTTTAGTTAGTGATCGATATTACTTTTGAACTGAAATTTGAAAGCAATTTTAAGAATATTAAATAAAAACCATAGCAATGACGAATCATCCAACTTAATCAAAATATAAAGTATTTTATATTATTCCTGAAAAAGTATATATATTGATAAGCATTTTTCCTTGCCATATATACCATGGAACTTAATCTCACTTTGTGTTGGCCTTCTTATTAGTCTATGATCCTGAATCTAGAATCAAATTACTGGAAAGTGATAAGAAGAAAATGCAAACCTAATTTTGGAGCATTTGTAATAATCTCAAAATACAAAAAATTCTCGCGTTTTAATTTTCCTCAATTTTTTCAACTCACCAAAATGGAGATTCAAAAATTAACTTTCATGATAAATTATTATTATTATTAGAGAGAGAGAGAAAGAGAGAGGAATAGGAATCTAGTTTGGAGCCCCCTCGTTCGTGTGAGATCGTGGATTGGAATCTTTTTGTCAAAAAGGTAAAAGAATGAATATTAATGGTTTAAGTAAATGCAAAAGTACACATATAAATATAAATATATATAAATATTTGTGGGAGTATATGTATAATAAAAGTAGAGGTTTTAAATAACCCAACGACTGCTCTGTCTAACTTAGTTGCATCTACTCACGTCACTAACTAGTCAAACTACATTATTAATACTTCAACTAACCAATAAGTTAAAACAATCTTAGTTGTTTCATTCTCCACCAAAACCAAAACTCACCTTTAATTTTAATTTGCTCCAAAAATCAATATTTTTATATAACTAAAATTTAAATCTTGGCTTGTATTGTATATACAAATACGGTAAAGAAGAAGAAGAAGAAGAAGGATATGTACATGCTAAGAGAAATTTAAATAAAATATTAAACGTAGAGATTCCTCCAAGTGTTTGATATGGTAAAAAGAAGATTAATTTTTTGTCGTCGTTTTGCAAAATTTAGTGTTAATAAATAGTTCATTATTGTATTAATGGTCTCCTCTCCGCAGACTGTTGGAGTGGGGATATGAGAGAGCTTGTTAATAATAAAGTTAGTAAGGAGATGTGTGTCCGTCGTTTGTGATTTGTGGGATCAGATTCCTATTATTGGATTTTGCCTAATTTAAAATATGTTATATTATTACGTGCTTAATTAATCAGCCCTTCTCTCTGGCTCCAACTACTATGAAAATTCAGTATTAGAACGCATTATTCAATTTTGTATATTTCTCTTTTATTAAATTAATATAGATATTTGGCCATGGCAAAATGATTATAATTATAAATATATGTGTTACTTAATTTCTGTTAACAACACCTGAAAATGATGCCACAACCATTATCTCCTCAGCTTCTATAATATTGTTATTAATTAGAATCTTTTCAGAGGATGTTATTTTATTTTATTTTTGGAAAGGAATCTACCCTATTGATTAATATTAGGAATCTTATATACATGATTCTAATCTTTTTATGTATATTCACATGCTAATTTGGTTAGATGATGTATAGAAATAATTAATTTTAGAAATTTTCAAATGTAAATGATTGTGTTAATAGTTTATAAAATGGACATTAGAAGGCCAAATTTAAGTGAGAAAAGGTACATAAATCGTAGTCTAAAAGAGAGGAATGACAGTGATATTTTCATGTTGTGATCATCTTCTTTGACAATATATAGTGAAAATATGCAGCTGCAAAAATGTTGCTTTCACAATGAGAAATGAACAACTATAATATGTGTACTTATAAGATTTATTAGGGAAAGAAAACGAATAATGAGCATTTTTTTTAATTTCATAATATTTTTTTGAATGAAAATACAATTTATATGTCACACACGAATTTGAAATTAAATGATGAGATTGGAAATCTAATATAAGGTCGGCATTGATACTCTTCTCAATATTCATTCTAATTATAAATTGTCAAATTTATCCTCTCATATTAAAAAATTAGAGTTGCCTAAAAAAATATAGTTAGATACATTACAATTTTAAAAATATGTACATATATATTTTTATTCTTCATATAACATATGTATTTTTAAAAAATAATATATGTACAATATATATAATTTAACAAATAAATCACTTAATTTAGTATTTATCTTTTTTGTGAGATTTTCTCAATACAAAACAAAACAAGGTAGGTAGTAAGGGATAATTTTAATTGGTAGGGGCATAGAAAATATCCTTACCGTAGGGGCGTTTTCTAATTCTGGCATTTGGAAAAAATTATAACTCAATTGTTTTTTTAATCATTGTGCATATTATAGTTATAACAGACATCCCACAAATTTTTTCAGAAATTCCGAACAATTTACAGTGCTTAAATCAGAGTTCAAACAGTCAATTGCATGCGTGACTAAAAAAATTTATACGAGTGGAAAATAGACTGTTTGAACTCTGGTTTGGGCGCTATAAATTATTCGAAATTTCCTCAAAATTTGTGGGATATCTGCTATAATTATAATATACACTGTCATGTAAAAATATTTGGGTTATAATTTATCTAAATACCAAAAATAGAAAATGACTATACGATAAGATATTTTCTATGCCCCTACTATAAAATTATCCGTAAGTATATTAATGTAATATTCACTATTTTTCTTTCACGTGCTGTTTTAAATTAGCATTCTTTTAATATAATATATTTTCATTAATGCGAAAAACTATTAATATGTAATTGATATTATTTAAAAAAAACATTGTATATATGTTTATAGATACTAGATACAAGTAACGTGCAATGCACGTTTACTTAGTTTTATTTATAGAATTTGTTGTCTGTGTTTTTACCAAAGGACACATGGCAATCCGAAATCGGTGTGGGTAGGGCACATTCCGAAGAGGTGTGCCTTTTCAAGTGAGGACACACCCCGAGGGTCGGTCCTCGGAGGGTAGATGTCTCGGCTTAAGGTCGTGTCCCTCGGATATAGGGCATGGATGTCTCTCCAAGGCCATGCCCTGAGGACTTGTCAGTAGTCCTTGAACTCTTTGCAAGGCCATACCCCGAGGACTTGTTAGTAGTCCTCGAACTCTTCACAAGCAGTTGCCTTTCAGGTCAAGGATCTTGTCCTCGGGACCTAGGAGGTTAGCCAGGTGTCAACTAGTGCAGATTTGTTATGTCAAACGATCGTCTGACAGCCTTTTTGGCGATCCACCCATAGTGTTGTCAATTATACGACTCGAAAATTAGCACTCCCACTACGTCGCCTGACAAGGAAATACATTTGCATGCCCTGACAGATCCAGGGGCATGTTCCCCATAAAGTAGGTAACTTTCTGCAGTGGGCCCCGCATTTATCGCATGGGCCGTAGTCTCTAGTTAATGTAGCCCAATGCATTAAAGTAGTATTAATATCCCAATAACGAGGAGAATATGTATTAAGTACAGATAATTAGCATTAATTACCCAGCCTCTATAAATAGGGATGGGAGTCTCTTTGTAAAGGGTTCAGAATTTTTATAGAAAGAGAGTCTTGTACTCAGAGTAATATAAACGCTGCCTGAGAAACCCCATTGGTGATTGCCCTAGCAAGCTTCCAATCCCTTTAATATCAGAGACTCATGGACTAGGGCTCTTTTATAGCCTGAACCAGGTAAAAATTGTTGTGTTCTTGCTGTTTATTTCTTTAATCTATCATCTTTAAGCTAATAGCGAAAAAGACAATCAACATTTTAGTGCTTTCATTGAGAGCTTGAAGAAAGCATTTAGAACATTTACAGCCATGGTAACCACTCAAAGAAATGCAACAGACGATGTAGTCCCTCCTACCAGAGTTGAAGGAGGGGGAATCAGTCGACCACTGTAATGACCCAAATTTCCTAATAAGGCTTAGGGCCTTGATTAGGAGGCCGGGATGACCATAATTGATTTATTATGTAATTAAATGATTATATGCATGTTTAGGTGTATTAAATATGCATGTGAACCCATTTCTGTTCAATTGGGTGATTTTCATATTTTGGCCATTCGGGTATATTTGGCATATATGTGGCATGTGTGTGGTGCTTCATTATAATTTGGTTATGCTAGGGTTACTCAGCACGAGACGATCCTAGGAGGTAAGCTAGCGGAAAGGTCACAACGGGATTTATACTTGACTCAGAGTGAGTCAAGGGGTATTTAGCACATTACCGGGATATTGGGTATGGGAATAAATATTTGATGATAAATTGAGTGTTAGTAAGATCAGGGGGAAATTCTGGGAGTTTTGACTATTTTACCCCCGGGGGCGTTTTCGGGACCCCGAGCATTAGGATTTGCTTGAGGTTACTTAAGCTTGAAGTAACCTGTTAGAATTATAAAAGAACGTTCAGAACGTTCTATCTTCCTTCCGTTCCCTTTTCGACACCTGATCACATTTTCAAAGGAAACTTGAGTTCTAGGACTCGGATTCAAGCGAGGATCGAGGCATAGCGATTCTAGGGAAGATTAGAAGCTTATTACCCGGACGATTTGGTTGAGAAACGACATAATCGGAGGTAATCCAAGTTTTAAATTCTAAGTTTTTAAAGTTTTTAAGCTTGAATTGGATTTTATGTTTTGATGATTTTTTTGGATGAATTGAAGCTTGGGTTTTATTGGTTTTGGGAGATTAGGATGTTTGAGAACTTTAATTTTGAGATTTGGATAGGTTGGGGTCGGATTTGGAGCTTTGAAGCTCGAAGAACACGAAGTTAGAACCTAGAAATTTGGTGTAACGCCCTGGTTGCTCCAAGACCGTTACTATGAGCTTTGAACCGTGCTTAACTCGCTAATCGAGTTCTTTGATTATAAACGTGCATCTAGGTGTTGTTAATAGGTTAAGATGAAAACCAATCAAAAGGAAATGATATATTTTATTTAAAACATTAAACTGTTCATGGGCCCATAAAAACGTTTACAAGTTATTTATAATAACAAATGGTCATTACAGTGTAAAATTTACAACCCGTCGACCTAAGTGGCAAAAATAGGGTTAACCCCTAGTCCCTCTTAGAAACTCCTTGGCCGTTGTAACGCCCTACTTCCTTAGAGCCGTTACTAAGTGATTTTTAAGAAAAAACAGTGTGCAATGAACTCACTAACCGAGGTTTTGAAACAAAAGTGTGACTAATTAAAAGTTAAGGCTGTAATCTTAGAAAAATGCGTAGTTTCAATAAAACTTCTAGTATTAAACATTTGGGATCCCAAAATAAGGTTTGAAAACTATTTACATCTTAAAATAAGTTTACAATTGATCAGTTATAAAAATCATAGATTATTACAGCCATTTTCGAATAAACCCCCAACCAAAGCAGTCGGACAGGCCAAACATGTACGCGTCACTTCACGCTCTCCGTACTCATGGTTGGTTGACTCAGTCTTTGCCCTTACCTGCAACACGGAGCACTCGTGAGCCGAAGCCCAGCAAGAAAACTCATGCAGTTCATAACATATGCAAAATATACAGTTAATCATATTAGATAGTCCACAGATAAACAAGTCAACCATTAGACTAAGCAAACACGGTCATGCCGCCCCAGAACCCTTACCACAGCCTGGGGTCTCGGTCCTCACCGTAAGGATCTCACATGTATCCTATGGGTCCTACCCTGACTATAAGCATCCCATGTGTTAAGTGTTACTTCCGGCCCCGCTGCCGTTCTCGGCCTTGCCGCCCTCGACCATAGCCTTTCATTTCACTATAAACATATATAGCATAAATCAAACAACATTCAAACAAATATCAATTCATTTAAATCTGCACCCTAACATGTAATGCAATATAGGGCCATGCCCGACAATCATCTCATCATGCAATATAGGGTCGTGCCCCGCAATCACACTATGGGCCCACACCCTATCCTACGGGTGTTATAGTTTTCTTACCTTTCCCTTCAATAGCTTAGATCACCTGACTCCTTGAGCACGATCCCACTCGAGCCTTAGCGCACACCTAGGCACAAACATAGGTCAAAGTCAACACCTAACCCCAAGTCCGAATACCTAGCCTCGGGACCAATCCCGAGCCCTCGGGAAGTCCTAAATCCCCAAAACAAAGTGGCAGAATCGAGCTCCGAACCCTAGGTTAAAATCACTCATCAAAAACCCAAAAATCCACCTCTGTGAACAGTGCAGCGCTACAGCGCTCTAAAGAGGGCGCTGTAGCGCTACAAGCAGAACACTCCCCCCAGAACAGGGGCTAGCGCTACAACGCCTACTGACTAGCGCTGTAGCGCTAGTTGCAGCCCAGCAGAACCCAAAAATCGGTTCTTGCGATTTCCTTCAACCAAATCAACCCCAAACTTGTCCAAACCTTTTCCAAACCCAAAATCAAGCTTATAAACATCTCACACTCATCCCAAGCATCCCAAGAACTCAAAACCCAAGCACATTCAACCCAAATCTCAAAATTCACCATGAACAACCCTAAACCCAGACATTCAGTCAACAACAAAGTTAAAGGCTTAAAATTCTTACCATTGATGAAAATTTCGACCTTGATTCAACCTAGACCTCCTTAGCTTGTTCATCATCAAAGCTTGCTCAGAAATTCCCTAAAATTCCCATCAACTCAGCTCAAAACACAGCTCAAACCATCAAAACCCTTAAAACTGAAATCTCTAAAACTTACCCAAAAGTTGATGTGTTCTTGCCAAATCTTCAAGTCTAACCCAAGATCCTTGATGCTCAGCCTACCATTTCTCTCCACTAAGCTTTGCTCCAAGAAAAATGGAGAGGAATGGTGCAAAAATGCACAAACCGATCCTTTGGAAAACCCCTCTGTTTTTCTCTCTTTTCTTTCTTTCCTTTTTCTTTCTTTCTCTCCACAACCAACACTCTTTCTCTATAAATCCCACTAAGTGTATAAAGCCTCATAAATCAACCTTCTAAAAGCCAATTGACCAAAATGCCCTTCCTATTAACTCTAAATCCTTTTGTCCAAATAGGGCCATTTTAGTCATTTTACCCAATTCCCGCTAATCCTCAAGTGTCTCTAATATTTTCCCGTTGCTTTCCAACACCTGATAAACCACCAAATAAATATTCCCCATCATCAAAATTAATCTCAATCTATTCTCTAAATTCTTGCTTATACCCCCAGGCTCGCCCCGAGCCGGGTATAAATTCCCGTCATGACTTTCCGCTAGCCTGCTCACTGGGATCGCCTCGAGTCACAAATCACAGATACGCCCACATACCACTGTGGTCTCAACAATCATCACATATCAATACAGTTATGCCCAACCTGACCAAATTACAATTATGCCCTTCTAACACGATCCGGGCCTACATGCATACTAATATACATAGTCATGCATCTCAGATAAACAACTAGTCATATAACATGCTTTAAATCATAATCATGCATTTAACTCATTAAAGTCACACATAAATCCCATCATGCCCTCATGGCACGCTAATCAAGGCCCTTAAGCCTTATTAGCGAAATTGGGTCGTTACAACTATCCCCTCCTCATAAAAATTTCGTCCTCGAAATTTATCCAACACATCAGTCAGTAAACCCGCAACTCTGACCATAATTTCCAAGGTCCATCGCCTTTGCTTTACTTTTCAACAACACTCTCACAAGGGTAACAATCTTGCCCCTCAAGATTTCGTCTAATAGCCATACTGTCGATAGCTTCTTGTTTACACTGCAACCCTGCTGAAACCTCAGGGTCTGCCTAGATTACAATGACCAATTCATTGTCTTATTCCTGATTCCAGAGATACTCAAAATCATCACCTCTACTAGGTGGGATCAGCTTGTAGGCCCCGCTGGCCTAACCCTTGGTACAACTTCATAATTTTATGTTGAATTAAGAGCCAGAACTCTCCCTTCTTTCTCTGAACACCTTACAGATCCTCGTCTGTTAAACGCAGAGACGCAGCTCTTTCTTCCCGGAACTTTATTTCCTCATAACTTAGCAATTTACCAGCTCTTTATTCTTTCAAATAGGCAGACACTCCTGCCTTAAGAAGTTTCAACGACCTACTTGGCTTTCTCTCTGAACTAAAGCCAAACTGTAGTATTCACTATCCTTCACCTCTTATCAAGCCCTATGTCGTGTTACATTAACAAGACACCAGCAACTGCCACCATGACTAACTTACCAGGGATTACACTTCCCTTAATACCTCAAGTATTCGCCCACTCAGCGCTCAATTCTTTAAGTTATCCGATAACCTTTTAGACTGCCACTCCACTTGCAATCAACTGATAGTTCCAGGTTCCCACTCTGTTCTTTTCGTTCTCTAATCCATTCCAACAATTTAAAATACTATAGGGCCTCAATTCAGTATCATCGACGTTTTACCCTGAAACCAGTTCACTTGACCCAACAACATTAACTCAACAACCGAGTTAAAACTTTTCATGTCCAAACGCCTTACTTAAGGTCTATTGTGGTCTATTCCCACAATACACCACCACATCACCTAACCCCTCAGGGTCCAAAGGAAAACACTAGATTCTGTCACCCGCTCGACCCTCCTGGTACGACGTACCCTAGGAGGTGGAATGATGTCCATTCATAATTCTCATTCATAAACCGAATCTAATTGGATCCTTCATCCATTTCTGGTATCCTAACTTGTACCACCTTAGCAGGGTCCTTCCCTGCTTCAACCCAAGCCGACACTTCGGATTCCATAGCTTAGTGACACTCACCAGCTAATCATTACCTATTAACGTTATGCCGAACTCAGTCATTGCCTTGTCCACTCCATTACAATCTATAGCGTTATTCCCTGACTGACACACGCCTCCCAGTTAGGAGTTCCGCCTCCAATCGAGGATTTCAAACACTGATCATCCGTCTGTTACTTTTCACCGCATCTGGGTCTCAACGTTATCTTCTTACTAATACCCAACACTCAAGTACCTTATGCCATGCACAACAGTCGACTTAACGTTCCAAGTGTATCAACCATGATCCATTCAGCCACCTCCCGCAAGGTTCAATCCATCCTCGCGTCAATCATCCCTAGGCATGCCCAAATCGTGATACACTACCCCATTTCCATAACCTTACCATAGATCAGGTCCTTTATGCAATCACTCTTTTCTTAACCTTAACACACACATATTCCAGCATCACCAGATATCAATCAAATCTTACCTTGTCTTCTGAATTTCTTTCTGATTTGACACCACTCAGTCCGTCTAACTTTGAGTTTTACTGTTCTCCTCATCTCTGATGTAGTTGTCTCCGGAGGTACTTGTGCAATAGATGACGCGCTTACCAGTCTTGTTATGCTTTCTACTCTTCAAACATTCTTCATTAGCTTCTTTGTGACTTCAGATCAATTCTTCTCTTACCTGTCCTTTCTTCATGTAGCTCTAATCTGAGTACTCCCGACGACACCCAAACTAACACTCCGTAGAACCTTACCTGAGACTCCGCCTTCTGGGTACAACCGTCTTCCGCATAGTCATTTGCTCACCATTTCCATCTGGGAGTAATCCACACGCACTGCTTGTGAGCTTGAAGGGGACTTGTCCATACCGTTCATGCATTCTCTGCCTAAAGAACTTACCTGTGCTGCTATAGCTTGAACCATTCTAGAGTCTTTGTTACCAACTCCTCACACCCTACCCGGTGCAAACTAGACAAATTCCCGAAATGTCTCTACCCTTGGTTTCCAACTGGTAATAATCAGGTCATAGATCAACTCTTGGATACATCGTCCCTTCTTGTATCCAACCTTGTACTTTTCGTTCTAATCTGATGATGCTAATCAATCCTTGCAGTATAACACTCTGGCTACTCCAGGGCCAAATTCCTTCGATTGCTTCAATAGACTTTCTGTCAGCCAAAACCATCTTTTACTACATTCCTTATACCAATCCTATATGTAGTCCGACCTTGAAGTATTCCCTAAATCTTTCTTTACATACCCACATAACTTTCCCACTGGTCAGCTCTGTCTCCTTTACGTACTCCAGATGATATCCTCTACAATCCATCTGCCAGAGTTTCAAATTTCTTCTCAATAGGTATTATTGTCCTCAGCCTCTCAAGTGGCACCTTTGAGGCAACCTCTCTATGTCCATCACCCTCTCGGAGCATTCACAACACCAAGTTCTTTCAGTTCGTTACATGACCAAAGCATAAACCATTCAGTTAAATACTCATCCTTGTGGACTCAACCTCGAACTTTGAATGTATCGACGCATTCCAGTTCCCCGTTCCCTCACCATGGGAAATTCATCCTAACATATCGAGTCATTTCATGTAGAAGTCATGCCCTCACCTGACCTCCTCTCAGGTGGCATCCTTTCCCTCATGCATACCAAATAACCTCCCTGGTTCCTGTCGCCATCTCGATAACTACCTTTTCAATCAGGCTTCTTTCCAATCTCAAATTAGGTGCCCAAGAACTGTCTGGGGTCCTTCTACCTCAAAGATCGAGAATCCGACCTCGCTGCGTCCTATCAACAAAAGTACCATCTTATCAATCAGACTTTTCCCCTTTCTTGGCAAAACCAGAAGCCACAGCACTATCCGGGGTTCTTTTAACTTGATTATCACGAATCTATTTTTACTAACTCCATCAAATGGAGCACTACCCTCGCGGCTCTAGCACTCATGCTCTATACATCAACCATCAGTTCCTCGAACAACATGGCCCTCTCCGCCATCCACATGCAGACGATATACTCTTACCTCAGGGCGGCCCAAATGCCTTAGACTATTCCAGATCTCATATCCTTAAATGGGTCGCCATCAATTCCGGATACATCCGCCAGTAAAAATTCCCGAAATGAATTATCCAATTCACCAAACCCATTGATTTACACTGTTGTTACCCCCCAACAGTCCAAACCAAACTTATAAGCCCACCAGTCTCCACGGTTCAAATCATGTCTTTAAAATCTCTTCTAACCATTCATCATCTAGGTCCTTCCCAACCCATTAAGCCAGTACCTTAGCCCGAGTACCACTTCCAGGCATCTCCCTGCCTCAACATTTAACACAACCCTCTAATCAGGATCTCTCATCCTCTTAACCAAGGGTGGAATTAACTCTGCCCGTCTATTGATAATTTCCTTGCCAGTCCGAACTCTCCTCAAAACCCAAGGATAACACTCTTTAAGCCTTTCATTTAATACCCTTTCTGTCCATTCCTCACAGTAAACCAACACCGGTAACCTTACTGTTAAAACATCTAAATCAGCCATTTCCCCAGAGAAATCCGCTGTTCATCTATCCCATCTCAACTAACAGACTCCACAGCTCACTCACACACTAGTGACCCTTTGCTGCTGCTTGCAGGGATAACTGGAGATCTCCACTCCAACTTATATCTAGAATCCCCCTTTTTAACCCAATATCAGGTCCACAAACCCTTCTAGGAACCAACAACTCGAGTTCATCTGTTAAAACTGACCAATCTCCTGAACTCTGAGGTTCATACCCTGAACCAACCCACAACTAGATCCAAATAACCACAGGTATAATGCACACACAAGCATATACTAGGTCGAATCCACAATGATATACATTTAGCTACCAGATTTTAACAGCACTAAGTATATCCACACTCATCATGCTTCATACAAGCCAATATACAGATATAACATATGAATTTAATTCAGAAAAATTAACCACATACACTCAATATGCGAACCATTATGCCAATATTCATCCATATGCATAATAGTATTATTCAGCATGCATCAATCTCAACATGCAATAATCAAGGGCCCAGCCCAACAGCATCTCATGCATATGTCATTTCATTCCTCATGCTCCATATAAATAAGTAGGCAAACAGGGCATTCAAACATATATTCAGACATGTCAATCAATCATACCAACCAACCCTGAGTCGAGCTTGTCACTGACAGCGAGCGTACATGTTCGGTCGATCTCCAGAACCAATAAACCTTGGCTCGCTCTGATACCAAGTTGTAACGCCCTACTTCCTTAGAGTCGTTACTAAGTGAGTTTTAAGACAAAATAGTGTGCAATGAACTCGATAACCGAGGTTTTGAAACAAAAGTGTGACTAATTAAAAGTTAAGGCTGTAATCTTAGAAAAATGCGTAGTTTCAATAAAACTTCTAGTATTAAACATTTGGGATCCCAAAATAAGGTTTGAAAACTATTTACATCTTAAAATAAGTTTACAATTGATCAGTTATAAAAATCATAGATTATTACAGCCATTTTCGAATAAACCCCCAACCAAACGCGTCGCTTCACGCTCTCCGTACTCATGGTTGGTTGACTCAGTCTTTGTCCTTACCTGCAACACGGAGCACCCGTGAGCCGAAGCCCAACAAGAAAACTCATGCAATTCATAACATATGCAAAATATACAGTTAATCATATCAGATAGTCCACAGATAAACAAGTCAACCATTAGACTAAGCAAACACGGCCATGCCGCCCCAGAACCCTTACCACAGCCTGGGGTCTCAGTCCTCACCGTAAGGATCTCACATGTATCCTATGGGTCCTACCCTGACTATAAGCATCCCATGTGTTAAGTGTTACTTCCGGCCCCGCTGCCGTTCTCGGCCTTGCCGCCCTCGGCCATAGCCGTTCATTTCACTATAAACATATATAGCATAAATCAAACAACATTCAAACAAATATCAATTCATTTAAATCTGCACCCTAACATGTAATGAAATATAGGGTCGTGCCCGGCAATCATCTCATCATGCAATATAGGGTCGTGCCCCGCAATCACACTATGGGCCCACACCCTATCCTACGGGTGTTATAGTTTTCTTACCTTTCCCTTCAATAGCTTAGATCACCTGACTCCTTGAGCACGATCCCACTCGAGCCTTAGCGCACACCTAGGCACAAACATAGGTCAAAGTCAACACCGAACCCCAAGTCCGAATACCTAGCCTCGGGACCAATCCCGAGCCCTCGGGAAGTCCTAAATCCCCAAAACAAAGTGGCGGAATCGAGCCCGGAACCCTAGGTCAAAATCCCTCATCAAAAACCCAAAAATCCACCTCTGTGGACAGTGCAGCGCTACAGCGCTCTAAAGAGGGCGTTGTAGCGCTACAAGCAGAACACTCCCCCCAGAACAGGGGCTAGCGCTACAGCGCCTACTGACTAGCGCTGTAGCGCTAGTTGCAGCCCAGCAGAACCCAAAAATCGGTTCTTGCGATTTCCTTCAACCAAATCAACCCCAAACTTGTCCAAACCTTTTCCAAACCCAAAATCAAGCTTATAAACATCTCACACTCATCCCAAGCATCCCAAGAACTCAAAACCCAAGCACATTCAACCCAAATCTCAAAATTCACCATGAACAACCCTAAACCCAGAAATGCAGTCAACAACAAAGTTAAAGGCTTAAAATTCTTAACATTGATGCAAATTTCGACCTTGATTCAACCCTAGACCTCCTTAGCTTGTTCATCGTCAAAGCTTGCCCAGAAATTCCCTAAAATTCCCATCAACTCAGCTCAAAACACAGCTCAAACCATCAAAACCCTTAAAACTGAAATCTCTAAAACTTACCTCAAAAGTTGATGTGTTCTTGCCAAATCTTCAAGTCTAACCCAAGATCCTTGCTGCTCAGCCTACCATTGCTCTCCACTAAGCTTTGCTCCAAGAAAAATGGAGAGGAATGGTGCAAAAATGCACAAACCGATCCTTTGGAAAACCCCTCTGTTTTTCTCTCTTTTCTTTCTTTCCTTTTTCTTTCTTTCTCTCTACTGCCAACACTCTTGCTCTATAAATCCCACTAATTGTATAAAGCCTCATAAATCAACCTTATAAAAGCCAATTGACCAAAATGCCCTTCCTATTAACTCTAAATCCTTTTGTCCAAATAGGGCCATTTTAGTCATTTTACCCAATTCCCGCTAATCCTCAAGTGTCTCTAATATTTTCCTGTTGCTTTCCAACACCTGATAAACCACCAAATAAATATTCCCCGTCATCAAAATTAATCTCAATCTATTCTCTAAATTCCTGCTTATACCCCCAGGCTCGCCCCGAGCCGGGTATAAATTCTCGTCATGACTTTCCGCTAGCCTGCTCACTGGGATCGCCTCGAGTCACAAATCACAGATACGCCCACATACCACTGTGGTCTCAACAATCATCACATATCAATACAGTTATGCCCAACATGGCCAAATTACAATTATGCCTTTCTAACACGATCCGGGCCTACATGCATACTAATATACATAGTCATGCATCTCAGATAAACAACTAGTCATATAACATGCTTTAAATCATAATCATGCATTAACTCATCAAAGTCACACATAAATCCCATCATACCCTCCTGGCACGCTAATCAAGGCCCTTAAGCCTTATTAGCGAAATTGGGTCGTTACAGCCGTGTTGGTCAAGCAGCCGCATATGTACACATCGCCACCTAAGCTCTCCACTCAAGGCTGGGTGAGCTTTTCTTTCCCTTTACCTGCACCACATAGCACCCATGAGCTTTTCTTATTTCTGAGGACCTTGTCCTTTCTGTCAAGTATCTGGACTGGCTGTTCCTCATAGGAGAGATCTGCCTCAAGCTCCAGATCTTCATAACTCAAAACATGAGTCACATCAGATACATACCTTCGAAGAGCTGAAACATGAAACACGTTATGCAGGGCTGACAATGCCGGAGGTAAGGCCAACCTATATGCCACCTGATCAATCCTCTCCAGGATCTCAAATGGACCTACAAATCTAGGGCTCAACTTGCCCTTCTTCCCAAATCTCCTCACACCTTTCCATGGTGAGACTCTAGGGAAAATGCAGTCTCCCACTTGGAACTCCACGTTCATGTGCTTGGGATCTGCATAACTCTTTTGTCTACTCTGAGAAGCAAGCATCCGAGCTCTAATCTTCTCAATAACCTCACTGGTCCTCTAAACTACCTCAGGACCCAAGTATCTCCTTTCCCCTGTCTCATCCCAGTGAATGGGAGATTTGCATTTCCTACTATACAACATCTCATAAGGTGCAACTCCAATGGTAAACTGATAAATGTTGTTGTAGGAAAACTCTATCAAAGGTAGATACTTACTTTAGGATCCACCAAAGTCCAGCACACATGCTCGCATCATGTCTTCTAATATCTGAATCGTCCTCTCAGATTGTCCATTTGTCTAAGGATGATAAGCAGTACTGAACTTCAAATGTGTTCCCATGGCCTTTTGTAAACTCCCTCGGAACTTGGAAGTAAAAGTGGGGTCCCGATCTTACATGATCGACCTCGATGCTCCATGGAGGCGCACGATCTCTCTCACATAGAGATCTGCATACTGATAAACTGTATATGTAGTCCTCACTGGGAAGAAGTGAGATGACTTGGTGTAGCGATCCACAATAACCCAAATAGAATCATGTTAACCAACAGTCCTGGTTAACCCCACCACGAAATCCATCGTGATGTCCTCCCATTTCCATTATGGGATATCCAGAGGCTGCAATAACCCTGCCAGCCTCTAATGCTCAGCCTTGACCTATTGACATGTCAAGCACTTAGCCACATATTCCACTACATCCCTCTTCATCCCAGGCCACCAATACAATGATCTCACATCATGGTACATCTTTGTGGTGTCTGGATATAAAGAGTAAGGTGGAGTATGAGATTCATCCAGAATCTCTCGCCTCAATGCAGTGTCTAACTGAATAAATATCCGACCATTGTATCTCAGCAAGCCCAAATCAGACACTGTATAATCTCTGGACACTACAGCCAAAACATCCTCTCTAATCTTGATCAACTGTGGATCACCCAACTGACCTTCCTTGATTCTTTCCAACATTGTAGACTATAGCGTAATATTGGCCAATTGACCCACCAACAACTTTATACCAGCTCTGGTCTTATCATCTGCTAATTCTCTAGCTATCAGCCTTGCACCATAAATCTGCCCCGGACCCTTTCGGCTTAAAGCATTAGCTACCACGTTGGCTTTTCCTGGATGATACAAAATATCACAATCATAATCCTTTACTAACTCCAGTATGTGATGCAAGTGATGCATAAGATACATGTGATTAGGGCATGGCATGAATATTGAATATAAGATTGATCAGAGCTTGAGTCTCTATAAATGTGCATGATCATAATCATGCTAGTGATTGTTAAGTGAGCAGGCTGAATGCCCTACATTTGGATATTTGACATATGATATATGCTTGGTTGCATTGCTTACTTGTGTATGGCTCTGACCCATGAGTCAGAAATCAGCACGAGTCGTATGGTATTGGCTTAAGAGTCCATAATGCCATTGGTGTGTTCAACACAAGATGAAATGATTAGATCTAATCAACATAAGCATTGAATGAATCATCATGAGCACTAATGCTTGACTGACCTCAAGTTCGATGAAAACTGAAAGCGTTTTTCTAGTCTAAAGGCTAGTTACTTAAAGCTAGGGCCAAAAGGCTCAGGTGACTGCAACGTCACATGGCTATGGGTGTTGAGCCCAAGTTCGTGACTCACTCATTAGTCACTTATCTGATTAGGGTGCGGAGCCCAAAATGTGGCTCACTCATCTGATTAGGGCTACAAGCCCCAACATGATTACCAAAATCTCAAAGTGTTAATCACTCACCTGATTAGGGCTACAAGACCCAGTATGATTATCAAAATCATAAAGTGTTATTCACTCGAATGATTTGGGTGCAGAGCCCAAGTGCGTAACTTAATTGCCACTTATTTGAGTCACTTAATTTAGATGGACACATTAGCCATCTATTCTCATTATGACTTGAAAGTCATCTATACAAAGGGCAGGTCCCATAAGTCATCTATACAAAGGGCAGGACCCACAATCATTATTTGGACTTACTTGCATGCATGAATAGGGCTATTATTGCTAGGTATGCCTATTATGATTTTGTAACATGTTATTACTTGTTCATGAGCATATTGAGTTTTCTTCCTGAGCTTCGGCTCACGGGTGCTATGTGGTGCAGGTAAAGGCAAAAGAAAGCTAGACCATCCTTGAGTTGGAGAGCTTAGGTGACGATGTGTACATATGCGGTTGCTTGACCGCCACGACCGATGGTTTAAAGAAGCACTAGGGTTAAACTTGATTTTGCCGCTTAGGTCGACTGGTTGTAAATATTTTATTGTAATTAACCTTTAAATTATATTTTTTGGATCCCAATGTATATAGTAAACGTTTTAGTAAAACGTTGTATCTTAACCAAAAATTTTAACCCTAAACTTTTAATCATACTTATTTACACAATTATGGCTAAATGACTCGATTAGCGAGTTTAACACTGTTTTAAAATGCACACCGTAACAGTCTCTGGGTAGTAGGGCATTACAACCACCACCTCAGGACATGCCCGAAATGGTGGAGGAGTATGACGAAGATGCCGAGTACGATGGCGAGGATGACGGTAATGACAGAGAGTATTATGAGGAAGCCCTAAGCCCATGGACGCGGAGGAAACACTAGAGGTTGTGGTACTCTATGAACAGGATGCCTCCCAGCAACAAATGATTGATGCCCAAGAGGGTAACATCGCCGCCCTACAAGAGATGGTGCTAGCCAAGAAGGCCACTCTTGTAGCCCAATGGCTATGAGTGGACCACAATGGTAATGTACCAGCCGGGCACCCAACTGGCATGCCACCTATGCACCATATTGGTGTTCCGCCTATCAATACAACCGATGTGCCCCCTGAGCACCCGGCTTAAGAGGCGCGAGATCCGCCAATTAGAGTGCCCACCAAGCATCCAGCTAGAGTTGGAACCCTAATGCTGCCACAGGATCGTGACAAAGAAAAATTTGACGATAATCTTGCTCTGAAGCAGAAGAAGGCTCATCAAGACCCCTAGGGCCACCAGATTCCTAAGCAGGCTGGTAATGGTAATGGCACAGGGGCCCGAGGACACCGCCAAGTTGTCAGCGTCTGTGGAGCTCGAGGCGTTTCGCCCCGATACTCCTATACGGATGGCACGAGGCCTGGAGGTGGTGTTCCCTTGGGACCTCATCAACCCTATAAGAACAACGGTCCGAGGGTCGTCCCAAGGAACATCACGCAGAATCGAGAATGTGGCATCAATATCTCAGTAAATGATGAGAATGACGAGATATTGTACCGGCATGGCCTCTCTTTACCTCTTCTGTGGTGTGTTCTGCCAGGCGAGGCGAAGACCATTTTAAAGGAGGTGCATGGGGGATTTTGTGGAGATCACGCTGGGGGTAATCCCTGGCCTTAAAGGTGTTGAGGCAAGGGTATTATTGGCCCACTCTTTCAAAGGACTCGACCTCTTATGTCAAAAGTTGCAACAGGTTCCAGCGGTTCGCCACGGTCGCCCGAGCCCCTCTAGTCGAGCTAAAGATGATCTCATCCCCGTAGCCGTTCGCGGACTGGGGGATGATTTAGTTGGTGCCCTTCCCACGTGAAATGGAGGAGTTCGCTATGCTGTGGTGGCTATAGACTACTTTGCAAAATGGGCAGAGGTAGAAGCCCTGGCGACGATTACTTCAAAGAAGGTCCTCGACTTCGTGGTCAAGAATATTGTCTGCTGATTCGGGCTGCCAAAGAAGATCATGTCGGATAACGGAACACAGTTCGATAGCGACCTCTTCACCGAATTCTGCCAGAGGCACGGCATAGTTAAAAGCTTATCCTCCGTGGCCTATCCCCAGGCTAATGGGCAGGTCGAGGCTGTGAACAAGACATTGAAAGCGAGCCTTAAGAAGAGGTTGGATGAAGCCAAGGGAGTTTGGTCCGAACAACTTCCCTAGGTGATGTGGGCATACCGGACCTCACACCGAACTTCGACGGGTCACACTCCTTTCTCCCTGGCTTTCGGGAGTGAGGTCGTCCTTCCCATCGAAGCAAAGATAGCCTCGCATAGAGTCATGACCGGGTACAAAAGCTGAGGTGCTCCCACGAACTTTGACCATGTACCAGAGCCGACACCACTACCCCTGGAGCCACTCTCCTGTTAGTGTATTCGTGTACCTTCTGGACCACCATGTACCCAGGGCCATTAGAGCCCCCTATAAAATGAACTCTAACCCCACGTGAAGGGGGGTTGGAAAATTTACTGTAGCAAGTGCACCATAGTGAATGAAAAACTGATTTTACTACTGTTCTTCTGCAATTGTTCTTAGAGTTGATACTTAAATTTCTAAGGCTTTTCTATTGATAATCTTTATCTTGCAATTCTTTCCAACTTAACTTAGTTGATGAGTTCTCACCGTCAACACCCTAGCATATGGATGCGAGGCCATGTTACCGATTGAGGTCGAAATACCTACAATTCGAAGCCATGCTTACGATGAAGCCTCGAACCAATCCCAGCTCGAAGTAATTCTGGAACTTATTGAAGAAAGGCGAGATGAAGCTCTAATGAAGAATGTGACATATCAGCAGTGAGCTACCCGATACTTCAATAAAAAGGTTCGGGATAGAAAGTTCAGATTGGGAGACTTAGTATTAAGACGTGTATTCCTAGCTACAAAGGACCCATCTGCTGGAGTACTCGGACGTAACTGGGAAGGACCTTACCAAATCGAGTCTATTATTCGACATGGAGTACATAAATTGGCCAGATTAAACAGAGAATTGGTACCATGAGCTTGGAATGGCGAACATCTACGACCTTACTATCAATAGTGTAGGAATGATGTTTCATTGTAACCAAGCATGTTTGTTTTTAAAGATTTTTTATTAATAAATGTTCGATTTTGATCATAAATCATTTTCTTTTTTTTAAATGTTGTATTTTGTGCAAACTCCCTTAATTCAATAACCTATGGTCACACTCATAGGATATTAAGGGGGCATCAGTGGTATATAATAATACCATAAGTTTGAAAAAATAAATAGCATAAAATAAAAGATTTCTGGATGATTAACCTGACATAAAAATGTTTCATACACAAAAACTAGCAAAAATGTCTGGATCATTAACCCGACATAGAGGTTATAAGTGTATACGCGAGCCAAAATAATCTGGATACAACCAGAGGCACGAGTTAAGATGATCTGGATGTAACCAGAGTATTAACGATATAAGTGTCTGGATATAACCAAATACGTGAACTAAGATGATCTGGACACAACCAGATTATTAAAAAATTACAAGTGTATGGATTACAAACCAAACACGACCTAAATAGGTTTGGAACAAACCAGCTAAAACTAATCGACAAAAGTTGGAACACAGATAAACGTACTTCAAGCTAAGTCGAGATCGAAGCTGGAATATTTTGCAAAAAGATAGTTTCGACCTCACAACCTTAAGGAGCTACTCAAGCAAGAGGGAAAGTGACTAGAAAAGCAAGATATAACTAAACTACTTATCTTACATGCCATATAAGTACTTTCGAGTACATGGTAAAAGTAAGGTTCGACCTTGACAAATAACGAGATCGGACATGGATACATCGAGCAAACTGTGCATGAATGCATTAAAACTCGAGCTTAAATCCAATAGATGTTTGTATGAATAAACAAACATAAAGGCAAACAATTAATATAAAATGCTCAAAATATTTTGACCTAGAAATGTGGAGCAAAAATATTAGAGCAAAAACCGAGTATAAAATTAATGATATCAAATGTGAACGTTTGAGCAAACAAAAAATAGCTCTTATACAAGTTGTAAATTGTTTTTGCCCCAGGGGCATAAAAAAGATAAAAAAAAATATTACAAAAACATTCTTGGGATGCAGCCCGTAGCCTCTCTTCTAAGAAGCAGGAGCATCCCCCCCGGCGGCATCCGACTTCTCCCTAGCTTTTTCGGCCTCCTCCTCCTCGGCTTCCTCCTTTTCAAGTCGAGCTTGCCACCTCGCTAGGAACTCGTCTTTGAAAGAATTAAGAAAGCTTGTGTCAAGATCAACGTTATTGGCCCAGATTTGGTACATGGCCATGTCAACTGCGTGGTCATTTTTTGTGCTTAAATTCTTCAAGGAGGCGAGCCTTTTCACCCTCGATTATGTCGAAGGTGGCCTTTTTCTCCTCTTTGAGCTTGGCATTTAGCTCCTCAAGCTCCCTGATTCTCGAGTTCTTCTCTTCAAGCTCAGACTCTAGCTTTGACTTGGCAGCTTTAAACTCGTCAGCAAGCTTGAGCTAGAGATTCTTCGACTCCTGAGCATAAGACATGCTCAAATGGACCTCATTGTTCAGCTTGTAGTTCAGCTGAGCAAATTCCGCAAGAGCCTATGCATAAGAAAAATTGAGTTAGAATATATACCAAATAAAACTCAAACAGACATTACAAAGGAAAGTAAATTATCGAGGAGATGAGCTCGCTACCCTTGTCATAAAGGATAGTGGTGTCCCGGAAGTTGTTTAGGAATTGACAGTGGGGAGCGTTGAGGTTGCTAAAGCTCTGGCCCACCTGAGATAGGACATCCAAGCCAAGGGTGGCTCCATGTGCTCTCGCGGCATTGTCGATGACGTACTCACTTAAGTGAGTCAAAATCGATAACATGCGCTCACGGGAGGGAGCCATTTTTTTTGGAGCTGGCGCTGTTTTCTGGGATGCTGTTGTACCAGGAGGGAGAGGGAAAGTAACCTCGACAAGAACCCTGACCTCGAGGTCTGTGGCCATGGTTTGGCTTGGGCCTTGGGGACCCAAAGGAGGAGGAGTCGTCTCAGTCCTTTTCGGGACATTAGAGGGTCGACCGCTTTTTGAGACGCCCTCGGGCGTTTGCTTTGTTTGGCTCCCGAACGACAATTGAGCACGATTCCTTGCTTCTAAGAAGCATGAGCATACCCCCCGGCGGCATCCGACTTCTCCTTAGCTTTTTCGGCCTCCTCAGCTTCCTCCTTTTCAGGTCGAGCTTGCCACATTTCTAGGAACTTGCCTTCGAAAGAATCAAGAAAGCTTGTGTCAAGATCAGCGTTATTGGCCCAGATTCGGTACATGGCCATGTAAACCGCGTGGTCTTTTTTGTGCTTAAATTATTCAAGGAGGAGAGCCTTTTCACCCTCGATTATGTCGAAGGTGGCCTTTTTCTCCTCTTCGAACTTGGCATTTAGCTCCCCAAGCTCCTTGATTCTCGAGTTCTTCTCTTCAAGCTCAGCCTCCAGCTTTGACTTGGCAACTTTAAACTAGTCAGCAAGCTTGAGCTAGAGATTCTTCGACTCCTGAGCATAAGACATGCTCGAATGGACCTCATTGTTCAGCTTGTATTTCAGCTGAGAAAATTCCGTAAGAGCCTGCACACAAGTAAAATTGAGTTAGAATATATACCAAATAAAACTCAAACAGACATGATAAAGGAAAGTAAATTATCGAGGAGATGAGCTCGCTACCCTTGACATAAAGGATAGTGGTGTCCTAACAGTTGTTTAGGAACTGCTAGTGGGGAGCATCGAGGTTGCTAAAGCTCTGGCCCACCCGAGACAGGACATCCGAGCCAAGGGTGGATCCATGTGCTCCCGCGGCATTGTCGATGACGTACTCACTTAAGTGAGTCAAAATCGACAACAGGCGCTCACGGGAGGGAGCCATTTTTTTTGGAGCTGGCGCGGAATCCTGGGACACCGTTGTACCAGGAGGGAGAGGGAAAGTAACCTCGGGGTCTGTGGCCATAGTTTGGCTCGGCCCTTGGGGACCTGAAGGAGGAGGAGTCATCTCAGTCCTTTTCAGGACCTTAGAGGGTCGTCCCACTTTTTGAGACGCCCTCAGGAGTTTTCCTTGTTTGGCTCTCGAATGATGATTGAGCACGTTGTCGAGATCAGACTCCATATCTCCTGCATATACAAGTTGCATGTTAGTTTACGAGCTTGGGATACTATAAAGAAACAAAGATTCAAGCGACAAGAAACCTAACAGGAACTCTCCCCCGAGCTTGTGCTCGATGACCAAGTAATTCCTCTATCTTTAGAAGAGGTTGGGGAAGTCCCTTCCCTATATGTGGAAGTCAACCTTGAAAGGTCCCTATAGTCGTTTCTTCCGTATTGAATAGCTATCCCATCCCAGACTTCATTTAAACTATACATAGTCTGGTATTTCCCTAGACAGCTATCAAATCTATGAACCCTCTCATCTACCCAAATCCATACAAGGAAATTATCCCTGGAATCCAGGAATAGGATCAGAGTGTCAGGTTTATGTTTGAGTAGGGAAGGAGACCACGAGGCCAAGCTAAGGATTACTTTACCTCTGTCACTCAAGCTCGAAGCCCCATCGTTTGCTTCGTTTCCCGAGCATGGACTCTTGTGGCGACGAACGGGGGAGCAGACCCTCGAGCTTGTTGACCTCTGTCTTGGAGGAAGTTTATCAGTGGGGAGCGGTACGTGCTCCCACATGGTATATTTGCGGTAAGCAACGTCATCCGTCGACAGATCCTGCTCCAGGAGGTCGCAGGCTCGAAGCTTATCTTCGTGAAAAAGATAAGAGGGAGAATGTCTGCCATACGATAGCTGGAGAAAATCTGTCTTGTGCTCCATCATCGTGTCCATGGGAGTGGGATGGTGATAGTTGGCTGAAGAAGTGGATACATGTCAATTAGTTCGTGCCTAAACATTAATCGAGGAAGAAAAGAAAGGGGGACATGTACTTACGAATTCGTTGGAATGAATAGAATTTTGAAGGAGCCAGACATCTATCCAAAAGAAGGCTAGCTTAAAGTTAGGGGGATGATTGGGCATGTCTTCAAAAAATTTCTTCTCCTTGGGATAGCTCGACAAATGGTAGAAACCATCTCCTCCCCGAGCTCAGGAGGGTTGCTTTTCAGGCAAAAGAGATATAAGATCTCTCTTGGAGAAGGTCCTTCCCACTTTAATTCATGGTATAGCGACATCAGGGTTGACAAGACCCTGTATGAATTGGTCTGGAGTT
This sequence comes from Humulus lupulus, assembly GCF_963169125.1. Lineage (NCBI taxonomy): Eukaryota > Viridiplantae > Streptophyta > Magnoliopsida > Rosales > Cannabaceae > Humulus > Humulus lupulus. Next base: position 36,339,137 of record NC_084799.1, read on the forward strand.
GTAAGGGCGCGAGCCCAACAAAATACAGAAAATCCTTAAAAAAGGATTTCAAGGGCAGTAGAGCCCCTGTCTTCATATGCTCGTGACTCCAGGCTGGGAGCTTAAGTTTATTGTCGGGACGACCATCGCCCGGGGCATAGCAGCTTCGTTCATTTGGAGTAGGAGCTCGACACCACAGCGAGTCGGACAGTCCTAAGCCGTGGCAAGCAAGGAAGTTGGATATTTGTCCCAATGAAGTAATCGAGCTCCAATAGTGCTCGCTTCGAAGAATTACTCCCTGGAGGTAGGAATGGCAGCAGGTTGCGAGGTGGATTGACGGGTTGATGAGTTTTCCATCAGTGAGAAAGTAAGGTCGCCAGGCTTGTAAGCAATGGTTACTTTAATCGCGAGGTCAAGAGGAATAGGTTTGAGCTCGGGGTCTGGGTCTGGATAGATGGCGACCCGAAGTTTCCTCCTTTTTCTTTCCTCGACCTCGTCGATCAGACGCCGGAAGTGGGCTTGGATGTCTTCCTGCTTGCACCTCGCCTTTTATTCATGAATTATTCGCTGGTTTCGAGTGAAGGGTGATTCTGGACTTGAAGTTGTTGGAGAACAAGGAATTGCGAGCACTGACCCCCACTGTTTCTCAGAATTCCGCGGCATCTAGCAAGGAAGAAAAGGGTGAGGGCTAGGCATACAAGAAATCAGAATAAAATTTTAAGTGACTCGAGCTCGAAGACGCAAGATCACGGAGTAAGCTTGATTAAGACCGAAGTCTCGAAAGAACGGGTCGAATTCGAGAAGGAAACCCAAACTATTGTGAGGTTCGGGCTTTGAGCGTGTATTCGACGCAAGGTAAGGAAAGTGTGGATTCATCTTAAGAATCCTAGATTTTCAGGGATAAAGTTGACAGTTACTCAAAAAGGTGATAATTTTGGGAAACGTGCAATTTAAAACCCTAATTCAATACCCCTTTTCTTAGTCTACACGGCATATCATCCATAGTCCAAATAAAAAAAAGGGGGAGGGTTTTTGCACTAAAATTTGGGTTTTAAATCCACGATTTCAGAGAATTTTGGGTCCAAATTTTATACAATATCAGCTAAACAGTATGGCTAAGATTGCTAGTTGATATCAATATCCTAATGAAACTAGTGAAAAACTAGTAAATATGCTCACAGTGCAAAAAGAACATAAAAATCATGGAGAAATAAAAGTACGAGGGTCAAGAACATAGACTTACACACAGAAGCTTGTGAATACAATGAAATCAATGACTGGAGGAGCGGTTGCAAGAATGATCTCACGGAGTCGAAAAGGCCAAGGTTGTTTTGTCTTCTCGGTTTAGAGAACATGCAAAGAGGAAAAAATAATTTTCGGCTCTTGTTTTTTCTCTCTCTCTAAAACTTAAAACATAAAAATGAAGAGGAGGAAGATGACACATATATATGTGTCCCAAGAGGAGGTCAAGGGTCGAGCTAATCTAGGTCGTTAGCTAGATTTGGTATTTGATCCGACGGTCAGATGCGAATGTAACAATGGCGGCAAAAAGTCGAAACATGAAAGGACGTGGATGTGTTGAAAAAGTACTCAAGTACTCTGATTGAGCAACCTGTGGTTGACGCGTGTCCACACTTGAGTATGGAAGGTAGCTCAATTTTTGAAAATGGCAGTTCAAAAGTTTCCTTCTCATAGGATTCGAACTGATACTTTTTAAGGGGCAAGATGTTACACCCATATTTCGAGGATGGAAATCTTGATCTCGAAATTCAGGTTCGTAAGGTGTGAGCTCAAAATAAGCACAATCATCATGCGATCTTCCAGTCAGACAGTTTGGTGTAAATGACGACCTCGTAAGCTCGAGCAGTACATAGTCTCGAAGATGCTCCAAGCTTATAAAGTATGCTCGCAACTCATGTTAGCAAGGGTTCAACACTTGTATAAACTTCTTGATGCATCTCTTGCTTTCAAACAAGATGATTTGAGCTCTAGGCTCGAAGGTGACAGCTTTGTCAATGATTACTTGGTGGAAACATAGGCAAGGCAAGATGACTAATTCGTAATAGGCAGATGGTTTTGGAGGCGCACGGATCTGGTGTCTAAGCTCATCGATTCTATGTGAATGTATTTATTGTTATAAATTCCCTATGTTTAAGGGATCTGATGTAATTTGTTACTCAATCCCACATTTTATGGGATGTTACCGCGTGCGTAGTAAATAATGTATTTATTGGCATTATATTATTTTATTTACAGAATATCTTTCCGAAATATGTGGGAACCAATTCTGAAACCCTCTCTATAAACAGAGATGTAACCTTCATTTGTAGAGAGATATATGGAGATTTGGAGAGAAAACCCTGGAAAATTATTCTCTGAAAGTTTTTAGAAAACTCCAAAGAGTTAATAATATAGACTCGTGGACTATGCAGATTTTAACTGCTGAACCACGTAAAAAGATCTTATTTTCATTTTATTTATTCACTTCATCTAGTATATTCATGTTTAATTGCTCTTTTTTCTTAAGTTGACGAAAAATACGTCAACAACATCCTCGCATGTTCATATAAAGAGCATGTTGTATGAGTAAAGTGAAAAAGACTCCCTATAATATAATTTTCCAAAAAATTACTTAAAAATATTTTTTTTAATTATTACAAAGGCTGCGTGATGCGTGGTTATGTTTTCTAATATTATATATTATATGAATACAAGGTCAATTTTATCATTGTAAATTAATATTTAATAAGGGAGTTCCTTTACAAATAAAAACAATAAAATTTGTATTAAAAATTGAAATAATAAATTAGATTTTTTTTAATAATACTCAAAATAATATTATGTTTATAAATATAGGAGAATATATCTGTACATGCGCTTTATTTATTTTCTCTAACTAGTTTACTTGCCTAGCCCCACTTCATACTTGTGCTATAGAAATTAATATATAGCCCCGCTTGGGCTATTAAAAAACTTAAAAGCTGTTTTTTTGAAAAATTTGTGCAATAATAGTGTTTTGTAAACAGTCAAAAAATAGTTTATTGAATAATTTATGCATAAACAATAGCTAGAAGCTAAAGCTGACAAAACCCAACTTTTAGCATTTTCTAAAAATAACTTTTTGAAAAACTTTTGTGATAAACTTATTTATTATATATTACTCAAAATAAAATGTTTAAAATAAATTAATATTATAATAAAATAAACAATATTTAATTCTTAAATACTTTTTTGTTCAAATTTTTTTTATAATTTATATTTATTAGATATAATTTATTTTAGTAAGTTTAAATTAACAAACCACTTTAATATAGAGTTTATTATACACTATTACATTATTTTTGCATCTCATAGTATTTTTAAATTATAATTTATCGAAAATATATCAATTTCATGTTTTAGGGAAAAAAATAATAATTAAAGAATTAAAAAGTGAGAGTTTTGAAATAACTTAAGTTTTATATATTTGTGATTATATCATGAACGATGTATAATACAATTGTCATTATAAGTCGAATCTTAGCTACATCAACTAGTTATAATATATATTTATATGTTGACTCATTTTTTTCGTTAACTCGTCTAACACCCAGAAAATAATATTGAGAAGATTTGTGAGAGGTAAATAAACTATATGAGATGTATCTAGTGCCCTGAAATAATAGATAGAGAGAGTTTAATAGTGGTTCAACCCCAAAAAGATAGCATACACTCAGTCACTATCATTGATCTTGCAAGTCATGGATTACATTTGTATTTAGGTTTGAGCTATTTGGCTCTTTTGAAGATGGAGAGTTCTCTCTATACAAAAATTTTTCCCATTTTCTCTATATCATCCCCTCTTTTTTGGTCCATGCTCCTCTTATTTATATTGAAGAGTTAGAGTTATATTTATGTGTGGGCTTAAGCTATTGGGCTTGACCCAAAAATTATACAAAGTTACAGTTGACTAGGCCCTAGTCATGATTTGGGTTGATGGGTAGTGATACTCCAAAAATGGGTATAACAATTGCCCCCAAGTCAGTCTTCATGTTTGCATAAGGCTTACTTATCGTGTGAACTCTCTTCAGGTTTCTCTTCACGAGGACCAGACCATTAGGCCTTGGACGTATCATTACATGACTTCGCTGATCTTTTAATAGTGATTCTGGTGCGTATAGCCTCACAAGTTTTCTGGTAGGCCATTTGAGAAGCTTCAGACCTGAGCGTGGCAAATAGTGATAGTAAAAAGATATGAACTGATCAAAGACCTAAGACAAATCTTATGCTTGAAGATCCAAGTGACTCAAGGAGATAAATTCATCCTTCTTGGTTCCTAGGTCCTCCAAGAACCAAGCAGGAAGATGTTAGGAATTATGCCCTAAAAGCATGTAAAGGCATTTGATTGATTTAAATAAAAGTACAATTTTATTATATTTGAATGTTATAATTATTATTTGAATAATTTATATGAATATCAAGAAAATTCCATATTCATTTATGAAGATATGATCTTGCATTGGTACGAGAGAATTAAGATCATATATAATGAATAAAATAGTCGGTAACATATTAAAGTAAGGAATCTTTAATGAATGGTTACTAGTACCGTTTACTAAGCATACAGGATGCAAGTAGTCTAGATTCAGATTACTAATATGGATAGACATCTTGGTAAAGGTATTGTATATAGTAGAGATTATATATGACAAGACCGATATGAAATAACTATCATTATAAACTTATTGTTTGCCATAAAGATTTAATTCTTATCATAATACATGATCATTTGTAGATTAGTCTACATTCTGAGTAGTCATGAACTTTTGGTTGTGCTTATTGGATCTTATGATTCACTTGTTAAGGTTTCTTAGTATAATGAGGCTAATAACTTTTGTTTTGGAGATTCAATATCATGAATGGCTGGGAACATGATTTACCATAATGGAATCCACACTTTCCTAACGGATCAAATATTGGTTCCCTTAAGGGTTAATTCTGAAACTGAATAGTTATTGAGCTCAAATCTATAATTTGATTATAGAATAATTATTCACTAGTGAATTAATGGTACTTAAGGAACAAGAAGTAATTAGAAGGGTAAAACAGTAATTTTGACCAGCTCTAATTAACAAATCAATAGTTAGAGGACAAAACTACATTTATTGATTATATCGATGGACTACAAAGAAAACTTTGTAAATATAATTCTATAAATACTTAGACTGCAATTCCATATTTATAGTAGAGTAATTATGGAATTAATAAATAAGATTATTAGATTAAAGAGTTTAATTAATAATCTAGTTTATTGGAGCTTCGTATTATAGGTCCGTGGTCCCCAAGTGACATTTGTCCTACACTATCAAGGGTAAGGATATCATAAGGAAGATTTGTAGAGAATGACTTAATTGCAAAGAAATTAATTTTTTGTGGCAAGGAAATAATTATGTGATAGTTATGGGCAATTAATTAATTATGAATTAATTAATTATATAGTTTTTTTATTTTGAAAACTTTATGTTAAAATAAATATTAATTTATTTTTGGATTAATATAGTGAGATTAATAATTATCTTATTATAAGATATTTATAATAATATTTTTATTTATTTAAAACTAATATTTTAAGATAACGTTAATTTTGAATTAACTGATATTTATGTTGAGATAAATATATTGTCTTGAATATTAATTAAACAAACAAATGAGAAAATTAGGGAAATCCTTAATGTGGCTCACGCCATTTACTGTATTGTACAGCGAGTGGCGCAACACAGGAATATTTTCTATCATCGGGATTTGAATTTTAAATTTCAAATAATCTGTTTATTTAATTATATTTAATTATTCTTTTTTAAATATGATTTAAATTAAATAAGTTGTAACTCATCAGTTTTATTTTAAATAAAATAAAGATTAATTAAATTAGTTAATTATCTTTATAAACTTGAAAGAAGCGATACTTTCAGTTTTAAGATTTATGAAGTTGTTTTGACTGTGAGTCTCTCCCTCAAGAAAACAAAAGAATTTCCTCAACTTGAAATTCTAGAAATTTATATAGTCTCTCTTCTCAAACCTCTCTAGATCTCATGTACCAAGTACATCTAGAGAGTTCTAAATCAACATTTGAATCCTACGTGCCCACACACGTCCTTGTGTGTTTGAGGATTGACTTGGAAGGCTAAGGTGTGAACTTTCAGAATAAGGATAGGAAGATCGTTGATATATACAAAAAAAAAATCAATGACACTTAATAGGCTTCAAGAGGTAATCTTTTATCTATTTGTATGTGATCTAATATATCTATTTATGTATGATCATAGCTGGTATTAATATTTTTTACAAGATCTCATTCTGCTATGTATTTTGATTTCCATATTTAATACCAACAGATGAATGCTCTAGGTTCCTAGGACCTTAAGGAACCAAGCAAGATGAATGCTCCAGGTTCCAAGGTCCTCCAGGAACCAAGAAATATGAATGTTCCAGGTTCCTAGGACCTCAAGGAACCAAGCAAGATAAATTCTCTAGATTCTGAGGTCCTTCGGGAAAAGCAAGATGAATGCTCCAAGTTTTGAGGTCCTCCGAAAACGAGCAAGATGAATGCTCTAGGTTCCCAGGACCTCAACGAACTAAGCAAGATGAATGCGGCAGATTCTGAGGTCCTTCGAGACCAAGCAAGATGAATGCTCGAGGTTCCTAGAACCTCAAGGAACCAAGCAAGATGAATACATAAAGTTCTGAGGTCCTTCGAGACCAAGCAAGATGAATGATGCAGGTTCTTAGGACCTCAAGGAACCAAGCAAGATGAATGTTGTAGGTTCTGAGGTCCTCTAGGACCGAGCAAGATGAATGCTTAAGGTACATAGAACCTTAAGGAACCAAGCAAGATGACTGCTGCAGATTCTGAGGTACTCCAGGCCTGAGGAACTTGTGTCCGAGTCTAGGCGACTCGGAACTTGTATGCCCAATTTTAGGCAACTTGGGACTTCTGCCTGAGTCTAGGTGACTCGAGGTGTAATGCTCAGAATTTCCTAATAAGTTTTAAGACCTTGATTAGGAGGCCGGGAGGGCCATAATTGATTTATTATGATATTTAATGATTATATGCATGTTTATGTGAATTATATTATTATATGATGGTGAATGCATGCATATAGGTTCATATTTTAATTGCAAGGGCATTTTGGTAATTTGGCCATTGAGGGCGTGATTGTGTATTTTCATGCATATGGGTGAATTATAAATAATACCACATTATATGTGGGTTGGTTCGAGCCATTCGGCATGAGACGATCATGGAATGCAAGTTTTCGGTCTAGTCATAACGGGATTAAGTTCGGGGCTCGGAGTGAGTCTCGAGGTAATTTGGCGATTTGGACGTTGCCAGGAATTAAAGGGTAACGGGATATGAATTATTGGTGTTTGAGAATATTGAGATTAGCGAGAATTGGAAAGTGTTAATTATGATTAACGAGATGGGTGGAAAGTACCGATTATACCCTTGGGAGTCTTTAGAAGCCTTTATTTGACCTAGGGCAATATGGTCATTTGGCAAAGGATATGTATCATTTAAAGGCTGTAGAAAATGTATGAAAAAAAACAGAGCATCATCATCCTCATCTTTCTTTCTCTCCCGTACCTATTCCTCCTCCTTCTTCCTTTTGATTTTTGAGAGCCAATTTGAGGTAGCAAGCTAGGAGAGCAAGGCTTGAGGGTTTAGGACCTTGGTTCAATCATTGAAGGATATCTAAATCAAGCTTAAAGTAAGGAATTCATCTATGGAAACAAGCCATACTCTATTTTTCCTTTTGGTTTTTCAGTTGAGAATTTGATGTGGATGGTTGGGAATTAAGGGATGTTTTTGTGTTAAGTTGATTGGGTTTTGATGAGGGTGTGATGTAGATGAAGTTTAGGGGTTGAATTGGATGTTTGGGTGATGTTTGGGATTGATTTGGAGGGTTGGTTTTAAGAGAAATCACAAGGAAGAAGAACCAGAACGTTTCTGGTCTGTAATTGGCGCAGCAGCGCTAGGCAGGGCAGAGAGCAAGGCTCTCTGACTTGGAAATAGCGCAGCAGCACCATTTAATAGGGCTACAGTGCTGGTCCATTTTTTAGCAAGCCTATTTTAGGGCTCGGAATGACTTTTAAGGATCGGGGTTTGGTTCTCCTTTGCCCCGTTTGAGTATATTAAGATTCCCGAGAGTGCGGGATGGATCCCGGGAGTGTGGTTTTAGATTATAAACATTTTTATGATTTATTTTATTGATGAGATTCCATATTTGGTTATGACTAGGTGACCGCTAAAGGGCCAAAGGATTGATCGTTCTCAAGGGTCGTTCTTTTATTAATTCTAGCTCGAATCTGAGGTAAGAAAACTGCACCCTGTGTATATGTGACATGCATGACTATTCTTGATGCATGTTGGTTGATTATTAAATGTGACATGCATGGCTATTCTTGATGCACGTTGGTTGATTATTAAATGTGACATGCATGGCTATTCTTGATGCTTGTTGGTTGATTATTAAATGTGACATGTATGGCTATTATCAATGCATGTTGGATTGTAGATATAATGCATATGATGCACGAGAAACATGTGATTAGGACATGATTTATATATTGAGTATGATATCGTTCAGAGCTTGAGCCTCTGTGTTTATGCATGATCCTAATTGTACTAGTATTTGTTAAGTAAGCATGTTGAATACCTTGTATATGGATATTAGACATGTGATATATGTTTGGTGGCATGGCTTACTTGTGTATGACACTGGCTTATTAGTCAGAATCAGCAATGGTGTTAGATCCATCTATGAAGCTGTGACTTATTAGTCAAGTTCACAATGAGTTGAACACTGGTCGTGTTTTATTAACCTAAGAGTCAAAAATGGCATAGCGTCATGAACGCCGAGCCAAATGAAGATTAGATCTAATCGATATCAGCATTGAATGACTCAAATGGGGTATTAATGCTGGACCGACCGGAAGGTTGATGGAAATTATAAGCACTTGACTAGTCTGAGACTAGTTATTCAGAGCCAAGGCATACGGCCCCGGTGACTGTTTGTCACATGGCTAGGGAACGCTGTTCCACAGTTATGACTCTAGAGTCAGGAGGAAGGTTATGTTGGTGACTAATCACCATGCACCTATCCTGTTAAAGCTAGTGAGATGCTCACATATTTGTTAAGCCCTGGTGATCCTATCGTCACATGGCTAAAGGGTGTTGTCCCCATATCTGTGACTTTTGTGATAGTCACCCATTTGTTTGGACGGTTGGTCCTGAATAATTAATACGATCAATGTTGATATTAAATCATGTTATATTGTGTTTTCTTGCTGGGCTTCGGCTCATGGGTGCTATGTGGTGCAGGTAAAGGGAAAAGAAAGCTGGACCATCCTTGAGTTGGAGAGCTTAGGTGATGAGGTGTACATATGCAGCTGCTCATCCACCACGGCCGAGGTTGAGAAGGAACTAGGGTTAAACCCTGTTTTGCCGCATAGAACGGCCTGTTGTAAATATTTTCTTATAGTAGACTCTTAAATTATAATTTTGGGATCCCAACATATATATATTAAACGTTCTAATGAGACGTTATATCTTATCCAAAAAATTTAATCCCTAAACCGCTAATCATACTTAGTTACACAATTTTGGCCAAATAACTCGATTAGCGAGTTTAGCACTGTTTACAAGGCACACTGTAACGGCCCCTGGGGTTTAGAGCGTTACATGGGGTTTCTCAGAAGTTTAGTGAGACCAGGTTTACTCTAAGGTGCCCCATATAGGCTGCTCTTATTGAGTTCCCTAGGTCATGAGGTCCTCTAGGTCTGAGGTCCTCTAGGACCAAGGTCATCATCCAGGGTCGAGGTCCTCTAGGTCCGAGGTCCTCCATGCCCGAGGAACTCTTGTCAAAGTCCAAGCAACTCGAGGCTTCTCAAAAGCTTAGTGACACTAGGTTTACTCTAAGGTGCCCCATGTAGGCTCCTCTCATTGAGTTCTCTAGGTCTCAAGGTCCTCCAGGACTGAGGTAATCCAAGCCCGAGGTCCTCTAGGGTCGAGGTCCTCCAAGCATGAGGTCCTCCATGTCTGAGGAACTTGTGCTCGAGTGCAGGCGACTCGGGGCTTCTCGGAAGCTTAGTGACACTAGGTTTACTCGAAGGTTCCCAATATAGGCTCTTCTTATTGAGTTCCATAGGTCTTGAGGTCCTCCATGTCCAAGGTCTTCCAAGTCTGAGGTCCTCCAGGCCTGAGGTCTTTCAGGACTGAGGTCGTCCTCCAAGGCCGAAGTCCTCCAGGTTCGAGGTCCTCCAAGTCTGAGGTCTCCTAGGGCCGAGTACCTTCAGTTCTAAGGTCCTCCAGGTCCGAGGTCCTCCAAGCTTGATGTCCTCCTGGTCCGAGGTCCTCCAAGCCTGAGGAACTTGTGCTCGAGTCCAGGCGACTCAGGGTTTCTCAAAGCTTAGTGACACTAGGTTTACTCTAAGGTGCCCCATATAGGCTCCTATTATTGAGTGCCCTAGGTCTCGAGGTCCTGCAAGTCTGAGGTCCTCCAGACCTGAGGTTCTCCATGTTCGAGGAACTTTTTCCAAAGTCCAGGCGACTAGGGGCTTCTTGGAAGCTTAGGGACACTAGGTTTACTCTAAGGTGCTCCATATAGGCTCCTCTTATTGAGTTCGTGTTGGGGTTTTATGCCCTAATTAAAACTCAATTTCTTTGTAATCAATAAGAGAATAGAAATCAATTTTTGACTTGGTCAATCACTTTGCTCACATGCTTTATTTTCATGATTATTTGTTTAATATAAACTTCTATTAAATCCCGAGCATATATCAATCGAATTTATAGTGACGTAATCACAGTGGAATATAAATATGATTATATGTTCAAATATAAGTTAGTCCTAAGATTAGTCAGTGCACATGATTTACACTGACTTGCCAATCTACGATATGATCTACTTACACATCGCAGTGTTATGTTCTTTCTAGAACATTAGCAAAGTAGATAAGATCGGATGTATTTGTTACATCGGACTAGACCGATATTGACAGTAGATAGGATAAGTAAACATATTGTTATTATCTATTCTAGTCATATCATATAGTTGATCATAGGTCAATTCAATCTCAATTCTGAGTGGTTAGTATTCTAACTGATTGTATTATTTCAGTTCTTTGACTTGTTCGTTACCAGCTTACCCTACGGACTAGCCCATACTTACATCTTGGGAACTCGGTAGTATGATTGAGTGGGAGTGTTAATCATAGATATGAACATCTATAACTTCTGATGAAGAAGTGTGTTATCCCTGTTTCTCCCCAAGTATCCTGATCCACATTCTGAGTTTGTAGGCCACCTCACAGGGACTTAAAAGCCCAGATCAGGCCCAGTAGACGAAGACAGAACGAACATTGGCGGCCCAAGTCTCAGTAAAGCCCAAAGGGCATCCCATAATAGAAACCAGGACCATCGCCTTGGCGTGCTGCATACTCCTGGGACCGCGTCCTCCGGTGCCTCCCGGGATGCAATGAAGAGGTTGTGGCTCTCAAGTCCGAGATTAGACTGGGACGACTTTGGATGAACCCGGGTCCTGGTAAACGAACCAGGACCCTGGTAAATGAAGAGGGATGTTGGTAAACGGACCTGGACCCGATGGCCAGGTTGGGCATGATAAAGTATCCCTGGTACTGACATCACCCCAAGAAGTGTGGAGCTATGTCCCCGTAGTTAACCTGCAGAAGAGGTTATATCAGGAATGTACAACGTCGGTTCTGAACTGTACTACCACTACTTTGACAGATCCTGTCCCCCGAATCTCCCTCGAAGCCCACAACACCCAAACTGGAGCAGCATCCTGTCGTGAGTCTTCTAGTGTGGTTACGCTTAGCCTGGCCCAATGGGCCTTGGTTAATGTATTTTATATATTACAATCCTTTGTATTAAGCCTCCATCAGAGAGCAAATAATATTTATACCCTTATTGGGCCTGGATTAGTCCAGTCCAAGCCCAGTGCACTCACTTGCCTATAAATATGAACAGTGGTGCACTGGGGAAGGGGGTCAAATTCTTTTTGGAAGAAGCATACACTCTGCTCAAATTCAAAGAGTTCATGACTTAAGCTCTTAAAAGCTATAATATAATTGACTCGTGGACTGAGGCTCTTTAACGCCTCAACCACGTAAAACTCCTTGTGCTATAATCTTTATTTATTACTTTCTAAGCTCTCTTATCCCTGATAATTCTAGTTTCCAAAAAACTCGGTAAACAAAGTGAAACGATGGTTTCCTTTTAGTTTGGTTCAAGGTGCTAAATGATAGAGATCTCATTTCAGTAATTAATATTAGTTTACTAAAATATCATTTATAAGGAACTACGTGTTTTAATGATAAAATACAATGAGGGGCACAACGGTATTTTAGTCTCATCTCATTGTAGACCGTCTATAGAGGATTGAGTGACAATTATGGTTGTAACAGTGGATAATTAATAACGTATCTATATTTGTTATAGAGCGTTTTATGAGTTCAAGAGTGAAATTCTGAGTCTTTAGTTGAGTCACGAAGAATTAATAAGTTAGTAAATTTATTTGCTAAATTTATGATAACTTATTGGAGCTTGATTTCATAGGCTCATGGTCCCCACTGTACCTTGGATAAAATCATCTATATAGTCTCAATTGATTGATTTAATTATCAACGTTGACCAGGTCAAGTTTGGATAGTTTCACTGACTTATATATTTTAGAGAAGAAAAGAGAAATTAAGACAAAATTATTAATTAAGATAAATTGGTATCTAAATTAATAAATAAGTTTAAATCAAGGTTAACATTATAAATAATTAATATGATAAATTATTTGAATAATTATTTAATTAATTAAATCAATAGAAAATAATACATGCCTTGATTTTAAGTCCGGCGGGCTTAAATTTAAAAGGGAAATTTCACGGGCCTAAAGCACATAATAGTTTCAACCTAGGGCTGATTATTGGTTATTATTTTATTAATTTTTTAATTAAATAAATGACCTAATTGAGCCTATAAAGGGAATGCTAAGTGAGAGTTGTAATAATATTTTCGAATCACAAGTTTTTAGAAGATCAGAAGATCTAGTCTTGATGCTCTAGGTTTTAGATTCTCTCTACAAACATAAGTCATTTTCTAAGCCTCACTATTCTTTTCTCTTTTTTTCTTTGTATCTATCTCATGTGTTGAGAATTTTCTCACTCTAGTCTAGGTGATTCCAAGAATACTTTGGAAGGTTGTGAAGAAAATTGAAGATCGGTTCAGTTTCTTAGTGATACCCTGCGACAGAAATGATACAAGGGTTAGAGAAACTGAAGGAATGACTCATTCATTCCGATGTGTATAATGTAAGTGTTCTTATCATTATTTCTGTTTGAATTCAATTTTAGAAACATGTTCTAGGTTTTCTCATATCAATTTGTTTAATATAAGATCTACATGAAAATAAACAAGATCTTGAATAAGTTTTTCCCAACACTTCCCTAGATCTCAAGGTCGTCTAGGCTCGAGGTCTTCCAGTTTTGAGGTCCTCTAGGGCTGAGGTCCTCCAGGTGTGAGGTCCTGTAGGTCCAAGGTCCTCCAGGCCCAGGAGCTTTTGCCCGAGTCCAGGCATCTCGGTGCTTCTCAGAAGCTTAGTGACACTGGGTTTACTCTACTGCTCCCCATATAGGATCCTCTTATTGAGTTCTCTAGGTCCCGAGGTCCTCCAGATCCGATGTCTTCTAGGTCACAGGTCCTAGAGGCCTGAGGTTCTCCAGAGTAGAGGTCTTCTAAGGTCAAGGTCCGAGGTCCTCCAAGTCTGAGGAACTTGTGCCTGAGTCTAGGCGGCTAGGGGCTTCTCGGAAGCTTAGTGACACTAGGTTTACTCTAAGGTGCCCCATATAGGCTCCTCTTATTGAGTTCCCTGGGATCTCGAGGTCCTCCAAGCCCAAGGTCTTCCAGGTCCGAGGTCCTCTAGGAACCAAGCAGGAGAAATGCTCCAAAGCAATTGATCCATTCAGGCAATCCAAAGCGATCCTAGACAAGTGGATCTGCTAGCTACTGTAGTGATATGTCTAAAATATTGTCGAACTGAGATTGTTTAGGACACCTCATTGCTGAGGTGAATTTCAATGACACCAACCTCCGTTTCCTTGAGTTCAACTCTCAATGAAAGCACCCAAATGTCGACTTATTTTTTCGTTAACTCGTCTAACACCCAAAGAATAATATTGAAAATATTTGCGAGAGCTAAATAAAGCATATTAGATGTGTCTAGTGCCCTGAAATAATGGGTAAAGAGAGTTTTATTATGGTTCAGGCCAAAAAAGATGGTTTACATCTACTTAGTCATTGTCATTGATCTTGCAAGACATGGATTACATTTGTATTTAGCTTTGAGCTATTTGGCTCTAAAGATAGAGAGGTCTCTCTGTACAAAGTTGTCGCCCCTTTTCTCTATCTCATCCCCCATTTTTTGGTTCATACTCATCTTATTTATATTGAAGAGTTATGGTTACATTTGGATGTGTGCTCAAGCTATTGAGCTTGACCCAAAAATTATAAAAAGTTATAATTGAATATGCCCTAGGCATGATCTAGGCTAATGAGTAGTGATACTCCAAAAATTGGTATAACAATATATATTATATAATATAATATTTTTATTTATAATCACTTTATTAGTCTTTTATCAAAAACCTATTTAATTTAAACATGTGAATTTGTTTTAATAAATTAAAATAAATATGCAATGGCCCCAACAAATGACATTCGAATTTTTCAACTTACCATATTTTAAAATCGGTAATTTATCAAATACTCAGTAACTTTTCCCCACAACACAGCTAGAACTGTTTTTGCTAACAATACAACTATATAATAATATAAGAATACGTATCCGGCTAGCTAATATATAGTATCTACCAACTTAGCTAGCTAGTATCCGGCTTAATATATAATAATATAAGAATACGTAAGAAATCCTTTTCATTATTTCTTCAAGGACATTTCTCTATTTATATAAATATATATAGCTACCAACATTATTTGAGCAAGTAGCTAATAATATATAATAAAATTTAGATCGACCATTATTTCATAAATACAAGTGGCATGGCTTTTTACTTGAAATTAACCTGAGTATAGTATAAATATATATGTATAAGATTCATTACTTAATATCGTGCATGTTAATTAAAATGGAATACAAGTACATAATATAAAGTCTTAAATTGTAAATCAATTATATTCTATTGTAGTTACAACTATTAAATGTAGTGGACAGCAACTATAATAATATATATTAACTTCATTTACTCTATTTGACTTACATCAAAAGCAAGAGTATAAATTTTTCTTCAAAAAAATAAAAATAAATAAGATTATATATTTATAATGTAGTACACATATTGTTGGAACACCAACGAATTAAATATATAAAATAACTGCAAATATATAGTTTCTGGATACAATTCTTCAAGTGATTTTATGCTCTGGAAACAAATTTAATTGTTTGTGTTTTTTCAACATTCAAACACACACAGGAAGTGGCCATTATAATATAAATGTGTAAAGAGAAACGAAAGAATGTTGTACTACTAAAAAAGAAAAAAGAAAAAAAAAAAAGAGAAACAAAACTTGACATTATTGGACATTAGACTCGTGCTTATAGTTATACGTATTTACTATTATACATTATTTAAGTTTTTCTTCTAAAAATTATATATCTATACAACTAAACGTAATTATCTATATAATAATTATGTTTATTGGCCGTACGTCATGATAACTTGTACGTATTTTTTTTTAGGCGTAAGCTAATGGAACCATTAGAAGTAGAAGAATGTAATTTTAATCAAGTTATATATATAAATTAATTAATTAAGTTGCATCATAAAAGTTATATTTGTTTGACCTATATATTCTCCATTCCTAGCTACATATGAAAGAAAGATTCATTAGTTAAAGCTCATCAATTCGTGTACACTGTAACATTGCTTACAATGGCAGATCCACATGGTTGTTTTTATATTTATCCTAATATATTTCTTCTTAGATATATATTTTTTTTTAATTTTACATCCTTAATTTATATATTTTTATCAATATATTCTTATTATTTTTTAAAACATATAATTTTATAATTTACGACATAAAATGCATGGGAATATATTTCATGGGAAACAATTCCGAATATGAAATGCTAATCATATTATCAAATAACTCTTTAAGAAGTGTAACAGTGATACAAGGTATATAAATACATTTATATACATATGATATATCCCATAAAATTGGAACAACAAAAGAGAAGCAATTAGCTTCCTTTCAAAAAAAGAAAGAAAGAAAAGGAATTAGCTTGAATACGAGTTCGGTGATAATTACTTTAATGATAATTTGGGCAGGTGGTGAGGTTGTGACAGATAGAAGGGGACCACATATGTAGTCTTTAAATTTATTTTGGGACCAACAAAATTTTCTCTCTTTGGTTAGAGAAAAACTAGGTTTTTGAGATTTCCTTAGGCACACAATGACAGAGCACAGATTCTCACACTCATTTAGTATTTATTCTTATCAATAAATATTTAAAATTTTGATGCTGCTGTTGAACACATGTGAATGAGCCATGTATATACACATATGGAGGTTTTAGCTCTCAAAAATATAAAAATTAAGACGAAAGCATTCAATTCAAATCATGTTATTTCTAACTTCAATAACAACAACAATATATATATTTATAGAAAAGGAAAAATAAAAAGGGAGTTGACTTGTAATGTTTTAACAAACTAAAACACAAAAAATTATATAGAAACAGAACACGGAATCTTATTTCTTAACATAAAATAGATACGTTCCAAAATTGATTTTCAATATTAATTATTCCATTTAAAAAGGAAAAGATTCGATTCAAAGTGACGTCAACATTGAAATGATTTATTATAAACTAATGATTTTAGTAATCACAACAACAAATAATCAAGTACGTACATTTTTGTATACTTGTGTGGATTGTTAGTTGATTGATCGATCGTGAGCTCATCATGTTAGTGTTAAAGTACATAATATTATGTGACAGGGACTTCTTGTGCATATTTTAAATATTGCATACTATAATAATACTTATGCCAATCAATGCATTATATAACCGACTAATATTTAAAATATACATAAAACTTCATTACCACACAAATTAATACATTAATTATGATTCATGAAAAACTACTATGAGTGGTCGAGGATCGATATTTAATTCTAACATTATCAAATTATTATTATTATTATTATTATTATTATTATTATTATTATTAATTGGTATATCTATTTTGCTTTTACACTTATCTCATCAACAATTTGCATGTTTATAGACTTTTATAGTAGTGGTTATGATTTGTATTTTAATTATATATTAGTTATTTCGGCACTTTGGAAGCTTTTATATATACTAGGTAAAAACCGTTAGATTTTTATTTTGGCTTGCATTATTTATTTTAATGTTTTATAAAATATGGATTGATAAATAGTTCGTTGCTGATCTAGCCTATTTAATTTTAGTGATCTCTTGTTTATGGGCTTAGTATTTATAGTAGTCTAGTTGAGGCAAAAGCGTGAGTTTTCTAGTTAACTGAAGTCTTTGATGAGGAGTCCAATCCAACTAGGTTAATATAAGCTAAGTCTCTTCCCTAACTCTATATATATGAATAGTCTCATCGCTATTCTGTAGTTTGATAATCTGCTTCAGAAATAGAGGTCCTAGGGAGAAAGGTTTAGTTAGTTAGTATTGCACTAACAATTCACGTTTTCTCCATTGCTGAATCATGTATGTTTTCTGTATTCTTTAATTGTTTATAGTGTTCTAAATTGTATGCAAAATTATTGATAAGATGATGTATGAATATCTAACATGTGGTATCAGATTGCCAATTGTATACGATTTAGGACCTATAATTTTTTGTTTAAGCTAAATTGAGATTAATAAATGATGAATCCTAACTAATTTTCGTTATTATTTTATGTTGAAATTTTTATCGTTAGATCATAAAATATTAGGGCTTTTATTCCTCATGAAATTATCTTTCATTTTATGCTAAATTTCGTTTAGTAATTTATGATAATTTCATGTTTAAAGTTTTAGGGTTTTTTCATAAATTTCGCAATTGAAAAATTGGTATATCTCAATTTAATGGTTAATTCTCCAAATCAAATTATTGTTTATCTTCATTATTGTTTGTAGAGCATATACCTTGCTTTAATTTTGTTAAAATGCGGCCATTTACATAATATTTTATCCGAAATTTTGCTGCATTTTTTCACATATAATTTCTTAGATCTACACTAAATTTATTGTTTTTTCTCGAAATAAACCCCATAAATCAATTGCCCATGATCCGATGATGAAAACCCCTCAACTACACGCTCGAAAACCCCCTTTTTCTGGCCGAAAACTTGTCGGACCCGACCAGGTCGCAACTAGGTTGCACAACCCGTTTTCAGGCTGGCTGGAGGTTGAAGACAACCTTTTCCGACGATGCCACAGCTGCGGAGAGTGGGGGCGAGTGCGTCACTTCCGAGCAACATTTTTCGACGATTTTTTTTTACATTCATTATAATTTAATTTTCAGGTTTTTCTGTGATTTTTAATTAATTTTTTGACGTCAACAAATAATTATTAATGAATTAATACGATTTTTTCAGTTATTAAATCATAATAATTATTTTTGTCATATTTTTTGAAAACTTTTAATCACAAAAAATTATTTGGGTATTTGTTTGTTCCTTTGAACATACTCACTCTCCTGATCAACCTTTGTTTTTCCTATACTCTCCACTCCAACTATAGGTTTTAATTTTCTTAAATAAATCCTACATTCTTTGTTGTTCTAAAGTGTCAAACTTGATTATTTGATGACTAAACAATGTGTTATGGTGGGGCACATTGTTTTGATCATTCATAAATTTAATGAGCAATATTTTTTAATTTTTTGGGAATTTGGTTGAAAATATTATAATTATTATCATCAAAGTGATTTAATTATATTATTTTTAAATGATTGTTTTATCGCCAAATTTCATCAGTTTATAGAAAATATTTTTCTTGGATAATTGATATGTATAATTACTTGCCCAAAGGAGGTAATTATATATATATATATTAATTATGTCTCATGAAGTGTGTTGATTATAATGCATGTTTATAATTATTTGCCCAAAGGTAATAATAATGTTTATGTGTATTTTGTTTGGTTTGAATCAATATATATGATTTGAGAATTTATTTGCCCAAAGGTAATAAATTTTTAATTTATATATATTTTTTCTATTTAACTTCATGGAAATAAATCATATGTGTATTATATTCTCACCCCAAATGGGAGTTTGTGATGACCATTTTGACTCTATTTATATTTTTTTCTTGATATGCTCATAGTTTAATCAAGATTTTTCTTTTTTCTTTTTTTCTGGTAGTTTTTTTTTTCTATGAACAACAACAATTCTTCAATTCAAATTCTGACTAGGTCCAACTACAAGAAGCTGAAAAAGGAGAAGAATGAGTCAACTCATTATGTTTCTCAACTCAAGCTAAATAAAGGAAAAGTGAGCTTCAAAACTCAGAGGAACAACACTCCACAGTTCATGTTACTACTACCTTGCAGGGGCTAAGGGATCTGAGGAAACCAAATCAAAGAGAGTTAAAAATTAAAGGAGGAAACGATGTTGGAGTTGAAGTTTGTTCTATTGGCACCTTTATTCTTGAATTACATACTACTTTTAAGCTTGTTTTGCACAATGCTTTTTATGTTCCTACTTTTAAGAGAAATTTAGTTTCGCTTCCGCTTTTGGATAAACAAGGATATTCGTTTCTTTTTGCAAATTCTAAAGTTGACATTATGTTTGACTCCAAAGTTATTGGACATTGTTTTTATTCTGATGCTCTCTACAAATTATCTTTGGCTCCTTTGGTTTCCTCTTTTAATGTTGAGAATATTGTGGCTAAGAGATCTCGTATCAAGGAGCATTATTTACTCTTGTGGCACAAACGGTTAGGTCATATTTCCAAAGAACGAGTTGATAGATTGACTAAAGCTGATATTCTTCCTCCTCTTGATGCTTCTGATTTGGAAAATTGTGTTGATTGTGCTCGAGGGAAGCTAATCAAAACTCGTAAGCAAAGTACCACTCACAGTCAGAATCTATTAGATATTATACACACCGACATCGGTGGGCCTTATTCTACTACTCTTTGTAGGAAGAAATATTTTATCACTTTTATTGATGACTTTTCTCGATATAGTTTTACTTATTTGATTAAAGAAAAATCGGATGCTCTTGATAAATTCAAAGTATTTTGGACTGAGGTTGAGAAACAATTAGGAAAATTTATCAAGATTGTGCGTTCGGATCGTGGAGGTGAGTATTATGGCAAGTACACTGAGACTGGACAAAATATGGGGCCTTTTTCTAAGTACTTACAGGATAGTGGTATAATTGCATAATACACTATGCCTGGTACTCCTAAACAAAATGGAGTTTCTGAAAGACGCAATCGTACTCTTATGGATATGACCAGAAGTATGATGAGTAGATCTAATATGCCAGAGTTCTTATGGGGTGAAGTTATTTTGACTGCTACTTACATCCTGAATCGAGTTACAAGTAAATTTGTACCTAAAACTCCTTTTGATTTATGGACTGGTAGAAAGCCTAGTTTGAACCATTTTCGTGTATGGGGTTGTCCAGCTGAAGTGAAGATTTATGATCCTAACTTTGAAAAGTTAGACCCCAGAACAATTCGCTATTTTTTTCATTGGTTATCCAGCTCATTCTAAAGGTTATAGATTTTATTGTCCTACTCACGGTACTAGAATTGTTGAATCTCAGTGTAACGACCCAAATTCGCTAATAAGGCATAGGGGTCTTGATTAGCATGCCTGGAGGGCAATGGGTGAATTATGGTTATAATATGTGAATTTATGTGAATATGTGATAGAGATGCATGTTTAGTTGAATTAAATATGCATGTGGGTCCCGTTTGGATATTAGGGGTATGTTTGTAATTTTAGCCTGTTGAGGGCATAAATGTGATAAATGTGATATGTTTGCAATATATCTGTGTAGCATGATCAAAGACAGTCCTAGGGAGCCGTTAGTCAGAAAGTCACAACGGGGTTGAATATCTGACTCGGGGTGAGTCGAGGGGTATTTCAGGTATTAGATGTTTTATGGGGTTATCGGGTTATGGAAATAAATATTTGGAGATATATTTGAGGTTAGAATGTTTAGAAGGGAATATGGGAGAAATTTACCATTTTTCCCTCGGGGACGTTTTGGTACCCCGAGCCTTGAGGTAACCTTAAAGCTTAAGTTAAATAAAACAAAAGAAAGGGAAACACTCAGAAACTTGTAGAAACTGACCCACGCATTTCCTCTTCTCTCCCTTTATTTAATCTAAGGCAAATCAAAGGAAAATTGTGGTGGAAGCTAATCAAAATAAGGAATTGAGTTGGGAAATCTTGGGAGCTAGAAGCTTGAGGCTTAAGGACCAAATTCAGAGACTTAACTCAGCTCAAGGTAACCTTTGATCTTGGTTTATCACACTGGTTTTAAGTTGAATATTAGAGTGTTGCATGTGTTTTGAGTGATGGATCATTCTTGAGTTATAGTAGGATTTTGGTTGGTTTTTCTGGGCTTATGTGCTGCTTAAAGTGTATTGGGGTGATTATGGGATTCAGTTCTGTTGTTGGGGTGTGTTTGGAATGGATTTTAGGAGAATTAGCTCGAAAATTTTGCATGGAAATTCTGGGTTTCGGGCTCGCGCCGCGGCCTGCTTGCATTTTGAGGCTAGTGGCCTTCGAGGGAATTTCCCAGGCGTCGCGGCGCAAGGTTTGGGTGCCGTGGCCCTAGGCTGGCAGCTGTGAGGCAATTTTGTCTCTGTCTAGGGGCGCGCTGTGGCGCTTAAGGGAGGCTGAGTCACGGCCCAAATGTGGATTTTTTGGTAAAATGAGGGTTTTTAGCTCGGGAACTTGAACGTTAAGGCCCAGGAAGGTTCCTACTACCCAGTTTGGTAGAAACCAAGGTCCCGGAGGTTTGAATTATGACTTGAAACTATTGAATGGGTTAGAACGTGATGGTTGATTGTGGTTCATGTGTTGTGACTAGGATTTCTTCAAGGCTCGGGTTAGAGGACTGTGCTCGTGATCGCGGTGCTTGGGAAGCTCGGGACACAGGTAAGAAAACTGTTGTTCCCGCAGAGTTTGTATACAGGGCAAGGCCCTATATTATTGTGTTGCAGGGCGTAGCCCTTTGATTAATTTTATTCATGTTCGGTATCTGCTTTATTATGCTATGTATGCAATTGTGTGAATGTTCGGCAAGAGCCGGGAACGACAGAGGCCAAGGTCGGCAAGGCCGGGAATGACAAGGGGTCGAGAATGGCATAAAGCACGTGGAGTGCAAGGCCGAGTGTGGCAAGGGACCGGGAGCAACGTTTAGCACGCAGAGTGAGAGACCCTAAAGGATACCTGGGATATCCTTATGGTGCAGACCGCGAACCCAGGGCCTGGTAAAGCGCCTGGGACGGCATGGCCGTATTTGTATAGCCTATTGATGGCCTGTTTATATGCTAAGTGTTTGATATGCATATGTTATCTTCTTGTGAGGGTTTTCTTGCTGGGCTTCGGCTCACGGGTGCTCTGTGGTGCAGGTAAGGGCAAGGGGAAAGTCGACCAACCATGAGTACGGAGAGCGTGAAGCGGCGCGTACATGTTTGGCCTGCCTGGCTGCCACAGCCAGGGGTATTTTGGGAGATGTTTGTACTGAAACTAGATTTTGTCGTTTAACCGACTATGATTATATTTTTGAGTTGTAAATATTTCTAAACAGTATTTTGGGATCCCAAATGTTAAACGTTTTATGATTTTCAGTAAATAGAATTATTTTCAAAGTTTATGACTCTGTTTATGGTTTATTCACACTTTTGCCTTAAAACCTCGATTAGCGAGTTAAATGCACGTTTTAAACTCACTTAGTAACGACACTAAGGAAATAGGGTGTTACAACTTGGTATCAGAGCGAGCCAAAGTTTATGGTTTTTGGAGATTGACCGAACATGTACGCTCGTTGTCAGTGACAAGGTCGACTTAGGGTTGGTTGGTAATAATTGACTTAAATGCTTGAATATGTGTTTAAATGCTCTGTATGCCTGCTTATTTCTTATAGAGCATGATGAATGAGTTAACATATGCATGATGCTAGGGCATGGCCCGTTGTATGCTATATGCTATATGTGTGTTATGTGGATGGCTGATGTGATTGGGAGGTGGTTTTGGATGTTGTTATCATGCCTGATGAGCGGCGTCGTTGATTGCAGGCATATTTGTTGAGATGCATCATCAATCATCTAGACTCCGCGGCAGTAGGGCCGAGGATGACAACCAGGGTCAAGACCCTCCACCTGCCCCACGGAATTGGCAACAGATATTTGCCGAAATGGAAGCAAGATTGCAACGAACAGAAGAAGAACTCTGACAGTTGAGACAGCAGGCCCCTCCACAAGTCACTGGGTTACCAGTTCAGCAGGTTGTGGTGCCAGTATCGATTCAGCCTGTGATGGAGAACAGGCGAGAACCTTTGTATGAAAGGTTCAGGGAGCAGCATCCTCCCACCTTCGAGGGTGGACCAGACCCACTGTGGGCAGAGCAATGGATGAATATGGTTTCCTTTATCCTGGATTTCATGAGGGTTGAGGGGAACGAGAGAGTTGTCTGTGCTAGTTACATGTTTAGAGAGGATGCCCGCATCTGGTGGGATGCAGTGGTTCAGAGAAGGAATATGGCAGTCATGACCTGGGAAGAATTCAAGAACATCTTCAACGAGAAATATTATAGTGTGGCAGTCCGAGCTACAAAGGTTGACGAGTTCATCAACCTGACTCAGAATCGATTGACCGTGACTGAGTATGCTTTGAGGTTTGACCGATTAGTGAAGTTTGCGCCAGATTTAGTGCCGACAGATGAGGCAAGAAGAGATAGGTTTGTACAGGGATTGAACGTTATGATCGCCCGTGATGTGAAGATCACTTTGGATCCAGAGACTACTACCTATGCTCAGGTTGTGGACAAGTCCCTTACAGCTGAGGGGGCCGAGGATCAGATTTGGAGAGAGAGCGTTGTTAGGCACGATGCTAGGAGGACAGTGCCACCTTTTATTGGATCCAGTCGGGGTAGTGGCCCCAGTGAGAAGAAGAAGAAAGCCCCAGATTCCTTTGTTCCTCCCAGTTCAGACAAGAGGGCATGGGGTGCTTTTACTGGCCATTAGGGCGGAAGTGACAACTAGAGGAGTTTTTCGGTGTGTCCATGGTGCAGACGTCGGCATCAGGGTGAGTGCAGGATTAGGGTCTGCTTTGTCTGTGGGAGTGCTAACCATCTGAAGAGGGATTGCCCACAAGTCAGGAAGAAGAAGCTGAAGCAGAGTGACAGTCTCGCTCATCCCAGAGTATTTACTTTGAATCAGACTGAGGTGGAGGCTAGCCCCTCAGTCGTGACAGGTCAGATTTCTAGTGTTGGTTCTTTGTGTACTGTATTGATTGATTCGGGAGTTACTCATTCCTTTGTGTCTGCTAGAGTGACAAATCAGCTGTGTAGACCTAGTGTTTTGTATGCTAGGAGTTTTCAGACTTTGTTGCCAACTGGGGAGCTGGTGGTCTTTAGGAGATGGATTAGGGCTTTACCAGTAGAGGTAGATGGTAGGGAATTGTCTGTTGATATGATTGATTTTGCGATGGATGACTTTGATATGATTTTAGGGATGGATTGGTTATCGAAGTATGGGGCAACGATTGACTGCAAGCGTAGAATGGTGACTTTTGAACCAGAAGGGGAGGTACCCTTTGTATTTGTGGGGACGGTTAGTGGACCGCGGGTGCCTATAATTTCAGCACTGAAGGCTAGAGACCTGATGCAGGAAGGTTGCATGGGATTCCTAACGAATGTTGTGGATACCTCCAAGGTTGTGTCAGTTGGACCGGGAGAGACCAGACCGGTGTGTAAGTTTCTAGATTTATTTCCAGCAGATCTGCTAGGTTTGCCGCCGTAGCGGGAGATTAAGTTCGTTATAGAGTTGGCACCAAGGGTGGAGAAAGTATCCAGGACACCTTATAGAATGGCTCAGGCAGAGTTGAAAGAGTTTAAGATTCCGTTACAGGAGTTACTGGATTTGGGGTTCATCAGACCGAGTTTTTCGCCATGGGGTGCTCCAGTGTTGTTCGTCAAGAAGAAGGATGGATCTCTTAGAATTTGTATTGACTACAGGGAGCTGAATAAGTTTACCATTAAGAATAAGTATCCACTACCAAGGATAGATGATTTGTTTGATCAGCTACAGGGAAGGACAGTGTTTTCCAAGATTGATCTCTAGTCAGGTTACCATCAGTTAAAGATCAAAGAGGAGGACATACCAAAGACTGATTTCTGCACAAGGTATAGACACTATGAATTCCTGGTTATGTCCTTTTGATTAACCAATGCCCCAGCAGCTTTTATGGATATGATGAGCAGGGTTTTCAAGGACTATCTGGATAAGTTTTTGATTGATGAAAATATTTTAGTGTATTCTCAGTCAAAATCAGAGCATGAGCAGCATTTGCGGTTGGTATTGCCGCGGTTAAGGGAGCATAGGTTATATGCTAAGTTCAGCAAGTGCGAGTTTTGGTTACCACAAGTTACATTTCTGGGCCATATTGTCAGTAAAGAGGGGATTCTAGTTGACCCAAGTAAGATTAAGGCAGTGAGAGATTGGCCTAGACCGAGTAATGTTCCCGAAGTGAGGAGTTTTCTGGGATTGGCAGGATATTATCGGCGGTTTGTTGAAGGATTCTCCAGGATAGCTACGTCGTTGACAAAATTGACAAAGTATGGTTGGACAGACAGATGTGAGAACAGTTTCAAAGATTTGAAGCGACGACTGATCACAGTGCCAGTGTTGAGTCTGTCGACAAATAATGAGAAGTTCATGGTTTATTGTGATGCTTCTAAACAGGGCTTGGGGTGTGTGCTGATGCAAGCTGGTAAGGTGATAGCCTATGCATTGAGACAGTTGAAAGAATATGAGCAGAGATATCCCACTCATGATTTGGAGTTGGCAGCGGTGGTATTCGCACTTAAGATTTGGAGACATTATCTATATGGTGAGAAGTGTGAGATATACACCGACCATAAAAGTTTGAAGTACTTCTTTACTCAGAAGGATCTGAATATGCGCCAGAGACGGTGGCTGAAGTTGGTTAAGGATTATGACTATGATATCCTATACAATCCTGGGAAGGCTAATGTAGTGGCTGATGCATTGAGTCGGAAAGGCCCAGGACAGTTGTTCAGTTCGAGACAGATATCCGAGGAGATGATTAGAGCGGGTATAGAGTTGGTGGTTGGCCGGTTAGCCAACATCACTCTTCAGTCTACATTTCTCGAGAGGATCAAGGAGGCGCAGGGGAAATATTCCCAGTTGAGAGGTCACAGAGAGAATGTCTTAGTCGAAGTGGCTAAGGACTTTTCCATTTCAGAGATGGGGTTGTTGAAGTACAAGGGTCGGATTTGTGTTCCGATGGATTTTGTTATCCGATGGGAGATTTTAGATGAATCACATACCACTCCCTATTCCTTGCATCTGGGTACGACGAAGATGTACCAAGATTTGAGAGCTTTGTATTGGTGGTCGGACATGAAAAGGGATGTGGTGGATTATGTGGCCAAGTGCTTAACTTGTCAACAGATCAAGGCTGAGCATCAGAGGCCAGTAGGATTGTTGCAGCCTCTGGGGATTCCAGAATGGAAGTGGGAAGATATCACCATGGACTTCGTGGTTGGTTTGCCGAAGACTGTAGGTCAGCATGACTCGGTGTGGTTGATTGTGGATAGGTATACCAAGTCCGCCTACTTTTTTCCTGTTAGGATGACTTATACTGTGGAGCAGTATGCTAAGTTATATGTGAAGGAAATTGTTCGACTTCATGGGGCTCTGAGGTCGATAGTATCCGACAGGGACCCCACCTTCACCACCAAGTTTTGGGAGAGTCTGCAAAAGGCAATGGGCACGCAATTATGGTTTAGTATCGCTTATCATCCTTAGACAGATGGACAGTCTGAGAGGACGATTCAGATATTGGAGGACATGCTACGAGCCTGTGTGTTAGATTTTGGGGGATCTTGGAGTAAGTATCTTCCTTTGATTGAATTCTCATACAACAACAGTTATCAGGCGACTATCAGAGTGGCTCCATATGAGATGCTTTATGGAAGGAAGTGTAGATCACTTATCCATTGGGACGAGACGAGTGAGAAAAGCTATGTCTGTCCTGAGATGGTTCAGAGGACCAATGAGGCGATTGAGAATATTAGAGCGCGAATGATTGCCTCCCAGAGTCGCCAGAAGAGTTATTCAGACCTGAAACGCCGGAGCGTGGAATTTCAGGTTGGTGATCATGTGTTCCTTAGGGTTTCACTTTGAGGGGAGTGAAACGGTTTGGTGTTCGGGGCAAGTTGAGCCATAGGTTTGTTGGCCCCTTCAAGATTCTGGAACGGGTTTGAGAGGTAGCTTATAAACTAGCAATGCCTCCAGCTTTATCAGGGGTTCATGACGTGTTTCACGTGTCCATGCTCCGGAAGTATGTGTCTGATTCGACATATGCTCTGAGTTATGAGAATTTGGAGCTGGATCAAGATTTTTCTTATGAGGAGAAGCCAGTTCAGATTCTCGATCGGAAGGATAAAGTCTTGCGGAGCAAGACCATCGCCTTGGTGAAAGTGCTGTGGAGGAACAGCAAGGTTGAGGAGGCGACGTGGGAACTTGAATCAGAGATGAGGGAGCGGTATCCCGAGTTGTTCAGGTAATTTCGAGGAAGAAATCTCTATAAGGAGGGGATAGTTGTAATGACTCAAATTCGCTAATAAGGCTTAGGGGCCTTGATTAGCATGCCTGGAGGGCAATGGGTGAATTATGGTTATAATATGTGAATTTATGTGAATATGTGATAGAGATGCATGTTTAGTTGAATTAAATATGCATGTGGACCCCGTTTGGATATTAGGGGTATGTTTGTAATTTTAGCCTGTTGAGGGCATAAATGTGATAAATGTGATATGTTTGCGATATATCTGTGTAGCATGATCTGAGACAGTCCTAGGGAGCCGTTAGTCAGAAAGTCACAACGGGGTTGAATATCTGACTCGGGGCGAGTCGAGGGGTATTTCAGGTATTAGATGTTTTATGGGGTTATCGGGTTATGGAAATAAATATTTGGAGATATATTTGAGGTTAGAATGTTTAGAAGGGAATATGGGGGAAATTTACCATTTTTCCCTCGGGGACGTTTCGGTACCCCAAGCCTTGAGGTAACCTTAACGCTTAAGTTAAATAAAACAAAAGAAAGGGAAACACTCAAAAACTTGTAGAAACTGACCCAAGCATTTCCTCTTCTCTCCCTTTATTTTCTCTAAGGCATATCAAAGGAAAATTGTGGTGGAAGCTAATCAAAATAAGGAATTGAGCTGGGAAATCTTGGGAGCTAGAAGCTTGAGGCTTAAGGACCAAATTCAGAGACTTAACTCATCTCAAGGTAACCTTTGATTTTAAGTTGAATATTAGAGTGTTGCATGCGTTTTGAGTGATGGATCATTCTTGAGTTATAGTAGGATTTTGGTTGGTTTTTCTGGGCTTATGTACTGCTTAAAGTGTATTGGGGGTGATTATGGGATTCAGTTCTGTTGTTGGGGTGTGTTTGGAATGGTTTTTAGGGGAATTAGCTCGAAAAGTTTGCATGGAAATTCAGGGTTTCGGGCTCGCGCCGCGGCCCTGTTCTTCAGCGCCGCGGCCTGCTTGCGTTTTGAGGCTAGTGGCCTTCGAGGGAATTTCCCAGGTGCCGCAGCGCAAGGTTTGGGCGTTGCGGCCCTAGGCTGGAAAATGTGAGGAAATTTTGTCTCTGTTTAGGGGCGCGCCGCGGCGCTTAAGGGAGGCTGAGCCACTTTTGGTAAAATGAGGGTTTTTAGCTTGGGAACTTGAACGTTAAGGCCTGGGAAGGTTCCTACTACCCAGTTTGGTAGAAACCAAGGTCCCGGAGGTTTGAATTATGACTTGAAACTATTTAATGGGTTAGAACGTGATGTTTGATTGTGGTTCATGTGTTGTAACTAGGATTTCTTCAAGGCTCGGGTTAGAGGACTGTGCTCGTGATCGCGGTGCTTGGGAAGCTCGGGACATAGGTAAGAAAACTTTTGTTCCCACAGAGTTTGTATGCAGGGCAAGGCCTTATATGATTCTGTTGCAGGGCGTAGCCCTTTGATTGATTTTATTCATGTTCGGTATCTGCTTTATTATGCTATGTATGCAATTGTGTGAATGTTCGGCAAGAGCTGGGAACGGCGCAGGCCGAGGTCGGCAAGGCCGGGAACGGCAAGGGACCGAGAACAGTGTAAAGCACGTGGAGTGCAAGGCCGAGTGCGGCAAGGGGCCGGGAGCAGCGTTTAGCACGCGGAGTGCGAGTTGCCAGGGCGAGACCCTAAAGGATACCTGGGATATCTTTACAGTGCAGACCGCGAACCCAGGGCCTGGTAAAGCGCTTGGGACGGCATGGCCGTATTTGTATAGCCTATTGATGGCCTGTTTATATGCTAAGTGTTTGATATGCATATGTTATCTTCTTGTGAGGGTTTTCTTGCTGGGCTTCGGCTCACGGGTGCTCTGTGGTGCAGGTGAGGGAAAGGGGAAAGTCGACCAACCATGAGTACGGAGAGCATGAAGCGACGCGTACATGTTTGGCTTGCCTGGCTGCCACAGCGAGGGGTATTTTGGGAGATGTTTGTACTGAAACTAGATTTTATCGTTTAACCGACTCTGATTATATTTTTGAGTTGTAAATATTTCTAAACAGTATTTTGGGATCTCAAATGTTAAACGTTTTATGATTTTCAGTAAATAGAATTATTTTCAAAGTTTATGACTCTGTTTATGGTTTATTCACACTTTTTCCTTAAAACCTCGATTGGCGAGTTAAATGCCGTTTTAAACTCACTTAGTAACGGATCTAAGGAAGTAGGGCGTTACACTCAGATTGCCAAATTTCTGGAATTTGATATTGCTGAGAAAGTTTCTACTCCATCTCTTAAAACAGGGGAGTCATCTGGTGGAATTTTCATTCCTTTATCTCTTTCAAGAGATGATATAATACAGACAGATGATACTCATGATGATCCTATTCCTACTCCTATTGTTGATGCTCCCATTATGGATGAGGCTCCTGTCTTTGAAGAAGTTCCAGCTGCTGAAGACGTCATTCAAGATGGCGTTCAACAACAAGCAGCAATTCCAGAAATTATTCCTCTAAGAAGATCTCAGAGGGCAAAAAGGTCAGCAATTTCTAATGATTTTTTGGTTTATCTTGGAGAATGAGAATATGATATTGGTTATGTTGTTGATCCTGTGACTTATAGTGAACCTCTTAAAAGTGAACAATCTTCTAAATGGATGGAAGCCATAAAAGAAGAAATTGAATCCATGAAGAATAATGATGTATGGGAATTGGTTCAGTTACCTGTTGGTTTTAAACCAATAAGATGTAAATGGATTTTCAAAACCAAAAAGGATAATAAGGATAAAATTGAAAGATACAAAGCACATTTAGTGGAAAAGGGCTTTACTGAAAGAGAAGGTATTGATTACACTGAAACCTTCTCACTTGTTTCTACAAAAGATTTGTTCAGGATTATTATGGCCTTAGTTGCACATTTTGATTTAGAGTTGCATCAAATGGATGTAAAGACTTCCTTTCTAAATGGGGAATTGGATGAGCAGGTCTATATGTCTCAGCCTGAAGATTTCAAGGAAAGTGGAAGGGAGAACTTGGTCTGCAAATTGAAAAGGTCTATTTACGGTCTCAAACAAGCATCTCGTCAATGGTACTTGAAGTTTGATAAAGTTGTGACATCGTTTGGTTTCATAGAGAACAAGTTTGATCAATGCATTTATATGAAGTTAAGTGGGATTCGTTATATTTTTCTTGTTCTTTATGTGGACGACATTTTACTAGCGAGTAATGATTTAAGACTACTAAATGAGACCAAACTTTTCCTGTCTACAAATTTTGATATGAAAGATCTTGGAGAAGCATCCTTTGTTTTGGGGATTGAGATTCATCGTGGCAGGAAACGAAAAGATCTTGGTTTATCTCAAGAAACTTATATCCATCGTGTGCTTAAAAGTTTTAACATGGATCTATGTAAACCTGGTTCTGTCCCTATTCTGAAAGGGGACAAATTTAGTAAGCAACAATGTCCTAAGAACAACTTAGAGAGAGAAAAATATCAAACGTCCCTTATGACAGTGTGGTAGGGAGTTTGATGTATGCTCAGGTTTGCACTAGACCTGATATTGCTTTTGTGATAAATGTTCTTGGACGATATTTGTCTGATCCTAGGCGTGATCATTGGGTTGCTGCAAAGAAAGTTTTGATATATTTACAAAGAACCAAGAATTTTATGGTTGTTTATAAGCAAGTTGAGAATATCCGAGTTGTTGGTTATTCAGATTCTGATTTTGGTGGTTCTATGGATGATTTAAAGTCAACTTCTGGATATATTTTCACTTTGGCTGGCGCAGCTATTTCTTGGAAAAGTATAAAACAGACTTTGATTACTTCATCTACTATGTATGGTGAGTTTGTAGCTTGTTATGGGGCATCCTTGCAAGCTGTGTGGCTAAAGAATCTGATTACAGAGATGCGAGTAGTTGATTCTATTTCCTTACCTATGCTAATCTATTGTGATAATAGTGTTGCAGTTTTCTTTGCCAAAAATAATAAGATCAGTGGTGCTTCGAAGCATATGGAGATCAAGTATCTTACTGTCGGAGACCTAGTCAAGAAAGGAGATGTTATAATAGAGAATTGCAAGACAGAATTGATGTTGGCGGATCCTCTAACCAAAGGATTAAGTGCATCATTGTTTAATAAACATGTTGTTGGTATGGGCATTTTAGAATCCTTTGATCTTTTTGGTTAGTGAGAGTTTTCTTTCTATTTTCTTTTATCCACCAGGAATTATGATTATTTGTAATTTCTTTATTGAACTTATGAACTACAAAGTTTGTTTTTGGTTTCTTTTGATCAATGAATAGTCATGCTTTCATTTATGTTTTGTTATATTCTCGAGAATGTTGAGTTGAAAGCATGTAGTTCATAATATTGTTGTTATCGTCATTTAAGTTTATTTGCTTAATGGCGTGAATATCATACTGTTTTATGCACAGTTAATGATATAACACTGACTTATTTATTAAGCAGTTATTTGGTTATTTCACTGGCTTATTTATTAGGCATCATGGTATCAGTGAAATGAGGACTGATAAAGAGATTGTGTTATATAATTGATCACATGTTGGACATAATCTCTTACCACACTACTAGACTTATTGATCATGTCGATTTAATACTCTGGTATTTGTGAATATAAATATTTTTTGTTGATTGGAAAGCAAAGTGATAATCATAGTTCAATATCAAGGATTAAATTGGACCGGTTGTTTTAGATACTATCAAAGAACTATTGTTTTAAAAGTGGCCACAATATTTTTCTTGTTACTCAACCCATGAGTCGTTTTTAAATAAAATTATTTTAATATATATGTAACGCCCTGGATAGCCAAGACCGTTACACTATGTACTTATAAAGTGCAAGACTTGCTAATCAAGTCATTAATTTAAAAATGTGTCATTAGTTCAAGTGTTCTAGGGTTAAAAGAAATTTTGGCCTCAAAAGATACATTTTATAAATTATAAACAGTTTACAGAAGGGATCCCCAAAAGATCAGTGTTTAAAAGCTGGTTTGCAAAACTCAACAGTTAAAAGTAAACATTAGCCATACTAAGGCAAAATACAAGGTTCTGGTCCTCTTGTCCCTGTAATCTCCTCAATCGTGGCGGCTGAGCGGCCTGCCATGTACATTCACCCTGCATAGCTCTCCAATCAGGGCTTATCGATCTTGCCTTTGCCTTTACCTGCACGACGCAGCACCCGTGAGCCGAGGCCCAGCAAGAAAACAACATACACAACACATACAGCAATCTCAAACAAATATTCTAGTAAGCATGTTCAATTATTCAATCCATAGCATATAGGCATACTCCAAGGTACAAACAACCTCATCTACACTTAGATTAATCAACAATCTCCTATATAGCCAAATACAATATTCAATTTACACAAATACTAGGGCTGACACCTTAGGTCGCACCCTCTGTTTAACCCACTGACTCCGACCCGCTTAAACCGAGCTCAATGCATAATAAGTTGTCCTCGGATACCAGTGTCCGAGTCGTGCCAATCGTACAAGTTAACCATGGCACACTTAGGCCATCGGTTTACAATTTACATGGCATAATACCATTCTTTCAATCATATATATTAGGGAGCCCTTAGTCCAGTTCAAATATTCAACCGGGTGTAGTTTTCTTACCTTTAATCCTCATGGTTTTGGATTACGAGCAACACCCCTCAAGCACGATCCGTTCTTGAGCCTAAGCCTTTATCACCTAGTCACAACCAAAGTATAGGGTCTCATTAAAACTCAAGTTTGGGTTTTTGATCACAAAACTAACTTCCGGGAAAACAAATCCCACCAAGCACGGTGGTGGAATGGTTCCCGAGCTTCCTAGGCTTGATCTAAGTCCTTAAAAAAACCCAAAAGATCAAGTAGACAACCAAGGGCTGTGGCCCTTGAAGCTTAGCAGCGGCCCTAGCCTCAAAACAGAACCAAGGTCACCCTGACAAAGACACGCACCGCGGCCCTTGCATGGGCGCCGCGGCGCTCACCCTTGGCCGAGCCTCCTTGGCTCATTTTCAACCTAGGGCCGCAGCGCTCTAGAATAGAGCCGCGGCCCTTCCTTTCGAACCCAGAAAACCCACCATTTAAAAGCTCAAAATCTCAGCCAAAACCACCCCTAAACTCCCTAATTCAACACTCAACATTACCACAACTTATTACACAACTTATGCTACACCATTCAACAGAAAAATTCAGCTCAATAACCCATAGAAATCCCACTTTCAATCCTTGAAACTCTAAGAACATAAACACCCTATTTTAATGAGTCAAAACTCAAACTCAAATCATCAATTCATGAAACAAAGCTTACCTTCTTGATAGAACCCTTCCTCTAACCAAAACCCAGCTGATTCTCACTTGATTTCCCAACTCAATCCCACCTTAAACAATAATTGGACAGCACCTCAACAACCAATTGATACACAGAGTTAAACTTCATAAAAAAAACACATGGATTAACCCTTACCTTAACCTTGATTTAGTCCTTGATTGTTTACTGAGCTAACCCTCTAAGTTGCCCTGAATTCCTCCAAGTTTCCAGCAATTCTTCAGCTCCAACTCCCCAATTTTCCTCTGTTTTCCCTTGAGTGTTTCTAGTTTAGTTTCCTTTGAGAGAGAGTGAGAGTAAAGCTGATAGAAAGAGTCGGTCTATTTTCCTTCTAAGGGTTTCTTCAAATTTGTCTTATCCACTAAGTTAATTCCCAAAACTCAGGGTGTCGAAACCGTCCCCGAGAGCAAAATGGTAAAATCCTCCAATATTCCCGCCTAGACATCCTAACCTCAAATATATCTCCATATATTTATTTTCATAACCCGATAGTCCAAATCACTACCCGATACCTAAAGTACCCCTGACTTGCCCAAAGTCATATTTTAAGTCCCGTTGTGACTTTTCCTGCTATCTAACCCTAGGATCGCCTTGAGTCGTGCTCTGCAAACCTACCCACATAATAATGTGGTCCTCACATATATCACATACATATTTCATATTATCACATAATATCATTAATTATCATATAATCATCATTAATCAAATATTCACACATTTAAGTCAATAATATTCACTCTAATCCCATTTATGCCCTCCCGGCACGCTAATCAAGACCCTTAACCCTTATTAGCGAATTTGGGTCATTACAATATCTATATGTATAACAAATTAATGTAGCCCAAGTGGGAGAATGTTAGACTTTTATTTGGACTTACATTATTTATTTTAATGTTTTATAAAATATGGGTTGATAAATAGTTCGTTGTTGATCTGGCCCATTTAATTTTAGTGATCTCTTGTTTATGGGCTTAGTATCTATAGTAGTCTAGTTAAGGCAGAAGTGTGAGCTTTCTAGTTAACTGAAGCCTTTGATGAGGAGACCCGGTCCAACTAGGTTAATATAAGCTAAGTCCCCTCCCTAACTCTTTATATATGAATAGTCCCATCGCTATTCAGTAGTCAAATAATCTGCTTCAGAAATAGAGGTCCTAGGGAGGAAGGCTTAGTTGGTTAATATTGCACTAACAATTCATGTTTTCTCCATGGCGGAATCAGGTATGTTTTATGTATTCTTTAATTGTTTATAGTGTTCTAAATTGTATGCAAAATTATTGATAAGATGTTGTATGAATATCTAACAAAAACAACGTACAATGCACGTTTGCTTAACTTTGTCTATAATTTTAATAAAAACCGGTTCACTCTAAAATAGAATGAATTATAGTTTTATAGTATATATAAATATTTATATCAATAATCTCTACATATATGACATATAAACACAATGTTGACATAAATATATACTTACATGACATATATATAATATAATAATATATTTTAAAAGAAATTAATAATAAAAATAAAATAAGAATATAAAAAGTCATAGTAGACAGTAGTATTTATGCATCAACTATTTTTAGTTTTTAATATATCTTGCAATGTTCCTTGGTGAATTTGATGAAGAAAAAGAGCTCCAATCATTTGATAAAAAATAAATTATCACACAAATTTATAAGATAAAAAAAATGATCTGTATGCATTTATTAATTTTAAATAAATATAATAGAAATAAAATAATAATATAAAAAGTCATAGTGTAGACAGTAGTATTTATGCATCAACTATTTTTATTTTTTAATATATCTCGCAATGTTTTTTGGTGAATTTGATGAAGAAAAAAAGCTTCAATCACTTGATAAAAGACAAACCATCATACAAATTTATAAGATAAAAAAATGATATATATGCATTTATTATTTTTAAATAAATATGATTTAATTATTTAAATTATCATAAAATATATTATTTTAATTAATTAATTTTTTTAAGTTTATGTTTGTTCTAGTTTTTGAATTTGGCAGTGACAACAAAAGATTATATATTATATGTTTAATTTAATATTAAGTTTGATTAAATTTTATTTAAGTTATAAAACGTATGGTTTTATTATTTTTAAATAATTATTATTGTAAAATATCTAAAAAATATCTTATTTTAATTTGTTTATTTATTTAATTTTATTTAAGTTTAAGTTATGTTTAGAAATATAAGAATATTCCGTTAAATATAAGAATATTCTGCTAAAGTTTAACTGAAAAAAATCGTTAAAACTAAGAATTTTCGTTATCTATACACTTTTTATATAGAAGAGATATTTACTAATGCGTGAGTGGAGAACGTAATTGATTTTAATTGGCTAAGCGGATGAAGAATAACTAGAAATGAGTACATGCAATAAATTTTAAGTAAATTTTAATAATGGAAGTTCGTTATTAGCCTCCTCATAAAATCAATATACAGTTTTAAAACTAAAATAAAATTGTGGTAAAAATTAGTAAGTAATCTAAAATGTTATACTTAATTATTTGAGCGACAAAAATAAGTAATTAATTAGTCTAAAATGTTCATTTAAGTCACTAAATAGATTTCAACAGTAAAAAATCAAGAAGTGGTTTGTAGTGTTGCATTTAAGTCACTAAGTTATTATTATTATTATTGCAAAAAAGGCACATTTTATACAAAATTTGTATCAGTTTTAATTAATTAATAAAAATATATATTTCCAACATTGAAAAATTATTTAATTTTTCTAACATGAAAAAAATTATTTAATTTTAGTTAGAGTAAGTTTTAAAAAAGTAAACAACTTCAATTAAACTAAAATTTAGTTTAATTAAAAATTAAATATTTTTTCATGTTAGAACTTTTAGATTATTTTTTATTTTTAAAACAGATTTCAAATAATTTTTCAATCTTAGAAATATATAATTTTTAGGTTTATATTAATTGATTAAAATTTAGATAAAATTAGTGTAAAATGTGATTTTTTCAACAAAAAGAACTACTTAGAGCACTCACAATGGAATAGCTAAAATGCCTAAGTCTTTATAATATAGAGAAAAATTGGTTAAATAATCTTCTAATGGGTGATGTAAACTTATATTTTTTACCTAAATGAATAGTATTTCTCTATATGTAGTGAAACACTATTCATCAAGCTATAAATATTTTATTATTTTTTTATAAAATTTTGTATATATATGAGTGTGATACTATTATATTTAATTATTTTATTTCTTTAAATGAATAAAATATTTTTTAAAAAATATAATATTTAAATGATGTAGAGAAAAAATAGAGAAGTTGGTGTATAGTATAATGTAAAAGTTTGAGGTAAATTATAAAAAAGTGTGTTTTGATGATGTATTTTGTAATACACTTTCTTTATAATATTTAGCTAAAACTCATAAAAACATCTTCTATCAGCTCCTTTATATATATATATATATATTTATAATAGCTATACACAAACTCCAATTAATTCATATATACATTTACATATCATTTATATAATATTTTAATATTATTATTTTTCTTTATAAGATTTCTCTCTCCCATTTAGTATATATTTATTATTTCTTTTTTCTTTTTTAATTATTTTATTTTACTTTAATTAATAAACTATGTTCAAAGATATAATATTTAAATAATGTAGAGAAATATATATAGAAGCTGATGTATGGAATAATGTAAAATTTAGAGGTAAAATAGAAAAATGTATGTTTTGGAGATGTATTTTAAAGAATGGAGTAGAACATCCATTGAGAGTGCTCTTAGTGACTTAAGCAAACAATTTCATATTACTTACTAAATTTTATCACCAAATAAATTACTTAATGACTTAAGAGTAACATTTTAAACTATAGAGAGCAGGAAAAATATTATAGCATTTTTTTCAATTATTAAAATAAATCTTCTATAAAGGCATGATCACACCTAAAATAAAACATCGAGGTCAATTTGCAATAGAGAAATAAAATGAGAGAGAGACCAATGTGCCAAGACACCAAGTATTAGAGTCCATCGGTAAAAAAGAAAGGGTTTATACCGTTTTAGATCCTGTATTTTGTCTCATTATCTGTTTTGACCATGTGTTTTAACAAATTATTTTTTGGACCTTGTATTTTGTAAAATAGTTCAAATGGGTCCCTAAACTTGATTTTAATGAATAAAAAATTAAGTATAACAACACAATTCTTAGGCAGAATGACTGTATTTGTATTCTGAGTTGTTAGTTTGATGAGTTATTTATGATTTTAGTTTAAAAAACTTTGATCAAAATCGGGTTTATGAGTCTATTTAAACTATTTTAGAAAATATAAGGTCCAAAAAGTAATTTGTCAAAACATAAGTTCCAAACAGATAATAAAACAAAATACATAGTCTAAAAAAATATAAACCCAAAAAGAAAAATGTTATAGGACACAGTGTTTAGCACTACTTCATACCACATATAATAATTGATATAATTTAATTAAGGGATATTTGTGTGATAAGTATTTTATATTTTCACTTTTATCCATTTATATACAAATTTTTTTTTACCGTAAAACCCAATTTTATATTTTTCTTGCATCTGTCACCACCAAGCTAACATCTGCCAATCTATAACGGGTCCATATCATATTTTTAATTTAAAATTTTATTAATTTATTTGAAAATAATAAAAAGTCATATTTTAAATAATAAAAAATATAAAAATTCATTATAAATATCTTTTTAATTAAACCGAATATCTAACAATAATTTAACAAAATTAAATACAAAAACTAACTAAAACTACTCATTAATTAAAATCTAAATAAAAAAACAAAACAATTAAAATAATTATTCCAAATAAACGGATTAATTTTTTTTAAGTTCTCTACATCTTCCTTACTATCAGTGTTAATGCTCTAAATCCACAAATCAAACCCAGAAACCCCGAATCCAAAATTAATAATCAAACTATAAGAAAATCATTACTTTAAAAAAAAAAAAAAAAAGCCATTGGAGATACACAGCCCACTCATCTTCTTTAACCCCAATCATCTCTCCAGATCAGACCGAGGAAAAAAAATTAAAACAGCAGATCTCAAGGCGAGCAGTCATCGTCACCCATCCACATCGTCCTACCTGCCTCATCATCCCCAATCGCGGTGCCTTCCAACCTCCAACCGTCATCTCCGAGCCGAGCAGGTCGTCCCAGTCATGCTCGTACCTCGTGGTGCCAGATCTGGGTTTACAGACTCAGTGGTCATCGTCATCGAGGCGAAGCTACAGATCTAATGCGAGGTCGGCCAAGGCTTCGGAGTTTGGTTTTCACCATTGGGGCTACCGTCAAGGTTGTATTGAGGCTGGTATACATGCTTCATAATTTTTACTAATGTTTGTCGTAAAGATCTTAATATGTTTGAGGTTTTTCCGGAGCAAGAACATTCTGATGCAGCAATCTAATAATCTCAAGATTAAATATCTAGAGACGAAGGCTTGATCGCGTCGAATCAATGCCTTGAAAGAAAGTAAACAGTCACAATGAGAAAACCCATAAATATGCTTTGTATTCAAACGCCAAAAATTGCCCTGCATCGTGAGCCCATCAACTATATCAATCCAAGGTGATAAACAAGAAGGCATCCTAGAAAATCGACACAGGTCCATGACTACTCCAAGAGTTAAACGACAATACAAATTGATAAAATAGAAAACGAAAAAAGAACTAAAGAGCTCCTGCATCAGTTCCTCTTTCTTTAAGAAGAGCCATCCTTGACCTCGTATGTCTCGATGTTGTCATCATCAGGTGGGAAGTATTCATATAATTTTGACACGTTGAAAGTGGGAGAAATTTGTAAGTCTGGGGGAATCTCTAAAACATACGCGTTGTCACTGATCTTCTGCTTGATTCGAAAATGACCAATCTTTTTTTATTGAAGCTTATGATACATGCCAGCAGGAGTGTTTTGTAAAAATGACCTAAATGGAAACTTTTATTAGGAAAATAGCTTTTCAAAAAAATTTATTAGCAAAATGGCCTTTTTTTTAATTAACAAAAAATCTTAATTAAAACTAATTTAATTAACATTAATATATATTTTTTTGGCTGAATTCCCCTAAACTAGATTGAAAATAAAAAAGAAACCCTAGGAAGAGAAATCCTCATGCACTCTTGAACGTAAGTGTCTGATTCTCCTTTCCTCATTTATTGTAAAGGTTAGTACTTTACTTGAATCTCAGTTTTTACAATTGGGTATTCATTATTTCAAGTTATATAACTATATTTAGCATAAATATACATTTTTCTGCTGAGAAAAATGAAATGCTAGTGTAAAAATAGGTCCAACTCGAGGTTGAAGACAACCTGGCAATATGCGACCCTGTGTGACAGTCTCTTAGTGCAATTTTTAGCAGTGACTAAATTGCACTAAGCGACCCTATGAGACCCATATGGGTCGCACAGGGTCGCTTAGTGCAATTTGGTCACTGCTGAAAATTGCCCTATGCGACCCATATGGGTCGCATAGGGTCGCTTAGTGCAATTTTCAGCAGTGACCAAATTGCACTAAGCGACCCTGTGCGACCCATATGGGTCTCACGGGGTCTCTTAGTGCAATTTTCAGCAGTGACCAAATTGCACTAAGCGACCCTATTTGATTCATAGGGTCTCTTAGGGTTG
This sequence comes from Humulus lupulus, assembly GCF_963169125.1. Classification (NCBI taxonomy): domain Eukaryota; kingdom Viridiplantae; phylum Streptophyta; class Magnoliopsida; order Rosales; family Cannabaceae; genus Humulus; species Humulus lupulus. The sequence continues at coordinate 36,379,961 of NC_084799.1, forward strand.
TTTTGTATGTTTTAAAATGTACTTGTATGGCTTTAAAGTAACTATAAGCTAATTGATATGTTATTTTTATTTTATACTTGTTAATTTAAATATTTAACTTTATGACAGATATGGATTATATCTTTATTTGCATGGACTATAATGGTGAGTGGAAGATTGTAGATAAACGCATTTGGGAATGGTTTGGTACTGGTTGCAACAAGGGATTTTCGGTTGATAGAAGCATAAAGTTTCATCAATTAGTGGATAAAGTCTACGAAAAAATAGGTGTTGATCGAAATTTGTATGAAATTGAAATTACTCATAAGTTAGTTAGTGAAACATTTAGTAAGATGGCACCAAGTCAGGTTTGTAATGATTCTGATGTTGAGGAACTTATGATATTCTACAAAGATAAAGACGTGATTCCTCTATATGTGTGCGTGAAAAAGAATAAAGGTAAAGGAAAGAAAAATATTGTCAGTGATGGTGATGATGATGAGTTTGGTTGTGATGATAGTGGTTTTGATAGAGGAACCTTTTATGATAACTATTTTGGTTGTCATATAATTGAACAAGTTTCAAATGAAGATCTAGTGCAGAACAATGGAGACATCATTGGTTCCAATCCAACACCAAATGATATAGTACACGAGGGAGGTGACAATGTACTCGAGGAATGTGATAAATTAGTTGAAGAAAATAACAATGTAACTGAAGGAGGTCACAATGTAGTCGAGAGCGGCCAGATCATCCCTTATCAAAATTTTGATATTGGAGAATTTACCAGAGAAGCAAGTCAAAATAGTGGGAGACACGATGGATCTGATTTAAATGTGGGTCGACACTTTGCAAGTAAGGATGAATTGAGTTATTATCTTAGTGTCATTGCCATTAATGGGAGATTTGAAATGAGAACAATAAAATCAAACAAGTCATTGAAGGAAGTTCGTTGTATTAGTGAAAATTGCTTATGGCGAGTACGTGCTACAAAGATGAAAGATTCAGAATTCTTTGTCATTCGACAATACCATGGTCTTCACACTTGCTCATTGATGAACCGAAATGCCAATCATAGACAAGCATCCAGTCGTGTTATTGGTGCTCGTGTCCAGGGACACTTCAAGAACAGTAAGGATCCACTCAACCCTAGAAGCCTCGCGGGATTCATGCGCGAGGAAATGAAAGTTCAAGTCAGTTATTGGAAGGCTTGGAAAGGAAAACAATGGGCTCAAAATCTGATCAGAGGAACAACAAAAGAAAATTTTTCCTTGCTCCCTTCGTATTGTCATATTTTGAAGCAGGTAAATCCAGGCACAGTTACCCACATTGAACTTGATTCAGAAAATACGTTCAAGTACTTTTTTATGGCATTGGGAGTCGCTATAAGAGGGTTCACCTACATGAGGAAAGTAATTGGTATAGATGCGGCTTGGATCAAAACTAAGCATAAGGGTGTGTTATTAGTAGCAACTACACAAGATAGTGAATATCATACTTACCCCATTGCATGGGGTTTGGTTGATAGTGAGAATAACGCTTCATGGACATGGTTCTTAGAGAAGTTGAAGGAGTTGATACCTGATAGCTCAGACTTGTGTTTTATTTCTGATAGACATCAAAGTATCGAACATGCAGTGCGTCATGTTTATGTTATGGCTTCTCATGGGGCATGCTATTGGCATGTAAAGCAAAATATAAAACATCGTTTCAAAAGCGCTGCTTCGACTAAATTGTACAAGAAAGCTGCAATTGCATACCGTATCGAAGAGTTTAATAAACATTTTGAGCATATTCGCAAAATATATCCACGTGTTGCTAAGTATCTTGAGAATGATGTCAAGTTCAAAAAGTGGTCGAGAGCACATTTTGGTGGTAATCGGTATGAAGTTATGACCACTAACATAGTTGAGACTGTGAATAATTTGATGCGAAAGGCAAGAGAATATCCAATTATTGCTATGATCGATTTTATCATAAGCACCATGGGACAGTGGTTCCTTTCTCGTCGTCGAGAAGCATATGTTGTGACAACTCCATTGACACCGAAGAGAGAGGAAATCTTAAGAAAAAGATGGGATGAAGTTGGTTCATTGATAACACTCCAATTAAATGAGAATGAGTACAATGTAATGTGCGGAGAATTCGATGCAATAGTGAATTTAAGGTCAAAAAGTTGTACGTGCAAAATTTCTGATATCGAGAAGCTTCCATGTGTTCATGCCATAGCAGCAGCAGGAAAGTCCCAACCTCAAAATACTGGGGAACTTATATATTCGATGTGTTCAAAATTCTACACTTCGGAATATTGGTTGTTAGCATATGCTGAAACGATCTATCCTGTTCCTCCAAACTCACAGTGGACCAACATTCCTGAAGATGTTACTACAATACAAGTGATAGCACCACCTGAAGACAAGACTAAAGGGCGACCAAAAATCAACCGCATACCTTCCTAAGGTGAAGTTTCTAAGAGACAATATAATTGTGGGGCATGTGGGCAATCAGGACATAATGCGCAAAAGTGTCCAAGTCGTCATGCGCCATCAGATGTTAGAAGCACAACTAATATGTGATTTATTATTGTATAGTTTTGTAAACACTATGTTCACAGTTTCTTCTTTTAATCTATGTAAACTCTGTTGAGATTTATCTTTCTTTTAATCTATGTAAACTTTGTTGAAATTTATCTTTCTTTTAATCTATATAATCCAATGCGGCCCTTAGGGTCTCTTAGTGCAATTTTAGGGTCTCTTAGTGCAATTTTAAGGTCTCTTATAAATTAGGTGTAAATGCTTCAATGCGACCCTTAGGGTCTCTTAGTGCAATTTTAGGGTCTCTTATAAATTAGGTGTAAATTCTTCAATGCGACCCTTAGGGTCTCTTAGTGCAATTTTAGGGTCTCTTAGTGCAATTTTTGGGTCTCTTATAAATTATGTGTAAATTCTTCAATGCGACCCTTAGGGTCTCTTAGCGCAATTTTAGGGTCTCTTAGTGCTATTTTTGGGTCTCTTATAAATTATGTGTAAATTCTTCAATGCGACCCTTAAGGTCTCTTAGTGCAATTTTAGTATCTCTTAGTGCAATTTTAGGTATAAATCCTTCAATGCAACCCTCAGGGTCTCTTAGTGCAATTTGAGGGTCTTCTGTAAGTGATGTCTATAATCAATCAATTTTCAGCAGTGACCAAATTGCACTAAGCGACCCTGAACGACCCATATGGGTCGCACAGGGTCGCTTAGTGCAATTTGGTCACTGCTGAAAATTGCACTAAGCGACCCTATGCGACCCTTAGGGTCTCTTAGTGCAATTTTAGGTATAAATCCTTCAATGCAACCCTCAGGGTCTCTTAGTGCAATTTGAGGGTCTTCTGTAAGTGATGTCTATAATCAATCAATTTTCAGCAGTGACCAATCAATTATATCATTACAATTTGATCATTTAATAATATTGTATAAGAGATACATAACACCAAAAGCGAATGTTCGTAACAAAAAAAAAAAACATATCTAACTAGGGATCTGCACTACCTACATATAATTGAACTGCATATGCTTGTCTAAAAGTATCTATGTTGTCGTCGTTTAGCAACGTTCTAGCTGACTCGTTGCACTTACCAGCAATGTGCATTTCTATTGTCTTCAGCATGAATATACCACAATCTCCCCTATGAAAGACAAGGTTAACTATATTAGTATTATCTTTAAAAGTTGACTCATACATGTAAATTTAAATGAAACTTACATTCTATTGCTTTGAGGAACAGTATTTGTGGGGGCAACTTCTATCTTCATGAAGTACTTACACTGAGCACGAAATTCATTAAAATGACCACTATCACGAAGTAATAGCGGAAAATATTCGGCAAGTGGTTGCACTGATCTTTCCATTGCTTCTATGGAGATCCAATAGTCTGGATTGGAGTTATAAATCCATATTGTCCACATTCTAATGTCTACTACCAATGCCATCCAATGTTTGTTATTATTGTTCCATGGCACATAGAAGTAATTCACTTTGGACCAAGCTCTCCCTCTAATGGGTCTGATTGCATCAACAAATGACATTAGTTGTGGAGATTTTTTGTATACTACGGTGCTAGTCTCTCGAGACTTGCAATATAACTCACGAACATATTTCCCAAACTCATCAGTCAAAATGCATCTATCTTGTGGAAAGATGTCTTGAAATTTGTCCATTCGTTTTCTAAAGATATAGGTTATTTCATCCACATGCTGCCCAAAAGCATCAACTATTCAATATTAGTTAAGCTGAAAAATAAAACTAGTATTAACTAATTATTATGAAATAATTGAATGATAAAGCTTACCTCGCTATCAATATGTTGTTGCTTTGCCAACAATGTCTCAAAAAAGCTTCTTTCTCGAAATAATAGGCCACAACGAATGACAGGTCTACCACATGTATCCCCATTGTACCACCTATAAAAAGCTTGCACATCCTCTTCAATAGGCAACCTAAAAGGGTTGAAAGTAGGAGGTTCTAACTTTGAGTATCGACGTTTCTTTGGCCATGATATGAAAGGTGATAACAAGTTTCGAGCACGTTTTCTTAATCTCAATGGTCGGCCATCTCGAACTACCTGTTCTACCTCATCACCAGGTTCTTCGTTACCAACCCCTTCATAAATAATTGATGGTGGTGTCTCATAGGTATGTGCAGGTGAATGAGATGGTGTGGTGATTGCGTCTCTGGAAGGTTGTGCAGCCATATTAGTTACCTTGGGGGCACTATCTATATTATGCTCTCCTTGGGGTGTGGTGAATCTATCTTCAAAGTTTGCATGCGCATTGGAAGGTGTATCCTACAACCATTGAGTAACAAAGCATTTAACTTATAATTAAGAAATAAAGAATAATCAGAAGCTAAAGTACTTGAAAAGTTACCTGTGGGTCTTCACACCCAGAAAAATGTGCATGCACAGGTCGAAGGATGTCAATCAAAACATCCAACTTTTCCATTAATGCCACATTTCTCTCTCTATTTAGAAACTCACTCTCAGAGTTGGCTGCCATGATTGCGTCATGCCTCTCTTTATTCAATCGTTCCATCTCCTCATACCTCTCTTTATTCAAACGTTCCATCTCCTCATATCTCGCTATGTGTAGTTTTTCTTGGTCAGCCATGAAACATTTTATTGATTCCAATAATTCACTATGAGCATGATCAGTTGGGGCAGATTGTGAGGATGGCACAGGACGAACTGGAGTGAACTGAGGAGGTGGCATAGAAGAATCTACAAATATCTGGTTTGAAGGACCCTCTGAGGATGGTGGATGAGGAGATGGAAGTAAGGAATCTGGTGTAGAACAACTCGTATTATTGTGGGCCTCTTCTCCCACAACAATACGAGGATTATTACGCAGGATGACATTGCCGCCTAAAAATGAAGAAATCTGATCTATAATGTCATCTGCATTGTCTTCATAGCTATGAAGCCTTTCATAGAATAATTGTACCTTCTCTTCCGCACTTGGAACTAGAGTAGGTCACACAAAGAACTGGAAAACCAAATAAAGAAAAGTAAAATAAGTTAACATAGCCAAATATATTTGCGTTTTAAAAAATTCATAAGAAATTTTTATACGTGGATAAATACCTCATCATCTTCTTCTATTACTTTGGATATTCTTGCAACTGTGATATTTTGGACCTTAACATTTATATTCCAACCAATCCATCGTGGAATATGATTTCCTGGAATTCTTTGTCCAATCATTTCTCCCAATTTCGGCATTGCTTCACAAATCCATATCTATAAGAATCAAAATTAAAATTGTAAGCATGAAAAACATATGATAAGCCATACTTATCAAAATTTAGATACACAATTTTAGATTTTTTTACCTGAAATATCCAAGGACAACATATGAAGTTCCACCTGATCATATCTACATTATGATCTTTCTGGAACTTTACACGAGTAATTTGATCTACAATCTTCTCATATACCAGCCTCCCCCAAGGATATTTATCAAATATTTCCAAATTATCCACTAGTCGTAGCCAAGATAAATCTATTGTGGTACCGACACTTGAATTTAACAGAAATGCACTTAGTAGGTAGATAAAGCATAGCTTCACTCTGTCTTTCGTTCTCTCATCTTTTGGTATATTATCTAGCACATTTGCTACATCCTCTATTTTTATAGACCTATCATTGAAGTACTTATTCTTTAAATTGTTGTTTGATGAAACCACATTTAGTTCTTTAGGAGTTAATTCGCCACTAGTGTATAATCCAGATACTATTGCAAACTCTTGGATAGAGAATCTCACAGGTTTGCCATTTATCAAAAACCACAACTCATGCTTTTTTTGACAATTTATCCTCCTTGCAATTATCTGGTGCGATAAGGTCCCCCAAAACTTCCCTTTCCAAGGGAGGTCCAACAAATGACCCAACTGACTGTATTTTCTAAAAACAATCTTGTCAGTTTTTGATAACCAAGAATTTATTTTTTCAAATATTTGCATCGAAGACCTAATGGTAACTTTAGATTTCGTTTGAACATTCTCATTCATAATAACTCTCGGGACACAAGGAAGCTCTGTTGTCAAAATAGTTCTAGAAATCTGAAATTTGCCAAACAAACAAAATACAATGTAAATAATAAGTGCAAATATTACAAAATTGAAATAAGACCCTAAGTTGGGTTAGGTCTCTTAGTGTATATTTACATCAACAAGAAAATTGAACTAAGCGACCCTAAGAGACCCAAATGGTCGCAAAGGTCGCTTAGTGTATTTTAACATCTAAGAAGAAAATTGAACTAAGTGACCCTCTGAGTCACAAAGGTCGCTTATTGTATTTTAACATCAAGAACAAAATTAAACTGAGCGACCCTAAGAGACCCAGAGTGTCGCAAAGGTCACTTAGTGTATTTAACAACTACGAAGAAAATTGAACTAAGCGACCCACAGGGTCGCTTAGTGTATTTAACAACTAAGAAAAAAATTGAACTAAGCGACCCACAAGGTCACTTATGGTCGCTTAGTGTATTTAAACATAAAGAATAAAATTGAACTAAGCGACCATAAGGGTCGTTTAGTTCAATTTTATTCTTTATGTTAAAATACACTAAGCGACCCTAAGCGACCATAAGCGACCCTAGTTCAATTTTATTCTTTATGTTAAAATACACTAAGCGACCATAAGCGACCCTGAGGGTCGCTTAGTTCAATTTTATTCTTTATGTTAAAATACACTAAGCGACCTGCTGAAAATTGCACTAAGCGACCCTGTGCGACCCATATGGGTCTCACGGGGTCTCTTAGTGCAATTTTCAGCCGTGACCAAATTGCACTAAGCGACCCTGTGCGACCATAAGCGACCTTGGTTCAATTTTATTCTTTATGTTAAAATACACTAAGCGACCCTAAACGACCATAAGCGACCCTCAGGGTCACTTAGTTCAATTTGATTCTTTTATGTCACAGAATGTATACCCTAAAAGACCCTTAACTGCACTAGGCGACTCTATGAGTTACAAATGGTCTTTTAGTGTAATTTTCAACTCAATATATTCATATAATTTTCAAAATAGTAATGAACTTTAACAATGAAAATAAACTTAAAATTATATAGAATTTTCACTTTGTTCAAATTGCACATCAATTTACTCAAAATCAAAATTATTCGAATCCATTAAACTCATAATCTTAATCATTCTAATTCATTAAAATATAATCATAATCTTACTTGTTCATTTGATGAGAACTGACAATATGAAGTTGATTCCTCCATTGTTGCTTCCATTATATTTTCTTCAAAATAAATAGCATAAGAGAGTAAGGGAATGAGTGAAAGTGAAATTATTGTGGAAATAAATAAAAGAAAATAAATACCAGAAAAAATCTTGTCGCCGTTGAGGGTCGCCGGAGCTCGTCGCCGGCAAACTTTTGACTGTAGAATGGGATACTGTCTTCAATGGAGGAGAAGTGAAAGAGAAAGGAGGAAGACGAAGAGTGAGGTTGCTGTTTAGGGTTTTGTTATATTCATATTAACCTTATTTTGTTTACAAATCCTGCCACATCATCATATTTTAAAAAATGAAATAACTATAAAATTTAATTAAAATAAAAAAGCCATTTTGCAAATATCAATATGTGATATAGTCATTTCGGCAAATTCCCCTGCCAGCAGGGAGTTGAGCTTTGCGTAAATGAACCATCACTAAGTCACCGTCTTAGAAGAATTTTAAACGCCTTTGCTTGTCAGTAGCAAGCTTGTATTTGGCGTTGGATGCCTCTAAATTGTGGGTAACTTGTTGTCGGGTGGCGATAACTTCATCATCTAAAGCCTTGGCTGTTAGGATTACAAAATTACACTTATAGTAACACAGTATTCAACACTAGTATTTAACCCAATTTCCCATAACTTAATCGTGTTACTAAAAGTGAATAAATGATAAACCCTAAAACATATTTCTATAAAACCTTTGCTAAATTAAAGAAAAAGATGAACATAATAGCGGAAGCACTAACCTGAAGCCATTGATGGAGATTGCAAGAAGAGTGATGGAGATTGAATCAAGGCAATTGATCTTCCAAGAAAATCACTTTCTTTCTCTGTGTATTTCTCTGTGATGGGGAAGAAGAGAAAAAAATGAAAAAATGTGTTTCTTGGGGACCACTTCCTATTTAAATAATAAACTGATTATTAAATCAGTTTTGGATATTTATAATTTGGCCCCTCATCAAATTATAAATACAACTTATGGTATCTACACATTATTTCCATGACATTTTAATACCTATGATACTTATAACATAATTGGTCACTTTATTTTTGTATCAAACATTATAATAGCATCATACATTAATACATATGTGCCCATAATAGGATTTTTAATCCAATAATCTCCCACTTGGGCAACATATGTTTCCTTATAAATGTATAACTTAATGAGCTCAAAATTTGCTATCATATAAAGATATTCTTTAACAATCTTGTCCATCAGTCATATCCATATAGGATCAAAGCGGTCTTTGTCATATTAATCATGACTAAACCCATCAATGGTCACATATACAAATACAGTCAAATGACATAGATCAATCATGGATGTGTAGCATGGAAATTACATGCCATGTGAACCAAACATGCCTATTTCCAACTGGTCCTACTTAAACTTTAGTGAGGTCAGAATCAAACATGACAAAACAGAGTGAATAAACTGAATACTTCATTCTGATCAGAAAATAACTAAATACATAAATGTCTGAAGCAAATAAAAAATACAAACTCCCACTAAATCATGATATCCTCAAACAATACAACACCCATATGAGCAGTATGCTCATGAAAGACCTTGGGTGGCAATCCCTTTGTGAGCGGATCCGCTATCATGGAGTTTGTCCCAATGTGCTCTATGGATATCTGTCCACTCTGTACTCTCTCTTTCACAACTAGGAACTTTATGTCAATATGCTTTGACTTTGATGAGCTCCTATTGTTGTTGGAATACAACACTGCTGAATTATTGTCACAAAATAACTTGAGTGGTCTTTCTACATTCTCCAAAATGCGCAGCCCAGTGACAAAGTTACGTAGCCATATTCCATGATTTGATGCCTCATAGCATGCTACAAATTCTGCCGCCATTGTGGAAGAAGCTACAAGTGTTTGTTTGACACTTTTCCAGGATATAGCTCCTCCAGCTAACAGATAAATATAACCTGATGTAGACTTTCTGTAACACCCCAACTCCAGGGATCGCTACAGTGCACATTGCAAACAGTGCTAAACTCGCTAATCGAGTCATTTGGCCATAAACGTGTATCTAAGTGTGATTAGCGGTTTAGAGGTTAAAAACTTTGGTTAAGGTATAACGTCTCACTAGAACGTTTACTGTATACTTTGGGATCCCAAAAATATAATTTCAGAGTTTATTACAATAGATTATTTACATCAAGCCGATCTAGGCGGCAAAACAGGGTTCAGCCCTAGTTCCACTTTCAAACCTCGCCCAAGTGTTGGTCGAGCAGCTGCATATGTACACGTCATCACCTAAGCTCTCCAACTCAAGGATGGTCCAGCTTCCTTTTTCCTTTACCTGCACCACAAAGCACCCGTGAGCCGAAGCCCAGCAAGAAAACTCATATGCTTAAAAACAGTCATATCATGATATCAATTCATATCTGGCATGCCTAGCAATCATAGGTCTATTCATCATGCAAATGAATTCAAACAGATGCTGGGGTATCCAGGATAAGAAAACCTGGCCTTCTGATTGGAGGACTATCAAATCAATCCTAATCAGATGAGTGTCGTAACACTAGAGGTTCTGATAAACCATGCTGAGTGACCGACAAGCGAATCACTAACTCAAGTGGAAGGGTGGCTGTTGGGTAAGCCTCTAACCTTCGATAGGTTCTGGTAAACCATACTGAGTGACTGACAAGCACGTCACTAATTCAAATGGAAGGCTGGCTGTTGGGTAAGCCTCTACCTTCAACAGGTCCTGGTAAACCATACTGAGTGACCAACAAGCAAGTCACTGGGGCCTCAGTGCCCAAGCCATGCATATGATGATCAAAATGATCATGCAGAGCCCGTAGCTCTGATCAGATGAGTGAATATCACTTTGAGGTCCTGGTAAACCATACTGAGTGACTGACAACTAGGTCACTGGGGGCCCAGTGCCCATTTCCTGCAATGGCTCTACATGACTAGCCTTTGGCTAGATAAATGCTTGTTTATATTCATCGAACTTGAGGTCGGTCCTGCATTAATGCTCTTGGAGTCATTCAATACAGAGGGTCGATTAGGTCCAATCGACATAGCTTGCGCTACTCACTAGGGTTGTCATGACTAGTGAGACAGCACAATGTGGCCAGTGCCCAATACCACTACCGAACCTGACTAATAAGTCACAGCTTCACAGTTGATACTAGCACCTTTGCCAAACCTGACTAATAAGTCAGTGCCATGCACAAGTAAGCAATGCTATCAATATGTATCATATGCCAATTATCCAAGAATAGGGCACTCAGCATGCTTACTAAACAGTTGCTAGCATAATTATAATCTTGCACAAACACAGAGACTCAAGCTCTGACCAATCTCATATTCATCATTCATGGCATGCCCTAATCACATGTTTCTCATGCATCACAAGCATCACATTTAACCAACCAGCATGCCTCAATAATAATCATACGCAAATGGGCAAGATTGCCAAGCATTCATTATGCTATCCATGTTTACATTTAAACATCCAACATGCATCAAACATAACCATGCATGTCACATATGGGGTGCAGTTTTCTTACCTCTGGTTCGAGCAAGAACGAACAAAAGAATAACCCTGAGAACGATCGACTTTTTGGTCCTTTAGCGGTTACCTGGTCATAACCAAAATGTAGGATTCATCAATAAAAATGATAACTGAGGATTCCCAAACCAAAACCCAGCCCCCGAGACCTCAAATACCACCCAACCGGGTACTAGGTCCAACCCCAAGGCCTACGGTTTGAATCCCTAAGCTAAAAAACATTTTTAACAAAATTTGGCCTATGGGCCGCGGCCCCAAAAAGCCGTGCAGCGGCACGCCTCTAAGCTCCATCTGCCAGACGTGCGTGGGCCGCGGCACGCAAAAGCTGTGCCGCGGCACCCAGCCCAGTTCAGCCTAAAACCAGCACGCGAACCCAGAATTGCCCCTGCGTTTTACCCTTAGAACCAGCCTCTCAAACCAACTTTAAACCTCTTCCAAACACCCAATTCAACCCCCTATCAACACCCTTAACTCACTCTCACCAAACCCCAATCAAGCTAACACAAAAACCTCCTTTGATTCATGCTTCCCACATCAAAAACATGAATTGAAAACTATAAACCAAAACAGAGTATAACCTGAAATTCAAAGACAATTCCTTACCTCCAACTGGTTTTGAACCCTCTTAAGATGATGAACTAAGACCACAACCTCCAAGCTTTGATTCCCTAACTTGCCACCTCAACTTGGGACCAAAAACCTCAAAGAATGATAGAGAGGAAATGATGTACGGGGAGGAAGAAGAAGACTCTCTGTTTTTGCTCTGTTTTGAACGGTTTCCACAGCCTTCTAAAACCACATATATCCTAGCCAAATGACCTAAATGCCCCTAGGTCATTTAAGGCTCTAAAACCAACTTAAGGGAAATTTTGACATTTTCCACCTACACCGTTAATCATAATTAACGCTTCCCTTTTCCCGCTAATCGCTATATTCTCAAACTCCAATATTTCACATCCCGTTACCCTTTAACGCCCGGTAACACTCTGATCATTAAAACACCCCGAGACTCACCCCGAGCCCCGAGCTTAAGCCTGTTATGGCCAAACCGATATTAAACATTCCTTGATCGTCTCATACCAAATGGCTCGAACAAACCCACATCATAATGTGGTCTCAAATTATATCACCGACATGCGAACAAATAATCAATTTTCCCTCAACGGGCCAAATTACCATCACACCCCTGTATAAAGAAGTATGGAGTCACATGCATGCATGTCACATCATATCATAATATAATCAACATATACATGCACTTAATCAATTAATAATACAATTAAGCAAGTATGGCCCTCCCGGCCTACTGTTCACATCGTTAAATACATCGGAGAATTTGGGGCATTACACTTTCTGCTGTCTTGGCACCCAGCGTAATCAGAATCAGAATACCCTACAACCTCCAAACGATCTGATTTCCTATATGTGAGCATATAATGTTTTGTTCTCTAGAGATATCTCATAACCCTCTTGGTTGCTATCCAATGGTCCATACCAGGATTGCTTAAATATCTACCTAACATGCCAACAATATACGCTATATCTAGACGCGTACATACTTGAGCATACATTAGACTCCCAACAGCTGATGCATACGTAATCTTTTGCATTTCTTGAATTTCAAGGTTACTTTTAGGGCATTGACTAAGACTGAATTTGTCTCCTTTAGCAACAGGGGTATCACCTGGTCTACAATCTTGCATGCCAAATCTTTTAAGCACTTTATCGATATAGCTTTTTTGTGATAATCCAAGAATACCCCGAGAACGGTCTCGATGTATCTGAATTCCTAATACAAAAGAAGCATCCCCAAGATCTTTCATCTCAAAATGCTTAGATATAAATCTCTTGGTTTCATGCAATAAGCCTATATCATTAGTGGCAAGCAATATGTCATCGACATATAGAATCAAGAATATATATTTACTCCCACTGAACTTATGATATACACAATCATCAACAACATTCATCTCAAAACCGAATGAGATAATTACTTGATGAAACTTGTGATACCATTGGCGAGAAGCTTGCTTGAGTCCATAGATAGATTTTGTCAATTTGCAAACCATATTCTTTGGGTCTCCTGACACAAAGTTTTCTGGTTGCACCATATAAATTGTCTCGTCAATGTCGCCATTGAGAAATGCTGTCTTAACATCCATCTGATGTAACTCAAGATCGAGATGAGCAACAAGTGCCATAATTGTCCTAAAAGAGTCTTTCGATGAAACTGGAGAGAAAGTCTCTGTAAAATCGATGCCTTCTTTTTTAGTATAGCCTTTTGCTACAAGACGTGCTTTATACCTCTCTACATTACCATTTGCATCTCTCTTGGTTTTAAATATCCATTTAGAACCAATTGGTTTTGCACCTTCTGGTAATGGGACAAGTTCCCAAACTTTATTGTCTTGCATGGACTTGTACTCCTCATTCATGGCATCCATCCACTTTTGAGAGTTAGAACTTTTTATGGCCTGATGAAAGTTGATTGGGTCATCTTTCACCAATCCATTGTCATCCTCATGTTCTTGGAGAAATACAATGTAATCATCTGAAATAGCACTTCTCCTTTCTCTCACGGACCTCCTTAATGGCACCAGTTCTTGAGGTTGTTGAGTTTGTTCTTCTGGAGCAATTACCTCATTTTCATTTGGGGTTTGTTGAGGTTCCATATTCACTTTCTGATCAATGATAGGTGTAGGAACCTGAATATTGTCAAAAGTGATAGCAGAAATTGGGTTTGAATCCAATTCCTCTTCAAAAGAAATATCTCTAACCTTATTTCTCCCCCCAAACTCAACATCCTCGAAAAATGTTGCAGTACCCGTCTCAAAAATATTTTTAAGTGTGGGATCATAAAACTTATAGCCCCTAGATCGCTCAGAATAACCAATAAAGTAGCTACTCACTGTTTTGGAGTCCAATTTCTTTTCATGTGGCCTATAAGGCCTTGCCTCAGCTGGACATCCCCAAATGTGAAAGTGCTTTAAACTAGGATTTCGGCCTGTCCAAAGCTCATAAGGTGTTTTTGCAACTGCTTTAGTTGGTACTCTGTTTAGAATGTAAGCTGCTGTCTTTAATGCTTCTCCCCAAAGAGACTCAGGTAAGGTAGAATGAACAATCATGCTCCTTACCATATCCTTAAGAGTCCTATTGCGTCTTTCAGATACACCATTCATGCTAGGTGATCCTGGCATGGTGTACTGTGGGACAATACCGCATTCCTCTAGGAATTTAGCAAACGGTCCTGGACGTTGTTCGCCTGAGCCATCATATCTACCGTAGTACTCACCACCACGATCGGATCTGACGTTTTTAATCCTTTTGTTGAGTTGATTCTCAACTTCAGCTTTATAAGCTTTGAACACATCCAGAGACTGTGACTTTTCATGAATGAGATATAGGTACCCATAACGTGAGTAATCGTCTATGAATGATATGAAATATTGTTGACCATTCCATGATGCTGTAGGGAATGGCCCACAAATATCTATATGAATCAATTCTAAGACATCTGTAGATCTGTTGGCACCTAATCTCTTAGTTTTGGTCTGTTTTCCCTTGATACAATTGACACAAACATCAAAGTTTGTGAAGTCAAGAGACTCTAAAATGCCATCCGCCACAAGACGCTCAACTCTACCTTTTGTGATATGACCTAAGCGCTTATGCCATAATGACACTGAATTTTCCTTATTTAATTTGCGTTTAGTACCACGTGATTCCACATGCAAGGTTTCATTATAGGATGCAATTGTTTCCAGCAAATAAAGGTTGTCATAAGTATTCAAGTAACCAGTTCCAACAACATTTGAATTTAAAGACAAACTAAATTGATTGTTTCCAAAAGAACAACAATATCCAAATTTGTCCAATAATGAAACAGAAACTAAATTCCGTCTAAAAGATGGTACAACAAAAGTGTCTTTTAAATCCAAATAAAAACCAGTTCCTAATAACAACCTAAAATGCCCAATAGCTTCAACTTCTACCGATTTTCCATCGCCTACAAAGATGTGTCTTTCACCATCACTTGGCTTTCGGTAGCTCAGGCAACCCTGCATAGAAACACTTATGTGAGTAGTAGCACCAGAATCTATCCACCAAGTGTTTCTAGGTACAGAAACTAAATTAACCTCAGAACAAACCAACATAAGAATCATACCTTTCTTTACACGCCATGCATGATACTTGGTACAATTTTTCTTCACATGTCCAGGCTTGTTACAAAAGAAACAACCATCTGAATCCTTCTGTTGTTTCTTTTGGGTTGGACCCTTAGCAGCTTCATTCTCAGATTTCCTTTTCTTGCCCTTATCTTTAGAGGCACTGGCCAAGTGAGCATTTTCAGTTTTATCTTGCTTCAACCTTTCTTCCTCTTGCACACAATGAGAAATGAGCTCGTTTAGAGTCCATTTCTCCCTTTGACAGTTATAACTGACTTTGAATTGATTAAAATGTGCAGGAAGAGATACCAAAACCATAAGAACAAGCAAATCCTCAGAAAGCTCGATCTTAAGTGCCTTAAGTTTTGAAGCAATTTGGTACATTTCCATAATGTACTCCCTAACATTTCCTCGACCCTTATACTTCATGGACATCAAGGAAGCCAGAAGTGAAGTCATTTCAGCCTTATCATTTCTAGCGAAACGTTTTTCAATTGCATCGAAGAAATCCTTGGCCTTAGTGATCTCTTCAGATTCAGTGCCCCTAAAGGCTTCTGGAATACATTGTTGCATGATCATTAGACTCATGCGATTAGAACGGTCCCACCTCTCAAAATCTAATTTTTTCGTCAGGAGTGCTTTCTGCAGTGAGAGGTGAAGGTTGTTCTTGCCTTAATGCATAATCTAATTCCATGCAACCAAGATTTACAAGTAATTTCCCTTTCCAATCCTTGAAATTTGTCCCATTAAGCATGGGAATAGAGTTAATGTTGGCAGTTATTGTGGCAGGGTTAGATAAACTAGCTGAACATAATATACAAAATAACAAAACAAGCCCACATAAGAATCCATATAAAACAAACAAATTCAAATAATGGTTAATGGTTAATCCCATCTCAAGATACCAAACACAACATTAATATCAAGTCTTTAGATAGTAATATTAATTGTAAGCGGTACTCTTGTTGTAGCAATCAAATATTAACAATAAATCATGTTAAACAATATGTCAATCTTTGGATAAACATAATACTTACATAAAAATAAATAAACTTTATAATTGTTACATATTTATCACTACAAATATGCATGAAACTCTGCCAAATATTAATTTACCTTTGGGTCAACTAATAAATGCATGAATTACATACACATAACTATCTAGATATTTTAATTAAATTAATCTACACAAAAGAGATCACTTTGGTGATATTTTGTTTAAATTAATTAATTTAAAATATAGATATTTTTGATAAAATCCAAAACCAAAACCAAATATAAATTTAATTGTTACTGTATCACCATTTTATTACATATATATAATACAGAAGCCAACCATTATCACCGAAACCAGTCATTATATATATATATATAATACAGAAGCCAATGTGTAAAACAATAACAATAACAATTGTATAATATATATGGAGAAGCCAATCTATACAAATATGCACTGAAGCCATATATATATATAAATCTATAAATATACACTGTATCCATATATGCACCGAAGCCTCCATATCCTCCATATAACCTCCATGAATATATATATATATAAATATATATATATAAATATATATAAAAGCATATACGAAATAAAAAAAAAACAAAACAGTTAAACAGAAATCAGTTTCTGTTTATACGATCTTTATATATATATATAAATATATAATTATATATATAAAATAAAAAAAAAACTTAAACTTAATCGTAAACAAAAACGTAAACAAAATTTTGATCGACAAAATTAAATCTTTAATAATTTTCTTCAGAAAATTTCCAATTTCTTTGAACAAAAACATCAAATCTTCAATAATCTAGCAAAGGTGGCTCTGGTACCACTTGTTAGGATTACAAAATTACACTTATAGTAACACAGTATTCAACAGTAGTATTTAACCCAATTTCCCAGAACTTAATCGTGTTACTAAAAGTGAATAAATGATAAACCCTAAAACATATTTCTATAAAACCTTTGCTGAATTAAAGAAAAAAGATGAACATAATAGCGGAAGCACTAACCTGAAGCCATTGATGGAGATTGCAAGAAGAGTGATGGAGATTGAATCAAGGCAATTGATCTTCCAAGAAAATCACTTTCTTTCTCTGTGTATTTCTCGGTGATGGGGAAGAAGAGAAAAAAATGAAAGAATGCGTTTCTTGGGTACCACTTCCTATTTAAATAATAAACTGATTATTAAATCAGTTTTGGTATAATTTGGCCCCTCATCAAATTATAAATACAACTTATGGTATCTACACATTATTTCCATGACATTTTAATACCTATGATACTTATAACATAATTGGTCACTTTATTTTTGTATCAAACATTATAATAGCATCATACATTAATACATATGTGCCCATAATAGGATTTTTAATCCAACATTGGCTACTTTCTGATTAAAGGCAGGTAATTTGATCAGTTCCATAGAAATATTTGGAACTTTAGTATAAACAATGGAGAAAGGAGACATTCCTATGGACCTATTGGGGCATTGATTCAAGGATAACACTGCTTGTGGTAAGTTACAATCCCATTGCTTAGGATGATCCCTAACCAAGCATTTGATCATATTTCCAAGTGCAACAACCTCCGTCTATCCGTCCATTTGAGGGTGATGGACATTGGTGAGTTTCTACGACGTGTCGAATCGCTTCCACAACTCTTTCCGAAAATGGCTAACAAATTTGACATCGCGATCAGAAGTAATAGAATAGGTAACTCCATGTAAGCGTACAATGTCCTTGAAGAACAACCGAGCAACGTGACTTGCGTCATGTGACAAATGGCACACTGTTGAGCAAACTTCGCAGCTTCTCGACTCAAATGAGGCCAATAAAAGTGTTTATAGAGAAGGGTTGTAGCGTCCCGAAATCTCGAATGAGGTTTAGTGTATCAGGAGGTCATAAGTTGAATTATTGGGAAATTATGTGATTATAATTGAATATATATGTGATAATGTGAATTATATAAGTTATATGATTATATGATTGTTTATGCATGACTATTGTGTATTTAATGTGTTTAAAGACCCACTTTCATTAAAGAGTTGTATTTTTCGTAATTTTGATCCGTTGAGGGTATATTTGTGATTTATTGTGTTATGTACTTAAGACCATATTATTATGTTAATATATTCGTGATATTCGATATGAGTGGATCCTTTCAAGCATTTTAGTAGGAAAGTCACAACGGGGATAAATGTCTCGCTCGGGTTGAGCCAATGAGAATTTTAGGAATTTTAAAATTTTGGGGATTTATTGGTAATGAAATGAATTCGTGAAATATTTGTGTTTGAGGGAATGATGGATTAATTAGGAAATTTGAGGAGTGATTAGTGTTTTAAGTGAAAAAGACCAAAATTCTCTTGAGTGTAGCTTTGAGGTTTAGTAAGGACAAGGGCAAAAGGGTCTTTTCACCCTACTTTTGAGAAAACATGGTTAAGTACTCAAGCTTTGTTCTCATCCACATTTTAGACATTTCTCTCACCCTTTCTAGCTTCTTCTTCCTTTGTTACCAAGTTATTCTTGAAGTTTCTTGTACCAAGCTTTGATTTTGAGGAACTTAGCGGAAATTGAGCAGCTAAGGAAGATTTAGTAGCTACCAAGGCCACAAGTCACCTAGAGTTTTCGAAATTTGAGGCAAGGTGAGTAATTTTTGAAGTTTTTTACCTTTGTTCATATGTGTTCTTGAAGAAAGTTGGGGGTTTTGGCTAAATTTTGAAAATTAATGGTTTTAGGTGGTTGGGATGAGTAGGTTGGGGATAAAAACATAATTATAAATTGTTTTAAGTAAGAGATTCTAATGGAAAACCATAACTTTAATGATATCTAGAGTTTTAAGAAAAATGAGAATTTTGATTGAAAATCTTTTAATTGTGAGGTAAAACTTGTTATTGGAGATTATGATATTGTCTCTGGGCTTATATACTTGTTTTGAAGTGTGAATTCTGAGTTTGAAACAAGTAGGATTGGATTTGGGCAAGTATGAAGTTTTGAAAATCACAGAGAAATGCTCTCTGACTTGCATCAGTCGATCGACCTTGGGCACCCAGTCGATCGGCCTGCGGTTTAGGGCAAGCTTGGCCATTTTGGCTAGGTGGCCAATTGGGCCACACTGACTGCTGGGTATGTGGGTTGTTTTCAAGGGGTTGGGAGGATTAACCCTAGAGGATTTAAGGCTAAGGTTCCTAGAACATTATGGGGCATGTTTAAGGGATATTTGGGGCCTAATAAAGTTGATAGAGACATTGTGTTGGGTTTTAGTTCGAGAGAAACTAAACCTACACTTAATTGTTGTGTCTAGGTTTTCTGAGGGGCTCGTGAGAGGATCGCACTCGAGGTTGTCCTTATTCATTGTGTTGGACCGAGATAAGAAAACTGGCACATGCACCTTGTGTTGGGCATTGTCCCTGTTATCTTAACACAGTTACAAGTGTATTGTACATGGTTAGAGTTGTGTGTCTTTCCTATTATTAATATTGCATCTGATTACTTTGTGATTATTTGTGTTTGATTGGCATAGGCCATATTTGGCAATACATGCGGAATGTAGGCTGTGATGGCACGAGACCATTGTGGAGTGTTGTACACACTCGCTCGGCACTGACTGTGTACTATGTTTATGAACTAAAATGATTTGTTTATTACTTTTGAAAGCATGTTGTTAGCTATTCATGTTTAATTGGTTAATTATAATGTCATGATAGTTTTCTTGCTGGGCCTTGGCTCACGGATGTTTTGTGGTGCAGGTAAAGGCAAAAGAAAGGACGATCAACCATGAATTGGAGGGCTCTAGGGCGACGCCTACATGTTCGACCTGTTTGGCCACCATGGTCAAGTGCCCAGCCGGGTAAATTCGTAGGTTCAATTCCTGCTGGATGCACTTGACTATTCTAGGCCAGTTTCAGTTGCTTTTCTTCGGCTTTCTCTTACATTCTTACATAGTCATATTCACCGTAGAGAGCTCTAGAGAAGAAAGATCCATTTTCCCCTTAAAATGGAATAGTAATAGCTAGGGCGAAAAAGCAAGAAGGCAATCAAGTTGTTTACCAGTTCAAACCAGCTAGTATCAATATGCTTTCAAGCCTGAGTATTTTAAGTTGCGAAGCTATAGTTAAGGTGCACGGGGTCTTACCGTCTAGCCGTTGGTACTCCGCATCTTCACGGAGAATTCAATTTCACCGAGTCCATGTCGCAGACAGTGGGGCAGTCATTACACCATTCGTGCAGGTCACTACTTATGCTACAAGGACTTTATAGCAGCAGGAAGATTATGAACAGGCTCTGACCACTGCTCCGTGGGCTTCTCCTCCGGCGGATCCAAACATCTTTGTTCTTTTTAAGTCTTCTTCTTGCATATAAGAATGCAACTGTTGCAAAAACCGGGAGTTTAGTAGTAGGCGGCATCCCCTCTTAGTTTTGAGTAGGTGGAACCATTATGTTTTGGTTCTTCTCCACATTCTTACCGGGTGATTCAAGAATTTTCCTATGATTTTTTCAACTGAAATTTCTTTATAGAAAGATCTCCTTATTTCTTCACCGCAGATTCTCGCGTCATTTTCTTGAAAAGATATTAGTTTTTGAGGGACTTAAGACATGAGTCCAATTTTTCCGCTTAGGTCGACTATTTTGTAATTTTTTTTTTATAATTATGTTGTAATTAACTCTTTTGGAATCCCTTATAAATATTTTAAGTTTTAAATAAAAAGTTTATATCTTTTGACCAAAATTTTATCACTTAAGCCCTTAATTAATTTTAATTACACTTTTGAGTCCAAATGACTCACCTAAAAAGTTAAACACTATTTTAAATATACAGTGTAATAGTCCTGGATTAGTAGGTATTACAAGGGTGATGGTTTTATCTCGCCCCCGACATGAAGCTCATGAATCAATGATTCACGAAGAGAAGTTCTTGGAATACATAATTGAGTACCTTTGAATAGAAAACCTTGGTAAACATGAAAATCCTCGTGAGACTTATTTGTCATGCATAAATCCCATATTTTGAAAAAATCTTCACCAGCCTTATGTAACTTCTTAATAGAGTCAAAACTCACAATCACAGTACTCAAAGTTGTGAGCAACATGGACTTGCGACTTAAAGGATCAACAACTGTGTTTTTGGAGCCATGAGGATGCTTGAATACATATGTGAACTTCTATAAAAGACCCAACGAGCATGCATTTAGTTAAAGGACTTTTGGGAATTCATGAACTTCAATGCTTGATGATTGCTGTGAAAGGCAAATTCTTTCATGATCAAATAATGCTCCCAATTTTTAAGTGCTCTAACAATGGCATACTGTTCCTGCGCATATGTGCTCCACTTCTTTCTTGTTTCATTAAAATTCACTAAAAAATTCAATGGGCCTTCCTTATTGAATAAGTACAGCTCCAATACCAAGCATAGAATCATATGTTTCGACCTCAAAGACTTTATCAAAATTAGGCATTGCAAGTACTAGGGCTGATCTTAATCTCTCTTTTATAAGAGTGAAGTTGGCTTCTTGTTCATCTCCCCAACGAAACCGCCCTTGCTTGAAACAACCAGTGATAGGGGCTGCCAAAGTGCTGAAGTTCTTAATGAATCGATGATAGAAAGTTGCTAAGCCATGAAAACTACGTACCTCGTGGATGTTACGAGGGAAGGCCAATCACGAATGGCTTGGACCTTTGTGAATCCGCTTCAATGCCATGTGCACCCACAACAAAATCGAGAAATAGTAACTTGTCAGTCATGAAAGTACATTTCTTCAAGTTGAGGTACAACTTGTTTGCTCGAAGGACTTCCAATATTGCTTGGAGATGCTCTAAATGTTTTACCTCTGCTTTACTATAAATGAGAATATCGTGAAAGTAAACGATAGTAAACTTCCCAATAAAAGGTTTCAAAATCTGATTCATGAGTCGCATAAAGGTGCTTGGGGCATTGTATTGCTCAGATGGAATCACGAGCCACTCATATAATCCCTCGTGAGTTTTAAAAGTTGTCTTCCATTCATCACCCTGCTAATCTGTATTTGATAATAGCCGTTGCGAAGATCAAGTTTGCTAAAAATGGTAGACCCTTCCAATTTGTCAAGCATTTCTTCCAAGCGTGGAATTGGAAATTGATATTTGTTGATAGCGCGACTATCGACACACAATCTTCAAGAGCCATCCTTCTTAGGAGCAAGAAGGGCAGGAACTGCACATGGGTTGAGG
Source organism: Humulus lupulus (assembly GCF_963169125.1). Lineage (NCBI taxonomy): Eukaryota > Viridiplantae > Streptophyta > Magnoliopsida > Rosales > Cannabaceae > Humulus > Humulus lupulus. The sequence goes on from NC_084799.1 coordinate 36,402,621, forward strand.
TTCACTCTAATAAATTGTTTCACTAGTAAATCATCCACAATACCTTGCAGAATTTCATGCTCTTGAGGACTCATTCTGTAGTGAGGCAAATTTGGTAAACAGGCTGCAGGAATAACATCGATGTGTTGCTGAATATCCCTAACTGGAGGCAGCTCATTTGGAAGTTCAGCAGGTGAAAGATCAGTGAATTCAAATAAAAGCTTGGCCACCAATGGAAGGGTGGTGGTAAGTTGGCCACCTTCATTCTTCATAACTACAGCCAAGATCATGCTTTTAGTAACTATAGATTTAGTCAAATCTACACCAGAAATAGTAAGAAATGATGACTTAGGGGTGGACTTATCTAGAGGGTGTAGCTCGGCATATGAAAGAGGCATGAGTGCAATCTTTCAATTATTCCACTAAAAGATGTAGCTGTTCTCTCACCCATTATGAGCTGTTCTCTCACCCATTATGAGTGGCTTTCACATCAAATTTCCATGGTTGACCAAGGAGTAGGGGACATGCATCCATATCAACAACATCACCTTGTACCATTTTCCAATAGAAAAAGAAACGCGACATATATCTTGCACCTTCATCTCGATCCCTTGGCGAATCCACCCAATCTTATAAGGATGAGGATATTTTTCAATGGGACAAGAGAACATTAATGGGGGACTTAGTAATAATGTTATCGCTACTTCCATTATCAATGATAACATCACAAACTTTGTTTTTGATAGTACATCAAGTTCGAAAGATAGTGTGTCACTGTGTATTTGGTTGAGCAAGGCTAAGTAAAAGTCTCTAGAAAACACAAGAAACACGTTCACTCGAATCACCATAAACTAGTTTAGTACCATCAACATCTTCATTATCATCAACAAACTCATCATCAGCAGTATCAAATACTTCTTCAGTCATATGAACTTGATGGCGCTGTGGGAATTCGTTGGAACGATGGCCTGGTTGGTTACAATGATAACAATGTAATGGCATTGGCTTGGCATAGGGATTTGAGCTGTGCTAGACTGAAGGGTGCTTCCCTGATGGTTTTGTGGGATTTTCAAGTGAGGAGCGGCCTGCTTGAGAGGAGGAAGTGAGTTGAGAAGGGGAAAGTGGTTCAGGCACTGATTTCTTGATAACAGAAGGCCGGGTAGGCGACCCAATTGCAATTCAACTCTATAAGCTAAATTCACAGCTTCAGATAAATTCCAAATAGAACAAAGAACTAGTTGACCTTGAATTGCTTGCTTCAAACCACCAATGTACCTTGCGACTCACTGAGACTCATATTCTTGAAGGTTGTTACGAGCATTAAGAAGGTAAAATTCCTTGGTATATTCGTTGATGTTTTGGCTGCGTTGTTGGCAATGTTGGTATTGGTAATAAAGCATTTGTTCAAAATCAACACGTAGGAATCGAGCCTCCAATTTTTGTTGCATTTTAGACCAATCACGAATGGGTCGCTTTTTGCGGCATTGGCTATTCGACTGCAACTATTCCCACCAAGTTGATGCTCCACCTTTTAACTTATAAGCAACCAAGGTAACTTGCTTACTCGCAGGAACAACCATATATGCAAAGAACTTTTCAACCGTTCGGACACAATCCAAAGAGTCTTCAATGTATAAACGTCCATCAAAAATAGGTAAATCAACTTTCAAGCGGTAATCAAGAGGACCAGGTGCTCAATTACGCCGGTGTGGGTATAATCATGGTTGAGACCTCCATGAACCCAAGTATCAATTTCCTCATCAGTATCGAATTCATCGCGAGGACGTAATCGATGGGCAGCGTGGAAAAGGTGAGGTCTGTCAACAGGCGAAGACGAAGTACCCCCGACGAAGTAGGACACGACCATGGAGTCAGCAGGAGGGGTGGGTATGCACAGCTAGAATCAGATGACATCGAGGTCCATGGTCGTCACCACGTTGGTCCTGAGTTGTCGAAGTCATGCCGGAGGTCTGACCAAGACCACATGTCGTCTGGGTAAGAACTTGTCTAAGCTCAGTGGCGAATGTATTAAACTTGGAGTCGATCTTCTTTTCAAGGGCTGTGAAAGCTGCCCAAAAGGCCTGCACACTACAATCTTCGTCGCTGGTATGGCGATTGCCGCCATCAATACCAGACATCATCGCCAAGGAAAAAAAACCAAGGGCTTTGAATACCAAATTAATGCAGCAATCTAATAAACTCAAGATTAAATATCTGGAGATGAAGGCTTGATCACGTCGAATCAAGGCCTTGAAACAAAGTAAACTGTCACAAGGAGAAAACCCAGAAATAAGCTTTCGTATTTAAACGCCAAAAACTGCCCTGTATCGTGAGCCCATCAACTATATCAATCAAAGGTGATAAAAAAGAAAACATTTTAGAAAATTGACACTTGTCCATGACTACTCCAAGAGTCAAACGACACTAAATAACAAACGACAATACAAATTGATAGAATAGAAAACGACAAAAGAACTAAAGAGCTCCTGTATCACATTTGTTCTTCAATTTGTATAAATATGTTGTATGGTGAGTATTGGTTTTTGCAGGCTGTTCTTAAGATTTTATTGGGTTGAATTTTTCTAGGTTTTTTTTTTTTTTTTGCATAGCATATTTGATGCATTTTGTTCTTCTAAAATTTATAAAGGCGTTTTCCTCGAACTATGACCAATACATTATTGTGCCCCCTGATTTTTTTTAGAGCCATTAAAAATTACCCCCAAACTATTCACAGTTTTGTAAAGTGAGACTTATGTTAAGTTTTATCATATGTGAATAAATTCTTAAAAGATTAATTAAATAAAATTTTCAAATATTAAAAAAAATAAACCGAATTAATCTTTTAAGAATTTATTTAAAATATTAAAATAAAGACGCGCGTTTCCCTGTTTTCTCTCTTCCATGGCGAAGAAGAAGAGAGTGGTTCGAAAGCCAGTTTTTCAAACGCCTGATCGAGATTCGACTGTTGATTTTCATGATGGAAATGATGATGCTGGTTCTTCAGCTGGTTTGGATCTAATTGCAGAAGTGGTGAATTCAGGGGAAGTCAGCCAGATTAATAATAGTCGTGAGCTTCTATCTGGTTCGAAGTTGGATACGAAGCTTCAGCACAGCTCGAGCTGGACTAAGGAGGTGGAGACGAAACTTGATTCTGAGACAGGCCAGGGTCATTACCAAGAATCAGCAAAGACGCACTGGAAATCCTTTTCTAAGGAGAATATGTTTGCGCGCGATTCAACGCTATCTTATTCTGAACCTCTGATAAAGGATGGGATGAAAATAGCTCAAGTGGATCCAGAGGAGGTTGTGATACAAGCGGCTAACTGGAGTTCGGTTGTTATATGCATGGTTCTGGGAGCAAATCCTCCTATGGCTATGTTTGAGGGTTTCATCAAGCGAATTTGGGGACACCTAGGGATAGCTCAAGTGGTTAGAATGACTATGGGATTGATTATGGTAAAATTCAATGATGATGCTACTAGAGATCAGGTCCTGGAGTCAGGGGTGCTTCAATTTGATCGAAAGCCAGTTATCATTAGGCCTTGGTCTACAGATCTGAACACGCTTAAACTTGTTCAATTTGTGCCATTGTGGATCCGTCTACATGACCTTGGTCTACAATACTGGGGGAACAAGAGCTTAAGTGCCTTAGTTAGTACTGTTGGGAAACCAATCATGGTGGATCAACATACTAGAGATCGCACTAGAGTCCAATTTGCTAGAATCCTGGTTGAGATGGACATTACGGACTCACCTCCTCGCATTATTCAATTTCTAAATGAGCATGGGCAACTTATGGAGCAGGGTATAGATTACGAATGGCTTCCTGTGAAGTGTAAGATTTGCATGGGGTATGGGCATATTATGGTTGATTGCCGTAAGGGGAAAACTGAAAAAAAGGGAAGAAGATTGATACTGTAAAGTCTGTTGCTGTTCCTAAAGAACAAGTGCCAAAGCCTTTGGTTGAAGTGGAAAAGATCAGCCAAGATTTGACTCCGAATAACAAAGATAATGTTCATTCTCCTCAAGATAAAGAATGGCTTATTCTGAAAAGAACAATACAGTCGAAAGGGCAGGGTTCTCAAGTTACTTATAAACCAGATGTAGTTAAAGAGGCAGGGAGGCCAACTGGGAATGCTTTCAGTGTTTTGCAGGAGTCAGGGACTAGTTTGGAGAAGGTGCTAGTGCCAATTGAGGCAAAGGGATCAGGTATTGCTATCACTTGATGATGGATAATTGCAATATTGCTAGTTGGAATGTTCAAGGTGTAAATAACAAGAATAAACAAAATTTTGTTTTAGAGTTTTGTAGTCTGAATAAAATTGGAGTCGGTGCATTGCTCGAAACCAAGTTGAAGGATAACAAGATTAAAGAGATGATGATGAATAAGTTCAGGAGTTGGGATTACTATAGTAGCCCAACCATTGAAGGTCGTTTGCTTATTATTTGGAGGAAAAGCTTTGTTAAAGTAATAGTCATTGCTGAATCTTCTCAATGTGTTCATTGCTATGTGAAAATGTCTGGTCAGGAAGAAGATTTTTGTATTGCGTTTGTTTATGGTTTAAACACCATTGATGAGAGGAAAAGTTTATGGGTGGATCTATTGAGTCTTAGGTTCCCTGTGAAGCCTTGGCTGTTGCTTGGAGATTTCAATGCAGTGTTCAACTATGAAGATAGATCTGGTGGGAATCCTATCTCTATAAATGACTTGACTGATGCTACTTTATGGCAAGCTCAAGGTCATGTGGAAGCACTTAAAAGATCAGGCTCAAATTTTACTTGGTCTAACAACCAAGATGGCGCTAGTAGAATCTATTCTAGAATAGATCATGCGTTTGCCAATGAGGAACGGCAAGATATTTTTCCTAACACTACAGCCCATTTTGCTTGGGAATCTATTTCTGACCATTGCTCGTGTGTGGTTACTGCTACTGTCTCAGAGAAGATTGGGCTTAAGCCATTTCGTTATTATAATTTTTGGGCTGAACACCCGAAGTTCAAAGAGTTAGTTACTGCCAGTTGGGAGAAGCCTTTGGCTGTTAGGGGTTTGAAAGGTATCTACTATAAACTCATGAGGTTAAAACATATCCTTAAGAAATTTAATAAGGCTACTATTAGAGATGTGGGGACAGCATACTTTGAAGCTAAAGCCAAGTTTATTGATGCTAGACAACAAGCTCAAGCTCACCCGAGAAATATAGTTTATCAGGAAATGGAAAAGACTGCTGCTGAGACTTTAAGCAGTAAAGAGAAGATGTACTTCAATTTTCTGAGACAACGAAGTAAGGTTAAGTGGCTCCAACAAGGGGATGAGAATAATTTTTATTTTCATGCTTTTTTGAAGAAAAGGAAGGTGGAGAACAGGATAGCATCTTTTGTTACTGACTAAGGTACTGTTAATGATAATTTTTCTGAAGTTGTTGATCATTTTTTAAACCACTTTCGTGGTTATATGGGGAGCAAAAACACAACCACTATGCGGCTGAATGTTGAGTGTTTGGAAAATGGTGCTAGGCTTAGCCTGGAGCAGCAGCTTGCTTTACTGAAACCTTTCTCGAATAAGGAAATAAAGCAAGTTCTATTCAGTATTCCAGATGAGAAATCCCCAGGGCTTGATGGGTATCGTTCGGGTTTTTTCAAAACAATGTGGCCTGTTTTAGGAGCTGAATTTTCCAAAGCAATTATGGATTTCTTCAATACAGGGAGTATGTCTTCTGAGTTTCATGCTACAATGATATCTCTAATTCCTAAGAAGGATAACCCCTCGAGAGATGTTGATTACCGTCCCATTGCGTGCTGTTCTACAATTTACAAATGCATTTCTAAATTGATGTGTTTGAGGCTTGCGGGAGTGCTTCCTTGTAGAGTCCAAGAACTTTACTTAACTAATTGTTTAGTAGTGTTATAGTGTGTTTAGTGTTATCTTTGTTATTATGGATTTTTGGTTCAGACCGGGAATTATTTGGACACTCATAGTAGTACTTATAGATTTTCTAAGTTTAATCTATAGTTTAAGAATATTAAGTATAACCTAAGGTTTGATTAATGTGACTGACATTAAGGATTATATTTATTATATTATAAGGTTTAGACATCAACCAATAGGATTTTAAGCACATGTTATGAATGGTGATTAAGGATTAAAGATTTTTGAGGATTTAAGTTAATAAAGAGTAAAGTTTGAATGTTATAGGGTCAGTCAGCAGCTTTGAGTACGTTGAGGGCTTAGTCAAGGTTGTTTACTCCATTCAAACTTAGCTAAAAATGTGTAATTTTGTGTTTAAATATTCAGCGTGTGCCGATATATCGCAGCTATAGGGGGCGATATATCGCAGCACGTAGATACGGAAAACACGAATCGATGCACGGTCGCCTCGGGAACAATGGTCCAGGCGATATATCGCCTATAGGGGGCGATATATCGCCTCCTCTAGCATAAATTCAAATACTTTTGAATTCATTTCCTTTCAGCCATTCAAACTCCTTCAACAGTCCAGCATCTTTTGAACGAGTCTTCAGCCTCTGCTGAACGATTATTCAAATGATTTTCATCTAAAAAGCCATTATTTTTATTCAAGTAAAATCAAGATACTTTCATTCCCAAACTCTATAAATAGGACCTAGTACCCAGCCATTATTCACCATTTGCTCTAAGTTCAGAAGCTGCTAGTGTTAAGTGAGTGTGAGAGTGTAAACACTTGGTTTGGTAAAAAAAAAAACTATAAGCTTAAACATCATAAGCTTATCAAACACTTTGGGAAGTGAGTTCTATAGTATTTCGGTGGAGGTTAGATTGATCTTGCAAATCTTTGAGGTAAACCCAAAACTCTATTTCATTTATTTCATGTTATTTCCTTTCTCAAAACCTTCTACTCAGTCCCCTAACCTCATTCTTATTTTGGTTAGGGAATCCAAGTTCTTAAGCATATAAGTCGGTAAGTATGTTTTTATGGTTTAGTCTTTCCATCTCTTTCATTTCATCTCCTTTCTTTAGACTCACTCTTTCTTATGGTTTTAGGAGTGTTCCAAAAAGTCCCAACTCAGTCCATTATATCCCGGTAACTTTGGTAAGGAAAATAGGCTAGAATCAATATGTTATGTGCTTATGTTATCTATATGTTTTATGTTATTAATGTGTTATGATATGTATGTATGCTTGTAGGCTTGGGCATATGACCCATATGACTAACAAGACCCCAAATGGGTTATGGGCATATGACCTACTTAGCTAGTAGGACCCCACTAATCCCATGGGCATATGCTTGTTTAGTCTATGGGACCCCAAGTAATAATGACCATTATAATAAGTGTATGTTATATGTATTATGTTAAGTCTTTATGTTTTCTTATGAAATTATGTATATGACTATGTGTTAGATTTTCCTTGCTGGGCATTAGGCTCATTCCTTTTTGTTTTATGTGCAGGAAAATAAGCTTTAGAGGCGGAAAGGTTCGTGACGCTTAGAGGATGTGTATCGATGATGAATGGAGTCAAGGGGTCGAGCGTTGTTCGATTCGAGGATGTAGTTTCGGTTTTATGTCTTTTTACATGTATCTTCCGCACTAATTATGTAATGTCTTATTATTTTAAATTATGTTTTTGTTTTAAAGACAATGGGATCCCATACCCGTTTTGGTATTTACTTTGTAAGCAACTCTTATTTTTATAAGTTACTTAATAAAATTATGGTATTTTCGCAAATGTAAGTTCTTTTAAGGATTTTATGTATAGTTTCGTTAATGGTCCAAATAGTCTAGAGTAGTGGGTCATTACAGTTGGTATCAGAGCAAACGGTTCCTTCATATGAAGTTCTCCCCTATACACATGCTCAAAGCTCCGAATCTCACCGCCAAGTAAGTGTTTAAGTTACAAGTTACAAGTTACTTTGTCTATGTGTATAGCTAACAACTTTAGTGTTTATGTTTCAGTTAAGAATGAATGGAGCTTTAACCTACCAAGATATCCGAGCCATTAAGGCCTTAAAAAGAATAAGGGAGCCAAGAAACACCGTAGGAGCCCTAGAAAGGATTACTCGAAGGTTGCTTTTGTTTCATCAAGAGATAGGTGGCCTTCAAGAGGCTAAACAAATAATGTTAAGATCAACGGAACAATATGTATTAGTAATTAGGTTGTTTAAGGATTTTCATTCTGTAATAGCAGCCTTAGAAGAAATATGGGAAGAAATGCGTGAGGAGGATGAATTGCCTTTAGCAATGAGATATTATTTCCTCTTAGTTAGGTTTACCGCGAAATCTGAGTTTCAATTCACCAATGAGCAAAAGAATAGGATTCTCACCAACCTACCTATAGGACGTTTCGATGCTCATGATAATGATGATTATGAGCAAATAGATGATGATATGTTAGATGACGGATCAGATGTAGAAGATCCCAATTTTTAGATTAGAAGTTTTTAGTGTTTGTTTTATTTATTTTTTATTGTAATAAGTGAAATTGTTTTCCAAATGAATAAACATGCTAATTGAATATCATGTGTGAGTTTGATTTTATTTTCGCAATCATAATAAATACTAAATAAAATGAATAATGACTAAGTTCGGTGAGGGTGGATACAAATCAATGAACCTGGTTTCCTTATTGAGAGTTAGGGGGCCATAGTAGTGGGAACGATTTTACTGATCCCAGCCCTCCCTCAATATGGTTAACTTTGGAACAAAGATAAGTTTTGAGCCTGAGAATTAAGTCATATAGGATGATTAGAAACACACTTAGAAAATAAAGACGACTTGTTTTTCTAAGTATAGAAACCCGCTCTAATAATAAATAAAGACCTATATAATTTTTCATAAGAAGTCATAATAAATAGGTCCGAGTTATGTTTGTTTTAGAATAAGTTTTTGCCTTAGAGCCTATTAGGAAAAGTTCTAACATGTTTCTTTCAACTGTTAGAACTCTGCTACGATGTCTCTCCGAAGATCTGCACGCACCAACGGAAACGCCTCCAACGATGTTCCAGCGACCAATGCGGTCCCTACCGTTCGCCGAAGGGGAGTGCGTGCTACTACTCGCCGCAATGCGCCGGCACCGCAAGCTGACAATACTGCAGAGATTGCCAGACTGCGACAGCAAGTCGAGGAACTTCTGCAGCAACAACGCCAACAGGCTCAATCTCAGCCTCAGCCTCCGCCACAGCCGCAGCCGCAGCCACAGCAAATGGCCCCAGCACCCCAACAAGTTGGTCCGTATGGGGGATGGCCTATGACGAATTACGCTCCATATCCTGTGCAGCACATGGAGCCAGTGTACGAGAGGTTCCGCAAGCAGCACGCTCCGAACTTCGAAGGGACTACGGACCCCTTTGAAGCAGAAGAATGGCTAAGGAATGTGGAGCCGATCCTAGCCCACATGAACCTCAGTAACGCTGATCGCATATCCTGCGTCTCGTCTTTACTCAAGAAAGATGCCAGGATATGGTGGGACTTGGTCCAACAATCTCACGATGCTGCCACCATGACGTGGACCCGATTTGTGGAGCTCTTCCACAAGAAGTACTACAATTCAGCGGTACTTGCTACGAGAGTTGAGGAGTTCACCAATCTGAAGCAAGGGAATTTAACAGTGGCGGAATATGCTCGTCAGTTTGACCGCTTAGCCAAGTTCGCGGCAGAGTTAGTTCCAACCGATTATCTGAGGGTGAACAAATTCGTGAGAGGACTCCGACCAAAGATCGAGATGGGGGTGAAACTAGCAAACCCGGGAAACACTTCATATGTCGACGTTCTTGAGACGGCAATTGAAGTAGAAAGGTTGCAGGCCAACGTGAACAAAGAAGAAGCCAGCAAGCCTGAACCCAGACAGCAGAGCCAACCTCAGGCAAGTCGGAACAACAATCAGTCTAGCAATAGCGGCAACAATCAGTCCAACAACAACGGTAACGGACAGAAGAGAAGGCATCCTGACAACAAGCAAGCCGGCAACAATAAAAGGGCACGACCAAATAATGGGGGAAATAGGTCGGGCTACGTGGAATATCCGCCATGTGCCAAATGTCAGAAGAAGCATCCTGGAGAATGCCGCGCCAACACCAAGGAGTGTTTCAACTGTGGTCAAGAAGGGCATCATAAAAGAGACTGTCCTCAGCAAAAGCCAGAATGGAAGAAGGACGAAAAGATGGTTCCTGCTCGGGTTTTTGCTTTAACCCAAGGAGAGGCGGATGCCAGCAACAAGGTGGTCACAAGTCAGGTTTCCATCCTCAATAATTTATGTCATGTATTATTTGATTCGGGAGCCACCCATTCATATATTTCGTTAGGAATGATAGATAAACTAGACAAACCTAGTGAAAGATTTAGAACTAGGTTTGCAACCAAGTTGCCTTCGGGCAAAGTAGTTCTATCATCACGAATTGTACGAGGCATACCAATCAAGATTGAGGACAAGGAACTAGAAGGAGACCTGATAGAGCTGGTGATCAAAGACTTCGACGTCATACTAGGCATGGATTGGCTAGCACGGCATGGCGCAACAATCGACTGCAAACGCAAGAAGGTGGTGTTCGAGACTCCTGACGGCCAGAAACTTTGCTTCATGGGACAAGCTTCAGGACTACGCACACCGTTAGTGTCATCTCTAAAAGCTCAGAGAATGATGGAGAAAGGATGCCAAGCGTTCTTAGCCAGCATCACGAATGTGGAGAAGGAGACATCACTCAAAGTTGGAGATGTTCGGATTATACAAGATTTTCCAAAAGTTTTCCCCGATGACTTGCCAGGGTTGCCGCCAAATCGAGAAATAGACTTCACAATAGAATTAGTACCAGGCACCGAGCCTATCTCTAAGGCACCATACCGGATGGCACCTACGGAACTCAAGGAGTTAAAGACGCAGCTACAAGAACTCCTAGACTTGGGTTTCATTAGGCCAAGCCATTCACCATGGGGAGCTCCGGTACTATTCGTGAAGAAGAAGGACGGAAGTATGCGCATGTGCATAGACTACCATGAGCTGAATAAAGTAACAATTAAGAACAAATACCCGCTACCTCGGATTGATGATTTGTTTGATCAACTCCGAGGCGCGACTGTATTTTCTAAGATCGATTTACGGTCCAGGTATCATCAGCTCAAGGTGAAGGGAGAAGATATCCTTAAGACAGCCTTTAGGACTCGTTATGGACATTACGAGTTCTTGGTTATGTCTTTTGGTCTTACTAACGCGCCAGCCGCGTTTATGGACTTAATAAATAGGGTCTTCAAAGACTACTTGGATAAATTCGTCGTTGTGTTCATCGACGACATTTTAATTTACTCCAAGGATGAAGTGGAGCACGAGGAACACTTGAGGATGATTTTGACGCGATTGAAGGAGCACCAACTCTACGCGAAGTTCAAGAAATGCGAGTTTTGGCTCTCACAAGTGGCGTTCCTCGGGCACATCATATCAAAAGACGGAGTTGCAGTAGATCCATCGAAGGTAGAGGCCGTGAAGGATTGGCCTAGACCAAAGAACGCGTCGGAAGTAAGAAGCTTCTTAGGGCTAGCAGGTTACTATAGAAAGTTTGTAGAGGGCTTTTCTAAGATAGCCACTCCACTCACCAACCTGACCCAGAAGCAACAAAAGTTTAACTGGAATGATAAGTGTGAGGAAAGCTTCCAGTTGCTTAAGGATAAGCTTTGCTCAACACCAGTACTTAGTGTCCCAACAACCAACGACAAGTTCGTTGTCTACTGTGATGCATCAAAGTTAGGATTGGGATGCGTACTGATGCAAAATGACAAGGTGATAGCCTACGCCTCATGTCAGTTAAAGGGGTATGAACAACGCTATCCAACTCACGATATGGAGTTGGCAGCGGTGGTCTTTGCGTTGAAAATCTGGCGCCATTATCTTTATGGAGAACGGTGCGAGATTTACACAGACCACAAAAGTTTAAAATACTTCTTTACGCAGAAGGAGCTCAACATGAGGCAGCGCCGATGGTTGGAATTAGTAAAGGATTACGACTGCGAAATCCTATACCACCCGGGGAAGGCAAACGTAGTTGCTGATGCACTTAGCCGAAAAAGTTATGGGAACTTAGCAGCCTTATCCAGAATAGAAAAGCCGCTACAGCATGAGCTTATCAGTGCTGGAATAGAAATGGTTGTAGGCAAGCTTGCTAACTTGTCTATCCAATCAAATCTGCTAGAGGACATACGGAATTGTCAGAGACGTGATGAATCGCTAGCAGCACACGCGGATGCAGTCAGAGAAGGCAAGACTACAGATTTCTCAATATCCAGTCAAGGTTTATTGAGATATAAGGATCGGGTATGCGTGCCAGACGATCAGAGTATTAAGAAGACGATCCTAGAAGAAGCGCACAGCACCCCGTACTCAGTTCATCCAGGGTCTACCAAAATGAATCATGACATCAAGGCAGTCTATTGGTGGCCAGGGATGAAGAAGGAGATAGCGGACGTATCTAAGTGTCTGGTATGTCAGCAAGTGAAAGCGGAGCATCAACGGCCTGCAGGATTATTGCAACCGCTTAGCATACCGGAATGGAAGTGGGACGATATAGCCATGGACTTCGTGACGGGTCTGCCAAAGACGAATAAGCAGCATGATTCTGCTTGGATAGTCATAGATAGACTAACCAAGTCGGCTCATTTTCTGCCTGTTAAGACTTCTTATACGGCATACCAATATGCAGACATCTACATCCAAGAGATTGTACGATTGCATGGAATCCCCAAGACGATAGTATCAGATAGAGGATCAGTGTTTACGTCAAGATTTTGGAGAAGCTTACAGCAAGCCATGGGTACTAAGTTAAGTCTTAGTACAGCTTTCCATCCTCAGACAGATGGGCAGTCCGAGCGTACGATTCAGATTTTAGAGGATATGCTACGCGCTTGTGTACTTGATTTCGGAGGATCATGGAACAAGTACTTACCGCTGATCGAGTTCTCGTACAACAACAGCTACCAGTCGACGATCGAGATGGCACCTTATGAGTTGCTATATGGAAGAAGGTGCCGATCACCGTTGCACTGGGACGAGGTAGGAGAAAGGCAGCTTCTAGGGCCCGAAGCTATTAGGCAAGCTCAAGAAGCAGTAACGCTTATTAGACAGCGTATGCTTGCTGCTCAAAGCCGTCAGAAGAGCTATGCGGATACCAAGCGATGCGATGTGGAGTTCCAAGTTGGAGATCAAGTCTTCCTGAAGATATCTCCTATGAAGGGTGTCAAGCGGTTCGGGAAGAAAGGCAAGCTCAGTCCCCGATTCATAGGTCCTTTTGAGATATTGGACAAAGTGGGACCAGTTGCATATAGACTAGCCCTACCGCCAGCACTAGCCGATAGTCACAACGTCTTCCACATTTCGATGCTGCGCAAATATGTGCCAGACCCATCTCACGTTCTCAAGTACGATACCATAGCGCTCCAGAAAGACTTAAGTTACGAGGAACGACCGGTTAGCATCCTAGATAGGGGGATGAAGCAGTTACGGTCCAAGAGCTTTCCTATAGTTAAAGTCCTATGGAGCAATAGTTCTGAACGCGAGGCAACGTGGGAGTTGGAAGAGGACATGCAAGGCCGGTATCCGGAGTTATTTGGTAAGTAAATTTCGAGGACGAAATTCTTTTTAGTAGGGGAGAATTGTAGAGTCCAAGAACTTTACTTTACTAATTGTTTAGTAGTGTTATAGTGTGTTTAGTGTTATCTTTGTTACTATGGATTTTTGGTTCAGACCGGGAATTATTTGGACACTCATAGTAGTACTTATAGATTTTCTAAGTTTAATCTATAGTTTAAGAATATTAAGTATAACCTAAGGTTTGATTAATGTGACTGATATTAAGGATTATATTTATTATATTATAAGGTTTAGACATCAACCAATAGGATTTTAAGCACATGTTATGAATGGTGATTAAGGATTAAAGATTTTTGAGGATTTAAGTTAATAAAGAGTAAAGTTTGAATGTTATAGGGTCAGTCAGCAGCTTTGAGTACGTTGAGGGCTTAGTCAAGGTTGTTTACTCCATTCAAACTTAGCTAAAAATGTGTAATTTTGTGTTTAAATATTCAGCGTGTGCCGATATATCGCAGCTATAGGGGGCGATATATCGCAGCACGTAGATACGGAAAACACGAATCGATGCACGGTCGCCTCGGGAAAAATGGTCCAGGCGATATATCGCCTCCTCCAGCATAAATTCAAATACTTTTGAATTCATTTCCTTTCAGCCATTCAAACTCCTTCAACAGTCCAGCATCTTTTGAACGAGTCTTCAGCCTCTGCTGAACGATTATTCAAATGATTTTCATCTAAATAGCCATTATTTTTATTCAAGTAAAATCAAGATACTTTCATTCCCAAACTCTATAAATAGGACCTAGTACCCAGCCATTATTCACCATTTGCTCTAAGTTCAGAAGCTGCTAGTGTTAAGTGAGTGTGAGAGTGTAAACACTTGGTTTGGGGAAAAAAAAACTATAAGCTTAAACATCATAAGCTTATCAAACACTTTGGGAAGTGAGTTCTATAGTATTTCGGTGGAGGTTAGATTGATCTTGCAAATCTTTGAGGTAAACCCAAAACTCTATTTCATTTATTTCATGTTATTTACTTTCTCAAAACCTTCTACTCAGTCCCCTAACCTCATTCTTATTTTGGTTAGGGAATCCAAGTTCTTAAGCATATAAGTCGGTAAGTATGTTTTTATGGTTTAGTCTTTCCATCTCTTTCATTTCATCTCCTTTCTTTAGACTCACTCTTTCTTATGGTTTTAGGAGTGTTCCAAAAAGTCCCAACTCAGTCCATTATAACCCGGTAACTTTGGTAAGGAAAATAGGCTAGAATCAATATGTTATGTGCTTATGTTATCTATATGTTTTATGTTATTACTGTGTTATGATATGTATGTACGTTTGTAGGCTTGGGCATATGACCCATATGACTAACAAGACCCCAAATGGGTTATGGGCATATGACCTACTTAGCTAGTAGGACCCCACTAATCCCATGGGCATATGCTTGTTTAGTCTATGGGACCCCAAGTAATAATGGCCATTATAATAAGTGTATGTTATATGTATTATGTTAAGTCTTTATGTTTTCTTATGAAATTATGTATATGACTATGTGTTAGATTTTCCTTGCTGGGCATTAGGCTCATTCCATTTTGTTTTATGTGCAGGAAAATAAGCTTTAGAGGCGGAAAGGTTCGTGACACTTAGAGGATGTGTATCGATGATGAATGGAGTCAAGGGGCCGAGCGTTGTTCGATTCGAGGATGTAGTTTCGGTTTTATGTCTTTTTACATGTATCTTCCGCACTAATTATGTAATGTCTTATTATTTTAAATTATGTTTTTGTTTTAAAGACAATGGGATCCTATACCCGTTTTGGTATTTACTTTGTAAGTAACTCTTATTTTTATAAGTTACTTAATAAAATTATGGTATTTTCGCAAATGTAAGTTCTTTTAAGGATTTTATGTATAGTTTCGTTAATGGTCCAAATAGTCTAGAGTAGTGGGTCATTACATTCCTTCCTTGGTCAACCAAAACCAAGGAGCTTTCGTTAAGGGCAGATTCATAGCACACAATGTGATGATATTGCAAGATCTTTTAAAGAATTATAAGAGAAAGACAGTCTCTCCTAGATGTACCATCAAAATAGACATAAGCAAAGCCTATGATACTGTTAACTGGGACTTTCTTGAGGCTTTGCTCAATGCCTTCAACTTTCCTGGAAAATTTGTTCAAAGGGTGATGATTTGTCTTCGGTCAACAACCTATGCTATTACTATGAATGGGAGGGTGCAAGGCAGCTTCAAAGGTGAGAAAGGGTTGAGACAAGGTGACCCGTTATCACCTTTACTCTTTGTCCTAATCATGGAATATCTAACTAGAAGGCTTCAGCTAGCTGCTTCCCACTCCTTATTCAGGTATCATCCTATGTGTAAGGGTTTAAATCTCATTAACCTCTGCTTTGCAGATGATTTAATCCTGTTCAGCAAAGGTTCAAGGCAGTCAGTGTTAGTAATTAAAGAGGTTCTGACTGAGTTCAGTAAAACGACAGGATTACATATCAGTGAGGACAAATCACAGGTCTTTTTTGGTGGTGTCAAGTCTAATGAGAAGAGTGCTATCCTCAATGATCTTCATCTCACAGAAGGAGTGTTCCCCTTCAAGTATTTGGGGGTGCCGCTTAGGCCTACTAAATGGAAAGCTGAAGACTGAGGCTTTATCATCAAGAAAATAAATCAGAGGCTGCATTCTTGGGCTAGTAGGCATTTAACATTTGCTGGAAGAATCCACTTGATTCACTCAGTGTTATTTGGCCTTCGCAACTACTGGATGAGCATCTTTGTGCTGCCTCACAGTGTGACTAAGGAGGTTGAGAAAATTTGTAGAGGCTTTTTATGGGGTGTTAATGGTAACAGGAGTAAAATTCATGTTGCCTCTTGGGACAAGGTGTGTCTCCCGAAGTCTTATGGAGGTCTTGGGTTCAAGAATGGGATTAAATGGAACCATGCTATCCTAGCTAAATTTGTCTGGGCCATCACAGGAAAGAGTGACCTGCTTTGGGTTAAATGGATCAATTCCATTTATCTTAAAGGTGCCCCTTTCTGGTCTTATGATCTTAAACCAGACACGAGCTGGTACTGGCGTAAGCTCTGTCATTTGAGACAGCGATTTACAAGTTCTGAGATTGCAGCTGCTGGTTGTTCGGGTAAGTTCAAGTCTTCAGCCCTTTATAACAGTGCGATAACTCAAACTCAGATATGTTATAACTATAAAGCTGTCTGGAGCTCTTTGAATTTACCTAAGCACCGGTTTATGTTGTGGCAAGTGGTGAATACCCAGCTCCTTACCAAAGATAACTTGGTCAAATTTCATCTAGACTTGGACTCCTTAGACTGCCCTGTGTGTGGTGACAGTTACGAATCTCATGAGCATCTGTTCTTCAGATGTAGTTTGTCCTGTAGAGTAGTTGATCAGCTCTTTAATTGGTTAGGCTTGAATGCATGGCCTAAGGATTTCAATGGTTGGACTAGTTGGTTGAATCTGAAAGTGGCTGGTCTGGTGCATTATATCAATGTAGCTATTTTTGCAGCAATCATCTATTGTCTCTGGAGTAATAGGAATAGGTGTATTTTTTAAGGCTATTCCAATTCGGTTTCTCATATTGTGAATGATGTTAAAAATATAGTGAAGTACATATTACTTTTTGTTAAAACTAGAAACTTGAATAGGCTTGAGAGAAATTACTTGATGAGATTACTTATGTAATTAGTTTGTATTGTTTGGTGGAGCTCCCTTTTTAGGAGCTTGTGGTGAGTTGGAGGGTGTATCTGTTCAGTTGATTAATGAAGTTCTCATTCTTCTTGATAAAAAAAAAAGAATTAAAAATAAAAAGAATTTTTTTTTTAATTTTTGAGTTATTTTTAATTTTAATATTTTATAATAAATATATTTTTTTTTATTTTAAATTATACACATGGCGCTAATATGACAATGACAAGTCAACAATCCGTTAGCTACGTAGGATCAAACTTAACAGAAGTCCACTTTACAACACAGTGAATAGTTCAGGGATAATTTTTAATGGCTCAAAAAAATCTGGGAGCATAATAATGTATTGATCATAGTTCGGAGGCAAAAGTCCTAAATAACCATTTATAAATAACAAATTTATATTTGATGGTCATTCACATTTAAATTGTTTTGTAATAAAATATACGATATCAAATAACTCTTGTTAGATTTGGTTAGTTGGAAGTTTGGGTGCTGTTTGATTTTGTTCATAGCTATCGATGTTGTTTGATTTTATATTTAGTTAATTTTTGTATTTCATTTTTTAAAATTATTGTTAGATTTTAGGTTTAATTAACAAGATATTTTTAATGAATTTTTATATTTTTTTATTATTTTAAAATAAATTAATAAGTTTTTAAATTAAAAATATGACATCGACAAGTTATAGGTTGACACCTGTTGATTTACTCAATCCAATTAACACCTAATAGAGCTAGTGGTAACGGATGCAAGAAAAATATAACATTGGTTGGTTTTACGGTAAAAAATATATTTGGATATATAAGTGTATAAATGCGAAAACATAAAGTATTTATACCGTAAATATCCCTTTAATTAATATTAGTTCTCACATATTTTAATTTATAGGTATTTGTGGTATAAATACATAATTAATGTTTTTGATTTTATACACTTATATACCTAATTTTTTTTTTTCATCAGCAAAAAAATACCAAATGTTACTTTTTACACACTTTTGTCACTTCATCTTCGTTAAGTGTTAATTGAGATAATTCGAATGTCACATGTCAGCATTAAACATGTTTAGTTCATATTTTATTAAAAAAAACTTATTAATTGATTTTAAATTAATAAAAAACTAATTGAATTGTATTTTAAATAATACATTGTCTAAATTTCTTCATTGCCTAGATAAACATGTTCTTGATTTCTTCATCTTCATTACCCAAATTCAAAGAATAATACATTCAACATCAATCAAACCTAAATCAGATTACAAAAATAAAATCATATAATGAACAAACTCTATATCTAATTTTACCGATAAACTTAAACTAAAGAACCATTTACAAAACCAAACTCTATAAGAGCATATCCTACGTAGGCAACGATGGAAGTTGCTTCTCAAGATCATATATTAATTTTTTATTAAAAGTAGCCAATCACATTTTTTTTTATTTTTTAAAACAATGATCAACTTTGCTAGGAAACCTTTGTTAAAAAGTCACCAAAAGTCCATAGAGACCCACTTGTCAGTAAGCACTATGTAAAACAACTTTCAGTGGAGATGCTCTAACTAATTTTACCTAGAAAATCACAACACAAAACTCAAACCCAAATGCAACACAATTAGATTTTAAATTAAAAAACTCAAAAACTTGAGGTGCACATGAGGAAAATCTGAAATCAAGAACTCACAAACAAAATCAAGATGCAAGTTTGAAGTCAACATGAACTCAAAACTCAGATCTTGAAGTCAAGAACTCAAGATCTAAAGATAAGAACCCAGATCTAGAAAATGAAGAAGCAAAAAGAATAGCAGTTGTCGACGTACGGGTTCTCCACACCCAAAGCCCTTCCTCCATCGTTGATCTTCTCGCCTGAAGTCCTCCATCCTCCCATTAAATTTCGAAGACCTCCATCGCAGGCGACCTTCACGGTGGTGTTCGATCTGCAGAAGAAGAAGGGGGGAGTTCCTAGTTTCGATCTACAAAAGAAGAAGGGGGAAGGTGGGCTCAGATATGCAAATTAAGAAGAAGAAGAAGAGAGAGAAGTGTCGGGCAGAAAAGAAGAAAATGAGAAAAGATAAAAGATAAAGAAAATTGATTTTTTTTTTAAAATTAACCATATTTTTTTGATATTTTTATTATTTTTAAAATCAATTAATAATATTTTAAAAAAAATTATAAGATGGAAGAATAGTAGAGTGACACAGGCATCTCAATCAATTTCAATGGTCTGTAACGGAGTTGGTAGTCACAGAAAGTGAGGAAAACGTAATATTCGATATTTTTTCCAACGAATTTTTTTTACGTATATAAGTGTATAAAATAAAAAATATTAAGTATTTATGCCGCAGATACTTCTTTAATTTAAAATAAAATATGTTTAACTACATTACACTAATATGCATCTAGGAGTGTTGGACCTATAACAATTCTCTAAAAAAAAAAAATTTATGGGAATCATAATTCTAGTCTAATTCATAAAATCAATTAATCACTAATTATAACAAAATAAGTATACATTGTAAGTGATTACAAAACTAGAATATTAATGGGTACGTAACCTTTATACTCAAAACTTACGTGTCTTATCTTCCTTGCCACTGTTATTTTTGTTTTGTTTTTTCGAATTAGGAGCACTTTGTAGATAGATTTTTAATATATTAATACACACAAAACATTTCTTTTGTTGAGAGAAACACACACAAGACACAACATTATTAATTATAAATTTCTATGCGCTGGTCGTCACTAATAAAATAATCTTAAATATTAACGATAAAAATTGAGTGTAAAAAATTACCTCACACTTACAAATTTGTATTTAGCGCCAGAAACGAGTGGCCCATAAGCCCCGTACATAGAAGTGCACGAATTTATTTGGGCCAATCTAGAATACATACATATGTTATTTATGTAAAAAAAAATATGAGGATTATTAGTTCCTAATTTGTATGATAAAATTTATTTAAAAAAAAAATATAAGAAATACAATTGTTAACTAACTAAATATGAAAATTAAATTTAAAATTAAAACACATCAGTCAAACAAGAGTATTATTATAAATTAGCATTCCACTATTCTCTCTCTCTCCAACTCCAGCCACATAAACTCTTTTTCTCTCCAAACCCAGCCACACCATCCCTTCCAGCTTCGCATGGCACAAATCCCCTCAAGCTCCGACGAATTGTGCGACCCTATCTATGACCCCAAACCAAAACCCGACTTCGACGAATCCCTGATCCTCCGCTCAAGAGCCCCATTCGATCGCGAGCCTAGGCGCGACACCACCATCTCCATGAAGAACCACCTCCAGCTCTGCCAGTGGTGTCGATGCACACCCAGCTCCACGATGAACCACCTCCCAACTCCACGACGAGAATGTTTCTACCATTTTCAGATATGAACCCAGGCGGCGGAGAGGTAGGCGTGGCGTAGACATGGACTCAGGAGGGGATGGGTGCTCGGATTCTGGGCTCTTGGGTTGCCTGGGTTGTGTGCAATCCGTGGTGTTGGGTGCTGCACAAAACGACGAGAGTTGATGGGGTTGCAACCGGGTTTTGCGCGCACGGGATAGGGGGTTCTGGTGGTGGTTGAAGGTGATGGAGGAGGGTGGTTCGTGGTTGGAGGTGTTCCAAGGAGGTGGTTGGAGTGGAAGGTCGACAATGAGAGGCAGACGGCGACTAGGGTTCTTGGTGAGGGAAGAGAAGAAGATGGGAGAGAGAGAAAGGGAGTGCATAAGTTTTTTTTCTTTTCTATCTTCAGGTTTGTGGTAATTGATTACCTACGCGTTCTTTGTGTGTATATTTCAGGGGGTAACTGGTTATCTTCATGTTCTTTGTGTGTATATTTCTAGGTTATTTATGGTAACCGGTTTCCTTCACGTTTTGATATGTGTGTATATCTATGGGTTCTTTATGGTAATTGGTTACCTATATTACTAAAATTATAGTTACTTCTTCATTTTTTAATGAAGTATTCTTCATCTTTTTCTTTCAAATTTGATATTTCTTTTCATATTTAATATAGTAACCTGTCACCCCTCTTATGGTAACAGGTTACCCTCCTGATACATGTTATTTAACCTAGATCTAGGATTTCTTTTTTACATAACTGTGAAAGATCAATCAGGTAACTAGTTATCTTTCCTAGGCTTTGAAAAAAAAACATACAATCTAAAAAAAGAGGAAAAACAACGTTTATAATAAATAATAATAATAATAAACACAATTCATATTACAAAAAAAAAAAATTTGCAAAACAACCAAAGAAAAATTTAATATAAAAGTAGTTATATAAAATTAATATAAAAAATCAATCAAGCTAAAAAATAATAATCAAATTACAAAAATACCCTTCTAACTTAATAAAACTTGATTAAGAGTAAAACTATGACATAAACCGACTTTTATATAAAAATATGAAAAACTAAACCCATAAAAATGAAAATTCTTAAAAAAAGCTTTAAAATAAATTTAAAAAAAAAAAAAAGTTATATTATTGTAAACTTTATTATAAAAGGCCATATACAATGTAATTTTCCCTACATTATCGACATGATGAACAAGCCCGAATTGAAAAAAATCACAATAACAGGAATTACTTTTTCTAGAGGAGAAATTATAGGAAATTGCCCAAAATAATGGCATTAAGAAACTAATGTCCTTATTTCTAAAATTGTAGAAAAACGACCATTTTGCATTGTTGATTACTTAAATTGCAATTTTTTTTTATAATTTTTTTGTTTATTTAGGACTGTATGACTTTAATATAGTGATATATGTATCTTAGTTTTGTTTAATTAGATTTTATTTTAAAGTTATATTAATTTTTCAAGTTTTTTATGAATTGTTGGTATATTATTTTCCAACTAGTGTATATATTTTTTGTGGTATGATATATCATTATTTTTATGATATTTAGTTTCTATCTTATTATACATAATGGTAGTATATAATTTTGTATCATGGTATATACATTTTAATGGTAGTATATACTTTTTTTAGCATAGTATATATATTTTTTTAGTAATAATTTTGTAAGTTTTGTTGATATATTATTTTTCAACTCAGTATATATATTTTGTGGTATGATATACCATTCAACAACTCATAGAAAATGAAAAAAATATATCAAAATAACTTTAAAATAAAAGCTAATTAAACAAAACTAATATACATATACCATAATATTAAAATATTTAGAATAAAATAATAATTTGCTAAATGACATATTTGATAATATTTAATATTAAAAATATGATTAGATTATTTTACTACAAAATTAAAATCACAAACATTTACTTACTTTTAAACACCATTATTCGATCATTTTGCACCATGAGTTTGTACCTTTTTCCTTTTGTATGTGTGTTTTTGGTAAATGTTACTTTCCATATTTCATTGTAAAAAAAAAAAAAAAAAATTCAAAACAGCCTATACTATACATTTACCCAAAAATAGAATAACACGGAGAAATTTGGTAAATTTTATACAATACACAACATCCTCTTGTTATATATACCTACTTAATACTTATATATAAATATGTATATCATATTATCTTGGATTTTGCTTAAATACCTACTTATACTATGTGCTAGATCCTCCTATATTTTACGAGAGTGTGCAAAATATCTTGAACAAATTTTTAGTCAAAATTTATTTTAATAAGACAATAGTATCCTCTATTTTATTTACTTGATTTATTTTATATTTTATATATTCTAACATTTAATAAAAAATATTAGAAAAATATATTTTATTTAAATAAAACAAATACAGTATATGTATATTTTTAAATATAATTTTACTTTTTAAAAAAAAAATAGAATTACTTAAAATAAATTTAAAATTTTGGATAATTTAAAATAAAATTTTATTTCAAAATGTATTTGAATATTTTCTAAAAAATAGACGTTTTATTTTAATGAAATTTGGTTTAAGATTTTTATAAAATATAAATTAAATCAACCAAACAAAGACAAGATATTATTGTTGTACTAAAATTAATTAGACCGAAAATTTGTTCAAAGGATATTTTATACTATTTGACGAAACACAATTGGAGTATTTTAATATTATTTAAATCACACGGCTGTAGATGAGTATATAAAGAAAAATAATATAAACAAATAACTAAATAATATGATATAGCATATGATCATATAAATTTAATAATAAAAGAGAACGTAGAGTTGATTAATTCGTGAGCATACATATAACCTGTTTGGTAAGAAAATTCTCTCTTTCCATCCATTCTCATTATATTTAATGAAAATTTTCTTTACCATATAATACAAATAATTTTAATTATATTAATTAATTAATAATAATAAAGATGAGTATTTTGTTTAACAGAAAGAAAAAAAAAATCACAAATTAACTTCATTTGTTTTCTTCTAGGAAATTGTTTATCACAAAATCCAAACTTCAAATTGTTTTGTTCTTACTGCGAACCTAATGTTATATAAAAAAAAAAGAACATCAAGTTTGCGATATATTTGAAAAAGTTTAAAAATAAGGGTTGCTTCATAAAGAAGTTTTTACACACTCAAACACAATATTACTCTTACTCTATGGATGAGATTACATTACATCTAATTTTTTCTTTTAAAAAGGAACATTAGAACCCTAATCAACTCTATAAAAGACCCAGCAGCTGTTTTTTTTTAATTAATTAAAAAAAAGAAAAATTAACAACTCATGGGTGGAAGATCAGAGGACACCTTCTCGGCTTCCTCTTTCTTGACGAGCTTGCTTCCGAAGATCAAGAACCCGACGGCGTGTCCGGCGATGGCGACCAAGAAAACCCCAACGTTAAAAGACATGATAGCAAGCATGACCATGTAAGCCAAACCAACCCGAACCGCATGCAGCAGAGTCTGAAACAGACCGGCAGCGACCCGGGAACCGGTGGACTTGATGAGACGGCAGTGGGAAAGCCACTCGACGATGACGGCAAGAAAGAAGACGAAAACCAAGGCCAAGGCGTACATGCCCGGCCTAGAACCAGGCCAACCGGAGAAGAGAATCTCGGCTTGTGAGCCCCAGAAGAAGGTCATGTGCATCATCATCTTGTGTCCCATGCCACCCATCATGGTGCCGTTGCTCATGGGTGATGACGACGACGACGACGACGGCGGTGACATATCCATACCCGCAGGCATATGATCCACTATATGAGAAGAACAGAAGCAGTACTGTACTCTTGGTTGATTTGGTTTTCTTGAAGAAGAAATGGGTTTAGTTTGTTATGGTTGTTTGGAAATTAAGGCGTTACTTTCTTGAGAGTGGTACTATTTATTATGAGAGGTTGTGGCTGTTTATTTGGTATAGATGCTTTTGGATTTAGTACTACACCTAAAACATAGAGTTAATTTAGGTAAATAAAAATAGTACTACACAGGCAGTTAATTAGTACATAAATTAGTGAAAATAATAAGTAGACAAAAATATCAAAATAATTTGAATACAAGCCATGGAAATCGATCCGGGACCAAAATATGGTCTTGTCAGACAGAAAACTGCATGAAGCATGCTCGTTCTCAAAACTTGGCTTGGCAGTACACGTTTTCGTAATTTTCTTTAAAATCAATTTTGTGTCCACACAAAATACAAGATTTTTTTGGGGGAGGGGGGAGGGGCCAGCATTGAAAGTTGGATTTTGATTTTATATAAGTCAGGCGGCGATTAAATTGTCTGACTGGTATTAAGGTGTCTCTCAAAAAAAAAAAAAAAAAGAAGACTTGTATTGAGGTGAATTTTTAGTTTAGGATAAGTACAAGAAGTTTAGTCTGATATTAAGATGAGAATTTAAGTTATAATTTTTTTCTTAATTTTTTTTAATATTGTTGTAAGCAAAAATAGGAAAAAGTCCAACTGTCCAACCTTAAATTGAGAGACATCTTGAAAATGAAACGTTTGATAGTACAATGATATGATAAATGAAATTTCGTAGTACAGAAAGGTGGATTGTGTAGTACAAAAATATACGTGAAAATAATTTAAATGCCAATATATATTGCTCGAGAAAAAAATTAAATATATAAATGCCAACTAGAATTAGCTATATAAATTAATTGTGATATTGAAGAAGTCTTTATTAATATTGATAAATTGTGATATTAATTGTGGCGTCTCTATAGAATATTAATATTGATAATTTAAGAACCTACATTTTTCATTGACTTTTTTTTTGTAAAATACTAGCTATTAATTGGCTCATTGCAATAAATTATCTAGTTTATCAATATGAAGCATTAATCTTATTTATGGTATAAGAACTCATCATACATCATATATCAATGTCCACATCCAAACAAGACGTAGAGCATAACTACAGTAAGATACAATTCTAATTACATTCCATGACTACTTAAAAACGAGAGAGAATAAACAATTCAATTCACTACCACGAAAAAGGGCTACCATTAGCTAAATTTCAAGTCAATAGTAGACATTTACATGAATTTCCTTTCCACATAAAATCTATATACTATTACTATATTATATATAAATATAGTCTGAGAATCTACAACTTTTATTCTGAATGAAGTATTATAAAAATAATTTTTAATAAATGTGGAATTGTAATCCACAGTAAAAAGGATAAACTAACATACTGTTAGTTTATACAGTTAGTTGTTAAAGTTAGTTAGTGTGCATCAAGGTTATTTTAGTCATTTCATTCTCTATGTCTTAGTTATAAAAGGGGCTCGGGATACACATTGTATTGTACTGAAATTCATATTGAATTAGTGAGTTGAGAGCCTAGATAGAGAGGTTGTGAAGCTGTGAAGAAGAGTTCAGCCGATTGACTTCAAGAAGATCAAGAAAGAACTCGAATTGAGTTCTTGGAGAAGTTTGAGACTAGTGATGCACCTAACATTGTTAGCTTTGTAATTTCATCTCTTAAATCAATAAAAGAGACTACTCAGGGGAGTGAACAGGAAAATTACAACAGTGGTATCAGAGCCAGGTTGAAGATTCAAAGAAAAGAAAAGAACTCAGCTGTGAAGATTCAAGAATTGCATAAAGATGGCTTCATCTTCAACAAGATTCGACCTAGAGAAATTTGATGGATCAGGGGACTTTAGTCTGTGGAAAGAAAAGATGATGGCCATATTGATCTACCAAAAACTCGATTCAGCATTGGAAGAGGTCACTGAGAAATCTGAGAAAGAAACTGATGCAGTAAAGAAGAAGGAGACTGACACTGTGATGAAACAAGCTCGATCAGCAATTATCATGAATTTGGCAGACAATGTACTGAGGCAAGTTATTGGAGAGAAAACGGCTCTAGGAATCTGGAACAAATTGAATCAATTGTACATGGCAAAGTCCACTGCAACAAAGATCTTCTTGAAAGGTAAATTTTATGGTTTCAAGATGAATGCTACTGTTTCACTTGAACAGAATTTAGATGATTTGAACAAGATTGTTCTATCATTGACTAACATGGGAGAGGTCATAAAAGAGGAAGATCAAGCAGTGATTGTTCTGAATGGTTTACCCGAACAATTCAAGGAGATGAAGACTGTTATAATGTATAGCAGGGATACCTTGACTCTTGAAGATGTGATGAGCACTCTCAGATCGAGAGATGCTGAATTAAACTGGCAGAAGGCTGCAAAACAGGAGTCAAAGATAGATGAGGCTTTGATCACTCGAGGCAGACAACCATGGAGAAACAACTCAAGAAACAGAAGGAATTCAAGATCAAAATCAAGATCAAAAGAGACCAGAAGATGTCACCATTGTGGCAAAGTAGGACACCTGATCAAAAGTTGCTGGGAATTAAGAAACAAAAAGAAAAGGGACAAGGAAGAAGAAAACAAGAGCAATGATTCGAATGCAGTAGTTAATGATATTTACAGCTCAGATGGAGATGTATTTGCTGTAATCAACATACAAAGAAAGAATACAGAATTGAGCAATGGAGATGCATGCACAGGTTCAGGTCTTAGAGACCATGAAGAGTGGATTCTAGATAGTGGTTGTACTTACCACATGAGTCCAAATAGAAGCTGGTTTATGGACTACTCAGAGATAGATGGTGGGAGTGTTATGATGGGCAATGATCATAAATGTCAAGTTGTTGGCATTGGAAATATTGCTATTCGAAATGCAGATGGCACAATAAAGGTTTTAAACAAAGTCAGGCATATTCCAGATTTGAAAAGAAACTTGATTTCTTTAGGCACCTTGGATGATGAAGGATATGAGTATAGAACTGGTAAAGGGACTATGAGGATTACAAAAGGGTCATTATTGGTCATGAAAGGCATTAAGAGGCTTGGATTATATTTCCTAGATGGAAAGACCATACCTCCTGCACAGGCAGCTGCTGTTAGCAAATGCAAAACAGATTCAAAATTATGGCATGCTCGATTGGGGCACATAAGTGAACAAGGTTTAGTTGAGTTGTCTAAACAAGGTTTGTTACAGAATTATAATCATGCTAACCTACCTTTCTGTGAGATTTGTGTGCAGGGTAAACAACATAGACTAAAGTTCTCTCACAGCAATTATAGAGCAAACAAGGTGCTGGAATACATACATGCAGACTTATGGGGTGCAAGCAGGATTAAAACTCCAGGAGGTAACCAGTATTTCTTGTCCATTATTGATGACTATAGTAGAAAGGTGTGGGTACTACTATTGAAACATAAGAGTGAGTGTTTAAACAAGTTTAAAAACTGGAAAGTTTATGTTGAAACTCAAACTGAGTTAAAAATAAAAACACTTAGGACTGATAATGGACTAGAGTTTATAAATGAGGAATTCTCTGATTTATGTGTTAAAAATGGTATGCAAAGACATAGGACAGTAATCAAAACTCCTCAGCAAAATGGCATTGCTGAGAGAATGAATAGAACACTTTTAAATAAAGTGAGATGTCTTTTACTTGAATCTGGTTTACCCAAGAAATATTGGGGAGAGGCTTTGTATACTGCTTGTTATCTAATAAACAAGAGTCCAAGTAGAGCAATTAATCTGAAGACTCCTGAGGAACTGTGGAGTAAAAGACCACCATCTCTTGCACATCTCAGAACCTTTGGTTGTGCAGCATATGCACATAGTGTTGAAGACAAACTTGGTAAGAGATCGATTAAATGTGTTTTAATGGGATACCAAGTTGGGGTCAAAGGTTACAGGTTACTTTCTACTGAAACTAACAAGATTTTAATAAGTAGAGATGTGATTTTTAATGAGTTAGATTTTCCCTTTAAAAGAAATGAGAAAGGTTCTGTTTCTGATGTTTCAGGTAACAAGTTACCAAGCAAAGCTGGTGTTCAGATTGAGGTGGAACCTCCCAACATAGAACTTAATGAACAGGAGAGTTTTGAACCTGAGATTGAGACTGAAACTCAAGAAGAAGACTTAAGTAATTACCAGCTAGCTCGAGACAGGATTAGAAGAGATGTCAAGGCACCTGAAAGATACATAGAGGCAGACATCATAGCATATGCACTTTCTATTGCAAACCAGTCAACAGAACCAGAACCAGAACCAAGAAGCTACTCAGAGGCAATAAACAGCAGAGATTCTCAGAAATGGAAACAGGCCATGATGGAAGAACTGAACTCACTTAAAGAAAACAACACCTGGAAGTTGGTATTCAAACCTGAAAGACAGAAGATTATTGACTGCAAATGGGTATTTAGAGTAAAAGAAGGGATAACTGAGAAGGAGCCAAAGGTTTACAAGGCAAGGCTTGTAGCAAAAGGGTTCACACAGGTCGAGGGAGTGGACTACTCTGAGATATTCTCACCAGTTGTCAAGATGAAGACAATCAGAATAATGCTGGCTTTGGCTATTCAGTTTGAATGGAGTATTGAGCAAATGGATGTAAAAACAGCATTTCTAAATGGTCAATTAGAAGAGACCATATTTATGTCCCAACCAGAAGGATTCAAGGTGGAATCAAAGAGGGGTGAACTAGTGTGTTTGCTCAAGAAGTCTTTATATGGCCTGAAACAGTCCCCGAGGCAGTGGTACAAGAAGTTCAATACAGTAGTGACTAAAGTGGGGTACACAAGATCCAAGTATGACACCTGCCTATACTTCTCAGATTTGGATTCAAGCTCAGTTGTTTTCTTGTTGATCTATGTGGATGACATGCTCATAATGAGCAAGGATATGCAACAAATAACTCGACTAAAGAATGTGTTGAAGAGTGAATTTGAAATGAAGGATCTTGGGGCTGCAAGGAAAATTCTGGGAATTGATATCATTAGAGACAGAAATGCAAAGAGGCTTATGCTAACACAAGAAGGTTATCTGAAGAAGGTGATTCAGAAGTTCAAAATGTCAGATTCAAAAGAGGTAAATGTACCTCTAGCAGGGCACTTTAATTTGTCAACAGATCAGTCACCTAAAACTGATCAAGAAATAAAGGATATGAAGGAAGTACCCTATGCAGAAGCCATTGGGAGTGTAATGTACTCCATGATTAGCACCAGGCCAGATATTGCCTATGCAGTGAGTGTGTTGAGTAGATACATGTCCAATCCAGGAGTAGAACATTGGAAAGGGTTGAAATGGCTGCTGAGATACTTGAAGGCTACAACCAAAGTTGGTTTACAGTTTGTCAAGTCAGAAACAAAGGTATATCTTGAAGGATATGTTGATGCAGATTATGCATCAAATAGAGATACTAGGAAATCCATAACTAGCTACTGTTTCTTACTGAATGGATGTTGTGTCAGTTGGAAAGTTCAGTTGCAACAAGTGGTGGCACTCTCAACAACTGAAGCAGAATTCATGGCCACCACTGAGGCTTTCAAGGAGGCTGTTTGGATCAAAGGATTATTGAATGAGATTCAATTGTTAACAGGCAAGGTGAATGTGTTCTCGGACAGCCAATCAGCTATTCATCTTTGTAGAAATCCAGTTTATCATGAGAGGTCAAAACACATTGACATCAGATTGTTTTGGATCAGAGATAAGATAGAGGAAGGAGAAGTAGAACTTGGAAAGGTACCTAGTGAAGAAAATCCTGCAGATGCAGGTACTAAAGTTCTCTCAGTCAGTAAGTTCCAACATTGCTTGGAACTACTGAATATAACCTCTCTTTAAGAAAGCTGGATCACTTCCCTGAGTTTGAAGCTATTGATCTTTTTACTATGGATTAAGGTGGAATTTGTGGAATTGTAATCCACAGTAAAAAGGATAAACTAACATACTGTTAGTTTATACAGTTAGTTGTTAAAGTTAGTTAGTGTGCATCAAGGTTATTTTAGTCATTTCATTCTCTATGTCTTAGTTATAAAAGGGGCTCGGGATACACATTGTATTGTACTGAAATTCATATTGAATTAGTGAGTTGAGAGCCTAGATAGAGAGGTTGTGAAGCTGTGAAGAAGAGTTCAGCCGATTGACTTCAAGAAGATCAAGAAAGAACTCGAATTGAGTTCTTGGAGAAGTTTGAGACTAGTGATGCACCTAACATTGTTAGCTTTGTAATTTCATCTCTTAAATCAATAAAAGAGACTACTCAGGGGAGTGAACAGGAAAATTACAACAATAAACTAAAAAAAACAAAAGCAAAAATAACCTTTTTTGTTATTAGCAAAACAATGATTCTTTGTATTTCGTATTCATATATTGACTTAAAGCTTAATAACATATATAAAATTGTTTATGATAATAATATTATACATGTCTTAACAATTAATATGTAGGTTATAGGAAAATTTGAGTCATGTATACCACTATCTAAAAAAACATATACATTTAATGTCCACAATTAAAATACTACACTTGAAAATTTATTTTGGACCTAAATGCCCCTCTTACTTTTTATCATCCAATCTCCCTCTTCTATTCCTCTCTCAAACACTATATTTGAAATTCTATATAGAACCTGACAAGAATTATAGGATTTCATCTAAAATTCAATTGGTAATTAGTGGAGTTACTCATGTTCTTATTAGTGGCTTAATACTCTTACACTTGTTCCATGCAAGACACTATACTACAATATCCTCCTCAAGATGGTAGCTATTGTTTTGCTCATAAATCTTAAATCACCGGATCACAAGTAGCATTTCTCAGCTCGCTTATTTTTTTTTATCTCAAGTATCTTTTTGCACTATGCGGATTAACTTGCTATTTGGATCTCAAGTGTCTTGTTGCATTATGCGGATCTCATGATTCATGAAGCTTATTCTGTTTTTTTTTTTAATTCGGCTCACTATTTGGATTAGTGTGGATCGAATATCCATGCAACTTATTCTGTTTTTTTTAATTCGGCTCACTATTTAGATTAGCGTGGATCGAACGTCCGCTAGGAATATGACTCATGATACCATGACAAGAATCATAAAGTTCCATCTTGAAACAAATTGGTGATTAGTAAAGTTACTCATGTTCTTATTAATAACTCAATACACTTGTTCCATTTGGGACACTATACTCTAATAGAAACTCTTTTCACATTTTTTTTTTGACATGTTCGTTTATGAAAACAACACGAGAAATCAAGTTGCCTCTAAAAACTAAAATTTTAGCCCTTTCAACCCACAAAAATATTGATAGGTAAGTACCTAATAATCCTATCTATAATGAAGTGTATATCCTCAAAAGAAAATATTTATTAATCCGAACTGTTTTGTTCATGGTTTGTGGTTACTTTCAAATCTGAAAATTTGTTTTCGTTCCTTTTTTTTTATGAAAATCGATGCATTCAATGAAATCTTCAGTGTAGTTGTTCTTGGGGTTTTGAATTTGATGCTTTAGCAAAAAAATAAATAGAAGAATCACATTATAAACAAAATTGCGTAAAGTATCGAAATTATCAAATTACATCGAATCATCAATCAAATTGAAATTTCAATGGAAATTCAATGCTTTACAAAATTTTGTTTTAATATCTTTTTTTTTTTGTAAAAACATCGAATTTTCATCGATTTAAAAATCTCAAGAGCTTATACATTGAAAATGAATTGATTTTCATCGAAAATTTACAAAAAAAAAAAAAAAAAAAACTAGAATGTAACTAAATTTCTAGATTTGAAAAAAAATATCCACATTACTATGAACAAAACAGTTCAAAATACTTATATTTATGCTTTAAATATATACACATCACTATATAGGGTCACAAGGTGCTTACCTATGATTTTTATATTCTATGATTGACAAAAGTGGTATTTTCGTGGGTTTTATGGGCTGAAACATTGAGTTTTTAGATGGACAACTTAATTCATGGTGTTGTTTTACAAAATAAATGTAAAAAAAAGTAGGAATAGAGGCGGAATAAATACACAAGTTCATGCTTATCTTGCACTTAAATACCAAACTTATTTTTTTAACGGTATAAATATCTAACGTTTATTTTTTATTGTAATCGTTACTTTTTCCGTTAACAGAAAAATACCAAACTTTTTAATTAGAAATATTGGCGGCATAAATACATATGTACTTGTTGCACTTAATTATCTAACTTCTAATATTTGTAGCATAGATAATAAATTTTTTTTAAAACTATTTTTTTATTAGGTATTTAAGTACAACCGTTATATAAAATTAAGTATTTATGCTGTCAATATCCATATTTAAAAAATTTGGTATTTACCACTTAATATGAAAAAGTAACAATTGCAACAAAAAAGTAAATGTTAGGTATTTATGACGTCAAAAAAAATAAGTTAGGTATTTAAGGACAACACATGCATGAACCTAAGTATTTATGTCACCAACATATAAAAAATGATGAGAAGAGTGAAAATTAGGGTTCCATGAGATTTGAGGCTTAATGCTTGAGAGAATATAAGAAGAGAGGAAGAGAAGAGGGAGAGAGAGGATGGGAAAAGTGAGAGAAGTATATAGGTCCGAAATGAATTTTCAAGCATAGTTTTGTAATTTTGAACATTAGGGGTGTAGTTAATAGAAAAGAATAGACATAATGTATAGGAACTCATATAGATCAAAATAACGTGTCAACATCATCAACAATTTTCGAAGGTCAATATCGTTAATTAGAAATATAATTCCCCATAGAGCAAAGGCTGTATATATATTTATATATATGGGCATCGATTTTATTCCGTCAACGGAACCATTCCGTGAAAATCATTTAGCCGTTGGATTAAATCCAAGGGCTGGGGTTCAATTGGTGATTAAAAGTTTAGCTGACAATCGCAGCCTTTTGTCAGTAGGGGTAAACAGTGTTTTCACTGTTCACTCAGTCTTCAATCAACCGACTTTGTCTCTCTCCTCTCAACCTTACTCGACCTCTTTCTTGAAGAAAAACCCACTGCTTCTTTAAAAAAAAAAAACATAGTCTCTTTGGTAATTAATTTTTTGGGTATGGTTTAGTATGGTTTAATGGATTCCTCTGGTATAGATCATGGTTTTGCGGTTTCAAGGTTTGAGGAGGTATAGTTGTTTATCATGATCAGTTATTGTGTTATGTTTTGCTTCTTCAAAACTCAATTTTTTGTTAACTCGGCCACTCATTCTCTCCTCATTGAAGCTCAAAACAAGAAGCGAACTCTGTACCTGAACTCTAGGAGAGCCATTGCTATTTTCGAAGGTAAGATGGATCAAAAATTTTAATTTGTCTCGGAGAGTGCAGAGGAGAGCATGGAGTAGTTGAGTTAATTTATTGATAGAGTTAGTTTTCAAAGCCTCCTTTAATTTGATTTGTTTTTTTTTTAAATTAGTGGGAAATGCATGCTGGCTGTTGCTGAATATTGGTTGATTGTAAAGATTTAGTGTTTCATATTTTTGTTTGTGATAGTGATGATCAATTGTTTTTTTTGAGAGAGACACATTTTTAGGATTAATCTAGGACATTGCCAAGGGAAGCATTTTAGAATTTGTGATACATTGTTGTTGAATATAGAATTAGGAGATTAAAATGTTAGTCGAAGAAGCTAAATTATGAGCATAAAAACATTCATTTAAAACTCATTTATCAAATCCCCATTACAACCAAGGGACTGAAAATCAATATTAATATGTGTAGTTGCTAGTTACAATCAAACCAAGAAAAAATGATCTCAAATGAAGAATGATGAAAAAGCCATGTCCACACTTGAAATCCCCGCAAACAAAAAACTATTTACCCTGAGAAGAAAGAATGAATGTCTCTGTTTCCTTGTAGAGGCAATGAAACGAGATATATGTACATAAAGAAATTGAGTAAGATAATACCTTAGAACAAGAAATCATGAATATATATGTAAAAGCACCAAAATCCAAATCATATACTAACTACCAATCGAACCAAAAGTAAACATAGATAAAGAACAACAAGACTTTCAAAACAAATATAAACATTTTCACTTTAATTTTCTCTCTTAAGTTGCAAATATAGTTGTCTTCTTTCATCGACCATAAAAATTCACATAGTATTAAAACTTGAACTTAGTGCTATTAGTAACAAGTAAAGCCACTCTTGACAACCTTTTGTTGGTTGCTAATTTACTGCATTAAAACACTTAACCTAAACTTGGTTAAGCCCTTGCAACCCATGATCAGTAGCTATCAATGTCTTTCCAAGTTGGTATCCTAGTGCAATATGAACCTTAATTTCTTGCCATGAAACAATGAAACAACTATTGAATAAAATAATAGCTATACATGGAAAATGAATAGCTAAGACTTGAAACTCATATGATGGACACTTATAGGAAGCCAAAGTTAACCAATATTTAATTAAGCAGTTGTTGTTATTTTCCAGAGATCAATATTGTAAGATTAGTGAATGTCACTTTTATTTTTCCATGCTACTTTAGAGTGTACATGTTGAGTGGTAGAGAAATTCACGAGTTAATTTCCATTAACTGTCCCAGACATGGAAATAAACCACTTTCAGACTCTTAAGGGAACATTTTTTCTTTTGAACTAGTAAGAGTAGAATTATTGTTAATTTTGGATTTTGTCTGAAAACTTGGAGGTTAAAAATGTATTTTTCATGAGACTAATCATAGTAAGAGATGAGACTTGTTAATTTTTTTAATTGGTGCAGTTGGAATATAGATTTCGATATTGGATCGTATTCTTAGATGGAGAATTATTTGTGAGGGAAAAGTTTTATGTACCCTTTTTGATATACACTTTTATCTAGGGCAGCTATTAGTTGGCACGATTTATTTAATTTTTTGTAATGTACTATCTAGATCGTAGTCGATTATTCTAGATGGTCATCTAGATTTGTGGTTTTAATCGGGTTGTGAAGCAATTTTTTAATTTAAAGACCAATTTTTTTCATTAATATTTGAACTTGTAATTTAATTTTGAATTTGATAAGTGTTCAAATTTGTTAAAACTAATTATGTACGTTGTTTATAGGTTTTTGTGAAGAATATTAACATCATAAATTGATTTCTATTTTGACAGCTACTATTTTGGGACCGCATCCAAGTAGACTCTACACCATTAAATAAGATTGAACAAGTTTCTACAGAGACATGTTCCACCTATTGTATCCAACTGAGAAAGATGCCCCGTTACCCCCCCTCCCCCCCAAAAAAAACAACCACCTCGAAGACTGATCGGGTCGAAAAAGTAATAGAAAATAGTCCTGATGCAGCATCAGGGGATGAGGGAATATCAAAGGCTGGGGACATCATCACCCGGTGCTCATTCGAGAGAATTGGCCGAATCTTATCGGTCATGTCGCCAGACCAAAAGGAGGTGGCTACAATCACAGGATTTGGTTCTCTAATGAGGATTGATGGTCCGAGCACTAATAGTAGCTTAATTCAATGGTTGGTTAAGAACGTTGACACGACCGATAACAAGTTATGCATATATGGAAAGAAGTTCTACATCAACGCTGCTGCCTTTGAAAGGGTGATGAATATAAAAGATGGGGGAACAACGATTAAAATGACCGGCCCACTTCCTAAAACAGATTTGGTGAATGTTGTTGTGGGAAAAGAATGCAGTGTTTGCCTGAGGAAGCTAGAGAAAGACCTGAGGGAGTCACAAGACACCGACGACCTCTTCATTGCAAGATTTTCCCTGGCATGCATCGGCAGTATCCTGTGTCCAATGGCCGGAAATAAAGTCAGTGCTTCCTACATGAAGGTGTTGCATGATGTTAATTCCATAGCATTGAAAGACTGGGCCACATTATGCGTGCGGTTCCTTATGGAGTCCATCAGGAAGTTCCAAGTGGGCGGGTACAAATACTTGTTCGGATGCTTAATCTTTCTCCAGGTATCTTATTTGTCTTTTAATTGTTCAAGTTATGACTAAATGTAATCAAAGCCAGTGTATAGAAACTTACATTTTTTGTTTACTATTTTATGGTGTAGCTCTTCTATTTGGATCACGTTGACTCCGGTTACGTTGGTCGAACCATTCCTTGCATAGATTTCTGGACGGACATCCAAGTGAAGCGAGTGAAGAAGTGGCTTCAACAATCTGGAGGATTCCAATCGAACAATGTAATTGTTTTTTTTCCCTTTATTTATTTCAGTGAAATGTTTGTTTAATGTGCTATTCTTGATAATGCCAAAAAATTATGTAGTTATTGTTGAAGATCCTTTTCTTTATGTTTTATTTTTGCAGATTCTGCTTGCTAAGGGGGTCAGGACCGTAGTTGTTGGTACCTCTAAGTCCCCCCTGTTGCTGTAGCTGATGACGGGACAAAGCAGTATGTTGACAGTCTAAGGCAGGTTGTAGATGGTGTAAGGCAGGATGTGGGCGCTCTAAAGCAAGACTTTGACACATTCATGAGTGAGTTGACAAAAGTGAGAAAAATCATACTCACTTTACCACAAGATACATCTGCGAAAGTCCAAGTGGGTTTGGATGCAATGCAGAAGCATTTAGACCAAAAGTTGAGTGAAATAGCTTTATCCATTACAACCAGCCTGGTTGAAGAACGTACTAAAAAAGAGACCATTGAGGATATCATTAGGGCTGCTGCGGTTAAAGATTCAGAGTCGACAATGGAGTGCGAGGTGGAGAGTGTTGGAAAAAGACGAAAGAATTTTGAGTTTATAAAAAAGAGAAGAAGGGATTTAGTGAGAAAAAAAGTTATACAGAGAACACCGAACCTGCGGCTGAGAGGGTAGTGCATGATCTTATGCAAATCAAGTTTGACGGGGATAGTAGCCCCACAAAATCAAAGTCCCCAAAACAAAAATTACTAGCGCAAACAGGTCCTTATGATGAGAAAGCCATTGAAGTTTTCTCTAGTTCGGGGGGAAAGGTGGTGGGCTCTTTTCACCTAGATGTGCCAGTCCTACTTGAGGTGATGAAGCTTGCGAAATGGATGTTCAGCCCATACTTGGAGTGGAGGTATGGAATCGTGCAATTAAGTGTTATACCATTTCAGTTGATTAAATAAAATTTAAATACCTTCCAGCGGTGTATTAATAATGTGCCTTTATTTTTTCTGTCTCCTTCATTTCAGCTACACTCTGGTGAAGTTTGGGAAGATGGAACTGTTCAGGAGCTCCATGTGGACCTTGACTCCCGAAAGAGACATTTCTGGTGATGTAAGTCGTTACTGCATGTGGATTTTATATTTACGACGTGATTACTTTGATCGTTAATATTTACATTGTGGTTTCTTGATTTTAGATCATTACTTGCTTTTCCCGGGTGTTGACACACGAGGAAAGGCAGCGACAAGAGGTTCCTCAAACGACTTCCATTTGGTATATGCCCACTCAAATATCGGTAATTCACCTAAAGTCCATAACTGGAAATTCAACCCACTTTTTATGTTTACTATTTTGTGCTGTATGACGCAATTTGACAAACGTCGTGAATATAATAGGAGGCATACTTGGGGAAAGGGAGGCCAGTGGAAGATTACGCCGTAAGCCAACAATGGGCTGATTTCCACTTTGGGCAGTTTTCCTTATGTGAACTGGTTTGTATTAAGCATAATCCTTTCATAAAATGTATTTGTTAAAGTTAACAATATCCCCTCTGCTGAAATGGTGATAATCTAATGAATGCCTAACTATCATCTAATTTTGATGTATTCTTAGATGCTAGTACCCGTGTTCGTCACTGAGATTTTCAATCATTGGTTCCTAGTCGCGATGAATATAATCAATAGGTGTGCTGATATTTGGGACGCCCTTGATGGTGAGAATATGCCCAAACACCCTTGCCATTGTTATTCCTTCTAAAAGTTTTGTTTTTTAATTTTTCATGACTACTAAACATTTTGCATGTCAGCTAAGTACTCTTGATCACCTTTTCAAGTCCGAGATAAAGCAACATAAACAAAATGACTTCCAGTTCTCCAACTTCAAGGTTTCAATAAAGAGCGGTACACCCCAGCAGGACAATGGGCATGATTGTGGAGTATATGTCATGAAGTTTATGGAGTCCTTCTTCAAACGGGAGGAATCCATGTCTCCGGTATGTAGTTGTTAAAATTAATTATTCGTCTACCTGTGTGTTAACACTGAAATTAACCATTTTAATCAATGTGTCCTTGCAGTTTGCTCCAGTGGATGAGCGACTGAAGATAGCATGTTGGCTTGTAACACATGATCGAAACGAGGTGAGGGTGGTTGTTTTCGTTGACAAGGAAAAATACTACATGCAACGGACTCCTCTACCCGTAGGTAGCCCTGTGAAGACCCATTCGAACCCTAGATTTCAACGAAGAAGCTGAAGTCGAAGAACTCCATTCCCACACGTCCAGTACCAACAAGGACTAGTGGTAGACTGAAGAGAATTAATTATGAGGAATAGTTAATCAAACCATCTATGTTTTTTGGTATTAGCCATGCCCACTTTTTTTTCTCCCGGATGTATTAAATCAAGTTAGAAAGGGTTGAGGAATTGTAAAGGAGAACTAGTTTCAATTTTTTAATAGGCATTTTGATTTATTAGGTCCAGATACATTTGTCTACAATCGACATTGTAGATCGTAACCTCTAAATTTGGCTAGTACGAAGTAGATATGTTTGTATACTGAGTTAATGTGTAATAATTAAGTACTAAGTTAACTTGTCTAAAAAAAGTATAATTCCATTTAATATTCAAACTTACTATATATCCAATAATTTTTTTCTATTCAAACTATTGTGTATAGATTTAAATTTAGTAGGAAAAGCCACCACAATTGTGGCCCTAAACTACACCATTCAATTTGTATTTGGTGAAAATATAATAAATAAATTATACGGTAATCATTTGATTAGAACAATTAATGAAAAAAAAAATTATCTTCAAAATTGGAAGTTATTTGACATTTCTTTTTTACTTTTGGGTAATCTAGATGGATCTAGATGGCAGTCGAATTTATTAGCAATTTGTATTTCTCTGTTGAATTGATATTTAAATTTAGAAATCTAATTTTTTTTCATCCAAACCACACGCAAATTGTGAGGGGGTGATTGTTTTAGAAATTTGAAAGTTTATTTTCCAATAAGATATGAATTTAAGGAGAGAACTCAAACGTTAATATGGAAAATTATTAGTTCGAACATGATTTCAGTATTTCACTAGATGGAACATGTGTGTCTTAATTATTCCTTCGTCGCTGTGATGGCCTTCCAAAATTAACATTAGGGACATCATCATCATCATCGTGTTCAGCATGGCTTTTGGCACGAGTCTCACTATTTGTCGCTGCATCATCACCTTGATATGGTCCAAGAATACTGTCAGGCAAGCTATCTTCCCTATCTGATTGCGCCCCAACAGACTGTCGCACCAATAAAAGTAGATTGTCGAGCTTATCCATTGTCTCTTTTTGGCGATTCTGCATATCCCTCTGTCCACTTAATATGTTGGTAACTTGAGCCTTTAAGTCCAATCGCATTGCCTTAACCTCGGCCAAGTCTTTCACCATTTCCGATAAGCCATGAAAGTATGTTCGAGATTCCTGGTTTTGTTGTGTGAAATCATCCTCCATCATTTCATCATCCCCAGCAATGCGATCAAGCCAAGCATCCTCCATTATCTCATGTTCCGTGAGTGTTCGACCCACACAGTGATCTATTCCCCCGAGCTTACGTAGGTGGGAGGTGTCCATGTGCTGGTCTCCTGTTACCTTCGCCAACTGTGGTCTCTCCTCCAGTGTAGGCTTCAAAGTAGAACAACAGTGGTACTAAATGTGGAACAAGCACAAAAAGACTACAATTACTGGAATTTTAATTAAAAAAATAATTAGTCTTAGAAAGTGGAAAGACCGCAATAGAACCCTTACCTTATCTTTGTTCAGCATGTTGGCCACATCTACGGCAGTGAAAATCTTCACGCTTTTCCATCGCACCATTCTTGGAATATCCTTGCTAGTAAACGTTGCACATTCCAATCCTACCTCGCGTATTGCCTCATAAGCCCAATACTGAATTGCTGGAGCAAATCCGTATAATGTGTACTGAGCATGAATTTGATGGCCTTTACATTGCTTCGATTCATTGTACTTTCCACAACCTTCTCCAAATACTTAGCTCTTTGTTTTCTCATGTCCTTGCGATATGAACCTAAAGTCTTTTCAAACGATTTATGGCCCCAAGGGTAGTTATAGCAAAAATCAAGATCTTTAACAACTAGCAACAAGTCCTTTTCGATTGCGGTGACAAGCTCATTTCCATATAGGACGCTGTCAACTAGAAAACATAGTCCGAGTTTCTAGGTGTCTTCTACATCTTTGCAAGCCTTAAAGACCTCCTCCAACTTGCTTGACAAAATTCTGTTAGCACCTTCGAAGTACAGCTCCACTAATCTTCCACTTTTCAAAGTAAGCTTCTCATATTTCTTACTGTCTGGTGCTTCGAAAGACAACCCAGTGATCATTGCAAACTCCATTGTTCCAAACCAGAGCCGCTCACAACTGATACAGAATTGTACCTCATGCACCTTGTTTGAGGGTATCTTTCTCATAAGCAGCCCATGTATGAGTGTCCCTGAAAATTTGAATTGTGGCGCTATGAAGAACTGCTTAAATACTGACTTGTTAGCCCTCTCAAGAAGATTATGTTCATTAAACTTGTCTTTCAACTTCTACAGCGCCGGCGTTCCTCGGTAGGTGATCCAGTGTAGAGTCCAAGAACTTTACTTAGCTAGTTAGATAATAGTAGTAATAGTAATAGCTAGTAGTAGTTATAGTATGTTTATTACTGTGGATTTTGGTTCAAGCCGGGATTTAGTTGGAAACTCCTAGCAATAGTTATGGATTTTATAAGTTTAACCTATAGTTTAAGAATATTAATTATAACATAAGGTTTGATTAATATTGCTGGTTATTAATATGATGATTATTATAACCTATGGTTTAGACAGAGCCAATAGGATTATGACACTTGTCATATGCATGATTATTAAGGAGTCATTATTTTAATAAGGGAAATATAAGACTTAGTCTTCACCAGAATCTGTTAGGAGCATGATATTTATTTAGATATTTAGATATTTAGACTCACAATTTTATTTATTTGTGGATTAGGTTGTTATTTAGATAATTAAATAGATTTTTTTTCTTCGTAACTTTAGGGTATTGTAACTTCCAACCTATTTTTGACCTAGTTATGTTATGAATTTCGAAAAATAGTATTTCTAATAAGTTGTATATAATTTAATTATATTTCTAACAGTATAAAGATATTATAAATCAGAGTCCTACAACTCCAGTTATGTAGATTTTACTGTATGTTAGTTTAGAGTTACGGGATTTAGAAAGTTAGAAGTTAGGATTCTATTTTAAATTTAAATTTAAATTTGGATTATAATTAGAAGAATTTTATTCCTTAGAATTCTATTTTAAATTTAAATTTAAATTTGGATTATAATTAGAAAATTTTTATTCCTTAGAATTCTATTTTAAATTTAAATTTAAATTTGGATTATAATTAGAAGATTTTTATTTCTAGAACTCTATAAATAGGACCTAGCACCAAGCCTTTTCATTCATTCTTCAAGCATTGATCAAAGCCTTCTAGGTGCTAGTGAGACTATAGAGTGATAGACACTTGGGTTGGGGTTATAAGCTTTGTCATTCTAAGCTTATTAGACACTTGGGAAGTAAGGTTCATAGAGTGTATTTCAGTTTCGAGGTGTAGTTCGGTCATAGAAATTTCAAAGGTATTCCTATTCTTAGTTCCTTTTCTGTATTGTTTCATTAGTTCTTATAGTTTTTCTTTACTCAATTCCTAACCCAATCTTCTCTATTCTTGGTTAGGCATCTAAGTTCTTCGAACTTGAGATTTCTTGTTGGTAAGTATCTTCTCGATGGTTTAGTTCATTCCTCTTCATCTCTTTCTTTTAGAAAACTCACATCTCTATTAATGGTTTTTAGGAGTGTTCCAAAATCCTGACCTTGTTCTCATCATCCCGGTATTTTGGTAAGGAAAATAGGCTAGATCTTGTATGTTTGTATGATATGTTATGTTTTTATGTTATGTTATGTTATGTTTAATATGTTATGATAAGTTTATGTTTTTATATGTTATGTTATGATTTACCCTACCTCAAATATTAGACAGGGGACGTAGATGGGTTATCATACACTACATGTGATATAACCTACCTCAAATATTAGACAGGGGACGTAGATGGTTTATCACATGTCATAATGGCCATTATTAGTATAGTCTTATATAATGTATGTTATGATATGTTTTTAGCATATGTTATGATATGATTTTATGTGTATGTTTATGTGGTTAGTAGTTTTTCCTTGCTGGGCATTAGGCTCATTCCTTTATGTTTATATGTGCAGGAAAATAGTTATGGCGGCGGAAAGATTCTTGGCAGCTTGAGGATGTGTATTGAGGCAGGATGAAATCGGTGGATTGCGCGTTCAATTCGAGGATGAATTTTTTATGTCTTTTAGTTATGATTTCTATGTATTATTTTTTCGCACTTAATTTTGTAACCAATTTATTTAAGTTATGTTTTGTTTTCAAAACAATGGGATCCCATATCCTAAATGAATTTTTATGTATTTAACCTTTACTTTACAGTTTTTAAATAAAGTTATGGTTATTTCATATGTATGTTTTCTTAAGATTAGTATAGTAGTAATTAATGGTCCAAAGTCTAGAATAGTTGGGTCGTTACATCCAGCCCGGAAACTGGTCCTCCACGGGAATTATGAGGTCTGACATCTGTGAAATAACCAACAACCATATCAATCAGAAAATGTATCTATCCAATAATGTGACAAGGAAAGTTCTAGGGTTGAACACCGCAAAACATATATGGAAGAAACTTGAAGAAATTTATGCCTAGCCTACATTAACTAACAAACTTAATCTGTTAGAGATATTGTATGGTTTTAAGATGGTTCCATATTTATCTTTACATGAAAATTTAGATTCTTTTAACAAACCGAAGCAGTGATTCTACTTTGATCAGTACCAACTACATGTGAAGATGTGAAATCAGTCTTGAAGATGTGCTTGGAGCAATTAAATGAAAACAATTGGAGCTAAATAAAGAGAAGAAAATTAATGAAGTAAGAAGGCATTGGAAAGGTTGGTGTGAAGCAGTTCGATGCAACAATGAGGATGCTAAATCGTGGGAGATCTCAAAATAGGTTAATTACCTTTCTGTCAAGCATGTATCATGGGAAAGCATCATAGATTGAAATTCATGGCTGCAACACACAACTGAAATAGACCATTTGGGTATATACATGCTGACTTATGGGGATCAAGCTGTATTGGAACTCACTCAGGTAATTACTATTTCTTATCAATAGTGATGAATTTAGTAGATATGTTTGAGTTTATCTAATGAAAACAAAAGATGAATGTGTAAAAAAAATTAAATCGTGGAAAACTGAAGTTGAAAATCAATATAATAAAAAACCAAAAATTTTTAGAACTGACAATGCCCTTGAATTCATCAATAAATTTTTTGATATGTTATGTTGTAAGAATGGTATTGTGTGGCATTAATTCTTTTATAGGGTCCCTATCTTATTAGAATGTTCCATTGGTTAATAAGTTGAACAAACAATCATTAGCGAAACTCCAACCAACATCTTTTACAATGAACAAAATATTAATATGAAAATCTTAATAGTCAAAATCACTTAGGTATTACCTTCAAATGGCTTACTCAAAGACCTCCCTAACTTGTTGTTGATCAGACAATTATTTAAAAGGTGTTAAAAGCTCATCAAAAAGATATTCTTAACACTTTAAATTCATAAAGGGGAAAGGATATAACTTGTTAGCTAGCTCCTAAATTGTTAACATTGTAAAAAGTCTTTCAGGTGTTATATCAAACACGTTGTAAGGACACAACTAACACAGCTAAGTGAGGAACTATATCAAACACTTTGTATACAAACTAATTATGACAATCCTCCTATGTTTGGGATAAGATAAGTAGTGAATAGGGACAATGTGAAAAAATTGGTTTCAGCCTTTTAGTGAAAAATTGAAATTAGTGTTAGGAATAAGTTTTTTAAACTAGACAACCAATCATATATTTAAGTTTTTTAAAATATACAAGCGTACGTGTTTAATTTTTTGAAAATCCTAAAATTGAATTTGGATAAATTTTATTTCACCAAAATAATTGACAAATCATTTTTTGAAATGGGAGGGGCTGAAATATAATTATTGCAATATAAAAAAATTAATTTGTATTTATTTAGTATACAATTTATATTTCAAAATTTGTTATTTTAACTTGGTATACAATAAGCATTTTACATTAAATGGATTTAGTTTTTAAAA
Organism: Humulus lupulus; assembly: GCF_963169125.1. Taxonomy (NCBI): domain Eukaryota; kingdom Viridiplantae; phylum Streptophyta; class Magnoliopsida; order Rosales; family Cannabaceae; genus Humulus; species Humulus lupulus. The sequence goes on from NC_084799.1 coordinate 36,447,478, forward strand.
AAAAATATGCAATAGTATAATTATTAATTAAAAATTTCCACACGAGTTACATACTAAACTTTCACAACAAAAATATTAAATAATATGTAATGAATATTATGCATCACAAATATAGACCACATGGAGATCCCATCCCCATTCCCTCAGCTCTTGTTCACAATATGCAGAAAATAGATGAAACAAAATAAAAGTTCCAAACTCTGTAGAGATATAAATTTTGTCAAATTTTTCATTTCATAAAACATGTCAACTTGATTCAATAGTTAGTCAATTTCATCTCTTTTTAACAAACAAGAGAGCAAAACAACAAACTAAATTTTGGCAAAATTGATTAAAAAAATTCAGCTTCAACTACTTATATTAGCCCCATAAATTAATCCAAAAAGACTACAGTATATGAATTTCCTCAAATGAGATTTGACCATATTCACCTTTCAATTTAAAATACTCAAATAATCATCAAATTGGCAAGGAAACTAAAGTAGACAAAAGATCCTAATAGTCAAAAGTTTTGTAGAATGAGAAACCATAATATTAAATAGAAATTGAGCTGCTGACCTGCACATCAGAAATCCAAAGGATGAGGTTGTCCCTTAGGGGTTGTATGATGAGGCTAGGGTGCTTTCCTTCCACGATTCTTCTAACTTAGAAATTGCTTCCTCAAATGTCTTTCCATAAAAAAAAAATTCAATTAAGGACGACAACTCCACAATAAATAAAGCTATGGAACTAAAGAGAAAAAGAACTGGAACTCTAACACTAATCTACCGGATATATAATCGTGTTTAGCAACAAAACCTCAAATTAAGAAAGAAAGAAAAAGAAAAAATAACTCAAGGAAAGCCTATATACTAGTCCTGTAAGCAATAATGGTAATGGCGAGGCCATCTAAAACCAATGCATAGATCATATTTAAACAAAACCCATGGTGAGACCCAAGTCGAGTTAAATCCCGAAAACCAAAATCAATAAAATAAAATAACAAAGCATTGGTTAATAATATTCAAATGGAAGACCAAGTTCCAACTAAACATCCAAACAAAATCTAAACCAGTGAGAGATAGACAATTAAAGGGAATAAAACAAGAGACGGAGAAAGAACCTTAGCAGGAGAGAACCCACTGGTGAATCAACTTGATCTGAAGCATGAACCGTACGTGATGCTCGTGGCGACGAAGATGACAAGCATGAACTGTACATGATGCTTGGACCGCTGGAGATCTGGGTCTGCCATGACCACTGATGAGAATAGATAAAAGGAGGGATGAAGAAAAGCAGAGAGGCAAAAAGGATGGAGGATTAGAGGCGGAAGGGTGAATTGTCGTTGAGACCACCAGTTTTTTGTTTCTTCTTTTTGTTACCACCAGTTTTTCACACTTTAGTCATATAGGAGCCAAATGAAAATTAGTTTCGCCCCCAACAATTTGGTATTTCTCGCTTGCAAAAAACATAGTTATGGGATTGAAACTAAAAAGCCCCAATTCGAATTTTCAATTAAAAACACAGCCCCAATTCGAAAACAATTGTGTCTCTTACCCTTTTTTAATTAACTGATTTTATGGCTAGCATAAATTTAAATTTTGATATAAAAATTATTATAAATACAAAAGTTAATAATATAAAAAAATTTAAAAACACAAAAAATCTAGTTTTAAAGTTTTTTAATAATTATATAATTTTTATAAATATATATTTACATAATTGGCCCCCGCCCATAATTTAGTTTATTTTTAAACTTATACTTTTCATTATTTTTTTTTACAATTTTTTCAGCCCAGGTAGCGAGTCCTTAAAGACTATTAATGACTCCCAAAGTAAGTCCTTAAAATGGTTAAATAAAACACTAATTTTTTAGCCCAGATTTTGTTAGGACTCGCTTATTTTTTTAGGACACTCATTACGAGTCCTAAAATGTGTTTTTTTTAGGACTTTCAATGAGTGTCCTAAAAACTCGATAAATATTTTTAAGGACTTGCATTTATGTGTGTCTCCTAAAAAAGTGTCTCGTAAATGGTATTTTGTAGTAGTGACTATAATTTATTACCACTGCCAGGTATATAATATTACAATCTTTTCTACACTGGTAAAATGAACATAACAAAGAATGTCGTCTGAGTATTTAATTCCACTTTTCAAAAAGTATGAAATTGTTGCGAATTGTGCAATTTACAATTTCGCCCAATCTCCAATGATCTAGACTCGCCGAAATTTGTGGCAGATTGCATAATATTTGTTTCATATTTCGACCATTCTCGACAGATCTAGTTTTCCATCGAAATATTTGGAAGATAGGATAATATCATACTTGAAAATTCGACCAATCTCAATGTGACAAGACAGCACCCGATTTTTTAAGCAGAGTGGTTTTCTATATTACTATGTAGCTCTTAATAGCCGATTTTAGTATATAACAAGCACACTGAGTTTTTATTAAATTTTACCAAACCAACTTTTTTGTCTTATTTATGGGAAAATTAAATTTTAATTATTGTAGGTTAAAAAAAATGAAACCATGTAATAATATAATTAGAAGGTGAACAAATGAATAAAACTCAATGATTTAAAATTAATTTTCATTTAGGCAACCCCTATGGAATAATGTTTGAAATTATGCCTTTGTAGAGAGTCAATTAAAATTTTCATATACATTTGGATCCTACACTTTACCCCAATATATGCCATAATTTACATGTGACTCATTGAAAACCAACAAAATTTCGACACATCAAAGTACTATCACCAGAAATTTATCATAGAGTTCCATGTAAATTATAGATATTAAAACATTCATTATACTAAATTTGGAACATATCAAGTAATCATAATTCTATTTCGTTGTGGAGAATTCATTAGTTACAACAAACACAAACATTATGAAGATAGAACTGAAGCTCAAGATTAAGAATAGTAGAAATATCTTATCAGTCTTTACTGTGTTGTTGTTTGTCAGTTTCCAACCTTTCAATTTTCTCCAGCATAGCAGGTATAATTTCTTTTGACCTTGGGCACATCGGTGGATCTTTCCATCTAAGAAACCCGCAACATGGATATGGTGAAGTGTTGAGCTATGGATTAGTAGAACAACTCATTATAATACGTACAAGAAGAAATGTGATCATTCTTATATGAGAAATCAAGAAAAGAAGTTGACCTTATTACATACATAGTTCGTGCATCCAAACAATCTTCTTCCAGGATTTACTGGACTCCAACAAACTTTCAAAGCTGCCGGTTTCCCGCATTTGCACACTGGATTATCGAACTCACCAATGGCCGTGTTGGAGTCAACAACCACAGTGTCAGTGTAATTTTGATCAGCATTATTACCAGTTCCAATATGACTACCGTTTGCCTTGGTGGCTTGTTGAGCTCTCTTCATTTTCATGTTCATTGATTGAATCCTTTTCACTTGAGCTTTTTGTACATAACAAAATTTGATGGAGAGTTTTTCGCACTTGTTTGTGGAGGGTTAGCAAAACTAGTTAAAATAGTCTAATCCACAACTATGCATGCCATGCTTGTGACGTGGGACCTAGGCTGTGAAATGAGTTGATGCATCCATAGATTTAGGCCATGCTTGTGACGTGGGTGGTAAGTTTGTTTTAAGAAACACATGTAAAAGAGAAGTGCTATTATGAGGGTTTTTTTTCCTAATATTTTTTTCCAATGATATATACTATTAGTTACGAAGTGAGTTACTTATTATTTTTTTAAAAGGACTTGCCCATAATTGATATAAATATGTGCATGCACATATGAATGAGATTAAAAAAATTAAATACAAACATAATAATTAAAGAAAAAAAATTTCGTGTTCATACTTCTACAATTATTTCAATTATAGGTAATTCTTTTTTTAAAAAAAAAAACAGATGACTGGGTATATATAAATAAAGTAAATGACACTATTTTTATAAATTAAGTATTATAATACTTACTTATATATTAGTTGAGTAACAAACAAAACCACTTGTCAAGGTGTAAGCATGTGTCTGTAAAATTATTTGAAAAAAATTGAGTAGCACTTCTATGTGTAAAAAGTATTGTGGCCATGCGTGTGAGGTGACTCCACCTGTGAAATGGATTGATGTAACATTTGACAAGACAAGTCACAAGTGAAGTTTAATGCACAACTTCAACAGTGCAAAGACATTTGACAAGAGCATTTACAATGCTAGCACTCTCCCATGTTGCCAAAAAAATTAAAATATTAATACTTTTGTATTCTCTTTCATCCACATAATCAAAAATATTTTTATTAAAATAAAAAACAAGTTGGGCAACGTTGCCAACTTTTGGCACTCTCTCTTGGCAATAATCTGATTTTGGGACCCATTTTTTTTACTTGGCACCTACAAATGACTATGGCAACCCTTCTAGCTACAACATTGGAGTTATTATAAAGAAAAAGAAATGTTTTAGAGTTGTAAAAGAAAGAATAAAAAGGGCTCCACGTGCTCTGATTCATTATGTGCATTCCAACAAAAACCTATTAATAAATACGAACACATTCCAACCAATTCCCAAAAAAAAAATTTGTATATTTATTCATATACAACTTGTGATGTTTATTCATATATAATATACACGTTATAATATAATTATACTTTAATTAAGATTACTTCCAAAAAACAAATAGTAACTAATCAAATATTTAAAACATAAACTGAGAAAATTAAAAAGAAAAGCAATTTAGAATGGTAATAATGTTAGAATAACATTTTAAAATATGATAATTTTACCTTTTTTATGTAACACCACATATGAAAATATGATGTTATGGGTTGGATATCTGTACAAAGTGGTTGATTTAGTGAATAGTTATCATACAACATGGGGACCGTGCACTTTACATTCTTCTACACTGCAAGCTTAAGTACTATTCATTTCATTCATCTTATAGTAATTTCACATGTTCATGGATTTTTAGTGAGTTGTCTCGTCACTTATATACAAACAAAATATAATAATTGGACTAAATCTAAAAATTATAATTGTGTAGCATTTCCTTTTGCATGTGGGGACAAGTAAAAGCAGTTTTACTCTTTTTTTTTTATATAAGAATTTAGCTTAACGAGTGTGTAAGTGTGAGCTTGGTATATTGACTATTTATTATCCTTATTCTAGGATGTTGTTATGCTCCACATGTTGTCCATATAGAATATAAATTAAGAATGGGTGATCGTATGTTATGGACATTGTATCATATTTTTGACAGACCAATAAATCCTATCTATGCATTTAGCTGATATTGAACCCAAAATTCCTACACATTTTTTTTTTTATATTATTAATTTTTTCATATGTTTACTTTTTTTTAAAAAAAATTACGACATACCACTTTAATAAACATCAAAAAACACAATTAGTGCATTTATTATTCAAACTCATATTTAGTATACTAAAAAAAATTAAAGAACAAGAAGAGATAATTATTATCTATGATTTCTTATACTAATTGTTTTTATACTTATTGACACTTTTATATCTTTACAACTTTAACTTGATCTTAATAATTATTCTTGTAATTAATTAGTTATTAGTAATTATTTTTATAATTAGTTAAATATTTTTTAATTATCAAACTTATTTTTTGTTTTACATATCAAATATATGAGTGATGTTATTTTTAAAAAGTTTAATTTATCCATTTTTTAATTCAGAATAGTTAATTTTAAATTTATTAATAATTTGTAATAATATTATTTTCTTTTTTTTTAAATTTAGTAGCTTTAAAATTGTAATTTTTTTTAATCAAACTAATTAGTAATAGATTTATTTTTTTCACACGTGTCGCTTCGCCATTGGCCTATCAGAGCGGTTTCCTACCCTAAAATGTAGGTGGTCCCAAAATCCTAGCGGAAAAGGTGCCTAAGACCATTTCTTAGAAATGTGGTCCATCGAATCTCTGAGAATCTCGTGAGGTCGTTATGGGGACTTATAGGGCTCTTTGAAGAGTCACCGTAAACGTTTCTTCTCTGACCCAAACTCAGAGCCCCCTAGGAGCTACGCTTCATAAATTCACGGAGGGTTCCGAGGCCTTTCCTCAGAGGTTTGGAAGATTGTAAGTCGATAACCTGTCAACTAGGTAGTTCCCCCTCGAGAACTTCTCGGGAAGTATATCGGATGCTGACATGGGTAGTGTTGATGCAGTTCTTTAGCAACAGATAATTATATGAATAAAGAGACGGATTAGTGCTAAATGATGAACCGTAATATGTGAATAATCTCAAAGGGAGGTTGTGACTCGTTTACTCTTTTTTTAGGTGGTTTGAAGGTTAAAAACCCTCTAGTATACCAGTCAATATTATTGATATATCTCTGATATTCCCTACAGGGTATTTATTTACAAATTAGAAGCCAACCCTTTGCAATGCCCAGGGTCTCCATATTTATAGGGAGAGGACACCTGAGTGTTGGCAAAGGGGGCCATCCCGTGACCTTCTTACCCATCATGTCACTTCTGTGACATTCATGATTAATTCCTAAAACTTGACAATGAAGTGTGGTCTAATCTGTGATAGAAATTGATGATGCAGCAACTAACATGGAGAGAAATACACCTGCTGACATGGAGGAATGTGTTGGCTAAATGATGCAATCCCAAGGAATATTTGGTTGTACCTTTTCTAACAGAATTCTATTATTTGATTGCTGTAATATTCTTTTAATTGTACACGTGTTGGCCCTGAAATGGCCCTAGGTTTTCCCTCCTTTGTACACACTGACTATTTAATGAAAAGTATGAGCTCACTCTGTTTTTGAGTTGATTCTATACAAATCACTGTTCTTCTTCTTTTTTTACTTGGTATCAGAGCCGCCCTTTGGCCGTTTGCCATGTCCACCGGTGAGAGTCAGACTCCTGCAAACCAACCGGAGAAGACCGGTCCTGGAAATATCAGCGATGCTCAGGGAAGCATGAGTTCTCAGCAAAACGCTACAGCTCCACTCATGGTGACTCCTTTCAGTAACACATTGAGTCAGCCATTTTCACTAAAGCTTGACAGAAATAATTTTCCACTATGGAGAACAATGGTCTCTACCATCATTTGAGGCCACCATCTTGATGGGTATCTTAAGGGACTCAGAGTTTGTCCTCCACAATTTCTCACTATTGAGAAAACAACTGAAGAAGGGGTGGAGTTTACAGATTAGGTTATCAATCCTGAATATGAGTCATGGATTGTTCATGACCAGCTTTTAATGGGCTGGTTATATGGCTCAATGACAGAGGGTATTGCCTCTGAAGTAATGGAATGTCTCTCGGCTGCTCAACTTTGGACAGCTCTCGAAGAACTCTACGGCGCTCATTCTCGTGCAAACATGGATGATTTAAGGACGAAGATACAGACTACAAGGAAAGGAGCAACTTCAACGACATATTATCTTAAGAAAAAACGCATCTGGGCCGATTCTCTTGCTTTGGAAGGAGAACCATATCCCGAAAGACACTTGAATGCAAACGTTCTTTCAGGTCTGGACATCGAATATCTATCTATCGTCTGTTTACTTGAATCTCGTCCTCAACTTTCTTGGCAGGAACTTCAAAGCTCTTTACTCAGCTTTGATAGCAAGCTGGATCGACTACACAATGTCAACAATACCAACAAGCTGCTTAACCCTTCTGGTTCACTCTCTGCCAATCTTGCCCAAAAGCCTTACAGTCCAAGTTCACATCGATCATAAGGAGGTCACTATAATCCTGGAGGTCGTGGATCTGGTTCACAGACTAATTCACCAAGAGGAAGAGGCTATCAGGGACGAGGAGGTAGATCTGGCCGTGGTTTTGGATCTAAACCAACATGCCAGGTTTGTGGCAAATACGGGCATGCTGCATCTGTGTGTTATAACAGATATGATGAATCGTATATGGGCCAGCCATCTCAAATTGAATCGAGTCAGAACAAGGAAAAACAACAACATCTTGCTGCCCTCATTGCCACTCCTCAGATGCTCAATGATGAGAGTTGGTACACAGATAGTGGTGCGACAAATCACCTGACAGCAGATGGCGATAAACTTGGGAACGAAACAGATTATGGTGGTAAGGAACAAATTGTTATTGGTGATGGTAGCCAACTTCCGATTAATTCCATTGGTACTGGATCCCTACATATCTCAGATACTGATACATTATTATTAAATGATTTACTTCATGTTTCAACCATTACCAAAAACCTTATTAGTGTTTCCAAGTTAACCCATGATAACCATGTCTCAATTGAGTTTTTCCCTGATTTTTGTTGTGTGAAGGACCTTCAAACAGGGAGAGTGGTGCTGGAAGGAACACTTAAGGAAGGCCTCTATCAACTCAGCTCTTCATCAACTTCCTTACTGCTGCCTAAATCATGTTCTGCTAGTGTTTATTCAGCTGTGTTTAGTGATGTTCAATCAAATTGTCATTCTAGTGTTTCCCTAAAGGATACCTGGCATAGACGCCTAGGTCATCCCTCTAGCTTAGTTTTAAATCAAGTATTGAGAATGTAAAATGTAAAACACAATATCAATGAGAAACAATCCTTTTGTGATGCTTGCCAATTCAGAAAATCTCGTGCTTTGCCCTTTAAAAATTCTCATAATAGAGCTGCCAAAGTACTTGATTTAATCCACACGGACTTGTGGGGACCTGCCCCTGTTGCCTCTCACATTAATTTTAGGTACTACATACATTTTATTGATGACCATAGCTGTTATACCTGGCTGTTTCCCCTCAAACAGAAATCAGATGCATTGGCAGCCTTTATTCAATTTAAGGCACTTGTTGAGAATCAATTTGAACAGAAAATCAAACAACTTAGGACAGATTGGGGTGGAGAATATCAGGCATTTACTCAACTTGTTACTGAAAATGGAATCTTGTTTAATCACCCTTGTCCACATACCTCGGAACAAAACGGGAGAGCCGAAAGGAAGCATCGACACATTGTCGAAATGGGACTCACCCTATTAGCTCAAGCCAAAATGCCCCTTAAATACTGGTCAGAAGCCTTTCACACTGATGTCTACCTTATTAATAGACTCCCAACTCCTATTTTGTCTCACAAATCTCCCTTTGAGGTACTTTACTCTTGGCCACCTGACTATCAATTCCTTAAGGTCTTTGGTTCAGCATGCTTCCCGTGTCTTAGGCCCTATCAAAGTCATAAGTTCCAATTCCATTCCATCAAGTGTGTTAATCTAGGGTATAGTGAAGTGCACAAGGGCTATAAGTGTTTGAGTCCTCATGGGAGAATCTATTTTTCTAGGCATGTTATATTTAATGAGCTTAAGTTTCCCTTCCACACTGGTTTTCTAAATACTTCTCAACCTGAACCAACAGTGACTCTTGATATTCCTCATTCTTGGCTTCATCTACCAGTGTACACACCTCCAGTTGTGCCAACTTCCTCAGGTTCTGCAAGTGTTCTAGCCGCATCCTCTTCCTGTTCCTCTCCACAGTACTGTAAGTCCTTCTTTATCTCATGCTGATGATTTAGCTGCTGGTTCTCCTGTTACCCTTTTTCCTGATGACATAGCAGCTGGCCAAACCTCTTCTATATCCTCTTCACCCACTGCTGTCACAGGTACATCTCCCACAGCGCCACGAGTCACTCATCCTATGATTACCCGCTCCAAAGCAGGGATTTTTAAACCTAAACTTTACCTTGGTCATGCCAAAATCTCCCTGTTTGACAATGAACCTGCTTCGGTTGCCGAGGCCCTTCAACACGAGGGGTGGAATTCAGCCATGGGAGATGAGATTGTTGCTCTCAAACAAAATAGAACCTACAGAGTTGTTCCTCCTCATGATTCGTACAATGTTGTAGGTTGCAAGTGGGTTTTTAAGAAAAAGCTGAATGCGGATGGTAGTTTTCAGCGCTTTAAAGCTCATCTAGTTGCGAAGGGCTTCCATCAACAACCTGGCATCGACTTTGGTGAGACCTTTAGCCCTGTGGTTAAGGCAGTCACTGTTAGGGTAGTTCTCACTATAGCCGCTGCCTATGATTGGGAAGTCAGACAAATTGATATTAACAATGCCTTTTTAAATGGAACATTGGAAGAAGATGTGTATATGACACAACCTCAAGGATTTGAGGAACCAGGGAAAGAGAACTATGTATGTAAACTCCACAAGTCAATTTATGGCTTGAAACAAGCCCTTAGGGCCTGGTATGACCAGCTGCTAATTACACTTCAGAAATGGAAATTTGTAAATTCCAGGGCTGATTCATCATTTTTCATGCTCCAGGAATCCAAATTTGTTATTATGGTGCTGGTTTACGTTGATGATATAATTGTAACAGGAAATAACAAGTTCGAGTTGCATACTTTCATCAACAAATTGAACAACACATTCTCTTTGAAAGACCTTGGTCCCTTACACTACTTCTTAGGAGTAGAGGTGTCCCGAGATGATACTGGATTTCATTTATCACAAGGAAAATATATTGCAGAACTCCTACAGAAGGCAAAGATGACTCATGTGAAACCTTGTGCCACCCCAATGGTTGCTGGTAAGCCACTATCAATCAATGATGGAGAACCATTAACTCAGCCTACCATCTACAGGAGCATTATAGGAGCTCTTCAATATCTCAGCCATACTCGACCAGACATCTCCTTTGCGGTTAATAAGCTGAGCCAATTTCTTAAAAGTCCGAAAGTGGTGCATTGGAATGCTGCAAAACGGATACTTAGATACTTGAAGGGCACTATGCATCATGGAATCCATATTGCTCCATGTGACACACTCAACTTAATCGGCTTCTCTGACGCAGATTGGGCCTACTGTCCAGATGATAGGAAATCAGTAGCTGGCTACTGTGTATTCTTAGGAGACTCTCTAATTTCCTGGTCCTCGAAGAAGCAGACAGTTGTGGCTCGCTCAAGCACAGAGTCAGAATATAGAGCTTTAGCCCAACTCGCTGCTGAACTGTCCTGGCTAGAAGGTTTGCTTGCTGAAATGAAGTTCAAACTAACGGCTACACCCATAATATGGTGTGAAAACATGAGTGCAAGTGCACTAGCATTGAATCCTGTCTATCACGCTAGGAAAAAGCACATAGAACTTGATGTGAACTTCGTAAGGGATAAGGTTCTGCAAAAAGCTTTGGAAATCAGATATGTTCCCTCACATGATCAAATAGCTGATTTTTTGACTAAGGGGCTGTCACCATCTCGTTTTCAATTTCTAATCAGCAAACTCAATGTAATTTCATCACCATTTCGTTTGAGGGGTGGTGTGAAAGAAATTGATGATGCAGCAGCTGACATGGAGAGAAATACACCTGCTGACATGGAGGAATGTGTTGGCTAAATGATGCAATCCCAAGGAATATTTGGCTGTACCTTTTCTAACAGAATTCTGTTATTTGATTGCTGTAATATTCTTTTAATTGTACACGTGTTGGCCCTGAAATGGCCCTAGGTTTTCCCTCCTTTGTACACACTGATTATTTAATGAAAAGTATGAGCTCACTCTGTTTTTGAGCTGATTCTATACAAATCACTGTTCTTCTTCTTTTTTAACTTAATCAATATGTAAGGGGGATAATGGGCCGCATGGCCCAAACCAGTCGTGGGGTGCCTGAACACGCACGTTTATGCTGCGTGTCCGAGAATTCAGGAATGGAGTAGACATGTGATGTCTGATATGCGCACGTTTACATTGCGTGGTTGACTTTATAAAGGGTCGGAGGTGTCAGCTCCAGGTCGTACCTCGAGCTTGATGTAGTCCTAGCTCGTGGTGTCCACACTGCTGACCCGATGCCTTTGAGTATTCTTACTAAAATTTTGGCTACCTCGAGCTAAAGAGGTAGAGACTCGTAACAGCAGCTCCGGGTAGGTGGCTTCCACGTGGATGATAGGGTTATGCACTTTTCCAGCTCGCTAATAACCCGTGGATATTTAGGGCGTACAGGTAGTAGGGCGAAAAATGCATGGAACAAGCACTATTAGTGGCACTATCCATAGTCAAATGTTCCAAATATTATACCTATTCACCTAATTAATTAATGGTTACAAACAGATTAGGTTGGAGGTTGCAATTTTTGGGTACAATTGATGTGTTTTCCTCATTATTAGGGCTCCTGAGTAACGAAGTGGGTGTTTACTCAAAAATGGCTTATGATGACATGGCAAGAATTTCTCACACGAGGTTGGCACGGGGCAGCATCAAAGTGAAAAGGTGTTGTTCGACTATACACCAGCTCCTTCTTGCTTCATCAGATCTCGCGATTAGATGCGACCAGCTTGGTCGCATACTTTGGTTTATTTCCTTTAAAGACATGTAATCTTTTAATAACTGCATTTATTATTTCCTCTTTGTTGCCTTCATACGCTGATATTAAGGATAATTAAGGCTGAATGGTTCAGGTAACCCCCTTCAGCCTATAAATATGAATGAGAGGGCTCAAGGAAGGGACTCCTGAACCTTTTTTTTAAGTAATGATAGAAAGAGCGTAAGTGTGATTATCCACCATTTTGTTGTAATTCTCCTAAGGATTTTGAAACTCAAGAACCCTAGTTCTTTGATCACAGCATTGAGATTCAACATTAATAATAACACTAAGTGGACGTAGGTTGTTAGCTCGGAGGTTGCAAATAGTGACTATAAATGCTATTGTTCTCTTCATTACAAGGGATGTTGAGTGAGTAAATGAGATATTGGAGATGTTAGTACTATAAGTAATACTAGACACAGTCAAAATCTTTAAAATTGTGAGAAATTTGCTTGGAATTTGCAAAATGTGAGTACAGCTTGATGTGATTTCCAAATTAGTAGGCCTTTTGTAACATCCCAAATTTTCTAATCAGGATTAGTGCCTTCAGTAGTGTTTCAGGGGGGCATAAACGGATATTATGTGCATGTTTATGATTATATGCATAATTACATGAATTATATTATGATATGATTGTTTATGCTTATTTAAGTGTATTAAATATGTTTGTGGGCCCGCTTCTTATTAGAATGGTATTTATAAGACAAAAACATGATTTTTACGTGGTTGGGGCGTTAATGAGCCTTATTCCACGAGTCAGTTGTATTAGAGCTTGGAAAGTCTCTTACAATGGAGTTTTTCTCCATGTTTTGACAGAGTAACTGTATACAAGTCAAAGAGAGATCCTTTCCCCAGTGCTCTATCGCCTGAATTTATAGGCTCATAGGAACACTGGGTCTGGGCCGGGCATGACCCGAGCCCATCAAAGGCGTGGATACTCTTGGCTTCTCTGGCGGAAGCCCAATACAAAGGATAAAAATACATAGGTCGAAGAATCATTAAGGCCCAATGGGGCGGCCCATGGACTATATTTCGCCCGACAAAATGGTGCTTTTGGTCTGGGCACTCCGAGTTACGAGGCAGATTCAGGGGAGAAAGCCAGTCAGTGTACTAGTAGCGCAGGTCTGAACTAGTGGCGTGCAATCCCGAGGTGGCCTTTTCCGCAGGTGAAAAGTGGGACAACCCCCCGAGTCGTGGGGCGGCTTCAAGGTCATGGATGCCTTTTCCTGCCAACCTGGAGGACATGACCCGGGTTCGTTTACCTTTGTCCCTATTCGTTTACCATAAGCCCGGACCGGTTACCAGGCTCCGGGATTGTTTTGCGTATACCGCGACCGTATCCCCAACTGGCCATACGTCTCCCGGGCGACTGTCATGGATCATCTTCCTGGACACCATCCGGGTCCGGAACCACACTTGGGCCATCGTCCTTGGTTACTCCCGTACTAAGCGGGCCTGGGTTGGGCCCATATCCAATCGCCCAGACCATGGGCCTGGACCATCGTCCTGGGCCCACGACAGGAAATGGGGATAACAGGGACATATCCAATTTTAATAATCTACAGTACTTATGTCATGTTCATTAATTAATAGTTTTAATTTTATTAAATTATTTAATTGCTCATAAAAATTGTGATGATTTTAGTTACATTTAATAATACTTCACATAATATTAAATAGTATTAAATAAATAATATAATAATAAAGATAAGTTATTTCAGTTAACTTTTGGTGGAATGGTTGGAGATGGAAAGTCAATATTACTTTTTTCTTTTAGTTATCATCCATCCCAATTTCACGATTTCCAATTTGGTCAAATTTTGCAACTTCAATACTCAACTACTCAACATAAATGTGTGATTATGACAACGGTGGATGTAGTTTTTTTATGACACCTAATTTCTCTCTGCATTTATGACAACTTTTCAAAATTATTAAAATATATCAAAATAATTTAGATGGAATATTTTATTTTTTCAAATTACGATATAAGAAGCAATAATAGTTGCCTCAACACAACTCAAGTATAAAGCACAAACTTCTTAGAATAACCTATTACTAGAGAAAACTCTGAATTGATAGGATATGAACAGGCGCAACGAAAAGGAAATCGTGGGAGAGTCAAGCGCAGCTTCGACCGATGGAACGAATTAGCGAAGTGGTAGGGACGAGTATATGCACCCGATGGTCAGTACTCATTGTGATGCTTGCACAAGATTGTATGGAAATATGGTTCTTCAGTCCACTCTTCATGAACAGATTGAGCATGTTTCCTGACAAATAATGGCAAAATATGCAGCGGCAGAAAAGAAAATGACAGATTTGAAGAGTGCTATATCGAAACAAGAGTTAAAACAACAGAGACTTGGGCGCAGCGTGAACACTCTGAACAACGTTCTACGAAAGTGATGGCAAAGGGGAGATATATATATCATACTATGATTATGTTCTTTACGATATTTTTAGTTTTTAATTTATGTGGTTTGTAGACTTTTGGTATTTTAAGTGTGAACTTTTTCTATTATGTGCTATGGTGAGCGCCTCTACCATTTTAAGTACATTGTTTTTCGATTTTAAGTAATCATTCCAGTGCCAAATATATATTTATTACTTTACATACAAAACTAATCATCCCAAAATCTTGAAAAGTTCAATTCATATTAATGTTGAAGTATCTCCTCCCTATATGCTCCGAACACATCCCTAGACTACATTTAATTGCCGTGTGTGCATGAGGTTTAATCTTATTATTATATGTCATGACTTGACAAGACCATGGGGAGTGGTTGGGAGCATGGTAAGGACTTTGCCTATAAATACAAAAGTCCTACATTTACTTTTCAACCATAATCATCCATCTAAACATTCAACCATTCTTATTAATTCTTTTGGTAGTTACTTCCTAACGTTCATCTATGGACACCAACAACCAATGCAACCAGAACTGCCCCGATGTTCCCCATTGCCATGGGTATGCTGATGCTGAAAGATGTGTTTGTGGGGCCGCGCAAGAAGTGGAGTTTTCTTATGATCAACTGCAATTGAAGCACGAAGAAATTGAAGTTGCGGTCAATCAACTTAATGGCCAACTCAACGAGATGCAATGTGTTTTTGACTTGTTAAAAGATCGTGTATATTCTCTAGAGAGGTTGGTGGATGATATGGGGGGAGATATTATCACCCTAAACCAACTAATCAGCCAACTTTAGTGGCTCATCTAGTAATATTTATTAATATATTTTTTTTCGTTGTTTGAGAAATGAACTACATATTTCAGAATATGTTTTTCAATTCCTTCTCTTTCTTTAGAATATTATTGTCATTTGTTAAGCAATGTTTTCTCTCTAATGTAATCTTTGTTCTCTCTTAAATGTTTGTTATGTCATATTTATATTAAAATATTACCCTAGATTAGCAATCAATGTGTCCTGTTAAAAAAAAATTAAACAAGTCATGAAAAAACAATCACGAAGACAGGATGATTTCATGGCTTTTGCAAAATAAATATATTAATATTATGTTTTATTGTTTTCGAAATCAAGTTTGAAAATCTATTTACTGTTAAAATGATTTACTAAAATTTGTATTTTTTTACAATATTATAAACGTGGACCATAAATTATGTGTAATTTTTCACTCGTTTCCAACTTCTTCCCAACAACATTGCAAAAAAATAAATTATTTTACTTCTTGTTTGAACTTCACGGAAATGACTCATAGGTAATTATTTTTTAACTTGTTATTACATGGGTGATTTTGACAATTCACAACTCACATGGGTAAGTACTACAACGTGTAAGTACTTTTTATGGTGAGAATGCAACCACTGCACAAGTTAAATAGTATATAATTAAATTGATCTTCATGAGATAGAAGAGGACAAATAAATTTACGTGCATGCGAGGATGACACCATTGTACAACTTAAATAGTATAGAATGTTACTTATATTTATCATAGATGAGGACAAACACAAATATCAAGACAAACATATAATATCATAATAATAGTACAAAATCTTGGGAATGATAGTCTTTGTTAATAGATAAGAAATAAATTTTCATATAAATAGTGGAACTGAATGACCATAGACTATTGCAATATTGCACGTGGGGGGAGTTCAAGAATTATCTTTCATTTTGCATGATTACTAGTTGGTGGATCGATTTTTATTTAAAATTATGAGAATGCTGTGAATAGTATTATAGGAAAACTAATTAAAGAAGGTGTGAGATTATTGAAAAAAAATGCATTGATATTAATTTATCTATTTTTGTAATATTATGCTATTCCTTGTTTGACAGCATAAAATAAGTTAATTATTTATCAAATATACTAATTTTGATGATTGGGGAGGAGTGAACTTTATAGAACATGACATGGACAATAGTAGATAATAGTACCTTTGACTGAGAGAAAAAGACAATTCAATTAAACAGTAGAGACAATTGACCATTTACTGTTTAAATAATGCTAGCGATTGACCACTTACTATTAAAATAGTGCACTTGAATGACAACTGTACTTTTGCAATAGTGGACATGAATGACCTATCAATCACGTGTGAAAAGTGGAGAGGAATAAGCATGGGCAACAATTAAATAAATATCCAATATTTTTTTATAGATTACGAGAATGGTTTTATATTATCAATGATAACACTTTTTAGATATAACAAAAAATGTTACAATATATGAAACAATGGCATTGGAACTCATTTATTCGGTAAAAGTCCAAACATTGGAAGTTGGCTTTTTCTACATAGGATGTTAAGTGTTTAACTCTAACTAATTTTATTTTCTGGTGTTATATTAATAATAGCCTATATTTTAGCAAAGCTATACGTGAAATAGGATGAATTTATTATTAATTTTATTTTATTTTTATACATGTAACGTGATTGATCGCAGATTTGGTTTCTGCAATTTGTGGTTATAGTTGACCACTTCATGTCAGATCTTTTGTTTTTTTCTTGTTTTCCACCTTTTTTTGGTATATTAAATTAACAATTGGTAATTTTGTTTCTAACCATTATATATGCATGTACTAAATCCCATGACTTTATTTTTCTAACTTATGATTAATACCAATTGTATATTTTAAAATCCTATTACAAGTTTATATTAAATTTGAGTAATTGAATGGATCACATTTAATAGATTTAAGCCTAACCGATCAAATTTAATTATTCATTGAATATTATATTTTTACAATTTGTGGTTATAGAAGACATTTTCATTGTTCAAACACATGTAGTGATTACTAAAACTTGACTTTTTTTTAATATTTCAATTTTTGGGTATTTTTTATGTTACAATATATGAAACAATGGCATTGGAACTCATTTAATAATTTGAGTTAGTTTTAAAATTATTTGAATGACTATAATGTAAAACATAACTTCATTCAAACAAAAATAAAATAAACAATAATAGTCAGGTAATATTTTAATTGAGTTATTCAATAATCTTTTAATTTTTATATTTGTTTATTGTGTAATTGACTTCATTATTTATATTATTTTTCTAATATAAAAATAAGTAATAATTTTAAATTTTTACTTTTGTGGAGAAAATAGATTTGTAATAGTTGGATTTTTTTGAAAAAAAACTAGTTTGGATTATGTTTTATAAAAAAAGCAGGCCAATTAGGTTGGATTTTGTTTTATTAAACCAACCTTCGGATTATATATAAAAAAAAACCTACATTTTTTATAAAAAATAAATTATTCGGATTTTTTGGTAATAGTTAGCAAGATATGATATGACAAGGTAAATATAACACAATCTTAGTAATAAATGGTAATAAAAGACAAGTAAGACTATTTTTGTAAATAGTGCACACGAATGACCGTTTACTATTGAAATAGTGCTCGTGAATGACCACTGTACTATTGGAATAGTGGACATGAATGACCGTTCAATTGGAGATATAATATTTTATTTAACACGAATGACCATGTACTATTGAAATAATGCACTTGAATGACCACTTTACTATTGGAATAGTGGACATGAATGACCCTTTCAATTGTGGAGATAATATATTATTTAGGTTTTGGCATTTACGTGAAAAGTGCACAGGAATAACCATAGCCAACCATTAAATAAATATCCAATTTTTTTTTATAGATCACGAGTATATATATATATATCAATGACAACACTTTTTAGTTATAACAAAAAATGATACAATATATGAAACAATGCCATTGGAACTCATTTAATAATTTGATTTAGTTTTGATATTATTTGAATGACTATAATGTAAAACATAACTTCATTAAAACAAAAATAAAATAAACGATAATAGTCAGGTAATATTTTAATTGAGTTATTCAATAATCTTTTACTTTTTATATTTGTTTATTATGTAATTGACTTCATTATTTATATTACTTTTCTAATATAAAAATAAGTAATAATTTTAAATTTGTACTTTTGTGGAGAAAATTGATTTGTAATTGTTGGATTATTTTGAAAAAAACTAGTTTGGAATATGTTTTATAAAAAAAACCAGGTCAATTAGGTTGGATTTTGTTTTATTAAACCAACCTTCGGATTATATATAAAAAAACCTACATTTTTTATAAAAAATAAATTATTCGGATTGTTTTAGTAATAGTTAGCAAGATATGATATGAAAAGGAAAATATAACACAATCTTAGTAATAAATGATAATAAAAGACAAGTAAGACTACTTTTGTAAATTGTGCATACGAATGGCCGTTTACTATTGAAATAGTGCTCGTGAATGACCACTGTACTATTGGAATAGTGGACATGAATGACCGTTCAATTGGAGACCTAATATATTATTTAACATGAATGACCATTTACTATTGAAATAGTGCACGTGAATGACCACTTTACTATTGAAATAGTGGACATGAATGACCCTTCAATTGTGGAGATAATATATTATTTAGGTTTTGGCACTCAAGTGCACATGAATAACCATGGCCAACCATTAAATAAATATCCAAACTTTTTTTTTTATAGATTACGAGTATATATATATCAATGATAACACTTTTTAGTTATAACAAAAAATGTTACAATATATGAAACAATAGTAATCCTTTAATATTTTTAATCAGTTATAATTTCATGTACATATGTTCATAAAGTAAAACAGACTTAACTCAAACAAAAATAAAATAAACAATAATATTCAGGTAATATTTTTATTGAGTTATTTAATAATCTTCCACTCTTTATATGTGCTTACTATCTAATTGGTTTGATTATTAAATTACTTATGTAATGAATCATAAGTAATAATTTAAAATTTATAGTTAGAATGGAACCAAATTTATTTATAATTACTTTTAATGTGTTCAACCAATGGACCATACAATAGTAACAATACAATAAAATGTATATTAAAATTGGAAGGTTGAACACGATTCAGAAGGTTGGAAAATTTTCCACAATGTGATGTCATGTCAACTTATGGTCAGAATCTATTCAATGTTTTGACATGTTGACACTCACAAACAAACAAAATACTCGTGCATTGTATTCTATTATTGTTGTCTGTTTGGGTATAAGTTTTATTCATATTTCTTAAAGCACACCTATTTAAAAGGCATTTCGTTTAATTCTACTTGAAAGAATACAGTCCAAAAAATATAAACTTATTAGAAACATTCATAAACCCAACACACTAAAAAACAAAGTGTAACACAATGTCTTCCGGAGAATTCGGTACACCAAAAAGTGCTTCTCCCATGGTTTTCGGGACTCTTGGTTCGTCAAGGA